>NC_088780.1:119756225-122256225 GCF_958450345.1 Calliphora vicina
AAAGAGTAAAAAACACTATTAAAACAGGGATTTAAGGGGTTAAAATGTTCCGCAAAAATATTATCCGTGAAATTTTACTATAAGTTGAATACACCAAAACTGAACATTCAACCAGAAAGACACAACAAAAGACAGCATAGTGTTAATTTCGCATTTATTAAGAATTTTATTTTAAAGTACCCCAAAAATTTAGCATGACAAAAAAATAGTTCAAATTTATCTAAAAATCACTAATATATTTATTGTTTTACATTCGATAGCAAATTTGGATAGGAAGTACTCATTAATTAAATTGTTTTACCTCTAGGCAATTGAACTATTTTTTTGTCAGCTAAATTTTTGAGGTACTTTAAAATAAAATTCTTAAAAAATACGAAATTAACCCTAGGCTCTCTTTTGTTGTGTCTTATTTCTGTCTTTCTGGTTGAATTTTCATATTTGGTGTATTCAGAGACTTATAGTAAAATTTCACGGATATTTTTTGCTCTTTTTTAAAAGAAGGACGAAAAAGATCCATGCTTTGAGGATTTAGAGAATTAACATATTCTACAAAAATGTTCACCGTAACATTTTACATAAATTTGCTGAACACATTGGGAAACTTTAAACCCCCCTCAAATGAAATTCAGATGTAAACTTTCAAAACGCCGATACACGTGTCTTTTTTTTTGTCTCCTCTATCAAAATTTATTGGTCGGACCTTGTAATTTTTTTTGAAAAAATTTGATTTTGTTGTATTGTGTTATATTAGCATTTTATCCATGCAGGAAAGAATATATTTCGGAGAATTAATTAATATTTACTATGTTTATTAAAAAAAATTTATACATTTCCTGAAAAGTGCCGCAGGGCGAATTTCAGACTTCTCTATTTTTCTGTTAAGCAAACAATAATATGGCATTTAAAATAATAGAGATTTTATTGATATTACATACAAGTTTCCTTGAAATTTATAAAATATAAAATTCTTCTTAGATTGGGTTTAGTTTTCATATCAAGTGCGTAATTTTGTTAAATCAAGTAATTTTGTATTTAAGTTAAAATCTATTCGATTTTTGATTTTCTTATGGCAACTTCTTTCTTTTTCCTTTTTCCAGTTGAGTTACAATTTAAAACTTTATAAAGAAATTAAATAATTTGTTAGATTTTATTGACCAGCAATTGCTTTTGCTTTTACACTTGACCATAAATACTTACATGCGTGTGTGTTAACATCCACAACCAGAAAAAAATGCAATATAGCGGCCTTCATAGAGGCCTTTTTTCAGACTTAAAGAGAGCCAGCCGCAATACGAAATCATTTAAATAGGAGCAAGGTCATGCCTACTTGTAGGCCTCTAAGTAGACAAGTAAAGCCTCATAAAAGCAGGCCTTTTATATTGGTACTCCTATACGGAGAAATCACCATTTCTCACAACCGAATTTGTCGCCAATTGAATTATGTCGGTTGTATGAGTGGTTTTGTATTAGATGTGAATTAGTAACATTGCCTGCCAAATCAATTTCGCTTATATTAGGCTAAATTCCCTATAATAAGAAGAAATGGATTCGTAAAAAGTATAAATACTTATACAATTGTTGTTCTGCAGATATTCTAAATTAACTATTTACTTTATATGGGATATGCCACGCCCACTTATTCGATTGTGCCAATTTCCAACCAAGCTGCGCACAATGGTACTGAAGAAAAACAATTATAATTCACCAGATATTCCATAATAAGTAGCATATTGTTAGCTCCAGATATAGAGGAACTTGCAGTAAAAATTTCAGGAGTATTGGCCGACACCACTTCCAATTGTATTTCAAAAATTTCTAATTGTATTTCAGAAATTTCCAACTGAATTTCAGAAATTTCTAATTATATTTCTGAAATTTCCAATCATATTTCAAAATTTTCCAATTATATTTCAGAACTTTCCATTTGTATTTCAGAAATTTCCAATTGTATTTCAGAAATTTCTATTTTAGAATTTTTAATTTATTATTAAAAAGTTTCTAATTGTATTTCATTTTCCAATAGTTTTTCAGAAATTTCTATTTGTATTTCCGAAATTTCCATTGGTATTGCTATTAAAATTTTCTTTTTAATAATAAATAAAAATTCTGAAATACAAATGGGAATTTCTGAAATACAATTAGAAAATTCCTAAATACATTTGGAAAATTCTGAATTACAATTGGAAATTTCTGAAATTCAATTAGAAAATTCTGAAATATAATTGGAAATTTCTGAAATTCAAATGGAAATGGTGCAGTGGTTTCCTCAAACCATAGCTGTTAAATAATGATTACTAATCATAATAATTAGTAATTAGATTACTTTTTTTTCGAAAGGTGAAGTAATGATTAAATTACGATTATATTCAGATTTGCACGATTACTAATTGATTACGATTACAAATAATCAAAAAATAATCAAGTATATTTGCAATTACGAGAAAATAATCAAAAATAATCAAAAGTAATCAAAAAATAATCCGACTATTTTCAAAGATTACTTTTGATTATTTTAGATTATTTTCCAAAAATTTTGCATATGGAAATGAGTTATATCATAAAATTTTAATATATATTCGCGATTAATGAATTTTTCTGGTATGATTCTTATATATAATTATGCACTCATAGTCACAAAATCAAGGAGTATGATTTCTGTCTACTTGAAACTAATTTCTGTGGAATTTTTTTTATCGATATTAATGTTTATATGCTTTAATATATTTCTGGATTTTGGGACTTATATGGGAGCTATGACCTATTGTGATACGATTGTCATAAAATATTTAACGTGATGTCTATTTATTTTAATCGAATTTCATCTTTACAATAAAACATGAGTATTCTAGATATTATCGCAAGTGGATCGTGATTTCTAAGTATTTGAGGGCTAATTTAGTACAATTTCATTTAAACAACCAAGAATGAACCATATATGAGAGTTATGAAATTATGGACCGATATTTAAAAAGCTTGTAGTATGATTCTTGAATACAAATCGTACATCGGTGCAAAATTTTGGTTCAGTATATTTTTTCTTTGGATATTTGCGTAGGTTAATGTTGTTCTTATATGGGCCGATCATCAAAAATTTGGCACAGCGATTTTATATACATATGTATATTGGCATTTTTTGTGTCTAATTTCAACATGATAACTATATTTTCAAGAAATTTATGCATGTTTAGGTGATTTTCAGCAATGAACTCTATATGGGGGGTTTGGTCAAATAAGGGCCGATTCACGAAAAATTTAGTCTTATGATTTGTTTTAGCACGAAACTTATTTTTCCTGGATACTGCAATTATTTTGTGTGGATACTGCAATTCTGTAGGCATTTATAGACCATAAAACCATATTTCGGGAAGAAATTAGTATGGGGGCTATGAGAAATCATGGAGCGATTCTTATAATTTTCAGCAGAGTTAGTCCATTTATCATAAAAGTAACGAGTGTAAAATTGTATCACATTTTGGTTCATAACTTTGAAGATTCATTTAAAAGAGTGATCAGGTTTCTTTCCAAACCCGTTAACAAATTTTAAGTCGGAAAAAACTGACTGAGTTACAGGTCGATAAGTTGACGAACATCACTGAAAACTGTTATTTTAGAATAACTTCTGAATTTGAGGGTTCTTCAGTTATGTAAATAATAATGCAAGTACTGATGAGATTTGGCAAAAATCTGATTTGCAAGGGATGCATTTATTTTTTAACACGCCCTTAACATCTTCAGCTCCAGTTGAACGATTGATTTCTTTTGCCGGGACCGCCAACAGTGCAATCATTGACAGATTTTACATTTGAAAAATTAGTTGTCATGAAAGCCAGTTGCAATATTTGCAAATTATTTGTAAATTATAGCCCCTTTTTGTATAAAATGATTTAATGTACACTGAATGTATTTGTTTTTCTTTATTATTTTATTCATGTATTTTTCCCTTTTTGTTGAGTCGGGAATTGCAAAAATTGTTATTGTTTGGGTTATTATTAAATACGTATATTAGTATATTTTTTTATGAAAAAATTATGTAAATGCTAAAATTTTGGAAAATAATGTAAAATAATCAAAAGTAATCTTTGAAAATAGTCGGATTATTTTTTGATTACTTTTGATTATTTTTGATTATTTTCTCGTAATAGCAAATAATCTTGATTATTTTTTGATTATTTGTAATCGTAATCAATTAGTAATTAGAAATTGTTCTAAAGACAATTATATAATCCATTAAATTATTTTTAAAAAATAATCTAATTGATTACTAATCGTAATCCAAAATTAACAGCTATGCCTCAAACAAACAAATAAATTTATACATATAAATTTATTGCAAGAACTTATTTTGCTATGCTATTTTTTTAGAAGATGAAGCAAATCTTTTCTAGAATATATTCTGACAGAAGGCAGAGTGAAATATTAAAACCCGAAATTTTATAAGCCGTTGCATGAAACCAGATAAATGTTTAAATCTTCTGCGAACTTTACATGAAATAGTTGTTTCTGTATAAACTACACACACAGCATAAAATCTACCATTCTGTAAATTTTGCGCTGAATTCATTAAGAATATTTTCCTTAAAAACCCTCCTCTTCAGCGGTCGTTCAATTAGGCTTTTTATTTCAGGCTTTTTAATAAAAGTTTTTATGCAGACATTCTACGAAGTATAGCAGAAGCTAGCCTACAAGGCCTTGGCTCCCAACGACAAGCCATATAAAGTTGAATCGATTTTGCTATGGAAGTGCTTATCCTTGTGAGGCCTTTCGGAAGGCTTCTTTAATGAATATACATATATATACCCGCTAGATATATTAGAACATACACATACATTCTTATTTTCGATTTTAATTTTATTTCTTTCTGGAAAGAAAACACTTTGTAAATAAAATAAATTTTTTGTTGAAAAGGACTTTTCTTGTTTATGTCGGCTACACTTCGTGACTGTTCTTTATTGATTTGCTGTATTTTTCTATTTTTGTAAAAGTATTTTTGTTTATACTTTTTAAAGTAATTGCACAGCAATATTGTACAAATAAAGAAAACTTGAGTATAACCATATAAAAATGGTGCACATTTTTTTATGTTTATTTACTTACACTTAAATAAATTTAATACTTCAATTAAATTAAACAGTATAAGACATATTTAGCTGAGTAGCCATTTATATACCCTTTACTGGGATTAAAGTTTAAATGTGTTTGTGTTCTCCGACAATAAGAGAAAGAAATTTAGTTTAGATAAACAAAATGACACCTCA
The DNA here is from genome assembly GCF_958450345.1 of Calliphora vicina. Classification (NCBI taxonomy): domain Eukaryota; kingdom Metazoa; phylum Arthropoda; class Insecta; order Diptera; family Calliphoridae; genus Calliphora; species Calliphora vicina. Next base: position 119,761,481 of record NC_088780.1, read on the forward strand.
AATCAATCGCATAATCTTCAGCATATAACTTAGACATAAAATGAGACTTACAGGATTCAAGTGTAACAAACTTAATACTAAACCGCATATACTCTCAGTCTGTGGTTTAGCTAATAATAACATAATATAAACAAGATACATTTAATTTCATCGACCATATAATCAAGATAAAATGTATCGACACAAAACAGCAACATTTTAATTTTTATGATTTTTCTACTTACCCACACATGATTTGTTCAAAAACTGTCTGCTTTTTGTAGCAACAAAAATACAGAAACATTTTTGAAAATTTAATTTAAAATTTCGTCTGTTTTACTGTAAATTAAAATATGTTTTGTGTTAAACACCAAATGAGAATTTACATTTACATGAAAATGTTGGCGAATGTACCAACAAAATGTTTAATATTTTTAAACATGATGAGCAGACAACAATAACAACGACGACGACAGCAAAAATAAAACTTTTTCTTTAATTCATTGATTATAAAAACAAAGTCATGGTGAAGGACCTAATGTTTTATTTTTTTATTTTTGCTCTTTCATACATTTTTATTTTAAACACAAATTTTTACAAAAAAAAAATAAATAAGAAAAAAACTGCTGTTGCCAACAACTTTTTCCCCACACATGTAAAGAGTCCCTGTGGGAAATATATCTAACGTTAAGGGTAAAGTGTAGAAAAATGTATGGCTTTCAAACGAAGAAAAGTTAAAGTTATGAAGCGTATGAACCTTAGTGTCATTTAGGGTTTTTATGTGCGGTTTAGAGACTTTAATAGATTACAAGTGGAAATAATGCAATTCATTGGTCTCAACACTAAGGAAATTTATAAAAAACTTTCGGGATCGATTTCCTGGAATAGAGAATTCAATATTTATATCAAATTTTTATTGTGCAGGTGACGTGCTAACAACTGCTTTTGACTGTTCAAGTCTTTCAAACTGCAGACTGAATTTTTGTAGAGAAGGGAGAAAATACTGATATTATATTTGTTATCATTGAAGATATTTACAAACACGATTAGGATTTATAACCATATATAAAAACAACCGGATTCCAACGATATTTATTTATAACTATTTTGACGTTTTATTGCACTGAATCTCTCTGATACAAGAAGTCTATCGTCAAAGAGAAATTCTTAGCATAAAGTTACGTTGATTGGCATGTATGAAGAGAATAAATATCCATGGTCAGGGATCAGAAAGGAGTAGCATGGAAATCTTCGTGCGTATTGGGGGGATCTTTAATAATTTCGAATCACATTAAGTGTGTTGGATAGGAAAATTAGTCTATCTCTACTACGGCAGAGTGGAGATATCCAATTAAAATTGCACATAGTCAGTGCTACGAATATGAGTTCGCAGTTGGAATGGGAGATAGTGGGTGGAAAAAGATCCATACAGTTTGAGGTTTGAGATCATATTTTTCCATATCATGTTTAGTGGAACCAAAACTTAAAAATACTAATATTAATGCTAAGTCAGAAGAAAGTAATATTGAAAGTGATGGTGAAGAGGATATTCATTAAAATACCATTATACGAGCGTGCGTCAATAAGTCCAAGACTTTTTGATGAAATACAGGTTTTTGAATAAAACAAATAAAAATGATTTCATCTTCAGGTTTGGAAACAAAAACTCGCTCGGTGCTAAGTTCGGAGCTAAGTTCGGAAAAGGAAGAAAGATAATACACATGTGTGCAAACGCACCACACTTCTTGAGGAAAGCTTTCTCATACCCAAGTAATGGGCAATTTAATGCCTATGGCTTCCATAATACCGCACACTTTCAATTTCCGGCCAACACCTTATCGTGAATTTTTTCAATTGTTTCGGATGTAGAGACCCAAGTGGAGGTCGTTCGGCACCAACCGTGCATCTACGGCCACAAGGATGTTCCCATAGTATTTATCAAGTATAGGCTTGTTTTGAGTGATGTTTTTTTCCACAAACTACATGACGCAGCTCGTTCAAATTTTGACAAGAGTCAACTGACGGGAAATTCAAAAAGTCAGGGTCTTATTGACTTGCTCTCGTATCTATACAAGTTCAAAATTTTATTACAATTTGTAATTGTTCTGCACAAAAACTTACTAAATCATGAAATTTAATTTTAATCATCTAGTCTTAATATTTTCAGTATTTCCAAATATTTGTACATATTACTTATAGCTGTTTATATAGACTAGAATTGTCCATTTTATTCGATTAAAAAACAACTCGAATTTGACAATTTTCTTGATTATTTGAATAACGAGTAAAAAATATTATTCGAATAATTTAATAAAATATATTAAAATCCACAAAAGAAATTCAATCATTTGTTTGAGAATAAAATAGAAAAGTAATAGTAATATTGATAATAGTAATTAAATAATAATATTAATAAGTTAAATCATTTTAATTATAAAAAAGTCTCGTTAAAATTCAGACAGTTTTCATACAAAAATAATTTTAAACGATCACGGGGACACCGATGTCCCAACAAAAACAAGTAAGAAAGTATGGTCGGTCAAGCCCGACCATATAATACCCTACACTAAGTAAAAGAGCAAAAAAAAATTGTCTTTTAAAATTTCATTAATTTATATTTTTGAGTGATTTTCGGAAGTGGGGTTATATGGGGGCTATGACCAATTATGGACCGATCACCATGAAATTAGGTCGTGTGATTTATGTCTATATTAAAGTTAACTATGTTGAATTTTGTGTGTTTGCCAACATTTTTAAGCGATTTATGCACGTCAAAGTGATTTTCGGAAGCGGGTCTATATGGGAGCAATGACTAATTATGAACCGATCGTAACAAAATTTGGTGACATGAATTTTATGTATATAAAACTTATTTGGAGCGGAATTTGTGGAGATACATATATAAATTAAACATTTATGACCGATAAAGTCCAATTTCGGGAGGACATTTGTATGGGGGCTAGGTGAAATAGTGGACCGATTTCAGCCAGTTTCAATAGGCTTTGTCCTTGAGCCGAAAAAAGAATATGTACCAAATTTTATCGAAATATCTTCAAAATTGCGACCTGTACTCTGCGCACAAGGTTTACATGGACAGCCAGCCGACCAGACGGACGGACGGACATCGCTTAATCGACTCAGAAAGTGATTCTAAGTCGATCGGTATACTTTAAGGTGGGTGTTAGACTAATATTTTGGGCGTTACAAACATCTGCACAAACGCATAATACCCTCCCCACTATGGTGGTGTAGGGTATAAATATTGAATAACTAAATAACGAAAAAAAGAAGTGTCTCTTATTAATGTATTTGGATTAAAATATGTTCGGTTACAGCATTTATTTTTTATTGTCTTTGAAAATTTACAGTTTTATTTTGGTACTGTGTTCAAGAATTGTGCAAAAGTGTCTTTAAGTGTAAAACAAATTTTTTAAATTTTATATTGCGATATATATTCGTCCTTTTATGTGCATTTTTGTTACAAAAATGTATAAAATCCTTATTCATGTTGCGTGAATTGATATGTAGTCAATAAACATGAGTATGTGGCGCTAACTTTTTCACATTAAATAGTCTAAATGATTATTTTATCCAAATATTCTTATGATCTTGAAAAAGTTTGGGGCTAAGATTCCAAAGTATTTTAAATTCGTATAAAGCTTTATAAATTCTTAAATCGTTTTTTTTATGTATAGTTTGCCGATGAAATTACAATATCTTACTGGCGAGCATAGTTCTTAAATCTTAATTAATTCTATAACGATTTATCTAACAAATTTTAAAATTTTAAAAACTCAAACACTAGATTATAAACAAATACTATTTTTAGAAGACAGTACATGGTATTTGCGGCCTAGGTTCGATTCCCAGCCTCTGCCAATTAAAAACATCAGGTTATTGATAATTATTAGTTTATTAATAACTGATATTAATAAACTAATAAACGGTATAGCTTTAAAACACCGCCGAAGTAAAATAAATAATGTCTATTGGCTTGAATAATGTGTCTACTTTCCACAAGAGCCGCTACAACCTGTACTAGTAACAAACATAACTCGCAATTACGGACTTGTCAAATAAAAAGCTTTTTCCTCCTTTCACCACCTTTCCTTCTCCAAAGAAAGTAATACAATTAAGATATAAGCATTAGTTGCCTAAGTGTTACTTCTCTTTAAGAAAAAAATAAAAATTATTTGTCTTGTTACTTTGAGATAATTTTCTTAAATTTTTTGTTTTTTATAAACTTTTAAATAAATTTATTCGAGTATTCGATTAATCGACAATTATTAATCGAATTATTTTTTATTATAAATTTAAATATTTTATTTATAAGAATAAAATATATATTATTCCCTCTATTATTCGTATGATAACCATATAGGAAACTTAACAACTAACAAATTTAGGTTAAGCAAATTCTAAAAAAATAAGATTTGCTCTTTTTGGATTTTGGAAAATAGAAAAATATAACCCACTTATAATTTAGTATGCGCTAATCGAATGCTGCAGATTTCCGGGACAAATTAATAATTTGGTCAATAGGCCAATACTTTTTTTATTTTTCACGGTTTATTTGTTTATTTGAGATTAAAATGTTTAAAGCAAAAAGACATAGTGAATTTTACGCTATGTGCAAATGTGCGTATACTTGTTACGGTACCAGTAATAATTCCCAATATTAATCATACGTTTAGGTGGGCAAAATGCTTCGTTTAGAGACAATTTATTTTGGATATAACTCGATACTTCGTCAACTGTTAGAGATATCGAAATGAAATTTCACATAGCAAGTTCTAAGGAGTTTACGAGTTGATTTCAATTTTCACTGGCTCGTAGTTGGAATTGGCGCTTTTGGGCGTCCCACCAAAATTGCTTACCTCTGGTCAACAAAATTAAAAAAAAAATTGAAAACATCTACAAAAAATACGCTTAAATGTTTAGGTTATCTCTTTTAGTTCAAGAGATATTTATATTGGTAAATTTTTGGCAGCCTTTTTTTAAAAAAATTGATATACAGACCTAACTGGTATCAGAAATTTTTTTAGAAATAGCTGTTGAATTTCTGATAAAATTTAAAATTTAAAAAGACAAGTTATCTGGTTCCTACAAAAAGTAGCACTCATCAAAATAAGGAACGTCTGAAATAGAGCATATTTTTAGTTTATTTTCCAAAAAGGTATTCATATTATTTCTCTTATATTGTAGAAAAAAATTGCATTTGGGGTCGTGTATATTTTGTATATGTTTATAAAAAAAACTAAAATTAAAATTGAGGCAACAGAGCGCCCCTAAGCCCCAGCCAAACATGGCCAATTTTATATCTAAAAAGTTTTAAAAACGCAAAGCTAAGGTTATAAATAAATTTATTTATTTAAAATCACTAAAAGTTAGCAATCGTTCAAGAGCTACCAAATTATTTATTTTTTAAAAAATTTTGCAATGTGATCTTCAATCGATCTGTTTTAATTTTAACGATTTCCGATTCACAATTTCTGTATGTGTGTCATTTTGTCCAATATTTTTTAAAGTAAAACTATAACTCTGAGAAAATTAATTGGAATTTAAAATTTTTGAAAAAAATAATTACTAAAAACGGCTAAAAAATATAATAATGTTGCAATACAAACATTTACTCTTAATACTCATAGATTTAATGACACAAAATATACAAAGGATAACCATATTAAAGAAGGGAACATTTTCCCTTTCAGTTTGGCAAATTATTGTAAAATTAAGAAAGTGTTGAATGAATTTTTATTTATCTATGATCGCTAGTGTATATTTCAATCTTTAATTTTTCGTTAAATAGCCATAACATAATGTTATCTAAATTAAATTTATGTGACGCAATTTTTCCGGATGGGTATATTTTATTTTATTAATATTGGCGCAAAAAAAAAACAACAAAATTAAAGCTTTTTGTTATTGCTAAATCTACTGTTGAAGTTGATGATGTTGGTTGTCAGTGTATTGTTGCCACTTTTTTCTTACTTTCATTTTGCTGATGTCACTTAAATGTAAATTGTTTAAAATTAGTTATGGTTTGTTGTTCAAATAATTCATGTTGTATGTAAATTTCTTTCGTTACACACGCAACAAAACATATTCTTCCCCAGCCTCTCACCATCATTTAATAAAATCAACACCCGTTCCATGCAATAATGATTCGTTTGCAAAATAACAAAAAATTGATAATAAACAAAAAACTCATCAAAAATTCAAGTAACAAGTGTTGGTACGAGTTTTTGAGCAAAGTAAGAAAAAGTTATAGCAATGTTGCGTTTTCACTTTATTTTTAGTCATAAATTTTGAATTGTTGTGCTAATCCTTTCATGGATGGAAATTTAATTAAATTTTACTTTATTCAGCTTATTATGGGACACAATTCAAAGGCACAAACTCATAAAGGTAAGTTGTGAAATTATTGAAAAACTTTTGAAAATAAAAACCTGCAATCAACATTAATAAATAATAAAAAAAATAAATTGTGCTTATTCCTGCGGAGGTATGTGCAGTGTGTTTCTGAAGGGGTTATAAGTAGCGTTTGGGAAACTTAATTGAACACTAAAAATAAATCTATTAAATTTTATTGATTTCTCTAGTTGTGAAAATGCCAGTCAGACCCACGTTAGGTAGAAACGGTACTGGTACATATATTGGATTACAATTGCTATTTCTATAAGGAAAACTATTTTTTTTTAAATTATAATAAGAACAGATTCAATCCTGATTTAACAACAAGCACAAAATGATATTGGGTGTATGACTTATTAATAACTTTTATTTTGAAACTTTTTACAATACACAGAGAAAACAAATTCGTCGTTGCAACCGAATTTGTCGCCAATCGAATTATGTCGGTTGTATGTACTATTCATATAAATCAGTTGGAACTACTGAATATTTTCGGTAGACGCAACTGCTTTGAATGAAAAATAATTCGGCTATAGTAACTGAATGTAGCAGTAGAAGCAATCAATGTATATATTTTTGAATTTTCCTTTCACACATATTTTTTTGTATTTGTTTTTATTATGATTACATTGATCATTAAGAAATACATATATTACAGTTTACACTTTATTTTGAAAATATTTCGCTCTTCATGTCCAATCGGTTGGATAAGCCTCTTAACATTTTCAGATATGTTGATTTTGCTAATATGTATCAATTCTGTTCTATCCATTAAATATTTGGATTTAAAAGAATATTTACAACGGTGATGAATTTTTCACGAACTTCTTAACACATAAACCAAAATGTATATATTTTGGAATGAAACTTCAATGTACAATTTAGTTATTGAATTCTTGTCTACAAATTTTTGGCAATGCCCCTTGGCTTTCTATTCCTAATCCCATTAGTTTACCATCCTGAAAATGATATATATAATTACTTTACGAGCATATGTCTGATGGCGATGTCTGATCTTAATAAGTGTTCTCCAATATAATAATTTAATTTATTATATGTGTGTATATTGTATATTTGCACTAAAGCTATTGTTTGAATATGTGTATTTATATGTACGTGGCTCAGTAGCAATTCTGGTTCTCATCCACTTTTAGAATGAACATGTTTGTAATAACTGTTAGATAAATACAAGAATCCTTGATAAGCTCAACATTTATATGATGTGCTGCCTGATATGATTAAACATTCATATATATCCAGTTTTTCCAGTCAAGCCAAAATTTGTTCTTTATCATTTTAATTGTTAACTAAAATGAAAAAATATATCATGCTGAATATTATTAAAAAAAAAAATAAGTTATTAATTACTCCAACTTCGAATATTGGTGCCCTTCACCGAATTAATTTTTTAAAACAGTTGTGAGTACCATTAATTCAGCAAAGGAGTATTGTGTATACTAATATATTCAGTAATTCCAACCGAATAGAACGATAGTACATGCAACCGACAAAATTCGATTGGCGCAAAATTCGGTTGTGAAAACGAATCTGGTTTCTGTGTGAATAAATTTATCCAAATTATTGGCCATTGTTAGCTATGAACTTTTCCCATCTTTCTGGTAACATATGGATTTCGAGCCAAAAGAACTGCACATCTTTTGAAGTCAAGGACGAATTAAGCTTATTTAGGATACTCTGTTCTGAATTGAAGCATTTCCCAGAGGCGTATCGTTTCAAAAAAATAAAATCGTAAATACTTAAAATGTTTATTTTACTATTATAAATAACGTTACAGTAGGCACTTTTCTAAAAAAAAAATCCATTTTGTACACTTATTTCTGTTTTAGGAATTTCGGAATAAAAACTGCCATTCACTTATTCTTTTATTCTTTTAAATTTTACATTAATTCAAACTTTATACTTTTCTTCATGGAAAATCACCATATTATAATTTTTGTAGTTTTTAAAGTAAGTGACGTCCGAAAAATTTATAATATTATTAAATTTTACTAAAGTATCAATCTTCAAATCCTAAGGTTTTCACCAATATCAAATACTTATATAAAGAGCCTTTACTTACTCGTCAGAAGTTCCACAAATATATTATATTAATATATTTCTTTCCATAAAAATAGCTTTTCCCAAAATATGTATCAAAATAAATGAAATAACCGGTCCACTTTCATTTTAATGGTAAGTTCATAGTTTTAACCATTCAAAAATCTTTTTGCGCATTAAATCACTGAGAGTGTGATTGTTTAGGATAAGATTTTAGGTTGATGGTTGAGAGAAACAGAAACTTATTTTTTTCGTAAAGGTCAGGTTATAACCTTTATTTAAATTATTTATTTTAAATTATTGAAAAAAATGCTAAATTATGTTACACTGACTTCATACTTCATATTCTTTCTATAATTTGTAAAAAAAATACTATAAATACGTTACTGTATGTAAATAAAAATGAAAGCATAAGTTGTTAAGATCAAGAACAATTTAATTAAAAAACTTGTAAATGAAAATTATTTTATAACTGCTTTATTCGTGATTTATTTTTGTATCACAAAACAAAAAACACAATTTTGGTTTTTGGTATTTGGACGAGTTATTTTTGGTCTCTGGTTTTACGTATTTAAATATCATTAAATTATAATGTTAAATTTCTGGCATTTAAATTAAATATTTCAAAAATTCTCCATGTCATTAAAAACAACTTCCCATATGGGCAATTCCACGAGGAGGACAACAACGACTAAAAAAACAAAAACCCTTGAAACTTTTTTTGCAAAATGATTTGAATAGGAGATAACATTAAAATGTTACTATGTGAAAGTACACCCAGAGAAAAATCAATAAAAACAATATTGAATCTATAAGAAACATTAACGAAAGTCTAGTAATGTTGAAATTTTTTATTTCAATATGGAACAATATTAATTCAAATTTGTCCAATTTTAATATGGAAACAATATAAAAATAACATTTTTCGGCTTTGAATTAATATTGAATTCTTATAGAACAATATTGTCGTCTTATTGAAACAATGTGGAAAAGTTATTGAAATTATATTTTTGATTTTAGAAATAAAATTTAAACAATATTGAATTAAGAATGAAACAATTTAATATTAAGGTTATTTATAATATTATTTTAATTTAATATTAAAACATTATGTAATTTAAAATGCACACTATTGATAAAAATTTTGGAATTGATGGGCATATTTATTCAGAGGCCTAAGGTGTATGTTCTGACAGTTGGTTTCTTCAACAATTATGAGTTCAACCCGATTACAGTTCTGGAAGCGTGCTTTGTAGTATAAACGTCTAAAAGCGCTCTTTCCTTCCTCAAGAGTTGACAAATCCTAAATAACATTGAGAATAGATTAAAAATTTTAAAAAAAATTATGATTTTAATTACATTATGGAGACAGCCATTCGAATATGATACTTCGTCTACAGGGGATGTCGCTGAATATGTACTATTAAGACTGCTGTTTTGCACCTATCATCTTATTTCAGACTTGAGTGAGTCTGCATCATCTTCAATTCCAAACTAAAAAAAAATTAAAAACAATAAAAAACAATTATTTTACTTCAAAATCGATTAGGTATATCGAAGAAAAGCACACACCTTTTCCTTTCTCCATGCAAATAGCTTGCTGCGGAACTTTGCAATTTCCTAAAATGGTCACTACATCTCCAGTTTCTGTGTACAATAAAATATCCACTGTCATAAATTTCATCGACATTTTTTTAAAACGTCCACAACAAATAAAATTTTAAAAATTCATGAAGAGGGAATCAGCTGATATGATTTACATATTGATTTAAAGTGTTGGCATATAGCTTTTATAATGTTTCTCATTAATTTAATATTTTGAAATGTAAATTTCAACTTAATTATAAAATTAATGATATAAAAATCTTAAAATAATATGTTTCAACTTTAAAACAATATTCAATCAATACAACGCACGAAATAAATAGAAACAACATTAATTCAAAGTCGAAAATTATTTATTTAATGTATTTCATTATAAGTTTTCTATTATATTGAAAATTATTGAATTAGTATGATGTGTTCTTATTTTTAAGTTACAGTTTTTCCCAGAGTGTATTTGAGGTTTATTACAACATTTTAAGGGCAAAAATATTACTATAGCTGACTATATTTAATTTTTTAATTTAAAATAAGCTCCCAATTAGCATGTTAATAGTATGAATTGAATTTGACTCTAATTGTTTTTATTTGCTATTATCAAATTGTTTATTGAAACCGAATATTTTCTATTTACTCTTTTAGTTTTTGTATACATATATTTTACGGAATATATATTGTTTTACTATAAGAGAAAAATCTGTTACGTACGGTATGTCATGTACGATATTAAATTTTATTTATTATAAAGACTGTTTTTATTTAAATACTAGCTGAACCCGGTCCGCGTTGCTGGCCTTTAGAAAACATCTGTTTTATATTGCATCTCGATCTCGATTTTAATATACAGTGTCGGAAAAGTCGGTAATCCAACCATCAATTGAAGACTTGTTTTTCGTTCATGACTGTGTCAATCGATTTGTATTTTAATGTTTCGCCAGGCACAATTGTATTTGGTCATCGAGCTTATTAACATCATAATTTTTTGATTAAAAGTAGATTTCATATGGAAATTTCTTATTCATGCACCTAAAATGCAAGAGTAAACAAAATTGTTTATCACAGACCGAAATCAAAAATCTGACTTTACACTGTTACCCAAAAGGCTTTTCTGAAAATGCCGTGAAAATTTCATCAAAATCGGTCCAGCCATTTTTGTGTCCATACGGAACATACATCCATTTTTATATGTGGCATTAGCGGTATATAATGTAAAAATTGGATTTTTACACTTCCCTCCGCCCACAGACTGAATATTAAAAATCTGACTATACAGTGTTACCCGCTGGGCTATTCTGAAGATTCCCTGAAAATTTCATCAAAATCGGTCCAGCGGTTTTTTATAAATGTAGATGGCATTAGCGGTATAATGCAAAAATTTGATTTTGCCACACCCCTCCGCCCGCAGACCGAAAATCAAAAATCTGACTTTAGAGTGTTACCCGCTAGGCTATTCTGAAGATTGCCTGAAAATTTCATTAAAATCTGTCAAGCCGTTTTTGAGTTCATTCGGAACATACTTCCATTTTTATATATATAGATGAAAAATGTTTGTATGAGAAAATTCGAAAATCTTCTTTACGAAAGCACCGAATGGACCTAATGTAGTATTTGAGGTGTCTAAAACCATATTCAGAAAATTTCCATTCCAATGATACCAGTTTGGAGCTAATCGGTTGGATGGTCTCAGAGTCTATAACGGACATAGTTAGAAACATTTTTTGTATATAAAATATATATATATATATATATATATATATATATATATATATATATATATATATATATATAAAATACAAAATATAAAATATATATATAGAAGAATAGATAGATAGATGATGGAATGTAAAGGAATAATATTTGGTTTAGTGTAAGAAATTAAAAGAAAACACGATCGGAAATTTTCGCATATTTCTACATGTATCTCAAACTTACTTCCGTTTTATGTCACGTACGATATACCCTCATTTCGCACGATATTTTGGACAACAGTGTTTCGAAAAAACATTATTTTTTTAAAATATAGTACGCTCTGAATGGGACATATGATCAAATTATTTTTCAGAAACTCTTATTTTTGCAAAATCTATTCCAATCTATAGGCGTACAAATGTACGTACGATGACATGGAAATGCCCATATGTATGTGTATGTTATTAAAATAATGACACCACATTATTACATATGTACATTAGACATGCCCTAACCCGTGCCGGAAATCAATTGAAAGTTGTAAAATTGGGAAATTAATGGTACTTTTCCGATATCTCTAAAATATTCTCTATTTAAATACAATTTTCTAAATATTTGTAATAATTTTATTTTTTAAACAAACACAATCTGTCAGGGCACCCTAATCTAATCTTCTACAGAACGTAAACTAGAACTTTTTGCTCAATATAAGGTCAGTGAAAACTCGTATAACTTTGCTATTTTTCATTCGAAATTATTGTTTTATACAAATTTTAAAACTTTCAGTAGATTTCCGGCACGGGTTCTAGTTATCCGATTGCACTTAAATTTTATAGTAGTTAGTTTTAGCTAACAATGAACAAAATAAGGCCCATCCAAAGCAAAACTATTTTTTGAGGTCATGTCTATTGTACATGTCTATGTATGCGTGAAAAAGTGCTGTGATAGTAGAACCCACACAGCCATAAACATAAAAACTGCTATTATATTCACAACTTACAATTTATTATCAATATTTAGTAGTTAAACGCACCTCTTCCTACCACACCATCATCCCACCCTGCCATCCTTTTAACACGGTTTATGAATAGATATTTACAGTTGAAACATACAAACACTCTGTCAAATAACTATAGCACTATTCTACATATATCATGCTAATGTTCTACCGTTACTTTATATTTTAAAACAGTTATACTAAATTTATCTCTGACTTGTTGCCTGAATCAATAAAATACATCGTTGAAAAATTTGAAATAAAAACTTATAAGGAAAAAGTAAAAGTCGAAATTTATGTTAATATCATTATATAAAAATTATTTATTGACAATAAAATATTTTCCTGATATAGGTACCCGTATTGCCCATTTTATAGGGTATACCAAACAAACCTTATCAACAGAGAATATTTGTGGAAAATTTCAGCCAGCTAGCTCCTCATATTTTCAATAGACAGACAGACGGACGGACATAGACAGTTCGTCTCAGAATCTTATGAGGACTAAGAATATATATACGGCAAAGTTATAAGTATTTCTGTTTCACAATATTCTTTGAAAAACAAATTAAGGCCGGGTAACTTATTTTTTCATACAAAAAAAAATATGTAAACATTGATTAAGCTTAATTATGTTTACAATTTTCATAAGTTACATGGCCTATTATAATATTTTGAACATATTTAAGTTTACATTTCATTTTGGATGTTAATAAATTAGATAAACAGGCTGCTTGGGAGGAATAAAAACAAGTGCGCAAAAATTGTACTTCAACAAGTCAAATTTACTGATATTTGTCGGATTTGTCAGACAAAAAGTCAGTGATTAATTAAGTATAACTATTTTTAAAATACAAAATAAATGTACATCATAAATGTACATATCTAAGTACTAGCAAAAATAAAAACAAGTAAGAAAGTATGGTCGGTCAAGCATGACCATATAATAACCTACACTAAGTAAAAGAGCAAAACAAATTTTTCTTTTAAAATTTCAATCTTCTAATATATAAAAATCTCGTGTCACAATGTTAGTGTTAGAACTCTTCCGAAACTGCTCAACCGATTTTTATGAAATTTTGTATGTATGTTTGGTAGGTACGAGAATAGATCGCAAAGTATATTTCATACTGCTACTTCATTTTTTTGCCAAAAACTTTTTTTTCACATTTGTTTTATTTGGAATCGAAAAATACATATAACCCCAAATTTACACATTTTTTAATCGCGATTTAATTATTTTTATATTAGCAAAATATCAAAATAATTCAAACAGAACGAAACGGCTCTACCGACTTTTATGAAATTTTGTATGTATAATTGGTAAGAATGAGAATAGGTCGTGGTGTATATTTATACCGCTGGAACCAAAATATTCACTAGAAATAATTTGTATGACAGAACAAGGTTTGCCGAGACAGCTAGTAATTTATATTTTTGAGTGATTTTCGGATGTGGGCCTTATATGGGAGCTATGACCAATTATGGACCTATCACCATGAAATTGGTTCATGGGAAAGTTAACTATGTTGAATTTTGTGTGTCGATTCTTCGACATTTTTTAGAAACCGGTTTTCGGTTTCTTCGAAAAATTTCAATTTAATATAAACCGGTTTAGGTTTTTTTATAATAACCGGTTAACCGGTTTTTTGGAAAAATATTAAAATGCCTAGAAATAAGAAGAAAAAAAGTTTTATTTATTAAAATAATAGTGATTAAAACCATTTTGATTATTTCATTTATCCTTCACAAGGTCTTCGGTTCAAATTTGACCCATTTTGAAATTAATATTTAATTTTTTCTAAAACTGAGTGGTTGATATTTTTGATATTTTATGAATTTTATTTCATTTCAAATGTCAACAACTATGTTAGGTTTTTAGAAAAACAAATTGGCAAAAAAATATCTATAAACTTGTTTGGGCTTAAGGTCTTTTGTTACGTACAATTAAGTTACATTTTTTCAGAGCTTTGGTAGCACTACAATATATCTTTGGTAGATCTAATATATATCTGTCAGTTTTCATCATACTTGCTGAACTACTGTTTTTCTTATCCTTCATAAGGTCTTCGGGTAAAATGTTACCCATTTTGAAATTGCATTTTTTCTAAAAATGAGTGGTTGACATTTTTGATATTTTGTGATTTTAATTTAATTTCAAATGTCAATAACTAAAATATAATCTTTTAGGAATAACTAAAACATAGTTTAAATGCTTTGGAGTATCTCGATTTTTTTTTTATAAAACTAGACATTGAAAATTATCTTTTACTTGGTGTATTTGTAGGACATATAGAAAACAAAGCATTGACTAATTTTTCAGGCTTTCCAAATCACTTGTATGATTTTCTAAATATAAAAAGTCTTCTAAAATAGTTGGAGAATTTGTTTCATTTTTTTTTTTGGATTTTGAATATTTTTTAAAGTTTTTAATACACTAAAACTCATAAAAACACACTTTTAGAGAAAACCGGCTGTTCGAGGAGAAAAACCCGGTTTCTTCGATATTCGAAATGTGAGCTTTTCAAAAGAACCGACACCGACCTTAGCCAAAAAACCGGTTGTAACCGGTTATTAAAAACCGGGCCGATCACCCTAGTGTATACCAACATTTTGAAGCGATTTATGCACGTTAAAATGATTTTCGGAAGCGGGTCTATATGGGAGCTATGACTGATTATGGACCGATCGTAACAAAATTTGGTGACATGAATTTTGTATATATAAAACTTATTTGGAGCGAAATTTGTGTAGATACATAGATAAATTAAACATTTATGACCGATAAAGTCCAGTTTCTCTGTCCAGTTTGTCTAGTTTCTCTGCGTAAGTTTAATTTTTAAGGTTTACACACAAATATGAAAAAAATTAAAATAGTGCAAATTTAAAAACCTTTGTCTTGAGTTACAAAACATTTATTTTGATAGATATCCCACTCGCATCCCACTAAGCGACCAAAAAGGTTTTAAAGGAAAAGACCTAAGCTTTCTTTTGAGAAAAAAAAATTAATAAAAAAGAGTCCATTTTGGAAAAAAAAAGTCAAAAAGGTGTTTGATTTTTCAAAAAAAAGTAAAAAATTGTATGTCTTGAGTTACAAAACATTTTTTTTTATAGATATCCCACCCGCATCCCACTAAGCGACAAAAAGGGTGTTAAAGGAAAACACATAAGCTTTCTTCTGAGCAAAAAAAAAAAATAAAAAATGGGTCCATTTTTTTAAAAAAAGTCAACAAAGTTTTTGATTTTGCAAAAAAATTCAAAAATTTTAAATCTTGAGTTACAAAATATTTTTTTTGATAGATATCTTACTCGCATCCCACTAAGCGACCATATAGGTCGCTTAGGAAAAGACCTAAACTTTCTTAAAAAAAATAAAAAGGGCCCATTTTGAAAAAAAAGTCAAAAATATTTTTGATTTAAAAAAAAAAAATCAAAAATATTTTATTAAATTTTTTTAATTTTTTTTTCGAAAGATTGCATAAATAGCTATCTAAACTATTTGGGACACATTTTGCTAAGAACAATAGGTAATAAGTTATATGGATAAAAAAAACACCTGTTTGGCCAAAATGTCAAATTTTGACCTCCTATAACTCAGAGAGTTCTTGACCGATCTTGTTGAAAAATGGTGTCCGAATTACTATCCAATAGAACTAACATTGGTGCAAATTTCATCGCGATCGGAAGACATCGATTTCAAAAGTTGGTTCACTTGACGTGAAATGCCCCATATATAAAACTTATTTGGAGCGGAATTTGTAGAGACACATACATATATAAATTAAACATTTATGACCGATAAAGTCCCATTTCGAGAGGACATTTGTATGTGGTCTAGGTGAAATAATGGACCGATTTCAGCCAGTTTCAATAGGCTTTGTCCTTGCGTCGAAAAAATTATATGTACCAAATTTTATCGAAATATCTTCAAAATTGCGACCTGTACTCTGCGCACAAAGTTTACATGGACGGACGGATATCGTTTAATCGACTCAGAAAGTGATTCTAAGTCGTTCGGTATACCTTAAGGTGGGTGTTAGACTAATATTTTTGCGGTGTATGGTATAAAAACTATAGTTATTTGACAGAGTATATATATTTATGTGGCCACATCAAGCAGAGAGTACTTGTTTGCAATAGTAGATGTGGAGATTTATTTGTTGTTTTTTGCCCACCAAAACCATAAACCAATTTTACCCAACTAGCTCAGCCAGCCATCTAAACCAGCAGGCAATAAAAACGAAATCTTAACGCAAATTTTTTGATACGCAAAATATTTAATGTTACATTTGTGCTTAACGAGGATCATAGAAAATAAGTATTATGTAATGTAATCTAAACATATGTTGGTTAAAACAATCACATTTACACAAACGCTCACATTATAGGCACCCGTATAAACTAGTGTTTGTATGTCTACGTATAAGCAAAATTAAGTTGTAGGCGATTATTTTACGCAATTATTTATTTTACGACATTTTATATATGCGATATAAATTTAGTGGCGCTTTTAAGGACGTCCAGAAAGTTGAGATTTTTTTTCAGGAAACTAAAACTTATGCTGCAGAGCCATTAGGACTTGTTAACATTATATGAATATCCAGCAAACACACAAAACCATGCCGATTAACACAATTTATAATTACTACCACATGCATTTTGCATTACAAGGAATTATTTTAGTAATGTCTGGCTTATATCCAGGATCCAGGTCAACTATTCTGGGGGCGGAATTTTCCTTTCCCTCCCCTCCTCGATCCTCGTCTGACATAAGTACTGGTTTGTTATATGCATCATTATATTTCATACTGAACACTTAGAAAAGAATTTCACTTAAATGCAAAGTTGTCGACATTTTGAATACTTAGTGCAATTGTCGTTAGAGAAAGTGTGTTGACATAGAGACATGTGGTTCTAGGCTGACTACAGGGTATATATGAATAAGGCCTTAAACGTTTAAATCAAAGTATAACAATTAGTCCGACTCTTTGACAACAGTAACTCTATGTATGTCTTAGTAAAAAAAACCTAACTCTTACACTTGTTTTGGTACCTTTTAAATTTAAAATTTCAAGACATTTAATTTGTTAACATTTCTTTGAACAACTGTCAGCAGTATGAGTTCATTTCAAAATCAAAACTATTTTGATTTTTCATACTGCATTGTCTGTGTATCGCATACATAAACAAAAATTTCAAATTTACCAACACATGCTTATTGCATGAGCAGTATGTGTCTATGGCACTAATGCGCAGCCCATAGCACAATTGTGCATAATCAAATCACACGTATTCTTATGCTCTTACATTTTAGTAGTCGTTGTCCACTCAACGAGACAACTAGGAATACGCATGAGCACTGGTGTATGACTTTTTCCTTATTTTTTCAGTTCTTGTATTTGTGTGTTTGTAGGTGCACTGAATAAAATAAAGAATTGAATGTGTTGGTGAGAGTAAGTGTATTGGTGAGAGGATTTATTTTTGCGAACCTCTGGTCTATGGCAGCGAAATGCAATGAGCTCTCAAATGAGCTCTCTTGTTTTTATTTTCACATGTACACAAGCACACACATTGTATAAAAACAGTCAGTCTCGCATGAGCATTGATAGAAGCAGGTTGTGTTACGCTTTTATGCTTGTTTATTTCATTATTTCAGCTAGTTGTTTTTGTTTTTGCCAGAGAATAATTCTCAACTCATACAACTACAATATCTAAAAACTGTAGTGGTGTGAGTTTGCATTTCGCTAGTCTATGGGCCCCTTTAGGTTTATGACAATTATATCTTGTGTCTATGTTACCCTACGAAATTGAAAGTCGGACTACTTGTTATACTTTGGTTTTAATAATTAACTTCACAGAAACAATACATAATGGAAATTAATTTTTTAATCGAACATGACTTTTTACCCAAACGTTTTTTAATTCAGAATAAGAACATTACGGAATTTCTCATTTTGTAGATGGAAATCATAAAAAATGTCAAAGGAAAATTTCAAACATTTTTTAACAACATAGATGAAAATTAGATAATTTGTTCATGACTTTCATATTTTATTTGAAAGAAATCATACTATTTATAGAATTATTTACATATCGCACTCATTCAACAATACTGTATTAACTCAAAATTTTAAAATGTTCAGTAGAGGGCAAAAACTGTTTGTGATTACATTTTAAGAGAATTTGAAAATCCGAATACATCATATTAAGCAAATTCCATTTGAAAATATATTTACATTGTTTTTCTTTAAAATTTTTGCAATTATTGCAAAATAAATCTATTTTTTGAGTTAATACCATTTTTCTTAAACTTCTCGATATTTTTTTGTATTATTTTATCAACAAAACAGTATCAACTCAAAATATAACCAAATTTAAATAAAACAATTTGATTATTTTTAACTTGAATAAAGGCTCAATTCAAAATAATACATTTTTTAATGAAAAAATACGAAGTATTTCTATTTAAATTTTTGTATTAACTCAAAATAATACCTTTTTGTTGATACAAGGTAGTCACTAATTATCACGAAAATGGTCTCAAATGTGGTTTTCGAGATGAAAGAGTAATCGGAATACGTAGTAGATAGATATTGATGTTGTTAGTTGATTTCTTGCAAAAAAATTTAAATTTATTAAATTGCATAAAATTTTTCATAATTTCAAATTTAAATAAGTAAGAATGACTCACAAAAATTGTATTGTTTCTGAAATTCGACAAATAACTAAAGACAAAGAGATGAAGTGTTCCGATAGCTCCTTCTATAAATATATAAATATTACTGCAAGAAGTTACAATTCTAAAAACAAATCTTTCAAAAGTTTTAACTTAGGATTTGAACCAATGAAATAAAAGATACGGAATAAAATATTTGTTATATCGCGGGCGAAATATTAGAATAATCGCTATTAAATCAAAATTGTAACTTAGATTAAAGTGGAGATGAATGTGATGGAGAATGTGATGTGATGTGAGAATTAGTTACTCAATTTAAAACATGAATTAATGAACGACATAAAAAGATTCTTTTTATGTCGGGCTTGACCATACTTATTTTATTTTTAATTAATTTTTTTGAAAAATTTCAAAAAATTTTAAATTTCTCTTGAATGTGAACATTGAAATTATTTTATATTTTAATAGCCAAAAATGTTTACAAAATATGTAATTACTCTTACGTTTGTTTAAACCTCAATTCGATTTTTATTGAGTTTTTATAATTCTACAAATTATAAATCTATTAGATATATACACATTTATGTAGTAATTACAATATAGTTTCTGTAAATCTTATTAAAGAAAGAAATCCAAGTGTATCTATGCTTATATAAAAAATATTCCAATCGGATAACAAAAAATATTAAAACTACTAGTAGTAAGTATTTATTTAAAAACAACTACTATTGCAGCATCGAGCTGTCGCTGTTGCATGAAAATATGTATGTATGTCTTTCATAATCCTTTCATAAGTCAGCTGCATCATTCTATTTATACCCTTAGAGGGTAAACTATTAAATAAAAAAATTAAATAAAGAAGGCAAAAAATACTCATATAAATATAGAAAATTATAATATAGACAAAAGAACGTAAAAGAAATGTACACAGAGAAAACTAATCGTAGTTACAATCAAAGTTGCCACCAATCAAATTTTGTCGGTTGCATGTATTATTGATTGAAATTATTGATTTTACGGTACTCGCAACTTTTTTAAAAATAAATTCGGTGAAAAGCACTGATAATTAAAATTGAAGGAAAAAGATCTGAATTTTTATGTCAAATACAAGTTTAGGGCTAAAATTCTCAAATCGCATAGCCCAATATGTTCTTAATTATTTTGCAAAGGGCTCCGATAACCCCGACCTTGGCATGGATAATATAGCCAAAAAACTAAAAATCACATTTTTGGGATTTTTCAAAACTTTTATGGGAATTGCGGGATTCATGACAATAAATTTCAAAATTAGTGTTTAGTTTTCCCTTTTCAATAGAAAAATCTATTTAACTGTACAATTCCATTAAAAAATATTCATAAATAAAAATTTAATTGAAATTTGAAAAATGTGGATCCATAAAAAGCATTCTTTTGTCATATTTTTCAAAAACGTATCACATGAATTTTTAATTGTCAAAAGTTATATACGTATGTATAGTTTTGAAAAATAGACAAAATCCCCTATCATAACGAATCAGTTTTCTCTGTGTAGTAGAATACCCTAGCACAAGGCTACTCTTTCTGATCCAATGCCAGTAAACTGTTCAAAAGAGCCAAACAGAAACAAGGGAACAACAAATAATATGTGTACGTTTAGTTTAGCTTAGCTTAGTTTTGTGTAAATGACGTAATCAAAATTCCAAGACCTAGAAAAACATACAAAATGGTACATTTTAACAAACTATTTTTGCTGCAAATAACATAAAATGTATGATAAAAAAAATATACAAAAATATTTAACAAAACACATAGATATTGAAGCGGGAGATGTTGTGAGATTAAAATATGTAAGAGTGCTATATTCGGCTGTACAGAATCTTATGTATATTTACCCAAAGTATAGATTTTGGTGCAAAAAAAAATTGGTGAAAAAAATTGTTGAAAAATAGGTGAAGCCGATTTTCTTGATTAAAAATCTATGTTGGACTATAGCGGATCTATTGATCTATCAATCACTTATGTACGTTTTTTGTGGTTTCGAACAGATGATTCCAACATACAGATGGATAGACGTAAATGGTTGGACCGACTTCGCAATCTATAACGATCCAAAATATATATACTTTATGGAATAGCAAATAAAACAATGTGGAAATTACATTACAAACAAAATGACAAACACATGTATATACCTCTACCACTCAAGGTAAAGGGTATAAAAAATAACTTCATATATTTTACTAAGAATGTGTATGCAACAAGGTAAATGTTGGTGGTAATAACGACGAGGATGATGATGATGACGCAAGTACCTGAAGCAGTGATGCCAAGTGTAGGGAATTTTCCCTTTTTGTAGGGATTTTTTCCCAAAATTTCACATGTAGGGAAAAAGGGAAAGATTTTTTACTTTTGTCGAATTGTAGGGATGTTTTGCAATGGCAATTTAAGACTACATATTATGTATTTTCCAAATATAAAATTAAAAAAACATAAAATTTGTTTAAGCATATCATTAGAAATTCGTAAATCTGGTATAATATGAAGTAAGTAATAATGTGGCATCTTTAATATCATCACCGCTTTCAAACTACATACATATATAGTGATTATCTCAAGGCGTATTAACTCACTCACACACTCACCTTGTTAATACGCCTTGGATTCTCCTTTTTACGGTATTTGACATTTCCATAAAGAACTAGCTACAAGAGTAGATTCTACAAATAATTTTTTTTTTTGAAGTAAACACATGTTTGGTTTTGTGCATTTTTTTACATACATACGTACTCCATCTTAGCAGGTCTCATCGATTTTAATAAGTAAGTTTTTAAGAAATAAATGTCATTATAAATTAGAACAAAAAATTTTAGAAAAAATTTCCGATTCGTCTTCTGATAATGATGGAAACAAAGTAAAGAAATACTGCTCAAGTTGGTTGAGAAACGAGAAGCTAATGGGATGGCTGGATCCGGTCAAAGATGACGACTTTAAATGCAGTTACAAGTCTTGTGTGCTAATACCCAAATGCACCAAAAAATATTTCAAAACAAAAACCCGAACAATGGATTCTCTTTTTGGCAAGCAAGTCCTGGAAAAACCAATGATGTGGCCAATTTCAAAATCCGATTAAGCCTTTTTTTGATTGAACACAACTTAGCTGTTCAAAAACGAAAAAAGTAATGTAGGGAAAAATGTAGGGAAAATCAAAAGTGAATGTAGGGAAAAAAAGGGATTTTTTTTCATAAGCGTAGGGATTTCTGAAAAAATCTCCTGGCATCACTGACCTGAAGAGTACTGTACAACATTCTTGTTAACAAAGTAAAAAAAAACTGGTAGTGCTTTGCTCAGTAAATGCTAACAAGTAATTGTGCATAATTCGACAGGGGTAAACTCAAAATACCCTGCACCATAGTCAATAGTTTGGAAATTTATATTTAAAAGTGTTTTATGTGTTTAAAGTTTTTTTTTTATAAAATGTTGTCTATAGGTTGTTATGAATATATTTCACTTTTCTTAGAAATTCTTCCATAGAAAGTTAACTATAAAATATTTTTTATAGAAAATCTTCCCTATAGAAAGTCGTCTATCTAAAGCTTTTAATATAAAAACTTTTATAGCAAGTTTTCTTCAAAAGGTCTTTTAAGGCAAGTTTTTTATAGAATGGCTTCTATAAAAAGTTTTGTAGGTAAGTTTTTCTACAAACAGTATTCCAGAGAATATTTTCTATAGAAAATCTTCTATATAAAGTCATCTATGGAAAGTCTTCTTCTGAAAGTCTTCTATGGAATATGAAAATGGGATGTTTTCTATAGAGGGTCTATACAAAGTTTTCTATAGAAATTCTTTTATGGAAAATCTTCTATATAAAGTATTCTATAGAAATTCGCATATAAAATGTCTTCTATATAAATTTTTCTTTAAAATGTCTTCTATAGAAAGTCATCTGTAGAAAGTCTTCAATGGAAAGTTATATTGAATATATTGCATTGAAAGACTTCCATTGAAACTCTTCTATCGAAAATTATCTATATAAATAAGTCTATAGAAATTTTTCTATGGAAAGTCTTCTTTAGAAATTCTTCTATATAAAGTTGTCTATAGAATGTATTCAATGGAAAGTAATATGCTTTCCATATTCTATGGAAAGAAGAGTTTCAGTTCTTCTATAGAATGTCTTCTATATAAAGTTATCTTCCATAGAAATTCTTCTATGGAAATTATTTTATGAAATGTCTTCTGCAGACTGTCTGCTAAGGAAAATCTTGTGTATAAAGTATGCTATAGAAATTATTCTATACAAAATTATCAATAGAATGTTTTCTTTGAAAAATATTCTAAATAAAGTCTTCTAAAAAAACTTTACTATGAAAACTCTTGTATATAAAGTCTTCTATAAAATTTATTCTATAGAAATTCGTATATATAATGTCTTCTACATAATTTTTTCTTTAAAATGTATTCTGTAGAAAGTCTGAAAATGGTAAGTTATATGGTATCCCTTTTTAAAACTCGTTTATGGAAAGCCTTCCTTAGAAAGTCTTCTATGGAAAATTATATATATAAATTATTCTATAGAATTTCTTTTATATAAAGTCTTTAGAAAATCTTCCGTAGAAATTCGTCTATAGAAAATCTTCTATGGAAAGTAATATTGAAAGTTTTCTATGGAAAGTCTTTCATTGAAACTCTTCTATAGAATGTGTTCTATATAAAGTTTTCTACAGAATATATTCTGTGGAAAGTCTTTTATGGAAAGTCTTCTATAGAAAATATTTTATGAAAAGTCTTGTGCTATAGAAATTCTTCTGTAAAAAATTATATAAAGTCTTCTATAAAAATTTTTCTATGTTTTTATATGGAATCTGTTTTATAGGATGTCTTCTATATAATTATTTATATAAACAGTCTTCTGTAAAATTTCCTTTTTAGGAACTCTTTTATGGAAAGTCTTTCATTTCTCACACATGCAGGAAAATTAAAAAGGAATACATTTGTGTACAAACTTTAAAGCTATGATAAAAATTAAGGTAAAGCCATTCAGCTGTTGTTCTTGTTGCAATAGCGATTGTACCTCTTTACATATAGAGTTATCAACACTTTAGGATTGTTGCTGTGTTGCTTTCATATTTTGCTTCTCTGCCTTTTAAGTGTCACAGAAGGTAAAATAAGAGAAACACTAAAAAGCGTTATGTGGATGTGTTTTTATACCCTTCACCTTCGTGAGAAGGGTATATATGTATAAATTTGTCATTCCGTTTTTAATTTCTACATTTTTTATTTCCGACCCTATAAATTATATATATTCTGGATCCTTATAGATAGCGGAGTCGATTAAGCCATATCCGTCTGTATGTTGAAATCAATTTTCTGCAGACCCCAGATATCTTCGGGATCCAAATCTTCAATAATTCTGTCAGACATGCTTTCGAGAAGTTTGCTATTTAAAATCAGCAAAATCGGTCCACAAATGACTGAAATATGAGAAAAAAAAACAGGAAAACCTCGATTTTTACCTATTATTGACCTATATCTGGATTACTAAGTCATTAATATATACAATATGGATATCTAATGATGGATATTTCAAAGACCTTTGCAATGACTTATATAAAACCATAGTGAGTTGGACAATGGGTAAAAATTTAAAAAACAAAAAAAAAATTTAAAAAAAACAAAATTTTTTTTCCAAAAAATTAAAAAATAATAAATTTTGTTTAAAATATTTTAAATTTTTATTTTGAAGTATAATTTGGCGAAGGGTATATAAGATTCGGCAAAGCCGAATATATGTAGCTCTCTTACTTGTTATAAATAAAATCAACATAATACCCCACCTTTAGCCACTCATTCACTCACTACTTCATACATTCACTTTAGCTGTAGTATTCATATTAAAACGCTGCAACAGATGCTACTAATAGAGTTGTTTATTTCAATTTAGTTGATTTTAATTTAAATTAAATTTCTCTTCAATAAACTTTTATTAAACACACTTGTGGGACAGTGTATCAAACTCAGTGGCAGAACTGTAGAAAGTATGTTTCTTGTTTTAATAAATACAAAAAATTCAACAAAGACACTAAAAACTTAGCACCATTTGTTTGGTCATAATTTTTGATTACAAAATATGTGTTTTATGCTGGGAAAAACTGCTCTTTATATGGAGCTTTATTTAGCTTTATTTATTTGTATGCTACAATTATGGTTAGTTGATTGTAAGTTGTCAGTTACTTTATATCTCTCTCTGTGTCATTTACTTTTTATGTTAATATTGTTAAAGTGTGTAAGTAAGTAATCAACATATAACATTAAATATCTTAGTTGCTATAACTAATGGCCAGGACAGTTGTGTCATATGAAAGTGAGATTGTAATAAAAAAGTTTAAAACTATAAAGAATTATTGAAGGCTGTACCCGTCTACAGGTTATTTTTTTTAAATCAGTCATCAATACATTTTATGGCGTTGAGTTAAAGCTACAGATTTAAATCAATAATACAAAATCTGTTCCAATTCTGAAATTAATGCCTTGGTTCAAATATTTGGTTACTCATTTTATTATAAAATAAAGCAAAACTTTTACTAAATACACGCAGAGAAAAAATATAGTTTTACAAGTTTACCATAACCAATTCAAAATTTTTACAAGATTTTAACAATGTTATGGTCCCTGTAATTATGTGTGTATATGATGACGGTAACCATAATATGTTTAAGTTACCATTCACATGATTGTAGCAATCATATATATGATTATAGTAATTATGTACATGTTTGTGGCAGCCATTTTTATGATGTATTACTTCTCCATACTGTGAAGTATTACATTTGTTCTGAGAACAATATATTATGATATAATGATTCATTATAAACATATATTTATTTACTACAACTATATATATAAGTATATAATTGCTAGAATGTTGTGAATGGCAGCTTTACCATATTATAGTTACTGCAATCATATACATAATTACAGTGGCCATAATATTGTTAAAAAACTTGTAAACATTTTTAAATGGTTATGGTAAACATGTAAAACTATATTTTTTTTCTGCGTGTACAAGAAAAAACTAAATTATTTATTTAACAAAAAGAAAACATTGAGATGTGCATAAAATATTAGCTTTCAGTAATTGTTGGTTTGTATTTGGGTGGGTTCTAACAATTTCATTACAAATGTATGACACTTGGTTTAGTGCCCTTTTATACCTCTATTTTCGTATTCTTTCATGATTATGTAAGTGTAGATGTGTCTAGGTTTAAGCACAATTACATTTGATGTCAAGACCACAATTGTTGACAATATAAATCCATTAAAGTAGAAAAAAAATTAGATAAAAAGGAAATCAAAAAAATAAGTGTATGTTAATTGTTGATACTTGTGTGTATTTGCTGAAGATTTCCAGCAGTTCTGTAGGCTGTCCCTGAATTAATATTTCTCAAACATTTGTGGTCGGCAGTGTTTTCGGAATTATGCATTAAACGCATTCACGACAGCAGGCTCCCAGCTAGCATTTGGAAGATTGTTCAGTGACTAATCACCAAAATTAGTCTTTTTCGACAAGTTTTGATGACCTAAAACTGATTAGTAAGTGGCACGCTTAAAAAATTATTCAAAAATAATTCGATCCAAAAATTACTAAAAAAATAAGTGAAAACAGATCAGAAGAGGAGACCATAAAACACTCATTTGGACGTTCACGGATAGGGTACCATTTTCTACCGACAAAAGTATCATTTGTGATCAAATGAGAGCATATTCCAGTAACGTAAGTGTTACAAAATCTATATTTACATATAAATAAAAATCAAATGTCGTTTGTTGGTAATTGCATCAGTTGAGAACGGCCGAACCGATTTTGACAATTTTTCTTTAAATGTTGGTCATAGTCCAACTTAGGTTTTTACGGAATGAAAAATTGACCACGCCCACTCTTACTCCCACTTTTTTCGATTTATCTAAAATCGGAAAACGGCTACACCGATTTGGCTAATTTGTTTTAAAATGTTCGCAATAGTCCACAAAAGTTGTTTACGATCTCATATTTCTGAACAAAAATTTATTTTTTATATAAAAACTCAAAATATATAAATTCGCTGGTAACTTGGACAATAAGCGTTTGATCAAGAAAACGAGCTCGATCTGTGATCACTCATATTTCTGATCAAAAATCGATTTTTTATATAAAAACTCAAAATATCTAAATTCGCAAATAACGTCGCCAATAAGCGTTTAATTAAGAAAAGGAGCTCGATCTGTGATCACTCATATTTCCGGCCAAAAATCGATAATAACTGCGCCAATAAGCGTTTAATCAAGAAAAGGAGCTCGATCTGCGATCACTCATATTTCTGAACAAAAATCGATTTTTTATATAAAAACTCAAAATATATAAATTCGGTAATAACTTGGCCAATAAGCGTTTAATAAAGAAAAGGAGCTCGATCTGTGATCACTAAAATCGATTTTTTATATAAAATTATTAAATAAATTTAAATAAAATTATTCGTTTTATTCGAACAAGGGAAAAATCGAATAATTCGAATACTCTAGTAGCTACAATATTCATTAGGGCGTTATTAGTACCAAATACTTCAAGACGATCCAAATTTCAATTTATTGTACCGATAATAACAAATACTTGTTTAAGTACTTTAAACAATGTTTTAAAGCTTAATTTCCATACAAAATTAGATTTTGAGACGTTGTTTAAATTTAAAAAATTGTTTATCAATACCGCCTTTATAATTTATTAGTCAAGTGTATGCCAACAATGTGTTTTTATTTTCCTAAGTTATTAACAAAACCATTAGTGACCGTATAATTATCACCAATACTGTGCACAATTCTATAAATATAAAATTATACTTGTGACTGTGAGTATATCGCCATATGCGATCTTAAAGGCAGAACAAGTGTATAGTTTTGTATAAATAAATGTATCCTTATGTGTTTATGTGGATAATTTCATTATTATAATTTAATATATGTACAACGATTTGTAGATGTGAGCATGTATGTACATTGTACAATGTATATGTATAAATAGACTAAACATAAGATGTTCATAAATAAATAAGGAGAAAATGCATTGATGCTACAATAAATAGAAAATGTTTTTTAAAATATAGAACTAAAAACAAAAACAGCATCAAACAGGAAAAAACTTTACTTAAATTTATTTTCTTATAAACTGAAAAAGATAATTTTTAAATTGAATAAATATTGTGGTTAAAGGTTAAAAAAATAACTGGTTTATTTTACAATTAATTTCACTTATATTACTTGGCATTAGTATTCAGAATAATCAAATTTCTTATGGGTTAAAAGAAAACTTTTGATCGCTTATAAAATACAATAGCAGTTGGTGAAGCATATACCAAATTATTCAATAAATTCTGGAACAATTACACTATTCATATAGCAATTCTGGTTTACTAGAGATTTTTATTTTCTTCAAATTCCCTTCACTACAATTTGAATACTCTTTAACATCTTAAATCTTTTTTTCAACTACTTAAAGTTCAAAATTACAATACAATAGATCTGCATATTGCTTGCACTAGAGTTGCCCTTTTATTGTTGGACTTTTTCGATTTTCGATGCTTTCAAAATTTAGAATTATTCTCTGTTTCCTAAAAACCAGTAGTAGAAATTTTGTTCAAAATCGTGATATTGTTATCCCCCTCTAGATAAACATAGGTTAGTTATTGGTTGTCTCCCAATATGGGAGTAGTGAAAATTTTTTTTTTAGTTTTTTGAAAGGAGCTCTTCCAGCAACGCTATATTTGTCATGACCTTAATATAGACATATTAGTTTGAAAGTAAATTTAAATATTTATAACTAATTTGAATTTAAAAATAGTTTTTAACTTTTTTCAATATTCGTACTAGCTCGCCTGTTATCGGACATTTATTCTGGTAAACATCTTGTTTCAAGCATGAACAAAATCTTAGTTTTGACTAGTAGATACTTCGAAAAATGTGTGATGCTGTACAGTAAAATTTATTAAAATTTGGAATATATTGTATTATAAGGACTGAGATCGAAAATTTTTTAACATGTTAATAAAAATGAAACCATCTTTTTTTATTTGATTTAAATTAATGTTACAATTTATAAAAAAAAATATTTTTATTGTTCTAATCACTAATGATGAAATTTTGAACCTTTTTCGAAAACTCTTCCATTATGGTTTTTATAGAGCTTTATGTCACTTTGTTCGAACAGGTTGTCCATCTCCGTTTAAAATCTACCACACTTTTGGACACCTTTTCTGTGCTCTTTAATTCTTATTTAACAAGAGCCCAATATCTCTCCATTGGCCTTAGCTCCAGGCAGTTTGGAGGAATTGCCTCTCTTGGTACAAATACCACATTATTGTTCTTGTACCACTCAATACCTTTCTTACCAAATATAAGTGGACACATTAAGAAGTCTTATGAATGGAGGGCATCCTCCAAGATATTCTTAAAGTTACAAACTCAAAAAATCTCAAGTTTGTTGTTTTGAAATTACTTTAAAATTGCTTCTTTCATTTAATAGATATACTATGTTTTGCCTTTCAAACAGAGGATACTTTTTGAATATCGCCTGGAAACTGCGTGTGTTGCGGTAGTTTAAGTTTCAAAAATTGGATTTTTTTAAACAAATTTTCATTTTCTTCACGCTTTAAGTGAAGTGAAATAATTTTTTCTTATTATACTTACTTATATAGGAAAGACATGGATGTTGCCAATAGTTTTAGTAAAAATAAATGTTTTCAGTTTTTTGATCGATTATCGCTCAACAAATTATTTCAATTCGATTGTAATTAACGTTTATTATTTTCTGTTTTTAAAAGATCAAACCTTCCACGTCTGCTATCATTTATTTGCCAACCGTTTCTAAGGTGGCGTATGATTTCTTTTTGAATTCAAAAATAATCATACGCATCTCAGTATTTTCTACTAAGTAGCAGATAATTATTAATTTAATAATAATGAATGGATACGTCACATGAAAACCAAATATTGGAAATTTTGAGAAAAATCGGATAACGATTAGAGCATATAGTAGAACTAGGGACGTAACTGAGAGTAATCTAAAAGTAAAAATAATTACTCTCTCCCAGATTGTACTGCTGACACAACAACAAAATACATTAATCTACATGTATTTTTTGTTGCAAGATTTAGTGTTAGTAAATATGTGTTAGTAAGAAAAACGTAATTCTGTTGTAAAAAATCAAACTCATGCATCAACATTATACATGTTGTATCAGATATATGATTTGTGGCATTTTTGTTTGACATACGGTGTGTCTCCTCTCCATGTACAGAGTTTTATAAAATTATATTAAGTTTCAATTTGTTTGATTTTCAATACTAAAAACTTAAACTCTGTTCCATAGAATAAACACATAGAACGGAAGGAGAGAGTAATATATATTGAAAAATTACTCTCTTTTGTCACATACGGGTGATACAGTAACAAAATACATGCAATACATTCTCATGAATTAGGTTTTTGACAACAGACTCAGGTTTTTGGCTCTCAGTTACCTATCTAGTTATTGTCTATGCTCTGTTCTATAATTTAAATTTTACCACAAATAAAATTAAGTGTCAAAAATTCAAAAATAAAAAATTTATTAATTTGTTCAAAATGAACGCTTTTTGGAAATAAAATTGTTCTTAAAAGTGTTCAAAGAACTCGTTAGTCGGAATTTTGTAGATAAAATATCAAGTATTTTGATGTTTTTAATTCTCACAATGGTGTTGAATTTACACGGTATGTAATGTAATGTACACGATAATTCAAATTGTTATTAGGCTTTAGAAGTAAGCAAATTTACTCGATAAACTTATGAAAATAAATAAACCTTAGCAAAATGCTCAATCTAAATCCAGAAAATCACAACTAATAAAAATCAATAATTTAAGCCAAGCTCTATTTTGTAATTGTTCATTAATATGATTTCTAGTGTATAAAAAGTAAAGAAACGTAGACTATGGGAGCCATTTAAACGCCCATTTCCTTCTCTTTTCATTTTTATTACATGCTCTTTATTATAGACTCCCTAAAAAATAAATATATAAATTCAAGGTGACATTCGGGTGGAATAAATTTAACTAGATTAACATGTTATAAACAAAGCCCCTAATCTAGCTAAAGGTGAAATCTACAAACAAGTATAGTTAATAATTTCCAATTTAGAACCTAATTTCATGCTATCCAGATGTTCATGGATGCAAATGCCTCTAAACCCTCACCATCCTTCGTTCTAGTGGCATATTCGTGTAACTAGAACCCCTTAAGTAAATCTTACCAGCGGATTCTCAAATTAAAACATATTAAGAAGACCAAAAATTTTAAATTCACACATTCATATTCAAATAATTTATTTTATGCAATTTTCTTAAAATAATCTTATTTAATTTATAATAAATTTTCATCTTACAAAAATTCAATTAAAAATTCTATTCATAATACATATAATTATGTTTTATAAAAATAGAAAAGCATAAATTTCCAAATCATATGTAAATTTTTACTTTGAAAACAAATTCTAACATTTTAATAACATAATAGTATTTTAAATTTAAATTTATTTTATTTTCTAAATGGTTTTAGCTTTTAATTTCTTAGTTTGATTTTAACATTTATAAATTAATGAAACAAAATATTATATAAATATCGCATTTCGACCCATTGTGACTTTTTTTTATATAAGAAAACAAATAAGACAACAGAACATAAATTGAATAAAGTTCATTGAACCTTGGCTGAAACAGCTGATCGTTTATTGAAGGTTTGTGTAAATGTGTAGCTTAGGTTGCATGGCAAAACTAGGTCACAACATGTTTGAGAGAATTAAATTTTTAGGTTGTAAATAAAAATTAGGTTACAACCATTTAAGATCTTGGAAAGGTAATGTTCGTTCGAACTTTATTAAATCTTTGTTTTGCTTTGTTCTTTTTGTTTCTTAATGCAAGAAAATATAAAAATAAATGTTCATATTAATTACTCACCAATCGTAATTCTGCAGAAGGCCTTCTCCATGAACTCGATGAATGCTACTTGCGGAAAAATAAATAAATTATATTTGTTTGTAATTTTCTTGCATTTTGGGCGATTTAGAGTTTTGTTTTTTTTTAGATTTTTATAATTTTTTATATGGTGTTTTATATTTCTTTTAAATTATTTAAACTAAAAATTTACACATTTTTTAATTTGAATTTACAATTTAAGGTTACGTTTTTTTCTGTTCACAAAGATACATTTTAAACCATTATTCTTTTCACCGTTTATATTGTTTTAATGAATGTAATTTTTAATCAAAAGAAAAAATGGATTTTTTTTATTGCACTATAAAATCAAACGTTTTAACTAAATTTTAACTCTAGATTATAAGTTATTGACTGTGATATTAGCTTTAAATTTATATTTTAGATTATTTATGTTAGAAAAATTTGTTTTTATTTCATATTTAGATT
Organism: Calliphora vicina; assembly: GCF_958450345.1. NCBI lineage: Eukaryota > Metazoa > Arthropoda > Insecta > Diptera > Calliphoridae > Calliphora > Calliphora vicina. Next base: position 119,794,357 of record NC_088780.1, read on the forward strand.
TTTTCTTTAGCGCACATTTTGTTTGCTTAGGCAAATAACACAATCATAGGGTGCACAACTTCTTTGTTAGGTAATATCTTTGTTTTTCTTTACTTGCAAAAATTTTAGTTTAACATTTATTTAATCCGACAATTAATTTCTGTATTTTAATTTGGTGTAACGTTATTTTAACATTTGAAACAGTTTTTTTTGTTATTTATATAGATTTTATGAATATTAAAATAATCATTATATAATTTGTGGAGAAAGAAAAAAAAAAAAAGATTGGGAATCACTGTTTTAACTAATTTGTTTCGTAAATTTTCATGTTTGGGGATCACTGTTTTGTTTAATTTGTTGTTTGTTTTTATATTGGTTTCTTTAATTTTGCATGATGTTTAAAAAAAATAAATGAGCACTATGGATTTTGATCTGTTGAAATTGAGTTGTGTTTGCTGAGACAAGTTATTTCATCGAGTTTATTTTATTGGTGTTGTGGTTGTTGCCTTTTGAAAATCTTTGGAGAGGCCATTTAATGGAACATCAACAGAAGAGCGCAATCATCCTAGACGATCAAACTGATGACTCATTTAAATATGAGGAATCCCCTGGAAGAGGTTTACTCTTACCAGGCTTAGGGATTAAGTTGTTTTGTTTGAGTGGCTTTTGTAAGAAAATAATATTAGGTGGAAATTTTTATGGATGAAAGTATCGCATTTTAATTACCTTAAAAATTCCTAGTAAATTGCATGGAATCATAAAGATTCTGGCGTTTATGTCCAAAATAAGATGACTCAATAAAAAAAGTTTCTCTCCAATAATTATTTTCCTACATTTTAAATATACATTTAGAAACTTTTAAACCATAGGAAAACTTATTAAAATTTACCTGTTTTGAGTAAATAGTTAAATTACTAATGGATGGCTTGGGAAAGTTGAGATTTTTTCCGGATAATTTAAATATTTGGTGTGTTCACTCCAATGACTCACAGGAAAAGGATCTTTGTCAATTTGCTACTGTCAAAGAAACTTTCAGTCACTATATTTGACAGTGAGTGTCAACAAATTGACAAATAATATCATGTTGCCACATAACTAATTACTCCTTTGTCCAAGACTGAAATCAGTTTATGCTTCAGTCATGAGTCAGATTTGTTCAGTCCTGAGACTGAATATGAATACAAAAACTAAGGTTCTATATTAATTCTGTACTCTATTTCCTGATATAGTTTACGTATTTACATGAACTTTATTTAAAAGTTGCTTATTTTGTCTTTTTGTGAGTCATTAAAGAAACCTGACAACTTTTAACTCAGACAAAACTGTTATACTCAATCCATGTTTCTCATGCATTAATGTCAGTCAAACCAAAACTAAACAAAACAAACCAAAACAAGTTGTGAAAAACATATGATCGTAAAAAAAACGAAAACAAAATTTTTATTAAATAAGAAAATGTGATAAAGTTATTTTAATAGGCAAAATATTTAAAAAAATATAAAAAATATTACTGCATTTTATAGATTCATATTTAGTGACAAATTAAGTGATGTGTGGTGGCAAACAATGTGGAAAAATATATAAAAAGTTCCTCACAACCAGAAATATATGTGACAAAATAGATGAGGTATTAGAGAAAATAGTGAATGTTCATCAAAACAAGAAATCTCTGTGGCACTGTTCCAAAAATTGGATATTATCATTTGTCTACCCAAAGTAAGTATTTGATAAGAGGACCAAAACGTCCATTACAGGTAACGGTATATGTGACAGAGTAATTTTAAAAATTATAGAGCTAAACTACTTGCTACACTTTGGTTTATACATTTATGCTTCATTTATGTATTAAAATATTTTGGCTTGCGTTATTTACAATAATGGAATAGGGAAATATTTAAACCACCTTATAATTATTGGCATGAAGGGAGGCTACGGCTTTCGAACATTGCTGTCGGTAGGGATCACACGTAAGTTTGTGTATAGTGCAATTTGGAGATACTCTTGGAGTGGTTGATGATCCTAGATATGTGATCTCCCTGTGCTTTTAAATCAGTTATGAACCGATTTCGAGATATAGCTATTTAAGCTGCACTGAAGCAGAATCTTGGACAAAAATCACATTCACTGCTTAGTCATTACACCAATAAGTCCCACAGCAGAATTCCGTTTACAAATGAGAACATTTTCAAAGTGGAGGAGTCTTTAAAAAAAACAAAAATGACAGTGCCTATGCAACGTCATCTCTGCAGGCAACATAAGTGATTCCGAGCGAACACCTTGCTATTGCGATAGCATGTGGGGAGTTACATATGAAGCTCCATTATTGACCGATATTGTCTATTTTCAATACCCAACAAACCTTATCAACAGATAGTATTTGTGGCAAATTTCAGCCAGTTAGCTCCTTGAGTTTTGGCGAAAGAGAAGATAAAATGATAGCAGATTCTTATAGTGGGTAGATATGACCACTGCATATCGATTTCTTGCAGAAAGTGAAAATTGGAAAATTTTGAGTTGACGCTCTTTAGAGGAACCAGTGCGATATACAGTATAAAAACAAAATTTAAAAACAGTTTTGTGTAACAATTTTATCTTGAGAAAGCCATGTACAAGAATTTATGATACTAGATATAAGATTAAGCACAGACTAATATACATACTCTAACACACTTTACCGAATATAAAAATTATCACTGTACTAGAAAAATCTAATGAATTGTCCTAAGACTACTGTCCTTTTCGCTTAAATCCTTTAACAAATCTGATGTACTTTAATTTATATAAATAATATACAAATTGCTTTGTATCCTTAAGTATTTCTTTTAAAACTTATACAAAACCATTAATACATTTCCCTTCCCCCTCCTCACATTCTTTGCTTGAAAAGGGGTTAGAATAACATGAGAAAACCCAAACAATAAGAAATGTAAAACCAAAAAGAAAATTATAAACCACCATTTGCAAATAAAAGCATGTAAGAGTGCTATATACGGCTTTGCCGAATAAATTTATTGTTATCATCGAATTTAAAAATTTTAGTGCCATTAGTTAAAACTAAGGTAGCAAAATTCGGCCAGATTTCGTAAAAATCTGTTTTTTTAAGAGACTTTCACGTTTTCAATAAAAAAAGCACAGAGTGTTTGTTACTCATCGAGTTCAGTGTTACTTTGCTATTTCGGTTGTTTCGTCAGAAAATTTAGTCAAAAATATTCGATTTCAAAAAAATTATTATGAAACAAAAATGTTTATTATAGTTTTTTTAATATCAACCGCCACGGTGGTTAGTACACTAACCACTTCACTCCACAAAAAACTGTGGAATGGGGTGGTTTTTTATGTTTTGATTTATTTGTTCTTACTTTTTATAATAAACTGACCTTGATTAAAGTAAAACTGCAATTATTTTTCAAAAGTTACACAGTTTTAGCCAATGAAAAAGGATTCTGAGTCACTGTGGGTCATTAGAAATATTTAACTTTAGGTAGCCATATTGTCTAATTAATGATATAGTAATTCAGATATAGGTCAAAAATTAGTAAAACATCGAGGTAGTCAGGGTTTTTGCTTATATATCAGCCATTTGTGGACCGATATTAGATATCAACCGAACCGGAACTATAGCGGATATATTAACATATAAATCGTGTATGAAAGTTATTTTTGGGTCTACGGAAAGATGATTTTAACATACAGACAGACATAGTCATATCAACTCCGCTTTCTATAACGATCCAGAATATATTTACTTTATGGGGTCGAAAATGAAAAATTTAAAACGGAATGACATACTTGTATATACCCTTGTCACTCATGGTGAAGGGTATAATAAAATTCATGAAACTTAATTTAAATTCTTTAGATAAAAATAGTAAAACAAAAAGAGCAAACAGAATGATAAAGCAACAAAAAAAAATACAGACAAAGTTTTTCCGGAATATTTAAATGAAATGTTAATGTTGTTGTTTATGTGCCACTGGATGTTGAATTATGCTGATTTATATTAACGCTTCTACATTTTTGTTATTTTTTTAAAAGTTTTTTATATTTTATTTACATTTTTCAACATTTTTGTTGTTGTTATGGTTGTTGTAACTTTGTAACACAATCCCAAAAGAGAATTTTGTATAAATTGTATTCATTTGCATTAAACTGTTTTCATATCTGACCGCCATTAACATCAACAAACGCACAGTATCTGTACGTAGAAATGAAAAAAAATAACTCAAATATCAACTTACTCAGAAAAGGGGTGAATAAATAGCAAATACAAATACCAGGAACAAAAAAAGAAAAATGTATTTAAATAGCCTACTTTAAAAAAAGGGCACCATAAGGGAGCAGGCTTTAGTCCTTGGGATAAAAACGCCAGGACAATAAAAACAATCTTTAAAAATTAAACGCTTATTATGCGATTCAGATATTCAACTTTAAATTCAACTTGAAATTAGTTATGAATGATGTTTGTTGTGGAATTAATTTATCTTTTTTTTTCTACTTAAATTTACATACAAAAAGGAAATTAAATTAAAAATTATGCTTTCCTAAAATTGTAAGAAAAGCGGAGAAGAAGTTAAATTATTTCTTAATTTGCCCAAAAGCAAATCAATATAATTGAAGTAAGCACTACACAAAAGAAGTAAAAAAACCGTCAATACATTTTTTTGTGGTTAGTGTTTCGTAATTTATTTTTGAGTTCAATAAAGAATTTTGTATAAAAAAAATCCGCCAAATTTTCCAGAATATATGTATATAATAGAGGAATATTGGTCAACGGTAGCCGGACCATTAACACATTTGAGAAGTTTCGGTTTGATTGGGATTATCGACTAATGATTTTTGGCCCAATATTTGGTTTCGGACGGACTCTATTTGCTACCTATTACCCGCAATCAAATTTCTTCTGTAGGCACCACCATATGTATCCCGAGATTTCATAGAAAACTGGTAGCTGTTATTAAAATTTAATTTTCTTAGAAACGCACGAAATATTGCAGTAACTAGAATATTCCATTATTGGTAGTTTTTCGAAAAACCCTATGCTGGGGAATAAATTGTTAAACCTGTAATGCTTAAGCATGCCTTAAGGCAATCATTGCTAAATGCCAATAAATGCAAATATAACTGATATTTCATTTCAATGATTTATAAGATAATTTAAGTGCGTTTTTTAGGATGTGTTACATAAGTTTTTGGAAGAAAAAATCAGTAATATTTGCATTTATTGGCATTTTCGCGAAGAGTGCCTTGGGAATGCTTGGGCATTAGAGGGTTTATGTAAAACTTTGCAATATTCACATTTGAAAACAAAATCGAAACACAGTTAGTGACACACTTAACTACACTCTCTAAATATTAAACACAGTCCAACATCACAACACAAAAACTATCATAAAAGTGACAGTGGCCAACAACATAAATCACTTAATTTTTTCAAAATTAAAACATGAATTTGATAAAGTGTAAATTTTAAACTCTAAATTAGTTATTAGTTATCTTACATTACAAAGATTGCCCTAGATATACATTCCACGATATTTAAAGCAGATGGAACATACTTCCTTCCAACTTAGCAACTCTTTTGAAAATATACCTAAAAGGTCTTCAATTTGAAGATGGTTTTCTAATCCAATTTTACGACAGCATGCCTATAACTCCAAAAGAAAATTTGCATTTTGAATATCCGAAATTGAATCTTTTGATGAAAACCCTATTCCGTAAACTGAACTAGAACTGAACTAGAACTGAACTAGAACTGAACTAGAACTGAACTAGAACTGAACTAGAACTGAACTAGAACTGAACTAGAACTGAACTAGAACTGAACTAGAACTGAACTAGAACTGAACTAGAACTGAACTAGAACTGAACTAGAACTGAACTAGAACTGAACTAGAACTGAACTAGAACTGAACTAGAACTGAACTAGAACTGAACTAGAACTGAACTAGAACTGAACTAGAACTGAACTAGAACTGAACTAGAACTAGAACTGAACTAGAACTGAACTAGAACTGAACTAGAACTGAACTAGAACTGAACTAGAACTGAACTAGAACTGAACTAGAACTGAACTAGAACTGAACTAGAACTGAACTAGAACTGAACTAGAACTGAACTAGAACTGAACTAGAACTGAACTAGAACTGAACTAGAACTGAACTAGAACTGAACTAGAACTGAACTAGAACTGAACTAGAACTGAACTAGAACTGAACTAGAACTGAACTAGAACTGAACTAGAACTGAACTAGAACTGAACTAGAACTGAACTAGAACTGAACTAGAACTGAACTAGAACTGAACTAGAACTGAACTAGAACTGAACTAGAACTGAACTAGAACTGAACTAGAACTGAACTAGAACTGAACTAGAACTGAACTAGAACTGAACTAGAACTGAACTAGAACTGAACTAGAACTGAACTAGAACTGAACTAGAACTGAACTAGAACTGAACTAGAACTGAACTAGAACTGAACTAGAACTGAACTAGAACTGAACTAGAACTGAACTAGAACTGAACTAGAACTGAACTAGAACTGAACTAGAACTGAACTAGAACTGAACTAGAACTGAACTAGAACTGAACTAGAACTGAACTAGAACTGAACTAGAACTGAACTAGAACTAGAACTGAACTAGAACTGAACTAGAACTGAACTAGAACTGAACTAGAACTGAACTAGAACTGAACTAGAACTGAATTTATAATAAAATTTATGAAAATACGAAAAAGTTTACAAAATTCATTTAATTTTTATGTAGCTATTTGCAATACTCATAGTTTTAGAAATAAAAATGCATGTGTGTGATCTGAGTCTGTTATATATAGTTGAGTATTGAGGATATAAAAAAAATTGTGTAAAAGCTTTGGGAGCTGAAAATTTTTATGTATTTTTACGGTTAATTTAAATGCATGTGTATGTTTAAATATAAACAGAACGCACACACATATTCACAAATGTGTATGTGTTTGTGAATATATTTTCAATGCCTTTGAGTTTTGTGGATTGGTCTGATTCAGCTGGGTTCAACATTTTTATTTGATACTCGTATGAATGGTTGTTTTATACTTTCCTTGCTAGTTTTTTTTATACTGCTTTCTCCCAAAGGGGAATCGAAAATATTTAAATGTGAAAAAAGAAACGTAACGAAATGACTCGTTAAAAGGAATGAATACCAAAAGCATAAAGGCATAAAAGGTTTAACTAAAGAATGTTTTCAATAAAATAATAAGTTCCTAAACAATTGTTTTTCACTTTTTGCTTTAATTTTTTTCCACTTTTTGGTTGCACAAACACTTTGTACGTGTCATAGAATTGGTGGCTGTTGTTTTGTATTTCAATTTTATTTTGGTTTTGTCGGCACAAAGGTATTCACAATCCTTTGGGTATAGTCAAAGGAAAACAAAACGAACGAAATAATAAAAAGTCTAAAATTTATCAAATAAAAGAGTGAAACTTTGTGGTTTATTGTAAATTGGGAAATGTGTGCTGAAAAAAATTTAAATCGATAAAGCAGAGAAAATATATTGAAAGTGTATAACAATGCACATATGGGGTTGAAATAGACAGATTTGATTAAGTTGTTCATATATTTCCCCCTTTTTGATTAAAGGGCACTTGATTTTATTTTATAGTTATTTAACACACATGAAAGACTATTAAAAACTTCTTTTACATCTATTACTTCAACTGCCCATAAATTCTACACTCACTGCTTAATCCCAATCAATTAATTTAATAATACGTCTGACAATTTTATTAAAAAAGTTTAAACAAATCAACATTTATACCATCAAAAATCCAATAAAAGCTTTTATACACAATGTAGCAAATTGACAAAAAAAAAGTAAATATCCCAGGCAGAAACAAAAAAAATCTCAATAAACTTTACTACGTCACTCTCGCCTCATCAATTATTCCCACACATATGGGTATCAATCACTTAAAAATTTCCATAAAAAACCCATAAATTTTTTAATAGTCAAATGTTGTTAACATGACCAAAAGTATTTTGTTTGTTTCGTAAGTATTTTTAAAATTTATAACACCAAGTGCATTACATGGCCAAAAATAATTCATACATTTTATTATTCACTTTCACAATTCAAAAGCGAAACGAATCCCTGCACTAGCAGCAGCTTTTTTAAAAAAAAAAATAAAACAAGAAAATGTTTTATTGGCGGCAAAAGTAGAAACAGAAATATAAATAAATATTTTCCGGTATTTTTGTGATAAATTCTTTTGGTGCAAGAAATAGTGAACGAAATATAATGTTTATGAAACGATGAAACTTAGAAAACTGTATAAGAGTGCAGACAAGTAAGTTTCAATCAGCTAAATAAAGAAAAACCATGAATACTTTGAAAATATCTAAAACAATATTTACACCAAATAACAAAAATAAGCAGATATAGTTAAATATAAATTTCCTTCCTATACTTTCGGAATATTTGTTTAAAATATTGGAGAGTTATCATTTTCCACAAATATGGTCGTAATTTTATTTGTGATGATTCGTAAATATCCTTTAATAAAAACTACTTAAGAATTCAACAACTTGGTGATTAAAATCTTAAACGAAACCGTCTCTATAACCATGAGATATTTTTTAAAATCGGACTATTGATTTTGTAGTTACATATTTACTTCAACTTTCTAACTAAGTAGTCAAAGACTCTGCAAGCTCATATAGAGTAAATATCGACCAAAGTGTGAAAACTTTTCAAACTAATTTCTCGCCAAAACGATTGGAAATGTGGTAAAAAGCGACAAAATTAAACTTTTTTCGGAAGTGGGCCTATGATTGAGTATAGATCGATCTTTTATAAAATCTTACTGTATATAAAATCAGATATTTATGAGAAAAAAAATCCTATAGAAAAAATCCATAATAAATGAGGAATTATGTCACTTCATTTTAAAGATTTAAAGAAAAATTGCATTTGGTGAGTTTTTTTTATGCCACCTTGTAAAAGAATAACTTTATTAAGTGAGTGACGGGGTCCATAAGAAATTTTACCAGGGCGACTGCAGGTTTCACTACGACAAATATATTCACTAAAAAGAACTTTTGAAAAATTTAGTTATTGAAGGCAATGAAAATTCGTACCTTACATCTTCTCAATTACCCAAGACATAAGTGTCATTTTCAACACAACTTCATCTAATCCAAAAAATAATTGACTGGTGTTTTCTACTTTTCAGAAAAATAAGTGACTTTAGTACTTACATGTAATTATTTTGTTTTGGCTTGTCAGGTGGTTCCGGTTAGGTCTTCCTAAAAACCTTGAAAAATTCTTGATTTATTTACAGTTTTTCAACAAACTCTGTAAAGCAGTGTTTTAGTGCAAAAACTTTTAAAATCTATGTACATATTTAAATTATTTAAATTACTCAACGACTAAACCATTTAATATATTCGATGTTTATACCCTCCACCACCATAAGTGGTGAATGAGGGTATATATAAGTTTGTCATTCCGTGTGTAACATTGAGAAATATTCATCTGAGACCCAACAAAGTATATATTATTGATCCTTATGAAATTCTAAGACGATTGAGCTATGTCCGTCTGTCTGCCTGTCTGTCTGTCTGTATAAACCACGCTCACGTCCAAAATAGACAAACAAAATTGGTAAACTTGCAAGAAAACTGTTAACTGTTCTCCTAAGCAGTTTGGTATTGAACATCAGCATAATCGGTGCAGTGGAAGGGTTATGAACCAAAATCTGAGACAACCTAAAAAAATACTTGATAATTTTAAAATAATTTTTGTTATTTGTGCAAATATATTGCAGATAATATCATAAAATTTTACACATATTATTTTTATGTTAAAAGGACTAACTCTGGTAAAAATTATGAGAATCGGTCCATGATTTCTCCTAGCCCACATACAAATTTCTTCCCGAAATATGTTTCTATGGTCTGTAAATGCCTACAAAATTGCAGTATCCTTTCCAAATTCAGGAAACCTAAGTTTCGTGCTTAAAAAAATCAAAACAAAAAATTGTTTGTGGATCGGCCCATATTTGACCATAGCCTCCTATAAAGTTCACTTCCAAAAATCAGTTAAATAAACATAAATAACTTAAAAATGTCGCTATTAAGTTGAAATTCGTCATAAATAGTCCCCATATATACCAAAATCGCTATACCTAATTCTATGAAGATCGGCCAATAATTGGTTATAGCTCCCATATAAGGACCACTTCCGAAAAACACATTAACCTTCATAAATATCTAAAAAATACCAATATCAAAACAAAATTTTAAACAAATCTCTAATTTATATTTAGAAATCATACTACAGGATTTTGAGAATATCGGTCCATATTTGAGCATAGCTCCCATATAAGGTCCACTTCCGAAAATAAGTTAAGTACTCATAAATCTCTTATAAATACCTTTGTCATGCTAAAATTCGACACAACTAATACTCATATACATAGAAATCACTGTACCAAATTTTACGCAGATTGGCGTATAATTGGTCATAGCTCCCCTATGGCCCATTTCCGAAAAAATATTAATCTTAATAAATATTTAAAACAAATTGATATTAAAATGAAATTGCGCACAGATCAGTAATTTTTATCCTTAAATCATACTACTGGATTTTGTGAATGTCGGTCCATATTTAACCATAGCTCCCATATAAGGTCCACTCCCGAAAATCACTAAAATCCTCATAAATTTCTTACAAATTATATAATTATCAAAATAGTACACAGATCAAATCATACTACTGAATTTTGTGAATATCGGTCCATAATTGGCAACAGCTCCCACATAAATACATAAAAATCATGTTAAAATATTTTATGACAATCGAATCATAATAGGTCATAGCTCCCATATAAATCCCATAACCCAATATTTTCAAATTTATCTAAATATATTTGTATACCTTTTTTATACTCTGTTTCTTCACTTGAGGTTAAAAAGGAAAAATGTTGATCCAAACGTATTAACTAATTATTAAGTATATAAATTGTTAAATTTCATACGTTCCAATAGGAATTTCAATTATAACCCAGTAAGCACCAAAGCCCCAAAAATTCAAGCACTTGAACATTTTGATGGAATTTGACTTGAATGCAAATGTAATTATACTTTAGACATGAAAAATATTTGAAAATTTATTTATTTTTCAAACAAAAAACATATGGCTTGAATTTATGTTTCCTTTTTACTGGAGAATGCTATTGAAATAAAGTGTAATACAACTGTAATTCAATTGCTTGACTATAAATCAAGGCTTGAATTACACTTGCTTTCAACTTGAATTCTAGTAAAAATGCTTATTGGGAAATTGCTGAATTAGATACAATTTTTTGTACTTTTGAAATAAAATATTTTCTGCGTAAACTAGTATTTCTAACAATTGTTAAGTATATTATTTCATACCATCATATTTAGGTGAAGGGTATTTAAGATTCGGCACGGCCGAATATAGTACTCTTACTTGTTTTATTTGCAGTTTTATTTTTTTTTTCGCTTTTGCCTTAAACTATTAAAATCTGATAGCATTTTTTTGTCTTTCTAATTTATTAGCAATATTTGCTTTTATATCTTTTTGCTTTTGGAAAATGTACAAATTAAGTCATAGATACTTTACAATTACACACATGCAATCAACATTTATAGCAAATTTAGACGGCAGCAATAACAGCAACAACGAAAGTGGCAGCAGCAAAATGCAGGGATTTAAATGTTCAATATTGGAAATCTGTGATATAGTTTTTATTATTATTATTGTTGTTGTTGTTGTTGCCATTTTTGTAAACTATTGGATGTACGCCAGACAAAATAATACACTACATTTTAAATGCCAGAGTGTATTTATATTGTCATAATAATGGAAAGTGTGAAAACAATTTTGTTCAACAAAAACAACAATGAAAATAGAAATTAAAATCTAAAAAAAATTGATTTAATTGAAAAATTTTAAATATTTCTAAACAGATTTAGCTAAAATTATAAACAAAAAAATTATTAAGTGTTTTTCGGAAAAATGTAAATCATGATTAATTGCAGGGTGATTAAGGAAATGAACTAATGGTAACGAAAGACAAATTGCTCATTTGTTAGAATATGGTGATAACTCATAATATAAAATTTTTAAGCTGATATTAAAGAAAATGGAAAATTGTTAAATGATTTTGTTTGCTATTGTGATGATTTTACAATAATAAATTTGTACATAGGGGACAATCTATTTATCTAGGCCCAAAAACCAAGATGTGGAATGAACCAAATAAAGTGCTGGGAGTGATGCTCATATATATTTTCTGAGCTTACATAAAACTTGTTTAATATTTCAGAATCAACCGAGCTGATAAATTAAAAAAATAAAGACTATCCATATCAACGCAACAGTATAGGATCTATTTTTAATATTTGGCATTTGACTAAATAATACACTTCGTCTAGCTTCGTCTAGCTTCGTCTATAGTTGAACATGCTAACCCATTTAAACATATTTTTTTTACAATATTATAGTTACAGTTTTTATATGATTGTGGTAACCATAATATGGTAAAGTTAAGATTTAAGTGATTATCGCATTCATATATATGATTGTAGTGCATAAATACATGTTTATGGCAATCATGTTCATGATGAATCATTATACAACATCATAATATGTTTCTCTTAGATTATGATAGCCATAAGAAGAGGACAACAGTTGTGCGGGTAGTTTATGAGCTACAATTTCTAATTTTTTAATGAAATGACCTGATGCCATCAGATATTGCTCATATATTTCCCTACTCATAACATCCGACTAAATATCAATACAATCCCTCCTGTAGTTTTGGAGATCATTTAAATCATAAATGGCAAAAACAAAACAATTAAAGTCCTGAAAGTGATAAAACAGATCCTCAAGGTAAATAACCAAATTAATTTGGGAATAATTCCAGTTATTGAATAAATCCCGCCATCGGGAGAATTCCGGAAGAACTAGTAAAGTTGCCTAAGAAAGATGATCTAACAAATCGGAACAATTTGGTATTAAAAATCTGAAAAACTTGGTTTGACAAAATTGTGTGAAGTTGCCATTACTAACGTAATAATGGGTATCGTTATTAGCCATGCGATATTAGAAAATCGAGGCATTGTATAGTGATTTACGAACGATACAAGGATATGAATATAATGACACTATATGCCTTCTCTCCCACAGCTAATGTGATATATCAATAAAGTTACAAAAACTCATCGAAATATCAACGAACGTTGTTCAGAAATTTAACATCGGCAAGACAAAAATTTTAAAAATTCATTCAGAAAACATAAGACGATTCATGATAAATGACGAAATTCTATAAGATGTCGGCTCATTCTGACTCCATCATTACTAGCACTGGGAGTTCAAGCGCAGATAAAGAAGGCCATACAATAATTCGGACAGCATAGCAAGGTATGGAAATCAATTATTTCCGGCTATGTTAAAATAAATATTTTTAATCTCAACGTAAGGTCAATATTGTAATAAAAACTGATAAGCTTTTTTATCCCTGATCATGCATTCTCAGGGTTTTGTATGTTAGATCAATTCATATAAATAATGGAAGCATCCCCTAGGGGTTCTTCTGGTTATTTTGTCAGACATACTTTCCATTTAATTTCATTTTCTATTTATGTGAAATAATATCTATTTTCATCCTTCTCGTCCTGTTAGTTTAAGAAAATATGAAAGGAATTTAATTTTAGCTGACTAAAGCAGCCAAATTATTTCATTATTCATTCAACTGGAGTGGGAGTATTGAAATGAAACTTAAAACAATGTTGAAGGAAATTTGATAAAATAATTGTTTCATTTACTAAATATTTGTAACCCTTTTTAATATATATTTTTGTATGCCAAATAATATGAAATATATTGCCACCGACGACTTTCAATAAGTAAGAAAACGTTTGCTTTTAACATTTTTGAAGAATTTGAAAATTATTTACAATAGTACCCTCTCATTTTTATTGTCACGAATTCTATACATACCATAAATGTTTAATGCTCTCATTCGTCTTATAGCCTGAGAAACAATAGCGAAATAAATTAGAAATAGCTAGCGTTCAGTTGTTTTTCATGGCAAGTGGCTATTACATCGCAGTAAGAGAGCTCAAATGTAGGACGAAATGAATGGAATTTTTCAAAACATCAATATAAAATGAGAATAAATGCATTTATATATTGTTTAATGGCAGTATTGTTTTTATACATTTTGTTACTATTGTTCGCATTTCAATTGTTTTTACAGTGAGTGATTGCTGCGAGTATTATATTTTTGCACTTAATTTTATAAACAAATGATGACTTATTGTTGTTCTATAAATAAAAGGGTGTCCCTGTAAGTATTATAAGGTCTGCGATCAGTCGAACTATAGTGCAAATAAAATTATAAAAGTTTTGAACTGCTTATTTTATAAAAGAAAAGAGTTAGTTAATATTATATGAGGAGCCGCAAAACAAAAGGTACTTTTTTTGAAATTAAATATATTATTTTTGTCGTTTTATACTACAAAAATAATAAAAAATTACGTTTTATTAAGCACCAATTTATTAAAACCCATTTACTTAGTAAAAAAAATTAAAAAATTATGCAAACTTGATTGTTTCTAGAAGATATCAACCCAAATATTATAAAAATAACAAAAAACCAATTTGTCAAAAAATGCGAACAAGTAGGTACCTCTTGTATTTTATAACTTTCCACATCTATTGGTAAAATTGCAATCAGAACTATGAGGAGAATAATAACTAAAATCCAAATATCGAAGATGCCATAAATCGGTTCTGCGCACATTGCATATAGGCAAAATAAGAACATTCATGGTCTTGCAGAAGAGGCCCAAATTTCAGTGAAATATGACTATACATGCCCAGTCTTCTAGATCACGAAAAAACTTGTTAAACAGAATAAATTAAATACCCTATACTTGATCATGCAGTTTGTTTGTTGAATACCGTTCAAAAATAAATTCAGATATGGGCAATTCCATATCATCGTACGTGACATTTGTACGCCTATAGATGGAATAGATTTTGCAAAAATAAGGGTATCTGAAAAATAATTTGGTCTTAATGTTCCATTCAGAGGGTACCAGATTTTAAAATAAAAAAAAGAAATATTGTTGTCCAAAATATTGAGCGAAATAAGGGTATATCGTACGTGACATAAAACGGAACTCATTCGAATCGTCACAGGCGTTATGTTTTCTTTTAATTTCTTACACTAAACGAAATATTTTTCCTTTACAATCCGTCATATTTAAATAAAAACAATATTTGAATGATTTTATAATAAATTAAATTTAATATCGTACGTGACATACCGTACGTGACAGATTTTTCTCTTATAATAAAACAATATATATTCTGTACATATATGTATACAAAAACTAAAAAAGTGAATAGAAAATATACATTCGGTTTCAATAAACAATTTGACAATAGCAAAAAAAACAATCAGAGTCAAATTCATTTCATACTACAAGCTAATTGGGAGCCTAGTTTTCGCCGCAATTTTAGCCTAAAACATTAAAAAATTAAATATAATCAGTTTAAACTGTTATTGTTGTCTTTAAAATGTTATAATATGATATAAATACTTTCACATAGTAACATTTAATTATTTGCTTCCATTCAAATCAACTTGAAAAAAAGTTTCAAGGGTTTTTGTGTTTTCAGTCGTGGTAGCGATTGTCGTGGAATTGCCCATATGGAAGGAACATATTTTTCAATGAGCTAAACAACATGTTTCTGATCCAACCATCCTCCCAAGATCAGTCATCACAACAAAATCCAGGATCAGGGGCCAAATTATCGCATTCGATATCGAGTAAAATTTATCGTAATTTTATTATGGCATTCGATATCGAGCAAGAAATTTAGTACATTTTATCATAATTTCGATATTGAAATTATTTATCGATTCGATAGCTCATTCGATCACGAATGCGGTAATTTGGCCCCATAACTCACTCCAAGTCCTTCAGAAATTTATAGCAGTCATACAAAAACTTTGGTAGGGTAAAGTTGCTCATACAGATGGTGTTTCTGCTGAAATCTATAAATGCTACCAGCTCGCACTGCTGAAGTCTTACAGCCCATTACGGCAACGTCCTTCACGAAATCATCAAGCAACAAAGGCGATTTGAGGAATTCCAGCAACTGGAGAGGTCTATGTGTTCTGCCACCCATTACAATGATAGTATCTAAATTAATCCTTAATCGCATAAAAAAAGCACTTACAGCAAAACATCAGCTCCTGATCTGTTTACTTTCGCAGTGGATATTCATGTGAAAATCTTATAAACACCCTACTCATTAATATTGATCGGTCTGTGAAATTAAACTTTAAGCTTCATCTTATATTTGTTAAAATAATAAATGCGTTCTCTAGCACTAACAAAGATTGGATATGATCAGCAGAACCAGTGATCTTAAACAAATAAGTTTGGTCGTTCAAGAAAAGATGAAACAAAAATTCGGATATAAACAACGAACTATCGCAGCAAATCTTAATTCTGTACTTGCTCTTTTTGGTTTTTCGAAGTTGTCTAGGTCTAAAATTGTTTACGTCATATAGCAATATTGAAACAAAAAATTAATTAAATTAAGTGTTGAAAGTGTTGGCAATGTCCTAGTCATTTACAATTACGAACATGTAAATGAGCAACCAAGGAAAAAGTTTGAAATTAGATATTAGAAAATAGGCTATGAAATATATTTTTAATAAATAATTTTAAGATATTTGTTACAAAATTTCTTCGAAATCCGCCAATTTCAAATCGGTCCCCACACTAACCCATTTGTTAAAATTTTAAAGTTTATCGCTGTCACAAAATGTGTGAAAAAACATGGTTCGGCATGGTTACGGCAACTATAATGTGTTATCTGTAACAATATATTGTTGTCGTACACAAATAATTGTTATTTTAATTTATTTGCAACAATATTTTAGTTACTGTAGACATTATACTAGTACTTTGACCCAAATATCGAAACATCAAATAAAATGTACAACTTCTAAACTTTATCCGATAATTGATATTTTAATTTTTTGGAATTTTAGGTAGTATCAAAAGCTGCCTCAGAAAAATATTTCGCATTCTCTGCCCTCTCAAATGCGAGAAATGTGTGTCAATTTTATTAAACTCACTAGTTCCATGTAGGGTTCCTAATTCCCCGGACTTCATTCCCGGGAGGAAATTAAAAAATCGTTTCATTCCCGGGAATTCCCGGGAATTTTTTACCAAAACCAGAAAATTGTTTTCGAATAAATTGACTTATCAATTTTTAAATAACTATATTTTGTTGTACAATGTTGGTGCAGTCTTTATAAGGGTTTCTAATTTAATAGTGGCATTTTATCGATATTTTGACAGTCGTCAGTATAAAATCAATAAATTCTTTGTTTATTTAAAAAACTTAAGAATTTAGACTTGTTAAATCTATACAACATGCGTAGTTAGAGAGATTTTTCACATCTGAATGTAGATAAACAAATTTGAACCACTATTATTGTTATTATTTTCTCTAAATATGAATAATATTCATTGAATATCCCTAAAAGTTAATAATTCCTTTAAGCGCATAAACTTTAAATTAGATTAATTCTTAATAACCAAATTTTTCTGTTGTGGCTTGAGTTGAATGAAAAAAAATTCGGTTATTTCAACCGTAATACTTCTTTGCCAACTGACTATCTGTTGCTAGAACCGAAAAAACATATGGATATAATAGAATGATTCAATTTGCAACAAATTTGGCCATCGAAACGAATCTGAAAATTGTAACTGTTAGAAGAATATTTATAAATTAATTCCCGAAAATTTCCGACAAACATTTCCCGAAAATTAACCAAAAAATATTACCGGGAATTCCCGGGAAATTTTTTCCGCGTAGGAACCCTAGTTCCATGACATGTAAAAATAGGTCATATTCACTTCAGTTATCCAATTGTGGCAAAAATTTGACAATTAACAAATGATCTACTTCTAATCAAAGCAGGCTGCATTTAATAGAAATTAAAAAGTTTTTTTTCCATAGACTCTTATAACTTTCTGTAAAGTTGATCATCTATATACAAAATATCTTGTACGAATCAGGTTACCAGTCGTTGGATTTGATCTAAAAGAAGAAATCAAATTGAAAAAATAATGAAGATATTATTACTTTATGGCCCACGGTTCACTTTCGAATAGCATATATTCGTGAAAGCTTTTAATCGCTTTTAAAAAACTACAATTTAATTTCTTTCGTTAATGTAAATAATACAATTATTTTCCAGGAACACCCTCAATGACACATACAAATATGCAGCATTTAAAGTATGTGGAAAACGAAGGCTAACGGGCGGTAAAAGCGTCCAAATAAAAGTGTGATAAACTGTGTGTGGTCCTTGAAAACCACAAAGTGCACAATGTGATGATTGTAAAGAAAGAAACTTAAAACAGACTAAAGGGCTTAATAGCTGAAACAAAAACAAAGAGAAAAAGAAAGTAACAACTGTGCAAGGATCAATGCTACAACTTGTACAACAACTACAAATATTGCTTAAAATTGCAACAGTGTTGCTGCTGCTACTGATGCTATATATGTGGTGGCACTCTGTTTGAGTTTGTATTAAAAATGGAAAATGAACTACAACCAAATTGATACAAAATACAAAAAAGTACACTTTAACTTTAAATGTATCAATGATGTCAAGCTGTGAAAATAAATGCTGATGATTTCGTTCACAATAACATTACAGTTCATTGTAAACAATGGCAAGATATAATAGTGTTGGGAGTTGTGGCACAATTATGCCATTTTTGACACTATTACGTTTTGATAACCAAATATAAAGAAAACCTTATATAAAGAAAACCTTTTTTCAAATAATTCTAAAAAGCGTAATCAGTAGGGTATTCATTCGACTAATGATCGTTCGATTAATCGAATAATTTCTTACGAATTATTATTCGAACAATTTAAAAATGGCCATTTTCGAATAACGAATAATTCGAACAATTTTATGTAGAATAATCGAATAAAACGAATAAATGTTCATATATATTTAAATTTATTAAATTGCCCAAAATTTTTCATAATTTCAAATTTAAATAAGTAATAATAACTTACAAAAATTGTATTGTTTCTGAAATTCGACAAATAACTAAAGACAAAGGGACTTTCGATCACTGTAGATGAGTGTTCCGATAGCTCCTTCTATAAATATATAAATATTACTGCAAGAAATTACAATTATAAAAACAAATGTTTCAAAATTTTTAACTTAGGACTTGAACCAAAGAAAATAATAGGTATGGAATAAAATATTTGTTATTTAGCTGGCCAAATATTAGAAGAATGGCAATTATTAATCAAAATTTTAACTTAGATTAAAGTGGAGTTGAATGTGATGGAGAATGTGATTTTGAAACGGTCGTCGAAAATTATATTGAGGATGACATTTATAATGATTACATTATCTGATCTTAAAATATATGTATATAATAAAAATATATAATATATATAACCGCGTACGTAAGTGTTGCAAAATATTTAGTAAATCGCATGATAAACACAAATATTGCAAACTATCATTTTGTTGCAAGAAAAGCATGGAGTTCGTCTTTTACAGCATTTTGAACATCGTTGGACATCTTTGTCTAACACGGTAATAAACTTTTTGCGTATTTGTAAATGAGTCAATCATGCACTGCCTGACTTAAAATTAGCCACGTTCACTGACAATGATATCAAACTTTGGACAGATTCCCTTTATTATGTAATTCCCAATACCAGTTTATTAAGCAAAGATTCGGCAACGTTGATAGAGCTTGATGTAGAATACAATTTGTTATAAATAATTTAGAAATAGTGAATAATTAATTTACTAAAGAATTAGTTACTCAATTTAAAACCCGAATTAATGAACGACATAAAAAGTTCTTAATACGTTTTTATTGTATTTGAATTCAGGATCATGTCCAACTAGCTCAAATTTTTTAAAGCATAGATCCAAAACGGAAACTAAAGGGTTTGCTAGTCAATTGTTTTGTAGATTGTTCGGGAGTTATTCTGATCAGAATATTTTTGATGAAAATTTAATGATGGACTTTGTTTTCGAATGTTTTTTTAACATTATCAATACTTGAATTGTTAACTTTAACGTTATTTTTTTTTTCTCTAACAATAAAATATTAAAGAACCGACATCAAAAATTCATTATTTAATTTTTTTAAAAAAATTAAATTAATCGAATAATTCGATTAATTTTAAACGTGTGATCGAATTATTCGAACAAGTTAAAATCTCTTATTCGAATTATTCGTTTTATTCGAACAAGAGAAAAATCGAATAATTCGAATACCCTAGTAATCAGTAATTAACACTCTGCTACAAAGTAACACTTTTTGTTAGAGCTTGCAAAGCGACCTAATATGGGTTGTAGGCCTAGGTGAGGACATACTAAAACCGTTCTCAAAGTTTTTGAAACACCCTCAACATTTTGAGTTATTTTAAAAAAAACTGTATCTGTATGTATAAAGTATCTTTAACTCACACATTTTTATACCGATTTCAAAATTTTAAACAATCATGGATAGGCAAAGAATTAAGATTTCATAAAGTGTATGCATAAAATATATATTGCAAAAATTGTGTAAGTTTTTATAAACAGTTTTGCTATATTTTTCAAATTCAACAATAGTTATTTTAATTTTTTTCTATGAAAACCTTTTTTCTTTTTTTTTAAGACAATTTTATGTGGACAAAAATGAGACCTTATCTGTTAAAATCGGTTTAAATTTGCAAAAGTTATTAAACTTTTTCAAAAAAAGTTCGAAAAAATTTACCATGTAAATTAAAAATTGTACAAATATTTTTATTGGAAAGTTTTTTGTTTTTTTTTTTTTTTGTTCATATGAGCTGGGGGAGAAAATACTAAAAAAGGTGTTAATGGAAAGTTGAATAACTTTAACAGTTTACATCCGATTTGAATAATGAAAACAATGTTTTGTAAAGAACTAAATTTCCTTTATATATTGAAATATAGTTTTATAAGTTTTCATATCAAAATAAGCAATGAAAAGCGACTAAAATCAAAAAATTTGATACATTTTATTTTTCTTTAAGATATTTTTAACAAAAACAATACGTATGACTTACAAATGTTCGTTTGAAAGCGTAATCAGTTTTCTTTCCAGACCCGTTAAAAAATTTTAAGTCGGACAAAAACTGACTGAAACATTTTCGCGATTTGGTTAGTTTTGGTTTATGTAAATTTCACTTTGGTAGATTACTGCACTTACATGTTATGAATCAAAATTTTGTAGAGTGGTCCAAACAACGATTTTTTCATATATTTTAAAGCAAAATTATTTAACATTCATCTTATTTTATGATACATAAGTTAGCAATAATTATTTGTGGCAGATTTCGGTTTTCAATATGGACCGATTAAAAAAAAAATCGATTAGTCATTTATTTTTCCGTGGAACTTAGTTTTGCTAAATTTTGTATAGATGCAGCATAGGCATTTATCTGCCTGAGATCCATATTCAGGGAAGACATTAGTCTGGTGGCTGGTAGAATTCATGAACTGATTTCTAAAATTTCAACATACGTTTCATGGTATTGTCTGCAATCAATAAAATGGCAAACAATTTTTGAAAAATATCAACTTTTTTGGAGGCTGTGTCAAATTTTGGTTCATAACTCTAGTTATACTGAACCGATTTTACACATTTTTGATACCAAACATTTCTGATCAACAAAGAATATTGCATTCAACTACGTCCATTTCTCGAAGGCCTATCGTGGCTTAGTTGTCTTAGAATTTTATAAGGAACCATAATATACGTACTTTTTGATATTACGACCAATATTTATAATTACAATTCCTGTTTAGACGATGAAATTTTGATATGCTACATAAGATTTTGAAAAATATTAATACTCAGTAGCGTTTTGTTGAATTTTGTATGTTTACATATTTTCAAAAATGCAGTATTTTTGCAATTTAATAGTTATTTAATAACTTGTTGTACTCGCGTACAGGAATCCGGAGAAAACCGGCAACTTTGACAACAATCTTAAAAAGTGTTGTTGGTCCATCTGTAAATATTTATTCCTTAAAATTAGCTAAAGATAACTTAAAGCAATATAAGGAAATACAAAAATTGTACATGATAAAATTAGTTTAAAAAATTAAAATTTTTGTTTTCTATTTTGGAGTAGTACAATATGGAAAAAGCCAAATAGAGTTGGAACAAAACCAGTATTAGCATTTGATGCTTTCATTAATAGTTATTATTTCTATATTTTGAATTTAGAAAATCCTGGAGTTTGGAATGGACGTTCCAGCCGGATATACATTTTAAGAAATTATATAAAATATTTTCAAATCATATTGGGGCACTGCTTGCTCCATTTTGGCATGTTGTAGACATCAATTTGGCACTAAATATAAATTTTAAAATTCCATCACTGATATGCAATGAATGAAACAGAGACTAAAAGAGAGAGTGATTGAGACACAAAATCAATTTTGTTGCATGTTCTTATACAGTGATGAAATATCTAATAGGCACCTTCACAAAATTCTTCTTAGAGCTAATGAAGAACACGGAAGAATTCGGAAAATCATTGAAAGGTAGAATGCCTTGATGACGTTTCTTGAATAGTTATGCCAGTATTGCGTGTCAATTTCTACGTCCATGTCTGTTGACATACAATTTCCATTAGTCCTCATCATGATTGAACAGAAATGACAATTAATACAATGTAATTGTGGCCAAAGTTTGAGGTTAATTCCTTTTTTTAATTTCATTTATTTTCCAGCACAAAAATGAAGATTTTACATTTCGCCATGGGCGGTTCTTTAATTCAAACAATCCACAATTCAAGAGTCTGCTATTTAAGCATACAAAAATGGAGTTGGTATAAAAAGACAATGTAAACTTGATGAAGGAATCATGTTAAGAGATATTGACAAAATTATTTTATTTCAAATTATTTGTAATACAATAAGGAAATTTTACACTAAATGTATGTTGTTGTTTTTTGAACGCTCAAAGTTGTGCTCAATCGTATATAATTGATTTGTGGTTTTGAGTTTGGCCTGTTGCATATAAATGTTTTCAGAAATAATAATAATAATAGCAATTGAAATCGTTATTCTATTTGTTATATATGTATATTTTTTTTTAATTTCAATAATATTTTAATATAATCTAAAACACATGGCACCGCATACATACATATAGGAATTACCGCAATCAATTAAGCACATATGTACGTACAATATCTAACAATGACTGTGATAAGTAGAAACCAATCGAATAAATATTGAAAACAATGCTGTCTAAAAGTGTTAAACTACCTCTCTTTATAAGCAGTCATTTAAATTATTAAGACTTTTAGACTCGCAATAATCTAAAAGAGGTCCCCGCCAACGAGTAAATAAATTCATTTGACAGCAGGCCCACTTTTAGAGCTCTAATATTTATTATCACACATTCCCTTGGATCTATTCCGTCTTAAATGCGGATTTTAATGTGGATTCCGATTCTTAGAAAAAATACAAATTAAATGAAGCGATGTGGATTTTATTGTCATTTGTATGTGTGTAGAAACTGGGGTACTCAATCGATTAACCGTTAATAGGTTAACCGATTAATTTTGATCGATTAACTGTTCGAAGAATTTAAAATTGATGATTTTCATAGAACAAATAAACCGATTAATTTCCGAAATTTAATTTTTTTTTTTAACTTTATATTGAAATATAATTTTGAACATTCCCTGAAAACTGAAACTAAGGAATTTGGTAATGACCTCTTCTCTAGAATGTTCTCTGAGTCGGAGAACGACATGGTAATAGAAAAACTTGAAGACATTACTGAAATGAATCTTTTATCAAAACTTAGCGAAACTATTAAAGTATTGAAAATCTAAAATAATTCAAAAAGAACTCTAATGGAGTGAACATTATCATGCCTTTCTTTCTATTTCTCCAACATCTACAATCAGTGAGAGAGATTTTCAAGTAAGTTTTATTAAAACTAAAAAAATAGTTTGAAAGAAAAGCATTTAAATTATCTGCCTTAAATCATAAAAAACTCAATCCTTTTCTTTCCAATTTAAAAATAAAATAGAAATTATTCAGTTAATCGAATAATCTAAAATTAACCGATTCAATATAAACGCCGATTATTGGCTCGATAAAACCAGAAACCCGAATAATTGAATACGCTAATAGAAACACAAGCTTGCGTAGCGGTATGAGTTTGTTTCTCTATATAAGATATAAATTTTACTATCTGTCAGTAACACCATAATACTAAAAAAAATTTTAACCGAGTGTCGGTTTAAATTTTTGCTCAATTCCCAAACATAATTGTTTTCCATTATCTCATTTCCTCCAACTCTTGTGGTGAAATATTAATTTTAATTTAAAGTTTTGAAATTTATGAATGAATTTGTTTAGTTCCCAAAATAACACAAATAAAATGAAAATAAATTTTTAGAACCAACTATTTTTATTATAAAGTGTATTTACATAAACACTAGCAAGAAAACTACAGTCAATTGTAGTGTTTATATAAAACCGACTTTTTAAAAAACTGGTTTGTCGGTTAACCGAAAATTGGACTTTTTTAGAAATCCGGTTTTTCGGTTAACCGACATTAAAAAAACCGGTTAAACCTGTCAACCGTCATATACGTGTATTATTATATTAAAATTTGTAGTTTTTAGTGGTTAAGAATAGTTAACCTATCTACAAATATAAATAAAAATTAAATATCGTTCGTTGGTAATTGCATCAGTAGAGAACGGCCGTACCGATTTAAAAAAATTTAGAAACTTAGGTTTTTACGGATTGAAAAATTGACCACGCCCACTTTAACGCCCACTTTTTCGATTTATCTAAAATCGGAAAACGGCTACATCGATTTGGCTAAATTTTTGTTTAAATATCTAGTAATCCAATTTAAGTTTTTACTGAAAGAAAAATTTACCACGCCAATTTTTTTTTTCGATATATCTAAAATCGCAGGACGCCTGGACTGATTTAACTAATTTTTTTTAATCTTTGCAATACATAGTCCGCAAAAGTTTATACATCTGCAAAATACATAGGATCAATCAAAATTCGATTTTTTTTATATAAAAACTCAAAAAATCTAAATTCGCTAATAACTTGACCAATAAGCGTTTAATCAAGAAAAAGAACTCGATCTGTGATCACTCATATTTCTGACCAAAAATCGATTTTCTTATATAAAAACTCAAAATATCTAAATTCGCTAATAACTTGGCCAATAAGCGTTTAATCAAGAAAAGCAGCTCGATCTGTGATCACTCATATTTCTGACCAAAAATCGATTTCTTATATAAAAACTCAAAAAATCTAAATTCGCTAATAATTTGGCCAATAAGCGTTTAATCAAGAAAAAGACCTCGATCTGTGATCACTCATATTTCTGACCAAAAATCGATTTCTTATATAAAAACTCAAAATATCTAAATTCGCTAATAACTTGGCCAATAAGCGTTTAATCAAGAAAAAGACCTCGATCTGTGATCACTCATATTTCTGACCAAAAATCGGTTTTTTGTATAAAAACTCAAAATATCTAAATTCGCTAATAACTTGCCTTTAATCAAGAAAAGCAGCTCACTCATATTTCTGACCAAAAATCGGTTTTTTGTATAAAAACTCAAAATATCTAAATTCGCTAATAACTAGCGTTTAATCAAGAAAAGCAGCTCATATTTCTGACCAAAAATCGGTTTTTTATATAAAAACTCAAAATATCTAAATTCGCTAATAACTTGGCCAATAAGCGTTTAATCAAGAAAAGCAGCTGGATCTGTGATCACTCATATTTCTGACCAAAAATCGATTTTCTTATATAAAAACTCAAAATATCTAAATTCGCTAATAACTTGGCCAATAAGCGTTTAATCAAGAAAAGCAGCTCGATCTGTGACCACTCATATTTCTGACCAAAAATCGATTTCTTATATAAAAACTCAAAATATCTAAATTCGCTAATAACTTGGCCAATAAGCGTTTAATCAAGAAAAAGACCTCGATCTGTGATCACTCATATTTCTGACCAAAAATCGATTTTTTATATAAAAACTCAAAATATCTAAATTCGCTAATAACTTGGCCAATAAGCGTTTAATCAAGAAAAGCAGCTCGATCTGTGATCACTCATATTTCTGACCAAAAATCGATTTCTTATATAAAAACTCAAAATAGCTAAATTCGCTAATAACTTGGCCAATAAGCGTTTAATCAAGAAAAAGACCTCGATCTGTGATCACTCATATTTCTGACCAAAAATCGATTTTTTATATAAAAACTCAAAATATCTAAATTCGCTAATAACTTGGCCAATAAGCGTTTAATCAAGAAAAGCAGCTCGATCTGAGATCACTCATATTTCTGACCAAAAATCGATTTTTTTATATAAAAACTCAAAATATCTAAATTCGCTAATAACTAGCGTTTAATCAAGAAAAGCAGCTCACTCATATTTCTGACCAAAAATCGATTTTCTTATATAAAAACTCAAAATATCTAAATTCGCTAATAACTTGGCCAATAAGCGTTTAATCAAGAAAAGCAGCTCGATCTGTGATCACTCATATTTCTGACCAAAAATCGATTTTTTTATATAAAAACTCAAAATATCTAAATTCGCTAATAATTTGGCCAATAAGCGTTTAATCAAGAAAAAGACCTTGATCTGTGATCACTCATATTTCTGACCAAAAATCGATTTTTTATATAAAAACTCAAAATATCTAAATTCGCTAATAACTTGGCCAATAAGCGTTTAATCAAGAAAAGCAGCTGGATCTGTGATCACTCATATTTCTGACCAAAAATCGATTTTCTTATATAAAAACTCAAAATATCTAAATTCGCTAATAACTTGGCCAATAAGCGTTTAATCAAGAAAAGCAGCTCGATCTGTGACCACTCATATTTCTGACCAAAAATCGATTTCTTATATAAAAACTCAAAATATCTAAATTCGCTAATAACTTGGCCAATAAGCGTTTAATCAAGAAAAAGACCTCGATCTGTGATCACTCATATTTCTGACCAAAAATCGATTTTTTATATAAAAACTCAAAATATCTAAATTCGCTAATAACTTGGCCAATAAGCGTTTAATCAAGAAAAGCAGCTCGATCTGTGATCACTCATATTTCTGACCAAAAATCGATTTCTTATATAAAAACTCAAAATAGCTAAATTCGCTAATAACTTGGCCAATAAGCGTTTAATCAAGAAAAAGACCTCGATCTGTGATCACTCATATTTCTGACCAAAAATCGATTTTTTATATAAAAATTCAAAATATCTAAATTCGCTAATAACTTGGCCAATAAGCGTTTAATCAAGAAAAGCAGCTCGATCTGAGATCACTCATATTTCTGACCAAAAATCGATTTTTTTATATAAAAACTCAAAATATCTAAATTCGCTAATAACTAGCGTTTAATCAAGAAAAGCAGCTCACTCATATTTCTGACCAAAAATCGATTTTTTATATAAAAACTCAAAAAATCTAAATTCGCTAATAACTTGGCCAATAAGCGTTTAATCAAGAAAAGCAGCTCGATCTGTGATCACTCATATTTCTGACCAAAAATCGATTTTTTTATATAAAAACTCAAAATATCTAAATTCGCTAATAATTTGGCCAATAAGCGTTTAATCAAGAAAAAGACCTTGATCTGTGATCACTCATATATCTGACCAAAAATCGATTTTTTATATAAAAACTCAAAATATCTAAATTCGCTAATAACTTGCCCAATAAGCGTTTAATCAAGAAAAGCAGCTCGATCTGAGATCACTCATATTTCTGACCAAAAATCGATTTTTTTATATAAAAACTCAAAATATCTAAATTCGCTAATAACTAGCGTTTAATCAAGAAAAGCAGCTCACTCATATTTCTGACCAAAAATCGATTTTTTATATAAAATCTCAAAACATCTAAATTCGCTAATAACTTGGCCAATAAGCGTTTAATCAAGAAAAGGAGCTCGATCTGTGATCACTCATATTTCTGACCAAAAATCGATTACTTATATTTATATGTATTCTGTTGTTGAAAGTCTTAAGTTTTTGACAACTAACTTAAGTTCTTTGTCTCTCAGTAGCTCTTCTATGTATATTTTATTCTATGGACGTAGAATAAAAATTATCATTCAATAATACGGTTTTTTTTCTTTTTCACAAATCGAACACAAACTTTTTTTAACTTGGACATGACAATGTCTGTCGGGTCAGCTAGTAATTAATAAGACTCCATTATCAGATTTCACAAATATTTCAAATCATGGATTTTAGAACATTTTTTGTATATCCTATAATATTTCTGAAAAGAACTTTGTACACTAAACGAACGAAATGATTAATACAATAAAAGAAAAAGAAATCATCACTACGTTTATAATGAATCATTATTAAGATGTATGTACTACATACTATGTAGCTCAAATTCTAGAATTACGCGGAATTTAATTTTTAATAGCTTCATTATGTGCTATTTGTTCTGAAAAGTTTTATCGAAGAAAAACTGGTTTTTCGGTTAACCGGTTTATAAATACTAGTCAAATCTCAATGAAACGAATTCCTGGTTAAATGAATGGAATTTTTTTTTAAATTGAGTTAGGGAAAAATTAAAATAATATCGAAATTACAATGTCAATCTCTAGTAAGAAACAAAATGGCTTCGCGTAGTTAAGCTTTCTCTGGACTCCATAGCCAAATTGATACTTTAATAATTTTTACAGTATTTGGTGTTTCATAATTATGAATTACAATTCATACATATTAGGGAGAAAAGAAAATATTTTCTTTTCTAACAAACACTAAATGACGTTTAGCAATTCAGATTATAACGTTTGTATCTACAATGATTAGCGGATTTCGAGGTAAGTTTGTTTTGGTCACAAATTTTTTAAAATTATTTCTACATTTTACTTATATTTTCAGATATTTAATTTCAGATTGCTTGTTTGCGATTTTGTAATTTTATATTTATTTTATATTTGGGGTCAAGTTTGTCCACGACATCACAGTTAGGCAATTTAAGAGACAGTGAAGAGAGAACATTCCACATGATTGGAAGTGAGGTGTTTTCTAGTTGATTTCAGCATCCAATATATGAAAAAACGTTAACATTTTTTGGGTGTTTACAATGTTAAACTCGTACAGGAATTGAAAACCATCAATCATCGCCGTTCATTTAGTGAAATTTCCGCATTAAACAACGCTATTGAATTCATCATTTGAAAAGTTTGTTTAGTGATGAAGCACAGTTTTGGTCATAGCCATTTGACCAGTAAACAGAAATGCAACATTTTGAGAAATGATTAGCCTGAAGCCATAATCGAAACACCGCAACATCCAGAAAACCTCACCGATTGGTGTGATTTATGAGCTGTTGGAAACATTTATCCACATGTCTTCACAAATAACGATGGTCAGAACGTTATAGTCATCGGTGGACGGTATGGAAACATCCACACTAACATTTTTGGAAGGCATATTTAGTATTGCAGACAATGTGGTTTCAACAGCATGATGCCACATGTTACACAGCAAGCGATGCAATCAATTTACTGAGAGAAACATTAGGCAAACGAATAATTTCAAGAAATGGTCCTGTTAACTGGACACCCTGGATATATAAAGTCCCAGGTCTATGCAGATAATCCAGATTAAGCTGTTGGATGCGAATATTTGACGCGTTTTTACCAAAAAATAATCCTATAAAAATGTTGTGTTCTTAAGCTAAATGTCCTGAAATTTAAAGTAAAATCATGTTTAAGCATCGTAGTGATAAACACAGTAATAATAATACCACAAAGACCAAATTGCTAAAATCGCTTAGGAAATGCAGCTAATATGAAAAAAAAACACAGTTTATAAAATATCTACTCTTAAAATAGAAAAATCTTTATAAATATCTGTATTGTAATCTAAAAAAGCTCTAATAAATCTATTTAAATGCACAACAGAATTAAAATTGCTTTCGATTGTTGTTCTCAATTTTAAATTGGTTCTTTATTTGTACATCCTGTTCCTGCCACATCGATAACTTGACATTTATTTACCTTTGGAGAACAAAGCAACAGCTAAACACAACTGCACAGAGAAAAAACAGCAATAACAATTATAATCCTTAAGGGTATTGTTGCTGTTGATGTTTTATTTGCTTTTTGTTTCTTTTTTTAACATTTTATTTATTTCTGTTGCCACAAAAACTAAGTGTTAACTCTTGTATGTTGATTTAACCGCAACTTGAAGCAGATGCAAACTTGCTGTGTGTGTTTATGGGTAGAAGTGAAAATATGTATCTTTAAACTCAATAAAACAACAAACAAACTTTTCCTATTCAGATTTTATATTCTTGTATATACATCATTTTTTTTATTTATTTTTTTTGCTGTTAAATAAAAGAGAAAAACTTGCAAATAACTGAATGGATAAACTTAAAACCTGCATACATATGTTACGCTGCTTTCAATTCCTGTGCTGCCCCTACAGTACCACTAACTATACATGGAAAGCCATCACCAGTTAAGGGTTATTTTATGTAGATTTTTATTTTAAAATATTTTTTCTAAACATGATTTCCGAATGAGATTTTGTATGTTGTGTCGTTGTTATTGTTGCTTGAATTTTCATTCTATATTTTAATATTTTTTTTGTTTTTGGTATTTTAGCTTCTTTTATGAACATTTTGAGTTTAGTTGTTGTACTTTGTTGTTTGTTAAATGTTGTTGTTTTATATAGATACAATACGAGTGGAGCGAGAGGGAGTTCTAAAGTTGGGGGGGGGAAGTGTACTGATATTAGCTTTTATAATATTTGTAGTAAAATCACAGTGGACACATTATGCAAATAACTATGAAATTACTTTTTATTTGTTACGAAACAAAACACCAAACAACAAAAAAAAATTAAACTGCATAAAAGTTGTGGGGAATATTCTTCTTTGGTTTTGTGTATTTCATCATTTTGGTGCAGGTTGAAGGGTGTATTGTGGCAGTTGTTACGTTTGCAACACGTTTAATTCGAAATAATATTGAGATATTGAAAACAATCTGCAAAAGGGTAAAATGTTATTAAATTTCAATGCTGCTTTTTGCGATTTTGCTTCAAC
Source organism: Calliphora vicina (assembly GCF_958450345.1). Classification (NCBI taxonomy): domain Eukaryota; kingdom Metazoa; phylum Arthropoda; class Insecta; order Diptera; family Calliphoridae; genus Calliphora; species Calliphora vicina. The sequence goes on from NC_088780.1 coordinate 119,825,554, forward strand.
ATAATGACTATGATAATAAAAAATTTATTTTAAAATGTAAAAGGGGGTATCGGTACAAATACTCACAACTTATCAGTTTCCAAATGCCTTTTTTTGGAAACCGAATTTTTAAACCATATGGTGCTATGGAATTCAATTATGGGACACGGCCTCAGCTTCTAATATTGAAAAAATTCAAAGATTCCAAAATAAAATATTAAGAATGATAACAGCAGCGCTTGGTATGTGAGAAATATTAACATTCATAAGGACCTAGGTGTCTTCCTGGTGAAAAATTAAATAAAAAAACAAGCGGAGTCATATTTGAAAAAGTTAGAAGTTCACCCTAACCCACCCTAACGAACATTAATGAGAAGTAATGGCTACACCCCACTAAGAAGAAGGAATCCAACAGACATGTGCTGATGAAAGGATCTATAAATTAAACACAATTTTTCGTCCAACTGTGGTGGGACGTAAATAAAAATTAATATTTAGATTTAAGATTTGAACAAATTATTGATAGTTCACATTATTTTGTGAAGATACAATAAATAAAATATGAAAAAAAAAATATCTTGTAAAGCTGCCTTCCGATTCGGTTGATTGTAGTACCGTCTGAAAAGCTATTATGTCCACTATATGTCCAATAAAAGTTATAATGGGATAAGAAGATTTACTGATTTAAAAAAAAATATTGGTAACATACAAATAATACAGAAAAGCAAGTTAATATTTCTATTAACTTTTTCAATTCATTTTATTTTTCTAAATATTAATTTGCTTTGATTTTTACTTTTATTTTTCTATAAAGTATCAAATATTTAGTTGATTTTTATTTATTATATTTCCTTTACAGCTTTACTGTAACCATATATATGGTTGATACAATCATGTGAATCATAAATTAACCATATTATGGTTACCACAATCATGTAAATAGTTACTGTGACTATAATATTGTTAAAAATCTTGTAACACTATTTAAATGGTTACAGTAACCATGCCCAATTATATTTTTTCTCTGCGTGCATGTAAGCGTATTTTTTGTAGGTCTTTTCAAGAACTATTTATATTTTAAATTCTGATAATAAATAAATTTTTGCCGAAAAAAAGGTTCAAGGCGATCCGACCAATAGTTTAGTTTCTATTGAGATTTAAAGGTGTGAAAAAAATCATTAATAAATGCTTGTTTTATTGTTTCTTTGAATTTTAATTACTTTTTGGATTATTTTATTGTGCCTTTCTTTTAAACATGATATACTTTCCGTCCCTTTTTGAATTTTTGTTACCTGCTTTATGTTTGAACACATTTCAAACCTTTACTTTTTGTTACTCATAAAAAATTAATAATGTCATTAAATATTTTTTTTCTAAAATTCATTATATGTATAATTAGTAAATATTAATAAAGCAAAACAAAAAAATGGCAAATAAATTGGAATAGTACTGCGGACCCAGTACTTCGTATAAGGACAACGGATGACTCACTCATCGGAGGGTTAAAACAAAATTTGTATTTTTAATTTGAAAAAAATTTTAAATTTTTTATTTGCATGAAATTTAATGATTTCTTGTCGATTTTTGTAATTGTAACATTTTGTTTTTAGATGACGCAGAATTTCAGATCTTTGGAATTAGGAAAAAGTTCAATAAATTGTCGCCCTTCTGTACAAACAGAGGGTAATAATTATCCATCAAATCATAGCGCATTTCATATTCGTTAACCTGTCCCAAAGAAAACATTAACTCTCTTTAACTTCTTTATATATTTCAGATAGAAATGCCACAACGACATACCAACAAAATATAAGTAACTTGAGCTATTTTGAAAATATAAATTTTGGTTTTATTTTTTTATGTTTTCGTTGGGATTGTACTACTCTTTTGGGGATGAAAAATAACAGTAAATTTTTAGATAAAAAAAAGAAATGAAATAAATTGTTTAAAATTTGAGTTTTATTCTCGGCTATTAAATTTAAAAATTAAATGCTGTGTATAAATAATGTTAAAAAAATATAATTTAAACAGAGTAGAACAGCGGAAATTGACGGTATTAGTAATAAGCTACCCGTGATTCCTTTGTTTTATATTTTACAAAGATTGTGTGTGCATATCGAAGCAGAAAAATGTTGCTAAAAGCAGCTGGAGCGACCTTATTATAAATGTCAATAAAACTAGTTAGCATTAGTTCATATTAAAACAAGTAAGAATATATAGTCGGTCCGAGTACACCGAGTAAATTATTGATCTATCGCCAAAATATTTAATTTTATACCTATATTAATACTTGTCAAATATTTGTGCCGGAAATCGGTACTAATTAACAAGTAAGAAAAAAATTATATTGTAATAACTAAAATTCAATAAACTTAACAGATTTCTTGTGCTTAGAATAAAAAAACAACAATTGCAATCAAATTAAGGCTACTACGAACGCAAAAATTGGTAAATTTAATCGGATTGTGTCTTTACTAAATTCTATTTTAAATTATTGGCAAGACATATTCAACATAAGAAAGACATTAATAAGTAGTTTTTTGTATATAATAAAATCCAAAAATTTTAATTGTTTTTGATATAAAACGAAGAAATTATCTATATATATATAAAAATGAAATGGTCCATGTATGTAATGTCATCACGTGAGAACGGCTGGAGCGATTTGGCTGATTTTTTTTTATTCGATTCGAAATTTTCGTGATCGAATGAACTATCGTATCGAAAAATAATTTCGATATCGTAATTATAACAAAATGTACTAAATTTCCTGCTCGATATCGAAGCCGTAATCTCAAATAAGAAAATTACGATCGAATTTACTCGATATCGAATGTGGTAATTCGGCACCTGGTGTGCGTGGGTTGGAGAAACTTGATGAACTAAAATTAGTAAATGCTACCGTGCGAAGCCGGGCGAACAACTAGTATCGGTGTTCATCACCGACTTAATTTTGTAAAACTGTTGCATGTACCATTAATTGAGTCATTATAATCGAATTATAAGATAGTACATACAACCGACAAAATTCGATTGGCATCAAATTCGGTTGTGATTACGAGACTGCCTTCTCTGTGTAACTACATTCCTGGGGAATATTTTTAACCAATTTTTGTCTTATATATCTCAACAGTTGCGTTGACATTACGATTTTTTTACATCAAAATGCAATAACTGCAACATTTTTGCAAAAATTTAAAAACTCTTATATGCATTAGCATTGTCCCAAAATATATTTCTATGTTCTACTATATTCATTCATTAACACTCTTGTTAGATTTGTTGTTTATGCTATATAAAATACTAAAAAATTTCCATGAACAATTGCCTATAATTTAACCAATAGATTGTCTATTATTTCTACACTTAGTTTTGATACTAAAAACACAAACAATGTCAGAGATACATACAGTATATACATAAATAACTTGCAGTTCGTAAAAACAGTTTGTCAATGTAAATTACTAAGAACTACAGCGTTCCCAAGACAATTGGATCTACGCTCCGGAACGACCCGATTCTCAATCGGTCAAAGATTGTCAACCCAGCAACAGCTGAATCAACTGGAAGTTTTTTCCCCAGGGAAGAACTTTCAACTACAGTGGAACTGTTACAACAACAACAACTAAGAACTACAACTAGCTACCATTCCGAAAGCTATTTAGTGGCAAATTCTGAATTTGGACTCTATTGGCATACAACTTTTTGACTGCTAATAACACTATATTAGTAACATTTATTTGGTTTTGAAGGAACTATAACCCATTTCATTAATCATATTTAGGATATTGATTGTCTTTTTATAGAGGCGGAGATGTAATTGAAATAAAACAGTGAAAAATGTGTTTATTATCCATACATTTGGCTTAATTAATTAGATAATGGCATTACATTACATTTAAATATGAATTAGATCAAGTGGCCAATTTTCACATAACCATCCCAGTAATCAAGGCTGTATTTCGGAAATAACGCGTCGAATATTCGTTTCCATGTGCTCGATCGTTTCTGGATTATCTGTTAGACCTGGGACTTTACTTACTTTGAAACGACATGCATGCAATACTAATGCCTTCCAATTGAGGGACGAAAACGTTAGTAAGTATGTCTCCATACCGCTCACTTGCACGGTGGCTCAAAACTTAATTTCATCGGCCAAAAATCCAACTTTTTGTTAACTCCGATTTCAAAAATTGTAATGCCATTCAATAGTAACATATTGAATCTAAGTAATCCAAAAAATTAGATAAAAATATTGGCAATTGTGATCGTGGCATGCTGTTAAAGTAAAATATTTTATGCTTTTTAATAAAAAAAATGTGATTTTTGTAAATTTGATAAGAAGTAAATTATCATTAATCGCAAAGTATTATCGATAATTGAATGATTTTTTTCCTTTGTTTCGTTGATAGGATAATAGTCTTTAAGAACTGGTAAGATGTGTCACTGTACCGTTTATACCTGTTGTTTTATTAATATTTTTCTCATTTACTATATTTTTGTGAAATTTTAATTTCCTAGTGTCAAAAGGGTTAAACAAATTTTACTACCAGGAGAAAGGCCAAAGTGTTCTCTTTAAGCTCATATACACTTGTTGACACTTTTTTCATTTGAATGAAATTACTTCCAATTTGTTTTCTATTTTTATTTTACCTGTTAATATGACAGGGGCAAAGTACAAGTCGCGATTTTGAAGATATTCCGATAAAATTTGGTACATACATTATTTTCAGTCGGAGGACGATGCCTATTGAAACTGGCTAAAATCGGTCCATTATTTCACCTAGCACCCATACATATGTCCTCCCGAAATTAGACTTTTACGGTCGTAAATGGTTAATTTAAATTTTGCTCCAAATATATTTTATATATACTGTATTAATGTCACCTAATTAAATGGCGATCGGTTCATAATAAGTCATAGCTCCCATATATGGCCTACTTCCGAAAATCGTTATGATATAAAATTATCTATGTAATAAAGCCAAATAAAGTTATCTGCCTCTATAAAAAAACGCCTGCTATGTTGGGGTCGACATAATAATTTTATTTCATTAACTCTCATTATATAGAACCTTGGTCTGATACAGTCACGAATCCTCGGGGAGAGAAAAAAGGAAATTTTTCTTCAGCGAAAGTAATATTTTCAGATCAAAATATACAATTTTTATATACAAAACAAGAAAAATATTGTAGAAATTACTTCATTTTCCCTCCCAAACCATTATTACGTGACACAAAATTTTACATATTGTGAACGTACCTTTAAAATTTTCTGTGTATAAATTTATTCATTAACCATAAATTGCACTTTCTGACATCATTCTTTGTATTTGTCCATTTTTGTTCTATAAAATTTATTTAGAAATAATATTGAATTTAATTCCAAAACAAAATGTCCTGAAATATCAATTGCAGTAAGAGGCAATAAAGAGGCAATAGCGATGTTACCTTTTGCCACTTTCAAAACTGCTGGGTACTTTTAATATCCATTGTTATTGTTGTCTTTTAGTCTAATATTATTAAGTTTGTGTACTCTTATGCATAAGTATAAGCAATAACAAAATATCATCACAACTATATGATACGAGTATTACACAACAGCAACAATAACTCTCCAAGAAAAAACAACAAAATGTTGCAAGAATAAAACAATTAAAGTTGCAAATTTTGTATGTGTCATAAATAAAGTCTACTTCAAATTTGTATGTGGATTATGTTTCTTTTTTTATTTTCATCTCAATTTTTTTAACCAACAATAGACAATGTTTTATCAAGTGTAATCTGTCCTGAAATAAACAACAACAAAATATTGTGATAAATTGTAATTTAAATCAAAGATTAAATAATTACAATGTGAGATAGAAATGTTTTATTTTTTTAACATTATTTTTATGTAAATTCTTTTAAGAAATTGTATTAAATTTCAGAAAATATTTTGAATTATATTGGGTGTATGACTTACAAATACGGGATTTCAAATATATGGCATATCATTTGAACGCGGTTTTTCATAAGTAATCTGTCATTTATTCACTTACATTATATTGTAAACAACAGTTTTTAAATTATACTGTAATCGGAAATTTTGTATAATAAAGGTGTTGAAAATTTAAAATTTTGGATTTGAGATATGCACGAAAATTTATTTGTATACCCTACGCCACCATAGTGGGGAGGGTATAATGCGTTTGTGCAGATGTTTCTAACGCCCAAAAATATTAGTCCAACACCCACCACGAAGTATACCGATCGACGCAGAATCACTTTCTGAGTCGATTACACATACAGGTCACAATTTTGAAGATATTTCGATAAAATTTTGTACATATACTTTTTTTTGGCCCAATGACGGACCCTATTGAAACTGGAAGATATCGGTCCATTATTTCACATAGCCCCAATACAAATGTCCTCCTGAAATTGGACTTAATCGGTCTGTTTAATTTATATAGGTTTCTTCACAAATTTGGCACCAAATTTTATGATAATCGGTCAATAATTAGTCATAGCTCCCATATAAGACCCGCTTCCGAAAATCACTTTAACGTGCTTAAATCTCCTATAAATGTTGGTATATACATAAAATGCATCATAAATAACTTTTATATAGACATAAATCACATGACCTAATTTTATTTTGATCGGGCAATAATTGGTCATAGCTCCCATATAAGGACCACTACGAAAATTACTCATATAAATTGTTGAATTTTTAAAAGAAAAATGTTACTTAGTGTAGGGTATTATATGGTTGGGCTTGACCAACCATACTTTCTTACTTGTTTTATATTAATTTAAATAGGTAAACGATAACAGAAAATGTTTATAACTATTTTTAATTGTTTTTTTTTTCAACATTTTAATTTTAAAATTGTTTTGAAACTTAATCATTTCTTAGCAATTTGCTAACGGCATTTACATTTAGGCGCTGCGAATTATGGCCCTAGGAAATATGGCCCCAAAGTGGAAAACGAAAAATTACCCCAAAAAATAACACAGGGCACAACAACACGCAAATATGTGGCTTTTTTTTTGATTTTTTGGGACATTTTTACATTTGTTCTTTGGGGCGATTTTACATTTACTCAGAGATGAAAAAATTCCCCAAAATAAGGAAATTCAAGAAGGCCCCAACAATTTTTTTAATTTTACTTTAGGGCTATTTTTCATTTCATAAAAAAACAATATTTTTTAATCCTTTATTTACAAGAAAGCTATTATTTAGCGAAGCCGCCTGCCGAGTTCAATGGAGGAGAAAGCCCCCAAGACAAGCAAAAAAACTTTATTTGCAAAGACAAGTTTTTTTGCACTCAGTAGCATGGGGAGCAACTATTCGGTTTCGCAGAAACAGGATTCTTTTCTTTAAATTAGAACTTGTTCATTGGTGGTCAAAACTATTTTTGAGGTGAAATTTCATTTATATATTTGGGCCAATTCTTCATAAAGAAGAATTACCCCAGAATTTGGGGTCATTTTTCATTTCAGAATTGGGGTAATTCTTCTTAATTTTGGGGTGATATTTCATTAAAAAAATTGGGTGATATTTCATAATGAATAATGGGCCCAATTTTGGGGTAATATTTCGTTTTCCACTTCGGGGCCATATTTCCTGGGGCCATAATTCGCAACGCCTTATATTTATATGCAAATCTTATTACTAAGTGTTATGACATTCGGTCCATGATTGCTCATAGATACCATACAAATATACCCACTTCATAATTGGCCCAAGTTTTATTATATTTTTTTATATATTTTATCTAGTTCAAAGCCTCTTTTTAACTGTTCCTGGTTTTTATTTTAATAGAAATACTTATGATACGTATTCACTCGGCCTAGTATATTTTATATGGTTGAGCTTGAAAGACTATACACTCACTCCAGTTCGACAATTTAAACTTGTAAGCAAACAATCTCAAACAATTAATTTCTTTATATTCCACATAAAGGACAACAAAAAAACATAAAAAAATTGTAATAAATTGTTAACAATTGTATAGTGAGAGTAATAAAATAGCTAAATGAGTTCAAATCAAGCCTGCAGGTAAAAAAAAAGGAATATAAGTAAAAATAAAGTGAATAAGATACTAAAAAGTGTCTATGTTTTATGCCACCTTTGTTTTCCAATTGTATTTTATGTTTTATGGAGAACATTAGAAAACAAGATTCAAGAACAAAAAAAATAGATCTAATGAGAAAAACATGTTGTTTTATACGTAACAAGCGTTGAAGATTAAAAATTATAATAAAAGTTGAAATAGAAATGAGGCAACAGTAAAAAAAACAAAAGTGATTTAAATTAGTGAAATGAGGCAATAACGAAATGAGTTTTCATTATTTTTAAAAAGATTTAAAAGAACAAAAATGAAAATTAAATAAAAAGAAACAACTGAAAGCTAAACACTAAAGAAATATTAGCGAACTTCATAAAGTGTTTGACAATACAACGGTAACTTTTTTAATAGGTCAAAATAAAAAAAAAAATTTATAAAAATTTACTTATATTAAGAGAAAACATAAAATTATTAAAATTAAAAGTATTTCTTATTATGGTATTGACAAAACAGTAGAAACCTACACAGAAAAAAATTATATTTCAATTCAAACATTTATCCCATATTGAACTGGTTTCAATTATTTCATAATTAAATCAAGTATTCATTTGTTAAAAAACAAAATTTCTTGATATTTTCTATTGAATTATAAATATTGAATCGTATAAATATATTGAATCGTATAAATATTCTTCAATCACTGCCTCTTAAATTGTATTTGGATTATATCGAAAGAGAACTGTCTGCCATTTCTCTCACGACCAGTTTTTTTCTTAGAAATAAGAGGTAACAGTTCGAGAATGAATTTCTAATTTTAGATTATTTATAGTAGCTTTACGTGTTTTACGAATTTTTATTTTTAATTTTTAAAATTGCTAATTTGTTAATAGAATATTTATCACAGATAGTATTTTGCTTCAAACCAGCATTATTATTTTGGTTTTTAAATTTACGCAAATCTTGACTCCAGCCATTTTTACTCATCATATCTTAAAATTTAAACAAAAGAAAGTGTGTGTGAGATTTCATCATTTTTCTTTATTCATTTGAAATACCTGATGCCTGCAACCGCTTCGCTGGGTGGCACGCATCCGAAATGTCCAAGTTTCCATGACTCTGTTGTATAAATCAGATAGAATTTGAACGATGGCATGGGTTATGTTGGCTTTGAGGGCCTGTGTGATTTATGGCTTATTCGCATACACTTGCGACTTAAGCAAACGGCCACAAGAAACAGGCTAACGGAGTCAAAGAGATTTCGGTGGTCATTTTATATCACCTCCACGTGAGATGTCCACGATCTCATGAATGTCTAAATTGGCAAGAGCTGTGTGAAACCATAAAAACACATATGTCGTTGTTGTCCATATCATCCAATTCAGGTCAAAAGAAGGTGGAAGTCATCGACCTATAGCGATTGCCGTAGACGGTCATGACCTGGCCAACATCGTTCTCCAAGAAATATGGACTTATGACGCCGGCAGTTCAAAATCGACATCAAACAGTGTATTTTTGGGATGCATTTGACGATCTGGGATCTTACTGATGTACACATTCACCCAGAAATGGGCTTCATCTCAAACTGCTCCAGGGCCAGTTGAATTTTGTACTTGTGCATGCCCAAGTCAAGATAAAAAATTCGTGAAGTTGTGGGCTGCAGAAGCCGAGTTTTTGTGAGCAACGCGAAATCGAATACTGGGATTCTACTGCATTATCTCATGGAGAGTGCCGATGTTTTCGGTATATCTTGTATATCGTCCACATTGAGAATAGTCCTCTCGGTAGGACGATTATGGTGACCGTAAAATGTGTGCTCTGTTCGGGTAAATTTCCGCAGCCCGAGCAGAATACCCATTTTGATAAAACCATTTTATCATTTGCACGTGTTGTTGAACGCTTTATCCGTCCATCGTTATTTGATAAAACAACCTGAATAATTGACAGCCAATTCGACAGTTGAAGCTTAAATGTAGATGTAGCTTATGGTCGCTATCAACCGTCGGAATTTCGGAAGTCCATATTGGAAAACTATTTATATAGAATTATTTTAAATTGTATTTGAATTTATCTTAGAAATATATATTTTATATTTGGCAAAAGGTCATGTTTTTTAAATCTGAAATTACGGAATATAGTTTTCAAAAAATTTAAATTGCATTGTCACTCACTGCATGTAGAAAAGTCTGAATCAAAATTCGCTGTTTGGGGGAATAAAATCAGATTTCCTTTTTAATACTGTAACTATTTGTTTGAGATTTTCAATTACTTACATAAACATATACAATAACCTGTCCTTTTACTTGCCCGTAAAGTACTCTACTAATAAATAAAACTTAAAATGAAATTAAATTTATTACACTAATCATTCTACTGCATTTAAAGAAAGAAGAAAAAAACAGTATAAATGTTACATACCATAAATAAATACCCGTAACACAGTACAACATGGAAAATATGAAGATAAACAATACTTAAACACTTGTTCAAAGTGGATTATCTTGACTATAAGAATACGGACTAACAAAGCAAAGCAGAGAAGAATAAAAAACGGAAGATGTTTATTTAAATAGCACATTTAACAGCCATCCATCCGTCCATTCTCCAGCACCATTTAGGCACCCACTCGTCGTCGTCCACTTACACAATTCTTAAGAAGTCAAGAAAAAGATAATAAAATAATATGATTTTCAAAACATAACATTATTACATAAATAAACAACAAAAATGTTTTGTTATGTTTTGTAAATAATTTCTTTCCTTTTATTTTTTTTTTTGTTATTTTAATGTTTATAATTAACAACGAGAACAACAAGCAAAAATAAGTTCATTACGGTTGTTGCCTTGTTATTCGAGGTCTAATCTTAATATGAAATTAATTGACTGTCACGGTTGTAAATTTATCCCAGAACAAAAAACACACATTACTTTGGTTGTTTAAAGCAAACAAGGAAAATTCTTTAAAAATTGTGTTTATTTTTTGGGGATAAATAAATAAATTAATAATTTTGACAGTACAAAAAATGTTTTGCCAGACCAAAACAATAATGGAAACAGATGCTGACGGTCGTCTGCAATTTTGTGCCAAATTAGTTTAGTAAAATAACTGGGTTTTGAATTTGTTTATTGTCTGATTGCAATAATGGATTATTTTGGGGCTTTTAAGAGGTTTTCAGTTTGTTGATGGAGTTTGTTTTTTATACCCTACACCACGAAAGTGGTAATGATCTAAATATTGTGCAAATGAACATTACATCATACTAGCAAATTTTAAGGAACCAATTATTCAGTTCATAATTGGTCAGAGCTCCCGCATTAGACACACTTCCCAAAATATTTATTTTTGATACTTATATACACATTTGAATTGCTTTTTTTTTAGGTGTAGAGTGTTTAATAATAGTAATCCTTTAATACATTTATAATATACTTATTAGAGTGACAATCAGTTGTATGCAAAAAAATGTGTGTCGGCCAGAATATTGTAACACTAGGTCTAAAAGTCAAGTGCTTGAAATTTGAGCCAAATCGGACAACGATATAGGGACGCGCATCGAGGTCAAACGTCAGATATATGCAAAATTTTACTATTTATATGAAATTAATTTGTTAAACTCGTTAACTTACCGCATTATTTTATAGAAATATATATATAGATTAACTTATATCTTATCCCTTAAATGCATTATTTTTACTTTTATTTTTCTATAAAGTATCAAATATTTATTTGATTTTTATTTATTACTAGCTTGACCCGGTGCACTTCGCTACACCTGTCGAAGTAAAATAAAAAAAATGTGAAATTTTATAAGCAAATAAATGAATATAATTAATACGGGAATTTCTTGTTCGTGATTAATTGTATACTATGCCGTTGAAGGTATAAAAAATATCCTGTGATTTTTAAAAATCTTGAAGCTTTTTTTAAGACATTCGCCTATTTTTAGTTAGATTCCTTATAATGATATGAAAGTTATCTATATATATAAAAGTGAATGTGTGTCTGTATGTATGTATGTTTATTATTTTTAGTTTGGGATCTATAGACGGCTAAACAGCTGAACCGATTTGCTTGAAATTTTTACAGTATATTTATGTATATCTGGAAGGAGCTATAGGCTAATTTTTGTTTTGAAATTTTAAGTGGGCGTGGTACCTCTCATACAAAGTTAATTTTTAAAATCAAATATTTAGGAAACTATAATAGCTATAGTCCTCAAATTTTGCATGAGCAATTCCACTGTTTGTTTAAATATTTGCGGCAAAAATGGGAGTAGTAGCCACAGAGGGCGTGGCACCTCCCATATGATGATTATTTAAAAAATCTAATTATGGGATACAATAAGAGATAGAATCCATACATTTTGTACGGATATTCTACCATCAATTTTAATATTTAGGACAAGAATGGGCGGACTGAAATAGTGGGCGTGGCACTTCCCAAACAATATAAATACTAAAATTCATATCTATCTGTATAATTGTAGTATGTAAAGCGTTCAAATTTTGTATGAACTACTTATTTAGGCCAAAAATGGGCAAAATAGCAATAGTGGGCGTGGCACCTCCCATAGATGTGATGAAAAATTATATATAGGGACAGCTATAGCAGCTATCAATATTAATATTTAGTACAGAAATACGCGGACTACCAAAAATATTAAGTAAATGTTAAAATTTGTATGTATACATTTGAAACCCTTATATATGTATATATAAAAGTCAATGTGTGTTTGTTCGTGTGTTTGATTGTTTGCGTATTTGTAATGGCACTCGACTTACAGTAAGGCAATTAATGAACAATTCCCTTTATAACTGGGAATTATAACTTCGGAAATGCCATTTGATTTTATTCGATTGCAGTTTCCTATTTGCTTAGTATTTGCAATGATAATTGATAAAGCTCAACGTCAGTGTTTGCAAGTTTGCGGACTAAATCTAGAAAATCCATGTTTTTCACATGAACAGAAACTAATTTTAGATAGACTAAATATATTGTAAATCTTTACGGTACGGGTAGCGAAGCACACCGGGTTTTAGCTAGTTTGTTATAATAGTTAAAGTAATGCTTCAAATGGGTTATTTTGTTACCATTGTAGATAAAATATAAAAATATTCAAATATCCAGTGAATCTAATTGTCAGTGTCCTGTTATGCCAGAACATGTTCCCATCTGTCCCATTTTTGAATAAACTTCATGTACTGATAAGAAATTGATTCGTATAAAGTTTGAAGGCTGTCGTAATAATAGTTCTGCAGATATTCGAAACTACTATATACTTTGCATGGGAAGTTCCTCGCCCACTTATCCACTCCCGCCCATTTTCAGCTATTCTATATGAAATGATAAGAGAGCTATTCGGACAATGTTGGAAGAATCTAGTAATTATAGATCTCATGATATTTAGAAATAACTAATTACTTTGTATGGGAGGTGACTCACCCCGAGTTTCAATCCTTCCCATTTTTTTATTAACTTCTTGCACTTATAAGAAATTAACTCATATGAAGTTTGAAGCCTTTCACATTTACAGTTCTCCAGATATTCGGAAATAACTATTTACTTTGTATGGGTGGTACAAATTTTGCCCTCTTTTGTCCCTTTTTGGTCCAAGTTAAGAAAAACTATATAGTCTATTATTGTTTTCAAGTAAAGAAATATCTATGTTCCAAATTTCAATCAAACCGGTGCAGCCGTTTACTCTTGATTGTTTAAGAACTAAAGGTATCAATTTTACCGGTTTTCCCCCTTTAAATCTCTTTCTGGACCAAGTATTCAAAAAAGATATAGCCTATTGACGCTTCCAAGTAAGGATTTATCTATGTTCCAAATTTCAATAAAATCAGTTCAGCCGTTTAGGCGTGATGCCCAAACAAACCAACAAACAAACAAACTTACAAATACTACGTTTATACGTAGCCTATTCGCAAATAAAACTTATTTGCAATTAACTAACTCACTGTTTATATGTCACATTAGTTACGGAAAATTCTTGTTTTTGTGAGATGCAGGATGGTAAAATGCAATTATTTGGTAGCTCTTTTATTGAATAAAATATGATACATTTTAACTGAAAGCGTTAAAACATATGGCAATGCTTAAAATCTTATTTGCAAATAGTGTCGTTAATCAGGAATTGTTTTCGTGAGTTAGCTATTCGCAAATAAAAAATTAATTCACTCTTTATGCGGCATTTTTTTCTAATTGCAATATTTTTATTTGCGAATAAGCCGTGCGTATAAACGTAGTAAAAGACATTTATATGGATTTATATGGATATTTCCTATATCTTTAGTTTGATTTAGAATTTTACTATATGAAAGTATTTAGATCATATTACAACATTTTAAACACAAATAGTTCATCTAAAATTATTTGGAACTGGGATATAGACAATTGGCAATAATATGCATTTAAGGGTTATATCTTTTGGAAATTAACTCTATATCTCCTTTGGATAAAAATTACCCACAAATTGAATTATCGCTAAAATTCGGAAAAAAGCAAATCCACTAAATAATTAATTTTGCAATTGAGTGCAAAAGAATCGTAATTGTCGTTGTAATGGCATATAAATGACAAAAATTGGTTAAAAAAATGTTAAAGTTATTAAAAATTATGCAGACCATTAACATGTCTCAAGCCACTTGAATAAGAAATTTAGGAAAAATATTAACATATTATGAGAAATATTAAAATAAAATGTAATTTTTACTTAAAATATATCCATATTTACTTGTATATCAGTTTTTGTCCTGTTCGCAGGTATGACCAACAAATTTTTAATTTTTTAACGGCAGTTTCAAATCTCCATTTTCAGGTTTTTAAAAATTTTGTTAAACAAATTTAACACTTAAAAAAATCGACTGTCAGCCTAATACTTATACATATGGGTAAAATCCACGAGAAGCGCTACCACGACTGAAAACACAAAAACCCTTGAAACTTTCTTTCAAAATGATTTGAATACAAGAAAATAATAAAATGTTACTATGTGAAAGTATTTAGATCATATTACAGCATTTTTAAGCCAAAAATAATTTAATTTTTTAATGTTTTAGCTATGCTTTAGACTAAAACTGCAGCGAAAACTAGGCTCCTAATTAGCTTGTAGTATGAAATGAATTTGACTCTGATGGTTTTTTTGCTATTGTAAAATTGTTTATTGAAACCGAATGTATATTTTCCATTAATTTTTTTAGTTTTTGTATACATATATTTACAGAATATATATTGTTTTATTATAAAAGAAAAATCTGTCGCGTACGGTATGTCACGTACGATATTAAATTTTATTTTTATCATCCAAAGATTGGTTTTGTTTAAATATGACGGATTGTAAAGGAAAAACATTTCGTTTAGTGTAAGAAATTAAAAGAAAACATAACGCCTCTCACGATTCGAATATTTTCGCATATTTCTTCATGTACCTCAAAATGAGTTCCGTTTTATGTCACGTACGATATACCCTTATTTCTTTTTGCTCATAAACTCGGTGTAGGGTATTACATGGTCGGGCTTCACCAACTATACTTCCTTACTTGTTTTTTTTTGTCAGGGACTAGAACATTTTAACCAATGGCCAGCATACATAGAATGCCATCACTGGGTAAAAATAATAATTTTACCAATGTATAAGTAGTAAAGATTCAATCACTGTAAATTCAAGCAAACCCCAAGATCTTAAGCTCAAATTAAATTTGTGAACCTCCCTAGATAAAAAAAAACTTCTAATTCTATTACAACTTTTAACTCTAAATACGCTGCACGTAAAATTGAATATTGCAAAAGAAAACTTTTATTATTAAATGAATCGTATAAATTGATTTTCCAAAAATACCAGAAACAAAAAAGAATTAGAAAAATTTATATTTTATTGTCCTTTATGTGTGTGATCCTTCAGAGACTTATTAATATGTATAGAAGAGTATCCTTTACATCATTCTACTTATTGTACACATTCGCTCACACACAATTTATTAGAAACCATTAGAAGCAATAAAATAGAGAAAAACTTGTTATTAAGATAATAAAGAATATAATAATAATCATAATCATTATAATAGAATGATAATTGTGACTACAACTCCTGCTTCTCTTAAGAGTAACTGCCTGTATTGGCTGACTGACTGACTGCAGTAGTTGTAGATGTAGTAAGTAGGTGGGGAAGTAGTTGGTTGGCAGTACGTGGCATCACCATCATTTCTAGTGGTTTTGCGATTAAATTGCCTCTCATTAGTTGCAAATTAGTGGCTTGAATAAGTACTAATAAGAAACGAAGGCACAATAAATATGAAGAAGCGTCTTTATGGAATAAAATAAAGAAGTAACCATAATTTAATTATTATTCTTTATAAGTTGGAGAGAAAACCAAAACCAATGCGTAAAACATAATTATCGTATGAATATAAAACGTGCATTGTCCTGGTAATCATTGCAATAATAAATGAAATATTATTTTAACAATATTTCCTTTGTATTAAGATAAACTTACTAACAAGGCATTGTTAACTTGATTAAATGTTGGCAAAACATTTTCAAACTCATGCTTGGGTAGGCAATTTAGCTAAAACTATAGCTAATTAAAAATAGTTTAAACTATTTCCAATTAAACCCAATACGAATTCTGTTTTGTTTTGTATGAAAACTGTCAGTATAACTGTTAGTTAACACATAACCAGTTTTTGTCAATTAGTTTATAGGGACTTTTGAATTTCATACTTTTATATTTTATCTCGCTTCACAATTTTCACAACAACTGCATCCATTCTCTTTTGAATTAGAAAGGCTGCTGAATAATGAAACTTTTATTTTAAACTCTTATTTAAAATTATCCTGTATGTAAATATTTCTGATTTCCATTCATGACAAAAATTCTCAACAATCTTTAATTTATCAAAAAACCAACTAAATTAAAAACTACAAAAAAACGCTGATTGAGTGTATAAGATGCCCGTTAAAAAAAATAAGGTCACGTACTTTTCGTTCTTTATATCAAAAAATACAAATAGTATTTATGCGTAATATTGGGCAATATACCCAGCAAAATGCAATTAGTGAACAGCTTACTATTCAATGACTACTTCATACCACCTGCATTACGTATAAGTAGTTTAGTAATGGCCGGCATATAATCTGATACATAAGTACTTGTTTATGAGTTAATTTACCAAATTCAGAATTATTTCATAATAAAACGATTTTAAAGTTTTATTGTTTACATTTTTGTTGATTAAAATCTAATACAAATTGATGCCTTTTTGAAAACTTTCAAATATTTTCCAAAAATATGCACATGATATATGAATGAGATGAAAAATAATTTGTTATACTAATTTAATTCCCTATTTGTAAGCGAAGGTGGTAAGTACTTGCCTCCAGTGACATCACCGTGTTAAAATGCCAATGTATAAGTGGTGAAGAGTAGTTATATTAGCATTTTAACTCATTGCTTTTCAATGTAAGTTTTTGCTGGGTACTTGTTGCTCAAACGCGAATCATATGATGTAATGCTTGGAATTTGTGTGAAAGGACAAATGACAACTAACTGGGTACTAAGGGAAAGTACAATTTGTTGTTTCAAAAATTGTATTTATGCTCCAGATGGTTTTAGAGACTACTTGTAAGATTTGAAAAGCCTGTATTATTCATATAGAAATTTTGCTGGCGGTTCTCTGGTTTTGATTTCATTTACCATAGATATATGTTTTCCTCCAATGAATAGTTTAAAATAATCTCAAATCATTTCCAAATCGCTTATATATGTATACTGTATAAATAATGAATAAAAACACCTAAAGTATAAATCAAAACAAATTAATCAAGATTTCTCATTTATTAATTGACACACTTAAAGGTGCACATTTTGTAAGTGCAGTTAACAAATAAGACCGAAGAATAATTATATGAGCATTATTTGAGCAACAAGTATTTTAGCCGATAATACCAATCTATTCTATTTGCATTTTTGGATAAACATGTTGAAAATTATGTGACCTTATCATTTTGACACGCATCTTAGTTGTACTACAGTATGTTTGTGCTAATACACGTACTTATTCGTACAATGTGCAAAGAGGACATGTTTGGGAAACAGAATTTACGTAACGAAACTAAAAGTGTTGCAACAAAAGCTGAAACAAAAAACTCGAGCAAATATAAATGAAAGGTGTGTTGCCCCTTAATTAACACTGTTGTATAGCTGAAAACCATTAGACGATATAAGTAAAAATTTTCTCTAGCCATCATAACAGTCAATGTGAGTGGGTGTACGTCTGTGTGGACACTCACATAAATTCATAAAAACTCCAGCCCAGCTATTTATTCAACAATCCAGGCAGGCAAGGCAGCAACAGCCATTAATGTGCATTTCATAAAAATGTTCGTATGTAAAGGAATTATAACATGTGTCAAATCAATATACCTATACTTCTCCGAAAATATTATGTAGTACAAAAATATAAGAAAATTACCACTAAATTCATTTTTGATTGTTATTGCTACATTCAGAGGAAAATATGTATGTATATTCAGAAAATTTAAAAAAATCTCCATTTTCTTGTGCTGTGTTATGAATCATTTTCAGAAGCTTAGACCTCTTTCACACTAGGCAATTTAGTTGCGCAAATCACTTGTGTTTGTAGATGCCAGAGGTAATGTCGGGTTAAGGAGAATAAATTTTTGCATGCTGTTTTGTTGACTTGCGCAACTAAATTGCCTAGTGTGAAAGGGATCTTATTCTGACAGACTTGCAAAGGTTTCATAGGACAGTTAGATGTTTCGTGCCATGCAGGAGTAGCACAGAATGGAATTGCATGGAATATGATATTTAATATCAACATTTTGTTATCAGGTTAAGATCAGATTTTTTGTTTTTAGATGGATACATTATTCGGGTTGTTATATTAATTTTATTAACGATGTAACATATGTGTTAATTTTTCTGTCAAGTGTAGCACCGAGATATTTAACATTTGTCTCCCAAGGGGACTAAATTACCATCAACTTTTATTTTAAGTATACTGAGGTAAAAAACAGTATTTTCTTTTCACTGAGAAGAAAATTGATTGTGTTTTAGAAGCGTTCACTACAATTTTCCATTTCTTAAAGCAATTAATTACAACATTAACAGATCTCTGTAAATTAGCTAAAATGACATCAAACAAATCATTCGAACTTAAGATATCTATGTCATCGGCGAATATTGATGATTTACATTCAAAGAATGAAGGAAAATCTGCAGTATATATACTGCAAAATTGGATAAAGACACGAGTCTTGAAGACAACCAGTTGGAATATTTTATTCCTCAGAGAATTGGTTAGCAATATAAACGACTATTCAGACAGCTTCTGAGTATTCTAACTGTTCGTGATAAATTTATGAATAAAACCGTCATGCCAAGATAATGGCTGTAGACTTATCGCAATATCAATTGTTTTTAACTATCTTCTTGATCCTCACTAATGTTTGGGAAAACAAATTCGATTGAATTTATAATTGTGAATATTACAGACGTTTTTTAAACGAATTTATGTGCCAGACCTAACGCAAACTAAGATATCCAAGTATGTTTCCTCTTTCATAATCTGACTATCTAAAATATTAGTGACTGACATGGCTACCGGATGATGTTCAATGGGATCACAAAATTCATATTATGGATGGATTAAATTACGTGTTGATTTAATATTACTTATTTCTATGTGCTTAAACACCTATGAAAGTACAAGCAAAATACAAGTAGCTATTTTAGAATTTATTTACTATTTACTTTAAATTTCCACAAATTAAATTGATCTTGCTTTTTTTATTGAGAACTAAAGATTACCCAACATGTTCTTCCTCTGCCTATTTTGTTATAATAAAATAATTCCTTTAAAGCTCTCTCTGTTGAATTCCGTATTCAGTAATGACATGTGTTTTGTATGTGTCAGTGTAAGTATATGCGTTGAATCATACTGAGCTTTTATGTCGTCGTTGTTGTTGTTTTTTGGCTTGTATTGCCACTAAAAGCCTGGCTAAAACTGAATAAAACTATTTTATATTGTTCATTGTAAAATATGTGCATTAGACATGCCCTTTAAAAATAAATTTGTTTTGAATGGGTCTTCCAGTTTTGATTAGTGCTGAAAACTTTGAGGCCAATCGGATAACGATTAATAAATGGAACTTTTTTGATTTCTGAAATTAATTTTGATATTAAAATTTGAATTGAATTTTACCTTTTAGATAAAATTAAGGAGTGAGATCGTAAAAACCTTAGCATACATACAATCTAATAAAAAAGAAACAACTAAACCTAGAGTTTTGATTTGTTTTTAATTTGATTCAAAATAATTATTAATTATTACAACTTACAAAAAATATTATTTTTATAGTTCCAATCAATAGTGATAAATTTATTAACCATTTCCGGAATCACTTCCATTAAGGTTTTTTGTGATCTTCAATTCTCTTTTGACGAGAGACCAATATCTCTTCACTGGCCTTAGCTCTAGGCAGTTTGGACGATTTGCCTCTCTTGGTACTAATACCACATTATTGTTTTTGTACCACTCAAAACCTTGCTTACCATGGTGACAGGATGCCAAATCAGGCCAAAAATAAGTGGATACATTAAGAAGTCTTATGAGGAAGCATCCTCTTTTGATTTAAATTTCGGTATTTATAGAGCCCTTTGTAACAAATGTTTGGCTTATTTTTGGGAAATTTTTCTGCTTTTGGATCCTAAAATTTTCTACAACATTCCCTCGAGCATCGGCAACATACAACAAGTAAGAAAGTATGGTCGGTCAAGCCCGACCATATAATACCCTACACTAAGTAAAAGAGCAAAAACATTTTCCTTTAAAAATTTCAATAATTTGTATTTTTGAGTGATTTTCGGAAGTGGGCCTTATATGGGATCTATGACCAATTATGGACCGATCACCATGAATTTAGGTCGTGTGATTTATGTCTATATGAAAGTAAACTGTAATCAATTTTGTGTGTATACCAACATTTTTAAGCGATTTATGCACGTTAAAGTGATTTTCGGAAGCGGGTCTATATGGCAGCTATGACTAATTATGGACCGATAGTAACAGAATTTGGTGACATGAATTTTGTATATACAAAACTTATTTGGAGCGGAATTTGTGGAGATACATATATAAATTAAACTATTATGACCGATAAAGTCCAATTTTGGAAGGGCATTTGTATGAGGGCTAGGTGAAATAATGGACCGATTTTAGCCAATTTCAATAGGTTTGGTCCTTGGGCAGAAAAAATAATACGTACCAAATGTTACCGAAATATCTTCAAATTTGCGACCTGTACTCTGCGCACAAGGTTTACATGGACATCCAGCCAGATGGACGGACATCCTTTATCGACTCAGAAAGTGATTCTAAGTCGATTTGTATACTTTAAGGTGGGTGTTAGACTAATATTTTTGGGCGTTACAAACTTCTGCACAAATGCATTATACCCTCCCCACTATGGTGGTGTCTTATTTTGGAAGGACAAATAAGTCTTATATATACAAAATTCATGTCACCAAATTTTGTTACGATCGGTCCACAAATAGTCATAGCTCCCATATAGACCCGCTTCCGAAAATCACTTTAACTTGCAGAAATCGCTTAAAAATGTCGGTATACTCACAAAATTCAACATAGTAAACATTCATATAGACATAAATCACACGACCTAATTTCATGGTGATCGGTCCATAATTGGTCATAGCTCCCATATAAGGCCCAATTCCGAAAATCACTCAAAAATATAAATTATTGAAATTTTAAAAGAAAAATGTTTTTGATCTTTTACTTAGTGCAGGGTATTATATAGTCGGGCTTGACGGACCATACTTTCTTACTTGTTTTTATAAAATTTGACTTCAATTTCCGAGCTCTGTCTTATGCCTCTATATTTTTTGCAGAGTTCCTGTCAGGAACTGTTGGAGCTTTGTACAATTGATGTGGTTTACTCTAATCTATAACTTTCAATCGAGTTCCATCAATTATGTTATTTATCCGATTGGGCTCAATATGTTTTCGAAAAAAACGTTGGAAAAGCCAAAAAAAACTATCTTTTAAGGGTCGGTCTAATGTACCTACATATATGGTAATACTTCTGAGAGTGTGTGTTTGTTAATGTCAGTGTGTGTTATAACCCAGCGGTAAAAATATGCAGTAAAGAGGCCTTCCTAAATCCCTTATTTAGCAGACACAAGGACTTCTACCCGCATTGCATACGTGCCTTGCTTACTCGCTGCTATTAGAGGGTTGTGAGAAGGGCTACTTATGATAGGCTGCAAGTAGAGATGCTAATCGGGACTGATTTTTGATAATCCCGGGGATCGGGATTTGGGAAATCTAAAATCCCAAAAATTATAAGAAAGAAACGTACATAATTATGTCTTTACAATTGAAAGTAAATTTTTAAATTAGCAATTAATTTTTATTAGACACTTAAAAGAATACTATTGCATCTATGGTTTCGTCTCCCATTCTGGAAAGAATTTTATTTCCGACATATGCTGCTGCCGAAAAACATCTTTCACATTGGTAAAACCGTTTGCAAATACTTATAACACATCTGCAAGTATTTTCCTCTTGTTCCTTCAGAAATAAAGTTATCTATTTGTTTTGCAAGTTGCAAATCTACATTATAACTTGGTTTCGTTATTGTTATTTGGGTTTTTTACGTTTATTAATAATATCTTTTAACCTTTCAGCAATCGAAATATTTTCATTTTGC
This sequence comes from Calliphora vicina, assembly GCF_958450345.1. NCBI lineage: Eukaryota > Metazoa > Arthropoda > Insecta > Diptera > Calliphoridae > Calliphora > Calliphora vicina. The sequence goes on from NC_088780.1 coordinate 119,848,339, forward strand.
TGGAGCTCCTCATCTGAGATAAAATCAATTTCGTTTGAAGAGGATTTCAATTGAGTGTTGTTAGATAACTTACAAAAAATGGTGAAGAATTGATTTTCCAGACCACAACTCTAGGAAAACCAAAAATACCGTTTTCCTGTATTAACTATGTTGTAGAAGGAGTTGAGCTTAACAACTTTGCTGAACATCACTTTGCGATATTCGGGCATGTAGAATGTCAAAATGCATGAAAAAGGCACACAAAAATGACAATTTCCCCTATATAATTAATGAAAAACGGGATTTGGAAAATCCCGTAAATCCCGGGATTTAAAATTAAAAATCCTGGGCGTGAACAAGTTTCCCCGTTTGGCATCTCTAGCTGCAAGCAATTTATTGTTGTAAATTTGTAAAGAGAGTTAATTAAAGAAATGCAGAATATTATATTTTCTGATGTAGAGTATTTTCATTCACTCACTTGTTATTAGAAGCGGATTCATAGGGCTTCTTGAACACCTGTTAAGAGCAGGCAGAGCGTAATGAGTATCGGATATTTTAGAATGTGTAAGTATGCCTTTCAGAAGGCCTACAAACTGAAGTCCTAACATTTTTTCCCGCTGGGAAATTATGTCAAATTTTTATTACTAGTTTTTACTGACTTAATGCTTATTTTAGCTTTAGTAATACATATTTGACTGTGCTTAGCTCAGCGTGATTACTTTTCAACTTTTTTCGTTTTTGTGGTCCAACTTTTTTCGAGAAATACAAAATGCTAATTAAGCAAACGTATGGAAAACAAAATATTTACTAAATAATTCACGTGCACTATATATACATATGTATGTACGCTATGTTTGTGGACATTTTGGAAATTAAATATGTACAAAAACTTTGAAATATGTATTAGAAATTATTTTCGAAGGGGAATGAATATGAATATAATTGAAATAAAAGTTGAATCAATGCAAAATATACATAGTTTTTTTTTAAAAATTGTTGAAAATTAAATGGTAATTAAACAGTTAAAGGAATTGTTAACGTTCATAGGGTCTTCAAAATTACTGACTTTAACAATCTTCGGGTCAAATTTGACCCAAATAGAAAACAGATATTTTTTTGGCCAATTTTTTTATAGAAAAACCATTTGAAAGTAAATAAAAGTCATAAAATATCAACCACTCACTTTTATAAAAAAATCAATTTTAATTTCAAAATCGGTCAAATTTGACCCGAAGACCTTATGAAGGTTAATCAAGTTGATCTGAATCTTCCAGTGAGCAGAAGTGTTTTACAAGATTATCCTATTAATTTTTATATTTATAGGAAAGAAAGAACATTTTGGAGCACTTCCAAATCTGGTAAAAGAGTTCTCTATAATAATACAACATTTTAACTTATTATTAAATTTTTATTCAATCTTGTTTTAATATCAAAATGTATATAGGAATGGTGTAAAATATGTATGTTTACATTGTAAATAAAATTTGAATTGTTTCAATGAAGTATATCTCGAAAACCACGAACCATCACCTTTTCAATAATTTAGAATCGAACAAACTTCTAAATGACAGACAATTTGGCTTCCGTAGTAGCCGTTCAACTGAAGACCTAATGGCGTTTCTTTCAGAACAGTGGTGTCAATAAATACACCGCATGGGAGAGAGTAAATAGTCGCACTTGACATTTCGAAGACATGCGACCTGGTGTGGCATGATGGACTAGTTTCGTAATTGACCTCGTTCTGTGTGGGGGTAGAAATTTCTCGTTTTATTTCTAGTTTCCTTCGCGGACGTACTAAGTATAAGGGTAGTAATAAATGGGATTTGACCCGAGAACTTCATATTGAGCTCTGGAGTCCCCCAGGGCTCTGTTCTTTCTTCTTCCCTTTTTTTAATTTTCTAACTAACAATCACATCAAATCCGATTTATTCTTTCGCGGATGACAGTAATATCTGTCACTCATATTCATTCGACCATAACCCTACTCTTTCAGAGATTAAACTGTCAAGAATGAATATGAACGACTCGATAAATATTGACCTTACAACAATCTCCAGATGGGGTGAATTGATGGGGTTAATTTCAACTCAGTTCTGCCTATTAACACATAAACGTCTTGAGATTTCACCAAAATCAAATTCATTTAAATATATACATATGTATATATATATATTCGTGTCAAAATATGGATTAATTCAGCAGCTATTTGGCCCTTTGGGCTTACAGCTGTTGTGGAAATAAATAAAAATAAAAATTCTTCGTATGGGTAACACAACTGTTGGAGTTTCAGATAACCTTTTGATTCTAGGTACGAGAATACAGTGTGACGTCCGTTGGAATCGTCATATATTCGATGTTGCGAATATAGGTGTTTGGGATTCTTGAGACGGTGTCGGACATATTTCTCCCCTTCAGACCTTCTTCGTATATACACAGTAGATTCATTCATCCAAAAATGGAATATAATTCCCACATATGGCCTGAGCTGCAACGTCAAGTCTAGAGCTGCTGGACCGGGTTCAAAGAAGGGCGGTTGATCGATATTTTACAGATATTATCACCAGTGTTGTTCAGTAGACATAAGTAATCTCATACCAAATATGCGCACTTTCATTCGGAGCACGATTATTACACAGATCGCACCCATTTGCTATTAATTTGAGTACCGACCGCACGACAGATTATAGGGAAAACTCTTTTTTTGGCCGAACCATACGTACGTGAAATCTACTACCTGCCAACGTATTTCCGGCGGAATATAATATTTATCAATTCAAGTCAAAGGTCAACAAACACTACTCCCTCTTTCCTCCTTCTCATAACTTTATTTCCAAACATCAACACAATTCCCTAACATCAATAGGGGTACCCCCTGAGTATTGGTTATACAAAAAAAAAAAAACTTATTTCATTTTCAATTTATTTTCTTCAATCAAGAGTCATCGTGTGGTTAAAAACTTATAAAAAAATCAGAGTGGGACCCTTCGGGAATCTCTAAATACTTAACTTCAAAAACATTTTTGAGCATATCTTTATAATTTTAAAAAACTTAGCCTTATACACAGAAAAAAGTTTCAACATAAATATTATGATTTGATTTCATTGAATTCAATTCATAACATTTATAAATAATTTCTTAAATAGTATGCTTTTGTTCATATTTTATGTTTTCAAAAAAAATCTAGAAGGCTTGAAAAATATTATTTCAATTTCATTTTTATTTTTATGTTGTTCAAAAACAAAGAATAATAACAAGAAGTGAAACGCTGTCAAAAAAAACCTAAGTCGGTTGTCAAAAAAAACCTAACTATATGAATGTATTAGTAATATATTGTTTATATGTATTGGTGAAAAAACCACTTTCACCACACTTCTCAAACACACATAGTTGTAAAAAAGCGACCTTAAAAATTATAACAAAATTTTATTACAATTAAATTTAAAAATTCGAACAATTCTCAAATTATTTATTTTATATTTGACCTGGAAAGGTTTTATAAATAGATTTTTCATCTTTTTATTTAATAATGTCTGCAAAAAATAAACTTATTTGAATTTTGTATTAATTTTTAATACGAAATTTTACAAATGTGTTTTTTTCAGTTTTAATTTCAACACCCAAAAATTGAATGTCAAAAAAAATAAAAAAATATATTTTTCGTTTGTGCAAAATAAGCATGTTTCGGTTAATTTAATGGTTTAAATGTGTAGAAAAAAATTAAAAAATTGTATGTGTTTGTGAAAGTGTGTGTTAGAATTGCAATTTTATCGCAATTTTCAATAAAAAGTTTTGAAGATAAATCTCTCTCTCAAGTGTGTTGAATTCACATACTACTTGTATGTGAGAAGAGAGAGAGGTTGTTGTTGTAGAAAAAGAGAGAGCCTTCCCTTCTTGTTATTCTTTGTTCAAAAATGTTAGAAATTTTCCTTTGAAAATTTTTTATTTTTTTATGATTTTCAGCTACAAAATGTGAAAATATGCGCGAAATTCACTAAACTTTGTTAAAAGGATGAAATACTTTAATGTTTATTGATGTTTTATTATGATTAATTATATTTTTTAAGTGTTTATAATTTGTCTTAATACATATGTATATTGGCCAATATATGGCTATTATGCAAAAATGTTTGAAATAATTCATCAGATTATACAATTATAATGCAATTTATTATAAAATAGCATACAATTTACGTAAAAAAAGCTAAAATTTCCGTCATGTACAATTTTATAATATTTACGAATATGTTCTTATTCTGAATGAAAATAGTTTGGGAAAAAAAGTCAAGTTCGATTAATAATATTTATTACAAAATTCATTCCAATTATGAATTTCTTTTTTCTGTGTGCAATCCTGCAGAACATAATTTTCTTAATATATATTCTCAAAATCCATTTTCCAAAGAAAAAATTATAATAAGTTTAAAAAATTCTTTCAAGCAAGTATATCTTAAAATAAACGTTGTACGTTATTATTCTAATAAGAGAAAAAACTTAATTTTGGACTTCTTTACAAATATTACATGAATTTAATGTCTATATCAGGGGTTCTCACAAATTTTTGCTGCGCGACCTTAGCAATGGCTCAAATTTAAGGAACATCGTAAGAAAATTGAAGGTATGTTATTCCCCATTCTTCAGGGACTATTTTTGTTGTGGTGACAAAAGGATTGGTAGAAAAGGGCTTTAAAATCTACCAGGATCTACTTTATAATTTAGTTCTTCGTTTGTCTTATTAACAAATGATAAAATCTGACTATTAAAAGTTTTAATTTAGATAAAAAAACAAGTAATAGTACTATATTCGGCCACCTAAATATGATGATATAACAATGGAAATAATATAACAATTGTTAGAAAGACTAGTTTACGCAGTAGATATTTTATTTAACAATTTATATACTTAATAATTGGTTAATATTACAAAATTTTTCCTTATTATCTTATATATATATATATATTCCTTATTCCAAATATATTTAGACAAATTTCAAAATATTGGGTTGTGGTACTTATATGGGAGCTATGACCTATTATGATTTGATTGTCATAAAATATTTTAACGAATATATTTTTCTAATTATTTAGGGGCTATTTTTGTAGAATTTTATTTAAACAACGCTATTATCAAGAGTGGATCTTATATGGTGAATTATGGAACAATATTTAAAAATCTTGTAGTAAGATTGTTGGATACAAATTACTGATTTGGATATTTCTGCAGGTTAATGTGTTTTTAATGAGTGGACGTTATATGGGAGCTATGGTTAAATATAAACCGATCTTCACAAAATCCAGTGGATACAAATCACTGATCTGTGCGTAATTTCATTTCGATATGTCGATATGTTTTACATATTTATTAAGGTTAATAACTTTTTCGGAAATGGGCCTTATAGCGTCCAATGTGCATAAAATTCGGGACAGTGATTTAAGTATTTAACTGATATTCGAAAGTGGACATTATATGGGAGCTATGGTCAAATATGGACCGAGATTCACAAAATCCTGTAGTATGATTTTTAAATATAAATTCTGTGTAAAATTTTGGTTTGATATTGATATTTTTTCAGATATTTATGCAGTTTGATGTGTTTTTCGAAAGTGGTCATATGTGAGCTATAACCAATTATGGGCCGATCTTCATAGATTTTGGAATATTTATGGTGATTTTGGTATATATGGGGATCATTTATGACGTATTTCAACTTAATAGCGATGTTTATATGATATTAATTCTTATTTAAGTGATTTTCGGAAGTGAAATTTATTTATTAAATTTTTGTCATGTTATGTAACAATGAAGATTATATCATTGATAATAGAACATTTGAAAATTGGCAAAACATATCATTATACTTTGCAACCAATAACAATTAAATTAATTTCAATTTTGAATTTTTCCAATCCATGCTTTTTTCTGCATATTTTCCAAATTTATTTGTGCTTTGCTCAATTTTAATTATTCTTTTTGTGTTATTCTGATAATTCTATAACATGTTTTCGAATGCATATTTTGTATTTACCGTTAACCGATGTTTTAAGTAATACCCTCTATTAACTTGTTTAAATTTTTCTTTCGCTGTAACTTTCTCTACTTTTCAATAGTAATAAATACTATTTACAACTTGTGTCCATATTAAATGTAAGTTTGTTTAGTGTGTTACAATTTGGGAGTAGCTGACACAAACTTGTACTCCTTATGAAGTATTTAAAGAAAACTATTTGATCTTATTTGAAAACTTCAAATAACAATGTAAATTTACTGCAAATAAACATGAAAGTTTACAAAGTAAATTGATTGGAAGAATTGATTTCTTTTCTTAAGAATGTAATGAAAATTGAAAGAATATTTAAGTTGAACTAAGAAAATAACATTTTAAAATTATAATTAATTGATTGTATAGTTAAAAATGTAACTGTTTTTTTCACTAATTAGGAAAAATTTTTGATTCAATAATGCAAGTTTTTGGGCCTGAAAAATTACCGAACATATACAAAAATATAAAGGCTACCCAAAAATTTATGCAAAATAAGTTTAACTGCTTACAGTTAGAAAAAATGGAGCTTTACTAGTGCACTACCACCAAGCCTGAATTCGCGCCGAAATTTTTGTATTTAAGCCCAACATTACCTTAGAAAATAGATTTCGAATAATTTTACAATTTTACTTATCAAAACAGGATATAGCATAGAGAATCGTTCTTGTATGAAAAATTGAAACTGCACAATTTTTCAAAATTCTTATATAAAATTTTAAATTTAAACCCCGATAAAATCCAAACTGTAGCAATTTAAAAAATTTAGTTTTTCTTTCCTATCTATTAAAAACTATAAAATTAAAAATTCAGTTTTAAATATAAAGAATGAGTAACAAAAAACGTATACATAGCATTTTTTTCCCCTTGTAAATGCATCTCAAATCTTCAGAGGGCTTGAGGCACCCCAACCGATTTACCAAAAAATTTTTCAGAGTAATTATTTTCCAATGTGCATCAAAGTGGGGGATTGAGACTGGCCAAAATCCTACTTTTGTTTATTAAGGGCCAATAAACTAATGAACAAGTAAAATAAAAATAGAAAAAATTTGGGAGTAATTTCATTCAAATAAAAAAATGGTTCAACAAACTGGTCAAAACTGGTCAACAGGTATAAATGGGCTTAAAGAAGACACTTTGCCCTTTCTCCTGGTGGTAAAATTTGTTTAACCCCTTCTGACCTTAAGGACGTATATTCCACTGAAATTACAATTCAACTAAAATATAGTTCCTGAGAAAAAAATAATAACACAGCAGGTGTAAACGGTACAGTGACACATTATACCAGCTCTTGAAGAGAATTATCCTAGCAACATAACAAAAAAATCATCCAATTATCGATAACAGTTTGAGATTAATGATAATTTACTTCTGATCAAATTTACAAAAATCACATTTTTATAAAATAACATAAAATATTTAATTATAACAGGATGCCACGCCCACAATTTCCAATGCCTTAGTCTCAATATGTTTACTATTGAATGGAATTAATTTGCCAATGAAATTAAGTTTTGAGCCACGGTGCGTCGTCCAAAAAGGTAAAGGAAGCAACTATAAAATCATTAAAGCGAGGATTTCCAGAAAAATTTGATAAATTTATAAATATTTTAATAATTAATGAATTTGTAGAATAATTGAATAAATTTGAGTATTTTTGAGAATTTTTATATTGAACGATTTAAGCTTTATTTAACTTAATAAAAGTATAAGGTTTTTTTGGCGCACTCTGTATAATATTAACAAATATTTTAATCCCTTGTTGCCCTTTACAAACAAATTCGATCACATAAATTTGCCTAAATTTAAATATTTATTGTTGAAAACACCATTGTTGACCTATTGTTGAACTTTTCAACAAACAATTTTTCCAATCAAATAACCAGCAAAAATATTAGTAGTATTATATGGTATATATACAAAAGAGTTCCACAGCATTGCCCTATTCGAAATGAAATAAAATAATAATTCCATAAAATAAAGAGCATTTCTACAAAGCAAATACTCTCGCATTTCTCTTAATTTTGAATTCGAAAGCTCTTTTAAATGTGTGGATATTGTTGCGTTTACAAACGAAATCGAAAAATATATAAAATGTTGAATTTAAAACAAAGTGGAATGCTTGTTTTGATACTACTAACACACATTTTCATGCATGGCACAATACGTATATAAAAATTTGGTACTAAGAAGGGGTATGCAGGCCTGTTGGGAAAAGGCCTTATATAGTTAACTTTTAGCAGGACAAAAGTCTTTCCAACTTATTTTCTATATGAAGTGAATTTGATGTTGTAGTGGATATTTTAATGGGGAGTGGTTATAAAATGTAAATCAAAATTTAATAACCATACTAACCATACTAACCATCTAATATTGATTTTCCAAAAGTGTCGCGTTCGGTATCGTAAAACAAATCTTTTTTTAGTGACGCGTTATAAATATCGCATTCAACATCATATTAAAGGTACATATAATATTTCAACCTCAACAGAAAGCCAGATTCTTGTATTTTAGTTTAAAAATTCATATACATTTTTTTCTAGATGCGTTCACAAATGCATTTTTATTCTTTAAACCCATATTTATTGCTAATATATTAAAGCAATACCTTGAAAACATTAAACACTTGTTTTATTTTTTTTTCATTTTATGTCCCGAGAATATGGTAACTAATATTTTTAATGTACAACTCTTATAATTTTTTTTTTTCATAATTTTCCATTAGATTATACAAAATTAATTATAAGTGAAGGAGATTTAGTTACAATTGGGTCGGTTCACACTAGACGAGAATGTGATTCTCGAAAATTATGAAATTATAATTTAGGAGTAAAGTAAAGTTTCTTGAACTTCGGTCGAGTATTGGATAAATATATTTAACAGTAACTTCGGTCGTCCATTCTTACTGTAGTATTAGTTCATTTTTCTGCCAGTAATTTTAGTTGTCTGAAATTACTGGCAGTGAATTCGTTCGCTTGTTCTAACAGTAACCAGAATTACTGCACATTTGTGTATTCATGATTTTACCAAATATTTTGACAAATTGAAATACGCCAGGAGCTGGTGAATTTTTTTCATAAATAAAATGGATATATGAGTAGCTGCAGAACAAAAGGTACTTTTTCGCACATTTCAAATTTTTGGGAAAATGAGTTCTATTTAATTGAAAAATTAAAAAACAGCATGAACCTGGAAATGGTAATAAGTTTCTTACTTATCAATTGAAGCATCTAACTGCCATAAGTCACCACATTAAATGTTAAGGATGTTTGATATAAAACCATTTTAATATCGGAAAAAGAACCTTTAGTTAAAAAATAAAGAAAAAAAGTACGTTTTGTTAAAAACAAAATTAAAGAGTATGTTTTTTATGAGTTTTTTTTAAAGATAATGTTTTTAATCCTGATCTAATATATAAACAAATTACACATTGAAATTAAATATTTTTTTTTTCGTTTTTTACTAGTGTTGTACGTTTTACTAAGCACGAATTTTTTTAGAGTCCATTTGCTTATTAAAAAAATTAAAAAAATTTTGCTGACTTGATTGTTTCTAAGAGATTTCAACCCAAATATTATAATAATACCAAAAAACAACTTTTGATAAGATGCGAAAAAGTACCTTTCGTTCTGCGGCTCCTCATATATGAAATATATGAGATCTGGAGAACTTATGGTCTAGGAGAACTTATGGCACGTTTGTGGGAATTGTTGGTAATAAAATAGTTGACTTTAATATCAACATCTTCAGTTGCCTGTTCCAACAATGACTTCGGTCAACTGTATCGTTGAATTGCCTTATTCAATGCACATTTAGTTGTGGGCTTTCGACTTCAAATAACACCATAAAAATAACTCTATTGGCATTAGATCACAGGATCCTGGAGCCTATTCTGAACACCGAAACGACAGATAACCCGAAGAAGGAAGATCTAATTTCTAGCGCATTTGGAGGAGTTGAAATTTCTCTAAGCAACTTCGGTATTCTGTTCTCACAATGACTTCCGCCACATGTAGCGTTGAATTTCCTCCTTCAATACGCAGGTGCTTGAGAGCCTTGCACTTCAAATAATCCCATGAAATGAACTCCATTCTTATTAAGTCACACGATACAGGGGCATATTATGATATGCCCCTGTGAAGTATAGTTATGTAATAGTATCTGCTTGAACAGTCTTATTTTCGAAAGTGTATGGTCTAATGGTGGCTCTAATGGTAGGGTCACACATGACAAATATTTGACGTAAAAGATGTAACCACTAAATAAAACACATTTAAATTGATGTATTTAATTCCAAAACTTATTTTACTTAGGGTGATTCAAAACAAAAAAAATAGTTTTATTTTATTTGATGCGGTTTGATCTTACAAAACACTTGTAAGAGTATACACGTCAAACAAATTTGTGCGAAAAAAAGTGTTCACGGTTTTTGAGCAAATATTTGTCATGTGGCTAAGTCTTAAGTCTAAATCCTTATCAAACTATAGGTTTCTATTGTTGAAACAAAAAGTTGTCTTTTCGACATTTAAAATTTTTTAGATTTTTAAAAAGTCTGGGATTTTTCATCCTACGAGTATTTGAAAGGAAATATATATGGATGCTACATTTAGTGATAAAAAATATTGCAATAAAAATTAAAAATAAAATGACCTTCATCGACTATTCGAATTTTTTTAGTGCGAAAATTTTCCAAAAAAATTCGATTGTTCGAACAATCGACTAATAGAGCCCTAGTTGTAACAAATTCGAATTTTGTGTGAGTTTCGGACAGTCTTTAGATGTTCATACAACATGCGAGTGTGAAATTCATTAATAAAAAATCATACAATTTGATGTCAGTGATATCCATCCATCATATACATACTTTAACTCTGAACTAGTTCCAAAGGCTGCAGGGTATTTTGCCTAAAGACTGTTGCTTGAAATTTTCACAGCAACACGAACAAAGCTCAGTTGTGTAAGCATTTAAATGGTATGAGTGTATGAGAGAGGAAAATGTCGCTGTAAGAGAGTGAAATGCCGAGAGTATAATGTGGATTTTATGTTTCCCATACGAGCGAGTACTTGTTTTTATTGAAGTCTAAAAAATATTGCTCATACGCATTTTGGGATAAATGGAGATTGTGATGATTTTGTTGGTTATTCTTGGTTTTCTTGCTTCTTCTTCTTGGCGTTGTGCTGGCTGGTTGTGACGATTTTCGTACAAGAAAATTTCGAGTTTCAGTTATGTTGTGAATTTCAAACGGTTAAGAACGTATGTTCAACGCGTACGCGAATTAGAAAAAAAAGAAATAAAAACAAAAACAAACAAGAAGAGAATAAATATATGTATATTAAATACAAATATAGTCAAAACAAAAATCTATAATAAAGGGAATTTAAGAAAAGATAAAAAATAATATTTAAAGTTTTTGCATTAAGAAAGGAACATACATTCACACACACATACAAAAATCCTTGATGAAAGTTGAATAGATAACAAAGAAATTTAAAAGTGAAAAGTGCGTAAAGAATCTTATCATAATAGTTTTTATTTTTATTTTGTTGTTGTTGTAGTTATTGCTGCTGATGCCACCTTTGCTATCAAAACAATTAAATGTTTGTAAATAAACAAACAAAACCAAATTGTTATAAAGTAGCTGTGTTTATGTTTATTAAGTAAAATTCGCCCATAAACAAATCGAAACAAAAAATGAAATAAGTTTCATTAAACACACACCTCTTTTTCTCATGCTTATACTCAAACAAAACATACCACCAGAAAAATTTAGAATAAAAAAAAAAACTATAAAGTGTTTAAGTGTAAATAAACCAATTAAATTATTTCATTGGCCACAAAAATTCCCCTACAAAATAATTATGCTTTTTCCGTGTGAATATTTATGAAATACATGAAATTTATTTTTAAATTGTTGCTAAAAATCAATTTATAGTTTATTTATTTTCTTCAATATAAACAACTATAAAAAATACCACACAAAAAGATTTCAGCAACAGAAAATTTTAGGTTTCTTACAAAAAAAATTAAATATAAAAAAAAACATAAATAAGAAGCTGCTAAAAACGACATTTAACACAAACTGTATTTGTATAAATAAATCATTAAAATTGAAAATTAACAACAAAATATTTAATATAATAAAATTGTATGTACATAAAATGTGTGTGTGTGTTTTTGTTAGATTTGAACTTTTAGCAAGAAAGATAAAAGAAAAAATATTAAATTCAAAATAAAATTAATTACAAAATTAAAGAAAAAAAAAATTAAATAAAAATAAATGAAATGAAAAATGTTTGGCTACAAAAAAATTTCCTTTAATTTATTAATTGTGATGTTAATAAATCAAAACACAACAAAAAAAAAAATTAATAAAAATCAATTAAAATTTTAAATAATAATTTGAAACAAAAATTGTGAAAATTTAAAAAAAAGTAATACATTTCTTAACACAAGTTTCGGTTAAAAACGGGTACATTAGCAAGTAGAATAAAAAAAAAACAAATAATTAACATAATAATAATAATAATAGAAATAATCAGAACGCCAATTTAATTTTAAAATCATATAATAATGTAAATAAACTGTAATAAATTTTGAAAATACTTAGAATTTATGAAAAACAACAAAGTGTAATATAAAGTAAGCAAAAAAAACTATTTATTACAAGTCCCCAAATAAATCGAAAACACAGTGCAACAATGAAGCCATAGGGTTTATAATACTTACTTAAAGCAGGTCAATTCTATGGTATTGCCTATATTTGCTAGTTTGCTCTTGTGTCTTAGAAAATCTTTGAAATTCATGTGTTATTTGGCGCCAATTGGTATTGTTCCAGTAATTCTAGTGAAATGCAAAATACAAAGCATTTCTGAGAGATTATTGTAAACTTGAACTTGCCTAAGTCTAATAAATCTCTAATAGAATACTCAGAACTCTTTTATTTGTCTTACGGCTAATTCGTTACGTTGTAGTAGAAATTTTGAAAATAATTTTGAATAACAACAAGTGTTTACTACAATTGTTTTTGCAAAGTCTGTGCTAAATTAATTAAAATCCAAATGAAAGTTCTCTACTATTTGTTCAACACCTGTGTCCCTACACATTGACATTTTCAAACGCTTTACAAATATCATTAATACTATGGAAGCTGGTTGGTTGCCTAAGAAATCTTTTTCATTGTTTTTGGTTATGAAATGAGGAGGATAGGCATATATATACATTAGAGCGACTCACTGCGTAGGGAGTTGAAAAAAAGTGATTTTGCCCTCTCATAATAAACCTTAGTTTATTTTATGATGTTTCCCAAAAATTTTGTGATAACGGTTCGTGAGATGGACCATTTTAACCCAGATATGCAGACTGCTTGAGCTTGATCATTTTAAAAGTACTTTTATTTTGGAAGCAAATGAGATATAAAAAACATTGCAAATATAGTTTTTTAAAAATTTATTGAAACAAGTGGTTTTTTAAGTCGTCCTATATATAGGACATTGGGGTCACAACAACAAAACTAAAACGCAATAATGAAACATTCATGCAATCAAGCTACTATTCATAAATATAAATTCCAAACAAGTAAGAAAGTATGGTCGGTCAAGCCCGACCATATAATACCCTACACCAAGTAAATGAGTAAAAATATTTTTCTTTTCAAATATCAATAATTTATATTTTTGAGTGATTTTCGGAAGTGGGCCTTATATGGGAGCTATGACCAATTATGGACCGATCACCATGAAATTAGGTCGTGCGATTTATGTCTATATGAAAGTTTACTATGTTGAATTGTTTGAGTATACCAACATTTTTAAGCGATTTATGCACGTTAAAGTGATTTTCGGAAGCGGGTCTATATGGGAGCTATGACTAATTATGGACCGATCGTAACAAAATTTGGTGACATGAATTTTGTATATATAAAACTTATTTGGAGCGAAATTTGTGTAGATACATAGATAAATTAAACGTTTATGACCGATAAAGTCCAATTTCGAGGGGACATTTGTATGGGGGCTAGGTGAAATAATGGACCGATTTCAGCCAGTTTCAATAGGCTTGGTCCTTGGGCCGAAAAAGTAATATGTACCAAATTTGATCGAAATATCTTCAAAATTGCGACCTGTACTCTGCGCACAAGGTTTACATGGACAGCCAGCCAGCCAGCCAGCCAGCCAGCCAGCCAACCAGACGTACGGACGGACGGACGGACATCGTTTAATCGACTCAGAAAGTGATTCTAAGTCGATCGGTATACTTTAAGGTGGGTGTTAGACTAATATTTTTGGGCGTTACAAACATCTGCACAAACGCATAATACCCTCCCCACTATGGTGGTGTAGGGTATAAAAAATATAGTATTTATTCACTTGTAAATGTACAAAATTTTATTTTCCGTACAAACGAGATATGTCCATAATGACTGAATATGGGCATTATGAAAATATCACAAATTAAAAATTCAATAACTCAAAAATAGTAGCAACAAATAATGCGATCACAGAATCTCCCATGAGGTATTGGTGAGTACTATGTATGTGAACAAAGAAATGGTATTTTGATAAACGTGAAGTATCCTGTAAACGAGAACTACATGTAGTACAGTCGGCATATCTGGGTTAAAAAAAACTATTTATTCAGTTTTTTGCAAATATTTACATTTTCTCCCAAGACAACTCCTACAATTTGGTTTATCATTTGAAGAAGCCTCTTAAGACACATCTAATGGTATAAATATCATGTTTAACCTGGGCTATACCACATTTTGTATAGTATTTCAAGGATTTTTTTATGTGAATGTTAATTTTTTTTTAAATAATTTCAAATAATTAAAAAATTATCTTGATTTAAGAACTGGATCGTTAATTGTATTTTCAAAATTCGTACTAGTTGGTGTGTTATCGGACATTTGTAATTTTTTACAGTAATATTAGGCATTTTTAAAACCAACGGTTGTTCTACAAAAAATTAAAAAAAAATATATATTGAAACGAACAAGTTTGTTTTTAGTGTTGGGTAAAATGTTTGCGGCTTCCAGCATAAATATGTTTGTATACAGTAGATGTACATCTCAGTAATAAAGTGGAAAATTTTGCAAATTTTAAAATTTTGCATATTTTAAAATTTTTGCAGTTGCTTTATTAAAAAATTAGCTTGAAATACGTTTTAATTGCTATTATATAGCCATCTGAGAAGCATATTCTTAATACACACTTAAAGCTCATCTCACTCTCCAAAAAAATTACGTTGTTTACCCTCGTGTGTTGTTTTCGTGCATATTTTTCACTAGCAACATATTCTTGTTATGAAAGTCAAGATTTACCATCAATGACATATTTATTTGGCCGAAACAGCTCATTTGACGACAAAAAATGCTGTTCGTAGTGCAAAATACATAGTACATAATTATATATGTGTTGAAAACCACACATTTGTTTTAACCACATCACTTTTCAAATATCTCACTGTCATAATATATTTTTTTGTTGGAAAATCCACAAAAAAGATGAATGTTAAGATTATCGCTGCCAAATGTGCCAAAGTTTGTAAAAATGCGTGAATGTCTTTAAGAAATAAGGGTTTCCTGTGGGCATAGTAATAACGTAATTTAAATGAATTTCTTTAATTTACATATAAAATGTGAATTTTCTAAAACTTTAAAGAAAATTCTTAAAATATTTCAATTTTACATATTTACATACATATGTATATTATGAGTAATTTCACATTAAAATTGTGTATAAATTTCTAATATGTAGTTAAAGTTTGCAATAAAAACACAGTATAAATGTTTGCCATAAACTAAAAATTTTCATCAAGTTGCACGCAAAATAGAATGCTCAGCTTATTGAACAAATAACTTTTGAACTTGAAATAAAAACTCAAACGTCTGAAAGTCTAAGAAATGTCTTTAACTATTAAAGATTTGTAATTTTACCCATTTTGTATTTATTTCCCTCAATATTCTTTTCGCCAATACGAAATTTTTGGTGGAGTCGAAAATTTAATACGATAAATATAGTTTATACTTCAGTATGAATTTCATTTTGATACTCATAAAATTTAAGGAGCTAAATGCTTTAGAGTGTATGTATATTATAAAATATACATTAGGGTGGGCCTTTTTGTAAGGACAAACATTTTTCGATATTGTGCCACCGATTTTTCGATAGCTTTTGGCATAAGAAAAAAATCATGTTCGAGGCTCCCAAATTTAAAGTTTTTGACTTTTTCTCAACTTTTATTTAAATATATCATATCCAAGGTAAAACTGTACGCCTAAAATGATGGAAATATATTTTTTTCGAAAAACAAATGTTTTTTTTTCTGGTTTTTAAACGAGTTTTTGTCGAAAAAATTGGTCATAGCTTCTACTTCCCACTTCCGAAAATCAGTCAAAAATATGAATTATTGAAATTTTAATAGAAAAATGTTTTTGCTCTTTTACTTAGAGTACGGTATTATATGGTCGGGCTTGACCGATCATACTTTCTTACTTGTTTTTTTTATTATTTTTATGGCTCCAAACCAATTTTTGTGTATTTTCTCCCATGTCAAATAGCAAATTTCTAAAGATATTTCCACATTAAAGGTGACAGTGATATCAGTTTTCGGGAAAAAAAATATTTTGAACGAGTTTTGGTAGAATTATTTTTTCGGTAAGATATCGCCATCGTTTTAAGCATACAATTTTACCTTCGATGGGATATATTTGAAAAAAATTTAAATTGGTGAATTTTTTTTGAACATACCACTAAATAAAACCTTTAAAATTTAAAGCGTAAAAAATTAATTCTACAAAAACTCAATTTTAGCGTACAATTTAAAAAAAAATAAATCAACCGATTTTTTTTTTGTTACCGACTAAAACAAACCTTAAAAATAAAAGTTGAGTAAAAGTCAAAACATTTAAATTTGGACGCCTCGAAAATAATTTTTTTGATATGTCGTATTGGAACATTTTTTTTTCTCATGACAAAAGCTATCGAAAAATCGATTGCTAAATCGACCCACCTTAATATACATACTAACATATATAACATATATACTATGAAATACGCAACATTTTTTAATTAAAATTTCTCTATGAAAAGAAAGCATTCTGCATCATGATAGTAAATAAAAGTTGCCACAGAACTTAAATTTTGTTCCAAATAAGATGATAAAAGTAACCATTAATCAAGGGACAGATATTCGAGTCTAGGGGGTACAACACAATTTTTAGACAACAAACTTTCCCACATTTTGATTTTAAATAATGTCTGCATACCATCAGCAGTTTTCAATTTATAATGCATTTATTTTTCGTTACATTATATTCCTCAAATTTTAATATATTCGAGAGGAATGAAGTTTTTATTATTATTTTTACTTAGTTATTAGTAATAACGATCTTTCTTTATAACTTTAGTCTCAGAATCACACTGAATCCCTGGTCCAACTGCTATGTCTGCTCATATAAATGTTCACGTAAAAATTGTGTTTACTCAAAATTATTTTAGTAAATTTTTCCTTTGATGATTTTTTACATCTAAAAACTATTTTTTCTTTTTTAAATTTCAGATACAAAAATTAAACTAATATAATTAAATGCAATTAAATTATTAAAAATAATCTTCTGTAAAATAAAATCTACGCCGAATAAAATTGTTTAAAATAACAACAAAGAAACCTAAACTGTTTATAATCAAAAAAAAAAAAAAAATAATTAAAAACACTTAAATAAGAAAATTATGAAAATATTAAAATTAATAATTAAATTATAATTAGAAATAGTGGCAAAAGGAACAAAACAGAAAAATAGTGTAAACAAATTTGTAAAATACTTTGAAGAATAAAATATAAAACACGGAACAGAATCCAAACGCTTTATGGAATAAATGGAAAAATAACAGTAATCTAAAAAAAAAGACACGGGGACCAACATGCAAGAAATGTAAACGCAATAAAATTGTATAAATTAAAAAAAATATAAAAATAATAGAAATAGAAATTAAAACACCAAATAAACAAGAAAACTAAACTAAAGTATTTAAATAAAAGCTGAAACAAAACATGGATTACAATAACCCATTGGACACTAATCTTAATACTGGAAATATCAGCACAGATGACTTCTTGGCAATATTTACCTCCACATCAACCACGGCCACCAATGAGGCGGGCGGTGGTCCAGGTGGAGGGAGAGGAGGTGGTGGTGTGGGTGTAAAAACCTATTTAAATAAAGCCAATAGTACATTAACAACAGCTAATACCACATTAAATCCGCCCTTACTGACCGTAGACGGTCAATATACAGTCACCAGTCTTCTAGAAACTTCCCTTACCGGCTCCACACTACAAAGTCCCCTTGAGGGAGCCGACATTAATGACACACTCTTCCTGTTAACATCCAACATTTACAATGCCACAACCTCCAATGGTGTTACGTCGACAATTAATCTGACCTCCTCGTATGGCAATTACAACAGCATAAATCAAAACTACTCAACATTCAATGGCAGCAATATCACCGAAGTCGTCTGGGATGGCCGCTATCCTAGTGGCTATACGCTTACCCATATTATTATAGCCTCCATTATAGTGACCATACTAATGATTGTCATCATTGTGGGCAATATGCTGGTCATTATTGCCATTGCCACCGAGAAATCCCTAAAGAATATACAAAACTGGTTCATAGCCTCCTTGGCGGTGGCGGACTTCTTTTTGGGTCTTATAATTATGCCATTCTCGTTGGCCAACGAGCTGATGGGCTACTGGATATTTGGCAGCTGGTGGTGTGATGTGCACTCGGCCATGGATGTGCTGCTGTGCACGGCTTCAATTATGAATTTGTGTCTGATATCGCTGGATCGGTATTGGAGCATTACGAAGGCAGTCGATTATCTAAAGTCACGTACACCGGCACGTGCAGCTTTAATGATTGCTGCCGTTTGGATTATGTCTGCACTAATATGTATACCCCCGCTGTTGGGTTGGAAAGTGAAAATGCCGGAGGGGCCATTGCCAAAGTGTGCGGTAAGTACAAATGCATTTTCTCTTTCGTTAGTTGTTTTTTGTCAGATGAAAATTTCGAAAATTCATGTGCAAATATTTATTGAATGTGAGAGCGGGAGCGCATAATGGGGGAAACCAAAATAAATTGTGTAATTTATACATCAATTAGTTGCAAATACACAAAAGCATTGTTTGCAAAGTGGCAGTGAGTAAGGGTGGGCAAAAGGGCTGTTGTAAATGGCAAAACAACTTAAATGTACCATATATTGTAATTAGTATTTAATTTAATTTCCTTTTATTTTTTTACTGGCTCTATTTGTCTACGTATTATGACATTATACATACATATGTCAATAAACAAATACTTAATAAAAAAAAAACACAATAATAATTTGTATTTATTTATTTGTTTTGTTGTTTCTCCTCCTCATTTGACTTTAAACATTTGGGGGATTCTAATGGTCTGCTACTAAGTCATATTATCATAATGTCCTAATATATTATGATAGTTTAAACAAATTGTTGTTGTGCTGTGAACAATAAAGTTCTAAACTAATAAGACTTTTGAACTATGTTTATTGTTTTGTCATAAAATAACACTTTTTTATTTAAAGCAAAACAACAATTTGATTCAACTATCATACTATGTTAGGATAATATGACAATATGCCTTAATAGCAGACCTTTTGAATACATCATTTTTACTTTGCTTTACAATTTTATAATAACTATACATTTTTTATTTTAAATATATTTGTATGTACTTTGCCGTTTAATATTACTTTGGGGATTAGAGATAAACAAATTGCATGTACGAGTATGTAAATTTAAATCAATATTCTATTGAAGCCACTTCAATTACGCATTTCCCATGGCTGTGAATTTAATGCTGGTAGCAATTGTTTAGGCTTTATACGTAGAGCTTTGAAAACCGATCAAGGTTGTTTTAAAAATGTATAGACAAATTTAATTAAAGACAAATATTTTCTTTAGAATATTTGTAAAAATTATTTTAGACGAATAATAGATTGATGTTTAAACAAGGTTTCTTTTTAAAAAATGTCTCCTTAATTAATTATATATTTATTTTACAAAGATAGATAGATTTTTGTAGAAAATTTACCTTTAAAGAAATTTTAGTTAATTAAAAATAGAATTTTTCTATAAAAAATCCATGTTAAGGAAATATAAAGTTTTTCTATGTAAAGTTTTCGTTAAGGAGTTAGGAGTTGCTGTATAGAAAAACTATCATTAATGAAGGAGAGTTTTTGTCTATAAAATTATTCACGTTACTGATATCAACAATTTTCTATATAAAAATGCCTGTTAATGATAGACAGACTTTTTCTATAGAAAAATTCTCGTTTTTATATAGAAAATGTGTATTTAATGAAACAACTACCAGCGACTGTCCCTCATGTTAGAGGCGGCTGGAAGCGAGCGTCGGATCTTGTAACAAGCGGCTCGCTTTATAAACTTGTTGTAAGGATTTAGCTTTTCTATGGAAAAGTAATTTTTAATGAAAGAGAGAGACATTTTTTTATATACACATTTTCTTTAAGGAAAGAGAGAGAAAGTTTTTCTACAGAAAAATCCTCCTTAGTGAAGTGATAGTTTTTCTATAAAAAAAATGTCCTTTAATGAAAGATATGTTTTTATCTAAAGGAAATTTGTCTCTAATGAAATATAATTAAAGAGATTTTTCCTTGGCACAATTTGTTCTTGTGTACTTTCCAAAGCCATTTATTTTATTAATATTTAATTTTCAAATCCTTTTTAATATACAAATTTATAAGGCTTTGCCATATATAATTTAAAATTTTTCCACAATCTAAAAGGGTACAGCAGCATAAATCTAGCTAGAGACAGCTATTTTGTTAAATTCAATTTGTCGTTTGGTACATAAATGTTTTATTACACAGTAGAGATGAGCGATATTTTCATACCTGTGATTTAATCATTGTGATTGAAATATCACTGCTAACAAGTGTTACTGAATATAGTAATTAACAGGTACATTTAAGTCGATATTTCATATTTTTCAACATACTATTAAATGTGGTTCTTTTAAATTTTTCAACATTCACTGGTAATAACTATTAACGAATATGTATAACAAGTAACAGATATTTTTAAAGTCGTTCTATAACAGGTTTGAATATACTGTTAATTCAGAGTTATATGAGTGTCTCTCCCACATAGTGTATAAAATGAAATGTTAAGTAACATATCAGTTCCCTTACTTGCTTCGTCTTTGCTTAATTCTGTTATTATGCTATGTTTATTAACATATTAGTTTCAATATAAACGAAATAATAAGAACAGTGATTTATAAACTACGTTCACTGAGAACGACGTTCTTCAAAAATCATGGGATCGCCCATCTCTACCACGCAGTTAATACATTTTTGTTTAATTTAAGTTACTTTAGCTGTAAAAAAATATACATTTTAAATTAAAAAGAAAAAAGGGTGGCCTATTTTAAGGCTCTAATATAATTTAATGGCTACAGTCTACCTTTAGGCTTTGTGTAAAATGCAAAGGAATAATGAATAGAGTAATGTAATTCCATTTCTCTTTTTGATAAAAAATTTAAATTTCTGCCACAATAAATTGATAAATTTCCCAACAAAATATAAAAAATTAACTTACATCTGCTACCTTTATAGAAAAGTATTTTATGTGTGTGTGTTTTTTTTTTATTTAGCTCCTTTTGTATTTGGTTCTGTAGCAACGTTTACAAAGGAGAAAATATATCGAATGAAATAACAAAAAGGGAAATCCTTTAAGCGTTAAAATTTACACACATTTTAACGGAATGAAATATAATAAATACACGCACCAACAACATCAGCTTTACATTATTCAAGCCAATAAAATAATCATTGATAGAAAACGTGAAACATGAGATGAAAAAAATATATATAAAGAAAGCGTTAAATAAAATGAACACTTCTTATGCTACCCAACAGCTTAACACTTGCAGCGAAATGAATAAATGAAAGTAGAAAAAATGTGTGATAAATCACAAAATCAGCTAAAATAAAACCTTCTACATACTACGATGACAATCGACACACGATATTTTACACACTCTCATGTAAGAGCATATGGGTAATATCATATAATGTAGCACAATCACGTAACCCTTTAATATCTAATTGATAGAATATATTTTTGAAATATTTTTTTTTTTAAATATATCGTAACACATAAATAAACAAGTTAGAAAGTACGGTCAGTCAATCACGTCACTAATTAAATGAGAAAGAACATTTTTCTTTTAAAATATCAATAATTTATATTCGTGAGTATTTTTCGGAAGTGGGCCTTATATGGGAGCTATGAACAATTATGGACCGATTATCATGAAATTAGGTCGTGTGATTTATGTCTATATGAAAGTTATTTATGTTGAATTTTGTGTGTACACCAACATTTTTAAAGTTATTTTCGTAAGCGTTGACTAACTAAGAATTTGGTGACATGAATTTTGTATAAATAACACTTATTTTGAGGGGAATTTGTGGAGATACATATATAAATTAAACGTTTATGACCTATAAAGTCCAATTTCGGAAGGACATTTGTATACGGACTAGGTGAAATAATGGACCGATTTCAGTCAGTTTCAATAGGTTTCGTCCATGGGCCGAAAAAATTATATGTACCAAATTTGATCGAAATATCTTCAAAATTGCGACCTGTACTTTGCGCACAAGGTTTACACTCAGAAAATGATTCTAAGTAGATCGGTATACTTTAACACATTGCACTTTCAGCAAATAAGATGCTGGGGCCACAGCATTTTCTTTGCGTAATTTCTTCGAAAACGTCAATATTGGAATTTAGGCTACTGTCAGTAATATTTACTGCTTAGAAACAAATTTTTTTTATAAATAAGAGGGTCTTACGAAATGGCGAAAAAGAATTTTTTATGGGATACTGAGTTAGAAAAAATACACAGTACAAGTTCAGAAAGTGATGAAGAATGTGAAGATTACAGTTTTGATGAGGAACTTCCAGACAACATCGTAAAAATTCTTAAAATGCAGCACTATTGTCTGACATGGCTAGAGAGAATAACAGTCGTGTCGGACATATGTGTCCGACGCACAGTGGGTTGAATGGTACCCAAAGTGGCGATTAATTCATAGAAGCCGTAGTTTTAAAATATTATACTTTTTTATTGATGAGTTATTTAAGCACATAAAAACACAGCATTTTGGAAAAAAAGTCCTTTTTTCACAATTTATGCTGTAACTTTGGAATGGAAAGCGATAAATTATTGAATAAAATTGGAAATTAAAGCATACTTAATGTGCTATTAAAAAATTCAAAATATAAATTTATTGTATGTATTTATATTAGTATAAATTTAATTTAGAATCCAATTTTAGTTTTACACAAAATTGTATAAATTTACAAATTTTTTCAAAAAAGTCATAAAAGAGAATATTATAATTTTTTAGTACTGAATAATCATAAATCCATAAAAACACAGCACTTTAGAAAAAAAAGTTTAAAAAAAAAATTTTTTAACCCGTTAAATGCATTATTGTTTTTTGGAAAAAAAAACCTTAGCTCACAATTTATGCTATAACTTTGGAATGGAAAGCGATAAATTATTGAATAAAATTGGAAATTAAAGCATACTTCATGAGCTACGTCGCGACGTGGCGTAAACCGCATAGTGCAGTGTCACACATATGTTTCCGACGTGGCAGTCAATGTGTTAATGTGGGTGTTAGACTAATATTTTTTGACGTTACAAATATTTTCATAGAAACAAATTAAAATAAATATTGTCGAATTTGAAAAAATAACGAAAAAAATATAAAATAAAGCGAAACTTTTTATAACATTTTTTGGAATATGCATATTATTTACACATTTTATGAAAGCTTAATTATTTGCCAATGCATAATTGTTTAAAATTTTGAAATTGGTGTAAAAATGTGTGAGTTAGAGGTACTAAAGTACAACGACCTACCCTAAAACAAAATTTTGAGGGTGTTTAAAAATCTCTGAAAACGGTTTAAGTATGTCTTCACTTAGGCCTACAAGCCCCATCGCTTTTCCTGTTCTGACAAAAAGTGTTATTTTGTAGCAGAGTGTTATTAAGGACGACAAAAATAAACAAAATGTTCGATAACTTTTTATTTGGAGAACTTATAATATGATTTTTTACCCTAAATTTACTGATGATATAATATATAGATATTAAAGAAAATCTACAAAATTAACTATTTTTTTTGTTCGTACAATTTTGAGTCATAAATTGTTACATATTTTTAATTCACCCATATGTATCATATTATCAAGCATTCGCATATGGAAACGGAAATCAATGTTTATATAATGTGTATAAATAATACATATGTACCTATATGAATGCGTATGTGTATGTAAGCTTTAACCCATTATCGCCGGATGAATGAAAAAATACCCAAAAATAGAGCAGTTTTAGAAAAATTCTAAGTATGGCCAGGTGAGAGTTAGCGCAAATCCGTTTTCATGGCTAATAAAGGAAGAATAGGAATATTTAAATAAAAATTTGGTTCTTAACTCTCCGTTACTCGCAACTGATCTAATTGATACAGGCAAAATTTTTTATTGTAAATTTTTTTAAACACCTTAAGATTTAAGCTATTTTTTGATAAAAATATATTTATACTGCAATTTTATTTGTCTTATTCTTTTAAATACTTTGAATTTAATATTGTTTTTATGTTTTCGAAATAAAAAGTGAAGAGATTATTTTCAAACGCGCCTTTCTGTCGTTGATATCAATTTTATACACTGCGACTAGTCTCGATTGAAAATGATTGCGACTAACGGAGGGTTAAAAAAATGTTTTTTTTCGAGTTTAATTGAGATAACTTTTGTAGAAAATCATCGCAATTATATTTTTTAACGTTATTGATTAATACGTATCATATATGTAATTGATTTTTGTGCATTCGTGTTAATTTTACCAGAACCACTGTAATTATTTTGAGGTAACGGACAGACTCCCGTAGTGCGATTTACCATTTATTTTTAACGGTAATCGTATTGTTAAAAATGATTTTGTTATTCAGAAAAAGTTTTTAACAATAATCGCTATAGTGAAGTAAGCTATTGTTGTTAGCTAAACGATTATGGATAAAACTAAACGCCAACTGAAATTGTCCGCTGTTCAGCTGAGATGTGTCTTCTTTGGCAATAATATTGTTTGTTTTTAATGAACAATTTATATATGAAGGAAGGGCATTTATATATTTATACTAATGTTCCAATCATTTATACATTTTATTTAATTTTTATTGGTCAATTAATAAAATTTGCCAACAAATGTGTTTGACTAGCATAAATTGAATTGGTTTTTTATACTCACCATCAAAATTGATGAGCAATAACGTTCCGTGATTTCAACTAGCCCCCATACAAATGTCCTCTTTGTGCTTCTTGACAGATATGCGTATTGATATCAATTTTAAATGAAGCTGATTCATTAAAATTTGTTGAATGTTCCCAGCAAAAAATTTGTGAATTTTTGTAATGGCAACTACTTACCACATACATTATTTTGTAATGGGTGGTGGTTACCCAGCACATTATTTTATTTACTAGAATAAGTACTTATTTGTATATAGGTTGGTAATGAACTTAGCACAGCTATCTAGTGTGTTTGACTGGAAAACGGGAGGTTAGTGCACGCAGAAAAAAATATAGTTGGGCATGGTTACTGTAACCATTTCAATATTGTTACAAGTTTTTTAACAATATTATAGTCACAGTAACCATTTACATAATTGTGGTAACCATAATATGGTTAATTTACGATTCACATGATTGTATCAACCATAGATATGGTTACAGTAAACAAATATATGTTTGTGATAACCATTCATATGATGAAGGACTTATCATATTATGTTGCTCTCGGCTTAAAGCTTATCATAATCTGAGAACAACATATTATGATAAAATTATTCATCAAAAATATGGTTGCCACAAACATATATTTGTTTACTGTAACCATATATATGGTTGATACAATCATGTGAATCGTAAATTAACCATATTATGGTTACCACAATCATGTAAATGATTACTGTGGCTATAATATTGTTAAAAATCTTGTAATACTATTTTAATGGTTACAGTAACCATGCCCAATTATATTTTTTCTCTGCGTGTGGTTCGCCACCAGTCAAAGCCATTCATTTTTTTTGTTCATACCATATTCATTTATATGTTGATGTTAAAACTATTGTTAACTTACAATAAAATAACTAGTACATGGAGCAGTGAGTTAGCAGCTTGACTATCAAACACAAGCAAATAATGTAACTGTTCGATTCCCATATTCTTGTTTTGATTGTAACTACTTTTACCGGTGCTGAATGTAAGTACATTTATAAGTAGGAAGTTTTTGCTGGGTTACTACCGGTATCTGTGGGATTAATACTAAATTACTCTTAAATGTGTGTATAAATACACCACATACTCATCAAAACACAATAAATGCTTTTCCTGCTAATTTGTTATGTTGTTACGTTGAAAAATAAAATTAAATATCCATTCAAATATAAATACCTTAAATAATGTTGTTTGTGTGAAATTTCATCAAAACCAGACAACGGAATCTCGGGTCAGGCGTTAATGGGTTAAATTCAAAGAATAACCCAAACAAATTGTATGAGCTATTTTTACATATTTTGTATACAACAATAACAGCAAAAAAAGGAGAAAACGAATTGTAAAGAAAATGAAAGTACAAAAGTATCGCCATGGCATTGTCGAATTTGTACTGAAGAGGGTGCGTAAAGATATAACGACTATTTCATAATGTTAATATTGACAACAATAACAAGTAGAAGGAGAACAAGTGTACATTTGCTCACATATGTTTTATCTATACAGTCACAGCTATTTGTATTGAAAAGTTCTGGCGGGAGAGTAGAGGGGGGGGGTGTATTCTCTTGTGTATGTTGCCTCAATCAATGTGTCCATAGCCAAGAGATTTATTCTTACATTTTTCCCTAAATAATACAAAATACTCACGCAAATTATTAACACACCATAAAAAACAATTTACTTGCATTTCAGCTTAGGGTCTAATGTGGATTTTGATATCTTTCTTTTTTTTAGAGGGTAATAAATAAAATTTTTAATTTTTTTATTTTCAATCAATTGGAATATTAAATATTGAATGTTTTGTATGTAAAAAAAGTTCTTAAAATTTTTATCAATGTGATAATATAGTTTATGAATAAAATTTAGTTAATTTTTTAGAAAAAAAAAATATATTTTTACATACTAAGGCAGGGTAACTTATCAAAATGTTAATCATAGTTAAGTTAATATTTTTAAACATTGATTAGCCTTAACTATGTTTAAAATTTTGATAAGTTACCCGGCCTAATAGATTTATTTCTACATTAAATAAATAGAATTTCTTGATTGAAGCTGTCTTATACTATTTGCAGAGTTAATCATCTCAAACGTGATCAAGCTCTAATCACTTCAAAATCGTGATGATTATCCATACATTTAAATGATTTGTTAATCACTTCAAATTGACATGATTAAAACTTAATCACTTCATTAATCACATAGAATCACCTGAACATAACTCAAACCGACTATGATGTAGCATCGGCCACCTTTCAGTGTAGTACCGATAAATAAATTTTGACAAAATTTTTTTTTTTCCTTAAAAAACCTTAAATAATTCATTAATGTTCACAATTTCATAATTAAAAAGTTTGAAATAATCTGCTGATATCTTTAATAAAGTATTTATTTCCATATTTAATGCCCTAAAGAAATATAAATTTGTTTGTTGGTTTTCATTTGTCAACTTAATCCTTTTAGTGTTAACTTAATCATCTCATATGTAATGTGAACGGCTTTGATTAACTTAATCAAAATTTTGCTTAAACGCGTTTCAAAGCCCAAGTGTGAACCTAGCTTTTAACAATCACGGATAATAGATAGTCGCAGAACTTTTAACTTATATTCGCAAATGCAGCAAATGTAACGAAACTTATTAGGATCTTTAATACAGCATCTCACCTTAATATCCATAATGAAATAATATAATAAGAGAAAATATATTTTTAAAAGAAAAACAGTAAATTAAAGCAAAGTTTTATTTTTGTGGTGTTTGCTGTCAATTACAGAAAAACAGAACCTTACTTAACAGAAATATTGATTATTTAAGATCAAATAGATTTTTCTTCAAATTTAAAAAAAAATATTCGGAGATATTTTATGATCACGCTAGTCTATAAAAATAAATCTTTAGTTTAAGTATAATCATGCAGGTAGTAAACATTCAAGTTACGAACATTTGTATAATTTTTGCAAAATATTGTAAAACTTCGAGTTATTTGCCAAATATTAAGTTTAGTATATTTTCAAGGAATTTTCAATTGTTTTATATAAATTATTTTATCGATATGCTTTTATTGTATATCGTGAAAAAATTGTGAACCATTTTACCAAAGGTCAAACTTATATGGATGAAATTGAAAAGAGTTAATTTTCAACTTCCTTGCGAGTTAATCAGTATATCCTTGAAATAAATTAAAACCGCGATATTAACCCATATAACTATGTTTTATCAATTAGATAAATTTAGTAAATAAGTCTAAGTAATAATAAATAATCTTCAAGATATGTCTTATTTATTTTAGAAAACATCTCACTTTTCTAGATAAATGTTCTCTTTTTTTTATTAAATATGGAATTTGTAGAGAAAAAACTGTCTTTCATTAAAGATACATTTTCGAGAGAACAAATCTCTCTTTTATAAAGAAGTTTTTTTTTCACCGAATAGCATTTTTACATAGAGACATACATACTACTGTTAATTAAAAGTTGAATAACTTTTAGAATTTTCATCCGATTTGAATAATTGAAACCATGTTTTGTTAAGAACAAAATTTTCTATATATGTTGGTATAAATTTTTATAAACTTTCATATTAAAATAAGCAATGAAAAGCGACTAAAATCAAAAAAGTTGATAAATTTTGTTTTTCTTTTAGATATTCTTAACAAAAACAATACTTATAACTTAAAAATGTATCAAAAAGTCGGACAAAAACTGATTAAGCTACAGGTCGGGAAGTCGACGAACATCACTGAAAACGGTTTTTTCAGAATAACTTCTGAATTTGAGGGTGTTTCTGAAATTTTTAGGGACAATTTGTAGTGTACTCAGCAAGACCTATAACCCACTCTTGGCCGTTTTCCAAGTTTTTTTCCATCGTAGCACCATGTAATTAGTGGCTAATAAATTCGTTAACACATTTATTTAAGTGTAATTAATTTTAAGGCTTTATTATTATTTGCGTATGGAAGTTACAAATAACAAAGATATATTTTCTCTTTTCCATAGGATTTATAGAAAAAGGAGGTACATATACATATATTTGAAAATAAATATGTGTGTATTTCTGAGTACAACCATTATTGCTTAAAAGGGCTTAAGTCGTATAAACCAATATAGCAATAGAAGGAGAAATAGTACAACATATAATTTTTTTGGAAAGACTGATAATACTCGGCATTTGATTTAGTTAGATGGATTATATAAATGAACCTATTCTAAATGATAAATGAAGAAAAGCAACATTTTCCTGATTGCTGCAGAATAACCATGAAAAAAATGGAAACATGATAGTAATATTACTTATTACATACAATATAAGTATGTATATACGAATATATTTCAGTTTCCATTGCTGTTGCCTTTTCTTTTTTTTATACCCTACACCAGAATAGTGGGTAGTTGTATAATACGTTTGTGCAGATGTTTGTAATGCCAAAATCACTTTCTGAGTCGATTGTGCGAAAAGTATAGGTCGCAATTTTTAAGATATTTCGATCAAATTTAGTACATACATATGTTTCAGCCCTTTCGTATAAGGCCCGCTTCCGAAAATCACTTTAACAAGCATAAATCTCCTAAAAATGTTTGTAGCCACATACAATTCAACAGAAATAAGTTTCATATAAATCCCACGAACTAATTTCATAGCGATCGCTCCATAATTAGTCATAGATCCCATATTAGTTCAACTTCCGAAAATCATTCTCGAATATAAATGACTTAAATTAAAAAAAAAGGTTTTTGCTTATTTACTCAGTGTAGGGTTTTATATGGACGGGCTTGACCGGTCATACTTTCTTTCTTTCTTTTTTTTTTTTGGTTCGCATTTATTTCCTAAGCTCTGTCTGAATTGAATTTTCCTTTTCATTATTATACTGCGTGTGTTGAGGATTTTAACTGACAATATTAGTTTGTTGGAAACTGAATGTGTAGCAGTGGAGAAATCATCATAGTTACCACTGACAATTCATATAGTAAGCATTAGTTTAGCAGCAGCAAAAAAAAGTATCCTTTCATAACAACAAATCTCACTTTATAAACCAGATAACGAAACAAGGGAAACAAACTCTGTAACCAACAAAACCTGTCCTTTTCTTGTTGCTTTTTTGGCTACAAATGAATTAAAATTTTAAATAGAGGATATTTCTACTTTTTTTTGTTTGTTTAAAGTACCCCAAAGTATTTTGGGGTTTTAATAAACTAAAGCCATTAGAACACAACAACAAAACTAAATAAATAATAATGAAAGTGTGAGAAATGTGAACGTTTGTATCCTCTTAAAACCAATTTAAATTTAGGTTTAAATAATAATGAAAACCAAAATATGCTTAAATTATCCCTTCATAGAGAAACTACTTATAGTGAATGTTTTCAAAATATGTAGTATATATTTTAAGAAAAATATGTTTATCATTTCATCTTTAGCTTTTCATTAGCAATTTTAGTTTACATATTTAGCAAGTTAAGCTTGTGCAGGAATCTCGTTAAAATATTTAATCCTTGTAATACTTACAGGGATCTGTCATTTAGAGTTTCTCTATGTTACTGTCACAGAAATATGTATGTCTTGTGCTAAAAGGACAATATTAATTTTGTCATTTTTTGTTGGCAGTTGCAAACGATAGACAGATAAATATATACACACTCACACACCCACACATACATATTTTGCCATTTACATATTTATGAGTATTTTAATTTTAAATTAATAAAATAGTTTTGTTTTGGTATTATTTGTAAAACTAAGTAAATGAGGAATAGTTAGGACTTGTCAGACGAGATTACTTTCCTGTTCATATTATTAAATATTTTTAATTTACGGGTTGTTTAGTTTTTTGAATTACTGATTATATAGGCATTTTCATCCATCAGGTCATAACTCCTTACATTTTGCATCATTTATATGACATTGTGATACAATTGTTTAGAACTTTAAAATACATTTCATTATGAATTTTTCTAATTTTTCACAAAATTGTTGTATTTTAAATACCTCCTTAGGTCTTGCTTGTATTCCACTTTAAATTATATTAGGGCCTAATTCAGAAATACGAAAGGAAAACAATTTTAAAATTTTTGTATGAAAAACACTTAAAAATTATTTGAAAACTGAGTGATTTTCATACAAAAATTTTAAAATCGTTTTCCTTTCATGTTTCGGAATTAGGCCCTTAAACAAATTATATCCATAAAAAATATGGCAATGAAACATTTTTTATTGGTGCCATCCTATTATGATTTAATTAAAAGAATATTTTACTTTTGGGTCGTCATACATTACGCAAACACTTAAGTATTCATTTATGCAAATTTTGTATTTAATAGATTTTGTTAATGTCTGCCATTCATTCGTTAGAAGATCAAAATATTTAATTGAAATACATATCTTTTAATAGACAGAAATTTACATTATAAAATTTTTTTTAATAAGATGATTTTCAATTGCTAAAATTTTATAATAAACTTGAATTTAATATATTACTTCATTAGCGGAACTATTAAACACATAATATCAATATTTAAGTTATAAATTTTTAAATTCTCATTATTTATTCTCATTACCTACCAACAAATAATAAATTTCGTATTTAATATTTTACCACAAAATTTACAAAATCAAACACAACATTTTTTATTTTTTTTTTACTTATTTATTTTCAACAACCTATTGGCCATAAACGTTTATACATTTCTACTTAAAAAAATAGCTTGCATTAAAAAATTTAAATTTCAAATAAATTAAATAATTATTATAAATAATATTGAACAAAGTTAAAACTTAAGCGCCAACATATTATATTATAAAACATCATTATTAGAAAATGACATTTCGTGATATTTTTATTAAAAAAAAATATATTTTTTTTTAATAAAAATATATTTCGAAACTTTTTATTTCTTTTAAAGACCTATCGATGTCATTATGTATGGAATATTAAAAGTACATTGCACAAATGTCCACCGCGGCTTCGCTGGGGGCGCGCATCCGAAATTTTCCATGACTCTGGTGCATAAATCATGCTGAATTTGCTCGATGGCATGAGTAAAGTTTGAGGGCTGCTGTGACCTGTGGCTTATTCGCATAGACCTGTGGCTTAGTAAAACCTCGGTGGCCAGTTCGTTTCGCTTCCATCTGAGATGACAATGTCCTCAAATTGCTCGTGCAGAATGTCCAATGTGGCATGAGCTGTGAAGCACGTAGTGACGTTCTGTTAAAACTACTACTGTTCGAAAATACTTTTAAACGGTATCTAATTTGGTGAAGTTTTCAGCATTTGGTTTTTAGATGCCGGAGAACAATTTTAGTGCTTAGAAGTAACGAAAATCGAATAAGTTATTTCAGTAAAATTACATTTTAATCCCACACAAATTCCTATACATAAATACCTAAATTGTATTAACACCTTAGGAAATGGAAAAATGCTGCACAATTATAATTATTTCAGTGTTTGCAGCAAACAAACAAATAAGCAAATTCTTATAAAAAAATAAAGAAAAGCAGCAAACATTTTTTTTTAATTAACCTTGAGCCAAACATTTATGGAAAAAAATTGTGAATGAATTACGTCTAACAGCAAAATGAAAACAAAACAAAATCCAAAATATAATAAATTAAAACCCAGTCACAAGTGTCGTTATAAAACTGGAGAAAGAATATAAAAACCAACATCTCACACAGAATTATGGGAAATGTATGAAAAAAAACTACAAATATTTCATATGATAAATGAGATAAAATGATTGCAGTTGTTAAAAAAGCAACGAGTTTAATGCTATTTTTTTTTTGTTTGTTGCCAAATAAATAATAGAAAAGAACATAATCCCTGGCTATTTGTGTACATTAACTATAAATAAACAGTGGAATTGAAAAAATTATTATGAAAACCTATATTAAAGTGTAGCATACACACGCAGAAGAGAATTGCTGGGAGAGAGTAACTTGGAAAATGTTAATTAAAAGTTATAGTTAAATTAGAAAAATATACAATACAAAAGATAGAAGTATGTAACATAAGGTAATCATTGTAAATGGTAAAAATTTATGTAAAATCGTAGAACTATTAAAATCTCATGAGTTTATAATTGCGGCCTATTAGATGTTCCATGGCTTTCCATGTAATATTTAATTTTTATTTAGGCACATTAATTAACATAATAATAAACCTGTCCATAAACAGTAATTTTATTTTTGATCCCCATTTGGGGTTCCTAATTTCCCGGACGTTTTCCATTCCCAGAAAATTAGCAATTATAAAATCTTTCAATTCAGAAAGAGAAATTCCCGTAAATTTGTAATACTAAATTAAACCAAAAATCAATAAAGTTTTTGTCCAATAAGTAGAATTTATACCTTTTTATCTGCGCTTTAAAATAAGTATAAAATAGCTATTTTTGTTTGTCCATTTTTGTAGCTGTAACAGCTAAAACTGTGCAATTTTCAAAACTGGAGGTTGTACATAGAGGTCAAGGAGTATGTGAGGGGTATTATGGGGGCCCTGACCACAATCAGGGCATATACTTGACCAGTAGGCATTAAGCCTGTTGGTAGGATCCAGACCTCATGCGGTATTATGCAATGGCGTCTCTATGAATGTCGTTCAAAGCTACCGTACAAACACACTGTAGCAGCGTAATTAACCACTGACCAAGCAAGCGACTAGAGGTATCCAACAAGTTTTCTTTATCAATCCCCACTTGCTGTCATTGGAAATGATTACCTTGTTTCTATTTCGCAATTTTTGCGAAATTTCAGTGTCATGGGGCGACATCGAGCTTCCTTCGTGCATGTGGTGAAGAGTGTTGCTGAATACATCGCTGGTGACAGGTGCAGGTTACGAGCAGTGAAAAAATTGTATATTTCTATGAGATAACTCGATCACATAGGTCATCAATGTTGTGGTCCGTCGCCATAATGATGCAGTCACCCGCATATGAAATATAGAATAAGAACTCCTTCTTTAATTCATGGAATGGTGATCGTCTCTCTCTCCGAACTCTGCGATCCATCGCTTCATGTTTCAGGTTTAGTGCCACGAGAATCGTGCTGTTTTAAACCCTGTGAGATCTAAGTGGTTAATGGTATGATGGTGACATTTGTGCTAGTTTCGAGCTTGTGGTAGGTGGCAGGTTAGCAGAGGAGAACCTCAAGAGTCTTTCCGACAGATGACAAAATGGAAAGCGACCTATAGGATTGACTCTCAGTAGCGTCCTTCCCATTTTCCAGCACTTGACGGCACATAAATGACACGTAAAGGCTATTATCAGGTACTCAACCAAGTCTATTTTATTATTTAAAAACTGACGAATTCCGACTATGTTAAATATATAAAACAGACATACCTACATACTTAGTTAATTTCGAAAAATTAATCTTTCAAATCAGGATGTTATTGATATTATGTTCACTAATTATAAATATCCTTAAGGTAGACTCATACGTTTGCCACAATGCACCAATTATTGGTCTAATTTATATGCCAATCGCGTGGTTTCCAATTTTTTTGGTTCATATGTCAAACTACAATAATATTGTGCTCATTTAGTCCAATCAAATACAACCCTGGTGCATCAATTATGTGAAAGCTGCATCAATATAAACGTTTTAAATACACCAATATATATTTTGTAAATTTTATAAGATTCTAAAATATGGGAAGCCATTGTATCTATTCAAAAGATTGAAGTTTGGCTTGTCTACCAGAACTAATTATGCCTAAATATTCCTCCCAGACTATGAATAGATCGTTTGACGTCCGAGTTTCGAGACTATGGAATTCAATAGGGCCAAACTTTTTGTACTCGACAAAACTTACAAGAATATTTATATAAACAAAATTTGCCATCTCACAACAGCAGTTTCTCAGAGTTGCTGTATACAAAACCGTTGCCAGTAAATCTTTTAGCGCCAATTTACAATCATAAAATTTATGTAAAATAAGGAAGTCTGTGACTGCAAGGAATTCGATTAGGACAAACTTATAAAGAAAAACTATAAAAGAGTATGAAACCTACTCCCATTAAAAAAAATTATCAACCCTACCTTTTATAATCTACCTTAATTCATTCTACTTATCTCATTTCACATCTTTTATCTCAAATAATATTAAATCCAAAATTCCTTACTATTTATATTTCACTTGCAACACACACAGATTTTTTGACTGTGGTACCCTTAAAAATGTGATGCAGTACAAATATTATTTTTTTTAGTTATTTCACCGCAAATAAATGAATATCATGATTTGTAACAAAATTTAACATTTGCTGCTTCCTTACAAATTCAAGTGCTTACTGTTAAAGAAAACTGTTGAAACAAAATACACTCAGCCTCAAAAGTGAGTAAACACCAGTGAATTTTTTGATTTTTTTAAGATCATGAAAATCATTATAGTCCCATTTAAATCTTTTTTTTTTCAGAACCGAATCTATACAACAAACCGAAACTTTTAAATTTTTAAGCGATGAATGGATTTTAGGATTTTCATTATCTTAAAAAAAAAAAATCAAATAATTTGTGATGTTTACTCACTTTTGAGGCTGTGTGTATGTACAAATATACAAATATTTTCACTCTTCGTTGCTGTGCCACAGAATGGAGAATGCCCTGACACAGAGGAGGATGAAATTGTTTTTCTTTGTTGGAAAAGACAAACACGAGAATAAAAAAAATTAAACTCATTCACATGTCACCCTCTTAAATGCGAGGCACACGTGTAGAAAAGACCAAGAAATAAGTAAAATTTAACAAATACATTCAACATATTTGTGGCACATAAATATTTTTTGTTTAATTTTCTTTTTTTTGGGGGGTGGAGGATGTGTTAAATATTATAAAAGTGGCAGGCCAGATACATAAATACATATATGACGGAATTTTCACTGAGGATTCAGATCTACAGGCAGGTGGAATGAGTCTGCTAAATGGTTTTTGTGGGCGTTATTTTGATGTGAAATGATGTATGAGTTGCTTTTAATTTTGGTATTTTAACAAATGTTGTCTTGATGTTTTCTGCGGCTTTTTTTAATGGATTTTAGTTAGTGTTACGTTCTATTAATTCTATTTAAAGCTCTTGCTTTAAATTTAGATAAATGGCAGAATCAATATGAATTTCCCTGATATTTTGTATACAAAATCATGGCTTAAAATTATCGGAAATCACATTGAAAATCATTGATCTGCAAATCAATGGCATTTATTAAATTCGAACTCTATTTCACTAGTTATATACGTTAGTCTGTGGATAGTATAATATTTAGTAACTCTTCGTTATAAAGCATAAAGTGAAAAAACTTCGAAAAAAAAATGCGATAAGTATTATAAACATGATTTTTTAAATTCAAGGAGCGGAGGCTCTTTCGCTCTTGCTAGTTTTACGTAAAACTCGAAACATCATGCAAAATATGCAACCTCTAAATCTAATCCGATTGTGCCGAAATTTTTCGCATTTGGTTTTTAGATGACGGGAGCATCGGAAATCCAAAAAGTACGGATAAAATCTGACTCTTAGGGTATAATTATAAAAATTATGTTTTATTTCGCAGCATACTTATACTTATCTTCAAAAGCATAATTTTGTTGAAATTTTGTTTACGATTTTGTATGAACAAAAAAATTTTACTTCAGCGAGTAAAATCCGTTGGCGTGAATAACTGTGGTGAAGGGGACCAAAACTTATGGTAGTTTAAAAAATAAGAAAATATGGCTGACTTCATAAACGCATTTTGCAAAGCAACACTGCAATGCATAGTGTTCATAAACGCAATAGATTTTGTTTGGCAATGTCGCAAGTTCATTACTGTATGGCAATGCTTGTCCATGCGCAGCATCTGTCAAATCTGTGAACTGTTTTTATTTATGATTCTTTACAAAACATTTATGCGTTCATGAATGTCACAAAGTATTACTTTGCCTTGTAATTGCTTTGCATTACTGCGTTTATGAAGTCGGTCTATATTTATATTTAATATTTTCAGTTGATTTAAGTCCTAAGCATAAAAAACAGTTTTTAACACTATTACAATAAAGTATTCCCATTTATGTTATTTTTAAGAATTAAAATCAAAATATGTACACAGAAAAAATTATATTTCAATTCAAACATTTATCCCATATTGAACTGGTTTCAATTATTTCATAATTAAATCAAGTATTCATTTGCTCAAAAACAATTACGAAAATTATCTATTCAATTATTTTTTGTATCTGAAATTCAACCAATAACGAAAATTGCATATTCAATTGTCAAAATAATCAAATTCAAAACTCAAAATTCAATAGAAAATATCAAGAAATTTGGTTTTTCGAGCAAATGAATACTTGATTTAATTATGAAATAATTGAAACCAGTTCAATATGTGACAAATATTTGAATTGAAACGGTTTACGAAATAGTTTTTTCTGTGTAGTAACGAATATAACAAAATTATCTGTATCTGGTAAACAATTCGTTTATACAACTCTAAATCCCAAAGTTGAAATTTGTGGTATAAAAATTAAAAAAACGGAGAAAACTCTTGTTGGTTTCAATCATTTTTTTTATTTCAACTTTAGAACTATTACTTATAAATGTTCTATTTTGTCAAAACATGAACAATTTAGGATTCATAGATTTTAAATATTGGGAAAAATTAAAAACCAACAAGATATTGTTGAGATTATTTGTCTGTTTAAAAGTTATGAAATTAATTAGATGCTAAAATTTTAACATGTCTTACAAACATTTTCTAGAAAGCAAAATAGTGTTTGAACTGCCAAAATATTTCTCTCACTCTTTAAATGATGTATATAACCACTTGTTTGTCTTATGGAATATAATCCCGGAAATTCGTATTAGCCAGTAATATATGCCTGAGGATTTTCGTAAATAAAATTATGAATTTCCTTTAAAAACAAAAGCATAGCCTGAAAAATATACATATACCTGCAAAAGATTTCACATGTTTTGTATGTTTAGAAGATACATATTTGATTTATGGAGTTACCATGACACATTTACCAAGATATTTGTAAAACAGCAAAATTATATTTATTTTTATTATTAAGCACCAGTATAAATAACAATAATAATAACAATAATTTTATGTTTTGTGTTCATGTTTTGTATGAGCTTTAGGATGATTGTAATTTGACTTACTTTTACTCTCTTCTTACACTCACATTTATACGTACACTTACACTAACATTTCCCAGCTGACCAGAGTTTTCTGAACTTTATCCAAAGGTTTCTCTTACAAAAATTAGAGAGCTGCTATTGCAAAATATTCGATTAATATTGGAAAAAGCTTCAAAGGTTCGAGAACGATAGCCTGGGGACAAGTGTCTCCAAGTCACCAGTTTTGTCGACTATTTTGGTGGATTTTTGTCAACGAAGGGTCTACATTTTTATATTTGTCTTTAATGAGAAAAAGTAAAACAAGAATTTGAATTCGTACCTTTTGTTTTTAAATTTTGTTTAATACAACGTCAAATCGAGCCCTAACCGCAAAAATAACGTAAGCGACATTTTTTTAAAATTGACTTTTTAATGAAAATCGATAGAAAACTTTCGTGCGCATCAACACACGAAATAATGAAAATTAGGTGTTTATATATACAGAGATATATCAATTTCAATTATTTCGTAAGCGATACTCACCTTTTTGCTTTACCGCAAAAATAACGTAAGCAAAATAAAAGCAAAAATAGGCGGTAAATAAAAGTAAGAGTAGCCGAAGAACTAGAGAGAAAATCAAAAGAAATTGAAATACAAAAATATAGATGTACTAAATGTGATCAAGGGAAAAATTTAGACAGCAGTCACAACCAAACAGAAGAATTTAAGTTTAAGAATTTTTTTGAAGGAACAAAAAAAAGGTGGGAAAATGTTTGGTTTTTATGTGCTAGTTTCAAAAAATTTTAAATATGCCTAATAGTAAAACAAGTAAGAAAGTATTGTTGCTATGACCAATTATGGACCGATCGCCATGAAATTAGGTAGTGAGATTTATTTTTATGTTGAATTTTATGTGTATACCAACATTTTTAAGAGATTTATGCACGTTAAAGTGATTTTAGGGTCTTATATGGGAGCTATAACTAATTATGGGCCGATCACATTAACATTTGGTGACATTAATTCCGTATATATAAAACTTATTTGGAGCGAAATTTGTGGATATATCCATATAAATTATACATTTATGTCAGATAAAGTCCATTTTCGATAGGACATTTGTATGGGGCTAGGTGAAATAATGGACCGATTTCAGCCAGTTTCAATAGGCTTCGTCCTTGGGCCGAAAAAATTATATGCACAAAATTTCGACCTGTACTCTGCGCACAAGCTTTACATGGACAGCCAGACGGACGGACGGACATCGTTTAATCGACTCAGAAAGTGATTCTGAGTCGATCGTTATACTTTAAGGTGGGTGCTAGACTGATATTTTGGGGCGTTACAAACATCTGTACAAACGCATAATACCCTCCCCACTATGGTGGTGTAGGGTATAAATATTACACTGTTTTATTCAAGAAAATACTAGTATTACAATTTAAGTGTTTATGGATTGTGTTTTTTATGGGGTGAAAAAGACGGCATATGATGTTGTAATGAAATTTGTACTGCAATGTACAAATATCTCCTTATTTTAGACGAATGGAAAACTGTGAACGATTTAAGTTTGTATTGCGATAGCTGTGCCTGGCAAAATCATAATAAAACCATGTTAATCGTGATAGCTTATTTCATTATATCATCCAAATTCATTAAATCTATTAAAATTACTTACTTTCTACCACGTCTTACCATGATGCCTGTTGATTCTATTCACAGCACAATAGAATCATTTACTGGAAACCGAACTGTATGTGCTCCTAGTGAGTGGCATACAGTTATTCGAAGTGCAAGAACAAACCCTTACGGTTATGAGTGTATATCGTTAAAGCACTCTGATTTTCTAAACTGGAAAATGTTTTCTGATCTGCTTCTTCCAAAGAAGTACAGCTATTTAGACATTAGCGAGGAAAAGACTATTAACATTGATTTAAATACTTTTACGGTCCGTGGACCTCCTCCGCTATAAAACACAGAATTAAAAAGTTCGTCACATAAATTCAATGATATAAAAACTCTTTGCAATAAAAATAGTATTCCTCAATGTTTTCATAACGAATATATTATCCTAAAACATTCCCAAAATATTAAAGACGCATTAAACGAAACATATGATGAAGATGTGCCTTAATTTCCTAACAACCTACTATATTATGTTAAATTTTTACTATGATTTATAAAAAATGTTTAGTTTACTGTTTAATTTAGAAAATATATTTTTTCGAAACTTAAGAAAATATTTTATCTTTTTAAAGCATTTGTCATATGCGCCAGACGGTAAAAATAACGTAAGCTTCAAAATAAATTTGTTGCTCACAAAATTAACTTAAAAATGCACTTATCGCATGTATGATACCATTAATAGACTACATTTTAATTTTTAAAGAAACCCTTCGCACAATTTAAAAAAAAAAAACGAAAAATACTCTCTCCTATAAAATTTGATATTTGCGCCTACGTAATTTTCGCGGTTATGGCTCGAAATGTTAACAAAATATACAGTTTCATTATCGACATCTACTTTTGAAATGTACCAAAAGTGTAGACTAGAATTACTAAAATGTACTAGTGATCATCTGATTCCAATATGTATTTATGGTCCCAAAAGAAGCATATATATATTTTCCCGTAGTTCCTTTTGGGAGCATAGGGCCTCCACAAAGGTTTTCCATCTGGATTTGTCGTTAGCAATGTGTTTTATTTCGCTCCAGGATACACCAGCCTCTGCTGCTTCTATTTCCACTAGTCTGCGCCAGGTTTTGGATGGACGACCCCTCCTTCGGCTTCCTTGAGGTGACCTTGTCTCGTTACATCATCTTGTGGTTTGCGTAGTGTATGTCCAAGCCAGGACTATTTACGTCGTTTAATTTCTGAACGAATCGACGACTGCCGCGTCCGTTCCCACAACTCATTGTTCGTGATGATGTTAGGTCAGAATATTCGCAGAATTCTACGCAGACAACGATTCTCAAAAGCTTGCATTGTTTGCAGTTCGCGATTGGATGGGTTCCACGTTTCACATGCGTAGAGTAGGACTGGCTTTACATTGCATAGATGGGGTAGTGCACTAAGTTTGAAGTTTGCACTAATACTTAGTGATAGTGCAAAATTAGTGCAATCATTTTGTTCATATTTAGTGCTGAGTTGAAAATTAGCAGCCTCACTAAACACTAGTGATAGTGAGTTAAAAAATGTGGCACTCAAAATAAAATTAGTTGATTTAAAAAAATGCAATCATCAGTTTATTGCAACTTTTTTGTATGCACTAATTTGAGTGCAACTTCAAATTGTGCACTAAATTTTTAAGTTCAAAATGGTTTAAGTTTATTTCTGTACACTAATTTAAAACTTAAGACTAATATTTCATTAAAAATAACAAAAAAATATTTAAAATTTTTATTTTTCGAATTTGGATTCAACAATTTCATGACTACTCATTTTTGAAAATTTAGTAATAGTATGTTTAATGCAGCCTTTTTTTGATTGCAGTTTAAAATTTTGCACTAATTAATTGTAGTGCAGATTTTTGCACTAAATCTTCGTTTAGTGATAGTTAAAAAATTATCACTATCACTATTTTTTTTAGTGATAGTTAAGAAATAAGCATTATCACTAAAGCTGATAAAAAATAGTGCAAATTAAATTTTTTGCAATTTTAGTGAGTGATAGTGCAATGCTGATTTCAATCAACATTTAGTTGATGTTACATTGGCATTAAAGATCTTTATTTTTGTGTCTCTAGATATGGTTGTGGATTGCCAAACATAAGAGAGCACGCCGAAGGCAGCCTTAGCCTTACATAAACGTGACTTTATGTCCTCACTGGAACCGCCAGAACTGGAAATAATACTCCCGAGATATGTGAAGGAGGTTACTGATTCTATTTTAGCGCCGAAGTACCTACACAGAAAAAATTATGAACGAAATATTTCCAAACAAATGCTTGTTTAAAACAATATTACTTCCGTCAGTGACACGCACATGGTAAATGTCTATAGTAAATAGGATTGTCTGTGGTACATTAAGCCACTAGTACTGATGTCAATAGTAAGTCCGTACATCTTCACTATTGACAGATACAAAGATTTGTTATTCTAAAAATTCCCTAGAATTTCTCTGATTTCTATTTCGAAATATTACCAAGTATTGTCTAGTTTTTTGAATTCTTCACTTTTGCGAAACTTTTTGATTGTTTGATCGGGTGGGTTATAGAATGTAGTATGTTATGTATTGTAGAATGTAGTATATGTCTGTGTGTGTTTATTTAGAACACCCTAATAGTATGTTAAATTTCTGTTTTTTGTTTGTCTGTTTTTTTTATTTTTATTTAGCCTCAAAGTATGTTTGTTTAGATTTGAAAATGTGTCAATGATGTCCTTGGCAAATAAGCAAATACACACCAAATAGAAATGCAAGTACATGCTGTCTATCTCTCTGCTCTTCCTTCCATAATAATTTCCAATGTGTATGTTTTTGTGTATCTAACTGTCTTGTGGTTTACTTAGAAAATTTATTTCTGGCTTTTCAATGTTATGAACTGGTGGTGGTGGCTGCTGTTAGTATGGTGTCTTCAGTTTTTCGTTTCATTATTTTTTTCTTTTTTAATTTATTTTTTATGATTAAAATGAAACTGTAAACTTCCTTAAGCTGGGATTAGTGTCGGAAGCTGTTTCTTTTTTGAAGGATTAAGAGAAAATGAAACAAACGAAATATTATATACAAGGTTCAATGTGTATTTCCTTTAGAGATTATTTTATTTGAATTAAAAATAATAAATAAAATGTCATACTCGTTATTGTTTGTGGTCTTATCTTAATGCTTCCTTTGGTTATTATATAAGGGATTTGTGAAAAAGTGCATCACAATAAGATATTCTTTCGATATGTCACATTTGTTTCTTAAATTAATCTTTTCATGGATTTCGACAGAGCTTTTAAAAAGAAAAAAAAATTGCACAGTAAGTAAGTACAATAGCAAAATTCAGGCTAACGAATGTAAAACTAAAGAAATACTGTTGCGATTAATTTAAAAATTGGCATAGCTTTATAAGAGATTTTCATATACATATGAAATTACAAGTTCTATGCGGTAGAACTGTATCCTCAGTATTTCATATCCTGATCGCTTGACCTTTTTAAAAGAACTTAAAA
Source organism: Calliphora vicina (assembly GCF_958450345.1). NCBI lineage: Eukaryota > Metazoa > Arthropoda > Insecta > Diptera > Calliphoridae > Calliphora > Calliphora vicina. Next base: position 119,891,985 of record NC_088780.1, read on the forward strand.
TTTCAGATATATAATAATTGTATATATCTTAATAATTATGCGTATCAAAGTAAAGAGGAAGTATTTCGAAAAAAAAAATTTTAAACAATTTAATCCTGCAATATCCATGCGATTTTTCCTTAAACTATTCTTAAAAAATGTTAAAGGCTGTATTTATTTTTTTATTTATAAAATTTATAAAAATCTGCTAACACAATGTTATATAAAAGTGAAGGAATAAAATATTCAGGCATAATCATGTAGAAATTTTGTTTTGATAGAGGTCATACAATACGGAATACTTTTCGTTTTTCTCGATCACTTCCTTTTAGTGAAATAAAGGTAATATTAAAGTTACAAATTCAAAACATCATAAATCAAAATTTGTAGCCTGTCGTGGTAAAAACATATATTTTTATTGGCCAGCTTCGGTCGTATTTTTTTCAAATCCTTATTAAATTGACCCACTGACTGGATGAGTGTTGCCCTTTCAGTTAGGAGGCGGGAAATTAAAAAATGTCAAGGACTTAAGTATAACATAAAAAATTAAGTTTGTTCCAAGAAAATTTTAATTATTTTTTCAGTAACACAATAATATAAATAAAATTTCTAAAATTGGGTATACACGATACTAATTTTCGTACTAATCGTAGTGTGGGTTGAAGTATAGTTCTTTGATAGCCGTCATTTAAAAAAAAAATTACAGAATAACTGGCATACATACAGTCAGAGACTAAAGTTTAAATACACCTCAAAAATATTTAAACGTTTGTCGAGTGAATTTTATAGTATTTTTAAGAATTACCGTTATGTTTCTAAAGTTTATATTTTTTGTTATTGTATTTTGTTATTAATGAAACAAAATAAAACTGTATACTTTAAGTTTTCCTTAAAAGTTTACTTTTCTTTAAACAATTAATATTTGAGATTGTATTTAAACTTTAGTCTCTGACTGTATATGAATAAGCCGACATATAAATAAGTGCAACGGCATGAGACACGATACTAATTATCGTACTTACCAAAAAATTCGAAATTTTTGAAGCTTCAAAAACTAAGTGAGAAAAAATTACAGACAAGTACCATTCAAATTGACATATAAGTAGTGTTTATAAAAAACCGACTTTTTGAAAAACCGGTTTGTCGGTTAACCGAAAATTGGCCTTTTTAGAAAACCGGTTTTTCGGTTAACCGACATCGAAAAAACCGGTTAAACCGGTTAACCGACATATATGGGTAAAAAACATAAAATGTTCAATAAAGTATATACCGTTTTAAAAGTTGTACACCCTTACTGAACTGAAATAAATTTTAAAGTTAATTTTTGTTAAAGTCGACTTTATTTTAAAATAGTACTTTTGAAAAAAGCTTCAAAACTTTTTCAAACGTATACATTCAAATAATTGAAAATATTTTGCAATGAATGCAAATAATAAAAAGAAATTTAAAAAAATTAAAAAAACAAGACATACATAAAAGTTCAAAAAAAAGCTTTTTTTAAATAATCAAACAACATTTTAAATTATATTTGAAATTTGTTTTATGGTACGAAATTTTAAATAATAGTCAACTTTATGGACTTAAAATCGACTTTACGGCTTTCGTAGTTCGGCTGGTAGTTTTTAGTAGTCAGGAATGGTTAATATTAAAAAACTTTAAATATACAAAAGTGCTAAGTCCATTTTATTTAGTAAAACTTTCAAAATTGTTATCCCAGTCAAATGGAATTGAATATAAATTTGTTACTAAATATATAATACTTCATTAAATTTCAACCAAAAAATGTAAATGAATTTTTTAATTAAATATTTGATAATTTTAAAATTTATTATCACCTCGACTTTCTGATATGAAACAGAAAATGTTACAAATCCCAAAAAGGACCTATAAAATGCAAAAGCACTTCTTCTTAGCTGTGATTATTATTTATGATCATAAATCATACCAAATATTTAATAAAACTCCATTATCAGATTTCAAAAATATTTCAAATCATGGATTTTAGAACGTTTTTTGTCCCTCCTGTAATATATCTGAAAAGGACTTTGTACATTAATCTAACGAAATGAATAATAAAATATAATTTTAAGAACAAAACACACTAATGAAGTCAAATTTATTAAAAGAAGGTATGTACATCAAATTCAATTTAACGTTTGGTAAAATTATCACTAAGTTTATAATGAATCGTTATTAAGATAAAGTTTAACTTCTAAAATTGTTCGGAATTTAATTTTTAATAGTTTCATTATGTGAAATTTATTCTGAAAAAGTTTTTCAGTAAACTCATCGTCCTCTACTATTTAGAATCATTGTAATTCTTAAAAATATTAATCTATTGTATTGTAAATCAGCAGTTTAGGTTTCAAATCAGACCAATAATGTGTATACCATGAATATAAAAAATGCAAAAAAAATGAGATTTATTAATTTTAGTTCCAAATTTTAAAAACCGGTTAACCGAGTGATAAAAACCGGATAAACCGGATAACCGAAAATCAACTTTTCAAATTAACCGGTTCGCAAAAAACCGAGATTTCGATGAAAAACCGGTTAACCGGTTTATAAATACTACATATAAGTTATTAAAAACAAAAACCGTTTTCAAGAGATCCGCTATGTACTGTAAATCCCACATATTTAACTCATACAGCCAATAGAAGGAGTAGGCCAAATGAATACTGTATTAAAAAAGCTTTATTCAAAAACATGCCTTTACACAAAATAAAGCTTTTTTCTTCGATAAACTTCTCACATAAACAAATTTGGTTTAAAAACTATTTTTATAATTTGTATCACTAATTTTGACCATACATTCTATTTTATCAAATTGTGAAGTTTAATCAAACATTTAGTTCTAACTTTAATACAAAAGGCTACTAAGACTTAAGTTTCTTTCACAAATCAATAGCATTAATTTATTTACGTCTTCCATAACAAATTTAATAATAAAACTTATTTTCGCCCATTCAATATCAAATTAAATCATACTTGTATTACTCGTACCACGAACAAAAACAATGAAAAATAAAGAAAAACTATTGATTAAACTATAATATAAGAATAATAACAATGAAATTGAGTTATATACTCCTCTATGCGATCTAAACAAAGCAGTCAAACACTCTCCTTCCCTGCAACCCCTGCTAGTTTACTCGTATGTAGTTTTTTCTTTGCTTGTTTTTTTTTTGGGAATAAAACAAAACATAAGAAATTACTTGGTATCACAGTAGTAACAACAACCTCGTCTACATAGTATATGTATGTTGATGGCGTTAATATTAAATTAAATAATTTATTAGAATTATACACTTAATCAAAATGATTTTGATCAAAATAAAATATGTATTTCCTCAACAACAGCTACATTTATACGTACATACAGAGAAAATATAGGCTACGAAAGTAGTAAATATGTTGTTAAAATAGAAATATAAATGTGTGTTGAAAAACTGTTTAATATTAAACATCAGCAACAAACAATACGAGTAGCAACATTAATTTTATAAAAAGCAAAAGAAAACGAAAGGAAGAAACCAATTTCGAAACCACATGAACAAAAAGCAAAACAAAATTTTTTCATGAAATTGTTAGAAAACTTTTATTTACACACTTACCACATACTCTCACCTTTATATACGGGGGCAGACTAAAAGATTGTTCCAAAAAATAGCTTCTTAAAAAAGAATCCGTTTCGAAAGTAATGATTTTTTTGTGAAATAAATTTTTTTTAAATATGCAAATTTGGGTGGGCCGATTTTTTCACGAATAATCTTGTAGCAGAAACGCATTCTACATATCTCCTATCTTGCGCATTTCGTCTTTTATCCAATGATATTTCAGCATTTTTTTTTTTGCTAAAAGACGAAATGCGCAAGATAGGATTTGATTTTAGACCTATGGTTTCTTGAGGAAACTTTCTTAGAATTTCCTGTACATATATTGAATTTTTCGTCAGAAACATTTTTTTTTTTTTTTTTAAATGCATAAATTTTGATTTTTAATCAAAAAGTTTTTAAATTAATAATTGCAATTCAACTATTCGCATTGACCATGTGGACGTATGTGTAATATCGATTAATTGTAACAAGTATACGCAAGAATAAATAAATTTGTGCATTTGTAATGTATTTTCACTTATTTAGAACATTGGTAGGCGTTCGCATTGTTCAGGTTACAAAGATTTTCGTCAATTTACAAGTACACAACCCGAATATAAACAATAGAGCGTAAAAATACAAACTTTTTATTCAGTTGCTTGATGTTGTTGCGGATATTTTATTTTATCCATACATGCATACAAATTAAATACCTCTAGTTGCCTACCAATTATTTAGAATATTGAGTTTGTCATTCCGACCAATATAAGAGTAGCTACCGATTAATTTTATTTTAACTTTTTATTTATTTATTGAATCTGCCTATATCATTAGGCCTTATAACTAAAATTAAAACTAATTGCTCTCTAAAGAGAGCATTGCTTGATGAATGAACCTCATCTTAGCGGGGTGGTAGATCTCCTCTACAAAGCATTGATCTGGTTTGGCTCTGTGAGAGAAGCCGAGCAAGCGAATTTGGGTGGTATTGCAGTTTCAGTATATATTTATCGCGGACTTTCTTAAACTCATCCTTCACTATTTGTACTTCCAAGTCCCTGTGGATGTTTTCATTTCTTATGTACCATGGTGTACCCGTCATGGTCCTAAGAATTTTCGACTGGGCCCTCTGTATAAGCTCAATACTGGAATTACTGGCCGTTCCTCACAATTGGATTCCATAAGTCCAAATTGGTTTTAAAATGATTTTATACAGGGTGACTTTATAGTCCAGGCTTAACTTTGATTGGTCACTTATTAACTAGTGAAGGCTAGATGCTTTTAACTTCATGTGAAGTTTCTATATGACGGCGCCAAGTAAGTCTTCTATCTAAGTGAATACCAAGGTATGTAACATAATCGGACTAAGGTATATAAACATTGTTAAGTGTGACAGGTGGACAGCATCCCCTCCTCAGCGTGAACGTAACATATTTGGTTTTTAACTCATTTACACGTATTTTCCATTTGTTTATCCATGTTTCCACACATCTTAAGTAGCCATCTAGTATACTGGATGCTATATATGGGTTATCATGCGAGCTAATAACTGCGGTGTTATCAGCAAATGTAGAAATAGTCATTTCATTGCTCGTTGCCAAATCAAATAGAGGGTAGGTCCAAGAACACTTGAGGCGAAATTACCAGCTCACCAAAATGATAAAGCCATTGTAGTTCGAAGTACACCGCAAATATTTATCACAGAACGTGGATTTTCGCAATACAACATAATAATATTAAGACGTTATTGCGGTAATACGAAATATTTATTTTGAAAGATATTCCACTCGCATCCCACTAAGTGAGCAAGAAGCTCCTAAAAGTTGAAATGTTGATTAAATAAAATAGGTCAAATTCTGAAGGGTGACATATTCGAAAAATAAGACATGTTTTTTATATCAAAATGTTCTCCGTAAATATAATATAATACATTATGCACTTAAAGAAAGTTTTTTTTTATAAAAAACAGCTAAGTCACCTTTTCACCCAAAAAACAGCAAAAATAAACTATTTTTTGAATTTTTAAATTTAAAATCGTTTATTTTTGGATCCATAATTAACATTTCTCTGAAATCTTTTGCATATTTTTGGTAATTTAGTTGTCTAAATCAGAGACATAACTGTTATAAGAAATATCTAAAAAAAATTAGGCATAACTGTTATATTGTAGAAATACATTTTTGTTTCTTTAAATAATAGTTATTCTCAATGAAAATAATTTTTGCTTTTCAATAAGTGTTATTCATAATAAATATTTTTTTTCGTTGCTCATAACTTTTATTTTTGATTTTTTTGTTTTTACGTTGCCTTATAAGAGTTATTCATAATAAATATTTTTTTTCGTTACTCATAACTTCAACCAATATCCGATTTTCTGATTGACGAATCGACGAATCTAAATATGTCTTCGTTATTCGGAACATCAATTAGGGAACTTGAAGTGGATTTATCTTCAGAAGATGACAAAGGCAATACATCGGGAGAGTTATTAGCAGCTATAGCTGAAGTAGAGAGCTATAAACCTGTGAGACTGGACGTAGAAGCCGATTTGTTGCAATATTGGGAAGAGAAAAAGTATACTTTTGCAATTTTTAAATAAATAGGTTCATATTGTCTATGCACTGCCGGCTAAACGGCTTTCTGTTGAAAGAGCATTTTCTGCTTTGCGTATTTTGTTGACTGAGAAAAGGTGCAACTTGGCGGACAATGCGTTTGCTAAAACATTGATTGTGATACAATATTCTTCATAATTAAAAAACACACAGTAAAAACCATCCACCTCATACCAAGCTTATTTTTTGCGACTTTAAAGGTTAAATACAATGTATGTACTGATAAAATGCAAGCAAGGTGACGAAAGAAAGCATATTCTTCTCAAAAATATAAGAATCTTTGAAATCGGATAAGAAACAAACAAATGCCACGTGTTAAAAAATGTTACCTGTCGAAATTACCCTATTTTAAGCCCCATAGCGCCGTCCCTGGAGAACTTGTTTGGCCCGATTTAATAATTTATAAATTTATAAATGCCAGATTTATTTCCAAAAATTTTGATTCTGGCCCATTGCGTGATCTTCTTGAAAAATTGTGTCTAAACTACTATCCAATAGGACTAACCCTGGTACAAATTTCATCCCGAGCGGAAGACATCGGTTTCAAAAGTAGTGGCAATTGAGATGAAAACCAAAAAACAAAAACTAAAAAAATTAATAAAAAATATATTTTGGATTTCATAAAACAAGGTGATAACAGAAAAAAACTCAGAGACAAATTCATTTCATACTATACATGTAAATAATTACAGTGGCCATAATATTGTTAAATAGCTTGTAAGGATGCTGAGATGATTGTGTTGGGTGACTGAAAATTTAAATGCAGCCTATTGAAAAACTATCAAAAACAAAATGTTTCTATTACAAAAATTAAATATCTCTTAGAATTGCTAAGAACTTTTTAGATTGTTCTCGTACATTTGTATCATATAGATGTATACTTACTAGGGTGGCCCTTAGTAAATAAAAGTTGGATATTAGCCAGTCTCAGCCTCCGGTATGAAAAAAAAAAATATTTTTTTAACGGTAGCTTCTAAACTCCATTTTCAAATTTTTAAAAATTTTGTTAAAAAAATTTCAGAATTTTTTGATCGTCTCATTTGGGATTTACTTAGAATATAATAGGGAATAAAAATATGAAAAAATTATGAAAATATCTCCTATAATTTTTCCGTACCTGCGATTTAAATTTTGCGATTTTCGAGAAAAACAAATGAGTTGGCCATATTTTGGCGAATGAGCTCAATTTTCTTACTTTTATGAATTTTAAGTAGAACCTATATTATAGTCCAGATAATTCTAAATATACTCTGAAGGTTTTACTAAAATTGGAAAATGTTAAACCTTAGATCGTGAAGGTCAAATGTCAAATTTCTAATGGAAAGATAGCGAAATGGTATATATTTTTGGGCCGATTTTTATGAAACTTAAGAGAAATATAACATGAAGTCTATTATTTATAATAAAAGTATAAAAATGGAAATTGACCCTTAATCTGAAATTTGTTTAACAAAATGTTTAAAAATTTCAAAATGGAGTTTTGAAACTGCCGTTAAAAAAATAAAATTTTTTTGTCATACCTCCGAATAGGTTAACGGTATCCTACGAAGCCAAAAACTCATATACAAATAAATACGGATATATTTTAAGTAAAACTGAGCTTTTGTTTTAATATTTCTCAAAATATGTTAATATTGTTGCTACATTTCTAGTTCTAGTGGCCTGAGACACGTTAATGGCCTGGGAAATTTTTAATAAATTTAACATTTTTTAACCAATTTCTGTTTTTTATATCTCATTAGAACGACAATTACGTACACATTTCTATTATTTTAATTTGCATTTTTTAACTGCATTTTTACACTTGTAAATGCATCTCAAAACTTCAGAGGGCTTGCGGCACTTCTTAACCCCAAACGATTTACCAAAAATTTTTTCACGATAATTTTTTTTTACCAATGTTCACCAAACTGGAGACTGAGACTGGAAAAAATCGAACTTTCGTTTAGTAAGTGCCACCCTAATACTTACTGCCATTCCTATAACAATATGTTATAACATGAAATACTTAATACTATAATAACATAAGCGTAAGTGTTTGTTATTTATGTGTGAGTTTGTATATGTATGTAAAAATACTAGTATTAGTAAACCAAAGTGTTTGTGTATGTGGGTGTTTTCTTTTTCGACACAACAAAAATATTCAGTTGTATGTCTAAAGGAAATCCATCATTATATTATGAAAAAATATACTTACAATAACAACAAATGTATAGGTTGATATTTTTTGAAGGGGACTGTAATGAAAAAACGAGGAATATGATTTGTTTTTATTGTATTACAACAATTTACACAATAAGACACTAGAATACATGCTGACTGACTGACTCCCCTGTCAAATTTTATGCACATATGTTTACGTACGTCTGTTGTAAAAGTATAATCATTTGAACAAGAGAAACATATGATATTGTTAGTTTAGTTGCTTATTTATGTACAGTGTACATAAATACATTGTGAAACACTTGAATAAGGAAGGTTAATATTCACACTCGTTACTTGAATTGTGATTGCTTTAGGATCCTTTTTTTTAAAGCCTTTAAAAATTAAAGAATAATAAAAAAGAAATATTGTGAAATAAATGATATTATTTCTTATTAATACAGCCGCTATAAATGATAATCTATGTTTGATCAGCTACGATATTTTTTGCTTTAGACTTTAAAGCCCAATATTGTTTTCGTTTTCCCATTAAGCAGTTGTTGTTGCAAATGATGTTTCCTTATTCAATTATTTTGCTTACGTATGCAAGTCTCATGTGTTTGTTTGACTTTTATGTGTTCGCCTTCTTTTGTTCTCATTTCATTTATTATTTTCCTTATTTTTATGATTTCATCAGAAACAATAAAGATTTGTTTACTTTTAACAATAGTCTTCCTTCAAAAGGAATAAAGTTATTTATGCACAGCACACACACAGCATGTACAAATGGATGAATAAAAGTTGAAAAGCAAATTTAATATGGATCCTTGTATGCAACATTTACACTATCATATTCACACACTCGAAAGTGGCGCAAAAAAAAATAACAACTATAAATCAAGACTTTTTATTAACGTTTTTGTTTTTGTGATTTGAAAAATCCATTTAATGACTTTCGCCGTTTTCAAAAAATAATATAATCTGAAATGCAAGCGTAACCTGATTTAGGGTGCCCTTCTTGACAGAAAAAAGGGCCAATTTCGTGCACAGTTGTATTTGTAATATTTAAACGTATTACAAGTCCGAGATTACCAACTTTAGGGGGCCGGCCACTAGCTCCAATTTCAAATCCATGCAAACACAAACAAGAAACACCTCAGCTCTAACTGTGTATTATTTCATTAAAAAGTCTCCAACCGTTTGTGGGCTATAGACTTATTTTCAAAAACCATTGCGATGTGGTTCACTACTATGTTTAGGAGTTTACCGTACAGGAAAGAGCGATTTTAATTATCGGTGACAGCTGGATATTCCATCGATACTTGAATGAAATATGTATTGCTAAAATTAGGGTACTAATTCCCGATACCTGCAGTTCTTTGCCTAGACTTTCATCAACAAGAGCTCATTAATTCGTCGACGATTTGATAAGCTACTGTCCGTATGTGGAATTTTTGTACCGCTCCGCTCTTCTTCACAACTCTTCGAATTTTTATAGTGTAAAGCCGTAAATATCACAAACATTTTGTTAAAGGTATTTATAGACGAAAATACTGAGTATGTATCACTATTTGTCAAAAACTCTCGTATCATAATAGAATTTCATCATCTAAATAAAAATTGTATTAGATTTTTATAAAATACAATGAACTTTTCCAAATGTTCCATATGTAGCCCAAAATTTAAAATATTTTTTTAACAAAAAATTTTTTTTTTTGTATTTTACTTGTATAGTTTTATTTATATAAATTAACTGAAAAACAAACAACATAATTAATTTTATTCTAAAAAAAGGGAACAAAATTAAAAACATTCACTATTTCACTACTGACAAAACAATGGAAACTTTTAAACTTCTGCAAGAAAAAAGTGTAAAACGAAAATAATATTTAAAAGAACGATGTAAAAAGCAAAACTCAACATTTAGGTGGAAGACCTCGTAAGACTACTCCTAGACAAGATAATTTAATAGCGAGAGAGTTCAAGAAATTCCCAATAACAACTCCTCGAGAGGTTGTTAATAGCCTAAAATTAGAAATAAGTACCCGAACAGTTAGTCGCAGGGCAAATGAGTTTGGTCTTAGTTGCTATCGTCCTGTGAAAATACCACTCATTTCTAAAAAGATCCGTTCTGCTCGTCTACAATTTGCCAGGGATCATTTAAACTGGTCGATACAGAAATGGAATACTGCCCTCTTTTCCGACAAATCCAAATACAATGGGTGTGTTCGTAAATGCAGTAAATTTGTGCATCACTGATGCCACGACCTGCAAACTTTTGCAACATATAACTTAATGATGCATTGGTTGCACAAATTTGCGGCATCACTGCCAACAATTTGCATTAAAAAACGTTTGACGTAAAGCAATAATCGCAAATATGATTTTTCGAACGCTAAACTTTTAATTTGCTGCAGTGATGCAATCATACTGAATTTACGAACACACCCAATTTAAGAGGCAGTGATGGGAGAACATTTGTAAGATGACCAAAGGGAAAATTAGATTAGATCCAAAGTACACAAATAAGACTGTAAAGTTTGGCGGTGGCAATATTATGGTATGGGGATGTTTTCAGGGCAAGGTATGGGCCCAATTCATATTATAAAAGATACCATGACAGGTTAGAGTGACAATCAGTTGTATGGAAAAAAAATTTTGTTAAAATTTTGAAGAGTGCCGGATGGAATATTGTGACACTAGGCCTAAATGTTAAGTGCTGAAAATTTGAGCCAAATCGGGCAACGATTTCTAGACGCGCATCGAGGTCAAAGTTCAGACATATGCAAAATTTTACTGTTAATATGGAATAAATAGGTGAAACTCGTTAACTTTCTGCATTGTTTTCTAGAAATATGTAGATTTATTTATATTAATGAATATTACATTAAAAAAAGTTTTGGAAATTAACCCTGTATCTCTTTTGGTTCCAAATCGCCAAAATTACAGAAAAATGCAAATTTTTCAGTTTTTGAAAAAAATTTGCTACTAAATAAATACTTTTGCAATTGAATGCAAAAGAATCGAAATATGTACGTAATTATCGTTGTAATGAGATATAAATGACAAAATTTGATTAAAAAATGTTAAAGTTATTACAAATTCGCCAGACCATTACCGTGTTTCAGACCACTTGAACAAAAAATTTAGAAACAAAATTTAGATATTTCGAGAAAAATTAAAATAAAAGCTAATTTTTACTTAAAATATGTCCATATTTACTTGTATATGAGTTTTTGTCTTCGTAGGATACCGTTAACCTATTCGCAGGTATGGCCAAAAAAAATAATTTTTTTTAACGGCTGTTTCAAAACTCCATTTTCAAATTTTTAAAAATTTTGTTAAACAAATTTCATTTTTTTTCGATCACCACATTGGGGTTTATTGAGATCAAAATAGGGAATAAAAATATGAAAAAATTATGTCAATACCTCTTACAGTTTTTCCGTACCTGCGATTGAAATTTTGCGTTTTTCAAGAAAAACTAATTTTTTGTCCATATTTAGGCGAATGAGTCCAATTTCCTTACTGTTATAAATTTTAAGTAAAACCTATTCATAATATTATAGTCCTTGTAATTTTAAATATGTTCTGAAAGTTTTACTAAAATCGGAAAACGATTGAATCGTGAAGGTCAAATGCCAAATTTTTCAATATTTGGAATTTCTAATGAAAAGATAGCGAAATGTTACATATTTTTGGGCCGATTTTCATGAAACTTGAGGAAAATATATATTGGGGTCTAGCATTTACAACAACAGTGCAAAAATGAATTTTAACCTTTAAGAGGACTTGGAGTCAAAATGGTTGTGTTTTTCTTGATTTTAAAAGTTGAGAATAATTTGGACCCCAAGTGCTGCTAAGGGTTAATTTCCATTTTTGTGCTGTTATTTTAAATTCTGGACTTTATGTTATATTTTCCTCAAGTTTCATGAAAATCGGCCCAAAAATATGTAACATTTCGCTATCTTTTCATTAGAAATTCCAAATATTGAAAAATTTGACCTTTGACCTTCACGATTCAAAGGTTATCGTTTTCCGATTTTAGTAAAACTTTCAGAACATATTTAAAATTACAAGGACTATAATATTGTGAATAGGTTTTACTTAAAATTTATAACAGTAAGGAAATTGGACTCATTCGCCTAAATATGGACAAAAAATTAGTTTTTCTTGAAAAACGCAAAATTTAAATCGCAGGTACGGAAAAACTGTAAGAGGTATTGACATAATTTTTTCATATTTTTATTCCCTATTTTGATCTCAATAAACCCCAATGTGATGATCGAAAAAATCTGAAATTTGTTTAACAAAATTTTTAAAAATTTGAAAATAGAGTTTTGAAACAGCCGTTAAAAAAAATTATTTTTTTTGGCCATACCTGCGAATAGGTTAACGGTATCCTACGAAGACAAAAACTCATATACAAGTAAATATGAACATATTTTAAGTAAAAATGAGCTTTTATTTTAATTTTTCTCGAAATATCTAAATTTTTTTTCTAAATTTTGTGTTCAAGTGGTCTGAAACACGGTAATGGTCTGGCGAATTTGTAATAACTTTAACATTTTGTAATCAAATTTTGTCATTTATATCTCATTACAACGATAATTACGTACATATTTCGATTCTTTTGCATTCAATTGCAAAAGTATTTATTTAGTAGCAAATTTTTTTCAAAAACTGAAAAATTTGCATTTTTCTCTAATTTTGGCGATAATACAGTTTTTGGGTCATTTTGAACCAAAGGAGATACAGGGTTAATTTCCAAGACTTTTTTTTTAATGTAATATTCATTAATATAAATAAATCTACATATTTCTAGAAAACAATGCAGAAAGCTAACGAGTTTCACCTATTTATTCCATATTAACAGTACAATTTTGCATATATCTGAACTTTGACCTCGATGCGCGTCCAGAAATCGTTGCCCGATTTGGCTCAAATTTTCAGCACTTAACATTTAGGCCTAGTGTCACAATATTCCACCCGGCACTCTTTGAAATCTAAAAAAAAAAAATCGGCTGTCACTCTAATGACAGGTATATGATACATAACCATATTAAACGATATTATATATCCATACGCTGAGGAAATATGAGCCTAGTTTGGAGATTCCAACACAACAACGACCCGAAACACACCTCTAGGGTTGTAATCGAGTGGTTGCAATCCAACGAGGTACGTGTTTTGAAGTGGCCTGCCCAATCGCCAGATCTCAATCTCATAGAAAATCTATGGGACATTGTATATCGTAAAATAAGGACCCAAAATTACACCAGGAAGGAAGATTTATCGGAGGCGGTTATAAGGGAATGGCAAAATATTTCAAAGGAGACCGACTCTTTAATTGGTTCAATGCATAGTCGATGTGTCGCAGTTATAAAAAATAAGGGAAACTCAACAAAATATTGAGTTATTGCAAAGTTTAGACCATATTTGTTAAAATAATACCTAAGTTTCCAGTGTTTTGTCAATGCCGTAATAAAGAAATCTTTTAATTTTGTTTTCTCATTTTTAGAATTTAATTAATTATGGCCTTTGTTTTTTCATAAATTAAGTTAATAAAAATATACAAATAAAATACTACAAAAATGTTAAAAATTTTTAAAAAATTATTTCAGATTTTAGACCACTAATGAAATATTTGGAAAAGTTTCCTTTGTTTTGTCAACCACTGTATGTATTGTTTTTATGTATAGGAATTTGAATACTAATACATTTCCTTAATAAATCTAACCTTTTATTGAACTGGTGTATTTTATTCAAAATCCTGAGGAATTGTTGGTCCGGCCGATTGCCATCCCACAGCCGGTATTCAAAAAATGTTTAAAATAATTAAAAAACTTTTTATTTTCATATGTGTCGGTTATGTATGTATTTATAAATACAAATATGGAAAACAAAAATGTGAAGAAAATATAAAATAAAAATAAAGTTAGTAGAAAAATATCAATCAACAAGCAAATAAAATATTTTTAATACTATCGTATATACAGGAAATGTACATATTTTTCGAAAAGATTTCTTGACATACCGAATGATTTCAATAATATTTTAAATTTGAAAAGTATTGATACCAGTATTGTTGTCAGTAAATACCTTAATTATTAGCTTTCATTATATGTTTATCACTACATGTAGTTGATGTATTTTCAAGAATTTAAATTTAATTTAAATTAATTTTTGTATATTAAATTTCGGCAAAAAGAGAAAAATTTTAAAAATTTTCGCCTTAAAAGTAACTTTTTATCGAAAACAGAAAAACTCCATATATTAATTTGTATCACAGCAACAACAATTTTCCACTTGTTTGGACCAAGAGCAGCAGCAGCAGCATATGTTTGAATGAGTGAGTCGGTGTATTACAAGTAGTAAAATTGTTCTTGTACATACAAAAAACACATCCAAGTACACAACATTTTCAATATTAAATCATAGTCAGACATGTTTTATATTAGTGTAAGTGGATGCCTGTAAGTGTCTGTGTGCTCTCACTCTTAGTATCTCCCACACTGCCATTGACAACAAAAACATTTAACAGATTTTTGTTAGAACAATCGGAGTATACATTAGACCTGCCCTTAAAATAAAATTGTCTTGGGTGGTTTTAATCAATATTTTTTAAAATTACTCTATCACATATACGGGTACGGTGTGAATTCAACACCCTTGTGAGAGAATTAAATACTAAAAATTTTAACTTTAATTTTCCGAATAAATATATACCGAACGATTATTACACTACTACACAATATTTGGCGAATTTTTTAAATACTTTGTAGGACACATTTATTTCCGAAACACGCTAACTTTGCTCAAATGAAAAAAAATATTTTTTATTAATTCTTGACACACAGATTTATTTGTGGTAGAATTTAATTTATAGAAAAGAGCATAGGGTAACATTGAGACGAGACGTAATTGTCAAAAACCTAAGTCTGTTGTCAAAAACCTATATCTTGCAACAACAAAATACATGCTAGTCAATGTATTTTGTTGTTGGATCAGACATATGATTTGTTGTATTTATGTTTGACAATACGGAGTGGCTCGTATCTATGTATAATTTAAACAGAGTTTAAATTTTTGGTATTGAAAATAGAACAAAATTTAAATAAATTAAATTTTAAACATTTTTATAGAACTCCGTGTGTCTGGTGAAAAATAAAAAGGCACCAACACATGTACATTTTTGTTACTAACACATGTTTAGAGTTAGGTACTTTTTCACTAACACATTTTTAGAGTTAGGTACTGCTGTCAAAGAGTCGGACTACATGTTATACTTTGGTTTTAATATTGTTTACCCATATTTGTGGTGTAGAAAATAGGAATATATTTTTTATTGGTAGATAAGGAGTTTTGAGTAGATTTTAAATGTCTATGATATACAATGTATATCATAGACATATTTATTTTATACATATTTAGCTGTTTTCAAATATTGTAAAAATAAAAATTTTCAATTTTCAAAATCGTATTCGATTCCCAATTATTCGATTGCTTCCAATAAGTTGCCTCAATTAGTTTTAAACACTCAAAAACAACAATGTAGTACGACTTTAAATAAAGATTTTAATTTTGAAAATGTCCCCTTTAATGAAGGGCAGGTTTAATAATCATAGTGTGCAAATGGCAGACAGCATCAAGCAGCAGAAAATTGAAATCAATAATTTCATTTTAGATGCCAACACTTCTTCGTATTACACAAATTCGATCTGCCAATAACAATAAGAGCAATGATGGGGAAGGTATTCCTATTTAGATTTACAGAAAACTTTCTTTACATATTTTATATATAATGAAATTATTTACGTATATCTTTCCCCATTACTGTATAACTGAATTGTAAATAATTTCGAGTTTGCCCTTTAAACATTATTCTCCTTACAGCCTGGGTATTATTTGGCCAAATATAAAATAAATTTGCTGTTTTTCGGTTGACCTTATTAAGTCTTTAAGAAACAGTAACTCAAACAATAAACAAAAATAAAGTACATTTTAAATTGACAACAATTCTAGCAAAAATGGCCATACTGCCATTTCCCTTATTGTTGCCATTGAATACTTTTTGTATCTTTCCTTGTCGTTTAAAATTGTGTTCGTGTGTAGTGACGAGCTTTTGGAAAGATTTTGTAAGTAAATCTATTGTAAGTTTAATAGTCTTGCCTTTCTTATTTTTGTATTTTCAATGAAACTCGCAATGTAGTCTCTATAAGAAACTCAAAGTTCTTGAACTTTTTCTTCAACTTCTTTTTGTTTCTTTATCTTTTGATTGATTTTGCAATGTAAGTTTTGCGTTTATTGTAAAGCAACACTAATTCTTAATACGTTTTTTGCCTGGCAGCATATTTTTTTAGTCTCTTTTTTATGTTGTTGGCTGAGTGTTTATTCCTAATCAAGGTTCAAAGTTCTGTGGTCTGTGGCCCGCATTTTAGATCTTGTTTTTATGTTTAAATATAATTTAAAATAATATTAAAGAAGCACTATGGGCTAAAAATAAGGGAAATTTACGAAAACAATTATCCCATTGAAAATAAACTTTGCATTTTTTTTAATATTTCACTTCGTGTCCTAAATTTGTCTCATACTTTCGTATTATACATTACAAAATCCGAAATAATATTTAAATTACGAAAAAATTTTAATGTGATTTTGTCGGATCCACGAACCTTAACCTCCTCAGTCCCAAGGAAAAACCAAGCATCGGAAGTCTTCAAAAATATTTTTGTGTACGCTTCTGGAAGAATCAATAGAATAAAAAATTAGTTCAAGACATAAAGTACGAAAGGATTCCGAGATATTTTGAACATTCGTAACCAAATGAAATAAAAATATTTAATTAGTTAAACATTTTTCTTTTTAAATTCATAAAAATAATTATACTCGTGGATGAAAATTGATTGATTAGGAACGGAACTACCGATCATTTTAATGCATAGAAACATGCTAAAATGAAAGTCATTTTAGCCGTTTCACTTGTGCTTGAGGCAAAACTTCTCGTGGTGGTGATTCTTCTCTTTCCATTAATTCTTCCGCTTTTTCCTCTTAAAAAGCCAAACAATGATTTTCTTCATCATCAGAAATATTTTCAATAACGCTTTCCATGAACAGGCCAACAATCTGTTGCTCTGTAAATTTACTTGGCATTTTTTTGGTAATAGTTTTCAAATGTGTAGCGGGCTGGACATGTGCAAAAATTGCTAAAATAAGGGCCCAGCAATAAATTTAATGAACGTTTATGTACTTTGCCTTTGAATTTTTAGCAATAAAATTATATATTTCTTTTAGTTTTTGTACTTCAGAACTTTATAAAAATGAATTGAAATATTTAAGTGCTCAAAATAACGTGTCCTACGAACAACTGCTCACAAAATTAATTAAAAAATGTTTAGTGTGGCCTGCCTGAGAAAAAAATTCCCGGTTTTTTGAATAAAAAATATTATCAGCTAGCTGTATAAATGATCGTCAGTCGAAAAATTATTTTTTAAGCAGTTCTGCAGACGTTTGACAAATGTCCAGTAGGCTGCAACTCTGATTACAATACTAGTTACTAAGGGAGTAGTCTGTCCAAAGACCGCTACGTAAATTGTAAATTGAACAGTCGTCACTAAGACCAATGCGGTATTAGCCAGTCCCAAGACTACTAACGGAACAGTCAAACCGTAGGCCACAAAGGGAACAGTCGGTTGAAGGACCGCTACGTATAAAATGTATTAAGATAAAATAGTTTCCCACCTACTTATGTAGATATGAATCATAGCTTTGGTGTAACAATGTACCCGAACTATGTTCAAACTTGAATCATATAACTATAAAATAATTTGTATAGAATTGTTGAGATTTACAAAGAAGAAAATAATTAACTTGGTTTGAAACTAAACACTTTATATAGTCATACTGCATTTTTAGGTTTTGATCTCGTGGTTATTTTTTGCTTTATTCTGATATTTTAAATAAACACGTTATCATTTTAGATAAGCCAGTAACCAAACAAATATCTACACACTTTGTTTTCAAAAATTCTTAAAATTAGTTAAAAAAGGTTTATGAAATTAGTAATACATTAACTAATTTATAAACCTTTTTTAACTAATTTTAAGAATTTTTGAAAATTTTTAAAAATATTCGGTGAATGTTTTTCAAGCAAACGAATTTGATATGGTTAAGGATAGATCTTAAGGACTATCAACGGACGACACTAAAAAATCATAAATTTTGTTCATACCCCAAATATATTTAAAAAATCTGAAGTTTGACGACATCTGAGCAAAATACTTTCTACATTGTGTGTATTAAAGAATTGTCCAATTCGGCCTATAAATGCCCGAGTGAATATATGAATTTACGAGGAAATTTCTTACCATATAATACCCAAAATTGAGTAAATGAGCAAAAACTATTTTCTTTTAAATTTTCGAAAGTATGGTTTATGGGAACTATGAGCAATAATGGACCGATCGCTACGAAATTAGATTGTGTTATTTATGTCTATGAAACTTATTTCTGTTGAATTCTATGTGGATATCAATTTTTTTTTAATGAGATTTATGCTCGTTAAAGTGATTTTCGGAAGTGAGCCATATCTGACTAATCATGGATCGATCATCATAAATTTAGGTGATATGACTTCGGTACATATTAGGGTGATCGGCCCGGTTTTTAATAAGTGGTTATAACCTGTTTTTTGGCTAAGTCGATTTTTTTGAAAAGCCCACATTTCGAATATCGAAGAAACCGAGGTCTTCTCCTCGAATAGCCGTTTTTTTTTTAATAGTGTTTTTATGAGTTTTAATGTATTAAAAACTTTAAAAAATATTTAAATTCCCAAAAACTTTTTTAAAACAAATACTCCAACTATTTTATATTTATATAAATGTCACAAGCGATCTGGAAAGTTTCAAAATGTACTCAATGCTTTGTTAACTATACATATGTCCTACAAGTGCGTTTCTAAAAATCTAACGTAGTTGTTGACATTTGCAATTAAATTCATAAAATCAACCAGTCACTTTTAGAAAAAATTATATTTTAATTTCAGCGTGGGTCAAATTTGATCCGAAGACATTGTGAAGGTTAAAAGAAATAATCAAAATTAGAATTAAACACTTTTTAAGCAATTTATAAAGGCTAATTTTATGTTATATGATCTCATATTTGTTGCGTTATGTTTTTCCATGAACTGTTTTTGTTTTAATAACTATTTTTTTAATAAATAAATGTTTTTTTCTTCTTATATCTATGCTTTTCAATATTTTTCCATAAAAACCGGTTAACTGGTTATTATTAAAAAACCGAAACCAAAACCGGTTTATGTTAAATTGCATTTTTTCGAAGAAACCGAAACCGGTTTCTAAAAATGTCGAAGAATCGATTACCCTAGTATATATACAACTTATTAGGAGCGAATTTTATGATATATACCTCTATAATTTAAACTTATATGGCCTATAAGGTCCTATTTCGGGGGGACATTTGGACTAGGTGAAATTTTGACGTCACCACTATGGTGTTGTTGGGTCTAAAAATCCTGGAACCATTGTGCAGACTTCTGTCATAAATCTGCTTTACTTAAACAATTCCAATGCAATAAATTTGTAACTTGTATCTAAATTTGTTTTGTCTTCGCCTCACATTTGAACAATTTAATGGACATTTTGTGTTTTCTAAAAACAATATTGCCAGCAATAAACACAACAGCTGGGTTACAAAGATTCCTGTCAATTCATGTAGCCCCTCAGCAGTCTTAAGCAAGTAAGTCTGGCCGTCGCACAGTGGCGCCATTTAAGTAAATTTTGAACCAAATGAGATAATCAAAAATTTAAAAAGCATATGATAGATAATTGATCGGCCTATGAAATGAGTGTTTGAAAATGGTTCTACGCCTTTCAGGTGCGTACTTATAGGTTAGCAAAGTTGAAATTTGTGGAAAAATCTATTTTATGGGAAGTAAAATAAAATATTTTTTAAAGTTTTTGATTTTTTATGTTTCTTTTTAAAGGATTTTATGATTAATTTTTTATTGTTCTTTTTTTAATAAATAGATCTATCAAGAGAATCAAAAACTATGACGATCCGTTACATAGTTTTTGAGATATTGTATCTGAAAGCGGACCAAATTACCTAAACATGGTCTGTTTTTTTGAAAACTGACCATGTTTAGGTATATCTTCTAAACCAAATCTGATTGTAATAAGAGTAGCATATTTTATCGTTCGACAATTTACTGTAAAATAGGTTTATCAATATTTTTTAGGGGCACATGAAATGTTTGATTTTTGCAACCTAACTTGTTCTACGGGCGCCACTGTGCTATATCCAACTAACTGAATATCGAAATGTCTTTTGGTCTATTTCTGTCCTCTAGTTCATGTGTAATTTGAGTATTATTGTAGCAATTTGCAGTTTGTAATTTGTTTGTGCCTCCATGTCTGCGTATTCCTTGTCTGCGTATTCAAGTACTTGAGTATTACCAGCAAAGTGTGCATGTGTACTAGGGGAATGTAACAGATATACTGATAGAGAGTGTTTAATGTATTTGAAACGCTGCTGATTGTTTCTTAAATTTCAATTTACTTGGGGCCATATGACAATGAAATGATTTACTGTGTACATTTTTTTCGGTTTCTTACATTTACTTACTTATGTTTATTATAGAATTACGTTGCTATCACTGTTGCCAACCTTTTTCCCAAAAATATCGTCCAAATAGAATCAAAATAATGTTTTAAAATTCTGTTAAAAAATGAACAAAAAAATAACAAAATTTGTACAACTTTTAATAATATAGTCAGTTGCTAGTTTTATATGAAAGTGCTCTACTCAATTGACTCAGAATCACTTTCTGAGTCAATTAAACTATGTCCGTCGATCTGACTGGCTGTCCATGCAAACTTTGTGCGCAAAGTATAGGTCGTAATTTTGAATAGATTTTGAAAAAATGTTGGACATATGTCCCCCCGAAATTGGACTTTATCGGTCATAATTATTTAATTTATATAAGTGTCTACACAAATTTCCATAAAATATGTTTAAAAATCGATAGATTTGACGAGATAATAGCAAAATTGGCAACAGTGGTTGCAACCCTTGTCAGAGTAGCAGATTATAGACACTTGTTTCTATTTTTTTGTTTTAGCTCTTACAAGAAAAGCTTCTGCTTTTCCTGGAATGATAACTTATGTATGCGCATTATTTGGCTGTTTTCTTTAGCATTATTTTCCTTTGTTTTTCTGTTTGGTTAAAATCTTTATTATGGAAAATTTTCTTTTGCTTTAAGGCTAATGACACAGAAATTGTTTATTAACAGTTTAACTAAACTTTTCGATTTGAAATTAAAATTATTAACGGATTTGCTTTTAGAATGCTGCTGGTTGTTAAGTACTAGGATAAGAATTTTGCTTTTAAATTGAGTTTATTGTTTGTGGATTTAATGGATTGAAACAAAGTTTGTTAGTTGAATTACTGGAGATTTCTAACATATTTTAATAGGAAGTATGTCGAAGTTGTGTTCAAGGAAATACTATATTGAAAATTATTGTTTATTTTTTATTACTTATTTTAGATATTAAATAATATTTAAGATCAAAATTCAACAAAATGTTAAATGAAATAGTGAAAGAATCTATATTATATATGTTTATTAACAATACCAAAAGACAATATTTAAACAATAAGATTGCAAATCCCTTTTATAGTGTATTTTTTGAGAGACTTCCCCAATAGAATTTATTGAAATATGCAAATTAATCTGATTATACTTTTCTATTAGCCTTTTTAATTCTCTTTAGTAAATGTAAATATAAAAGAAAATACTTAACAAAAATATAATTCTGACACTAAAATAGTGAAAATAAAAAATAGATATTAACTGTCATATTTGAGCTGCAGAACAAAAGTAATTTTTCGCATTTTTTAAAAAATTGGTTTTTAGGTATTTTTATAATATTTGGGTTGAAATCTTCTAGAAACCATCAAGTTAGCAAATTTTTTTTTAATTCTTTTACTAAGTAAATGCGTTGTAAAAAAAATTTGTGCTTAACAAAATGTACACAACACTAGTATAAAACAAAAAAAAATTTATTTAATTTCAATGTGTAATTTGTTTATATATTAGATTAGGATTAAAAACATTCATTTCAAATATTATCATTTAAAAAAACGCCTAAAATACATACTTTTTAATTTTATTTTTAACAAAACGTACATTTTTTTCTTTATTTTTTTACAAAAGGTTCTGTTTTCGATATTAAAATGGTTTTATATCAAACAGCCTTAACATTTAATGTGGTGACATTTCCAGGTTCATGCAGTTTTGTAAGAGGGCGAAATAATAATGGGCGACACATTGACTGCCAAGGCACTTTCAGCAAATAAGATGCTGGGGGCCACAGGATTTTCTTTGGAATTTTTTATGGGATACTGAGTTAGAAAAAATACTCAGTACAAGTTCTGAAAGTGATGAAGAATGTGAAGATTACAGTTTTGATGAGAAACTTCCAGACAACATCGAAAAAATTCTTAAAATCTAGCACTATTGTCTGACATGGCTAGAGAGAATAAAAGTCGTGTCGGACATATGTGTCCGACGTGGCGTAAACCGCATAGTGCAGTGTCACACATATGTGTCCGACGTGGCAGTCAATGTGTTAAAGCAATTTCACACACCAATTGCCATTATTTGCACTAACTCAAACAATTGTCCGTACCCCATACAGAATAAAATATACATAGCAGCGCTACTGAGAGAAAAATAACCTAAGTTTATTGTCAAATACCTAAGTCCTGCAACAACAGAATAAATTCAAATCAATGAACATATTTTGAGTTTTTATATAAGTAATTTTGGTCTGAAAAATTAGTGATCACAGATCGAGCTTATTTTCTTAATTAAACTCTTATTGCCCAAGTTATTAGCGATTTTAGATATTGTGAGTTTTTACATAAAAATCGTTTTTTTGTCAGAAATATAAGTGATCACAGATCGATCTCCTTTTCTTGATTAATCGCTTATTGGCCAAGTTATTAGCGAATTTATATATTTTGAGTTTTTATATAAAAAATCGATTTTGACCAGAAATATGAGTGATCACAGATCCAGCTGCTTTTCTTGATTAAACGCTTATAGGCCAAGTTATTAGCGAATTTAGATATTTTGAGTTTTTATACAAAAAATCGATTTTTGGTCAGAACTATGAGTGGTCACAGATCGAGGTATTTTTCTTGAATAAACGCTTATTGGCGAATTTAGATATTTTGAGTTTTATATACAAAAATCGATTTTTGTTCAGAAATATGAGTGATCACAGATCGAGCAGCTTTTCTCGATTAAACGCTTATTGGCCAAGATATTAGCGAATTTAGATATTTTGAGTTTTTATATAAAAAATCGATTTTTGGTCAGAAACATGAGTGATCACAGATCGAGTTGGTTTCCTTGATTAAACGCTTATTGGCCAATTTATTAGCGAATTTAGATATTTTGAGTTTTTATATAAAAAATCGTTTTTTGTTGTCAGAAATATGAGTGATCACAGATCCCGCTGCTTTTTTTGATTAATCGCATATTGGCCAAGTTATTAGCGAATTTAGATATTTTGAGTTTTTATATAAAAAATCGAATTTTGGTCAGAAATATGAGTGATCACAGATCCTGCTGCTTTTCTTGATTAAACGCTTATTGGCCAATTCATTAGCGAATTTAGATATTTTGAGTTTTTCTATAAAAAAAATCGATTTTTGGTCAGAAATATGAGTGATCACAGATCGAGCTGCTTTTCTTGATTAAACGCTTATTGGCAAAGTTATTAGCGAATTTAGATATTTTGAGTTTTTCTAAAACGGTTATTGGCAAAGTTATTAGCGAATTTAGATAATTTGAGTTCTTATATAAAAAACCGATTTTTGGTCAGAAATATGAGTGATCACAGATCGAGGTCTTTTGCTTGATTAAACGCTTATTGGCCAAGTTATTAGCGAATTTATATATTTTGAGTTTTTATATAAAAAATCGATTTTTGATCAGAAATATGAGCGATCACAGATCGAGCTGCTTTTCTTGATTAAACGCTTATTGGCCAAGTTATTAGCGAATTTAGATATTTTGAGTTTTTATATAAAACAAATCTATTTTTGGTCAGAAATATGAGTGATCACAGATCGAGTTGGTTTCCTTGATTAAACGCTTATTGGCCAAGTTATTAGCGAATTTAGATATTTTGCGTTTTTATATAAAAAAATCGAATTTTGGTCTGTATTTTGCAGATGTATTTAAAAAGTACGCTTATTAGTGGAGGTGGACAATGTTTATTTATGAAAAAACTTTTGCGGACTATGTATTGCGAACATTAAAAGAAAATAGTTAAATCGGTCCAGGCGTCCTGCGATTTTAGATATATCGAAAAAAAATTAGCGTGATAAATTTTTCTTTCAGTAAAAACTGGACTCTATATCATTTAAACAAAAAATTAGTCATATCGATTTAGCCGTTTTCCGATTTTAGATAAATCGAAAAAAGTGGGCGTGGTCGTGGGTACCAACGAACGACATTTGATTCTTATTTATATAGATGATATCATAAGACGTTTCTGAAATTTTAATCAAAAAAGTTCAACGTTTTAATTTTATTAATTTAATTAATTAATGAGTTAATACTAGGTATTTTACGAATCACATATGTAGATGGAATTTTCTTTTCAATACTTTTTTTTAAAAAAAAAAAACTTTATATAAAATCTGCAAATTTCTAATCAGCGTGATGGAGAACAATTTTAGACCTTGAGATCATGGGAAATCCTAACGGCGCAAAATATGGACTACCCTTATATACATACATAAATAAATAATGAATAATATTTATAAACATGTAAAACTTATGAAATTATAATTAAATATTTATATAAAAAATAAAAACAATACTTCAAACATAAACAAATTAGTTTATGTTTATTTATTTATTCGTGGAATATGCAAACTCATTAGGCTTTTTAAATAAATAATGTGACAAAATTATTTTCAAAGGTAGAAAGAAATACACCAACCAAGGGAATTAATATGTAGAAAATACTTATCTATGCAATGATATCTGCAATTATCGATGACCTCTTAAACCTAGAGCTTTGTCAGTTTTAGTTTGCATGTGAAAGAAGCAGCTGTATTGGTGTACACTTTGAGCATAGAAAGCTCAACTCAATACTTACCCTAAATTTTACATTTTAATTCAATGAAAAAATAATGGAAAATTTAAATTTAAGTTGCAATCGATTGGTATATTTCTTAATAAATCTTTTAAATCAATTTACATCGATTTTAATTTAAAGAGAAGAATCAGTTTTAATTAATTTTAACGAGGGGCAGAGCTCATCTCAGATTAGCAAAATGTTTAAACGCTTGCGAATCTTTTGTTGTTTGTTTAAAATCAAAGATTTTGAAATATTCTTAAGGCCCTTTATTAGGTCTATATTAAACAAAGTGGTATTTATCTCTTATTAAATGGTTTCGAAAATTAAAATTTTTAAATTTCATCATACTCTAGATTGGTTTTTTTTATAATATCGGCAACAATGTATGACCGATTCCATTAAAAATTTGTCCCTTACTTAAACAATAAATAAAAAATCATATGAACAAATCTTCAAAACAACATGATTTATGTATGAGACCAAATATAATCGATTTTTAATTTGAAAATTTTGAATTTTTGTATTTTTTTGGTAATACGGGTTTCATTATTCTAAAGTCCCAAAGCTGGGTTACCATTGGATGGGTTGGATGCGATAACACTTTATTAAATATGCAGTTGAAAATCCTTAAATACATTTTATGACGGGCATACTCCAGATATTAAAGTTTTGAATTTGTGTACTGCTCACATGTTAACCACGCTAAGAAACACTAACATAAGAAAATGCTAAAGTTTATCACATGTCAAAGTGTTAATAAACATGATGTTGCTTAGACAACCCCGTTAAAATACTTCAGCCACCAGATTTCAACCCACCATTACGATTTTGGTGATGATAATAAATGATATCCTAACAACAACAATCAAAGCTACAACAAGACACAGCAGCAATCGTATAGAAATGAAATACAAAAAGGAAAATCTTAACAAATTTCATTATTGTTATCAACACATTTATTTTATTAAATGAATGAAATGAATAAGAATGAAACCAATGATACACAAAATATATACAAACTCAATCACACATATACTTACATACCAATACAATTGAGCAGTGCAGACCCAGTAGTTCTAGAGGACTGTACCGAACTATTGATTTTACCTATCATTTAGGATGGCAACTAGTTACATAACTAGCTATATGACACATGACTAGTTATTTTACCACGTACATGTCCTAAGTAGGGCATTAATTGACCCTTTTGGATTACAATGAGTATTCTTATAGGTTGTTCATAGTAGTCAACGAATTGGATTCACATACCGGTTACATAAAGTCAGTTACCTTACTAGCTAACTAACTGGCTACTTGATCAGCTACATAACTATTTATTTTAAATTGGGTGCTAATTGTCAAATAGGCAACTAAAAAGACATCTCATAGACAGTTCAATAACCAATTGCTTCTGGTGGGAAAAATAACTACTTTCTATAATGCAGTACAAAATAAACGTTTAAAGTGCCTGCACTCTAGGTTACATAGAGCCACTAAAATGACTTCACGCTGTTACATAGGATGTCAGTATACTTAAGCAAAAAATAAAATAAATTTTATGAGAATTATATCAATAGAATTTGTATAAAACCAGTTTGTACGAATTACTCACAAAAAAGACTACTAAGATCACATACGTTTCAAATAACCTAAAATATATAAATTGGAGTCAGCCAAGTCATCATTCATTAGTGACAATTACTGTCAATAAAGGATACATGGACTACTTTCTGAACTTCTGGGGAATTAAGTCTTGCCCACAAAGTCAAATCATACAGTGTCGGTCAAAATAAAAAAAATTGGCTTGTTTTTTAAAACAAACAAAAATTAACTAAAAATATATAAAATAATAAATATCTTTGTACTTAAAAACTAAGAAAATTAATAGACTAAACTGGTAATGTATGAAAATGAAAATAAAAATAAAAATGAATGTTACAATTTTTTTTTTTTTATTTATTTAATAATTCAATAGATTACAAACCTTTAAGGCCAATACATACAATACATTTCAATAAAAATTACAATTGAACATCATTCTTAACTTCACATGGAAATAATGGGACGAGAATACTTGGACTGGACTGTGGTATAATGATATAATGTTTTATTTTCCGTTAAATCTAATTCTAATTATGTGGATTCATATGAAATGAGGAGACTTCGACAACCTGTCAATAACAAACTAAAAATTATGGAAAATAGCAAGGTAAATCTGAATTTGCACATCGATATCCAACCAAGTTATATGAAGCTATAAATGAGTCCTGGTTATCTATTCCAATGACAACAATAGAGAAACTTATCAGTTCTATGTTTAAAAAATGTGGGGAAATTTTTGAAGAATTGTATTTATACAAAAAAATATTAGTATATTTTATATAAGCCAATATGTTTTGTCTGAACTGTGTGAAATATGTTTTGACCGATACTGTACATACACAGCCAGCAATCAAAAACAAACAGCAGCAGAGGCAACAACAATGACATTCCTGTTGTCTGAGTTGCGAATTGAATTGAGGATGAGATGTTATTAAACAATTTTCTTAAAGCATAGTTTAAGGGGAAACCAGTAAAGAAATAACTAAAAGATATTAAATAAGATCAAATAATTTGCTGCCGGAGAACTTTGACTGCTTAAAGATCGAAAATAAAAAAGAAAAATAAATATATTTTGCAACAAATTTAATTAGTAAGTTAAATAAATGACAGTAATAAATTTAGATAGAACAAAATAGAAATTTTGTATAGAAATACCCAAGTTTAGAAATATTAGATAAACCCAATTCTAATAAATATAAGTTTAGCATAGAAAAACCCATGCTTACTAAGAGAAAGTTAGTATAGAAATACCCAAATCTAATAGAAAGAACTAACATTTCAAAGAATAATTTAGTATAAAAAGATCCACGATTGCAAAGAAAACTTTGAGTCTTGTAGCCTACAAAATCTTCATATCTGTTCTGCGGCAAATGTTAAGATGAATTGTACATTTAAAAACATAGGATGTAGGACTATTAATTTTGTAGGGTACAATCATACATTTCTTGCCCTTCATAGAACGCAAACATTTTCTAATATATCAGCAAAATTTATTCTTTCATTTTTATGTTCTATCCCAGAAAGAAAAAGTCTGTATATTTCTTTAAAAAATCATCCACTAAAAATGAAAGAGTTATCCTAAGCTTTTAGTGTTTTTCCTTATAATTAATTATGGCAGTTTTTTTTATTAAGTCTTTAATTAAATCAATTAATGTTTTGCCTTTTTTCTAATCAACATCAATATCTAAGCGAACACAAAGAGGGACTATACATTCCCAGGATAAAGTACCAGCAAAACAATAACAATCTTTGGAACAACAACAACAACATATTCAACATTAACAACAATCAGAACAATAAGCCAAAGTATAAATAAGTTTAGGTTAGTGTTTGTGACAGCCACTATGGCATGCATGTCAAAATACAGTGAAACAGGGATGATACAGAGCAAATGAATGGACCCAAAAGTAACTGGGAACGTCTGGGTGTGTACTCTGCAAATAAAGTAAATGAGCAACATCAAGATGGCGTCTGGTTTTTCGACAAATAAGAAAAAAATAAATGATAGCGCCTTAAATTACTCACATACACGCAGCATATTCTATTGTTGAGTTAAGGACTTAAAGGATTTGAGTTAAAAGAATAAATTGTATTTTATTAAATTTTTCACTTAATTCTTGTTGTTAGAAATTCATTGAAAGTTTTCCTTAAGTTTAAATAGTAAATTTATGTTAAACAAACTTATAGGGATTTGAAGGATTATAATAATTTAAAGTTTAAATATTTGTTAAATTTGCTTAAATTTAAAACCGTACACGAATCTTTAAATGAGAAATCTTTTCTTCATCCCAAATGTATGCTATTTTTGAATTAATAATTACTTGCCCTAAGGTATTCGTTATAATTTAAAAAGTTTTTTTTTCATTTGCTTTTTCAGTTTATCCGCTCTGTTTGCTTGATTAATTTTATGTTGCAAATTATAATTCTTTTTGCAAATTTTCGTACATTTATTTATAATTTGAAAGTAAATTGAATAATGTGTGTTCAAGTGTATTTACGAATACGTCTACTTGGTTTTATTGTATTTTATGTTTTTTTTTTACAATCAGTGTTGTCAGATTAAGGGATTTTTTTCCCCAAATTAGGAATATTTTTTCAAAGATGGGGATACAAATTTGGCTTTGGGGATTTGAAGGGGACAATGTCCCCGGGACATAGAATTTTTTAAAAGTACATGTTACTGTGAAACCTAGTATTATAATATGTAATTAAAATATGTTTACTTTATTCTGAAGAGTATGAGTTGAATACCCTCATTTCGATTTTATTTGAAGGAACGTTACAAATAAAGCTTAGAGTAGTTGAATCAATAATTGAGGTGTATATAAACAAACGCCGCTATTTCCGATTGGAGCTTTGCCTTTGCTCTCATTATGAGATGTTCATATATATCAACAATATTACATTTTCCAAAAATGTCATACTTTTTGCTTTTTACTTTAAACTTTTTGAAAAAAAAAATTTGTTTTCCTTTTCGAAAGAGCTGAATTTAGCTGAACAAATTATATGATAAATATTTGTTTTCTTATATTTTGTTAATGTTAGAATTAAATGTCTTTTTAAAACTAACAAAACTCTCTCAAAGATAGCAATGTTAAATCAAACACAGCAACAGTACGAATTTTATATGGTATTTGCCCGCAAACCCCTATATTTGGTTCATTTAATTTATAAAACATATAATATGTTCGAATCTTTAGATGTACCTACATATTAAACAAGTAGACATTGCAGCCTTTGCTTATTTATTTTTTTAATTTTTTACTGGGGATTATTGGTGATAAGACACTAATAATATCTGGGAACCCTGTTCATAATCTATCCGTGGGGGATTTTCATGTTTTCTGGTTTTTCATTTTGTTTGACGTTGTTGTTTTTGCTGCTTTTATCACAAACCACATGTTTTAATGAAAAAAATATATATTTTATTGAACTTGAAAATTAAAAACAAAAAAAAACGTTTTACATTTGACTTGTTTGTATGCTAGTTTTAGCACTTTACTATTCTTAAAATAAATTATTTATTTATTTGCCTCCCTTAATCATAATCAAATGTTATATCTTTTACCATGAGTTGCAAGGGTATATATAAGTTTGTCATTTCGTTTGCAATTTCCAAACTTTTCATTTGCGACCCGTTTTGATCGTTATAGGCAGCGGAGTTGATATAGCCATGTCGGGCTGGTCATCTATCAGTGCGTATATTTGACGATTGTACGATTGTACGATTGACTAATATATCCGCTATAGTCTAACTTTGTTATTTAAAATCCAGAAAATCAAGCCGTAAATGGCTGATATATATGCATAAGACCGCGACGAAATTTGAAGTGAGTAAATAGTTATTCGCAAAACGTAAATAGTTATTCACCCATATCGCGATTCAAGAGTTCACATGAAATATGTTCTCTTTTCCCATTTTTCGTTCATAAACTTTGTTTAACTATAATTGTGAAAGTCGTAATTTTGTAAACAATAAACAGCTGTTACGAACAAAATCAACCATTGTGAATGAAAAGTTTGGGGGAATATCACGATAGCAATTTTCCCTTCGATGGAAATGGAAATTTCATGGGAACATAAATTTCACATGTTTTTCACGATAGGGGCTGATTATGGAATATCTATTTAACTTTAATTGTGAAAGTCGTAAAACATCACGGATTATACTTCAGTATCATTGTGCGCTTCTTAGCTGAAAATAGGCGGAATTGGAAAAATGGGCGGGGCACCACCCATACCTAGTAAAGAGCTATTTTCGAATATCTGGAAAACTAAAATTGTGACACTCTTCAAATTTACACGAATTAATATCTTATCAGTGCATGAAGTTTAATCAAAAATGGCAGAGATCAGATCAGGGTCTGTTGACCCTCCCATACAAAGTAAATAGTTATTTTCGAATATCTGGAGAACTATAGTTGTGGAAATCTTAAAATGTTGCCCGAATATCTCCCTTGTTATTGTAAATAAAAATGGGCAGTATTGTATTAGTAGGCGTGGCATCTCCCATGCAATGTAATTCCTTAATTTCGAATATCTGAAGAACTATAACCGTAAATGTATTTAAACATTGTACGAATTAGTTTATTATCACTACATTGAATTTGGCTGAAAATGGGCGGGATTATATTAGTGGGCGAGCACCTATTATACAATAGTTATTTTCCAATATCTCGAGAACTATAATTGTGAAAGTCTTCAATCTTTATATGAATCAATTTCGTATCACTGCAGAAAATTTAAGCAAAAAATAGGAGGGATTGGAACAGGGGGTGAGTTATTTATAAATATCTTGAGAACTATAATTGTGAGCTTATTCAAAGTTTGAGGTATCTCTCATAATTATGACAAGTTATATATAGGGAAAGCTATAGTAGCTATCAATATGAATATTTAGGAAAAACATTGTCGAACTATCAACAATATTAACTAAATTTTAAAATTTTGTTAGCTAATATAGAATAAAATGTTTTATCGCTAAAGTGGAAAGAAAATAACAAAATTTCAACATACTACATTTCAGATTACAAAGTGACGATAAAAAAACAACTGACTCTCCAATAGACTACTAACAATGGGTAAAATAACTAATTATTAAAGTGAAATACATAATAAACGTTTAAACTGACTACAATCTAAAATACTTAGAGACACTAAAGTGCCTATTGTCTTCACGCTAGATTACCTGTGATGTAGAAAGTAACAAATTGTCTTCTCTCTGCACTACAAAGAACACATACGAGTCATATGACAAAAAATATATAAATTAGAGTCAGCCAAGTGATAGGACATAAGTGGCAATTACTTCTGGGATGTATATTATTCCATAGAATAAATACATACAAGGGAAAGATAGAGAAAATTCAATGAAAAACAAATTACTCTCTTTTCACACTTATATGTACATTAGGGTGGCCCCGTTTGTATGGAGAAAAAATAAGGTATCGATGTTCTCGCCTAAAATGAAAATTTGATTCATTCTAAGACTACGTTTTGAAATTTTTTCGTCCTGGGGTCAATATTTGGCGAGCTGGATCAAAGGATAAAAAGGTCCTTTTTTGAGGTTTTTTACATTTTTTCCATATTTCTTCCAAAGGAAGTATATGTAAATTTGGTATCATATGAAAGGTCTTTGAGAGACGCATTGAATTAGTTAAAAGAAATTTAAAAAAAAAAAATTTTAATTACAAAATTTTAAAAATTTTCGACAAAATTTTAGTTTTTTTTAATTTTTTCATAGAATTTATTCAAATACATAGATGAAATTTCTTGATCATAAACATCATGTAATTTCACCGAAATGGTTTTTCTCATTTGTTAAAATTCAATCCAGTTCAATGTTTATTCAAATTTGTTTAAACCTAATTTCATCCCTATCTGACAATCTCTGTACTCAATTCATGGTATATGTATGGGCATCAAAATAACTCAAATTTTATAAGCTTTCCATCGATGTATAAATTCTTATACTTTTCTTTTGTTACACTACGAATATTTAAATTTAAGCTAAAACATTTACTATACATCGCGCTATAATGATTATTTTAATGTTATTCCTTTGGAATGTTGTTGTTAATTTTAAGTAACATGTGAAAAACTGCTTAACAGATAGGGATGAAATTGGGTTTAAACAAATTTGAATAAACATTGAACTGGATTGAATTTTAAAAAACGAGAAAAAACATTTCGGTGAAATTACATGATGTTTATGATCAAGAAATTTCATCTATGTATTTGAATAAATTCTATGAAAAAATTAAAAAAAACTAAAATTTTGTCGAAAATTTTTAAAATTTTTTAATTAAAATTTTTTTTTTAAATTTCTTTTAACCAATTGAATGCGTCTCTCAAAGACCTTTCATATGATACCAAATTTACATATACTTCCTTTGGAAGAAATATGGAAAAAATGTAAAAAACCTCAAAAAAGGACCTTTTTATCCTTCGATCCAGCTCGCCAAATATTGACCCCAGGACGAAAAAAATTCAAAACGTAGTCTTAGAATGAATCAAATTTTCATTTTAGGTGGGAACATCCGCAACTTTAATTTTGGGGCCACCCTAATGTACATATGTGATACAATAATAAAATATATATATTTTGTATATTTTGTCAACAGACTTAGGTTTTTTGTTCAACCTATCTAGTTGTCATATATGTATGTATTACATTATTAAATATTATATTTAAATATGCTCTGGATTATACTGTTCATTACTTTTCAAATATAATATATTTTTTACTCTTAAATACTTTTAAATACTTAATTAAAACATAAGATAACTAATTGGCCTTTAACAATTTCTAAGTACTTAGATTTAAATGTAATATTATTTTACGACTGATTGAATGAGTGATTGATTTGTTTTATGACTCATTATACAATTATTTATAAGCCACAAATTACTTTGTTAATTATTACTATTACAACTGAAAAGGAAAATATAAAGAGAGAGAGCACAATGAATTGAATTATATAAAACAGGAAATAATTTTTTATTAAATAAAATAACAAAAAACAGTTAAAAACATACAATAGTGTTATATTCGCCTGTGCCGAATCTTATATACCCACCATTAATATATGACAATGAAATATTATTTTGATATAGGGGTTAAATTGGGGTTGGCAGAAAAATTAAATTATATTCATATACAATTTGATTATGTCCAATTTTTTCACGATATTAATCATTACGGTTTTTCTACAACTTGACAAAATTTTTTTTTATTAAATATGTATGCGTATTTCCTAACTTTTATATAATTATATTTTTATTATTAGAAAATATTCAGACTAAATTATGTATTTTAATTTCATTTGTTTCGGACATATCATGCTAATATCTGCGGATGATCGCTGAGGCGGGTCAACATATTTCCAAATATTTATACTCTACACCACCATAGTAAGGAGGGTATCATGCGTTTGTCCAAATGTTTGTAACGCCCAAAAATATCGACACAGAATCACTTTCTGTGTCGATTAAACGATGTCCGTCCGTCTTGCAATTTTAATGATATTTCGATAAAATTTGGTACATAGAACTTTTTTGGTCTAAGAACGGAGCCTCTAAACTAGCAGAAAACGGTCTATTATTTCACCTAGCCCCCATACAAATGTCCTCCTGACATTGGACTTTACCGGTCATAAATATTTAATTTATATAGGTATCCTCAAAAATTTGCTCCAAATATATACGGAATTCATGTCACCAAATTTTATTATGATCGATCCATAATTAGCTTTCGAAAATCACTTTAGCTTAAAACTCTTAAAACTTTTGGTATACACATAAAATTCAACATAAATAACTTTCATATAGACATAAATCACACGACCTAATTTCATGGTGATCGGTCCATAATTGGTCACAGCTCCCATATATGGCCCATTTGCAAAATCACTCACGAACATGAATTTTTTAAATTTTAAAGGCAAAACGTTTTTGCTCATTTATTAGTGTAGGGTATTATATGGTCGGGCTTGACCGACCATACTCTCTTATTTGTTTTGTCTATACATATATGTATGTTGTACCAATTATTCCAAATTTCTGCTTTTAAACATTTTTTAACAATAAATTCAATATTCATTCATAAAACATACAAAACTTTCTAATGTAAACAATGTTTTAAAGTAAAATTCCCATGCAAAATTTGATCTTAAATCGTTGCTTAAATTAAAAATTCACCCCTATCAGCAATAACATGTGGAATTTTGTTCCCATGAAATATCCTTTTCCCTCGAAGGGAAAATTGCTATCGTGATATTCCCATGAACTTTTCATTCACAATAGTTAATTTTGTTCGTAACAGCTGTTTATTGTTTACAAAATTCCATCTAAAAATTTCCAACAAGGGGAATTTTTTCATGTAAACAAAATTGATGAACGAAAAAAGGAAAAGGGAAAATATTTCATGTGGAATATTGATTCGTGATAGGGGTGATTGTTTATGAATAAGGCCTAAAATGTTTTGTATGTTTTAAAAATGTATATATATGTACTATATATGTATACAAACAAACTTATCAAAATTGGCATATCAAGGACATATTTACTACATTTTTTAAGAAATTTGTGGTCAACCGCAATATTTCTAAGAAATTGTATAATTATGTTGGTTTAATGTAGATTCATTATTGTTGGCTAAAAGCTTTTACCATGTTTTCATTTTGAAATGGCAGAAAAAGTAAAATTTTTAAATAATTGGAAAAGGCTGAAGTTAACATAATAAACTGTTGAGTTGTTTCTTAGATTTGTATGATAAACTGTAGGATTTTTTTGAAAATATAACTTTTTATCTTAACATAAGCTCATGGACTGTTAATACTCTTATTCTAGATTATAGTATGGAGATTTCTTGCTAACGGCTCTTTTTTAAAATGATGATATGAATACATTAGAGGAGTTCACAGTTAAGTGCAAATGGTCTTGCATCATTGCAAATGCAGAATTGTGTAGGTTTTAGTGTGTATTTTTTTTTTTGGATTACTGTAAAATTTTGCATTTGCAATGATGCAAAACCATTTGTTATGCGAATAGCGAACTCCGCTATTGTTTTCCACATCGAGTGAGGAAAAAACTCCAAGGCCCTAATTTTGTAAATCACGTCACCAAAGTGATATTTATGTGGAAAGCAAAAACAAAATTTCAAAAATTTGGTTTTGTTTTATATAAAAAATTTTCAAATTATGAAAGGCAAATGGATTTTGGTACAAAAACTTTTTTTTTAATTTCAATAATTTATTTTCGGGAAAGATATTAGGAAGTTGGACTTATGAAATTATGTCTAAATGAAACTTATTTCTGTTGAATTTTATATGGATACGAATATTTTTAGGAGCTTTATCGTAAAAGTGATATTCAAAAGCGGGCCATATATAGGAGATATGTCTAATTATGGACCGATCATCATAAAAACTGGTGACATGAATTTCGTATAAACATATAAAATTTATTTGGAGTAAAATTTGTGTAGAGACCTACGCTGATGGACAAAAGTCACCGCCATTTTCCTTTAGAACGTTTAAAGGACTACCACGTTATAAATATAATTGAAACACAAAATTTTATTTTTTCAACAAAAACAATAATTTATTTATTTAATACTTCAGTTAAAGCAAGTCTTTTTAACTTAACCTAATTTACAAATACGTAGCGTGGCGGTCCTTTACACATCCTAAAGTGGAAATGGCGGTGAATTTTGTCCATCAGTGTATATAAATTAAACAGTCATGACCGCTAAAGTCCTATTTCGGAAGGACATTTGTATGGGTACTAGGTGAAATAATGGACTCGGGCCAAAACAAAATGTATGTATCTAATTTTATCGAAATATTTTCAAAATTGCGACCTGCACTTTGCGCAAAAGTTTACATGCACAGCCAGACGGACGGACATCGTTCAATCGACTCAGAAAGTGATTCTAAGATTTTGGTTTTAGAGACATTTCCTATAAGTTTCCTTAATAGATAAGCTTTAAACTAAATAATAACCGCAGTACCGGTTATTATTTTTGAAAAGCATAGTTGAGGATAGTCCACTAAATGTTGATTGAAATCAGCATTGCACTATCACTCAATAAAATTGCAAAAAATTTGGTTTGCACTATTTTTTATCAGCTTTACCCCCAGTAACACGAAGTCTGGTTATGTTTTAACTAATAGTTATACTGACAGTTTTCATACAAAAATTATTTTAACCGACAATATAAATATTAATTAAGGCATAACCAGACTTCGTGTTAACGGGGGTTAGTGATAATGCTTATTTGTTAATTAGCACTAAAAAAATAGTGATAGTGATAATTTTTCACTATCACTAAACATAGATTTAGTGCAAAAATCTGCGCTACAAATAATTAGTGTAAAATTTTAACCTGCAATCAAAAAAGCTCCATTAAACATACTATCACTAAATTTTCAAAAATGAGTGGTCATGAAATTGTTGATTCCAAATTCGAAAAATAAAAATTTTAAATATTTGTTGTTATTTTTAATGAAGTATGAGTCTTAAGTTTTAAATTAGTGCACAGAAATAAATTTAAACCATTTTGAACTTAAATATTTAGCGCACTATTTGAAGTTGCACTCAAATATTATATTACAAAATAAGGGCCAGCCTAATGAACATATTTAACCTATTTTCAGAATTTAAGCTACTCATTAGGAGAAAAAATATAAGTTTTCAAAAGCAGCACAATAAATTTTATTATCATACATGCTTACTATATTTGCCTTAATTTGTATGACTTTATAAACTTATACATACATAAAATGCAGCAACTAATTTTAATTGAAAGTTTTTGCAACATTAAATTGTTTTTGAAAAACTTCCGATTTTGCTAAGATGACTGTGAACTATTTTAGGTTAGGGAGCGTCATAAATCCAATAGGTGCTAAGTAAGGGAAACCATAATTAATATATGTATATGTACATATAATTTATTTGCAGAATTTAAGCTACTTATATGTACGATCAGAAAATTTACATTTTTTATTTACTAACATATATTTTGTTGTTACAAGACATTGGTTTTGGACAGCAGACTTAGGATTTTGTCTCTCAGTAGTGGTTGTATGTATATTTTATTCTATTCTTACTAAATTTGACTTAATTTATAAGACTTTATAAATTTATGAAATAACGATTATATATTAATTATTAATATGAAATTTCTTTCTCTCTCTCTCTCTTTTCATTCCAGGTAAGTGATTTTTTTTCTTGGAAATGCACAATTCCAAGAAAATTCCAAAGAGGTAAAATATTTAAATATGCATGTGTGTATGTATTTTCTACAGATTTTTTTCGATTAAATTAAGAATTCTAGGAATTTGATTGAAAAGTCTAAGTCAATAACATTTATATAGATTCAGTGCAGCACTTGTCTTTTGCTAGCACTTGTGCATTTTGCAGTTCAATGAAATACAATTTATCTTCCAGTAGATCTATATTTTTCTCAGTATTCTTGAGTATATCACAATGGTAATTTAAAATTTCACAAATCTAAAAGAGAATATTATATTTATGTTAAAAGAGGACTGATAAACAGTTTTGTTAATTGTTTACAACAATATTACAACCTTGAAAATATAAACTTACTTTCGTAAAAGTGTTCTTTAATTTCCCATAATTTCTAAGCTCTAGCATATCCTCCACCATAAGTGGTAGTTGTTCCAGTTTATGGTTAGTTCCTTCCAGCAATTCCATAAAATGTTGACGTTCTGTTTTACAACAACAAAAGCGACACTGATTACAGCCACAAATGTTTCTTAAACAAAATGTTTCCATTTTGCTTGATATTTCTAAATGTTGCACTATATTTGGAGTTTCTTTTAACAAACACTCCAGTGCTTTTAATTCCACATCAAGATTAGAGAATTGTTCTTGCACACTCATTAGTATATTGAAAATTTTTATTATTTCCTGTTCATTTTTATAAATTTTCAAAAATTGTTCATTAACAAATTCCATTTTTGTTTCGAATTCTTGTTTTAGTTCTAGGGTTTCATTTATTAGACCATTTGCAGTTGTTTCCAACTGGGAGAACAATAAGGGTCCTGTGCAGCTTTCATTTTCCGTTTTAGTACAGCACTTAAATTTATACATTTTCTATTTTTGTTTATTTTTTAGTAAATTTTATTAAAAAACTATACAATTTAAAATGTCACACAGTGAGGCCGTTCGTAAATAATGTGAACAAATATGTATCTTTAAAACTACTAGTCAGATAGATAGATAAACAAACAATCAGATATGATATGGAAAACCATAGATTTAAAATAGTTTTGTAAATTCCGTTTGAATTCAATTACGATTGGTTTAACTAGTTTAACAAATCTGAACTAAATTAATTAATTTAGTCAAATAATATGATAAACATTTATTGGAATTTTCAACAGCTCTCAGAACGAAGAGATCAAGGGTGTTGTAGAAGGAATTCATGTATGGGAGTCTGTCATGTATAGGTGGCCGGTGGAAGAATTTTTTCGATCCGGTGTTGGGAACAACTTGAGGTTTGGGCTACTTATGTATTCACGCTAGAAGTTTTTATGTATCTGCAGTGGGTGACCTTTAGGTGCCATCAAGAGACCACCGAATTCAAAAACGTCATTCAAAGGAGTCGTGAATTAGCCACTAACACCTCAGATTGTTCTGCGTACATACGTCAGTATGAAAGTCATTTCTGTCATATTTAGGAGGAAACTTCAACTGGAACGAATACCGCGTAATAGAGAAAATTAACAAACATTCCAAGGTAATTTGCATGTAGTCTGTGTTCGTCCTTAATCATACGGTTTGATTCAACGACACAAAATCAAAGCAATACTTGTTGCTCAAACGTTATTCAGATTAGAATCCTTTTCTATAAATTTTAAAAATTAACCTGCTCACTAATGTTTTGAATTGCGTTTAGCACAAGTGGAACCATAAATATATAATTTCCATCAACTAGTCTAAATATTTTGCAGTTCCAGGAGTGGTCTTAAATCATTTTGGTTGAAAAAATGTTTTCAGCAAGAAAACCGCACATGTTTATAGAAAGCCATCATCATTTGAAGTGCTAAAAATTATATTTTTAAATTATTAGCGGGATTAATGCTGAGCACACTAGAAAATTTCATACATTCCATGCCTAATCGCATCTATAAAACAATAAATAAACATTCAATCAAAAAAATACGTTGTTTAACTTTAAAATTAAAATTTGAAGAAAAAGTAAACAGTTGCATATGTATCTCTGCTATTAAATCACTTTTAATCCTCTTTGTTACCAGTTTTCTGTTAATAGTATTTAAGTAATACAACTGAAATCTCTTAAGTCCAACACTTTACCATGCTTCTATGATTAAAATGACATAATCCTACAAAAGTTTAATATTTGCCCAATACATGATTCATGATTTTGTTTCTCGCCGCCCAAAAACATATAAACGCATTAAAACAAACCAGAGGCCATTATATTAATAATAATAATCACTTTCGCATATTTAAGCTTTAGTTAACCAATAAAGTTTAAACACATTTACACCAACATATTAAAATATTATTCCTGAATTATAGCACCGATAAATGTGAAAATTTACTCTATAAAATTTATTTAAGAAAATCTGAAAAAGAAAAAAACAACAACGTATAAATGCCCTCATAAATAAATACAAAAAGTAATTCACAAAAACGAAAATAGGCAAAAAATAAATATAAAATAATAATAAATATTTATAATAAAACGAAAAATCTCAAGAGCACAGCAGCTTATATTTATTTATCCCTGCCAAATATATGGACGAAAAGTTCCTATAATAAGCTTTAATAATAACTGTAATAACACTAACAATGAAAGAGTTATGCTTTTCAATTTATATATTTTTTTCTCTTCTTTTGCTTTAGCCTTTCTTTTCAAGATTGTATGCAAACTTATACATATACTTGTGCCCTAAGGTGGTCCTTATTTTGCACTGCATGGATTTTTGGTACACCCTAGTCTTAAAATTGATCTCAGTTATCTGAAAAACAAATGCTGAAAATTTTAGCAAAATCGGGTAACTCTTAGATGTTGCATATATTATTTGAAGTATTGGGTCAAATTAAAAATAATTTCAAAAAATTTAATGTTGAAATTTAATAAAAAATTGTTTTTGTATTTTATTTACGCATACATCTCAAATAAAAACTATAAACATTTTCTGCCATCGCTAATACATTATAACTTGACATAAAAAAAAATTATAAAATTCCATGCATATCTCAAATCCCAAATTTTACATTTTAAAAAATTTTGTAAAATAATTTTTTGGAATTAACGTTTAAAATGTGGATTAAAAATGCAAATTTTTACTGTTGTGTGTATAATGGCATATACAGATTTGAAATTAGCGGATTCCGAGGACATTTGCTTTTTGCGCACAAATTTGATAAAAATATTTATTAATTGCTACATTTTTACCTTTTAAAAAACTGTTATAATGACAAGAACACACTGGCAATGCAACTGATGTTACTTCTATCATCAACCGACTGTCTGCCACCGTTTACATACCAGCGCCATTTTCTAGCAGCTTTATAAATTACCTATCTAACGGAAAAAACCGAAATTCCGCAATAAAATTGCCTTTAAGTAAGGCTTAACACGTTTCGATCGTTGAAAATGTTAAATATTGGGGCCACCCTAATTTATACGACTTGTTGTATGTAAGTGTGTATGAGAGAGAAAGTGAGTGTGTATAAAACCTATTGACTCACTGACTTAGTGACTCATATGCATATACAGCTATTATTACAAGAACAAAAACAACAGCGATAATAATAATAGTAATAAATGAACATAACCCCTTTTTGTGTTTTTAATAAATAATGTTTTATTTTCTCTTTTGTTACCTCTTCTTACACCCTGTCGCTCTAGGTCTCTCCCACATCCTTTCACCACGAATATGTAGTGAACTTTGAATATTCAATTCTATTTTGTAGCTGCTGCTGTCATGTCTGTTGTTGTATATTGTTTGGTAAAATATTGAATGAATGGCCACAAATGATATTGTCGCTAAAGGGGTATTTGTTACATTTTCTCACTCATACATTAAATGGAAACATATTTCGCATGTGAACTTTTTAGTGATTGTGTTTGGGAATAAGCAATTTCAAATTGAAATAAATAATGAATTCATTTCAGAATATAGTTAGAGCACAAGGTCAAATTGTTTTGTATATTAACAAAATACATACATGTTTAAAAATGCGACAAAAATGATACTAAATAGAAATCGTTTTCAGTTGGATCTAGACAAATGCAAAAGTCTGCGAATTAAAACAAAATTTGTTAAATAGATTATTTAAAACTAAACTAGAATAATGTGGATT
This sequence comes from Calliphora vicina, assembly GCF_958450345.1. Taxonomy (NCBI): domain Eukaryota; kingdom Metazoa; phylum Arthropoda; class Insecta; order Diptera; family Calliphoridae; genus Calliphora; species Calliphora vicina. The sequence continues at coordinate 119,934,465 of NC_088780.1, forward strand.
TCTGTTGATAGATGTCACCCAAGCATAATTTTTTTAAAACGTTGATATGTTTTGGCATGCGACATATTTTACCGCCACGTTTCAATTAATTCATCAATTTCATTGAAAGCATCGTACTTATTATTTATTGCTTGGATATACATATATATTGATTATTATGGTTCCAAGATGGAACAAAGGACCACAGCAAAGTTTTTCCTTTGTGATCTATCCTGTGATATCATCTTCACTTCGGCCCAGGAGTTTCCAGTTGAGTTTGTTACAATTTCGATGTGTCTCTTACAAGTGTTAGCGGGCCTGCCTCTTCTTCTACTGCCTTGGGTGTTCCATTTAATTTCCATCTTGGCTACGTTGTCGTTGGTGAGTCTGAGAATATGACTCCATTTACGACATCTGCAAGATCTACGCCTAAGATCTATTGCCTATTTGGAACTTTTCGGAGTTGGTGGTATGTAAAAGCAAGACCTTCGATTTAATTATATTAACATATAAACCAGCATCACTTATCGTGGCCTGTATTTCCTCTAGTTTAGCGGCCATATCGTAGAATGTGTAAGCTATAAGACATATGTTGTCGGCATAATCGAGATCTTCGTGGCATCCAGTTAGGCCCCAATTGATGTCTCTTCTATTGGTTGTTGCCTTAAGCATTATAACATCAAGTAATATATTGAACAGCAATGGAGATAAAACACAGCTTTGTCGAACACCTGCATTAACTCTAGAGGGTCTTCCCAGATTCCGGTCATGTAGCACCATATACATATGTTGAATCCCGGTCAAAAGTACGGATAGCTCTTTCACACTTTTTTCGTACCTTTATTATTACCCAAATATTGATCACGTGAAGTCCAGAAGTTTTCGATAATGCGCCGTATTATCCTAGCACCAAGATGGGGATCGGCAATTCTAGGTTGATGTTGTTTATTCTTGAGTTCCTTTATAGCAATTACCTCTTCTGCCGCATCCGGAGTTACACATTGACATTGCAGGGTTGTAGTCGATTTTGGCGAAGTAGTCGGACCATATTCTCAAATGCCGGTCCACAGATGAAGTTATAAAACTCATCGGTTGCATCAGGATCGGTTGTTACCAGAGATCTCTTTTTCCAATCTGTATAGATCCCTACATCTGTGTGTATTCGCCGAAGATTGATCGTCTGATACCATATATTCCGCCCAAGATTGAGAACTGCATTCAACCAAGCGGTCCATAGATCATAGATTCTGCAAGCGTGTTCTCGATACTCTTTTTCTTGCCTCATCCGTAATCCATATTTTGCGCTTATATTGTCTGTAACCGACTTGCTGTACAATTTCGTGTGTGCATAGCACTGAATACAATAGATTTTGCGTGTACGGATGCACAAGGAATAGGGATGAATCTGTCCGAACTGGGTTTCCACATTATATGGTTGGATATAGTGCTTCAATGACTTTAACTAAGTTTAATGTTAATTAATTTTTTGTATTCTTTACTACTTTTTCCAATGTTTGCTTGCAGGTATAACGCTCTAACTTATCTTTTCCCTTAGCATAATTTTACTTTCTATCGCGCAACTTATTCAGCAACATTTTTTTTATTTATATTTTTAAGCCAAGCTAAAATTACTCATATCATTAAAATACATACCTATATTGATATTCCAAATTAGCGTTAAATTAAGCGCTTCTAATCTAAAGCCAACCTTGAACAAAACCTTAACATTCTACAAACAACCGGTGCGTATGATTATTTTTTATATATTTTGAATTAAATATCAGGTATACGAAATATAGTTCACATAACAATAATTTAGCCTGAGAAATTATTTAAAATATTTTAATAATTTCCTAACAATATTTCAATTTCAAAATGTCCCAAAAAAAATCGCAGAAGCTTTTTGCTTCAAATATTTTAATTAAAACCAAATAAGATCATTTGCCCTAAACCAATAAAACTGGCGTCTAGGCATGTGTTTAACGAAATTTACATACACTTGCTGTTTATGGTTTAAGAAAATTTACGTTATTAATTTAATATATATGTGAATGCCACCAGTCGCCTTCATCTTTAGCTGCCACAGATTTTGTATTTACATTTTTTTTGGTATTTTTTTTCTATGGCATGACTGTCGTCAGCCACAGCAGAAATAAGCAAAAAGATGAATGCCATAAAAGTCAATGTCATGGTGTTTCTTGAAAATGTTTTTACATACAAACACATACATACATATATAAGTTATATGACGATATATTTAAAATACAAACAAATTTGTTCTTGCTTTAAATAAATGGTGGTTGGTTCTTCGTCGTCATCATGTTTTGTAGGCACTTTTTTGCAAATGACGTACAAACTTCCAAAAATTATTGAGCAGGAATGAAAAAAATCTGAAAGATTGTAAGAAACAAAATATAAAAACGTTTTTCATCTTCCTTTTCGTTTTATCGAAATAAAAGTTAATGTTCTTGAAAATGTCAGCAACAGCGGTTAGATATAATTTCTTACATTCTATACTTGTTGTTGTTTTTTGTTGTTATAAATTGGTACTCAACTAGAGCTTAACCCGGTGATCTTCGCTACCCCAATCGTAGTAAAATAACAAGTGTTAAAGAATTTAAAAAAAAAATTAAATGACTACCGGAAATTTTTTGTAGTTTTTAGGATTATATTAGGGTGGATAGAAGTCATAGGAAAGGAAATGACTCTACGAAAAATTCTAAAAAGCAAAATGGACTTTGGCTTTGTAGAATTTCAAAAATGTGTATTATGCAGGGACCCGAAATAACTGTTATTTTTTTTTTAAATAAGCAATTGGTTATAGAAAAAATAACTGCAAACAAATAGGTCCCGTAATAACAATTATAAATAACTCAAAAAAGTTTTAGTCTATGATAACCATTATGAAAAATTTTAATTTGTTTAGGTCTTTGATAACCATTATGAAAGATTTTTATTTTTTTTGGTCTTCAATAATCATAATGAAAGATTTTTATTTATTTCGGTCTCTGATAACCATTATGAACGATTTTTATTTTTTTTGGTCTTCAATAACCATTATGAATGATTTTTATTTTTTTGGTCTTTGATAACCATTATAAAAAATTTTTATTTTTTTGGTCTTCGATAGACTATAGCTATTACAAATATTTATACCCTACACCACCATAGTGATATTTCGTATAGTGCCCCAAGGACAAAGTCTATTGAATTTGGTTAAAATCGGTCTATTATTTCTAATAGCCCCCAAACGATTGTCCTATCTGAAAATAGATAATCCCTCATAAATATCTTAGTTATATAGATATCCAAACCAAATTCAGCACAAATAAGTTTTATATAAGCCGAACTCTCACTACTAAATTTTGTGACGATTGATCCATAATTAGTCATAGCTCCCATACAAGGCCCACTTCCGAAAAGCATTTTAACGAGTATAGATTTCTTAAAAAATTTGGTATTCAAATAAAATTTAGCACAAATAACTTTCATATATACAGAAGACATGTCACTTAATTTTATGCCGATTGGTCCATAATTAGTCATAGCTCCCACATATTGCACATATTAAAAGAAAACTGTTTATAATCATAAATATTCTTGATTCTTATGAAATTCTGAACCAATTTATCTTTCTCTGTCTATTTTAAAATACAAGAAAACCAGGTCCATGCGACCAAAAAACTTTGTTGGTACTCATAATGTTTACGAAAGACCAAAAAAAATAAAAATCTTTAATAATAGTTATCAAAGACCTAAAAAAATAAAAATATTTTATAATGGTTATTGAAGACCAAAAAAAATAAAAATCTTTAATAATAGTTATTAAAGACCTAAAAAAATAAAAATCTATCATAGTGGTTATTGAAGACCAAATAGAATAAAAATCGTTTATAATGGTTACCAAAGACCAAAATAATATTGGTTATTTTTAACTGTTATTCAGGGACCATTTTTCAAAAATTCTTGATAAACAATTATTTCAGGATTTTTTCCAATATTGGTTATAACAGTTATGTCCCTGGTATTATGTAGTGCAAGTGTTGAAGCAATACATACAAATATACTGATAAAATTAAAAAAATACTAAAGTCGCAATGAGTGAAGCTTCGCTAATAACAATAACTGAAAGACCATTTACAATGGTAACAAAATGCTTCATACTATGGTTAGAGGCTTTAACTGTAAATCAGAGCATTTAGTATCAGAGCTGACAAGCCCATTTAAAATTATATTTCAAGAAAATAGTACCAACTCGATAGTTGTCTGTAGACATCAAGCAAACAAACAAACATATACACATTAATTTTTATATATAAAGATAGTCGTATGTACTATCAAGTGAATGGGAAATAAAACTGAAAGTCTTTCGTCGAAAATAAATACTCTTAAAGTAGAACGATGAAAGTATGCAATAAGAAAGAGAGTTTTCTAACGGAATGCCATTATCCTCATAACTGTCATTATTTTCATTTCCACATCAACAACATCATCAACGTCATCGTCATCGTTGTCATCATCATTATCATCATAGTGAACATCAAACATCATTAGAACGGAAGGAAGGATGTTATTAATATTATGCTTTGTAAAATAAAAAGAAAAATTTAAGGATTTCTTACGTTTTTTTTTCCAAATGAAATTAAATATTGTACAAAATGCAATAAGATATTCTTATATGTACTTTGTTTTTTGGATACAAATGATATCAGTGTTTACCCAGTGGAAAGCTTAAGAATGACAACTGTTTATTTAAATATTGCAGCAAAAATGGCAATTAAGGGAACATTTAATTTTATATATAGAATAGTTAATGTTAATGTACTTTTGTAAATTATAATAAAATTGATAGTTATGGCTAAATAATATACAAAGAATAGAGTAGGGCCTTAAGGCCTTAATACTTTTATCCCACATCATCCCCTTAATGACTAACAAGCAGGTGACTTAAACTCCCTTATAATAATACAAAGGTAAGTTTCATCCCTTTAAAGCACAAATTCCAAACTTAAAGGGCATCATCCTAATTATTGCCACAATATTTTCTTTAGCTTTTTTCTACTGTAATTTCAAACAAAATTCTTAAACCAAAAGAAGCACTCAAGTGTAAATACCTAAAAGTTATTTTAAAATACATAAATCGTTATATAAATGTTTGAAAAAAAGAATATATATAAAGAAAACAACACATTTCATAAGACGAAAAACAATAAGAAATTAAATAAATAGAATGCTACAAAATGAAGAGCAAAAAAATAAATAAACATAAAAAATACATAAACTTTTATTTTAAACTTTATTTTCACAATACTGTAAAGAATTTTAAGTAAAATACGAAAAAATGCCAGAAGATTATAAAAAAATTAACAAGTTTTAAAAACAATAGGAAAAAAAATCAATTTAAAAAAAATGCAACACTTATTTAAACAATTTTAAAAGAAAACTGTTTTTTAGTTTATTAAAAAAAAGAAAAACAAAGTTTAAAGATTTAAAGATTAGCACTGAAATGTTACACAAGTTAACAAACTATAGTTTGGAACACAGCAAACAGATTGGTTGAAAATCGGCTGTAATAAAAAAAATAAAAATAAAATTTAATTAAGTAAAACAAGATTTTATTGTAGTCACTAAATAACTATATATTCAATCGATTTTTTGTGTTTGGAACTATAATTTTCAAAAAACTAGGTCTGTTGTCAAAAACTTAACTCATGCAGCAATAAAATACACGTTAGTCCATTTTTCGATGTAAGTTTTGAGTTTATTAAATATAAACATTAGGGTGGCCCTTAATAAACAAAAGTTGGATTTTGACCATTCTCACCCTCCAGTTTGGTAAAAAAAAGGTAAATCGGTTGGGGATAAGACGTTCCGCAAGCCCTTTGAAGTTTTGAGATGCATTTACAAGGGGAAAAAATGCATTTTTAAAAGAATCGAAATGTGTACGTAATTATCGTTCTAATGAGACATAAAAAACAGAAATTGGTCAAAAAATATTAAAGTTATTAAAAATTCGCCAGGCCATTAACGTGTCTCAGGCAACTAGAACCAAAAATGTAGGAACAAAATTAACATATTTTGATAAATATTAAAATAAAAGCTCATTTTTACTTAAAATATGTCCATATTTACTTGTATATGAGTTTTTGTCTTCGTAGGATACCGTTAACCTATTCGCAAATATGACCAAAAAAATAAAAATTGTTTAACGGCTGTTTCAAAAATCCATTTTCAAATTTTTAAAAATTTTGTTAAACAAATTTCAGAATTTTTTGATCATCTTATTGGGATTTATAAAGAATATAATAGGAAATAAAAATGTGAAAAAATTATGAAAATATCTCTTAGAGTTTTTCCGTACCTGCGATTTTAAATTTTGAAATTTTCGAGAAAAACAAATTATTTGGCAATTTTTTGGTGAATGAGCTCTATTTCCTTACTCTTATGAATTTTAAGCAAAACTTATTCAGAATATTATAGTACAGATAATTCTAAATATACTCTGAAACTTTTACTAAAATCGGAAAACGTTAATCCTTAAATCATGAATGTCAAAAGTCAAATTTTTCAATATTTGAAATATTTTCAAAAATTTGAAAATGTATTTTTAAAACTGCCGTTCAAATTTTTTTATTTTTTTGGTCATATCTGCGAATAGGTTAACGGTAGCCTACGAAGACAAAAACTCATATACAAGTAAATATGGATATATTTTAAGTAAAAATGAGCTTTTATTTTAATATTTATCAAAATATGTTAATTTTGTTCCTACCTTTCTTGTTCTAGTTGCCTAAGACACGTTAATGGCCTGGCGAATTTTTAATAACTTTAACATTTTTTTACCAATTTCGGTTTTTTATGTCTCATTAGAACGACAATTGCTTACACATTTCTATTCTTTTAAATTATATTGGAAAAGTAATTTTTTAATGGCAAAATTTTTACAAAAACTGAAAAAAATGCTTTTTTCCCCTTGTAAATGCATCTCAAAATTTCAGAGGGCTTGCGGCACGTCCAACCGATTTTCCTAAAATTTTTTCAGGATGATTTTTTTACTAATGTTCACCAAACTGGGGGATGAGAGTGGCCAAAATCCAACATTCGTTTATTAAGGGCCACCCTAATATACATATGTTCCTTTATACAGGACAAGTTTTCTTGCCGCAAGTCTAAGTTTATAGGAGAGAGAAGCAAGAAGATAGAAGAGGGGTACACACTTGCTTGTACTGGCAAGTCTATTCAATTCTCTTTTGTTTTTTCATTTTCACAATGGCGTCTATTATGCTTTGGCATACAAAATTGAACACATACTTGCTGTGTGTAAACAGACGAACAAGATTAAAAGGGAATCGAAGAGACTTGCTTCAAGTAAATTTGCTGTGTGTAAAAGCAGACTTAGAAACAATTTTTGACAACTACTATGAAAGATAGTTGCGAATAACAATATAATTTCATGGGAAAAATCAAAAATTTCAAAAAAAAAGTAACTTAAATTTCTTTTAAAGTGTAAGAGCTGTGTCAGTGAAATAAGCAGATTTATTTTACTATATTTTTGCTTTATAATGAAAATGCATTTAATATCTAACTGTTTGTGAACTTGTTATGAGTTGTACAAAGCTTTGCAAACTAAATGTAGTAGAATATGACAACGTATAAAGTATTTAAGCAATAAATTTCAGTAATTTTGGTTGTGTAGTTTGGACGTACGTGGGTTTAACACAGACGGACAGGCAGACCGGATTAGTTCAGCCGACTTAGAATTTCACAATGATCAATAATATAGTATACTAGCTGACCCGGTGCGCTTCGCCACACCAATTAGAAGAGTGAAATAGTACTATTAAGTCTCCCTTTGTGAATCTAATTGTAAATGTCTAATTTCATATTTCTGGGTCCATTATTATAGAAAATGCAAAAGAAAGTTACCACTAAAGTCACCTTTTGTGAATTCAAATTCATTCAGAATCATGTGTGCCTAATTTTGAATTTTTAGGTTTATTATTATAAAATATTCAAAAAGTACCATTGCAATGTTTACCAGCAAAGCATACGAAAGTGTTGTTGCTTTCAACATGCGTGTATTCAGTGAAGAACGACAAAAAAAATAATAAGACAAAGTTGTTTGTGTATTTTGTATTGCTAGTGCTGTGTGCTCTAGTGAGTATACAAAACACACAGCCTATAGCTAAGAGCAATTACAAAAACAAAAGAATACCAAGAGTATAGGGCTTGGGCATGACTGCATTAGAATATAGAAAAGGTACCAAAAAACCCACACTTGTGGTTTCCCACTCACTCGGGTCCATATAAGCTTTATTTCATGTTTCTAGGTTCATTGGTGAAGAAATTACAAAAAGTACCATTCCAATACAGAAAAAGTACCAAAAAGTCTCCCCCTAGAATTCTCACTCACCTAGGACCATATATTCTTAATTTCAGGTTTCTAAGTTCATTGTTATAGAAATTTCAAAAAAGTACCATTAGAAGAACAAAAAAGTACCTATAGTTCAGTTCACACATTTTGGTACCTAAATATTATCCCCTATTCCTAACGCTTACTTCACTAAGATGCATATCAGCTAACTTTAATGTCTATAACCCCCATTAACACGAAGTCTGGTTATGTGTTAACTAATAGTTAAACTGACAGTTTTCATACAAAAATATTTTAAACCGACAGTATAACTATTAGTTAAGACATAACCAGGCTTCGTGTTAATGGGGGTAAGTGTAATAATTAATATACTAAAAAAGTACCATTAGGAAAAAAGTTCCAATTTCCCTTTTCCTCCTTGAACACCCCTAAAGCTTGAAATTTAAAAATACTCCATTTTGCCAAAATTGTTTATGCTACAGACATGTCTCAAACGATTGAAATCTGTGTTAATGTGCCCAAGAAAAAATATCTTTTAAAAAAAGTACCAAAATGTTTACCCGGATTTGGCCCAATATACTCCTATTCACTCGAGTTCCAAATAACATCATGTTAGTTAATTTTTGTATGTCGTGTATAATTTTATAATATTTATGAACACCCACCCAGTAAGCACCAAAGCCTCAAAATTTCAAGCACTTGAACAATTTGTTGGAATTTGACTTGAATGCAAATGTAATTATACTTTAAACATGAAAAATATTTGAAAATTTATTTATTTTTCAAACAAAAAACATATGGTTTGAATTTATGTTTCCTTTTTACTGGAGAATGCTATTGAAATAAAGTGTAATACAACTGTAATTCAATTGCTTGACTATAATTCAAGCCTTGAATTACACTTGCTTTCAACTTGAATTCCAGTAAAAATGCTTATTGGGCAATAAGCATTTATACTGGAATTCAAGTTGAATGCAAGCCTTTAATTATAGTCAAGCAAATGAATTATAGTTGTATTACACTTTATTTCAATAGCATTCTCCAGTAAAAAAAGGAAACATAAATTCAAGCCATATGTTTTTGTTTGAAAAATATTTAATTTTTCTAATATTTTTCAAGTTTAAAACATATTTACATTTGCATTAAAGTCAAATTCCAACAAAGTGTTCAAGTGCTTGAATTTTTGGGGCTTTGGTGCTCACTGGGCATGTTCTTATTCTGAATGAAAAAGTTTGGGAAAAAAAGTCATGTTCGATTAATAATATTTATTACAAAATTCATTCCAATTATGCATTTGTTTTTTCTGTGTACGTTTTGAAATCATGAAACATGTTTCAAATAAAGCATAAAAAGTTTTTTTTTTATTCGAAGAAGTCATTTAAACAAGAACCCATGTTTCTACAAAAAAATATTGTTACAACAAACAACAAATGTTCATCATACAACAAGCCTATAAATTAAAAAAAATATATATATGTATTTATTGTAAATTTATACAAAAAAAAAAAACAAATTTAAAAAACATCAAGCAAATTCCGTTATGACTGGTGATTTACATTTTCCGTACATTTCCTGTAAAATGAGAAAACGAGCAAAATACTCACAAAATATTATGAAAGTAAAACAAAACAAAGGGAAATAAAATAAAAAATTAAAACTTTTACTATTAAAATACATACGTTTCACCACGAGAACATCAATATTAAAAACGCACACGCAGCGTATACATAGATCTGTTGGTTTTTGTTATTTTACCACTAAATGAGCAAAGATAAAGGAACACATCAAGAGACACAAACATACTGGAAAAAAATTAATGAAAAAAAAAAAAAAACAAAATACTCATAAAAATCATGGTAAACAAAAAATAATAAATGACAAAAAATATTAACAGCACGAACAATAAGAACAACAATAATAATAGAGATAGCAATAATAACACAAACAACAGCAACACATACATAAATAATTTGTATTGCCAATGTGATTGTGTTTTATAAATTTATATAGAGATTAAAAAAAAATAACGTATTTTTTATACACAAAAACAAATATACACGTCAATACACGTACTCTTACTCTACCTCTTACTCATTAATTTGTTGTCCCCATATGTGTGTGTGTGTGTTTCTACCACACTCATCCTTGTATGTACATTATGGTGGCCCTAAAAATAAGTTATACATTCAAAGGTTGAAAAGGTCCTTTTTCAGGTTTTTATGATTCATATTAATTGCAAAGGAAACATATGAAATATTGGTATCATGTGAAATGTCTTTGAAAAGTGCTTTCATTTTTCAATGAAAGCATTTCACTGGTAGCTTTTTCAGCAGGCTTTAGGAAAGCTGAAGAATTTGTACAAATAAAACAATAGAGCCAATGAGAATTTCAGACCGTCAAGGTTTATTTGTAAAAATATCAAAGCTTAAAAAAAACCAACACTAAAGAGTGATTTATTTTTTCCTGGTTATTAAAACACCAGAAACTTCCAAAGATAATATTACGTTCAATAATTAAAAATACGGTAGCTGGATTACTAATTTATCATTCAATTAAATATGTCTAAAAATCGAAGGCAAAAGTAGAATGGTATTGCTTTAAAGCGGGTATCATTCTTTACGAAAAAGTTTGAACGGAATTCAACAACAGCCTTACTATGGAAGCTGAAACGTGTATAAAAATGGACCTCAAAAACATACCCAAATTTATAGTGGCAGCAATATTAGGTGATGCCGACTGAAAATATAAATATACAATTAATAATTTTGAAAAATGGAAATGGTTTGGAAGCAATTTGAAGAGAACAACTTTTGTCACCTTATATAAATATAACTCCGGAAATAAATGAATAAATGAATGCCTGCAGAAACGTTTGCAGCATCTCACAAGTCATCAGTGATGACTCATCACCATTCTTCAACAAGGTTTCGGCCCAATTTAGCTCCCTGTCGTTATTCGAAAGCTGCAATAGATTGTTATCGAAGAAATCAGGTTGGCCTAGTAAAAAATTATAGTTCTTTTTTTCGCAATTTGAAATAAGTGTGTAGAGCAGATAGGAAGAAATGTTGTGCAAAAACAAGGATTTTATTAAGAAGGTATTAATTTCAGTTTCTTCTTTTAGCTTTTCTTGAACAATAATAAATGAGTATCATTTTGTGGTTCAAACCATAGAGAAAACACATAGAGCGGAAACTCTCCTGTCAAAGACCTAACTCAGTTGTCAAAATCCTAAGCGATGAGAATGTATTAGTACAAAAAACTATGTGAAAACAAAAACAATAGGTCATTGACAGGAGAGTTTCCGCTCTATGTCTATTCTCTATGGTTCAAACGTATTCAATCGTTTTTTTGTTACACAAATACTAAATATTAGGTCTGTTCATTTACTTTCCCAGTAAATACTTGCAACGAGAGAATAAAATCAAAATTTACAAAATTACTCTCTTAAATTCTCAAAAATAGTAAAAAGTAAATAAACGATTTTCCAGTAACAATTGTTTTATACACACAATTTTCTTATTTTATTCCTTTTAAAATGTATATATACTCACATTTTCTTAAATTTTATTGAAAATTCTTTTTTTTACATTCTTTCACCACAAAAATAAAATTGTAAATAAATAAACAAGAACACAAAACATATGAAATATAAGATGCTAACTATTAAGAGTTCAAAATAGAACTCGTAATAGTTTGCAACGAGAGAACATTCTCTAAAATTTGATTTTTTCTCTACTTGAAAGTTTTTTGAGTTAATGAACGCTTTTCCAGTAACAATTGTTACTAACTAGTAACAACTTTTAGTTATTGAACATAGCTATTATGTGAACAATTTTTTATATCGACTTTTTCAAAAATTAACCCTATACCGTACAAAAAGGTTAAATCCTTAAAAAAAAATTTTAGAAATAGTTTTAACAATTAGTGAACAAATATAAAATTTCTTCTAAATTCTTAAATTTTAAATCGCTAACCCATGATAGGTGCAACAATTTTTTGCTCATTTATGGCCTACTCATTGCTGGCATAAATTATGCCTTTATTCTACCTTTTGCACTTCATTGTAATCTTTTAAGAAACAGTCAACAGTATAATATCCGAGCAGTCCTTTTTATAGATTTTGAAATGTCGTTTGACACGCTTAACCATACAGCAATATTATGCAACAAACTACAATATCAAGAAATGGAATTGTGTGAGTCCTTCGAGATAGTCTTAAAGACATTGACAATGCTGACGATATTTGTCTTCTCACACATTCACATGCTGGTACGGAGCACAAGATGCTCCGTCTGAAAATAATGCGGATTTTTTATCGAAAATAATACCACTGTTCACATTGGTGGCACACATGTTGGTAGGAAGAATCGTTTTGGCTACCTTGGCAAACCACTCAACAAATTACAATACAAAGAGAAATATGTAAACGCAAATGGAAGCCACCATTGTCAAACAGGTAATCGAATGGAATCCCCATGTAAGCAGACGTAGAGGACGACCTGTTCATATATGGAATCTGCAGATTGATTTAAAATTAAGGAGAGTTCGTAAAAACTGGAAAAAAAACTTATGCCATTGGTTACGGCCATACGCTCCTTATAACAAAACAGGAATTAATATATACTAGGATCGGCTGGTGGCCGAAATTCTACCACTTTAAAAATGCTTTTTACCACTTTTATGGATAAAATTTTTAACTATTTGTTTTATATTGTTCACATCCACAGATAAAAACCTTTTAAACCATATATGTTTCATCAATATTGGTGGACAATAACATACTTAAAAGTGTACCACAAAAAAACGAGTGGCCTATTTATATATAAGATGATTCATACATAGAGTTTTTAATTTCCCGACGTTTTTTGATTCCCGGGAATAGGGAAATTTTTTTTTACATTCCCGTGTACCCGGCTATTCCCGAAATGTACATAATGATACTGTAATGGTATAATGATACTGTAAATAAGGAATATTATAGACAAATTTCATAAAGAAACTTAGTGTTATAATTATTCAATATCAGAGCTTTGAATTAATTAATAAAATTTGAGCTTAATTCACTAAAATCTCAATCCGTAATTAAAGAATTTCAGCCTTTCTTTCATTCCATAAATCCATTCCTGACATTAATTTTCTTTAGATTCATTTCAAAGCCTTTGTTTAAACTGAATTAATTTTAAAGTTAATTAATAACAGAATTTATTCAAACTTTGAATGATTAAATTTTTGTTAAAATAAATCATTTACTAAATTAATTGAAAAAATTGTCTTAAGCTTTTTTGTACTAGATTTGAGCTCAAGATAAATTTAATCATTTAATAAATTTTTGAAGCTATTTTGTTATGGATTTGAAGAAGAAATTTAAAGAAATTAGAATGATTCAATAAGAAATAAATTCCATAAAAAATGAATTCACTTTTAAATTTTCATACGAAAAACCTCAAATAAATAATAACAATAAGCTGTCTATTATTGCCGAGATATAAGCGAAAAACTGTAAAAAACTTTTCACTGTTTTTTGGTGAAAAAAAAGTTCTAACTTGTTTTCTATGTATTTTCGTCAGTTTATAATTCCCGGGATTCCCGACTAAAAATCCCGGGAATCGGGTAGTGAAAAATTGGCAAAATTCCCGTGAAATTTGTACCGGGAATTCCCGGTATAAAAACCCTATTCATACAGCAATATATCCGCTATAGTCCAACATAGATCGCTGTTTAAAATCGAGAAAATCGGCCCTCATTGGCTGAGATATTAAGAAGAAAAGCGACTACCTCTATTTTTTCACCAAATTTTTTTGCAAACCATTTTTTTTCTCCAACATTTTATTATTGCCAACAATTGTTTTTCACAAAAAATTGTTTTAAATATTTTTCTAAAAGTATACTTTGGTGAAGAATGAAGACACAGCCAAATGCAGCAGTATTACTTGTTTTATTTATTTTCGTCTTTATTTTTTAATCCTCATTTACCCCACCATTCATAAACAATTTTTAAATTCATACTGGTTTAGAAAACAAAATTTCATACCAAATTAGTTTTATTATCCTTTAATAAATTTTAAAAATTAGTTTTGTATAAGAGCTTTAGAATCGAAAAGTATGTTTATTTAAAATACGTTTAAAAATATTTTGAAATCTAAAGTTTGGAATTTGAAAAATTCATGAAAATTGTCTTTTTTTTTTTGTTATAAAATTATATCAAAAGAGTTTTATATTTTATATTTATACATTTGACACAGACCTTGAATCTTCAAATAAAATATACAAGCTCGAAACTTTATTCGATTTTGCTAAATTTTTCAGCATATTGCTTTTAGATAACGGAGAACAATTAGGCATCGGGAACATCGAGGGCACCCGTAATGTATAAGAGTAAATACAGTGATCTCGTGAAAACGTGTAAAATTTTAAAACAAAAGTAGAGCTACACATGCTGGGATTACCCAAATTAAAAATCAATGCAATAAATAAAACGACAAAAACTCAGAAAATTTTGTTGACCTTTTAAAGTAGTAAATGTCTTTCCGAGTCTTTCTTATTTTCGGGTATTCACGTTTTCGCGAGTTCACTGTATTCAAGAATTGTGTTGCTGCTGTTATTGCTCTTGTATTTATGCATTTATGCCAAGTTTTTGTTATATAGTGCTCATAAAACATAGCAAATGAAGATGAATGAAACACTCGTACTAGAAATGTAGTTATGTACTTATATGTTGTTTTAAAAAATACTCTCATCAAATCAGGAATAATAGTATATACTGTTAGTGTATGCAGGAATCTAAAAAAGTGTGCATGTATGCGTGTATAGAATTATCTTTCTAAGGACACACAACAATAATAAAATAACAAAAAAAAGAATCAGGTACAAACTAAAAAAACTCTTATGCTTTGGAAAAAAACACTAACGCATCAGTCATGTGTTTGTTGGAAGTCACATAAATATGTAAGTAGTTTTATGCATACACACTCACACACTCACATAGATACTCTATTATCGTACAATTGAAATCACTCCAGCACCCAGTAGTTCCAGGAGACAGTCCCGAACTAGTGATGTTACCCATCATTTAGCGTGGGAACTAGTTACTTCAAACCTGTAGGAGGATAACTCTCCAATATATTGCTTCTGGTGGGTAAAATAACTACTTCTAAAGTCCAGTACAAAATAAATACTACACTATAATATACTTAAAGACACTAAAGGCCCAACTATAATATGCATAAGCTAGCTTAAGATAATGTCAAAACCGATTGAAATGTCTGTCTAATGCTTAAGGAAATCCGAAGAAACTTTTAGATGACCATTTGCACATTTATGTGCAACATGCAATTTAAAAAATACGTATTTCTTATTATTTTATCAAAATAAATAAATTTTCTTTATCCTTTTCATTTATTTCCCTATTTTCTTTGTATAAAATAAACAAACAGCAGATTTCGATAAAAAATAAAATTTGACGAAACTTGACGAAACTCTCATAAGTACACTATAGTTTGTCACATACATTTTATATGTATTCGCACAGTTGCTTAAGCTGACTTAAGCTAGTGTATGCATATTATAGTTGGGCCTTTAAGTTACTATTGACTTGATGTTATGCAACATGGGATATCAGTATACTTAAGCAAAAATAAAAATACACTGTATGAGAATTATATCAACAATACAATTTGTATAAAACGAGTTTATACGAATTACTCACAAAACTTTTAAAGTGACTACTATAGATTATTTAGTGACACTTAAGTGACAATTGTCTTCTCGCTAGATTACCTGGGATGTATAAAGTAACCAATTGTCTTCTATCTGCACTGCAAAGACCACATACGTGTCAAATGATCCAAAATAAATATATAATTGGATTCAGCCAAGTGATCAGACATTAGTGACAATTACTGTTTGTAAGGGATACATTGATTACTTGACTGTTTTGGGTCATTTGGCAGGTATCTGCTCTTTGTAGTGCAGAGAGAATATAGTTAGTTACTTTATACATCCCAGGTAATCTAGCGAGAAGACAATTGTCACTTAAGTGTCACTAAGTAACTCTAGATTACTTTAAAAGTTTTGTAAGTAATTCGTACAAACTGGTTTTATACAAATTGTATTGAATAATTCTCATACAGTTTATTTACATTTTGCTTAAGTATACTGACAAACAATGTAACTATCGTAAAGTCAGTTGTCACTTAAATGTCTCTAAGTAAAGTAGATTCTAGTCACTTTAAACGTTTATTATGTACTGATCAAGTAACCAGTTAGCTAGCTAGTGAAATAACTGTAGCTATGTAACCGGTATGTGAGTCCGATGCGTTGACTACTTTGGACCAGCTATCAGACAGTCTCATTCAGGGATGGCAAAATTGGTACAATTGTACTTTTTTTGGTACAATTTGATCTTTAAAAGTACAATGGTACAATTTGAAAATTTATTTCAAAGTTAATATATTAAAACCAATTTACGAATTTATGTTCTCTATCAATTATATCAAAATATTAACAATACAATTTTAAAAATTATATTTATGAGCTTTTGAAATAAAGAAAAAAAATTTCACACTCGTAATTTTAAGTGTTTTTTGAACCAAAAAGTATATAAACAAATTTAAGCCATTATCATTGCCATTATTTTATGTTGAATATGAATATGCATAGAATTTTTAATTCCTAATGACAGAATTGTTTTGCTGTGGCTAAAATATGTTAGATGGGTGATATAAATTCGATAATTTAAACTACGATGCTTCATTATCAACTGAATATCTGTTGCTAGAACCAAAAGAATGAATGGATGTAATGGAATCGATCCAAATTTATTCATTACAACTGTTCATTTGTTCATTGTATCTTTAAAAAAATCCCGAAATTTCACTGGAATTTCAAAAAAAATATTCTCGCGAAAAATCTTTCCGTGGAGGAACCCTAGTTTTGTTACAATTACAGTCGAAAAAGTACAATTTCTGATGCTGATTCGTACAATTTTTAAATTACATTTGCCATCCCTGGTCTCATTTTAATCATAAATGGTAAATAAGGAGGGGGTCATGCTTGGGACATTTTTTTCTCCATTACCCCACTTGGTGACATTTGGCTTCCACAAAGCATCTACATCTTATACGAATTGTTGCAGTTTTTTTTTCGAGTATTTCCCATGTAGATTGCACTGTCCTAATTATTGGAGTATCATGCGTCTCCATGTACGCTGTTACCATTAGATCCATTGTTATTGTTTGTATCAGTTTAAACGGTTGTTGTTCCAGCTAAGTAGATGATTGGTCTGATGTAGCGGGTCCTAGGATACATGTATGATGTTGCCATAAGGATGCAATCGATTGTTATTATTGCCTTGTGTCAGTTTCGTTAATCCGTTGTTATTTCTGTTAAGTAGATGATTGGTTTGCTGTAGCTGGTCTAGGGTAATGGTGCTGCCATCTGTCGTTGCCTAGAAACAACGCCCTCTGTGTATTTGGTGTAGTGGTGGGGAACCTTGCTGATCTTTGATTCCTACCTTTTTTTCTCCCAGGGGTGGCGGGTTGCCTGACCTTTTCGATGATGTTATCCTCTTTTCCAGGTGGAGGAGTTGTCAGGGGCTTCTTGGATGGATTGTTTAGAGGGAGGTTAATTTTAAAAAACTCGAAAACCATAATTTTTAATTTTTCGTCCTCTGCCAGGTATCGAACCTGGGGTGCTTGGCTTTGTAGGCAAGCACTTTAACAACTACACCATGCCGCCACTCAAGCTTGGGACATGCACGTGTTAAAATAACTAGTCACGCAAAAGCACTAGTTCGGGACTGTCTCCTAGAACTGCTGGGATATTTGTGGATAAATGTGTGTGTGTATACACAATCATTTAAATGTAAATAATAAACACGTTTTGTGTTTACTCAAGTTTGAAAGGTTGTTGTTGTTGTTATTGTGCAAAACGAAAAACAAAATACATATTTGTTAAAAATTATAATTTTTCTCTTTTTTCTTCAATTATTCTCTTTTTGAATTTCTTGTATCATTTTGTTTGTTTAAAAGGAAATGTACATATGTACACGCAGAGAAAAAATATAATTGGGCATGGTTACTGTAACCATTTAAACAGTGTTACAAGATTTTTAACAATATTATAGTCACAGTAACTATTTACATGATGTTGGTAACCATAATATGGTTAATTTATGATTCACATGATTGTATCAATCATATATGTATATGGTTACAGTAAACAAATATATGTTTGTGGCAACCATATTTATGATGAATAATTTTATCATAATATGTTGTTCTCAGATTATGATAAGCTTTAAGCCGAGAGCGACATAATATGATACCTCCTTCATCATATGAATGGTTGTCGCAAACATATATTTGTTTACAGTATGGTTATATATATATATATATATATATATATATATGGTTGATACAATCATGTGAATCGTAAATTAACCATATTATGGTTACCACAATCATGTAAATAGTTACTGTGACTATAATATTGTTAAAAATCTTGTAACACTATTTAAATGGTTACAGTAACCATGCCCAACTATACTTTTTCTCTGCGTGTAAGTACGTGTGTAAGTTTTGTCAGTATGTGTACTAAAATTACATTTATTTAAGTATTCAAGAGTGTTTTTTTATTTGTTTTTGTATGCTATGGTGCGTGAGCAAAAATGTTTATTTTTGTGCATTTTGTTTATTTTTTTTAGTTTTTTAAAGTTAATGATTTTTATTTGAATTTAATTTTGATTTATAGCAAAATTTACTTTTTTGTTACGTGCATGTCACTTTTGGTTTGTAACCAAGGTTATAATAACAGCTTAGAATAAATAGAGTAAATAAAAAGCATAATTCAAAATAATTCCCCTTAGGGTGCGTTTCATATTTATAACGTCAGTTTATTATTTGTTATATATTTTTAAATATTTACTAACACAGTGATACTAAAATGAACAAAAATAATATGCAGGGGATCTCATGTAGCAATTCTGTTTCATTAGAGTCAATAAAATACCAAAATACTTACAGTTTTTCTCTATCACTTGAATTATATGGGTTTAAACTTTTAAATAGAAAAGGATTTGTAAAAATCGGTTGGAAAATGACTTAGTTGCGGTCAGCAAAATCCAGGATACTGTTACCTATGTGTTGTTAAGAAGAAAATAACACGCACAGCCATTTTCCAACCAATTTTCAAATTTATGTTTAAAAGGTAAGAGATAACATATTCATACATATCGTCACCTGAAATGCAAAAGCGCGTAACAACCAAAAAATTTTAAATTCAAATCTTCACGAATTTTTAGCTTTCTATTTTTAAAAATATCGACTTTATTGAAGAAAGAAAATCATATTTATAACCACAATACTTAAGATTTTATTATGTTTTTTGTCTTTTGCATTTTAGGTGACGAAATGTATGTATGCATTAAAAAAACTATAAGTATGCTTATTGGTGAAGCATAGTCTAACTCTTTAAAATCATTAAGGAGATTTGTTAATGACAGATTTCACTTGCAACATTGTTTTTATTGATGTTGCTGTTTTATCAAGATATAGATATACTGCATTTTATTGTTTCATAATTATAACAATTTATTTAGAGATTTTTTTACCATTTTTTTGATTCTATTATAAGTTTTCCCAGAAATAAGTTTTTATTGGTTTTAATGGGTCAAAAGTCGTCGAATATTACTAAATTCTCAGTGTTTCATCATAAAGAAAATATTCTAGTTGCCGTAATATGTACAAAACTTTATCCAACATTTAAAGTAGGGTCACACATGACAAATATTTGACGAAAAAGGCGTATCCACTAAATAAAATATATTTGAATTCTTTTATTTATTCCAAAAACTTATTTTACTTTGGATAATTCAAAACAAAAAAATTAGTTTTTTTTATTTGATGCTATTTGATCTTACAAAACAATTGTAAGAGTAAACACGTCAAACAAATTTGTGCTAAAAAAAAGTGTTACGCTTTTTTGAGCAAATATTTACCATGCGTGACCTTACCTTTAGTCTTTAAGTTCCGACTGTAATTGAATATGATACATTTATTTTACCATTTGTTGAAATTAGTTTAAGTTCTTATTAAAGTTGTAATGAAACAAATTTAAAAGATGGTTGCGGCATTGAGGGAATTTATCGAAAATCAAAAAATATGAAGATCCAGAATTGAAGCATTACTCCATGAAGACTGTTTTCGAGCTCAACAAGAGCTTGCAGGATTATTTTAAGCTCCTCATGCAGTAATTTCAAATTGTTTGCGAGCAGCAGTATTCGTCCAAAGCAGGGAAATTGGGTACCATACGAATTGAAGTCGCGTAACCTTGAAAGACGTTTTGCGTGTCCGAAATTATGTCTGCACGGTATAAAACAAAATCATTACTTGCAATGAAAAATGGAGCCATTACGATAATCCGAAGCATAAGAGATCGTACGTGAATCCCGGCCAAAGAGCCGAATCGACACCAAAGCCAAATATCCATAGCGCTAAGGTGGGACCAAAAGGGTCCTCCATTATAAGCTGCTGAAGTATGGCCATACCAATACAGGGATCCTGTACCAGCCACAACTGATTCATTTGAAGCGAGCATTTGCCAAAAAACCACCAGAATATACGGCCAGACATGAAAATGTAATATTCCATAATGAGAACGCTCGGTCACATGTTACATTACCTGTTAAAATCTATTTAGAATGAAGTGGTTGGGACCTCCCCCGATATATAGTTCAGACCTTGCCCCGTCCGACTACTATTTGTTTCGATGGAAGCTGAATATGTTTCTTTTTGAAACAGAATATCCGATATTGCCTGGATTCGTTCTTGGCCTCAAAGGATGAGCAGTTCTCATCTCTGATTTCACCTAGCCCCCACACAAATGTACCCCAGGATTACTGTTTGAGCAGTCATACAATTTTGAAAATTGCGTATTCTTAAGTAAGGTTTAAATAATTCGCAATCTTGAATTTATTGTGAAAAAAATGTTTATTTGAAACAATCAGTTTTTTTTTTGGCAAATTATACAAATTTTTGATATCAATTTCCCAAAAAAAATTGCGAAACTTTTTTTTGACAAATTGTACTGAGATATTGAAGTTCTTATTTAAATATTAGGAACTGTTTAATTACTACAACAGATTCCTACTAAAGAAGTGGCACCAAAAAAATTATAATTTTAATTTTTACCGAATTTTGTTTGGTATACTAAAATCAGCTGCTATGTCCGTTTTATGGCAATAGTGGTGTACAAACGATTAATTGATTTTTTTAAATCAACACTTAAATTGTGAACTCTCCTTTTGTTGAAACCATTGACGCGTTTATAGAATAAACAATATTCGTGAAAATACCTCTGCAATACAATTTCGTAAAACCACTTACAAATTTTGTTAGCACAATAAAAACAAAATTGACTAAAATGTCTAACAAAAGTCTTTCAGCTAACAAAACTACCAAAAAGTTTTAATTTATTTTCGTTGACTATTTGTTTAGTTTCATTACAATTTTTCATTTTGTATAAATTTTGTTGCATTGTTATCAACAGCAATACGATTGCAATAAAGGCTAAACTGATACACTTTTTTAAATTGCCTAAAGTTAATCGTTTACGTGAATTTTGGTTATTTGTTTTTTTTTCATTTGATATACATACATACGTATTATGTGTTTAGTTCGAATGCAATACGAATGGCTGTTTTAATTATAGGTTTTGATTTGCGAAAGTGTATATTAAAATGCTTCAAAAGTAGTACTAATTATAATTCCATAAATTGTTGTTTTCTTAAAGCTCATGTCTCCTAATCTATTCTTTATTAGTGAATCGTAACCTTTTTAGAGGAACTATGTATACAGATGCGTCGATAAATGTTAATAATTAAATGTTTTTTTGCTAACATTATTAGGTATGTCACTGACATCAAATTCGTATGAAAGTGAAAACTAAAACTAAAAAAAAAATTCCACTTTCAAATGAAAAAGTGAAAATAAAAAATTAAAAATTAAGTAGAAATTTATAACCGGTTATGGCCAATAGGCTAGGTTGTTGAAAATAAATAATAATAAAATAACACAGTGCTACTACGTGATAAAAGACCAAAAAAAAAACAGACCCGAAGTATGCACTTTTTTGTGGGCCCCAATGATTTGGAGCCTCAGGCTCGTAAACAGTTCGGAATTTTGATTTCCTCTCTGAGTTAAAGTTGTAGCCCTTGTCATAATAAATAAAAGTAGTGAACATACAAATTGAAAAAAATTTCATCTTTAAGATCAAAATCGCAAAAAAAAAATTTTAAAAATTCGATTTTTTGTACCTTTTTTCCCCTGTTCAGGTCCATAGGTATCAAACCGTTCAAAATTCAAGGAAACAGTCAACTAAAAAAATGTACCTAAGATCTCAGTAAACAACTTTCTAGAAAATATTAACTTCCTAGGAATGATTCTTAACAGCGTTTAAGTAGGTCAATATAAGTTACTAAAAAGAAAAAACTAAAGAATTAAGTATTTTGGGTCATAAACTATTAAATTATTATAAACTAAAGCATACTTTTAGGCAGTTTAAAAAAATATATTTCTAAATTTATTTCGAATTTTTTAAAATTTTTGCGATTTTGATCTTGAAGATGAAGTTTTTTTGATTTTATATGTTCACAATTTTTTTTCTTTATGACAGCGGCTACGCTCTTTACTTATTTTGTAAATTACATTTATGGAGTTTGACCATCGTGACGTATACGTGTGATACGAATATTTATAAATCTCTCATACGTAATGTGACCCTTAGAGTTGACAATTTGTTGGTCTTTTTGGATTTTCGATGCTCCCAAGTTCTAAAATTGTTATCCGTCAAAATGCTGAAAATTGAGGAAATCTTTGTTTAAAAAAAATAACAATTTTTAAAAATTATTGTATTTCGTTTACCGAATAATGTTTTAATATATAATTTAAATAACTTGATACTAAAAAAAATGTTAAAATTTTGTATTCAATCACGAAATTTATGAAGTCAAATAAATATTTTAGTCCCGGTCCACACTGTTAAACATTAGCTGTAAAACATTTTTAAATTCTCTTTAGAAATTGTATTCGTGTCCACACAGTGAAGTTTTTGCTTTCCAATTTTGACATTTCTGTACAGAACGAATACGAACGAATAAATGTGGGTGATATAATCAACAAAAACTTCATGTACATGAAACATTTTCCTCTTTCCCCTTTCATCAACAAACTCAAATGTTTTGCTGCAAATGTTTCACAGTATTGATGGGGACTTACTGAAATAGGACATATCACAAAATTTAATCGTAATATTTTTATTGAAAAAAACCTTTTTTTTCTTATTAAAATAGTTACTATTAATAAAATATAATATTTGAAAATCCTCACAAATATCAAAAAAAAAAAATTAATAAAACCATAACTCCCTGGTTATACCTGATAAAATTGTATCATGATACACTTCAAAATGGTTGTCTAGACAAAAATTTATCAGGTATAGTCTCCATTTTTTAGTATTATTGCTTCGTTATGATAAAATTGTTAGTGCTTTTGCTTAAACAACTTTGTCTTGACAATAAATGTCATTTATTGTTATGATAAATATTTGTCAAGTATAGACAGGGGGTAAAAACAAATAATTGATATTCAAACAATATTTATATAGTAACTCTAATTCACACATTTTTTAGAGCGATTTCATAATTCTAAACAATTATGGATAGGTAAAGAACTAAAATAAAATGTATCCATAAAATGTATATTCCAAGAAATTGTGTAAGTTTTTATAAAAAGTTTCGCTTTATATTTTTTTTACGTAATTTTTCAAATTCAACAATAGTTTTTTAATTTTTTTTTATGAAAACCTATTTTGTTTTGCGCAGTATTTTAAAGACAATTTTATGTAGACAAAAATGAGACATTACTTGTTGAAATCGGTTTATATTTGCAAACGTTATTAAAAAATTTCGAAAAAAAGTTTGACAAAATTTTACAAGGTAAATTAAAAATTTTACAAATATTTTTTTTTTGTTTTTTTTTTTATTCATATGCGCTGGGGGAGAAAATACTAAAAATTATGTTAATGAAAAGTTGAATCAATTTTTTTTCATCAGATTTGAACTAAATTTCCTTTATATATTGGTATTAATTTTTATAAGCCTTTATATAAAAATAAGGAATGAAAAGCGATTAAAATCAAAAAAGTTGATAAATTATGTTTTACTTTTAGATATTTTTAATAAAAACAATACTTATGACTTACAAATGTATCAAAAACTGCAGTCATTTTAAAGCATAATCAGATTTATTTCTAATCCCATTAAAAAATTTAAAGTCGGACAAAAACTGACTGAGTTACAGTTCGATAAGTTGACGAACATCACTGAAAACGGGGTTTTTAGAATAACTTCTGAAATTGAGGGTGTTTGTGAAATTTTTGGACACAATTAGTAATGTACTCAGCAAGATCTATAACCCACGCTAGGTCGTTTTCCAATTTTTTCATCGTAGCACCGTGTAATTTTACATTTTTTTGGAAACTTAATTCGATTACAGTTGTGGTTTTACCATTCTAATGATAATAAAATGAACAGCACAAGAGCCTTAACATATGGCCAATTCCATATCATCGTACGTGACATTTGTGCGCCTATAGAATGGAATAGATTTTGCAAAAATAAGAGTATCTGAAAAATAATTTGGTCTTTATGTTCCATTCAGAGGGTACTATATTTTAAAATAATAAAAAGTTTTTTCGAAATATTGTTGTCCAGAATATTGAGCGAAAGTAGGGTATATCGTACGTGACATAAAACGGAACTCATTTTGAGGTACATGTAGAAATATGCGAAAATATTCGAATCGTAAGAGGCGTTATGTTTTCTTTTTTATTTACAATCCATCATATTTAAATAAAAACAATCTTTGGATGATTTTATAATAAATAAAATTTAATACCGTACGTGACAGATTTTTCTTTTATAATAAAACAATATATATTCTGTAAATATATGTAGGTATACAAAAACTAAAAAAAATAATAGAAAATATACACTCGGTTTCAATAAACAATTTCACAATAGCAAAAAAACAATCAGAGTCAAATTGACTTCATACTACAAGCTAATTGGGAGCCTAGCCCAAAACATATTTCATTAAAAAATGAAATATAATCAGATTAAAATGTTGTAATATAATCTAAATACTTTCACATAATAACATTTTATTATATTCTTCTATTCAAATCATCTTGAAAAAAGGTTTCAAGGGTTTTTGTTTTTTCAGTCGTGGTAGCGATTCTCGTAGAATTGTCCATATAACCTTTGTATTCTGTAACGTTCCTGAATAATTTAAAACCTAAATATTTTACCAAAAAAAAAAAAAAAAACTAGATATTTTAACTTATTTAAATAAGTATACAATATTTTTCCAATCTTGACGTATTTTTAGTCCAATTTTGACGAGAAAAAACAAGTCAAAATCAATAAAAAACATATTGAATCAATAAGAAACATTAACGAAAGTCTAGTAATGTTGAAATTTTTTATTTCAATATGGAAAAATGTTAATTTAAGGTATTTATAGACGGCAATACTGAGTATTAATATTTGTCAAAAACTCAAGTATCATAATACAATTTCATCGTCTAAACAAAATTTGTATTAGATTTTCAAAAAATACAAATGATTTTTTTGATTTACGGTCGGTATTGAAAATTTGTTTAAAACAATTCAAAAACTTTTTATTTTCATATGTATTTGGTATGTATTTATAAAAACAAATAAGGCAAACAAAAATGTAAAGAAAATATAAAATAAAAATAAAGTTAGCAGAAAAATATCAATGAACAAAGAAATAAAATATTTGTAATACTATCGTGTAAACAAGAAATATATTTTTCGAAACGATTTCTTGACATACCGAAAGATTTCAGTAATATTTTAAATTTGAAAAGTGTTAATACTCAGTATTGCCGTCTATAAATACCTTTAAAGTTGAAAGTTATTGATTTATCGTACTTTTCTATGGGTTTTCTATTATAATGAGCATTATTGAATTAAGAAATTTGAAAGTAAATTTTAATTAGGCTTAAGTTCATTTTTTATTATAACTTATTTGTAATAATTCAAAGAATATCACTGAATACTAGAATTTTTAGACAGTTGGCAAATTGGAATGCAATTTCTACCCTGCCTAATTAAAATTTACTTTAAAATTTATATACATATATAACAGTTCGAATAATTACCAAAAATCTATAAATTATTGAATTAATATGACGCGTTCTTATTTTTAAGTTGCAGCTTTTCCCTTAGTGTACCAAAATATCTGGCAAAAGAGTCTGACGTTATACATTTAATTTAGTTTAAATTCTCCTTAGCTTAAATACAATATAACATATTTTTGCAATAAATTTATCATAAAAATCACAAAAAAATATTTAAAATTAAATAAAAGAATAGAATTGCATTTATTGTTTCAAAACATAATTCTATTGTAAATTTTTAATTTGAATTTTTAAGTTTAATACTCGTATATCAATCACTGAATTTTATTTTATTTTTTACTATTTTGATGATTATGTTGTTCAGTTTAGAATCTACTCAACTCTTTAACATAAAATCTCTGTAAATATGGAAAAGATTTAAAACGGCATTATAGAGATTTATAAGTGCTTAAGTAACAAAGGACTTACATATATACACACACTCACTAAATCTCGGTTTGGTAAATTCTATCTCTTTTATTCAGTTTTTTTTCTCATTTTCGTTTTAATTAAAACACAGTTTATGTCAATATGATTTTGATGTAGATTTCATGTTTTCAATTTCCTTATCAAACAAAAGTTTTTTTTTTGTTTTGTTTGTAAATACCTTTACAAAAAGTCTCTTAAATATCAATTAATTTTGTAGTATAAAAATGTTTGAAAAAAATACTTGGAAAACTAGCAAAATAAAAATAAAGACTAGTAGTTTTATTTATTGGCATGGGGATTAGAATTTTTTAAATTAATATATATTGGTCAGTTAAGGGGCTTATTTTTTTGTCGTTTGTATAATAAAGTAAATACTTTTTTTGCCCAATTCGTATGAATAAAGAAAAGTTGGATATTTACTATGAAAGATAAATTTTTTTTTTATTTTTTTTTTTAGAAATGTCTTAAAAACAATCAAACAATCAAATAAGCCAAATATCTACATAATAGTAGTACGTTATCTAATAATCAAATGCGAAAAATCTTAGCAAAATCGTATAACATTTAGAACTTGCACATTTTTAGTTGAAGTTTCGAATTTTGAGTCAAATTGCTAAAAAAAAAAATGAAATCCAATTTAAAATAGTTTTTGTATTTCATTTAATCATAGATGTTAAAATATTAAATATAAAAATTGTCGGATATTGATTAACCTACATAGGGTCTTCAAATTTACTGGCGGTGAGCGTGAAAAACTAAAAACATATGAAATACAACTGAAGTGGCCACGCAATGAGCGCCATCTGAGCATCATTTCTGAGCGGATAAGCGTCGCCGCTCAGGAATAAAACATGTTTTAATTTTGGACATTTTAATAAATAAATTGGAGTTTTTGGTTTTGTTTCAATATTCCAAATGCACATTCAATGCATTTTCTTGCCGTTGAAAGATCCTCATTAAAAAATTCGGTTTAAGTGGGTACGCTTTATCACCAGTCAAAAAATTCGATATAACATTATTTGACCCAGGCAGTTGTAGTGGTGAGGGGAAATTGAATTTACTTGCTTCAAGCAATTTGAACTTTGCTTCCCTCTTCCTCACACTTCCTATTAATATATGAATACGATTTTCGCGTATTCAGTTGTTGCATTTTAACAACTAACCCCTCAGTAATAAGCCACTTGCCGCTCAAACGTTCGCCGCTTAGCTGCTCATTGCGTGGCCTCGGCCTCACAATTACCTCTTCTCTCCCCCCTAAGTAAATCCTGTCTTTATAAAAAGTTAAGGGACAAAAACTTTTCTCTTTAGGAATGTGCATTTGTGTAAATTTAGTGCAAGAGTAAATATGTGTGTGTTGTGTATTTTTTTTATTTCCAGTCGTGTTGCTATTACTCTCTATAATACTAATATTTGCTGTTGTTTTGTTGCTTTCAAGAGAAATTAATTAAGAAAAGTTAGATGGAGAGAAAATATTTCAAAACAAAAATAAAAGTAAAAAATAATTGCAAATAATGGAAAACAAAGAATAAGAAATAAATTGATACAAGAAAAAATAATGAAATAACAAAAACTAAAAAGTCAGTATAATGTATTGTATAAAATGTAGTGCAATCTACATGAAATGACACACATAAAGTTCAAAGTGGCGCTTAATTGAAATTTAAGTATTAAGTTTTTTTTCGTAATTACTCGTATTGGCTAAAACTAGATAAAATTAGACATCACTACACGCAGAGAAAAAATATAGTTGTGCATGTTTACAGTAAACATTTCAATATTTTTACAAGTTTTTTAATTATATTATAGTCACAGTAACTATTTATATGATTTTGGCGAGCCCTTAGCGCCAAATTTTCTAAATTTTTTTTAATGCAAAAATTAAAATTTTATGGACCGACTGATGTTTTAGTGTTCTCAGAATATCAAAATTGTTAATAACTTCAAAATTATAGGGGGTAAGATTTTATCGTAAATCAATGTTTACATTTGCAGTAAACGAATTTTATCGTAAGCGACACATAGTGGTATAGAAAAAAAGAGGGAAATAATTCTGTAACTTCTAAATGGTTAAATTGGTTTGAATGAAATTTCACATGCGCAAAGACGAAGTGTTCTCGCAAAGTTTAAGTTCTGAACGTGGACCTCATTTGCCCACTAGGGCCGCGACCAAGGATCCTCAAAGTGGGACACCTCGGGTATATTACATTTTTAAAATGATCCTATTTCTTCATTTGTGTTCCGATTTCAAAATCACGTGAATCGTAAATTAACCATGTTATGGTTACCACATATATACAACGCTCGGTGGCTCATATCTCAATTTCATCGGCCAAAAGTCCAACTTTTTGTTAACTCCGATTTCAATTTTAATGTCATTTAATAGTAAACACATTGAAACTAAGGTAGCGAAAAAATTAGATAAAAATATTGTCAATTGTGTGCGTGGCATGCTGTTAAAGTGAAATATTTTATATCATTTTATAGCAACTGTGATTTTTGTAAATTTGATCAGAAGTAAATTATCATTACTCGAAAACTATTATCGATAACACTGAGTAACAGATATTTTGGTGCCCGTGATTTGAACTACGTTTTGTACAAGTTGATGAACCCTCATTACTATGTTATATTTGTTTTTTTTTCAGCCAGCTCGCGTTTTCGAAATATCGGGCTTTTTATATTCTCATTGAATGAAATTACTCCCAAATTTTTTGTTCTATTTTTATTTTACCTGTTCATCTGACTGGAGTAAAGTGCAAGTCGCAGTTTTGAAGATATTGCGATAAAAAGGTCTTTAAAATATCTATCATTATATATCCATATTGTCTATATTAATGACTTAGTAATCCATATATAGTTCAAAAATAGGTGAAAAATCGAGATTGTCCTGGTATATATCCTTATACACAGAAAAAATTATATTTCAATTCATACATTTATCCCATATTGAACAGGTTTCAATTATTTCATAATTAAATCAAGTATTCATTAGCTCGAAAACAAAATTTCTTGATATTTTCTATTGAATTTTGTGTTTTGAATTTGATTATTTTGACAATTGAATATACAATTTTCGTTAGTGGTTGAATTTCAAATACAAAAATTATTGAATAGATATTTTCGTAATTGAAATACAAAAAATAACAAAAATGTGTTTTCCATTACGAAAATTATATATTCAATAATTTTTGTATTTGAAATTCATCCAATAACGAAAATTGTATATTCAATTGTCAAAATAATCAAATTCAAAATTCAATAGAAAATATCAAGAAATTTTGTTTTTGAGCAAATGAATACTTGATTTAATTATGAAATAATTGAAACCAGTTCAATATGTGACAAATATTTGAATTGAAACGGTTTAAGAAATAGTTTTTTCTGTGCATAGCAGCCATTTGTAGGCCGTTTTGCACTATTTTAAATAGTAACCGAACCGGGTCATATTGATGTATGTATCATGTATGTAAGTTATTTGACGGCTACGGAAAGTTTATTTCAACATACAGTCGGACAGAGGGACATACAAACAGACGGACATGGCTATATCGACTCCGATATCTATAACGATATAGAACATACATATATACTTTGTGGGGTCGCAAATGAAAAATGTAGAAATTACAAACGAAAATTTCAATATGTTGTATATAATTTTAAAGTAAATTTCAATTTGGCTTTAGTTAATCTATATATATAAAAATGA
Source organism: Calliphora vicina (assembly GCF_958450345.1). NCBI lineage: Eukaryota > Metazoa > Arthropoda > Insecta > Diptera > Calliphoridae > Calliphora > Calliphora vicina. The sequence goes on from NC_088780.1 coordinate 119,965,214, forward strand.
AATGGTCCATGTATATAATGTCATCACGTGAGAACGGTTGGAGCGATTTTGCTGATTTTTTTTTATTCGATTCGAAATTTTCAGGAGATGGTTTGTAAGGAAAAAAATTAAAAAATTCCGGGTAAAACTCCGAAATTCTTTTTTTTGTGAGTCCAGTCAGTAAAAATTTATATATTTTATTTGCAAATAAATAAGAACAGGCTGGTGTGCGTGGGTTGGAGAAACTTGAAGAACTAACATTAGTAAATGCTACCGGGCGAAGCCGGGGCGATCAACTAGTTTATTATAATTGTATGTAATAATTAAAAGAATATCACTGAAAATTAATTTTAAACAATTCGCAAATTGGAATGCATTTTCTACCATTTCCATTGGATGTAAGACTTAAAAATGCGGGATATACAACAATCATTTGAACGCGGTTTTTGTTTGTAATAACTTATATGTCATTTTAAAGAGTATATATCCGTCATCTATTCTCATTTAGTTATTGAACATTGTAGTGTAAACAAAAAAGTGGCGCAGAAGCACACCGATTATTGTAAATGTGTTCCATCGGAATCGAAGTGCGAGAGTTTTTTTGTGCGGTTCAAAAGGGGTGATTTTGACAACACGGAATACAAAGATCGCCCATACCAACCAAACAACGTTGAAGACCATGAATTGGAGGCATTACTCCATGGATATTGTTGTCAAACTCAATAAGAGATTGCAAAATCATTGGGAGCTATTCAATCTGCAATTTCGAAACATTTGCAAACAGCCTGATTCATCCAAAGGCAGGCTTGAAAGATGACTTGGTATGCCTGAAATACTACTAGAACGGTATAAAAAATCGTTTTTACACATGTGATCTAAAATGGATTCGTATTTCGTGGTACCAATAGGGTCCTATCTGAGCTGCTGATGTCTAGCCAGACCATCACATGGAACTTGTACCAAAGGCAATTGTTTTGTTTGAAACGAGCATTTGCCGAAAAACTCCCAGAATATTAAATTAAACGCCACCTTTGATTTAATTTGTATTTTCTGTTTGACAAATTTTAATAGTTAAATGTTAAGTTTTAGTAATATCTGTATCAAAACATGTTGATTTAATGACTATATAGTGGGAGCGAATAAAATTTCGTTGCGAAAAATCTAAATTTTTCTCTAAAATGACTGCTATTCATTAATGTAAAATGAATATCACCATCAATATATTTTTATTTTTTTCGGTTGAAAGTAAATAATAAAGTCAGAAGGATAAAATAAATAATTTTGATTTCTTGTAATAATGTCTTCAATTTAAAAAATAAAAGGATATAACTAAAAGCAGATTTTCCTTTTAATGAACAGAAAAACAAGTAAACATAGACATGTTTTTTCTTAATAATTCCTTATAAGAAAACAAAACACATTTTTATGACATTCCAATATTTACATATTTTTTTGTAAGAAGAAAACAAAATAAAAACAAGTAAGAAAGTATAAGACCATATAATACCCTACACCAAGTAAATGAGTAAAAATATTTTTTTTTTCAATATCAATAATTTATATTCGTGAGTGATTTTCGGAAGTGCGCCTTATATGGGGGCTATGACCAATTATGGACCGATCACCATGAAATTAGGTCTTGTGATTTATGTCTATATGAAAGTTATTTATGTTGAATTTTGTGTATATACCAAAAATTTTAAGAGATTTAAGCACGTTAAATGGATTTTCGGAAGCGAGTCTATATGGGAGCTATGACTAATTATTTACCGCTCGTAACAAAATTTGGTGACATGAATTTTGTATATATAAAACTTATTTGGAGCAAAATTTGTGTAGATACATTTATATTATGGACCGCTCGTAACAAAATTTGGTGCCATGAATTTTGTATATATAAAACTTATTTGGAGCAAAATTTGTGTAGATACATATATAAATTAAACATTTATGACCGATAAAGTCCAATTTCGAGAGGACATTTGTATGGGGGCTAGGTGAAATAATGGACCTGTATTGGCTTGTATTTCTTTTGTGTTTAGAAATGAAAAAAATCATTAACACATATCGGTAGACCATAGAAAAAACCTGTGAGTCCAAAATCATAGGCTACTAATCATACAACTCCCATAACCTCTTAAAGTTATTATAATTTAAAAGTTGAAAATTTAAGAATATACTTTTAAACTTAAAAGTGTTTTTTCATTAATCTGATATCTGTACTCACAGCTTCTAACTTACAGAGTAAATCCAACATAAATTAGATTCACTAGACTTTCGATATAATGTCGAGGATGTGCGTGTTTTCCTAAGTAGAGTGCAGAGCGATAAAGAGTCGAAAATCGTTTATTATTCTGATTCTAATTTTTATCGATATACTATAACTTTTTCGGTATTAGAAATATTCCAAAATGATTCGATTTCGATTAAATATATGAACAATTTCGTATACTTTATACCATCGAGCAATTTCTTCTTGAAATAATGAATATTCAATACCTTTATTATTATCCAATAATGTTGCGTTAGATGTGTTTTCATTTTCAAATGCAATATATTTCTGATGTTTGCTGATTTTGAAGATTCGAATTGTCAAAAACAACATCAATAATTGGCTGCGCTTTTCTTTTAAGACGTCTTCGATCCATTTTTCATGTTAAACTATATTTTTATGAATATGTTATTGATAGTATAATAAATAAAATTTTATTTTCTCACAAATTGACAAAAGAATAATATGTATGTATATGAATTTGTCAATTTGTGAAAAAATAAAATTTGACATTAAAAAAAACTCGAACATTATTCACCATTTCTATAAAATATTAAAATACGATATTCTGAAAAATGTAGATTGGATAGAGCATCATAATAAATTCATATTTTCGATTTTAATTCGAAATAAGTTCGATAAAAAGAACTGGCTCGAAATGTTGCATACTGGGATATGGAATCAAAATTTAATTTTTTTTTTCAATTTCTTAGTTATTTTAATAGATCGTGCTTACGCATTGGTAAAATAAAACGTTGACAATAGCATTTAACATACAATTGTTCAATTCACAAGGTCTCTTATCTTGTCTTATTGTCATAATGTCCTAACATTTCAGGTCTCGGCGGCTCGGCTTGATGATCCGGGAGTGTTTATTTTTTTTTGTTTGAATTGGAATCATTCTAATTTCACTTGAACAAAAGCTGTATTTTTAAGATGTTCATATTTAAGACAACATAACTTTTGCAGCAATAAGACAATTCTGAAAAAGTTTTGATTTTCTTCATGTGTATTTATTTGTAGCTGGTTTGTGGTTTATTTAACGAGTTTACCTTTTACAAAAGTAATAACAGTACGAACAAAAGAAATTTAATGAATATACAAAATAAAAAAAAAAATGTTTTAATTTACATACATAAGTACATATACAATTTTACACGTGCAAATAGCTGTGATCGCATATTGAGCAGCTCCAAATATTATGGTGTTCATTTCAGGATACAATAATATGAAAACCAGATAGAATGGCTATATTCGTGTGTATTAAATCTTAATTATGCTTTAGATGTTATTAACCCGGCAATTCCCAGTGTCACCTACAGGTGACAAAGATTAACGGTAGTTTTAAACATAGAAACAGATATCATTGATAAATAATGATATTATTTATATACAGACAAGATCCTGTTTTATATCTGATTTTATTTTGGCAACGCTAGAATTTTATTAACTAGGGGATTTTTAAAAATCTTTAAGCAGTGTTTTTGATTCTAACATACTGATGTCTGTTTTATGATAAATAAGTTGTTATAAAAATGCCAAACGGTAAAGTATCACAATAATTTTTTTTAATAAATACTGCTAGATATTCAGGCTAACAATATCAGCAAGTATTTTTAGAAAATTATTTTTTCTCTGCCCAGTGTCACCTATTGGTGACCCCCGCTATAAAATCGCAACTAGCTATATTTTTTTTATTTTAAACTTATTTATAGTGTAAACTAGACGTATTTTTACTATTTTTAATTAAAACAAATTGTTTCTCCCTTTGGCGAGGGTATGGGAATTGTCGGGTTAAAATTTCACATTTTTTAGCTGTGACAAATGTAACAAAGCCACGGCGGCGGAAAAATTTCGTACGAGTTTTAGTAGGCTATAATGGGTTAAGTTGCTGTCCTTGGATTTCCAGATGTATGCTATTTTTACAATCACTACTATAATGCAAAAAAAAAAAAAAAACACACACGATTAGAAAAAAATACACAAACGAACAATTTGTTTTAAATATAACTTCAACAAAGATTGCGAAAAAAAAGAATTCAAAATTAATTCTCATATTTGTTGTTCTCCTTTAACAACAAAAACATTTCAATAAGATAATACACAGTCACAACCATACATATTTTATATATTAGGGTGGCCCTTATTATGCACTTTTTGGATTTTCGATGATTTTAGGTGTAAAATTTCAGAAAAACGTTTTGAGCCAAAGTTTCAATATTTTTTTAAAGAAAAATTAAAAATAAATGATGAGAAACAATTCCAATTAAAAGTAGTTTTTATATTTTATTTTCTCATGGATGTTTAAAAATAAAATATGTAATTTTCTTATACATTTATCATAATATTTTGTCTGCCTTTAATGTCTAGGCCTTACAACAAGTTATTAAAACTTATAACTAAAATAAATCAGCTCTAAGCAACCTTGATCTGTCTTGAGTTACTGCAAGTAGCCATGCGAGCGGGTTTGGATGATGATGTAATTTTGACAAATAAGCTTCACGAGTTTTTCTAAATTCATCCTTGACCAAAGGCACATCTAAGTCTCTGTGGGTGTTATCATTTCTTATGTACCATGGATCTCTCGTCATGATTTTGTATGAGATCTGTACTGGTATTGCTTGCTGTTCCCCACAATCGAATTCCATATGTCCAAATTGGTTTTAGCACTGTCTTACACAGAATTACTTTGCAGTCAAGGATTAATTTCGATTGATGGTGGACAACTTCCTCTCCGAAGTTAGAAGGTTATGTGCTTCCTTTTGATTTAATTTACTTGTATTATACAATTTTTTAACCACGTAGCCATGCGTGTGAGATAATTATCTCGATTTCTAGATGCTACATTTGAGTCCACATGAGAACTAAGAATATGGGATAATTATAATTTGGGAGATTTTACAATTATTATCTGTACATCTTCTATACTAACACTGATTATTAGTTCAGAGTCTGTTTCTATGCGAACAGGTAACTCTCCTAATACAAAATTAATTGTTGGGGTGTTTGTTTGGAATACATTACTTAAATGTTCAGCGAAAATAATGGCCCAGGTATCATCAGATTTTGTTATCGGACTGGTGGCTTAATGTTTTTAGCTGCCTTCCAAAGGCAGAAGTTTGTGTGCTTGAACTGGTCAAGCTTTCTCAATATAGTGAGCCTGCGAGCCTCTTCCGAATGAAGGGCTCTTTATTAAAAATTAAAATATAAAGATTTTCTAACATCGATAACCCATTATAATTTGATACCAAAAAATCATTAAATTCATGCATTTCTCAAATTTTATATTTAAATTATTTTTAAACGAAAATTTTAAAAAAATATTTACTCCATATGTGGGCACCTATTTGAAATTGGCATATTTTGTAATTTTAAATTCCTTGGGCAGTGTTAAAACTTGGGATCAGAAAGTCTAATACAAAAGCAACCCTAATAAAAATACACAATAATTCTTATTATTATAAAATTTTACATGTACCGAACTTAATTTTCTGATGGATTTTATTTTGCGAAATGGTGGCAATTGTTTATTTGTATTACTGATTGGTAGTTTCATTTGATACATTGTTTCTTTGTATGAATCGATTTATTTGCTTGTGTATGTTAAACAATTTTTATTGTGGCAACTTTTAGTATAAAATTTTTTTTTTTTGCCAGTACAAATATTTTGTGTTTGAAATACAAAACATTTTCAACAAAACATCACTCGAACGATACACAGTGGGGGAAATGAAAGAAAAAAGTGGAAATAATCTGTAACTTTTAAACGGATAGTTCGATTTTAATAAAATTTCCCATGACAATATAGGAGGAATAGCAGAGTTTAAGTTTTGAATTTGGACTCTAAACAGTAAGCAGCCTCAATTCTCGATTTTGAAAAAATCGGAAGAGATCCACTATTAGCAAAAATACAGACAAAGGTATGTAAAAACAAGTAAGAGAGCTATATTCGGCTGTGCCGAATCTTATATACCCTTCACCAAATTATAATTAAAAATATTTTTATTTAAACAAAATTAAATTTTTTTAAACATTTTTTTTCCTAAATGTTCTTTAATTTTTTAAAATTTTTTTTAATTTTTGAAAAAAAAATTTTTTTCATGTATACACTTTACCAAATTATACTTAAAAATATTTTTATTTGAACAAAATTAATTTTTTTTTCCAAATTGTTTCTTAATTTTTGAAAGAAAAAAAATGTTTAAAAAAGAATTAATAAAAAAAAATTGTTTGATTAAAAAAATTCGGGTTAAAAAATATGTTTACCGATTTTAACCCATTGTAGGTCCAAATTACTATAGCCTTATATACATCGTTGCAATGGACTTTGAAATATCTATAATTAGATATCCATATTGTCTATATTAATGACTTAGTTATCCAGATATAGATCAAAAACAGGCCCGACATATTGATGTATGAATCATGTTTGTAAGTTATTTAGGGCCTACTGAAAGTTGATTTCAACATACAGACGGACACGGATATAACGATCCAGAATATATATACTTGTAGACCCTTTGCCACTCATGGCGAAGGGTATAAAAACTGAAATTTTAATTTTGAAATGCGAATAACTCGTAAACAGAAATGGTTTTTGTAGGTGTCTTCTTGTAGATTCTTTAAAATTGGATCTAGAATAAAAATTTGGCATCATTTTTAATTTTTCATATACCCGATATATCTTATTTTAGCGCATTAAAGCCCGTTTAGTGTTTAAAGTCCATATTCAACAATTAAACTCAGCTACATCTCCTCTGTAGTTGTGGTACTATCCGTTTAGAAGTTACAAATTTATTTCCACTTTTTTTTTCATTTCCCCAATGTGCGACATCTAAACACATACAAAATGAGAGATTTTTATTATTTGAATTTAAACGATATTTAGTTGTTATACATTAGGGAGGTTTTATCTCATAGGGTAAAAAAAATGTCAGAATTTTTTTGCGGGCACCCCCCTAAAATGTTTCTTTCTGTCAGATTTTAGGATTGCCAAAGTTTGAGCACAATTGGAAGATGTTAACCCGTGTTGGCAGTTTGGCGACTTCTGCGATCTATGTATATCTCTGGAATGGCTAAAGCTATTTGCCCGTGTCATACATCAAATTAAAGGCCATACTGTTTATAATATTTTATATTCTAAACAATAGCGAAGAGTCAAGCTCATCACAGATTACAACCAATTACTTACAAAGGACGTGCATCAAAACCATGTCACCAAACTGCCAAAAAATCGAGATTTTCAAAACTTTGAGTGGCATGTGTTAACATCTTTCAATCGTGCTCAAACTTTGGCAATCTTAAAATCTAAAAAAATTAAACATTTTAGGTGGTGCCCCCAAAAAAAACGATATAGATTTTTTAAAACCACCCTAATATACATATATGGGAGATTTCATGCCAAGTGAACCAACTTTTGAAATCGATGTCTTCCGATCGGGATGAAATTTGCGCCAAGGTTAGTTCTATTGGATAATAATTCTACCACAATTTTTCGTGTAGAACTCTCTGAATTAGAAGGGGTCAAAATTTGACATTTTGCCCAAGCAGGTGTTATTTCTCATCCATGTGGCCCAAATAGTTCAGATAACAGTGGGATAGATGTACTAATCGCATCTAACTAAGCAACCAAATGGGTCTTCAAGAATTATGTCTAAGCTTTCTTTTGAAAAGCTTGAAAAATTGTGTCTGAATTACCATCCAATACAATTAGCCTTGGTGCAAATTTCATTCCCATCGGAAAACATCGATTTCTAAAGTTGGTTCACTTGACATGAAATAACTCCAATCATCAGAGCTATGTACGATGATGCAGAACTATCAAGGATGTACTCTATCACCTCTACTATTCACTATTGTGCTGGATGACATCATGAGCGAAGTCTGTCCAGAGAGAAGAGGAATAACATGGAGCCTCTCATGCCAACTCGAGAATTTGGATTATGCGGATGATAACAAGGATGGCGCTAGAGTGGAACCCTCAAGGTTCAAGAAGCCGTGATGGGTCAAAGAATACATGCAGACACAAGATACTCCAAGCTCTAGGACAGTGCAATCTTCCATGGGAAGTCGCGAAAACAACTGCAACAAATCGTGTAAGATGTAGATGCTTTGTGGAAGCCATATGCTCCCAAGAGGGGTAATGGAGAAAAAAATCAAAATAATTGGTGAAGGGTATAAAGGATTCGACACAGCCGAATGTAGCACTCTTACTTGTTTGGTTTTTTTTTTGTAAAAGGTTTATGCAACAAAAAGTCTATACAGAATTAGTTTTATGAATACTGGAGTAAATATCTATCGGTAAATGAAATAAAAAAAACTATTTTTAATTGGAATTTTTTTCAAATATTTACGGTCTAATTCATAATAACTTAAAACAGTCGTTAATAAGAAAAAAAATCAGAAAACAGTATTCATAAACGTTTAATAGTGTTATAAGTCTGTTATAAACCATTCATAAATTTGAAATATTTATTGTAGCTTCGAACCTACTTTAAGGTATTATTTTTCCATTTTATCTGGAAAAACGCTAATTTTAAAGATAATTGTTTACAAAATTGCAATAATAGACGATACTATTGCAACTGATAAACGTAATTTTAACTCCGTTGGGGAATATGTTCCACTATAATAATGTATGATTTTGTTTCATATTTCTCCGGCAGTGAGTTACATGAAGATTTGAAGAACGCTATCTGAGCTATTAGAAACAACAAATAAAAATTTTTCGCATCAGTCATTCAATATCTCCTACGAAGCGAAGAATGTATTGAGGAGCTTCTGTTATGCTTGGTCAGCCGCCAAATTTAACCGCATCCATTAAATATGATTTAAATAAAACGCAACTCACTTACAAATTAACATACTATGTATCGGTTATGCGGTTTAGTATACAATATTAAAAGAACATGGTATACCACATTACCCGCCATTTTTTTCAATGGCTTGTTTATGGGCCTTTTCTCTTTTTCCCAAATTTCTCTAAAACTTGAACTTAAAAGATGTAAACCTAACACTTCATGGATGTAAACATAACACTTGTAGTAGAACACCAGCTGAGTACTGTTCCAATCGAATTAAGATCTTAAAAATATAGTCAAATAAAAAATTGGTATACCACATTACCCGGACTTACTCTATACGTGTATTAAAGGTTTATAAAGCTAAAGTGTTTGTTAACAAATTTGTGTTTTAAATCCACAAAAAATTTTTGTTATGAATTAAACCGTGTATACATAAAATATTTATTTAAAGCTGTGCACGGTGGTAAATTCAGGCCAAAAGTGTTATTTTTATAAAATTTTGATGGTACATTTTTCTTAACACTTCAGAATATACAGTATCATAATAATTTTGGCTATAAAGTAACTATATGGTTATTTATATAGCTGTAAAGCAAATGTTTTTCTTGTCATTTTAATATTAGAAAAATGTGATTCTTTTAGTTTTGAATTGAAGTAGTATGTGCTTTTTTCTTTAAAGTTTTTTTTTGCAAATTAGCACATGCTTTTATAAAACAGTTAGCAGTTAACCATTCTACGGAGTTATCAAGGAGTTTTTGCGTGTTATTATTATATAAAAATGAAATGATTTGGAACTAGTTTAAAATCTATAGAAACTAAATTAAAAAAAAGTTTGAAAGGCCAGAACAAATTAAAAGGGGCTATTAGAGGTTAAGTGTAAATTACATCTAATACTTTAAGGTATCAGGAGTAAGTACTATAAATTTCAGCTGCAATTATCTGCCATTCTAATAACTAGAACGATTTCAGTGCCTACTTATTTTACACATTTTTTTTTTTTATTTCTTTGGTAAATTTCAAAAATTATGTAACTTCGATAGTTATTTACATCTATGCTGAATTAGCCAAACCATGTATTTGTATGTCGAAATTTTTTCAATGGATCATTTATGTTATTTTTAATTATAAACCTAATTGAAGCCATTTACAAAAATGACATATTTTTGTCGATACTTTTATAACGTCAATGTTTATATGGCCAACTCCTATATGCAATTTATAATATTTTTTGCGATGGATCAAGTGTGTTTTTCTTAAATGTACACAAAATATCAAATTTTACATGAATAACCTAACTTTTTCGATAATTTCAAAACGTCCACGTTTGTTTGGCCAAACCCTGTATATGTATTTTTCATTTATGCTATTCTTAATTTTTGGACTAAATTTCAGGCATTTACATGAATAACATAATTTTTTCTATGCTTTTAAAACGATTGTTTGGACAAACCCTGTATGTGCAATCCGAAATTTTAATGACCGATTTTTTTTCGATCACATATTTTGTTCTTTATTTTTGAAATAAATTTCAGCCGCTTACATGCAATTTTTTGATACTTTTAGAATGTCCACGCTTTTTTCACCAAATCCTGTACTTGAACATCGAAATATTTATCGATCGGTTATGTTATTCTTAATACAAATACCAAATTTCAAACATTTTTATGAAGAAATAAAGAAGTTATGGATTTTTGGCCGGAATTGACCACCGTGCTGTGGTGTATTGAAATTTAAAAAAATATTTCCTAATATGCGGAATAACCTCGTTATTCGTTTAAAATCTTTTTATCTGGAAATTCTATCAAATTGAAAACATGTTACGCAGGGAACAAAATCTATTCTATTGAAATATTATTTATTTAAAGCTGTGGGTATGTTGAAATTTAAAAAATATTTGTTTAACAAAATCTGGGGATAAAAAAAAATAAAAAACACTAGTTCATTCAATTTAATAACTAAACTAGCTTAAACATATTTAGTTCTCCCTAAAAATATCCTTTGAACACGTTAAGTTTGTGCAGCCATATAAAATGTGTGTGTCCTTGAAATCAAATTACATAGTTATTTTATTTTTTGCTTTAAGTAATCCTTAGATGTTGTGCAATTCTAACTTTGTTTTAATATAACATAATATCAATATACATTTTGAATGTTTGTACTTACTGGTACGATTAATATTGGTTTTTAATTAAATATTTTGTTTTCATATTTATTTGCATCCCTTATTTGTATGCTATTGATACAACATTTGTAAGTTACTCGAATACACTCCGTATAAATTAGTATTTTAAATATTTACTACAATTAGTGAATTGTAATACACTGCGCTGAAAAAGTGGTTTCATTGCCATTGATTTTATTTGTAGGATATGGAAATACTGACCGCCAACACCACAAAGGGGTAAGACTAAAAGAGAACTAAAACGTTTAAACGAAGGAACCAAATTTCACCGGCTTCATATGATATCAAAATAATATCGTTTTCAGTCAAAGAGTTTGCTTCATTGGAAAATACTTAGAAAATTGCTAGCAAAATCATGTTAATCGTTGAAGCAAATTTTCACCATTAATGCACAAAAGTTGATGCATTTGAGGTACAAAGAACCCACATGTGGTTGTGGAAAAAGTAATGTAACCATAGCCTGAAGGCTTTATTGGACCATTATTCTTCAAAAATTAAGCTGGTCAATGACTATTTCTGACACTCGATATCGCGACATGGTTACAGAGCTCACTACACTTAAATTCAATAATATAGCTGTGAACTGCAAGTGGTTTCAACAGGGCACAGTCACACAAAAGCCTACGCGTCTTTGCTATAAAGAGTATTCATGTCACAGCAATGACGCGTTGGCTTTGCTGTAAAACTCAACCCTATTCCATCAACCCTATAGCAATCTGAAGAAAATAATGTATATTCTTTATAAAAATCTTGTGAAAATTTTGCGACACCCTTTATGTTTAAAACATTTAAAAGACCTTGATATTCATTGTTACTATTGAAAGAGAGAGACATAATATTAGAAATGACCTTCAAATAAACTTAAATATTTATCTCTATTAAAATTGTACACAAGTTCTTCTTTGAATACAAGTTATCTCCATCTAAACGTATGTGTATCTTCGCATACTCTTAACCATATTTATATGTGTATTAGAGTGGCCCCAAAAAAAAGTTGTGGATGTTCCCAACTAAAATCAAAGCTGAATTCATTCTAGCATAATGTTGGCAAAAAAATATTGTAATGGGTTCAGTATATGGTGATCTAAATCAGAGAATAAAAGTGTTCTTTTCAAGAATATATGAAATATTGGTAATTATGTGCAAGGTCTTTGAAAGTCACTTTCAATATCACATCTAAAATTATCACGTATGTGGGGACGTATGTCCCCACCATAGTGGGGAGGGTATTATGCGTTTGATCGATCCATAATTGGTCATAGCCCCCCACTTCCGAAAATCACTCAAAAATATAAATTATTGAAATTTTTCAAGAAAAATGTTTTTGCTCTTTTACTTAGTGTAGGGTATTATATGGTCGGGCTTGATCGACCATACTTTATTACTTGTTTTTATTTGCGAAAATAACTAGCTTAAATTAATACGTAATAAACCTTCTATAATTATATCGAAATTAGATTTTCCATTTTTCGAAAATCAATTTAAATTGAATTTTATTTGAATTTTTTAGAAATTTTAAATAAAACTTAAAATATTAGCCGAAAATTACAAAACATCGAATATTTTGGAATAGGATGAGAATTCAGATACGGTGTAGAAAGCTCCCTTCAAACACCTTTTACATGATGGCAATATTTCTTATGTATCCTATGCGAGATAAGTAGGAACAAAATTATAAAAACTTTAAAAAATTACTTCTTTATCCTTTGATCCAGTTCACAAAATTCTGACGCCAGGACACACATTATGAGATATCTTCTCCACAAACAAACTAAACGGTTATTTTTGTTGGAAACGTCGACAATTTATTTTTCATCCATAAAAAAAGGGACTCCCTAATGTGTATAAATATATGTTTAAGTAAATAGTTCATTTGTGTAAGTATGTTTGTAGTTAATATACTGTATCTATGGCTTTGTACATGTATGTGTTTATTTATTTACGCAAACTATAGAATATTACAACAGTAGACAGTTTGTTTTCACTGGACAATGAAGTAAATTTATTGCTTTAGTGAAAACAAAAAAAAAACAGTACGTGGTATTTCTTAAACACTTGTCTGGTCGTTAAGTTCATATAAGAATTATATCATTGTTTTGAAGGGAAAGTAACCCTTCTATTTTTAAGGAAATTAAACAAATTTTATAAATTGTTCATTTGATTCATTTGAAATATGAAAATAATTTATTAAAATAATATAATATTACAACTGTTTAATATGTACTTTAAAGTCGATTTTTATAATATCTCAATTTTATGGTTTATCAAATTATTGTACTTAAAGTTAGTTTAGTATAAAATTATACGCTACGTACTATTAAATAATTGAAATTAACTAACACTCATACGCAACATCTGACAATTTTCACAAAATCAGATATTTGAGGATGTGGGCAATCGGTCCATTATTTCTTTTAGACCCGATACAACTGCCCTATTAGAAAAGAGTTAAGATCTCATACATATCTTAGTTACATAGATATCTAAACCATATTCAGCACAAAATAGTTTTTTTATAAGCCGAACTCGTACCACCAAATTATGTGACGATCAGGCCCACTTCGGAAAATCATTTTTAAGATTTATTAAAAATATTGATATCCCAAAAAAATTCAACACAAATAAGTTTCATGTGTACAGAAGATATGACACTTAATTTTATGGCGATCGTTTCATTATTAAAAAACTGCTTATAATCATTTTCACGGTGTAAGGTATCATATGGAGGGGCTTACTTTCTTACTTATTACACAGCCATAATCGGGAGGATATATTGGGTTAGTGCAGATGTTTGTCTGCTCCGGATCACTTTCTGAGTTGATTAACCCTCCGGCGGGTGAGAAGGTCCCTGGGGACATTTTTCATTTTCAAACTGAAATTACCCCTTGATGGTCCATGGGAAGTATACCCCCTCACATGTATTCCAAGGAAATTTTATCTAGAATCGTTTAAAAAAAAAATCAAAGCGATCCGACCAATAGTTTTTGATTTTTCTCATCCATGTAACTTATTACCTATTGTTCTTAGCAAAATGTGTCCCAAATAGTTTAGATAGCTAAACTTAATTTTTTAATTTTTAATTTTTTTAAAATAAGTTACATGGATAAGAAAAATCACATGTTTGGCCAAAATGTCAAATTTTGACCCCCTCTAAAAATTGTGTCTGAATTACTATCCAATAGGTCTAACCTTGGTGCAAACTTCATCCCGATCGGAAGACATCGATTTTAAAAGTTGGTTCACTTGACGTGAAATCCCCCATATGTAAACTATCAGATTTAGTACCGATCGGTCCGCAATGTTACATAGCCCCCATATTAGCATAATCAGGGACCGTAACAATTATAACATTTATAATAAAAATCACAAAATAATTGTTATTTCGGATTTTATTTCTTTTTGTCATAAATATTATTTATCACTGCATGCTCAATTTCTCTTCGTCAGGTCATATCGATTTTTCCATGTGTATAAATGGCTGTTGTACGGCCTTATGAATACAAATAGGTATCAACTCTATCTATAATACTTTATTATGTTTTCCTAGTATACTTCCCTCTCGGTTGACACACTGTTTAAAAAATATTCTATTCAATATCTCTAGTGTTTCTTTATATTGCTTCAATGTACTTTATTTATTTATATATTTTTTAGCTTTTGCGTTTTGCTTTTGAACTTTTATTAGAAGTGACGCAATAAAAAATATTTAATTAAGCAAAGGAAAATTATATTAAGATAATAAATCATAGAAAGACAATTTTTATTTCGAATATCACTTCTTAGATTTAAAAAATTTTGCGACAATAACTACAATGAAAATAAATGTATTAATTAAAAGTTTTCCAGGAGACGAGGGTGAGAAGTGTATGTAAATGGTACATGGGTGATTTGAATACAGTTTAAATTAATTTTACAAAAATATTTAAACAAATTAAGTTTGTTTTACTCAGAAGGACACTGGCTTTAGGATTATTGTTATTGAAAAAGAAGATCTGAAGAAAACTCTCGTAATAGTTGAAAAAGTTTAAAAAACAAATAATTTGAATGAGGAATTTTAACTAATTTTATTAATTAATTTTAAATATGTAACAGAATTATTCGATTAATTACATTTTTAAATAAAGCTAAACATTAAATTATTCTCTTCGTCAAGTCGTATTGTTTAAAACCATGTTTAAAAACATCACTTATATAGTTATTTTAAGATAATGTTCTTTAATTTTCAACATCGTATGCTCCATTACTTTAAATATTACTTTCTTTTGAGTTATAATTTTTAAAATAACTAAATCTGCAATATTTGACTCCATTCAAATTTAATTATTTGTCGGATTTTAAAATCAATATAATAACAAAATAAGAATTCTCACTATAATTTCATATTGCAGATTCACTAAACAGAATATTTAGATGTCTAACATTGTGCAATAAAAAAAAATATAAATTAAGGCAAATATAATTATTTGTTATTCGAAAATTGTAATTTTTAAATATTTCGAATTATTATTCGTAAGAAATAGTGCGATTATTCGAATAGATAGCCTAATCCTACTACATGATGATTCGGACATTCACAGATAAGATAAGATGTAGTTGCGGCTCCAATAACAAATGAAATGAAGTACAAGACTTATTAAGGTAATAAATGTGGTCCGATGCAAGAAATGGTTACACACTTTTGGCATTCCTTCAAGTGTTACATGCATGATTTTTTAGCTGCCAATATATCATTATACACACTAGGTGTACAAGTTTTATATATATATAGCTGAAATATGCTGGACATTGTATCATAATGAAGTGGAATTGTCTAAAGCTAAAAAATGTAATTAACACAGAAATACATTTTTGTTATTTTTTGTGTTTTCAATTACGAAAATTATCTATTCAATAATTTTTGTATTTAAAGTTCAACCAATAACGAAAATTGTATATTCAATTGTCAAAATTATCAAATTCAAAACTCAAAATTCAATAGAAAATATCAGAAAGTTTTGTTTTTTAGTACATGAATACTTGATTCAATTATGAAATAATTGAAACCAATTCAATATGTGATAAATGTTTGAATTGAAATATAATTTTTTCTGTGAATGAATACTTCCTATCCGAATGTAAAATAATAGTGATATTAGTGTTTATACACTACACCACCATAGTGGGGAGGGTATCACTTTCTGAGTCGATTAAACGATGTTCGTCCGTCTGTCTGTCTGGCTGTCCATGTAAACTTTGTGGGCATAGTACAGGTAGCAGTTTTGAAGATATTTCGATCAAATTTGGTACATATTATTTTTTCGGCCCAAGGACCAAACCTCTTGAAACTGGCTGAAAGCGGTCCATTATTTCACCTAGCCCCCATACAAATGTCCTTCCGAAATTGGACTTTATCGGTCATAATTGTTTAATTTATTTATGTATCTCCACAAATTCCGCTCCAAATAAGTTTTATATACACAAAATTCATGTCTTTAAATTTTGTTACAATGGGTCCATAATTAGTCATAGCTCCCATATAAACCCGCTTCCGAAAATCAATTTAACGTGAATAAATCGCTTAAAAATGTCGGTATACAAAATTCAAATGTCGGTATACAAAATTCAACATAGTTAACTTTTATATAGACATAAATCACACGACCTAATCTCATGCTGTTCGGTCCATAATTGGTCATAGCTCCCATATAAGGCCCACTTCCGAAAATCGCTCAAAAATATATATTATTGAAATTTTAAAAGAAAAATGTTTTTGCTCTTTTACTTAGTGTAGGGTATTATATGGTCGGGCTTGACCGACCAAACTTTCGTACTTGTTTTTAGTTAAATTGAAGAATGAACTATTTTTTTTCATGCTAAATTTTTGGGGTACTATAAAATAAAATTCTTAATAAATGCGAAATTAATCCTAGCTATCTATTGTTGTGTCTTATTTCTGACTTTTTGGTTGAATTTTCCGTTTTGGTGTATTCAGAAACTTATGTAAAATTTCACGGTTAATATTTTTGCGGAACATTAAATCCCTGTTTTAATGGTATTTTTTCTCTTTTTTAAATAAAGGACAAAATTGCCTTGAGGAAAATTGTTCTCCGTAACTTTTTACACAAATTTGCTGAACACATTTAATACCTAAAATGCATGGATCACATGGTTTCTTATGCCGATTAACAATAAGAATGTGCCAGAGTTGGGAAATCTTTAACCCCCCCTCAAATGAAATTCAGATGTAAGCTTTCAAAAAGATGTAAACTTTCATCTATCAAAATTTATTGGACCTTGTAATTTTGGAAAAAATTTGATTTGGTTGTATAGTGTAATTTATTTTACTTACGGCCATTTTCACAATGTACGATTAAAAGTTAACATGAACTTTAACCGCATGTTAGGCTAATATGAATTTCGCAATGTACGATTAATTCTTAACTGACACTATTTAACAACAAAGTTGCTGTTAAATATAACCGAATAAATTTCGCCGGTTAGCATCTTAAGTGTAAGAAATATAATAAAAGAACATGGAAAAACGTTTATATTTTTGTAATATTTATAATTTTAAAAAGCGTAAAGCGAAGAAAAATAAATTTTGCACGGGGTGATCCATATACCACCCGGATATTGCACTTACAAACCAAACAACAAATGTGCACTTTTCCTTGTTGGTTTTCAGTAATTGTTGTTCAGTTTGTTCTTTAAATTTTACATTTAGGTACCTTAATATTTTTGAGTTTTATACGTTTTTTTATTATACCACTAAGAAAACACAAATTATTATTTTTTATGCCGTCTTTTAGACAATTTTTTATATTTCAATCTTTTATTACACTATTTTTCGTAAACAAATGTATGCATTATTGCCATACTTTCTACTGAATGCTTTGGTTAAGTAATCAAATGATGGTGAAACGTAAATCGGTAACCGTTGGTTAAATGGTCCCCGTTAAACAAACCGACAGTTAGTTAATTTTCCGGTTAAAATGAAATAATCGTACATTGTGAAAATGGCCGTTAGTGTATTTCCTTTTATTTATCTTTAATAAAATTTTATTTAATGGAAAAGTTTTTAATTTGTTTTGGTTAAATAAATATATATGTATACTTATGTATTTCTTATCTCCTTTTAGCTTGCTTATAAACTTTAGTTGGTATAATAGATTTAAAAAAAAAAACTTTATTTTTGTCCGTTTCTCTTCTTATAAACATGATTTATTGAATCAATAGCAGAAGAAGTTGTTTGTTTTTGTTCATTCTTCTCCTTGTTTAAAGAAGTGAGACAACACTTGAAGAAAGTTTTTTTTTTAAAAAAAGTACGGTTTGAAGTATTATTTTTTCAATTCAATATCGAATTCAATTTGTTCCTTTAGAGACACATGAAACTACTAAAAGCTTGAGATATTATTGTGGCAAGTAGATTGATTGTAGTGCTATTAAAAATAAAATTTAATTCGTTCATATGTTAAAGTATACTTACATATGATTTATGTACATCAGATGCATACATAAATATTAATCATACGCCACATACAACATTTATTGGATTATAATTAATAATAATAATTTTACTTTACATTCTTTAATTTACCTTTAGTGTTTTTTCAATATAATTGCTTTTTTAATGCTCTTACAAAATTAAATATATAATATTTATTTTATTTTTCCTTATTATGCTAAAATTTAGAACCTGAAAGGGTCGCTTGAAGTAGAAAAGAAATTTATCATTCAAAGGAAATTACAATGATATCACATATATTATATATATCAACTTAAAGGAAATTGTGTCTTCTTTTTAAATATGTATAAAATATTTAAGAATTAAAATATGTATAGAAGACTTTTCGCAAAAAATATAGAAATACAAAATTTTAGCTGAGTTTTTTTTAGAAAATTTAAATTTTTAAAATGCTATAAAAGTTTTGTTGATGAATCGTTTTGAATGAAATTTTATACATACATATATAGACTTTTTGTTATCAAAATGCAAAAATGGAGGAGAAATTTGAGAAAAAACTTTTCAAAAATCCCAAAAAAGATATTTTTTTAGATTTTTGACTCTGTTGACGGTACGGAGGTCCGGGCTATATATTCCCTTTGAACAGTATTTACGAACATATTGGGTTATACAAGAGAGATTTTAGTTATTTGAAAGCAGCTATGGGATTACAGAAAATTTAGCATAAAATGGAAATTTACATAAAAAGGCTCTCGCAGTTATACAAATTTTGAAATTATTTGTCTTCTGTAGTACTTCCCAAAAAGTTACCTTTGAGAAAAATGTAAACATTTTATTTATTTTGTTTTGATTTTCTGTATAACTAAAGATCAATGTACGATTTGGATCTGCTAGTAGCAAATTATGTAAACAAATTTAAATTTAAATGCGAATATCTCGTTAACTATAAGATATCAAATATAGTTCAGGCAATGTTCTCTTCTTCTAGATTCTAGACATATAAAAATCTTTCAAATCGGATAAAGAATAAAACTGTTTAATTTTTCATATACCCGAGATAACCCAATGTGGGGCCTTGACGATCCGCCTCACCTAAGTTTTTAAAGTCTAAATTCAAAACTTAAACTCGGATAAACCTCCTCTATATCTTTAGAAAATATTTTGAAGGCAAAGCTATAAAACTATAAAATTCTGTTATAAGTGGCACTGGCTGCACATTGTATTTTTGGTATCTCTTAAACTAAAACTGAAGTTGTATAGTTTAAAAGATACGGACAATTAAATACTATGGCTGTCAAAAGTAAGTAAACATCTGTAAAGCTAATGAAAAACATTAGAGCCCTATATCTTTTTTTTCAGAACCGAACCTAATATTCGGCCTAATTTGCAACAAATCGAAACTTTTAAATTTATGGATTTTCAGTAATTTTAAAAATAAAATAATTATCTGGTGTTTATTTCCTTTTTTGGTTCATAATATCAAATATTTGGTTACAAAATAACAAGATAAATATTTAAATTGTTTGCTGTGCTTAAAGCCAATACAAACTTGAATTTATGTAATAATATTTTATGTGGTTTTGTCTTAATATACACAGTATACCATTCATTTTAAAAAGTATTTACTAAAGTGGCTAAAACAAAAACATTAATTAAAATTTTTTCAACAACTCTTGTACACAATTATCTAAAATATTACAATAAAAACCATTATAAAATTTTCTCCCTACAATGTTACAGTTCATAGCACGACATGCCAAAGCAGGCCTCAATTCATAGTCGTTGACAATGAAGTGCTAATTTAAAATATGCCCACCATAATATTAAAGTTCTTGTCTCTCACCACTTACTTTATGATTTTGTTAAATTATTCTGACTGATTTTTGTTGTTTGCCAACAAACAAACCAAACCAAAACTCAACAAAAGAAAAACTCACAAATATTTTTAAGTTCCTCTAGGGAGTATTGTAATAAAACTGTAATAAAATACAACCTAAATAAATCTATAAATTTTCGAAAATAAACTTTCGACATTATCATTAACTTTGAATTCATTTATATTGAAAAATTAGGTTTGAGCAGAAAAAAAATAATAAAAAGCAAAAATGAGCAGAAAATAACATCATCAGTAGATGAAATAAATAAATATAATATTTACATGGTTTCGAAATAATATTATTTTAAACTCATATACATACATACATACATATTTTATGAAGTTATTTATGCTGACATTTATGCATGATGGGGTTAACAAAATAATAACATATAAAATATAAAAATAAACTAGAAGATATTTTAGGAAAAGTTTTTATGTTATGCTAATAGAAAGAGAAAAGCAACAAACTAATGTTTGTTTAGTAACACTTTTTGGCACGCAAACTATATTGTGTAGCTCTTTAAGAATGAAGTTTTCATCTCTTTGGCTTTTGTTGGAAATATGCAGTGCCGGTTTAGGATTTAAGATGAACTTTAAGTGGCCTGTGTTGGTAAACGTTTATTGGCAGGAAGAACAAAAATTAGTTATAGTATATGAATTCTGTTAGGTTTATAAATGAAATTGTTTAGAAAAATGTAAAAAAAGCATTACAAATACGACAAAGTAATTATTCGTACTTTTCCGTATTTGTAATGGGTCTTTAAAATATGTTAAACGAATTTCACTTATAAACATAACTGAATTTGTATACTACAGCTAACTTTGGTTCTTCCAACCTAGAACCTTTTTTCAACACCAACCACTTTTAATTCTTCATTCAACAACATTTCATAGTTTTAGGTTAGTTCATTAAAAATAACACTACAAAACAAAATAATTTTTTTTCCAAAATTACAAGGTCCGACCAATAAATTTTGATAGAGGAGACAAAACAAAAAGACACGTGTATCGGCGTTTTGAAAGTTTACATCCGCATTTCATTTGAGGGGGGTTTAAAGTTTCCCAACTCTGGCACATTTTTATTGTTAATCGGCATAACAAACTATGTAATCCTTTAATTTTAGGAATAAAATGTGTTCCGCAAATTTATATAAAATGTTACGTAAAACAATTTTGTAGAATATGTTAACCCTCTAATTCCTCAAGGAATGGGTGTTTTTAGTTTTTTTTAAAACAGGAACTCAAGGGGTTAAAATGTTCCGCAAAAATATTATTTGTGAAATTTTACTATAAGCCTCTGAATACACCAAAACGGAAAATTCAAGCAGAAAGTCAGAAATAAGACACAACAAAAGAGAGCCTAGGGTTAATTTCGCATTTATTAAGAATTTTATTTTATAGTACCACAAAAATTTAGCATGAAAATTAACTTAAAAATCACTATTATTTTACCTTCAATAGCAAATTTGGATAGGAAGTATTCATTAATTAAATTTTTTTAGCTCTAGGCAATTTCACTTCATTACCATACAATGTCCAGCATATTTCAGCGATAAGCGAATGAATGTTTTTGAATTTATAGCGTTCTTCTTAATTAATTATGTATTATTATAATTAAAAAAATGTCTTAAGAAAAAAACATGTAAGAAAGTATGGTCGGTCCCGCCCGACCATATAATACCCTACACTAAGTAAATGAGCAAAAATATTTTTCTATTAAAATTTCAATAATTTATATTCGTGAGTGATTTTCGGAAGAAGGCCTTATATGGGAGCTATGACTAATTATGGACCGATCGCCATGTAATTAGGTCGTGTGATTTATGTCTATATGTAAGTTATTTGTGTTGAATTTTATGTGTATACCAATATCACGGTGCTACGATGGGAAAAAACTTGGTTATACGTCTTCTGAGTACACTACAAATTGTCTCTAAAAATTTCAGAAACACCCTCAAATTCAGAAGTTATTCCGAAAAAACCGTTTTCAGTGATGTTCGTCGACTTATCGACCTGTAGCTTAGTAAGTTTTTGTCCGACTTTAAATTTTTTAACGGGTTTGGAAAGAAAACTGATTACGCTTTAAAATGAAGTGCATTTTTTGATACATTTTTAAGTTATAAGTATTGTTTTTGTTAAGAATATCTAAAAGAAAAACAAAATTTATCAACTATTTTGATTTTAGTCGCTTTTTATTGCTTATTTTGATATGAAGGTTTATAAAAATTTAGACCAATATATATAGGAAATTTAGTTCTTAACAAAACATGGTTTAATTATTCAAATCGGATTAAAATTGTAAAAGTTATTCAACTTTTAATTAACACCATTTTTAGTATTTTCTTCCCCAGCGCATATAAATAAAAATAAATAAAAAACTGTAGAAAAAAAATATTTGGAAAATTTTTAATTTACAAGGTAAATTTTTTCGAACTTGCAAATATAAACCGATTTTAACAAGTAATATCTCATTTTTTTCCTATATGAAGTGTCTTTAAAACACTGTGCAAGGTTTTCAGAGAAAAAAATTAAATTAACTATTGTTACGAAAAATTAATAAATAAAGCGAAACTTTTTATAAAAACTTACGCAATTTTTTTTTAAATACATTTTGTGCATACATTTTATGAAAGCTTAATTCTTTGTCTATCCATAATTGTTTAAAATTTTGAAATCGGTCTAAAAATGTGTGAGTTAGAGGTACTAAAGTACTACGACCTACCCTAAAACTGTTTTTTCAAAATATCTCAAAGTTTTGAGGGTGTTTCAAAATCTTTGAAAACGGTTTTAGTATGTCCTCATCTAGGCCTACAACCCCCATTAGGTCGCTTTTCAAGTTCTAACAAAAAGTGTCATTTTCTAGCAGAGTGTATTTTTAGGAGATTTATGTACGTTAAAGTCATTATCGGAAGCAGGCCTTATATCAGAGCTATGACCAATTATGGACCGATCGCCATGAAATTAGTTCGTGTGATTTATGTCTATATGAAAGTTATTTTTGTTGAATTGTATGCGTGTCAATATTTTTAGGAGATTTATGCACGTTAAAGTGATTTTCGAAATGCGGGTTTTATATGGGAGCTATGACTAATTATGTATCGTTTATAATAAAATTATGTATCGTTTATAATAAAATTATGTATCGTTTATAATAAGAAGTGACTCGGTTCACTTTATCGTCATAAATGTTTAATTTATATAGGTATGTATCTCATTTATTTAATGTAGTGTATTTTATGCTCGTAACCTAAATTCGAAAATGTCGAAGCGTCTTGTGGGAAATTTTGCTGAAGCACACCATTGCTCACCAAAGTTTGTTGTGAATGTGTTCCATCGGTTTAAACGATCGAGAGATGTTTTGTGCTGTTCATAAGTGGTGATTTTGACAGAGAATACAAGGATCGCCCAGGCCAGCCATGAAGATCGTTGTAAAATTCAACAAGAGCAAATCATTGATAGCTATTTAAGCATTATAATTCATCAAAAGCAGGGATGTGGCTAGACATGAAATCGTAATATTCCAATATTACAACAGTCGGAAACATGTTGTAATACCGTCTGAAAACTATTTAGAATGACGTGGTTGAGAAGATTTGCCTCACCCACTTTATAGTCCAGACCTTGCCCCGTCCGACAATTATTTGTTTCTCTTCATAATGTTTTATATTTTAGGTAGGCGAGATTTTACTGCCCTAATAGCCGCAAATTCAAATCCCATCTGCCGATTCTCACTTAGCTAATTTTTAAAAGAAAAACCAATATTAATGGAAATGCCTGATTAGAATATACTAACAAGTTGACGGTTTCTAGCACAACGTAGTGTGTAATGGTCGATTGCCAACAAAACAATTTCTTCAATATAAATATACCAAAAATTAGCCACACTATTGGCATCATTAGTCAAGCCTTTCATACACTGCGAAAACGTGTGTCTCCTTCCACTTAATCTCAGTTTTATTAATTATCCTTTTTTTGCGAAGAAAAGTCGTAAATCTCAAACAAAAACACATACAATTTAAAAAAAATTTACCCTCTTCTTGCACTCCATCTGACAGTTTTAATTAATTTAGATAATTTCTAAAGAAGTCCTTGGAGACTAATTGCTTTAATTATTTGAATTATGTCCAACTGGATATAAAATAACTCACTCAGATTCTATTTGCAGTTTGAAAAACTTTAAAATTACCAAATACAATATAAAAACAATGCTGTTTATCTGCAATTTTACTGATTATTTGCCAACAAAAGAAAAAGTTATTTATCACTTTTAACTGTAGTAGCTAAGAATGTGTGTACTTAATTCTACCATACAATTTATAATCAAATACACCTCAGGGAGTTTGGTGTAATTTTGATATAAATTTTATAACTAAACGAAACGACAGCAACCATACAATTTCTTAAATAACCCATAATAAATTTTATACAAAATATCTTCCACAATACATTTGCATATAGAGAGAGAACGGGCGAATGGAAGGACGATGATACACACATAACCCAGATACTTGGATTTTATTTGTGTGAAAAATTGTTGAATTTTTTTTTTCACAAAATAAAATTAAAATTATAAGAACAACAATAAAAAAAATAAAGAAAAAAAAAACAAAAAAATGTGTTCTTAAAAATGTCATAAATTATGCATATTAGCCAATTTATTAAGGTTGACATGTTTACGCTTTATGAGCAAAATAAATAACATGTTTTCTTAAGGATAAAATCACTCTGAGCAACTGGCCCAGATTGTATGTATGTATTTTTGTGTGAGAGCGGTCTAGTAGCTACGATAACACAGAGGACATAAACAAATCACAGACGTTTAAATATAGAAATTTACCTACAGGGTGATTCATTTCTAGTTTTTTTTTTAATTTTAAATAAAGCACTTAACATAGAATTAATTTTATGTCGGAATATATGACCCAAAAAATATTGTACCTTTTAAGATAATTTCATTTCAAAGATTCAATTTTTTATCACTACATCTAGTAATGCTGCAATTAAGCGAATTACACGAGTAATATTGGATTGCAAGTCTTGCAAGTTGCTCCCCAAAAAAGATAAAGATTGAAAATTATTGATGAAACATAAAAATCGAAAAAAAATTGTGGATGAAAAAAAATTTCTTGAAAAAAATTTATTTAATAAATACTTTCCCGATTTTGTAGTTGGAATGATCTTTCAAATGCCTTTAATTTGATATCCATATTGTCTGTATTGTATGATATAACCTAATAAGATAAATGTAAAAAATAAGTAAAATATCGTGGGTTTTTGCTTCCATCTCAGCCATTTGTGGAACAAAGCAGGACCATACCCGATATATTGATGTAAATATATATTATTATGTTTTTACGTTAAGCAGTTTAGTATTTTAAAAATTGTAACAACTCTTTATTTATTCAAATATACACAATAACACCTTCCAAAAGACCTGTTTACACATTCTAAAAGATGACGCTATAGAAGGGCTTTGATTCTCCTTCTAAAAACCTTCACACACAGAGAACACAGATTCGTGATAGCAACCGAAATTGTTGCCAATCCAATGATTCTACCTTAGTGACTGAATTTTACTGTAGTACCTACAAAACGTTAAAAGGGGTAACACAAGTTTGGTTGCTTTAACCGAGATTCTTCTTTGGCAACTGACTTTCTGTTGAGAGAACCGAAAAATTCTATATGTGCAATCATTCGATTGGTAAAAAATTCGGTTGCTGTCACGAATCTGTTTTCTCCGTGCACACATTCAAAACTGCATTGCAACATCAAACATGTTTGCTCTATTTATTATAAATCGTTACATGAAACCAGAAGAAGTTCGCGTAAAGTAGTTTTTTATATATATAAAACTACGCACGTAATATTTTAAAGTCCATTCTTTAGGTTTTATGCTGAATTCATTTAAAATATTTTCTTGCTTCAGCAGACTTTCAATTATGCTTTAATTTTCAGGGTTTTTAATAGATGTTAATATGTAGACATTCTGTGAGGCATTAACGGAAGACCTTCTGATATGCCTTCTTAAGTAGTCCTTTTCTCAGCCCTCTATGAAAAACTCACGCACTACTGCAACCGCAGCCACTATTTATATACAGTGTCATCTTCATTTAATTAGCCTCGATTGTTCTTAACGGACAAAACTAGAATACTGGAATTCTAGAGATGTTAATGTTATCATCTCAAACATCTACTGATGGACATGTTTATAAACATGATGAATGTTGCAGACAGCCGTTACAGAAAGTTAAATTCGAATCGCTAATGTAAATTCATAACAATATATATAGGGGCTAGTCACGCGTGATCTATGAACAAAAAAATATATGGAAAAATCTTTTAACTGAATCACCCTATATTTGCTTTGAGTATGTGTAGGTTTCAAAAACACCTTTTAATTTGACACACACAGACACTATAGCAGGCAATAACTAAAGACAAAATTTATGCAAATTTGTTTTTTTTTTTTTTGCTTAAAATACATAGATTGTCATTGACTTCATTTGTAAGATAATAAATTTTGAAATTTTAACCCTATAAAACATAAGTTATTTTTAAGCTTAATATATGGCGTAGATAACAATTTTAGTTCTTAACTATTAAAGTAAATCGGAAAGTAAATTTATTATTGTCGATATTAAAGTTTTAGTTTCTAGTATTAAGCAAACGTTACCTCGTCCTCTAATGGGTTAACTACAGACGCACTTAAGTATACAAAAATCCTATAAAAACAAGCCTACACAATCAGCCACACAACTGTTCAACTACCTGTACTGCTGTAAATTGACTAAAAGTAAAAAAATTCTAAATTTAATTTTGCGGTTTGTTTGGAAACTTTTGAATTCATAATTGTTGACTTTTAAATTATGAACACATTTCTGTTCATGTCCTACTCTATAAATTATAATCCTTAAAGCCCATTCCGAAAAGAGCACAAAACAAATACAGATACGAACGAATACACACAAACATACGCAAGATTGAAAAAAAAAATACTCATACTCTGTTAAACTGGTATTTTAACAGTAAATGGTTGTTAATGGCTTAAAAGCTTTTTTCGGTTCATATCACTCAAAGTAAATTATAATAACTTTCTACCGCAATTATTTACAATAACAGGATGTGTACACAGCACTCTCACATTGGAACCACTGTAGAAAACACCAACATACAAGGAGAAAAATCCCCCAAAAAAATATATTCGTATTAAAAAAAAAAGAAAAATAAACGGAAAATAGACAACGACAGCAAAAGAAAATTTCAGAAAGAACTTACATTAAAGTTTTTAAAAGCATGTGTGTCAACAAAAATGGGATTTAGTTTGAGAAAATAAATGTTTTTTTTACTCTACGAAAAGGCAGAAAAAAATAACTGAAAAACTGTATTGTCAATAATTTTTGTCTGCAAACCATAATTTTGTATTCATAGTATAACGGATACATAATTAAGGTCATTTACAATCTTAAGATATTTTCAATAATGGAATGATTTGGTGTTTTTAATTTTGAACTAAAAGTATTATACTGTATAATAGTAAATCTAGTGGCTCCAAAATACTGACATTGTACTCATAAAGATTACAAAATCCCGCTATATAATTGTGTTTTGTTTGTCGCAATTTACCTCATTTACTCGCAACCATTCGAAGACAGCGTTTGTCATATAAAAAATCATATAAAGCTAAATTACACTAAAGCTGATCAACGCTGACAAATTTCGCAATTGATCTTAAAATTGTTAATAATTTTTCTGATTGTGAAGTAAAAATTGGACATTAGGTTTGATATTGTAATAAAAGGTGTTAAGATATAAGCCATGTTAATATTTTTAAGTCCCTAAAAGCAACCTTCACACCATTTTGAAGTAAAAAAATATCACCAAAGGGTATATTTATAAGAAAATCAAGTAAGAGAGCTATATTCGGCTTTGCCGAATCTTATATACCAAATTATACTTCAAAATACAAATTTCAAATATTTTTAGGTAAACAACATTTATTTTTTTTTCCAAAGTTGTTTTTTTAATTTTTTGGAAAAAATATTTTTGAATTGTTATTTTAAATTTTTTTAAATTTTAATTTTTTTTTTTAAATTTATTTTTTTTGTTTTTTAATTTTTTTGGTGAAAAAAATTCGGGTTAAAAAACATTTTTTTCCGATTTTGACCCATTGTAGGTCCAACATACTATGGTTTAATATACGCCGTTGCAAAGGTCTTTGAAATATCTATCATTAGATATCCATATTATCTATATTAAGACCTAAGGTAGGGTCACACATGGCAAATATTTGCTCAAAGCAGTGTAACCACTTTTTTTAGCACAAATTTTTTTGACATGTTTACTCTTACAAGTGTTTTGTAAGATCAAACAAATAGCATCAAATAAAATAAAACTAAATTTTTTGTTTTGAATCAACCTAAGTAAAATAAGTTTTTCTAATAAATAAAAGAATAAAAATGTATATTATTTAGTGGTTACGTCTTTTTCGTCAAATATTTGTCATGTGTGTCCCTACCTTTAGTAATCCAGATATAGGTCAAAAATCGAGGTTGTCCTGGTTTTTTCCTCATATCTCAGCCATTTGTGGACCGATTTTGCTGATTTTAAATAGAAAACTTCTCGAAAGCATGTCTGATAGAATTATTGAAGATTTGGTTCTGGTGAAGTAGCAATGAATGCACAAAAATTACTTATATGATACATATTCCTCAATACAAATATAATAAAATTGGTATTTCTAAGTTGTCTACAAAAAATAATTAATTTTTATTCGAAAATAATCATATGTTTTAGAACCTCTTAATTCCGAATACCCATGAGTGGACATCTGTAACTATAAGGGCCCTAGATTGCTGGATTTCCATTTTCCCAATTTTCCAGAGCCATTTATAAAAAAAACTATAAATTGTATGGAATCCATCACAACAGAATTGCTATATAAGAACCCCCGCATAGTTATACCCTACACCACCATAGTGGGGATGTTTGTAACGCCCAATAATATTGGTCTAACACCCACCTTAAAGTATTCCGATCGACTTAGAATCACTTTCTGAGTCCGTCTGATGGCTGGCTGGTTGGCTGGCTGTCCATGTAAACCTTGTGCTCAGAGTACAGGTCGCAATTTTGAAGATATTTCGATAAAATTTGGTACATATAATTTTTTCGGCCCAAGGACGAAGCCTATTGCAACTGGCTGAAATCGGTCCATTATTTCACCTAGCCCCGATACAAATGTCCTCTCGAAATTGGACTTTATGGGTCATAAATGTTTAATTTATATATGTATCTACACAAATTTCGCTCCAAATAAGTTGTATACATACAAAATTCATATCACCAACTTTTGTCACGATCGGTCCATAATTAGTCATAGCTACCATATAGACCCGCTTCAGAAAATAACTTTAACGTGCTTAAATCACTTTAAAATGTTTGTATAAACACAAAATTCAACATAAATAACTTTCATATAGACATAAATCACACGACCTAATTTCATGGTGATCGGTCCATAATTGGTCATAGCTCCCATATAAGGCCCACTTCCGAAAATCACTCACGAATATAAATTATTAATATTTTAAAAGAAAAATATTTTTACTCATTTATATGGTCGGGCTTGACCGACCATACTTTCTTACTTGTTTTGGTATAGCGTAGTGTAATATTTTAAAATTAATGGATTTTCTTTGATGCTGGCTTTTTTGAAGTATCCTTGGCAAAATTGAGAATAACTATTGAAATCTTCCTATTTATTATTTGTTGGTATATCGTTTCCTAAATATGATCAGTGATCATTGGATTTCAGTTTATAAGGTTATTTGAACTCAAAGTAAGTACTATTCCAACAAGACCACAGCAACATACGAAAGGAAGAAGATAACTGCTGCATCAACGAAGCTGAGTCATGGAATATTTGGACAAAAGTAACATACTATTTTACATAACCTAAGAAAGGAGTATGAAATGAGAAAAACAACTATGTTTTCTATTTAGTCTTAATTTCCTTGTAATTTTATTACAATAAAAATAATCATGGATGAAGAGAGAAAAGACGTAATAAAATCCAAAACACATGATTTTGTTTTTAAGGAAGATGCATTTTAATTCATATAGCATCCATTATATTATAGGATCTACTGAATTGAAATAGCTATTCGTATGATAAAACTGTTAATTAGTACTATTGTTAATTAGTTCTTAGAATACATAAAGCTTTAAGAATTTCCTATTATTCCGTAAGTTGTGAATAAAATGAATAGCATAATTTAAAATTGTATCAATTACCTCTAAATCTGAAATTTTATGTCATATTAAGTCATTTATGCATTAAACTCTAATTGAATGAATACATTACTTAATTGAAATATTAAATTCTAGAAATCTAATTTAAAACTTAATGAGACAACTTATGTAATAGCATCAACATCAAAATTTATCAAAAATACGCATGTGTTACTTGAACAGTTTATGACTCTTCATACATTTAAGTTTACTACATACTTGCTTGTTGAAATTATATAAATCATTTAAATTAACAATTTCTGTACCAAACAAAAACACACTAAATACTACATTAAGTCGCATCCAGAAACTCTCGTAAGTAATAAACATTCATTTGCAAAATAAAACTTAAAAAAGTACTTTTTCAAAAGGGATCATAAACAAAGTCAAAAACGTACATTGTGGTAATAAAAAATCTGAAGCCAAAAGAGAACCAGTAAAACTTTGACTCTCAAAGAAACAAAGAACTAAGAAGAATACAAATAAATTTAACAAAGTATTGTGCGTAAAAAGAAACAGAAGAAAAAGTTCAACGTTTGTAATGTAAAACAAGTAAAATAAAATATAATACCCTACACTAAGTCATTGAGCAAAAACATTTTTGTTTTAAAATTTAAATAATTTATTTTCGTGAATGATTTTCGGAAGAGGTTCTTATATAGGAGCTATGAAATTAAGTGGTGTGTCTATACGAAAGACATTTCTATTGAATTTTGTGTGTATACTATAATTTTTAAGAGATTTCTGCTCGTTAAAGTGATTTTCGGAAGCGGGCCTTATATGGGAGCTATCACTAAAAATGGACCGATCATCATATAATTAGGTGACATGAATTCCGCATATATAAAACCTATATGAATTAAACATCTACAACCCATAAATTCCAATTTCAGAGGTCATTTGTATGGGGGATAATTTCTGATAGTTTCAGAATTCTGAGTCGATCGGTATATTTTAAGGTATTTTTGTACGTTACAAACATCAGCACTAACCCAATATACCCTCCTTGTGTTTGAGTATGTGCGGTTAAGTGTATAATTTTTACAACTATACAATTATGCACATAGACATAAAATGTAACTAGATTTGTATAAACTAAACCACATTGTGGTACAGAGCATTATAAGTTTGTTTGAAGGATTTGCAGCAAATAGTAAAAGCACTAACCGCAGTTCTTAAGTGATCGTTATTAATCTATATTCAAATGAACACTATTTATCGGATAACATTATGTACACACATATATTCTTTACACACATTCACACAAAAACTACAATTTGTCTATACAGAAATTGTCATAAAAAGTATTCATGTTCGATGTGAGTTTCTCAATTGAAAACTGGGATAATGACAATTCATTTTAACTACATTCTGCATAATTTCTAAAAAATATTCTAACAACTACCTTTTCATGTTCTTATTCATCGAAAATAATATTATTATAGGTTACTTCGCAACTGTTTAAATCCAACCATGTACTCAGGTTTTCCCTTTTTTACCTAATAACGAATGACGTCTCTGATGTAATGTTATACCGAAAAAATGCCACCATTTAAAAACATAAAACTAATTTAGAGAAACAGTAAAAGACAGAAGAACAAATAGTACAACAACGTAGACGAAAACGAAATTATTTGTAAAAACAAAACCCACACGTGTAAGTATATAAATGATTTTGTATGTGTTAAGTACCCTCATACATATCATTATAAACAGACATCAAATATATGTTAATACTTTAGAGTTGCCCATATTTTGCTGAAAATTTTACGAAATTCGGATAGCGTTTAGAGACTGCTCATTTTATTTAAAGTCCAAAGTATGAGTGTAAAACTTACTATTTACCAGCGTTACAGCTGTGCGACTTGTGAAAATTTTCTCCTTTTTCATAGAATTTTTTTTCATCAAAGTAAACTACGTAATAAAACTAAAGGCGATCAGTAAATCTCTGCGCTAGAGTAGGCATACGCCGCATGGTCGTTCAAAACATAATTTCATCGGTCAATCGTTTCCAAAATTGACCGATAATTGTGGGCGTGGAATGCTGTTATTATATACAAAATTAGATTTTGGTAAATTTGATCAGAAGTAAATAATCTGTACTCGCAACCTATTATCGAACATTGGCTATATTTTATTAAGGGTCTATTTTATAAAACCTAACGACAAACATAAAAATTAAATTCAATGGAAAATATTCATGTTTTAAATCTCTTTCCCAGTATTCTACATAAAAATTGCTTACGCTTCCAAACTTTTCGTTTTATAAAATGAGGCCATAAATATTTTATCAGGTACCATATTTTAGTCAAGTTTTAATTTTAGTGAAATATAACTTTTGAGGGGTTAAACAAATTTCACTACCAGAAGAAAGGCGAAAATGTCCTCCTTAATACCATATATACCTATTTACCTGTTAGACCTGTCTGTAGAATACTTTTTTCATTTGAATGAAATTACACCCAACATATTTTCTATCTTTATTTTACCTGTTCATATAATTAGCTGGCTGGCTTGCTATTCATGTAAATTTTTGCGCAAAGTACAAGTTGCTAGGTGAAATAATGGACCGATTTCCCCAAACCAATGTCCTTGGACCAATGAAAGGACATTGGTCCAATTTCAATTGGTTCCAATTTCATTGAAACCAATGAAATTGGACTTTAATTTATATAGGGATTTATAACAAAAAATGTTCATAATAAACCTATAAAAAAATTTAAAGTTCAACTTTAGCTTTAAATTTCTCAACAAATGCTAAACCGATTTTCACGACCTAAAAACTGGATAACAAACTATTCTGAGCCACTGTGCGCCGTGGACTGTACCAAACTACAAAGCAATTAAGTAACTAAATATTTTTTTCATCCATACCCGATATAAAAACGGGCTCGTCAAAATCGTAGACGTAAATTACAAAATATTTGAGATAGAACAACCACACTCCCGTTTCAGCTGGCACCACATGTCTGTGTCTCAATCATGTTGAGCGGGACGATGTAGCGACGGGCTCGTCAAAATCGTAGAAGTAAATTACAAAATATTTCTGGATCTGAAGCGACCATCTACAGTTTCCGATTACTGGAACGCCAGTGTGTAATCATAATATGAATGCAGTTGATCATAAATATGATTATGTTTTATCATAATATGACTTCATTGGGTCATATTGCTATGGATCATAATATGATTACTTCAGAATATATTATGATCATGTATGAAAATGATATTTGGTTATCTTTAAAAACTTATAATTTATTTTTTAGAGCATATTAATTAGCATTGAATTAGCTTTTATTAAATGTATATTTTGCTTAATCGCTGAAGCCCGCTTAATGAATTTTTTTTTTTAAATAACAAACACAAACTGCGAAGCGTTTTGCTTGTCTGCAGATACACCCAGAGTTTCTTACGGGAACCAGCAGCCCTCAGATTAATAGTCCAGCACTATCGGGTCTATCGGGGCACCCAATGACTATACCTATAGGTAATTTATAGGGAATGTGTATCTAAATAAATTTGATTCCACCTGGTTCACTATCTTTACATTTTGCACAAAATTTAACATAAAATTTCCATTTGAATGTAGTGATAACAATATTTTGTTAACTATTTTCTGATAAAACTTTAATTAAAATTTGTTGTTACAAATTTTGGTAGTAAATAAACATTTTTTAATTTAGCACTTGTTTATATAGATGACACACGACTCAACGTGATATCATAAAAAGTGGAACATACTGGAATACTTAAGATGGGCATAAGAGGGGACATACCATAGACGACTCTTTTTTCAAAAAATCTCCTTTTATTGTCACTTTTTAAGTTGTAAACGGCAACACTGCTATTATTAACGCTTAGTGAGAAAAAAATTAGACAAAACAAACCATTACAATCGTAACAAAAACAAACATACTGAGAAAAAACAAAACACAGCAGAAGCTGAAGCATTGTATGATGTTCAAATAACAAATGCAAAACTCACTATACTGTTAGTCGCAACCACAGAACATTAACGTTACGACAGCAACCAATTTAGCAACACATACAGATACATTCCTCCTGCACACAACCACTTTTTAATTTCAACCTTTAAAATTACTAAACACATGTACATTAGGAACGTCACATTTGAATAAAGTAAAAAAAAGTGGTCGATGTTTACAACTGAAACAAGTTAAAGTGCTATAGGCGGCTGTGTCGAATTTAAAATACCCTCCATCTATAGATGGAACCGAAATATTTATATTCATAATTGTATCATATTATCTGCAATATATTTACACAAATAACAAAAAATATGTGAAAATTATCCATATTTTTCTGACTCATTTTTACCTTAACAGTGACAAATATGGGCTCTATGGTCAAATTTGGATCGAACCAACAAAAATATGGTTTTGTGATTTCTTTTTACATTACATTTGAGGAGCCACAAAACAAAAGGTACTTTTTCGCATCTTTTAAAAAATTGGTTTTTTGGTATTTTTATAATATTTGGGTTGAAATCTTCTAGAAACAATCAAGGTTTTTACTAAGTAAATGGGTTCTAAAAAAATTTGTGCTTAACAAAATGTACAACACTAGTATAAAACAAAAAAAAATGTATTTAATTTCAATGTGTAATTTGTTTATATGTATATTAGATTAGGATTAAAAACATTCATTTAAAATATTATCGTAAAAAAAAAACGCATAAAAAACATACTTTTTAATTCTGTTTTTAACAAAACGTACTTTTTTTCTTTATTTTTAACAAAAGGTTCTTTTTCCGATATTAAAATGGTTTTATATCAAACATCCTTAACATTTAATGTGGTGACTTAGGGCAGTTAGATGTATCTATTGATAAATAAGAAACTTGTTACCATTTCCAGGTTCATTCAGTTTTTTAAGGGGGCGAAATAAATAAAACTCATTTTCCCAAAAATTTGAAATGTGCGAAAAAGTACCTTATGTTCTGCGGCTCCTCATTTACTGAATTTTTTAATGGACACGGATATTGTATAAGCAAATATTACGGGAAGAAATTTGTATGGAGTATAGGAGAAATCATGAAAGTTTGTTCGTCTAAATATATATAAAAATTAAATCGTCCATGTATGTAATCGCATCACATGAGAACGGCTGGAGCGATTTTCCTGATTTCTTTTTTATTTGATTCGAAATTTTCAGGAAATGGTTTGTAAAGAAAAAAATTCCTAATAAAACTCGGATTTTATTTATATTTAATATATTGCCTCCTTTTTACTTCTCATTTTTCTTAATAAGAGACATTTGGAGAATTTTGAGCAACTAACAACACTATGTCCTTTTCACTTCTCATTTTTTAAGTATGAGAAAACTCATAGGACTATATTTTACTGCCTGCTCACTTCTCATTTTTTTTTTTGAGGTTATCTTACATTTTGTTCCATAACTTTGATACAACTGCTTAGGGAAATTATAAGCTTTCATCAGTATTTTTGACGTCAGGGTGTTTTACAGATACGGACAGACAGTCAGACGGACATAGCTCAGTCGAATTTCATAAGGATTGTTGGATCTCAGATGAATATTTCTCAACGTTATACACTAAATGACAAACTTCAACACTTTTGATGTTTTTCAAAGAATCAAATTTACAAAAATTTTATTTTTATCCTTTGATTACATCCTATAACAAATAAAGCATTTTTGGGCCATCCTAATATACATATAAGTGAAAATAGTAATCTGCAAGTATTTATGGGTGAGTGTAGTCATGAGTATTTATGGTGTGTACGTTTGTGTAACGAAGAACTAAGGCAAACCAACAAAGAAAACATTTATAGAATTACTTTAAATGAAATTACATTTGCAACGGAACCAAGAAATACGAACCGAACCTTAACGAAAGATAAAAATAAGTAAGGTATAAACGGGCGAACCGAACAATAGAATACCCTACACTATAGCAGTAGTAAACCTATAAATATATTGCTTAAAAGCCAATATCTTAAAGTCATTATAAAATTTGATATGAGATATTTGCTCCGCCTAACATTTCACAATTTAGTACATTATCAGGACAACAGCAAAAAAGGCTTGACTAACCACTATATAGATTTGATGCATCATTTCTGTACTTAGGTAGCAAAAATGGTAAAATTGTTCAATTCTATTGATAGAAAAAAAAAATAAGTAAAATTGAAAATTTTGTAAGACATTGCTAAACTTAATTAATGATATGATATCTCAAAAAGGGTCAGTCCAATGTCATTGAAATAAACATAGAAAAGTGACTTATATAACCTTTAATCCGTTTGTATACTGCGTTTCAATCGCCTCAGTAGTTTCGGAGTTATAATAACAAAAAATCGTTGAATTCTTTTCGAATTTCTTCACAATTAAGCGAAATTCGCTCATTTTCACAAAATTGTATGTGCGTGTACTTTGAGTGTACATTTTTTTATTGTAACAAAAACAAAACACATGTAAAATTTGCACTCAAAGTACACGCTTATAAGTACATAAGCTTTTGTGAAAATGAGCGAATTTACTTAATGGTGAATAAATTTAACCTTGATAAACCTTTGATAAATTTTAAAATTGTTTATGAATAGGGCCTTAAGTAGTTATCACTTAACTCCAATATTAATTGTAGAGTTTTTTCAGAGTTATCTAGCAATCATCCTTGCCTCTACCATTTATAATTACAAAGTTTCAATTGACTGCCTGACAGCTGAACAGACACTGCCGAAGTATTCAGTTAAATTTATATATTCCAAGAGAATTTTGTGATGTTCCAAACAGTATCACAAATACATAATACCCTTTTCACCTATAATGGTATAGGGTACATATATTTGTTTCTATGTCTATGTATGTTTACCTATATGAGGAGGACATTACCATTATTAGCTTAGACAACAAAGAAAACACCGCAAATATAAAATAATCTGCAGACAATACTAAACACAACAATACAGGTAAATAAGAAGAGCCATATAAAACTCATTAAGGAACAGTTTTTCTTAATTTTCTGTTTCTAAGTATTTTTATTTTACTTTCTGCATTTGAATCATTTTATTTTCACATGAGCTTTGTTTGTTTAAGTGGTTGCCAGATTTATTAATGTTGGCTAAACGAAGGGTAATTTCTGTTTTCTTTAAATGTCATCTATAAATTTGCAAAGTTTTAATTAGTTTGTAATGCGAATTTATCTTTAAAGAGATTAAAAATTTTAATTTGTTTTAAATTAGTTGTACATGGTTTGGTTTAAGCATATGTGTTAATACCATAATTTTAACCCTTTGACGCATATGGGACCGGTGTCCCAATTGTTTAACATTGGATATTTTCAAATTAAACTTATTTCTGTAATCAATTGTAATACTAACCGACTATTTATAAACAAACCTTTATTTTCTTTGAAATCTGGTATCACTGATCAGGAAAATTAAAATAAATAATTCAACTTTATTTTTGGTATATTTTTGTTATAATATTAAAAATTGATTTGTAATACATTAGTGCAGTTTGAAAGTAGTTTTTCGATTGATTTTGTTAGAATGGTAAGTTGATTTTAGCTAAAAAGAAGATTTTGAACTATCCGCAACACGAGTTTTCTTGTAAGGGACACAGGTGTCCCAATATGCATGAAAGGTCGAGAGTGTGGAAATTTTCCCTTCAAGGTTTTATGATGTTTATATAAAATTTTTATATATTTAGGCCTATAAAACTACTAGAATATTCCGAAGCAACTGGACCACTGAACAAGGTATGGGAGTGCCATGTATAGCTTCTGCTATACCTATTTTACGGTTTGAGGAACTAAGAAAAAATTTACATTTCTGTAACAATAGTAGCAATTATTAACTTCTATTGAATTTGGTCAAGTTTAAGTACGCCCTACCATCATCATCCATAACAAAAAAGAGTAAAAACTTCATGTAAACGATGTATGCAATGTGCTAAGAGTGCAATGTTCATTTATGCTTCATATCAAACATAAATTGTTTTGTAGCTTTTTAATCCTTAAAATAAGCAATAAAATATGTTTGTCTAATTAAAATCAATGTTTTATTTCAGTTTGACAATGTATTTATTGCTTCCTGATACTAATTTCTCAGTTCAGAGATAGTCGGCCCTTAATGCATATTGGGACACATATGTCCCAAGAGATTTTCAGTAATCTACTTACGTTTTTTATTTTTTCTTTTTATATATGTTTAAAATAGCTCTTCATACTTCACAAAGTGCACTCAGATTCTCAAAAACTGTTGCGTACAAGTTTTGTGCGTGAAAGGGTTAACAACCAAAGTATGCATCAACTTGGGATATTTTAGAATGCACGAAATATACTTCAATTCAAAACAAAAGTTATAAACTGCTACCATTTCGTTGTAACTCACATTAAACATATGCGGACATTTAAATTGTTAAATTGCTGGCTCAAAAAAAGAAGCTAGTAATTATAATGACCTCTATCACTAAAACAAACCAGCTTACAAATACAAATCGAATTATTTAGTGAATATTTTGATGTTATATTATTTCTGCTATTTAATATAATATATAGATAAATAATTTCATTATATAAACTTTTATTAATTTGTATTTTTTTTTATTTTTAGGTAAGTGTAATCTCCTTGTACTTTTTCATAAATTCAAAAAAAGGTAAAAGTATAATTTATATATAACAAATCAAACAAGTTTTTATTCTTAAAGTTAAAACTTCAAAAAATCGTATGTATGTTGTTTTGAAATTGATTTTAAAATTGTTTATTTTATTATTGATGGAGTATCTTTTGATCGCGCGTTTTGTTTTTAATAACTTACATGTAATTTTGAAGGGTACATATTTGGCATTTATTATTGAACATTTAGAGCAAACACCAATGATTTTTCTTGCTTCGAAAAAGTGCCGCTGAAGCACACCGATTGTTCATCAAAGGTTATGACGAATGTTTTCCATCGTTTTCAACGTGCGAGAGATGATTTTCACACGAAAGACAAATATCGGCATTACTTCATGAATATTGTTGTCAAACTCAACTCAAGCGGCAATTTCAAAACATTTGCGAGCAGCAGGATTCTTCCGAAAGCAGGTACCATACGAATTTAAGGCGAGATACCTTAAAAGAAGATTTTGCATGTCCAAAATGCTTCTTGAACTCTATAAAAGAAAATCATTTTTGCACCGAATCGTTACTTGCGATGAAAAATGTATGCTTTACAATAACTCGAATAGATTGAATTCGAACATTTTTAAAATTCAAGAACATTTTGAAGTTTTATTCAAAATTTGAATTTTTTAAAGAACCCTCATGACTTTGAGATAATTTTAAAAGCTTTCAAAAGTTTTCGAACATAATTTCGACCATTATATTCTATTTTCATCAGGTTCGTGCATTATATCGTCCCCTTAATAAAACAATAATATATAATTTGTTTGCCATTTCGAAATAATTGAGTTTACAATTTTTGTGTTAGTAGACATCTAGAAGAAAAGTAATATTTCAATTGATCTTTTGACCCACTTTGTGGAAGTAGAATTTCACAAAATTTTTGCCACATATAGAATCAGTTATGTAGATTATGCAATAAAAAGATAATGGTGTATATTCTTATACACTATTGTTTTATTGAGGGGACGATATAGAGATTAGTTTAACAGCAAACATAACTGCGAATTTTCAAACATAATATTGCATTGTCACCAGCCGATTCGGGCTACGAGAACTGGTTCAAAATCAGTTGAAAACATTGTCCTAAACAAAATACAAAATACTTTATTGCAGCACAAATTATAATGGATTACTAGTGAGACATCACGAACATCTTCGAATATAATAACTCTTTCTACTAGAAAAATAAATAGAATTTTTGCCAAGTTCCCATTATTTTTCAAAATAAGTCAAGGTTTTGCTTTCACCGATAACAACTTTAGTCTTTCTCTGTACGAAGTCAAAAAGCACCAAAGTGGACTTTAAAGCACCTATCCATATATGATGGCTTTATGCTATTAAGCTTAAGATAAAGCTAATGATCATATGCTATTTCGTGTTAATAGTATTAGTTTCGGAGGGAACTCTAGTTACTCTATTGTAGGAATTTTAAACTAAAAGTCTTGTTTAAACTGTTGTATTTTTTGGGAAATACATATAGGCCAAAAAAGGTCGTGTTATAAAAAAACGTTGAGAAGCAGTACATAAATGTCTGTATGTTTTGTATATTTATCGCTTTTAATTACATCTAATAACATCATACAAAATAACACAAAACGGATTTTCCTTTTATATGTATGCTTTAGCTATAATACGTTTTGGTTTATATTTCATATCCACTATTATTTTCATTTATGGTTAAGATAATATAAGGAAAGAAAAATAAAATAGTAGAGAGTACGAAGAAATCTTATTAGATTCCATAAAATGCAGCGCAATAAAAGCAAAACTACCAACCTTCATATGTGTGTCATTTAATGTTTTATTTAGTTTTTCTTTTTTGTACATTCGCGCTGCGACTTCTAAAAACAAATTGCAACTAGTAAAAACTCATTTATTCAAAGGCATTCACAGATATAACAACAATTTACTAAGGCACACATGTACATAAAGTGTAATGTGTAACACATACTTAGATAAATCCTCATACCAACAGATACATATAGTAGGTATGTATGTATGTAACAGAAT
This sequence comes from Calliphora vicina, assembly GCF_958450345.1. NCBI lineage: Eukaryota > Metazoa > Arthropoda > Insecta > Diptera > Calliphoridae > Calliphora > Calliphora vicina. The sequence continues at coordinate 120,006,721 of NC_088780.1, forward strand.
ATATGTATGTATATTAGGGTAACTAGATCTCATATGGGGGGAAAAATGTCGGAATCTTTTTCTTGTGGACCACACAAAACCTTGCCCCTCTCCAGATATTGAGATAGCAGAAATTTGAACTCGATTATATGACGTTATCCCGTGCCGCTCGTCGCCTAAAATTTTGAGGTGCATTTAAAGGGGGGGGAAAATGCAATTTTTTCAGTTTTTGTAAAAATTTTGCCATTATAAAAATACTTTTTCAATTTAATTTAAAAGAATAGAAATGTATAAGTAATTGTCATTCTAATAAGATATAAAAGTCTAAAATTGGTTAAAAAATTTTAAAGTTATTAAAAATTCTATAGACAATTAACGTGTCTCAGGCCACTAGAACTATTAAATGAGAAATATTAAAATAAAGCTTATTTTTACTTAAATTATATCCATATTTACTTGTATAAGAGTTTTTGTCTTCGTCGGATATCGCTGACCTATTCGCAGGTATAACAAAAAGAAATATTTTGTTTTAATGGCAGTTTCAAAACTCCAATTTCAAATTTTTGAAAATTTTGGTAAACAAATTTCATAATTTTTTGTTCATCACATTAGGATTTATTGAGAACATAATAGTTAATAAAAATATGTTTTTTATACCCTATTCGAGAAAAACAAATTTTTTGGGCATATTTTGGCTCAGGAGCCGAATTTTCTTAGAGTTATGAATTTTAAGTAAAACCTATTCAGAATATTATAGTCCAGGTAATTTTAAATATGGTATGAAAGTTTTACTAAAATCGAAAAACGTCAACCCTTAAATTGTAAAGGTCAAAGGTAAAATTTTTCAATATTTGGAATTTGTCAGGGAATGATAGCAAAATGTTATATATTTTTGGGTCGATTTTGATAAAACTTAAGAAAAATATAACACAAAGTCTAGTATTTACAAAAATAGTAGAAAAATTAAACTTAACTCTTAATAGCACTTGGGGTTAATAACTTTAACATTTAACATTAGAACGACAATTACGTACACATTTCTATTCTTTTAAAATAAATTGCAAAAGTATTTTTTTAATGGCAAAATTTTTACAAAAATTTAAAAAATTTGATTTTTTTCCTCTGTAAATGCACCTAAAAATTTTAAGCGGCACGGATTAACGTCGTTTAATGGAATTCAAATTCCGGCTATCTCAATATCTGGAAAGGGGAATCCAGAGAAACAAAATTCCACTATCAATTTTTTGTGGACACCCTAATGTATATGTATGTACAGTATCGGCCCAAACATATATAACAAAATTCGCCCTATAACTTTGTTTTACAATTTCAACGAGGGTAACAATTTTAGAAACAACAAATTTTCTCTTGAATAAAACATGTAAGAAAGTATAGTCAAGCCCGACTAAGTGTATTATAACTAGTGTTTATAAAAAACCGGTTTTTCGGTTAACCGAAAATTGGCCTTTTTTAGAAAAACGGTTTTTCGGTTAACCGACATCGAAAAAACCGGTTAACCGTCATATATGTGCAGAAAACATAAAATGTCCTGACTACTAAAAGTTACAAATGTAAAATTTGTAGCTTTTAGTAGTCAGGAATGGTTAATATTAAATAACTATAAATACACAAAAGTTCTAAGTCCATTTTAATTTGTAAAAATTTCAAAATTATTATCTCAGTCAAATAGAATTGAGCATAAATATGTTACTAACTACATAATACTTGTTTTAATTATTGGCTCATTCATTAAATTTCAACCAAAAAATGTAAATCAATTTTTTAATTAAATATTTGATAATTTCGAAATTTATGATCACCTCGACTTTTTGATATGAAACAAAAAATGCTACAAGTCGCAAAAAGGACCTATATGATGCAAACGCACTTCTTCTTAACTGTGCTTATTTGTCATTATAAATCATACCAAATAATTAATAAAACTTCACATAGAAAACAGATTCGTGCTAGCAACCGAATTTGTTGCCAATCGAATGGTTCTATCTTAGTGACCGAATTTTACAGTTATGGCTACAGTATTTTGGAAGGGATAACTAAAGTTTGGTTGCTTCAACTGAAATTCTTCTTTATCAACTGACTTTCTATTGGTAGAACTGACAAATTCTATGTGTGCAACCGAATCATTCGATTGGCAACAAATTCGGTTGCTATCACGAATCTGTTTTCTCTGTGTTCATTATCAGATTTCATAAATATTTCAAATCATGGATTTCAGAAGGTTTTTGTCTCTCCTGTAATATTTCTGAAAAGGAATTTGTACACTAAGCTAACGAAATGAATAATATTATAAAATTTTAAGAACAAAACACATTAATGAAGTCAAATTTTTTGAAAGAAGGTATGTACATCAAATTCAATTTAACGTTTGGTAAAATCATCACTAAGTTTATAATGAATCATTATTAAGATTTAGCTTAACTTCTAGAATTTAATTTTTTATAGTTTCAGTAAACTCATCGTCCTCTACTATTTAGAATCATTGTAGTTCTTAAAAATATTCATCTAAGGAGGCGTGTATTGTAAATCAGCAGTTTAGTTTTCAAATTAGACCAATAATGTGTATGCAATGAATAAAAAAAATGCACAAAAACATGTGATTTATTAATTTTAGTCCCAAATCTTAAAAACCGGTTAACCGAGTGATAAAAACCGGATAAACCGAGATTTCGAAGAAAAATTGGTTTTTCGGTTAACCGGTTTATAAACACTAATTATAACCCTACACTGAGTAAAATTCCAGTAATTTATTTTCGTGAGTGATTTTCGGAAGTGGGCCTTATTTTAGAGCTATGACCAATTAATTATGTACCGATCGTCATCAAATTAGGTTATGTATTTTATTTCTATATTGCTGTGGAGTTAATAACAAATACTCCATAAATATATTGGTTACTTCAGGCATCCCTTAAGATAGCCATCTTTGTTCTTTATATGTGGATGATTTGTATTTCCAATCCGATCTCAACAATTTATTTTCCTGATGCAGTCACTTTAAAAAAAAAATGTAAACTTATGCGATTTTCAAGATGTAACTATTTTCCTGTCAACTATTCTTTTGGGTAATTACCAGCGTGAGTCTATTGAAAATGTCCCTGATCTCGGAATTTTACTAGACCTTAAATAAAACTTTGTTTCGCACATTACCATGACAATAAATAAGGCTAGAAAAGTACTTGCATTTATAAAACGTTGGGCTAAGGAATTTAGCAACCCCTACATTACCAAATAAAACAAAAGTCTGTGACTATTTGAATGAAACTTTTAGCTCTGTGCACTTTGTCCAACGTTTCTCCAATTAACCCTTCCAAAAAATTAGATTTGTCGAGGTTTTTGCCCAAGTAATTATTGAAAATTGAAACCACTGAGCCATATGAGATGCCTATGGCCTCCACAATCTCTAGCACTTTCAATCTCAGATCGACCAACACTATATCGCTATTCAACCTCAACTAGGCGTCCGCAATATTCGCCATCTTCCGTGCTGGTACGGCCACAACAATATTCAGTTAACCACTTTTTTACTCACTGAGATTAATTAGCTTAACTTTTATTTAAATTAATGCTTAATGAACAGACGAAATTTCTCCTCAAGAAACGAGGTAGTCTGCAAACAATGGCCGGCCAACACAAACTAAATGACGCAGCTTCTTCAAATTTTGATAGATGTCTGTTGATAGGAACAGTATTGCCATTTCAGGTAAGAACCGAGAAATTCAAAAAGTCGCGGATTTATTCAACAACCTCGTATATTTTTTTTGTTTAAAAAAAACAAGCAAATTTGTTTTGCCTATATAAATATATTTTTGTCCAATATGTTTTGACCGACACTGTATATGACAACATTGTTTATAACCTAAAATGCATTTTCAGCATATATATCTTATTTTGATAACTTAAACTAAAAGTTTATTAGTTTCAATTGTAGAAAATTTTCTACATAAAATCCAAGTTTATTCTTAATAAAATGCGGAAATAGAAATTAACTGGAAAATTAATAAAATGAATACATGTATAAAGACTTTATGTGTTCATAAATCTGTTCATGCAAATGGAAAGGGATAGCTGGGAACATCATGTTTCAAGTGAAATATTATTCCAGAGGATTCATTGAAGTATCAAATAGTAAAGACAGCCTTTTTGTCTTGCCTGATATTATTAATACTTATCGAAGGAAATATATTATTCTCAACAAACTTGAAAACAGGTTTCGCTGGAAACCTGTTTACAAGTAAAACATCATAGTAAAATTATAATTGGAAATAATCATATTTAAAAGCTATCAATGACGTTTAGATTTTTATAATAGCTTTCTTTATTTTTCAGAAAAGCTTAGGTTTAATTAGACAGAAAGCAGAATTGAAAAAGAATGATTAACTTTTTAATAAAACTTCGAATCATTCAGGCAATGACTGATTTTGTTTTTAATTTTACCAAAACCATGAATTGAGTTATTACTGACTTTCGTTTTAATTAATTTTTTTATTCACTTTTCAGTTCAGAAAAAAATTATAAAAAAATATACTCCGATATGCTACACGAATTTTTTTACGTATTCATTCAAATTTAAATAATAGATTTAGTCCGCAAATTTGTTGTTCATTAATTGCCTTAATTGCCTTACTATACAAACAATCATACAAACAAACACATATTGACTTTTATATATATATAAGGGTTTCAAATGTATACATACAAATTTTAACATTTACTTAATATTTTTGGTAGTCCGCGAATTTCTGTACTAAATATTAATATTGATAGCTGCTATAGCTGTCCCTGTATATAATTTTTCATCACATATATGGGAGGTGCCACGCCCACTATTGCTATTTTGCCCATTTTTGGCGTAAATAAGTAGTTCATACAAAATTTGAACGCTTTACATACTACAATTATACAGATAGATATGAATTTTAGTATTTAGATTGTTTGGAAGGTGCCACGCCCACTATGTTAGTCCGCCCATTCTTGTCCTAAATATTAAAATTGATGGTAGAATATCCATACAAAATGTATGGATTCTATCTCTTATTGTTTCCCATATATAAATTTTTTTTAATTATCATCATATGGGAGGTGTCACGCCCTCTGTGGCTACTACTCCCATTTTTGCCGCAAATATTTAAACAAACAGTGGAATTGCTCATGCAAAATTTGAGGACTATAGCTATTATAGTTTCTTAAATATTTGATTTTTAAAATTAACTTTGTATGGGAGGTACCACGCCCACTTAAAATTTCAAAACAAAAAGTAGCCTATAGCTCCTTCCAGACATACATAAATATACTGTAAAAATTTCAAGCAAATCGGTTCAGCCGTTTAGCCGTCTATAGATCCCAAACTAATAATAATAAACATACATACATACAGACACACATTCACTTTTATATATCGCACTTGATCAACAAGAGGGTATTAACTCAAAATTTTAAAATTTTCAGTAGAGGATAAAAACTGTTTGTGGTTACATTTTAAGAGAATTTGAAAATCTGAATACATCATAGTATGTAAATTCCATTTAAAAATATAATTACATTGTTTTTCTTTTAAATTTTTCCAATTATTGCAAACAAAATCTGTTTTTTGAGTTAATACCATTTTTCTGAAAAAATGTGAACAATTTTATTATAAAAAGAGTCACATTTCGAATTAAAATCATAAAGTAAAACAAATTTTATCAACAAAACAGTATCAACTCAAAATACAACCAAATATAAATAAAACAATTTGATTATTTTTAACTGGAATAAAGGCTCAACTCAAAATAATACCTTTTTTATGAAAATATACGAAGCATTTCTATTTCAACTTTTGTATTAACTCAAAATAATACCTTTTTGTTGTATAAAAGTTGTTACTGCATTATCACGAAAATGGTCTCAAATGTTGTTTTCGAGATGAAAGAGTAATCGGAATACGTTGAAATTTTTACAGTAGATAGATATTGATGTTGTTAGTTGATTTCTTGAAAAAAGTGAAATTTTCAAAATTTTAAGTTAATACCCTCTTGTTGATCAAGTGCGATATATAGATAAGGGTTTCAAATGTATACATACAAATTTTAACATTTACTTAATATTTTTGGTAGTCCGCGCATTTCTGTACTAAATATTAATATTGATAGCTGCTATAGCTGTCCCTGTATATAATTTTTCATCACATATATGAGAGGTGCCACGCCCACTATTGCTATTTTGCCCATTTTTGGCGTAAATAAGTAGTTCATACAAAATTTGAACGCTTTACATACTACAATTATACAGATAGATATGAATTTTAGTATTTAGATTGTTTGGAAGGTGCCACGCCCTCTGTGGCTACTACTCCCATTTTTGCCGCAAATATTTAAACAAGCAGTGGAATTGCTCATGCAAAATTTGAGGACTATAGCTATTATAGTTTCTTAAATATTTGATTTTTAAAATTAACTTTGTATGGGAGGTACCACGCCCACTTAAAATTTCAAAACAAAAAGGAGCCTATAGCTCCTTCCAGACATACGTAAATATACTGTAAAAATTTCAAGCAAATCGGTTCAGCCGTTTAGCCGTCTATAGATCCCAAACAAATAATAATAAACATACATACATATAGACACACATTCACTTTTATAAGGAGTGAGATCGAAAAATTCTTAACATACATATATGTTTATAAAAAAGAAACCACTAAACTTACAGCTTTAATTTTTTTTTTATTTGATTGAAATTATTATTACAATTTACAAAAAAAATTATTTTTATAGTTTTAATCACTAGTGATGAAATTTTGAACCTTTTTCGGAAACCCTTCCATTAACGTTTTTATAGTGCTTTCTGTCACTTTGCTCGAACATGTAGTCCATCTCCGTTTAAAATCTACCACACTTTTGGACACCTTTTTTGTACTCTTCAATTCTCTTTTAACAAGAACCCAATATCTCTCCACTGGCCTTAGCTCCGGGCAGTTTGGAGGATTTGCCTCTCTTGGTACAAATACCACATTATTGTTCTTGTACCACTCAAGGGCTTGTTTGCCATAGTGACAGGATGCCAAGTCAGGCCAAAAATAAGTGGACACATTATGAAGTCTTATGAATGGAAGCAGCCTTTTTTGTAAACATTCCTTGATGTAAATTTCGGTATTTATAGAGCCCGTTGTAACAAATGAGTGGCTTCTTTTGCCGCAACTGCATATTGCTTGCCATACCAAGAACTTTCTGGGAAATTTTGTCTGCTTTTGGGTCCTAAACTTTTCTTCAACATTCCCTCGAGCATCAGCAACATAAAATTTTTGACCTGGAAGTTGCGAAAAATCTGCCAGAACATACGTTTCGTCATCCATTATGCAGCAAGAATATTTTTTTATAAAACTTGACTTCAATTTCCGTGCTCTGTTTTTGGCCTCTAAATTTTTAGTAGCGTTCCTGTCAGGAACTTTTTGAGCCTTGTATGTTTTTAAACCTGCATTAGCTTTAACTTTTCGTACCAAATAGTCCGAGCACTGAGCTAACCGGGCTGCTTTCCTACCGGATGTGTTGGGAGCTCTTTTGAAAATGCGTTCTATTTTTTTGGCTTTAGAAACATCATGTGGACCATTCCTTCTACCTGAACCAGGTTTTCTATCAACTGACAAGTTCTCCCGGTACTGTTTAATAACATTGGAAACAGTTTGACGGCAGACCTTTGTATGCTTGGCCAACTTTTTGTAAGACCAAGTTGGGTTTTGTTGAAAATATTTAATAATTTCAGTACGCACTTTTTTCTGGTCACTCATTTTAATCAGATTAACAAAAAAATTAATATAATTGACATTACACATAATAACTGACATGTTTTTCAAAGGTAACTTGATCAAAAAAAAATTCAAATAATACTTGGGTTAAAAAATGTAATGAAAAACGTGTGTTAAGAATTTTTCGATCTCACTCCTTATATATAGATTCAGTTTCATTGATGCCAATATAAACTAGATATATGGGAGTTTATAATGGAATATGATTCCGGGCAAATGACCAATGTCAGCTGTTTTCACAAAATTTTTAACCACATTATCTCGTTAAAGGAATTTTTTTAAATTTTTCAGAAACCCAATACAAAAACGTTCCAGCTTCAAAAGCTTTTCATGGTACAAATTTACCAAGTTTTTCCTTGGTATGACAATTCAATTTACAGCCAATTTACTTTATAAATTTGCTTGACATGTTGGCATTTAGGAGAATTCAAAAATGTCAATTCCAACAAATTTCTGAAAACAGAAATGTGAATTTGTTAACCTCCTTTCTGGACAAAAAATGGAGACTTGATCCCACTCTTCAACTAACTAAGTGAAAACTGCCTAACCCAAAAACAAAAAAACATTAAATTACCTCAACGTTAACAGTTTTTTACCACAACACAAAATATAACATGAGGTCAGTAAAGTGTCAATTAATTACATTGCACACGGATATCGGTAAGTCAATTGATCCATTTCTAGTAGAATACTAACACAAAGGGATGCATTGCCACATGAAGAACAAGAATGACAAGACAATCTCAACAGCCATTAATCATACAATTTATATTTATTAAAAAATATAACACCATTACAACGAAGAACATAAATCATCATTAAATTACACAGACATTTTATTTTTAAAGATATAAAAAAGGTATTTTGTCAATATCAGACTATGTTTTGCATACAAACTAGTCACAATGGGATACTTCATATGCAACTCAATTTGGCAGACACATACGAATAAAAATTAAATTCAACATAGATTTTCTCAAAAAAGCCCACAAATCAATCAAAAGTTAAAATCACCATAAACAATGAAATCGAAAAGTAGAAAAACCATAGACAATTTTACTACAAAATACTTTTAAATTGGCAGTAACCATTAAACGTATTCTATGAAAAGAAAATCATAAACTAGAAGTTAAAACAGACTTAAGAAAACCAAAAAAAGGAATTGCTTATCGACAAAGAAACACCATAGTTGACTAACAAAACTGAAAACCATAATAAACTAACTATGACGCCACAAACATAAGATGATAGACAGAATAAAATAAAACAAACGAAAAGAAAATATGTAAACTTGAAAATTGAAGACAACAAACTGTCAACGTTTTAAAGGAAATATAATGATAAAATATCCTTTCAAAAGACGGCATATATGGGCAATTCCATATCATCGTGCGTGACATTTGTACGCCTATAGAGTGGAATAGATTTTGCAAAAATAAGAGCGTCTGAAAGATAATTTGGTCTTTATATTCCATTCAGAGGGTACTATATTTTAAAATAATAAAAAGGTCTTTCGAAATATTGTTGTCCAAAATATTGAGCGAAATAAGGGTATATCGTACGTGACATAAAACGGAACTCATTTTGAGGTACATGTAGAATATTTCTAACACTAAACGAAATATTTTTCCTTTACAACCCGTCACATTTAAATAAAAACTATCTTTGGATGATTTTATAATAAATAAAATTTAATATCTTACGTGACATACCGTACGTAACAGATTTTTCTCTTATAATAAAACAATATATATTCTGTAAATATATGTATACAAAAACTAAAAAAATTAATAGAAAATATACATTCGGTTTCAAAAAACAATTTGACAATAGCAAAAAAACAATCAGAGTCAAATTCATTTCATACTACAAGCTAATTGGGAGCCTAGTTTTCGCAGCAAATTTTGGCCTAAAACATTAAAAAATTAAATATAATCAGTTTAAACTATAATTTTTGTCTTTAAAATGTTGTAATATGATCTAAATACTTTCACATAGAAACATTTTATTATTTTTTTCTATTCAAATCATCTTGAAAAAAAGTTTCAAGGGTTTTTGTGTTTTCAGTCTCGTGGAATTGCCCATATGTATTTTCAAACTATAGTTGGTTGCAGCAGTGCTGGTAAAAGAATTTTCACAATATATCAAAAATATCTAAATATTAATTTAATTAGTTATTCTAGGAACACTGATTATTAGTTTGTTTAATGTTTCATCGTTCGCATAACGTCAGATACCGAAACTGAAGGCTTAACTTACTTTCAGAAGTTTATGAACTACTTATGAAAATTTAAACTTAAAAACTGTCCATGTTAGAGCCAACGGAGACCTAAACTGTCATATACTATACCAATAGATTTATATTGAAGTGCTGTTTCAGAATCTATGGTGATCTTTAAAACACGATCTAAACTTCAAATTTTTATTTTCCAATGGTTCAAAATAAAATTTGGTGAAAATAGGTGAAGAAATCCAGGTAGTCGCGGTATAAAAATCGAATTTCAACATTTTGTGCTGATCGATTCGTATTTGACTACAGCTCCCATATCACTGTGGTTCCAAATCAAAATCTAGGTGGACAAAATTATAAAAATCGGTATCTTCAGAATTTTACAAAAGCTGACAATCTGCTCTCCTCCAATACATATGGGTTTTTCAATTGCACATTTCGTTTTCTAGACAGAAGCGCCAGAAGTTCAAACAAAAATTTGAATCATATTTTCGTTATTTTTTTTAATATTTTACTGCTTTACTAAATTACACATATCTCAATTATTTTACTATATAGAAATTCATACTTCAAAACATAGATAAACATTGATATAGGCTTTTATTAAGTGTATATCTTATATTTATGGGCCTCTCCATTTTCCTGTTATAGTCCTTTAAACTTGGGTCTCAAATATACTGATATTTTTTTTTCTAAGAATATTATATAGCTTGCCAAAAAAAAGACCGTCGAAGTCCGAAGACTATATACATCATTTAAAGAAACTTCTGGGGAATGTCTTTGTAAAAAAAATTGTATCCGCCAGCACCCGCTGCAAAATCCTTTATTTTAATTTTTACGGAATGGAATTTTTAGAAATATTTTTGTTTTAATTTGAAATATAGTAAATACAGATCCTTTTAAAAATTTAGTTTCAGAAGCACATGAAAACGAATTTTTTAATTTTTTTATTAATGATTTTTATATACTATCTAGACCTGTAACTTGAAAAAAAGTTTATATTGATCTTTTAAACTTTTTTTGGAATCGGAGACACCAATTCTATATAAAAAGATCGCCAAATAATTTTGTCCACCTAGATTTTGAGTTGGAACCACAGTACATATTAGGACAACCTTCGATAATGAAATTAGCAATTTTGATATCAAAATAAAATTCAATAGGAGAGTTCTTAATCGGGAAAAATTTCCCTAGAATTCCTGTATTTCCCTATTTATAGTTTTATTTCAGCACAGATTCATCGTGATTTATTGCCATTCGAATGTTTCGATTATATCCATCGATTTTTTTGTTGTGATAAGCGATTTTTTTTGTTAATCAAATGATTTTCTGTTTCTTGTATCAAAAAAATGTATGAATAAATTTGAGTGTGTGTGGACTTACTTTAGTTTGAATTTATTTTTTTGCTACTAAAATATTTCTGAATGGAAAAGACATAAAGAAATTGAACAATAAATATATATTTTGCATGCATGTTGTTATATATTTTTCATTATTTTATAATTCTAAAATAAAAAGGAAATGTGTTATTATTTCTTGAAAGTAGTTTTTGTTTCATTTTGTAAGTCTGTTTTAAGTTTTTAGTTTTTATTCACTTTTTCTTGTGGAATCGTAAATTTTATGACAATTCATTATATATTTTTTTTTGTTTGTTTTTGAAGGAAATATGATACGATTTAAATACTTAGTATAGACTATGGAATGAAAGAAAGGTTGAAATGCTTTATGTTTTCTTGTGCGACCTTGGCCTTTATAGCTCACATAGTTACATATAAATATATGTACGTGAATACCCTTATTTTATTACCTTTTTATATATTGCTTTATTATTAGTTTTCTATTTAACATATTTTATTTAACTTTATCTTTATTTAATAATTATCAAATATTTTCTTTTACTATTTTTATTATTATCTTAGTTCCTAGTTTCATTATCGTTATTTGTTACATTTTCTAAAACCTGTCTTTACCGTTAACTTAAGTGATATTATTTGTAGTATATTGAATTTTGAGAAATTAATCATTATATATTTGACTATCGAAAAGAAATGTTGTAAAATAATTAAAATAAATAAAATATAAAAACCTAGAAAAACTACACACACAATATTGTTTTAATAAGATTACTGGCGCAGTCGTGTTTTTCGAACTAAACTTTACTAATAAATTATTAAAGAAAGTACAAATAAAAGAATTTTAAAACTTCGTTTATAAAAAAGGCATATTTAAAATCTATGTCTTAAAAACAAAACGTTTAAAAAAACATTAATTGACAAATGGGAATTAATTTTGTCTTAACAAAAAAAATTAACTCGTGTTTTAAAAGAATATTAACTTCAAAACGTTAATAATTAAAAAAACATATTACGTTACAAATTTTAAATCATTTGTAAATAGAAAACATTTACAAAAACTTGGAAATCGTTTTTGTTTTAAAATCGAAAGTTAAAACAATAAAAGTGTGTAAAACAAAAACAAACTCAAGAAAAAAAACTGAAATTTAAAATAAGAAATTTAGTTTAATTAAAAATTTTTTTAAATATTGTAAAACAGAAGTTAAAACATAAAAACATTAATACGACAAGTACTCATCAAGGTCAATAATCAAATAAATTTAACAACAACAAAACATAAAATATTTCTCCAAGGTCAAATTATGAAAAGAAAACAAATTTGATTTAATTACAACAAAAGAATACAAATAGTAACAACATACATTAACAAGAAACACTAAAACCGGTTTCAATATTTAAAATTACAACAACTAACAATAATCGAAAATAACAACAAAACTTGCATTGACTACAATTTGCACAAAAAAAGAGTAAGCTGTGAAAAAATTAAAAACAACAAAAATTAAAGTAAAAACAACAACATACATCATAATAATCATCATCATTAGAACTGTCACCAACTGCATAAGAATAAAGCAAAGAGTGAAGGAAGACCAAGAAGGAGGTACATATATTTTTAACAACAACAACAACTACGATAACTACAAAACCACAATGGCATTGAATGCATTTCAACTTCTGGAAGGTGTTCCACATTTTGATGGCAGAGCAGAAGATCTCCAAATGTTTATTATACATGTTGATGAAATCCGTAAACATGTTGAAGCAACTTTGCTGCCTTTGTTTGATTTGAGAGTAAGAAACAAAATTGTTGCGAAAGCTAACATTACATTGATTAACAATAATAATCCTACTAATTGGGATGAGATAAAAATAATTTTAAGAATAAATTTTAATATATCAGATAGCATAGAAAGTATTATTAATAAAATAAAGACATCAGAGTTCAGAACTAGTATTAATGACTTTTATGAATATATATTGAGTTTATTAACAAAATTAAACTTAAAAACTAGCATAGATGTAGATAATCAACAATGGTTTAGCTGTAGAAATAATGAATCCATGGTATTAAAAATTTTTATAAGCAAACTACCCAGTGAACCAAAATTAGTTCTTAATTCAAGAAATCCACATTCTTTATTGAAGGCAAAAGAAATTTTAATTGAAACAGAATATTTTTACAAAAAATATCAATCTCTTCAATATTTTTCATCTAAATTTTCTTATAATAATAATCAGAATCAAAATTTTTCTAATAATACAAATAATAATAATTCTTTCAAAAATTCCCAATCTTTTTATCAGACAAATAGATTAAATTCTGGACAATATAATAATCGAAATTTTAAAAATAATCATAATCATAATTTCAATAAGCAGAATACAGGACCTTTTCAAAATAATCAAGATAGTTTTCCGAATTCAGGTCAATATAGACAAAATACAACTTGGAATTATCCAAATCAACAGACTACTTTTTCGGATCCTCAAAATAAGCAACGAAACTCAGGACATTTTAGCAACATTAGTGATGCTAGCAGATCTCAACAGACTAACATAAATAATCCAATACCAATGGAAGTAAATAATACACAAACATCAAATTTTCAATTATTGGCCGAAGAGCTCTTCCCTGCATAGTTGTAAGGACAAAAACAACACCAATAAAATTGTTAATAGACACAGGATCAGGAACTACATTAGTTAGAAAAGGATTGTTTCATAGTTCTTTTAGAAGCGAACTTGAGAGACCAATAATTTTAAACACAATTTGCTCAAAAACAATTACAGACTCGAAAGTTACTATTCCACTATTTAAGGAATTTAACCGTCCTAATTCTAAAATAGAAATGTTAGAAACTGAGATTTTTAGTGAATTTGACGGTATTTTAGGCTGTAATCTATTGAAACCATTAGGAGCCAAAATCGATTTGAAGGCAAATATGTTAGTGACAAGTGAGGCAAAAATCCCTTTAATATTCGATGAACCTTCAATTGAAAATATAGATTTAAATTTAGATACAATAATTGAGATAAATTTTAATGAACCAAAAATGGACTATTTAAAACGGAAACTAGAAAATCAAAAATCGAATATTGAAGAAATTTCTGAACTTTTGAAAATAATAAAAGAATTTGAACATGTTTTTTATATTGAAGGAGATAATTTATCTTGCGTTTGCAAATATAAACATGAAATACCAACCAAAAATGAGATACCAGTATATTCACGGACATATCGATTCCCAGAAATTCATAAGGAAGAAGTAGAGAAACAGGTTAATGAAATGTTGAAATCAGGAATAATAACGAAATCCAATAGTCCATATAATGCTCCTATCTGGGTTGTTCCTAAAAAAATGGACAATTCAGGGCAACAAAAATGGAGAGTTGTAGTTGATTACAGGAAACTGAATGATGTTACGATTGAGGATAAATTTCCTATACCCAATATGGAGGATCTATTTTCAAAATTAGGAAATTCACAATATTTTAGCACAATAGATTTAGCAAAAGGGTTTCACCAGATCGAGATTTTAGTAGAAGATAGACATAAGACTGCTTTTTCAACGTCAAGAGGACATTATGAATTTACGAGAATGCCATTCGGGTTAAAAAATGCCCCTGCTTCGTTTCAACGTATGATGAACGAAGTGCTCCAAGACTATATAAATAATATATGCGTTGTTTATCTTGATGATATTTTGGTATTTTCCACATCCCTCGCGGAACATATTTTAGCATTAAGAAAAATCTTTAAGAGATTATCGGAATATAATCTTAAAGTCCAAGTTGATAAGTGCAATTTTTTTAGACATGAATCGGAATATTTAGGTCACATAATAACCCCTAATGGAATAGAACCAAACCCTGACAAGATTAATATTATTGGAAAAATTTCAATACCTAAAACTATAAAGCAAATCAGATCATTTTTAGGCTTAACTGGATTTTATAGAAAATTCATAAAAGACTATAGCCAGATAGCCTTGCCTATGATTTCGAATCTTAAGAAAGGTTCAGTGATTAATATTAATGATCAAAGATACATTGATTCCTTTAATAAATTAAAGACAATTTTATGTAATACACCAGTCTTGGCATATCCATTATTTGACAAATTATTTGTTTTGACTACCGATGCCAGTAACGAAGCATTAGGTGCTGTATTGTCCCAAAATGGTCATCCAATTGCATTTTCATCACGTACCTTAAATAACCATGAGAAGAATTATAGCGCCATTGAGAAGGAATTATTGGCAATTGTATGGGCAGTAAAATATTTCAGACCCTATTTATATGGGAGAAAATTCAAAATTCAGACAGATCATAGACCACTTGTATGGCTAAATTCGTTAAAGGAACCAAATGTGAAATTACAGAGATGGAAGATACAGCTGAATGAATATGATTTTGAGGTAGAATATATTAAGGGTAAAACAAATAAAGTAGCTGATTATCTTAGTCGTCTGGATGTAAATACATTAACAGAGGAAGAACAAAATATACAATCCGACTTAGCCACAATTCATAGTGGACAAGAAAATTTAAACGACCATATTTATATTTCAGAATCCCCAGTCAATATATATAGAAACCAAATTATAATGAGTTTAGGAAATAATTATAAATATGAGAAACAAATTTTATACGGAAAGAAAACAAGACATATTATTACTATAAAAGAATATTTTGAGGAAAAGATAATCGAATTTTTGAGGCCAATTCTTCCTATAAAAGGAACCGTAGCAATTTTTTGCGATAGTTTTGACATATTTAAGAATTTACAAGAGACTTTAGTACACTATTTTTCAAATGCCCCAGAAATGAAATTTGTAGGATGTACAAAATTTATTAAGGATATTTTTAATAGTGAAAAACTTTTAGAAATAATAGACAAATATCATACTGATAAAAACCATAGAGGAATTGAGGAAACATATTTGGAATTAAAAAATATAATTTATTTCCCAAATTTAAAAATGGAAATTCATAAATTTATAAATAATTGCGTTTTATGTAATATGTGTAAATATGACAGGCAGCCTATCAGGGCTAAATTATGTGTAACAGAAACCCCAATAACATCAAACGAAATACTTCATATTGACATTTGGTTTTTAGACAAAAGTACTACGTTTTTAACATGCATTGATAAGCTTACTAAACATGTATCAATTCATTATTTAAATGACAAAAATTCACTAACTATCGCAGAAATGTTAAGGGAACGATTTGCTATTTTAGGTAAACCATGTAAAATAATAGCTGATAATGAGTTTAACACTGCATACATAAGAAATTTTTTGAATACAGAGAATATAGATTTTCATTTTACATCCCCTAATACCCATACAGGAAATTCAGATATAGAGCGTTTTCATCTGACGTTGAATGAACATATACGACTTTTTAAGATAGAAAAGGAAAATAAGGATATTAGTGATAAAACGTTGGTATATAAGTCTGTACAAATTTACAATGATACAATACATAGTACCACAGGGTACAAACCAAATGATCTGCTCCATAATAAGGTAGATAAAAATATATGGCAAACATTACATGATAGCGTTCACAATAAAAAGATTGAAAGAATTAATAAAATTAACCAGAATAGAGAAGAATGTCATGATTATAAAGATAGGGAATTGGTGAAGAACCTAGGATTTCAAAATCTTAAACAAAAACCTAAATATATTTTAAAAGAAGTAAAGGAAAAGAATAATACTAACTTTATAGATGAAAAAGGTTGCAAACGTGATAGACAAATAGTAAAAAGAATTTTTAAATATCAAAATGAATTGCCAAATATAAAGTTTGAAAGAAAGGTCACTGGTAGAGATTATACTAAAAAAAAGACATAATTATAAAATATGTAATATAATTTATATCATAAAAATAAAAAAAAAATCATAATAAAATGTTAGTAAATAAGAACGTATTAAATTTGTATTTTGAATAAGTAAATAATTGTAAATAGATGTATTATTTATCCAAATAAAATGCTCACATTCCAGGAGTAATGTGTGATCAAACGGTGGGGGAGTTACATATAAATATATGTACGTGAATACCCTTATTTTATTACCTTTTTATATATTGCTTTATTATTAGTTTTCTATTTAACATATTTTATTTAACTTTATCTTTATTTAATAATTATCAAATATTTTCTTTTACTATTTTTATTATTATCTTAGTTCCTAGTTTCATTATCGTTATTTGTTACATTTTCTAAAACCTGTCTTTACCGTTAACTTAAGTGATATTATTTGTAGTATATTGAATTTTGAGAAATTAATCATTATATATTTGACTATCGAAAAGAAATGTTGTAAAATAATTAAAATAAATAAAATATAAAAACCTAGAAAAACTACACACACAATATTGTTTTAATAAGATTACTACATTGTATGACTTTATATAACTATAAAGAATTTTATTTATGTTTCGTGGTATTTAATGTATCCACATAGATATAAATAGATACGTGAAACAAACAGATAAATCAAAATATGTATGAAATCATTTTACTACATTTTGAAATACATATTTGTTTTAGTATCAAACTAATGACTTTAAGTGGTAGCAGATTCTTGTTCATATGCACATTTATATTTGTGTTACCTGACACATTATTTTTAACTCAGGACTTGGACCTGTAATTGCTGATCTTTCATAATTTAAAATAATTCAGCTACCATGCTATTGAAATAATAAATATTATTTTTGCAATGATATGTCACATATTTTTAAAGAGATATACCACACTTCTTTATATTTAACTAAGCATTTTAACTGCTTCCCCAATATGAAAATAAAACTTATTTTGCTTGACAACAATTTTGAAAACTTGTATATTTTTATCACATCTAAAGTAAAACTCTCAATTGTCATAAAAAATAATGTTTTAACTTTTAACATTTTGTTGTAAGGATTGTCGTTATTGTTGCAAATAAAGTTTTCTTTTTATGAATTATTTGCTGTGGGTGTACAATATTTATATTATGGATTGTCCTTGTGAATTTTACATATGGGTAATTCCACAAGAATGACAACCACGACTAAAAAAAATAACAAATTTTTTCAAGATGATTTCAAAAGGAGAAAACACTAAAATGTTATTATGTGAACGAATATAGAGCTTATTACAACATTTTAAGGGTAAAAATAACAGTTTAAACTGACTGTATTTAATTTTTTTAATTTAATTGGTATGTTTTAGGCTAAGACTACGGCAAAATTAGCATGTAGTATGAAATTAATTTGACTCTGAATGCTTTTTTGCTATTATCAAACTGTTTATTGAAACGATTCGCAAATTGTCGCATATTTCTACATGTACCCCAAAATTACTTCCGTTTTATGTCACATACGATATACCCTTATTTCATTCAACAATATTTTGGACAACAATGTTTCGAAAGAACTTATTATTTTTTTTTTTTTATAAATATAGTACTCTCTGAATGAAAAATAAATACCAAATAATTTTTCAGATACTCTTATTTTTGCAAAATCTATTCCACTCTATAGGCGTACAAATGTAACGTACGATGACATGGAATTGCCCATATGTATGCAATGTATTCCTTATTTTTTCTTTTTTTTTGATAAAATATTGTAATAGATAATGTATGAGAATAGTTTTAAAGTTTAATATACATATAATTACGAAATACGAGTATTTCAACTAATTATAAAAGAACTAGGGCATGTGAAAATGATAAGTTACATGGACCTTTTAATTTATTAAATATTGTATGTTTTCCAACAAATTTTAGTTCGAAAGTGAAAAAGTAATATTTTTCTGTTTTTAGCTTTAATGTATAAAAGTTCATGCGAATTGCATTTGGAAAAAATTTAAAGACTTTTTCCTAATTGGAAACACTTTCTTATTCAAGTTTCAAATTACATTAAAATAAATCACAATAAATATTTCACAAGAATTGTATACATATACATACAACTTTTTCACAAAACTTAAGTTACATTTTTTTACTAAAAAATTAAGAAAAACTTATGGTAAATCATGAACAAAAAAGAAATGCAAAATTAAAAAATGTTTGGCAATATTGTGAATGTGAATTTAGTCCCTATGAATGACACATTCTTTTCAGTATTTATTGTTAACTTATTAGTGAAATCTTATGAAACTTTCTATAAGCAATAAATTAATACACCCAACATGAAAAACAAAGCTCGATTAAAGGTATTTTTTATATAATTTTGTTTATGTTTTAATGTCGCGTTCTTGTACCTAAATCGTCACTTGTAATCCAGTGCTCTAATCAATAGGCTGAACATTTTGATTAATATATAGTGACTTTACTTTGATTTTCAAATTGTGTCGCGTTCTCTATTTTAAAATTCTACGATGGGAAACAATTTGTGGTATATTAAAACAGATTCACTAATTTATTTATTGCAATAAAAAATCATGTCAGAAGATGGCTCAAAATTGAGAAAAACAAATAACAAGCTGCTGAAAAAAACCAGGATAAATATCGTATAAGGCGGAAAAATTTGTGTGATGGAAATAAATATTATGATAAATAAAAAGAGAAGTTTGAGCTTATTTTTGCTTATCAAATATGTCGCGTTATGAATCATATCAAAACGTATGCAATTTTTTTAACATGACAACTATCAACCAAAATCCAAATTATTCTAATTTAGTTTAAAAAAAATTATGTTACATGTCATAGTTCCTTTGTTGCCAGTATCCGCTATTTAAGGGGAAGTTAACGAAAAAAAACACATGTCACAAAAATATAAGGTAGAATCATTAGAAATTACATTCTCAATTATACTTTCCCTGAAATGTCTGTGATATAACAAAAAAGAAAATTAAAGCAAAACAACAAAAATATGTATTTTCTGTTTTACATCACACATACTTGTTGTTAGTTGTTTATTAGACAAAATCAATGAAACTAAAAAAAGCATGTAAAATTTATAAAATTTCCAAAAATTTAAATAACAAAGTACAGATTATGGTTTCCCAACTCAAGACACATTTTCAAGATTTGCATACAGCATTTTATGCATCCAGAATCAAAACGTGCACGTTTTCAAACGTTATGCAGTAATATTTTTATAACTCTACTTCATTGTTTTCCATTCGTATTTTTAAAATTTTGTTTTTGCTATTTCTGTTATTAGACGTAACAAGACATAAAATTGACAACACTCCCTAATGATTCTACCTTGTAATATTATTGTATTATCACATTTATAATAGAATATTTATAGAAATAATATTGTGAGAGTTTTTAAAGTTCATGTAAATTGTTTTGATGTTGACGAACGACAATATAATACCCTACAATCAGTAAATTAGCAAAAACCATTTTTTTTTAATTTCAATAATTTATTTTCGAGAATGATTTTCGGAAGTTGTCCTTATATGAGAGCTATGGCCAATTATGAATCGATCACCATGAAATTTGGTCGTGTAATTTATGTCTATATAAATGGTATTTATGTTGAATTTTATGTGTATACCAACGTATTTAAGAGATTCATGCTCGTTAAAGAAATTGTCGGAAGCAGACCTTAGATGGGAGCTGTGACTAATTACACTCTGCTACAAAATTACACTTTTTGTCAGAACTTGAAAAGCGACCTAATGGGAGTTATACCTCTAGGTGAGGACATACTAAACCCGTTTTCAAAGATTTCGAAACACCCTCAAAATTTTGAGTTATTTGGAAAAAACTGTTTTAGGGTAGGTAGCAGTACTTTAGTACCTCTAAGTCACACATTTTTAGACCGATATGAAAATTTTAAACAATTATGAATAGACAAAGAATTAAGCTTTCTTTGTATATAGGTATAAGATGTATATTCCAAGAAATTGTTTAAGTTTTTATAAAAAGTTTAATTTTTTTATTTTCTTGGTAATTTTTCAAATTCAACAATAGTTATTTTAATTTTTTTCTATGAATACCAAAATTTTTTTGCACATTGTTTTAAAGACAATTTTATGTAACAAAAACGTGACATTACTTATTAAAATCGGTTCATACTTGCAAAAGTTATTAAACTTTTTAGAAAAAAGTTCAAAAAAATTTACCTTGTAAATTAAAAATTTTTTATTTTTTTTTTATTCGTATGCGCTAGGGGAGAAAATAATAAGAAGTTGAATAACTTTTACAGTTTTCATCCGATTTGAAAAATTAAAACAATGTCTTGTTAAGAACTAAATTTTTTTATACATTGATATAAATTTTTACAAGCTTCCATATCAAAATAATCAATGACAAGCGACTAAAATCAAAAAAGTTGATAAATTTTGTTTTGTTTTTAGATATTCTTAACCAAAACAATACTTATAACTTACGAAGGTATCAATAAATACATGTCATTTTAAAGCGTAATCAGTTTCCTTTCCAAACACGTTAAAAATTAAAAGTCGGACAAAAAGTGACTGAGTTACAAATCGATAAGTTGACGAACATCACTGAAAACGGTTTTTTGAGAATAACTTCTGAATTTGAGGGTGTTTCTGAAATTTTTAGACACAATTTGTAATGTACTCAGCAAGACCTCTAACACACGCTAGGTCAAAATTGCAACCTGTACTTTGTGCACAATGTTTACATGGACAACAAGCGAGCCAGACTACCAGACTGATAGACGAATGGACGACGGACATCATTTAATCGACTCTGAAAGTAAATCGAATAACGGGCTTCAATATAGAATAATTTGTACATATGAGGACAATAGAAACCGTAAGTTGAAATGAATTATTAATTATTTATATAAATTCCTTTAAAAGCATTTTAATATAATTCCTGATATATTGAAAATAACGAAACGACGAATTCTACCTTCTGCTAAACACAGAGGTACTATAATGAAATCGAAAACGTAAAACAAGAAACAAAAGCTGTAAAACAGGAAACAAAAGCTATTTTCACTTCAAAAGCGAACGAGTGTCGCATTCTTGACAAGGGATATGTTCATATATTCTAAAGTTTATCGCTTAACACCTATGGATATGGAGGATATTTTTGCTAAGGAAAAATTATGGGCCATTTTTTTCAATGACATAAGTCTGCATTCCTTAGCAGAACTACCAACATATCATAAATTTCATTAATTTGTTTGCAGTATATTTGAATGTTTCCAATAAATTTTCAACACTATCTTCTTCGGACTATATCTCCTGTTTTTCCCAAAAAAATATTTGTGTTTAATACATTGTGTTTAATTTCCTATATCACCCATTAAATAGAAATAGTTATTTTTCCTATAAAAATTGATGATATTGTTTATTTAGGAAAATAAATGTTTTACAAGTAATTGCAATTTATTTTGCTAGAGTTAAGTGCGTGACACGAAAAAATATCATGCGTGTGTAAAATTTTATTGACTTGTGTTAAACGAATGAGAGTGATTTGTGGGACTCAACAAAATTTATTGACCATTAATTTAAGATTTTTGTTGTTTTACTAAGTAAAACTAAATGATTTTAATGGCTGTTTTTCTGTTTAAAATGTTTTTGTGTACTAGCACTCTCAGCAGTAATATAATAAAACTTCAGTATTAAAAGGTAATTTAAAAAGCATTTATTAACATTCATGCTATATTTAATTGATATAAAAAAATGAAAACATAAAAAAATAAGTGTTCTGTAGCAAAAACTTTGTGTAAAATGATAGATGCATAAAAAACAACCATACTAATGTTATAAAATATTTAATTAATAGCTTTTATGTAATTTAAAATATGTACGTTATTTGAGTTGACACGAGAAAAACTATTTGAAGTTTACATAATTCAATGGGTATAAATTGAAATAAATTCATTAAATATCTTTAATAAATTAAATCATTTTATTTATTTACATTAGTTTTAGTTGAGCTGAAATTTTATTAAATTTATTATTATATGCGTGTTGCACTTATGTGAAATAAAGCCAAATTATATGCCGCAAGAGTATGCAAAGTTATAAAGTTAAATGACACCTTTTTTTTGATTAGTAAATGTAACGTTTTGCAACACTCATACAAATACCAACTTACTGGTGTACCTACGTGTTTTGTTGGCAACATTACCCAGCAGTTCTAGGAGAATATCCCGAACTAGTGATTTTACCTATCAGTAGGGGTGACAACTAGTTACATGATCAATTACATAACTAGCTACGTATCTAATTGAACAGCGAGACTCTCTGATAACTTCACCAAAGTTGTCAACGAATTATACTCACATACCGATTAAGTAGGGTCCGTTACCTTAATAGATAACTAACTGGTTACTTGATCAGCTACGTAATTAATTTTTTTTAACATTTATCTGTTTGTGTTGATATATTGTGTTGATATATTTGAAATATATCAACACAATTTGAATAAAATCAGTTTGTACAAATTTCTCACAAAAAAATGTAGTAGAAAATGTACTCCAGACTACTTAGAAACACTTAGGTGACAATTGTCTTCGAGATAGATTACATGGGATATATAAGATGGCCAATTGACTTCTATCTGCACTACAAATAGCACATATGTGTCAAATGATCCAAAATATATCAATTGGAGTCAGTCAACTGGTCAGACATTACTGACTATAAGTGATACTTTCACTACTTGCTTAACTGCTGGGTACTTAAATTGCTTTCATTGTTGTTTTAAAAAATGTAAAATTATACATTTTATTTTAGCTCTCTGGCAGCCAAAATGGAACAAAAACAAAGGCATTGAAATAAAACACCCCAGGTTTCACTGACCATAAAGTGAAATTAATGAAATATTTCTGTGAAACTAGAATTGAAACTATAATAAAATTTTGTCGTGGTTATTTTTTTTATTGTTGTGGCATGTGTTGGAACAATTTTTCTCAAATGTACCCGTTAATGTTGTAAAATGAAACTTTCTATTAAAACTTTAGACATGGTTATGGTTACTTTTTTGTTCTGTTTATGTTTTATGAAATAGTATTTTTTTTTTGTTTCGCTACTAAACACATTTGTTTGAGTTATACAGATTCTTCACAACTATTAATAATGTAACGACATGTAATAAAACGGTTTTAATGTCCTCTCTATGGTACTAAAATATAATATCATGTCTGCCTAAATTAATTAAATGTTTTAAATGTCTAAATTAATAGAAAACAAGTAAGAGTAATATATTCGGCTGTGTTGAATCTTCAAAGACCCACCAGCAATATGTGACAATAAAATATTTATCTGATATAGGAGTTATTCATAATTTACCCTATCCCCATGGTCAATTATGAATCAATCCTCACAAAAGATGGTAGAATGATTTAGGTTCATATAGATCTTCTTTATGTCCAATTTCATCACAATTATGAATGTTCAATTCAATTCTGAGGGCGATCTTGTATGGTTACTAAAGACAAGTATTGCTCGATTTTCGACAAACCTACAGTATAATTTCAGAATTCTTAGAAATAATTTGATCAGGATTTCTGCATAATCAACATATTTATGACTGCTCAAACAGTATTCTGGGAATATATTGCCCATTTTAAAAAATTTCATCATGCTAGCATCTTTCTTTTGGGCTATATCGTGTTTCCAACAGACTAACAGATGGACGGACATAGCTAGATCATCTTCGAATTTCATAAGGTCCCAGAATATATCTTCAACTGAAATGCAAAAGGTTGTAACAACCTAAAAATCAAAATCGTATAAATGGTTGACACAAACATATACTTGCTTACTATAAATATATATATGGTTTATACAATCATGTGAATCATGAATTAACCATATTATGGTTACCACAATCATGTAAATAGTTACTGTGACTATAATATAGTTAAAAAAAAACTTGTAACAATATTGAAATGGTTACAGTAAACATGAAAAAATATATTTTTTCTCTGCGTGTAGTGAGATTACTAGATCAAATTCGTCGCCTTCATATATCCGACAAGGTCACTCCAGATAGATAAATATGCTACCTCAGATGGATTTGTCTAACAATCTCAGCTTTACATGATGGTTACTGGCGATACAGAACGAAAATTACCAAAAAAAAAATTAAAGAAGATATGAGTATCTAAGAAAATGCTGCTTGCCCCGGATGCCGTATGTGTCATTAAACAAAATTTAAATGTCCAAATAAACATAAACAAAATCAAAATTTAAATCCATTTGAAGACATTAGAATGTCTTTTCGAAAGTATCAACGAAGCGGCGAAATTTTTTATAGATTTCTGATTTTTTTTTTGCTATAAAATTGTAATAAGTCTACGACGTCAGAAAATCTTTATTGCGCATTCTAAATGTCCAAAACCAAACAGTAAGTTTTTTTGGGATACATCAGACGCTTTTGGATGGTATCGTCCCAAATTCAAACATTTTGTTTGTTTCTAACCCATTCATCCAGAATTGGGCCATATCGCTGTAGATTATTATTTGATGAGAACCCACCAGACGACTTTAGAAAACCATAGCCGATGACACCGCCAATAGCAACTTTTTGGGACGCATTGGACGCGATGGTAACGTCTCACATGCAAAAATTTAGAAATGGGCCATATCGTAATTATTTTTACTTTCAGCTTACTCTCAGTTGCGCCTCTAGTTCCAGCCTATGTTCTAGACTTTATCCGTTTTTCTTCAAAATTTGCAACATTTAGTTTTTATATGACGTCGAATAATTTTAGAAATAATGCATCCATTATTATTAAATTAATAACACGAATTTGACAAAAAAAATATTATTTTTCTGAAACGACTGCGCAGATTAAACAAAGGTTTCAGTCGTACTTAAAGGTAATTTTATTGCGGAATTTCGGTTTTTAAAGTTTATTCAACAAGGCAAACCATTTTTGAGTTACGCGAATATATGCTGTGCAACCTCCTCAATTTTCGAAATAACGGTATATTTCGAAAACGAAAGCTAGCATAAATGGATTCAGCGTACTCGAATTAGTTTAACCCGCCGGGTGCCCCGCTTGACTTTTTTTCAACTTGCACAGAGTAATTGTAGATCCAAATACACTATTATTAAATATTTCAGCTACTTAGCAAAAAATACAGAGAGGCGTATGATTATTTTGGAATAAAAAAAAATCATACGCCACCTTATAAACAGTTGGCAAATAAATTATCTACAGAAAATTAAAAAAAATAATAAATGTTAATTATAATCGAATTTAAATAATTTGTTAAGCGATAATCGAACAAAAAACTGAAAACATTTATTTTTACTAAAAATATTATGTGCTATTATAAATATAACAGTTTCAGATTAAATAAATAAAACTATTGATTTTTTGTAAAGCTAAAGAAAATATAAGCATTTTTAATCAACAAATTCTATAATTGTGTCACGAACTTACTTTTTCAATTAATAGAAAAATTATTATTGTTTTGCACAAATATTAGCGACATAATAATGTTTTAATAAATACACTACACGCAGAGAAAAAATATAGTTGGGCATGGTTACTGTAACCATTTCAATATTGTTTGTGGCAACCATTCATACGATGAAGGAAATATCATATTATGGTGCTCTCGGCTTAAGGCTTATCTTAATCTGAGAACAACATATTATGATAAAATTATTCATCATAAATATGGTTGCCACAAACATATATTTGTTTACTGTAACCATATATATGGTTGATACAATCATGTGAATCGTAAATTAACCATACCACAATCATGTAAATGGTTACTGTGACTATAATATTGTTAAAAATCTTGTAACACTATTTAAATGGTTACAGTAACCATGCCCAATTATATTTTTTCTCTGCGAGTAGTTTCAGATTGAATAAAGAAAAAAACTATTTCTTTTAAGTTTTAATTATTTAATTATTTTTATCAAAAAATTCAAAAAATTTTTCACAAGCTTCTTTTTACAGTTAACTAAATAATCAACTTTAATAATTGCTTTTCGTTATGCACATACGAAATATAAGAATTTTCTAGTCGATATACCAAAACTTATAATATGTATGTAAATGTAAAATCACCTCCAAGTAGCAACAACAAAAGCCATTTTTAATCATAGCGCCACTGTTTGCTGGGTAGAGCGCACAGTGGTATAGAAAAAAATAAAGGGAAATAAATACATATGTAACTTCTAAACGATAAGTCCGATTTGAATGAAATTTCACATGCACAAAGAGGAAGTGTTGTAAGTTTTGAACTTGGACCTCATGGACCCACCAGAAGCGCGACCAAGGGTCCTCGAAATAGGACATCTCGGGTATGTTACATTTTTAAAACGATCGTACCTCTTCGTAGCTATCAATTGTCTCTTACAGCTTAGGAGATATTCGCATTTGAAAATTAAATTTTCAACATTTTCCGTTTAGAAGTTACATATTTATTTCCCTCTATATCTTTTTCTATATCACTGTGCAACGTATTATAAAAATGAACACATAAACCTCAATTTGTAAGGTGCGACCGTACTACAGGCAGGAAATGCAATCATTCTTTCGTTTTTTTTTCTCTCTTACTGTTGTTTTATTTGTTTTTTTAACGGAAATGAAATGAGTTTTGTGGCTATTTTTATTACTGTTATTGTTGAGTTTTTTGCTATTTTTGTTGTTCGTGTTGTTGTTGGTGGTGGTGGTGTGCTGTTGGTCATGCAAAGGAATGTAGGTGCAATACTAGGCGTACACTATATAATTTGTTGAAATGTTATGTTTATGGCCTGACTGTTGCTGGTGTTACTGCTGGTAGTTTTTCATTTTACTACTCTTTACTCTGTTAGATGACCAGCCATTAAACATGAACGTAAACATAAAATCATGTTTACACTTTAATATAAATGAATTTTTAATGTTTGCTAACAACGGATTTTTCAAATAAATAGTGACCACATACAGCCATGCATATTAAGCCCACTGTTTGCTAAATATAATATGTAAGTAGAACATAATGCATTTAAGACCTTCACAATTTCAAAGGGTTGCTCAATAAAAAGTAAATGCTGGCTGTTGGTGGGCTGTTGTAGGTGAAGAACTGTATACTTTTAATGAATTTACGTTTTTAACATTTCTGTAGTAAATAGTCATTACGAGGGAAATTTTTTTATTTCAATTTATTGCATCATAAAACTATGTAAAACGATATAGCAATAAACCCAACAAGTACCTAAGTCTGTTAGAGTATTGTAATACCTATATTTTTATAGCTACTTAAATTTTACACTAAAGCTGAAATCCCATTAGTAGAATGTAAATATCAACATACTTTTAGGCACTCCAGCCTGTCATAGAGTTTATTGTGTTAATGACACGCATAAACCGCAGAGCTTGTTAAAAATATTCCCAACAACCTAAACAAAACAGGAGCAATAGCAAAATGCGCCTTTATTTAAATGTCGCTTGTTATACTTCAAAAATATGAAGATACTCGTGTGATGTAGAACTTTATGTTGTGGTTTATAAATGCTATTAAAGGTACTTTGTTTTGAGACTTATACTACCAAAAAAGAAGCTGTATGTTAGAAAATTTTATTTATTATAATTTTTAATGTGTAATCATAAATTATGATGGCTGGCAAATGGCATTGTGTTTGTTTATGCACATTAGGGTACATTTGCCATTTTGTGATTTTCGATGCTCCCAAGGTCAACTAAAAATAATATGCTGTACATTTCAACAAAATCAGGTAACGTTTAGAAGTTGAACATTTTATTTGAAATTTCGTGATTTGGCTCAAAGCTGCAATATTTTTCAAAAAATTACCCAAATATGTTTAAATACAATATAAAAAAATGTCGGACATCAATAATCCATTACAATTGGATACAATTGGAAAATTTTATATTTTTAAAATTTTTTTTAAAGGAAATTATAAAAATTTGTTAGAAACTAAAACATTGAACGCGGGTTAAAAATGGAAATCTAAGTGGTTGTACCTATTATTTCGAGGAAAATTTGTTAAAATTATTTCCAAAGAACTGCCAATTTTTCAAGGCCAAGAACGAATCAAGCCAATTTTGGAACTCTGTTCAGAAGTTTTTTTTTAACGCTTTATTGATTTATTGAATCTGTCTGTTATCGACCTTACAATAAGTATTTAAATCTTATAACTAAAATTAAAACTATTTGCTCTTCGACAAGAGAGGCTTCATCTTAGCGGGGTGGTAGATCTGCTCTACGGAGCTTGGATCGGGTTTGTATCTGCACAAGTTGTCTTGCAAGCGTAAAAGTGAAGTGTATCTATCGAAACAAATAGTAGTCGGACGTCGCAAGGTCTGGCCTAACCACGTCATTATAAATAGATTTTAACAGGTATTGCCAAATGTGGGCGAGTGTTGTCATGATGGAATAATACGGTTTCATGTCTTCAAACGTATCAATTTTGTTCGGTACTGGTTCCCTGGGACGGTCTGCCCAGACTGCAGCAGTTCATAATAGACATGAACTTTTCGTCCCACCAAATACAGAGCATAACCTTAGCGCCATGGACATTTAGCTTTGGTGTCGATTCAGCTGGTTGGACGGGCTACACGCACGGTATTTTACTCTTCGGATTATCACAAGTAATGATTTTCTTTTATAGCGTTCAAACATCATTTCAAGGTATCTCGGTATCAATTCTTATGGTACCCAATTTCTCTGTTGAGACGATCTGCCCAGACTGAAGCAGTTCATAATAGACATGACCCTTTTCGTCCCACGATATACAGAGCATTATCTTAGCGCCATGGACATTTAGCTTTGGTGTCGATTCAGCTGGTTGGACGGGCTACACTCACGATATCTTACGCTTCGAATTATAACATGTAATGATTTTCTTTTATGGCGTTCAAACATCATTTCAAGGTCTCTCGGTTTCAATTCATATGGTACCCAATTTCCCTGTTTTTGGATGAATCCTGCTGCTCGCAAACGTCTTGAAATTGCTGCTTAAATAGCTCTCAATGATTTTGCAAGCTCTTGTTGAGTTTGACAACAATCTTCATGGAGTAAAGCATCCAATTTTTGGTTTATGAAACTTTTTGGTCGGGGGGATCTTTGTCTTTCATGTCAAAATCACCACTTCTGAACCGAAAATATCAACTTTCGCACGTCGAAATTGATGACAGACATTCGTCATAAGCTTCAGCGGCACTTTTTTCAAACTATAGAAGTAAAGCAAAACATTCCTCACATAACACTTTGTTGGCACAAAATTCGATATTTTCGAAGCAAAAAAAAACTATAATGTTTAATAACTAAGTGAGAATAAATGAAAGGTATGTACCTTTAAAAATGAGATTTAAGTTATTAAAAAATAAGAAAATAGTCCACGAAATTTATTTTTAAGAAATCCATACTAAATTTGTTCGACATCCCCAAAGTTTCTTCGCTAACCCGTAATAGATACAAGTAAAACAAGTAAGAAAGTATGGTCGGTCAAGCCCGACCATATAATACCCTACACTAAGTAAAAGAGCAAAAAGATTTTTCTTTTAAAATTTCAATAATTTATATTTTTGGATGATTTTCGGAAGTGGGCCTTATATGGGGGCTATGACCAATTATGGACCGATCACCATGAAATTTGGTCGTGTGATTTATGTCTACATGAAAGTTTACTATGTTGAATTTTGTGAGTATACCAACATTTTTAAGCGATTTATGCACGTTAAAGTGATTTTCGTAAGCGGGTCTATATGGGAGCTATGACAAATTATGGACCGATCGTAACAAAATTTGGTGACATGAATTTTGTATATATAAAATTTATTTGGAGCGCAATTTGTGGAGATACATTTATAAATTAAACATTTATGACCGATAAAGTCCAATTTCGGGAGGACATTTGTATGGGGCCTAGGTGAAATAATGGACCGATTTCAGCCAGTTTCAATAGGCTTGGTCCTTGGGCCGAAAAAATAATATGTACCGAATTTTATCGAAATATCTTCAAAATTGCGACCTGTACTCTGCGCACAAGGTTTACATGGACAGCCAGCCAGCCAGCCGACCAGACGGACGGACGGACGGACGGACATCGCTTAATCGACCCAGAAAGTGATTCTAAGTCGATCGGTATACTTTAAGGTGGGTGTTAGACTAATATTTCTGGGCGTTACAAACATCTGCACAAACGCATAATACCCTCCCCACTATGGTGGTGTAGGGTATAATTATATAATTCTTTAAAATTTATTTTCAAAAAATTTTTCAAAATCTAAAATTTGATATTTCCATGAAATAGTATGCTTTTTTTTTGTTATAAAATTTTAAATGGTTAACGATGTCAGAAAGATTATTAAATTTTATATATGAACTTTAACGGATAAATGAAATACAAAACAATTTTTTAATTTTTTTAAAAAATTTCAAATAAAATTTGCAAACGTTATCCGAATTTGTCCTAATTTTCAGCATTTGATTTTTAATGACGGATAATATTTTAAGAGGGAGTGTCGAAAATAGTTCTAAATAAGGCCCACCCTAATGAACATAATCATACAGCCGCAAAAAGTCTTAGACATTCACTAACACAATTGAGCACGAACAGAAAGCCATACATAGACATACGCATACTTAAAGCTAAAAACCATAACATAATTTCTGGCCTATTAAAATCAGCAGTTAATTTACGATAATAGAGTGCTATAGAAAACCTATTAATTCAGGTAAATTACATAAAGATTTTCTTTGTTTAAGGCCTGACCACATTAATTACTGTTCTCTTCCTCACTCTTTGTGTGTATAGGACTGTCTAACAATATAATTAAAGACATTTTTCTTTCATTTTGGTTTTAGGTTTAGTAAAGTCAAAGTTAATTAAAGTATTTAGAAAATGGCTTTGAAAACTCGATAATTATATATGTATGTATATTGATTAATATAAATACAGAAACTGTCGGTTCTGTATAATCAGATTAGACATGTATAATACATTTTCTAGAAGATAATTTAAGTATTTAGCAAATCTGCTACAGAAATTTAGTAAATTAAATGTTACCAGCAAACTACGTATATCTGAGGCAGGACAGTGATTATAAACATGATTTCATAAGTATTAAGTCACAAACAGTACAATAATGAAATTATTTATGTTCAAATCACATCATTATGTTTTTAGGAAGCAAACTAGAGACGAACTATGTATGATACAGTGCATTCAATAGAAATATTTGAATAAAATATTATAGTGTTTCTTATGCAAAATAAAATCATTAAATTTATAATTAATTTGAAATTTAACCAATGTACAGTAGTAAAATATTTCGGCCACTGAATAATTTTCTTTAGAATATCGCTCCACATATTATTGGGTTTTCAAAAGTTAGCTCGAATATAATTTTTATGGCCTCTTGAATTTGGCCAATGTTTGATAATTTTTTACACTATGAGTCAGACGAACAAGGCGAACGCTACCACCAAATTTCATATTCCATTTGAAATAAGGTAATATTATTTATTTATATTGATGACATACATATATTTGTGAAACAAATTACAGATACCGAGGAAAAAAGTCGCCAGACTCCGTTCTAGCGGAAATTTGTTGGTGGAGTAAACACTTATTTATAGAACATGAAGAAATAAATGAAGATGATAATGGAGCTAATTTAGAGAGTGAAGCAGAAATGGATTCGGCCTCGAAAGATGAGAGTGACGATACTCAGAATTTACAGCTTCCATCAACATCAAAAAGACTTCGAATCATATAGTTTAAAATATTTATATTGGTTCCAGTGAACAAAATGGCAACACTAAGACGTTATAGAAATAAAACTTTTTAAACACATTTTTTTTAATAAAACAAAAACATTTAAAAAAAAGTTTTTTTCAAAATATTCAGATCACATTCTGAAAATAAATTGTACACCCAGAGAAAAAACAACTTAAAATCAATAAAAACCATAATGAATCAATAAAAAACATTACCGAAAGTCTATGTTTTATTTTAAAGCTGAAAGTTATTGATTTATAGTATTTCAATATGATCATAATGAACATTATTGAATTAATATGACGCGTTCTTATTTTTAAGTTGCAGCTTTTCCCTTTGTGTAGTATTCAATAGAATCAGATTCATTTGATCTAGAATAGTTTTAAATTTTTCTAAGAAAAGACAATGAATATCATGTAGTGCATTTTAATCCAAAATTGATAATTTACATTTGACCACGCTTATACCGCCCACCATAAAGGAAATAAAGGAAAAAATATATTTTTCCAAATTGGATTCAAGGCAACAATAAGTACGCACAATTACAGTCCATTAAATATCTTTATATATGTATATACGTTTTTTCACTCATAGTGTAAAAAATTATCAAAAATGGCCCAAATTCAAGAAGCCATAAAAATGGCTTTTGTAGTTTTGGCAGTTTTATTAAGCTAATGGTGAACTTTCATTTCCCATTGGTAGTCTTATTTAAGTTTTGATATCATATTGAAAAGTACCGTTTATATAAGTTTATGTAGTACAATAGTTTTTGTATAACAGTATTTGCTATAGAATCTACTAAAAATATTGTGTGTAACTGTATTTTCTATAGAAAATATTGAATATAAGTGTATAACACTATTCTCTACAGAAATATTGTGTATAACTCTATATATAACAGTATTTTCTATAGAAGATATTGTGTATAACAGTATTTTCTATAGGAGATATTGTGTATAACAGTATTTTCTATAGAAGATATTGTGTATAACAGTATTTTCTATAGAAGATATTGTGTATAACAGTATTTTCTATAGAAGATATTGTGTATAACAGTATTTTCTATAGAAAATATTGTGTATAACACTATTTTCTACAGAAGGTATTGTGTATAATAGTATTTTTTATAGAAGATATTGTATATAACAGCATTTTCTGTAGAATTATTGTGTATAAAAGTATTTTCTATAAAAAGTATTGTGTGCAACTCGATTTTCTATAGAAGTACTGTGTTTAACTCTATATGTATACCGCAGTATTTTCTATATAAAATATTGTGTATTCTATAGAAATAGAGTGATAAACAATATTTTCTATATAAAATATTGGGTATAACTAGGGTTGCCAGGTGGGCTGGACTTGGCTGGATTGTCCAGCTTTTTTGATGCCTGTCCAGTTTCAAGCTAAAATTGAATTTGTCCAGCTAAATAGAGTCTTTCGACAATAATATCCATAAATGAATATTTACTTACTACTACTATATAGTACACAATAATAACTTATGCAAAAACGTGTATGTATTTTTTGAAGAAAGGAACAAAATAAATACCGAAAAGTTTTCTGGGAATACGTGTCATATGGAATTTCTGATAATGATGCCAATGAAGAAGAATGTAAACGTGAAGAATTATTAGAAGCATTTTTATATTTTATGCAAAACATAATGCAGGAATTTACTCTTGATAATGACCCTTGTATATTTTTAGAGTTGCACTATATAATGACCACCGTACTTATGAATAGCCTCAAATTTTAATACATAACAAATTTTTTGGCACCAAAGTTAACAGCATTTTGAAAAAAAAAATGTCGCTTAATGAAGATAAAACTTTTTTTATAAGACTTTTAAAAACAGCAGTTAGCTATTTAGAAAATCGTTACAACTTTGGTGATGACTCCTTTTTTTAAAAAAAATTGCATTTTTAAATTTATAAAATGTCCTATTTTCTTGGGAAGATTTACAAAATGCTTGAAATATCTAAAGAAATAGATAACGATAAACCATGTAAATATTACTGCTCCTTCGTGAATCTTATAAAAAATATCTAGAGATTTGTCAAATGATATGGATATATTTTGTTTATCAAAGGTGAAATGAATAAATTGGAGAACTTTAGAAAAGTTGTATTTTCAATACAAATCCGTAAGCTCAAAAACGAAATAAAGTGGCAATGTTTTTAGTATTTAATTTATTACTTTTAATTCTTTCTTTATTTACATACATATGTATATGGGTCGATTTAGCAATCGATTTTTCGATAGTTTTTGTCATTAGGAAAAAATTCCACTACGACATATCAAAAAATAATTTTCAAGGAGCCCAAATTTCAGAAAATGTAAAAAATTTACTTTTTCTCAACTTTTATTTTTTAACCTTAAAAAATGAAAAGCGAACAAGTGGGGGTTTTTAGCATGAGGAAAAAAAATTCCACGACATATCAAAAAAATAATTTTTGAGGCGTCCAATTTTCATCTTTTATTTTGAAAGGTTTTTTTTAAAAAAAATTTGAGTTATTTTGAAACAACTGTTTTACGGTAGGTCGTAGTACTTTATAATTCACACATTTTTAGACCGATTTAAATTTTAAACATTTACGGAAAGGCAAAGAATTAAACTTTCATAAAATATATGCATAAAATTCATTTTAAAGCGTAATCATTTTTTTTCTAAACCCCTTAAAAAATTATACTGGTCGTTATGTTGATGAATATCACAGAAAACCGTTTTTTTGGAATAACTTCAAAATTTGAGGGTGTTTCTGAAATTTTTTCACACAATTTGTATGTTCTCAACAAGACCCACGCTATGTCGTTTTTCATGATCTTTTCACTGTAGCACCGTTTAATATATATGTATATTTTTATTACAATGCATAAAAATATATTAAAAAAAAAATTATTTACACAAAACCAAAATTAACATTGTCCAGTTTTTTTTTATTTGTCCAGCTTTTTAAATCCCAATGTCCAGCTTTTTGCGAATCTGAATCTGGCATGAGTTTTTGTCTTCGTAGGATACCGTTAACCTATTCTTAGGTATGAACAAAAAAATTTAATTTTTTTAACGGCAGTTTCAAAACTCCATTTTCAAATTTTTAAAAATTTTGTTAAACAAATTTCAGAATTTTTTGATCATCTCATTGGGATTTATTAAGAGTATAATAGGGAATAAAAATGTGAAAATATTATGAAAATATCTCTTATAGTTTTTCCGTACCTGCGATTTAAATTTTGAAATTTTCGAGAAAAACCAATTATTTGGCAATTTTTAGGCCAATGAGCTCTATTTCCTTACTCTTATGAATTTTAAGTAAAACCTATTCAGAATATTATAGTCCAGATAATTCAAAATATACTCTAAAACTTCTACTAAAATCGGAAGACGTTAACCCTTAAATCGTGAAGGTCAAAGGTAAAATTTTTCAATATTTGGAATTTCTCTTGGAAAGATTTCGAAATGATCGAAATGTTGTATATTTTTGGGCCGATTTTGATGAAATTTAACAAAAATATAACATAAACTCTAGGGTTTATAATAACAGCACAAGAATGGAAATTAACGCTTAATGGCACTTGGGGTTAAAATGACACCAAACTTTTAAAATCATAATTTTTTATGGTTTTAGAAGTTTGGGGTCATTTTAACACCAAGTGCTATATAGGGTTAATTTTAATTTTTCTACTGCTTTTGTAAATACTAGGCTTTGTGTTATATTTTTGATAAATTTCATCAAAATCGGCCCAAAAATATACAACATTTCGAACATTTCAAAATCTTTCCAAGAGAAATTCCAAATATTGAAAAATTTGACCTTTGACCTTCACGATTTAAGGGTTAACGTTTTTTGATTTTAGTAAAAGTTTCAGAGTATATTTAGAATTATCTGGACTATAATATTCTAATTAAGTTTTGCTTAAAATTCATAAGAGTAAGAAAATAGAGCTCATTGGCCTAAAAATTGCCAAATAATTGGTTTTTCTCGAAAATTTCAAAATTTAAATCGCAGGTACGGAAAAACTATAAGAGATATTTTCATAATTTTTCACGATTTAATTCCCTATTATACTCTTAATAAATCCCAATGAGATGATCAAAAAATTCTGAAATTTGTTTAACAAAATTTTTAAAAATTTGAAAATGGAGTTTTGAAACTGCCGTTAAAAAAATTAATTTTTTTTGTTCATACCTAATAATAGGTTAACGGTATCCTACGAAGACAAAAACTCATATACAAGTAAATATGGACATATTTTAAGTAAAAATGAGCTTTTATTTTAATATTTCTCAAAATATGTTAATTTTGTTCCAACATTTCTTGTTCTAGTGGCCTGAGACACGTTAATGGCCTGGCGAATTTTTAATAACTTTAAAATTTTTTAACCGATTTCTGTTTTTTATGTCTCATTAGAACGACAATTACGTACACATTTCGATTCATTTAAATTGAATTACAAAAGTAATTTTTTAATGGCAAAATTTTTACAAAAACTGAAAAAAATGAATTTTTTCCCCTTGTAAATGCATCTCAAAACTTCAGAGGGCTTGCGGCACGTCTTAACCCCAACCGATTTACCTAAAATTTTTTCAGGATGATTTTTTTACTAATGTTCACCAAACTGGGGGGTGAGAATGGCCAAAATCCAACTTTCGTTTATTAAGGGCCACCCTAATGTACATATAGTACATTCTTAAGTTCAGTCATACAGCGTTTAGCTCACACCCCAAAAAACTATATTACATATAGTTGTGTTTTAATATTATGTACTGACAAACAGCAATAATACATAAGTATAAGTATAAAAAGTATAAATGGAATGAAATAAAATAAAGAGAAAAGAATTCATATTGAGAAATACTTTCAACAATAATTTGCATACAATTTCACGATGTTGTACGTGCATGCATAAATATGTTTGGTAATGCTCTGAAATGGCATTTTAATGGTTTTTCCACTTGGCATTTTTTTTCCTCTGCTTCTCTTAAGGATTTCTTTTATTTTCACTTACGAAAGAAAAAAACAAATAAGTCTTTTTTACTCATTCCCCTCTCATGCCTTCTATAGATTGTTAAAGTAAGTTTTTAGGCGCTTACAAATTGTCGCCATAGTTTATTTTTTTTTTTGTTCTTTCTTTGTGATATTTGCCATTCTTAAGGGCGTTTGTATGCAAAGTATCTTGTGGATACCCAGCAGTTAAGCAAGTAGTCAATGTATCCCTTAAAGACAGTAATTGCCACAAATGTCTTATCACTTGGCTGACTCCATTTTATATATTTTGGACATTTGACACGTGTGTGCACTTTGTAGTGCAGAGAGAAGACAATTGGTTACTTTATGCATCCCAAGTAATCTAGCGTGAAGACAATTGTCACTTAAGTGTCTCTAAGTAATCTAGAGTGTAGTCACTTTAAATGTTTTGTGAGTAATTCGTACAAACTGGTTTTGTTACAAATTGTGTTAATATAATTCTCATACAGTTTATTTTTATTTTTGCTTAAGTATCTGGTATCCCATGTAACATAGCATGAAGTCAATAGTCACTTTACTGCCTCTTAGTAACCTATGGTGAAGTCACTTCAAACTTTTTTTTGTACATCACTTTATTTTACCCACCAGAAACGTTGACTACTTTCGATCAGCTATCAGACAGTCAAGTCACATTGTAATCAAAAGGGTCAATTGACCCCCTGCTTAGGACATGCACATGTTAAAATAACTAGTCAAGTAGCTGATCAAGTAACCAGTTACAAAACTAGCAAGGTAACTGACGCTATTTAACCAGTATGTGAATCCAATGCGTTGCCTACTTTGGTCCAGCTATTAGACAGTCCCATTGTAATCAAAAAGAGACAATTGACCCCCTGCCTAGGACATGCCCGTGTTAAAATGACTAGTCACGTGGCTATTGAAGTAACTAGCTCCCACCCTAAATGATGGGTAAAATCACTAGTTCGGTACTGTCTCCTAGAACTGCTGGGTAAATATATAAATATATATGTGTATGTGTATGGTTGTATAGTAAAGTAATGAAAATGGAGAAAATATTATTAGAAATTACTTACTGCTACCGCTAAAGCATAACTAAAGGAGTGGTATAATTTAAGGGGCTTTCAGGACTAAATTTTTGTAAATATATTACATATTTAGGAACATAAAAGATTTCGTTTGTATGCTGACTTGACCATTAACCAACGGCTAAAATATATTTTAACAACACTCTACCATTGAATTAATAAATACACCAATTCTGTTTTCCTCTTTATTGCTGTCTTTTAAGCTAACGCTTACAAATATACATAAATCATAACTTCAGGCTGTTTATTGAATTTTGTATATAATTTGTTTACAATATTTTGCTGAGGGTATTTACAGTTTAAAAAGTACAAAATCCGGATATTACACTCTTTTTTTTATTTAAACTTAAGTTTACATTGGCTAAGGATGTTCTTAAACAGAAAATACTTCTGTGATTTTGGAAAAAGCATGTATTTTGTTTGAATAAAACATATCCGCTACATTTTTATGCATTTCCTATTACTAATTTTAAGTCTTAAAATGATAAAAGAAAATTACACAATCAATAAATTAATCATTCATTTCACAGAAGCGAACTAATGATTTTGTTTAACCCTTTGTCGACCGACGGTACTTATAAGTACCATAACAATAATAAGCGTACAAACTGAAAACAAAACATATTTTGAACCTTTTTGCCCAAAAGTACTTTGAAGTACACTATCATCTATTGGAAAACTCGCTTTACCACGGTGAATTATTTCATGTTTTCATTGTGGTGTTTATTTATGTTGTAGTGATAAAAAATACTGTTTCGTAAAATACCATAAAATAGACTTGTAATAGAAAATGTTATAAAAGTTACAAAACTAATCATTATATTAATAAAATTTAAACAAAAATCTACGAGTTTTTTATCTTTTGGCTGATGCTGACCCAACGGAGGTCGGAGGTCCTCCACAAAAGTTAAAATTTTGTAAATAAAATAAGGACTTCTATTTTCAATATTTCATAAAAAAAATAAAATTTTTTCAAGGATTTATAGCCTTGGTCCACAAGGGGTTAAAGACAAATTATTGACAATAATTGGAATAACTACATACGTAGGCATCTAAATATTTAATTAGCATATATTGATTAGGGTGGCCCTTAATAAACGAAAGTTGGATTTTGGCCATTCTCACCCCCCAGTTTGGTGAACATTAGTAAAATTATATATTCTATAAAAATAGTAATTGTCATTCTAATGAGACATAAAAAGCAGAAATTGGTCAAAATATGTTAAATTTATTAAAAATTCTCCAGGCCATTAACGTGTCTCAGGCAACTAGAACAAGAAAGGTAGGAACAAAATTAACATATTTTGATAAATATTAAATTAAAAGCTCATTTTTACTTAAAATATGTCCATATTTAATTGTGTATGAGTTTTTGTCTTCGTAGGATACCGCTAACCTATTCTTAGGTATTAACAAAGAAATAACATTTTTTTAACGGTAGTTTCAAAACACCATTTTCAAATTTTTAAACATTTTGTTAAACAAATTTCAGATTTTTTTGATCATCTCATTGGGATTTATTAAGAATATAATAGGGAATAAAAATGTGGAAAAATTATAAAAATATCTCTTATAGTTTTTCCGTACCTGCGATTTAAATTTTGAAATTTTCGAGAAAAACCAATTATTTGGCAATTTTTTGGCGAATGAGCTCTATTTCCTTACTCTTATGAATTTTAAGCAAAACTTATTCAGAATATTATAGTCCAGATAATTCTAAATATACTCTGAAACATTTACTAAAATCGGAAGACGGTAACCCTTAAATCGTGAATTTTAAAGGTCAAATTTTTCAATATTTG
The DNA here is from genome assembly GCF_958450345.1 of Calliphora vicina. NCBI lineage: Eukaryota > Metazoa > Arthropoda > Insecta > Diptera > Calliphoridae > Calliphora > Calliphora vicina. The sequence continues at coordinate 120,047,605 of NC_088780.1, forward strand.
GAATTTTTCATGGAGAAATAGCGAAATATTATATACTTTGGGCCGATTTTGATGAAACTTAAGAAAAATATAACATAAACTCTAAGGTTTATAATAACAGCACAACAATGGAAATTAACGCTTAATGGCACTTGGGGTAAAAATGACCCCAAACTTTTAAAATCATAAATTTTTTTATGGTTTTAGAAGTTTGGGGTCATTTTAACCCCAAGTTCTATATAGGGTTAATTTTAATTTTTCTGCTGTTTTTGTAAATACTAGGCTTTGTGTTATATTTTTGTTAAATTTCATCAAAATCGGCCCAAAAATATACAAAAATAATACAAAAATAATACAACGAAAATTTCGAAATCATTCCAAATGTTGAATAATTTGACATTTGACCTTCACGATTTAAGGGTTAACGTTTTCCGATTTTAGTGAAAGTGTCAGAGTATATTTAGAATTATCTGGACTATAATATTCTGAATAAGTTTTGCTTAAAATTCATAAGAGTAAGGAAATAGAGCTCATTGGCCTAAAAATTGCCAAATAATTGGTTTTTCTCGAAAATTTCAAAATTTAAATCGCAGGTAAGGAAAAACTATAAGAGATATTTTCATAATTTTTTCACATTTTTATTCCCTATTATATTCTTAATAAATCCCAATGAAATGATCAAAAAATTCTGAAATTTGTTTAACAAAATTTTTAAAAATTTGAAAATGGAGTTTTGAAACTGCCGTTAAAAAATTTTTATTTTTTTGTTCATACCTAATAATAGGTTAACGGTATCCTACGAAGACAAAAACTCATACACAATTAAATATGGACATATTTTAAGTAAAAATTAGCTTTTATTTTAATATTTATCAAAATATGTTAATTTTGTTCCTACCTTTCTTGTTCTAGTTGCCTGAGACACGTTAATGGCCTGGCGAATTTTTAATAACTTTAACATTTTTGGACCAATTTTTGTCTTTTATATCTCATTACAACGAAAATTACGTACACATTTCGATTCTTTTATATTAAATTGCAAAAGTAATTAGCTAATGGCAAAATTTTTACAAAAACTGAAAAAATAGCATTTTTCCTCTTGTAAATGTTCTCATGAATCGAGTTCAAACTTCTGTCAAAACTGCCCTTCGTTTTTGAAACAAATGAGTTTTCAATTTTTCCATACATTGATGGTCCACCTTAATCTACATAATTGATGTCAGGCTTACGTTATCTATTCAAAACACATTGAACTATCTAAAATTATATTCAATTAGAAAAAGCAATCAACCAACAACATTCATTCTAAACAACAACCCAATTCTTGGAAGCAACATCACACCTGATCACACCCGATGGCAATTAACAACGTAGATATGTGAATACATAAGGAAAGTCCAGTGTTTTACGAAGACTACTTTGAGACGCACTATTTTCCTTGAGACGGATAAATCTTTCAACGAACTTAGATATATGCAACAGACCAAAATGAAAGGAGATTCTACGTAAACAGCTTATGTTCCTGATGGAATACGCTAACAAATAATATAATGAAAAATTCAAAAACTTTTAGAACGCCTTAACTCATGCATTTAGCTTTGATTAGAATCAAAAACCATTTTTATAATTTTTTTAAATTTCGTTTAAAGCTAATCCTGAATATGTAAAATTTGGGTTTTGAGATACGAATTAAATTTTATTTTTTGGTATCAAATTTTAATGGGTTAGCGATGTCAAAAATTTGTTTGTGATTTTTATACCCTACACCACCATAGTGGGGAGGGTATAATGAGTTTGTGCAGATGTTTGTAACGCCCAAAAATATAAGTCTAACACCCACCTTACCGATCGCCTTAGAATCACTTTCTGAGTCGACTAAACGACGTCCGTCTGGTCGGCTGGCTGTCAATGTAAACCTTGTGCGCAGAGTACAGGTCGCAATTTTGAAGATATTTATTGGACTTTATCGTTCATAAATGTTTAATTTATAAATGTATCTCCACAAATTGCGCTCCAAATAAGTTTTATATATACAAAATTCATGTCACCAAATTTTGTTACGATCGGTCCATAATTAGCCATAGCTCCCATATAGACCCGCTTCCGAAAATCACTTTAACGTGCATAAATCGCTTAAAAATGTTGGCATACTAAAGTCTCATATAGACATAAATCTCACGACCTAATTTCATGGTAATCGGTCCATAATTGGTCATAGCCCCCATATAAAGCCACTTCCGAAAATCACTCAAAAATAAAAATTATTGATATTTTAAAAGAAAAATGTTTTTGCTCTTTTATTTAGTGTAGGGTTTTATATGGTCGGGCTTGACCGACCATACTTTCTTACTTGTTTTTTTTATAAAAAAACTGGTAATTAAATCATTTACATATATTTAGTTCTTGTTTTGTTTAAAACGTAATTAGAGAAACAGCATAGTTAAACAACAAATAAATGGAAACCGACCGCCAGTATTTTGAAGCCATGGTTCATTTTTCCACTGCTGCCTTTTAAAAGGACAGGGCAAAATATACTACCTATATAATTTCCAATACTTAAAATTTTATGTGTTATTTATGTAGTAATTCATATCAATCTCATTCATAAATAAACTTTCCAAAACACTTGCAAAAACCCTTTACAATAAAATATTACTATCTTTAAACCTTCTTTTATACAAAAAAAACCTTACAAATAGTCTTACAACTCAAAAGTTAATTTCCTTTATATTTTGTTTTTTTTTTTAATTTAAATTAATTTTTATGTTCTTTTTAAAGCATGACTCACTAGAAATATTCATAACAAGATATTGCTACTTTATGGCTGCAAAGAAATGAAACTTAAAATGAAAATGAATAAGGATTTTAATATATTTGTTTCTATATTCATATTAGGGTGGCCCTTTGTTCGCACTTTTTCGAATGTCCCAAGGTCTTTTAGCAGTTGAACATTTTAACCTTCGCTTTACCAATACCCACCCGGGTGACCACATCGATTTTATTGGTTTAATATTTGTCTTAATTTTGTTTCGATTTAAATCAAATTTTTACTCACTGAACAAATTCAAGAGTTCTAGACAATTTAATAGAACCATTTTAAACTTTTTATAAGGTTTTTTCAATTTTTTAAAATTTCGTTCGTCGAATATATTTATAGAAGTGTAGTGTCACCCGGGTGGGTATTGGTAAACCATGTACATAAAAAACCTTTGGTAAAGCGAAGGTTAAATGAATTTTTGAGTTTTCAAAAAAAAAAATTTAATTTAATGATGACAATAAAAATCCAATGAAAAATAGTTTTTGTATTTCATATACTTACTCACAGGTGTTTGTATAAATACAAAAATTTTCTGACATTGATAAGCCGTTTTAATTTGATAACAAAAAAAAAACATTTTTAAATTTTTTTTAACGAAATTTCAAATAATTAAATGTACAATTTTCGATTCTAATAAATGGGTTCGAGCGGGATTCTAGTTGACGAGGAACAATTTAGATCTTGGAAGCGTTTAAAATCCAAAAAGTTAAAGCTTAGTGCTACCCTAATACATATATTTATATATATTAGCTACAATATATTTAGCTTAGGAAAAATAAATAGTGAAATGTTTGCTTCCTTTTTTCTGCTCCTATAGTCGTAAATATGTAAACTTTTAATTACTTAAATCCGTTTGTTGGCAAAGAAACTGCATTATACGAGTAGCTACCAAAAATAAATACACCTACATCCTTTAGATTAAAAAATAAAAATAGTAAAATACTACAAAAAGTATAAATTAATTGTGCCAAAAGAAAATAAAATACAAAATTTAAAAAAAACAAAATAACATGAAAGAGTTTGCTACACAAAACTCTTCCTCAGAGCATAATATTTTTAAATATATTTGTTTGGTTGTTTGATTTAAAGTAGAAATTGAAAAGTTTTTGTTAAAATTAAAAAGCAACCAACACCTTTTGCCAACGAGTGCCAATTCAAGATGGAACTTATAACTTTATCTACATACAAACATTTTCATCAGCTCAAACTAAAAAATAATATCAACGAAAACAAACACACACAACATTTTCCATTTGAATTAATTTAAGGTTTTTTCGATTCCTTCTCCTGCAAACACTCACTCACGTAAAGTAAAAAAGTCTGTCTTTCTAGTAAAAGTTTAAATGAATGAAGAACTCTGATAAACTAAGATTAAGAAAACTTTAGTCTTTAAATGTTCGTGTATCTTAATGGCTTTGAGTGTCTTGGTTAAAGTTTTAAATAAATGTTCAATATTCTACAGATTATAGCCTTGTATTCCTGAAGGCGTTCGCTATTGCTTTCTGCCTTCCACCCACCAAGTGTACTTACTCAACATATTTAATTCGACACATAAAACTATTGACTGTAAAATAAACTACTTGTTTTTCTAGGTGCATGAGTTGATTTTGAGGGAAATTAAGGAGATGTTTATGTTTCTGAATTAGTTTTATTGTAACTCAACATCAGTTGGACTTAGATTTGTTAAAACGGTTTTCAAATTATTCTAAAAACCGTATTTTTTTTCCAATTTTACGGTTTTTTAAAACGGAGGTTATCGAGATACTAGGCAAACCGGATTTATTCGACATAATCGAATATTTGTATACGCTTCATCATGAGTGTTTGTCTCATTCCGCAGCCCCCAAAATGACTTAAATACATGACTCATACGTCATTATATCAGCTACAGATCAGGTTCGATTGCAAGGAAATCGGCTCTCAACTGGCAGCCATTGTAGTGGTTGTAATGGTCACATTACAACCAATTATGTATCCATATCTGGATTACTAAATCATTAATATAGACAATATGGATATTTAATGAAAGCTATTTTAAAAATCTTTGCTGCAACGCATATAACGCCATAGTAAGTCGGACCTACTATGTCTAAAAATCAGGAAAAATATATTTTTTTAATATTTGCCAACAAAGCGGGAAGTTTTCCGTTACTTCTTTAATTTGAAAAAAGATCGGCTGAAGCACACCAACTGCTCACCGAAGCTTATGGTGGATGTATTCCATCGGTTTCGACGTTCGAGAGATAGTTTGTGCGGTTCAGAAGTGGTGATTTTGACACGGAAGACGAAGATCGCCCAGGCCAGGCAAAAAGGGGTCCTATCTATTGTGAGCTGCTGAAATCTGGCCAAATCATTACAGGAAAGATATACCGAACGCAACTAATTCGTTTGAAGCAAACTTTGGCCGAATATGCGGCCAGGCATGAAACCGTAGTATTTCATCATGACAACACTGGGCCACCTGTTGCAATATCTGTTAAAAACTACTTAGAAAGAAGTGGTTGGTAAGATTTGACTTTTCCACCTTATAGTCCAGAAAGATGCAAAAACTTTATAGCTAACAAAGGCCAATAATTTGAATAAATTTATATTGTACAAATGTTTCAAATAAAAGTTAAAAGTTTTAAAAATCTCAAATTTTTAAATCATTTTTAAAAGACTGGACGATTTTTTAACCTATTTTAATAAAAAAAAATAATTAAAAAAAAAAACTGAAATAGGTTTTTAAAAATAACGCTCTCTTAAAATATCTTTAAGGTGTGACAAATTGTTAAGACTAACATATTGCGTTCCATAGCTGGCAATTCGAGAATTGAACACAAATACCTTTTTTCAAGCTTTTTGCTTGAAAAGTAAGCTTTTGCATATTTCACAACTTTTTAGAAAAAAAAAATGGATTTTTTGCTAAACCTTGCCTTCGACTGTAGATATGTCCATCGATTTGACTATCTATATTTTTTGTCACGATATTTTTCTATGAATTTTTTTTAATTTACAAATAAAGATAATTCGATTTTGAAAAGTAAAAAAGCATTATAACCAAATATTGTATAACTATAAAATAAAACATTTTGTTGCAACTAACCACTGCGTTTAAGCACCAATAAGTAGCCCCACATTTCATTGTACCAACAACCTGTGGTTGACAGCAAACACACCTTAACTCTCACCATTTTCCCTCGCATTTTCCAAAGTAATCACATCCAGGAATATCAAAAGCATTGTTCAGTGTATGAAATAAAAATAACGCGATAATATTTTATAGGTGTGCGTGACTTTTTGGCATAACATGTAATTTTTTATTTTACTCTTTCACTTCCTTTACATTTTTTTGAGATTTTTTTTACATGCTGTTAGCATTGCCTTGTTTTCTTACAGGCACCAACTATTTATATTGAAAAAAAGGGGGTAAAAAATAACATAAAAATAAAAAGGAAAAGACATTTTAAATGTATTTATAAGCCATTTATACAACATTGTTCCAATTTTCATCACGCCATTTATGTACAAGCAAGTAAATAAGTTGAGTGTCAAAATAATAAAGTCACTTTTTGTTCTGTTTATCCAAATGTACAAATATTATTGATATGTATAATTGGAAAAAATACTTGTCTCTCAAAAATACTTATTGTTCAGATAAGAATTCTTTTCTCTTATTTGATTAGTCCTAGTTATATTTATAAACCAAAATGTTGAAAATATGCACTTTGATACATTAATTACTTTTATTTATTGTTTTATAAATGCAATTAAGCATACAATTTATGATATTGTTACGTTTTTACCTTTTAAAAACGGTTGTCTATTTCCTTTAAATATGCCGGATTCTTTTAATAGTAAATAAAAACAGTTTAGTAAGTTAAAATTGTAACAACTCTTTATTTATTAAAATTTACACAACAAATAGTCACTATGTGTTTTTATACAAATACACGTTTATAAGTAAAATAATTAATACACACACAAATAATTGCACTTTATAATGTACAATACAGTTGATGTTAACTCTAACAGCGCCTATGATAAACTGACTGCCGACTGCAACCAGTAGCTTCATAAATGATATTAACGGACAAAACAAGAATATTCGAATTCTAGAGATTTTAGCAGCTTCAATGTTAATTTATCCAACTTAAACATACCTATAAATATTGCTAATAACTGCGTTCTATCAACATTGTTGATAAGTAGAAGCTTTTTGTTTATAAACATGCTAAATGTTGCAAGCAGTCGTTACAAACCGTTAAATTCATATTGATAGTTCAAGTTCCTAAAAATATTTTCTAGTATTCTTAGCCTGATATCCGACAATTTTCAGCTGTTTAACTGCATTAAACTGATGGTTTTCGGCGATTTCATAACAGATAATCCATGTTGCACACATCAGGTCTTAGTTGATCTGGAAACATGGATTGTATGGTTTAAACAAATTAGTTTTCGCAATGTTTTTCCACAATGATTTAGGAGCACTCCTGTAACTCTAACCTATTCATTATAATGAAGGGAAACCGCCGCCTAAAATTTTCTATAAATAATGCATTTAATTCGCCAATGCAATACAAATTTCTTACGGCTAGCTTAGCGCTAAATCTTAATTTAAAATAACACAATAACAATGATAATGCAATTGGTTTAATAAATGCAGAATACTCCTTTTAATTATACCAGGAAAAGTCAATAATATCATAAAAATAAAATAAATTGCTGAACTGAACACAAATTCTAAGCATCGGATCAAACTTTGCACAACTTGAACGGAAATATTGGAGCTTAAGAGGAAAATAATTTCTTGTTGGACAATTTGGAACTACGAGTTGCGAAGTAGTATTTCCGACTTAATTGCATCATTCATTAAATTAATCATGAATGAGATGTTCACATATATAGGGAAACTAATAGTTTAATATGTGCTAACTGACTTTCATATGATGATAGATTAATGTTAGGATTTCATGGGAGCTTGCCGAGATTTTCTCTCTATGAATTTTATACTGTGGATGTTACACAACAGAAATATATTCAGAATTGGCGACGTGAACAATTTCTTTGTGACGAATTCCTTTATTATCAAATAATACGCCAAGATCAAGAAATCCATCAAATTTATCAAGTTCATACTCATTAATCGAATATCTAAAGAGTACTAGACTTCCTCTGTAGAATATCTTTTGTTTATATTTTTATACCCTTCAGCTTCGTGAGAAGGGTATATATAAGTTTGTCATTCCGTTTGTAATTTCTACATTTTTCATTTCCGACCCTATAAAGTATATATATTCTGGATCCTTATAGATAGCGGAGTCGATTAAGCCATGTCCGTCTGTCTGTCTGTCTGTCTGTCCGTCTGTCTGTCTGTCTGTCTGTTGAAATCAATTTTCTGAAGGCCCCAGATATCTCCGGGATACAAATCTTCAACAATTCTGTCAGACATACTTTCGAGAATTTTGCTATTTAAAATCAGCAAAATCCGTCCATAAATAACGGAGATATGAGCAAAAATCCGAGACAACCTCTGAAAATTTCATCAAAAAACACAATGTATTGCATGCTTTGACAAAAAAACAACAAAACGTATGGTTGGATGGGCAAGCTTTGCGTATTTTGTTTTTTTTGTGTTTTGTTTCTTTTGGCGTTGTTGTTGTTTTTTATACAACTAAACTTTTGTTTGGTTGTGTGTTGGTTTTTTTTACAAAAAATCAACAAATCGTATGTTTAAATGTGCATGCTTTGCGTATTTTGTTTCTTTTGGCGTTGTTGTTGTTTTTTATACAATTAAACGTATGTTTGGATGTGTGTTGGTTTCATTGCCTTGCGTATTTTGTTTTTTCTTTTGGTGTTTTGTTTCGTTTGGCGTTGTTGTTGTTTTTTGTGTTCTTGATAAATTTAGGATGCTGTACGCTGAAAGTGGGCAATGTACATACATACCTATATACTAATTATAAAAAATAATAATGCATCCACAACAAAGGTGAAGGGTATATAAGATTCGGCATAGCCGAATATAGCACTATACTTGTTTTAAATTCATATTATACCATTGGCTAAATTTATCCAGATCAGCTTGAAGTATAGAACATTGGTTGGCGTTGTTTAAGCTAAGGAATAGCTGTACGTCATCGGCAGGCATATATTAATATTTTGGAATTCTTAATGAAAGACAGCAAGACAAGATTAAAAAAAAAAAGATTAATAAATGATTTTTTCACAAAATTAGGAAAACAACCATTAGATGGTATTGCATTAAATAAGTATGTTAATGGGGAAACTAACGTATATAAACAATTCAGAAGTACACAACTCTGTACAACATCGGGATCACATTAATTTCTGTATAGCTGTTATAACAGTGGATGTATGTAATGCTGGACAATTTATTTGAGTCGTCTCAGAAATTTGGGTATGGACTTTTAGTTAATTGTTTTAGGCCCTCAATTTCACAAATCTCAGAATCATTTGAAGATTCTATGTCATCAAATATCATCATAGATGGATATCCAGAAACTTGACTTTTCAAATTGACGAATTGATAGAAAGAATTCCAAGAATTAAATTGTTACCTGATGCCAATTAGTTTCCCTTTCTTCCATATTCAAAGCGTTTCATCCTATGATTCGCTTCAATGATCTAAAAACCATAATTTTTACTCATTTAAACTCAATTATATCTCAATTATCATATTATAAGGTCACTATCTTTTCTTTCCGTTTATATAAAAATACAAATAGTATTGATGGATACTATTGACTCAAATATCAAATCAAACCATGTACGGTTTGCAGCCATTATTTAGGCTTTGCGAATTTCACCCATAAAAAGTACTTTGGTCGACCAGAATGTTTATTGTTATCGTAATGTTCGTAATACATATTTTAAATAATTCAGCCCCACATAAAGTTTACACACATTTTTTCGCTGTCACATTAGCGGTATTCGCAATGTAAAGTACTTGACAAAATAAATGTTTACAATAAAAGTATCACAAAAATACCAAAAAAAAATTTTGACGCACTTTAGAACTCCAATTTTTGATACTATCCTCAAATGAGAGGAAAGTGTTCTTTTATTTGAGCAACGTTTGATCAACAAATATTTAATTTAATAGTATCGATCAATACTATTTGTATTTTTATATAAACAGAAAGTAAGTGACCTTATAATTTTTACACTCACCTTAGCACCAGCACAGGTGATGTGGGTAGGGTGTGTGTGTGTACCAGATTACTATAGTGTTGGTAGGATTGTGTTAAAGTTTTGCATCAATTTATTTTTTATGTTTATGGATTAACAAGTGGTCGGATGTGTATTTTTTTATATTGTCTGTGACTATTAAAAAATTCGCGAATTTAAGGATTTATATTTATAAGTAAAATTGGTTTTTATACAAATAGTAGTCGGACGGAACACGATCCGGACTATAATGCGGTTGAGGCAAAACTTCCCAACTACTTCTTTCTAAATTGTTTTTAACAGGTATTGCATAATGTGGCCCAGCGTTGTTAAGATGGAATATTATGGTTTCATGTCTGGCCGCATATTCTGGGTATTTTTTAGGCCAATGCTCTCTTCAAACGAATCAATTGCAGGCTTCATATACGATCTCTTATGCTTCGGAATATAGTATTTAAATTGAATGCCAACTAATTATTATTTTATTCTACTGTGCGGATTCTTATATAATCACAACCAATATATAATAGGTGCACAGTTTTTCGTACATTTTGTATAAAAACATTTTTCTGGTTCATCAGCTCTCCTATTGCTTTGACTTGTGGTTTTCAAGGGTTAATGAAATGCAAGTAAAAATAATAATATAGTCGTGGTTGAGTAGAACACCCAAATTGCTCTTAACACACAAAATTCCATCTAGTTCGTGGTCCCACTCCAAATGCCTTATATTTGAGTAAAATCTTTAGAAATCCTTTATTTAAGGATGGTTTTCGAATATCTGTTTGAATCTTGCTGGCTGAATAATCAACAAACAATTAAACGAAACTACATTTTCTCCAATAAACAATCACTATATCACGTTCTAAGCCCAATCTACTTTTGTTCCTAAAACAACACAAAGCCATTGTGAATGTGAATACATATTTATGTTTACATACATACATATTTTATGTTTAATCATTTATATCCACTTGTATTTTCTAACGTTTTCTTGATTTCTTCCGTTTTTTATTGCCACAATTGTTACTCTATTGTTTCGTCCTTTTTGGTAGTTGCACAAGTACGAGTTCATGTACAAAGTTTTAACTTTATTACCTGCTTGTAAATTCTATTGTTCTTGTTAAACTTTATTACATGAATCTATTTTGTATTTGTTTATTCCTTTTTATATTTGTTTGTTTCTTTGTTGGTACAAATACCTACCTCTGTCCGTCCATCCGTCTGTCTTTCTATCTATCTATCTATCCATATACATCTGGTTATTTGCCTTGGTTGTTGTTGCAATAAATTAAGTTTTTCTTGTTAAATCCACTTGAGATTGTGTCGGTAATTTTCTATTTTTTTCCCAGTTTATTCCTTAGTTGAATGCAACAGTTAACAATGTTGCAAGAAACAGTTTTTTTCAAAACTACACATTACCAGATATCAAATTAAAGAGCAAAGTTTTTTATATTGATTTATTTCAAACGATTAAAATATTTTTCAGTCGAAATGCTTGTTTATAAAATTTATGAAAAGTACTTTAAAAACTCAGACATACGTATAAAAATATATTATAAACAAGAATTTGCTAAAATTACAATCTTCAAATAAGTGCACACCAGACCACTGTGCAAATATCTAAACATATTTTGCTTTAACAATGCATTGTCGAAGGCTTGTGCTAACAAAAGGTAAAATAATTCAATATTCTTATGTCTTGTCTCTTTTATCGTTATATTTGTGTTTTCTTTTTTTCCATTTATTCAACTGAAAGATACTTTATTTTCAGTATATTCGAATGCGAAATATTTTATGAAACATGTCTTTTATATATTAAAATGTTATAGATTATGAAAAGGAATTTAAACAATTTCTATAGATATTGGAAAGCACTTTTACTTTCAGTAGCTTGTCTTTGTGAAATATTTATACTAGTTAAATTTTATAAATCTATGTATATTAGGGTGCTCATTGGAACGCAATTACTATTTTGTATTTTTATATTCTCAATATAAATAAAATCAAATTTGTATAGAACTTTCAATTTCAAATGTTTTTCAAGCATTAAACTTTACCAACAAAATCTCTTTATGATCCCAGTTTGGATGTTTATTTATACAAATTTTGCAATACGTCTTGTAATCTTATTACAAAATTTGTGACTTAAAAATGAGGCATTTACATACAACACATTCGATTGAAGCGAGCATTAATAGAGAATTATCCACTGAAACTAGAAACAATTTTGGTACAAGTTTAAAAAAATAAAATATGAAAAAAATTAATAATGAAAACTTCGGAACAAATTTTAAATTTAACATTTATTTGCATACATTTTTAAATTTTTTACCGAAGGTCACCAATTACAAATATTTTTCGAATAATATGTACACAACCACTTTTATTTATTTCAAAAGCTCATTTGCTGAATTCACAAAATCCCTTGTATCGTTGTATTGTGTGTATTATTGTATTCAAATACAATAGTGTAAGCTTGTTGTTGGTAATTTTCATACAAAAATTAAATACCCTTATACTCTTTTATTTTATATTTTTTTAAACAGTTGTATTGGTTTCCGTGCTATCAATGTAATACGAATACCAGTTATTAGGAAGAAGAAAGAAATTGCAAATATTTCACGATTCGACGGCTCTGCTTAATTGACTCTTAGGCGTTCGGCGCAAGTCGCAGTTGGGTGGTTACGATAACTCAATAAACATAGCATGCAGAGTAGTATTATTTTTGGAAAATTTTTGCTTGAAATGCAATAACAACATTTTCAAAACATGTTTGTGAATTTACCAATTATATAAAACTGGTTTTATAATATTTGGAAAATACGTTCTCAATTATACACGGCATGTAACGAGCAAAAAAAGAAAATATGAAAAAATATAACTGAAATGTCTAAAAAAAAGAATATATTAATTCTAGTTTTGTCGAAAAAAATATTTTCAACCAATTTTTTTTTTAAAAATTTGTTGAAGAAAAATGATATTTTGCCGAATAAATTTTTGTCCATTTCAAAATAAACGTGTTAAAACATTTAAATATCGCAAAAAATAAATAAAAAAGCAAAGAATTAAATTCAAAGTCTGACGTTGTAGGGTTATAAATTTAAATATCTCCCTAATATTTCTACCTTGTGTATTATTGTATTATGAATAAAACAAAATCCTAACTATTCCAAAAACAAAATACATGTTAGTCAATGTATTTTGTTGTTGTATCAGACATATGATTTGTTGTTTTTTGTTTGACAAAACTGAGTGTCTGATCTCTATGTATAATTTTCAATGATACTAGTTTTACTAGAGATGTATTTAAAGAAAGCTATTATTTTGTTTTGATTTTTTTTTTAAATTATGATGACAATACAACAAAATTTTATTGGATCTGGTTCATTTCGTTTTCGTATTTTTAAGAATATTTTCGTATTTTTTTTATAATGATAACAAAAGTATCTTTTATAAAACTCTCCCTCCATTTGGCCAATTTTTTCTGCTACACCATCGAGTCCAGGGAGCCATGTAAGCGTTATTCTAAAATATCTCGCTATCTTGAAGACACCTGCTACTCCGTTAACGACAGCCTTGCTGTCAGTAAATATACATAGGGGGGATTTCACGTCAAGTGAACCAACTTTTAAAATCGATGTCTTCCTATCAGGATGAAATTTGCACCAAGGTTTGACCTATTAGATAGTAATTCAGACACAATTTTTCAACAAGATCGGTCAAGAACAAAAAAACAAATCAAAAAAGTTTTTGATTTCGGAAAAAAAAATATTAAACATTTTTTATTTTTTTTTTAAATATTTTTTTTCGAAATATTGAAGAAATAGCTATGTAAACTATTTGTGACACATTTTGCTAAGAACAATAGGTAATAAGTTACAAGGATGAGAAAAATCACATGTTTGGCCAAAGTGTCAAATTTTTTTCTAACTCCGAGAGTTCTTGACCGATTTTGTTGAAAAATTGTGTCTTAATTACTATCCAATAGGTCTAACCTTGGTGCAATTTTCATCCCGATTGGAAGACATCGATTTTAAAGGATGGTTCACTTGACTATCTCCAGATATTCGATAACACCTCAGCCAGTTGGTTGCACGTTTTATGGCAATAATTTCCACCTGAAGAGCAGTGCGGATGTTAGGTAGGCTGAAGTAGTTATTGATAAAGAAACCTCAGAAAATCTTATCAAAATCGGAAAACTAAAAATATCTTATTGTTCTTATTTGTTTAGTTTACTTTTAAACTTTAAAGTGTACTGAAAGTGTTTTTTAAATAAAATTAGGTATTTTTAATACTCAAAATTGTTCCAGTTGACTAAATTTGTATTTGCCAAACTAATGTATCTGCTTAAACTCGAAATCGAGAAATTTAAAAAAAAATCCTGAAATTACTTAGCCGCTAAGAACTACTACTAGTGAATTTTCAACCCACTCGCAACGTTATTGACTGGTGAATTCTGCATCATCAATTTCAATGTTAAATAAGTTGTTTACTGAATTTCGTTGTAGCCGTAGAAGCACGGAAGATGCCGAATATTCTGGACGGCCAATTAAGGTCTCCACAACTGAAAACAATTTAAAAAAAAACAAGTAAGAGTGCTATATTCGGTTATGCCGAATCTTGTATACCCTTCACCTTTGTTGTGGATGCATTATTATTTTTTATAATAATTAGTATATATGTATATTGCCCACTTTCAGCGTACAAATTGTAGAAGTTACAAACGAATCAAAACACCAAAAAACAAAATACGCAAAGCAATGAAAACAACACACATCCAAACATACGTATTATTGCTTTTTTGTCAAAAGTTACAAACGAAATAAAACACCAAAAAACAAAAACAAAATACGCAAAGCAATAAAACCAACACACATCTAAACATACGTATTGTTCCTTTTTTGTCAAAAAAAAAAACAAAATACGCAAAGCAATGAAACCAACACACATCCAAACACACGTTTTGTTGCTTTTTGTCAAAGCATTCAATAAATTTTCTTTTTTTTATGGAATTTTCAGAGGTTGTCTCGGATTTTTGCTCATATTTCCGTTATTTATGGACGAATTTTGCTGATTTTAAATAACAAACTTCTCGAAAGCATGTCTGACAGAATTATTGAAGATTTGGATCTCGAAAGTATCTGGGGTCTTCAAAAAATTGATTTCAACAGACAGACAGACGGACAGACAGATGGACATGGCTTAATCGACTCCGCTATCTGTAGGGATCCAGATCCTATAAATATAGAAAATGAAAAATGTAGAAATTACAAACGGAATGACAAACTTATATATGTATACCGTTCTCACGAAGGTGAAGGGTATAACAAGATATGATGTTGTTATATGACCGGAGGTCGAAAAAGAGTACACACATCAGCAGTTTCCATGGAAAAATCCATGAATTAGACTACCTCTTCCACCCTATTCTCCGAATTTATCCCGATTAACCATTTCTTGTTTCCAAACCAGAAAAATATTTCAGCGGAAAGAAATTTGACTCACTAAAAATACCTATTTTGATGACCTCTACAAATTTTATTTTTTTAGGGATAAATCAAATTGGAGAAACGTTGAACAAAGTGCATAGAGCTCAAAGGAGACTATGTTGAAAAATAAAATAATTTGTGATGCAAAATCCTGTATTTCAATCAAAAAAGCACGGACTATTTGATCCAACTTCTTAGCTAGTGTAAGGTTTACAACAGCCAGTTTTCAAACTTCTGGGCAGGTAATAATATTATGATGAATTCCTTTACATTGATATACAAAAATTTAAATTTAAATATTTCACAGTCATGTCTTGTAACAACATTCCTAATATCCGTTATTTTCTTCTTTCCCTTTAAAATATCCAAACAACTGCCACCATCATCATCCATAGAAAAAAAACGTTGTGACCTCATTAAAAATTTAAATGATGAAAAATAGCATTAAACAGGTTAAATACATCAAACTTAAACTTAATGCAAAACATACCAAAAATGGTAAAAAAAATCTATAAACTTTTATTATGACGATGACGAAGGTGTACACATCTCAGTTCATTTCTGCGTGTATTTTTTTTTTAATGCTGGTTGAAGAATGAACGAACACCTTTGGCATTCAAAATAACCGTCAAGTCAATGATTTTTCTTCTTCAACTTCAAGTACTATTTACTCTATACCGAGGAAGTCAAACAATATGAAAAATGTAAAAGAATACGAATAAAATAAAAAGTAAAGTAAAGTACATAGGTATATAAAAATGTATGAAATGTGCATTTTTATAAGCAATCAAGAATTTACCAAGAGCAACAAAAAGAAATGTACAAACAAATATTAAAACAGAACAAAACCTTCCTCAAGAAGTTAAAACAATAAAAATGTAGAGTTCACTCCCTAAATGTCAGTCAGACAGATTGCTCTGCAATATGTGGATGTACTTATGTACATTAGGATAAACCATAAAAAAGTTGTGCATGTTCCCAAATAAAATGAAACTTTGATTCACTCAAGATACAGTTTCTTAAAATTCTCTTGGGGTCAGTATTTTATGAGCTGGATTAAGGTTTTTATGATCTGTTCATAATTCTCTCAAAGGAAACATATATATTACAGTTATAATTTGAAAGGACTTTATCTAAAACTATCGTATAAGTACAAAAATATTGGAACTTTTTGCATATTTTGCAAAAATTTTAAATTTTTTAAATTTGAACATATTTAATTAAAATAATTAGTTTCAATTACACTGTACAACAACAAAAAAAAAATTACAGGGTCAGACCAATAAATTTTGATAGAGGAGACAAAAAAAAAGACAACATTTTACATAAATTTACTGAAAATATTTTATACCCAAAATGTAAGGATCACATGAATTCTTATGCCGATTAACAATAAGAATGTGCCAGAGTTGGGAAACTTCAACCCCCCCTCAAATTAAACTCAGATGTAAACTTTCAAAACGCCGATACATGTGTCTTTTTTTTCTCCTCTATTAAAATTACAAAACTTTGAATATTTTTGGACCATCAAGAGAATTTATATACGGAATTGACACAAATTTTGAAGAACTTTCACAATACCAGTAATTCATATGGTTCCTTTGTGAGAAATATAAAAACCTTAAAACATGACATTTTTATCCTTTGATCCAGCTCTCCAAATATTGATGGAAAGACAAACATTTTGAGAAATGGTCTCCTCAAACCAGCTAAACTATCATTTTAGTTGCGAACATCGACTTTACCACCAAAAAAACGGTGAAACCCTAATATACATACATACACAAGTAAGTATTTATTTCTTTTAAACCGAATATTGATTGCGTTAACATAGGAATCTTACAAATCAACTATATTTCAATCATTCGGAAGATACACTTAAATACAAAGGAAAATTGTAGTTAAAACCTAAAAAAAGGATTGTGAGTTAAGTGAGTAAAGAAATTGTCGAATATCGTTTGAGAGAAAATAAAGAAAAAACAGTGAAATGAAATAAATTGAAGGGTAGTGAAGTGTGCTCGTGTTAAAATGAGTAATGGAAAATTTTGTAAATAATAATTTAAAGTGTCATTAAGACATACTTGTGATAGTGGATATTTAATTCTATACACATTCCATTGTGATTCATTAAAAGTTCGCATTGAATTGTTTATTGAAATATGGGACAAAACTCACTTGAAGAAGGAGTGAAATAATTAAATTATAAAAACGCATACGTCAAATAAAAGCTGTTTTTAAATCAAATTCTTTTCAGAAAGAAAATCCACAGCATTTTCATCAGAAATACATGGTTTATGCAAAATAGCACTCTTCATCAAAAACTCATTCTATTTTGACAAAAGAAAAATTAATGTCAGTTTTTTTCCCATATTGAGAGAATTCCGAACTAGTGATTTTACGTATCATTTAGGGTGACAGCTAGTTACATTACTAGCTGCGTGACTAGTTATTTAAACACGCCAATTGAACCTTTTTGATTACAATGAGACTGTCTCATAGCTGGTCCAAAGTAGTTATATAGCGTCAGTTACTTTACTAGCTACCTAACTGGTTACTTGATCAGCTACAAACTAATTATTTTAAATTGTACGGGTGCTAATTTACCTCAAATAGTCAGCTAGAAAGTCATATCATAGACAGTCCAATAAAGGATTGCTTGCAAACCAACCTTCCTTCGACAAATCAATTAAAACAAACAATTTAAAAAAAAAACAAGTAAGAGTGCTATATTCGGTTATGCCGAATCTTGTATACCCTTCACCTTTGTTGTGGATGCAAAGGTGAAGGGTATACAAGACAAATCTCCAATAGATAGCTTCTGGTGACTATAATAACTACTTCTTAAAGTGCAGTACAAAATAAAAGTTTAAAGTTGCATCACTATAGGTTACTAAGAGACACTACACAGAAAGAAAAAACACTTCTAAATTTAAGTTTATTTTACTCAAATTTAGCAAGAATTGTACTTAAAAATTTAAGCACGATTCATACTCATTTGTACTTAGAACAAGTATAAATGGGATTGATTAAAAAAATCAAGCGGAAATTTTTTTTAAAACAAGAACGAAATTCTTGAATTAAGTAAGAAAAGTTTGTTTTAAGTACAATTCTTATATTGATCCATAATAGAAAAAGAGCGGTATAAAATTTACTCTCTGAGCTGTTCTCAAAATAATTTTCAACTCTCGCTGTCGCACTGTGGGAAAAATGACCAATCTAGCTTATAAAAAATATATATTTTTTTTTAAATTTATAAAACTATAGCATAGAATAATTCTGTGATAGTTGCTACTAAAAAATGCTTCAACATTTTTCGATTGATACGTTAATTATGAAAATACAGGGCCGTAAATGTATGCAATGAATAAGTAGTACGTTCATGTGGGATTTTGGTTTCATGTTTCACCCAATGTATTATCAAAAGTTTTATTGCGCTATTGAACCTACACTTTATTTTTGGATAAAACAAGCCCTATAGATTACGAGGACATGATTTGTTGTAGTGAAAATGATTTTAGTAATACCTTTTGCAGTTAAATATATAAAAGTATATTTTTGTAAAAAAATTTTAATGTGAAAAAGGATTAGAAAAAAGTACCCCTAATTGCCGCCAAACTAATTTTTGAATTTGAAACTAGATCTAATAAAGTAAGTATGGACAAAAAATTGGCTGCCACAAAGTATAATTTTAAGCAATTGTTTAACCCTCTGGCTCTGACACCAATATTTTTCTACGCTACCTGGCACTATTTACATTTATAAATACGTTTAATTTCTTGTATAATACATTTAATTTCCTATATAATCATATTGTTAGGGATACTCAACCATTAGGGATACTGGTGTAGCCGTCCTTAATTTCACCACAATATGACCAGGCTTCAAATAACTAGTAGCAAAACCGTGTTTAAAATTGAGTTATTTACATACATAAATAATAGGCAGGGTCGAATTGTATGGACGATAAAAAAGTAAGAAATCGTATAGCAGAAACGCAATCTACGGAAAATTCTAAGAAAGTTTCCTCAAGAAACCATAGGTCTAAAATGAAATCCTATCATGCGCATTTCGACTTTTATTCAATGATATTTCAGTATATATATTTTTTTAATAGTTTTGTTTTTGGATAAAATTCGAAATGCGCAAGATAGGATTTGATTTTAGACCTATGGATTCTTGGGGAAAATTTCTTAGAATTTTCCGTAGAATGCGTTTCTGCTATACGATTTTTTATGAAAAAATC
Source organism: Calliphora vicina (assembly GCF_958450345.1). Taxonomy (NCBI): domain Eukaryota; kingdom Metazoa; phylum Arthropoda; class Insecta; order Diptera; family Calliphoridae; genus Calliphora; species Calliphora vicina. The sequence continues at coordinate 120,067,301 of NC_088780.1, forward strand.
GACCCACCCTAATAAATAGGGTTAAACAAATATATCTTGTGGGCGATATTCAAGTGTTTGTTTTTTGCCTGTTTTTTTAAAGTAAAATAAAAATTTTCGTTTTGAAATTTATATTGAAACGACAATAAAAAACTAAAATTTGTTTTTGTTTTTAATATAAATTCCCAAATGGAAATTTTTATTTTCTACAACAGGCAGTGAAATTCTGATTTATTTTGTTGAACATTAATATCAAGAAAAATTGTAATTTCCACAAAAACCTTTTGGTGCACCCTGTAATTAAACAGGGTGTCTACAAATACAATATATTTAAAGATCACTCTATTAGCTACAATCGCTTCATACATTTCTACATCCTCAGATCAATAGTTTAAAAGCTACGATTTTTTATAAGCTAGATTGGTGATATTTCCCACTGTGAAGTAGTAACTTGTATCAGTCTGTTTTATGCGTTCCGTGTTGTTCTGTATTGTTTTCGATCTTATGTGTTTTTTTGTGTTGTGTGAAAAAGATATGAGTGAGGCAGAAGTGGTTCCGGACAAAGAAGACACCCTCCTGCTTCTCAGGTAACATACAACAGCTTGCAATATATGAAAGGTGAAAACATTAAGGAAGCAATACCTCCTCTTGGTCTTCGAATCGAATTTAGGAAGAAGCTTTTAAGTGGAAAAAATTCAGTTAAGCATTTAATAATAATGATTTTTGCAAATATAATTTAACAAATCTTAATCTTATTCTATAGTTTGGCATCGATGACGACACAATTTCTGTCCAATCCAAAGTTTACAACTGGCTAATTGAAGAAGATGACTTCCGTGGCAAACGAGTTTTAAGTAAGGTAATATAGTTAAATTGTATGTATATTTCTTTTTTTTCATCTCATATTAAATATTAAATTTTTAAAACAAAATAAAATTTATTAAAAATAAAAAATAATGTGTTTTTCTTAAATCAATCTTAGTTTGGCTTACATCAAGTACGAATTCGAGCTTAAATCAATTCTATTTTTGGATTATATCTAGTACGAGTTCGTGCTTAAATCTAGTTCAGAATTCTTGAAACTAGCTCATTTTGGGATTAATTAAATTTTTTTGGATTATATCAAGTATGAATTCGTGCTTAAATCAAATTTAGAATTCTTGAAACAAGCTCATTTTAAGATTAATTCAATCTCGGCCGTACTTAGAGAGAGCTAAAATTAAGATTTTTGGGCTTGATAAATCCGTACTTGAACCTAGTATTTTGTACTCGGTTTAAGAAAATCCGTACTTACACTACTATTGATACCGCTCCGGATTGATTTATGTACGGATTACTCAATTTTTTATAAGTGTAAAGCTTACGCTATGTTACATGGGATATCAGTAAACTTAAGCAAAATTAAATCAATACAATTTGTATAAAAAAAGTGACTAATATCTAGATTACTTAGAGACACTTAAGTGAAAATTGTCTTCACGACAGATTACCTGGCATGTATAAAGTAACCAATTGTCGTCTCTCTGCACTAAATAGAGCACAAGTGATAGGACATTAAATAGTGACAATTACTGTCTATTAGGGATACATTGTCTACTTGCTTAACTGCTGGGTAAGTACTGTAACTACATTTCAACTGCTTGTATTATGTTTTCTTGCTACTTAATCCATTTTATTTAACATATTTTAAATTCAATGAAAAATTGCATACTACTGACATAAATAGTAACTCACACTAACTGCATTATCTTCCCTTTTGGAAAAATCCTTCAACAATGTTACTGTTACGTTTTAGTGATGTTCCTTCATTCAACATCTCTTTCAAAAAAATAAAAATACAAAACGAAAAAGTGAAATACAAAACTACAAAATAGTTTATACCATAAAAACTGTAATCTTTCTGATGGCTTTAGAAAATAATGATGACAACAACAGCACAATATTCTAAAATCCATGCTGTAAGAATAACAGCAACAACACTAATAATAAACTGACATTGAACACATTTGAATCCTTAACGAAATATTGGTAAATAACAACATCAAAACTACCAGAGAACTAGAAAATACATATTCACAGATATGTGCAAACACAGGCAAGTATACCAAGTAAGAGTGCTATAATTATAATATTCGGCTATGCTGAATTTTATATACCCACCACCAATATAATACGGACAACGGTTTGTTTAATAACATTTATCTGATTCACCCGAATTGGCTAGTTTTATATTTCCTATTTGTTACTAGAAAATATCTGTGGTAAATTGCACATTGCTACACAGAGAAAACAGATTCGTGATACTAACCGAATTTGTTGCCAATCGAATGATTCTACCATAGTGATCGAATTTTACAGTTGTGCCTACAAAATGTTAAAAGGGATAACAAAAGTTTCGTTGTTTTAACCGAAATTCGTCTTAGTCAACTAACCTTCTGTTGATAGAACCGAATCATTCAATTGGCAACAAATTCGGTTGCTATAACGAATTTGTTTTCTCTGTGTAAAGGTTAATGTATTTTTCGTCTGCGGCCCTTATATAGAAGCTATGTATAATTATGGAACGAATGTCACAGAACCCAGTAGTAAGATTTACTGTGCACTCGCGATAATATGAACACCTCTAAAATATGAACTTGTGCAAAAGCTTTAAAATATGAACAGCTTATTTTTGTTTTTTTAACGGATTTTATCTATCTACACAACATCGAAATCTAAATCAACAGGGTAGTGGCTAAATTCTAATTCAACTGCATACAAATTTGGGGATTTCCCTAGTGGTCTGCTTTTAAATTGTCTTCAGCTGCAAATCAAAATTTCTAACATACAAATTTTAGTTAGTGCACACATTCAGCTGGAATTCCATATTAATTTTTTAAATATAAATTTAAAGTGAAACTTTTATTTTTATGGGAAAAATGTTTGTAGATAGGAATTAGATGCCATTCACAAATACAAACTATTTTGCAAAAGTGAACTGGCCTGGTTTCAATTACTTCATATTATCGCAAACCAAAAACACTATTCTTTTAAAATCTATGAAACCAAAGTTTTTTGTTTATTTTAGAACCCAAGGTCTATCTATATCTTTATTAGTTATACTTAGCTTCCTAAAGTTGAACAAATAACTGGATTTTTTGCATTTTATTTAACAGAAACGTTAACTTTTGGATTTAGAGTTGTATGAACGAACTGATCAGCAGATATGCAGGAGCATTATTGCTATATGCGATAAAGAGTTATAAGTATCACTGGACTCCTTAACAAAATTAGGTGCCAACTGTTAACAACTAAAATACTTATGCTTTATTTAATACATAAATAATGAGTCAGAAAAAACTTCTACCTTTATTAAGTTAAATAAAACTTAAACCGTTCAATAGAGAAATTCTCAAAAATACGAAAATTTATTCAAATATGGCATATTACTCTATATTTATAAATTTATCCACTTTTACCGGAAATCCTACCATTAAAGATTTTATAGTTGCTTCCATTACGAGGTGGGTGGTCCACTTATACTTAAAATCAGACATGTTCTGGGATAGCTTTCCTGAAGTTCTTGCCTCCCGTGGTACAAAATTAACATTACACAACAGGTGGTTTTTATAAAATGTAACCTCGTTCTTTTGATTCTAAGTTATTTATGGCATTGCGATCTGGAACTTGCTGAACTTTATATGACTTAAATTCAGCATTAACTTTGGCTCTGCTCACAAAAGCATGAGAACATTTAACTTTAAGATCTGCTTTTCTGATAGAAGTGCTCTTCGAATGAGTTGTTCGACTTATTTTGCCTTACCAATATCTGCTAAACTTTTTTCTTCCTGATCCATGTTCTTTCAATATTCAACTCTTCCTTATACTGTTTGATAGCCTTTAAAATAGTGTGACGATGAATCTTGAGATCTCTTGCTACTTTTTGAAAGTCCATACTGGATTTTTTGAAAAGTTTAACTATTTGTTCACGTACTTTTTTTCGCTATCCATTTTGTTGAAAATTAATGATTTGGAAAAGACAATATCTAACATATTTTGAAAGGCTAAAGTAATTAAGGATTGGAGTAAGGATTAGAACGTTTGTATTAGTTTTTTCTGACCCACTCTCTATGCAACTGATGTGCCCCTATTAATAACAGAGTTTGATCGCTTTAAGAACTGAATGATTTAGAGTTTATGGTTAGGGATTGGTTTATGACGTGAATTGAATTTTGTTGTCTATTAAACAGTATGAACAGAGGAGACCATAATTTATTTTAAAACTTATTTGGAATAATAAATCACTGTATTAGCTAGTTATATAGGTAGGTAAATTCCTAGAATATATATATCATTTATTGATTCTACCACCAATATTTCGATATCTTACAAACGGAATGACAAACTAAATATACCACTATCTTTTTGATGGCATGGAAACAAATCAATCTTTATAATCTTTATATTATGCTTGTTAGAAAAGGAAAATGGCAGTGGATATAAGGACGTAGGAGAGGTGTATTTACTCAAGTGTAATATAAACTTAACATGATTTTTAAATTTTTTTTTGCTTTTATTTTTGATATTAATATAAATTGTGTATAAAATCAACTAACAAACATTTACCATTTTCATACATATACACACCTACACATTGAAGTAAAAAGGATAGGAAATAGAAAACCGACAGAGATTTATATAGTCAGTTAGTATTTGTTAGTTAAGCTTACTTCAAAAAAACTTTTTTGGAAAACCAATGCTTGTTAAGATGTGTTGGATTTATCAAAAAAGCATGGAGGAAAAAACGAAAAATGAAAATACTTATACAATATTTATCCTCTTAAGTTTATCATCAAGAGTCCTTGCAGCTACATACGCTCTCACTTGGCAATGCTTTTGTACAATACAACTAAGTATTACTTATAAAATTAAATAAACTGAAGTAAATATAGAAATGAAAATAAATCGTATCATTCTTTACGGTTTTGTGTTGACTGCATCGTTACTGCCTTCCTCTATTGCACTTCGTTTTACTTCACTTCTTACACTTTAATTTTGTTGAAATTATTTTCCTGCAATACAATGCTTCAAATGGATGCATGACGAAAGTATTTCCTTTAATTAAATTTCCTTAGAATTTGTTTTAATAGGATATAATGGGAGAATTGTGTTGAAAATTTTACAATGTCTGGTTATATGTTAAACTAAAGTTATACTGTCTATTAAAATATTTGTTTGCATGAAAACTCTCAATATAACTTTAGATTATGATATAAAAATTAAAAATTTACAAAAAAATAAGCATTTTGGTTTTTAGCCGGTCAAAATTTGTATATTTCGGCCCTAAAGAACAAAAAACCATTTCGTTATATTTGTTTGAAAACCACGAATATAAAGTTATTTCCTTCTCTGCTTTTGTTCCAACAAATGGTGGGCAAATTTGAGGTTATAAAGTAAATGATGAAATTTCAAGAATTGAGCTGATATCCTTTGACATTTATTAAGTACAAACTTCTTAAGCCATCATCTCTACCCATTTGGCCATTTTTCTGCTATACATCGTGTCCAGGGAGCCATATAAGCGTTACCCTAAAATATCTCGCTATCTAATTTAGGAATACCCAGCATTCCTCGGATAACCTAGATGTCTTGAAGTCACCCGCTACTTCGTTAACGACAGCCTTGCTATCAGTAAATATATGAGGGTATTCATTCGACTACTGATCGTTTCATTAATCGAATAATTTCTTACGCATAATTATTCGAACAATTTAAAAATGACCATTTTCGAATAACGAATAATTCGAACAATTTTATGTAGAATAATCGAATAAAACGAATAAATGTTCATATGTATTTAAATTTATTAAAATGCTTAAAATTTTTCATTATTTCAAATTTAAATAAGTAATAATGACTCACAAAAATTGTATTGTTTCTGAAATTCGACAAATAACTAAATACAAGGGGACTTTCGATCACTGTATATGAGTGTTCCGATAGCTCTTTCTATAAATATATAAATATTACTGCAATAAGTTACAATTCTAAAAACAAATCTTTCAAAATGTTTAACTTAGGACTTGAACCAATGAAAATAAAAGGTACGAAATAAAATATCTGTTATTTAGCTGGCAAAATGTTAGAGGAATCGCAATTAATAATCAAAATTTTAACTTAGATTGAAGTGGAGTTGAATGTGATGGAGAATGTGATTTTGAAACGGTCATCGAAAGTGATATTGAGGATGACATTTATAATGATTACATTGAAATAGATGAAGGCCATGATCTTAAAATATATGTATATAAGTGATGTTATTAACCGCGTACGTAAGTGATGCAAAATATTTAATAAATCGAATGATAAACACAAATATTGCAAACTAACGTTTTGTTGCAAGAAAAGCATGGAGTTCGTCTTATACATGATGTTAAACATCTTTGTCTAACATGGTAATAAACTTTTTGCGTATTTGTAAATACGGCAATCATGAACTGCCTGACTTCAAATTAGCCACGTTCATTGACAATGATATCAAACTTTGGACAGATTCCCTTTATAGTGTAATTCCGCAAGAGCAAAGATTCGGCAACGTTGATAGAGCGTGATATATAATACAATTTAAATAATTAAGAAATAGTGAATAATTAATTTACTAAAGAATTAGTTACTCAATTTAAAACCTAAATTAATGAACGAAATAAAAAAATTCTTAATACGTTTATATTGCTTTTGAATTCAGGATAATGTCCAACTAGCTCAAATTTTTTAAAGCATACCTCCAAAACGGAAACTAAAGGGTTTGCTAGTCAATTGTTTTGTAGATTGTTCGGGAGTTAATATGATCAGAATATTTCTGTTAAAAATTTAAACATTATCAATACTTGAATTGTGAACTCTAACGTTATTTTTTGTTTCTCTTTAACAATAAAATATTAAAAAACCGACATCAAAACTTCATTATTTACTTTTTTAAAAAAAATTTAAATTATTCGAATAATTCGATTAATTTTAAACGTGTGATCAAAAGGCGAAGGCCCTGGTAGCCAGTCCTTTTTTCTTTATATTTTTTGAAAATTAAATTTTCATTAAATAAATATTAATAATAATAAACGTGTGATAGAATTATTCGAACAAGTTAAAATCTCTTATTCGAGTTATTCGCTTTATTCGAAAAAGAGAAAAATCGAATAATTCGAATACCCTAGTAAATATACATGTATCTCCAGATATTCGATAACACCTCAGCCAGTTGGATGCACGTTTTATGGCAATAATTTCCACCTGAAGAGCAGTGCGGATGTTAGGTAGGCTGAAGTAGTTATTGATAAAGAAACCTCAGAAAATCTTATCAAAATTGGAAAACTAAAAATATCTTATTGTTCTTATTTGTTTAGTTTACTTTTAAACTTTAAAGTGTACTGAAAGTGTTTTTTAACATAAAATTAGGTATTTTTAATACTCAAAATTGTTCCAGTTTACTAAATTTGTATTTGCCAAACTAATGTATCTGCTTAAACTCGAAATCGAGAAATTTAAAAAAAAATCCTGAAATTACTTAGCCGCTAAGAACTACTACTAGTGAATTTTCAACCCACTCGCAACGTTATTGACTGGTGAATTCTGCATCATCAATTTCAATGTTAAATAAGTGGTTTACTGAATTTCGTTATAGCCGTAGAAGCACGGAAGATGCCGAATATTCTGGACGGCCAATTAAGGTCTCCACACCTGAAAACAATTTAAAAAAAAAACAAGTAAGAGTGCTATATTCGGTTATGCCGAATCTTATATACCCTTCACCTTTGTTGTGGATGCATTATTATTTTTTATAATAATTAGTATATACAGTGAGTGTCACTCAAAATCGTACAACATATTTTTTTTTTAAATATTATGAAATTATACAGGTGATTATATAAAAAATTAAAAGTAATTTTATTAATTGGAACAAAAAATATATATTCAACAAAAAAGTTAACAAAACCTCAATTCGTTAAAAAAATATTGATGAAAATTAAAGAACATCACAAAATTCATATTTCACTTAAATTCGTACAATTATATATAACTGAAGTAAATATAGAAATGAAAATAAATCGTATCATTCTTTACGGTTTTGTGTTGACTGCATCGTTACTGCCTTCCTCTATTGCACTTCGTTTTACTTCACTTCTTACACTTTAATTTTGTTGAAATTATTTTCCTGCAATACAATGCTTCAAATGGATGCATGACGAAAGTATTTCCTTTAATTAAATTTCCTTAGAATTTGTTTTAATAGGATATAATGGGAGAATTGTGTTGAAAATTTTACAATGTCTGGTTATATGTTAAACTAAAGTTATACTGTCTATTAAAATATTTGTTTGCATGAAAACTCTCAATATAACTTTAGATTATGATATAAAAATTAAAAATTTACAAAAAAATAAGCATTTTGGTTTTTAGCCGGTCAAAATTTGTATATTTCGGCCCTAAAGAACAAAAAACCATTTCGTTATATTTGTTTGAAAACCACGAATATAAAGTTATTTCCTTCTCTGCTTTTGTTCCAACAAATGGTGGGCAAATTTGAGGTTATAAAGTAAGTGATGAAATTTCAAGAATTGAGCTGATATCCTTTGACATTTATTAAGTACAAACTTGGAAAATTTTAACTATGCGACTCTTTAGATGGATGGAATTTTGTGAATTTTCTTTTTGAAAACACTGAACGAAAATAATCCCTTTTTTACAAAATAATCTTTTGCGATGATATCAGTTTTAAATTTTGCGGTTATTTTAAATAAACTAACGTTGGTATCAGTGATCTTATGTTTCAGCAAGACGGCACCACAAGCCACAGAGTCTGATATATTTGTGAGTTATAAATATTATTTTTTTTTAAGAATATCTAAAAGAAAAACAAAATTTATCAACTTTTTGGATTTTAGTCGCTTTTCATTGCTTATTCTGATAAGAAAGCTTATACAAATTTATACCAATGTATAAAGAAAAATTAGTTCTTAACAAAATATTGTTCTAATTATTAAATCGGATTAAAATTGTAAAAGTTATTATTAAACTTGTCATAAACACCTTTTGTAGTATTTTTCTCCCCCAGCGCATAGAAATAAAAAAAAACAAAAAACTATTAAAAAAACAAGTAGGATTGCTATATTCGGCTATGCCGAATCTTATATAACCTTCACTAAATTATACTTCAAAATCAAAATGTTTGCAGTTTTTTTTTTTTTTTTTGGAAAAAAAATTTTTCGAATTGTTTTTTAAATTAAAATTTTTTTTTTGTTTTTTCATTTTTTTTAATATTTAGCGAGAAAAACTTTTGGTAAAAAAAATCGTGCTAAAAAATATTTTTCCGATTTTGACCCATTGTAGGTCCAACTTATGGTTTTATATACGTCATTGCAAGGTCTTTGAAATATATCATTAGATATTCATATTGTCTATATTAAAATCCAAATATAAATCCAAATAGATCAAAAATCGAGGTTGTCCTGTTTTTTTCCTTATATCTCAGCCATTTGTGGACCGATTTCGCTGATTTTAAATAGCAAACTTCTCGAAAGCATGTCTGACAGAATTATTGAAGATTTGGATCCCGATGATATCTGTGGTCTTCAGAAAATTGATTTCAACAGACAGACGGACATGGCTTAATCGTATATACTTTATAGGGTCGACAATGAAAAATGTAGAAATTACAAACGGAATCACAAACTTATATATACCCTTCTCACGAAGGTGATCCAGAATAAGGATCCGAATATATATACTTTATAGGAAATGAAAAATGTAGAAATTACAAACGGAATGACAAACTTATATATACCCTTCTCACGAAGGTGAAGGGTATAACAAATATTTGTACAATCTTTAATTTACAAGGTAAATTTAATTTTTGTCTACATAAAATTGTCTTTAAAACACTGTGCAAAACAAAATGGGGTTTCATAGAAAAAAATTAAAATAGCTATTGTTGAAGTTTTTTTGAAAATTACGTTTTTATTACCGTCGTATGTCACCTTTACGCGGTATAAATGTAAAACTTATAAAAATGCGTATGTTTAATATTTTTATATACAGATTTTCTAATATCATTCATACGCCCCCATCGTAGTAAGTACCTCTATGTCTTATAACTACATTAACCCAGAGAAAAAAATACGGTTGCACATGATAATGGTCACTGTTATTATATATATGATTTGGTAACCATAATATGGTAAAACTAAGATTCACATGATTGCCTCAATCATATATATCAATGTTGTAAATAAATACATATATGTTTAGGTCATATTCATTATGAATCATTATATCATAATATGTTGTTCTTAGATTATGATTCCATAAGCCGAGAACAACATAATATGGTACATCCTTTATTATAAAAAGGATTGTCACAAACATATATCTTAACATAGGAACAATGTTTGCAAGATTTCATGATATTATCTGCAATACATTTAAATCAAATTGCAAACGATTTTTGAAAAATATCATCTCTATGGAGGTTGTCTCACATTTTGGCCCATAATTCTGTTTCTAACGATTATGTCCATTTTATATACCAAACTCTTCAGATCAACAAAGAATATTTTAGGAAACTTTTATAGCCTTAAGACCTTAAGACTATAGGCCCTATCATGGCTTCAATAGACAGACGCACGGTGGCTCATATCTCAATATCATCGGCCAAAAGTCCAACTTTTTGTTAACTCCGATTTCAAAAATTTTAATGCCGTTCAATATTAAACTCATTGAAACTAAGGTAGTCAAATTATATAAAAAATATTGTCAATTGTGTACGTGATATGCTGTTAAAGTCAAATATTTTATATCATTTTATAAAAAACGTGATTTTTGTAAATTTGATCAAAAGTAAAATCTCATTACTCTCGAAATATTATCGTTAATTGGATGATTTTCTGTTGTTATGTTGGTAGGATAATAGTCTTTAAGAACTGGTATGATTTGTTACTGTACCGTTTATACCTGATGTGTTATTAATTTTTTTTGTCAGTTGCTATATTTTAGTCAAATTTTAATTTCAGTGAAATAAAAGTGCTTAAGGTCAAAAGGGGTTAAACAAATTGTACTACCAGGAGAAAGGCCAAAGTGTCCTCTTTAAGCCTATATATACTTGTTGACCTGTTTGTTGAACAGTTTTTTCATTTGAATGAAATTACTCCCAAACTTTGTTTCTATTTTTATTTTACCTGTTCATATGACTGGCGCAAAGTACAAGTCGCAATTTTGAAGATATAGCAATAAAATTTGGTACATACATTTTTTCGGCCCGAGGACGAAGCCTATAGAAAATGACTGAAATCGTTCCATTATTTCACCTAGCACCCATACAAATGTTCTCCCGAAATTATACTTTATCGGTCGTAAATTATTAATTTATATACATATGTATCTACACACATTTAGCTCCAAATAAATTTTATTTAAACAGAATTAATGTCACCTAATTTTATGATGATCGGTCCATAATTAGTCATAGCTCCCATATAAGGCCCGCTTCCAAAAATCACTTTAACGAGCATAAATCTCTTAAAAATGTTGGTATAAATACATAATTCAACAGAAATAACTTCCAGACAGACATAAATCACACGACCCAATTTCACGGCGATAGGTCCATAATTAGTCATAGCTGCCATATAATGCGCTCTTCCGAAAATCATTCACGAAAATAAATTATAGTGTAGGGTATTATATAGTCGAGCTTGACCGAACATACTTTCTTACATGTTTTTATCTGCTGATAACTTTTTTACTTAATAAGTATAGCTGATTCAAAAAAACAAAAAATTTGCATATTCATACTAAATTCTATACAAAAATTAAAAGTTTAACTTGCTCAACTGCTCAACCGATTTTAATGAAATTAAAACTGAAAAAAATTTCTAAAATATCTCTATCGGTTCAAAAGTTACAGAGTTTTGCCCGATGAAAAACGATAATGAGCCACTGTGAGACGGATATAGCTAGATCGTCTTAGAATTTTATAAGGACCCATAAAATATATTTAATATTTAGTTTACGACCAATATTTCTATATGTTACAAACGGTATGACAGAGTCAATATACTCCACTCTTTTTGGTAGCGGGTATAAACAGAATTAAAGAGGGGGAGCTTTTATATACTCAATTTGAGCGCATAGTGAATTTTAAATACGTCAAACTATTTATTTCAGTAAACTGTGCACTAAATATATTAAATTTATACAACAGTGTATTGAGTATTTTATGCCAAGTATATACATTAGAGTGCTCCAAGATTGTATGGACGAAAAAAACTTTCTAGGTACAGGCCGTCCCCCCCTCAAGAATTGTTCTATGTATTGTAGAAACACATTGTGTAAAATATTAGGATGATAGGATAACGTTAACTGGTGGCGCAACGACGCTGAAGTTTTGAGGTGCATTTACAATGGGAAAATATGCAATTTTTTCAGTTTTTGTAAAAATTTTGCCATTAAATAATGACTTTTACAATTTAATTTAAAAGAATCGAAATGTGTACGTAATTGTCGTTATAATAAGATATAAAAGACAAAAATTGGTGAAAAAATGTTAAAGTTATTAAAAAACGTGTCTCAGGCCACTAGAACAAGAAATTTATGAACAAAATTAACATATTTTGAGAAATATTAAAATAAAAGCTTATTTTTACTTAAAATATATCCATATTTACTTGTATATGAGTTTTTGTCCTCGTAGGATACCGTTATCCTTTTCGCAGGTATGACCAAAAAAATTAAATTTTTTTAACGGCAGTTTCAAAACTCCAATTTCAAATTTTTAAAAATTTTGTTAAACAAATTTCAGAATTTTTTGATCATCACATGGGGATTTATTAACAACATAATAGGGAATAAAAATGTGAAAAAATTATGTCAATACCTCCTATAGTTTTTCCGTACCTGCGATATAAATTTTGCGATTTTCGAGAAAAACTAATTTTTTGGCCATATTTTGGGGAATGACCAAAATTTCCTTACTGTAATGATTTTTAAGTAAAAGCTATTCAGAATAATATAGTCCAGGTAATTTTAAATATAGTCTGAAAGTTTTACTAAAATCGGAAAACTTTAACCCTTAAATCGTGAAGGTCAAAGGTAAATTTTTTCAATATTTGGAATTTCTCATGGAAAGATAGCGAAATATTATATATTTTTGGGCCGATTTTGATGAAACTTAAGAAAAATATAAAATGAAGTCTAGTATTCACAATAACAGTACAAAAATTGAAATTGCCTAGCGATTTTTTAATAACTTTAACATTTTTTCACCAATTTTTGTCTTTTATATCTTATTATATCGACAATTACGTACACATTTCGATTCTTTTAAATTAAATTGTAAAGGTCATTATTTAATGGCAAAATTTTTACAAAAACTGAAAAAATTGCATATTTTCCCCTTGTAAATGCACCTCAAAATTTCAGCGTCGTTGCGCCACCTTAACGTTATCCTATCATCCTAATATTTTACACAATGTGTTTCTACAATACATAGAACAATTCTAGAGGGGGGGACGGTCAAAATTCGCAATTTTATTTTTTTGGAGCACTCTAATATACCTATGTATACAGAGAAATATACAAAACCATATTTTAAAATTCGAAATAGACATTAATGTTAGTATTTCCCATAATGTTTATTTTGTGATAGATATTTTAAAAATTATAATAAAAATTTAAAAAAAAACATGTATACAGTAGCCATATTCACCAAACACTATAAAAATTTTCTAAGCTTGTGCTTTAATATTTACTATGACAATCATAAATCTATTTAATTTAAAACATTTTCAAATAACATCTAGCAATAATCCTCTAAAAGTATAAACTCAACATCATTATGCATAATGAATACTAAAAAACTTTTATTGTAGACTGTTCACATTTTATTGCCAGCATTTAAAACCAAGAAAATGCAAAATGACCTCTTTTAATAAAATTTCTTAAACATAGAATTACACATGAATAAACACAAACATCTAAAGCGGAAACGGAAGTAATAAAACATTTCTTATTTTTATTACGCCAAACACTTAACCATCAGCCAAGGCAACAAAAAACCCCAACATTATTTAATACACAGTTTTATATTAAAAAAAATTTAAAGATATCCTTAAAATCCCCCAACAATCCAGCAATAGCTAAAATATAAAGTTAAATTTAATTTACTTGAAGCCTGAAACTGTCAAGAAATAAACTTAATAGAAAAAAATCGCCATAGACATAGAGGAAAAAACATTTCAAGTTATTGTATCTTGTAGTAAATGAAAACAAAAATAGCATAAAAGCTCATATAAAATTTATGAAATAAATTTTAATAACATTTCATATATTTTTTCGTTCTTTTTTTCTTCTCTTTTTTCACCGCTTTTTTTATTTTTTGGAATTTTGCAGCTTAGTGAAGATATTGGCTACGTATTGTATTCTGCATTGGGTTCCTTTTACATTCCCAGCTGTATAATGGTTTTCGTTTATATACGAATTTATTTTGCCGCCAAGGCGCGTGCGAGACGCGGCATTAAAAAACATCCGCGCAAAACAAACAACGAACAGGTGAGTACGACTTTATTTATATATATTTTTTTTTTAATTTTTGATGAATATTTAAGTAGCAGAAATTATTCAAGCCACAACTGTATGTACTACTTATAAGTAGATACGAACATACATATAAATATAAAAAAATACATAAGAAGCATTAAATTCAGGCACGTGTAATTAAAGTCTTTTTTAACAAAAAAACTCAACATTTTAAAGAGGGAGTTAGGTTTAGATATTTTTTGTTAAACAAAATTTAAAATGAAAAAAAAAATGTATTAAACTGAAAGATCATTTGATATACCCAACTTGCATTGAGATTTGTAGTTTATGTGATGCACTTTTTTGTTTTAAACCAGCTTTAAAATCGTTAATTATTTTATTTTTTAAAATATTGTTTTATAACTTTAAATATTTATGACGGTTATAGACGTCGTTTGTATTTATTTGCATTCGGACACGACGTCTATAGACGTCATTTACGTTAACGTGTTAAGTCTTCGCAAATCTTAACTTTAGCCATTTCCGTTAACTTTGAAAAAAGCAATTATGCGAAAAACTTAGAAAAAGAAATTGTGAAAAATTACCAGAATTTAAAAATGAAATAACTCTAAACAGGATGCTTTCTACATCGTTCTTTTAAATATTATTTTCGTTTTACACTTCTTTCTTGCAGTAGTTTAAATGTTTCCATTGTTTTGTCAGTAGCGAAATAGTGAATATTTTTAATTTTGTTCCCTTTTTTCAGAATATAATTAATTATGTTGTTTGTATTTCAGTTAATTTATATAAATAAAACTATACAAGTAAAATACTAAAAAAAAAAATTTTTATTTTAAAAAAATATTTTAAATTTTGGGCTACATATGGAATATTTGGAAAAGTTTCCATTGTTTTGTCAACCACTGTATATACCCTTCTCACGAAGGTGAACGGTATAAAAAGTGGTGAAAGTGGTAGTCACGAGTTTTTTCTTATATCTCAGTCATTTGGGGGCCGTTTTTAAATAGAAACCTAAATTGAACTATAGCGAATATATTGATGTATCAACTTATAGATGGTCAGACGGACATTATTATATGAAATCGGCTATAACGATCCAGAATTTTAGGGCGGTGCTTTTGTTTCAAGGTCCCCTGAAAGCATAACCCACTTTTTTATATTCTTATATACAAAACAGAAGAAAAAAACAATTTCTTTTGTTAATCAATACAGGTACATATCATTTATAATTCTTTTAAAAAATTTAAAAGTCAATATTCGTTTTTGACTACACTCGATAGTGTGCTGAACTATTAATCTGAGGGTTGCGGGTTCGATTCCCGATAGAGACTCTGGGTGTAACTGCAGACAAGCAAAACGCTTCGCAGTTTGTGTTTGTTTTTAAAAAAAAATAAAAAAAATACTATTGAATTAAAGCTATTTAAAAAAAAAAAAATGACGGGTATTTAAGAGGGTAAAGGAAAATTGGTACTTTTAAATTAAGTTTTTTAATTTATATACATAATAGTTGGCTCATCTGCTTGCGATATAATCAAGGATAATGGTATTAAGTTACGAAAAAGGGAGAACTAATGGTACTTCAGGAAATTAAACACACATGAATTATAGAACATACTGAACGTAAGATAATACCCTTCTATAAGTTCTATTAGTATGTAAAGAATAAACGTGCCTGTAAGTCCTTTTATTGTAGTCCTTAATTTTCTAATTTTAGTTTTATTATAATAGGAAATTCAAAAAGTACCATTTGAAGATCGATAGAGTGCCACTTCTCTATAGTTGGTACCTGAATAGCATTAAGCCCCAATTTGTTCCGCCTCTTTAATACCCATCAAATTAGAAATTTCAAAGTAATCCAAATTGCAAAATTTTTAGTGACAAAAAAATGTCTCAAAAATTTATTTTATTTAATACTTTTTTAATTGTTTCAACAGTTCCCCGGTTTTCCTCAACAATTACTTTTCTAAATAATTGGTTATCTTCTTATATATTGTTTATATATATTTAGCTAATGTTCCAACAACCATTTCAATAACTACAGAGAAAACTTTTGCCGTTTTTTGTTTGCTTATTCGACCACCTATTCAGGTGGGTTTTAAGTAAAATGCTTAACGTTGTGCCTGTCTTGACCACTAACATTAGACCTTTCCAAGTTGCTACTCGTTGTGGCATTGGAGTTGGCATTACATAGGAAGTAGTTGTTGGAGTGTGGTAGGAATAGCAAAAATAGTTTTGTGTTTTTCATAATAAACGAATGCTCTACAAAAACTTTTAATCAATTTATCGCAATCTCTTTTAATGAAAAAGTTTCGTCTTTCTGCAGCATTTTCCTTTTATTTATTTTTTTAATTTCAATTCAACAAAATACTATGTATAAAAAAATAAAATAAAAATTAAAGAAAAGAAAAAATACTTAAAATAGAGCAAAGTAGTTTAGATAGTTTTTATTTATTGTCGACAACTTAACATTCATTCATTCATTTGTTCATTCATTCTTTCTTTCCTTCATTACTGGAAGACTCGAAACGGAGGAAGCATTTGACAGAAGAAAGGAATCGATTGTTGGTATAAATTTTTTATTTTTATATTTTTGAATTCAACAACAATGACCGTCACCAACATTGTTAAAATGAAATAAAACAAAATAAAAAATAAAAAAACTGTAAAAACAGTTTTACACTTTTAAAGTGTCTACTTGAATAATAAAAAGTGGTTAGTGGTAATAATGAAGAGCATAAGGATGATTTTGAGACTGATACGTTTGTTGATTTCTGGCTGCTGGTATTGTCAGTGGCAGTTTTATGGAGAAACAAATGAAATCTAGAAAAAATGGATTAAAAAAACTTTTTATTTTTATGAATTACACAATAGAAGTTGCTGCCACTGCTGCTTGTTATATTTATTTTTGTTCACGTTTTTAAGTAATTACAAAAACACAATGCAATCGAAAAGTCAATACATTGTATGAAAACAACACAGAAATGAAAAAAAAAGATCGATTGGACTTTGAAAATGTTTCATGGAAATGGTGATGAGCTGGAAGAATTTCAAAAGAATTTAATTTCAAATTGCTTGTTGAATACGAACATTCTTGTAGTAGCTCCAAATGCTGCTGTGGCTGTTGCTATTTTCCATTTCCACTTATCGAAAACGTTACTCATTATACCGACAAATGTTCGTAATGCTTGATTAAATTTCTTATGACTGTTTGCTTGTGTGTGGCCAAACATCTCCATCGGCCTTTACTGAATGTACTCTGCCATTCTGTTTCAAAATATTTATGTTCTGTATGCGGTTGAACTAATCATTCCACCATTATATCCGAACGGGAAAAAATGCTAGGGCTTCACTTTGTAGGCGCGTTTACACATTCTTTACGATCCGATACACAATTCATGGACTTCTCCTTCTAAAAAATTCCATACTCATTCAAAATTGCATTGCAAAATAATGTCTAACAAACTTTTATTTAAAATTCAAACATTATTGGTTTCGCTTTTGTACCTATATGTTGGCTTTCTATAATAAAAAAAAAATTTGGTCTCTTTATGAAAATCAATAAAATTGTATGTTGTGAAGTTCTTATGAATGATTGTAGCTTTTTATATGGGGGATTTCACGTTATGTGAACCAACTTTTAAAATCGATGTCTTCCGATCAGGATCTATTGGATAGTAATTCAGACACAATTTTTCAAGTACTCTCTGAATTAGAGGGCCAAACATGTGTTTTTCTCATCCATGTAACTTATTACCTATTGTTCTTAGCAAAATGTTTAGTTTAAATATGTATCTATTTATTCAATCTTTCGAAAAAAATTTTAATTTAAAATTTTTGAAATTTTTTTTCCGAAATCAAAAACTTTTTTGACTTTTTTCAAACGGGCTCTTTTTTTCTCAAAGAAAGCTTTTTTTTCCTTAAAGATCTATTTGGGATGCGAGTTGGATATCTATTAAAATAAATGATTTGTAACTGAAAACATAAAATTTTTGACATTTATTTTGCAAAATCAAAAACTTTGTTGAAATCTATCAACATAAATATTTTGTAACTCAAGACATACTTTTTTTTCCAAAATCCAACATATTTTTCAAAATGGTCCCTTTTTTTAATTTTGTTTTTTAAGTCCATTCCTTTAAGAGGTTTTTGGTCGCTTAATGGGATGCGAGTGGGATATATATTAACATTTTTGACTTTTTTTTTGCAAAATCTAATATTTTTTTGCTCAATAGAAAGCTTAATTCCATTCCTTTAAGAGCTTTTTGGTATCTCGGTGGGATGCGAGTGGGATATATATCGAACATTTACTTTTATAGATATCCAACTCGCATCCCACTAAGCGACCAAATAGGTCTTCAAGGAAAATATAGAAAAAAGAGCCCATTTTGAAAAAAATTAGCTGATGTTTATAACGTACAAAAATATTATACCAAAACACACCTCAAAGTATATCAACCTGCTCAGGATCACTTTCTGAGCGACTAAGCGATGTCCGTCCGTCTGTCCGTCTATGTAAACTTTGAAATCATACTACTGGTCGCAATTTTAAAAATAATTCGAAAAAATTTGGCTCAAACTTTTATATAGCCCCAAAGATTAAGCTTATTGAATTTGGTTAAAATCGGTATTTTATTTCTCCTAGCCTCCATACAACTGCTATATCTCAATATAGTTAAGCTCTCATAATTATCTTAATTATATACATATCCAAACCAATATCAGGACAAATATGTTTTATATAAGCTGAACTCGTACTATTTGTACTAATTGTCACACTATCGGTCCATAATTAGTCATAGTTCCCATTTAAGGCCAACTTCCGAAAGTCACTTTATTGAGCATAAATATCTTATTAATTTTGGTATTCAAATAATATTCAATACAAATAAGTTTCATATCAAAAGAAAACTGTTTATAATCATATACTCGGTGTAGGGTATCACATGGTCGTGCTTGCCCGACTATATTTTCTTACTTGTTTTAATTAAGGATTCTATCAGCCCTCTAATGTCAAGCCGCGTTTCGTCGTGTATAATTTAAACGATTTTACAATACATCTGGGCGTTCTTGTATCTGCAAAATAAGGCCTTAAGGAAGGGCTCTTTACTTTTTCTTTTTCCCGCTGGGACGCATCAGTACATTTACTCACACACGCATAAGTAGTTTAAATTATCATTACATCGTTGATATCCCTGAATTTGCATTCAATTGCAACATGCATTGAGGATATACAGTGAATGTCACTTAAAATCGTACACCATCGTAGTCAAATTTTATTCATTAGTTTTAGAAAGTTGATGTTTTGGAAATATTTTAAAATGCTATTTTTATATTGTGTGTGCTATTACCTATCAGAAAATTGGGTATAATTTTAATTGCCCTTATCCACAAATAAAAAAATTGGGTAAGACTGTCAGTGCCCGGAATATCAACGCTTCATTTAAAATCGTAAAGGCACTAAAAAATAGCAAATGATACCCTAAAAAGTATTAGGAATTTAAGTCAAATATGAATTTTGTGATGTTCTTTAATTTTCATCAATATTTTTGAGGTTTTGTTAACTTTTTTGTTGAAATACATATTTTTTGTTCCAATTAATAAAATGACTTTTAATTATTTATATAATCACCTATTATTGCCTGTATAATTTCATAATATTAAAAAAAAAATATGTTGTACGATTTTGAGTGACACTCACTGTACTTAGTGTAAATATATTTCGTATAAAATAAAATAAAAAGGCTGCTGAATATTAGATGTGAAAACTAAATGCCTTTCATAATCAATTTTTAAATTTATTACGGGTTTATAAAATAAATTTTGTATGGAAATTCTGTTTTATAAACCTCTTATATAAACATCGAGTAATTCGTAGAATTTTTACCATTTATGGCATAAAATTATTATTGTTTTTTTTTGATATTTTGCTTTCAATGTCATTCTTTGTTAGATAATGATACAGAAATTTAGTTGATTGTTCTAGGAATAAACAATAGCGGTATTCAGAATCATGTGCATTTGTATTGCAAATTTATGCAATGGTGTATTTCTATATACATACATATTTTTTTGTTAGTGTAAAGTAGAAATGCAATGCATATACAATGATGCAAAACCACTTGTACAAGATTTTGAACTCCCCTAATGTGTCTATTCTTTAGTGATGATGTTCTTTGAAGTATCATTTTGAAAGCACTTATAAAATTATAGTTAAAATATCACTTATAAAATCTCTGAAACTGACTTTACTTGTTCATTATTCCTTAACTGTTTATACTTTTGACAAAATAGTGAATAATTTTTTGTCAATGACACTACCAGAACAGGATTGCAAAATTTAAGAAACCAACATTTTTTATTATAGTTTCCTAGAATTGAAAAATAAAAAAAATGTTGAATTTTTGTACCACAAATTTCAACTTTAGGATTTAGAACAGCAGATATGTTATATATGTTGTTATTAGGGTTGTCATTTGAATAAAAATTATTCGAATAATTGAGAAAAAAACTATTTTCAAATGAATAAAATTTTTCAGTAATCGAATAAATTTATTTCAAGTTAAAAAATAGTTAATATCAATAAAAATATTTATGAAAAAAACTGAAATAAACAAAACCAATAATTTATAATTTAAAAAAAAGATTCATAATTGGAAATTTTATTAGAAACTAGTATCTACATTTAGTTTTCAAATGATCAATCTTAACTAAAACACGAAAAACGTGAGGTAATTTTATAGATAACGTAATGGAATTAAATGCCGCACAGGGAAATAAATGTGTAAACCTTAGTAAATTTGAATGAAATTTGGCTTGTGCAAAGAAGAAGTGTTGTTTAGTTTATGTTTTATGCTTGAGCCTACCAGGAACGCGGCCAGGGGTCGCCAAAGTAGGACACCTCGCGTATGTTCATTTTTAAAACGATCCTATTTCTTTGTCTGTGTTCCGATTCAAAAAACTATATATATATAAGTAGAATTTTCTCGTCGAGCATTACAGAAAAACCTTTATCAATTTTTCTCTTATAACTTAGGAGATATTCGCAAATTAAATTTTAAACAATTTTAACCACTCTAGCAGACCAATTATGAAAAATAATTCCCCGGGAGTTTTTTCCCTTTTCGTTTTTTTAACATAGAATTTGAATAGGAAAAATGAGAAAAGGGAAAAAACTCCCGGGGAATTTTTTTTCATAATTGGGCTGTAGTTTTTTGATAATACCAAGTCCAAATATTTCCCGTGACGGACTCCATAGTTATATGCATTTGATTTTAATAATTTTAAAACAGGCCATTTTTCGCTAGTTTTTTGGAATAAATGTACGCCTTTTCTTTTTAGGTGATCTAAAAAATGTCTAAGAAGATTTATTAGGAATGTATACTTTTTGAAAAGCTAACTTTCTATTAAATTTTTTAAAGACAAATAAATTTGAATATTAATGATACCGAGGGAACCAGGTCCATCCTAAAAACTCCTATTTTTTATGTAAAATTCAACTTTAGGGAAAAAATTCTCAAATCGTATAGTCGATGTTCTTAATTATTTTGTAAAGGGTTCCGATAACCCTACCGCTGGTATAGATATTGTTATGAAATTGTACTTGAATTCAAATATAACGATTTTAACGGCTGATTTAAAAGTAGCAGAATGCTTTCAAATAGCAGTGCTGTAATAGCAAACTGTAACATATCTGTGGGCATTATTAACATTGAATAAAAGCTTTCAGTTGACCATTGATTGTAAGTATGGCAACGCTGTTTGCTGCGACCGTATATTCGAATATTCAGTTAAAGAACATTGTAGAAAGTACACCACAGATGGCATATGTATTAGAAAGCAGTTAAAGAGCAATCTAGAATTCAGATGGCAGTGTTATGAATAGTGGCAGAGGTCGCAGTAGTTAATGAGTTTATCAGAGACGCTTTTCGAATAAACATCAACTGAGTGCCTTAAAGTGTGTTGTATTTTTCAAGTGAATTCGTGTACATTATAAAGTGTGTCTGTATTTCTGCGAATTTATAAAGTGTATAAAAAACATTGATTGTCTATTTAATTCTGTTGTTGTACATTTTAAATAAATAAAGAGTTGTTACAATTTTCAAACTACTAAACGGCTTTTATTTGCAATCACAGTATCCGGTTTATTTAAAGGACATAAACCAGCGTTTTAAAAAGGTTAAAACGTAACAATATTATAAAAAAAATTTAGTACCATTCAATAGCAAACATATTCAAACTAAGGTAGTATAAACAATTTGATTTTTGTAAATTTGATAAGAAGTAAATTACCATTACTCGTAAACTAATATCGATAATTGGCTGAATTTTATGGTCGGGCTTGACCGACCATATACTCGGTTCTTAATTTACAGAGTTTTGGTCGATGAAAAACGATTCTGAGCCTTTTTGCACAGATCAGAGTTCCTTACTAGAATCTAAAATCGTAAAATTTTTTAACACACTCAAAATAGTTCATGTTCATACGAATGTATTTTTGCATTTGCTTTTTTTCGACTACAGTTTCTTTACATCGGATTTTAAAAATGTTTATTACAGTTTCATATAACATTTGCAAAGTGTTTAATCGTCAAATGTCGTATTTGTAGTCGTTTATATTGCCTTTTAAGTAAATATTACACTATTTGTTACATTTAACTTGTCAAGTTTCTACTTTCAACAAAATTTCCATATAAAACTTCAGTTATTTATCTTTCGTTTGGTTTTAACTAAAAAAAAATGGTAAATGCTCAGAAAATAAATAAAAAAAATTATTTTTATTTTAATTTCACTTGACTTTCATTTCGTATTTGAAGAGGTAAAGAAATAAAAACAGTTTTCTGTTCGTGTTTGTATTTTGTGGAACATTTTAATATTGAAAAGTCACTGCTGAGTAGTTAGATGATGATAATGATGATGCCGCATGACTGCATTTGGGAAGTTGTTGAGCTTAGAAACCAATTTAAGGATTTAATTGATTTTTTCAATTAAAAAATAAATATGTAATGGAGTAAGTTTAAGGTTTATTTGTACTGTAAACCATGTATATATTTAAGTGCTGCTAAGGATGTTTAGGAAAATTCTGATCGAGTTATAGTTTGATACTGTTCATTTCCTTCACTATCCACTATATAAAACTACTTCCCAAGATCTTTGCAATATTGTAGGTTTTTCAAAAAATATTTATATTAATGCTTCATATATAAAATACGGTATAAACGCTGTTTTCTACAGATGTTTATGTTTCTATGTTGATAACGAACTGTTGTAATTTTTAATTTTCTCTCATTTCTTTGTTTATTCTTCAGTACCAACTATAATATGCATAAGCAAGCTTAAGAAACCGTCAAAAATTAACGAAAAACCTGTCAAATGCATAAATAAATTTAAAAAGACTTTTAGTTGGCCATAATGTCCTTACACTAAAAAAGAAAATAAAAATTAGTTTCAATTACGAAATTGATAATATTAATAAAAAAAATATTTTTGATTTTCATCCAATCATCAATATGATACTATTAATTAATTGGATATTAAAAAGTTTTATTGACAAAATTAGTATTAAAAAACGAATTAAAATAGTATTAAATAAAGAAATTAAATTCCTGCACAAATTTCAATTAAGTTTTTGATTGCATAAATTATGTTTTTAACTTAAATTTTGCATACAATTTATTAAAATATTAATTAACATCAATTAAATGAATCAACCCAAAATAAAGCGAATAATTTGACAAAATTTTTACATTTATTTAAAATTATAAATACATACATTAAAAATTGAAATCATGTTACTGAATCCGTTCTGGTTTTCTTTATTCAACCTTCAAAAATATACAATGTACAAATCTGATAAAACAATGAGATTTTTATCATTTTACCGAAGAATACACATACATATGTATGTATGTCCAATTAAGAAGGGAAACTGAGACTAAAAGTACCATTTAGATATTCACCACAGATAACGAAGATATTCCACAGAAATTTGAATTACAGAGCCTTTGAAAACAAATCTGTGAAAAAGCAATGAAAAAAGAGTTTTGATCCTATTTTTCATTTTGTGCTTTTCTGTCAGAATTTTTTATTTTTCATAATAATACTTTTAATTAAAATATATGAACATTAGGGTGGCCCTTTAGGTAATAAGCCCTCTGAAGTTATGAGATGCATTTGTAAGGGAAAAAATGCAATTTTTTAAAATTTTTAAAAATTCTGTTAAACAAATTTCAGAATTTTTATTTTTACATTACATTGGAATTTATTGGGAATATAATAGGAAATATAAATATGAAAAATGTATGACAATACCTCCTATAGTTTCTACGTACCTGCGATTTAAATTTTGCGATTTTCGGGAAA
Source organism: Calliphora vicina (assembly GCF_958450345.1). Classification (NCBI taxonomy): domain Eukaryota; kingdom Metazoa; phylum Arthropoda; class Insecta; order Diptera; family Calliphoridae; genus Calliphora; species Calliphora vicina. Next base: position 120,092,204 of record NC_088780.1, read on the forward strand.
AAAGTAATATTTTGGCTAATGAGCCAAATTTACTTACTGTTATGAATTTTAAGTAAAACCTATTCAGAATATTATAGCCCAGGTAATTTTAAATATAGTCTGAAAGTTTTACTAAAATCGGAAAACGCTAACCTGAAAATCGTTACTTCGCTGTTGCATTGGGATTATTGAAGCTTCTTTAACCCAGAGTATTTCAAAACAGAAGTGGCCAATTTTAAATCGCGTGAAGGATTGTTATGAAGCTGCGAAATTGTCTTTATTAAGTAAAACAATGATTGGAAAACCATATACATATACCATTTTCTACATATTGTAGTATAAATGCGAATTCTTTTGTATGATGTATTGATGTATTGATAAAAAAAATATTTTCGTTTTTTGGACAAATAAATAAAAAAAACAAGTAAGAGAGCTATATTCGGCTGTGCCGAATCTTATATACCCTTCACCAAATTATACTTTAAAATTAAAATTTTAAATATTTTTAGGTAAACAAAATTTAAATTTTTTTTCCAGTTGTTTTTTCGAAATTGTTTTTTAAATTTTATAATTTTTTTAATTTTAAAAATTTTTTTTTTTAATATTTAGTGAAAAAAAATATTGGTGAAAAAAAAAATTCGGGTTAAAAAATATTTTTCCGATTTTGACCCATTGTAGGTCCAACTTACTATGGTCTTATATACGTCGTTGCACAGGTCTTTGAAATATCTATAATTAGATATCCATATTGTCTATATTAATGATTTAGTAATACAGATATGGGTCAAAAATAGGTCAAAAATCGAGGTTGTCCTGTTTTTTTTCTTATATCTCAGCCATTTGTGGACCGGTTTTCACGATTTTAAATAGCAACCGAGCCGGAAGAATTTCGGAGATATTGATGTATCATTCGTGTATGTAAGTTATTTGGGGGCTTCAGAAAGTTGATTTCAACACACAGACGGACAGACGGACATGGCTATATCGACTCCGCTATCTATAACGATTCAGAATATATATACTTTCGTGTCGCAAATGAAAAATGTAGAAATTACAAACGGAATGACAAACTTATATATACCCTTGCCACTCATGGTGAAGGGTATAACAAGTAAGAGAACTATATTCGCCTGTGCCGAATCTTATACTTCAAAATAAAAATTTTAAATATTTTTAGGTAAACAAAATTTTTTTTTTGTCAAAGTTGTTTTTTAATTTTTTGGAAAATTTTTTTTAATTTAAAATTTTTTTTTTTAAATTTAAAACTTTATTTTTGGTTTTTCAAATTTTTTAATATTTAGCGAAAAAAAACTTTTGATGAAAAAAAAAAAATCGGGTTAAAAAATATTTTTCCGATTCTGACCCATTCTAAGTCAAACTTACTATGGTCTTATATACGTCATTGCAAAGGTCTTTGAAATAGCTATCATTAGATATCCATATTGTCTATATTATTGACTTAGTAATCCAGATATAGGTCAAAAAATAGGTAGTCCTGGTTTTTTCCTTATATCTCAGCCATTTGTAGACCGATTTTCTCGATTTTAAATAGCAACCGAGCCGGATGATTTTCGGTGATATTGATGTATGAATCGTGTATGTAATAGACAGACACCCTTAAGTTCAAACATTACCGCGTTTTGTGGGTGAACTTTTTTGACAACATTTCTTTAAATAATTTTCAATAGTTAATTTTGATATTTGCAAAAAATGTAAAAAAGTTATTGCCCTAATGTACATACAAATTTTGTGTACGTTTTTATACCCACCATAAAAGAGGGGAATATACTGATTTTGTCACTCCGTTTTTAACACATCGAAATATTCATCGCAGACCCCTAAAAGTTCGTCTATCTGTTTGAAATACGATAGGGCACATACGAAAGGAGCTAGTTGGCTAAAATACCCTCTATTGATAATGTTTGTTTGTTATTGAAAATTGGCAATATCGGTCCATGATTTCACCTAGCCCCCTTACAAATGTATCGTGCTGAAATAGGACATAAATATGTTTTATATGAAGATAAATGTTTCTACTAACTTTTGTGAGGATCGATCCATAATTGACCCTATATCAGAAAAAAATTTTATTGTCACATATTGATGGTGGGTATACAAGATTCGGTACAACCGAATATAACACTATTACTTGTTTTCATACGCTTTCTTTCTCATGCAGTCGAACAGATCTTAAGCTATTGACAGATTACAGCGGGATTTTGCAAACACACACATACATAAACGTAAGATATTTTGCATTTGTAAGAGTGTTAACAGTGTCGAATAAATATAAAACTGTTTATTATGAATGCCATACAAGGCAAACTATATTTATGCAACTGCATACTTTTGCTCTTCACTGTTTAAATGAAATTGTACGAGTTATATGTTGTACAGGATATATGTGGAAAATGAGTTAAGTAATATTGGTGAATCGCATGGCATATGGGATGTATTAAATTTATTGTCATGCATTACATGAGTTTTTAATCTACATATTCCTCTTCAATCTTTAATAGAGAAAAAAAACGTCTTATGAAAATAATCATGCGTGTGACTTATTTGGCGCAGTACCTTGTAAGATTACCTTAACAAACAGTTTTTTAATTAATCAAATTTATTTCTAGTACGTTTGTCAGAGAGGTTTACTTTATTTTATATATTTGCGTATATTTATACCCCACACCACCATAGTGGAGAGGGTATTATGCCTTTGTGCAGATGTTTGTAACGCCCAAAAATATTAGTCTAATACCCATCTTAAAGTATACCGATCAACTTTGAATCACTTTCTGAGTCGATTAAACGATGTCCGCCCGTCCGTCCGTCTGACTGGCTGTCCATGTAAACTTTGTGCGCAAAGTACAAGTCGCAATTTTGAAGATATTTAGATTAAATTCCTTACATACTACTATTTCAGTCCGTTATTTGCCATAGCCCCCTTACAAATGTAATCCCGACATTGGACTTTATCCGTGATAAATGTTTAACTCATATAGGTATCTAAACAAATTTCGCATTTCATATGGACATAAATAACACAACTAGTGTTTATAAACCGGTTAACCGAAAACCCGGTTTTGTTGATTTTCGGTTAACCGGTTTTTAAAATTTGGGACCAAAATTAATAAATCTAATGTTTTTGTGCATTTTTATACCCAAACCCAACACCGTTTGTGCAGATGTTTGTAACGCCCAAAAATATTAGTCTAACACCCACCTTAAAGTATACCGATCGACTTAGAATCACTTTCTGAGTTGATTAAACGATGTCCGTGCGTCCGTCTGGCTGACTGTCCATGTAAACCTTGTGCGCAGAGTACAGGTCGCAATTGAAGATATTTCGATCAAATTCGGTACATATTATTTTTTCGGCCCAAGAACCAAGTCTATTGAAACTGGCTAAAATCGGTCCATTATTTCACCTAGCACCCATGACAAAATTCATGTCACCAATTTTGTTACGATTTTTGCTTCCATACCCCCAGACCCACTTCCGAAAATCACTTTAACGAGCATAAATCGCTTAAAAATGTTTGTATACACCAGTGTTGCCAGGAGCTGGCGAAAAAAGAAGCTATATTGGCTTCAAAAAAAGGGCAGAAAAGCTAAACCGCTTTAGAAAAAAAGCCAAAAAAAAGCTAAAATATTATAAATTAAGAATTTTGGTTTATATTTATTTTTAAATAAAAAATTAGAAAATATGTTCATAAAATTCATCTGCTTTACTTAAAGGAAGTACTAAAAAGTTAAATGCTAGATTAACCATGTCAGAAAATGGACATTGTTGGTTCTATATTTGTCCATTTATAGTTTAATATATTCTACCCCTGAGCCTTAAGCTTCGTAATTTTATTAGCACTTTAATTTTTCACTATCAATATGACATAATATATTTTTTTTGGTTTTACTACTTTATTATCAACGGGAAAAAATTGATTTTGCGTAGAGTTTTCATATGGTAATCTTTGTCGCAATTGCTCAATTAGTTTAATTTGTCGTATTATTTTTGTCATAATCTTCACTAATTAAAACGTTCTTTATTTTATCTCTCATTCATCAAACTAGTATGAAAAATGTGTCAAAAACATTAAACAATTTTCAATTGGCGACGATAATGGATCAAATTCCTTGAATTTTAAATCAGAAAACAGCAAATGATTTATTTACTTTTTGTACTTTGTGCAATACTGGTTTTAAAAAAAGATGGTACGCCAAATTATAATCAGTGTATTAATTACTTAAAAGTTTGGCTTTTTAGAATTGCTGGTTTGACGAAATTAAAACAAAATGGGTTTTAACTCGAAGCATAGATCCACAAGACGTTTAACGGCTATTGATCGCCATCGAGTATCACAAGCCTTCAAGAGTTTGTGGGGCTCTTGTCTATTATATAATGATGAATATAATGTGTAATAACAATTTTGTCTTGAAAGAGAATTTGCTAGACATTTAAGCTTTCAGATATAAAATACTCTATTTCATTTTGAACCACTTGATATTGGCAATTGTTATTTGTTCTTTTAATACTGCACAATTATTGAGTATGTTGAAAAGCTAAATGAAAATCAGTAATGAATTAAAATGAAAATGGTTCACAAATATAAATTTAGCCTTTTTATTTACTCTTTAGTCTCGAAATTTTTAGCCTTTTTTAATTTCAAAAAAAGGTTTTTGAAATTAAGAAAAGGCTAGAAAAAAGCCACGAAGCTAAAGCCAAAATTTCGAGGCTAAAGAGTAAATGAAAAGGTTAAATTTAGCCTCAAAAAGGCTAAACTGGCAACACTGGTATACACACAAAATTAAACATATACTACGTTTATACGCAAGGCTTATTCGCAAATAAAAATATTGTAATTAGAAAAATTTGCCGTATAAACATTGAATTATTTTTTATTTGCAAATAGCTAACTCACGAAACATTGCCATATTTTTTAACGTTTTTAGTTTTTCTTTCCTTTTTTAATTGTAAGACAAACAAGAATTTTTAATTCCTTTATATTTGCATTTAAAAAATAAGAATTTTCCGTAACCAAAGTGACATTAATTGCAAATTATTTTTATTTGCGAATAGGCTGCGTATATAATATATAATAGTGATCGGTCCATAATTGGTCATAGCTCCCATAAAAGGCCCACTTCCGAAAATCACTCAAAAATATAAATTAATGAAATTTTAAAAGAAAAATGATTTTGCTCATTTACTTAGTGTAGGGTATTATATGGTCGGGCTTGACCGATCATACTTTCTTACTTGTTTTAATCTTTATCTTGTACTTCTAAAGTAAAAAGCATATGACATTAGTAGGTAAATTTTCATTTATCTTTTATTTCTGATTATATTCTTTACACTTACTTTTTTTGTGAATATTTCGAGCTAGTTGACAGATTTTAGTTTAACCTTTTAATATATGATCACTTTGTAAGCTTTTGAAAAATGCTTTAGCAGACTGCTTTGTGGTAGTTTCGTTCTATGTTCTTAGTACTTGATCTACAATAAAATATCAACTCCGGATTTCATCTCATAGTAAATGAGAATGATTCGACTGAAGATGACTCCATGCCCATGAGCAATTCCAGACTTGAAGTTTTTGTTTTTACAGCTATATATTTTTAAAGATAAAGTTTTTTTACCACACAATGCCTAAATGTTTGTGCCATATGTACCAAGTTTTGATAATATGTATGTACAATTTGATTTTACAACGTTAGCAGAAAAGAAGCAAGATCCATTATGATGTGTCTAGTATATCCTCCCATCTCTTTTATTGTTGATGTTTGTGACCTTATTATTTGTCATATTTGGAAGTGTTTGCTGATTTGGTACTACTTTTATCTAAAATTTCGCAGTCTTCTTCATTTTAACTTGAAAACATAAATAAAAACTTAAGAACTACTTGCTAAATTAATAATTGTACAGGATTTTATAACAATTTGATTGAGTGGATATGATAATATTAAACTGGATAAGGGTTAAGAAATTTATATTTCCTTCATTTTTATAAAAAAAAATCCTAAGACTGTTATATAATAGGCAATGTAGTGATTTTCCATTATAAACATACTACAATATCCACTTCTATGACGTTTGCTTTCGTCGATGCTATTTCAAAACTATTAATAGTCCATTTGTCAATATAACTGGAGTTTTTTTGTCATCATTCACAAAATGTTTCACATTCAATCTCGTCATTAAGATTAACTACTGATGGCTCAATAATTGTCAAATTGTTGGCAGGAAATTGAAAAGAAATTGATTTCGATTGTGCTAAGGAAATATTGTAGTAAAAACGAGAACAATTTTTTTTTCTCAACATTGTTCTACTTCCTGTCCAAGTGGAAGATGAGCCATTGTTACTGTTCATGTTGTGCTGCACAGAGGTATCTTTTTTTGTTTTTTTTTTTCGTACTTACACACAATGACATGTGTGTGAATATGAATCCGCAAATAATTTGCATGTAAATAATGACATACGGCAAATAGATAGTTACATACATATGTACATATGTACAAGGAGAAAGTAATTAAATTGTCAGTTTTTATTAAATCATATAAAATGAACGCTTAATCGACTAGTAAACTACATAAAAGAAAATTACAAAATTTAGTTTTTCTTTTTTTATTCTTACAGGTTACCAGCTTTACCACCGCCAACAAAAAAGGTACCATACCAATGCCATCCTCGAGTGCGGGTGCACTGCAAAAACACCAACAACACCAAATAGCCACAATCGAAACACCACCGAACAGTGCCGGAGCACTACCAATGCAAATACCAACCGTAACCTGCGATTTAGCATCAGACATTTCCACCTCCGAAGCAGCAGAAATGGAGCCACATCCCCTAGTTTATCCCAATAGTAGTTGTAGTAATAATATGGGTATCCTGCCCTCCAATAATATAGACATACCGTGTAATTTAAGTGCATCAGCGAATTGTAAGGAAACCCTTAAAGTGAGTACAATAACAACGGGTCATGGGGCCTTAAATGTACCTGTGCCACCATCAATGGCTGCCAACAACAACAGCACAACGACAACGTCAGCAATTGCTTTAAACAACAACAATGGCAGTGTGACGACGACCACGACATCTCTGGCAGCCACGACGTTGACGGCCTCGAATGCCAACGAACTGAAGGTGTCACCATTGGCGGGACGCTGTCGCGCCTTATCGGTAGGCGTAGATCCTGATATGGTAAGTGAATTTGATCCATCAAGTTCAGATTCTGGAGTTGTAAGTCGTTGTGCGGTCGTAAAACCATTAAAATTTCGTTTATGTCAGCCAATATTTGGTCGCAAGTCCAACAATAACCGAAGGCAAAATGAATCGAAAACGGTGACCGTTAAGGATGTGCCGAAACAAGAGATCGTTAAAGCCGAACTCGAACCTGCCATACCGAAAGTACAAAAGCCCCGAGATCCCGAAAAGGAGAAACGGCGCATAGCCCGCAAAAAAGAGAAACGTGCTACACTGATATTGGGACTCATAATGGGTTCCTTCATTGCCTGCTGGCTGCCTTTCTTTTTTCTCTACATTCTAATGCCAGCGTGCTCAACACATTGTCACATACCCGATTCAGCATTTGCCATTGCCTTTTGGCTCGGCTACATGAATTCGGCGCTCAATCCGGCCATCTATACCATTTTCAACAAGGACTTTCGGCGAGCGTTTCGCCGCATACTCTTCAAGTGATGTTTGGCCTATGTGTGCTGTTATCGGTGCGTTCATGCCAGTATCGAAAAGGCAACGGAACGTGCCATGGGCAGCACACCCATGGGTTATAATATGTATCATTATAGACGTTAGATTTGGTTATCTTTTGCTTAGATTTTGTAAATTATTATTAATAAATAGTGAATTAAAACCTACATAGAATTAAATCAATAATTTAAACTACAAAGAATCATCTACGAAAAAAGGTTTCGCCAGCAATAAAATGCAACTATATATAAATTTATTATATAACGATAAAATCGCTAGTTTCGGTTTTTTAAATACTAAATTTTATTTCAATTTGTATAGATAAATTTTATTCTAACTTGTTTTTTTATTTTTTTAGTTTAAAATCAAGAGTTATTTGCAAAGTTTTTTTTTTTGATCTAGATTATTGTAAACATTTTATAATTTTTTAAACAAAATTTAGCTCATTTTAAAGCATTAAAAGGCTGTGAATTGTATATCTTAATTTCATTCATTTATAGAAACTATTATTATTAGTTTTAGTTGTTTAAACATAATTAAGGAATTGTTTAAAATCGACGTAAATTATAATGTAGCTGCACCTTATTATTTGTGTTAATACGAGTATTACACAGTTTAGCCAAGTGGATTAAGCAAGGATTAAGTGGTCCATTCATGAAGTACTGTAGAAACGTGTTTTTTTATTATTCTATTTCTTTTTTATAACTTAAACAAAATAATTCAAAATTGCGAATCTGCGCCATTCTTTTGTTGTAAAAAAAACTTAGAAAAGACCCTATGGTTCTGATACTCTTCTTTTTATACATATGTTTTAAATACATACATATTTTATTCAATAATATATGTACATATGTATTCTAAAAAAAATGACTTAATAAAAAATTCCATACAACCACCACAAAAAAATGTTGATAACATTTCAAATAAATTTGTAAAACCTTGTAGTAATTTTTTTTACCAAAAAAGCAAAATGGTTTTGCAATAAAAAAGTAGTTGTTATAGATTTATTAAAAATAAATTAAACAAGCCAAAAAATCCATTAAAATTCATGCTCTTAAAAATAAATACATAAATAAATTTCATATTTCAATCAATTTTTTATTTCAAAATAAAAATAGAACTCAAATGAAATAAAGTGAAATAAATAATGTAAATAGTTAAAATGCATAAAAATCGGAAAATGTAGAGCCAAAAAAAATCAAATACTGAATAAACTAAATCAAACCCTAAAATATGTATGAACTATATTCAATGACACTTGTATTATATTTGGACAACAAAAAAGTTAAGCAAATAGAATTGGAAAAACAAACAAAAAAATTAAAAATCATGAAGAATTTGAAATGAAAAACATATTTGGGGGATTCACACGGTATGCTATTAAGTCATATTGTCATAATGTCCTAATTATGATAGTTTAACCAAATTTTTGTTGTGTTTCAAACAACAAATTTGTTTTGTCATAAAATAGCATTTTTTTTAGAAGCACAACAACAATTTGTAAACTATCATAATTTATTAGGACATTACGACAATATGACCTTATAGTAGACCGTGTGAATCCCCCAATTGAATTGCACTCCAAATAAAAGTGTAAAATAAAATTTTTTGTTACGTTACGAAATAAAGTTGGCGATTAAAAGGATTCTATGTACATGTATACCGACTACATGTCGTCATCATACATTTTAGCTAATGTCATGCAACAGCTAAAATACATGTACAAAACCAATAGAAGAAAAGAAATTGAAATTTAAAGTTCTTCCTCCAACGGCAACAAGGTGGTCTGTCAAGCAAACTGCACATTGAAATGAAATTGGAAAGCTTCCAGCCATCAACTTATAACATTTTATAATTGACATATCTCTAGACTCTGCTACATAGACCATATGCCTCCTTGGCATTTTACTCCCTCGATCTTTGTTGCTTGCATAAATTCCCTGTTGTTTTGCATTTCTGAAATCTCCATTTAAAATGTAATGTAAAATGAATTTTTAAAAACTGTTTTTTTGGTTTTTGTTCCTCATACTCTTCACTTGTTTTTACACAATTTTGAATTTTTTATATGCTTTCCATCGAATGCAAGGTGAACGCAAAAAACATCTGCACAAGTGCAGAGAATTGAACTTTGATGTTCAATCCAATAACGATTTGCTGTTCAACAGAATGGTTGTAACAAAAACAATGATGAACGAACACTCACACATACATACTTCGTGCACTACACTTCGATTTGCACGTTTGTTTGAACAAGGACACCAGGGCTAAAATGCGGTTGCCGCTGTGACCAATCAACACAAAAACATTCGCAATTTACATACCAATTTTAGCAGGTTCCTCTTTATATGTATTAAAAAGTGTTCATTGGAGTGGCATGCATTCATTTATTTATGGTACTTGAAATTTCATAATCCTTAAAGAACGCTCACATTATTCAAATATTTGAGGAAATTCGTAAGTTTCTCCATGAAAACATAAACACAAATAAACGTCTAAATGAATGTGTTATAATATGGTTTATAAAGCTACATATACACGGTTGTCACATTCTTACAATATTGTCAGAAAATGTTCAATAAATGGTTAACACCCATATGTATCAACATAAGTTGTCATGGTTGTGTTAACCATTTTCTGAGCATGTTCCTGACAATCTGACAACAGTGTGTACGTAGCCTAACACATATTCTTTTAGACGTCTAACAAAAGTTATGGTAAAACAAATGGAAATTTGTTAAATATAGTGTTTGCGCTTATTTTTCCAAATACTGCAACGATGTGAACGCAGCTTTAACCATTATTAGTAATTGAAAACTACAATGGTAGTTCCAAAAGAAAACAGTGATCTTTTATCACGCAACTAAAGGGGAAATATAAAGATTTTGACTTGGTTCTGAACTCTCAAGGGTAGATTAAAAGAACTAAACTAAAGTATTTTCACTACTTAAAATCTTTGAGGAAACTTAAATAATGGTTAGATATTAAAGGTGTGTTGCAGGTCAAATATTTGGAAGATGGAATAATACACAGAACTAAAACCTTGGTGGGAAAATGAGTAATAACAAGTCAGAGTGTTATATTCATGTTATAATTAGGGTCTGAAGCCCGTATATATATGTATATATATTTTGAAACCAAAACGTCATACTTGTTCAACCTACTTTGTTAATTTTTGTACACTTAGGCGCAATTTACATTAAGACTTTTCAGACTTCTGTTTTTTCGAATTCCCTTTTCAGAATCTTCCATAAAATCATGAACATTTACACGGTGATTTTTTTACATGAAATTATGATTGTCTTGTTTTTGACATTTAATTGTTGATTCTCATTAGTTTTTTATTCGTAATATTTTTTTTAAACGAAAACATCTTATCTGGAAAATAAATTGGACAATTTTTTAAATTTTTTTTTTAAAAGTAAATTCAAAATGTGTGAAGAAATAATTGAAGAAATGTTTGATTTAACTGAATTGGCAATTGAAATGTATAAATTTATTTTTTAATATAAATGATGTTTTCACTTCAACAAACGAAAAATTATAAAACATAATAAAAAAAACACGAATGAGTGTATAAAAGAAACATGAAAAACCGAAATCATGTTTGGTTTCTTACCCATCATTCTTCTCTACCCCGTGCACCCTCAATCATCGACAAACATGAAAACAGACGTCTGGGCAAACATAAAAAAAATCATCGTGTGAATTGCGTTTAGATTCAGCACCAATGCACTATCACTATATGATGTTGATCGATCAGAAATTGAAAGTGCGAGAAATTTTTAGATTTTTTAAATTCTTTGGAGAAGTTTTTTTTTGTAAAATTGTGAATTTTTTTTAGACGTTTCTCCACATAATTTATGATAACGCAAAAAGGGTTAGTCCGATATATTTACACAACCTTTAATCCGTTTATATATTGCGTTTTAATCGGCTCAGAAGTTTCGGAGTTATAATAACAAATTGAAAATTATATGTTTTACGTGAGAATAGCTAATTTTTGTGTTTTAAAAAACGTATGCAAAATCTAAAACCGCAGAAATTGTTCAGGTTTATTGCTTTATCGCAAAGCCAAATATAATAGCAACAAAATTAGATATAGATCATACAAATCGATTGATTATTTTCGAATTTATTCATTAACTGAATTCGATAATTTTCACAAAATTGTATGTGTTTACAAGCATGTACTTTGAGTTTAAATTGTTTTATTGTAACAAATACAAAATGAGCGAATTCACTTAATTCTGAATTGCGCACAAAGTTTTTAATCGAAAGTTGTTCTGAGTTGATAATATTTTTGGGGGTTACAAACATCAGCACAAACGCATTATACCCTCCCCAATATGGTGGTATAGGGTATACAAATTGGACAAAACTATCTCAATGAAGCCAATAAACATATACAGCCCAATTATGAAAAAAAAATTCCGCGGGAGTTTGTTCCCCGGGAGTTTTTTCCATTGAATTTGAATAGGAAAAATGAGAAAAGGGGAAAAACTCCCGGGAATTTTTATTCATAATTGGGCTGATAGTGTAGTTTGTTTACTTTTTCCAAACGACTTTGGATGACTCACAATCAATCACTTTTTAGAATTTCATTTGCCCTTCAATTCTAATTAATGTTTTATGAAATTTGTACTCCAAGTGAATAATTTCAGTAAAAGAAACATTAAAAATTATTTTTTAAAAAACAAAGTTTATATTAACATTCTGTGCCAACACTGTAGCTGGCACGAAATCCTTGCCTTCTTTAAAGCTATTTTATATAATTGATTAATATTTTACTATTGGTCGTAATTCTAGACTGAACCTACTCAAATTAAACATTATTTTTTTTTTATTAGTTAACTATTTTTTTCTCGATCTTGAATCAAATTTGTGTTGTTCGGACGTCGAATTAACATAGTATTATCCAAACATTCGGTGTGTGTATAGATGAAAAAACTTTGAAACATCTGTTATTACACATTACACCCCTGTTTTAACTATCAAAATGGAAGTAATAAGAGAATAGAAAAATCAACTCAAAACTTCGGGAAAAATTAAAGAATGCAAGTATTAAATATTTATAAAAATCGTAAAAGAAAAGTACAGAGGGTGTTTTTTAAAACATTGTAAACATTTCATTTTATTTTTTTTTAAAAAAAACTTTAATTTTTTATATTTAATTAGTATACACATATTTTTGTTGTTTTTTATAATTTTACTATGTATAATAATATCTTTATTAATTTTGTAATTATTTGCTTTTATCATATTATTTTAATTATTAAATAAAATTATCTATTTTTTTTATTATGCAAACCCAAACATGTTATATTTATTTTTTCTGTTAATTAAATTACAAATTACATAATAAGCAATATAAAAAACACAAAATATTAAATTATTTGGCAAACAAAATTAAATATTTGCTATAATTTTATTAATTAGTTTATCAATAATTAGCACGAACACATAATAAATATTGTCACAATACATCATTACTTACTTAATTTACATGCATACATATTAATTATATGTACACATCTTATATATAAATAGGCCACACGTTTTTTTGTGGTACACTTTTAAGTATGTTATTGTCCACCAATATTGATGAAACATATATGGTTTAAAAGATTAATTTCTCTAGATGTGCACAATATAAATTTTGTTTAAAAATTCTTTCCATAAAAGTGTTAAAAAGCGTTTTAAATTTGCTTGAAAAACAACAACAACATGTTTATGCACATCTAAATACACGTGTATTTGTACACAAACGTGAAAAATATTTTTGCGTATACTCAAAGTAACTGTATAATTTCGTTATTAGTGGTCGAATTTTGACCACCAGGCGATCCTAGTTATTAATAAATACATGAATTTTCTGCATTGTGACGTCACACCCAAAATGAAAACAAATTTTTATCACTGGCAATTTAGCCACAAATTGATTTCTATATGACAGGAGCACAGAATCTCAAAGAAAACATGTTGCTAAATTTGTACAAAATTTTTCACAGCATACTTTAAGGCGCTCAAAAGTATTTGAGTCTGCCAGTAGTGACAAAAGCTGTACAGGCTAATTTTGATATTTCTTTTAGTTAATGCCTAAAAGTATGTGCAGGAATTTCTTTTTTAAACAAAATCTTCAACCAAGCCTGCTGCGTATTTAAGGATTCTGTGTGCCTGGTATCAAGAAAACAATTTGTAACTAATTCTTGCTTCACGTTTTTTTTTCATTTTGTGTGTGTGTGCATCATCAACATCAACTAAATAAATAATAAAGCAAATTCCTAGGTTTTAACGTGGGACTATTAATTTTTTAAATTTGCTAAAAAAAAACATCCAACATTTGATCAGGGTTACGTACATTTATATATAAATGTATATCTAAAGCTAATTATGGACCGATCATATTAAAATATGGTGACATGAATTCCGTATATCGTCCCCTTAATAAAACAATAGTGAATAATTTTTCTATAATTTCGAAATAATTGAGTTTAAAATTTGTGTTAATAGACATCTGGAACAAAAGTAATATTTCAATTGATCTTTTGACCCACTTTGTGGAAGTAGGTTTTCAATTTCTAACTTAAACATATATATATATGACCTATAAAGTCCAATTAAGGGAGTACATTTGTATAAGCCTATTGAAACCAGCCGGTTTCAATAGGCTTGGTATTTGGGCTGGAAAAATTATAAGTTTTTATCGAAATAACTTCAAAATTGCGACCTGTACTTTGCGCAAAAGGTTTACGGACGGATGGGCGGACATCGTTTAATGCGTACTTTATTTTTTATAGCTTTTAATGATTTTTTCTTAATTTTATATTTTTATCTCTTACCAAACAATTTTATTTTAAATATGGCCCATAAAATAATTAATTGTAAAGAACGCTAATAATTCAATATTTATTTAACAGTTACATTATTTTATATAAAAACAATTATCAATTTATTTTAATTTGTTATTAACATTTGTAAATACTAAATTAATTTAATAAAACATTAACATCCAAGTAGAATTTTGAATCAACCTTGTCACAAATACGAAGTACTTTGTAATCAGCAGCCATGGTATGATCTGAAAAGACAAACAAATAATTAAAACGAATAGATAAATACACTTGTATATATTGATTATTAAGTATGATTTATACGGAATATCTTTATATTGTTGTTATATATAATCTTCAAAAATACTGATTCGAATGAACAACAATTTAAATAAAAACTCTAATGAATTAGAGTTTTAATTCAAACTGTGTATTTTAATAAACAAGTAAGAAAGTACTGAGTAAATGATCAAACACATTTTTTTTTAATTTCAATAATTTTTGGAAGTTGGCCTTATATGGGAGCAATTATGGACCGATTGCCATGAGATTAGGTCGTGTGATTTATATATGAAATTTATGTCTGTTGAATTCTATGTGCATACCAATACTTTTATGAGATTTATGCTCTTTAAAGTAATTTTCGAAAGTGATGGAGCGATCATCATAAAAATAGGTGACATAACTTCCGATACCTATATAAATTAAACATATATGACCGACAAAATCCTATTTTGGGAGGACATTTATAGGCGAAATAATGGACCGATTAAAGCCAGTTTCAATAGGCTTCGTCGCTGGGCGAAAACAAATACAAAAACAAGTGATTCTGAGTCGATCGGTATACTTTAAGGTGGATGTTAGACTTATATTTTTGGGCGTTACAGCACAATATCAAATTAACCTCCTCACTATGGTGGAGAAATAGAGATAAGTAAATAAAATTTATTTACTTATGTCTATTTCTAACATATTTCATGAGAAGAAACTTCGCTTTCACCCAGATATACGAGCAGAATATTATTATTTGTACTTAAACTGTTCAGCTTTTACCAAGAAAATTCAACTGCTATAAACTGTTGCTGCTCAGAAAAATTTTAGATTACATACCAATTGAAAATTTAGCCGGAAAATAATGTGAAAGAATGCATTAATATTTTCATTTGGATTTCCAAGAAATTTCACTCAAAAGCGCAGGCGAAGAGTGCATGATGAAAATTAAGCTGAAAAATGTTAATAATTTAGTGATATATTTATGAATGTCTAAGTAACCAGAATGAAATGTAGCTATTGTCAATCCATAAACAGCGACTTACTACAGAAATATTTTTAATGTAAATATTTCTAAAATTTCTAGAATTATATTAAGGGGTGGCTGTGTCAACTTTTTTCGACCCTCTCAAATAAGCATTCTTTAAGATTTTCTACAGAAAAATTATTATCAGTGTGAAAGTGAGAGTGTCAATAGTATCCGGTTCAAACAATAACCAAGCACCCCAAGTTTGATCCCTAGCAGAGGACGAAAAATTTTTATCATGATTTTCGAGTGAAGCAGCTTGAAATTTTGCTTGGAAACTATCTGAATTACAGGAAACAAACTCTTTTAATAAATACTTGTCTTTACTGTAAATAGAATGGCCCTAGCTCGTTTTTTTAAGTGTAGAGTTTTTGGCTAAATATGATATCTGACCGGACTATTTATCGAAATAAACAAAAATCTGCTCTTACAAAAAAAACACAAAAAAACACTAGTCAAACTTGGCGTTTTTATATTAATGTAACGATATACATACATATCTTGTTATATAGACAATTTAGCATGACATTAAAATTTTATTTGAGACACATGTTTTTTATGTTGCTTGCATTGCAAAGTCAACAACAACTTGAATTGCATGTATGAAAAACTAAGGAAATTCCAATTCCTGATCTTCATTTATATCTTATACAAATTAAAAAATATGTTTTGAGACAGAATAGTAAAATTTAACAAGAACTTTAAACATACTTTTAAATACCAGGCGCAAAACGTGACAGATTAACATTGGTGAAATTTTATGCAAATTTTAGGTTCCTGATAACTTTTGCATTCAACTTGAATAGATTACACAGATTTTATTAGCACAAACTTAGGAGGTTGGCAATAACACAAAAAATATACTACACTTTGTAAAAATATTTCAGTTCCATTTCCAAACTCTTGATGAATTATGAGAATTCCTCATGGTAGTTATGTAAAAAAAAAATTCTTAGAAACTTCACTTAAATGCATGCGTACGTACACCTGTTGTGGACAGAAGAAAATTTAAAAAAAAATAAAAAATAAATGTTGTATAAATACTTAATTTTTTTCTGTTTCTGTTCAAGGTCAATTTATTATTTTGAAAATAATACAAGAAAAATAAATAGATTTTTAGCTTGTTCTCCATTTTTTTATTACTAAGATGCTTCAGTGTGTGTTTATATTTGTAAAGTTTTATTCGCATCCTGTGAAAGGAGAAAGGAGTGTGTATAGAAAATAAATAAATATATATGAATACTGTGTAGAATGTATGTATAATAGAGTGCTCCAAAAAAAAAATGAAATGACGAATTTTTACCTTCTCGCCAGATATAATTGTTCTATGGGCTGT
Organism: Calliphora vicina; assembly: GCF_958450345.1. Taxonomy (NCBI): domain Eukaryota; kingdom Metazoa; phylum Arthropoda; class Insecta; order Diptera; family Calliphoridae; genus Calliphora; species Calliphora vicina. Next base: position 120,109,352 of record NC_088780.1, read on the forward strand.
ATAAATACGTTATTGGAAATATTTACATGATAGGCTCAGAAGCTTCGAGATGCATTTACTAGGGGAAAATGCATTGTTTATTGTAAATCTAAATATTAAGATTTTTCTCAATTTTAAGAAAACTCTACTTAAAAATATATAATATTTCGCTATGTTTCAATTGTAAATCCCAAAAATTTTACATTTGACCTGCATGAATTAAGTTTTAATATTCTCCGATTATTCTGAAATAGAGTATATTTACCAAAATATTTGAAAAAATAAAAATAGTTTTTACCGAAAATAGTAGAATTTAAATTGCAGGTACGGCTGATTTATATACATACTAGCAAATACAGATTTATTTAAAGTAAAAATATGCTTATATTAAAATATTTCTCAAAGAAATATATTAATTTGTTCCTACATTTCGTATTGAAATGATCTGGGCACTAGGGTATTCAATCGATTAACCGATTAATTTTGATCGGTTAACTGTTCGAATAAGTTAAAATTTACGACTTTCAAATAACAAATAAACCGATTAATTTGTGTCGATTAACCGATTAACCAAAATTTATTTTTTTTGCAATTTTTATAGAAATATAGTTTTAAACACACAAATTTCATTTCTTAACTCGTGAACATTTCCTTCTAGCAACAGTTTTTTGAACTATAGTACGAAAACTGAAATTAAGGAATTTTGAAATGATTTCATATGCTTAGACAAAGAACTGATAAATTGGATATTCCTTATCATGCCTTACTTTCAATTTCTCCAACATCTACAATCAGTGAGAGAGTTTTTTCAAGTCAAGTTTAATTAAAACTAAAAAAAATCTTTTAAAAGGAAAGCATTTAAATTATATTCCTTGTTTGAAAACTTATTTCAGATAATCTTCCTAAAATCCTAAAAAAAACTCACATGTATATATATTTATTTATTGTTTTTTGAATTGTTATGATTTGTTTATTTGTTAATTTTATTTATTATATTAGTAAAAAATAACTCGTGCTTTTCTTTCCATTTTAAAATTAAAATATACATTATTCGGTTAATCGAATAATTTAAAATTAACCGATTAAATCTAAACCCCGATTAATTATTTACCAGAAACCCGATTAATTGAATACCATACTGGGCACGTTAATGACCAGGAGAATATTTAAAAATTTTACAAATTATTTACCAACTTTTGTCTTTTATAACTCGTTAGAAAGATAATTGTGTTGACATTACGATTCTTTTATATTCAATAATTGTTCCCCTTGTCAATTCATCTGCAAATTTCAGAGCCATTGCGCCATCAGTTAACTTTATTCTATCATCCTAATATTTTTTACAACGTATTTCGCCAGTCCATATAACAATTCTAGGGGGGGGGTTTGTTATACGTCCAGTTGCTTGATATTTTTTTGGGCCCAAGAAAATTGGAGCACTCTATTGTATATTATATACATAAAAGTAGTATTATAGTTTTGTGGTGTATTTGTTTTATAAATTTCCTGCTGATGTAGTACTTTTTCTTTATTATTGAATACTTTAGTGTGAGTTTGGGAACGGCAGACAGAGATGGAGGGAGAGAGTGTTGTGTCTCATACCCCCCGATGAACCATTAAGATAAATCCTACAGTTGGTGTCGAGCTTATATTTATTAAAAATAAATTACTTGTAAAACAATCACACAATACACAAATACATATGTATAGTATGTGATATAAATATAGTACATAGTATAAGTACAATACAAACATTTAACATACAAGTAACATGCCATTAAACATTGTTTTCTACACCCATACTCGTGTGTATCCAATGAAAGTACACACACTGTTCTTTGTAATTTTAGGTACACCTCTATAGAATAACATAACAATTGCCTGAGGCTTTAAAAAAATTATTTAAAAATATTCTCTTTACCTACGGAAATCTAAACAGCGGTTTCTATTTTAACCTTCGCTTTACCAAAGGTTTTTTATGTACGTGGTTTACCAATACCCACCCGGGTGATATTGCACTTCTATACATATATCCGATGAACAAAATTTTAAAAAATCGAAAAAACCTTATAAAAAGTTTAAAATGTTTTTATTAAATTATATAGAACTCTAAACTTTGTTCATTGAGTCTAAATTTTATTTAAATCGAAACAAAATGAAAAAAATTATTAAGCTAACAAAAACCGAGTGGTCACCCGGGTGGGTATTGGTAAAGCGAAGGTTAAAAAAGGTCACCCTTTAAAAATTTTCAGTAGTGTTGCATTTTATACCCACCATCAACAAATATAGGGGTATATTATTTTGTCACTCCGTTGGTAACACATCAAAATATCAAAATAGTAGTATATATATTACGGGCCTAATAAGATTCTAAGACTATCTAGCTATGTCCGTCCGTCTGTCTGTCAGTCTGTTGAAGCACGATAGGAGCTAACAGGCTGAAATTTTCCATAAATACTCTCTGTTGATAAGGTTTGTTTGATATTAAAAATGGGAATACTGTTTGAGCAGTCATAAATATTTTGATTATGCCAAAATCCCCATAAAATTTTGAACAAATTAGTTCTATGTACTGTGAAATTATACTGATAAGTATTGCGAAAATTGGGCAACATTTGTCCCTAGTTCGCATACAAGGTTAATATCGTGATTAAATTGGACATAAACATCCTGACCCTATCCCCTCCCCCTATAAAACCACCATAAGAGAAAAATATTTAATTGTCACATAATGATGGTGGATAAACAAGATTCGCTACTGCCGAATATAACATTCTTACTTATTTTTGTTTGACTTCTTTTTATATAAAGTATTAAATTCCTCTTCATCATATGTCTGTGCTTGACAGAAGCTTAAGGATTCTTTATTTGCACATTTGTTAAATGAAAAAAATAAATAAATATTGTTGTACACTGCCACTATATACTACAATACATTCATACATACTACAACATGTAATAAAACTAATATACTATAGGTAGATAAATGTACATATCTAAACTATACCTGCCCTTTAAAAAAATGGTTTTCATCGGATGAATTTTATTTTGTTTTTTTTAGTGGCTAAAACTAACAACTGCTAAATTTGAGGCCAAACGGGTTGGTAAATTTGGTTAAACAAAGGTAGATACATTTTTTTGATTTCTTACAAAATGTTGCTATTTAAGTAATATTTTTTTAAAGTTTGACAAAATCTTATGTTTTTGAGAAAATTATCTTTTAAACATGAATGTCAAGTGAAAATAACCCATTAATTAACATTCGTTTACGTCATATTTGAACAATAATTAGTATTCTTTACCCACTATTTTACATGCACAAGTAGTGTAAACAACTATTTTCTTAATTTAATGTATAGATAAAACGCGTATAACTTGCTAGAAAGGCAATTTTCCCCACAAGAAAAGAAATTTAGTATCAAACGTTTAAAAATATTTAAATAGCTTAATATTTAAGATATAAGAGATCAATAAAAGTACAGTTGTTTATACAATTTGTTACATGATTCAATAGCGGGTTGTAATTTGGCCTCAAATTCGGCAGTAATTAGTTTTAGCTACTAAAGAACAAAGTAAGTTCCTTCCAAACTAAATCTATAATGTAAATTTCTATAACTATGATTGTATATTGGTGAGGTCCTTATTTTGCACTTTTTTAATTTTCGATGCTCCAAGGTCTAATTTTTATTTTTTTTGGAAAATTTATAGAATTTATATGCCGCAGAACAATTTTAGCATTGAAAATCCCAAAAGAGCAAAATTCGTGCAGTCCTAATATACATACATTTCTATACATACACAGAGAAAACTGATTCGGGATAGCAACTGAATTTGTTGCCAATCGAATGATTCTACCTTAGTGACTACAAAACTTTAGAAGGGCTAACAAAAGTTTGTTTGCTTCAACCGAAATTCTTCTTTATCAACTGACTTTCTGTTTAGAGAATCGACAAATTCGATGTGTGCAAAAATTAGACCTATTTTTTTCCATCGCAATAAGTAATTTTGCTGGATTTCAAGCTAGAAGCAAGTGTAATTCAAGCAATGAGTCCAGTGTCAAACAATTGAATTATAGTTTTATTACACTTTATATCAATAGAATTCTCCAGTAAAAAGGAAACATTAATTCCAGCCGCATGTTTTTTATTTGAAAAATATTTATTTTTTTCAAATGTTTTCAAATTTAAAACATAATTAAACTTGCATTCAAGTCAAATTCCAACAATTTTATGCTTCAATTTTAGCCCAATACGATAACGATAATTTAAGAAATCAGAAATCATATCTTGACTTGTTAGCCGATCAGGTTCTGGTTCACCAATATCTCAATTTTTCCATCAGTTTCTTTTATTTACTAATAAACATCCAAAGCAAATATAGTTTTTAAGGGCAAGTCTAATGTATATTGCACAAACTTACACGAATGTGTATATAATCTTATACGACCTTTCTTTATGATATTTTCTGTTGAAATCACAATTGGTTAGACATTAAACTAATAAATTTTTATTTGTGCCTGTTAAGGCCAACAAGGCCCCATGGTGCAATTTACACATTTGCAATATCAACTGTGGATTGTTAAGAAATCAAAGCATTCTTTTATGTAGTTTTACTATTTGAAATACCAGCAAAATTACTTAAAGACTTTTATGAAAAATATCTAAAGCAAAATGTGTTTAATAAATACATTTTTTCATGTTAGACTTTGTTGTTTGTGATCTACAAAAAATAGAGAAAAGAAGATGAAGTTAACTAATTTAATTTATATTCACTAGATTTCCAAAACACAAAAGCATTAAATTCTGTTTTGATCGTGGGTGTTATGTAAAATAATGGACCGATAGGCTTCGTCATAGGGCAGAAAATTCAAAATTGCGACCTGTACTTGTGCGCAAAGTATAGGTCGGTCCCTCAATGTCAACACCCCCCCCCCCGCTTTCATCATCTGTATAAAAAAATACAAATCTTTTGTATCCTTTAAACAATTGTATAATAAAGGTTAAAATCATTCAAACCATAAAACCATAAAATAATGAAAATTCTAACTTATTTTATACACAATAAGCAATATTTAAAGAAACTAATGAATGAGTTATTATCTACCATATAAAAATAAATATAAATATACATGTTCTTAAAGGAAAAAAATAAAATAAATATAAAGTAATAATGTCTCGAAACGTACGATTTGAATACAAAAGAAATAAAAAATAAATAAATTTCTTTATGAGCCTATTTAATGCATGATTAACTAAAATAAATTGATTGAATACTGTTGTAATATGAGATGTTTGCATTTTGCTTATTTTTTCAGTTTTTTCTTGATACAGGATAATAAGGGCAAAATAACAGCTACACATATAGGGAAAAGTAATGATGCAAACATTAAACATATTTTTTTATTATTTGTCAAATTATCCCATAACTAAAATGCTATAATAAATTCTACACAATTTTAATATACATACATTTGGCAATAATATGTACAAATAAATGAATTGTAATTTTTAATTTACCATAAAAAAAATAAATCTTTGTATATAAAAGAAAGAATAAATACTGGCGGATTCAAGATAACCCAGCCCAAACTCCAAGACGTAGATACATGCAATTTGGAGTATAAAATCCCCTCACTTTATGTGCATCCACTAAGAAGGGAAATTCTAAGGTTTAGAGAGGAAAAACAGATAAATTCTGTAACCTTATATCTTCAACACTAATACGGATGACAACTACGTTTAAAATACATCTTTATCTTTGGTACTTTTTGAATAATTTATAATGCACTTTCACTATTTGAATAAAATTTGTATAATATCAATGGAGCGCGAAAAGTACCAAAAACGGATAAAAACTGGAGTGAAAATGGAAATTGGTATTTTTTCCTAATTTAATATTTTAAATTATTTAACATATCGACAAAAAAAAGTTAGTTGATATTTTTCTGAATGAAGTTAGATTCAAGGATAATGGTATTAAAGTACAAAAAATGCAGAAGTCCTCGTACTTTTTCGTTTTGAATTTTCTGTAATAATGTACCTACAAGCAGGAAATTAGTCATAAATGGTGAACGAAAAAATGATATCATAATTGATTGAAAAAACGATATTATAAGGAATGTTAAAATTTTTTGTCCGCAAATACTATTGTTTGTGATACGCAAATGATATTATATACACCCAGGTCTCGTTTTATACGATTTTTTTAATGCGGATTCAAATTTATGCGATTTTTAAATAAAATTTTTTTTTAGAATTTTAAAATTTAAAGAAAGTTTTAGATTATTTTTAATTTTTTTTTCCATTTTTTAAATTAAACCAATTTTGCATCACTGATATAATGGTTATAGTTTGTTTTTTACAAAATCAATTTCTTAATATGGATTCAGATACGGAAAGAGCATTAAAGATTCATCGCGACTTAAAAATTCAAAATCGCAAAGTTTAATTACAAATTATTTTGCAAGAAATGAAGCAATTGAAGCTCTTAAAAATTCTTTGATTTAGTCCCCTATTCGCTAGATTAATTCTAGTGATGAAAATTATAATTTATCTTATGATGACCAATATGATTATATCATCTAGTGATGAAAGTGACGTTGAACCAATTCCAAAACGATGCAGACAATTATTCAGTGATTCAGATTAATCATACATATTTACAGAATTTCCTTAAAAAATGTAAAATTTTTTGGATCATTTTCACTTTTTCTGTAATTAATGAATTAATTTTATATTTTTGTTTATTTTTTTTAACGTACTTTGTTTTTATTTTTTAAGTAAATTAATTAAGTATATTTTTGTTGATTTTTTTATGTTCTTATTTTTTAATTAAAATTTGAATTCATGCGGTTTTTCAGAATTTTGGAACTAATCATTAGTTTTTATATGAAGCTAGAGTATCGTTTTATGCAAATTCAGTTTAAGCGATTTTTTTTGGAACGCATCTATCGCATAAAACGAGACCTGAAAAAAATATATCATCACCTAAAATGCAAAATGGTCTATCATCACTTTTGAAAATTTTACAGGGGAGATAAAAAACATAACAAAATTAAAAGTGTTGTGGTTGTAAATATGATTTTATTTCTTTAATAAAGTCGTTATTTTTAAAAATAGAAAGCTTAAACTTTGTGAAGACGTGTGAATTGATGCGATGTACTAATATCCAGAGTACGGAAATAAACAAATCGAAACGTTTGCAATCGTTTTGTTTCGTTCTTTTCAATGAGTAAAACAAAAACCAAACATAAACAATGAGAATGATTTTGCCATTTTGTTTTGTATTGTTTTTGCTCGTGAGCGCAAACTGTACATTAATATAAAGTTTAAATAAACGTACGCAGCTAGAAAAGAAAAGAGTAAGAACAGTATTGAAACATTCTGATAAAAAACGTTTAACAAACGTTTGGTAATTGATTTGCTCATTATAATAGAGAACAGAGTACAAAAAAAAACAAAACGAATAAAAAATACGTTTCTCTATCTGTTTTGTACTCAAATGTACGATTTTAACGGTAAATTAAATAATGCAGATGAGTGAAAAGCTCTTTGTCACTTGAAAAGTTTTTGTTTTGTTTTTGCTCATGTACAATACAATTCAAAAATTTTGATTTGTTTTGTACATTTTGCAAACGTTTGCGAAATGTTTTGTTTGTTTTCATACTCTGCTAATATCCATTAAAATCTCAATTTTGAATTTTTTGGTTGTTACTCCCTATTGTGTTTCAGGTGACAATATGTAAATGAAAACTAAAACAATTTCATTCAAGCCTTATAGATTTTAATTTATAACAAACAAGTATACCCACCATCAATAAAATATTTTTCTCATATAGGAGTAATAGGAGTCTATAATTGAGCCTACCCCCCAGGCTCAATTATACACTGATGCTTACTAAAGTTGATAGAAAGATTTAGATTCATATAGAACTTGTTAATGTCCAATTTCATCACGATATTAATTATTATATGATAATTATGCATGTTCAAGTAATTTTCTGAGGGGGACCTTGTATGGGGATTGTGGATAAATCTGGCCCAATTTTCCCAATATTGCCGCATAATCAACATATTTATAACATCTCAAACAGTATTTGATTAAAATTGCTAAAATGGAAGCAAAAAGGAAATTGCATAAATGTCAATGATTTTTGTGATCGTTAAAAATGTAACAAATTACGAGGGTATGAGTCAGAAAAGAATACGTAATTCGTCAAATTCAAATTGGCAAAGTTGTGGTACTTTGTGATGGAGATTTAGGAGCAGTAGAAGTTTTGTGATGTGCTGAGTGTTTGGCTAACATAGTTAACCTGATTACTTTCATAGGACTTGAAACATTCGTTGTGATCCCGCGTGGTTTCACTAGGAAAAGAATTCGTTCTTGGGTTGAATCAGATTTTACCTGTCAATGTGGGTTACTTACCTGGGATCAGGCAAGCCAAACCATCACTTTATCCAGAGGAAGATCTCAAAAGTTGCTATCACTCGGGAAGTGCCAAGATATTTTCTGGACTATTTACCAGATATTGTGGTGTTAGATAGCATCAATTTGCTTTTTATTATGTTGAGACAAAATAAAGCAGATTTAGCGATATACTTGTGTCGATCCAATGTTGGAGTCTTTTATCCAACGTGATAAGTCAATTCATATGAAGCCTAAACCTATTGTGTCATACTTTTAGTTGACACATAGAAATCCATACAACGAATCATGTTATACATAAATACTTAAACTTCACGCAGAGAAAAAATATAATTGGGCATCGTTACTGTAACCATTTAAATAGTGTTACAAGATTTTTAACAATATTATAGTCACAGTAACTATTTACATGATTGTGGTAACCATAATATAGTTGATTTACGATTCACATGATTGTATCAACCATATATATGGTTACAGTAAACAAATATATGTTTGTGGCAACCATATTTATGATGAATAATTTTATCATAATATGTTGTTCTCAGATTATGATAAGCCTTAAGCCGAGAGCAACATATTATGATAAGTTCTTCATCATATGAATGGTTGTCACAAACATATATTTGTTTACTGTAACCATATATGTGGTTGATACAATCATTTGAATCATAAATTAACCATATTATGGTTACCACAATCATGTAAATGGTTACTGTGACTATAATATAGTTAAAAAACTTGTAACAATATTGAAATGGTTACAGTAACCATGCCCAACTATATTTTTTCTCTGCGTGTTGGTTTTAATTCATAACTTTAATTTTTGGCGTTTTTTTATAACTACTAAAAAACCTCAAAACTAAAAGTAAATTTTTGGATTTTTTCTCGAAAATGAGTTTTTTGATATGTTGTAGTTAGAGATGCTAATCGGGACTGATCCCGGGGTTCGGGATTTGGTAAAGAATCCCGAAAATTATAAGAATGAAACGTACATAATTATGTCTTTACAATTGAAAGTAAATTTTTTCTTTAGCTATAAATTTTTATAAGACGCTAAAAAGCATACTATTGCTTCTATGGTTTCATCGGCCATTCTGGAACGAATTTAGTTTCTCACATATACTGCTGCCGAAAAACATCTTTCACATTGGCAAAACCGTTTGCAAATACTTATAACAAATCTGCAAATCCTCTTATTCCTTCAGAGATCAAATGATATATTTATTTTGCAAGTTGCAAATCTACATTATAACTTGGCTTTGTTATTGTTATTTTGGATTTTTTACATTTATTAATAATATCATTTAGCCTTTGAGCACTCGAAATATTTTCATTTTGTTCGAGCTCCTCATCTGAGATAAAATCAATTTCGTTTGAAGAGGACTTAAATTGAGTTTTGTTAGATAACTTACAAAAAAAGGTGAAGAATTGATTTTCTAGAGCCCCACTCAAGAAAAATACCGCTTTCCTTTATTAACTATGTTGTAGCAGGAGTTGAGCTTAACAGCTTTGCTGAACATCACTTTGCAATATTCGGGCATGTAGAATATCAAAATGAATGAAAAAGGCACACAAAAATGACAATTTCCCCTATTTATTTTTGAAAAACGGGATTTGGAAAATCCCGGGATTTAAAATTAAAAAATCCCGGATTTCGTGATTTAAGAAATCCCGAAAACCACGGGATTTTCGGGAACGGGATTCCCCATTTGGCATCTCTAGTTGTAGTGGATATTTTTTCTCCTGCCAAATGCTATCGAAAAATCGCTGTCACAATACCAAAAAATTTTTGCCTTACAAATCGACTCACCTTAATAAACATTTGTTTATTATAAGTTAATTAGTATGTATTAATATTTCAGTTTTCTCAAACAATGTACTTAAGACATTTTTATACTATGTATGGGTCATTCAGGCATAATATTTGTGACTTAATTAAAAATCACAACTTATTCTATAAATTTAATATTTTTGAAACATTTTCAAAAGGTGTAATTAATTTTCGATCGATAAACTATACTTTTATTTGCGAACATAAATAAAAATAATTTTTTCTACAATATTTAAATGCTATTAAAAACAGATGTAAAAAATAAAACCACATTTGAGAATCAAATATAATAAAATACACAGAATATTAGCAAACTGTTGTGCATAATAACAATGGAAATGTTCTATTTAAAACATTATGCATAAATTAAAATGTTGAAAAAATATACAGAATGCTAAAGAATTCTAGACACTAAAAGTTTGAGTTGTGCTATTTTTAAGTGATTCAATTGTCGGTTAAGCCGGGCCTCCGAGTCGTGAAATATTTGGACATTATTACAATATGACATGACCCCTTGTGAATTGACAAAATGTGTCTGTAGTTTTTTTAAGTGTTTAGAAGTGTTAGTACAATATTTTAACTGAATCATTAAAAAATAGCATTTTAGTTTAGAGCAGCATAACTCTACTAATGTTTTTTAAAACTAGAAGATAAAATAAAAAGTTTTAAGAAATGTATGGGCCCCATTTTTTAACTATTTTTTATCTATGAAAAATTATTTTTTATTAATATGTTGTATTTGTGTTTCATACATTTTATGTTTCATTTCAACTAATTTTTTGGCAACTTAAAAAACATATAAAAAGCCTAAACTTGTTTGTACAAAAAGCTTTTAAAAAATTGCATAAGCAATTAAAGTTTATGCAAATCGAAGATAACACAGTGCTACAAAATTGAACAAAAAAAATTATGCCAGGGTTCTGGAGTCCATAGAGTATGAAAATGGTTATAGTTTTAATCGATCACTTCGTTTTTGTGAAAAAAACGGTATTTATAAAGTTACAACTTCAAAACAGCATAAATTTATAATTTGAAACCCGGTTATGCTGTTTGAAAGATATGATACATAGCTTAAAGTCAGGCTGCTCCCCAACTAAAGCAATGTTATCCAATAAAACAGAATTGCTATATCAGAATCCCTGCATATTTTTGCTATAGCATAGTGTAATTAAAGCATTTTTTAAATAACAATGTTGAATTTTATTATTAATGAATTAACATTTCGTTAGCTTAATGTGCAAACGTGCCAAGTCCACCTTTTATGAAAATTATGATTTTAATACAATAAAACTGTACTGTTTGCCTAAACAATGTTTACAATTGTTTTCTTATTTCTCGTTTCAAATTGAGTTGCGTATAATTGAGTTATTAAAACTGTAATAAATAGCGTTAAACTTGTTTTAATGATTGGCTTATTCATTAAATTTAAAACAAAATAAGTAAATCATAATTTGTTTTTAGGTAATATTGGATAATTTTGAAATCAAAAAAGTTACGAGACTTTAAAACAAAATAAAGAAAATGTCTTAAGTTCACTTAAAAAAAAAACAAAATATGTAATAGAAAATGAGTCAAGTCCAAAAATAACTTTTATATAAACTTTTTATTTTGGAAATAATTCGATTGTTCGTAAACGATTGATACTTGATACTTCACATACACGCAGAGAAAAAATATAGTTGTACATGTTTACTTTAATCATTTCCAAATTTTTACAAGTCTTTTTTTTGACAATATTATGGTCATTTTAATTATATTTATGATTGCGGTAACCAAAATATGTTAATGTTACGATTCGCATGATTGTAGCAATCATATATATGGTTGTAGTAAAGATGTAAATAATTGTGGGAACCATTTTTCTGTGATGAAGGAATTACCACATGATGTTGTTCTCTGCTTATGGTAGTCATAATCTGAGAACAACATATTCTGATATACTTCATCATAAAATAAGCTCTAAATAATTAAATTCTGTCCACAACTTTTCATTTTATTCACAAAAAATTATACAAATATTCCCTAATACTGCAGTTTTTTGATAACAGCGGGTCCGAATATTTCCCGATTTGCTCATTTTTTCTTTTATTGGACTAACTACAAATGTAAATGTCAAACAAAAAAACAATTGTTTACAAATCGTGACTGACTCCAAAGTTATATGCATTTGAATTTAAAAATTAAGAGCGTATAAGCATTTTCCAATTTTTAATGCCGTTTTAAAAACAAAAAATTTCGAAATTTTTCTAAAAAAAAAATTTATATTTCTAAAATGACTGCGAAGATTAAAAACATGTTAAGCCTTGCTTAAAGGTAATTTTGTTGCGGAATTTCAGTTTTTTCAGCTTGTTCAATAAAATAAACCGTTTTTGAGTTACGCGAATATATTTTGTGCAACTGGGAAATAACGGTATATCTTGAAAATACGAGCTAACCTAAAAAAACGGTTAGCACCACTTTTTCAACTAGCACAGTGTTATTATTTTCATGTTGTCGTATTTGAAATTGGGGCTAGTGGCCGGTCCCAGATAGCATTTACAAATATCTAAAAAAATAAGCTACCTCTTTTAGTTCAGGAGATATTTGTGTTGAAATTTTTGGGTTAATTTTTTAAAACTATCTGTTGTATTTTAATAAAATCATATTTTATCAAAATATGTAAATCAAACTGCTCTGACAGATTTAAAAACTGGATTTTAGCACGTTTTTTGTCTCTCCTATAAAATTTGTTTAAAAGGGACTTAGCATGTTTGCACTCTAAGCAAACGATATCTATAATATATTTAAAATTTACACAAAATATCTCACACACACAGTGCTAAAAATGCATATGTACATTGTTGTTTACATATGTATGCATATACTATGTATGTATTACCCTACACATCAATAATTTAAATAAATATTATACATGTTTGCATTTAATAATAATGCTGATGGTGTGAACATTTTTCTTCCATACTAATGGAACTGTGTAATTTTTATAAATTTTTAAATATATATTTCGGCGTACCAAAATATTTTAATAAATTCCAATAAACATTTTACATTTGGCGACCAGATAATGTGTTTGCATTAATCTTGCATAAGAGTTTAATTAACTTTAATACAAATTAATATTGTAATATGATGATAATTCGTATTTATATGGAATTTTTATGTACAAGCTGATAAACGGTTGGTTAGATGGACTTCTGTAAATAAATTTATTAAATTGAAATATGTATGTGCAAGAGGTAGTTTAAAGAAAACAATAACAAATATTTTTTAATATTAAAAAAAAATAATTATTACGCAGAGAAAACAGATTCGTGATAGCAACCGAATTTGTTACCAATCGAATGATTCGGTTGCACAAATCGAATTTTTCGATTCTATCAACCGAAACTCAGTTCATAAATGAGAATTTTGGTTGAAGCAACCAAACTTTTGTTACCCCTTCTAAAATATTGTAGCCACAACTGCAAAATTCGGTTACTATGGTAGAATCATTCGATTGGCAACAAATTCGGTTGCTATCACGAATCTGTTTTCTCTGTGTATGATTTTTTATGAATATGTTTTGCATAATTTTATGTACATTAGGGCTATAACAAATTTCAGGCCCAGCACCACGCGATGGCAAGTGTTGTGTTATTTACGATAATATTTTTTTCGGGTCATTTTGGAATAAAAACCTCACCCACAAAAACAATTTTTTAAAGTCAAAATTTACTCAACTTTGTATTAATTTTTTTTTATACTAAAACGCGAATTTTTTCCCGTTACCGCAAATTTTAAATATAGATACGAGCCAGGTTGATATATTTATAAAAAAACTATATGCGTTTTTCGGATAAAGAAATAAAATAAAAAAATGATCTCCAAACTTACCGCGTGTTGTGGGTGAACTTTTTTGACAACCGCGAAAAAATAATACCATTTTTTTAAATAACTTTCAATGGCCTATTCGATTATGCTAGGTCCATTTTGATATTTGCAAAAAATGGACACAGAATTAATTTTGTTTGTTTTGGTAACAAAAATAAAAACCGTATTTAAAGAAAACATTTGTACACAATTTTTAAATTGCTTCATTAATTTCAGTATATATTATCTTTCACTCAGATCTCATCTCCCACATAAATAAAAATCATATCATAACTGTTATATTTGAACAGTCTAGTATAACTCAAGATAAGTGGTAATTTCTAACAAATGAAATGAATTTTTTTGCTGTCTTAGACAAATTTAAACTCAGATTTAAAAGGTTTTACAAAGTTCTAGAAATTTTGAAATTACGAATACGCATTCTTATATTAAATATTAGAAATGGACTCTGCACGATGCCATCATTTGGCTAAAATAATAACAAAAAAACACAACTACTATTTGTTACCTATTTATGGATCTATATATGAGTTACTCAGTCATTAATATAGACAATATGGATTTCTAATGATAGACATTTCAAATATCTTTCCACTGACATATATAACGCCATAGTAATTCGGACTAATAGAAAACCAATAAAAACTAATCTCAAATTATATAGTGGAATATATTTAGGCTACGACGGGATTTTAAAGAAATTTATTTTACAAATTTGTTATAAATATTAAAATTTTCTCGAAATTTTAAATTCGTTCATTTTAAGTCGATCCCCACTCTAAACCAAAATAAGTAGGCAAAATAATATTAGCATTTTAAATCCTCATTCAGTATATATAAGAGTGGAGTAAACAATTTGTTACGATCTGAATATTTTATTAAAAAATGTTTGAAAATACATATACAATTTTGAGATTTTCATGAAATTTTACGATTTTTTGGACTGAAGCTATAATGGGTTAACAAAGTCATAAACATGGAATAAAATTAATTAGATTGCAAACCCTAAGTCTCTTGTCAAAATTCATAAATAGTATGTGTATCATGTTGTGGTACTAACGAAGTGTGAAAATCAAAAATCTTTGATTTTTTGAGGGCGGAGCCTCGATAAGTATGATAATTAGTAACGTGTATCATGATGTCGTACTACGAAATTTATTTCTTCGATAGCTTATTAATGTGTGTCAGTTATTTTGTAATATTTTTTTATTAATTTTTAATAAAATAGTAAGATTTGTAGTAACGTCTATCACAAAACCGTACTTCAACTCATTCTACGATTACATAGTATGAAAATCCATTTTAATTGGATTTTTTTTTGGAAATAAAATGTGGCACTTCTAACAGTTATCTGATTTTGCTCAAATTATCAGCATTTGGTTTTTAGATGACAAGGAATAATTTGAGATCCTGATAGATGCCACCCCATTAATTATATGTGTTCGAAAATGAGTGTATGAAAATATTGCTCATACGCACAGAGACAAAATAAATTCACAATTGGAAAGAATTTTTTAATAAAAATTTATTAATCGAACAACATGACCAAACCTTTTTCATTCATAATAAGAACATGTTTTATTGTTAATTTTTGGATTTTCTACCTAAATTTGTTGATACATATTTTATAATAAATTACATTACAATTGCATAATTGAAGATGAATCAGCAAAATTTGAAAACTTTTAGTGAAACTGCTGTAACTTTTAGTTGCAGTTATCATAAAAAATTGTCCAATGAAAATTTCCAATTTAGAACAACAAAAATTTAAATGTTTTTTCAAAACTCCTTGATTTTATTTGGAAACAAAAGCTATGAAAAAATCATACTATTTAAGAAATTATGTATAAGTGTTATGAATTGAAATCAATGAAAACAAATCATACTAATTATGTTGGAACTTTTATATATGCAAGTACACATTAATTATGCGGTATTTTTTTTATTAGAAAAAAACTTTAATCTTCCAACAAAAGTGTGAAAACTCAAAATTTTCTATTTTATAAAGAAACAAAATTTGATTGCTCATTTAAAGTTGACTGCAGTACAGTACCAATATAACACAAATATATAGTTCATATGCAAATAAACTCCACTTTAAGCCGCTTATTCAAATATCCGCCATTAGATTTTATGATAAAATATAAAAAATACACTTATTAAATAATCTCTCTATTAATCTAATATGGTCATAAAAAAAGTAAAAATAAAAAAATAAACAAAAAATTCTAGAAAAATTTTCTGCTGCTAAAATTTGATGTGGAAATTTAAAAACATTTCACATTAAATTATGCAAATTTGAATATACTTTTGCAAATATTCTCTTAACAAAAATGTTATTTATACTGCTGCCATTGGCCCCACAAAGTAGTAGAAAAGAAGTACAAAAAAGGTGCAAACAAAAACATAGGAAACGAACACATTATCAGCAACATTTTGCAGCTCATCTCTGCACCAGCATGTATTTAAATGAATATATGTAGCTATAGCTACCGCTCTAAGGGGAGAGATGGGTGTTTTCCATGTATAGAATATGCAAACTAAATGTTTATTTAAATAATTATGTATATTTTCTTTAACACAAAAACTTATTTTCTTTATTGTAGTTTCATTCATTCATACTATATGTTTTTATTTTTGTGGTGTAGTGTTTTTAACAATCTTTTTCGTTTCTTTTTGTATATTTTTTTTATTTTGTGTGTGTAAAAAATACCATAAAAAACTTTGCAAAAATAACCCTTGAGTAATAATAAACTAAAACAACAACAATCCTAATAGTATTTGCATAAACAATAAACGTCATAACGACTATAACAACACAAGTACAGTAAAAACTTCCACAAGTTTGAAAAGAGAGAAACAAAACTTATTCAACAATTTTTTTATTTTGATTTTCATTTTATTATATTTTTGGTTTGTTAATGAAAAAAAAAAACAAGTTAAAAAAATAAAAAAACCAACAAAAGAAAAAAAATCAAATCATCAAATGAGTGAAATTGAAAGCAAAATAACGAAATCCAATGTCGAAATACAAAAATCACCAAAAGCTCAAACTAAAAATAATCCATGAACAAACAAAACGAAAATAAAAACAAATTAAGTTTGTTATTTAAGGAAATTAAATAATTTTATGAGTATGAGATTGTAAAGAATGAAAAATCCCAGGAAAACAAACTCACAAGTGCACAAGTGTGTGTATAATTTGGAAATGCTTGATAATTAATTATTTAGTTGAAGAAAATACTCTACAACGTTTGAATAAACATTAAGAAAAATATAACGTTATAACCATTGAATAAAATCTACATAGGAACGTTAATGAGAGATGAAAAACCTAAGTCTGTTGTCAAAAACCTAACTCTTGCAACAACAAAATACATGTAAATCAATGCATTTTGTTGTTGTGTCAGCCATACAATTTGGGAGACAGTAATTATTTTTACTCTCAGCTGTGCCTCTAGTTCTACCATGTTCAATATGTTGTTATTAAACAAATTTACAAATTCCGAATAGGGTTAACGTAAGTTTTTTCTTTCTTTTAAATAGGACAACATACTTTTAGGCAATATTAAGAAAATCATTTAAGTAAAAAAAGAAAGGAATATTATTTATAAATGTCTTAGTTGTGGTTAATTCGGTTAGAAAATTCGTAAGAAACCAATTACTGAACTAATTTGATACGAATTTAAGAATCTGAAGAATTTGTAGTTCACCTTTAGACATATTACATTACAGGTAATTGTTTTCATTTGATACTTATTCAAAAGTTATTATTTAAATAGTGCATGCATCCACAAAAGAAAAATATAGTTGTACATGTTGTATATGATTAAGGCAACCACACTATATTTAAGTTATAATACACATGACTGTAGCAATCATATATATTATTGTAGCAAATAAATATATGTTTATAACAATCAATCATTATATCACAAAATGTTAATTATAAAAATGGTTGCCACAAACATATGCTTAATTGCACATGATTGAATGATAATTTTGACTTAGTTGGATTGTCGCAATCATATAAATAATTGCAGTTCATGTACGACATATTTTTGTACAACTATATATTTTTTCTCTTCGTATATTTAAAATACATAGATCCTATTTAAAACAAATAATTCAACTTATGTCACATCTACTGTGATATAAGTTGAATTATTCATAATAAGATAAAATGTTAAGTTAATATGTTTTTATCTAAAATAAATTTTTTTCCAAAATTACAAGTCCACCAATAAATTGTGATAGAGGAGACAAAAAAAAGACACCTGTATCGGCGTTTTAAAAGTTTACATCTGAATTTCATTTGAGGGCGGGTTAAAGTTTCCCAACTCCGGCACATTCTTATTGTTAATTTTCATAAGAAACCATATGATCCTTACATTTTAGGTATAAAATGTGTTCCGCAAAGTTATGTATAATGTTACGGAGAATATTTTTGTAGAATATGTTAACCCTCTAAATCCTCAAGACATGGGTCTTTTTTGTCCTTCTTTTAAAAAAGTGCAAAAACCACCATTAAAACAGGAATTTTTTAACCCTCTAAATCCCCATGGCATGGGTTTTTTCTGTCCTTCTTTTAAAAAAGAGCAACAAACACCATTAAAACAGGGATTTAAGGGGTAAAAATGTTTCGCAAAAATATTATCCGAGAAATTTTACTATAAGTCATTAAATACACCAAAACGGAAAATTCAACCAGAAAGTCAGAAATAAGACACAACAAAAGAGAGCTTACGGTTAATTTCGTGTTTTTTTTTTTTGAAAGAATACATTTTTGTTAATTTAAATTTAAAGCAAATTGAAAAATTCTTAATATAGTTTATGTCAAACATTACTGTCATGCTCAATTTTGACCCCAGCTATAAAAGCGTTAACAATCATCTGTCCATAAAATATTCTTCCACTTTTGGACTGGCCAATTTTGATGTTCCCTTGGGAACTTCATCGCTTGGATATATGTCTTCATTTTAAATTATGTTCTCTGAGACATGTGCGATCTGTTTGTACTGCCGCAGTTATATTAAGGTCCTTTATTAGTTCGGTTACAGCTTTGAAAGGATCCCTTTTGCTCTAGCGGATCAATCTTTTGGCGTGAAGGGGGGTCAGAACTCATTTTCTTCCACGTCTTTCAGGTTTTTCCTTATAATAAATTGCGTTGTAAATCATTTTGTTAGAAAACCCAACCAATCGACCAACCAATCGACCAACTTCTCTATAAGATTTTCCATCCAATATTAGTTTTTTGATTATTTCGCGTTTCTTCGAACTGGAGTCTTTTGCTTTTCGTTAAACTTTATGATCGAAATATTAAAATTTGACTTTCGCCTTCGATGTAATTTCGAGGACAGTTCAATCTGTCGGTGCACAGGTCTTTGGATGAAAAAAAATCATTTTATTTTTCAACGTAGTCTTACTTATAAATAAATAAGATTTGTCGAAGTCATAAAAATAAAGAATTTTTTGTGAGATGATTTCATTTTTGGAATTAAATCTCTTTCCGCCGATCCATTTCTTCAGGTTTGGAGACAAGAAAGAGTCGCTCGGGGCTAAATCCGGAGATGAGAGATCAATTCCTAGTCTAATTCATGGATTTTTGCTAAACGCGGCACTCATCTTGCGGAAAGCTTTCTCATACCCAAGTGGTCATCAAGATTCCACAATCTCGCGCACTTTCAATGTCCGATTAGCGAACACCATATCATGAATTTTTACAATCGTTTCTGGTGTTGAGACCACAACTGAGCGTCCACAACGTTCGGCATCTTCCGTGCTTGTACGGCCACAAGGAAATTGATGGCTTTTATACCATTGAAATTGATGGTTCAGATTTCCCATAGTATTTATCAAGTGTAGAATTATGCTTAATGAGCACACAAAATTCACTATTTGCCATTTCCTCCTCAAGTCATGCGGTAGTCCACTATCAATGGCTGTCAAACACAAACAAAATGATGTCGTTTGTTAAAATTTGTGCAGGAGTCAACTGACAGACGTATGTTGCCCTTGCAGTTAAGAGGCAGGAAATTCTAAAAGTCAGGGGCTTATTCACCCGTCCTCGTATTGAAAATTATGTATCATGAATTCTTCATATACTACCCGTGCCCCTTTATGTTTAGGAAACACCACAAAAATCGTACGTATTGAGTTTAAGCTTCGATAAATTCCATATATTGTTTGAGATTAAAATTTAACTAGAATGTATTCATGACCAATTTTTTAGGTGAAAATGATTTTGAAATAATTCTATTGACAGCTTATTATATTCCATGACTAATAAAATGATCATAAACAAGGTGGCTGCCAATTCGAAAGGTTGAAAGGAATGCTAATTTAGATTATTTCGTTAACGGTAGTTGATAATATTTCGCTAACGATATTTTAATGATAATGTTATGCATTATTAATAAAATTTCCAAAAAATTAAAACAAATTTGATAAAGGTGATATTTTCTTATATTTAAATTTTTTTAGATTTCGATAAACCAAATTCCATTTTCGAAATCAAAATAAATTGTATCTGTTAACCATTTCTTTACTGAATTCATTATGAATTAATTCATAGGCTTAATTCCTGTGTGCATCGAATGCATTAAATTCATTCATCATTACAATTTTCTTGAATTCAAATCCATTACAAAATAGCTTTCAAAATTTATTAAATGATTTAATTTTTATTTTATCAATTAATTTTGAAAATGATTAAAAAAGCTAAACAAAAATAAAACTGAATCAAGAAAAATATTTTCACTTAATTTGTATTAGATTTGATTTTTGATAACAATAGTTTATGCTTTCAAAGAAGGAATGAAAGTTATGAACTAATTCAACTATGAATGAATTTTATTTATGAATGAAGCCTTGGAATTGATTTATGGAATGAATGGGTGATATTCATTAATTACGAATTAAGATGTTAGTGAATTAATTAATTCGAAGCTGTACTCAATTATTGAAATAAAAAAATTTTATTTTTATAATTTAAATTATATTTAGAATATATGCAGCGGTATTAAGAGGTAACTGGCGTTAACTGTAACTGTACACGCAGAGAAAAAATATAGCTGGGCATGGTTACTGTAACCATTTCAATATTGTTACAAGTTTTTTAACTATATTATAGTCACAGTAACCATTTACATGATTGTGACAACCATTCATATGATGAAGGACTTATCATATTATGTTGCTCTCGGCTTAAGGCTTATCATAATCTGAGAACAACATATTATGATAAAATTATTCATCATAAATATGGTTGCCACAAACATATATTTGTTTACTATAACCATATATATGGTTGATACAATCATATGAATCATAAATTAACCATATTATGATTACCACAATCATGTAAATAGTTACTATAGTAAAAATCTTGTAACACTATTTAACCATGCCCAATTATATTTTTTCTCTGCGTGTAATTATTTCGGTCACGTTAGCTTAGCGGTAACGGTAGCCAACCTTGATTTAAAAATCCCAGTAATATTTCATCACTGGAGAAAAATATTCTTTTATAATACGTATACGCGATAAATAAACCTTGTGTATACAAATATTATTGCTCATACGTCTGAGTTACATAGTTTTAAAGAGATGTAAGTAGTAACAAATTTTAACAACATTTAATTTTAAATTACTTGTAGTGGATACAGGATACAGAAATCTTTGTATCCTGCAATTTCGTAACAATATGAATTTAAAATTTTGTTGTTATCTCTGCAATGGAAGGTATAGGTTTGAAAGTTTGACGTAGAATGTCATTTAGGGTAGGAGATAGAACGATACCGCCCAGAGACATCAAAATTCACATTTAAGATATTTTTAAACCTTATACTAAAATTGTTATGTTTCTCGGCGGGAGTTAGGTTTAAATTAATGATTTAAAATGGTTCAGATGCTGAGTAAAAATTATAACATTAAGCTAGTTTATTACGAATCCTTTGCATTGTTTAATAACTTGTTAGTTTGACTACTACTTTACCGATTTTTAAAAATCTTCCAATTTATAATTAATGTTTTTCTCTGAATTCTTCCACAAATTTCGTAGAGTATTTTCTTCATACTAAGGAAAAAAAATTTTATATAATTCAAATCGGGTTGATGCAAATGACTGATGTAAAACTTATATAGAAAAATTTTAATAAAAACAAAAATAGTTAAATTAAAGTAAAAACACAATAAATGTATACTAAAATTATTGAATAAAATTAAAGAAATAATAAGTAATAATATGTATAAAAAAACCAAACAAATATTTTCTATTTTTTATGTCTAAATGTGTAGAATAATTTTTTGATAAGTAGTAGAAATAATTTAAACAAAAAAAAACTAAAATTATAATTTTAAATAAAAATTTAAAATTAAAACAATACAACAAACAAAAATACTCAAACAACTTGTACTACAATAACAAAATCAAAATTACGAAAAAAAAAAACAAAACCACAACTAAATATTAAAAACTATAAAATAATTTTTCAAAAACTAAATATTTAAACTTAAATAGAAAGTTAAAGAAGAAAAAACATCAAGTATTTTTTAAGCGGGGAAGTCTTCCACTACTGTTACTGTTATATAAATTTATAAATAATAAAAACCAACAAAAAAATACAAAAAAAAACTCAAAAACTTTTACTATTTATTATATAAAATATAATTTATTATAATAAAAAAACAAAAATTACGTTTTTTTTTCAATACAATTTTTATTTATACAAAATATTGTTTCATAATCTCTATATGTGTGTGTGTGTCTAAAAACTATAAATTTTATATCTTGTTATAACAATAAAAAAAATTATGTATAAATTCTAACTCAAATAAAAATGTTTCATGTAATTATAAATTACCATAATCCTTAAAAAAAAAATTAAATTAACAACAAATCCCCAAATAAAAAAATACCATAAAATTTGTATATTAGTAGCTAAAATACATAAATGTATTTACAAGTCATCCAACTAACATATTTTCCATTTTTTTATATAAACTAACAACAAAAAAAACTCTGTATTCTAAATATAAATTAAAAAATACCTACTACTTATGTATAACACATATTAATAAATTAATAATAATAGTGCTCATAAAACTCATAATCTTTAGAATATTAAAATTAATTACAAACATCCTGTAAATTGAATGTGTATTTATATGTTTCTATATATAAAAAAAACAAATTAAACATGGTTTCGTAAACTACTAAATTTAGATGAACTAATAATAAAGAGATTTGTAAGTAAAATTAAAAGAAAACTTAAGGCCAATATTCAATATGTTCAGCAGTATGGACGACAATACTGTGTTTTAATACTTTTCAAAATTAAAATATTCCATTCAGTTTGTCAAGCTATCATTATGAAAAATATATTTTTTGGTTACACGGTAGTATTTATAATATCTTCTTGTTTAGATTGATATTTTTCTGCAAATTTTATTTCTTTATTTTATATTTTCTTTTCATTTGTAGTTTTCACTATTTATATTCAGTAATACACACCCGATACATATGAAAATAAAAAGTTTTTGAATTGTTTTAAACAATTTATGAATACAGCAATAAAATCGTTTGTATTATTTGAAAATCTAGTACAATTTTGAGATGATAAAATTTTTGTTTTACAGATATTAAAACTCGGTAGTGTCGTCTGAAAATACATTTATCATTAAATGATAAAACGATCAATCTTCAATGAATTCTGAAAACAATCATTTGAGAGGATCCATATCAAAACGGACAGAAAATTGCTATTTTCGGATTTGACATATTACGGTTCCAAAGGGTTCCTCAAATCAATGACTTATTCATCGGAAACCCTTTCCATATCAAAAATATCGCGATTAAAAAATTGAAAAATTTGTTAAAATTATCTAAAATTATATACACATAATTGCCCATAATTTTGAAACTAATCAAAGACCAGCATAATTTTCTACTCCATCTTAAAGCCAAAGATATTGTCCTTAAAATGGTGTGAATTAAATTGTTTACTTTCAAAACGTTAAAAGTCAATTTTCAGAGTATACATTTCAATGTAAAAAATATCAAAGATCGCGGTGTTAAAAATTAATAAAGAACACGGTATGAGGACACCTAAACTATATTTGTGCAGAAAAATTACGATGGACACTCGATTAGTTCAGGAGTTCTAAAGAAACGCGTTAATAAAAGTACGTTTTTTCATATAAATTCATATAAAAATTTAAGCACCTGTGTTTTACCATATAAATTGAAATTGATTCAAGTGTGTTCTGTATTCTATTTGCTTAAATTTTTATATGAATTTATATGAAAAAACGAACTTTTATTAACAAGATTTTAGAACACACTTAAATTATTTAACCATTTGATGTTTACTCAATCAAGACACACCATGAACTCAACGGTTGTTGCACGTGCTATTAGTATTAATATAACAGCGACATCTTCCAGTAGTTTCAAGAATTATCTAAAGGAATAACTAGATTGTTCTATTTGCACAATGATCACCTAGAGCTTTTAAAGCTGATTCACAGTTAATGTTGTCAAACTTATAAGCAAGATTAATAACAGAGTGTTATCAACATGGTTTATAAGTTGAAGTTTCTACTGATCAAAAGATTTATAAACATTCTAAATTAATAATGGAATTTCGTAACAATCTTTTTATATATACATATGTATATAATTCTTCTGTACGTGTGTTAGTAACAGATGAAATTTTTGTGTGCATTCGAGTGGGTGTCCGAATGGTTTAGATTCACAATTGA
Source organism: Calliphora vicina (assembly GCF_958450345.1). NCBI lineage: Eukaryota > Metazoa > Arthropoda > Insecta > Diptera > Calliphoridae > Calliphora > Calliphora vicina. The sequence goes on from NC_088780.1 coordinate 120,134,223, forward strand.
CCAATATAGGTACAATGGGCGTGGCACCTCCCATACGAAGTACAAATTTATTAATAGCTACCGATCGAAGCCGGGATTGTCAGCTAGTATGAATATAAAATATTGCTGTTATCTCTGCAAAAGAAGGTAAAGGTTTGGAATGTTAACTTAGAAAGTCATTTAGAAAAACTAGGCATAGAGTAGGAGACAGAACGGAGTCTTACCGCTAAATTAGTATTGAACTAATTTGATGAGCTACCATAAGGTTATGCTATTGCACTATAATTGTAATTGTTCTTTACCTTTCGCTTCTTAGAAATTGCAAACCTTTTATTGCGATTGAACTTTTTACATTGCATTGTACAGAATCTAGAATATATCCTCGTAATTTCAGCAGGAATGCTTTATGTAAGACAATCATTTACCAATATGTAACATTAAAGCCTGCGTATTTGTTTGTAATGTGTTATTGGGTTTATGGCGTGTCTCCTCCAGTTTTCTTTTTGGAGAAGAAATTCCCTTTTTTCTTTACAATAGATGGCGTATATTTTGAAAGCGGTTTTTGTTTTTAATAACTTATACGTCATTATATCTGTCATTTATTCTCACATAGTTCTTCAACATTATAGTGTAAACCCATGGTAGGCGTTCATATTGTTCAGGTTACGATGATTTTCGTCAAACAACCCGAATGTGAACAAAACAGCGTAATAGAGCGTAAAAATACACACATTTCATTCAGTTGCTTGATGTTGTTGTGGATATTTTATTTTTTACCCAAAAAAAGCACACAAATTAAATGCCTCTATTTGCCTACCAATGGTGTAAACAAAAAAGTTTGATTTTGATTTTGACACGCGATACAAAGATCGCCCAGAGATTGCAAAATTATTGGGAGCTACTCAAGCACAAATTTAAAGACTTTTTCAAGCAGCAGGATTCATTCAATAGCAGGGAAATTGGTTACCATACGAATTGAAGTCGAGAGTCCCTGAAAGACGATTTTGCATGGCCGAAATGATGTTTAAACGCTATAAAACAAAATTTTTGCAGCGAATCATTACTTGCAAATACTATAAGTATTTTTGGACTCTATCATTACGCTGATTACTATTATTGCCGTAGTAGAATATATAAAGATTTAAATGGACAATTGCATGCCAAATTATCCTTCAGACCAATATCAAATAAGCTTGATACATAAATATAGTATTAGTATCTCATACAAGTAAGCAGATAGATTTGGTGCCAAAAATTATGTTTAAACATTTTTTTGGCACTAATAAATATGTATTCAGAAACATTTTCACGAAGATTTTATGAACTAAAAAATAATATTTTTATTTTAAAGAAGATCTGGCCTTAAGTATTTTGATAAAAAAAAACAATAGTTTAATAAAAACTCCTATTAACTATAGTAAACTAACTAAGACAATTCAATAAATTATAATTAAATGTCATTAAAAACATTTGTAAATTTTGTAAAAATAAAAAACGTTTTCTTATTAAAATTTAAGTTTGCTTTATTCAAATATAATTCTTTTATAGAAAAAAGAAAATCTATAAGAAAACATTTTCAGAATTTTAATTGACCTTATATTTTGAATTTTTTTATTTTACAATTTCCCAAATAATTTTCGGTTACTAAATTTTTATTTTTTTACAAAAAAAAAATGACCAATATTTTTTAGAAAAAAAAAATATATAAAACAACGAATTATATAACGGTGCTATGAGTTATTATTAAATTAATTTTTCAACTTAAAACTAAAGCTTGTTAACATATTAACAAAAAGAAAATTTCGAAATATTTTATGTTCCAAAACTGAATAACTTCCAATACAAACTAAGATGGTGATCAAACATATAAATAGAAACGATAAAACTGAGCCCCTTTATCGTTTTAAAACATATTGTTAATGAAACCATCTTTATTTGTCAAACAATATTGAGTTCTACTAATTTTGTATCAAATTCTCTTTAGACTTAAATAAACAGAATATAAAATAATCAAAAAACAAAAATAAAACTAAAAAGGAAATCAAATAATTAGCAATTATAATATTCATTATAAACAAAAAAAAAAATACTTTTTTTATTTAAAAACTTTTTAATAGTTGTAGGTTTAATATATTTTAAACAAAACAAATTATTAGTATAATAGGCAAAAAAAACAGAAATATTTCTATGAATATAATTCTAAACATTATTACTTTAATATTTTTTCATAAAGAATTTCGTTTTTTTTTTATTTAATAAAAATTTTTATTGTCTAAATCTAAAAGGAATTGTAAATTAGAAAAACCCCCAAAATTAGCAAAAAGTAAAATGTGTAAAATTTGAATATTAAAAACGCCAACAAGAATTGATTTTTCGTATGTAAGTAAGTCCTCATAAATAAATAAAATTGCATTAAATTGTATGTGTAATTGTAAGCAAAACTATTTTTTTAAGAATATAAATATCTTACAGAACAAAGAAAATAAAAATGTAACGTAGCACAAAGTCTACAATACAATTTGTTCCGAAATCTGATTGGATCCAGTTAGGTATTATATAATGTTTTTATAGCTTTAGAAGTATTAAAATATCTATGACCAAAGTTTCATTAAGTCCTTTTTTAACTTATCGTAGCCGACCAATTATAGGCCGATCGCCATCCAATTTATGGCGATCGGTCCATAATCATAGCTCCCACATACATTTTAAAAGAAAACTGTCGGACTTGGCCGACTATACTTTCTTACTTATTTTAATTGGAATTTTTTATAATTTTTTTCTCGAAATTTCAAATAAAATGTGCAAACTCTAAACGTTACCCGATTTTGGTGCAATTTTCAGCATTTGGTTTTAAAATGAAGGAGAAAAATATTAAGGGTATAGAAGCAAAGGCTGCAATGTCCATTTTTTAGTTTCTGTAATAAATGAGAAAGACAACCAATATTCAATATTCAAATATTTACTATATTATAGACGCAGAGAAAAAAATATAGTTGTGCATGTTTACTGTATTACAAGATTTTTTTAACAATATTATAGTTAGAGTAATTATTTACATGATTTTGGTAACCATAAAACCATTTTGATGATTTAGGACTTAACATATTATGATGCTCTCGGCTTTTAAAAATGGTTGTCACAAACATATACTTGTTTACTGTAACCATATACTTATTTACTGTAACCACATACTTGTTTACTGTAGCCATATATATGATTGATACAATCATATGAATCGTAAGTTAACCATATTGTGGTTACCACAATCATGTGAATAGTTACTCTAACTACAATATTGTTAAAAATCTTGTAAAAATTTTAAAATGGTTACAGTAAATATGCGCAACTATATTTTATCTCTGGGTGTATGTTTTGTTAATCAGTATTTTAGTATTAAATGAAGATATGAAGCAAAATATTAAAATTTTAGAAAATATAGCAATATTGCTGATAGAACTGACTAACCACCTCATAACGAGAGCAAAGTAAAAGCTAATATGACCAATTTTAACCAATGATTTATATTGTTTAACAACGGATTTGGCTTCGGCATATTGACACAAGCATTAATTAAATATAACTAGATGGTATTATTAGATAAGTTCACGAAAAAATGGACATTGCAGCCTTAGCTTCTAAACATCTCATTTATGCATGATTCTTGTATAAATTTAACTATTCGCAGAACATTTTATTAAGTGAATCCAATTATTTTTAAGGAAATTATTTTGCTTATAATTATTGATACATATTTAAACCAATTATTTAGGCTTTAACTAGTAATAACTTCAACTAAATTAATATAATTTATAAAGAATAAAAAAAAAAAAATAACGAATAACTGTAATATAAACTAAACTACAACCATGAGAATTAAAAAACTAAACTAAATTAAATTAAACTAACTTATGAGGAAAGTGTATAAATTATTATTAATTATTTCTAAGACATTTATTTCATAATTTCATAATAATCAAAACTAAAATTAAACGACAAACAAATACAAAATACTTCTCCATAAGTTTAAAGATAATACTTGTACTTCATTGATTTATTTCTCCTAGAAGTAGTTAAAATAATTTCCAAAACAAAATATATATTTTAAGATTCTTTATTTATGTCCACTTCAAATGGACAATAAAATCCCCCCCCTCAAAAAAAAAACAAATATATAAAAATAACTTAATAATAATAGAAAAACTATTACAAAAACGATGATAAATACAAAAAAAAACTTCATCATACTTATGTAATTATAAATAGAGTAATTAATTTAAAAAAAAATAAATAAAACTAACAACAACAAAAAAATAGTAAAATTAACTAAAACTAAAAAAATAATCTCATTGAAAAAAATAAACTTGAAATTAATAACAAAGAAACGTAAAATCATACAAAAACTATAAAAATATAAAATAAAATTATATTTCAAAGAAAAATTTAAATGTTTTCAAAGTGATTTATTTTGTTAAGAGGCGTTTAGATACAAGTAAGTATGGAACAAGTAAGTGTGTTATATTCGGCAGTGCCGAATCGTATATACCCTTCATCAAAATATATTCGTTAGGAAAAATATTGAAAACAAATTTTTGGTTAAAAAGTATCCAAAACCGGTTTTTTCATCGATGTAAACTCGACTGGTTTCATGTTTCTTTAATCTTATGGTTTTAACTCGTTCTTGGCCTCAAAAAATGGGCAGTTCTTTTGGCTCAGAATCCATATGTTACCAAAAAGATGGGGAAGGGTCATATATAACAATCGATAAATATTTTAATAAATTTATATTGTGTGAATGTTTTAAAATAAAATATAAAAATATTAAAAATGCGGTTGCTTAATCGGTTTTCGGATACTCTAGTTGGCTGCCGTTGCCGCTAATCTACCACCTCAAATACACTTTCAGCTCAACTACAGTTAACGTTATAATAGTTAACCGTTAATCGTTATGTTAAGTATCAATTTTTAATTTCAAAAAAGAGTTTCATTAAATCTACAAAATTTTTAATATAATAAAATACCACTTTTGAATTCTTATTAGTAATTTAATTCTGTATGAAATTACCAAATTAGCGTTAGCGTTACCGTTATCTTTTAACCAACCTTTGATTAAAAAAAAATATTTGGTGAAAACAAATTTTTCAAAAAACACCAACTATATCATTATAAACAGATTTTTTTTGAAATTTATATGGGAGTTATGAATAATTATGGAACGATAGCCTTAAAATTAGGTGGCATATCTTCTGTATACATATATGAAACTTATTTGTGTGGAATTTTATTGGATTTCAAACATTTTTAAGAAATCCATACTCGTTAAAATAATTTTCGGAAGTGGGATAGTTATGGACCGATCGTTATAAAATTTCGTGACATGACTTTTATATATCTATTACTTATTTGTATTGAAATTTATTTGAATACAAACAATTTTAAGAGATTCAAATTCGTAAAAGTGATTTTCGGGCCCATTATTATAAATGGGAGCTACGATTAATTATGGACCTACCGGTACTAAATTTAGTAGTAAGAGTTCGTATTATATAAATAGTATTTGAGCTGAATTTGGATATCTATATAATTAAGATATAATATGAGAGGGGCTATGAGATATAATTGAGCGATTCTTACCAAGTTCAACAGGCTTTGTCCTTGGGCCAATAGAATAGTTTGTGCCAAATTTTGTCTAATTACCTTTGAAATTGCGACCTATAGTTTGATTACAAATTTTATGAGAAAGTGATCCTGAGCAGATTGGTATACTTTAAGGTGAGTGTTGGGACAATATTTTTGCACGTTACAAATATCAACACTAACCCTCCCCACTACCGTGGTGTAGGGTATAATAACCCAATATACACTGCCCCCTTCGTGGTGTAGAGTATACAAATTTTTGAAAAATTGGTTAAAAAATCCAAAGGATATATACTCTTTATGTGGTCCCAAATAAAACATGGACATTACTAACAGAATGACAAACTTACCACTGAACGGTGGTCAATTCCGGCCAAAAATCCATAACTTCTTTATTTCTTCATAAAAATATTTGAAATTTGGTACTTGTATTACGATTAACATAACCGATCGATGGATAAATATTTTGATGTTCAAATACAGGGTTTGGCCAAAAAAGCATGGACGTCCTAAAAGTATCAAAAAAATTGCAAGTAAATGGCTGAAATTTAGTCCAAAAATAAAGAAAAAAAAATTGGTCATTCAAATTTCGGATTACATATACAGGGTTTGGCCAAACAATCGCGGACATTTTAAAAGCATCGAACAAATTAGGTTATTCATGTAAATGCCTGAAATTTAGTCCTAAAATCAAGAATAGCATAAGTGATTGAAAAAATGGTCGTACAAATTTCGGAATACATATACAGGGTTTGGCCAAACAATCATGGACGTTTTGAGATTATCGGAAAAGTTAGGCTATTCATGTAAAATTTTAAATTTGGTGTACATTTAAGAAAAACACACTTGATCCATCGCAAAAAATATTCGAAATTGCATACAGGAGTTGGCCAAGTAAACATTGACTTTATAAAAGTATCGAAAAACGTATATAATTTTTGTAAATGGCTTAAATTAGGTTTACAATTAAAAAATAACATAAATAATCCATTGAAAAAATTTCGACATACAAATACAAAGTTTGGCCAATTCAGCATAGACGTAAATAACTCTGAAACTTACATAATTTTTGAAATTGGGCAAAAAAATACAAAAATAAATGTATAAAATATGAAGGCACTGAAATCGTACTGGTTATTGGAATGACAGATAATTGCAGCTAAAATTTATAGTAGTTACTCTAGATACTTTACAGTGTTGGATGTAGTTTACACTTAACCTCTAATAGCCCCATTTAATTTGTTCTGGCCTTTCAAACTTCTTTTTTTCATTTAGTTTCTATAGATTTAAAATTAGTTCCTAATCACTTTTATATAAGAAGAACACGCAAAAACTCCTTAATAACTACGTGGAATGGCTAACTGCTAACTGTTTTATAAAAACATGTGCTAGTGCAAAAAAAAAACATTAAAGAAAAAAGCACAGGCTACTTCGATTCAAAAGTAAAAAAATCACATTTTTCTAATATTAAAATGACAAGAAAAAACCTTTGCTTTACAGTGATAGTACTTTATAGCCAAAATAATTATTATATAGCTGAAGTGTTAAGAAAAATTTATCATCAAAATTTTATAAAAATTAAAAAAAAAATAACAGCTTTAAATAAATATTTTATGTATTCACGGTCTAATTCATAACAAAAATTTTTTGTAGATTTAAAACACAAATTTGTTAACAAACACTTTAGCTTTATAAACCTTTAATACACGTATAGAGTAAGTTCGGGTAATGTGGTATACCTATTTTTTATTTGACTATATTTTTAAGATCTTAATTCGATTGGAACAGTACTCAGCTGGTGTTCTACTACAAGTGTTATGTTACATCCATGAAGTGTTAGGTTTACATATTTTAAGTTCAAGTTTTAGAGAAATTTGGGAAAAAGAGAAAAAGCCCATAAACAGGCCATTGAAAAAATTGGCGGGTAATGTGGTATACCATGTTCTTTTAATATTGTAGAGTAACTTCGGGTAATGTGGACTACCGTTTTGTTTTTTCTAAATTTTGGCCACAATATATATGGATATTAAAAGAGTTGTGAAGCAATAAATTAGCTAATGTATTCTCTAATGGTTTTTGCAGTTGAATATTTTTTCCGTTAAAGGATAAAAAATTTATGTGAAAATATTGTAAGGAACCCAAAAATCAGCATTAAAAAAATTGGAGGGTAATATGGACCACTATATGAGGCTAATGTGGACTAGTATTTAATACATAAAATTCATGAACCAGCTAATCATGAATGATTAAAAAATTTAATTTCAATATACATATTTTTATTAATACAAACTAAAAAGTCGAGTTCGTGGCTTAGATAGATTGCTTACAAAGTACATAGTTATTGTCGGGTAATATGGACCAGTAGTACATAATCAAGTAATTTAAGTGGTCCACATTACACGAACTTGGGTTACAGTGGTAAAAAGTTATTTTTACCTAATAATCTAAATGTGCTTAAATTCTTACCAAATATATGCAAAACTACGTGTCCACTTTAACTATATAAAACAACCAAACATTAAATTCTACCAAGTAACTGTACCAAATTTTGTTTCTTACTTGAGCCGAAAAAAATGTTGAGCTGTCGCATTAATTTCAATACAAGAATAAAAAGTCAACATATCAATAACTCATGAAAGCAAATGTGTAATTGTTGTTTCAAACAAATTGTAAAATGTACGACAAATCAGTTTTATCATACCTTCAATAGTTTCTGAAAAAAGACACTGGTCCACATTAGACGCATAGTCCACAATACCCGAAGTTACTCTATACTAAACCGCATAACCGATACATGGTATTTTAATTTGTAAGTGAGTTGCGTTTTATTTAAATCATATTTAATGGATGCGGTTAAAGATGGCGGCTGACCAAGCTTACCAGAAGCTCCTCAATACATTCTTCGCTTCGTAGGAGACATTGAATGACTGATGCGAAAAAATTTCTATTTGTTGTTTCTAATAGCTCAGATAGCGTTCTTCAAATCTTCATGTAACTCACTGCCGGAGAAATATGAAACAAAATCATACATTATTATAGTGAAACATATTCCCCAGCGGAGTTAAAATTACGTTTATCAATTGCAACATTATCGTCTATTATTGCAATTTTGTAAACAGTTACCTAAAAGTTGGTTCGAAGCTACAATAAATATTTCAAATTTATGAATGGTTTATAACAGACTTATAACACTATTAAACGTTTGTGAATACTGTTTTCTGATTTTTTTCTTATTAACGACTGTTTTAAGTTATTATGAATTAGACCGTAAAAATATTTTAAAAAAATTCCAATTAAAAATAGTTTTTTTATTTCATTTACCGATAGATATTTACTCCAATATTCATAAAACTAATTCTGCATGGACTTTTTGTTGCATAAACCTTTTACAAAAAAAAAACCAAACAAATAAGTGTGCTACATTCGGCTGTGTCGAATCCTTTATACCCTTCACCAATTGTTTAATTTTTTTCTCCATTACCCCTCTTGGGAGCATATGGCTTCCACAAAGCATCTACATCTTACACGATTTGTTGCAGTTGTTTTCGCGACTTCCCATGTAAGATTGCACTTGGAGTATCTTGTGTCTGCATGTATTCTTTGGCCGACCACGGCTTCTTGAACCTTGATGGTTCCACTCTAGCGCCATCCTTGTTATCATCCGCATAATCCAAATTCTCGAGTTGGCATGAGAGGCTCCATGACTTTACAGCACTATAAATAACCATATAGTACTTTATAGCTAAAATAATAATGATACTGTATATTCTGAAGTGTTAGGAAAAATTTACCATAAAAATTTTATAAAAATTAAAATAACAAAAAAAAACATTTTTGGCCGGAATTTACCACCGTGCACTGGTGAAATTTTTTGGTTTACCGGTTTCTGTAAAAGAACGCCAATAACTATTTATTTCTTATAATTACTCTGTAAAAATTCTAAGAACACCAGAAGAATACACACACATTTACAAAAGATCTTAACAATAAAGATTGTTGATGACGAACTTGGCAGGGTAGAAAATGCAATCCAATTTGCCCAATGGTCTACATTACTTTACAAATTGTATTCTTTGAATTATTACAGAGTAATTACAGTTTAATAAATTAACTTGTGCCAAATTAAAATTTACTTTCAAATTAAAAACAAAAGCAATTTATTAATAGAAAACCAAAAAGTACCACCAGACGGGGATATATTATAATTGTTATACTTCACCCAGAATCATAGGTACTACTAACATGTTTCTATGGTCATTAGAAGCAGATACCGAAACTAACTTGTCCCAAATCCAAGTGTTACAAATTATCACTTATTTGTGTTGTACAAATAATTCACCAAATAATCCTTTTGTCTCTTTTGGATAAATGATATCTTGGTTATTTTAATTCTGACTTCATTAGTTTAAAAGATACAATGATTTTAGTGTTTAAATTTGTTATCTTCTAAATAAATATTAGAATTCTTAAATATCCGGTCTTAGTAAATTGCATGTCGGTAGCTTTAGACGTTTTGAATGGGAAATGAATGAGTCAGTCATTCACTCAGTAATGTTACTATTTTTTAGACAATATATTTTTGTCTCGCGAGATTCAAAACACTTAAATCAATATCAATAATATCATTGTATTCGTAAAGTCACTGACATTTGTATAATTTTCGGTATAAAGGTAATTATTTAAGCAAAAATTGAATATAAGAATAAATATTTAATACAAATTTAGTTTGATAAGCTATTTATTGCTACAGGAGTTCAGCAAACAAAAATATTAGCAGTATTCATAATGTAGAGTTTTTGACCTGGTAATCTAGTAAAATGGCACATTAGTACAAACCAAAAACAAAATACTTTTTTACACCTTTATTTATTTAAAGTGTACTCATATAACATTTTCTGTTTGATATTTAATGACATTTTTGTTTCCTTTGGAATTTAATTCAATATTTTTTTTTAAATAAACTGTATTCTAGAAATAACATATAATAGTTCAGCGTAAATAAGCTGAAAAATGGAATAAATTATTTCCAATTCAAATAGGATAATAAGATACGTTTTTAATTTTAAGATGTAATTTAGCAAAATTGTTTTTCTTACTCTTTTACCAGGAAAATAGCTTCACATTGTGAATACCGCTATTGTGTATTATTAAACACGGCACTTTTGTTTTTCTATAAAGTGTACTTATACAAAACGCATTAACATTTATATAATATTGAGTTATTGTTTTCATTATGAAGTGAATATGTTGTATACAGAAAGATTATTCGGTGCTTTTTAAGAAATTAAATTTTTATTGCAAATTGAAACAAAAGTAATATACATATGTACGTAAAAACACATGATCGAATTTTATTTTGTCTGAGGTAAGTTCGAGTGATTGTATGCGGAAATTTTTCGCGTGAACAAAGTTGATGAACGAAAACAGGGAACAGATTTCATATGAAATATTGATTCGCGATAGTGGTAAATACAAGAGTATTAACCTACTTCCTTTTGAATTTTATTGTTATTTTTATCTTTAATAAATCCGGAAGAGAAATTCTTAAAATTTTAGAATTTTGTTTTCCTTATTTGGTAAACTTAGTAGTTATTTCGAACTTTTAATTTGCTTACTAAAATTAAATTTAGTCTGGCTTGAGTTAACTATAATGCGTTTGTGCTGATGTTTGTAACGCCCAAAAATATTAGTCTAACAGACACCTTAAAGTATACCGATCGACTCATAATCAGTTTCTGAGTCGATTGAAAGATGTACGTCCGTCTGGCTAGTTTGCTGGCTGACTGTCCAAGAAGCCTATTGAAACTAGCTGATATCGGTAGAAGTGTTTTTTTGAGTTAAAGGCTGGATTTTTGTTTTTGATTTGGTTTTTTATTTTGACTGATTTTGCACTTATATACTCATAAAAATGTTAATTATGTAACAATCATGATCAAATTTAGAAATTGTCAGTTTTGTGCACTCCGAATCCCTTTCAGAAATTCAATTTAACGTTTAACAATTAACTTAAAAACATTAGTATCGTGATTAAATCCGACATGAACGTGTTTTATATAAATCTGAAACATTTTGTAGATAAAAACCCCTGTTCGCTTTGCCAAAAAAAAAAAATCACTTTCTGAGAATCACTTTCTGAGTCGATGAAAGATGTCCGTCCGTCTGGCTGTCCATGTAAATTTTGTGCGCAGAGTACAGGTCACAATTTTGAAGATATTTCGATAAAATTTGGTACATCGAATTTGTTCGGCCCAGAAACATAGCCTATTAAAACTGGCTGAAATCGGTCCACTATTTCACCTAGCCCCCATACAAATGTCTTCCCGAAATTGGACTTTATCTGTCATAAATGTTTAATTTATTTAGGTATCTTCACAAATTTTGCTCCAAATAAGTTTTATATACAATGAATTCATGACACCAAATTTTATTATGATCGGTCCATAATTAGTCATAGCTCCCATATAAGCCCCACTTCCGAAACGGGCATAAATTTTCTAAACATATTGGTATACACATAAAATTCAACACAAATAACTTTCATATAGACATAAATCACATGACCTAATTTCATGGTGATCGGTCCATAATTGGTCATAGCTCCCATATAAGGCCCATTTCGAAAATCACTCACGAATATAAATTACTGAAATTTTAAAAGAAATATTTTTTTGCTCATTTACTTACTGTAGGGTATTATATGGTAGGGCTTGACCGACCATACTTTCTTACTTGTTTTCTTTTCATATGACCGGAAGCAAATAATTGTCAGGTGGATTAAAATTTTCCAATCGATTTTCTACTTTAATATAATTTCAGATTCACTGTTCTGTATATAATATGATTACTTTATAATTAAATGCGAAGTTAAATAGTTAATAAATTTTGTATTGCAAAAACAAAAAAAAAAAGAAACATTTGACATTGATTCAAACTTTCATTGTTAATTATTAAGTCAAAAGTTATACTAATCCGATACACACATTCTGAAGTTCTAAAGCACTATAGTAAAATAAGAGAAAGCTAACGAAACATTTTAAAATTTTAAAATGTGATATTGCTTTAATAACACTTCAATTTGTGTGTTTCATATTGTATTTATTTCAACCAATAACAAACACTTCATGGTTTTTCAATTCTAAACGTGCCATCAAGTAATAATTATAACTCTATATTAAAATTATTTAAAGTTGAATTTCTTTTTCAATAAATGTATACATGCTTGATAAAAAATAAACGGTTCAAAAAACTCGCTTTCTTGACGCTGAACTAAACATACAAATAAATATTTGGCAACTCTACTAGTTCATTGTCAAGGTCACAATATGTGGAGACCAGGCGCGGATCCATGAGTGGGGAGAAATAAAGAACGAAAACGATTTTTTGACAATACGGTTCAATTAGATGTTGTCTTATGTTTTTATATTTAAACGTAATTACGAAATAAATTATATTTATTGTTAAATCCCGCAATTTATAAAGTCTTTTGGTATCCCTAGCACATTGTAACTGAAAACTTGAAGAAAAAAATCTAAAAATTACCGCCTCCGCCCAATATCTTTAGCTGGATCCGCGCCTGATGCAGACACATGGCAAAATACACTTTGTAAAGGAATCGAAAAAACACAAATTTATTATTAAACAAAAGTGAAAGAAATAAAGAAAACAGCTCAGTAAATATTTTCATGTCTGCAAATGTTTTAATTCAATAAACAAATGTCGTCTCATTTCACAAATAAAATAAATTAAAATAAATATTACAATTCACGATATGAGCAAGATGAAATAAATAGTAAGTATTTGTGTAAATCAGAAATCCCACAGAATCATAAGAATTATTGAAAAAGAAGTATAACAAATATTAAATAAGAACGAAAATTAAAAGAAATCTCCGCAAAAAATTACACACAAGCCACTGGAATCATGACAAAACTCAACAGCAGCCATCACACAACAAATATTCAAGTAATCCTCCGTCTATGAATGTGACGGTGTCAGTGTAAAATATTGATTTTTTACACAAAAATACAAAGAGTAGAAAAAGAAAAAATGTATCAAATACATTTTCAAATATGAATGTACGCCAGGAATTGTGCGCATAACAAAAACGAGTTGCCAAGTTCAACAGAAATTTCAAAACGTTTAAATTGTATAAAACAAATGGCAACACGTGGTGGAGAACAAACTTGTACAGTAGGGCGATAACAAAATTTTGGCCCTAGCACCACACAATGGCCAATGATGTGTTATTTATGATAACATTTTTTTCGGGTCATTTTGGAATAAAAACCCCACCCACAAAAACGGTTTTTTAAAGTCAAAATTTTCTCAAATTTTTATAACTTTTTTTTATTTTTTTTATATAAAAACAGCAGATTTTTTCCCGTTACCGCAAATTTTAAATATCCATTAAATGGTCGTTTCGACTATGCTAGGGCCATTTTAATATTTGCAAAAAATGTTAAAAAGTTACGGCCCTAATGTACAGGCAAAAAAACTGTTGCATACAACAAGGATGAATGGAAAAACACAACATGCAAAAAACGAAATAATCAAAATATAGACTTTGTTCAACAAGGGAGTTAAACTTTAGCATACTCGTAGGCATACAAAAACACAAAGAGAAAAAAATTTTAAATTTTCAACTGCACTTACTACACATTTTGTTCCTGTTTTTATCTTTATTAAAACTAAAACAAGCATTACTAATTTGATTTAACAAACTTTAAGCAAAAAAAAAAAATAAAAAAACTATGAAAAAACCTCCACTTGCAATGTTGTTGAACATTTTTCACAATAAATTAGTTCTACGATGGCAAACAAAACAATACAGAAATTGGCTCATACTTGTATGGATGTATGTATGTGTGTAAGCATGTGTGAATGTGTATGAAGTTGCAGGAGCAGATTTTGCTGTAATTGTTTTAAATAAAAGTTGGCTTCGAACAAATTAAATCATACTTAAAATTTGCATTGATTGTCGAATAAGGCAAACTTTTTCAAAATAAAAATTAAAAGCAATTCTAAAGCTATACATACATACATACATTTTGTTTGAAAAAAAAATTTAAATCTTGGATAAATATAGGCATATTTATGAATTGTTTTGCAAATACTTAGTTTCCAATCTATGTGTATTTATCTATGGTATTGATTTCCATAAGGATGGATAGATTGACTTAAAAGGTTATACAATTTATAATAATATAAATGGTGTTTAGTATAAATTATACCCAAATTTTAACAACAAAACAAGTAAGAAAGTATGGTCGGTCAAGCACGACCATATAATACCCTACACTAAGTAAAAGAGCAAAATAATTTTCCTTTTAAAATTTCAATAATTAATATTTTTGAGTGATTTTCGGAAGTGAGCGTTATATGGGAGCTGTCACCAATTATCGACCGCTCACCATGAAATTAGGTTGTGTGATTTATGTCTATATGAAAGTTTACTATGTTGAATTTTGTGAGTATACCAACATTTTTAAGCGATTTATGCACGTTAAAGTGATTTTCGGAAGCGGGTCTATATGGGAGCTATGACTAATTATGGACCGATCGTAACAAAATTTGGTGACATGAATTTTGTATATATAAAACTTATTTGGAGCGAAATTTGTGTAGATACATAGATAAATTAAACATTTATGACCGATAAAGTCCAATTTCGAGGGGACATTTGTATGGTGGCTAGGTGAAATAATGGACCGATTTCAGCCAGTTTCAATAGGCTTGGTGCTTGTGCCGAAAAAGTAATATGTACCAAATTTGATCGAAATATCTTCAAAATTGCGACCTGCACTCTGCGCACAAGGTTTACATGGACAGCCAGCCAGCCAGCCAGCCAACCAGACGGACGGACGGACGGACGGACATCGTTTAATCGACTCAGAAAGTGATTCTAAGTCGATCGGTATACTTTAAGGTGGTTGTTAGACTAATATTTTTGGGCGTTACAAACATCTGCACAAACGCATAATACCCTCCCCACTATGGTGGTGTAGGGTATAAATAGGATATAAAATATTTTAGAGAATTTTACTAAAAATATTTAACAAAATTTAACAAAACAAGTAATAATACTAAAGAATACAACACTGAAAAAGCTCGTAAATTTCGTCTAACTCAATCAAATTAGAAACAGAAATAAGATTAAAGAAAGCTTTGATATAAGTCCTTTATTCTATTTCTGTAAAAACTGGTGAGTTAAATAGATGATATTTACAAGCGACACTTACATCGACACAAAAAGAGTGCTGATGAGGTGATGGTGGCTAACCCCGAAAATGCATTCCATTCTGCCGAGTGTCTAAATATAACTTTTTCAATATTCTTTAGAATTATGAAAATTTAATAGAATAAATTGCATTTCTAAGGAAATCAATTTAATGAACTTGAGCCTAAATAATAATTAATAATATTAAAATTTTTTATGACAAAAATTCCATAATTTTTAGGCTATAAAGTTTCGATGTTCCCAACTACAATGAAAGTTTATCTTGTTTGGAGAGAACATTTCTCAAAATATTTGTCCAAATTTGGTGAGCTGGATCAAATGATTAAAAGTTAATATTTTAAGGTTTTTATGTTTTTTTTTATATGTGTACCAGAGTGGGTAAATAAGTCCGTTGCTTTTCGAATTTCCCGGCTCTTAACTGAAAGGGCTCCTGTCAACAGGCATCTGTCAGTTGACTCTTGTCAAAATTCGAACAAGCTGCGTCATTTAGTTTGTGTTTGACAGCCATTGATAGCAGACTACCTCGTGACTTGAGGAGAAATTATAAAAAAGTGAATTTCGGCTTTGCATTAAGCATTAGTTTTTTCGGAAAGACTATGCTTGATAAATACTATGGGAACTCTGCACCTTTAATTTCATTGGGTAAAAAAGTGGTTTACTGAATAACGTTGTGGCCGTACAATCGCAGAGGATGCCGAACATTCTGCATGTCCACTTGAAGTCAACACAACCGAAATAATTGAAAAAAATTAAGCTTTGAGATTGAAAGTGCGAAAGACTGTGGATGCCATAGGCCTCTCACATGGCTCAGTGGTTTCAGTTTTGAATGATCATTTGGGTATGAGAAAGCTTTCCGCAAGATGATCTTTTGTTAGTTTCAGGTCCAAGACAATCACAATATACCATTGATATAAAATACTTTATAATTTCGTTGGGTAAACAAACATTTTAGTTTAACTTAACTAAAATGCTTTTTTATTTATTTGTAATGATTTCTATTTGCGTTTTTTATAAGATTAAAAAGTTGGTTATTAACTCTTTCAGCCACGCTTTTTTGTTTATAAGTTTAAAATCAAAACAGTTGCATTTTTACTTTAATCAAGGTTAGTTTATTATAAAAAGTAAGAAAAAATAATCAAAAAATGAAAAAAACACCCCATTCCAAGGTTTTTTGTGGATTGAAGTGGTTAGTTTACTAACCACCGTGGCGGTTGGCATTAAAAATAATTATGATACAAATTTTTGTTTCGTATACATTTTTTTCAAATCGAATATTTTTGACTAAATTTTTTGACCAAACAACCGGAATATCAAAGTAACACTGAATTATATGAATAATAAACACTCTGTGCTTTTTTATTGAATGCGTGAAAGTCTCTTGAAAAAACTGATTTTTACAATATTTTCAAATTAATATACCTATTTATCTAACCAGAGCACCCTGACGGCAAAGTTTTGCAAAAAATTATAAACAATGACTTCAAAAAATATAGTTGTTTAGCAAAATGGCAATATATGCCAATATAGTTTTAAAGACTATAAAAAATGTGGTTAGTAAAGTAACCACCCAACCCCAAAGAGTTAAATAATATAAACTTATAAATTTACGACCACATAGACATTTTAGGTAAAAATAGATTTCCAAAAATTCAAATAAAATTCCTTAAGGCGATGATAGAAGTGCACTTTTACCAAAAAAAATATTAACTCTAAAAAAATAGAAAAATAGTAAATACTGCTCTGTAAATGAAAAATTTTGGATTAGCTTTCATTGACAATGTAGTGTCACGTTCGTGACGGCAGAACATAATTTATTCTCATTAATTCTGTTTCTCTGGCAGCAAACTTTTAAAACTTTGAAGTTCAATGTGAGAAATTAAAAAAAAAAATTAAAAAAATGTTTTCCATAATTTTTTTCGCTAATAAATAAAAAAAAAATTATTTTGTTTACCTAAAAATATTTAAAATGTTAATTTAGAAGTATAATTAAATGAAGAGTATAGCTCTGTTATATCACAACAAAATGATATGTACCTCAAAGGCCATTCCAACGAGATTACATTTTTTCAGGAAACACATTTTTAAAGAAGAATTATTTCAGTTATATTCAAAATTATCATGATTTAATCTGAAAATCTTTGTCCCAGACTACCACTTTCACATTGGCTTTGTTAAAAATAACATAAATTTTAGCATAATGTGCATGGTATTTGAGTCGCGTTTGATTTTTCAAACATGTTTATGTAAACTCGTATTCGCATAATAATCTGTATAACTAATTTTCTTACTAACATGAAAACATTACATTTTAAACAATTTTCTTCACTTTAAATACAATTATATAACGTAACCTATATTTTATGGGGTTTTGGAATTTCCACTTAAACATTTCAGTTGCATTTGCATTCTATTAATAAATAACAGCAACAGAAAAAATCCTTTATCTTAACGAAAAAGAAGAAATTAGCCTCGATACACATCATACCCACTGAAATTTACAACACAGCAAACATTCAGGTTTGGTATTAAATTAAAATGTTAAACGTTTGAAATCGATTTAGATATATTTAAGCATGATAGCTTTTTCAACAAATGTGGAGTTTATTTTCAATTTAATAAATACTTTTAAGCTGAAATGGCATTGCTCCAATTGTGCTCAAACCTTATTCTCAGAAGCATTCAAAGTGTAATATGAAAACATATTATATGGAACATCTGTCATCTTTTATAGATCGAATTTTGAGCTATTTTGCACTTATTATCAATCATTTTAACAATAAACTATAAACTATTTTATATTAACTTGAAAAAGAAGCATTTTTTCTTAATTCCAATGCGAAATTGGTTTGAGAAATTATTAAGAATTATTTTTGATATCAACTGAAAATAACATAATTTTCCAAATGTTCATCTTTGTGTTTGCTTGGCATAGACACCCACACACACATCCATAAGCACTTGTTGTTTTTTAAGAACGTGTTAGTTTGCAAATTGGGAATTTTATGCGAAATATTTTCTAATTAGTTGTAACCACAGGGGAAATTTTATTACTCGTACCAACATCTACTGCATCGTCATCACGTTGCAAGTAAAAGATGAACAGACGAATCGAAGAACCAAAACAAGAAAGAGAAAGAAAAAATTGAGATTAAATAAAATAGAGCTTGGTTACATTACAAAGAACAAATGCAAGTACTCGTAATTACCTAGAGGGGAAGAAATAATAGGCGATTACTATACAGGCGCTCTTAAATATTGTTACGTTTTTACCTTTTACAAACGGTGGTTTATTTCCCTTAAATAAACTATTTTAATTGCAAATAAAAGCGATCAGTAGTTTACAATTTGAAACAACTCTTTATTTATTTAAATTTACACATTTAAATGGTCACTCTCTTTTAATATACACACTTAAATTACACACTTTAAAAACACAATGGTAATACAGTTGATATTAAGTCTAACAGCTCGATTTTTTCCATACTTTATAGTAGAATTTCAGATTACATAGAAATAATCTGTTCAAAATTGTATCAGGTTTACCGCATAATCAACATATTTATTACTGCTTAAAACGGTATTCCGGGGGACATTTGTATGAGGACTAGGTGTAATCATGGACCAGTACTCCCCTTTTTCAATACCAAACAAACCTTGTCAACAGATAGTATTTATGGAAAACTTCAGCTATCTAGCGAAAGAGTTAATATTTTTACTGAACAAATAATAGAAACGTATAAAGGATTAAATTTTTAGAAGCACATCTTTTATTTTTTGTTAAAAAATTATTTAATATTTTGTTGCTCTACTTTTGGTTTTTACATCTTGATTGCATCTGCAACTAGTGGAATCAACCACATTTTTGCAAACGACCTTGTCAATGGAAAACTACTCTTCCAGGATTTTTTCCCACAATATGTCATTACTTTTCGGATTGAAACCCTCCAGCTTCCTCTTAAGTACTCCCCAAAGGTGTTGTTTTATTGGGTTTAAGTCCGGTGACTGCGAAGGCCATTCCATAAAAGGTACCTTGTTGACAGCCAACCAGCCCTTTGCTAATTTTAAGGAGTGATTCGAATCAATGTCCTGCTGAAACTCCCATCTCAAGGGCATCTCTTCCTCCGAAAATGGAAGCATTATGCTATGCAATATATTTACGTATTCCGAGACGTTAATTTTTGCTTTATACAATATACTGGACGGACACCAGAAGAAGAGAAACGCCTACATATCATAATGGATCCATCGCAGTATTTTACGGTCTTTTTAAAAGATACCAAAAGAAATGCAGAAGATTCATACAAGAAATCTTCTTGTATCTTCTTCAAAATATTCCAAAAACTCGTGAATGCTCACGGCTGTCACAGAATTGTATTCCGATTGAAAGTGGAATTATTCTAGAATAATCCGTGGAATTGAATATTATTGGGTTTTCTTCAAGTTTTAATTAACATCTTTATTTAATTTTTGATTTAATAACACAAACATTGCCAATTCAAAATTAAAACAAATTAAGTATTTTTTTTTGCAAATTAACTGAATTGAAATCTAACGAAGGTACAACAAAATCTTAAGGAAGTTGAAATGATGACAGCTTTGTATATAACCAAAATTGGATATCGGGTCAGTTTATCTCTTGATATTACATTTTTATTGGATTTTTTATTTGTATCCAACTACATTTTAAAACCAACGATTTTTAACATTTTTTTGTTCTAGGCGGGAATTCCCAGAATCCCGGGAAATTTCCAAATTAATCCCGATTTCCCGGGAAATGAGAAAGTGTGGGAAAAGAAAAACTCTAATTGTGAGCACCTAAAAGGCGTCAAAAACTCGTTTCATAGGTTGGTCATAGGTTATCTATCATATGCCTTTTAAATTTTTTGATTATCTCATTTGGTACAAAAGTTATGATTTTTGCAAATAAAAAACTCAAATGGCGCCACTGTGCGTAGGTGCAAGAAATTTTAATCATAATACAAATTTCTGCAAAACACCATACAGATTTAAAGATATTCCTAGCATGTACCTTATTTTACAAACCTCTTGAATTTAACTACTTACCCTATCATGATGAAGGACATTTTATATTCATAGCATACAATAAGTAAAAAAAAACATTTTTACTCGAGACTTTAGTTATAATGAATGTAAAATGTTAAACACATTATGAAGAATTAAGGCAATTAGAAATATGTATGTATTTTTGCAGTTTTTGGTTTTATTATTATTAATTAGTTAATGTTGTTTGCCTTTGGAAAATCTCTTGAAATTTTAAAGCTAAGATGAATTTAGAAGTATGTACTTAAATGATTTTAGAAATTCATTTACAAATAGTTTTAGAATTTAAGGAAATATGGGGTTAAAACTACTAATATAATTGAGAAAATAACCACACAGGGTATATTTAACAACTTAAATATGCTTAATTGGCAAAATACAAATCTTAAGTCATAGGGTAACATAGAGACGTAACATATAGACGAGACGTAATTGTCAAAAACCTAAGTCTGTTGTCAAAAACCTAACTTTTTCAACAACAAAATACATCTTAGTCAATGTATTTTGTTATGGTATCAGACATATGATTTGTTGTATTTAAGTTTGACAATATGGAGTCTCTCGTCTCTATATATAATTCTCTATGACTTAAGTTAACTTTAAAACAATGAAATTAATGCCAAAAATAGTTCCCCTAATTGAGGCATGCAACGTTTTCTTTGTTCATAAAATATAGTTCATCGTAATAAATGTATTTAAAATATAGCTAGTAGATATAAAGCTGGCGTTCATTTAAAAAAAATTGCAATAACCCCCTACCAACTCACTAATCATTTTCAAAAGAGATTTCAAGCTATATTCTCATAGCACTTTCCACAAATACCATTTTTAAAAAGTTGCCATTAACACCCACACCTCACGGAAGACAAACAGCTTTTTCGTAACTTCACAAAAAAACAATACTAATAAAAACACGAAATTTTACACATAATATAAACATTTAGTAAAATATTTTAAGTTTTTTTTTTAAGTACACACCTCCGGTATTGTAATCCATTTTGGTAAAATCTTAGTTATCACCAATTTTTTTAAAAAAAACACTTTTTCCTTAATGTTTTTTTTTACTTTTTTCAGCTTGAAAACTTTAATTAAAAAATGTAAACTTTCACAGCTGTTTACATACAAACTTAGTGACCAATTTTCATAAATTTTTGGCATTTATGTATGTCGTCGAAGTGTTAGGAATTGAACCGTAACTTTTTTTTCAAAAATCGAAAGTTGAACATTTGAATTTTTGCCGCAAAAATTTGCAAAAATTGGAAATGGGCACATAGTGCGTTCATGAGCTTGATAATTTTCAAAGTTTTTTTGTTTTTTTTTTAAAAAAAAAAAATATTTGTAATTTGTATTTTCTTCCAAAACAACACATATAATATGGGGTAACATTTGATTTTATTTGTCATGTCACAGTTTACCTTTAATATACATATATTCCATAATTTATACAATTATTCTGAAAGTAAATTTAAATATTTAAAAATTTACTTCATTTAAGAAATAGTTTGTTAATTTTATCTTCAATATTCGTACTACACACAAAAAAATCCATTGGTTATATTTCCTAAAAATTACAAAGTTTTTTAGTTAATATAACAAAAATTTTAGATGATTTCTACTTATGTTCGAAAATTCAACAAAAATGTTGTTAAAATTACCTATAAACTTTTAAAAATTACAAATCAAAGTATAACAAGGAGTCCAACTCTGACAGCAGTACCTAACTCTCAACATGTGTTAGTGAAAAAGTACCTAAGTCTAAATATGTGTTAGTCACAAAAATGTACATGTGTTGATGCCTTTTTAATTTTCACCAGACGCACAGAGTTCTATAAAAATGTTAAAATTTTAATTTATTTAAATTTTCTTCTATTTTAAATACCAGAAATTGAAACTCTGTTCTATAAATTTAATTCTACCACAAATAAAATTATGTGTCAAAAATTAATAAAATTTTTTTTTTTTCATTTGAGCGAAATTAACGTGTTTCGGGAATAAAAGTGTCCTGCAAAGTGTTAAAAAAATTCGTAAAATATTGTATAGAAGTTTAAAAACGTGGTTCGGCCTTTATTTAGTCGGAAAATAATAGTTAAAATTTCAAGTATTTTGATGTGTTTAATTCTCTCACATATATGTTGAATTCACACGGTACCCGTGTATGTGGTTGAGTAATTTTAAAAAATTGAGAGTCGGACTACAAAGTTAAATCATATTTTTATTTTTGGTAAATCATCGATGAAATAAATGTAACGAAACTAATTTTTTAGTTAAATTAACTTTATTATACATATGGGGCATTTCATGTCAAGTGAACCAACTTTTGAAATCGATGTCTTCCGATCGGGATGAAATTTGCACCAAGGTTAGCTCTATTGGATAGTAACTCAGACACAATTTTTCAACAACATCGGTCGAGAACTCTCTGAGTTATAGGGGGTAAAATTTTGACAATTTGGTCAAACAGGGGTTTTTTCTTATCCATGTAACTTATTACCTATTGTTCTTAGCAAAATGTGTCCCAAATAGTATAGATAGCTATTTCTTCGATCTTTCGAAAAAAAATATTTAAAAAAAAAAATAAAAAATTTTTAATATTTTTTTTCCGAAATCAAAAACTTTTTTGACTTTTTTTTAAAATGGGTCCTTTTTTTTTTTTTTTTTTTTCTTAAAATAAAGTTTAGATATTTTCCTTGAACACCTACTTGGTCGCTTAGTGGGATGCGAGTGGGATATCTATCAAAATAAATATTTTGTAACTCAAAACATAAAATTTTTGACTTTTTTTGCAAAATCAAAAACTTTGTTGACTTTTTTTTTTCAAAATGGACCCTTTTTTAATCTTTTTTTTTAGGTCAAACAAAAGCTTAGATATTATCCTTGAAGACCCTTTTGGTCGCTTAGTGGGATGCGAGTGGGATATCTATCAAAATAAATATTTTTTAACTCAAGACTTACAATTTTTGACTTTTTTTTTTGCAAATACGATTTTTTTTCCAAATGGGCCCTTTTTTTAAAATTTTTTTTGTAGTCAAAAGAAAGCTTAGGTCCATTCCTTTAAGATATTTTTAGTCCCTTAGTGGGATGCGAGTGGGATATCTATCAAAATAAATATTTATACCCTACACCACCATAGTGGGAGGGTATTATGCGTTTGTGCAGATGTTTGTAACGCCCAAAAATATTAGTCTAACACCCACCTTAAAGTATACCGATCGACTTAGAATCACTTTCTGAGTCGATTAAACGATGTCCGTCCGTCCGTCCGTCCGTCCGTCTGGTTGGCTGGCTGGCTGGCTGGCTGGCTGGCTGTCCATGTAAACCTTGTGCGCAGAGTACAGGTCGCAATTTTAAAGATATTTCGATGAAATTTGGTACATATTATTTTTTCGGCTCAGGGACCAAGCCTATTGAAACTGGCTGAAATCGGTCCATTATTTCACCTAGCCCCCATACAAATGTCCCCCGAAATTGGACTTTATCGGTCATAAATGTTTAATCTATCTATGTAACTACACAAATTTCGCTTCAAATAAGTTTTATATATACAAAATTCATGTCACCAAATTTTGTTACGATCGGTCCATAATTAGTCATAGCTCCCATATAGACCCGCTTCCGAAAATCACTTTAACGTGCATAAATCGCTTAAAAATGTTGGTATACACATAAAATTCAACATACTTAACATTAATATAGACATAAATAACACCACCTAATTTTATGGTGATCGGTCCATAATTGGTCATAGCTCCCATATAAGGCCCACTTCCGAACATCACTCACGAATATAAATTATTGATATTTTAAAAGAAAAATATTTTTACTCATTTACTTGGTGTAGGGTATTATATGGTCGGGCTTGACCGACCATACTTTCTTACTTGTTTTTAACTCAAGACTTACAATTTTTGACTTTTTTTTTTGCAAATACGATTTTTTTCCAAATGAGCCCTTTTTTAAAAATTTTTTTTGTAGTCAAAAGAAAGCTTAGGTCCATTCCTTTAAGATATTTTTAGTCCCTTAGTGGGATGCGAGTGGGATATCTATCAAAATAAATATTTTGTAACGCAAGACATACAATTTTTTAATTTTTTTTTGCAAAATCGAAATTTTTTTCCAATATGGGACTTTTTTTTAAAAATTTTTTTTTGCTCAAAAGAAAGCTTAGGTCTTTTCCTTTAAGACCTATTTTGTCACTTAGGAAGATGTGAGTAGGATATCTATTAAAATAAAAATGTTGTAACTCAAGACATTCAATTATTGACTTTTTTTTTGCAAATTCGAATTTTTTTTCAAAATGGGCCCTTTTTTAAAAATTTTTTTTTAGTCAAAAGAAAGCTTAGGTCCATTCCTTTAAGATATTTTAGGTCCCTTAGTGGGATACGAGTGGGATATCTATCAAAATAAATATTTTGTAACTCAAGATATACAATTTTTGATTTTTTGGCAAAATCAAAAACTTTTTTGACTTTTTTTTTAAATGGGCCCTTTTTGTAATTTTTTTTTTTTGCTATAAAGAAAGCTTAGGCCTATTCCTTTAAGATGGTTTTGATCGCTTAGTGGGATGCGAGTGGGATATATATCAAAATAAATGTTTTGTAACTCAAGACATACAATTTTTGTGTTAAAACATTTATTTTGATAGATATCCCACTCGCATCCCACTAAGGGACTAAAAATATCTTAAAGGAATGGACCTAGGCTTTCTTTTGAGCAAAAAAAAAATTAAAAAAGGGCCCATATTGGAAAAAAATTTTTATTTTGCAAAAAAAAATTCAAAAATTGTATGTCTTGCGTTACAAAATATTTATTTTGATAGATATCCCACTCGCATCCCACTAAGGGACTAAAAATATCTTAAAGGAATGGACCTAAGCTTTCTTTTGACTACAAAAAAAATTTTAAAAAAAGGGCCCATTTGGAAAAAAAATCGTATTTGCAAAAAAAAAAGTCAAAAATTGAAAGTCTTGAGTTAAAAAATATTTATTTTGATAGATATCCCACTCGCATCCCACTAAGCGACCAAAAGGGTCTTCAAGGATAATATCTAAGCTTTTGTTTGACCTAAAAAAAGATTAAAAAAGGGTCCATTTTGAAAAAAAAAAGTCAACAAAATTTTTGATTTTGCAAAAAAAGTCAAAAATTTTATGTTTTGAGTTACAAAATATTTATTTTGATAGATATCCCACTCGCATCCCACTAAGCGACCAAGTAGGTGTTCAAGGAAAATATCTAAACTTTATTTTAAGAAAAAAAAAAAAAAAAAAAAAAAGGACCCATTTTAAAAAAAAGTCAAAAAAGTTTTTGATTTCGGAAAAAAAATATTAAAAATTTTTTATTTTTTTTTTTAAATATTTTTTTTCGAAAGATCGAAGAAATAGCTATCTATACTATTTGGGACACATTTTGCTAAGAACAATAGGTAATAAGTTACATGGATAAGAAAAAACCCCTGTTTGACCAAATTGTCAAAATTTTACCCCCTATAACTCAGAGAGTTCTCGACCGATGTTGTTGAAAAATTGTGTCTGAGTTACTATCCAATAGAGCTAACCTTGGTGCAAATTTCATCCCGATCGGAAGACATCGATTTCAAAAGTTGGTTCACTTGACATGAAATGCCCCATATGTAAATTGGTCATTAATATTTGTTTTACATTAATAACAAATAAATCTATTTAATAGTATGTTTATTATTTATTAAATAATTTAAAAAGAAATACATAGAGCTGTATGAAAGTACCACCAGTATTATGCGATTAACCATTGTCTAGAGTATTAAAGATTAAAGTAAAATTTACAAACTATTGACATATTTCTTGATACATCAGCTGCTATATCGTCACTTTTTCAAATTACTACGCTTATGACTTTTACATGTTCATCTCTGTTTTGATGTTTCCAACATATTTGGTCAATTCAAGGTCTCTTATCATGTCATATTGTCATAATGTCCTAATATTTCATAATGGTTTTTATTGTTTTTCAAGCTAAAAATGTCCTAAAATAATACTACTCTGTATTCTATGTTTATTGTGTTATCGTAACCAACAAGCAGAGATCTTCGCCGAATGCCTAAGAGTCGGTTAAGTCGAGCAGCCGAGTCGTGATATATTAGGACAATATGACTGCTAAGAGACCTTGTGAATTGACCAATAGTGTAAAAAGGCTTTACATTTAACACACAAATCAGGAAGTAAAGTTGTATGAATAATTTGTTTTGACAAAACTAATCGTGGTGGTCCCTGGGCGATATTCTTGACTGCTGTCAAGCATCGGCGAGTTGTGAGACTTGATTTCAGCGTCTGTTCTCCTAGTTGGTGGGGCTCTGAGCGGATGTCAGTCTGATGGCTAAGATGACAGCCCCGTCATCAAAATAGGATACTGTAGGCTAATCATCTGTTTATCTGAAAATTAATGATGAACGAAACCTTGGGCCCTATGCTCCTTGTAGGTTTTACTTGTCAAAACAAACAGTTTGATACACATATACGCCAACTAGTACGAATTTTGAAAATAAAATTAACAAACTATTTCTTAAATCAAGTAAATTTCCTTGGAAAATCGTATAAATTATGTAATATATCTATATGAAAGTTAAACTTTGACATGACTATATTTTCAAAAAACAAAGAAAAATGTTTTGGTTTTCAAAATGGTCCAGCTCACGAACAGTTATCAATAGACCCAAAATATTTTGGGAGATATCCTAAAACAAACCACGGTTTATTTTAAGGGGGTTAATAAAATCAATTTATTTATTTTTAGCATAAGAAAAACTAAAAATAAAATTTTAATAAATTTTATTGTAATAAAATCAGTTTACAAAGAACTATAAATTGCTTTTCCTCTTTCCAAAATAAAATTACAAAAAATAAAACTTTTGTAAAAAAAACTTAATAAACAAAAACTTCATGACAAAACTAATTTTTTACTTTCAAGACACACAACAGGATCCAAAATATATATATACATATATGTATGTTGTGGGATCTACAACCAATATTAGAAGTCTGGTTATTAAAAAAACACAAAAGCAATATTTTCTTTAAAGAAATTATAAATTAAAATATGTACAAAATATGAATTTAGGCACGGTTCAGGAAAAAATATTTTTTCCTAAAAACTAGTAAAATATGCAAAAGTTTACTTTTCAAGCTTTTTGCTTGAAAAACTTGCCATAGTCCTAACATAATTTTTGGTTATTTTGAGTACTATTTGAAACATTTTCTTCTATCAGAACATCCAACTTTAAACTGACTTCCGTTTTAACACAATTCTAAAATACATTTTTGTTTGTTAACAATCACGACTAACAATTAATTAGCATGACGAAATTTCAATTATTCATGAATAATTTTATAAATCAAATACATGAAATCCTAAATTTATACGCCTCTCAGAAACGGCAAATCACCAACAAAATTGATTTTCAATGAAAAATGATTAAAATTAATTAAGTGTAAATAATTGAGAGATCTTTCTTAGAAAGTTACAAAACAAAAATATTTGTACGCGACTAGAAAAAGATTTATCGTTGTTTTTGTTAACAAAGAACAAAGTCTAAAGAATATTGACAGAGAATAGTATCCTAATAGAAAAAAAAAAACTTGGGAATTTTTTTATTTTAACATTTCATGAGTAAACAATATTTTCTATTATAATTTTTAACACTGTGCTACAGAATAAAACAAAATTATTAAAAAAAATATGCCATCAAACAGACCTATAGTTTTTCTTTCCATATTATTTAAACATGATAAATATGTACATTTAATATTAATTTAGAAATTGTTTAGGGAACTAAATAAAATTTTAGGCCTCAGATAATTTGTGAATGTTTTTTTTTTTAAAGTAGCACTGTGCTATTATTATTTGTTTGTTTTATGTAGGGAATATTATTTTGAAGGTGATTTTTTTCTCTTGAATTTCATTTCTTTGACGTCATAGAGCAAAAGTACAATCAATAAAAAGTAAAAACAATTTTTAATTATTAATTTCTAAGCCAAATACATATTTAATAAAAATAACTTAAAATTTAATTAAAATATAAAATTTTAAATTATTAAAATCCGACAATTAGTTTTTAGATGTTCCGCCAATTTTTAAATTTCATGCTTTAGTTAAGTTTTTTAAGAAAAATATAACGAATGTTATTATAATCTGAGCAGCATCAGCTGTGGGAAGTTAAGAAATTCCAAATCAATAAATCCATTAAATTTCAATTAAAGCCCTTTTTTCTATGAAAAGTATGAAAATATTAAATTTTAATTTTTAGCAAAAAATTATCTGTACATGTAGACTGAAATAGAGTTTTACTATTATATTTATTTTTCTCAACTCGGTTATTTGGAGCACCGGATTTGCTTCATACATACATACATACATACATGTATTTTCTGTGTAGGCTTCTGCTTATGTGGTATGACGAATACCTGCTCCTCAAACTGATTTTAATTGATACTATCTTATGGTCGCACTCCTTAAAAAATCTTAATACCCCGCAAAAATTCTACACATTTCGATCATCCATACAAAAAACATTTCATTTTCAAGGAAAAGTTTAAAATTTGCGGAAGTCACTTTGACTTTGATAGGAAAGACAAAGATTGCTCATGCCAGCCAAAAAAGTTCGATGACTTAGCACTGAAGGCATTACTCCATTAAAATTGTTGTACAAATCAACAAGAGCTTGCAAAATCATTGCGAGTTACACAATCAGCAATTTCAAAACGTTTGCGAACAGCAGGATTTATCCAAAAGCCAAATACAGGGAACCTGTACCGAACGCAACTGATTCGTTTGAAGCAAGCATTCGCCGAAAAACGCCCCGAATATGCGGCCAGGCATGAAACCGTAATATGCCATCATGATAACGTTTGGCCACATGTTGCAATATCTATATTTAGAATGAAGTGGTTGCGAAGTTTTGCCTCACACGCTTTATAGTCCACAACGCTGTCTCTGGGATACACTTCATCTTAGAACAGAGTATCGGATATTGGCTTGATTCGTTCTTGGCCTCAGAATCCATATGTTGCCTGAACGATGGGAAAAGATAACACCATACAATGGCCAATAATTTTAATAAATTTTTATTGTACAAATGTTTCATTAAATGTAAAATTCCTGCATTTTTAAATCATAAACCAATTGGTTTTTATTTACACAGCGCAACAGTTTTGAAGTCATCAAGTGATTTTTCAGAAGAACATGCTATATCTCGGAAACAAATTGAAATTTAGTTTTTCTGTCTTCGACACAATTATTGTTATAGGCTAGGAGAAAAAGTGTATAACAAATTAACAGAAAAATTGAAAAAATTACCAAAATGTTGTGTAGAGTATTATATAGTCGGGCTCGACTGACTATACTTTCTTAAATTTTTTATTAAAATACAGGTATTGTAATGTAACTCGTTCTGCCCCCACGATACTGTCAAAGTTTGTCACTAATTATAATTCCAACACATGTGGCGATGGACAACACTAAACATCTGCCTAATAAAGAGCAGAGCTAAATACAATTGGGGTATTCACGCGGTCTACTATTTAGTCATATTGTCATAGCGTCCTAATATATTATGATAGTTTAAACAAATTTTTGTTGTGTTTCAAACAAAAAAGTTCTAAACTAATAAAATAATTGGGGGATTCAAACGGTCTCCTAAAAAAATATTTTACGACATTATGACAATACGACCTAATAGCAGACCGTTTGAATCCCCCAAATATATGTTTTTTTTAAAACACAACGACAACTATTATAATATATTAGGAAATTGTGACAATATGACTGTGAATACCCCAAATATAAAAAAATAATTAGTATGGTCAAGTCCAATGACGTTAAGATACGTAAGATTATATGACGTTTTAAATTAAACGAACAAACCAAACAACAACAACGACGCACATTTATTTATAAATAAATTACAATTAAACGAAAAACATAAATTTTCTAGTTCTTCGTCTTAGCTTGTTTATATTTTTTTTTTTTTATTTCAGATTTTGTTATTATTGTTATAAACAAAGCGAAAATATACTACAAACAGAGAACAAAGTGAGAGAAGAAATTAGCAGCGTTGTCAACTTTTGAATTTCAAAAATCACTGAGCTCAAGAAAAAAAAACGCAGATTCTTCATGAAAAGCTCCAACAATAAATATTACATTTATTTAATGTAATATTATATGTTAACGTACAACTTTGATGTTGCACTAATGATATGACAATATTTCTTTGGGTCATTGAATGAAACATATTAAAATATGCTGAATTGGTAAACAGTAGGGTATTCGAATTATTCGATTATTCTCTTGTTCGAATAAAACGAATAATTCGAATAAGAGATTTTAACTTGTTCGAATAATTCGATCACACGTTTAAAATTAATCGAATTATTCGAATAATTTAATTTTTTTTAAAAAAGTAAAGAATGAAGTTTTGATGTCGGTTTTTTAATATTTTATTGTTAAAGAAAAACAAAAAAACGTAATACTTAACAATTTAAGTATTGATAATGTTAAACAACATTCGAAAACAAAGTCCATCATTAAATTTTCATCAGAAATATTCTAATCGGATTAACTCCCGAACAATCTACAAATCAATTGACTAGCAAGATCTTTAGGTTCCCTTCGTCTTCGAAGAAAAAAGGTCCGATGACTTCTTCAGCGAAAACAGCACACCATACAGTGACTTTGAGCGGGTGTAATGGCTCTTCGTGGGTTACACGCGGATTTTCAGTGCCCCAGAAGCGTAAATTTTGCTTATTTACCCGATAAGATGGAAATGGGCCTCATCACTCATGATTATTTTTGATGAAGTCACCGACCGATTATTGGTCAAATAAATAGTCAGCAATATTCCGCGTTCTGGAGCAGTGTAGCGTAACATTGTTTATTAACGTGTATTTCGCATGTGTTTACTACACTAATGCCGTTTCAAAATCACATTCTCCATCACTTTCAACTCCACTTTAATCTAAGTTAATATTTTGATTATTAATTGCGATTACTCTAATATTTCGTACCTTTTATTTTCATTGGTTCAAATCCTAAGTTAAACATTTTGAAGGATTTGTTTTTAAAATTGTAACGTCTTGTAGTAATATTTATATATTTATAGAAGCAGCTATCGGAACACTCATCTACAGTAATCAAAAGTCCCTTTGTCTTTAGTTATTTGTGGAATTTCAGAAACAATACAATTTTTGTGAGTCATTATTACTTATTTAAATTTGGAATTATGAAAAATTTTAAGCAATTTAATAAATTTAAATATATATGAACATTATTCGATTATTTTACATAAATTTGTTCGAATTATTCGTTATTCGAAAATGGCCATTTTTAAATTGTTCGAATAATTATTCGTAAGAAATTATTCGATTAATCGAACGATCATTAGTCGAACGAATACCCTAGTAAACAGTATTGGATCACAATATATGCAAATCTTTGTTTGTACTTACCATTATACATAATTTGATGCTGATAATAATTAAATGCATAAATCTTGCATGGTGAAATTTACCACTGATATTTTCTAGCAATAGAAAACACAAAACTAACCAAATCGGCCGAACGTTATAAATGTTTTTATACAAAACAACAATCGGTTCCCGTATAATATTGATGGTGGATATATTTTTTTATACCCACCATACCCGCCGAATATAACACTTTTACTTATTTACCCTACACCACCATATTGGGGAGGGTATATTGGGTTAGTGCTGATATTTGTAACGTGCAAAAATTCTGCCTCTTATATAGATATCCAAACCAAATTCAGTACAAATAAGCTCTGTATAAGCTGAACTCGCCCTACCAAATGGCGATCGGGCAATAATTAGTCATAGCTGCCATATAAGGCCCACTTCCGAAAATCATTATAACGAGTATAGATTTCATAAAAATGTTGGTATTCAAATAAAATTCAACACAAATAAGTTTCATATATACACCCAGAGGAAAAACCACTTCAAATCAATAAAAACCATATTGAATCAATAAGAAACATTAACAAAAGTCTAGTAATATTGAAATTTTTTATTTCAATATGGAAAAATATTAATATAAAGTTGAAAATTATTGATTTATCGTATTTCAATATAATTTTTCTATTATAATCTATTGTAATGAACATTATTGAATTAATATGAAGCGTTCTTATTTTTAAGTTGCAGCTTTTCCCTTAAGGTTTTTCCTTTAAGGCTTCAAATTAAATTAAACATTTTGTTTAGTTAAAATAATTCATGAATATTTCACAAATATAAAGTTTAATGCCACCTTTTAAAAAAGCACTAAAAACAGCGCTAAAAGCACTGAGTTGACAATGCTAGAAGTGATCATTTACAAAATATAGAATAGGATAAAATCGTTCAATGTTACACAAAGAGAGCGATGAGAAATCAAAACAAATAATATTAAAGAAATGCCGGCAATATGTTGGCTACTGCAACAAAAAAAAACAAGTTAAATGACCAATACAAAAACACAGAAGCTGACGATCTCCAGCAATGATCATAATGATGATCACTTTCGTAAACAAAAACACATGCGAATAAAACGAAGAAGATCATAGTAGTACCTACATATTATTTGTTTTAATAAATATTGGACTGAATCGAATTGAATTTAATCGAATTGTAAAGCCGAAGATGAGATTCTCATACTCACTTACCCATACACTCACAACCTATGTCTAGAATATTAGTGAGTATTCGCCTGGCTATGGGCAGAGTAAAACAAATAAACAAAAAAAATAAAATATAATAAATACAAATAAAAATAAAGAAAAAAAAATAAACTAACAGACCTTACAACTTTGGGGATAGTCGGATGTGAACCTTTGGATTAAACGGAACACGTATGCGGATTAAAAGAAAATCGGAAAATAAACAGATAAAAAATAATAATTCGTTAAAAATATATGTAATAAACATTAAATAACAAAAAATATTTTTCAAAAAAAAGGTGAATGTTTTTTTTAAATAAAAAAAAAAAAATTAAAATATATATAAAAAAATGTTAGTGTTTGCAAATTATTAAAAAATAATGCAAAACATTTAATACGGCTATTAGTATTTATTTTTATTGTTTAAATAACATTAACACCAATATATTTAAGTGAGAAATACTAGTAGTCTGCAAAAACGTGCTTCAACTTGTACACGTTTGAAATGTGTGTAAATATTTTTAAAACAAATACAACATCGACATTGCTAAAACTACAGAAAAATAATGATTTAAATTATCGCACCCTATGATAAAAAGTGTTATAATAAGACTTTATGCTTAATTATGGTTAAACTTTTAACAATAGGTTAAAAATGGGGGATTTACAATAGATGTTTTTACTATATTACATGTATGTCATTTTGAAGTGGTGATTTTACTCCATGAAGGTTGTTCTCAAACTCTGCAGCAATTTCAAAATGTTTGCGAGCAGCAGTATTCATCCAAAAGTGGGGAAATTGGGTACCATACCAATTGAAGCCGTGAGACCGTGATGGACGATTTTGCACACTATAAAAGAATATAATTTTTGCAACGAATCATTACTTGCGATGAGAAATGGCAATGGATCCATTTCTCATCGCAAGTAACGATAACCCGAAGCTTGAAAGATCGTACGTGAAGCCCGGCCAACCAGCCGAATCGACACCAAAGTCAAATATCCATGACTCAAAAGTAATTCTCTGTATTTGGTGGGACTAAAAGTGTACTATCTATTATGAGCTGCTGGAATCTGGCCACACCATAATATGGAACCTGTACCGAATGCAACTGATTCATTTGAAGATGCAATTAGGCGAAAAACGCCTAGAATATGCGGCTAGACATGGAACCGTCATACCCTAGAAACAATTTAGAATGAAGTGGTAGGGCAATTTGGCCTCACCCGACTTGTAGTCTAATCAGTGTAACCTGTCAACGTTTTTACAAATCCTGCAAAATGGCCTAGTTTTGCCGATTGTTTTGTTGCTAAAAGTACATTTCACTTTTTTCCACAGTTATAAATATTTAGCAACAGCTACAAATAATTAGAATTCGCAATAAAATGCAATAAAAATGTACATAAGCAAATCAATGCTTCATTATAGCTACTCGCTGTAAAAGCTTGCAAAAATGCCCCATAGAAGCTGTAATGTATAGGAGACTTTTGCTATTCAAATTTTTGATGCAAATTATTATAAAAAGAAGCCACAACTACATAAATTCACTATATACAATATTTTAACACACGAATTGGACAATTATGTTATCTTACGTTATTAAACCCTTGTGGAAGAATCAAACTCGATCGCCAGAATTTCACCACGTAATTGTTTACTCAGATGATTGTTTCTACCAAAACCGCAATGTAATATTCTCTAATGCATTATTGGCTTTTAGTATGGAAACTCACATAACGATTGAACAAAAATGTATAATAAGTGGACATATTCAACTGGAATGTGACTATAGCCATTCCCTTATAGAAAGAAAAATTAAAAATAAGCAAATAAATTTGGCATCGCAATTTGTGCAATTAATAAAGGAGGCACGAAAAGTTCCAGCACCCCTACGCTCACCATTTGCACTACGACTATTTTCTAAATTTTGAAAACATGCCTAAACGATAGTCTTTGATTCGTCCTGGTAAAAAATATAGCTTACTATAAAAGTTCATGAAATGTATATGCTCAAACCTCTATTGGTGATCTTACTGTAAATACGCTATTGGCCTTGCGTATGACTTAGGATCATAGATCTCCCACATAGATCAAAGTCGGCGATTAAAGATTCCTCCCTGATTCACTTCATAAAGAGTAAATAGCAAAAACCACCTACAGGATTTGAAAAGTTTTTACCTGCATATTGCCATCTTTTTTGATAACTTGTTTTATAAGAAATAATTTTTTACATTTCACTTCTGATTTAATACTCTTAATTTCATGAATTATTTCATTTAATAATTTAAACCTGTTATAATTAATTATTTAAACCTGAATTATTATAATAATATGTCTCATATTCAGTTTAAAAAAGCCCTAAATTAATATTTTTTCAAAAATATGAATGAAAAAAGGGCCTATATTAGATAACTTCATTCAAATAAAAAAACAATAAATTTTAAATAAGAAATAAAATGTGTTGCCTCTTTTTATTAAAAATTGCATGAAAACTTTTTTTGTATCTAAAATTTTATGGATTTTATTAAGTTTTTTCCTTAACTTGTAAAGTAACATAAAATCGAGTTACGCCTTTTTTATATTAAGCCATCGAAATACTCTCTGTTGATAAGGTTCGTAAATTGAAAATGGGCAACATGAGTCCATGATTTCACCTTGCCCCCATAAAAATGTCGCCCCGGAATACTGTTTGAGCTGTCATAAATATGTTGATTATGCGGCAATCCTGATAAAATTTTGCACAAATTATATCTAAGTATTCTGAAATTATACTGAACATAAAAGATTTTTATATGAACCTAAATCATTCTACCATCTTTTGTGAGGATCGGTCCATAATTGATGCATAATTAGTTGTCGTACTAAATTTGCTGTCAAAAAATATGTTTCGAAATGTGATTTCAAAGGAGTTTTCAAAACAAAATTTTTATCAAAATTTTTATTATTCCAGCCAGAACAGCTAAAAAAATTTCATCAACTAACCCAACAATTTTTATTCATAATCAATGGAAATGATGGTCAACTTTTTCTAAAAAAAAACAATTAATCTATATGATAGGGACAAACAGAAATCACCTTCAACCGCCAATAAACACATTACGCTTCACGTTATGAAAATATTTGTTTTGCATTCAATTTAAAGTGTTAAAATGTCAACTTAAAACTAAATAAATTTTGAAAAATTAAATACATCAACAACATAAGTACTACAATAATGACAAATCTACATATGTATAATAAATTAATACAAAAGTGTGGTGGCGCGGTGTGAATGAATTATACAAAAACGTTAAATATTTTAAAAATTTTATAAAAGAAACTAAACAGAAAAAAAAATGTTTTTTTTTTTTTTTTCAAAACTAAAACTCGCGTGACTGATAAGCAGCCATAGACTGTCTATTGATGAAATCCAACAATAAAATTAATAAAAGAAACAACAACAAAAATTAACATGTATAATTAAAATGGTTATTAATTTATTTAATGATTTTGTTGTTGTATTTTTTTTCTGTTCTATACAAATAAATACATTTAAACAATAAAAAAAATAGAAATTGATTAAGATTTTTTTCTATTTTTTTATAACTGTAAAATATTTGTTTAATTAAAAACAAATGGTGCAATTATGAAAAAATATTTAGGAAAAATACAAAACAGTAAAAAAAAATTTGAAATATAAAAATGTATGAGTATTTACTA
Organism: Calliphora vicina; assembly: GCF_958450345.1. Classification (NCBI taxonomy): domain Eukaryota; kingdom Metazoa; phylum Arthropoda; class Insecta; order Diptera; family Calliphoridae; genus Calliphora; species Calliphora vicina. Next base: position 120,171,513 of record NC_088780.1, read on the forward strand.
TAAACTGAGTATTAAAATTAAATGTTTATTATAAACAAAATCATAAATACATTAATATGTATAAAAATGCGCTCATTGAATAAATGTTGAAATTAAAGTAAATTAATAATCTTTGTGTATCTTTTTTCAAACATAAAATTATTGCATAATTTATGTTTAATTTGTTTATTACGAAATTTGTTATAACAAATATTTCAGGGAAATAAAGAATTAATTCAAATAACAATAACAGTAATTCAAATTCTAGCACAGTATTCTCGCACTGTTCAATAACACTGTGCACAGCTTGATATATAAAAATAATAAAAACTAGTGAAGAAGTGGGATGAGAGCAAAATATAGGCACACAGTGGTTGAGAAACTTTTTATATTGGAAACAATTCGGTAGCTTGTGAATAATGATTGACTTAATGAAATTTCACATAGTCAGTGCTAAGGTGTTTGTGACTTCATCTGTATTTACAAAGCTTCATAAATGGATGGGCGGCCAACCCAAAGTTATTCACCTGTGGCCTACAAAAGAAAATAAATAAAAACAAGCAAGAGAGCTATATTCGGCTGTGCCGAATCTTATATACCCTTCACCAAATTATACTTCAAAATAAAAATTTTAAATATTTTTAGGTAAAGAAAAATTTTTTTTGCAGTTTTTTAATTTTTTGGAAAAAAAAATTTTCGAATTTTTTTCAAAATTTTAAAATTTGAATTTTTTAAAAAAAAATTTTTTTAATGTTTAGCGAAAAAAAAATTTTTGGTGAAAAAAAAAATCAGGTTAAAAAATATTTTTCCGATTTTGACCCATTGTAGGTCCAACTTACTATGATTTTTTTTAAGTTTTCAATTTGGGCCTCATTGACCCATATTGTCTATATTAATGACTTAGTAATCCAGATAAACATCAAAAATCGAGGTTGTCTTGGTTTTTTCTTATATCTTAGCCATTTGTGGGCCAATTTTCTCGATTTTATATAGCAATCGATCCGGTAGAATTCCCGATATATTGATGTATTAATCATGTATGTAAGTGATTTGGGGACTACGGAAGTTGATTTCAATATATAGACGGACATGTACATAAAGAATAGTTTAAAAATCATGACTAACTCCAATGTTATATGTATTTAAATTTAAAAAAATTAAAAAAACCGATTTTTCGCTAGTTTTTTGGAAAAAAGTACTTTTTTCTTTTTATGTTACCTAATAAATTTCTAGGAAGATGTATAAGGAATTTATACTTTTTGAAAAGCTAACTTTATTACAAAAATTTTTAAAAGAAAAAAAATTAAAATTTAAAAAACACTTTCTTCCTATGTAAAATTCAAATTTAGAGCAAAAAATTCTCAAAACGCATAGTTGATTTCAAAATATAGTAACCCATTTTAGATGGCTCAATATGTTCTTAATTATTTTGTAAAGGGTTAGAATAGCCCTGGTATGGATATAATACAGCCAAAAACCGAAAAACTACCATTTTTGGTATTTTTCAAAGCTTTTTTGGGAATTGCGGGATTCCTGATAACAAATTTCGAAATTTGTTTTTATTTTTCCATTTGGAATAAAATAGTCTATATAACTGTAAAATTTCATTGAAAATTTTTCATAAATAAAAATTTAATTGCTATTTGAAAAATTTGCATCTTTGCAAAGACTCAATAAAAAGCATTTTTTGTCATATTTTTCAAAAAAGCTTTCTATGAACTTTTTTATTGTCAAATTTTATATACATACACATATTTTTGAAAAATATACAAAATGTCCAATTTACATCACCTCCACGTAAGATTACCATGCCCTCAAATCGCTCGTGCAGAATGTTCAATGTGGCAGGAGCTGTGTGGCACTTAACGCCGTCCTGTTGAAACCACACGTTGTTGTCAAAAAGTATCGCATTCAATTACTAATCATCGTCTTGTAGCACTCGCCATTGACGGTGATGGCTTGGCCAAGATCGCCTGCCCAAAATGTGGATTGGTATCGTCTTAAATGACATATTTATGTTTAAAAAAAGTTGGTCACTTTTGTTCGGTTTTTTAGTAACCGAATTACGTAGGATAGTTTTTTTTAATTTTTTATCTATCTAATAAAATTCCAAATCTTACAAATCCGATGCCAAATCTTACGAATTTATAACACTGTTATTATACGCAGAATATTTCTTTTAAACGATTAATAACTCCAACCTCCATCTATATTAATGAATCAGCTTTTAGTAATACTGAAGCATTCTTTTCAAATATTAGCATAATAATTATTAACATTTGACAATTACAAATACCACAGGTTAAATAATTGATCGTTGTCACTAACCTTTAACTGTTTGATATTTGTAAAAGATTAATTTAAACAATTTCCTTTCCTAACTGCAGTTTTGTTTTTCAAAACAAAAATTAAATTAATTTTAATAACTGTTATTAAAAATAACCAGTTTTGTAATATTTTTTACTAAAAACTATTAATAACTTTTTGTGAAACTAAAAGTGTTGACAACAAAAAACCTGAAATTATAATAAATTGTAATAATAATTACAATAATAAAAACAAATTTTGTTTATCTAACGCCCGGCCATTTTGAAATTACATACAATTTAATTTTAGCATTTCCGCTAGTAGATATTCCAAGCTCATCACTAATTTTTATATTTTATTTGTTTGTTAAATAATAAATAAAAAACAAACTATTAATAATTATATTACAACAGTTTGAACACATTTTTTTCCCATGAGTGGTAAGGGCGTACATAAGTTTAGTATTCCGTTTGCAATTTCTACATTTTTCAAAAAAAAAAAAAATTTAATCTTTTCTGGAACAATTTTAAATCATAAAATTAAAGGCTTTGAGAAACATAAAAAATTAAAAAATTTTAAAAAATATTTTATTTTAGTTCCCTAAAATTGATTTTCCATTTGATAGTCTGAACAATTATCTATTATATGCTTTTTAAATTTTTTGATTATCTCATTTGGTTCAAAAGTTATGATTTTTGCAACGAAAAAACTCAAGTTGCGCCGCTGTGCAACGTATACAACGCTATAGTAATTCGGACCTACAATGGGTCAACCGAGAAAAATATGTTTTAACACGAGTTTTTTTTTCACCTTAAACAATTTGTTTATACAAATATTTTTTATATTTGACACAGCCGAAATAATGAAAACATTGGTTTTAAAGCGAATTTCCACAGCGACAGTTAAGTTGATAGAAATCCAATGATTTGAATTCATTTCATAATTTAACCAGTTGAAAACTTTGAACGTTTTACTTAGTTTCCGATCGAAAAATTCAAATTTTCTTTTTTTCCCACTATTTGCATTGATATTCTTATAATATCACCCGTTATCAATCATAAGCAAATAAATCAAACATAAAATTATGACTATAAAACTTAAAATGTTATAACAAACATTGACATTCTCAAGGAAAATAAAATTTAAACAAATAATTAAACAAGCAGTACATTTTTCAAGTTCAAAGTTTTGTTTTTTTTTAATTGATTTAAAACAGAAAATAAAACGAAATAAAACAAAGTGAATAATCTCAACTCACAACAAAAAGGAAAAATATTTTAAAATAAATTAAATAACAAAATATTTGTTTATATTTATACAAAGAAAGAACAAAAAAAAAAGGAAAATGAAAAACTCTTACGAATAAATACATACATATGTATGTTGTATGTAAAAAACATTTTTTGGCAGACTTTAAACAATTTTAACAAAATACAATTCCTATTGATTTTTGGCCTAAAGCCAAACAAAAAGACTAAGTATGAGAAAATGAGAAAAATTCAAGCAGAAATAATAATTGTTGCAAGAAAAATATAATATCAACCGGTAATATTTAAAATATCTTTAGACAATACAGTGTAATAACAATAAAAATAAAAGAAATTTAAATAATCGAGAAATTTCCATAAAGAATATCTTTGTGAACCAGAAACACTTTGTTTATTTTATAACAGTTTTTCTACTGTTATACATACAATAGTTTACTACCGGGTTTACAGCGCCAAGATGTGCACATTGGGCATATAAATTGATTAAAACAAATAAACTAATCATATTTACAGTGAGAAAGTACAAACAGTTTTATAAAATATGTTTGTACTAATAAAAAAAATAATTAAAACAGGTCACCAAATTATACTTTAAAATTAAAAAAAAAAAAAAAATTGTAAAAAAATTTATTTAAATTTTGTTCCCCGATTTTCACTGGTTGCTTAGGCCCAAATGCTTTAGAAAAGTTAAAAATAATATACAAATTAAAATATAGACTGAATGAGAATTACAGACACTCAAGCTTTACTTGTAAAAATATCAAAGTTTAAACAAAACACCAACAATAAACAGTGATTTCATCTTTTCTTACATTCCCTTTATTTAATTTCTGAAATATTGTAGTTGCTGCAACCACTTTTATGTTCATCCCAATTATAAATTTTAGTTTTGTTCGGTGAATTTATCAATAATGTTTAAATTAGAAATTTAGCACATTAAAACCAAAACCTATTGTATTGGGTTGTATGACTTAAACATGTTTTTAATAACTTATATGTCTCACTTACACAGAGAAAACAGATTCGAACAAAAATTATAATAAATTGTAATAATAATTACAATAATAAAGATAAATTTTGTTTATCTAACGCCAGGCCATTTTGAAATTAAATACAATTTAATTTTAGCATTTCCGCTAGTAGATATTCCAAGCTCATCGATAATTTTTATATTTCATTTGTTTGTTAATAATAAATAAAAAACAAACTTTGATTCGTGATACCAATCGAATTTGTTGTCAATTGAATGATTAAGTTGCACACACAGAATTTTTCGGTTCTATCAACAAAAAGTCAGTTGACAAAGTAGAATTTCGGTTAAAGCAACCAAACTTTTATTACCCTTTTTAAAATTTTGTATCCACAACTGTAAAATTCGGTCACTAAAATAGAATCACTCGACTGGCAAAAAATTCGGTTGCTATCACGAATCTGTTTTCTCTGTGACCTTATGGAATATTGTAATGCAAACAGTTTTTTTCTGCTTCGCAAATTAAAATTTTGTTCCAACGAATCGTCATATGCGTGAAGTTTTGTTTCAATTCTTTAATTTTAAAAAATGTACCGCTGAAGCACACCGATTGCTCACCAAAGCTTATGGTGGATGTGTTCTATCGGTTTCAATGTGCGAGAGATGGATTTTTCGGTACAGAATTGCTGGCCAGCCAAAAAAATGTGAAGACCAAGAATTGAGGGCATTACTCCATGAAGATTGTTGTAAAACTCAACAAGAGCTTGCAAAATCAATTTCAAAATTGGGCACCATACGAATTGACGCCGAAACTACGCTATAAAGGAAAATTATTTTTGCACCGAATCATTACTTGCGATAAAAAATGGATCCATTAATATTACCCGAAGCGTATATTAAGCCCGGTCAACCAGCTGAATCGACACTAAAGCCAACAATCTATGGCGCTAAGGTAATTTGTATCTTTGTTGGACCAAAAGGGCCATAATAGATAGCTACTGAAATCTGACCAGACCATCACAAAGAACCTGTACCGAACGCAACTGATTCGTTTGAAGCAAGAATTGGTCGAAAGATGTCCAGAATATACGGCCAGATATGAAACAGTAATATTCCATCATGACAAAGATCGGCCATATGTTGCAATACCTCTTAAAAAGTATTTAGAATAAAGTGTTTGGGACCGACGACTATTTGTTTCAATCTATGCATGACAATGGGTTATAATATGATTAATAGGAAAATAATATGATGTAATATTACGACTATATTTGATTATAATATTATATTTTATGACACTAATAATGATCATAATATGTTTGGACTACAATCATAAATCTTATCATAATAAGCTATATTTACCACAACCTGATAAATATTCTATTATGAAAAAACGGATTAATGTATAAACAAAGCAAGATCGAATTGGAAATTCAAATTTGTACAAACTTTCAAAAATATCTATAAATTCCATATACTATTTTAAATAACAAAGTCTTAAATCTTTTCTATAAGCTATTTTAAATAATAAAACCTTAAATCTTTTTCCATAATTTAAATATATTTATAGAATGAAATAGTTCATTTAACTATATTTTTACAATAAATTTACAAGCCTTCAATTAACAAGTATTTAAGTCACAGTAATTTCTCTTGAAACAACAAATTAATGTCATCATTATTTATTTAAGAAAATAAAATATTTAAATTTTATAATAAATTTAAAATTTAAGAATACAAAAAAATAACTGCCATTCTTCTCCTTCTATTTTCAGTGAGTGTTAAATAAATTCAACATAAAAAGCACTAAAATTAAACAACATGCTAATTGTGTAAATTAAAATCATTCGCATTTTTATTTGTTCTGAAAGTGTAATCAATTTTTCTGTGAAATTTAAATAAAACAACCAAAAAAAAAAGAGTGTGAAATTCTATTAGCAGCCAACTAAGTAGCAACAAGTACAAAAAACAACAATAAAAAATCGCCGTGTCAACAATTTATTTATTCGGCTAAAATTACACTGTAATTATTTTTTTGGAGTTTTTTCGCTGAAGTTTTGCTCGAGTGGCTTAATTCTGTTGATATTAAAACACAATACGAAAAAAACAACAATAACTACTACAAGTAAGTGTTATTTATATATTGTTAAATTATCATTTAATTTGTTTAACAGCCACGAAATTATTAGGGTAACTCTCATTTGCCATATTGTATAACGCACAGTAAAATCGGAATCAAAATATTTTTTAAATAATTCTACAATTTCTAACTGCTGATTCGATTCAGTCTACATTAAAAATTGATAGTTAAACTATAAATAAGAAAATCATATGAAAATCGTATTAGAAAAGATTCAAAGCAATAGAATTTGAGAGTCCAAAAATAATCGATTTTGAATTTGATTTTTAGTTATTTCATAGATTTTTAGTCAAAAACCCATTTACAAATGCTAGACCCTGGGGAAAATACGAGGATGTGTCATGAATGCAATACAGGTTTTTGGATAAAAAATAGTTTTATTTTTAAACATAGTCTCCTTTGAGCTCTATGTACATTGTCCAACGTTTCTCCAATTGTTTTATCCCTTTCAAAAAATAAGATTTATATCATAGGTATATTTTGTGTGGTGTTTTCATCACCACATTCCGCCGGGACATTTCTTCAGGTTTCGAAACTAGAAATAGTCAATCCGCGCTAAATTCGGAGAATAGGGAGAGCATTTCGTAGCCCAATTCATAGATTTTTGCCATGGAAACTGCACTTGTGTGCATCCGATTGTGAGCAATGGTTTCGGGTGTAGAGACCTCAACTGTGCGTCCAGAACGTTCGGCATCTTCCCTGCTTGTACAGCCACAACGAAATTTAGTAAACTACTTGGGTGCCCCGATAGATTAGACGATAGTGTACTGGGCTATCAATCTGAGAGACACTGGGTGTATCTGCAAGCAAAAAACTTCGCAGTTAGTGTTAGTTTTTTTTAAAAAAAAAAAACATTTTTACATTTCATATGCATTCAGTTACAGACCAAGCCTGTCGTAGATTGGGGCAATGAGGCAAAACATGAATGATTTCCTTAATCGGGACTTTCTGACAATCTGTGAATGGAGACGTGCGATAGGCTCGCTTTCAACGCTCGCAAGACTCAGTGTTGCATGTTGACACAAAAACGAACGACAGACCATGTCGCTTCATTTGTATTTATGAGTGGTGTCAATATTGTGGAATCAGACGCTCTTGATGTCGAAAGAAGCATTCAAGTGTCTCGGATTTCTGAAACGGTATAGGAATCACTTCATATCATCTGATCTCCTCACTATTTTCACCACTTATATCCAACCGAAAATAGAATACAACTCCCATGTATGGGCCGGTGCTACAAAAGATATTTTGGAGCTTCTCGATCGCGTACAGCAGAGACCGAAGGTGATTATTGGTGGCAGTAGGATATCAAACTCCATTGATTCGCTGGAGCACCGTTTCACTATTCTATCGGTACTATAATGGAATGTGTTCTGCTGAAATTATGGAACTTGTTCCTTATACCCGCAGATTATTGTGTAATACACGTTTTTCATTGATTGGCCAGTGGACCGCACAACACACTACACGGAAGAATCGTTCTTTAGCCGTACTGTACGTATGTGGAACAAACTTCCTGTTTTTTTCATTGTAGGAAAGTTCAATCCGAATGCCCGCAAACACTACTCCCTTTCCTCCCTCCTATAATCTATTTTCCTAATTCCAACACAATGCTTTGCATGAGTAGGGGTTTGTATTAAACAGTCTAATTATCATGCACCAAAATTATTAGGCTTATATCTATATTACCTTTTTGTCCAGAGACATTCAAAGTTCACCTAAGTGAATGCGTTTGAAATGACCGTATTATATATGCTACCTTTCATGGCTTCATGCTTTTAAAGTACTCTTGTAATGACCTTATAATGATTTTTTTTATACAATTGGATGTTATAAATGATATATATGCAAATAAAAAATTTTTGGAAAATTAAAAATATAAAAAAATCACTACTATAAGTTGTCCAAAAATATTTATTTTCTCCAATTTCTATGGTTTGTATATATTGATCTCCAACGACCTCTAGCCCGAGACTTATATAAAATTAAAGCTTGAAGTCTCAGCTAACGACTTATTAAAAATTCAGCTGCCCATTTTTCCCCTAAAAAAAAATAATTCGTTATCTCAGGAACATTAGAGATATCATTACGAAATTTCAAATAGTTGGAGATGAGGTGTTTTCGAGTTGATTCGTAGTTGTTCAGTTTCCTAGGGGTAATGGGGGCCAATGAGTGGCCCCTCAAACTTGGTCACCTCGGGTCTCAAATTTTTAAAAAAAATCGCCAAAAATCACAAATCAAAAATATGAATTATTTTGTCACCAATTTTTTTATTAATTTACTATTGTATTTAGAATTGCAAAGTCTAAAGGTAGGGTCAAACATGGCAAATACTTGGCGATAATCAGTAAATCAAATACATTTGAATTCTTTTATTTATTTCAAAAACTTTTTTTCAGGATAATTCAAAACAAATATTTAATTTTAATTTATGTGATGCTATTTGAAACAAATGTGTGCTAAAAAAAGTTTTTTTTTTTTGAGTAAATATTTGCCATACCTTAAGTACGTTTTACTTAAGGTATGGCAAATTATTGCATATTTAAAGTTTGTCCTACGATCCCATTTCAGGCTATCTTTCGGACCAATCAAATTACTCCCAGAGCATGACATTATTATATTTTGTAATTTCACATCATTATACATTAAATTACTGTTCAAACGATTAAGTCCGTCTTCAAAACATAAACTCGAACACTCCTCAGCTACGGCTTTGTGAAATTTCATGTCAATCGGATCAGCCAGTTAGAAATTGTTTTATTCTACCCCACTGTGTAATATAAATGTACAATTTTACCATGAACCTCCTTATTGCTTACAAAATATTTTAATTGTATTTTTATAACGATTTAAACAATTTACATAAGGTTATTGTGAACTTTACTTAATTAGATTATCATCCGTTTTTATTTTCGTTTGCTATTTTTTTGTCTATATTGTAGTTACACAGCTGTAGTTGTCTTATTTTTAATAGTTTTTGATAAGTAAAAACATTTGTTATTGAATTGTTGTATGCGCGTTGATAATTAAGTCATAAATAGGTCAATCAATGCTAGGTCTGTCAATTAATCGAGTTTAATCTTGTATAAAATTTCATTAGTTCTTTTTTATTGTTCGAATGAGAATTTATTTTTTAAAATTTCGTTGATTACTTTAATAAATAACCTTCGTTTCCAATCAAAAATAGAATTCCATACTTTTTATAACCATCTTAAAAAAAAGACGGGGGGATATAGATTTTAACATTCGTACGATCTGGCTATATCCGTCTGTCTGTTGAAAATATGACAGTACCTAAAAAAAAGGATCTCTCTGGTTGAAATATTCTACAGACACTCTCTGTTGATAAGGTTTGTTTAATATTGAATATGGGCAATATCGGTGCATTATTTAACATGATTTAACAAATTTTCCCCCAGAATACTGTTTGAGCAGTAATAAATATGTTGATTATGGCGAAAAACGGACAAGTTTCCCCTCAGAAAATGACTTCAACATTCATAATTGCCTTTAAATAATTAATATCGTCATTATAGATTATTAATAATTACAATAAGCTTTCTCTCTATTCATCTTATTAAATATTTATAATCTGTACCGAATTCGGACCGATCCTTTTTCTGTGTGTACATAAAACAGAAATTTAAAGAATCACAATCTAAGAACTAGTAAGGTTAGATCTTTCTGACCTACATGAAGTATAAGTTGGATGAAGTACAATTTATACACAACATTAAGTTTAGGAGTTTGATTCAGAAAATATTCAAAATATTTTGCAAATAAATCTGTCATACCATGTTTCAAGTAAGATTTGTATGTGGGGTTTTCTATCATATACAAAATGTTTGTAATATTGAACACGTACAAAATATTGATTTGAGGTAACTTAAGTCCAGGCTCACTAAATGAGAACGAACATTTTCTTTCTTATTTTATATTGAAAACAATAAAAAAAATCAAATCAAATTTCAATATAAAATAAGAAATAAAATATTCGTTCGCATTTAGTGAGCCAGGCCCTTAGTGACAGTCGGAATAACACTGTCTCCGATATTTCATAAAGCCTGAATAATTAGATAAAAATTGTGAAGTTGAAGAATTCATTAATAAATAATTTTGAATAATAAGTTTGATCGTTAACATATCGCAATGAAATTTGTTACATCCCTACACTTTCACAAAGGTGGACAAAAATTAAACGATTTAGGAAAAGCAAATCCCCCAATTCCCTAAAAAAACTAACTAAAATATACCAATTTTCGTATTTTTTGGAATTTTACACATGATTTGCAATACATTATAGTATACAAAACTCTTTCCCGTTTTGGAATCCCAGCTTTGGAATTTCAAAACACTTTAGACTAAATTCAAAATTTCGATAAAAAAAATAGGTTAAATTCGGATTGACATTGGAAAGCCCCGTTTATGTACCTTTCAAAATATGTAAAAACATAATAAGTTCATTAAGAAACTTTTTTCCTAGGAAGCAAAAAGTAATAGCGGCCAAACGAATTAGAAAATTCAACATTTTCTTAACATTCAAATCTTAAATTATTTTTGGACTGGTAAACTATATGTTGTGTTGTAGCAAATGTTGGGTGTTGCTATAATTGTTTCGGATATTTTTAGCATATTCAGAGATATTTATACATTTGTTTATCTAACTTCATTACGAAAACCTCAACTTTAAACTGGGCATTTCATTCAATAAATATAAAAAATATTCTGTTTATTCATTAAAATTCTCCAAAACACACTGAAATTGAAACCCCCATAATTACTTGACATAAAATTTGTTTGTGATTATTTGTTGCCCCTAGCGAAAGACAAAACGTTAAGCATGTGCCATTACCACTCGAAAGAAACAACATACTCGTGCAACCTACACAGTAGAATACAAAAACAAACAACAATTTTGTATAAAACACACCACACATACCAACAACAACAACATAATACCCAAACACTCTCATGCAAAACAAATAGACAACAATTGCAGCTTGCAACCATTTGAAATGCAACGTTAAACATTGTTGTCGTTTGTTGTTACGATATTGTTTGTTTTCTGTGTATTATAGAGTTTTTATAGCATTTTATCATTCCACACGTGATCCACAACACAGTGCATCAAATATGTATTAGGGTGGCTCTTATTGTATATTTTGAACGCGGTTTTTATTTTAAATAACTTATGTATATATGATTTTGAAGGGCACACATTTGTCATTTATTCTCACTTCGTTATTGAACAGTATAGTGTAAACAATAAAGCTCTTTTGCTTTGAAAATGTCCGATTATGTGCCAACCAAGCGTCATATGTGGGAAGGTTTGCTTTCTTTCAGTAATTTAAAAAAAAAGTGCCGACAAAGCACACTGATTGCTCACCGAAGTTTATGGTAAATGTGTTTCATCGATGTCAACGTGCAACAAATGGTTTGTGCAGTTCAGAAGTGGTGATTTTGACACACAAGACAAAGATCGACCAGCGATAAAAGTTTATCCATGACGATAACCCGAATCGACACCAAAGGCAAATATTCATTACGCTAAGGTAATTCTCTGTATTTTGTGGGACCAAAAGGGTCCTATTTATTATGTACCGAACACAACATATTCGTTTGAAGCGTGCATTGGAAGAAAAATGACCGGATTATGCGATCAGACATGAAACCGTAATATACCATCATGGCAACGTTCCGCCACATATTGCAATACCTTTTAAAAACTATTTAGAAAAAAGTGCTTGGGAAGTTTTGCCTCACCCGCTTTATAGTCCAGACCTTGCCTCGTCCGACTATTATTTGTTTCGAACGATGCAGAACGCTCTCTCTGGGATACGCTTCACTTCAGAACAGAGTCGTCGATATTGGCTTGATTCTTATGACAAAGGACTTACCATATTATGTTGCTCTCGGCTTATGAATATCATAATCTGAATACAACAAATTATGATATAATGATTCATCAAAAAAATGGTTGTCACAAACATATACTTGTTTACTGTAACCATATATATGGTTGATACAATCATGTAAATCGTAAATTAACCATATTATGGTTACCACAATCATTTAAATGGTTACTGTGACTATAATATTGTTAAAAAACTTGTAACAATGTTGAAATGGTTACAGTAAACATGCACAACCATATTTTTGCTGTGGGTGTAGAGCCATATTCTGGGAAGATATTTTTAATGGATTACCATTACCATTTTACAATTTTCTGCACAAATTGTTCTTTTACAATACAAATAAAGTGTGGAAAATTTAAATGAAATTTAAAGAAAATTGTTAAAAACTGTTTTGAAAAATAACATGTTGTATACTATTTTGGTCCATAACTCTGGTTCCAATTGACCAATTTTGCTCATTTTCAATACGAAACATTTTTGGATAAAATATCATCCCCCTAAATCCTTTTCTATAGGCCCTATTGTGCCTTCAACGGACGGACATAGCCAGATCGTCTTAGAATTTTATAAGGACCCAAAATATATGCTTTGTGAGATGTGCGAAGAATATTTCAATGTGTTACAAACGGAATGATACAATCAATATACTCGAAACTTGAATTGAAATAATGTGCAACCGCTAAACATTATCCGATTTTGATTTTTAGATGACGAAGAATATCGAAAATGGCAAAATTTGGAAATAAGGGCCACCCCAATATGTATGTACCTGATATCAGCAACATAAGCATTAACAACAATTTGCATGGTTCAAACACACGGATTGACTTTAGGCAACTTACCAGCAGTCAGTATTCTCAAAAATTGTATACTTGTTTAGACAAGTTTTTGAGTGTTGCTGCTACGTATTGAATAATCGATAAGTTGTAAAAATGAAGGAGGAAGAAGAGACGCGTTGCAGGTTTCGTTACGTTTTACGATTGTAGATGAAGATGCTGCTGCTGATGATGATGCAGCAGAAGAGATAAAGATAATGATGATGTGTTGCACCTTTTTACATCTTACAGTTGCATACACGGTTACCATTAATGCTTTAGTTGTTTTGCTGTTGCCTGATTATATTGCTGTTACAAAGTGTTATACATGTTTATTGTTGACTGCTTGGCTGGTTTGGTTGGAACGTTGCTTTAAACTTGTTTGTCTGTTTGTTTAGAATCTGGTATTAAATGTGTGTGTGTGTATATTTTTAGCTCCTCTATTCGTTGCACACTACAGCAGTGTACTTTTATTTTACAGCTTGTTTATTTTGTTGTTATTGTGGTTGGTTGGTTGTATGGTTGTTTGTTTGTTGACAGTAGTGTCGGTGATGTTGGCGATGAAGGTACTGCTGCTCTTGCTTTTGCAGCTACTTGTACTAAATATTGTAAGTTGTATGGGGTTCATCTTCTTGCAACAAAAATAACAATGACGACTTCTTGTATGATGTTACAAAAATAACTTGTGCTAGTATGTGTTTATTTATGTTTGCCAGTGACTATTAATGGGGCCCTACTTGTAGGGAACCAAAATAAAACTGTTGTAATTTACCAACTAAATTGTATATTTTAAGATATCATTAGATTCCGATTCGCCTAGCTCTTATACAACTGGGTCTATTTCATTCTAGCAAATAAATATGCCTTACAATGTCTAAAAACTTAGTGTTTCTTTCGAAATATCCCATTGCATTCCTATTGATAATACAGATAATAAATATATTTAGAGTTGAACTCTAGAGTCTTTTATTTTTCAATTCTTAATTCGGTTCAATTTACTGTGAGATCACTTTGTGAATGACTTTGAATGATCAAATGAAAATGAGATTTTGTATAGCATTCAAAATTTATTTTAATAACGGTGTCAAAAGTCTTCTGTATATAAATTCAATAGTCTACTTAATTCGAAGCAAATTTATCGTATTCACAAAGTATCCTGCATACTCTATTCAAGGTTTTGTATGTCCTCAGTCAAGAGTCATCCGTATCCGTTCTCATCAAATCAAAATCTATGCAGCGCACAGTATGGCAGAATCAAAATTTTTTGGAAATAAATCTGTCATTTCAAAACGGCTGGTCCGATCGGGGTAAAATTTTTAGTAAGGTACCTTCAATATGTATAATTTTTAAACTGTACCATTTTTATTTCCCATCCGAATTTTATATTTTTGGAAATCGCTCAGCTAGGTCTTGAAAAAACATTCCGAGAAATTTTATCATACCTTCGTCCGCTTTTTTAAAATATAGGGCGTTTTTTTGTACCAAATTTTTTTGGAAGTCAATCAGTTTTGTTATCTATTATGAATCCAAAAATAAACGATTTCCAATTTAAAATTCAAAAACTCTTTTTTATAAAAAAAAAATTTAGTATAAAAAACATGTCCTATTTTTCGAATATGTCGCCCTACGCCCTTCGGAATTTGACAAATTTACGAATCATCATATGTGGGAAGTTTTTCTTTACTTCTTTAATTTAAAAAAGTTTATAGTTTGGCACGGAAGACAAAGATTTTCATAAGACAGACACAAAAGGTTTGAATACCAAGAATTGGAGGCATTAATCCATGAAGATTGTTGTGAAACTCAACAAGAGCTTGCAAAATCATCCATAATATATATGTACTTTATATAAGTGTTACCACGCCCACTTCGAGTTTCAAAATAATAAATTAACATTTCTAGAAAATCGGCCCAGCCATCTATAGACTTCAAACAAATAAACAAACCAACAATCATACATAAATGCATTTTAATACATAACGAAGATATAGATTATTCAGGCTCGAGTCATATACATTTCTAAGAAAGAAAATTTAATTTATTAGAGACATTCGCAGAATGCTATATATTTTCGACCCCATCTTCAGGATTTATTCTGTGTAAACATCATCTATTTTATTTTCAGATTTTTTTTGACTGTACAATGCTTGTTTTTACTTATTGCAGTCAAAACTATCCACTTCACAAACTTAACTTGTCTTCACTATATAGTTTTATGTGTCCTCTAAAAAGACATTCACAACTTTCTCTTCTATATAGAGCAGATACAGAGACTTCTATCTCTTCCGCACAAAACTATTTGTATCCTTTCTACATCTGTGTCCTCTAAATTAGCATATAAGTAAGAAATATGAACAACTTTTATGACTCCAAATTTATGGGGCCATCCTAATCGGAATGTGTATCTGAGTGTGAGAATGTGTTCCTTCTCTTCATTGGTTTTTTGTGTGTATTTGTGTTTTTTTTAAATCTTTTCTACGTTGTTAGTTACGTCCTTGAGAAACATGCATGAGGATATGAGTAGTTTAGATTCCATTTTTTTCACTACTGCTGCTATTGTCTTGTTACTTGAGGCCATAAAAAGCAACAACAATAAAAAATATATAGCTCTGGTAGTTTAGTAATAAAACGAGGGTCACTTGAAGATTTTCAGTTTAAGAAAATGCAGACTTCCTACTGGCTATCATCAGTACCATTATCTAGATTCCTGCACACGTTTTCCAACCCTCGTACCTGATTCCTTTTCACTACTTTTTGTTACCCCTTTAAACACATCACAACACAACAAGTTCATATGAGTAAAAATATTAAACGTGTCAGTTTTCAGCTTGGTTCTTAGTCTATAACTAAAAGGCTTTTAAAATCCATTTTAAAAATAGAATTCAAAACTACTCATACACTCGTAGTGTGTAAGCAAGTGTTCAGATATCTTTTTTTCTCTAATTTTTCTTCATTTAATAAAACTTTTAATTCTTTTTTTGTTTTTACTGTGTACACTTTAAACACAGCTATAACCGAGTTTAAAAATAAAAAAAAAAATTATTGTTTTATGTGCATAAATAACAAATCGATTTAATCGTGATTTTATTTTCTACTTTATTATTTTACTCGTTTTTTCATTTAATGTTTTTCTACTCTCGTATTGGACACACGCTTAAAAATAGACTAGAAACATAAATTAAAATCAAATCAAAGCGAAGTAAGTGTACACAAAAAAAACAAAGACTTAATTCACATTTCTGGCACGTCTTGCAGTGGTTGCGGCAAAAGTCTCAGTGGATAGATAGGATTATTTATATAGGCGAAATAAATAGTTTTTTTTAGTTTTATAGCTAAATTAAGTAGTTAAGTAAAATTTAAATGGTAAACTTTCTAATCAAAGTTTAGTTTAAAGTCTTCTTTTCTGTATAGGAAATTGTAATGATACTGAATCAGTCTTAGTCTAGACCTATGTCTAATCAACAACTTCTTACCTGGTGAATAATTTTCAAGGGTAATCATGATATAATGGTACCTATCCTACTATTCCAGGGCCACAAAAAGGGACCAAGTAAAGCAAACCCGTTTTTCGGTTAACCGGTTTATAAACACTAGCTTATAAGCTAAAAATCATGACTACCTCGATTATTTTACCTATTATTTATTATTATCTTAAACTATATAATTTGGTTCAGGGTATATCAAATTCAACACTGCCGATCATATCACTTTTACTTGTAGTTTTGGAAAAAATGCGCATAGAAACAAAAAAGTTGGTTAATGAATCTAAATTATAAATTTTATATTTTTGTTCATGAAAAATCTCAGTATTATAATTTTTTAGTTTCTGAGGTAAATAACGTCCGAAAAATTCATAAAATTATTTAATTTCACAATACTATTGCGCTTCAACTCCTATAGTTTTCGCCAATACCAACTAGATATACAAAAAGTTTATATTTATTCATCAGGATCTCCAGAAACCTTGCGCTCTTTTGAAAAATTTTAACATTTTTTATACATTCCATGTAAAATGTGTTTTGGAGAAAAAGTAAAAAATACGGCCATTTTTTTCATGTTCCAAATTTGGATGAGTGTAACTTTTTATAGAGATCAGATAACAGTTAGCAAGTTATTTTTATTGAATTCGAAATTTTATCGCAAACATGATGATATTTAAAAAAAAAGTTCGAACCTCCATAGTCCCGCCATATCTAAAAAACCAGAAAAAATTAAATAAATATTCCTAAATATCTCTGGAACTGAAAGAGATAACTTACATATAGGGTAGAAGGGGGATCATTCGCCATAGGGGCACATCTGCCAACACCGAATAACTTAAAAACCGAGTAATCGATTTTGTTACATTATCAAGTTATGTTTTCGTTTATCGATTATTTACCATTTACAACCATTCTTGATCATTTGACATCGGATCAAATTTTATGAAAAAAAAACCATTGGAAATATTTTTTTGTTTTTAAATTTAAATGACAGATGACAAATTAGTCAGTAATTTTCCTCATTGCACGTACTATTTCTATCTCCTCTAGCAACATCAATGTCAGCACGTGTGTTCCTAGATGAAGTATGGGTCGAACAAAGAGGGAGCATTGTAGTACATTGTTTATAAGGATTATGATTTTTCGAAATTTCTTATCAAAACAGCACATCCTTATTTTTGCACAGTGAATTATTTATATTAGCAGATGCAATTAAAAAACATTGTAATGTTGATTTTCTTTACTTAACTATTACTCATAACTACTTATTGAAACTATTTTGCAACTTTATGCATAGATATTTCTTATTTAAAAACACAGAGAAAATACCAGAACTTTAAAAATTGATTTCAGTTTAACGCAGTATGAGCATTTCCTTCAACAAAGTACTCTGCTCAAACAAAATAAACCATTTCGTTTTTACAATGTCTACATACGTAATTAAATCCTCCCTCCTGCTGGGTTAAGGTGACATGAATTGCATTTCTTGCTTAACAAAACAGAAAGAATGCAACAAGAACTTCTTGACATCAAGAAATACATGACAGAGTGAGGAAAAAAAATTGAATGAATAAAAGGAAAATAGAAGAGAAGAAAAGCGAAACAAAAAGGAAACTCATTTAACTTAATGGAAAATTGTCATATCATGTTGTTGTTGTTATTATAGTCGTAGTTTTGCTGCTGCTGTTCCTGTTTGTTGCTTTAAAATTAATGCAATACAAACTCTCAACTACAAGATACTCTTTGTGAATACGAACAATATATATGATAAGGATGATGTGTTGGCTCATGATGAAACTGCTGGCGGTGAAGATGTTGATGTTAATGTTGGTGTTGTTGACGAAGATGAAGATGATGGTAATAATACTTATTTCATGTTATAAGCATAAAATAATCATATACAGATTGCTTTTGGTATTCACTGAAAATTTTGCTGATAAGACATTAATGCAATATGATGTGATGCTGCATGTACGATTTACAGGACAAGCACTTCTCTGCAGAGTTCTTGTTAAACTTATGTGTTGAATAAATAAAACACTTGTATATTGATATGGATTTCATTTCATACGTGAAGTCCCTTTTTAAAGTCGCATGAATTTAATGTTTTGTTTTATTCAGTATATGGCTACATCAGTTATGCTACTTTTATTTGTCGTAAGAAATATATAATTTAACTACAATATGTAAGAATATTTTGAAGTCAATTAAAATAATTTTCGGCCCCAGTTGATACATTTTAAATTAAATAATTTATATTAAACTTCGATAACTTTTAACATACATATGGAATTAGAATACTAAAATCGTATATAAATTTAAATAGATGGGCAAAAACCCTTTTCTTTTAAAATCTATGAAGCCAACCTTAACTGTTCATTATTTCTTAAATGTTTATGATTTTCACTGTTTACTTATAGTTTCCTAAAGTTAAAAATATATAAAAAGAGCGTTTTCCTTTTTAAACATTTTTTTTTTTAACACAAATTTTAACTTTTGGATTTGGGGTTCTGTTCAGCAGACATTGAGCAGCAATATTATTATAGACGTTATTAATCCGTCAACATCTGATAAAAAGTTATAAGGTGGTAAATTTGGATGCCAACAGTTTGGTGATTTTTTATATTTTATTTTATTTTTTGACCAGTATATGTGGTATCCTTAACATAGTTAGACGCAAAGACATCTGTTAAAATCAAAGACATCAGTTCAATACATATATAACTGATGTGCCCGCATTACCAACAGTGTATGATCACTTTAAAAACTGAAAGAATTCGCATGATTTCTTTTAAAAATACGGTTATTCAAGAGGCTTTTCAATTGAGTTTTATACCCTATACCACCATAGCGGTGTGCAGATAATTGACTCAGAATCTCTTTCTGAGTCGACTGTCCATGTCCATCTCGCAAAGTACAGGTCATACATTTGTTTCAGCCCAAACTAGATTAAGGGTCGGACAAAATTGTTAACTGAGTTTTTATTAACATTGATCGAAGGTGCCACCACTCTGCTATGTATTATTAGATATGCTGTTTTAAAACCAACTGAATTAGTATTTTTTGGAGAATCCTACTGTACATTCAAATATTTTTATTTAATTTTTTTGAGAAACATTGTCTTTATAAGTGAGTGTGTGTGTTTGTTAGTCATGTGTTTAAATATTTGATTCGTTAAGAGCTTGTATGCATGCGTGCAGCATTTATTGACGATAAAAATTGCAACCTAACACTGACACCATAAAATATTACCGCACAAATAAGCAGCAGCAACAACGCAGCTGTTGTTGCAGCTTTGAAAGCAGCTACAACAAAGAATGAAAAATAAATTGAAAAAAAAAACCAACAATCAAATGTAAACAACAACAGCAACTGCAACATAAAATAGTGACCATTAAATGATACAAAACAAGAAAAAATACCAGAAAAACACATGAGCAATTGTCGAAATGACACAGAGACCAACACTAAACGCCAGCAACAACAACAACAACAGCAATCAACTGCAACAGCATTTAAGTTGGGTGATGATGAACTAAGCCTGGTTGGGCCGGACTGTTCTTCTACAATTGCCAGCCAGTCACGAGCACAAGCAATATAGAGGCAATCAAAACCTCATCGACCATACTAAACCACTGAATTTATGACTGACTAACTGACTATCAGACGAACTGGCTAACTCACTGGCAGTTGGTCAGTCCCTCTGTTTGTGCTTGTTAATGTATGTGCAATACTGTGTGCATGTTCGTGAGTTTGTGCATCCCGGGTGATTTGTATATGATTGCACGAAAGTGCATCACGTGACTATTTACTTAACAATTTACGTGGTGTTTATCATCTCTCTGCATGAAGCACATATTTTTTATTTGTAAATACATGCATGTTAGGGTAGTCCATATTTTGCACTTTTTGGATTTTCAATGCTCTCAAGGTCTAAAATTGTTCAAATTCTTAAAATTTTAGCAAAAACAAGTAACTTTTAGAGGTTGAAAATTTTATTTGAATTTTCGAGTTTTGGATTTTCAGAATTATTTAAAAAATTAAATAATGAAAGAAATTAGAACGCTGTCAAAAAAAACCTAACTCTTTGGATGTATTTGTATCATTTTATTTATATGTATTGGTTTTCAAACCACTTTCACCACACTCATCAAACACACAGAGTTGTAAAAAAGCGACATTAAAAATTATAACAAAATTTTATTACAATTAAATTTAAAAATTCAAACAATTCTCAAATTATTTGATTTATATTTGATCTGGAAAGGTTTTAGAAATAGATTTTTCCGCTTTTTATTCCATAATTTCTGCAAAAATTAAGCCGAAGTGAAATGATCGGAGGCGGCTTAAATGTCGGCTATGATTTGTAAATGTATTTTTATGAAAATACTTACTATTAAAGTCGGACTAACAATGTTAGCAACCTTTTCAATGCGTGATTGTTTTAAAAATAATGTAAAATAAAAAAATTTAATTGAAGTAGAAGTAGATAAAACTATTTCACAGAACCAAAGGCTCAAACAGTCATATCTTCATTATGATATTTTGGCAGTATCGTATACATAGTTTAGACTTGCGGTTTTCGAAAGTCATTGAAAACTTAAGCTTTTTCTGTCAAATTAAACACCCGTGAAAAATGATAGTAGTTTCTGTTTTCTTTTTCTTAAAATCAAATTATACAGATATGAATGAGCTGGTTTCAGTAATATGACAATAAAGAATTTTTGTGGTTGGAAAGAGAGACAAATAGAAAGGCAACGGTTGGATATACCTTTTTTGACAACTGTAATTTTTTACATATCTGTGACTTCAATTGAAAGTTTTATTATTTTTAAAAAATTGAGTCACATAAAATCATAACAAATTCTATTTTCAACTAAACATGTTGCAACTTAACATTATTCTACTGAAACACAAATCAATTATTTGTTTTCTACATAAAACAAAACAATGCAATACTTCAAAACTAATTCCGCTTTAATTCATTTCAAATATTATTATATTGTTTTCTATAAAATACCGACAAAATAATATTTTATTTTGCAAAACATTTCCACTCACATAATTGCTTTCAGCGACGCTGATGATAATCGGCGGCTTTCTTTGAGCCGACTCAGCTATTAAGCCGGTTCGATTTGAGAATTTAGGACGAAAAAATACCTAGAAAAAGTTTATTAAAAATTAATAAAATAAAAAATAAAATAAAAAGTAATGCCAAATTAACTTGAATTTCGGTAATATGAATGACAGTTAAAAGTAAATAAAGAAAAACAAAAAAAATTGCGCGCTAAATAAGTAGCTAAAATATCTTAACAATTATTTTAATATTAACATTTTGGTAGTATTTCAAACTAACGCGCAAAATTACATTAATTAAAAATATTGATTCGTTGATTGTAACCAGAGAAGTAAGGAGAGAAAATCAAAGGATCTGGCTGATCTAACGTTATTTACAAAGTTATCATTTTTGGCGTCCTAAATTTTCAAATCGTGGCGGATTGATAATGAAAAATTTAGTGGCGGCTAACTACCGTTTTTGAGCCGATCGGCTTGTTTCTCAGGCACCCAACTAGTGATTTCCCCTATCAGTTAGGAATACAACTAGTTACATAAATAGTTACGTGACTAATTATTTTAACATGTGTGTGTCCTAAGCAGGGAACCTATTGACCCTACACAGATTACAAATAGTGTGTCTAATATCTGGTGCGAATTAGTCAACGCATTGGATTCACATATCGGTTACATAGGTTACCTTACTAGCTACGTAACTAGTCATTCTAACATGCCTCAAATAGTCAGTTAAAAATACATACATCTCATAGACAGTCCAATAACTGATTGCTTGTAAACGAATATTCCTGCTACTACTCTCTACTAGATTACATATTGTTTGTAAAATAACAACATCCTAAATGAGAATTCCTGTATGAGAATTATATCAACACAATTTGTATAAAACCAGTTTGTACGAATTACTCAGAAAAAAAGTACAGTACAAAATAATCGCTTTAAGTGACTACACCCTAGAATCAAATGCAAATCCAAAATTTTACATTTTCACAAATTTGTTTTAACGAAATTTCAAAAACTTGAAAAATTTTAAATTTTAATGGTTGTAAATGGTATGGGTTAGCGTAGGAACAGATTTATAATCATAATCACATAATTTAACGCTATTTTCTGATTAACACAATGTTCAAGTATTAATATTAACTAAGTTTTTAAAAATTGGTCAATTAGTTATTAAAATATACATGAAAACGTAAACACATTTTTTCAAATATATCCATAAATTTCAATTATCACGAGAACCCCCCATGGTCCCATCCAGAATTTTATATTTATTTATAATCGTGCAATGGCTCATATTTAAGGAAAATATTTCCGCTTTCTAGAAAAAACTTTAAATCCTACGATTTAATATCAGATGAAAAATAATAAGATCAGCTTTGAAGTTATTAACAGCCATTTATAATAATTACTCTGTAATTATTACAGAGTAATTATCAGAGAAACCAAAAAATGCAAATGCATGTTTTTTCTGGTGAGTCTAATGGACATATGGATAAGATATTTACACGTTTCAGAACTATTTAAGAATTTTGGCATCGATTTGTTAGTGCATATTTTACCCTTAAAAGCATATTTTTGCATATATTTGTTTTAGGAGCATATTTATGTCATATTTTTGCGTTTTAGAGCATATTTTACTGTTTAATAGCATATTTTGATTTTATCAAAAACAAATTTTGTCTTACTTATTCTTCGCTGTTGTGTTACAGGTTTTTACTTCCTTTGTTTAAAATTCAAAATTGAAAAATATATTTTTTTAATATAAAATAAACACTATTTTAATAATAGCGCCATCTAAATATCTAATTTTAGTTCTAATTCAAACTCAACCGTTCTAAGTGTTAAAGAAATATTATCTTTTAAATTTGCTCTTATAACATCAATTGATGCCGAAAGAACAGTTTCTATGTATAAAAATGTTTTCAGATCCAATAGACAACGATTTTTATTTGAAAATTTAAGTCAACATTTAGTAATTGCAATAATAACCTTAATTGAAGAAGTGACTTTATATTTATATAAAATATCATCAAAAAATACCTCTCGAGGACTTTTCATAACTTAAGTTCCTATTGTTTTTATGTTGCTTTACCTTTTTAGAAATGAATTGTATTGATTTTTTTAAATAAAAGTATATTTTTTGGTTAAAAATTATGTAAAAGTTTGTTTTTTAAGAGCATATTTTTTAAATTTTAAGAGCATATTTTAAAGTTTTTACTGCATATTTAAAGCGCTGAAAACGTTTTTTTAGAGCATATTTCCAGTTTCCCTGTAATTATAATAATTGCATTTCAAAATTTTTTTGGAAATTTCAAAATTTGTTTTTATTTTTGCATTATAATAGAAAAATATATGTATATAACTGTAAAATGTCATTAAAAAATATCCATAAATAAAAATTTAATTTCAATTTGAAAAATATGTATCTTCGCAAAAACTCAATAAAAAGCAAATGTTATATATATTTTAGAAAAAAAGACAAAATCCCCTATCCATTGGGTCCAAATGACCCTCAACATTTTAAAATCACGAAAACATATTCAAATAGAGAGTAATTTTGAACATCTGGTACGGAAAGACTGTGCTATTGATATTTTTTTTCATATTTTTATTCCTTTTTATATTTTCAATAAGACCCAATGAGATGATCAAACAATTTTTGAAATTTGTTTAACAAAATTTTTAAAAATTTGAAAATGGAATTTTGAAATTGCATATCTGCGAATAGATTAACAAAAACTCATATACAAGTAACATATGAACATATTTTATGTAAAAATTAGCTTTTATTTTAATATTTCTCAAAATTTGTTAATTTTTTTCCTACATTTCTTGTTCTAGTGGCCTGAGACACTTTAATGGTCAGGGGAATTTTTAATAACTTTAACATTTTTTTAACCAATTTTTGTCTTTTATATCTCATTACAAGGACAATTACATACACATTTTGATACTTTTATATTAAATTGCAAAAGTAATTGCAATTTTGACAAAAACTGAAAAATAGCATATTTTTCCCTTGTAAATGTTCTCACGAACTTTAACCCTCGTGCGGTACGCCAATTTTTCAACCGATTGGGATCAAACTTTTGGCAAATTTTTTTTATCCTAACTTTTGAAACAGATGAGTTTTCAATTTTTCCATACAATGAAGGTCCTCCTTAATATAAATATGTATTAATATGGTATTTTTTTTATTTCTTGTTTTAAAAAACCATCAACACAGGATTATGCATGTGTATGTTACGTTTTATGCACCCTACTTTTAGCTACAGTAATATTGAAGTTTTATTTCCTACATAGCGAGTCTATGTCTGGCTTTCAATCCACATTTTTACTATATAAAAATCTTGATGACATTCCTTCCTTCAATTTTGTAGTTTTAAATAAAACATGATAAGTTTAGACAGAATGTCTGAGGAAGCCAAAATTCAAAAACTTGATCGAAATATTCATTGCATACGAACAAAAGTATATAATATTCAGGATTCTTATGAAATTCTAAGACGATCTTGCTATGTCGTTCCGTCTGCCTGTCGGTTGAAAACACGATAGGGCCTAAACAAAAGCAGCTAGGTGAATGAAATTCTCCACAAATACTCTCTAGTGATGAGGTTTGTTTGGTATTGCAAATGGGCCGCGGGATAGTGTTTGAGCACAAATTAGTTCTAAGTACTCCGAAGTTATGCTGTTAAGTATGACGAAAATCCGAAAACATTTGTCCCCAAACCCCATAAAAGGTCCCCCTTAGAAAATTACTAGAACATTCGTAATTGCCTTATAATAATTGATATCGTGATGAAATTGGACATAAATAAGTTTTATATAATCTTGAATCTTTCTACCAACTTTTGTGAGAATCGGCCCCTATATCAGAAAAATATTTCATTGTCAGATATTGATAGTGGGTATACAAGATTCGGCACAGCTGAATATAACACTTTTACTTGTCTATGTTTAAAAGTTTATTTAAACATATTGTTTTTTATATTCTGTCATGTTAAAGCCACAAAAGAACCTGACACACCAACAATTTTATTTTTATCGGACATAGATTTATACAGTTTATGAGTTTACATTATTTTAGGAGAGTTTTTTAATGGTTTTGCGTTTTCTTGTACATATATTTATTTACTACATATTTTATAGTTTTATTTTATTTCGCTGCATGCTTATTATGTTCATAACAAATTAATAATTTATACATTTTTGTTTTGCTTTTACTTTTTAGGTCCTTCTAAGATTCTACATTTAAATATACATTAGGCGTAGATGATATAAATGGTGAGTAGTAAGTAGACTATAGTGAGTAGTAAGTAGACCATAGTCCAATAGTTAAAAAACATTTTAAAAATATTTGTTAAATTTTTTTAAAAGAGCGACACTGCAGGATGAAAAAACATTAAGAATCAAAAATTGACATATTTAAAATTTTTTTTTTGTATAATGTACACTCAGGGGATACCTTTATATATGAAGTGTTTATGTTTCAATGTTATGTGCTGAAGAAAAGAGGGAGTAGTGTTTGTGGAGGTGTGACTATAATTGATAAATATTATATTCCGCCGGGAAAACGTTGGCAGGTAGTAGGTTATACCTAACACACACACGTAAAGACCTTTATTTACAACTTTGATATACATATCTGGTGACCCCGACTAAAATTTCAGGCAGCCATTTTCGTAGAATATTTAAAAAATTAAAACTTTCACCAACTGTAAACAAAATTCAGACCAGGTGCCCTCAATTTGTTGGACAGTGAAATTTCTTAAACGTGTATTTTGAAGTTTCTCAGCGGGAGCTAGGTTTTGATTTTAGACAAATACATTCTCTTGGTAATTTTCTTAGGACATCTTTGACCTTTAAAATTATTATTTCATCACGATACGTGAAACGGGATTTTCAGTTTTTAGAAATTCAATCTAGTTTGAATTTTATTTAAATCAAACCTAAATAAACGAAAAAATCAAAAACATGACAAATAAATAAAAAAAAAATTGTATAAAATATTGCAATTATTTTAGTAAAACTTAAAATACTTATCATTTTTTTTTTTAAAATTACATAAGTTCGAGTATTTTTGATATTACAAGAACATTTTCCCAGTAAACTATTCGTATTTGGATAAAAGTTGTTTAATTACTTTAATATTTAAAAATATTTTACCCGAAACCATGATACAATAATTGTAGAAGGTAGAATCACTAGGGAGAGTTTTCAATATTTACCCCCATAACGTGAAACTTTGATTTAGATTTTTTTCATATTTTCTTTTGTTTGACGTAACAAGAATTCTATAATTGAGAATTTATTTTTTACTGAGTGTTCATTAAATTGTTGTGTCATGCCCGAAACTATATTTTTTGAGCTATGACCCTCTTGTAACAAATGAGCAATATTTACATACATATATATTTAGAAATATCTTAATTACTTTTTCCATCCTAATAATGTTTATTTAATTTCTCTAAAGTATGACAAATGCATTTCATTTGCAATCTAAACATTTGTTAATAGAAATGTCGTGGAATAGCAATTACAATTAGTTATATGCCCGGAAAAAATCATCATGAACAATGAACAAAAACACCGATTCTTTTTAAACGTGTCTAAATCAGTAATAAAATCAATCATTAATACCAGCAATCAATCATAGAATAATTCGAACCATGTTATTGAGTGGTTATAAGTGTTTTGTTACAAACAAGCCCCTAAATAATAGTCAATACGAAACGACGATTTAAAATGTTTAAGATGTTAATCATTTTTTATTATTGTTTTTTTATTTTTTTTTGTTGCCATAGTGATGATTAAGTGTTTAGATAAATTGTATAGAAGTACTTAAATAACGGGTGAATACTGTATTCACAAGTATACTATAGCTGCAATGTTGGATGCGTAAGATTTTAGTTAGCTATTATTGAAGGCAGAGCTTCAAATTAATTAAACAAACATAAGTTTAATTACTATTGTACAATCATATATAAGTGTATGATAATTATTGTACAATCATATGATATGATTGTAGTCTTTAAGTTCATGGTGGTGGCAGCCTTTTGTATGATCGGATTAACCATAATCATAATCTGAGAGCATATTATGATATGGTTCATCATGAACATGATTTTCATAAACAAATATTTATTTACTCCAATCATATATATGGTTACCGCAATCATTTACATAATTACAGTGATCATAATATTGTTAAAAAACATGTAAAAATCTTGAAATGATTACACGGTGCTACTATAGAAAAAAAATGGAAAACGACCCAGTGTGGCCTTGCTGAGTATTCACTCGAGTAATGATCGTTCGATTAATCGAATAATTTCTTACGAATAATTATTCGAACAATTTAAAAATTACCATTTTCGAATAACGAATAACTCGACCAATTTTAGTAGAATAATCGAATAAAACGAATAAATGTACACATATATTTAAATTTTTTAAATTCCTTAAAAATTTTTCATAATTCCAAATTTAAATTAGTAACAATGACTTACAAAAATTGTAGTTTCCGAAATTCGACAAATAACTAAAGATAAAGGGAGTCGTTCGATCACTGTACACGAGTGGTCCTTCTATAAATATATAAATATTACTGCAATAAGTTACAATTCTAAAAACAAGTCTTTCAAAATGTTTAATTTAGGACTTGAACCAATGAAAATAAAAGGAACGGAATAAATTTTGTATATAGTAAAAAAAAGGCTGAATGATTTTAGAATTGATTTCGAAACCAAAATTTTAGCGTCTAATCTTGGCGAAATACATAATAGCATAATCGCAATTAATAATCAAAATATTATTTTAGATTAAAGTGGTTTTGAAAGTGATGGACATCGTCTTCTACATGATATTAAACATGTCTTGCATGGTAATAAACTTTTTGCGTATTTATAAATGCGTCAATCATGCACTGTCAGACTTCAATTTAGCCACGTTCACCGAATATATCAAACTTTGGACAGATTTGTGTAATTCCCTAAGACGACTTGTTAACTTTAACATTATTTTTTGTTTTTATTTAACAATAAAATATTAAAAAACCTACATAAGAACTTCATTATTTACTTTTTAAAAAAATTTAAATTATTCGAATATTTCGATTAATTTTAAACATGTGATTATTCGAATTATTTGTTTTATTCGAACAAGATAAAAATCAAATAATTTTAATACCCTACTGAGTACATTACAAATTGAGTCTAAAAATTTCAGAAACACCCTCAAATTCAGAAGTTACTCTAAAAAAAACCGTTTTAAGTTATGTTCGTCAACGTATCGACCTGTAAAGCTACGTTTCCGCATACACCGTAATCGGCACCGAAAACGAAATTCCATACATTTGCACCGAAAACATTTTTTTTTTAGAAATCGGCAACGAAAATTGGGAACGAAATGGCACCGATCAATAATGAAAAACTTGTCATTTGGGGCCGGAACGAAAACAACTTCAAGTAGGTTGTTTTCGGTGCTGTAGGAACGAAATTATTTTAATTATTTTTTTATTTCAAATTTAAAGAAAATCAAAATGAATAAAAAAAAAATCAATTTTCTTTATTGGAAGAGGAAGAAATAATAGATTTTGTCAAAAATAATGAAATTCTATTTAATGTGCGACTTCCAAAATTATAAAATAATTTCGTTTCTGTTTTATGCCGCCACGCACCCAACTGAAACGAAAACAATTCAGAAACGAGACGGTGACGAACACCAACGTTTTTCAGTTTCAGTTTTCGTTATCGGCGCCGATTACGGTGTATGCGGAAACCCAGCTTAACTCAGTCAGTTTTTGTCTGACATTGTTCTTTGATAAATATGTGAGTATTATTTTTGTTAAGAATATCTTAAAAAAAACAAAATTTATCAACTTTTTTGATTTCAGTGGCTTTTTATTGCTTATTTTGATATGAAAAATTATACCAATATATAAAGGAAATTTAGTTATTAATAAATTTTAATTATTCAAATCGGATGAAAATTGTTAAAGTTATTCAACTTTTCATTAACAGCTTTTTTAGTATTTTCTCCACCAGTGCATATCAATAAAAAAAAATATTTGTACAATTTTGAATTTACAAGGTCAATTTATTTGAAATTTTTTCGAAAAGGTTTAATAACTTTTGCAAATATAAACCGATTTTAACAAGTAATGTCTCATTTTTGTCTATATAAAATTGTCTACAAAACACTGAGCAAAACAAAATAGGTTTTCATAGAAAAAAATTAAAATAACTATTGTTGAATTTGAAAAATTACGAAAAAAAAAATAAAGGAAAACTTTTTATAAAAACTTACACAATTTTTTGGAATATTCATTTTATGAAGGCTTAGTTCTTTGTCTATCCAAATTGGTACTAAAGTAATACGACCTACCCTAAAGCAGTTTTTTAAAAATAACTCAAAATTTTGAGGGTGTTTCAAAATCTTTGGAAACGGATTTAGTATGTCCTCACCTGTGCCTATAGCCCTCATTAGGTCGCTTTTCAAGTTCAAGTAGCAGAGTGTTATAGCAAATATGTAAAACTATATGTTTTCTCTGAGTGCACCATCAATATACAGTAGGTCTTCTATGGGGACTTGAATCAATTATGGTCCCAATTGTACAGAATTTGATAGAGTGATCAATTTCTCAATTTCCACATATTTATGACTGCACAAACAGTATTTTCCTGGGCACTAGCTGAAATTATTTTCAATACCAACATTTCGTTTGATTCCTATCATGTTTTCAACATACGGACAGACAGACGGACATTGCTAGATCGTCTTAGAATCTTATGAGGACCCAGGATATACAAATTGAAATTGAATTTCTTTTGCAAAAGATTTATATTGAATCATTTAATTAAAAGAAAATTTAATACTTTTCAATACAGAAATAATTGTACAAGGAATGAACATATGAATTACTAAGGAATTAAGCCTATGTATTTATATGTGGTGAATTTATTAATGGAATGATAATGATATCAACTTAAATTTGTTTTTAAAAATTTAATTAAGAATTAATTCTTTTAATTCTTTATTGAAGTACTTTAGAACTTTTCAATATCTATCTTAGTAGCGGTAATCTTAAATTCGTTGCCACCCAACACGGATATTTTTAAAACACGCTAACAACATCTAATGAAAATATTTAGCAACTAGTAATAAGAGGCATTTGTTTGGAATAATGTTTCTTTAATATGAAATAAATTAATAAAATTAATTAAGTGATTCTAAAAAAAGCCATAACAAATAACTAAGGCAAATTTATAGTGAGTTAATTGAATACCCATGAGACAGTAATTGGGTCATACGAGCCCTTTCTATTATACCTAAATATTTCAAAGTGATGAGAGTTAAAACAATGAATTTAGTCCATGCTAATGAAATAATTTGAATTGACATAAAATCATCAAACTTTAATAAAGTTCCAGCTAAAATACCTTATTTTATGCCCTAGAGACAGACTATTAACAGCCACTAACATTTGGTTCCCTTACCTTTTTAGTATATTAAAATGGTATTTCTGTTTTTCTTTTTCTTTTTGTATTTTCTCCACATCAAAATTCATTAAATATTTAAATTTAGCTCAAACATTTTGATTAAAATGCATATTTGAAGCTGGCAAACCAACATACATGCTTGATTAAATCGTTAAAATAAGTAGAACAAAAGTTGAAAAATAAAATAAAAATCATTTCATCTAAATTAAGAGTGATGTTTCTCACACATAAAAAATGCAAATTTATTCAAAGACCGACGAGTGTGAGTGAAAAAAAAACCAACTCTTATTAAAATATTTTCTTCTAAATATTTTTAATAATAAAAAAAATTTAAAACTTGTGAAATGTTCAGTCCCGTCGGTACGGTGACGTAGTGTCAGTCTGCTTAAAGTTGGGTGGCTTGTAGGGTTGCGTGTTTTATTATTACAAAAAGCGGGACACCAAAAAGTACGGGTTTCAAAACTTACGCGAGACAAATAACTGCTTTTATGTTTTCTTACAAATTGTCTATATTTATGCAATCAACAATCTAAATTTTATAATACATCACGTTTGTAAAGTACAGAATCAGTTCGTTTCAAATATTAAAATATTTTTATGAGAAATGTTTTAAAATCAAACCATCTGACAACAGATACAATTACGCATAGGCTTTAAATTTATTTTCAAAAGCGATGAGTAATTGTGTGCAAGAAATTTAGAATCATTAAAGCTCTAATTAGATCGATATGATATTTATATGGGTGTAGATGAAATAATAAACTGATCGTAATCTAGATATCGCCCGTGTTCCAATATAATGGCAAGTTCCAAATAATATGATATTAACCCAGATATGCCGATTGCTTGAGCTTGATCATTTTAAGGGTACTTTAATGTTATTTTGGAAGCAAATGAAAAATAAAAAACAGTGCAATTATAGTTTTTTAAAAATTTATTAAAAAAAGTGGTTTTTTAAGTCGTTCTATATATGACATTGGGGTCACAACAGCAAAACTACTATCAAGCTACTCTTCATAAATATAAATACCAAAATAATATAGTATTTATTCACTTGTATTTTACTTTCCGTGCAAACGAGATATGTCCATTATGACTGAATATGGGCATTATGAAAATATCACAAATTAAAAATTCAATAACTCAAAAATAGTAGCAAAAAATAATGCGATCACACAATCTCCCATGAGGTATTGGTGAGTACTAAGTACGTGAAAAAAATGGTATTTTGATAAACGTGACGTATCCTGTAAACAAGAACTACATGTAGTACAGTCGGCATATCTGTGTTAAATTGTGTATATTCAAAATTACCAAAATGTTAATATTTACCCAGTGATACAAAATTGAACGAAAAAAATATGCAGTGAATCTCATATAACAATCATGTTTTGTTGGAGTCCATATAGTACGGAAATACTTATAGTTTTTCTCGATCAGTATTTGTTTGTGTCATAGAGATATTCTTAAAGTTACAACTTCAAAACATCATATATATGTTAGATTAAAGTCAGGTTGCTGTGCAACTAAAGCAAATTAATGTCAGCTATGTTTTAAAACAACAAGTAAGAAAGTTATAATCGGCTTCGCCTAATGTCTTATAAAAAATAATATTATTAATGAAAAAATTGTATAGTAAAAGAAAGCTGGGATTAAAAAAGATTTTTCCCGATTTTTACTTATTGTAGGTCCGAATAACATAGAGTTATATACGTCGTTTGAAAGGTATTTGAAATATCGACCATTAGATATGTCTATATTAATGACTTAGTAATCCAGATATCGATAAAAATAGGTACAAAATCGCGGTGGTCGCGAATTTGTAACGAATTTAAATAGCAACCGTACCAGGACTATAGTCAATATATTGATGTATGAATCATACATCTAAGTTATATAAGGGCTTCGGGAAGTTGATTTCAACACACAGACGGACCGACCGACATTGATATGTCGTCAGCTTTTCCAGTCAAAACTTATCCTTGGTCCAACAAATTTTATCTTTTCTAAATCACTCATTTTCAACCTTTCAACTGAAGGTACATCGTCCCGCTATTTCCAAACCAGTAAACAGTATAAGGAAGACTTGAACATTGAAAGAATGTGAGAAAAGAAGGTCCAATATATATTGGCAAGGCAACAGTAGTCGAACAACACTTTCGAAGAGCACCAAACACACCATCAGCAAAGCAGCTCTTAAAGTTAAACGCTCTGATTCTTTTGTGCGCAGAGCCAAGGCTAATACTGGGTTGAAGTTGTATAAAGTTCAGAAAGTTCAAGATCGCAATGAGATCCAGAACTTTGAAGCCAAAGAACGAGCGAGAAAATTTATATAAAATTGTATCTAAAATAGTACACCTAAGTTTCATCATCCACCACTGATGGACGAGGTAATGTTCAAGAACAAAACAAGTTAGAACGGTATATTCGGTTTTGCCGAATCTTAAATACCCTCCAACTGCATACATATTTTTTAGGTTGATATATATGGGAGCTATAACCAATTATAGGCCGATCATCATAAAATTAGGTATAGCGATTTTGGTATATATGGCGATTATTTATGACGAATTTCAACTTAATAGCGACATTTATAAGATATTTGTCAATATATGGTCAATTATGGACAACAAATTTAGTGTTGTGATTTCTTTTAGCACGAAACTTATTTTTGCAATTCTGAAGGCATTTATAGACCATAGAACCACATTTCGAGAAGAAATTTGTATGGGGGCTAGGAGAAATCATGAACCGATTCTTATAATTTTCACCAGAGTTAGTCCTTTTATTATAAATGTGTGTAAAGTTTTATGTTATTATCTGCAATATATTTACACAAATAACCAAAAATATGTGAAAATTGTAATTTTTTTTTAGGTTGTCTCACATTTTGGTTCATAGCTCTGGTTCTACTGAACCGATTTTGCTGATTTTCAATACCAAACTGCTTAGGACAACAATAAACATATTTTTTGCAAGTCTACCAATTTTGTTTGGACGTGAGCGTGTTTTACATAGACCCAAAGACGGTCAGACAGACGGACATAGCTCAATCGACTTAGAATTTCATAAGGTCTCAGATGAATATTTCTCAATGTTACACACGGAATGACAAACTTATATATACCCTCATTCACCACTTGTGGTGGTGGAGGGTATAAAAACAAACAAAATTCCACAAGAAGTTTTTTGTGTTTGCTAATAAAAGAAACTACCGAACGTAGTGATCAAGAAAAACTCTAGGTACATATTTCCGAAATCTATGAAATCCAATAACACAGAATTACATATATTTGATGTAGCATAGTGTTATTTAATGTAATAAATGTAATAAATTGATGCTAAGTTAGTATTAGATTTTGAAAATCCAGAAAAAGCGGGAATTAGAAAATCTGATTATTTGGCAACACTGGTGGCTTAGTTGGTTGTTAGGTGGGTTAGATTTTATTATATGTATGGATGTATGTATGATGCTTATAAATATTTTATGAGGTGTTAATTTTTTAATGATTACGTTTTTTTTTCATTTCTTTGCAAGCGCACTCTAAAAATTTCGTTTATGACTACAATGCCATAAATGAATGAATGGAAGAGAATACACATACAAAATGTTAAGTGTTGGATGACTGGCATCAAAAAAAAAAATATGAATTTTCACTCACTTATCCAGTCACTCACTTAACACCCTCCCATAAAGAATGAATAGAAAATTCAACGAGAGTGTTGATTAATAGATGTTTTGAATATTAAAAGTAGTTTAAATTTTATTTCACTTTTATTTATTATTTGTTTATTTTAGTCAGTTTAATAATAATGTGTCGACAAATGATGTGATGGCGCTAAATAAAATTTCAATGGCATTTATTGGAAATAAATTTTAAATTCTTAAAGAAATAAGCAAATAAAAAACTTACAATTGTATTAAGTTAAATAAAACTTAAACCGTTCAATATAAAAATTCTCAAAAATACGTAAATGTATTCAAATATTGTACAAATTCATTAAAAAATATGTATTAAAATATTGGCAAATTACTCGGTGTTTATAAACGTATCCACGTTTTCCGGAAATCCTCCCATCAAAGATTTTAGAGTTGCTTTCGTTACCTTTTTGGATGAGGTGGTTCACTTACGCATAAAATCGGACAAGCCCTGGGATAAATTTCCTGTGCTCATTAATTATTTTTTTCAACAGCCGAATAATACCTTTCCACAGGCCAAAATTCTAGACAGTTAGGTTGATTTATATTGAATGTAAATAGTGCTATAATGCCAAATCAGGCCAGAAATATGAAGGCACTTTGTGCTGTTTTAAAAAAGTTAAAAGCCACAACAGCAAATGGTTTGCCTTACAAGAAACTCCTTGCGGAATTTAGTTTTTTTTTTCGTTCTTTGTCTTGTTCTTGAACATTACCTCGTCCATCAGCCACATAAAATCTTGACCCGGAAGTTGTCAAAAGTCTGCCAGTACATAAGTTTAATCATCCATTACACAACCTCAATTTTTTCGCTCGTTCTTTTGCATCTAAGTCCCCGGTTACACATCAGGATTTCTCTCGCATAAGATTATATTTTTCATATTGCAGACAGTTTTATTTTACGAACGAAAACACAAAACGAATTGAAAGTACATCAGAGAGTGTACCCCTTTCTATTCCTCTTGCCTCTCTTGCCTATAAAGTAAGCTTTCATGCGAGAAAAATCTTACTGTGTAAACGAGGACTAAGTTCTTTACCGCATTTCGATCTGGAATTTTCTGAACTTTATACGAATCAACCCAGTATTAGCTTTGGCTCTGCTTATAAAAGACTTTACGAGCTGCTTTTCTGATAGAAGTGTTTGGTGATCTTCGAGAGAGCTGTTCGACTTCCTTTGCCTTGCCAATATCTGTTACACCTTTTTTTCTTCATGATCTAGTTTTTCTTTTAATGTTCAAATCTTCCTTGTATTGTTTAATGGCTTTTGAAACAGTGTGGCGATGAACGTTCAGATCTTTTGTTATATTGGATTTTTTTGAAAACTTTAAATTATTTTTTCATGACTTTTTTAAGTGACCATTTTGACCGAAATAACAGTTAAAAATTAATGATTTAGAAAATATAATATCTGACACATTTTTAAAAGCTAACGTGATTAAAAAATAGAATTGGCTGGACAAGTGTGTACAAATTTTTCAAACTCACTCCTTATCTAAACTATTTGAAAAAAGTTTATTACTTAAAAAAATACTGCTTAAATGATTCAACGAAATAATAATGATATTTATAATGAATTTCTTTAATGTGAACATTATATTATTTTTAAATTTTAGTCAATATCCAAATTGTTAAATGCATAATAATGTATACTTTGTTTCAATCAAAATATAATTATTTTTTTTAGCAATAAATTCATATTGAAACGTAAAAAATATTTCATACGTTTCAATTAATTGTTTTGAAAAAGAATTTTAAAATAAAAACATTTAAATGACAATGCAAAACGAAAATAAAATAGAAATAAATAAAAATGAAAAGTATTGAAATTCTAAACGCATTACAATTAAATGAAATTTAAAAAAGAATTTATAACAAAGACCACAACATGCTGAATGAAAAAAAATAAATAAATTGATGACTAAATGTTAACCCTCTGAGGGAAAAAGGAATTAAAATTTGACTAATAAAAATACGAAAAAAATACATACAATAAAAATGTGGTAACAATAAGTGGATTCTTTAACTGAAATTTAATATAGTAAATAAAAATACATAAATGCCATTGTAACGAAAAACTATACTCCACACCAAACATACAGATGTTGTTTGTCATGATTATCTTCTGTTGCAAAAATATTACTTAAAATAAGAACATGCTATCACCCATCAACTGGAATAATTTGAATTACAAAAATCAGTTTATTCCTAAACTGTATCTCTGTAATATAACTTAATATAAAATATTGTCATATTCGTATAACACCCCAAAAATTAATAATTTATCTTTAACACGCTCAGGGTTAAATTATGTAAAACCAATCAAAATGTTTCCTTTCAAAGGGAACTAAAGAAATGCACATATGTATGTATATGCAACAATAAATAAAATTTCAATAAAACAAAATGTTAAATACAATAAAATATAAATTGATTTGGCAAATATGAAAAACAAATACTCTGACAGCATCACATACCCACCCAAAAACAAATTTATAAAACAAAAACAGACATATGTATAGATAAAAAACAGACAGACATATGTACTTACATACATACAGATGCTGATGAATTAAATAATATGTGCATGAATATACATTAGGGTGGTACTTTTTCGATTTTCGGTGCTGCTAAGGTCTATTGATCTCTATGCAGAAAATTTTAGCAAAATCGGATAATGTTTAAATGAAATTTCCAAGAATGGGAAAATTTAAATTTTACATATAGAAAACAGATTCGTGATAGCAACCGAATTTGTTGCCAATCGAATGATTCGGTTGCACGCATAGAATTTTTCGGCTCAAACAACAGAAAGTCAGTTGACAAAGAAGAATTTCGGCTAAAGATACTAAACTTTTGTTACCGCTTTTAAAATTGTTTAGCCACAACTCCAAAAATTCGGTCACTAAGTTAGAATCATTCGATTTGCAACAAATTCGGTTGCTATCACGATTCTGTTTTCTCTGTGTAACGATTGTAGCTATTAAAAAAATTTCGTAGCCTATTTCAATTTTATGAAACATTTTTTTATCTACTAAACAGTGGCTATTACAAAAATAATATACTTTTATACATGGAAATCTTTAACCCTCTAACCCGCAAACTTTAAAAGGCTAAAAAATAGTTGTCGAATAATTTGTTTTAGGGTAATTATGACCCAATAAACTTAGAACATTCATCAGAAACTAATTTGACAATTAAGTTTAGGAACCAGTTGCAAAAAGGTGAAGGAGTGTAAAAAACAATAAGATTTAAACATTAATTATGATACGATTTTATTGAAAATCTAAAACAATATTTGGCATTTGAGCAGCGTAAATGAAGATCGCATTTTGAGCCCTGTGTTTGCGACTTTTTGCATAGTTTGCACCATCTTTTTTGTCTAACCACATTGGAAAGTGGTCGATATTGTCATAACGGAAGTCATTAACTGGATGTTTTGCTTTTTCGTCAACTTTTGAACTTCCTGGCTGTGAATTTTCTTGGGTAGTACCAACTGATCATGAGTCTAGGAGGATCATTTTATCCGTCTGCGGTCTCTATCTACAATTCCTATCATTTTTTTATATAATAAATAATATAAAAAAAAGCAAAAAAAACTATGAAATATAACTCGACGATAAATTTAGCCGTAACCAGCAACAGTGCCCTGAGGCACCCCTTAGGTTTTGCGTTATCAACACACTTTTTGTTAATTGTTTAACATTTACAAATTCATAGACTGAAAGAAGAATATCTTAACTTTAAAAAAAAAAATATTTCGAATAGATCGGACCACTAAAAGCTAGCAAAACTTTGATTAAAAAAAATCACACACAAAATTTCACGTGCTAAAATTATGACATCACTCAAAAAACAGCTGACAGAACCTTTACATTTAAAAAAAAAAAAATCATAATTTAATTTTTGGTATAATTGGTGTTTTGTAACGCTTGCCTTAATATTAAACCTTTACAGCACGAGCTAATGAATTCCAAATAAAACATGTAAGAGTGCTACATACGGCTGTGCCGAATCTAATAAGGACTGAGATCGAAAAAACCTTAACACGCGTTTTTCATTATAACTTTTAACCCAAGTATTATATGATTTTTTGTTTGTTCAAGTTACCTTTATAAAACATGTCAGTTATTATGTTTAATGTCACTTAAGTTCATTTGTTGTTAATCTGATTAAAATGAGTCACGAGAAAAAAAGTGCGTACTGAAATTATAAAATATTTTCAACAATCATAACTTGGTTACAAAAATTTGGCCAAACAATCAAAGGTCTGCCGTCAAATTGATTCCAATGTTATTAAACAGTATCGGGAGAACTTGTCCGTTGATAGAAAAACTGGTTCATGTAGAAGGAATGCTCCACATGAGCCAATAAATAGAAAGTATTTTCAAAAGAGATCCCAACACATCCGAACCACGGAAATTGAAGTTAAATTTTATACCAAAAAAATATACCTGCTGCATAATGGATGATGAAACGTATGTTCTGGAAAATTTTTCACAGCTTCCGAGTCAATAGTTTTATGTTGCTGATGCTCGAGGGAATGTTGTAGAAAAGTTTATGACCTAAAAGCAGAAAATTTTCCCAAAAAGTTATAGGCATGGCTAGCAATATGCAGTTGCAGCATAAGAAGCCAAACATTTGTTACAAAGGGCTCTATAAAAACCAAAATTTACATCAAAGAATGTTTACAAAAGAGGATGCTTCCATTCATAAGACTTCTTAATGTGTCCACTTATTTTTGGCCTGATTTGGCATCCTGTCACTATGGTAAGCAAGGTCTTGAGTGGTTATTTGTACCAAGAGATGCAAATTCTCCAAACTGCCTGGAGCTAAGGCCAGTGGAGAGATATTGGGCTCTTGTTAAAAGAGAATTGAAGAGCACAAAAAAGTGTGGTAGATTTTTTTACATTAAGATTAAAAACCTTAATGGAAAGATTTCCGGAAAAGGTTTATAATATTTTTTGTAAGTTGTAATAAAAATTAATTTCAATCAAATAAAAAAATCAAAACTGTAAGGTTAGTGGTTTCATTTTCATTAACATGTATGTATGTATATTAAGATATTTTCGATCTCAGTCCTTATAACCTTCAACAAAGTATACTCCCAGAATCTTACTGGGACTAAAGCGGATATATTAATCGCAATTGAAAAATGTAGAAATTTCAAACTAAATCACAAACTTAGATATACCTTTGCCACTCATGGTGAAAGATATAATGAAATATATTATTTGTTTAACACAAAAATTTACTTTTTTGATTTTTTTTTTTTTTTGATATTTTAACATAAAACTCGAAGATTTGAATAAACTTTATCCAACTTTTCTCGGAGAGTATCGAAAATAAGGGTCGTCCTAATATACATAAAAAATGTATAAACAATTTTAAACTTAAAAAAAAAATTTAAAAAAAAAACAATAAAACTAATTGTGATGACATGCATGTGACCAGACCACAAAAATAAAATTTCACAAACCAGAAAAAAAATCAAACTTGTTGACAAAAAACTGACTACAAAGAAAGAAATTTTAACAAGTTTTGTAACTATTATAACAGCTATAAAAAAGAGTGAAATATTTAAAATAAATAAATAGAGGGCGGATTCTGATCCATTTTTTATTGCAAAATATGAGCCCAAAATTAAAAAAAAAATATGCATTTATAGTTTTTGTGGGGAAACATAGAAGATCGGGCTTGCTCCAAATTTAGAAATATTAGTAGAGGTTTTAAACCCGATTTATGATACCGTAGAAGCATTAAGCCGAAAGGAAACCATTTTGCAGATAGGTGATGCTATAATGAACACTCTTTATGAACATCTGTTAGATATAAATTCCACGATTTCTCAAAAAATTTTCCATGCAATGACTTATGTCA
Source organism: Calliphora vicina (assembly GCF_958450345.1). Classification (NCBI taxonomy): domain Eukaryota; kingdom Metazoa; phylum Arthropoda; class Insecta; order Diptera; family Calliphoridae; genus Calliphora; species Calliphora vicina. The sequence goes on from NC_088780.1 coordinate 120,212,539, forward strand.
TTGATAAATTACCTAATGAGCTAAATTATAATATACCAAAGACAATTGGGGTATTCATACGGTCTGCTATTAGTCATAATGTCCAATTATATTATAATAGTTGTTGTTCTGTTATAAACAATAAAAGTATTATTTTATGACAAAACAATAAACATATGTATGTAGTTCAAATAGTCTTATTAGTTTAGAACTTTTTTGTTGGTAACACAACCAACATTTGATTAAACTATCATAATATATTAGGACATTATGACAATATGACTAAATAGTAGACCGTGTGAACACCCCAAATGTTAAAAATTTATGGACAGTAAATGTATGAACGCCTATTTTACTACAATGTTTCCTTATCTGTTCAAAGCGATGCTGATGATGCTGTTTCCGAAATACAAATGATGCAAAATTTTAAAAACGAATTGGAATATTCAATCAATATTGAAAAAGAAAAACCTAAACATTAAAAAATCAAATCAAATATTTTAAACAAGTAGCAATCGGACAAAAAATTTACATTTGGTAAATTCACAAGGTCTCTTATCATGTCATATCACATGTCATAATGTCATAATATTGCACAATGGTTTTTATTGCTTTTCAAGCAAAAATGTCCTAAAATAATAAGAATCGGTTAAGCCAAGCCGCCGAGTCGTGATATATTAGGACATTATGACAATATGACTGATAAGAGACCTTGTGAATTGACCAATTGTCTTTATAGTGCTTTATAATGCTGACGATGAAGCCAACATTTGTCGAAAGCTAAAGAGTTTTCTCGCTGGCAGAAAACTTTGCCACTAAAATAAAATTATTTCCCCGGAAACGGGAATGAAAAATTAAATTTCCTTTTTAATCGTTCCGGGAAAATAAAATTATCCGGGAAACCCCAAACCCTACTCAATATCTAAAAATTACACTATTGTTGGAACTCAGCAACTAGTCTTTCGTAAATTGGACTCTTTAAATAATAATATCAATTAAAAACTTATAATTGTGCATCTAAGAACACAATTGGGGTATTCACACGGTCTACTAGTTAGTCATATTGTCATAATGTCCTAATATATTATGATAGTTTAAACACATTTTTGTTGCGTTTCAAAGAAAAAGGTTCTAAACTAATAACACTAGTTGAGCTATGTTTATTGTTTTGTCATAAAATAATACTTTTTTTTGTTTAAAACACAACAACAATTATTATAATATATTAGGACAATATGACTAATAGCAGACCATGTGAATACCCCAAATGTATATATAGAATATAATATTACTTTTTTAAAATCATCAAAATATTGGTCGTGCATCTTGAAACTAATTACCCCAAAGGGCGGAAACTGTCTATGTGAAGTTATAAGATCTTTAGGTAACAACATATCTTAAAGATCGAAAACACAACGAACAAAAATATAAGTGTTTTTCTCACAATTAATAAATTGTTGATTATTATTTAAACAAACTTTTTTAAAGGAAAATGTTAATTTTCAATTGTTGATAGCGAACCTACTGCCTATTTCTCAATATCGAAAGAAGTTAAAAAATGTGTATGAAAAACACAGTTTTTTAATATCATAACTTTTTATCGGGAGAATATACTATGCGATATAAAATTATATTTTTATTATATATATATAAAATATAACAAAATATGCATTATCAATAAAATATGCAAAAATATGATCTAACAAATCGATACTACTTTACAGCATAATGTGTGATAACATAGGCCTACAATGATTTTGGTACCTCCAAAATAAACATTGATTTTAAAATCTATTATTTAATAACCTAGATTTTTAAATTCTGACAAATCCACTTATACCTTTAGCATTACTAATTTTTCAAGGCCTTATTCATAATCAATTTTTATTACAGGTTTATAAAACAAATTTTGTATGCTAATTTGGTTTTATAAACCTTTTATAAAATTCAAAATTGATTATTAATAAGATCTTAAGTATTTAAAATATTCACACTACAATACTTTGTATTTATATCGGAGATTCACAGTGCGGTCGTTCGCAAAAAAGTGGTAATAAATCTGATTCTTCTAAACTAGTGGCCGGATTTCAAAATGATGTATGAACGAATTCTAATATTTAATTTCCTCTATTATTTTTTCCGACCACTTGTTTTATTTGCAATCGGACCACTTGTTTTCGATTTACCCCACTGTGCATCGATTTCTCGAGCTCTCGGATATCGTACGAACCCACGTCTATTATTAATACCGTCACGTTATCGCATACGTTCCCAACCCAAAAATAACTATTGGTTGTATGACTTAAAAATGTGGGATTTTTCTCAAATTAGCTATGACCCTTTCCCATCTTTCTGGCAACATATGGATTCCGAGCCAAAAGAGCTGCTCATTTCTTGAGGCCAAGAACGAATCCAGCCAATATCGGATACTCTGTTCCAAAGTGAAGCGTAACCCAGAGAGAGAGAGTTCTGCATCGATTGAAACATATAGTATTTGGATGGGACACAGTCTATGCGGGTGAGGCAAAACTTCCCAACCACTTTATTCTAAATACTTTTTAACAGGTATTGCAACATGTGGCCGAGCTTTGTCACGATGGAATATAACTGTTTCATGTCTGGCCGCATATTCTGGACGTTTTTCGGCCAATGCTTGCTTCAAACGAATCACTTGCGTTCGGTTCGGTACTTAATATTACATAAGGAAACGCCATTGTTCAAAAGTTTGAGTTTTCTTAAACTCAAATTTAATATTGAGTTTGAGAATGATTTGATAATAACAATTGAGAAAACACAAATTTAAAAACATCATTTTTCAAATCAACCTGAAACTAAATTTAAATATTGAGTGTTGAGAATCCATTGAGTAGTACTTATCATATTTATTAGCGTCGACCAAAAAAAATATTGTAAATAACGAAATTTACTATAATTTCTTTCCATATTAAAGCACTATCACACCTTATAAACCCTGACGCAGGCACCAGTTAACGATTGTTTTTATAGTAAAACAAATCATTTCCAAGGTGAGTTAAGGTCAACATTTTCATTCTCATCACATGATAATTCTCTAATACTTAATAAGAAAGTTGAATTCTAATTTAGTTTATACAAATATGAATCCAAAATTTTTTTATGTTGACAGATCTCGTTTTATTAATACGCCACGCGAGTGTGAAAATAAACATTCAATAACCCTAGTAATGGCATTTAAATTAGCAAATTAAATTGCTTAATTTGTGTGACAGTTAAATAATAAAACAATTAAAACACGAGTAAAATATTTATGCCAAAATAAATATTTACTTTGATGATTTAACTTTTTATAGTTGTATTTATATTTGTATTTATGTCGTTTGTGTTTAATGTATTAAACTTAATTTGAAAAACACATGTACACATGTAAGAAAGTATAGTCGGTCTAGTCCAAACATATAATACCCTACACTGAGTATACGAAACAGTTTTCTTTTCAAATTTCAATAATTTGTTTTTCGTGAGAGATTTCCGAAAGTTGGCCTTCTATCGGAGCTAATCATTGATCGATCATCATGAAATTAAGACACATAATATTTGTAGATGCAACACTTATTTGTGTTGAATTTTATTTGGACATTTTTAAGAGATTTATATTCGTTAAAGCGATTTTCGAAAGTCGGTCTTATACCAATTATAGAGCGATCGTCATGGAATTCGGTCAAGCGATTAACTTCAATATGAAACTTATATTTTTGTTAAATTTTATTTGGATGGCTAAAAGTTTCGAAAGTGGGTCTTATATAGAAGCTGTAACGATCGTCATGACCTTATTTGAGTTTTTATTTTAAACCAAAGTTTTTAAGAGATTTAAGCTTGTTAAAGTATTTTTCAGAGGTGTCTGTGGTGGTTTGGAAAAACTAGGCAACTCCACTTTTTGAGAAAATTGAGATAACACCAAAAATAGAAACTACGTTTCAGTTACTATCACTCTGTCAGATCGAATTTTTGATATAGTTTCTCATTTAAGAGTTATTTTCATGTAAAAATTTAACTCCATGCATTTTTGGAAAAAACAAGGTAACTCCATATTTTCTTAAAAAACTGAAAAATTTTAAGTTTATAACGACGTTGTTTAGAAAACTAAGAGAGAAAGAGCGAAATAGAACAAATAAACAATGAAATTTTGAACCTAAAACAAGAAAAAAAATCCGTGTTTTTTATATGTATATAAGAATACAAGGAAAAAATATTTTTTGAAAAAACTGGGTAACTCCATTTTTTCGAAACAAAAAACGGATAAATTAACGTACTGAGTCATATAGTCAATGTTTTATCACAAATGATTACTAAGTTGCTTTAATTCCGGAAAATAAAAAATGAATTAAAAAAAATATTTTTTTTGGAAAAACTAGGTAACTCCATTTTTCGAATGGAGTTCAATGGAACCATGAAAGTTAACCACACACCATAGCGGCCCTCAAAGCCAACATATCACGTTGGTCAGCCTGATTTATGCGCCAGAGTCATGGAGAATTCACATGCTATTGGTCAAATTTAGCCTGATTTAAGCGCCAGAGTCATGGAGAATTTGACATTTTGGATGCGTGCTATTTGCACGATGTATGTATTTCATTCATAATGGCATTGATAGTCATTTCAAACGAATCGATGATATCTCTCTCGATGATATTTAAATTTAAAGATAGGAAGTTTTTAATGGAAGACCCTTCCAGTATGAATATTAATGTGGAAACAGAGTAAATAAGCTAGAACTAGTTCAGAAAATGCCTGGTTTTCCCTAATTTAGTAGCTTGTTGATAATAGCCGTTCAATAACAAATAATGTTCATCAAAAACTCTCTAAGTTTAATAAGAATTGTAAAATATATTGTAGAAAATATTGTATTTCGAAACATATTACAGGGACTAACTAATGCAATTTCCTTCCATACCACAGTATCACAAACTACAATTTCTTAGGAATTCAACAAAAAAAACTGTTCCCTTATGAAATTACATATGTTACAAATGTAATAATAAAAGTCAAATGATGGATATAAAATACAAAAAAAATATTGTATTAAAAATTATTTTTCTACGTACATATATACATATGTACCTATTAAATATTTATTATTTATATATTTAAACAGATAAATTGAGAGTTGCATATGCAAATCCAATGTAGTCTATTCCCCGTTTTATTGTATTGTATATTTTTATGACTTTATTTAACCTCATTTTCATGCACGATATCCAAATGCGAGTACATCAATTTTTTGCAATATATTATAAATATATTCTTTCTGTTTTTTATTTGATTGTATTTTATGTTTATGCAGGTTTCAGTTTTCTATGTTAAAAATATTGTATATTTTTTTATTTTTTGCCATGTTCTAAATGATAAATATTGATTTCTTTCTATAAATTTATTGAATTTATCAACAATATTGCTAACAAAAAAGTGGAGTGAAAAATAAACGAAATGTCATGTATATTAGATGTGCATATTTTTTGTTTAGACTAAAATACATGGCACTGTTGTTACCCTACGTAGAAAATTCCTAAAAAAAATAATGTACATAAGGCCTTTGAAATACTTAATAGTGTATGAATAAAACATTACATATATTTATTGAGAATTGTGAAAGGAGAAGTTATTTATTTGAAAAACACTTTCTGTGTACGGAAGTTGAGTGAACAGTTTTATTGCAATTATTGAATATTACAAAAAAAAATGTAACTTCTACAAAAAAAAATAATAATATTGTATCGTTATCGGAAAGATTAAAAACAAATTTATAAGAAAGAAAATTCTAGTGTAGAATTTAGTAGAAATAAATATTTGTGGTGACAAAAAAACACTATACAGGCAAATCCTGGTATAACGAACGATATGTTGTCAGGCCCATTCGTTAAATTGAACAAGTAAGAAAGTATGGTCGGTCAAGCCCGACCATATAATACCCTACACCAAGTAAATGAGTAAAAATATTTTTCTTTTAAAATATCAATAATTTACATTTTTGAGTGATTTTCGGAAGTGGGCCTTATATGGGAGCTATGACCAATTATGGACCGATCACCATAAAATTAGGTCGTGTGATTTATGTCTAGTTAACTATGTTGAATTTTGTGTGTACACTAACATTTTTAAGTGATTTATGCACGTTAAAGTGATTTTCGGAAGCGGGTCTATATGGGAGCTATGACTAATTATGGACCGATCGTAACAAAATTTGGTGACATGAATTTTGTATATATAAAACTTATTTGGAGCGAAATTTGTGTAGATACATAGATAAATTAAACATTTATGACCTATAAAGTCCAATTTCGAGGGGACATTTGTATGGGGGCTAGGTGAAATAATAGACCGATTTCAGCCAGTTTCAATAGGCTTGGTCCTTGGGCCGAAAAAGTGATATGCACCAAATTTGATCGAAATATCTTCAAAATTGCGACCTGTACTCTGCGCACAAGGTTTACATGGACAGCCAGCCAGCCAGCCAACAAGACGGACGGACGGACATCGTTTAATCGACTCAGAAAGTGATTCTAAGTCGATCGGTATACTTTAAGGTGGGTGTTAGACTAATATTATTGGGCGTTACAAACATCTGCACAAACGCATAATACCCTCCCCACTATGGTGGTGTAGGGTATAAATATAGTTGAAATTTAACTAAAAATCACTAATATCTCTATTATTTATTGGTCGGGCCTTGTACACCACCATAGTGGGGAGGGTATATTGGGTTAGTGCTGATGTTTGTAATACCAATTTGCTCAGGATCACTTTCTGAGTCGATTTAGCGATGTCCGTCTGTCTGGCCGTCCATGTAAACCTTGTAATCAAACTACAGGTCGCAATTTGAAATAATTTGGTACAAGCTCTTCTATTATCCCAGGGACGAAGCCTATTGAATTTGGTTAGAATCGGTACATTATTTCTCCTAGCCCTATCTAAAAATAGTTAAGCCCTCATAAATACCTTAGTTATATAGATATCCAAACTACATTCTGCAGAAATGAGTTTTATTTATTTACTCGCCTTACCAAATTTTGTGATGATCGGTCCACAATTAGTCATAGCTACCATATAGGTCCACTTCCGAAAATCAGTTTAACTAGCACAAATCTCTTAAAAATACTGGTATTCTTATAAAACTCAACACAAATAATTTATATATATACAAAAGTCATTTCACAAAATTTTATAACGATCGGTCCATAATTAGTCATCATATAATGCCCACTTCCGAAAATCATTTTAATGAGTGTAGATTTCTTAAAAATGTTGGTATTTCTGGATTTTCTGGAGCTATGATAGTTATGGGCCGATCGCTATAAAATTAAGTCGTGTGATTTATGCTTATATGAAAGTTATTTCTGTTGAATTTTATGTTTATACCAACATTTTTAAGAGATTTATGCTCGTTAAAGTGATTTTCTAAAGCTGACCTTTTATGGGAGCTATGGCTAACGATCCATAATAATATACCTTATGAAGTCGCAAATGAAAAATGTAAACATTACGAACGGAATGACAAACGTATGTACGCTTTTACCACTCATGTTGAAGGGTATACCCATCAATATAATTTTTTTTTTAATAAATAGTAGTAGCAGACACCATACTTTACCCCCAGTTACTATTGAGTAATTTTTGCAAATTCACTCACATATTCAACTAAAATAAATGTTTGGTTTAGCTTTATTTCTATTTTTTTATTTATACTTTTTTTTAACAGTTTGTTTGCTTTTGCTAGATAAACAAAAAAAAACAAATCGGTAAAATAAAGCTGAGGTTGTTAAACTTTTAATATCAATTTCAATAAGTTGCTTAGATACATGTCTAAGAAATCATGACAGGAAAAAAAACTAATAAATAATAACAAAAATAACACACTTCATGAATGACAAATTTATTTATTGTTTTATTTTGAATTTTATAATTTTTTTAAATTAGTTTGTTATTAATTTATGCAGGTAATCAGTTAATTGGCATATTTAACATGTGACTTTTGTTTTTTTGATCTAATTAAATCACATGATTTGAGTAACAATTTTTTTTTTTATAATTTTGCCAATTTAATAGCTTATAACTGAGTCACTGCTTACATTAATTGTTAAATATGGATATTAATATTACTTAAGTGGTTAATTAATTACTGGCTTTGAAAAATTGTATAAAACAAAAAAATTATTTGTTAAAATCAAATAATTTTTATTTACCAAATTAGTAGGCTTCGAATAGGGTTTTAAATGCCGCAAACTTTTTTGATTACCAGAAATCGGTAAATTTTTTTATAAATGAAAATTTATGAAATCATTAATTTTATGTACGAATTTTTAAACCGTAACCATGAATGATAAATGATAACATTTTTTAATTCTATTTAAAAAATTTTTTTTTCTAAAATTGTGAATTTTGTTAGATGTTTCTTCACATAATTTATGATAACTCAAAAAGGGTTCAACCCATATTATTGAAGTTCCTATTTTTGTTCCTATTACATGCAGCTTTGCGATAAAGTAATAAATCTAAACAATTTCTGCCGTTTTCGATTTTTCATGATTTTTATAAAACAAAAAAATTTTGCTATTTTCACTTAAAAAATATATAATTTGTTATTATAACTCCGAAACTACTGAGCCCATAGAAACGCAATATATGCACATAGCATGGGGAAAATGTTCTCAATATTCAATCAATCGAAATATGAACATTACTCAATTTTATGTATATCAAACAAAAAAGTTAAATTTTGTGAAAATGAGCGAATTCACTTAATTGTGAATAAATTCAAAAAGAATCAATCGATTTGTATCATCGATTTTGTTGCTATTATAAGGGCTTTGCAACAAAGTAATAAACCTGAACGAATTCTATCGTTTTCGATTTTTTATGAATTTTTTAAATCACAAAAATTTGCTATTTTCACGTAAAAAAATATATTTTTTGCTTCAATTATAACTCCGAAACTACCTAGCCAATTAAAATCCAATATATTAACAGATTAAAGGTTATGTAAATTTAAATTTAATTGGTCTAACCATTTTTGAGTTATCGTAAATTAAGTGGAGAAATATCTACCAAAATTCATAATTTTAGAAAAAAAAATTTAAAAAAAAATCTATCCATAGAATTAAAAATATTTACCATTTATGTACTTAGGTAACCATGATGCATCAAATCTATATAGTGGTTAGTGAAGCATTTCTTGACTGTTCAAACTTGAGTTTTAAATTCCGTGGATTTTTTGTCGTTTATTGAAAAATTAGTCAAATTCTCGGGATAAAAACCCTAGCTTCGACAAAAGACGTGATGTTGAGTAATGTTTTAATTATTAAAATAATTTTTCAATTATTTTTAGTATTCAACATTTATATAGTAGGTAATTAGCTGCAATTAAGTTTCATTTTTCTGGGAATAAACAAAAGCATTAAATTATAATTTTCCTCAATAATTTTTAAAGAATTTGAAACAAGTTAAATGTTATGCACTTTAAACTTTCCTCTTAGCAAATAGAATGCAGTATTAAGTGCAATGTTGTAGCAACATTGCGAATGTAAAATTTTAAAGTTTTTTGTTCGTAACGTATTTTGTTATTATATTTTTTGCATTTAATACTGAACTCCACTAGTATTTTTTTGTGATGAAAAATGTGTAAAACTTTTCAAATTTAACCTAGTTTATTTTTTTTTTTAATATTTTTTTGGGAATTATGGAATTATTTTTCTATAAAATGCACTCCAGTAAAAAACATAAAATTTTACAAATTTGTTTAAAATTAGTTTTAAAACAAAATATAACTGATATTTTGAATTTTTAACATTAATAAATACGAACTGATCGAGAAAAACTAAAAGTATTTCCGCACTCTATGGACTTGGCATATATATAGTTTTCCGCATATATTTTTTTTGAGTTAAAAATACTGCTTTCATGCACATATTCATACATAACTCCTACATAACAGAAGGCATAATTTAATATGCATATTGAATACATAAAACATTTTCAAACATTTCTTTAAATCTAACCCTTTAATTTCTTTTTTAAACCACTTTCATTTATTTTAAATTTAATTTCAGTAAAATAAAATAACTTGCTCTCGTACTTCTAACAAAGATCTAATATTTTTTTTAATTTTTCTTCAAAATTTCTTTCCAAGAACCTAAAGAGGTCAGTAACAAAGTAATTCGTAATTCAAATAACATCGTAGTAAAATTGCAATATTTGTAGTCGATGATATCGTTGTTGTTGTCGTTGTATACATATGTAAATTTGTGTAAAATTTGTTCATAAAACATTTTCTACACTGATATGTGATCTGCATACGTAAAATATTAGAATGTTGTCTCAATATTGGGGAGTATTTTATAGTTGAATGTAACAAATAAAAATAAAACAAATCGTTGAACACAAAGGAAAATTTAAAAAATTATATGATTAGACATTAAAGACTGGGGAAACAGTTTATATATTTTTGGTTGACTCATATTATTTTGATCACATGTTAAATTTGTTGAAATATTTTGATTTTGTACTTTTCAATACAAATACTTTGTTATTTATTTTTTGAATTTATTAATGTTTTAAATCAATGTTGTCTGGTTTCATACTTTAATATGAAAATTATTATTTGCCACTTACTGAAAATTATTTGTTGAATAAAGAATACACTTTTGTAAAAAAATCTAGAAAATAGATTGTGGTTGTGTATTTATTTGGCCTTATTTAAAAGATAGACTTCCAACAAAAGTGGGATCGGGATATTTTGGAAATAAATCTGCCATTTCAAACTGGAACATCCAATTGACACGAACTTGCACATACGCGTAGCAGAGGAATATTCGATTACACTTATAAAAACTAGTTATACCCATTTGAAAATCTAAATTTTAATATTTCACCATATCTAGTCCACAATATCGGACAAAATTTCAGTAAAATGTTTTCTTTTAGTTATCTAATAGAATATTTTTTTATAGTAGATCGACTTAATATAAATATAAATTTCAAGTTCTTAAAAGTATTATTAAGATGCTTAACACTTCTAAGAATATTTATATTTTGTGAAAATAGTTACAATATATATATAAATGTGTTTATATATATTAGGGTGATCGGCCCGGTTTTTAATAACCGGTTTTTTTGGTAAGGTCGGTTTCGGTTTTTTTGAAAAGCTCACATTTCGAATATAGAAGAAACCGGGTTTTTCTCCTCGAATAGCCGGTTTTTTCTAAAAGTGTATTTTTATGATTTTTAGTATATTAAAAACTTTAAAAAATATTCAAAATCAAAAAAAAAAAAAAATTAAAACAAATACTTCAACTATTTTAGAAGACTTTTTATATTTAGAAAATGTCACAAGTGATCTGGAAAGCCTGAAACATAGAGAATAGACATAGAGCGGAAACTCTCCTGTCAGAGACCTAACTCAGTTGTCAGAAACATAAGTGGTGAGAATGTATTAGTAGAAAAAACAATATGAAAACAAAAAAAACACTCGTATGTGTGACTATTTTTTTTTTTGTTTGAGTTTTTTTCTAGTTTCCGCTCTATGTTCTCTATGGCCTGAAAACTTACTCAAAACAATGTAAAAGATAATTTTCAATGTCTATTTTTATACAAAAAAATAGATATACTCCAAAGCATTTAAACTGTGTTTTACTTATCCCTAATAAAATATATAGACAGATATACATATATTAGAGCTACCAAAGATATATTGTAGTGCTACCAAAGCTCTGAAAATATGTAACTTAATTGTGCGTAACAAAACACCTTAAATCCAAACAAGTTTATAGTATATATTTTGCCAATTTGTTTTTCTAAAAACTTAACGTAGTTGTTGACTTTTGAAATTAAATAAAATTCATAAAATATCAAAAATATCAACCACTCGCTTTTAGAAAAATTAAATATTAATTTTTAAATGGGTCAAATGGGATAGAAGAAGTAATCAAAATTATTTTAATCATTATTATTTTAATAAATAAAACTTTTTTCTTCTTATTTCTAGGCGTTTTAATATTTTTCCAAAAAACCGGTTAACCGGTTATTATAAAAAAACGAAACCGAAACCGGTTTATTTAAATTCCAATTTTTCGAAGAAACCGAAAACCGGTTTCTAAAAAATGTCGAAGAATCGATCACCCTAATATATATTCAGATTTGCAAAGGTTCTCTATAGAAACTTAGTTGAACTTTGACTTATTCGGGGTTGTCATAGAATCCAATCGTTGTCGGAATCGGTTTTGAAAACGACAGAAAAGGTACATTGATCTCGTGAAAACGAATGTTAACGATTTTAAATTCGATCAAGAATTAAATTCTTTATCGATTAAATAAATAAATAGATTGGATTGCATGAGTCAAATGCATCTTTTTTGTCGTTTTCAAAACCGATTTCGACAATGATTGGATTCTATGACAACCCCGATTAAACTACTCGACACCCCAAAAGTGCTCATCTTGCGAAATATAGCAGATATTTCAAAATCATACATAACGAAGAATTTAATTGATAAAAGCTGTTTATGGTTTTAAAATCTGTTTATGGTTTTAAAATCTACGAAAATTAAGCTAAATAACATTTCTTACTATATTCTTACTACACCATAAGTAAGTTTATATATAATTTTGTCATTCCAAAGTAACAATTTCTATGAATCGTTATAGATAGCGGAGTCGATATAATCATGTCCGTCTGTATGTTGAAATCAATTTTCCGAAGCAACCAAAATAAATTTACATATATGATAACATTACACAGGTTAACAGCAAAAAAAGGCTTCACTATCCACTATATAGATTTGATGCATTATGTTTACTTAAGTACAAAAATGGTAAATTTTTTTTAATTATATGGATAAATACTTTTTTAAATTTTTTTTTAAAAATTGTGAATTTTGTTAGATGTTTCTCCACATAATTAATGATAACTCAAAAAGGGTTACTCCTATATTATTAAAGTGAACATAGAAAAATTCATATTTACATAATCTTCAATCTGTTTATATATTGCGTTTTAATCGGTTCAGTTGTTTCGGAGTTATAGTAACAAATTGAAGCAAAAAATATATTTTTTACGTGAAAATAGCAAATTTTTGTTTCTTAAAAAACTCATGAAAAACGGCAGAACTTGTTCAGGTTTATTACTTTATCGCAAAGCCACATGTAATAGGAACAAAATGAGGTATCGTTCATAAAAATCGATGGATTATTTTCGAATTTATTCACAATTAAGTGAATTCGCTTATTTTCAGAAAATTGTATGTGCGTACAAGCAAGTACTTTGAGTGTAAATTTTACATGTGTTTTGTTATTGTAACAAAAATTTGTTTTCTTAAAAATATTTAAAATTTTTTTTAGAAGTATAATTTGGTGAAGTGTATGTAAGATTCGGCATAGCCAAATATTGTTCTCTTACTTCATCATGAGTGTCAAGGGTATATATAAGTTTGTCATTCCGTTTGTAATTTCTACATTTTTCATTTGCTACCCCACAAAGTATATAATCTGGATAGCTATAGACAGCGAAGTCGATATAGCCATGGCCGTCTGTATGTTGAAATCAACTTTCCGTAGGCCCCAAATAACTTACAAACATGATTGATCCATCAATATATCGGGAATTCTTCCGGTTCGGTTGCTATTTAAATTAGATAAAATCGGCCCAGAAATGGCTGAGATATATTATTGGCCTATTTTGGATCTATATCTGGATTACTAAGCCATTAATATAGACAATATGGATATCTAATGATAGATATTTCAAAGTCCATTGCAATGTTGTATATAAGGCTATAGTAATTTGGACCAACAATGGGCCAAAATCTGAAAAATATGTTTTAAGCCGTTTTTTTTTTTCACCAAAAGTTTTTAAAATTTAAAATTAAAAAAAAAAATTTAATTTAAAAAAATAATTCGAACATTTTTTTTTTTCCAAAAATCAAAAAAACGGCAAAAAAAATAAATTTAGTTTACCAAAAATATTTAAAATTTTTTATTTTAAAGTATAATTTGGTGAAGGGTATATAAGATTCGGCACAGCCGAATATAGCTCTCTTACTTGTTTTTTTTTAAGTTTTTATTGAGTCAATTATCATTTTTGCACTTTTTTTTTTTGTATTACCGATACTATAACACGTTTTGAATACAAACATATTTTTGTATTGCCATACGCTGAAGAATCGTGCCGATTAGATGGGTTATCCGGTAGGATAATGACCCAAAACACACATCCTGCTATGTTGAAGATTAGTTCCGTGAAAATAGTATAAGTCTCCTAGTTTGACCAAGTCAGTCACCGGATCTAAATTCAATTGAAAACCTTTAGGGGGAGTTGAAACACAGAATAAGTAAGCAAACATTTCAGAACAAAGGTCAATAAAGGTAAATTTTTTGATTTTGTTAAAAAAAACGTGGTATGAAATCCCTTTGGATACCTGCCGTAAACTAATTAGCAGTATGCCAAGAAGAGTCCACTAAATTATTAAAAATAATAAAGGATACACTAGATATTAATAAAACTAATAAAAATAAAACAAGTAATATTTAACTATAACTTTTAATTTAAGGATTTATACAATGTACTTATTATTTTGTCCACCAATTTTATGAAGTTCTTTTATTTTTCATTTAATAAAAAAATTATTTTATGCAATTAGGGGATAAGTGATTGTGTTTTATGTTAAACATAACATAAACTTACTAAACATATAAATAATATTTCATTTAAAATAAATATAAATTTTTAATTCATCAAAGATGCGAAAAAATCTCATGTACTTATTATTTTGGCCATATGTGTAGCTCTTACTTGTTTTTTTAAAACAAAATTTTTTTTCCAAGTTGATTTTTTTAATTTTATTTTTAATATTTTCCAAATTTTTTTTTTAAAAATTATATAAAAAATATTTTTAAAATTAAAAAAAAACAACTTCGAAAAAAAATTTAGTTTTATAAAATTAAAAAAAAAAATTCCACAAAAATTTTATTTTTAAAAAAAAATTTCAAAATAAATTTTTAAAAAGAAAAAATTTAAAATTTTGTTTACCTAAAAATATTTGAAATTTGTATTTTAAAGTACAATTTGGTGAAGGGTATCTAAGATTCGGCACAGCCGAATATAGCTCTCTTACTTGTTATACCCTTCACCTTCGTGAGAAGGGTATATATAATTTTGTCATTCCGTTTGTAATTTCGACATTTTTCATTTCCGACCCTATAAAGTATATATATTCTGGATCATTATAGATAGCGGAGTCGATTAAGCCATGTCCGTCTGTCTGTCTGTTGAAATCAATTTTCTGAAGACCCCAGATATCTTCGGGATCCAAATCTTCAATAATTCTGTCAGACATGCTTTCAAGAAGTGTTCTATTTAAAATCAGCAAAATCGGTCCATAAATACGGAGATATGAGCAAAAAACCGGGACAACCTCGATTTTTGACCTATTTTTGATCTATATCTGGATTACTAAGTCATTAATATAGACAATATGGATATTTAATGATAGATATTTCAAAGTCCATTGCAACGATGTAGATAAGGCTATATAGTAAGTTGGACCTACAATGGGTCAAATTCGGGAAAAATATATTTTAAGCCGAATTTTTTTTTCATCAAAAATTTTTTTTGTCATACATTTTTTTTTCCAAAAAAAAAAATTTAAAAACTAAAAAAAAAAATTAACAAATTTTTTTTTTAAAAATTTGGAAAACTTTTTTTTAAAAAATTTTTGAAAAACAATTAAAAAAAAATTAAATTTTGTTTACCTAAAAATATTTAAAAAAATTTATTTTAAAGTATAATTTGGTGAAGGGTATATAAGATTCGGCACAGCCGAATATAGCTCTCTTACTTGTTTTTTTTTTAAGTTTTTATTGAGTCAATTATCATTTTTGCACTGTTATTGTAAATTTAAGACCTTAAGGTATATTTTTCCCAACTTTCATTAAAATCGGCACAAAAATATATAATATTTCGCTATCGTTCATTTAGAAATAACGAAATAATAATTTTTTACCCAATATTTAAGATTTCTTAAATATTTCCCAGGAAATGCAAAAAGTCTGGGAAATTTGGAAACCTACTCTGAATGCTAACCAGTCAAACGTTATTTCATCACAATTATTTGGAACTTACATAACTGTATGTACTAAGATTAAGAAATATCTACGAAATTCAATGCATACACTGTAGTTTGTCTCTATAAAACATATATCCGCTAAACTTTCGTATAAAGATGTAAAGAATTTAATTATGAAAATATTTTCAACTTACACACCATATTGAATTCATTTTCTCCCCTTTAGTCACATTTTTTGCCAAACGAAATACACCATATGATATTTTCTATGTTCATAAAAGAACTACTGAGAGTCTCATACATACAACTTCCAATAAAAAAAGTAGTATATCATTGCAGGAAAATCAATATTTTTAAATATACTAACGAAAATAATACTGTCTAAAATTTGAAGAACTACGCAGTGCATTTAGTATATTAACAATTACACAATAGAAAAATGTATATTCTCTGTATAGGGGGTAAATTTAGTTACTCATTTGTACTCATTAAAACTGTAGCAAGAAAATTGATTTCATTAAACTTAAATTACTACATAATTTGCTTCACTAATTAAGATTTCTGTGAAAAAAAAAACTGATGAAGTTTTCAAGTCCTGTCCTTGAAATCTCAAATTCGCATTTGAAATAAATTACCTATCACCTAACAACACTGTGTTAAATTAAAATATTACTGCAGATGTTTTGAAAACTTTAAATAATAAATTCTCCTTGGAAGTTTTTTTTGTATTACAAATTAAATAAAAATGATAGCGACATTTAAATTAATGAAACCTGCGTCATAGATTGCAGCTATGAGCCAATTGACTTGACTTTTCTTATCCAGTCGCCAACAGACTCTGAAGGCGGTAATAAATAAAGGCCCAAACAAAAATCCTACCGCTAAAAAGGTGAACTTATAGAAGATGTTGAGGCTCGCCGAAGTTTTTGGGATACTGGTTGCGCTGAGTTTAAACTTCTCAAATATATTTGATGGCAAGAAGTCTCAGTTGCCAGGTAAGTTGGAACGAATGCAAAGGAAAATGTTCAAATCTCCGCACCTCTTTCAATTACAATTTCGAATAATTCAGAAAAAAAATTAGGTCAAGACACTGATGAACAATTCCAAATTGTTTGTTTCAAATGATTTGACAGTTCTGGCAATGTCTAACAACAATTGTCAGACAATTAAATCATAAGGTTTTCTTACAATAATCTGAACTGAAAATGTTTTATTATCAGTACATTGTACATGTAATATCTTTGACAACCGTCTATACGTAGCCTAAGACAGTACTTACGGTTGCCAAAAAGTACCTACAACCATCTCTGCTGTAGTATTTGTATGTCGTTTTAATTGTAGCTGTATTGGATTTCATTTCTACCATAAACTCACACATTTACTAACAATATGTGTAAACACAATTTTCCAATTTCCGATCCACACAAAAGAACCAACTAACGAATAATCTTCCCAACAGAAGTGTAAGCCAGTGTTCGTTTTTATTACCACCATCAAAATAGGTGCGGGGTATATTGTTTTCGTCATTTCGTTTGTAACATATCGAAATATTGTTTGTAGAACCAAAAAGTATATATATCCTGGGTCCTCATTAGATTCTAAGACGATCTGGTCCATCTGCCTGTTGAAAACACGACAGGGGCCAAACGAAAGGAGCTAGCCGGCCGAGATTTTCCACAAATACCCTCTGTTGGTAAGGTATGTTTGGTATTATATGGGAGCTACGACTAATTATGGACCAATCGTCACAAAATTTGCTGGGATTAATTGCGAATATATAAAACATATTTGTGTTGAATTTTGTTTGGATACTGACATATTTCAGAGATTTATGTATATTAATGATATTTTCGAGAATGTTGCTTGGGAGCTATGGAATATTGTTGACCGATCTAACGACTAATTATGGACCAATCGTCACAAAATTTGCTGGGATTAATTGCGAATATATAAAACATATTTGTGTTGAATTTTGTTTGTATACTGACATATTTCAGAGATTTATGTATATTAATGATATTTTCGAGAATGTTGCTTATATGGGAGCTATGGAATATTGTTGACCGATCTAACGACTAATTATGGACCAATCGTCACAAAATTTGCTGGGATTAATTGCGAATATATAAAACATATTTGTGTTGAATTTTGTTTGGATACTGACATATTTCAGAGATTTATGTATATTAATGATATTTTCGAGAATGTTGCTTATATGGGAGCTATGGAATATTGTTGACCGATCGTCACGAAATTTGGTCGTGAGAGTTCGGTTTACATAAAACTTAATTGTGCTGAATTTGGTTTGAATATGTTTATAATTAAGATATTTATGAGAGCTTAACTATTTTCAAATAGGCAAATTGTATGGGGACTAGGATAAATAATGAGCTGATTCTAACCAAATTTAAAAGCCTTTGTCCTTGGTGCAATATAAAGGTTTGTGCCAAATTTTGTCGAATTATCTTTAAACCTGCGACCTGTAGTTTGATTACAAGGTTTACATGGATGGACGGACAGACGGACGGACGGACATCGCTTAGTCGACTCAGAAAGTGATCCTGAGCAGATTGGTATACTTTAAGGCGGGTGTTGGGACAATATTTTTGTATGTTGTAAACAACCTCCCTAACCCATTATACCTCCCCCACTATGGTGGTGTAGTTTATAAACATGCACTTTTCTTAATAAAACTTTTTTGTATACTAATCATTTTTTTTTATATTTTAATCTGACCTTTATATACTTAGTATAGAATATTTGGGTCTTTAACGCACTATTTTTTTAAAAAGGAATTTATTGGCAGTCTTAAAGGATAAACATTTTAAAGGACATTTTTGACATCTTTTGATTTTTACAGGATAAAATAAAGATAATACAAAATATTTTACAACTCTTCTTGTTCATTTGACATACAATTTGTCATTGTTGGAATAGCAGGAGTATTTTTAAATATTTTTTGAAAACTGTACTTCTTTGAAACTTTGAAGTCTTTTAAAAAAGGGCACAGGATCACGAAATGAAAAACTGATAGAGAATTTTTTCTCTATTTGTCGGACGGTGTAATAATTAATATCGTGATGAAATTGAACTTAAACAATTTCTATATGAACATAAATCTTTCTACCAACTTTTGTGAGGATCGGTCCATAATTGACCACATATATTTTATTTTAAATAAATAATTTATATATACATAATTATATTAACATAAATAAGACATTTAAAGAAATTAATCACTCTATCAAATTCTATACAATTTTGGGCCATATAAGGCCAAAACAATATAATGATGGTAGGTATACAAGATTCGACACCGCCGAACATAACAAACGTTTTTGTTTTCTGCTGTATTGCTGCATTAACAAGGAATGTGTAAGCGGCAGTAAAGTGGAATAATATAGCAGCAGTTATAATTTACAACACAAGTTCCAGTTTTTGACATCGCCCATTATTTTTTTAAGTTGTTTGCCTACTCATTTTCTCAATGGTTGTACTCGTTTTTTAGCCCTTATTGTTGATACAGTGGTTGACAATATAATAGAAACATTTCCAAATATTCAATTATAGGTCAAAATCAAAAAAAAAAAAAAAAAACACAAAGTTATTTGTATTATTTAGTATTTCTTTACAATATACGATTTTTACGGCGATAGCACCCAGCACCAACCCAATTGCCCTGAGGCTAGCAGTTGGAGCACATTTTTCCAATTTTAGATTTCACTACTCCACAGCCAAAAAGCCCAATATCATCATTATATAAATTCAAATATTCTTTCCAGATATTTAAAATTTTATTTTTTTCATTACAAACTCTGGTTTTAAGAAATTTTAAATCAAGAATGTGGAATTTAACTGAAAGTTTTAAAAACAATTCATAGATTCAAAATCTATGTTAAGCTCTTAAAGGAGTACTCTTTGTTATTTTAGTATTTAAGGATATTTGCAGGAGTTAGAAAATTTAAATTTTTAATTTTAATTCGATTTATTTTGCAAATAATATTTTACATTAAAGTTGCAAGAATTGAAATTATTTCTTAAAGTAATTAAAAACATTAAAACAATTTCCGATAATTTTTTTTTTAATTATCCCATTTCGGGCAGCTAACGGTTAAAGATTAACCCCCATATGCATAAACAGTTTATAAATTTATCAAAGGTTTATAAAACTGATTTTGTATGGAAATTTTGTTTAATAAACCTTTGATAAATTTATAAACTGTTTATGCATATGGGGGTAAATGTTTATAACGCTCCATACTAATCCTTAAATGAATTAGTATTTTCTTTAAAATTCATTTATTTTAAATTCTACAATAAATAAAGACTTATATTCTTTTAAATATTAAATACATGTTCATTTCAAATTAAATATTTTTTAAAATATTTTAAGAAATATTCAATGTTTTAACAACTTTAAAACAAAACATTATACGTAAAATTGTTTTGTTTCTGTATTATTCCAAACAAATTAAATACATTATACAATGAGAATCTTTTTTTTACACAATCCTGTAATATAAATTTATTACAGGATTATTATAACCTTTCCTCAACTTTCTGTCAACATATAGTAGATTCTGAGCCAAAAGAACTGCTCATCTTTTGAAGCTAAGAACGAATCAAACCAATTTCGGATACTCTGTTCTGAAGCGAAGCGTATCTCAGAGAGAGCGTTCTGCATAGATCGAAACAAATAGTAGTCGCTACGGGGCAAGGTCTGGACTATAAGGACGGTGAGGCAAAACTTTCCAACCATTTCTTTCTAAATAGTTTTGTAACAGGTATTTCAAGATGTGGCTGAGCGTTGTCATGATGAAATATTACGGTTTCATGACTGGCCGCATATTCTGGGAGTTTTTCGGCCAATGATCGCTTCAAACGAATCAGTTGCATTCGGTATAGGTTCCCTGTGATGGTCTGCCTAGATTTCAGCAGCTCATAATAGATAGGACACCTTTTGGAGTATTACCATAACGCCATGGATATTTGGCTTTAGTGTCGATTCTGCTGGTTGGTTGGACTTCACATTCGCTATCTTACGCTGCGGGATATAGTAATGGATCCATTCAAAATCACATGTAATGATTATTTTCTTTTATATCGTTCAAACAGAATTTCAGACATACAAAATCGTCTTTCAAGGTCTCTCTGCTTCAAGTCGTATGGTACCGAATTTCACTGCTGCATGCAATCATTTTGAAATTGCTGACTGAATAACTAACAATGATTTTTCAAGCTCTTGTTAACTTTGACAACAATCTTCATGGAGTAATGCCTCCAATTCTTGGTCTTCAAACTTTTTTGGCTGGCCTGGGCGATCTTTGCCTTCCGTGTAAAAATCACCATAAATCATCTCTCGCACTTTGAAACCGATGAAACACATTCGGTGTCCTTCAGCGGCACTTTTTCAATTTAAAGACGTAAGGGAAAACTTACCGCATATGACGAAATTTTGCTATAAAGAAGTTAGCTGAAATTTGCCTTGAATTCCACAAAGGTTGATAAGGTTTGCTTGGTCCATGATTTCACCTAACCGCCATACAAATGTTCCCCCTGTAAACTGTTTGAGCAATCATAAATATGAAATTATACTGTAAAGTATTGCAAAAATCGTGCAACAGAAAATGACTTGAACATTCATAATTGCCTTATAATAATTAATATCGTGATGAAATTGAACATAAACACGTTCGATATGAACATAAATCTTTCTACCAACTTTTGTGAGGCTCGGTCCATAATTGACCCTACCCCCCATACAACCACCATATCAGAGCAATATTTTATTGTCACATATTGATGGTGGGTATACAGGATGCGGCACAGCCGAATATAACACTTTTATTATTTCAATAGAAAATCTAGTAAATTTGAATTAAATTCCATCGTATTGTCAATCACTGTAGTTGTTCGAGTACTCCTTTTATTGTGTTTATATGTATGTGCTGAAACGTTGGTCATTCCCCCCACATTGTTGCTCCAAATATGTGTATTTCGGTTACAATATGGAATAAAATCGCACAAACCAACAAAAAACTGAAAAACTAAAAGATGAAACTAAAAAAAAAATGCTCTGTATATAAAAGTTTGTACATTTTGGTTTCGGTTATTGGTTTTGTTGAGCATATAATTTACAAGTTTTGTTTTGACACTTTATTTTTTCTGTTGCGCTACTCTTGTTTGACGTCAAAAAAAAGGGTTTCAGTACATAGAAAATATGTTTTTTGCTGAATTTTGGTTTTAATATGATACGTTAAAGAAGAAATATATGCTCATTGCCCAGCAAACAAAATAACGAGATTATTGGAAAAGAAACACTATAAATTAAAGAAAAAATTAACTAAAATTTATATTTGAATAAAAGAATCTTAAATATCCTTCACAAATAATTAATATACTTAACACAAACTACTTGTTTCATAATTGATTCCCATACACTATATATTCTCTGTATCTTATTGATGTTAGCTTAAACTAAAGGGTGTTTTTTAAGCCCGATAAAACTTACGAAAGGGTCAACTGCCTTGCTGCTCTCACATTTTGACATTTATGGTCAGTAGACTCTGGCAAATCATCATGAATAGATTGACGCTTGAACAACGCTACCAAATTATCCAAATTTATTTTGAAAATCTGTCGTCGATCGCGCAACATATAGTCAGTTTCGTAATTTTTTATGAGCCTTATAGCTTATGTGCATCATACTCCATTACATCCAGAAAATGCTACTTATTTCTTCGCTTTACAGTCAATGGAGATCGTTACCGCACCATGATCAATGAGTTTTTTTTTTTTTTAATATGGATGACATTGATCAGGGCGAGATGTGGTTTCCACAGGATGGCGACCGCAACCATAGAATTGTTTGCTGAATTCACAAAACCGCTTGTATCGAGTGTATTATTGCATTCAATACAGTAGTGTAAGCTTGTTGTTGGAAATTTTCATACAAAAATTAAATACACTTATACACTTTTATTTTATATGTTTTTACAGCTATAAATTTGTTGAGAGAGTAATTTGAAAAAAATTGAGAGTCGGACTACATATTACTGTTTCAAAAACATTCATACAATATACAATGGGTGTTCACAAACTAATAAACAAAAAGTGTATTTAATACAAGATACACGATACAAAATGTTGTGAATTCAGCAATTGAAATCAAAATTTGGGGATAACTTTATTTCAAGAGCAAATATTTTGTATTATTTGTGTATTATTATGTTCGAATTCAGCTTACGAAAAAGTACTTTACGTGTTACGGTGTTATAAATATAAAAAACATATTATTATTCAAATTATCTTTTGCATTACTGCAATATCGAAGTAATGGCGCTAGGAAATATGACCCCAAAGTTGAAAATTTGGGGCTTTTTCATGTCTGATTAAATGTAAAATCGCCCCAAAAAATAAAAAAAGTCCCCAAATTTTCGTGTTGTTGTGCCCTGTGTTTTTGTTTGGGGTAATTTTTAATTTTCCACATTGGGCCTATATTTCCTGGGGTCATAATTCGCAGCGCCCGAAATAATACCTAGATAGCAATGTTTGCTGGTATATAACACATTGTTGTATGAGATTCTAAAATGTATTTTGCCAAATGAAAAATACTGTTTTTGTCTGCAAATATATTTTTGTCAAACTCAGCTAAATTTTTGAAAACTCTGTTGTAGTGTTTACATATTCTATGCCGAAGAAGCTTTACGGTTAGGGCCAAAATAAAAGAAAACGTAAATTTTTCAAATATGTTGTAAAATCTTATTTCCGCTAGAAAGAAATTTGGTATTGAAGTCGAATGAACATTTTCCTAACTTTGGTAAGAATTCCTTTATCCAAATAATTTAATAAATCCTCATTCTTTTGTTTTATTTATTCATTACTTTTCTTTGCATATCCATATTATCTATATTGATATTTTGTTTCAGATCAGAGAGTTTAATCGTATTCCAATCATCCAGCTTTTCATCCCCAACTAAAGCATTGCGCTAAACAATTAGTAATGTTGGTATTTTTTCAGACCAACCCAATTAATTAAAAAATTCATTATTACAAATTATTTATATGATTACATTTTACAAAATGGTTTCCCCTAAATTTGATTTTACATAAACAATTACCCAAAGCCAAATAAATTGATTTTAAAGAATTTATTAAATACTTAATTGCATTATTTGCAACTGCAAGTAAATGTCACATAGTTTTCGTATGAAAAACAATTGTCATGTTAGCACAACAATAAAATAAATAATAACTACTGAACTATTGTTTTATTTTCAAATGTCATTGATCAAAATTTACAGAGTAAAAACATAGATTTTATTTTATTTTACTTTCTCTTCAAAAACAAAGAAACTAACATTAAATGATGATGAGTAGGGGCCGGATTTTTATGCATTTATTATTGGAAAATATGCGCCAAAAATATGCTTCAAAAAATCAAAATACGATCTAAAAATTTAAAAAATATACACTTATATTTTTAAGCCGAAACATAAAATAATTATGGATCGCGCAATGTCCAAAAAATACACAACAGTGTTCTGAACTTTTTTGAAGCAAAATGTTTTGAAATAATCAATAAAATATGCAAAAATATGCCTTAATAAATCGATGCCATTTTACAGCAAAATGCGCGATTCGGATAGTTAATTAGTCTACAAAAAACATACATTTGCATATAAATCCGCCCCTAATGATGAGTATTTATTTGAACATTAATGTTTAAATTACAGCAACTTAACTCTAGAAACATAATCAGCGTAAAATTTACGCATAGTCTTTCAAAAAAAGTTTTGTTAATTATTGAAGTTGTTCTTTTGTTTTGGATTTTTCTGATAATGAATATGGGGGATTTCATGTCAAGTGAGCCAACTTTTGAAATCGATGTCTTCCGATCGGAATGAAATTTGCATCAAAGTTAGTTCTATAGGATGGTAATTCAAACACAATTTGTTAACAATATTTTTGCCAAGCAGGTGTTTTTTCTCAAACACGTAACTAATTACCATTGTTCTTAGCAAAATGTGTCCCAAATAGTTTAGATAGCTATTTCTTCAATATTTCGAAAAAAAATTAAAAAAAAATACAAAATTTTAATTTTTTTTCCGAAATCAAAATGGGCTTTTTTTCTCTCAAAAGAAAGCTTAGATATTTTTCTTGATGACCTATTTGGTCGCTTAGTGGGATTGGATATCTATCAAAATAAATGTTTTGTAACTCAAAACATAAAATGTTTGAGTTTTTTTGCAAAATCAAAAATAATTTTCCTCAAAAGAAAGCTTAGGTCTGGAAGCCCTTTTTGATCGCTTAGTAGGATGCGAGTGGGATATCCATCAATATAAATATTTTTTAACTCAAGACATACAATTTTTGACTTTTTTGACAATATATAAGTGCCAAATTTTGTAGAATTATCTTTAAAATTGCGACTTGTAGTTTGATTACCAGGTTTACATGGACTTGCGGACATCGCTATTTTTGCTCGTTACAAACATCAGCACTAACCTAATTTACCCTCCCCACTATGGTGGTGTAGGGTATAACAATATGTTAAATTCTGAATTTAATTAAGAGATTTTTTCTAGGAAACAAAGAATAATGTCCTAATAAGTGATTCCGATCTGTGAGGTCTTTCCTGAAAAGTTACACTTGAATGCTTTTCTGCTTCAATTGCATCAGCCACATACAAACCACCGATTTATTTCCAAAATATTTTGATTCCGCTCCACTATGCACTGTAATTCTGCTGGTACTATGTTACCAATAATTGCATTAACAGGAAAAAATGTATAATAAAATTTTCTCTTGAAATACAACCATCCTCTGTATGATTCAGGCTAAAACAATTATTATTATTGTTATTATTATGTTATGACGAAAAACAAGTTATTCCGCAAATTTAAATTTCAATAAAAATAAGTAAACCAGTTTACTACACTTATTGTCACTAACTTTAACAACTGCAATGCGTTAGATCTTATAAATCATATAATAAAATAATAAACTTTTATTAAATTATTATTTTAGCGCTAAAATAAAGGTATTAGATGAAATAAAATTATTAAAAAAAAAAAACAAATACAATTAAAATTTCAGTCTAAAATTCGATTCAAAGTAAAAACAAAAATGGTGTTTGTTCTGGGATTTTAGTGTGGGGAAGAGGTAGATTGTTTGAATTTAAAGATTTAGTGATAATGACACAGTGTCAGTAAATTCGAAATGGATATTACAAATTGTACCAAAGGCATTGAAAATTTGTACTTTTTTCGGCACTATTTAGGCCTAATAGGGAAATAGATCAAGGAGAAATCATTAGTATCTTTATCATGTAAACTATGATTTATGCCAGACGCGGATCCAACTCAACCTTTACCAATTTTTTGTATTAAAAATTTTAGATTTTTTTCATCCGTACCTTTAGCTAAACGTACTAAGCATGATTGACTCTTTTTGTAAACTACGATTTATGGTACCTTTTCCAACTTTTTACACTAAAAACTTATGATTTAACTATGAGTAATGTTGTCATCTTTGGCAAACTATAACACTGTGCAGCTAGAAAAACCAGCCTCAACAGTTCCAATGCGAAATGAAAGTAGACCATTAAGTAAACAGAACTGCCAAAGGGTTTTGAAAAGTTAGCTCGAATTTCATTTTTATGACCTCTTTAAGTTGTGCAATTTTTGATAATTTTTTACAAAACTTGGTTGGTGAACGCTACCACCAAATTGCTATTCCATTTGAAATAAGGTAAAATTGTTTATTTAAATTGATGACATACATATATTTGTGAAACAAATTACAGATACCGAGGGGAAAAGTCGCCAGACTCCGTTCTAGCGGAAATTTGTTGGTGGAGTAAAAACTTATTTATAGACCATAAAGAAATAAATGAAGATGATAATGGAGCTAATTTAGAGAGTGAAGCAGAAATGTATTCGGCCTCGAAAGATGAGAGTGACGATACCCAGAATTTACAATATACATCAACATCAAAAAGACTTCGAACCATATAGTTAAAAATATTTATATTGGTTCCAGTGATCAAAATGGCAACAATGAGTTCGTTATAGAAATACAACTTTTTAAACACATTGGCCCATAAACATGGTCAAACACTAAAGTCCGTTCTTTTTAGAAACAACTATAAAATAAAATCCTGCTTTTAATTATTTTGCAACTATAGTCAAAATTAAAGTGTGTTTTAAATTGAACAATATTCAAAAAAATATAGACAAGTGGCACCACTGAACAGCTGACATAAAATTAAAAAAAGTTAAACAATAAAAGTAACAGCGAAATCTAAAGAAAAAAAGCAAATTCTGGTGGAAAAATGGAAAAAATAAGATTAATATCATAATTAGGATATTATGGTTCTAATTTTATTGATAAGTGTTCAATAATTGCAAAATCTCTGCCAATATCTTGTAACATAAACATGTTTGACTTTTTGTCGAACTTTTTTACTTGGTGAAGAACAGCTGATTCTGTTGTTAAATGAGTTAAAAACAGCTTCAGCTAGTTTTATATTTACAGTCGACTTTAACGTCAAAAGTATATTTTATCCTGTCTATGGTAGACCTAAAGTCCACTCTTAAGTAAAGACGAATTTATTTCTCTTAAAATATAATTTATTTCTGACTTGATTATGGGCCATTTTTTTAATAAAACAAAAAAATTAAAAAAAACAATTTTTTCAAAATATTCAGATCAGATTCTGAAAAAAATTATAGTATTCAATAGAATCAGATTCATTTGATCTAGAATAGTTTAAAATTTTTCTAAAAAAATACATGAATGTCATGTAGTGCATTTTAATCAAAAATTGATAATTTGTTTATATTTGACCACACCTATACCGCCCACCATAAAGGAAATAAAGTAAAAAATCTATTTTTGCACATTGGATTCAAGGCAATAAGTACGCACAATTACAGTCCATTAAATATTTGTATATATTTATACGTTTCTTCACTTATAGTGTAAAAAATTATCAAAAATGGCCCAACCTCAAGAGGCCATAGAAATTAAATTCGAGCTAACTTTTTAAAACCCTTTGGCAGTTTTGTTAAGTTAATAGTGAACTTTAATTTCCCATTGGAGTTGTTGAGGCTGAAGGCGATGACCCGAAATTTGTTGCATAGTGTAATTTAATATTTTGAGAATATTCCTCGTTTTTATTATTATTAAAAGTCATTTTAATTTTAAGTGTAATAATATTTAAATAAATAAATATTAATACAAGTTATTATTTTTTTTATTGTAACCTTTAACTTGATTGATTCCAAAAAATAAAATTATATTGGAATATCATATCCTTAAACTCTAAAAAATATAGTTATAGTAGAGTAGAAGGGGGACCATGTGCCACTTTTTTGATAAGCTGCCTTTTAAAAACGATAAAAAATATTCTTAAATTTGTTCTCATTTCAAATAGTCAGATTTGTAGGCTTTTTTATTGCCTTTATATTATTATTATTATTTAAACAAACATAAATAAGACAATTAATTTTAATTCCGCATAGCTAAACAAAAATAATATATAAAAGAGACCAAAAGAAAGTCCATTATGGGAATCATTAAATGATTTTTTTTTTTAAATTTTTCTTCACTTTACTTTACATTGTACTGTGTCATATCCACATTAAATAAATATATTTGGTAAATTCTCAAGGTCTCTTATCAGTCATATTGTCATAATGTCCTAATATATCACGACTCGGGGGCTCGGCTTAACCGACTCTTAGGCATTCGGCACAGGTCTCTGCTGGTTGGTTACGTTAACACAATAAACATAGCATACAGAGTAGTATTACTTTATTACATTTTTTGCTTGAAAAGCAATTAAAACCATTGTGAAATATTAGGACAATATGACATGATAAGATACCATGTGAATTAACCAATTGTAATTGAATTGTAACTAATGGAGGATGAGTTGGACTCGGCTACCATAGAACTATAACAGGCAAAACCATATAGAATCAGTTATGTAGATTCTTATTATGCAAAAATAATGGTGTATATGCTTATACACTATTGTTTGATTGAGGGGACGAGATGTTCAAACAGCAACTAATATATCTTTTGAACAAGAAAGAGAGCTATATTCGGCTGTGCCAAATCTTATATACCCTTCACCAAATTACACTTTAAAATACAAATTTTAAATATTTTTAGGTAAACTAAATTTAAAAATTTTCTTTTTTTAATTTAAAATGAAGACAATTTTAAAATATTTTGTGCTAAAATAGTTTATCCCGATAACGATCCAGAATATATATAATTCGTGGGGTCGAAAATAAAAATTGTAGAAATTGAAAACGGAATGACAAACTTATATATATCCTTGCCACTCATAGTGTAGGGTTTAATAACAAAAATTAAAAAAGTTGGCACAAAATATACTTACTCCAAAATATTTTCGGGAATTTTTAAAAAAACAATTAATTATATCTGTCTCTAATCATATGTAAAATTAAATTGTCAAACTTTGAGGGATGATACATGATCAATAAATGAAAACAAATGTGGTTAATGTATCAAAATTGATTGTTTTGTTTTCAAGTTAATCGGCGTTGGCAGATGTGCCCTTCTACCCCACATCACTTTCTCAAAAGAAAGAAAAAACAATTGTTTTTTGTCGCAATCTGTTTGGGTTTATTATCTGGATTTCATCTAAAAGCGTGATTGTTTTTATAAAAATTAATAAAATTAAAATTAAAAAAAAAACGAAACAAAACTAAACAAAAAGAAATAAAACAATTTTAAATTTTGTTTTGGAATTTTTGTCTCGTTTTAATAATATAGCACCTGCTAAACATGTTTTTTTGATATTTCGATGTCATATTTGTTGTTTTTATCATTTACTTTTTGTACAGTATGTATTTGTTTATTTAACTGTTCAGTATTCAAATTTTATTGAGGGTGAGTGTGTCTTATTGACATAATTGTTCAAATTCTAGACAATAATTAAATTAAAACCATTTCAACAACATCATCATTATCATTATCACTATGACAAAACATCTGTATTTCTCAGTATGGAAAATATACAGACAATATGTCTGCCGCCCTCTTCATATGACTGACTGACTGTCTGACTGTTTGTGTGTCGGTCTCGCTAAATGTTTGTTGTCGTATCTGCTGTCTGTCTGTCCACAAACTACATACGCACGATAAATAAAATTTTATTTTTATCCCACTTAGACAAAGATTAAAAATAAATTACCTTGAATTTTGTAAATTTTAAGCAAATACGAGATTTTATAGTTTTTATTATTTTTTTGTTTGGAGTGTTTGTTTTTACTTAGAATTGAAGCAATTAGTATTTATCAATTTGATAAATGCCAGAGCCAACTGTAAAACTAATTTAATTATATAGCCTTAGTTTTTTGTATTCAGGTTTAATTATCAAATTCAAATCATCGAGTATAGTACAGACCATGGCTGATAAATTCTAAATTAAATTCTACTAATTATCTGTGTGTTAAAATTAAGTGTTTGATGTGTTTAAATTCCCTAATTTTATAAACAAAAAGAAAAATATTTCAAGGTAAATGACAATTTAATGTAATAGCATAATAGTAAATAATACTAAATATATTGTTTTTGTAAGGATTATGCGGATTGTAAAGAATAATTAAAACCAGGAAGGAGCTTAAATGTGATGTAATGATTTTTTCTTAAAATCTTAGGATTCTTTTAATAACACTGTGCTAGTTGAAAAAACTGTCAAGCGGGGCACCCGGTGGGTTAAGCCAATTCGGGTACGCTAATTTCAGTGGTGCTAACCGTTTTTTTAGGTTAGCTCGTATTTTCGAGATATACCGTTATTTCGAAAATGGACGAGGTTGCACAAAATATATTCGTGTAACTCAAAAACGGTTTATTTTATTGAACAAACTGAAAAAACCGAAATTCCGCAACAAAATTACCTTTAAGTTAGAAAAATTTCGAAATTTTTGGTTTTTAAAACGGCATTAAAAATTGGAAAATCCATATAAGCTCTTAATTTTTAAATTCAAATGCATATAACTTTGGAGTCAGTCACGATTTGTAAAATTTTTTTTTTATTTGACATATACATTTGTAGTTAGTCCAATAAAAGAAAAAATGAGCAAATCGGGAAATATTTGGACCCGCTGTTATCAAAAAACTGGAGTATGGTTGGTAAAAATGTTGATAATTTAATTTTCAAATGCGAATATCTCCTAAGTTATAAGAGATAGTTGATAGCCACGATCGAATCGGAACGAAATCGGAACACAAACGAAGAAACAGGATCGTTTTAAAAATGTATCATACCCGAGTCCTACTTTGGGGATCCCTGACCACACCTCTGGAAGACTCATGCGGTCAAAATTCAAACCTTAAACTCGTCAACACTTCTTCTTTGCACATGTCAAATTTCATTCAAATCGGGCTAAGGGTTTATATTTATTTCCCTCTTTTTTGTCTATACCTATGTGCACTGCACGATGTAGCTAATTACTACGAGTTATGTATTATGATAAAATATTAGGGGATATTTGTATTATTTTTTGTGAATAAAATGAAAAGTTGTGGACAGAATTTAATTATTTAGAGCTTATTTTATTTGGAACTTCGTTTTCTAAATGTGTAATAAAAATTAAGATCGTATATGCATTTTTTAATTTTTAATGCCGTTTTAAAAGCTAAAAATTTCGAAATTATTTTTTTTGCAAAAAAATTTATATTTTTAAAACGACTGCGAAGATTATAAACATGTTAAGCTTTTCTTGAAGGTAATTTCGTTGCGGAATTTCGTTTTTTTCAGTTTATTCAATAAACTAAACTCTTTTTGAGTTACGCAATTATATGTTGTGCAATCTCCTCCATTTCCGAAATAACGGTATATCTCGAAAATACGAGCTAACCTAAAAAACTGAATTCAGCGTACCCGAATTAGTTTAAGCCACTGGGTGCGCCTCTTGACAGAAAAAAAGTGTCAATTTCGTGCATAGTGTAATTGTAAACTATTATTTTGCTTTTATACTCATCCCAAAAATAAGGGTGGGTATATATTTTGAAATTTCCCAAAATATTCTTTGTTCAGTATGCAGTATCTATGCAAACCTTTTTTGTTATTATAACTCCAAAACTACTGAGCCGTTAAAAATGTAATATATAAACTGATTAAAGGCTATGTAAATTTAAATGTTTCTAAGTTTATTTTAATAATATCGGATTAACCGTTTTTGAGGTATCAAAAATTTCAAAAACACCCTCAAATTCAGAAGTTATTCTGAAAACACCGTTTTCAGTGATGTTCGTCAACTTATTGATCTGTAACTCAGTCAGTTTTTGTCCGACTTTAAATTAGTTAACGGGTTTGGAAAGAAAACTGATTGCGCTTTAAAACTACGTGCAGTTTTTTACACATTTGTAAGCCATAAGTATTGTTTTTCTTAAGAATATCTAAAAGAAAAACAAAATGTATCAACTTTTTTGATTTTAGTCGCTTTTCATTGTTTATTTTGATATGAAAGTTTATAAAACTTTATATCAACATATATAGGAAATTTAGTTTTTAATAAAACATGGTTTTAATTATACAAATCGGATTAAAATTGTAAAAGTTATTCAACTTTTAATTAACACCATTTTTAGTATTTTCTCCCCCAGCGCATATGAATAAAAAAAAAAAAAACAAAAAACTGTGGAAAAAAAATATTTGTAAAATTTTGAATTTACAAGGTAAATTTTTTCGAACTTTTTTCAAAAAACTTTAATAACTCATTTTTTCCCATATAAAGTTGTCTTTAAAACACTGTGCAAAAAACATTAGGTTTTTATAGAAAAAAATTAATATAACTATTGTTGAATTTGAAAAATTATTAAAAAAATAAAAAATAAAGCGAAACTTTTTATAAAAACTTACGCAATTTTTTTCGATATACATTTTATGCATACATTTTATGAAACCTTAATTCTCTATCCATAATTGTTTAAATTTTTTAAATCGATCTAAAAATGTGTGAGTTAGAGGTACTAAAGTACTACGACCTACCCTAAAACTGTTTTTTCAAAATATCTCAAAATTTTTAGGGTGTTTCAAAATCTTTGAAAACGATTTTAGTATGTCCTCACCTAGGCCTACAACCCCCATTAGGTCGCTTTTCAAGTTCTGACAAAAAGTGTCATTTTGTAGCAGAGTGTTATCTACTCTTTCAAATTTAGTTGTAATAAAATTTTGTTATAATTTTCAAGATCGCTTTTTTACAAATATGTGTGTGAAAGTGGTTTGAACACCCAATCCATATAAACAAAATGTTATCAATTCATTCTTAGAGTTAGATTTTTTTGACAGCGTTTGTGTTTGAACGAAAATAAATCACATAAAATTAAAACTTTTATATGTGTAAATTTACTGCATTAAATTATTTTTCTAATAACATGAAATGTATTTTTTCCATGATGATATACTACATACATATTTAAAGTTCTCTCTGTCATTTTAATTTTAATTTGTATCATTTTAAATAAACATCATCTAACTGATTACTGACATTTGATTTCAAAAAGTAAAGAATGTGCATTTTATTTATTTGAAATGTAATGAATATGAAACGAACTTTAAACGTTTATTTTATTATCATTTCTATGGACTACTTTATGAAAGAGAATATAATCCACATTTGAAAGCACTTGTTACTTAGAGAAAATAATTTAGGAACTAATATTATTGGTAATACCATTGGAAAAACAATCTCAAGTCCACCTATTAAATTGTTATTAATTGCAACAAAATAATATTCACTTGCCACTTGCCTGATGCTGTCAACAAAAAATTACATTGAAGCAATTAAATCATTTGATTGACAATTAATTCGATTATACTAAGGAATCAGTGTAAAAAGATTTCAATACTACTCGTACATATGTTATTTTTAGCTGCATATTGCTTATGTAGGGTACAAAATTCGAATTACTACAAAAAGCAATTAGTCAAAAAGGAAACCATGTGCATCTTTTAAAAATGTCATTATGACAACTATAATGACTTGTAATAGCTTTCAAAAAAAAAATAAAAAAAAACAAACTCACAGAAAAAATAGCAAAGAAAAAAGCTAAAACAAATATGAAAATGTGTTGTTAAACTTAAAAAATAATTGCAAATATGTTAGCGTGAAGTAAGTAAGAGTAGGACTGAAACAACATTGTTCCAAAGTTTAACAACTAAGTATGTAGTTCTATACGGGTTGAGTGAAAATGTTGAATTTTTTGTTTGTCTATTTAACAAAATTAAATTGAATTAAATGTGAAACTTATGTCAAATAAATAGATAGACAAGCAGACAGACATTGAAACATTTAAACAATTTTTAGAAAGAAATGCGAGTGTTATTGTACGTAAGTTTGTATGTAAATCCTTATGATGAATATGGGGGTGATGTTGATCTGTATTTGTTTTAAACAAACTTTTTTTTATAATTTTATAATGAAGTTACTGTGCTTGAGATTAAAGTATTTTAGTGAAATAGAATTTTCCAAGAAGAACATACAAATTTTTTATTTAAATATTGAAACCAAATATCACACGTGTTAAGTCCATATAAATCTGGCCAAAAATAGTCTAACATGAAGGTAAAACTTACAATTTAAATGAAAGTCACACCACAAGGTGAGTTTTTGAGGTTGCGGGTTTATTGCTGTCCTGACTTTTAAAGTTGCGATTACCATGTTAGATTTACATTGGTCACAATCCTTTGTCACAGCAAAAGAAAAATGCTGGCTATATTTGCAGACAAAAATCGGGGAAATCGTGCAAGACTACAAGAGCGACAATTTCGATCATATTGTTGTTAATACTCTACCAACGGCAACTATTTAATAAAAATATTAATTCTAATTCGTAAATGCCGAAAATTTGACCTGCAAACTTCTGCAATGGTTGCATAAATTTCCGACATCACAGCCAACAAGGAGCGACATATGGTCGTTGATTCCATAACAATGACAAGTCCGTTTCTTAATTCATCCTGGACTCTATGTTAGATTTATTCCTTCATATTTTCGTTAACTATTGTAAGGCCAACGAACATTCTCATCGATATAGATAAACAGAAGGCTACATTAAATCATATCGCGCAGTGGATCAGAATAAAACTTATATGGAAATAAATCTGTGAGTTATTTTTCTGTCTTTTATATCTCATGACAACGACAATTACGCACACATTTCTGTTCTTTTAAATTAAATTGCAAAAGTAATTTTTTAATGGCAAAATTTTTACAAAAACTGAAAAAATTGAATTTTTTCCCCTTGTAAATGCATCGCAAAACTTCAGCGGGCTTGCAGCACGTCTTAACCCCAACCGATTCACCAAAACTTTTACAGGATGATTTTTTTACCAAATTCACCAAACCGGGGGGGGGTGGCTGAGTGTGAAAAGAATCTGCAAACAAATCCTATATATAGCTAAAGGCCACCCTAGTGGACATATACAGTGACGGACAATACAATAGAATCACTACATATGAATTCGATTAAAGCGGTAAAACTACAAAATTTGATTTCAAAATTTAAAATTTGTTCATTATATATTAATGCTCATAACGTAAACAATAAATAGAAAAAAATAAAATAAAAAAATAACACATTCTTATGTTGAAAACGATGTCAAATCTAAATAAAATATGCGACATTCAAATAGAATCAATCAGTCTTAAAATGATTAAAAATAAAAAATCATCATAAGAATTCGTTGTTTTCTTAATATTTTGTTGCATATCAATTATTTCTAATAACAGCATCAAATCTTTTGGGTATTGAATTTAACAAACTTTCGCATGTAGATCGGGAAATTGCATACCATATTTCCTGAATTTTCTGCCAAAGTTCTTCCTTGTTTTTCAATTTTTCAGGTCCGAGTTTGTCTTTTACTATTTTCCATAGGATTTAAGTCTGGTTATTGAGACGGCCATTCCATAACATGAATTTTGTTATATAAAAACCATTTTTTGGCAAGACCTGATGTGTGCTTTGGGTCATTATCTTGCTGGAAGAACCATTTTAAGGGCATATTCCATTCTGCATGTGGCTTTATAACATTCTCCAAAATATTTACATACAAGTGCTTATCCATATTTTCTTTAATCCAATAAATTGGACCAACGCAATACCAAGAAAAGCATCCCCATATAATAATATTTCCCCAACCATGTTTAAACGTTTTTGGTTTTTGCCATTTTTTGGACGTCTAACCCATGTCTTATCATCACTACCAATTAAATTAATGGTCGTTTCGTCCGTCCACAACACATTTTGCCACTTCTTTATATTTTCTGGCCCACACCAATCCTTATGATTGCTCCTAGTTTTAAATGAAATATTGATAGTGATTCTATTGTAATGTCCGTCACTGTATGTACCTTACTTTATTTCGTTATCATTATTTATCTGCCAATGGATGATACTACCATCACATCTGGAAACATTTTTCGTTATTTCTTTATACTTAAACAGATTTAAGTATTCGGTAAAAAATTAATTATTCAGTTCTATTTAAACTATTAGTATTTTTTAAACTGACTAATTCATTTATATATTAACGATGTAATTTTTTAAGTTTTTATGGATATTGGGCCTAAAGTGTATCAACTTAACAAATTTCATTAAAATATTGGATTTGTGACTTAAAAATGCGGAATTTGTTCAAATTTTTAGCTTTTATTTTGAAATTTTTCCCACCTTTCTGGTAACATATGGATTCCTAGCCAAAATAACTGCTAATTTTTTGAGCCCAAGAACGAATCAAGCCAATTTCGAATAATCTGTTCTGTGCATCAATCGAAACAAATAGTATTCGTAGGGGGCAAGGTCTGGACTATAAGGTTAGTGAGACTGAATTTGACAGATGACATGCCTTTGAGAGCTGCTGCGGTTTGTGGCTGATTCACATATACCTGCGATTTAAGAAAATACCACAATAAAAAACTCAACGGGACAATTTGCACGATCTCAGTGGCCAGTACACTTCACCTTAACGTGTTGAGATATTGAAACTACATGTCGTTGGTGTCCATAGCATCCAATTTATGTCAAAAAACGCTCGCCGTTGACGGTGATGGATGGCCAACGACATTCTCAAAAGCATATGGAAAGATTCACATCAAATAGTAACTTTTTCTTACTCTAACCCATGTGGATTCGTATCGTCCCAAATTCGTCAATTTTTTTTTTTTTTGACGTACCCGTTCATCCAGAAATGGGCCTCACAAACAGAACATTAATTTTTATAAAATATTTTTATTAATTACACATGGTGTTGAAAGTTATATCCGTCCATGGTGATTTGGCAAAACAGACCGAATAAATGACAGCCAATTCAACAAATGTAGCTTCAACAATACGGCCACTATCAACTGTCAATGTTCGAAAGTCCCAACTGGAACACCTTTATATCAAGATAACGGTAAAACGTTTTAAAAATATTAAGATATGTTCGCTACAATCTTCATAGTAATAAACAATTTCACTACAGTCTGTGGAACCGTTGAAAACTGTGTTATGACTTAAAACAGTATTCTATTGTATTTACTTAAATTTAATTACCCTTATTGTTCTGTAAAAATTTCTTCATAAAATGTCCACTATACATACATAAGTAATTTACAAAGTAACTTCTACCACCTGCATCAACAATTTGAAAACGTGCGTTAATTAGTAGCAACAATTGTTTCATGTAGAATTTATTAATTTAAATGTTTTCCTAATTAAAATTTACAAACAGAACACAAAATTCAATTTAATTATTAATAAATTTTCATATTTTCTTTTGTTTATTTACAGATTTGCAAGTGTTTATTTTTAACTCCAAAACAAAAAACCTAAATGATGTTTCATTTTAATAACTGATTTTCGTTTTGTGTGTTTCGAAATAATTTTACTAAACGTTAACAAAACAATTAAAAACGAAAAAGTTAAGAAGGGAAAAACAATTCGTATGTAAAACATATTTATTTAACTACATTAAGTACTTTTTTGTTTAATTTACATTTACATTTCCATTACAACGCGTCGCGTCTTGCCAAGTAACGTCTGGGCGTTTGAGTGAATGAATAAATGATTCATTTGTTAAATAGTTTTTTTTTTTTGAATTTTCAATGTGTAAACACGGTTAAGAGATTTTGCTTTTGTGGTAGAGTGTTTTTGTGTTAGTAATTTATATTTTTTTGTTAACCTTTAAATAATTAACAATAATTCTAACAACTGTGGCACTTCCTGAGTAAGAAAACAAACAAAAGCCGCCGAGAAAATAATCACAAACATTTAACAAAAAGGCTTTAACTTTACAAACAGTAGCTATAGTAAAGAAATTACAACGAATGTTACAGCATCAACATTAATTGCAGCAGTAACAATTACCAGCCGTCATATAAAAACCAGCACGAGTTCAAAATTAAAAATTTACATAAATTATATTATTAAATTAACAACAAACATTTACCCCTACACCCCACTCACTACATTCGAAGTTGTGAAGAAATAATAAAATTACTGGTAAGTGAATTTTAGTATTTAAATATTTTAATTTTTAATTCAACTCACTAGTACACACACAAACACACTCACTAACTAAACCAGCAACCAGCTTCCCTAACGTATGCAGCATAAAAACACATCTTTATTACACACATCCCGTTATTTAATCAAGCACCTGATGTGTGTGTGTAAGAAGGCGCGTGTGTTTTTTTGAGTAAATAATTACGTGCAAGGTTTAATTTAAATTTGCAAACATTAATTTAAATATTCCTATAAGTTTTGTTTTAGAATAAAGTCAGAAAATGTATTGAAAATAGCCTTCTACACGTGAAAACAATATTGAAACAATAAAATCAATTTTCAATAATAATTAAATATTTAAAGCATGTAGCACTTATAACACGGTGCTACGATGAACAAAAACTTGGAAAACGACCCAGCGTGGGTTATAGGGCTTGCTGAGTACATCACAAATTGTGTCAAAAAATTTCAAAAACACCCTCAAATTCAGAAGTTATTCTGAAAACACCGTTTTCAGTGATGTTCGTCAACTTAACGATCTGTAACTCAGTCAGTTTTTGTCCGACTTTAAATTATTTAACGGGTTTGGAAAGAAAACTGGTTACGCTTTAAAAATACTTGCATTCGTAAGTTATAAGTATTGTTTTTCTTAAGAATATCTAAAAGAAAAACAAAATTTATCAACTTTTTTGATTTTAGTCGCTTTTCATTGCTTATTTTGATATGAAAGTTTATAAAACTTTATACCAACATATATAGGAAATTTAGTTCTTAATAAAACATGGTTTTAATTATTCAAATCGGATTAAAATTGTAAAAGTTATTCAACTTTTAATTAAGACCATTTTTAGTATTTTCTCCTCCAGCGCAAATGAATATAAAAAAAAACAAAAAACTGTAGAAAAAAAAATATTTGTAAAATTTTTAATTTACAATGTAAATTTTTTCGAACTTTTTTCAAAAAAGTTGAATAACTTTTGCAAATATAAACCGCTTTTAAAAAGTAATATCTCATTTTTTCCCATATAAAGTTGTCTTTAAACACTGTGCAAAAAAGAATAGGTTTTTATAGAATAAAATTATAATAACTATTGTTGAATTTGAAAAATTATTAAAAAAAATAAAAAATAAAGCGAAACTTTTTATAAAAACTTACGAAATTTTTTCGATATAGATTTTATGCATACATTTTATGAAAGCCTAATTCTTTGTATATCCATAATTGTTTAAAATTTTGAAATCGGTCTAAAAATGTGGGAGTTAGAGGTACTAAAGTACTACGACCTACCCTAAAACAGTTTTTTCAAAATATCCTAAAATTTTGAGGGTGTTTCAAAATCTTTGAAAAAGGTTTTAGTATGTCCTCACCTAGGCCTACAACCCGCATTAGGTCGCTTTTCAAGTTCTGGCAAAAAGTGTCATTTTGTAGCAGAGTATAATATTTTGTATGAATTTTGTATGGAGAAATCGATATACAGCTAGGCCTCCATTTACGCGGTTTGTTAGGCCAAATAACTAGCGTGTAAATCAAATTCGCGTAAAACGAAGTTCTAATTTAGA
Source organism: Calliphora vicina (assembly GCF_958450345.1). Taxonomy (NCBI): domain Eukaryota; kingdom Metazoa; phylum Arthropoda; class Insecta; order Diptera; family Calliphoridae; genus Calliphora; species Calliphora vicina. The sequence continues at coordinate 120,252,699 of NC_088780.1, forward strand.
ACAAAATGCTTTTGTGGGGCCAATAATCTTTGATTTCGCATAAAACAATACATCAGTCATATTACAAAAAAGAAATTGAGACATATCGTCCCCTTAAATGAAAGCGGACGTAACTACAAAAAATTCAAAATCGAGTTTTTGATTGATTGAACAATTGCCAAGAATACTCTATTATTATTATTGATTTTATAACGTATCCTGTAAAAACAATAAAAATTTAGTTACGTCCGTTTGCATTTAAGGCGACGATATGTTTGTACATATGTGTTTTCTATTTAACGCGATTTTTAGGTCTCAATTTCTTTTTTGTAATATGACTGATGTATTGTTTTACGCGAAATTTCTAAAAATTGTATTAAATAAATATTATTCCCATTATTTTGAAGGTGTCTCCTCAAAATTGTGAAACCAAGTGAAAGGTCTTTAAAATATATAAATACATAGGAATATATTAATAAAAAAGTGCAAAACTTACGAGTGCACTTTTAAATGAAAATATTACTTCTTAGCTGCTATATTTAAAAATGTCATAATAGCATTTCATATGGCTACTGAACCAACCTCTTGAACCAAATGAGATAAAACAAGTATTCGGCAGTGCTGAATCTTATATACCCTTCACCAAATTATACTTCAAAATAAAAATTTTAAATGTTTTTAGGTAAACAAAATTTACTTTTTTTTCAAAGTTGATTTTTTAATTTTTTGAAAAAAAAAATATTTTTTTTAATATTTAGCAAAAAAAGTTTTGGTGAAAAAATATTTTTTCTGATTTTGACCCATTGTAGGTCCAACTTACTATGGTCTTGTATACGTCGTTGCAAAGGTCTTTGAAATTTTATCGGAAGTAAAATTAAATATTTTTTTTTAAATTGTATACTTTTTATGATTTAAAATTATTTCAGAATAGATACCAAATTTTTTTTTAAAATTATTTTTAAAGTTTTTGTAAAATATTCCAGAAAAGATACAATTTTTTTTTTAAATTTATTTTTAATTTTTTTTATTAAATATTTCTCACTTTCCGTAAAAGAGGTATATATGTAATGGTTTTTCACGGTTATATGCCATAAATTACCAAAAAATGCATGCAACACATTTTTGGAACCATGTCTTTTCAAAATTTAACCTCAGCTGAAATTTTTGGCATTAGGTAAATGAATAATCAAAGAACTTATTTTTTAGATATGGCAAATATATAAATTTACTAGCTTGACCCGGTGCGCTTCGCTACCCCTGTCGAAGTAAAATAAAAAATGTGAAAAGATTTTATAAGCAAATAAACCGGAATTTCTTGTTTGTGATTAATTGCATACTATGCCGTTGAAGGTTAAAAAATATCCTGTGATTTTAAAAAATCTTGAAGCTTTTTTTAAGACATTCGCCTAATTTTAGACAAAAAGTTAGAAGACTCCAGCTATACCAGTTATTTAGATATCAATTTTCAATGCGTCGAGGTACCAAAATAATACATGCAAAGTATTGAGAATTGCAATATTAGAGTTCTCTAGATATTCGATAATAAACATTTACTTTGTATTGGAGGGGGCACGTCCCTTCTTAATGTCTGGCATAACAGGACACTGTCATCAACGTAATTTACAAATAGTTTAAAGACTCTTACAATTACATTCACTTGATATTCGAATATTTATATATTTTATCTACAATGGTAACTAAATTACTCATTTGAAGCATTACTTTAACTATTATAATTCTCCAGATATTCAATTATAACTATTTTCTTTATATGTAAGAGGTCATTCCAACTAAGCCGATCCCGCCCAATTTCAGCCAAACATCTTAAAAATATAAGAAATTACAATTTTCTTTGTAATGTAGGTCCTACACCCTCTGTTCCGATCTCGCCCATTTTTTGCTAAACTTCGTACAGTGGTACTAATCTTAGAGACTTTAACAATTCTTGTAGTTTTTTTATTTTCCATCAAAGTTGAGAAATATTGAAAAAATTTAAAGTTGGTAAATATCGATTTACCTGGATAAACACAAAGCAAACAGTACAAATTTTTTTTCATTATTTTCTTAACCCTCTAGCCCCCAAGAGTGCCTCAAGGCATGCATTACAAAACACCAATTATCTAAAAAGTAATTATAATTTTTTTTTTAAATTTAACTGTGACTTTAGTTACAGATTTGTTAACATTTCCCTCGAAGGTCGAAATGCATTCTGACTTTTAGTTTTTGTCCTGTCAGCTGTTTTGTGAGTGATGTCATAATTTTAGAACGTGAAATTTTGTGTGTCATGTTTTTTATTTTTGGAATCAAAGTTTTACTATTAGTCGCCCGATTTATTCGAAATTATCACAATTATTGTTTTTTACACATACACCGGCAACAATGCCTTAGGCACTCTTCACCTTTTTGCACCTGGTTCCTAAACTTAATTTGCAAATTAGTTTCTGATGGCTGTTCTGCGTTTATTGGGTCATAATTACCCTAAAAAAAAATTATTCGACAACTTTTTCAGTCAACTTTGAAGGGCTATATCTTCTGAACCACAAATCATATTGTAATAATAGTATCATACTTGAAATCGTTGGATAATTTCCTGTAAAATAGGTTTATTCAATATTTTTAGGGGCACATGAATTTTTGCAACCTCAGTTGTTTTAAAGGCCACATATCGTTGGCGTCCATATCATCCAATTCAGGCCAAAAGAAGTTGGTAAGCATCGACCTATAGCGCTCGACAGGCCAATGTCTTTCTTAAAGCCCAAAATCCACACCAAACAGTGACATTTTCGGGGTGCATTGGATGCTCTTTAATCTCATGTTTATTGGTATCGTCACAAATATCGCAATTTTATTCGTTGAGGTACCCATTCATCCAGAAATTGGCCTCAACAAAAAATGGGTGCAGCGCGCGGAACGTTGTCCAAAAAGAACACCAATTTTGATAAAACAAGTTTAAAGCCAATTATGGGCCGATGTTGGTACATCGATATCGCACACATTTGATCACCGCATTGCACTTTTGGTACGCATACACTATGCTTTCTGTAGAAGTTGTTTAAATATTGCATTGATATTTCTCTCTCTTATTCTATATACAACAGAATCGTACTGTTCTCATACATTACAAATCTTAGCAAATATTTGAATAAGTATAAATTACCCGTCAGCTAATGTTTTCAAAAAAAGACTAAATTATACGAATATTTATTTATTTGCTCACATTCAGTTTGCTGTCAAAGTTTTACCTTTCATTTCTCTGTCTAACTTGCTGGCGAAGTCTCCCTCTATATTTTTTTTGTGCATAAATGAATGGATAATTTTTCATAAAAATTATACAAAAAAATAAAACACTCACACAAACGAACTGTATGTAAGTATTACATTTTAAATTTTATTTTGTTTTAGCAGTTTATTAAAAGCATTTCATATATATTTTACATTTTTTCATTTACATACAACTATGGCGAACAAAAAAAGCAAAAAAAAAATTAAAAATCAAGAAGACACTAATTTATTATACTCTCTACTCTAGTTTACTTTACTTTGTACTAAATATAAGACTACTTAAGTCAAAAAAAATTAAATTATTTTAATAAATATACAAAATATGACTTAAATGTACAACACTCTAAAAAAAAGAAAGCCTAGAACATAAAAGACGACATAGAATCTTTTTTACATAAAATACATTTTCATAAATGCCAGTATGTTTTTGTATGGCTGCAAATGGATGCATGGATAAGTTACTGTGATGGTTTTGTAACGAAAAATTTATTTAAATAAATTCATAAAAAAAAAAAAATATTTTTTTCCAACATTTTCATTCACATCCCATGTCCTCTGCGAAGAGTAAAGCAAGGGGAAACAGGTTTTACGTTCAGTAGCGTTATTTAATATGAAATAAGTATTAAAAGGTTTTAATAATGCTAAATATAAATAATGGTAAATTGTTCATAACTTCTTAATAAAGGTATTTGGAGTTTCATTAGCCACATGGTGAACAAGGCGGAAGGGGTTAAAAACTTTTTTAATCATTTACACAAATAACAAGTTTAACAGGTTTAATTCGGCTGTGCCGAATCTTGTATACCCACCATCAATATGTAACAATAACATATTTTCCTGATATACGGGTTATATGGTAGGAAGGGTCAATTATGTACCGATCCTCACAAAAGCTGGTAGAATGATTTAGGTTTATATTGTTGTTTATGTCCAATTTCATCACGATATTAATTATTATAAGATAATTATGAATGTTCAAGTAATTTTCAGACAAATGTTGCTGTTTTTTGCCATACTTTACAGTATAATTTCAGAGTACTTGAAACTAATTTCTGCAAAATTTTATCAGGATTGTCGGAAAATTATGAACGGATATTGCCTATTTTCAATATCAAACAAACTTTGTCAACAAAGAGTATTTGTGAAAAATTTCAGCCAGCTAGCTCCTTTCGTTTGGACCCTATCGTGTTTTCAACAAACAGACAGAAGGACGGATATAGTTAGATCGTCTTGGAATTCCATAAGAACCCAGAATATATGTACTTTTGTGGGTATGCGACGAATATTTCGATATGTTACAAACGGAATGACAAAATCAATTTTTTGAAGGTGGCTATAAAAGCTACAAAGTATCTGTTAAGGGTATCTGTTTTGAAAAATATCAATTTGTATCCCCAGGGAATGAAGTTAGTTAGAAAAGGTGGATATTAATGATTTTTCAAGTTTATTTTTTTATTATTTTGAAAGTTGTATTGTCAAGTTTGTCTCAAAATGAGAGCAAACATTTTAAACATCCGTCCCTGACTTTCATTTGTACATATATTTTGTATGCAAAAATCTACTTAAATCCTAAATGTTTGCCGTCTGTTTGGCCTTCTTTCCTTTTTATAACCAAGTTGAGTTATAAATATACATAAGTTTGTCATTGCGTTTGTAATATACTGTGGATATTTATAAAAGAATACATTCATAAATGAACAAAAATTGCTATTTTCGGCATTGTCCTCACCGATTCCTATGAAGTTTACCACAGATTATCTATATTAAAAATATTCATCAACTTTTAGAATAGAGACATTTAAATTGAAATTACAATTCTTTATAAAATTTTAATTTTATAGTATGATAAAAAAATTCGGTTTAATCTAATTTTTCCCTATTTTGACCCATTGTAGGTCCGTGTTACTATGGCGTTATATACGTCGTTGAAAAGGAATTTGAAATATCTGTGATTAGATATCCATATTGTCTATATTAATATTTTATATCTCAGACATTTGTAGGTCGATTTTCTCGATTTGTTGTTCTTTCATAGATCTTTTCTCAACCATATCAAATTCGTTTGCCTGAAAGTCATTCACGGAAGTATATCAAAAATATGTCGGTTTATTTAAATAATAAAAAAAAATAAAAATTTTTATTTTCTAATGAAGTGTCATACTGTACTCAATTTTTGACATTTATGATCAGTATACTCTGGCAGATCATCGTTAATAGATTGATGCTTGAACACTACCAAATTATCCAAATTTACTTTGGAAATTAGTCACCGTTTCGCGCAACTTATAGACGACTGTTTTATCGAAAAATCGAGACTTATTTTTGGCTCAACAGGTTTCTTAATAAATAAAATTGCCGTATATGCAGTAGGGATGCCAATCCCGAATTTCGGGATTAACAAATCCCGAAATATTATGAGATTTTTGATATTTTAGGAAGATTTTTGAAGCACCCAAAATACTTAGAACGCTAAATTTCAGCATATTTATAATAATCTCTCTTCAAATCCAAACGCAGCCAGATTTTTTCATTTGAATCAGGAAGCAGCACGTCTCCCTTCCATTGACAGGCTTTTACAGAATTTACACTTTTACGAAATTTATGTTCAAGTTATTTTCTGAAGGGGCAAATGTAGTCCGATTTCCGCAGTACTTTACAGTATAATTTCAGAGTACTTACAACTTATTTTGTGCAAAATTTTGTAAGGATTGCCGTATAATCAAGATATTTATGACTGCTCAAACAGTACTCCGGGGGACAATTGTATGGAGCTAGGGGAAATCATGGACCATTTATTTTAATTTAATGCATTAGTTTTTGATTTGTTATATTTTTACTTAAATATATTAATGAAATCAATAGTTTTTATTGTTGAATTTGATATTTTTGACGTTTAACTAAAATCCTGAAGTCCCGAAAAATCCCGAAATCCCGAAAAATCCCGGGATCCCGAAAAATCCCGGGGTCCCGGGATTTACATTTCTAAAATCCCGAATCCCGGGATTTGTAAAACCCAGTCCCGTTTGGCATCCCTAATATGCAGTGATACTAATCCACAACAGGACCTACAAACTCTATTACATTCCGAAAATAGCTCCGTTGGTGAGGTTTACACGCTGATGGCATCATCGGACCATATTTTTTATAAAATTAAGCCGTAGCTCAATGTAGATCATAAACGCAAAATAATAAATGATTTTTTTGTTTGAAAATATGGATATCATTGATCCGGGCGAGATGTGGTTTTAATAGGATGGTGTTAAGGCGACCGCAACCAGCGATTTATGAAAATCATAATTTCAATTGGCCTCCAAAGTCATGGGTTTTGACACCTCTCGATTATCTCCCGTGGGGTCACGTGAAGTCATTGGTTTATGCTGATAAAGCACCAACATTTGAGCCCTTGTAAGCCAATATTGTTCGTGTTATTCGTAACATACGGCCAGAATTGCACGGAGAAGTGGCTCATTCGTCAAGAACAGTCAATTTATTATTGTTGGCATACGATTTATAAAATATTTGAGGGATTCAATGGGTTGAGACGAACTAAAAACATGTCATTCTTTACAGTACTATGCCCGCGTACAGTTGGTTGATTCAAACGGTCTGTTGTTAGGTCATATTGTTATAATGTCTGCTAAAGTAAAGGGTATAGGAGATTCGTTACCACCGTATACAGCAATATACACTGTTTGCTCTTACACCTCCTCCCCCAACACCCTCATCATTATTTTAAAGTCCCATGGATTCATATTTTCATTTCAAGCTACACACAAAAATCATAAAATTAAATTCTTCTAAAATGCGAAAAAGGAAAAATTAATTTCTTTAACGTACCTTACGTTTTGTTTTTGGTGTACGTAGTATGTTTTCTTTTTTTTTCCAAACCTAAGCTTGAACTGTAGAAAAATTGGTTTACACTTTCTGACTTAATGAAAATTTATGTGTTCGGTGTGCTTTTTGTTTTTTGAGCAGCATTTCTTCTTTTTCACTTTACCTTTGTGAAAATTTAAAAATTTTTTAATGCTAAAATATATAAATATTATTATTTTTCCACGTTTTGTCGTTCTTTTTTATGTGTGTTTTAGAAAGAGTGTAACAAAATTTTTACATTCAAATTATAATAAAAACACACACAAAAATGTAGAACCAAAAAAGGTTGAGTGTTTCTGACATTAACCTGTATGTGCTACATTACTTTAAATTTGTACAAGTAAACAGCAATATGAAACAGAAGCATTTTTTTTGACCATTTTAACCAAAAATTCTACAGTTTTTTTTTTTTTTGTAAACTTTATCCCGGACATTTATCAACGGGTTTTCATAATTTCTAATAGGGTTATATTCTACACAAACAACAAAAGTAGTAGCAATTATTTAAAAACGTAGTAAATTAGATTTAAACATACTTAATTAAGGATTATATAGTTTTCATATGTTTCTCACAGCTCCCTAAATAAGTTTATCTTTAAGTAATCATGTGGTTCCTTACTGCTTTTTGAACAAAAATTTTAAGAAAAAACGTCTGCAAATAAATTCCGCTGACTCCAATACAAAAGAATTAGTTTTCCCTAAATAAGTTTATCTTTAAGTAATCATGTGGTTCCTTACTGCTTTTTGAAAAAAAATTATAAGAAAAAATGTCTGCAAATAAATTCTGCTGACTTAAAAACAAAAGAAGCTAAGAATAATCGAAATATGCGTTATTAATAATTCCTTTGAAAAAACAAACGTTTTTATACCCTACATCACCATAGTAGGGAGGGTATAAAGCGTTTGAGCAGATGTTTGTAACGTCCAAAAATATTAGTTTAACACCCACCTTAAGTATACCGATCGACTTAGAATCACTTTCTGAGTCGATTTAACGATGTACGTCCGTCCGTCTGGCTGGCTGGCTGTTTATGTAAACCTTGGGCGCAAAGTCGCAATTTGAAGATATTTATTTCGATAAAATTATGTACATATTATTTTTTCAGCCCCAGGGCGGAGCCTATTTAAACTGGCTGATATCGGTCCATTATTTCACCTAGCCCCCATACAAATGTCCTCCTGAAATTGGACTTTATCGGTCATAAATCAATTTAAAGTGCATAAATCTCTTTAAAATGTTGGTATACATACAAAATTCATGATAAATAACTTTCATGTAGTTAGACACAAATCGCACGATATAATTTCATGTTGATCGGTCCATAATTGGTCATAGCTCCCATATAGCCCACTTGCGAAAATCACTCACGAATATAAATTATTGACATTCTAAAAGAAAAATATTTTTGCTCATTTACTTAGTGTGGGGTAGGGTGTTACTTGTTTTATTATATGTTCGTTCAATACTAAAAATATGTTAAGTATTCTTTTGTTTTTTGTATTGGAATTTTTTTACTCCTACAAATATTTTGATGAAGCCATAGTCGTGAGTACGAGACATTCCTTTCATTATTGGAAATCTTTTTGCTTTTTTCTCCGATTAATCACATTGAACTTATTAATTATGTATAAATTGTGCACCAGCAGACGGCAATAATTTAATTTAATTCCAATAAGGTGAAAAATAGCAGAAAAGGATTGCTTGAACAAGTCATAACTGTTAATAATTTCATTACTTATCCTGTCATTTTCTAGAAGGACTTTTACTACTTCTTTGTTTAATTGTAAAACGATGAAAAGATAATTTCTTAAAAAATTAAAAATGATTAAATAATATTAATAAAAAATAAAACCAAGTTTTTGCTGCTTTAAAATACCAAAAGAGAGTCTGTGTTGTAATATATAGCCATAGGTGAAATAGATTGAAGGAAAAAAGGACTATTGTTTCTTTAGACAGTTTTTCTATAGAAGAATATTTAAAGAAAACACGTTGTCTAAAGAAGTCACTGTTTCTATAAAACAGTGCTTAAAAAAAGTTAAGAGGGCACTAAGTCTATAGAACAGTGTCTAAAGAAGGCACTGTTTCTATAGAAAATAGTCTCAAAAAAGACACTGTTTCTGTATAACAAAATCTCAAAAAGACACTGTTTCAATAGAATTGTGAGAAGACACTGTTTCTATAGAACAGAGTTTAAAGAAGCCACTATTTCTATAGAACAGAGTATCCAGAAGACGCTGTTTCTATAAACCAGAGTCTCAAGAAGACACTGTTTCTATAGAATGGTGAGAAGACACTGTTTCTATAGAACAGAGTCTGAAGATGACACTGTTTCAATAGAATAGTAGAACAGAGTTTAAGACATTGAAGATATTGAATGACATGAAAAACTTTCCTTTCATGTCCAAACATGTGTATCTACTGTATTTCATACTAACTGAACTCATTAAAATGCAATAAACTCTTAACACATATTTCTCAAAATTCTACAAAAATTAAACAGTCAAAACAAATAAGAAAAGTGACGTAGCGGCGACGTGTTATGTGATAGATAAAAGAAAAAATGTACAACAAAATAAATGATAAAAATTTGCACGCTCCAAATTCCGGATACAGATAAACAACTGAACATCAGAACGTAACTGACTATATATGATGATTAATGATGCGGGCTAATGGCCGACTCAATTCTAAACAAATTTTGTGAAACAAATTACACTCTTATCTAAACATGAAGCAAGTACATAATTCAATATTTGTTTTCATGTCTTATTACACCCCCTAACGTCAAATGTTCAAGTTTAAGTAGCTTAAGTTAAAATAAATAAACAAATATATTTATTAGCAAACAATACAATGTCGGCGGGAGTAGTTTATTTTAGTCAGTTTTTTATTATTTTTAATCATTTAATAATAATTGTTTATCTCCGTAAAGAAACATGTTCTGAAAAGAAAACAATGGGTGTGATTACATGTCTGTTGTCGTATGAGTTTCTCGCCTCTAACAAGAAATTTATATAATTATAAATTTATTGTGGCAAACCTGAAGGTGGCAATTATTTTGTTTCGTTTGCAGTTATAATAAACAGTATTTTTTTTTTGTTTTTGGAGAAGCTAACCAACAAAAAATATTAAGATTTTATTAATTTGTATGATGAGCATGCATAAAGAAATGAAACTGTATCAGGAGACAATTTTCTATAGAACAGAACAATGTTTATATAGAGAAATGTATAAATAACTGTTTAACAGTGGAAAAGTGTCTAAAGAAAACAATGATAACTGTCTAAAAAACACAGATTATATTGACCAGTTTCTAAATAAGACACTGTTTCTGTAGAACAGTTTCTAATAAAGACACTGTTTCTATTGATCAGTGTATAAGGAAGATACTATTTCTATAGATCAGTCACGACACTTTTTACCCCACACCACCATAGTGGGGAGGGTATAATACGTTTGTGCAGATGTTTGTAACGCCCAAAAATATTATTCTAACACCCACCTTAAAGTATACCGATCGACTTAGAATCACTTTCTTAAAAAGTGTCAATAAAATTTGGTACATATTATTTTTTCGGCCCAATGACCAAGTCTATTGAAACTGACTAAAAGGGGTCCATTACTTCACCTAGCCCCCATACAAATGTCCTTCCGAAATTGGACTTTATCGGTCATAAATGTTTAATTTATATATGTACCACCACAAATTCCGCTCCAAATAAGTATTATATATACAAAATTCATGTCACCAAATTTAGTTACGATCGGTCCATAATTAGTCATAGCTTTAACGTGCATTCAACACGTACATTCAACATAGTTAACTTTCGACGTAATTTCATGGTGATCGGTTCATAATTGGTCATCCCATATAAGGCCCACTTTCGAAAATCATTCAAAAATATAAATTATTGAAATTTTAAAAGAAACATGGTCAGGCTTGACCGACCGTACTTTCTTACTTGTTCTATATATCGTTGTCTAAAAGGGACACTATCTCTATAGATCGGTGTCAAAAGAAGACACTGTTTCTATAGAACAATATCTAAAATAGACACTGTTTCAATAGAACAGTTTCTAATAAAGACATTGTTTCTATTGATCAGTGTCTAAGAAAGGTATTATTTCTATAGATAAGTGTCCACAGAATACACAGATTCTATGGATCAGTGTCTAATTATATTTATGAGTGTCTAAAAACGACACTGTTTCTATATATCGTTGTCTAAAAAGGACACGATTTCTATAGATCGGTGTCAAAAGAAGACACTGTTTCAATAGAACAGTTTCTAATAAAGACACTGTTTCTATTGATCAGTGTCTAAGAAAGGTACTATTTCTATAGATCAGTGTCCACAGACTACACCGATAGGATCAGTGTCTAATTCTATTCATGACACTATTTCTATATATCGACACTGTTTCTAAGAACAGTATCATAAGAAGAAGGTCATAATTAAACTACTTCTAAAGGCGAATCTACACGATCATATTTTACGACACACTTTTGGGAAATTATTTGGTCAATTGACAAGGTCTCCTATCATGTCATATTGTCATAATGTCCTAATATTTCACAATGGATTATATTACTCTGTATGGTATGTTTATTGTGTTATCGTAACCAGCCAGCAGAACGCCGAACGCCTAAAGCATGGCAAATATTTGCTCAAAAAAGCATAACCACTTTTTTATACCCTTCACCTTCGTGAGAAGGGTATATATAAGTTTGTCATTCCGTTTGTAATTTCCACATTTTTCATTTGCGACCCCATAAAGTATATATAATCTGGATCGTTATAGATAGCGGAATTGATATAGCCATGTCCGTCTGTCCGTCTATCCGTCTGTGTGTTGAAATCAACTTTCCGAAGCCATACATACACGATTCATACATCAATATCTCCGAAATTCTTCCGGCTCGGTCGCTATTTAAAATCGAGAAAATCGGTTGAGATATAAGGAAAAAACTAGCACAACCTCGATTTTTGACCTATTTTTGACCTATATCTGGATTACTAAGTCATTAATATAGACAACATGGATATCTAATGATAGATATTTCAAAGACCTTTGCAACGACGTATATAAGACCATAGTAAGTTGGACATACAATGGGTCAAAATCGGAAAAAAATATTTTTTAACCCGAAATTGTTTTTTGTCATAAATTCTTTTTCCAAAAAAAATTATTAAAGAAATTTAAAAAAAAAAATTTTGAAAAAACTTTTTTTAAAAAAAATTAAAAACCAATTTGGAAAAAAAAAAGAATTTTTTAAAAAATTTTAAAACATTAAAAAAATTTTGATTTTGTTTAAATAAAAATATTTTTAAGTATAATTTGGTGAAGGGTATATAAGATTCGGCACAGCCGAATATAGCTCTCTTACTTGTTTAACACAAATTTGTTTGCCGTTTTACTCTTACAAGTGTTTTGTAAGATCAAACAGCATCAAATAAAATAAAACTAAATTTTATGTTTTGAATCATCCTAAGTAAAATAAGTTTTTCAAATAAATAAAAGAATTCAAATGTATTTTATTTAGTGGTTACGTCTTTTTCATCAAATATTTGTCATGTGTGACCCTACCTTAAGAGTCGGTTAAGCCGAGCCGCCGAGTCGCGAAATATTTGGCCATTATGACAATATGACTGATAGGAGAACTTGTGAATTGACCAATTATATTAAAGTGATTTTTTACAGCTTTGAAATAGCAACAGAGCAATTTTTTGAGATACGGATGGCTCTCTTCATATTTTGAAACTTTAAGAAATCTTTATTACGTCCACGTAACGTAAACTGAGAACGTGTAAAGTCAGCTGATATTTTTTTGTGGTTCTCTTAAAATCTCTTCCGCATCTTAATATGATTGTGAGCATACCATCCCTGTTCATTATTTTATCTATTTATTTTGTCATGTAAATAATTGACGTATTTAGACTAAAAACTCACATCATTTAATTTCTTTAATTGCTTCCCCATTTAATTGCACATAGAAATGATGATGATGTTTATTTTTGTTATTGTAGTTGTCGTCGTTGTTGCATTGTACGTATGTATGTTTGTTTGGTTGGTTGTAATATATAATTTTATTTTATTTTTTCCGATATTCTTTGCATTTTCTGTTTCCAAGTATCAAGTCTAAGCACATGCACAAAAGCAACAACTACAAAAAAGTGATTCATTGAGTAAATAAATTACAATGCAATGATAATGTACTTTTTGTACTACTATTGCCAATATTAAATGCTATTTTTATGTCCCCTATAATATGTTGCGTCCAACAGATTTGTTGGGTAACAGGTTGGAACAACATGTTTTTGCATGAAGGAAAATTTTATAAATAGCCATAGAAAGAAAGTAATAGTACAATTTTAACAAAAAAACCTATTAATAAATCACAATTTTTTTTCAAATGAAATGTTGATTAATTTTAAAATTTATTTGAAATTATTCATATCTACTAATAATATCAAAAATGTGGCAATAAAGATTTCGAATTAAAGTTAAAAAAATTAAGAAATGTTATAAAAAAAAATATGTAAAGTACACGCAGAGAAAAAAACATAGTTCGGCAAGATTACGTTCTTTGTAACAATATATTGCTGTCGTACACAAACAGTTGTTATTTTAATTTGGTTTCAACAATATTTTAGTTACTGTAAAAATTTGTATGTTCATTGCAACTATTATATTTGAGTATGGTAAAACAACTGAAGAATGATAACTATGCAAACATATTTGGCGGATTTAAACGGTCTGATATTAAGTCATATTGTCATAATGTCCTAATATATTATGATAGTTTAAACAACATGTTATGATCATATTGGGTTATAATATGATATTATAAGATCACATTATGATTAATAAGAAAATATTATGATCTAATATTACGACTGCATTTGATACTAATATTGATTATAATATGTTTGTACTACAATCATAAATCTAATCATAATATGTTGATCCAAATTTAAACTGTTATGCAGTCTATATTCATTATGCCATATTTCTCCACCGTAAGGGATCTGCAGTAAAAAAAATCAATGACTTGATAACCGCTTAGAATATTTAATGTCTTTGAAATCGGAGATTTCTGCTCGGCACATTATTTGTTGACAAAGAAGGGGAAATCACTATTCGTTACAAACTACCCCTGCAAACCTTGCAGAAACACAACAACAAAATATAGCATTTGCAACATATGCAAGGTTTGCAGGTAAGTTTGCAACGTAGAGTGATTTCCGCAAGAGTATTAACATTCCAATTTATTTTACATAAAATACAAATTATAACGAAAAAATAAAAATAAAAATGCTGTAAGAATTATGATAAAGTGGAAATTTTTTTCCTTTACTTATATTTATTTTTGTTTTTCTAGCAATTTAGATAAAACATACGTCTACAACAATAATTATTATATTATAAACAATGAGAAAGTTTGATAAATTATTTTAATTTTTATTTTTTTTTTCGTCTTAAAAATACATAAACTAAAGATTAGATTTGTAAAGAGCAGTCTAATAATTCCAAGATTCCAATTTAATTTAGTTCTAATTGAAATGTGCAAAATGCAGTGTAATTTGTAGAGAGTGTTAAGAAAATTCAATATTAACTAATTAAAGAAAAAAAAAAACAATCAAAAATTAAATGGAATCTTTTAAAATGAATTTCTTTATTAATTATTCTGAAGTTAATTTTGAAAAACGGTAATTAGTCAAAAAATGCAAACAAGCAAGCAAAATAATCGTGTAAATAATTATTAATATGTTATGCAATTCATTTAATAAGACGGCAATTATTTGTAATCTATACCGCTAAATTAAGTTTGTTTTAAAGGGAAATCCCAATAAATAATTAATAAAGTATTATAATCGTTAAATTTAAAAAAAAAATACAAATAAATGCTAAACAACTTTGTTGTTTATTTACTTTAATTAGCTGTGATTAACTTACATATCTGAAAGTTATGAAAAAGGTCTACTAATTATAATTTATTTATTTATTTAATTATGAACAATGAAAGGTGAATAATCTGCTTGGTATAACATAGGTTATGATTATTTTTATATATTTATCGAGTATTTCAATAATTAGTGATGTGATTTACATCATGTACTTTACTTTACCACTCGAATTGGTGAATGAGACTCGTTTTGCACAATTGTGTGTCTGTGTAAAACATGTTCACGACCAAAATAGAAAATGGAAATTAATGAAATTTACCTTGAACATTTATCATAGCCTTAAGCAGTTTGGTATTGAAAATCTATGAAATCGGTTAAACAGAAATCAATTTATGAAGCAAAATGTGTGACAACCTCAAAAGAATTTGTTTATTAAAATATTTGTGCACATTGCACAGTAACTTTTAAGCTACCGTTCAGATTTATTTGAAACTTGGAATATCGAGAGAGCAAGAATTAGACTTACAGAGTATGTTTATGACTTAATTAAAAGCATAGATTGCGCTACACTGGATCTAAATTAAACAGCTCTCATAGTTTTTTTTATATTTTCCAATTTTTCTAAACATTTGGTTAAATAAGTTTGTTATTGTTTAACATTTAGCGATGGAACAGTTTTTTTTTTATTAAAGCGTATAAGTGTAGATTTGGAATATTTGGGACATGCGCCCTACACTCAGCAAAAGTCGAAAATCATAAATTGTTTGGCAAAACATTAATATTTCACATTAAGGACTAGTCTCTTGGGTCGAACTGGTCAGTAAACAGTAAGTGTGTGGCAACTGAGTCATTGCAACAAGTAATTACATTGCTACGCGCTGACTACTTTTGACCAGCTACCAGGCCATATCTTTACCAAAAATATAGTGCCAATTTACTTCCCTAATTAAACTGAAATGTTTTCTATAAAATTGTTTACTTTTATTTTAAAAGCGAACATTTTATTATTATAATATTCTGCCTCATTTAAGTTATTTTCATTAACCTCTAGTGAAAACCAATAGAAAAAAAGCCAACGAACCAAAATCAAATTATGGCTCACAAAAATTCATAATTTATTTAATTTCTCTTGTTTAAGCTAAAAATTGCTACCTTATTCTTATTATTTACAACCTAAATAATGTCTAGACGGCATATTAAAAGTTTTTTTAAATCGATTTTTACAAATCTCAAAATACAAATACAAATATATGTTTACTACATAATATTTTATAAATAAAGAAATCACAAGAAAAATAAAGCGCTAAATTGATTTTTTTTTTGGTATCAAGTAACAACAAATTAAATAGAACAGAAATATAAAAAAATTTGTATGACAAACAATTAAAGAAAAAAAAATAAAACCACACTTACAGCTGTATTACAAAAATCTGTTGTTTAATTTGACATAAATATGTTGCAATAAAAATCTGTTGTAATTTAAAACACAATTGATTTTGTTGGACATTTTTTTATACCATTTAAGTGATGTGGCTGGATGATTTTTTAATATCGTTTAATTTTAAAACCAAATTTATGAAACATGCCGTATTTGATCCTTGTTGGATCAGATTTAGGCACATGTTCAGCAAATAATTCCATCTTGATTTTCACGGATTAGAAAGTACTAATTGTTGTCGAAACATTATAAAAGTTTGATAAACGATTGTAATTTCAGTAAATAGTACAAATTTAATTTCCTTACTACACTGCTTCTATGGAAGTAATTTAAAGACGGTGATTGAATTTTTTGCAGCTTTTTTGTTAGAGAATGCCAATGACAATTGAACTGAAAATATTTAAGAATACTTATTTTCAAACATCAATTAAGTTAAAAGGTATTTGGAAAAGTAAATCACCTTATTATGTTGAAAATAATCTGTTTATTTTTCTTTGACATTTAAATTAATTTTCCACTATGTTAATTAAAATAAATATACTATAATCATACTTTCGAATTGCCAGTGCCATAGAGAAATACACCTAGAGCGGAAACAAGAACAAAAAACTTAAAAAGATAAAATTACTCAAAATAATCACACATACGAATATTGTTTTTGTTTTCACATAGTTTGTTTTTTCTGATACATTATCACCTCTTAGGTTTCTGACAACTAATTTAGATGTTTGACCGGAAAGTTTCCGCTCTATGTATATTTATCTATGTACTTTACATTTGTGTGTACAAAAAAAAAAACTCAATTTCATTCATATATTTTTTTTAATATTTAATTTATTTATGGAGATTTGTGATTTTATGTATATATGGTTATAATTTTCCACTTAAATTAGCATAAATAAACATTAGGGGGACATTTTTTAGAGTATGAAAATTACATAGAAAAAACTTTAATTACCAAATAATGGGTTAAAATCAAGTTTCGCTAATTTGGATTATTTCGGACGGGGCAAAGTCTGGACTATAAGGCAAGTGTGGTAAAACTTCCCTTCATTCTAAATAGTTTTTAACAGGTATTGCAAAATGTGGCCGAGCGTTGTCGTGATGGAATATTACGATTTTATGTCCAGGCGTTTTTCGGCTACAGGTTCCCTGCGATGGTCTGGCCAGATTTCAGCAGCTCATAATAGATAGAATATTTTTGCTGCCACCAAATATAGAGCATTACTATAGCGCCATGGATATTTGGCTTTGGTGTCGATTCGGCTGGTTGGTTGGCCGATCTTTTTGTTCTGAAGTGAAGAGAATTCCAGAAAGAGCGTTCGCAATTAATGATTCTGCACAAAGATAATTTTCTTTTACAGCGTTGAAGCAGCATTTCCGACATGTAAAATCATATTTCAAGGTCTCCCGGCTTCAATTCATTTGCTACCCTGCCTTTTGGAAGCATTCTGCTGCTTGTAAACGTTTTGAAATTGCGGATTGAGTAGCTTCCCAATTTTCTTTTTTTTACTATCCTGGGCGTTCTTTGTCTTCCGTGCAAAAAATCACCACTTCTGAACCGAACAAACTATCTCTCGCACATTGAAACCGAACACACATTCAGCATAAGCTTCGTTGAGCAATCGGTGTGCATTAGCATTCACTTTTTTCAAATTAAATGAAAATAAAAAAACTTTTTACGCCCCAATCCTTTGCATTTAAATATAAATAATGTTACTGTATACCTAGTTATCGCATGCAGTTGCTCTTTAGCACCAAATTTTGATGAATTAAAGCAATCTGCTGGAGAGCATCAGGCACATCACTGAATTCTTGCATAAAAAATATGCATATTTAAGCATTTAATGTATCAGTGCAGCCTTGATATAAACATATAGTATTACAATTACCACTGTCATTACGATGCCATTATCATAAACATCAATTACTAAAGAGTATCATCAACATTCATTCATATAACTCTTCAGCGACCCTTGCAATCTACCAAACAATCACTCAGTCAGTCAGCCAGCCAGCATTCGTCTGTCTATTTCAACAATTTTTGTCCAGCGAATTATCTTCACTAATATTCTGGCTTATTCCTGTTTTTACAACACGTTACAACAATATTAAGTATTTTGCTGGAGAAATCATACAATATAAATTGGATTATGTCTTTATTAATCCTTAATTATTTAGTTGAAACGTTGTATTTAATAATATTAATGGTTCTATTTTTTTGAAAATGCATTGCTATATTTCTTGAACAGAGCTGATTATTACCATAATTATCGTAATATTGTGTACATGAAAAAACATTAGCACAGTGTGACACTAGAAAATGTGTAAAAAATCTCAACTAATTGTTTTTTTTATAGGCATAAACTAATTACACATTTAATTAAATTATTTAAATTTATCTATTAAAAAAATAATTAAAAATGTGTTTGCAGAAATATATTGGTTTTTGTTTTTAATATATAAAAAAAATATAACAAAAAAACTGCCTGATAAAACATCATGGCTAAATGGCTTTGGAAAAACAAACTTCTCGTTGTCGTAGATAATCCATACATCTAATGAACTTCGAATGTGTTGGAGTTAATACCAAATACCATGTAGACTAATTACTCGCATCTATCCGAATCGCACATTATGCTGTAATATCATCGATATGTTAAGGCATATTTTTGCATATTTTATTGATACTGCCTACTTTGTTATATGTTAATTAAAAATGCATATTTATATGCATATTATCCCAATTTTTTATATATTGTCTCGACAAAAAGTTTCTTGTAGAATCTTTTTTATGGAAATAGCATCAAATGCTGACGACGAACTTCTTTCGAAATGGTGAAACTGACACTAACTCTTCATTATTTCTCTATAAGCATTTAAAATTTAACTTCAAAAAAGTTTACAGCTTTTTTAAGTATTAAGACACTTTTTTACCCAAAGATCTTTTAACTTTACATACACAAATATCGCTCTTCACAGTTGTAGTACTGCACGATCACCATTTTCATGATTTTAAAAGGCATGTCGCATGATGGAGATTAATTATTGTACCTCATTTGGTTGAAATTTTTAATAATATTATAGATACGAAAATATATCCGGACGCATTAAAAATTCAAAAAGTAATACCCATACCAAAATTGAATAACTCTAATATGTTTGATCAATTTCGTCCAATATCGATATTGCCAATAATTGACAACATTTTTGAAAAAATTCTACATAGTCAAGTATCAGCGTATTTTGAAAGTAATAATTTGTTCAATGAGTGTCAGTATGGCTTCCGTAAAGGATGCGGTACGGAAGAAGCAATTATTAATGTTCAAAATTGTATATGTAAAATGTTGGATGAGGCTAGTAGTGGAGTTACTGGAATTTTCTTTGACTTGTCGAAAGCATTTGATATGATTGACCACAAAATTATGATACAAAAACTACAATGTTATGGGGTTCGTGGTAATGAAATTTTGTTATTTAAGTCGTATTTAGAAAATAGAAAGCAGTTTGTGCAGGTCCATAAACATAAGAGCAGTTTAGGTCAAGTTAAGTATGGAGTACCCCAGGGAAGTGTATTGGGACCCTTGCTATTTGTTATATACATGAATGACCTCAAAAATTTACAACTAAATGGAAAAATGTTTATTTTGGGCGGCTGTAAAACCCTATATAGAGCGTGATGCAGCTCTTATAATTGAGTACATGCGGATAAACAAATTTTTATTAATCCAGGGAAAACAAAATTGATTCGATTTAGACCTCATGCCCGATTTAATACAAATTTTGGTATATATATTGATGGTAAGGAAGTTCCAGAAATATCATCAATGAAGTATTTGGGACTACATTTACAATCGAATCATGCTTGGGATCAACATATAAAACATCTAAAGACTAAAATATCCCCTGCCATTGGACTATTATATAAATTTAAATACAAATTTGACCAAGATACAAAATTTCTGATTTATCAAAATCTAATTCAAAGCCATATAAATTATTTAGCTATCGTTTATGCTCACAAGAATAGTGTTGAGATGCGTTCTCTGCAACGACTTCAAAATAGAGCACTTAAAGCTGTTGCAAACTTGCCAATAAGACATTCAGCAAATTCCTTGTACACCGTATTTTTTCCGACTATTTTGCCAATATGTGGAACTTATAAGTTACAAATTCTTTTGTATGTATATAAATGCCTCCATGGCATATCATACAACAAGTTTTAATAGAGATCAAAATTCAAATAATACTCGCAATAGTCAGCAATTGAGAGTAGCATTTTGCCGTACGGAGACAACAAAACAACGTATTGAATACTCTGGTAGTAGAGAATTTAACAACTTACCTATACATATTAAAATCTGTCCTACACTTCCAAATTTCAAACAATTGTTAAAAGAATTTTTGATATCAAATATTGATAATTTGTTATAAAACTTTTTGCTTCTGATATATTTATACACATAATATTCCTGCAAGTAAAATTTTTAATTTTTATTTTTTCCTATATTTGTTTTTCTTTTTTATATTATACTAAGATTATAATTACTAATATGAATTAAATATTGCCAACTAGCCTCCACAATGCCTACTGGCGCTGTGGCACTAATATTTTTGTATAAATTTGTATTTGAATTACTTTTCTTAATAAAAAAATAAAAAAAAATAAAAAAATCTCAAGATATTAGAATTAATGTATCCATCGCTTTCTCATTTTTAATTTTAAACAGTTATAATTTTAAAAATTTAACTATTTAAATGTTAGTATAATTTAAAGAGCCCTATCTGCTGGAAACTGTTGTGTAATTTCTGCACAAAAATATATCGTCACTTATAGTTTTGTCATATTTTATGTCATAAATTATTAGGTCATATTTAAATTAGCTTATGCATATTTTAGGCGCATACTTTCCAATAAAAAATACATGCAAAACATTTCTTATATATAATTTTGACATGCCGTACTTTTAAATCGTACGGTTAGTTTTCGAGATATTCGATAAATTAAACAGTTTTTTCTCAGTAGCATGAAATTTAATTGAAAATGTTAAAAGCAATTTATTATTTTAAAATCTACAGAAGTTGAGCTCCTAACTGGGTATAATTTTTTTTGGAAATTAAAAATGCGGGATTTTTTTAAAATTTTTAGCATTTCAAAATTAAACATTTGCACAATATATGTACATTTATTCAAGGTATTGGCCATTGTTAGCTATGACCTTGTGCCATTTTTCTGGCTACATATGGATTCCGAGCCGAAAGAACTGCATATCTTTTGAGACCAAGAACGAATCAAGCCAATATCCGATACCCTGTTCCAAAGTGAAGCGTATCTCAGAGAGCGCTCTGCACCGATCTGGTCTGGTTTTTTGGTTTTTTCGTGAAAACTTAAAGTGAAAATATCTTAAAAACTAGCTACACGATTTAAAATTTTAGACAGATTTGTGTTCAGCGTGTTAAAATTACATACAAAATATGCTTTGCTCTGAGGCACCGCTTTCAAAAATTTAAATTTTTTGTGGGGTGTAATTTATAAAATGTTCTATTACTTAAAATTTTAGATTTATGTATTTAAGTTGAAAATAATCTCTCTAAAACCTTCTTTTCGTTATTTTTAAGAAAATTCATCAATATTTCTAAATATTTACCAAATTTCTTTGGCATTTAAAGCAAACAACATTAAAGCTAAAATTTCTATCTGTCAATCATTTCTATTTAAACTGCACAAAGAAAACACAGCGACAACAAGCTTTTCTGATAAAAACTAAAAACTAAAACAAGCAAAAACAAAATTTAAAAAACAAAAACTTTTTTCTGCATAAATTATGAAAATAGTTTCGAACTCTAAGCAGCTACAGTAAGCAGCCACAAATACAACAAAAATGACAACAAAATGTTTGAAAACATGTGTTGACAACTTTTAGATAGTGTGACATTAGTATTTAAATATATATTGTACATTAGGCTGCTAAGAGTTTGCATGGAGGCTTAAAATTCTGACTTTTTTTAAATGTTTTCATGAACATTTTACTACAGGTTGATATTTGCAATTCCTTGCCTTATTTAAATAAATGTATTTAATAACTTCAGAAACAAATCATCGAAATTCACATTTTTGGGCCACTCTAATATATTTAAATGAATATGTATGCGCTTATATTTAAACAGTATGAGTTGCAAGCATTTGAATTCTAGTTTTTAAAACACTGAAATTATAATTTCCTTATTTATTTACATAAATGGTTAAACATTTAAATTTAAAACCTTGATATCATTATATGTATATAAATTATTTATTGACAACAAAAGTTGGTAGAACGATTTAGGTTGTTTATGTCCAATTTTATCACGATATTAATTATTATAAGACAATTATGAATGTTCAAGTCATTTGCAGAGGAGGACCTTGTATGGGCAAATGTTGCCCGATTATCGCCATACTTTACAGTATAATTTCAAAGAACTTACACCTAATTTGTGCAAAATTTGATCAGGATTTTTTGTCAAAAAATTATTTGAAATAATTTTATTCCTTTTCTAATAATTTATTTCTGACAGTTTATTTGGTTGCTTACTTACGTGTATGCAAACAAGATTTACCATCTCCGATATTAATGAAATTTACTACATACATAATATATCCAATATTTTCCTCATATCAGTGACTTTTTCAATGGAAACTCATTCCGCGATTTGAAAATTGAAAAATTTTTTAAAATTGTCTAAAGTTATATACACATAATTGCCCATAACTTGGAAACTACCCAAAGATATTGTCCTTAAAATAGTGTTAATAAAATTGCTTAATTCCAGAAGGTTAAAGGTCAATTTCCGAAGTATATATTTCAAAGTAAAAAATATCAAAGATCTCGGTGTTAATAATTAATAAAGAACACGGTATGAGGACACCTAATCTCTCTACTATATCAGTGCAAAAAATTTCGATGTAGACTCGATTAGTTCAGGAGTTATATGGAAAAACGTTATAAAAAGTACGTTTTTTCATATAAATTCATATAAAAAGAAAACTTCAAAAAAAAAATTACTCAAAATAATCACTCATACGTGTGTTTTGATTTTGTTTTCACATATTTTTTTTTACTAATACATTCTCAATACTTAGGTTTTTGACAACTGAGTTAGGCCGTTGACAGGAAAGTTTCCGATCTACGTATAATTATCTATGGGTTAAACCTCAAAGCTATTATGAGCGAATTTGTGTTACAACTTTGGATTTTTTTTTGACTATAAGTTAACACATTTTAAATTTTAATTTTAATGGTTCTTATGACTTGTAGTCCATACTGTACGAATATATTTGTTTGTAAAAAAATAAAAACAAGTGATTTGTTATAGTTTTTTGTGTATTGTGTTGCGGTGTAGCAACATTCCACGTTTTCAGTCAGCAATCAACAAGACACTGAGAGAAAAAAACACACAACACAAAAACATTAGAACTTAAGATACGTTCACATTAATGCAATATTTAACGAAATAAAATCGAGAATTAATTTTAGTTTGAAAAAGTATTAATTGTACTAAAATTAAAACTCTTAATATTATATTATTTAATAGAACTTATGTACAAATAATAATCATTTGCTTTAAATAGTAATTACGTTACTTTTATCAAGTATTTTAGTGCAATATGAACGTAACATTACAAACAAACAAACTAACTAGACCTCAAACTGAAACCTCAACTGAAAAACTAGAAGGAAAACTTACTCTATTGAAAATTGAAAAAAATATTGAAAACAAATTTCAGTGTATGTGTTTGTGCGGGAAAATAAAGAGTGTTTTTTTAAGCCCATACTGCGCTAACTTTTTTGCATTTGAAATAAGTATAATCTAGCAAATCATTTTCAAATACACTGTCCAACAGCATTTTTGGAAAAGAATAGCGACCCTATAATTCTGAAAAGGCATGTTGAGTAGATAATTTTTGTAGAACAAACTTATAGTCCAGCTGGTCTGAATTTTTTTTTACAGTGGGTCAAAGTTTTAATGTTTTGATTGAAGGGATCACTATATACTAACTGAAAACAATGTTGTAAGTTAATGTCTGAAAGATTTCTTATTCTCAGAGAGATTTCCTTTTTGTAGATCTCCTTAAGAACTATTTATATTTTAAATTTCAGATCATTCGGATCATATTTGGATTTTTGGCGATTTTTTTAAAAAGTTTGAGATCTTAGCTGACGTATAATTTTGCTAATTAAGCGTATCAAATTACAACATTTGTATATTTGGTGACCCCCACTCAAATTTTACGGCAAAAAATTTCGTAGAATATTTTAATCCATAAATATCCTTTTTGAAAGGACTTTTTTCGATTTTCTCGAAAAAGGGGTTAAATTGACCCCTAAAGAGAAGAGATAATGGGTTAAGATCTTGCACAAAAATTATCCCCATAAAATTCCACAATATGGACTATAAGTTTATTCTACAAAAATGATCTACTCAACATGCCCTTTCTGAATTATAAGGTCGCTGTTCTTTTCAAATCAAAAAGTCTCAATTTGTTGGACAGTGAAATTAATGCTGTCATTGTAACATTCTATTATGATTATGACAAGTTGTATTGTACTTCAGTGTTGTCACTCAGTCAGTTAAAAAGTCTGTTGGTAACTTTAATGTTGATATTGTTGTTTTTGTGTTTGATAAAATGAAGATTTAGTCTACAAAACGGAGGAAAAAAGTTGTTCCTTAGACTTTCTTGTTGTCATATTTTTTTTATTTTTTGTTTAATATGACTTTTTTTTAATAAAAATAATGTTGCGTCTAATGTGGCTGCTGCTGGTTGTTATTGTAAAAGTTGTTGCTGTTTTGTTGTTTCTGTAGTTGTAATTGTTGTTATTGCTGATGTTATTACTTAAATTTGTTGTGTTAGTTTATTTGAAATGAGAGAAACACTTCTTTGCTTGACACTTTGCAAGGCAGATTGCATTCAGAGGATTCGTTTGTAACCTATTTAAACAAATTATTCAATCATTTTATTGAATTTTTTGTATACAAGTATAGAAATTACGGAATTTAGCTACGAATATATGAAGGCAATGCCGATCATAACTCAAGTGAAATTGAATCTTTTTAGATAGATATTATAGTTTAAACTATATCCCGACTCTTACTGATTTTCACTCTTAAACATTTCTAGTACTATGTTCACAATTCGCCTAAAACTCTAAGGCCTTCTAAGTTTTACTTTGTCAGTTATGCATTCATTTATTCCTGTTAACAAACCGCCCACCACCCTCAAAAGATTGTTGTTGAATGTTTCTGCTATTGCTGCTGCAGCAAGTGTTACAGTTACATGAACAAGTGACACTTTTTGAGTGTCATTAAAACAGCTCATTAGGAAAATTTGTTTGGAAGTTTATCAAATAGTTTGTGTAATCAACAGCAGTAGCAACAAATAAAATAAATATTATATGCACAAAAAAAATGTGAAAGAAACACAGATACTATACAGGCAGACAAAAACAGAAGCAGCAGTAAAAAGATAAATGCAAAGTATTAAGATTTAAATGAAGATGAACACCAAGAGATTGCAGGCAGGCAGGCCAGGCCGGCTGGCAGTGAGGCAAAAAAAAAATGGATTAAAATCTAAACTAAATAGAAAACAATTTACAAGACAAGTGTTGAAATAACTTTTTCTACATTTCTTTTTCAAATTCTTTATTTTGTAAAGTAAAGCGAAAAATGCAAAACATTTATATTAATTTAACATTTCTGTTTAGTTAATTAAGTATTTATTTTAAAGGAAACTTAAGAAAGTATAAACGAATGTATTGGATTATAAAAAAGGAAAAAACAAAATAATTAAAGATACAAAAATTAGGTCTTTAAAAAACCCAACATTTCCTGGAAATATTTCAACCCAATTCATTTAATTAAAACAACAAGTGTATCTAACAATAGCCAAAACACGGCCAGACTTCTGCATACTTTTTGTAAAACCGAACTTCAAAGGATCTAAACGAAACCCCTTTCTGTACAGGATATTCAATTATGCTTTTTACCCTTTTCAATTGTACCCCAATTGTTGCAACAAACAATGGCTGCAAAAATAACCTTACAACACTAATGCTGTCAACGTCATCAGCATCATCATCTCCACTACCGGCATTAACGTCGTCCTCGTAGTCGTTTGTCGTCTTTAACCATTTAGAAAAGTATAATTGTTGTTGAACAGCTAATGTAACATGTATGAACTTAAATGTACTTGCTATAGTTATACTAATATACTAACAAACACACATTCATACATACATACATAATGCATTAGGGAGGCACAATTATTTTTTCTAAATAGTAAAATATACAAAACTAGCTGTCCCGACAAACGTTGTTCTGCCATAGCTCACACAAAGTTTGAAGACTCCCACTATAATAGTACTCCAGATATGCAATAATAAATGTTTACTTTGTATGGGAGGTGCCATGCCCATTGTTCCTATATAGATCAATTGTGAATCTAAACCATCCAGAGACCCACTCAAACATACACAAAAAATTTCATCGAAATTGGCCCAGCCGTTAAGGAGGAGTTCAGTTACTAACACACGTACAGAAGAATTATATATATAAAGATTTAAAATAAAAATCATTTCACAAAGAAACAAATTGCTATTTGCAAATATTAAACAAGTTTGAAGTTTTGCTGAGCTGTAATAAAATAAGTACGAGTTCTATATTACACTTCCCCAGCAAAAATTATGTGAATTTTGGTTATGACAACTAGTTACCACATACATTATTTTGTAATGTGTGGTCGTTATCCAGCACATTATTTTATTTAGTAGAGTAGGTACTTATTTTTAAACAGGTTGCTAATGAACTTTTGTGTGTTTGATTGAAAAACAAAACGTTAGTGGTTCGACATCAGTCAAAGCCATTCATTTTCTTATTCATATTTTATTAATTTATATGGACAATTCCACGAGAGAATGACAAACACGACTAAAAAACAAACTTTTTTTCAGGATGATTTGAATAGAAAAAAACACAAAATGTAGGTATTTATATCTTATTACAACATCTTAAGTGCAAAAATAATAGTTCAAAATGAGTATATTTAATTTTTTAATTTAATTTGTATGTTTTGGGCTAAAATTATGGCGAAAACTAAGCTCCCAATTAGCATGTATTATGAATTGAATTTGAAAAATAAATTGAATTTTCTATTTACTTTTTAGTTTTTGTATACATATATTTACAGAATATATATGATTTTACTATAAGAGATCGGTAACGTACGGTCACGTACGATATTAAATTTTATTTATTACAAAATCATCCAAAAAATTGTTTTTATTTAAATATGGCGGATGCTAAAGGAAAAATATTTTTATTAGTGTAAGAAGAACATAACGCCTCTAACGATTCACACATTTTCGCATATTTCTACATGTATCTCAAAATGACTTCCGTTTTATGTCACGTACGATATTTTGGACAACAATGTTTCGAAAGTTCGTATTATTTATTTAAAATTATTTTTCAGATACTCTAGACCGCTATACTATCAAACACAAGCAAACAATATGTCGGTTCGATTCCCACTCAAGACAATTTTTTTTCTGTTGTTTTTAGCTGCATATTCTTGATGTGAATGTAACTACATATACCTGTGCTGAAGCAGGACCCATGAAGTTTTTTCAAATCGCGAACCAAATTTTCTAATGTTTCAGTCAAATAATAAGTAGTTATCACTTTGCTCCATTATTTTGGGTTATGACAAATACTAAATAAAATTTACAATAACCATTTTTTTTTTTTTTTAAAAAAATTTTGTTAAATAATAGGTGAAAAATCGAAATAGTCGCGTGTTTTTGCTTTTGAAATGGCTATATCGACACCGCTAACTATAACGTTCGCAAATGAAAAATTTGGGAATTACAAACAGAATGACAAACTTGTATACCCTTGACACTCACTCATGATGAAGGGTAACCAATATATGAAACGTTTTTTTATATAATTTATATTTGCTAGATACAGAATGTTCATATTTAGCTTTTTCCCTAATAATGTCTGGTAAATAATTATTTTCATTTCCTCCCTAATATATTACAATGGTCTAAAAATATTAATGTTAAAGTACCCTGTAGTCTTTGAAACCAGTTTCTTGTTGACTAATTACCTACCAATTTAATTGTAAGGATGTCAACTGGCGCTGATTACTAGTCTGAATATTGACCCAGCAATAAATTGTCTTACAAAGTAATGAGTTAAAATTATTTCATTGGTGACAAATACTTAACAAACTGTTTATAAATATGTCATTAGTTAAATAGCGCTTTAAACTAGAAGTAATGACTTAAATAACGCATTGATAGTTAGTAAGCAATTTTATAACAGATAATAAGTTAATCATTATATAACTACTTCTAATAGGGGGGTCAGGCGGCATGTATTGCTTGTGTATTGGGACATGTATTCGATACATATGGAATTCCATGTGTATGTCAAAATTCACGTTATACATACGATTCATAATTTCCACGTTCAAACGTACATATGTAATTGCATGTGACATAACCTCTATTAGTTTATATGTTTGTTGTTTTTAACAATATATTTATTTAAAACATTGTTAAATCACAATGAAACTTATTTTGTTATGATTTTTCTTTACTCGTTTTTGTTTTTTTTTTTATTTTGCACTCACACAGTGTTGTATTTCAAAATACAACACTGTTATACACACGAAAATAGAACATGCTCTAATTGCCAAAAATGTCACGAGTAATACACATGTATTTTACATACACAAAGTCTCATATGGATCACACGGTATGTATATGTTTACATATGGAAAAATGTCCCAATACATGGCACAAAACACAAGCAATACATGCCGTCTGACCCCCCTTTAAGCAATGCAGACGGTATGTAGTAGTCATTGCAAATTAAGTTATCGAATAATTGCAAGCCATGACAGATGAAGAAATCTCTAAACTTACGCCAGAATGGAATTAATTACAAAAAACAGTATTTTTTAGATTATTTCCATTTTATATTTATAAGTATTCTACCGATGGTCTTCAATTTGGATAAGATTTGGAAGCAGCATTCGAAAGCATGAAAAATATCATAAACAGTGTGAAATAACATTGTGATTCTCCAAAACTATTTGAACCAACATAACAAAGGATGAGTTAATTCATAGTGAATGCTTTTAATTTAATTCCGCATATGGGCAATTCCATGTCATCGTACGTGAAATTTGTACGCCTATAAAGTGGAACAGATTTTGCAAATAAAAGAGTATCTGAAGAATAAATTGGTCTTTGTATTCCATTCAGAGGGTACTCTATTTTAAAAAAAATAATAAGTACTTTCGAAACATTGTTGTCCAAAATATAGACCGAAATAAGAGTATATCGTACGTGACATAAAACGGAAGTAATATTGAGGTACATGTAAAAATAGGCGAAAATTTCCGAATCTTGAGAGACGCTGTATTTTTTCTTTAAATTTCATACACTCAACCAAATATTTATCCCCTACAATCCGTCATATTTTATAATAAATAAAATTTAATATCGTACGTGACAGATTTTTGTGAGCTCAGTTTTCGCCTTAATCTTAGCCTAAAACATACTAATTAAATTAAAAAATTAAATATAGTCAGTTTAAACTATTATTTTTGCCCTTAAATTGTTGTAATAAGCTCACATATCAACATTTTATTGTTTTCTCCTATTCAAATCATCTTTAAAAAAAGTTTCATGAGTTTTTGTATTTTCAGTCCAGGAATTGCACATATGTTGCATTATTTGATGTTTTTTGTTTGTTTATTTTCATTGCCGATCATTTAATTTTACGTTAATACCTCAATAGGGATTTACTTGGCGAAAGGCAATGCAGAGGCAGACTGGTTGCATCTCTAGCATTTCGTTGGATTCCAAAAGTAACTGGTGATAACGATCACAAAGACTCAATACATTAATTTTAAGGATACTAGTGGACTCAAATCAAACTAACATTGAAAAATTATATATTGCCTCTTTGAGAACTACAGGGAATGTGTGTATAACAACACAAACATACCTCAAATATGCACCTATACAGATGTAGAAACCCAGCCGTTCTGGGAGACTGACTTGAACTAGGGATTTTACTTATCACTTAGGTTAACAACTTGAACATTTTTGATTACAATGAGGCTGTTAATAGCTGATCCGAAGTAGTCAACGCATTGAATTCACATACCGATTACATACAGTCAGTTACCTTATTATCAATCTAACTTGTTACTTGAGCAGGTACATATCTAGTTATTTTGACATGTACGGAGTCTAATTGTCCTCAAATAGTCAGTTAAAAAGACATATCATAGACAATCCAATAAACGATTGCTTGTGAATAAACAATATTACTTCAGGGGCCGAATTACCGCATTCGATATCGTGTCAATTCGATCGTAATTTTCTTATTTGAGATTACGGCATTCGATGTCGTGCATGAAATTTAGTACATTTTATTATAATTACTATATCGAAATTCTCGATCTCGCACTCGATCACGAATGCGGTAATTCGACCCCAGGTAAGTAAAATAAATACTTTCTAAAGTTCAGTACAAAATAAACGTCTAAATTAACTACACTCTAGATTACTTAGAGACACTTAAGTGACAATTGTCTTCACGCTAGATTACCTGGGATATATAAATTGGAGTCAGCCAAGTAACCAGACTTCTGCTAAAATTACTGTCTATAAGGGATACATTGACCACTTGCTTAATTGCTGGGTACTCTTACATTCATATGAGTAGCCACTTTTCATCATTAACTTATTTAAGGTTACACTCGCACTCATCATATCAACCTCATTGTATGTATGTGCACCCACTCTGGCAACAATAGAAACCAGGTAACTCTATTATAACAAAGGACATTGTACTCATGTGCCACAACAACAGCAACAACAACGACAACAATAATAAAAAGCTAAGTCAAATAAGAATGTATGAGTGTATTTGTAGTTGTAGTTGTGTTTCGTTGAAAGGAAATATAAAAATAGCTGAACAAAAAATACAATAGAAACTGAAACAAAAACAAAAGTTTAACACTTCACGTGAACGACACAACGTTATTGTCAAGTAATGTGCAACAATTGTTGTAAAACACACACACATACTATTTATACATTTGTTGACAGGAACTTTAACACTCCCTGGAAAATTAATGGATTTTTTTTAAGAAATAAAAGTAAAAGTGTAAAAGAAATTATTTAGAAATGCTTAGTGGCGATGATTTCAGCTAAACTAAATAGCGTATTTGAAAATTTCACGTAATTAAACATTTTTTGAACAACATCTATTTATGATAATTATAATATGATGAAACGATTTGACAGGTGCATTTTTTAAAAGTTAACAGCTGTAATTTTTAACTACCCAACATATGGTCCCAACAGTTTGTGGTTAACTGAAATCTGCTTAAAATTATCTCAACTAAATGAGAATTATTTTGATTTTTTATAAGGGCACGTTGCAATTACTGAGAGAGTTCAGTACACAGAAAAAACTATTTCTTAAACCGTTTCAATTCAAATATTTGTCACATATTGAACTGGTTTCAATTATTTCATAATTAAGTCAAGTATTCATTTGCTCAAAAACAAAATTTCTTGATATTTTCTATTGAATTTTGAGTTTTAAATTTGATTATTTTGACAATTGAATATACAATTTTCGTTATTGGTTGAATTTCAAATACAAAAATTATTGAATAGATAATTTTCGTAATTGAAAACAGATTTTTTGTTATTTTTTGTGTTTCAATTACGAAAATTATCTATTCTATAATTTTTGTATTTGAAATTCAACCAATAACGAAAATTGTAAAAATAATCAAATTCAAAACTCAAAATTCAATAGAAAATATCAAGAAATTTTGTTTTTGAGCAAATGAATACTTGATTTAATTATGAAATAATTGAAACCAGTTCAATATGGGATAAATGTTTGAATTGAAATATAATTTTTTCTGTGTCAGCAGTTTGGATTTGTCGAACGGACAAAAAGCTGAAGTAAATTTGGAACTAATTTCCAAATGATGTACAAACAAATCGTACATGAGGACATAGGCTTTCATAAACTGAAATTTTTAACAATCTTGTTTAAATATAAGATGAAGTTTACCACCACTAGGTTTCAAAGCTTTGTAGAGCTCATAACTTGTACAAATATTTATATGCAGATATTATATGAATTTTCGTTATAAAGCAAATAGAATAATAAAAAATATTATAGTTATTGCAGTACGCTAACTTAAAGATGTTTAAGTTTAAATTTTAAAATTTTCGATTTTTACCATGACCTCATTTCGTTTTACGCAACTATCTTTCGTAATGGTTGTTCAAAGTTTTTTCTAAAAACATTCTCTTGTATCAACAAAAAAAAACTCCAACTTAATACATAAACAAGGGTTTTACAAAAGCTCCATCGGCTTAATAGTGAAAAATAATCAGATTCAAAATGCATACATTTTGACAAAAACTATGCTTAATTTTTTTTAATTCTTCTCAAAGGCAATGGTCGAAAATAGTATCCCTTTTTATCACTTAGTTCCGAATAGCATCTTGTTAGTTATTTTTTGTGTGGTTGGAAAGATTGTTTATATTTTTTTAATTATTAATTTGAATAAATAATAGCAAAGGTACGGTTTCACTCCCTTATTGGGCAATTCTTTACCCCGTGTAAAAATAATTTTTGATAATTTTCATATTATTTATCAGTAATAATTGCAATTAGAAAATAATATTTCTTTGTCCTTTTATTGAAAAAAAAAAATATTAAAAAAAGTACCAAACAATTATTTCATTTTACCCACTTGAAAATTTGAAAAAAGTACCAAAACTATTTCTACTAAATATTGTTCTGGGCCAGATGAATTAAAAATTGTCTTTATATGTTAACTAATTTAGGATATATAAAGGTTAACAGAGATTTTTACTGGTACTATTTTTACCAGTGTTGGCCACTTAGAATATCGAATTTCCAAAAAGAACCAGACACTTGGCGGACACATTTAAAATTTTATTTCTAGGTTTATTTATTTTGGAGATATAGAGATACAGGTTTTAACCGTTTTTGTCTATTTTATCGCACTTGCCGTTCAAATTTTGAAAAATACCTTCTTTGTAAAAGAAAAAAAAAGATGTAAAAAGAACCTATTACCCGAATTTAAAGTTTCTAGCTTTAGCGGTTTGGACTTGTCGTTAATGAGTCAGTGAGTAACTGAGTCAGACCTTTAATTTTTGTATATATAGAAGATCAAATGAATGTCACATCGATTTTATTAAATTTCCTAACAACTGAACAATTGAAATTGAAAAAAACGCATTTTTTTCAACAAATTTTCATTTTCTTCACACTCTAACTTGATCGTGAGGTGGGAAAGTATATTTAAAGGCAAAAGGATATTAAAATAGCTTTCCATAGCACGTAATTAAATAAAAATCAATCGAATTTTGTGATAACACGTTTTTGATTTTTTTGGTTTTAAAACATAGAGGCCCAACTATAATATGCATAAGCTAGCTTAAGTTAATGTCAAAACCGAACGAAAAGACTGTCAAATGCTTAAGAAAATCCCAAGAAACTTTTGGCCATAATGTGCATTCAAAAAAATTTAGCCCCATTTGCACATTTATGTATGTGCAACACGTAATTAAAAAAATACATATTTCTTATTATTTTATGAAAATAAATTAATTTTCTTCATCCTTTTCGTTTCTTCTTTATTTTCTTTGTATACAATAAACAAACTTACAGAATGTGCGACCAGCTTCGCTCTATGCTTAAGCAAATAAAATTTGACGAAACTTGACGAAACACTCTTAAGTACATTATAGTTTGTCACATACGTTTTATATGTATTCGAACAGTTACTTAAGCTGACTTAAACTAGTGTATGCATATTATAGTTGGGCCTATAGTTTGTCAGATACGTTTTATATGTATTCGAACAGTTGCTTAAGCTGACTTAAACTAGTGTATGCATATTATAGTTGGGCCTTAACAATCTTTTTAAATTTCAAATATTATTACGATACCTTAAATGGATATTTTTTGATGAGCTTCCAAATACAAAAGAAAACAAGTGAGAAAGTATGGTCGGTCAAGCCCGACACTATTAAAAAATATATACTGAAATATCATTGGATAAAAGACGAAATGCGCAAAATAGTATTTGATTTTATACCTATGGTTTCTTGGGAAAAAAATTTCTTAGAATTTTCAGTAGATTGCGTTTCTGCTATACGATTTTTTTACTTTTTGATCGTCCATACAAATCGACCCGGCCTAATATATATTCTGGATCGTTATAGATAGCGAATTCGATATAGCCATGACCGTCTGCCACCAAACTTTCCGTAGCCACCAAATAACTTATAAACAAGATTGATAGCTGAGATATAATGAAAAAACCGGTACAACCTCGATTTTTGGTCTATTTTTGATCTACAGTGGGGAGCTCAATTAGTGAAATAGTGTCCAGTTCGATATACCGACCGAAATAGTGTCCAGTTCGATATACGTACCTCAATAAGTAATCATCTTTGTATTTTTCACATTCATCTTTTGACTTTGTAGATTATAACGCTTAACCTGCAGAAGAAGTAATTTTTTAATAGGATTGTGACCCAATGCACACGTCAAAAATCGTAAAGAATGGTGTTCCTAGAAACATTTCTTATTAATGCAGTTATCAGCTCAATGTCTGAAGTTCAATCCTATTGAGAATTTTTAGTGAATCGTGAATTGGCAGTTGAAACAATACCGCTTAACTCCTACCGATTTGTACGAGCTTTAACAGCGGATTGAGCACGAGAGAGAGAGTATTCCAAAAAAAGTTAATGAAACATTTATAGAAAATATGCCAATGCGTGTAAAATTTTATTTACGTAATAAAGGATTTTGAAAATTTTTTGTAAAAAATGCAATTCTTCCCTAAAGTTATTGTAGGGTGCTAAATTTTAGTTTTGTCTGTTTTTTTATTTAGAACTGGATGTTTTTTGTTTTGAATTGTAATTCATTTTGTTACATATTAGACAAGGCGAATTTACTTTACAGGTGGCGTTAACAGCACAGCTGATCTACTTTTTTTTCTTCGCCTTTGTGGTCGACTTGTCAAAAGTTGTATATAGGCGAATTTATTTTATGTCAAAAGTTGTTTTGTTTACCTTTTCGATTTCAAAAAAAGTTAATTAAATTGTTTGAAATTTATTTTTGTGTAATAAAATGAAATTAATAATTGCTGCCTATGCAAACAAAACAAAAACCGGGAAACGGTAGTTTCTTATGCGTTCCAGGTGATGCCCGCCGGCTTAAGTGGAGCAAAATTTGAAGTCTGGACTTCTTCCGACAAGCTCTAGTTTGCTCGGACCACTTTTCGTT
Organism: Calliphora vicina; assembly: GCF_958450345.1. NCBI lineage: Eukaryota > Metazoa > Arthropoda > Insecta > Diptera > Calliphoridae > Calliphora > Calliphora vicina. The sequence goes on from NC_088780.1 coordinate 120,288,601, forward strand.
TCGAAGACCTTAGCACATCCTCTTTGGAGGTACATATGTATGTTCTTGTTGGAGTTGTCCGCCTTGGAGTTATCTTGTTTTGCACCGCAAAACATTTTAAAAATATGTAAAGGCTTATTTACTTTTTTGTTTTTTATTAAATTTATTATTTTTTTGTTAGTTTTCAAAAATTTTTTATTATTATTTTTGTTTTTTTTTCACAAATTTTTGCTTTTGACACATTTGCTTTTGACACATTTGCCCCCCAAGCAACAATAAAACACAATGTTGTTTTTGCAATGTTGTACTTGTTGTAATATCAACGCCACCTGTACAATAAATTCGCCTTAATATTAGACGTAAAATAAATAACAGAAAAAATTTTTGGATTTGCTTAATTAGTTTTATTTTTATTCCATAAGAAGTGCACAAAATAGAAACATGTACTCATTTGAGCTCCCCACTGTATATCTGGATTACTAAGTCATTAATATTCTAATGAGAGATATTTCAAAGTCCATTACAACGATGTATATAAGGCTATAGTAATTTGGACCAACAATGGGTCAAAATTGGTAAAAATATTTTTTAACCCGAATTATTTTTTTACCCAAATTTTTTTTCACTAATAAATTTAAAAAAAATAAATTGGAACAAAATTTTGGAAAATTTTTTCTTAAATAATTTTGAAATTTTGTTTACCTAAAAATATTTAAAATTTGTATTTTAAAGTATAATTTACTGCAGCTTTCTACAATTTTTTCAATAATTTATCTGGGATAGTCACTAAAATACTGTATGCAGTTTAATAATTACAACATTTTCAAGCTACATTATTTTGTCTAAGTCAATTTATCAAGGACTTATTAAGATTACTTTCGTTCGTCTAACTATTTGCCAAAAAACCACATAATTTTTCTCCAAGGAAATCTGTATATATTTAAATGATTTTTAAAGTTAACTTTTACAGAACTTCATAAAGTTTGCTCACTTACTATGAAAAACGAATTAAGTGTCACTAGTTAGTCGTTTGACGCACCCATATAAACCAAACGCCAAACCTTACCCTCAAACTCATTAATTATTTATAAAGAATTTGTTTTCTGGGTATCTTCCTGTTCCGGGCATTATAAAAACATTAAAAAACATTAAATTGCCATTGAAAAGTCAAGGGAGTACTTGTTGACATTTTCGTATCATTCATAAGATTGCAGAAAAGAACACAAAAATATATTCCTTTTGCAATTTAAACATGAAATGAAACTTAAACGTAAACTTAAACTTAAACAGCCAGCACCTACTTACAAATGCACACTGAGCAAAATAAGACAAAAAAACACTAAATAAAAATAAAAGCAATTGTACGGGTCGTGTTTCTGAGACAAGTATAAACATGTGTTTATTTGTCCAGCTATTGACCCCAATTTGGCAAAATCAGCAGAAAACAAAAACAAAAAGACAGAGAAAACAGAAACAGAAATTAATCTTTACAAATAAAAACATTGAAAGTTTAAGTAACATCAACATTACCGTATAAGATACAAACTTCTGAATACACACACAGGCATACAAATATATTTTTTTAACATTTAAGTAGAAATAAAATAAAGTCCAAGGATATACAATCAATTGGGGAAAAAATGTGTATGTAATGAAAGCCAGAAAAGAAACCAAATAGTAATCGTAATTTATGTAAATTTATAACGAATTGAAAGTACTCTTCAGTAAATTAGGTCATCGGGGGAAAATGTCTTAAACATATTTGGCAAATCTTATCCAATGTCTAAAGCTATAACAAAACAAATTGAGAATGATTTAAAAAACTTTCAACCTCAGACCTGAATATTGAATAGTTAGAAATAGAAACAATCCTATAATTCACAAGAAAAAAATAATCTGAAAAAATTTAATTTTAGGATTTTTGCCCATTAGGAACACATTCGGTTCAAGGGTGGTAAAAAACTTGGATGGCACATTTAAAACAACTATATTCCTTTGGGATTTTAGAACAAATAGGCTAAATTCGAAATTTCTACATAAAATGGGTAAAATTTAGATGGACCTGTGAAGGCTCTCTATTAAAAGTTGCACATATTTTTTATTATCGTGAATATTTGTAAAAATGTTTTCTAGTGACTACAACTTGTATGTGGGATTGAATAAAACTAAATTAAGTTGCCAGCAGAGTTTTTGCTCTTTAGTGTACTCTGATAGCGAAATGGGAAATACAAATATGAAAACTAGTTCCATATTTTAGAAACAAATGTTATAGTTTATTCCAATTAATTCTTCGTAATTTGTTTTTGTCGTTGGAATGATACAATATAAACAATCAATTATTTAGCTTTTTTCGAAATCGACTTTTAACTGAAACTGCTGATTTAAAATATAAAATGTACAAGTGTAGTAGATATTTTTACCGCAAGGGTTGCTGTTTAAACTTGAAAAATAACTATTTAATTTATTGTTTACACTTAGCACTTTATTAACTTCATGTTTCATGTTTTTCAACAAATTTAATATCATACCAGCTTCTTCGAAAAACTACAGAAATAGAAAATTGAAGCTACTGGAACATTTCGCGAAACCCGCATATCTAAGGAAATTAAATTTTAAAATCATATCAGAATTTTCTAAGAAATCTCGGGGTACATATGATATTGTCTGCACAAAAATCCAGTAAATAGTAAATAGTAAATAGTAAATAGAAACTAAATTTCTGGAAACTAAATTTCTTCGAAATCCACCAATTTCAAATTCAGTGCTAGTGTGCGTTCGACAATACAAGCAAAAAAAAGTGCGCCGTACACCTCCTAACATAAAGTATTACTGCAAGGCAGTTAGAATTTTTTTTTTTTTTGCCGAATGTATGGGAAGACCCATGTTTTGCCATTGACCTTAAGTAACACGTTCTAGTCCACTAGATATATGTTCCTACCACCCTAACGTACCATCGTAAAATCAGAAAATTGAAGCTCGCAAGAAATCATTAAAGTTTTGCTAACATTAGAGCTATTTGTTAAATGTTTTCTCTCATAACTTAACCTTTATCTTGAAAGCTTTGTGAATTTTTCGGAAAAAAATATTTGTTACCAACAAAATAAAGAAATGCGAATACTCTCTTGTATTTATTACGACTATATCATCAAATATATACATAAATATAAAAATCAAGAAAATCTTGTTCTTACTCAACCATACATACAAACATTCTTACATCTTTTGGGTGTTTGTTAATCTCTCTTAAACTACTCGAGATACTTATTCTGACAGCATGTTCATACAAGCATTTGCTTTTTCCCCCTTTTCTTATGTACCTCTCTTTTACAAAGTTTTCTGCTTATTCTTACTTTTAATACAATGTAAATACATGACTGACCTCTAGGACAATTTATTTACTTACACCTGCTGCAAGAAAAAACTAAATAAATGGAAAAAGCATTTTTGTGTTTCCGTTTAATTCCTTTTTTTGTTGTTGTTTGGGTGTTTTTGTGCCACAAAAACATCTTCACTTGATGTGTTTCCTTTTTCTCTCTCTCTCTGTTTATCACTCTCTCGTTTTGTTTTCTATGGTAACTATACAAATAACAATTTGAATTTCCGTTTCTGGATATTGTTGTGGCTTTGCTTTGTTATAGGGCGATTTATGTTGGCTTTAATCAGCTTTATTGTTGACAAATATTGTCTTTAATATGCAGGTATGCTGTATTTATACATAATTTTCCTAACAATTGTGTATAATGAACTAAACTCTAACTAAATTTCAAAAACTACTTTAAAAAATATAGAAAAACTTCAATAAATTTCAAGTTTCATTCAACTCCAGTACTCTGTACTCCCCTTCTTTCAAAACTAAAAAAAAAATATGTTTCCTTTATATAATTAATTATTCATTGTAATTTTAAATATACTTTTCATTTAACAAATTCCAGCAGTGGTAAGTATTCATTATAATAATGATTTCAAATGATTTCCTTTTGCAACACAGAGAAAATTGCAACTTTTGGCAATTTGTATCGTTGTCTCCCCTCTCTTCACCAATATTTCTGCAATTGCCCTTTTAAATATGCCAACTCAAGTGGTGGTTGTTGTTATAATTTTACCCTATTCATTTTATATTTATTTTTTGGGAAACTGCAACTGCAACAGTTTTGTAAATACCCATAAAATTGCCAACAAAAAACTAAAAGAAACTGAAAAACACTTAACACAAGGGATGAAAAAGGTGGCTGCCACGCTGGTTATGGCTGGTTTATTTGTATATTGGTTGTTCTTTCGGTTTGTAGCCTGGCCTGGTTGATATTTTGTTTTGTTGTATGGCGGCGGCTTGGTTATTGAAAGATGATACAATAAACATAAATAAGTTTATTAAAAACTTTTACTTTTGAAAACTATTTATTAACGTTTATGCGAAAAAATTATCAAAAAGAAACACTACAAGTTTTGAATTTATTATTTATGCAAAACATTTGAGTTTTTGTTGAAGAAATTATGAGTATCTATGATTAATTGAATTGTGCTTTGAGGTTATTAAAGTTGTACTTGTCTGATTTTTGTTATTGTGAAGTAGGTGATAAATGTATAAAAGTGTTTTTTTATTAATTTTTCAAATAGCTAAAATTACCAAAAGTACACTTCAATTTATTAAGTATTTAACTGCTAGTATTTATAGCAGTGGTTGGTACCAGTGGTGTCAGATGTGGCGATTTCTCGCTAAACGTGACGATTTTTAAACATCCTTGGCGATGAACACTTGGTTTTGCCGATATGACGATAAACTTTTTTATTTGTTGGCATAAAATGTCTTTAAATTTTTTTTATATTTTTGTGAAATATAGAAACACTGATTGTATTTAAATCTATTTTAAATCGTTGAAATTATTCACAATATCAAACTTTTATTGCCAATTTGGGCATATGACTTAAAAATGCGTGATTGTTTCAAATTTTTAGATTTTCTTATTGAAACATTTGTTCAATATAAATTTATTCAAAGTATTGGCCATTATTCACTATATCCATTTCCCTTCTTTCTGGCAACATATGGATTTAGAGCTCGTCTTTTGAGGCCAAGAACGAATCAAGCCACACGCAGAAAAAAAAATATAGTTGTGCATGTTTACTGTAACCATTTCTATATTGTTACAAGTTTTTTAACAATATTATAGTCACAGTAACTATTTACATGATTGAATTTATGGTTAATTTATGATTCACATGATTGTATCAACCATATATATGGTTACAGTAAACAAGTATATGTTAGTGACAACCATTTATATGATGAAGGACTTACCATATTATGTTGCTCTCGGCTTATGGGTATAATAATCTGAGAACAACATATTGTGATAAAATTATTCATCATAAATATGGTTGTCACAAACATATACTTGTTTACTGTAACCATATATATGGTTGATACAATCATGTGAATAGTAAATTAACAAAATAATATAGATCTAGTCACTCCTTGGCTGATAACTATCTATCATGCCTGTCTTGCATGGTCGTACATACCAAAAAGGTGGACCGAATGCACTGTGACATTCATTCCGAAAGGGAGGAAAGTGTCACACACCAAAGCAAAAGATTTCAGACCGATAATTCTATCATCATTCTTGCTGAAAACCCTTGAAAGAATCATCGACATCCACATACGAGTGTCTTTGAAACAAGGATCAGTATCTCCCTCTCAACACGCCTACATGAAAGGCAAATCCGTTGAGACAGCACTTCACTCCTTAGTGGGATATATTGAGAAATCCCTTGAATTTGGTAATTTTTCGTTAGTGGCCTTTCTGGATATAGAAGGAGCCTTCAATAACGTAGAATCTGCAACTATCGTTTCAGCTCTACAGGATCTTGGTTTAGACCAATCAACTGTAAGGTTCATCACAAACCTTCTACGATACAGGATCATTCGCTCCGAAAAGGGAACGGCAGTGATCACGAGAATGGCCACTAGGGGTACACCTCAGGGAGGCGTCTTATCACCACTTCTGTGGAATTTGGCCATAAATTGTCTGCTCAGGAAATTGGATCTCTTAGGTTATAAAACTGTCGCCTACGCGGATGACGTCGCGGTGGCAGTCTCTGGGATCCACTTGGACACGATATCACAACGCCTGGAACATGCACTCAGTATACTGAGTCGGTGGAGTACGGACAGTGGATTGAGTGTAAACCCAGGCAAAACTGAACTTGTACTGTTCACAAGGAGGTACAAGATTCCTCATTTCTCGCTTCCCCGATTAAATGGTGTTGAACTAACACTATCGGACAATGCAAAATACTTAGGAGTTATTCTGGATAGTAAACTATCCTGGAAACCCAATACCCTTTCAAGGACGTCAAACGCCTTGACGGCTATGTATGTCTGTAAGAAGGCGATAGGTACGCAATGGGGTATTAGACCCCAGTTTGTCAACTGGCTATGTGATGCGGTCATTAAGCCGACACTATTTTATGGAGTTTCTGTCTGGTGGAAGGCATTAGACAGTGGCTCGACGTGTATGCTATTCGAGAGAGTGTTAAGGAGAATGGCAATCCTGATAACAGGAGCTTTAAGAACGACCGCAACAAAGTCGCTCTTTACTAAGTATATTGAACTGGATCCCTGTGGATCTTATGGCAAGAAAAATGGCATTTACTTCTGCCTTTAGGCTAAACGCGATTGGTGCGTGGAAACACGCTCCATATGGTCACGCCAGCATAATAGGTAGTATTCAGACTCTTCCGGAGAATATCGATTACTGCACTTCTAGGCCCTTCATAGCGAGGAATTTCGATTTCTCAATTCCATACGATACGGAAGCAATGAACGGGCCCTTACATGACACAACGGGTCTCTCAGTCTATACGGACGGTTCTGTGAAGGGAGATCGAGTTGGCGTAGGTGTCTATATTCGGGAACTCGATATTAGGTTATCTTTCAGACTTCCGAACGAATGTAGCATTATTCAGGCTGAATTATCGGCCATCAAAAGGGCGGCTAACTGGCTTAGTTATAACAAGATATCTGACAGGGATATTTGTATATATACTGATAGTCAGGCAGCTATAAAATCCCTGACAGGTGTATACACAACATCTAACTTAGTCCAGGAATGCCGGGCATCCTTAAACAGGATGGCGAGACATTCAACAGTCGTACTCAAGTGGGTACGGGGACACGGGGATATCACTATTACGGGCAACTGTGTTGCCGATGATCTGGCGAAAAAAGGCGCCATGTTACCTGACGGAGACATAGATTTCCTATGTGGGATTCCGTTATCCAAATGTAAGCTACAAATTAGTAACTTCTACTATGAGCTCGCTCAGGCAAGATGGGACTGTGAACCCACATGCACTATGACCAGGACGATATGGCCCCGACTAAATCGGGGACGGACAATTCATCTTCTTGGCTTTACACGCTCACAATTGAGTGGTGTAGTGGCGGTCATAACTGGACACTGTACCTTTGGTAACCACGCTAGGAGACTTGGTTTGCCGTACCACGACTTCTGCAGAAGTTGTCAAAACGAGGAGGAGGATGAAACTATTTTTCATCTTCTTTGTCATTGTCCGGCATTAGGAGATCTACGCCTAAGGTTTCTGGGGCATCGTTCCCTAGATAGTCTTTCTGAGCTCTCGAATATGAGGCTTGAGGGCATTAGTGCCTTTATAGGTAGAAGTAATTGGTTGTAAAGACCAGACACGGGGATCACTTTAGAGTGACCCAATGATCGCCGACTCATTGGCACGTAAATTCTTCAAGATCTCCTCCCTCTCTTTTTCTTCTTACATCTCCTTCTTATATCTGTCCCTCTTTCTTCTTCTTTCTTCTACTTTCAGGTAACACAAAAGGACCATTGCTGGACCCATGTGAGCTGCTCTCTCTCTCTTCCTCATTTCGTGGCTGCCTGGAAAACCTAACCTAACCTAAATTAACAATATTATTGTTACCATAATCATGTAAATAGTTACTGTGACTATAATATTGTTAAAAAACTTCTAACACTATTTAAATGGTTACAGTAAACATGCACAACTATATTTTTTCTCTGTGTGCAATATCGGATACTCGGTTCTGAAGTGAAGCGTATTCCAGAGAGAACGTTCTGCATCGATCGAAACAAATAGTAGTTGGACTATAAGGCGGTTAAGGCAAAACTTACCAACCACTTCTTTCTAAATAGTTTTTATCAGATATTGCAACATGTGGCCCAGCGTTGTCGTGATGAAATATTACGGTTTCATGTCTGGCCGCATATTCTGGCCATTTTTCGGTCATGTTCCCTTAACTATTTCAGCCACGCTTTTTTGTGTATAAGTTTAAAATCAAAACAATTAAATATTTTCTTTAATCAAGGTTAGTTTATTATAAAAATTAAGACAAAATAAATCATAACATGAAAAAACCACCCCCATTCCAAGGTTTTTTATGGAGTGACGGTGGTTAGCTTTTTTTAAAAAAACTGATTTTTACAACATTTTCAAATTAATATATTTATCTAACCGGAGCACCCTGATGGCAAAGTTTTGCAAAAATCATAAACGATGACTTCAAAAAATATAATTGTTTAGCAAAATGGCAATAGATACAATGTTTTAAAGAGTATAGAAAATGTGGTTAGTAAACTAACCACCAAACCGCAAAGAGTCAATAGATACGACCCTTTTGATCCCACCTAATACAGAGCATTATATTAGCGCCATGGATATTTGGCTTTGGTATCGATTCGACTGTTTGCCCGGGATTAATATAAGATCTCTTATTCTTCGGGTTATCGTAATGGATCTATTTTTCATCGCAAGTAATGATTCGGTGCAAAAATTATTTTCTTTCATAGCGTTCAAGCAGCATTTCAGACATTCAAAATCATCTTTCAAGGTCTCTTAGCTTTGCAATGATTTTGAAAGCTCTTGTAGAGTTTGTTGTCAGCCAAGGCGAAATTAAATTTCGTTTTGTGATTTCTTTTTACATAGAACTTATGTGATGGTAAGGGCAAATTATGACGAAATCACAGCGCTTGACTTTTTATCAAAAGAATAATGAGTGCAAAATTTCATGATATTATCTGCAATATATATAAAGAAAATAGCAAAGGAATTTTTAAAAAAGTAAACTTTATTGGAGGTTGCGAGCGATTTTTCCCATTTTCAATACCAAACATTTCTGATCAACAAAGAATATCCCCATCAAGTCTATATCGTACCACTAACAGATAGATGGATGGACAAGCGGACATACGACAGATTGACTACGAATTTCATAAGGATCATGAATGTTTTAAAATACATTGTATGTTAAACACGGAATGACAAATCCATTCACCACTTGAGGTGGTGGAGGTTATAAAAATAAGCCAACGTAACAGTGATGAAAATTGTTTTGGCAAAATTTCTTAAAATTGTATCGATGCTGTCTGGTTGGATTTTCAATACCAACCAGCTGAATGAAGTCTTTAAAAAACACTTTAAAATGAATGTAATTATTTTTGGTTTAGTTTTTTTTGGCAAGTTTGGACATATTTGGCTAAATCAACTTGGAATTTCATAGGGATCTTAAATGAATATTTCTCACTGTTACATACAAAATAACAAACTTATACATATATTCACCAAGATAGGTGCTGGAGGTTATAAAAAAACATTTTGCAAACACGACATTCATTTGACACTCATTCATATGTATACTTAATACTTTTACACGTACTTATCAACAGCACATCCATCCCCTAAAATTCATATTTTTTGTCAAGTTTTGCCAACGTTGTATATGTATGACGTTTTTTTGTAACGTTTGAATTTTAAAAGTCTCAAGTGGTTTCTTGTTTCTATTCTTTGCTTTGTTTGTCCACCACATCCATGTGTTTGTATTTGAACTCCTCTGGGTTTGTGCATGAAAGAAAGAAGATGCTGCCATTTTTTTTAATTAACTGAGACATTAGTCGCCGCATGATGGTGTTAATGTGATCAGGGGTTTTAGAGTATTTCTAGAGGTGTTTTTATTTTTGGTTTTCTAAAAATTTTTAAGAGGTCATCAGTGGTAAATTAAATGTTTATCTATCAAAGAAAGGGTATTTGTAGGAGTATTAATTAAAAATACTGTCATAAATATTCACATCATTAAAGTTATATTTTTTTTAAATATGTTTATGTTTTGTAGTACATGCCTTTGTTGAGTTGCAAAAATAATAATATTTCAAATATAAATACGTGTATTTATTTTATACGTATGTTACATTTCTTTCATCTTCTAATAAGGAGGTTTTTTATATGAAATTTCTTTTATACAACTATTTAGTTGTTCTCAAATGATACCCATAACAATAAATTTAAGTGAATTTTAGCAAGTTAGAAATTAAAACAAACCAAAAGCAACACATTTAATTTTTCTCTTTAAATTCAAAATTCCAAAAAATGTTTTAAATGGTTTATGTTGTTGATTCAAATGCCCTCAATTTGCAGTACAACATTTCCTAAGATATTATTTTATAATATTTTTTCATTATAACCACACAACTTAAACGTAATTAATGTTCACAACTATTATTATCTCAAATAACACTTATGTAGAAAACCATTTATATTTCTAAAAGAATTTTTCTCTTTATACTTCCTGTGAAATATCTATTTTATGGGTCATTTTATTTTTAATACATACATCTATACTAACACACATTTATATGGGTTTACAAAAAAAGATACGTTTGGTAAATGTATTTTATTTTATTTAGTTTTATATTCAATTATTTCGTTTAAAATTTTGTTATAATCACTGGCCAAGAAAGGGCAATAGAAATATTATTTTGGGTAAAAAGTCAAATTTTTGAAATCTCATAATTTAGCAAAAACATGCCTGTGTGAAAACCACTCCCCTTTTGCTTGCTTCTATTTAACAACAGCAACAATTTTCCATATAGAGTAAGAGTGTAATAAAAATATCAAAACCACAGTTACTAGATAGAAAAACAAAGGAGAGACTTGCAAGCCTTGTAGTTATTTAAATATACACACAAAATATATTTATAAAGTTAACTTACAACTTATATAAGTATGTATCTTGTTACATGACTAATATTCAAATAATTTTATTGGCTTGCGAAAGTTGTGTTAATGGTACTATTTTTGGTACAATTTTAGAGTGAAACATATCATTACGGACTTGAATAGGTCACTTTCTCTCCCTTCGCCTAGTGTGCTTAGTTTGACATGTAGGGATTAGAAAGTTGTTGTATGAATATGATTCATTTTTAAAAGGAATCTCTAGTTTTCTTTTTCTATATTTAAAATTAAAATTTTGAAATATCCTTCACCATGATTGCCACTCATGGTGAAGTGTATAAAAAGATTTGTCATAAATAGATTTATATATTTCGTTACGAAGTTGCATTAACGATTTCAATTTAACGGTTTGTAAAGACTGATTGCAACATTCATCATGTTTATAAACATTTGCTCGAAACTTTTATGTATAAACATTGTTTGTAATTATAACAACATTAACATAGCATAACAACATTAACGTAAAAAACTAGAAATATAACATTCTTGTTTTGTACGTTAGATAGATAATTCATGAAACTACTAGAGTGTATTGTAGGCGCTTTTAGACTTAACATCAGTTGTATTACCAGTCCATTCTTGTACATTATAAAGTAAAAGAGAATTAATATTTAAACTGATGTTGTGTAAATTTTAATAAATAAAGAGCTGTTACAATTTTAAACTAATAAACTGATTTTGTTTACAATCAAAAGAATTAGGTTTATTTAAATGAAATAAACCACCGTTTTTAAAAGATTTTTTTTTTTTTAAATCAATTTCTTTATTTGCAATCTATCCTAGTTTTTTTTTAAGAGTGGAGCCTATATCCGTCGGTCTGTTGAATAATTTTTTTTTCACCAAGAAAGAGTTTTTATCAAAATTATTAAACATATTCAAATAATTGTCTTATACATATTGATAAAATATTTTTTATTCTAAATTCAAATATTTTATTCTAACACATACAATAACATATTCGATTAATCAATCGATTATTCTAATTTTCGACTTATCAAATATTTTTATTCGATTATTCGAATATTTTTTACTAAATTAATTATTTTAATATGCAACCATTCAAATTTCTTTTATTTTGTCTATATTGATCGAATATTTGATTAATCGACTATTCTAATATTCAAGTATTCAAATATGTATGGGCACTTCCATTTCATCGTATGTGATATTTGTACGCCTATAGAGTGGAATAGATCTACAACTACAAAATAATTTGGTCTTTATGTTCCATTCAGAGGATACTATATTTTAAACAAATAATAAGTTCTTTTGAAACATGTCCAAAATATCAATCGAAATAATTTAAACTTTTTTACTTAGGAAAACATTGGTGCTTAAAACGAGAAAAATAATATATTTAATTTCAATGTGTAATTTGTGTATGTAGAAAAAGTACCAACTGTAACTACCACTATATATTTACTATGTTATCTAGTTTACTTTATATGTGCAAAATTTATATCTCCCAGTGTGTTTGTGTTTTTGTATAAAGTACTCAAAATTCAAAACTAAATTCAATTGAGCTTAAATAAATGACCACATGGCCAGTTATGTTGGCAAGCCTTTTCCTGTTTCCGTCGTCTGCATTTGTAAAACCCTTAACACACGTACTAATTCAAAAAAACATACACAAATTCTTCTATATACCCCAGCAGTTCTAGGAGACAGTACCGAACTAGTGATTTTACCCATCATTTAGGGTGGGTGCTAGTTAGTTCAATAGCCACGTGACTAGTCATTTTAACACGGGCATGTGATTACAATGGGACTGTCTAATAGCTGGTTCAAAGTAGGCAACGCATTGGATTCACATACTGATTACATAGCGTCAGTTACCTTACGAGCTTCGTAACTGGTTGATTGATCAGCTACTTGACTAGTTATTTTAACACGTGCATGACCTAAGCAGGAGGTCAATTGACCCTTTTGATTACAATATGACTGTCTGATAGCTGATCGAAAGTAGTCAACGCTTCTGGTGGGTAAAATAAAGTGCAGTACAAAAAAAGGTTTGAAGTGACTTCACCATAAGTTACTAAGAGACACTAAAATGACTATTGACTTCATGCTATGTTACATGGGATATCAGTATACTTAAGCAAAAATAAAAATAAACTATATGAGAATTATATTAACACAATTTGTAAAAAACCAGTTTGAACGAATTACTCACAAAACGTTTACAGTGACTACACTCCAGATTACTTAGAGACACTTAATTACTTAGAAGTGTCAATTGTCTTTACGCTAGATTACTTGGGTTGTATAAAGTAACCAATTGTCTTCTCTCTGCACTACAAAGTGCACACACGTGCCAAATGACCAAAATATATATAAAAGGAGTCAGCCAAGTGATAAGGCATTTGTGTCAAATACTGTCTTTAAGGGATACATTGAGTACTTGCTTAACTGCTGGGACATACATGCTCATACATACCTACACACATTCAGTCACATACACTAAAAACTATTTTATCTACTACAAATTCAACATTCATACATTTCTAACTACAAATGTACCTAAATATACATATGTACATATATATGTATGACACCGGCTAAATCATGAGCTTAAGAGCAACAAATTCATGCAAAAAGTTCGCACAAGGGAACGACAGAGAGAGTGATGTAGGCAGGCTTGCCAGTCAGGGGGTTTGGCCCGAAAAATGGGGATTTTGAAAGGATGTGGGGGACAGAAAATTTCGTTGGGAACTGAGGAATACGGATTTCAGAATACTTATTCGAACGTGCGAATTTTTTAAATTTTTGCGATTCTCGAATAAAATTTGATATAACGAACAAGGTTTTACTCGAACCCTAATAAGCATTCGAAATTTATTTCGATTACGAGTGCGAGAATTTGCCCCGCAGTATTTGCAAAACGTTTTCTAATAGTCGGATTTCGAATTGAATTTACTCAAATCTGCTGTTTATGCTAAATGTTTGGTTGTAAAAGATACAATAAGAGTTGAAACGACTTGTTATGAGATGCCGCACAGTGGCTCAGAATCGTTTTTCAAAGGCCAAAACTCTGAAACTTTAGTGTTTTCTTGAACTTTTATCCAGTTTAAAAAAAAAAATATTTTTACATAGTTTTTAACAGATATTGCAAACATTACGGTTTCAGGTCTAGCCGCATATTCTGGTCATTTTTCTTCAAACGAATCAGTTGCATTCGGTACAGGTTCCGTGTGATTGTCTGCCAAGATTTCAGCAACTCATAATAGATAGATCCCACCAAATAAAGAAAATTACCTTGGCGTCATGAATATTTGGCTTTGGTGACGATTCGGCTGGTCGGCCGGCTTTCACATACTATCTCTTACGCTTCGGGTTATTGTAATAGATCTATTTTTCATCGCCATGCATTTTCTTTTATATCGTTCAAGCATCATTTCGGACATGCAAAATCATCTTTCAAGGTCTCTCGGCTTAAATTCGTATGGTACCCAATTTACCTGCTTATGGATGAATCCTGCTGTCCGCAAACGTTTTGAAATTGCTGCTTGAGTAGCTCCCAATTATTTTGCAAGCTCTTGTTGCCTTAACCCTTTGTCGACCGACGGTACTTATAAGTACCATAACAATAATAAGCTTACAAAACGAACTTTGGAATAATATATGTTTTTGCCTATTGGCAAACTCGCTTACCCAGAATAACGCTGAATTATTTCATGTCCTCATTCTGATCTTTATTTTTGTTGTAATGGTAAAAAATACTTTTTCGTAAAATACCATAGAAAATCTTATAAAAGTTACAAAACTAATCAATATATTAATAAAATTTAAACAAAATTCTATGAGTTTTTTTTATCTTTTGGCTGATGCTGACCCAACGGTACCAGGTCCCTTTCGGATCCTTGCTGGTCTCTTTCGGTACCTTGCAGGTCCTCCACAAAGTTAAAATTTTGTAAATAACTTCCTGGAGTCCTTATGTTCAATATTTCATAAAAAAAATAAAACTTTTTCAACGATTTAAACCCTTGGTCCACACGGGGTTAATACCTCCAGTTCTTCAAACTTTTTTGACTTGCCCGGAAGTTCTTTGCCTTCCGTGTCAAAATCACTATAACCACTTTGAAACCAAAGTCACACATTTACCATAAGCTTCGATGAGCAAGCGGTTTGCATCCTCGGCACTTTTCTTTAAATTAAAGAAGTAAAGCAAAACTTCCCGCATATGAAGCTGTGTTGGCATAAAATTCGACATTTTTAAAGCAAAAAAAAAATAGATATTGTGCAGTAACTAAGTGAGAATGTAAATAACAGATATATACCCTTCAAAATAAATCTTCGCTTGTAAAACTTCGTGGTATTTTTCTGGGCTTCTTCTAATAGATCTCCAAGTGGTCCTTAGTGAGAGCTTCTCAATAATAAGGGATTTTTCGAACTATTGCTGACATTTTTCTAATGCGTATTTGGTCGTGTTCCTTGGCATAATCACCAAATTTATAAAAACCTATGCTATACTTATAAAAAAGGGCTAAAACAGTTCAAAATTTTTCAACCAAATGAATCAAATGAAACTTTGATTATTTCATAAGAATTTTAGCATCAATGAACCTTAATGTTATAATATCTCATTTTATCGGTAATAAATTTCAAACTTTTGAGGATTTTTTGCTTATCTAAAAACGGCAAATTTTCCGTTAGCCGACAAATCAGTTTTATTTTATAAAAAGTTGCTCTTTAGTTTAATTTTTCTGAAGAAATTTTTCAAGAAAAATAATATTTGGAAATCTTTAGTGATATTTTTAATTGTGGTTGGCCAGCAAGCAATGAAAAGTACTTGACAACCATGACTGTTGGATAAAAACTAAAGAAAAGGTGTTAGATAGGAAACAAGCAGCATGCTAGAAATTTTCTGTTCAACACGAATATAATTTAACATACTGACAAATTGAACAAAAGAAATGTGCAAACATATATAAAATTAGAATGTGAAAAACCACCTAAAATTTAAACGAAGACCAGCAAGGAGTGTCAGTGCCAACACAAAAAAAAAATACTTAATTATTATTACTCATAGAGTGCCTTGATTTTATTAGTTGACCAAGCGTAAAAAAAATACTTTAAAAAAATCTTACGCCACATCAATAAAGTGAATAATTGGATCTCGGAACAACACTTATTCTCTCTTTTTACTCCGAAATTCGTTGAGAATTTACAATGAGGTATTCATTGTAAAAAATAGCTCATTAATTCAGATTTCAAAGAAAATTACGAAATTTCTTGAGTTTACGTCTAGTTATGTTTACTAGTTGGATAACTTCTATGTTTTATTCATACTTGTAAATGTCAAAGAGGCAGCTTCAATGTGATTATGAGAAAAGCCTTTTAAATAAAAAAAATAGTTTTTTATTAAGACTAACAAATTCTAATAATCGAATTAAATTCATAATAGGCCTCTTTATGCAAATTTCTATGGAATTTTAATTAACTACTTATAAACAGGTATTTGTAAGAACATTTTCATATTGCTGTTTAATTTTCCTTTCTGTTAATGGTAATTTACAAGATAATGAAACGGGTAATGAAAGTAAATATGGATATTAATAATAAATGCCATAAAATTATAGTGAATTAATTACAAATAAACAATTAATTTGTTCTTATATAATGCACAAGAGAAAAATTGTATTGATTAAAAAGTGCAATTAAATTTACGTGAACTTAATGAGAAATCATAGTAATTTTTCAAATACAATAAAGTAAAAAATAATTAAAAGTGCTTTGTAACATTAAAGGAGATTGCGTATGATTGATATTATTTTAATTATTATTTTATATCAATTATACGTGACCATGTTATGTAACAAGAATTTAATAAACTTTAGTTATTTTATTATTAAGCAACTTTAATATATAATTTTGCTGATAACACTGTGCATGAAATTGACACTTTTTTTCTAAATTTTCGTATATGTATTTTTGAAATATACCGTTATTTCGAAAATGGAGGAAGTTGCATAACACATATTCGCTTAACTCAAATACGGTTTAGTTAATTCACTAAACTGAAAAAACCGGAATTCCGTAATAAAATTACCTTTAAGCAAGGCTTAACATGTTTTTAATCTTCGCAATCGTTTTAGAAATATACATTTTTTTTGCCTGTATTTTCCCATTTTTTATGCCGTTTTAAAAAACAAAAAATTCGAAATTTTCTTAAAAAATTATTTTTGTTTGCCAAAAAAAAATTATATTTCTAAAACAACTGCCAAAATTAAAAAAAGCTTTAGACTTACTTAAAGGTAATTCAATTGCGGAATTTCGTTTTTTTTAGTTTATTCAATAAGCTAAACCGTTTTTGAGTTACGCAAATATATATATTTTGCAACCTCCTCCATTTTTGAAATAACGGTATATCTAAAAATACGAGCTAACCTAGAAAAATGGTTAGCAGCAATGAATTCAGCGTACCCGAATTAGTTTAAGCAACCGGGTGCCCTGCAAAAGTATCGCAATTATCAGCAATATTACCATAGCGGAACTCATAAAATATGTCAAATTTAGAAAAGTCTGTCAAAATTGTATGCGAGTTTTTGACGAAAAATGTTGTTCAAAAATTATGCATGTATCAGGTGCTCTAATAAGAGAATCTGGTTGGTTCACATCGTATTATAAATACCCTTCTGTTTACCTCTTCGGTATCACAATGGGATCAGTTTAGAAAGTACCCAAGTGAGCTGCTTGACGAGTGGCTGCCCATGCAACCTAACCTAACCAAACCTACTCATTATACCCTACATCACCATAGTGGGGAGGGTACAATGCTTTGTAACGCCAAAAAATATTGGTCTAACACCCACCTTAAAGTATACCGATCGACTTAGAATCACTTTCTGAGTCTATTAAATAATGTCCGTCTGGCTGGCTGGCTGTCCATGTAAACCTTGTCCGCAGAGTACAGGTCGCAATTTTGAAGATATTTCGATAAAATTTTGTGCATATAATTTTTTCGGCCAAGCCTATTGAAACTTGCTGAAATCGGTGCATTATTTCACCTAGCCCCCATACAAATGTTCTCCCGAAAATGGACTTTATCGGTCATAAATGTTTAATTTATATAGATATCTACTAGGGTATTCGAATTATTCGATTTTTCTCTTGTTCGAATAAAACGAATAATTCGAATAAGAGATTTTAACTTGTTCGAATAATTCGATCACACGTTTAAAATTAATCGAATTATTCGAATAATTTTTTTTTTTTTAAAATTAAAGAATGAAGTTTTGATGTCGGTTTTTTAATATTTAACTTGTTCGAATAATTCGATCACACGTTTAAAATTAATCGAATTATTCGAATAATTTTTTTTTTTTTAAAAATTAAAGAATGAAGTTTTGATGTCGGTTTTTTAATATTTTATTGTTAAAGAAAAACAAAAAAAACGTAATAGTTAACAATTTAAGTATTGATAATGTTAAACAACATTCGAAGACAAAGTCCATCATTAAATTTTCATCAGAAATATTCTAATCGGATTAACTCCCGAACAATCTACAAATCAATTGACTAGCAAGATCTTTAGGTTCCCTTCGTCTTCGAAGAAAAAAGGTCCGATGACTCCTCCAGCGAAAACAGCACACCATACAGTGACTTTGAGCGGGTGTAATGGCTCTCCGTGGGTTACACGCGGATTTTCAGTTCCCCAGAAGATGGAAATGGGCCTCATCACTCATGATTATTTTTGATGAAGTCACCGACCGATTATTGGTCAAATAAATAGTCAGCAATATTGTTTATTAACGTGTATTTCGCATGTGTTTACTACACAAATGTCAAAACAGAACTGATATTAGGGGCCAATCGCAAAATTTGTAGCATTTTCTGAAAGGAGGATTACTTTTGCGCCACCTTGTACATATATTTTAAGATCATGGCCTTCATCTATTTCAATGTAATCATATAAATGTCATCCTCAATATCACTTTCGACGACCGTTTCAAAATCACATTCTCCACCACTTTCAACTCCACTTTAATCTAAGTTAATATTTTGATTATTAGTTGCGATTACTCTAATTTTTCGTACCTTTTATTTTCATTGGTTCCAATCCTAAGTTAAACATTTTGAAAGATTTGTTTTTAAAAGTGTAACGTATTGCAGTAATATTTATATATTTATAGAAGGAGCTATCGGAACACTCATCTACAGTAATCGAAAGTCTCTTTGTCTTTAGTTATTTGTCGAATTTCAGAAACAATACAATTTTTGTGAGTCATTATTACTTATTTAAATTTGGAATTATGAAAAATTTTAAGCAATTTAATAAATTTAAATATATATGAACATTTATTCGATTATTCTACATAAATTTGTTCGAATTATTCGTTATTCGAAAATGGCCATTTTTACATTGTTCGAATAATTATTCGTAAGAAATTATTCGATTAATCGAACGATCATTAGTCGAACGAATGCCCTAATATCTACACAAATTCCGCTCCAAATAAGTATTATATATACAAAATTCATGTCACCAAATTTTGTTACGATCGGTCCATAATTAGTAATAGCTCCCAAATAGACCCGCTTCCTAAAATTACTTTAACGTGCATAAATCGCTTAAAAATGTTGGTATACACACAAAATTCAATATAGTTAATTTTAATATAGACATAAATCACACGACCTAATTTCATGGTGATAAGCCATGAAATTAGCTCTTTTACTTAGTGTAGGGTATTATATGGTCGAGATTGACCGACTATACTTTCTTACTTGTTTTCTGTATGCCTTGTTGCCGTTAAAAATCCTATTATTAATGAACACTTCAATAATGAACTCTTTTACTAACCACAGGGAATAATGATTTTGACCTCACAGAATTATATACATACATACATCCCCACTTCAAAGTGCAACACAGTATGATCTCAGCATTTAAACACATATTTATGTTTTAAAACACATTCATTCATTCACATGCATTAAAACTTAATCATTAAATTGCTAAGAGTTAGAGAATGTAAAATGTTTATAACAAAATGTTGAAAAAAAAATACAAACTTTAGATTAAAAGCGTTCGTTTAATAGCTGTAGATACTGGGGTTTAATCAGTTTGCCATCGAGTTTGTGACACATGACAATAACAAATGCTAAAAGATATAATTTAGTTATTTGATATACAGAGTATTTAGGTCTTAGAAATCATTAAATAATTTTACTCAATATAACTTGCTGTTATTTTGAATATGCATTCATTGAATTGTCACGCCCATAATTTATTATAGAATGCAATGCTTAGAGGTAAAAAACCTCTTTCCGACCAAAAAGTCGATTTCTACTATTTTCACCATAAAAACAGTAAAAAAAAGTATTACGAAAAAATGTTTTTAAATGAAAAACGCTGTTTTTTATTTTTTCGAGATCGTGAAACCCTCACTTTAATCTTCCTCCTATGTTTCCAACAAGATTTTAATCTAAAATGTTTGTGTGTTTACGATGCATGTACGAATTTGTTGTTGATTTTTTATTACATCCCTTAAATGGTAAAATGCAAATAATGTTGGTTTATATCATAAAGTGTTGTACTTGTTGGATACTCTAAAGATTTGATGTTAGTGTGTATGTTCATGCATTTCATGTATGTATTTATGCAAAAGTATGTGAAACAAATGTTATAAAACATAAAATATACATTAGGCTGGCCCAAACTAATTTCTAAACTAATGTTAACTATTTTCTTTGTGACAATTTTGAGAAGAATTAATGAATTTCGAAGTTTCCATTGATTCAGCTTAACAACGGTTTGTAACGTGCAAAAATATTGAGCCTACACCAACTTTAAAGTATAGAAATCTGCTCAGGATCACTTTTTGAGTCGATTAAGAGATTCCGAGCCAACAGAACTGCTCTTTTCTGAGGCCAAGAACGAATCAAACCAATTTCGGTTACTCTGTTCCAAAGTGAAGCGTATTCCAGAGAGAGCGTTCTGCATAGATCATGCCGCATATTCTGTTCATTTTTCGCCTAATGCTTTCAAACTGCTCTTCACACGAATCAGTTTCCTTCGGTAGTGGTTCCCTGTGATGGTCTCACCAAATTTCTGCAGCACATAATAAATAGGACCCTTTGGGTCCCACCAAATACAGTGAATTACCTTAGCGCCGCGGATATTTGGCTTTGGTGTCGATTCGGCTGGTTGGTCGGACTTCACTTCCGGTCTCTTACGCTTTGGTTACCGTAATGTATCTATTTTTCATCGCAAGTAATGATTCGGTGAAGAAATTATTTACTTTTATAGTGTTAAAACATTATTTCGGACATGCAACATCATTTTTATAGGTCTCTCGGCTTCAATTCATATTGTTACGAAATTGTACTTGAATTTAAATATAACGATTTCGAATATTCAGTTAAAGAACATTGTAGAAAGTACACCACAGTTGGCGTATGTATTAGAAAGCTCTAGACAGTTAAAGAGAAATCTAGAGTGCAGATGGCAGTATTATAAATAGTGGCAGGGGATGCAGTCGTGAGTGAGTTGAACAGAGACGCTTTTCGAATAAACATCAACTGAGTGCCTTAAAGTGTGCTGTGTTTTTCAAGTGAATTCGTGTACATTATAAAGTGTGTCTGTATTTCTGCGAATTTATAAACGTGTATAAAAAACATTGAGTGACTATTTAATTCTGTTGTTGTACATTTTAAATAAATAAAGAGTTGATACAATTTTTAAACTACTAAACGGCTTTTATTTGCAATCAAAAGTATCCTGTTTATTTAAAGGAAATAAACCAACGTTTTGGAAAGGTTAAAACGTAGCAATATGTTACCAAATTTTCCTGCTTTTAGATTAATCCTTCTGCACACAAACGTGTTAGAATTACTGCTTGAATAGCTCCCAAAGATTTTGCAAACTCTTGTTGAGTTTAACAACAATTTTCATGGATTAATGCCTCCAACTTTTGGGCTTAAAATTTTTTGGCTGGCCTGGGCGTTCACTGTCTTTCGTGTTAAAATCTCCATTTCTGAACCGCACAAACCGAAGTCACACATTCACCATAAGCTTCGATGAGCAAGTGGTATGCTTCAGCGCCACTCGTCTTTCAAATTAAAGAAGTAAAGGAAAACTTCCCGCATATATTCGCTTTATTGGCACAAAATTGCACATTTTCGAAGCAAAAAAAAACTGAGTTGTTTACTCTTTAATGTTGAATAACTAAGTGAGAATATAAATGACAGATATGTACCCTTCATAATGAGATATAAGTTCTTTAAAATAAATACCGCATTTTTAACTACTTTGACCCAAAACATGAAAATGCAAAAAGTGCAAAAAAAAGGCAACCCTATTGAACAGTTTGATACAGTGTATTTGTCGGTGTGTTTACAATTCAGAGAGTCCATTAAGAAGAGTAAAATATAAAGATACGAGGAAAATGCTCTAGTTGTGATGTGTGTGTTTATGTATTTGAATAATTTTTTCTTGAGCATTTAAGGTAAAATGATGAAACACATCAGTTTGTGCATACAATGCACAAAACCATTTAACGCAAATACCTTTTAGTCATATGCTAATGATGGCCTTTTAGATGTGCTAATAGAGCCATGAATAAACAAGGCAAAAACATGTTTGTTGTTGGTTTTGTTTTTTTTTTCTTGTTGCTGCTGTATGTTTTCTCCAACATCTTCAGATGGATTTTTCCATAGAGAACAAGCAAATAGTTACTAAGAAGGGGCAAAGTAAGAGAATAAAAATAAGAACAAATAATAAGCTGTACATTTAGATAACTAAAACCTGAGGGAACAATATAAGAAAATTTTAATAAATATAAAAGTTCTAGAACTATGAAATTTACTATTGTTGGAGTTTTATTTAAACTTGAAATATTATTCAGGCTCAAGTTCATATAAATATTTCTTAGAGAGAAAATAAATTTATTGGGTATATAAGTATATAAAGCTGAATTCACCCATGAGTTTCTGAAACATTTTTTGTTCGGAACAATTTTTTTTATATGTAGTTTGAAGTCTCTCTCAAAAATAGAACGTCAAACTACATACAAAAAAAAAATGTTCCGAACAAAAAATGTTTCAGAAACTCATGGGGAATTCAGCTTAAGTTTTGTTTTACTTCAAAAATGTAGAATTTTGTAACAACAAAGTGTCATATTTGGAAAGTTTTGCTTTACTTCTTTAATTTGAAAAAAAGTGCGTCTGAATCACACCGATTGCTCACCAAAGCTTATAGGGATTGTGTTCCATTGGGTTCCACATGCGACAGATGGTTTGTGCGGTTCAGAAATGGTGATTTTGACACAGAAGACAAAGATTGCCCAAGCCAGCCAATACAAAGAATAGGAGGCATTACTCCTCAAGATCTTGTAAAATCATTGAGAGCTACTAAATCAGTAATTTCGAAACGTTTGCAAGCAGAAAAGAAAGCAGAAAAGAAGGGAAATTGGGTACCATACGAATTGATGCCGAAAGATCTTGAAAGACGACTTTGTATGCCTGAAATACTGCTTGAACGCTATAAAAGTAAATAATTTCTTCACCAAAAAATAGATCCATTACGATAACCCGAATCGTAAGACATCGTATGTGACGGCAGTATGTGGTGTCGAATCGACACTAATGCCAAATATCCAAAGCTAAAGTAATTCTCAGTATTTTGTGGGATCTACTGCAAATCTGATCTGACCAGACCAGGGAACCTGTACCGAACTAATTTGTTTGAATGAGCATTGACCGAAAAACGCCATAGGGGCTTCAAACCAATATTTTACATATACAAGAACTTCAAAGTTCACAAAGCGTTTTAACTGCTATTTTTCCTTTTCTATGGTTCTGAAACCACCTTCCTCACAAAACAAGTAGATTTTATTGGCGTATATCAATTTCTCCATCAAACGGGCATGGTGTACTGCACCTGGAGCTATCTAATGAATTTTATCTGGAGTGTGACTAAGAGCTAGTGCATACAGCTCTATTAGTTCCATGTAATTGCATCTTAGCTGCTTCCTAAGGCAACTAATAAAGCATTTACTGTGGTGAGTTTTAAATTTTCATAACCAGGAGTTTCTTTCAATGCTTGATAGTTGTCTTTGTATATAAAAGGCTATGCTGTCTTGAATGTTTTGAATACATGAATGTCAGGAAAACTTGGTTATATATGGTTATGACTTGTTTGATTATAGAATATCCAAAATTTGTATACGAGCAGTTTTTTTAGAATTAAGGGTGTTTTTGCTAGGTGATAGCACTCAATACCAGCCTCATTTGCCCAATTTGCGTTGCCACTGTGTAACATAATTTCATTTAAAGTTATAAAACATTTCTATTTTTTTTAGCTGTTTATAAAAATCCATCAATATTTATTGCTTTAAATTATGACATCAACACAACCATCATTAGATCAAAATCCTTATGGCCTTAAAGGCTAAAACAAACAACTTAATTGATTAAATAATTCAACCTTCACAATAAAGGCAAATAAACCGTTTTCCTCCAACAAAAAAAAACAAAAAAACAACGAAACAACAGACTTGTCAGTAGCTCTTAAAATCCTTATTATCCCTGGCTAAATCACAAGCAAAGAAAAAAAGAAAATATCTCTAATACAAAAACAAACGATACGAAAAACGAATTTATGTACATAAATGTCAAATAATAAATCAACCCTGGCGTATGATTGATTTACAAAATTAAAATTACTCATCCGTTGGCCTCATATTCTTCATACTTCGAAAACATCGACATAAGTACTACAACCAACAGGATACAACAGACAGTGAAAGAATTGAAAAATACAAATAGCAATTTTATCTGGTTGTAGCTAAAATAAATGACACAACATTTTAAAATCCTTTTAATTAATGTCTCTTAAATATAGAGTATCATTTAAAGCAACAATAACACACACACAAACACTCTTTTACCAACTTCTATACGCGTTTATGGTAGCAAAAATATGAAAATCCTTTTGCTATATGACAACCTAAAAGGATATAAAGCACAGCTATTTACCAAAGGAAACACAAGCAAAAAGGAATTCCCATAGTTAGTGCCTGCAATGTTTAAAACAAATACATACATACATACACACACACACATAATAATTAAATAACAACTCAAAATTGCAAAACTCTGTCATCAGCAACATATACATATACATACATATTTAGTATAAAATGCCAATCTCTTCAACACATGTGACTCTTTTTTCCCAATAGCACATGAAAAATGTGGTCGGGAGCGGGATTTTGTTGTAAGAATTTAAAAGGTTTGATTTAACAAAAAATTCCTTTTTTGCTGCCTTTAGAATAAAACGAGAAAACATGCTAAAAAAATCAAATCAGTTGCCAGTTAAAAGCGCCCGCTAACTAGTACACAAATGTTCAGAAGCTGCAATAGTAAGAGTACTTAGATGTTATTGTATTAGTAAAAAAATAAATTCTGTTTTACAGAACTCTACGCTATACGCTCACCTTTATCTCAAAGTCACGATAGACGATTTTCATTTGGAATTTATCATGAGTGAGGAAGTGGACTAAGAATCTTTGGAACAGAGAAATTCTCGGTCTAGTAGAACTGAGAGGACTCTGTGGGTGGCATGATAACAGTTACAAGTGAGCATTATAGAACCATTAAACTCTTCGCCGTTTGCTTCACAATAGATATTTGGATTTTAACGATTTACAGCACAGTGGATGTAAATCTGTAATTTTATAAAAATAGATAAACAACTCGAAGTAATTAGCTTCACATTGTCGTTTTCATTCACATATTGTAATACCGTAGTGCAGAATATCTGCATATAATGAAACAGCAAGATTCAGCTAATTTCTTCTAATTTGTTTATTGTGAATCCATTAATTTGAATAGAGTGCAATATTTTTGAAAGACGGAGTTTTAAAGTTTGTTATTTTGTTGTCTAACTAATAAAGGAAATTTCAATACATTGGGTTCAAAAGTACGCCCTACATTTTTTAAAAAGTGGACCTAGGTATGGCAAAATTTTAAAATTTTAATTTTGAAATGCCTATAACATGGAAATTAGAAGAGATAAATAGCACACACAAGCATATTTTTTCAAGACCTAGCCGAGGGCGAAATCCTTAAAATCGGATGGGAAACAAAAAAATGGCACGTGTTTAAAAATTTTACATGCCTAAGGTACCCTCATAGCACCACCCCTGGAGCATTTGTAGCATCCATTTTAATAACTTAAACTCGAATACACCTTGTCTACGCCCAAGTCAAATTTTATCCCGATCGGACTAGCCGTTTAGAAATGCTAAATTTATTTCCAAAAAATTTTGATTCTGTCCCACTGTACAGTGTAGGAAATTGTATCTTTGTTTTAATATATTTGTTGAGTTTTTGTGCAAATGAGTTTGGTTTTTTTAATGAAAATCCAACAATTTCAAAAATCCCAAAAATATATTTTTAGCAATATTTACCATACCAAATGCTATTAGATATACTTTGGCTTAAAGTATAAATTTACACCAAAAAGATATAAAATATTAAGGACTTAAGGACCAGAGTCCTTAAAATTTTATATCTTTTTTATCTCTTATTTTTAATATTTTCTATAAAGTTATCTTTCAAAATAAAAACTTTTCTAAATTTCTCGTGTAACTAGAATATTTTTTTCTGAATTGCTATAAGATCAAATCACAAACTATAAAAGCTCTGAATGAGAATATTTGACAAGAGAGCGAGATCTAATCCGGAACAATTGAAACTCCGTTAAAAATATTCCAAATGGTCGACAACAATATAATTTTCTTTCAATTTAAAGATATCTGTGGTCATAAGCAATAACCACCTAAGTCGACTTAAGAAAGATTTGAGTTATTGCTACATTATTCTGTTCATAGAACTGTATGTATACGTGAAATCCCTACCTTCCTAACTTTCTTATTTAAAAAGTTATTAATTAGAAACATATTGGCTTCAGTCCTAAGGAAGACTATTGCATTTACAATAAGCGCCAAAATATACTTAAGCAATTATTATATCAATTATATTTTATTTTGTTTAAATAGCTTATAATGACTTTAGTTGCTATTGTTATTTTTCACGAAATAAATTTTCATAAAAAAGAGTGCTGTTATAAGAGCCAAACTAAAGATAAGCGATTATTGCAAAGTTGCTTAATTACTTGACATGTCAATTTTTAAATATGTAATAACAGCTTAACTGAACATATGTCAATCAACAATCAAAACACTTACTTTCAACAAACGCCTAATCAGACATTAGCACTTTCAATTTAGTATTTCTGAGTTGCATTAAGCGATGATATTTGTTTTTATTAAATATTTCTCTAATAAATAAAGCTTTTCTTATAATTTTTCATTTTAGCATTGTGGGGGTAAGAATCTTTGATTCTGCATTCTACTTTTTCTAATGCACTCTTTTATTTTTTTCAGAAACGCTTTTATAACTATAAATTGCTTTTTCTCAAAAACATGTTTTTTGAATTAGGCGGTTATTGCTTGTGACCACAGATATATCAAATACCTTTAACTTAGGGTTCCTAATTTCCCGGAATTTTTTCCCTTCCCGGCAGGAAATAAAAAAATCTTTTCATTCCCAGGAATTCTTTAATACTAAATTAAAACAAAAAACAATAAATTTTTTTCGAATAAAAAGTCCTAAACTTTTATCAGCGTTTAACATGAAGTATGAAATAACTACACACAGCCTTAAAAGTGAGTAAACACCAGTGATTTTGTTTTGATTTTTTTAAGATGATGAAAATCATTATAATCCGACTTAAATCTTTTTTTTTCAGAACAGAATCTATTATTCAGCCCAGTCTCCAACGAACCGAAACTTTTAAATTTTAATCGATGGCTAGATTTTAGGATTTTCATAATCTGAAAAAAAAATCAAATAATTTGTAGTGTTTACTCATTTTTGAGGCTGTGTTTATATGTGGTTGTACAATGTTGGTCCAACCTTTGTAGGGGTTTCTAATTTAATAGTGGCATTTGACCGGTATTGTCACACTCGTATCCTTAGTCTGCTTTTTTACTTGAAGCAAGTCTCTTCAATTCCCTTTTAAAATTGCACGTCTTGGTTAATTTCCATTTGTTCACTGTTATTGTAAATCTAACCATTTAAAGTATATTTTTCGCAACTTTTATTAAAATCGGCACAAAAATATATAATATTTCATTTAGAAATTCCAAATATTGTAAAATTTTACCTTTGACCTTTACGATTTAAGGGTTAACATAGTCCGGTTTTAGTAAAACATTCAGAGTATATTTAGAATTGTCTGGCCTATAATATTTTGTATAGCTTTTACTTAAAATTCATAACAGTAAGGAAATTGCTATCATTCGCCAAAATATGGCCAAAAAATTTGTTTTTCTCGAAAATCGCAAAATTTAAATCGCAGGTACGGAAAAACTGTAAGAGGTATTGACATCTTTTTTTCCTATTTGTATTCCCTATTATATTCTCAATAAATCCCTGTGTGATGACCAAAAAATACTGAAATTTGTTTAACAAAATTTTTAAAAATTTGAAAATGGAATTTTGAAACTATCGTTAAAAAAATTCAATTTGTTTGGTCATACCTGCGAATAGGTTAACGTTATCCTACGAAGACAAAAACTGGTATACAAGTAACTATGGATATATTTTAAGTAAAAACTATCTTTTATTTTAATATTTCTCAAAATATGTTAATTTTGTATCTACATTTCTTGTTCTAGTGGTCTGAGACACGTTAATGGCCTGGAAAATTTTGAATAATTTTAAACTTTTTTAACCAATTTTTGTATTTCGATTCTTTTATATTAAATTGCAAAAGCAATTGTTTAATGGCAATATTTTTACAAAAACTGAAAAAAACAGCATTTTTTTCCCCTTGTAAATGTTCTCATGAACTTTAACCCTCGTGCGGCACGCCAATTTTTAACCGATCAAGCTCAAACTTTTTTCTTTTATTTCATTAATATTTGTCAGTGGACCTATTTGCAATGACGTGAGCTTCACTGAAAAGTACAGCTAGTAAGATTTTAGGAAACACTAAGAGCTGTTTTTTTAAAATCTAACATAGTTCGTAATGTCAGAATAGATCCCTAGATTGCACACAGTCATTTTACGAAATTATTTTCTTGACAGCCCAATATTTTTCATATACAAAGAGAAATTTGGTTGGGTATAAATGTTAAAAAAACAAATATAAATAAAACGACAATTTAGTTAAAACGATTATTACGAGTAGTTGCCTTAGAAGAGTAGTTAAAATGTATTTTGAAAGATAAACAAAAAAGAGACTCTTGTGTACGCAAAATTACCTTGCAACACATAGTTTTGCAAATGAAATTTTCACACAAGTACTCGTACAAATAGACACTTTTGTGGTGTGCTCAAGAAAAACACTGAGAGAAAAATTCGTAAAATGTAAACTAAGATTGTCAATTTCTCAATCATCATTGAACAGTAGTTAGTGGCAAATACTGATTGATTTTTATTAATTTATTCACGAATTTTAAATATTCTAAACTCCTATTCTATATATTTTATATAGAAATTTTTCAAGTTTTTCTCTAAGTGCTACATGCGACAAAATTCATTGCTACTAGTATACTACTTAGTACCAATGAACTATACATTGGTGTAGTTACTAGTAAAATACACATTACGAACATCATTCTAATGATGTCTGGAGATTTGTGTATGTGTGTGTCTGTATTTGTGCATGTGTAAGTGTCAGTGCCTGTGGTTGTGGTAAAATTTACGAGAACAAACCGTGACTCTATAAATAGTGAAATACAGATCTAAAACAAATGTTAATTCTTTTTTTTTTTGTTTGTGGTAGCTTGGCTTTTCTGTTTAACTCTTTCTATATCTCAACTAGGGTTGTCAATTATTCGAGTTTCATTTTAATCGAAAAACATTTTGTGTTCTCATTGATATCCATATTGTTTATTTTAAATTGGAAAATCATTCCAACTCTATTGCAGAAGCGTAAAGTTTCCTAGGGTTTAAGTTAGAATTTATAATGTTCTAATATTGCTGGATTAATTCAAAATCTATTTGAAAAGTTAATCACCCCTATCGCGAATCAACATTTCACATGAAATATTTTCCCTTTTCCTTTTTTCGTTCATCAACTTTGTTCACGTGAAAAAAATTCCCCTTGTTGTGAAATTTTTAGATGGAATTTTGTAAACAATAAACAGCTGTTACGAACAAAATCAACTATTGTGAATGTAAAGTTCATCATGATATTCCCGATAGCAATTTCCCCTTCGAGGGAAATGGATATTTCATGGGAACAAAATTTCACATGTTATTGCCGATATGGGTGAATATCTATAGAAAATTAGTTTTTAGTCAAATGTTCAATGTAACCAAAATAGACAGAAATAGTTGTACCCAAATTTTTGTGTATATAAACTATTTTATTTTTGTTTTTTAATTTTAATTCGGAAATAAATATATTCGATTAATCGACAATTATTGATCAAATAATTTTTTATTCGCACAACTAATACATTTTTTTCTAAATTATTCGAATATATTTTATTCGAATGACAACCCTAATCTAAACTATAAACCGTAAAAAGCCAACGTAACGTACTTACAAGAGCGGTTGTAGCGAAGCTAAAGGGTTTGTGAGAAGCAGAAGAAGTGTGTACAAAATTTATTGTACGTGTGATGTTATGGGTAAAAAATGTAATTTTCTGGTTTTGTGAATTTAAGTAAATTATGCATAAAACACAAAAACAATACAAAAAAAATCACATATACATATACTTACATAAATATGTATTAACAAAAAAAATAAATACAAATGGTAACTATGCTAAAATGTGTTATAAATCTATGCAGTTAGTGGGATCAGGGATAATAGCATTGGGTACAATTGTACAATATTTTTGGTACAATTGAATAAAAGTTAATTGGTAGGCAAATTAGAGCCAAACAAATGATTTATTAACTTCAGGTTGGATTGTTTTCCTTATTTCTCCCAAGTCATTTTTGCAAACGAATGATAGTGTAACCAGTCTACGTTGCTTTAATAACAATGTGTACAGTGGGCAGATTCAAAATTTCAGCCATTTCTAAACTAAAATTTCACATTGCAAATTTGCTGTGGTCCTTCCAATATAATATTGTTACGTTTTTACCTTTTAACAACGGTGGTTTATTTCCTTTAAATAGCTCATATTCTTTTGATTGCAAATAAAAGCAGTTTAGTAGTTTAAAATTCGTAACAACTTTTTATTTCTTTAAATTTATACAACAAGATAAATAGTTAATATTTTTAAATACACACTTATATTTCACATTTTATGACCAAGAATACACTGGTACATCTTGATGGACAAAACTAGAATGTTATATTTCTTGTTATTAGAGTATCCAAAACCGAAACCGAAAACCGGTCAACCGGTTTTTTCATCTTTGTAAACTCCACCTATTTCGGTTTTTTTACGTTTTCGGTTTTTTGACAAACCGGTTTTTGTAAGACGGTTAACCGGTTTTAATTAAATGTATTTTCTAGAGCTCATTCAAACATATTTATGAAAATTGTTAGGTAGGCAAACAATTTTTAAATTTGTAATCAGGAATCCCGCAATTCCCATAAATGTCTTGAAAAATCCCAAAAATGGATTTTTTTAGTTTTTTGTCTATATTATCCATAATAGGGGTGGGAAGATCGAAACCCTTTTACAAAATAATTAAGAACATATTGGGCCATCTAAAATGGATTACTATATTTTAATACCGACTATGCGATTTGAGATTATTTGCCATAAATTTAAATTTTACATACAAAATAGGCGTATTTTGGATGGATCTAGTTCCCTCGGTGTAGAACATTTTTAAAGTTTTTTCATTTATGATATTTGATATAAAGTTAGCTTTTCAAAAAGTACAAATTTGTTATACACCTTCTAAGAAATTTTTTAGATAAATTAAAAAGATAAAAAGTACTTTTATCGCAAAAAACTAGCGAAAATTAAATTTTTTCTATTTCTCAAATTCAAATGCATATAACTTTGAACTTAGTACTGATTTTTAAACAATTTGTTTTTAAACGTTTGTTTCTAGTTAAATAAAAGAGAAATAGCGAACATCGGGAAATATGTGGGCCCGCTGTTATCAAAAAACTGGAGTAGGATGGGTAAAAATGTTAAAAATTTAATTTTGAAATGCGAATATCTCCTAAGGATTAGAGTTAATTGATAGCTAAGACAAGGCTTTTTTGTAGTGCTTGATGAGGAGATTCTATACATGTATTTTTCTTTTAAATCAGGGAGCAAACGAAGAAATATTATTGTATTAAATATTTAACATACCGAGGTGTCCTACTTTGGGAACTCTTGCCCGCGCTCTTGGTGAGCTCATGAGGTCTTAATTCAAAACTTTAATTTGAAAACATGTCTTTTCGCATGTCAAATTTCATTAAAATCGGACCAGCCGTTTAGAAGTTACAGATTTATTTCACTCTTAATTTTTCTACACCACTGTGCAGCGCCCCCTAGCATGAGTTTTAGGTAAAAATAAATATCAAAAATGGATTCACCGAGCCCAAAAATAGTAAGATACCACAACTTTCCGGGATAATAGAAATAAATAGGCATTGTTTTATCAAATTTTTAATGATTTTTTCTTTTTAGCCAGCGTTCCAAAATCACTAACTTCAAATGCGTGTAAAAAGAAATCTAGCGCTAAACTAAAAGAAAGCGTTGATGGTTTTGTTATAGAAAACGTAAGCTTTCATTTGCTTTTGGTTTTATCCCATTCCGAGTCGAAAAGTTCGATTTTGTGTCACAGTGTAATTAGTCATAGCTCCCATATAGACCCGCTTCCGAAAATCACTTTAACGTGCATAAATCGCTTAAAAATTTTGGTATACACACAAAATTCAACACAGATAACTTTAATGTAGACATAAATCACGCGACCTAATTTCATGGTGATCAGTCCATAATTGGTCATAGCTCCCATATAAGCCCACTTCCGAAAATCACTCAAAAATATAAATTATTGAAATTTTAAAGGAAAAATGTTTTTGCTCTTTTACTTAGTGTAGGGTATTTATTATATAGTCGGGCTTGACCGACCATACTTTCTTACTTGTTTTAATGTATTACAACATTAAAAATATCTTTAAAAAAAATAAACATTTTATTCTTGGATCGCAGATTTGTATGTATATTATTTTTATTGTTATTATATCCTTACGATTTTGAAGTCACCTGTTTTTGGACAAAATATTTTCATATTCTCCATAAAGTCCACATTTGGTGCGGGTCTGGTAAAATAATAATATGAATAATGTGGAATACATCAAAGCATCTGAAATTGTTGCCCGTTTTGGAATTCAAGCTTTGGTAATTTTTCGGATGTGCTTCAATCATGTGTGGAAGATATTTGGGGGCTTCTAGATGTTGATTTCAACAGACAGAAGTCCAACGGTGTCAAATAACATGATCGTGAATGCCAATTAACATCGCCACCACTCACAGTGACGCCATTTGAGTTTATTCGTTGCAGAAATCATAACTTTTGAACCAAATGATATAATCAAAAATTCAAAATGATTATTTTATATAATTGATCACGACTTTTAGATGCCTAATTATGGGTGGAATTTCCATTTTATGGGATGTAAAATAAAATATTTTTTATGTTAATTTTTAAAGGCTTTTATGATTTAAAATTTATTTAAGCCTTTTCTGCAATAATTTTAATCATAAAGGCGTTTAAAAATTAGCATACAAAATTAGTTAGTAATAAAGACAAATTATTGGGGTCATTTAGATGGTACCAGTTCATTCTATGTTGCATCACTGATTTATAGTATATTTCTGTGTAGCTATTTAAAACACTTTCTCTGTGTCATGCATTGTTCGTTACAAAAAAAAAACAGAAATCTATATATAAAGGAAAAAACTTAAAATATTTAAATGTGTAACGTGTAACGTGGTTGTCCTCTTTAACCCGGATTTAAATGCCAACCAAACACAACTGATGTTACTTTTTTTTATTAAATCACATTTATATTTCTCTATCTAATACTATCTTTTAGTTCTAATTTGAGTCTGTTTCTGTAGAAATAATTTATAAATTCAAATTTTTGCTCATGATTTTATTCTTTTGTTTTTCCTTCTTTGTTTATTTACAGCTTTAAAATGGCCAAGGAGTTACGTACATTGGGTTGGGATTATCTGATGTTTGTTTTGTTTATCGCATTTACTGTCTTCACACCACTATGGAAACGTTTATTTGGCAAAAAGAAACAACACAGTAAAGCCGATTATGTCTTTGCAACAGGAGGAGTTTCTATTATTGCAGTAATGATTTCAATTGCCAGAGGAACACTAGGCGTAAGAACAGTTTTAGGTGAGTTTTTTTGTTTATTGTGTTTCAATAATGATGACAGTTTCCTTTTTGTTACTTAAGAGGACTTGTGGATACATATAGGGGCGGGGGAGGGTTAAAAAAGATTAAGAAAAATACAAAATATTATCTTTTAGTAGAATTTAATACTCTACTAGAGATTCAAGGGAAAAGTCTAGTTTAATTTTATTGATTTCCTGGCACATTTTAAAAGAAAAGTCTTTAGGTCTTAAATATGGCTTAGAAATCATCAAAATTAGGTTTATGACAAGCACTCTACGACCAGCATTGTTAAATAATGGTGATTGATTTCGGAAAAATAAAATTTTTTACAATTTTGAGATACTTGTCGACCGAAATATGTGGAAAGAAGAAAAGATTTATTGAAAATTCTAACATTTGTATGAGAAAATTTTCTTATTCTTAAAATATAGTTCTGCGTGGCGTATGCAACCATATTACATTATTTTCAACCATTCAAAAACTTATAAATAACCATTAAGTGTGAAGTGTCTACTTGTGTACTTTTCATCGTTTGAAATGCTTATCGATGCCAATGGAATATAATATTGTTTAAACGCGGCTTCGCTGCTTGGCACGCATACGAAATGTCCAATTTTCCATGAGTCTGTCGCATAAATCAGACTGAATTAGACTGATGACATGGGTTCGATGTTGGCTTCGATGGCAGCTGTGGTTAGTGGCTTATGTACATAGGCCTGTGATCAAATAAATCCCACAAGAAAAAATCTAATGGGGTAAAATCGCACGATCTTGGTGGACAGTTCATATCACCACCACGTGAGATGACCATACCTTCAAATAGCTCGTTCAGAATGTCCAATGAGGCATCATCTGCGTGGTATGTAGCGCCGTCCTGTTTAAACCACATGTCGTTGCTGTCTATATCATCAGACCAACAGAAGATGGCAATCATCGACCGATATACTAGCGCTCGCCGTTTACGGTCAACGGCGAAAGCCAGAAATATATGTCGATGTTATCGCCAGCCCAAAATCCACACCAAATATTGACTTGGACGGAATGACAAACTTATATATACAGTTGCAACTCATGTTGAAAAACTTATCTCAAATTTTCGTTATGTAGTTCCCTAAAATTTCACATTATTGGCCAACATTCAATACAATACAGACTACTTCTGAGGCCACACAATTTTTCTAAATATACAATTTCATTTAAAACTTAATTCGATTTAAAAAAACAAAAAATCTTTCAGTCAACTCAAATCTGAGCAACAATCCAAGAGGTCAAGCAACAATTTAACAAACCAAAATCCAAAAACCTGATACAAAATCTACAACAAATCAAAACGATGTCTTAATGTTACAGTGTGTTTGGTGGAGATAATAAAACAAATATCCATTTGGCTTAAGTATTTGTGGGTATTACACGTCCAACTCCCTTTGCTTCATGTTTCCTTTCTCTGCCAAACAACAACACAAAAAAGCTACAAAGCAAAACATCTGTAGGCCTCAGGTCATGAAAAGTTTTTTTTCAGTCTTGTCTGTCGTGTAGCTTTTTTGTTCTGTATTATTTTTGCTGTTGCCATATACACATGAAACATGTAAGGTTTTGTGTCATTGGATCGGATCACCTTTATCCTTTGGTAACATTAGTACGAAGAACTTAACAACAACAAAACTTTAATAGATTTCGCATTTTTATGAACAAACAAATGTATATAATTACGTATTAGGTTGGGCCTTTTTTACACTTTTTCGAATTTCGATGCTCCTAAGCTCTAAAATTATTTTAAATAAAAAAAAAACAAATACTGAAAATTTTAGCAAATTCTAATAAAGTTTTAGGTTAGAAAACAGGCTACGAAATGTTTTTCTAAGAAATAATTTTAACAAATTTGTAACCAACCAAAATTACCTCGAAATCCGACAATCAGTTAGGGCCACCCTAGTAGATACACATATGATAATTTGTTGTTGTTTCGTATGAAATCAACAACAACTTTATTTGTAACAAAACATATTGTATGCCAAAAATCAAATAATCAAAACTTGGCAAAACTTATAAACAAATTTACTACGTCATGGTTTCAAACTTTGTAGACTTTATAGACTAAAAAAAATAATACACAGAGGACGGATTTTTTCCATTTTTGCAAGTGGTATCTTAATACATTCTTTTGGGCACATAAGGCCAAAGAGCAGACTAATGTATGGGTGGCTTTGTACGTATGGTATTGGGCATACACTAGGGTATTCAATCGATTAACCGTTAATCGGTTAAAAAATTTAAATAGGGTTTTTGGAACAATTTTTAAGGATTCAAAAAACATCAATTTTATTTAATTTTGATGCAGAATCGACTGGTGAAATCAGATTTGATATATATTCTACCGTTTTAGCTCTACACAAACAAATCTAGCATCAACACAAATTCTCTATTAAACACAACTACGCTTTCTTTTATATTTTCGTTTTTAAACCATTTATTTACTTCACTTTTATCCATTATATTTATTCAAATATTTTCACTTTGTTAATGTAAATAAAATTAAAACTCAATTATAAAAACAAAGCAGCGCAAACATTTTTGCAGCAACACTTTGACAACAACTTGTCAGCTCACGTTGAGATGCGTCGACTAATAATTTAACAACATTGCGTTGTCGATTCGTACCCGTTTGTTATACCCTACACCACCATAGTGGGGATGGTATTATGCGTTTGTGCAGATGTTTGTATCGCCCAAAAATATTAGTCTAACACCCACCTTAAAGTATACCGATCGACTTAGAATCGACTTTCTGAGTCGATTAAACGATGTCCGTCCGTCTGATCGGCTGGCTGGCTGGCTGTCCATGTAAACCTTGTGCGCAGAGTACAGGTCGCAATTTTGAAGATATTTCGATAAAATTTTGTGCATATTATTTTTTCATCCCAAGGACCAAGTCTATTGAAACTGGCTGAAATCGGTCCATTATTTCACCTAGCCCCCATACAAATGTCCTTCCGAAATTGGACTTTATCGGTCATAAATGTTTAATTTATAAATGTATCTCCACAAATTGCGCTCCAAATAAGTTTTATATATACAAAATTCATGTCACCAAATTTTGTTACGATCGGTCTACAATTAGTCATAGCTCCCATATAGACCCGCTTCCGAAAATCACTTTAACGTGCATAAATCGCTTAGAAATGTTGGTATACTCACAAAATTCAATATAGTAAACTTTCATATAGACACAAATCACACGACCTAATTTCGTGGTGATCGGTCCGTAATTGGTCATAGCCCCCATATAAGGCCCACTTCCGAAAATCACTCAAAAATATAAATTATTGAAATTTTAAAAGAAAAATATTTGGTCGGGCTTGACCGACTGTGGAGGTGAATTTAACTGCTTAGGCATGTTATACAATAGTTACTCCCTAACTCTTTCAGTTTTTTTGTGTATAAGTTTAAAATCAAAACAATTGCATATTTACTTAAATCAAGGTTAGTTTGCTATAAAAAGTAAAAAAAAAAATAAATCAAAACTATGATAACAATTTTCGTTTCGTATACATTTTTTTGAAATCTAATATTTTTGACTAAATTTTCTGACCAAAAAACGAAATAGCAAAGTTACACTGATTCGGTGAACAATAAACAATCTGTGCTTTTTTATTGAATGCGGTCTCTTAAAAAAAACTGAGGTTTACAATATTTTCAAAATTAATATATTTATCTAACCATAGCACCCTGTCGGCAAAGTTTTGCAAAAAAAAACATAAACGATGACTTCAAAAAATATAATTGTTTAGCAAAATGACAATAAACTACGTTTTAAAGACTATAGAAAAGGTGGTTAGTAAAGTGACCACTAAACCGCAAAGAGTTAACAAATCTGGCTGCGTGCTTTGGGTCATTGTCTCGCTGAAATACCCATGGAGTTACAAGACCTAAATTTTCAGCACATACTTTCAAATTGTCCTTTAAAATGTTTAAGTGGTTTCGGCTGTTCATTGTACTTTCAATAAATTTCAATAGCCCACATACACATTTGGCTAAAGAAAATAACATTTTCTTTTGCCTCGATTCTTGAATATTTAGGAAAAATACCTATTTTGAAAAATCCGGCGGCTCAAAACTTATTTTTACCCCATATAACAAGAATCGCTATGCGCCTTTGATGCCAAAAAAAAATTGACCCAGCCTAATAATTATATATATTTTATGAGTTCATAAATAATTACCTCAAACACACATTAACACGAAGTGTGGTTACGTTTTAACTAATAGTTATAGTGACAGTTTTCATATAAAAATAATTTTAACCGACAGTATAACTATTAGTTAACAACTAACCAGGCTTCGTGTTAATGGGGGTAAGAATTATATAAAAACTAAAAATTCAATTATCTACAATAAATATTTACACGATTTTACAGAAAACAAGTATACTTCAAAATTTTAAATATTTTTATGTAAATAAAATTTAATTTTTTTTCCAGTTGTTTTTCTAATTTTTTGGGAAAAATTTTTTTTCGATTGTTATTTTAATTTTTAAATTTTTTTTTTTTAATTTAAAATTTTTTTTTTTAAATTTTAATTATTTTTTTTTTGTTTTTTAAATTTTTTTTTGTGAAAAAAAAACTCGGGTTATTCCGATTTTGACCCATTGTAGGTCCAACTTACTATGGTCTTATATACGTCGTTGCAAATGTCTTTGAAATATCTATCATTAGATTCCATATTGTCTATATTAATGTCTTAGTAATCCAGATATAGGTCAAAAATAGGTAAAAAATCGAGATTGTCTTGGGTTTTTCCTCATATCTCAGCTATTTGTGGACCGATTTTGCTGACAGAATTAATGAAGATTTGTATCCCGAAGATATCTGGGGTCTTCAGAAAATTGATTTCAACAGACAGACAGACGGACATGGCTTAATCGACTCCGCTATCTATAAGGATCCAGAATATATATACTTTATAGGGTCGGAAATGAAAAATGTAGAAATTACAAACGGAATGACAAACTTATATATACCCTTCTCACGAAGGTGAAGGGTATAAAAATTCAAAATTTTCCAAGCTTAAATTTGCAACAACAACTGTCTAATAATTGGCTACTTCTATTGTACTTAAAGATTGTCAATTGTGTAAATACACATAAACTTGAGAAATCTATTTAACAGCTGTTAATTAATTAATAGTTACTTGTTTTAAGTATTAGACGCTTGCTATATATAATGTAAATATTTAAAAAATGTATGCAAATTTTATGAATAATTAAAAGGTTTATTAAAACAAACACATGTTTTTATTACGCCAAATATTTCAATATTATAACAAGTGTGTCAATGTTTGCCCAGGTAATTTTTTTCTTAATATTTATTGAAATTAAATAATTTTTTTTTTTGTATTGTAAATTGTGTATTCTGCATACATCTAGTATAAAAAAATCAGAATTTAAATCCAATCTCAAATTGTTTACTTCCAGGTTATCCCAGTGAATTATTCTATCGCGGTTCGGGCATGTGGGAAATCATTTATGGCATGGCCAGTGCATATCCATTGGTGTGCTTTATTTTCGTGCCCGTATATTTTAATTTAGGCATTACCTCAGTTTATCAGTATTTAGATTTAAGGTAAGTCTTTAACAAACAATGTTTATTATATTACTTTCTCAGTCTTGATATAATTGCCAACTAAAGACAAGCACTAAGCAATTATATACATACATTTTTGTAAACTAAATTTTAATTGAAATTTTATTAAAACAAAAAGAATTAAAATAACATTTTTAATTAATTTACATGAAAATCTAAAGCAACAAATATCTAAGAGTGTTAAGGTCAGGACATTTATTTACGAGTAATTTTTATTAAAACAACAAAGAGCCAGTAAGAGAAGAACAATTTTAAAAAATTTAGATTTGAGTTTCGTCATTTATATAATACATACCAGCAAATTTGTTTTTTCCTGTTTTCTGTTTGTCATTAAGAATACTTAGATTAGGGTAAACCCAAAAAACTAATTACAAGTAATGGCTTTAATAACTCATTGCTTGTGAATATTTAGAAGTCGTTAGCAGGATATTCGGTTTAGTTTCCATGTAAATATAAATATATCCTCCTTAATGGACCGATTATAACAACATATCGATAAGGATCTAGAAAAAACACATAACACTTTATAGGCTCACAATTCAATTCAAAGAAATTACAAACTTACATATGTCCAACCATGGTGATGGCTAATAAATATTTTATTTAATTGGGAAACTTCGGACAACATTATTTGTGAGGACACCCCTACTGTACATGTGTCGGCTCATTTCCCTTTAAACTCAATTGTTCGTTTATTTATTCGTTTTGTTTGGTCTGTTTAAGACAACATTAACAAATTAAAAACTGAAGAAAAAAAATACATACCAGATAAAAATATACAAAATGAATTAATATAGAGGATTGTGTAAGTAAATAAGGGAGAAACTAATTGCTGCAGCAGCAACATAAAGTTTTATTTATCAAAACAAAACCATTAAGGGTCATGTAAATCTATGAATGTTGAGACGAGTCGATTAATACAAACCTTACAAAATGACAACGTAAGAAGAATGGTACCCTTACTTATCTCTTCAGTATCATATCCAAACAGGGCAAACAGTTAGTCGGTTTCAAAATGCGATAGATGATATAAGATAAGTGGTGATTTTGACACGGAAGACAACGATCACCTAGGCCAGCCTAAAAAGTTTGTAGATCAAGAATTGGAGACATTACTGTTCGAAGATTGTTTTAAAACTCAACAAGAGTTTGGAAAAATCATTGGAAGCTACTCAAGCAACAATTTCAAAACGTTTGCGAGTAGCAGGATTCATCCAAAACCAGGCAAATTGAAGCTTAGAGACCTTGAATGACGTTTTCATTACTTGCGACGAGAAATGTATTCATTACGATAACCCAAAGCCCGGCCAACCAGCCAAATCGACACCAAAGCCAAAGGTCCAAGGCGCTAAGGTAATTCTCTATATGTGGTGGGAGCAAAAGCGTCCTATCTATTATGATCTGCTGAAATCTGACCAGACCATCATAGGGAAACTGCACCGAAGGCAACTGATTCGTTTGAGGTGAGCACTGGTCGAAAAACGGCCAGAATATGCAGCCAGACATGAAACCGTAAAGATGAGCAGATCTTTCGGGTCGTCATCCATATTTTACCAGGAAGATGAGAAAAGTTCATAGCTAACTATGGCCAATTCTTTGAATAAATTTATGTATATTGTTCAAATGTTTCAAAATAAAAGCTAAATAATTGGAAAAAATACCTCAATTTTAAGTCATACACCCAACATCATGCAATGTTTGACAGTTCGTCATAGGTATTTAAGCGTTTGCAAGAAGAACCTTACAAATTATTCACAAATTATAAAAAAAAATATCTGACACGTATTTGGTACTTTTTAGAAATTCGAAGGCTTGAGGGATAAACATTGTATTTGGTATTTTTATACCCTTTACCATGAGTGGCAAGAGTATATCGTCACCTTCAATGCAAACGGACGTAACCACACTTTTATTTTTTTTTACAGGAGAAGCAAAGAGCTATAGTTTGATAAAAAGAACCATAATCATTCAAAAATTCGATTTTGAATTTTTGTGTAGTTACGTCCATTTGCATTTAAGGTGACGATATATATTTTTCATTCCGTTTGTAATTTCTACATTTTTCATTTGCGACCCCACAAAGTATATATATTCTGGATCGTTATAGATAGCCATGTCTGTATGACCGTCTGTCCGTCTGAATGTTGAAATCAACTTAAACTTTATAGTTAAAGTTAACTTTAAGGGTACCTTTTTCTATAGCTTAAAGTTACCTTTTACTATAAAGGCAAGTTGTAATAATGGCCCTTAAACATACAACAAACCCAAAAATTACTTCCCATTTCCAACATTTCGAAATGTACAACAACAACAAACATAAGATCTAAATTAATACTACTGCCAGCCATGTGTAGAGTAGGAGACTGCATGTTTCTTAACTTCGAAAACATGTCAGGACATTAGTTAAGATAAAATTAACAAGATTCCCGTTTAGGAAAACAACTTGCAACAACAATATACAAAAAGAAACATTACAAAATGATTAAAACACAAAAATAAATAGTAAAACAAGAAAATGTAAAACAGAACAAAAAATTTTCTTAACAAGCTGAAAATTACAAAGAAATTGTTGTTCTTGGCTGCTCAATTAATTTAAATTTGGCAAAATGTCAAAAGGACAAACAAAAGAGTATGAGAGTTTAT
The DNA here is from genome assembly GCF_958450345.1 of Calliphora vicina. NCBI lineage: Eukaryota > Metazoa > Arthropoda > Insecta > Diptera > Calliphoridae > Calliphora > Calliphora vicina. The sequence goes on from NC_088780.1 coordinate 120,331,263, forward strand.
AAGTAAGTCAGTATGTGTGTTTTTGTTTGTATTCACAATCAGTGACATGCTAAATTCAAAACAAAACGACGACAAAATTTCAAAACATTTTACAACAACACGGAAAATTTGAATGTATAATAAAACGAATAGTAAATTGAAACATGAAACAGAAGAAGAAGTTTGTCGACGAAATAAATGAGTGACTGTTTGGCGGACGGGCGGGCGGTTGTACTAGCACGGCACTGGTTGGCTTGGGTGACTTGTTCGCGCATTTGTTTGCTTGATTGTGTTTCATAAAATTAACAATATTTGTTTGTTACTTTTTTTTGGAAGTATTTGTTTTTTTACGCTTCCTATTCCTAAGTGGCTGTAAATATTAACAGCAACAATAGCATTAACAACTATAAGCAAACACTGACATCCCAACAAAAAATCTTAATAATTATTTTATAAAAGCAATAGTTGGTTGAAATATGTAACATGTAAAACCATAGAGAATATACATAGAGCGGAAACTCTCCTGTGAAAAACTCAGTTGTCAGAAACCTAAGTAGTGAGAATATTTTAGTAGAAAATACTATGTGATGTTGTTGTTTGAGTTTTTTTTCTAGTTTCCGCTCAATGCTTCTCTATGTGTAAAACAGTAATAGTCTCAATATTTCATGTCAAAAAGCTGTGTTTTGGTGTTGGCCGAAAACTGGCTTTAGTGTTTTGAAAAGCTATACAAATATAATTTATAAAACTTAAATACTTTCGACTATTTCCTAACAATATTTTTGGTTTTTGTTTCCTAAAAAATCAGTTAAAAAATTTAATTTGTTTCATATCACCAACATTAATCATTGGGATTCTTCCTACCATAATTACATGCTTAAACAAATTGCAACAAATTACTAAAGGGGGGGACAACAAACACGACAAAAACTGTTTAACAGCAACTAAAGCAAACGTTTGAAATACCATGAGAAAAAAGGGGTTCTGCAGAAAGAGCGAGCAATGGCTTGAAATTAGAATAATTTGAAAATAAATAATAATAATAATAAAATACAATTTTCTTATCAAGTGTTGACACGTTTTTTTGATGCTTGTGAGTGTATTATTTTGTATGTGTGTATGTTTGCGTGCTTGTAGTTGTGTGTCAGTTATTGTGTTAAAAAGAAAATTGAAAATTAATTAAATGCTGAAACAATTTAAAATGAAAACATACAACAGTAGCCACCATCACATCCACAACACACATATATACCCCCAGACAGATACAGACCATTGTCAAAGTAAACATGAGAAACCGTGAACAGTGGGCCCAATTGCAGAATAAATATTAATAAATTTAATTTTCATATCATTCATATTGTTTATTAAGTGCAATCAATATTAATATTTAGATTGTGTAATTGACGTGGCCACTAGGATTGTCAATTATTCGAGTTTAATTTGAATCGAATAAAAGTTCATTACTTTTTTTATTATTCGAATGATCGATTAATTTATAAAAGTCCCAAGTTTATTCGAACAAACTTATTATTCGAATAATTTAATAAAATATATTAAAAATATAAATTTTTAATCATTTGTATGTTAAGAATGAATAAAAACGCATTTTTTATTATATAAAGTCAAAAATTTTATTAAATGAAACTTCCAATTTGGAAGTATATCGTAACGAAAAACAATGACCAGAGATTGATGTAATACTTCACCATATTGTTAAGTTTTTACCTTTTAAAAACGGTGGTTTATATAAAACGTATTCTTTTGATTGCAAATAAAAGCAGTTTAGTAGTTTAAAATTTGTAGCAACTCTTTACTTATTCAAATTTCAAACAGTTTAAATAGTACGCACCCACGTTTATAACTCACAACATATACAGCATACAGTAAGTCAGTTAATTTACTTTACTTAACGCTGCTTCAAATTAGACTCACTGGTTGATGTTCTCGCATGCACCTGCTTTTCTTTCTAGATGTTTCCAGCTCCATCTATCAGTGCTTCTTGAATGTTTTATTTCTTCAACGATCAACTCAAAGCTTTAATTCAAAGTTGTAATGCAATGTTAACAATATCCACAGATATGTTATGTCCACAATTCGAAATCTTCGGAAACATGATGCAACTTGCAAACAGCCGTTAGACACCATTATATTTGAATTCAAATACAATTTCGTAACAATATTTTGATATAATTATTTATCATGAACATGATTGTCATAAATATATATTTAAAAAATTTTTAAAAATGTTTAAATGGTTATAGTAAACACGTACAACTATATATATTTTTTCTCATTTCAAATTTTGAATTTGATTATTTTGCATGACTAGGCGCATTGAAATTTAGAAAAAAAAGTTGTTTTATCTTTGTTTGGTGTATGTTAAATATAAAATACTGGTTTTAGAAACAATGTTCGACAATTATTATGAAAGATATTTGCGAAAAACAAAATAAAGTCAAGGTAAAAATCGATAATTTAAAAATTCAAACTAAAATTCATTTTATAATATAAGAGATACCTAGATAAAATAAACAGAATTAATTATATCTGTAAGTATTTGTACAAGCTACGAGCTCTACAAAAGTTATAAAAAATATAGGTGGTCAACCTTAAAACCCTGTATCTGACCATGTATTGTAATAGCGTGCCACAAATTAAATTTTTGTGAAAGCTTATGTTCTCCTGTTCGATTTGTTTATTATTAATTTTTATTTTAATTTTAATGTTATTTTTAGTATTTTTTTCTTTCTTAATAAATATCTCAAAAGTTTAACGATATTGTTGATATTGTCGTTTGATTTAATTACCTATCTAATCGGCCACTTGCAACTCTTAATAACAAATGGAGAGCAGTACAAATAACTAACTTCAAAAACAATAACAAGAAAAGCGGTTTAAAAAGTGGTGCCGTTCTAACCCTCTGATAAAATTGAGTGTGAAACATGTAGCATATTTTGGGGGTTTTAGGGCAACATTATTTGAAAAGAACATGTTATACGAAATATATAGTTGAAGCTGATTTTTTGCCATATTCTTGCAAATTTCTCTTAGTGTTTAGCCACTGTAACCTGCCACCTGTCATGTTGTTGCCATTAGTGATATTATAACTCTGCCAACTATATACATATGTATGTCTATATGTAGTATGTATAGTCGGTGATGTTGCTGTTGTCGTAGTTGTCATTAAAGTTGTAACTGATGTACATAGTTGTTATGGTTGTTGCTACTGCTACTGCTGCTGATGATGCCTCTAACTGCCTCCTGCTGTCATTATAATCAATGTGACATTTCAAACACAACCAAAGGACACTTGTTTGCCTTTAGGACAAATATACATTTAATTCAAAACAAATACGTAGAGCAGAATAGAGGACCTTAAAACAGATGCCAAACACCCGCACACACTTACACATATTACAAAATTGATGTTGTAAATTTTACAGATTTTTCATTCTGAAATTAAGCTAAAATACATTTAGTGTTTGTAGAGTGCCAAGAAAAAAAAATCCACAGTTGGTGGAGATTGTAGGTTGGTTGTAAAGGTACGAAAGAATTAATTCTTATTTCCAGTTGGAAATAAACTTTTTCTCATAGCCATTGGGAGAATCCATATCAAAACGGATGAATTAATATAAAAATACCAACTTTTAATAAAATTTTTCTTTTTAACTCCCAAACTAATCGAGTTTCCATCGAACATTTTTCCACGAATATAAAGAGTTTGGATGTCCTCCTACCATGATCTTTTTTATCTTGATCTTTAATATTTTTTTACATTCAAATATATACATTTTGAAAGTAAACAATTTTATTGACACCATTTTAAAGACAATGTCTTATCCTTTAAAATGGAATCAAAAATTATGCTGGGATATCTATAAAAATAAATATTTTGTAACTCAATATATACAATTTTTGATTTTTTTGGCAAAATCAAAAACTTGTTTGACTTTTTTTTCCAAAATGGGCCGCTTTTTTTAAATTTTTTTTTGCTCTAAAGAAAGCTTTTTACTCAAAAATTGTATTTCATCCCGATCGTAAGACATCGATTTTATAATTTGGTTCACTTGACATGAAATCCACCATATACATTATGGTGGCCCTTAATAAACGAAAGTTGGATTTTGGCCATTCTCACCCGCATTTACAATGGGAAAAAAGGCATTTTTTCAGTTTTTGTAAAAGTTTTGCCATTAAAAAATTACTCTTGCAATTTAATATAATAGAATTTAAATGTGTACGTAATTCTCGTTCTAATAAGACATAAAAAACAGAAATTGGTCGAAAAATGTTAATGTTATTAAAAATTCGCAAGGCCATTAACGTGTCTCAGGCAACTAGAACAAGAAATGTAGGAACAAAATTTACATATTTTGATAAATATTAAAAAAAAAGCTAATTTTTACTTAAAATATATCCATATTTACTTGTATATGAGTTTTTATCTTCGTAAGATACCGTTAACCTATTCGCAGTTATGACCAAAAAAATTAAATTTTTTTAACGGCAGTTTCAAAACTCCATTTTAAAATTTTTAAAAATTTTGTTAAATAAATTTCTGAATTATTTGATTATCTCATTGGGATTTATTGAGAATATAATAGGGAATAAAAATGTGAAAAAATTATGAAAATATCTTATAGTTTTTCCGTACCTGAGATTTAAATTTTGAAATTTTCGAGAAAAACCTATTATTTGGCCATTTTTTGGCGAATGAGCTCTATTTCCTTACCGTTATGAATTTTAAGTAAGAGCTATTCAGAATATTTTAGTCCAGATAATTCTAAATATAATCTGAAAGTTTTACTAAAATTGGAAAACGTTAAACCTTAAATCGTGAAGGTCAAAAGTCAAATTTTTCAATATTTGGAATTTCTCTTTGATAGATAGCGAAATGTTGTATATTTTTGAGCTGATTTTGATGAAACTTAACAAAAATATAGCACAAAGCCTAGTATTTATAAAAAACAGCAGAAAAATTAAAATTAACGCTATATAGCACTTGGGGTTAAAAAGACCCCAAACTTCTAAAACCATAAAAAAATTATGATTTTAAAAGTTTGGGTAATTTTAACCCCAAGTGCTCTTAAGGTTAATTTCCATTTTTGTGCTGTTATTGTAAATACTAGACTTCATGTTATATTATTTTTAAGTTTCAGTAAAAGCGGCACAAAAATATAAAACATTTCGCTATCTTTCCATTAGAAATTCCAAATATTGAATAATTTGACATTTGACCTTCACGATTTAAGTGTTAATGTTTTCCGATTTTAGGAAAACTTTCAGATTATATTTAGAACTACCTGAGCTATAGAATTCTGAACAGCTTTTACTTAAAATTAATAACGGTTAGGAAATAGAGCTCATTCGCCAAAATATGGTCAAAAAATTAGTTTTTCTCGAAAATTTCAAAATTTAAATCGCAGGTACGGAAAAACTATAAGAGATATTTTCATAATTTTTTCACACTTTAATTTCCTATTATGTTGTCAGTAAATCCCCATGTGACGATCAAAAAACTCTGAAATTTGTTTAACAAAATGTTTAAAAATTTAAAATTGCAGTTTTGAAACTGCCGAAAAAAAATATTTTTTTTTGGTCATACCTGCGAATAGGTTAACTGTATCCTATGAAGATAAAAACTCATATACAAGTAAATATGGATATATTTTAAGTAAGAATAAACTTTTGTTTTAATATATCTCAAAATATGTTAATTTTGTTCCTACATTTCTTGTTCTAGTGGCCTGTCGATTTTTTAATGACTTTAACATTTTTTAACCAATTTCTGTATTTTATATCTTACTAGAACGACAATTACGTACACATTTCTATTCTTTTAAATTATATTACAAAAGTAATTATTTAATGGCAAACATTTGTAAATGATTAATATCAAAACAAAAACAAAAAGGATTTTAAAATGAAAAATATTTTAATTTGAATTAACAAAAATTTAATCATTCATGAATAAATTCAACGATAAATAAATTCTATTTAAATAAAAGCCTCTGAGTGAAGCTAATGAATTAAATTTTTTGAAGGGATTAATGACATGAATGGATGACATTTTCCAAACAATTTCCCGACTTACGATTAAATTAAAATTGAATTAATTATTTCGAAGCTCTGGTTGGATGGCACAATAACAACTAGTATCCATTTTTGTTTTATTCCGTTTAGTTTGTACTCGACAAAACATTTCGTTAGATTATTTCTTAATGAAGTATTTTGCATTTTTAATGAGCTAAATCATTAAATTGTTATTAAAATATTGTTGTAATCAGCAGACAACAAACAAATATAGAAAACGAGTGTGTTTCAGTTGAAGCAACAGCCTTTAACAAACAAATGTAAGCAGCAGTAACATTAGTGGCATTGGTGGTGGTGGCAACTATATACATATATCAGAACACCTACGGAAATAACACGCTACTCTTGTGGCATGATTGCGGATACAGTGCCAATAGTACAGAGTAAATAGATAATTTTAATAATGTAGTAGTATTGTATTGTTGTTTTTCAATGTTGTTTTCTTTTTATGATGACAGCAATTTACCAACAAAAAATCGCATTTACAAACAAACAAATATTAATTAGAAATTCAATTAAGCATTTACGTTTAGTTTGTTAAAACATTATTAGTTTTTATGTTGTTTAATAAGGGGATAGCTCACTAATTGATATTATTTACAAAATTAATTACACAAAAATTTGTATTTATTATTTAAATACCCAACAGTTCTAGGAGACTGTCACGAACTAAAGATTTTATCTATCATTTAGGCTGACAAATAGTTACACAACTAGCGATGAGACTAGTTATTTTAACACATGCATGTCCTAAGCATGCATGACCCATTTGGATTACAATGAGACTGTCTGATAACTGGTCGAAAGTAGTCAAAGCATTGGATACATATGCAGATTACATAGAGTCTGTTACCTTACTAGCTACCGATCAGGTTACTTGATCAGCTACATAACCAGTTATTTTAAGATGTTTGTGTGCTAATTGGCTTCAAATAGTTAGTTCAAAATTCATCTCATAGACAGTCCAATAACCGATTTCATTTAAACAAACCAACTTCTGCCAACTCTCCAATAGATTACTTCTGGTGGGTAAAATAGCTTCATTCTAAAGTGCAAATACAAAATAAACATATAAAGTGACTACACCCTAGGTTACATAGAGACACTAAAGTGACAATTAATCTCACTTTAGGTTACATCAGATGTCAGTTGTGAAGACCATGAATTGGAGGCATTACTCCATGAAGATCATTGGAAGCTACTCAAGGATTTATCCAAAAGCAGGGAAATTGGATAAAATACGAAGCGTAAGAGATCGTATGTGAAGCCCGGCCAACGAGCCGAATCGACACCAAAGCCAAATATATATGGCGCTAAGGTAATGCTTTGTATTTGGTGGGACCAAAAGGGTCCTATCTATTATGAGCTGCTGAAATATGTCCAGAACATCACATGGAACCCGTACAAAACACAACTGATTCATTTGAAGCGATCATTGGCCGAAAAACGCCCAGAATATGCGGCCAGACTTGAAACTGCAATATTCCATGATGACAACAATCGGCCACATCTTGCAATACCTGTTAAAAGCTATTTAGAATGAAATGGTTGGGAAATTTTGCTTCACCCACTTTATTGTCTATACCTTGCCCCGTCCGACTACAATTTATTTAGATATAAGCAAAACGCTTTACGCTTTACTCTGGAACATATTGACCGAAAGATGAGCAGTTCTATTGGCTCGGAATCCATATATTGCCAGAAAGATGGCAAAAGGTCATAGCTAACAATAACCAATACTTGGAATAAATTTTTATTATACAAATGAATAAATAAATTAAAGCCAGCTAAGTGATCAGACATTAGTGACAATTACAGTCTATAAGGGACTGAACACAAATATGTCCAAAATTTTAAAGAATCTTAATCGTATTCTGAGTTCATTAAAAAATGTCCGTGCGCCTGGCTGACTGTCTGGCTCGCTTTGTTCCCAAACTACAGGTAGCAATTTTGAAGATATTTCCATCAAATTTTCTCGTCCCAATGACGAAGGCTATTGAAAATGGCTGAAATCGGTCCGTTATTTCACATAGCCCTCATACAAATGTCCTCCCGAAATAGGTCTTTATAACTCATACATGTTTTATTTATATACAAGCAGAGAGAAAATATAGTTGTGCATGTTAACTGTAACCATTTCAATGTTGTTAGTTTTTTAACAATATTACAGTCACAGTAACTATTTACATTTACAGATTTACAACCATATATATGGTTAAAGTAAACAAGTATATGTTTGTGACAATCATTTATATGATGAAGGACTTACCATATTATGTTGCTGTCGGCTTATGGATATCATAATCTGAGAACAACATAGTATGATAAAATTATTCATCATAATTATGGTTGTCACAAAAATATACTTGTTTACGCACAACTAGTGTTTATAAACCGGTTAACGGGTTAACCGAAAAACCGGTTTTTCATTGAAATCTCGGTTTTTTGCGAACCGGTTAATTTAAAATGTTGATTTTCGGTTAACCGGTTTATCCGGTTTTTATCACTCGGTTAACCGGTTTTTAAAATTTGGGAATAAAATTAATAAATTTCATGTTTTGTGCATTTTTAGTATACATTCGATACACATTATTGGTCTGATTTGAAACCTAAACTGCTTATTTACAATACAAACCTCTTTAGATTAATATTTTTAAGAATTACAATGATTCTATATAGTAGAGGACGATGAGTTTACTTAGATACTTTTTCAGAATCAATTACACATAATGAAAATATTAAAAATTAAAATTAAATTCCGAATAATTCTATAAGTTTAAGTTTAGGCTAAATCTTACTAATGATTCATTAAAAACTTATTGCTGATTTTACCAAACGTTAAATTGAATTCAATGTACCCACCTTCTTTCAAAAAATTTGACTTCATTAGTGTGTTTTGTTCTTAAAATTTTAATTTATTAATCATTTTGTTAGCTTTTCAGAAATATTGCAGGAGACAAAACACGTTCTAAAATCCATGATTTGAAACATTTTTGAAATCTGATAATGGAGTTTTATTAATTATTTGGTATGATTTATAATGACAAATAATCACAGCTAAGAAGAAGTGCGTTTTCATCGTATAGGTCCTTTTTAAGGACTTGTAAGTTGGAATTGTTGGAATTTAATGAATAAACCAATAATTAAGACAAGTACGTATTATATATTTTGTAGCATATTTATACACAATTCCATTTGACTGAGATAATAATTTTGCAATCCTTACAAAATAAAATGAACTAAGCACTTTTGTATATTTATAGTTATTTAATATTAACCATTCCTGACTACTAAAAACTACAAATTTTAAAGCTGTATAGACTTTATTGAACATTTTATGTTTTCTACACATATATGACGGTTAACCGGTTTAACCGGTTTTTTCGATGTCGGTTAACCGAAAAACCGGTTTTTTAGAAAAGGCCAATTTTCGGTTAACCGACAAACCGGTTTTTTAAAAAGTCGGTTTTTTATAAACACTACGCACAACTATATTTTTTCTCTGCGTGTAGATATCTACACAAATTTAGCTTCAAATAAGTTTTATATATACGAAAGTCATGTTACCTAATTTTATGATGATCGGTCTATAATTATTCATTGCTTCCACTTTTGATCATCACTTTAACTAGCATACATTTCTTAAAAATTTTGGTATCCACATAAAATTCAACATAAGTAACTTTCATATAGACATAAATCACACGATTTAATTTCATGGCAATTGGTCCATAATTGAGCATAGCTCCCATATAAGGCACACTTCTGAAAATCACTTTAACGGGCATAAATCCCTTAAAAATTTTGGTATACATTTAAAATTTAACAGAAAGAAGTTTCATATAGAAATAAATCATGCCACGTAATTTCATGGAGATTGGTTCATAATTGCTCATAGCACCTCTATAAGGCCCGCGACCAAAAAACACTCACGAAAAATAATTATGAAATTTTAAAATAAAAATGTTTTTGCTCATTTACACTGTGTAGGGTATTTATAGTCGGGTTTGGCTGACCATACTTTCTTACTTTTTTTTTGATGGGTTAATACAAAAAGTTTAACTTTCAATGGTTATTATGTCGTATGATTGATAATAATTGTCAATAAATATAAATATTCCACATACGCTGTGGTTGGCTTAAACTAGAAAGTTTTTCATAAAGAAGAAAAAAACATGAAATTTTAAAGTAAAGAGAGATTTGTAAGAATAAAACTGCATGGTCAGTTTTAAAATGAAATGCAATGATGGTAAATGATAAAGTTAGCTGCTAATAAATGTATATTTCTGATTTACTCACAAATTAGTTTAAAACAATTCAGAGCTATGTACCTGAAAAAAGAAGACAAATTGTTAACAAAATTATTGTCTGCATATCTGTTTAGAATAATTTATTTCTTGAATTCTTTCTTTATTATCTATTTTACAAATTATACATAAATTTAGCAATTTCTGTATTATATAAATGATCAAAAATTGCTTAATATATAATCTGCATTAATAAAAAAAAAAGAAAACCAACCAATTGATACTTCGATTCCCAAATCGTTTTGACAAATGATGATACAATAGAAATTTAACATTAAGCATATTATGGGCATGTTAATGTCATCAATGCTATATTCAAACACTAAACTACTCCTACACACATTTAACACTCATTGTTAAATGTTTGCTAACAAGGAAATTACAATACACACACAGACATATTACTCAAATATTTGAAAGCCTGAAAAAAAAAACATATTAATGCTCCCATGAAGCAAACACAAACAAGTAAAACTAGAGAGCAATGAACATTGTTGACAACTATGTAAGTGCGTCTAAATGAGAGAGATGAGCATTAAGGAAGTTTTTGTGCAAGTAAATGTGCGTGTGTGTTTACAATTTCATTTCCTTTTCTCTATATGCGGGAGAAAAAAGGCCTGTTATTTGTTAAACGATTATCGTGCTCATATAAAATAAAACTTTATTTATGCACACAGCCCTTTTCGTTGTTGTTTGTTGTAGTACCAGTGTATTGACTATTTTTTTATATTTTATCATGCACAAAAAAAGTTCCCAAAATAAATAGAATACAATCCAAAACTATGATCCCCAGGGCGTTTAAATACAAAAGCATAAAATTACATTACACATACTGACAATGATTTGTTTTTCTTCTTTTTTTTGTCAAAAATAGACATAAAGACGAAATAAGATACGAAATCATCAAACGGAAACAAGAAAAAACATGGAAACAAAACATAGGTTTGAGTACGTAGAGATTTAGATAAAAGCCAAATGCCACAGAAAAATGTGTTTTTTTGGATTTTATGTTGTTTGGTTTTGTTACTAACAAAGTAAATAAAAAAGTTATTTAGACCCAACGCAATGTTTACACATTCACTCAAACATTTGTACATTGTTATGTTTGTTTGTAAGCAACAATAAAGCAGAATCTTACGAATATGATGATGATATTGACGTTTGAGGCTGACAATGTTGAAACCTTTGTTTCCGTTTTGCAATTTCTATGAGGGCATAAACATTAAAAAAAATAAAAACTTATTTTTATTGTGGCCGACTTTAAGGCGGTCTACGATGCATAGTGCTTGTTGTCAAACTAAAGTGTCGTATTAAGGGTCTTCCATTAGAGACTTCCAAACTTTGACAGTTGGTAGGGACCATCTGTCGAATTGGCTGTCATTTAATCAGTTTCAACAACACCTACAAATGATGAAATTGTTGTATCAAAATGGATATGCTGTTCGGGCAGCGCTTCACCCATTTAATAGTGAGGCCCTTTTCTGGATGAATGGGTACGACAACAAACAAAATTGTCGAATTTGGCAGCGTACACTGCATCTCGAAAAAGTCACTGTTTGCTGTGGATTTTGGGCTGACGGCGTCATTGGTTCATATTTCTTTGAGAACGATTACCAACTTATTGGTATTAGATGATATGGCCACTAGGGTGAGTCGATTTAGCAATCAATATTGTGTCATCATTTTTTCGATAGCTTTTGGCATGAGAAAAAAAATTTCCACTACGACATATCAAAAAAATTATATATACTCAGTGTAGGCTGTTATATGGTCGGTCTTGCTCGACTATAATTCCTTACTTGTTTTGATATGTCGTAATGGAATTTTTTTTTCCAAAAGCTATCGAAAAATCGATGGGATAATATCAAAAAATGTTGGCCTTACAAATCGTTCCACCCTAATGAACAGAACGGCGCTACGTACAACACAGTTCAAGCCAAATTGGACATTCTGCACGAGCGATTTGAAGGCATGTTCATCTCACGTGGAGGTAATGTGTACTGGCCACCGATATGGTGCGAGAAGGCTATAAGTCAATTATTTGCAAAAAGTCCTAAACGACTTTTTGTTCGGGAAAAGGTGAACAATCGATTACGTTCTCATAAAAAAAGTGGAATAGTGGAAAAAAGTAGAAAAAGTTTATTTTTTTATTTCTAATTTTTATTGTAAATATGTTTAACAACTAGATTTTCGCTTTAATAAATCTAGCAACCTTATACTAATTACATTAAAATAGGATAAATAGTAGAAACAATCAAAAATAGTGAAAAAGTCGTATAAAGTCGATAAATAGAAAAAGTCGAATAATCGACTTATTCAAATATTTAGAAAAGTCGTAAGTTCGAAAAGTAGAATTTTTTTATTTTAACCATAGAACCCTGTTATATGTTGGCTCTAATTTATGTGGGATGAAATCTGTATGTTAAAAACTGTGACTACATATCAGAGTACGGAAATAAACAAATCGAAACGTTTGCTATCGTTTTGTTTTGTTCTTTGCAGTGAGTAAAACAAAAACCAAACAAAAACAATGATAATGATTGCCCTATTTTGTTTTGTATTGTTTTTGCTCATGAGCGCAAACTGTACATTAATATAAACGTACGCAGCTTGAAAAGAAAAGAGTAAGAACTATATTGAAACATTCTGGTAAAAAACGTTTAACAAACGTTTGGTAATTGATTTACTCATTATAATAGAGAACACAGTACAAAAAAAAAAAACAAAACCGATAAAAAATACGTTTCCCTATCTGTTTTGTACTCAAATGTACGATTGCAACGGTAAATTAAATAATGAATATGCGTGAAAAGCTAATCGTTTCGTTTTCTCTCTTTGTCACTTGAAAAGTTTTTGTTTTGTTTTTGCTCATGTACAATACAATATAAAAATTTTGATTTGTTTTGTACATTTTACAAACGTTTGCGAAATATTTTGTATGTTTTCATACTCTGCTACAGATATCAAATTAATGAAAAACTATTGTAAATTACAAGGCATATTTTTAATTTCTTAACATTTAAATGACGTTTAGAGAATCTCATATTAGATATAATAACCTTTTACAAATGAACTACCCAAACAAGCATACCTGCAATAGCGTATATACTAGTATTGGAAATGAAAATAGGAAAAATCTTTTATTTGTATTTTGCTCAAAACCACAACTTTCCAACGCACTAATAATAGAAAGACTCAACAATAACAAACAGCAGCAGCAAAAACTACATATAAACAGTTAAACCTCACATACATATTAAATTACATAAAAACATTAACACATACATTTCAGACAATATGTTCACATACATGTTGGTAAGTCACCAAAAAAAAAATACTAAGTTCGTCCTTTCGAACTTTTCAACATACATACATATGTATGTACAATTTTGTCACTTGCATAGTATTTATGTATACATATATACCGTCCGTCCACAAGCCTGTCAGTCATTTAGTCAAAACGGTCAGAGAGACTGAGGGACATTGATCTAACAACATCAGCAACATAACAAACCAAGCATATCTGTTCAGTCAGTCAACTATCATCTATGATATGAGTACAACAACAGCAACAACAACGAAAATTTAATAGCAACCGAATTGAAACGAACAATACCCATATATCAGGCATGGAAACTTAAGATTATGAAATGGCTTTAAACTAAAAGTAAAATAAATATTAAAAAAATACACTTGCTCTTCCTTGAAATCATAGATCTTATAGGGTTGTCAATTATTCGAGTTTAATTCGGTTTTTTTCATCGATTAATCGAACGAATAACGAATAAAAAATTTTATTCGAATATAATTTGGTTTTCGTTACTTAATTCCTTCATTTTGAAATAGAATTTATGGATTTTGTTTTATAAAATAATGAACTTATTCATAGCTCTTTTCTGTGTTACATATTTTTTACATACACAGAAAAAAATTACGACAAATCAATTGTCATATTAATTACCATATTCGTCAATACAATTATTTTTTTAATTGAAAGGGCAGCAACAACTGATTTTGTAGATACAACAAATATTTTTTTACTTAAAATTGTTAACTCTCAACAATATATTTTAACAACGATTTTGTGAAATTAAACAATAAATTTGTTAATAGTCAACAGTAAAATGTTAACAATAGAATTGTAACATTGAATAATTATTTTGTTACTAGTTAATATATATATTTGCAATAGCTTTTTCTTCTATTAATTAAAAATGCAAATTGATGGTTTTAATTGTTTTTTTATTATTATAAGCAAATTTACAATTTATTATAACAATTACATACATATATAAATTGAAAATATATATAAAGTTAAAGCACGCATATTTCACCCTTTTCTCACCTTTTTAACCAGTTATATGACCAATATCCCCTTTCACGAATGGTTATACAGAATCCTCCATTATTGTTCTTAAACGAGTTCCTTCTACACTCGACGCATTTGATGATGAAAGAGTCCACTGAAATCCTGTTGCAAAATAGTTTTTTTATATAAAATCGATGTCCATTTTTTGCCTATTGCTATATTATAGATACAGATTATACTTACCATCTGGAATACTCCAATTCCTTTATAATTTATAAAAGAAAACATATTTCTTATGAAACAAAAAAATTTATATATTTTTCTTTAACTTTTATTTTCTTGACACATTTATTTTTGTTACTTTCAATATAATATTCCTATTGAATTTTAACAACTGAAATTGTTAATAAATGTCTAAAAGAAATTGTTGATATGAGTATTAGAATAACATATTGAATTAAAAAATTATTGAACATTTAAATAATATTTCAAACAAATTTTTTTAATTACTTAATAACTCTTACAATTTTTTTCTGTTAATGTATTTCTTAATGTATTAAGCAAAAAAAATAATTTTTATGAAAGTCAAATTAACATGTGGTTTAAGAATTATTGGGTTTATAACGTTTTTGTTTGATTTCTTGTGTATTAGAAGCAATGAGTCGTAAAAGTAAAAAGACTTCATTGGAGAAAAGAAAATTGATGATTGTTACATTACAATATTGGAAAAACATATAAAAGTAATGCTGAAGTTTTAAATATGAAGCCTAATACTGTCGATGACATTGTTCGCAGATACAAAAACGAAGGCTGTACTGATTTTAAAAAACAAATTGGTCAGCCAAAAAAATTAACCGACGCTAAAGAACTCTTTAGTGTTAGAAATATGAAGACTAATGCGCGCTTAGGTGCTCCTAAAATAGTAAGTGAAGTTAAGGAAGAATTAAATAAGACTGTATCTGCAGAAACAATACGTCGAGCCATTAAAAGGCAACGGTACAATCAGAGTACGGAAACAAAGTAAATGAAACGTTTACTATCGTTTTGTGTTGTTCTTTTTCAGTGAGTAAAACAAAAACCAAACATAAACCATGAGAATGATTGTGCCATTTTGTTTTGTATTGTTTTTTGCTCGTGAGCGCAAAATGTACATTAATGTAAACGTACGCCGCTATAAAAGAAAAGAGTAAGCACAATATTCAAACATTCTGAGAAAAGAACTATTAACAAATGTTTGATAACACTAGTTTACAAATCAGACATTTTTGTTTGCTCATGGAATGAAACTTATATTTTTGAGAAGAGCTAGGGATGCTAGTTAATTGACCATTTTTTGTTTCCCACCTATACGTCAAAATTTTGAGATATATGGGTTTTTATTTTTCACCTGCCCTGAGTACTACTAATACATACTGTAGTGTATCGAATTGTAGTAAATAAGTATTTACATCGTTTTTGGGTACTCAACACTCTGGCGAAGCTACTAGATACTTTCAGAGTTGTATTCTTTTGACAAATTCCAAAAAAAATTAACGGGAAAAAAATAAATACTGTTTAAAAGTACATCTTTCCTGTAGATAAAGGTTAATAAATCGCTATTAAATACAAAACTCTAAACTAAAAACTATTTTAAAATGTCTTCCAGACCATTTTGGTTTTATTTGCGGAAAAATTATTCAGTCAAATAGAGGTTTTCCTATAACACAAACACTGCAAAACGCTTATTTACATTAAAAAATTTCGTAAAAGCTTTAAATAAGACAAAACCAGCATTTCAATATTTATGCAGCGTGTTCCCGAGTCTTTCTGAGGCTAAACTAAAAGAAGGGATATTTGCGGGTCCTCAAAGAAGAAAAAATTTGGTTGATACCAAATTTGAGTGCCTATTAACCGATGTTGAAAATGCAGCATGGAATTCTTTTAAACTTGTTGTTCAAGAATTTTTGGGGAATAAGAAAAGTCAAAATTACAAAGATATTGTTGCGAATTTATTACATAATTTCGAACTGATGGGTGTAAATATATCCCTCAAAAATCACTTTTTATATTCTCATGTGGATTTTTTCCCGGAAAACCTCGGACACATGAGTGACGAACATGGAGAGCGTTTCCATCAAGATTTGAAGTTTTTCGAGAGGAATTATTAAGGTTTTTGGGATCAGAATATGCTAGGAGACTACTGTTGAAGTGTCGTGAGGGAGACAAATGAAAATAATTGTAAAAAGAGGACTAAACACTTCACTTTTAATTTTGTTGTCCTAATTTAATGTACATTTTTATATGTTTCGTTTTTAATAAATATCTCAAAAGTTTGACGTCCTGGAATTTTTTTAATATTTTTTCCGAAGTTAGAAGACCTAAATACACAAATCCCCATATGTTTTAATTCATGAGCAAAAACCTTGTAAACTAGTGTAATTGATTTACTCATTATAATAGAGAACAGAGTACAAAAACAAACAAAACGATTACAAAATATGTTTCCCTATATGCCTTGTACTCAAATGTATGATTGTAAAGGTAAAATAAATAATGCAGATGCGAAAAAGCTAATTGTTTAGTTTTCTCCCTTTGTCGCTTGAAAAGTTTTTGTTTTTAATTTAAAAATTTTGATTTGTTTTGTACATTTTGCAAACGTTTGAACAAGAATATGTTCTTAAACATTTTACGGGAGAACTTAAAGCAGTCTGCCGAAATAAAGGGAATTGCTTCGTCCTTCAAATGATATCAAGACAACGACCTCAAACATAAAGCCCATGTTGTCCGTGAATGGTTGCTTGACAATTGCCCAAAAGTAATTGATACACCAGTCCAATCACCTGATATTAAGCCTTGTAGAACATTTATGGGATCACTTAGATCGCCAAGTGCGTAAAAGTTCAATATCATACAGAAATAAGCTTAAAAAAATACTGCAAGAAAAATGGGATATGATCAGTGTAGACTACTTAAAAAAAATTATTTATAATATTCCTAACTATCTATCAGAGGTTATAAAAATTAACGGATTACCAACAATATTATAGTTTTTTTTAATTTAACATAATTTTGAAGAAGTTTATTTTAATTTTAATGAAAAAAAACGAATACTAATGAGTCCTGAATTTTGTTAAGTTTCTACTTTTTTTCTTTTTAGACCCTTCGCCATGAGTGGCAAGGGTATATATAAGTTTGTCATTCCATTTGTAATTTCTACATTTTTCATTTGCGACCCCACAAAGAATATATATTCTATATCGTTATAGATAGCGAAGTCGATATAGCCATGTCCGTCTATCGGTATGTCCGTCTGTATGTTGAAATCAACTTTCCGTAGCCTCCAAATAACTTACATACATGATTCATATATCAATATATCGGGATTTCTTCCGGCTCGGTAGATTTTTGACAAAATCGGCCCAGAAATGGCTGAGATATAAAGAAAAAACCGGGACAACCTCGATTTTTGCCCTATTTTTGATTTATATCTGGATTACTAAGTCATTAATATAGACAATATGGATATATGTATAATGATAGATATTTCAAAGTCCATTGCAACGATGTATATAAGGCTATAGTAGACTATATAGACCTACAATGGGTCCAAATCGGATAAAATATTTTTAACCCAAATTTTTTTTTCATCAAAAAAAATTTTTTTGTCATAAATTATTTTTTCAAAAATTTTTTTTTTTTAAAATTAAAAAAAATTTTAAAAAAATAAAACAAAAAATTGAAAAAAAATTAAAATACAATTTGGAGTTTTTTACTTTTTTAAAAACAATTTAAAAAATTCATTTTGTTTAATAATAATAATATTTAAAAAAAAATATTTTTAAGTATAATTTGGTGAAGGGTATATAAGATTCGGTACAGTCGAATATAGCTCTCTTACTTGTTTAATCTATTTTTATTAATGCTTTATACTATAAGAATAAGTTAATTTGATTTCGAGAAATATATTTTCCTTGCCACTAACATTTCTAAGTTTTAATCAACTTCTTGCTGAAATTTTCGTTTAAATAACTTGAAATAACTTTAAAAATACCGAATATTAATGAGAATAAGCTGAATTTTTAACTTATCCTTATATAATTTCCCAGCAAAAACTTGCATTACCAAGTAATGAGTTAAAATACTAAATTCTGGCACTTCACTAATTTTTGCATTTTAACCCCTAGTTGACTAGCTTTAAATCGTTGAAAAAGTTTTCTTTTCTTTTTATGAAATATTGAAAATAAGGACTTTAGGAAGTTATTTACAAAATTTTAGCTTTGTGGAGGACCTGAAAGGGACCTGGTACCGTTGGGTCAGCATAAGTCAAAAGATAAAAAACTCATAGATTTTTGTTTAAATTTTATTAATATATTGATTAGTTTTGTAACTTTTATAACATTTTCAAAAAAAATATTTTCTAAAGTTGTTAATAAATAAAATGTACTTCATTTAAGTATGCGTTTGTAATGAATTTTCCAACCCTGCCGCACATATTCATCCCCTCATCACCAACCATTTATTCTTTCCATATTTTTTGTATTGTTTATTATTAAGCTATTGTCGTTGCTGTTGTTCTTGAAATTTGTGTTATTGCTATTTTGTTGTTGATTGTTGACGAGTCGCTGTTATTTGTGTTGAACTTTTGCGGTCAAAGTGCGTGTATTTATTTATGTATGTGTGAGTCTGTATGTGTGTTTCACATGTTTTTGGGTTCAAAATTTGTACACACTCAAATACATAAAGTAAAAACAACATACAAAACATTAGTATGTATTCAGATATCATCATCCATACATACATTTTATATTGAAATTGAGGAATGCAAATAATCAAATTAGAACTCAAAATAGTTGAAGATTTTACGTTTCTGTGAATATTTTTAATTGTGTTGTTAGATAACCTGTAGGTTCTCTTTAACCTTGAGGGACCGAAACCGACAGAACTAGTTCGAACTATTTTTCGTAGTATATAGGTTATCGGAGATGGAAGGTTAACAGATTTTAGAAATTTTTATGTTTTTAGATCCCAGCTTTGTGATTTTAGAACATGTGACCCAAAGTTGCAATTTTTATAAAAAAAATTAGTAAAATTCCGAAGAGAGTAGTGCTCACATTTAGTGTAAAAATACGACTGTTAAAGTTTTAGCTCAATCGGACTTTGCCATCACGTGCCGAAAGTGCCACGAAGTTTTAAAAATTTTCTCATTTTGACAAGAAATTTAGGAAAAAAAAATTAACGTATTTCAAGAAAAATTAAAATTTAATTTTTATTTAAAATATATCCGGATACCTACCGTATGGCAAAAAAAAAATATTTTTTTAACGGCTGTTTTGACTCCATTTTAAAATTTTTGAAAATTTTGTTAAAGAAATTTCAGAATTTTTTGACCATCACTTTGGGATTTATTAACATCATAATAGAGAATAAAAATATGAAAAAATGATGTCGATATCTCCTACAGTTTTTCCGTAACTACACCCAGAGAAAAAACAACTTAAAATCAATAAAAAACATATTAAATCAATAAGAAACTTTAACGAAAGTCTAGTAATGTTAAATTTTTTTATTTCAATATGGAACAATATAATTTTAAAGTTGGAAATTATTGATTTTTCGTATTTAAATATGGGTTTTCTATTATAATGTACATTATTGAATTAATATGACGGGTTCTTATTTTTAAGTTGCAGTTTTTCACATAGTGTAGGATTTAATTTTTGCGATTTTCGGTAAAAAACCATTTTTTTTGCCATATTTTGTCGAATGAGACCAATTTCCTTACTGAAATCGGAAATCGGTTTTATAAAACCACCCTAGGCGACATATTCGAAAAATAGGATATGTTTCTATACCAAAATGTTCTCCGTAAAGATACCTTACAGAAAAATATAAAATTGTTATATGTTCATAAATAAATTTTTTAATAAAAAAGAGCCGTTCTCATGTGATGCCATTACATACATGACCATTTAACTTTTATATAGTTTATAGATTAAACTTGTATTTTTTAACAAAAATATGTAGTTTTTAACACAAATGTATAAATATTGTTCAAATAAATAGAAAAAAGTAAGAATTTTGTTAATATTTTACCAACAAATTTCAAAAAAAATAACGCATTTTTTGTATTGTCTAGTGATGAAGTATGATTAATAATAATTGTGAATACAAATGTATATTCCACATACGCTGTGGTTTGCTTAAAGTAGTAGATGATACTTTTTTATATAAATATTTAAGAAACATAGAAATATAAGAGAATATTATTCTGAAAGTAGGATAACCGATAACCGATTAACCGAAAAACCGGTTTTTCTTCAAAATTTCGGTTTTTTGCGAACCGGTTAATTTGAAATTTTGATTTTCGTTTAACCGGTTTTTCGTTTCGGTTTTCCACTTTATGCGAAAATTGAGATAACACCATAAATAGAAAGTACGTTTAATTTACTATCACTCTGTCTGATGATAAAGTTGCCTTAATTCCGTAAAATATGAAAATAGATTAAAAAAAATTTTTTTTGGAAAAACTAGACGATTTTCGGTTTTAATGTCCAAAAATTTTTTCAATGGAACCCGAAATCGTCAAAATAAATTCATATTAAATAACACAGTCCGACAAATAGAGAAAAAATTCGTTAGACATGAACCGGATGATATACGTCTGAAACTATAAATTTAATGGAGAAAAACTGTGTTTTCATTTCGTGATCATGTGTCCTTTTTTAAGGACTTCAAAGTTTCAAAGAAGTACATTTTTCAAAAAATATTTAAAAATACTCCTGCTATTCCAACAATGATAAATTGTATGTCAAAAGAACAAGAAGAGTTGTAAAATATTTCGTATTATCTTTATTTTATCCTGTATGGAACAGAAGATGTCAAAAATGTCCTTTAATATCCTTTAAGATTGCCAATAAATTCTTTTTAAAAAAATAGTGCCAAGTATTCTATACTAAATGTCAAAACTTCTTCCTTTATATATATAAAGGTCAAATTAAAATATAGAAAAAAATTTATTAGTATACAAAAAAGTTTTATTAAGAAAAGTGCATGTTTATAAACTACACCACCATAGTGGGGGAGGTATAATAGGTTAGGGCTGTTGTTTGCAACATACAAAAATATTGTCCCAACACCCACCTTAAAGTATACCAATCTGCTCAGGATCACTTTCTGAGTCGACTAAGCGATGTCCGTCCGTCTGTCCGTCCATCCATATAAACTTTGTAATCAAACTACAGGTCGCAGATTTAAAGATAATTCGACAAAATTTGGCACAAACCTTTATATTGCTCCAAGGACAAAGGCTATTGAATTTGGTTGGAATCATTATTTATCCTAGCCCCCATACAATTGGCATGTCTGAAAACAGTTAAGCTATCATAAATATCTTAATTATAAACATATTCAAACCAAATTCAGCACAATTAAGTTTTATGTAAGCCGAACTCTCACGACCAAATTTCGTGACGATCGGTCAACAATATTCCATAGCTCCCATATAAGCAACATTCTCGAAAATTTCATTAATATACATAATTCTCTGAAATATGTCAGTATTCAAACAAAATTCTACACAAATATGTTTCATATATTCGTAATTCATCCCACCAAATTTTGTGACGATTGGTCCATATATAGTCATAGCTCCCATATAAGGCCCACTACCGAAAATGTGTGTATTCAAATAAGATTCAACACAAATAAGTTTCATATCAAAAGAAAACTCTTTATAATCATATACCCGGTGTAGGGTATCATAAGGTCGGGCTTGCCTGACTATACCATTTTACTTGTTTATTAAAAAGTCTTCTTCGTTGCTTTTCACAACGGATTTTGTTATATTTTTTTCGAATGAAATATTAAAATAAAATATAAAAAATCAAATAATTCAAATTTAAAATATTTTTTAACACTTAAGTAGTTAAGATAGAATGATGAAATTTTGGCATGTGGTATTCAATATTTGGATCTTTAACTCACTATTTTTTTAAAAAAAATTATTGAAAATCTAAAAGGATATTCAAGTATAAAAATTTGAAAGGACATTTTTGACATTTTTTATCCTTACAGGATAAAATAAAAATAATACGAAACATTTTACAACTCTTCTTGATCATTTGACACCAAATTTCACATAGTAGGATGATCAGAAGTATTTTAAAACATTTTTTAAAAATGTACTCCTCTGAAAATTTGAATACCTTTTGAAAGGAAACAGGATCACGAAATGAAAAACTGAAAACGCTGTTTTTCTCCATTTAATTTATTGTTTCAGACATATATCATCCGTTTCGTGTCTAATATTGAGTGTCGTACGGTATAATTTCGTTAACTTAGTGTACAAAAGTGTTAAGTTTCTTTTCAGAAATATTACAGGAAGGCTAGAAAAAGGTTCTAAAATGCTTGATTTGAAATATTTTTGAAATCTGTAAATGCAGTTTTATTACTTATTTGGTTTGATTTATTATGACAGTTAAGAAGAAGAGCTTTTGCAGCTTATAGGACTTTTTTTGGGACTTGCAACATTTTCAGTTTCATATCAGAAAGTCGAGGTGATAATAAGTAGATTTCAAAATGATCAAATATTTAATTAAAAAATTCTTCATTTACACTTTTTGGTTGAATTTTAATGAATAAACCAATAATTAAAACAAGTAATTCCATTTGACTGTGACTTAGCACTTTTGCATATTTATAGTGATTAAATATTAACCATTGCTGATTACTAAAACTTAACCGAAAAAACAGTTTTCTAAAAAAGGCCAATTTTCGGGTTTTTTTTATAAACACTAACATCGAATCACATCACTTTTCCAGTTTTCATTCAAAAATAAATAATTTACTTTACTTTGTCCTTATTGTAGTACTCATGTGAATATGACTCTATGTACAGTATTTATTTATTTATTTTTTGAATGGCAGTTCATGTCTTGGTATGTTTATATATTATTATTTTGACAATCCTCAACATGAGTTATTTGATTTATGTTGATTCGTTTACATGTTGTTCAACACAACCAACCAAAACCACCACCGTTCCCGTTTAATATTTAACAGAAATTGCACACAAGCTCTCTTCATGCTGCTCAACTTAATGCATATGGAGAGAAATAGAGCAGTTTTGCTTGGTAATATAACAACTACGTTAACGGTATTTTATTATATATATTTTTTTTTTGTTTTTTATGGTTGTTATACGGTTGTCTACTTGATTGTCCATTATTTATTTTGACATGTTCTTTCATTTTCATTTCTGTATTAAATTTAGGGATTTCTTTTTGTATTCTAAGTATGTACAATATATTCTTTACTTTAATACGTCTTTGTTTACTCTTTGTTGTGATTTTGAGGAGATTTAAATTATAGTCATTATTCGTTTTTTTTCTAAACTACTATACTTTTATAATATTCTTGATTTTTTTTTTGAAAATAAATGTAAGGGCGTTTATATATTTGTTGCAGCTTTAATAATACCCTTTAGGAGATACCAGTTAAATTGTTTTGTAATTTGTTAACCAAAATAAATATAAAAGTTGACAAAATTAATATGTTAATATTTATTGCTTTTCGATATGCTTTCAACATTTGACAGCCTAAAATTGATTGTGATTAGCCATCCATTAGGTTAATGAGGTGTTACAAGAGATAGAAAAAGGCTACAATTGGAAATACGATATTTGTGAAATATTTATTGAAAAACTAATGAGAACTAATTAGGAATAGATTTAAAATATAAAATATATAAGTTGAAGTAATTTTTAAAGTATATAACTAATTCGTTACTAAATTGAATAGTTTCTTTCAAAAGCCAGTCAGTCAAGCAACAAATTTTTAATTTTGAAAAAATTCCTTTTACAAAATTGATATATTTTCCTATAAAAGTTATACATTTGTTTAACTGTTTGATAAACATAAAAATTTTATTTATCTATATTAACATACATATATTTATAAAATAATATAAAGTTTGCCCTTGATTGGTTTTTGTAACAAACAACCGAATCTTATATACACTTCACCAAATTATACTTAAAAAAAATTTAAATATTTTTAGATAAACAAATTAGTTTTTATATCCTACACCACCATAGTGGAGAGGGTATTATGCGTTTGTGCAGATGTTTGTAACGCCCAAAAATATTAGTCTAACACCCACTTTAAAGTATACCGTCGAATCACTTTCTGAGTCGATTAAACGATGTCTGTCCGTCCGTCTGGTTGGCTGGCTGTCCATATAAACCTTATGCGCAGAGTACAGGTCGCAATTTTGAAGATATTTTCATCAAATTTAATACATATTATTTTTTCGGTCCAAGGACCAAGCCTATTGAAACTGGCTGAAATCGGTCCATTATTTCACCTAGCCCCCATACAAGTGTCCTTCCGAAATTGGACTTTATCGGTCATAAATGTTTATTTTATAAATTTATCTCCACAAATTCCGCTTCAAATAAGTTTTATATATACAAAATTCATGTCACCAAATTTTGTTACGATCGGTCCATAATTAGTCATAGCTCCCATATAGACCCGCTTCCGAAAATCACTTTAACGTGCATAAATCGCTTAAAAATGTTGGTATACTCACAAAATTCAACATAGTAAACTTTCATATAGACATAAATTACACGACCTAATTTCATGGTGATCGGTCCATAATTGGTCATAGCCCGCATATAAGGCCCACTTCCGAAAATCACTCAAAAATATAAAGAAAAATGTTTTTGCTCTTTTACTTAGTGTAGGGTATTATATGGTCGGGCTTGACCGACCATACTTTCTTACTTGTTTTTTTTAATTTTTAATAAAATAAAAATTTATTTATTTAATCGTGAAAAAAAAATTTACAACTAAAAAGATTTTTTGATGAAATAAAAAATTCGGAGTTAAAAATACTTTTCCCGATTTTGACCAATTCTAGATTCGACTTACTTTGGCCTTATATACACCGTTGCAAAGGTCTTTGAAATATCTCTTATTGGATATCCATATTGTCTATGTGAATTACTTAGTATAGATCAAAATTCGAGGTTGTCCTGGTTTTTTCCTTATATCTCAGCCATTTGTTTGTGTCGATTTTAAATAACAACCGATTTTAAATAGCAATTCCCGATATATTGATGTATGAATCAAGTATGTAAGTTATTTGTGGGCTACGGAAAGTTGATTTCAACATACAGCCGGACAGACGACTTCGCTATATATAAGGATCCAGAATATATATACTATGTAAATATATAAAATGTAGAAATTTCGGAAACGGAATGACAAACTTATATATACCCTTTCCACTCATGGTGAAGGGTATATAAATAAATTAGGGCCTATCAGGCGCTGTCATTGGACTTCTTTCTGCACTAAAAACTTATTTCTTGGCTTTGCTTCACCATAATAGGGCACTGTGGTTCCAAATCAAAATATAGGTGGACAAAATTATGAAAATCGGTATCTTCAGAATTTGGAAAAACTAAGTTTTTTCGAAAGCTGACAATCTGCTCTCCTCCAATACAAATGGGTTTTTCAATTGGACATTTCATTTTCTCGACAGAAACGCCAGAAGTTCAACAAATTTTGAATCATATTTTCGTAAATTTTTTTTTTAATATTTTACTGCTTACTAAATTACATATATCTCAATTGTTTTACCATATAGAAATTACCATATAGATATTATTAAATGTATATATTATATTTATGGGCTTCTCCATTTTCCTGTTATAGTCCTTTCTAAGAATGTTATATAGCTTGCCAAAAAAAAGACCGTCGAAGCCCGTCCAATGACTATATACATCATTTAAAGAAACTTCTGGGGAATGTCTTTGTAAAAAAATTGTAGCCGAAATACTTTTTTTTTAATTTTTACGGAATGGAATTTTTAGAAATATTTCTTGATTTATTATTGATTTTTATATATCTAGACCCTACTGTAACTTGAAATATAGTAAATACAGATCTTTTTAAAATTTTAGTTTCAGAAAGACATAAAAAAGTATTTTTTTTAATTTTTTATTAATGTTTTTTATATGTATATCTAAACCCTACTGTAACTTGAAAAAAAGTTTATATTGATCTTTTAAAGATTTTTTTGGAATCGGAGATACCAATTCTATATAAAAAGATCGCCAAATAATTTTGTCCACCTAGATTTTGATTTGGAACCACAGTGTAGGGGGGCATTATTTATTTTTTCTTTTTGAATTTAACGATGCATTTACCTTTTACAAAACAGTAAAAGTCCAATAAATCTATTTTGGATTTTTTTTGCTTGACTGGTTTTTGAAATAAACGATTCAATCAACTAGTCTACTACATTTTCAGCTGTCATACATGCATGTGTGTTTTTAATATTTTGTGTTCAAATACGCGCACTATTACAAGTCATTATTGTTATCATTATTAGCACCAATGACGCTAATATTAATATGATTTCTTACGTCAAAACAATGTACATACAGAGAAAATGATCACTGAAATTTTTAACATGATTATAAATTATTCAACAATATTATGAGCAATGTAATTGTTACCATTGCTACCGCAATCATATATGTATATGATTGTAGTAGTAAAGTATATGTTTGTGGCAATTATATTCATGATGAATCATTACATCATAATATGTTGCTCTATGATATAATTCATAATCACAGAAATGATTTCAATGTGAAATGTTGCATGTATTTTATTTAACTAAAGAACCAAAGAAATTATAAAGTGTTATATACCAATGGAGATCCCATATCCATATCTCAATAGTCTTGAGATGTAGCTAACATCAGTTCGAAGACAAAATATGTTTCGAAAATTTTAAACACGTAAAAGCCGTTTTAGTGAATTTATATGATGTTTATAACGTATTAATTTAAGTTAGTTACATTAAATATTTATAAGTGAAAATTTAAAAATACTTAAAATGTTTCCGATTACAAAACTTTGAATATTTATCGACTATCACGGGAATTGTGATACGGCATTTAAGGTGCCTTCCAAAGATCTTTCATATGATACCAATATTTTATATGTTTCTTTTGCAAGAAATATGAAAAAATTACTAAAACCTTAAACAGAACCTTTTAATCCTTTGAACCAGCTTAGTAAATACTGAGAAATGTTACCTTCAAACAAGCTAAACTTGCATTTTAGTTTTTCATTCATGCAAACAGGGCCATCCTTAAATACCTATGTATGTATGAGTGTGAGTTATGATTTTGCTCATCACTATTTGCAAAATGTTCAAAAGTTATGTTAAAAATAATAACAATGTTTTTTTTTTGCCTTTTCATCCAGCTATAATAATGTATGAAGACTAAGTTTTTCATTCTTCAATTTTTGTTATTCATGTAGAGTTTTTTTTTATTTCTGTAGTATGTCAGGTAGTAAATACCAGATGAAACATACCCGTACAATCATAACTAGTTTTGTGTTCATCAACTTTTGCTGTTGTTCTTTCATTATTTTATGGCATCAACTAAAAAGTGCGATACTTGAAATCTGTAGAAACACACGCCTGCCACAACAGGATAATCAACTCACGTAAAATATGTAGAAATATGTCTTGTACGACTGTGTACATGTATAGAGAGACAGACAATTGGAAGATCCACAAGGTATCCTATAATGTTATATTGCCATAATGTTCTAATATTTCACAATGGTTTGAAAATGTTGTTATTGCCTTTCAAGCAAAAATTTTCCTAAAATAATGCTACTCCAGCAGACACCTGCGCCGGACGCCTAAGAGTCGGTTAAGCCAAGCCTCCGCACAGTGCTGCTAATTTTGAAATAGCGGCCAAAAGTCTTTTTTTTATTTTGCCGCCAATTTTTAGTTCTAAAAACTCATATTAGAGTTAACACCTGAGAACCTCAGAAGCAAAAAATTCAGGTCTCTATGTAAACATTTTCCCTATAAACAGGGTGATTCAATATGCACCTTTTTATTATCTGACTGAAAAGTAGGATTTTGTAACAAATTTTTAAAATTCAATAGCTTTTATTTTCAAAAGGAATTTTTATGAAATAAACGGTTTTTGCTAAAATGGTTTCATAGCTTTAATTTCAATGTAGGTACCACTTTTGAAATCGCTTTCATATTATTTTTAAAAATGTATTTAATTTTACATTAATTTAAGGTTTGATGCAATAGGAACTTAGGAAATTCCTAATATTTCGTAAAATACCTAGTACCATTTTAAATCACGTTCTCTCTCCTTTATTTACATACCCATTTCGTTTTGCGGTTTTTTGCTCCTTTTGAGCTTGATCCATTTTTCTGACTCAAGTCTGATGTTTATACTCTATACCACCATAAATGTTGTAAGTATAAATGCATTCTTGTAAACAAAATACAGATCGCAATTTTGAAGATATTTCGATAAAATTTGGTACATTTTTCGGTCCAACGACGAAGCATATTGAAACTGGCTGAAATCGGTAAATTATTTCACCTAGCCGCCATACAAATGTCCTGCCGAATTTATATCTACAAAATTCCTTTCCAAATAAGTTCTATGTATATGAAAGTCATATCACCTAATTTTATGGCGATCAGTCCATAATTATTCATTGCTCCCATATAAGGCCCACTTCCGAAAATCACTTTAATGAGCGTATATCTCTTTAAAATCTTGGTATCTACACAAAATTCAACACAATTGACTTTAATATAGACGTAAATCAGATGACCTAATTTCATGGCGATCGGTCTATAATTAGTCATAGCTCCCATATAAGGCCCTCTTCCGAAAATCAGTTTAATGATCATAAGTCTCTTAAAGGTGTTGATACCTACACAAAATTCAACATAAATGACTTTCATATAGGAGTAAATTAGACGACCTAATTTCATGGTGATCGATACATAATTAGTCATAGTACCCATATAAGGTCCTCTTCCGAAAATCACTTTAATAAGCATATATCTCTTAAAAATTATAGTATATACAAAAAATTCAACACAAATAACTTTCACATAGACATAAATCACATGACCTAATTTCATGGCGATAGGTCCATAATTAGTCATAGCTCCCATATAAGGCCATCTTCCGAAAATCATTCACGAAAATAAATTATTGAAATTTTAAAGAAAAAATATTGTGCTCATTTTCTTAGTGTAGGGTATTATAAAATTTCATACCATACTTTATTACTTGTTATTATTATAACTCTTTACTACTTACTATTATCATTATTTATTAAATTTGATTGAAAAATAAAATATTTCTAATAATAAACTTTTCTAAAAAAATTCAACATTTTTCTGACTTTTATATTGCACAATAAATACTAAAATTTTTGTTATAAATTTCATATGCAAATTGCACAAAAAAAATGTTCTTACTTAAATTATGGCTAATAATTCTTTAGAAAATAACTATCAATTTTCTAGACATCATAACTACATTCCGCCACAACCTAATATACAAAATTAACATACCAAAATAAGGATAAAAATGTCATCTATCAAACAAAAAAAAACCGCATTCAAAAATTCCGCCTGTGTCAAAAATTACAGACTTTTGGCCGCTATTTTTAAATTTGGCACACTGTGCGCCGAGTCGTTAAATATTATAACATTATGACCAGGGAAACCAAAATATGCAAATACATGTTTTTTCTGGTGAGTCTAATGGGCCAATGGATAAGATATTTACACGTTTCAGAACTATTTAAGAATTTTGTCATCGATTTGTTAGTGCATATTTTACCCTTAAATGCATATTTTAGCATATATTTGTTTTAAGAGCATATTTATGTCATGTTTTTGCGTTTTAGAGCATATTTTACTGTTTAATAGCATATTTTGACTTTATCAAAAACAAATTTTGTCTTACTTATTTTTCGCTGTTGTTTTACTTCCTTTGTTTAAAATTCAAAATTGAAAAATAGATAACTTTTTTTTAAATATAAAATAAGCACTATTTTAATAATAGCGCCATCTAAATATCAAATTTTAGTTCTAATTCAAACTTAACCGTTCTAAGCGTTAAAGAAATATTATCTTTTAAATCAATTGATGTCGAAAGAACATTTTCTATGTATAAAAATGTTTTCAGATCTAATAGACAACGATTTTTATTTGAAAATTTAAGTCAACATTTTGTAATTTATTGCAATAATAACCTTAATTGGAGAAATGACTTTATATTTATATAAAATATCATCAAAAAATACCTCTCGAGGCCTTTTCATAACTTAAATTCCTATTGTTTTTATGTTGTATTTATTTTTTGTTATACTTTTTTTATACCCTTCACCTTCGTGAGAAGGGTAATTTCTACATTTTTCATTTCCGACCCTATAAAGTATATATATTCTGGATCCTTATAGATAGCGGAGTCGATTAAGCCATGTCCGTCTGTCTGTCTGTCTGACCGTCTGTCTGTCTGTCTGTTGAAATCAATTTTCTGAAGACCCCAGATATCTTCGGGGTCTTTTTTTATTTCAAAAAAAAAAATTTTAAATTTAAAAAAAAAAAAATTAAATTTAAAACAACAATCGAAAAAATTTTTTTTCCAAAAAATTAAAAAATTAAATTTTGTTTACCTAAAAATATTTAAAATTTTAAGGTATAATTTGGTGAAGGGTATATAAGATAAGCCGAATATAGCACTCTTACTTGTTTTTGTTATTTTTGTTTTTATTGTTTTTGTTTTTTTAATGTTACTTTACCTTTTTAGAAATGAATTGTATTGATTTTTTTTTAAATAAAAGTATATTTTTTGGTTAAAAAATTATGTAAAAGTTTGTTTTTTTAAGAGCATAATTTTTAAATTTTAAGAGCATATTTTAAAGTTTTTACTGCATATATAAAGCGCTTAAAACACTTTTTTTAGATTATGACAATATGACATGATTGGATGGATTCCTTGTGAATCGACCAAACATGTATAAACAATGGACCTTTTTTTATTTTTTTTTTTGCTCAAAAGAAAGCTTAGATATTTTCATTGAAGACCTTTTTACTCGCTTATTGAGATGCGAGTGCGATATTGGAAAATTGTGTCTGAATTACTATCCAATACAACTAACCTTCGATTTCAAAAGTTGGTGTTCACTTGACATGAAATCCCCCATATATGTTACGTGTAATGTAAACTTGCGAAATCAATACACATGATTTAGCTTCAAAAGCACATTTCTACAATTTTTCCATTAATTTCGCCGAATTTCAGTAGGCCATAAAAATTTAATGCACTTTGTTTGTAAATAGAGCCTTAAACCGAATATTGTTTATGTTTTTAGCTAATGCCATTATTGTTCATTAAAATTCATTTTATATAGAATATTTCTATGTCATAAACACAACAGATTTCCTAATTTGTGCCATTTATTACCCGCTACACTAAATGCCACAAAATGAACTGTTTTAAATCACTGTTTTATAATCGAGCTGACATTAGAGGCAGAGTGAAAGCAAAACAAAAAAAATATGTATGTATGTACTTAAATAAGTTAACGATGTTTGTATTAACATTAAGTTTGGTACATGAGTTTGCTCTATTTTTATCAAGTTGCAAATGTTAATGACATTACAGTGTATGGCAAGTACAAGCACCGTCTATTTACGTATGTATCTACATACATATGTGTCATATAAAATACACTCAAGTGAAGCAGGAGGTAGATAGAGAGAGTAAGAGAGAGAGACAAGTCTATCAACACACATTTAAGTTGTGATGACGTTGACACAAATATATCATCACACTTTTTCCAATTGACAAATGAATGAATGTATAATGATAATGATGTTGATGATAATGAACACATATGTACGTTTCTATTTGTGTGCGTGCGGTGTTCAGGTAATGATTTGTTTTATACATCGAACCCTAACTGCAAAAATATCTTAAGTGCTTAACAAGAGAGAAACTCTGCTTTTTATTATTATTGAATATTCATTTAAGCTAAAATAGCTTTTTTGCTATAAACGATCCAAAGTTATCAATTTGCATTAAAAAATTAAAATCTTAATGTTGGTTAAGATATTTTTGCGGTTAGGCCTCGATATATTTGTATGTTACAATTGCACAATGGTTTATGTTTTAGCTATTCACGTACTACATTTAAGATTTGTGTGTTGAGCGTACACACATCAAAGTGCATTTACAAACGGAACCAAGTACTTGACTTTTCCTCCGACTTCCATAATAAAATGACAATGTTATTTATTATACATTAGTGTGGTTCTAATCTTACAATTTCAAGGTATAAAATTATTTGTCAACATCTAAGTAATAACCAAATGGTAAACATTTGAGCAAAATTGGATAACGTTAAGTGTTTGCACATTTTATTTAATGTTTGGATAGTAGGGACTAAACGAAAAATGTCGATCTAAAAATTAATTTTTGAAACTTTACTCTTCTGTATATTTGGTATGCATGTTTCCATGGCCATATAAAATTTTTAAGTTCCCCAGAATTTCAAAATTCGCTTTAGTTTGACTTTTATGTAGGTTCAAAGTTCATATTTATTAATATATGTGTGTAAAATATTTAAAGTAAAACTGTTAGTAACTTTAAAACTGTTAGTTAGATTTGTTCTGATATTAGAGCTAATAAATCTTAGATTTTTAAGTTTTTTTTCTAGAAATTCATTTCTCATCAAAACATTATATACCTGAAAAATCACAAAGGATATCTCAATAACGCTATCTCCCATTTTCCAAAAATGTTGCTTAAATATGAGCCACTGCATGATTTAAAACATATAAAAACAAGTAAGAAGGTATGGTCGGTCAAGCCCGACCGTATAATACCCTATACTAAGTAAATGAGCAAAATCATTTTTCTTTTAAAATTTCAATAATTTATTTTTGTGAATGATTTTCGGAAGAGTGCTATGATGACTAATTATGAATCGCTATGAAATTAGATCATGTTTTTATGTCTATATGAAAGTTATTTGTTATAGTTATTTTAATTTTATGTTTATACCAACATTTTTAAGAGATTTATTATCGTTAAAGATATTTTTTAAAGATATTGTGGGCTTTATATGGGAGCTATGGCTAATTTTGAACCGATCGCCATGAAATTTGGTTGTGTTATTTATGCCTATATGAAGTTATTTATGTTGAATTTTATGTGTATACCAACATTTATAAGAGATTTAAGATCGTTAAAGATATTTTCGGAAATGGGCCTTACATGGGAGCTATGACTAATTATGGACCGATCGCTATAAAATTTAGCTGTGTTATTTATGTCTATATGAAAGTTTATTATGTTGAATTTTATGTGTATACCAAAATTTTTAAGACATTTATGCTCGTTAAAGTGATATTCGGAAATGTGCATTATATGGGAGCTATGACGAATTATGGAGCGATCGTCATGAAATTTGGTTGTGTTATTTGCGTCTATGTGAGAGTTTTTTATGTTGAATTCTATGTGTATACCGACATTTCTAAGAGATTTATGGTTGTTAAAGTGATTTTCGGCAGCGGGCCTTATATGGGAGCTATGACTACTTATGGACCGATCGCCATGAAATTTGGTTGCGTTATTTATGTTTATATTAAAGTTATTTATGTAAAATTTTATGCGTATACCAACATTTTGAAGAGATTTGTGCTCGTTAAAGTGATTTTCTGAAATGAGCCTTATATGGGAGCTCTGACTAATTATGAACAGATCGCCATGAAATTTGGTTGTGTTAGTTATGTCTATATTAAAGTTATTTATGTTGAATTTAATGTGTATACGAACATTTTTAGGAGATTTATGCATATTAAAGTGATTTTCGGAAGCAGGTCTTATATGGGAGATTTGACTAATTATGGACCGATCATAATAAAATTTGGTGACATGAATTTTGTATATATAAAAGTTATTTGGGGCAGAATTTGTGATGATGCCTATATAAATTAAACATTTAATTGAAGACTAATTTCGGGAGTATATTTGTATGGGGGCTAGGTGAAATAATGAACCGATTTCAGCCCGTTTCAATAGGATCCGTCCTTGAGCCGAAAAAATTATATGTACCAAATTGTATTCAAATATCTTCAAAATTGCGACCTGGACTCTGCGCACAAGGTTTAAATGGACAGCCAGCCAGCCGACCAGCCAGACGGACGGACGGACATCGTTTAATCGACTCAGAAACTGATTCTAAGTCAATCGGTATACTTTAAGGTGGGTGTTAGACTAATATTTTTGGGCGTTACATCTGCACAAACGCATTATACCCTCCCCACTATAGTGGTGTAGGGTATACAAATTCAGAATGGGTCCATGGGAGATAATTGAAATATAGGGATACACGCAGAAATAAACAAGTAAGAAAGTATGGTCGGTCAAGGCCGACCATATAATACCCTACACTAAGTAAAAGAACAAAAACATTTTTCTTTTAAAATTTCAATAATTTATATTTTTGAGTAATTTTCGGAAGTGGGCCTTATATGACCAATTATGAACCGATCACCATGAAATTATATCGTGTGATTTATGTCTATATGAAAGTTATTTATGTTGAATTTTGTGTGTATATCAACATTTTTAAGAAATTTATGCACGTTAAAGTGATTTTCGGAAGCGGGTCTATATGAGAGCTATGACTAATTATGGACCGCTCGTAACAAAATTTGGTGACATGAATTTTGTATATATATAACTTATTTGGAGCGGAATTTGTGGAGATACATATATAAATTAAACATTTATGACCGCTAAAGTCCAATTTCGGGAGGACATTTGTATGGGGGCTAGGTGAAATATTGAACCGATTTCATTTTGAAATATCTTCAAAATTGCGACCTGTACTCTGCGCACAAGGTTTACATGGACAGACAACCAGCCAGACGGACGGACGGACATGGTTTAATCGACCCAGAAAGTGATTCTAAGTCAATCGGTATACTTTAAGGTGGGTGTTAGACTAATATTTTTGGGCGTTACAAACATCTGCACAAACGCATTATACACTCCCCACTATGGTGGTGTAGGGTATAAATAGATTTTTATTCTAATAGACACTACATGAGTATTAAAGATGGAAATTTGTATACCCACCATCAAAAAAGATGGGTATTGTCATTCTGTTTGTTACACATCAAAATGTTAGTCACAGACCAATATTAGTATGTATAATATACATTGTATATTCAGGGTCAGTCGTCTGTCTGTTTAAAACATGATAGGGCGCAAATGAAAGGAGCTAGATAAAATTTTGCATAAATTAGTTCCATGTATGTACTCTGAGGTATGGCAAAAATCGGCCAATATTTGATGCTAGGTCCCCCTCAGCAAATGATTTCAATATTGATAATTGTCTAGCAATAATTAATATTGTGATGAATTAGGACATAATATAAAAGTTCATAATTGACCCCGCCCCCCATACTAAGTTTCGGCGCAGTCGAATATAACCACATACATGTTACTATTGTTATGGGCATGGAGACCATTTTGAAATTGGTGGATTACAAAGAAATTTAGACCTTCGAAAATCCATAAAAACAAGGTAAATAAGTGTAACCCTATTATACATGTTCAGATGTATATGTACATGTCTATTACATACATAAATTACAAATGTAGAGATACGAATACAAACATTATAATTGCATACATGTTTATGTTCTCGTGTGTCTTTCATTGATGAATTGTTCTTGCTTGTTGTTTTGTTTTATTATATTCTTCTGTTTGTTTTTGTAATTTGCTTATTACGAATTTAAAAGAGCATTATGACAAGACCACCAACGCCAACACCAACAAAAACAATATATCACTGAAACGTGACATATTTATAACCAAACTTATTGTAAAAAAAAACAAACGGAAAAAAGAGGAAAAATGAAGAAAGCAAAAATGACGAAAAAGTAAACAGAATATACAGCAACATTATGGCAAGGATGTGACCGGAAAAATTTGGTGAATCTTTATTAATGTTTCTCTTTTACCATGCTACACAGTGATGTGGATTTAAAAACATATGATAATAAACATAGAAGTTCTAAACTACATGTCTGAATTACAGGCATTTGTTAATAATTAGGGTAAAGAAATATCGTATACAGGGCTGAGAAAGTTTAGCCATAATGAGAATTAATATTTTCAGAAAATATTGGAAAACATAATTATGAAGATTTGTGTAATATAAACAATCTTATTCATCTCCAATTTATAAAATAATCAGTAATGGCAACTATTTGCACACAAAGCTGACAAGCTGCACCAATAAACTAATCTCGTTAGAAGTTTACTTATCTTTATTAGTCATCCTTAGAGAAGTTTTTTTTAATTGTTTTGTGTATATTGGACCAGCACTCAGAGGATGAACCCATTTCATGCAATTCATTGTGTTGAACCTAGGATAATATGTAATGGGAGGGTGGATAAAGGGAGTAGTGTTTGTGAAACCCCTTCTATAACAACTCGTGTAGTACGATCACGAGAAGTTATCACCATTACTAAAAGTTATAAGTAGGGGGCGGATTTTCATGCATTTATTATTGGAAAATAGGCGCCTAAAATATGCTTCAAAAAAATTTAAATATGACCTAAAAATTTCAACTTGTATTTTTGTGCAGAATCATAAAATAATTAACTTTGGATCACTCAATGCACAATATAGTTCCCATCAGTTAGGACTCTTTAAATTATACTATGAATTACATAGTTAAAGTTTTAAAATTATAATTGTGGTACTGAGTTTTCTCAGCTTTTGTTGATCCATAACTGTCTCAAACATATGGAAATACCTGCACAGAGCCCAGACTTTAATGTAATTGAGCAGCTTTGGGAGGAATCAGCTAGGAGAGTGCATCCAATAAAGTTGAACACGTTAGGTCAGCTAAAAGAGCCCTTACTAGAAGTGCCGGAAATACGATTTTACCAAAACTTGGTAAGATCGATTCCGGAGGGATTAAAGGACATTCTAGATAACAAAGGATCCGCAACTAAATACTGATCGCACAGTTTGGAATACCCATTTTACTTTGTCGGAGCGCAAAAAATTTAAATTGGTTTTTTATTCGTATTTTTTAAATTTAGTTTTTGATATTTCTGGTGTTAGTTACGCCTAGACTAAAAATTTACAATCATAAAATAAAATATACATAGAAGCGTTACTGAGATACAAAAAAAAACTTAAAACTTTTGTCCTAAAAACCTAAGTCTTGCAAATATTTCACATTTATTTACAATTATTAGAGATTGTTTAATTTTCTTTATTAAAATTCATTGAACATTTGAGTTTTTTCGAAAGTCTTTTAAAATATCTTCCGCAAAGCATATCAATATTTTTCACCTTTGTCATCACTTGA
Source organism: Calliphora vicina (assembly GCF_958450345.1). Taxonomy (NCBI): domain Eukaryota; kingdom Metazoa; phylum Arthropoda; class Insecta; order Diptera; family Calliphoridae; genus Calliphora; species Calliphora vicina. Next base: position 120,369,205 of record NC_088780.1, read on the forward strand.
ACCACAGCAGTAACTACTTCTTTATCATGTAATTTTTTGCTGGGAATGTAATAGGGTATTCAATCGATTAACCGTTAATGGGTTAACCGATTAATTTTGGTTGGTTAACTGTTTGAATAATTCGAAATTAACGATTTTCAAATAAAAAATTAACCGAAATTTCTTTTTTTGCACTTTAAGCTATTTTTTTGTAATTCAAATACAAATGTCAAAGTAAATTTACATATTTTTCGAACATCCAAGAAACATTTTTAGTGAGTATAACAACATGATAATAGACCAATTTCGATACATTACTGAAACGAGTATTTTATCAGAACTTATCAAAATTATTAAATGAATTAAAGATCTAAATAAATACAAAAAGAATACAAAGGACCAAAAAATAAAAAAAGAACATATCTCAGTTTTTTTCATGATCAAGTTTTGCCTTTCAAGTTTTAATACACTCACACTTTTTTACTAATACACTAACATTTTAAGAATTGAAACGAACTTACATTCAATTTCTCTTTCAATTTAGTGTTTAAATTTTCAATCATGAAAACAGCTGATTACATTTTTTTGCACAATTTGCACTGAAATTGTTTTCAAGTTGCGTACAGCCTTCGTCACAGCTTTAAATTTTTATAGATTTTGACAAACAGTATATGTAAAAGACTAAAAAGAAAATTATTTATTTTGTGGTTGAATTGTTATGTTTTGTTTGTTTTTTATGTTCTAGTTCATTATATTAATAAAATCCTTAAATAAGTATACAAAATTCGTGGATTTATTTTCAGTTTAAAATTAATATAGAAATTATTCGATTAATCGAATAATGTAAAATTAACCGATTAAATCTAAACGCCGATTAATTATTTGCTCGATTAACCGATTAAACCAGAAACCCGATTAATTGAATGCCCTAGAATGTATACAAAATACATACAGACACCGATATGTATGGGTAATATTTTATTCAAGCACCCTATCAAAATCACTCATACGTAAAACAAGACACTTTAATCCCGTTAAAAAAACAAATGAAATATATTGTAATAAATACAATTATGTATTAAATATACAAATTAAAAATAATTTAATATTACCAAATAATATATTCACCATACACTTTATTCAACTTAAATGTTTTAACTTCTTAAATGCTTACTCGGCCTTCTGTTTTTGATTTTAACATACTGGTGTGTGTCTTATGATAAATAAGTTGTTATAAAAATGCCAAACGGTTAAGTATCACAATATTTTTTTTTAATAAATATTGCTAGATATTCAGGCTAACAATATCAGCAAGTATTTTTAGAAAATTATTTTTTCTCTGCCCGGTGTCACCTAGTGTTGACCCCGCTATAAAATCGCAACTAGCTATATTTTTTTTTATTTTAAACTTATTTATAGTGTAAACTAGACGTATTTTTACTATTTTTAATAAAAACAAATTGTTTCTCCCTTTGGCGAGGGTATGGGAATTGCCGGGTTAAACACTCTCATGTAAATTAAAAAGTAAAAAATGTAAAAACAAAAATAATATAATTTCTGTTAACTGTCATCACTAATAAACGGTTGAACTGCCACAAATTAAATATTACTTATATGTACGTCCACATACACAATTATAAATGTGTGTGTATACTTTCATGTATTCAATATTTAACAACATTAATGATACAAAAATAAAAATTTTTACATGTGTTTTTCATATACATATGTATGTATGTATGTATGTATATTGAGTTCTTGTCATATACATACTAGCTGGTAGGTATGTAAGAAATATTTACCAAAAGTGGATATTGTAAATTTATGGAAATACTCTGAAACTTTTCAGAAAAAAAAATGCCAAACAAAAACTACAACTGAAAGATGTTAAAAATGCTCGTTTATTGCACTGTACACTGGAAGATATTTTTAGTAAATTGGAAGAAAATTTAATATAATATTTCTGTGTCAACATGATACGACAGACTTCATCACCAGTGAATGAGTGTCGAATATATTCCTAAACACCGTTACACAATAACAATTTAAAGACCTTAGTTTTGAGCTGTAAAATTGATTTGACTTCTGTGGTACAACAAATTTACATTTTTTCATAGTGATACACAGTGGGGCAGAATCAAAATTTTTTGGAAATAAATCTGGGATTTCTAAACGGCTGGTCCGAGTGCAATATTTTTGAAGGACGGAGATTTAAAGTATTATAAGTCAAAGGAATTCCTAAAAATTTAAGCAAAAATCCCGAAAATGGTATTTTTTATAATTTTGCCCATAATATCCACATTTCCTTTGGGGCTGGGAAAATACTTCGGAGATAAATAGGGAACACATCAGGGTTTCCAAAGCTGCTTCCTGTTTTCTGATACCAGCTTTGGGATTTTAGGAGATGTGGACCAAATTTGAAATTTTGATAAAAAAATAGGTGAAATTCCGAAGGGCGACATATTCGAAAAATTAGACATGTTTTTTATACCAAAATATTCTCCATAAAGATAGATACCTTACAGAAAAATATAAACTTGTTGTATGTTCTTAAAGAAAGTTTTTTTTTAATAAAAAAAGAGGGTGATATTCTCCTCGTATATACACAACCTCTGCCACACAAATTTCGTGGACGACTCCAACTGTATCCCAAAATGTACAGCTCTGACAATATGTTCTGTGACCTGGAAAACCTTCATAATTGTCCAGCTGCCATTGACCGACTAATCATCTAATAGGTACCCAATTAAGTTTATTAATACATACATGTGAGACTCCTTGTTTTTAAATTTTTATTGTATTAACTTATTAAAGCTTTCCATAACTTTCGAGTGTAACAATACAAAATGTATAATATTAAATGCCACGATACCATTCCTGCCAAGTAACAGAAAAATGACAAGTAAAAAAAAACATGAACATCCGTAGCAAAAACAAAATGCAACAGCAACTATAATAACTCAACAACGTCACTGATGCCTGTGAAGGATAATATTTTTCAACTTGAATTGAAAGCATAAGATAATTGCATAGCCCTGCATACTTGGAACATCCACTATGGCAAACATTTGTACATGAGTTTAACTATATACACCTCCAAACATATTAAATATAGCCATTTTAATTAACAATAAATTAATCGTCATGGTTTCAATTTCTTGTTACGAAATACGTACATATTTGTTACAATGTCACAGAATAATGTAAGAGTACTTGTAAAACTTTCAAACTTTACTTAAGTGTATTTAAAATGTTTACAAATCATCTTAGGATTTTTTTTTCTTTTTCGTTTGTTTAAAAAGTTGTATGTTCATCGTAAAAATTATGCCTCAGGCCATACAGTCTCGATCAAAATAATAGCACCACGGCCAACCGTGACAGATTTTTCTCTTATAGTAAAACAATATATGTATGTATGTATATTCTGTAATTATACGTACATTAGGGACATAACTATTGACATCTTTTGCAAATATGCAAATTGGCATAGCATAGTCGAATAGAGCATTAAAAAATATGAAAAACCACGGTATTATTTTATCGCGGTTGTTAAAAAGTTCACGCACCAAACGCAATAAAGTTTTTCTTAAATATTTTCAATTATTTTGAAATACAATATATTTTATATTAATAATTACTGCTGACATACTTCAAAAAATAATTTTTAAAGAAGGAAGTATCCCGCACCCTTGCAAAAAAAAAATATGAAATTATTTATAGAATTTTTCAGAGATAAATAAATCAGTTTGCCCTTTAAATGTTGTAATAAGCTCTAAATACTTTCACATAAGTAGTAACATTTTAGTGTTTTCTCCTATTCAAATCATCTTGAAAAAAGGTTTCAAGGGTTTTTGTTTTTTCAGTCGTGGTTGTCATTATCGTGGAATTGCCCATATGTACTGATATTCACAAAATCAAATAGTTTGATTTTTGGATCTGTGTAAAATTTTGGTTCATTATCAATATTTGTTAGGTATTTAAGAAGGTTAATGTATATTTCGAATGTGGTCCATAGATGGGATCTATGACCAATTATGAGCCGATCTGCATAAAATTCGGTGCATCGATTTTCTCTTATATGGAAATTATTTATGTCGCATTTTTATCTGATAACGGTACTTTTGAGTGATTTATGCTTCGGAAGAGGATTATACCAGGAAAAAATTTGTATAAGGGCTAGAAGAAATCATTCACATATTCTTACCATTTGCAACACAGTTTGTCCTTTTATCATATGAACAACGAATGAAAGATTTTATGGTATTCTCTGCAATGGATTTACCAACAACAACAAAAAATATGTGAAAATTATGAACATTTTTGGAGGTTGTCTTACATTTTAATCCATAACTCTGGTTCCACCGCTTCGATTTTGCGGATTTTCAATACCAAACTGTTTAGAAAAATTAATAAACATTTTGGTATTAATATCATTCATATGACTTATGTATTTTGGATGTGAGAGTGTTTTACACAGACAGACGGATAGACTGACATATGTAGCTCAATCGACTTAGAACTTCTCAAGGATCAATAATAATACTTATGCACTTTACTGGGTATTCGATGAATATTTCTCAATGTTCCAGATGGAATGACAAACTTATATACATATACCCTCATTCACTCAAATATTCGACATATTCTAAAAACCGGTTTTCGAATAATTCGAAAAAGCGTAATTTTTAAAAAACGGTTTTCGGTGTTTTCTATCAAAAACCGGTTCAAATAACCGGTTTTTAGCCTTTTTTGTCAATTTAAGAATTGAGGTATATTAAATTATTTGTATACCCTTCACCATGAGTGGCAAGGGTATATATAAGTTTGTCATTCCGTTTGTAATTTGTACATTTTTCATTTGTGACCCCACAAAGTATATATATTCTGGATCGTTATAGATAGCGAAGTCGATATAGCCATGTCCGTCTGTCCGTCTGTATGTTGAAATCAACTTTCCGTGGCCCCCAAATAACTTACAAACATGATTGATACATCAATATATCGGGAATTCTTCCGGCTCGACAAAATCGGCCCACACATGGCTGAGATATGCCCTATTTTTGATCTATATCTGTACTGCTAAGTCACTAATATAGACAATATGGATATCTAATGATAGATAGATATTTCAAAGTCCATTGCAACGATGTATATAAGGCTATAGTATGATGGAGCTACAATGGGTCAAAATCGGGAAATATATTTTTTTGAATTTTTTTTCATCAAAAAAATTTTTTTTTGTCATAAATTCTTTTTCTCGAAATTTTTTTTTAAAAATTAAAAAAAAAAATTTGGAAAAACAATTTAAAAAAATTAATTTTGTTTAAATAAAAATATTTTTAAGTATAATTTTGTATTAAAAGTAATATCATAAAATCTTAAAATAAATTTTAAAAAATATTCGATTTTGTCGAATAATTCGAGACAAAAAAACCGGTTTGTCAAATAACTCGAAAACCGTCCTTTTGTAAAAACCGGTTTAAAAAAACCGGAAAATTGGAAAAAAAGAACCGGTTTTTCGAATTATTCGAAAACCCGTTTGACAACTCTATGTTGGTGGAGGGTATAAAAAACACAAATTAATTTAACAGTTTTTACGTAATATTATTATATAACAATATGAATGTCGTGGTGCAATTCTTTTGACCGCAGCTGTACGTAGAGAAAATTTTGCCGGAAATAAAATCTAATCTATAAATACTGTAACAAGTGTATAAGTAATTTGAATATGTTTTTATGACCAAATATCAGGTAGGCGCAATAAGGATTACACATTGTTGTAGCAGTATTAAAATTCAGAAATCGGATAGAATTTTTAATTTATAATAAAGTCAGTTTAAATATACGACTTTCCTTTCAAGACAGACAAACCGACGGACATAGTCTTTAAGTTTCCAAAATATAATTATTACGATTCAGCAAAAATGATTTTTTTCTTGTGAAATATGCAAAGTCTTACTTTTCAAGCTTTTTGTTTAAAAAACTTGTCATGTCTTGTGAGTACAGTTACATTTAACCTCAGAGTACTGAAATTATATAATAATTATAATTAAAGTGTGTTTTAACGGAGTCGCGTCAACTATTCTTGTAAACAAATTCTTACTGTTTTAGTTCTTCCAAAATATAGAGAACAGCCCTGTATATAGCACATTACTGTTAGCAAAATATGTCTATGAGTGTGTCACTGAGAGAGAATACGATTTTTGTTTAAATAAAGTGAAGTAATGCACTTAATTTTTACAACTGTTATATTTAACACACACTTTTCCCGCAACATCAAGTTCACAAACACACATAAGCTTACATCCTATACACTCCCACATTACGATGATTTGCTGTAGCCCAGAGGATCGTTAAGTTTCAGCAATATTTTAGTACTTGTAATCGCACATACGCACATACATTCCAAAACATGCTTCAACATTCTAGCAAATACTTTTCCCAAATGTATGAGAAATGATAATGATTTTTATTTGAAGAAAAATATATTACCGGTAGGAAATTTACGTACAGTTCCTAAATACATAAGTCTTCATTTTAAGCTATCTGAAATGCAATCGATTCTGTTCTGTGAGGGTTAAATGAGTTTTGATGATATTTGACCGCATGTGTTTCCCACTCATAATAAATGAAATCCAGAATGGTCCTGGAATTCTTCCGTCCATATGACGATCAAACGAGCTTAGATTGTGGTATTTCTTTTTAAGGACCCTCTTATCGAACAAATTAGTTTAGCCCACTCCCATTGATCATTTGGTTTCCACGAATACCCTCGTGTCCCAGAAACCCAACTATTTTAGAGTGACACGTGACAATTTTTGTTTAAGCTAAATAATGAAGAGGAGAAAATCGAATCGTTAACTTAGTGTGAAAACGTTCTATGTCCCTTTTCACAAATTTTACCATAGAAACAAAAACGTTCTAAAGTCCTTGGTTTTGAAAATTGTTGAAATCTATCAATATGGATTCATTATTTATTTGGTATGATTCATAATTATATATAAGAAGAGCGCTGTCGACTTATAGATTTTTTTTGTGACTTAGCACATTTTCTATTCCTTTTTTTTCTAATAACTTTTGTCTTTATTTTCATCGTTTTAACCATGTTATTTCTTTTATACATATGGGCAATTCCACAAGAATGACAACCACGACTAAAAAACCAAAACCCTTGAATCTTTATTTCAAGATGATTTGAATATGAGAAAACACTAAAATGTTGCTATGTGAAAGAATTTAGAGCTTATTACAAAATTTTAAGGGCAAAAATAATGAACTGACTCGAGATTTTGGACAACAATGTTTCGAAAGAACGTATAATTTTTTTAAAATATAGTACCCTCTGAATAGAACATACTCAGTTACTCAGTTACTCTTATTTTTGCAAAATCTATTCCATTCTATAGGAGTACAAATGTCACGTACGATGACATGGAATTACCCATATGCATCCATATACGTTTTGAGTGTGTCGATACCATCCACGTTAATAATATTATTCGATGGTTTTACCAAATTACAAGCCAGGCTAGCCTGGATCCCAAGACCCCATTCCTTTTAAATTTTCTCTAGATTGAAGTCTTACTTATCCTTCTCTGATTATTTCGACTCCACTAGAGGTTAATATACCTTTTTTATCCCTGCAAATTGATCATACAGGGTCAACTCTATGATTTCGCATAAAGTATAAGACAATTAGGTTAATAGGGAACACAACCTATTCATTAAATACGACTTACCCCCACACAAAGAAAACAGATTCGTAATAGCAACCGAATTTGTTGCCAATCGAATGATTCTGCCTTGGTGACCGAATTTTACAGTTGTGGCTATAAAATTTTAGAAGTGGTAACAAAAGTTTGGTTGCTTCAACCGAAATTCTTCTTTACCCACTGATTTTCTGTTGATAGAATCGAAAAATTCTATATGTGCAACCGAATCATTTGATTGGTAACAAATTCGGTTGCTATTACGAATCTGTTTTCTCTGCGCATTATCACAATGTATAGTTATGTTTTTACCTAAAGTAACAGACAGTTTTCATACAAACATTATTTTAACTAACGGTTAACATGTAACCAGACATCCAGAGAAGAAATAAACCTTTACTTGTTCTGACTATGTAGCGTCTAGAGCTAAATCAAAAATCTATATCACACATTTAACAAGCCTATATCACAAGCCTAACTCCCCTTTGTTCCAACTATTAAAACATTCACCATATTTCACATCCATTTAAACATGAATGGTATTCAAAATCACTTCTTTAAATCTCCCAACTACTTATTTCCTATCGACTTGTATTCATTCTTTATGCAATTAATAGTATAATCATCTTAGAACGTAAAAAATAAAATAACAAGAAGAAAAAAGTCCCCAACTTCTTAGTTGTAAGTAAACTTTTATACACTTACATACAAATTCAAATACAAATGAATGGAATAGAATAGAATAGGAAAAAAGAAGACCCAAGACTTTGGAAAACATTAAATTTGTTACACAAGTATTACAAAAGGAATACCAAACAAAAGTAGAAGTAAAAAAAGTTTTGTGTTACTTTAGTAACTATGTAAATAGTTAGTTGTATATGATATGAAATATACAGTGACATGTATAAATGAGGGACTGTAGAATAATTCTTCTGTACTAGGGTGTGACAATAAGTCCGTGACTTTTTGAATTTCCCGGCACTTCACTGAACAGCCAACACTGCTACTTCCAACTGGCATCTGTCAGTTGACTCCAGTCAAAATTTGAACAAGCTCCATCATTTGTTTGTGTTTGACAACCATCCATTGATAGCAGACTACCTCGTGACGTAAGGAGAAATTGGAAAAAAACTGAATATTATCTGCAGAATTTCGTTGTGGCCGTACAATTAGGGAAGATGCCAAACGTTCTGGACATCTAGCTGAGGCCTCTACACCCTACACAATTGAACAAATTCACGATATGGTATTGGCCGATCGGAGACTGAAAGCGCTTGAGATTGTGAAAGCCATAGGCATTCCACATGGCTCAGTGGTTTCAATATTGAATGATCACTTGGGTATGAGAAAGCTTTCCGCAAGATGGTTGCCGCGTTTGCTCACAATTGGGTGCACAAAAAGGTACACACATGTTCAGTTTCCATGGCAAAAATCCATGAATTAGATTTAGCCCCAAGTGACTTTTTCTTGTTTCCAAATCTGAAGAAATATCTCGTTTTAACCTTATTATTGGTCGATCGGAGATTGAAAGTGTGATAAATTGAAGAAGCCATAGACATCTCACACATGTGAAGTTACCATTGCAAAAATTCATGAATTAGGCTCCCTCTTCCTCCCTATTCTCCAAATTTAGCCAAGAGTGATTATTTCTTGTTTCAAAGCCTGAAGAAAAGTCTCGGCGGAAAGAGATTTGACTGCAACGATGAAATCATCTCACCTCTACAAATCTTATTTTTTGAAAGGGATAAACAAACTGCAGAAACGTTGAGCACAAAGTGCATAGAGCTCAAAGTTGAAAAATAAAATGTTTTTTTTATCCAAAAACCCACCCTCGTATATATGTAAGTTGGGATTTAGCAGTGCAGTTAGTTAGTACATACTAGGGTATTCGAATTATTTGATTTTTCTCTTGTTCGAATAAAACGAATAATTCGAATAAGAGATTTTAACTTTTTCGAATAATTCGATCACACGTTTAAAATTAATCGAATTATTCGAATAATTTAAATTTTTTTAAAAAAGTAAATAATGATGTTTTGATGTCGGTTTTTTAATATTTTATTGTTAAAGAAAAACAAAAATAACGTTAAAGTTAACAATTCAAGTATTGATAATGTTAAAAACATTCGAAAACAAAGTCCATTATTAAATTTTCAAAGAAATATTCTGATCAGATTAACTGCCGAACAATCTACAAGACAATTGACTAGTAAACCCTTTAGTTTCCGCTTTAAAAAATTTGAGCTAGTTGGATATGATACTGAATTCAAATACAATATAAACGTATTAAGAACTTTTTTATGTCGTTCATTAATTCGGGGTTTAAATTGAGTAAATACTTCTTTAGTAAATTAATTATTCACTTTTTCTAAATTATTTATAACAAATTGCTCTATTAACGTTGCCGAATCTTTGTTTAATAAAATGGTTTTGGGAAATTACACAATAAAGGGAATCTGTCCAAAGTTTGATATCATTGTCAGTGAACGTGACTAATTTGAAGTCAGGCAGTGCATGATTGACGCATTTACAAATACGCAAACAGTTTATTACCATGTTAGACAAAGGTGTTCAACAATGTTCAAAATCATGTATAAGACGAACTCCATGATATTCTTGCAACAAAGCGTTAGTTTGCAATATTTGTGTTTATCATACGATTTATTAAAAATTTTGCAACATGGTTAATAACATCACTTATATACATATAAGATCATGGCCTTCATCTATTTCAATGTAATCATTATAAATGTCATCCACAATATCACTTTCGACCGTTTCAAAATCACATTATCCATCACATTCAACTCCAATTTAATCTAAGTTAATATTTTGATTATTAATTGCGATTCTTGTAATATTTCCCCAGCTAAATAACAAATATTTTAATCCGTATCTTTTGATTACATTGGTTGAAGTCCTAAGTTATAAATTTTTAAAGATTTGTTTATTCGTTTTATTCGATTATTCTACATAAAATTGTTCGAATTATTCGTTATTCGAAAATGGTCATTTTTAAATTGTTCGAATAATTATTCGTAAGAAATTATTCGATTAATCGAACGATCATTTGTCGAATGAATACCCTAGTACATACACTAAAATCTTTACGATATTATGTATATTTTTCTCTCACAACTCAATTGTCTGTATACTCTTCTGAAAGAAATGTTTGTCCAACTTTTAAACGCTTTTACTGTACATTTACTTACAACATATTTTCATATAAAACATGTCGTACTTACAAATTCTCTGACACATGAAAACGCACCAAAACACACCTTAACTAAGTATTACTTACAACTAACTGCTCATACTTGATTCAGAGCAAAGTATTTTGTAGGAAAAAGTTGACAATAAAATACAACACTGGTTTAAGTTTATGAGACATAGCGAACGAAACAAAAAATAGAAAAACGTTTTGTTCTGCATTTTCGTTGAATTAGACTTGCGGAGATTTTCCACAACATTTTTATGACATTTCTATGTGACTGTAAGGGGGAGGGAGGGAATTTTTACCAACTAAAACACAAGTAGAACAAGTAAGAGTGTTATATTCGGCTGTGCCGAATTTTGTATAACCACCATCAATAAGTGACAATAAAATATTTTTCTGATATTGGAGTTATATGGGGAGTAGGGTCAATTATGGGCTGATCCTCACAAAAGTTGGAAAAAAGATTTAGTTTCATATAGAACTTATTTATGACCAATTGCTTCACGATATAAATTATTACACGTCAATTATGAATGTTCAAGTCATTTTCTGAGGGTGTCCTTGTATGAGGACTAGGGACAAATTTTGCCAGATTTTCGCCATACTTTACAGTATAATTTCAGAGTAACTGGATCTAAGTTGTTCCAAATTTCTATCAGGATTGCCGCATAATCAACATATTTATGATTGCTCAAACAGTATTCCGGGGGGACATTTTTATGGGGTCTAGGTGAAATCTTAAACCGATATTGCCCATTTTCAATACCAAAGAAACCCTATCAACTCAGAGTATTAGCCAGCTAATTTCATTTGGGCCCTATAGTGTTTTCAACAGACGGACATAGCTATATCATCTTAGAATTTTATAAAGACCTAGAATATACATACTTCTGTGGGTCTATGATAAATATTTCTATGTGTTACAAACGGAATGACAAAATCTGTATACTGTCTGATGGTGGGCATAAAAATAACAATCGTTGAAGACAGGCTTTATGGAAATGTACACAAGGGGAATTTGCACACTTGTAAAAAGTATTCACAAGGTATTAACGCAGTAAATCTTTCTAGAATCTAAGACTATAAATTATGATTAAATAAAGTAGTTTATAAAAGATCTGAGTTAAAATAACCAAACTTGGGCGTTGCCAATTAATTTTCAATTACCAATTACATTGCATGTAATAGGATATCTCGAAATTAAGTGCTTAATTTTTGTATTTCATATAAATTAGTTTATAGTGTTGAAAATGGGATTCTAAGAATGTCATAAGATAAAGTTTACATGTCTGGCAATAACGACGAGAAAGTCAATCAATAATTTATTCCTTTTTTCCGGTACTTATTTCTTTTCGTGTTTCAAACATTGTATGTTTTACAGTGCAACAGACTTGTAGCAAACAAAGATTTGTTAATTTGTTTACCGATATAAGCAAGTTTGTTGAATAAAGAATGAGAACTTTAGTATGTATTATTTTATTTTTTTTTAATGGAATGTGTGCCAAAAGTTTGTCATAAGTTTGTCATCAAGCAAATGTTCGTATCTGTTAGAGAGATAAAGTTTTAATAATCCAAAATATGCTTTAGGGGCAACATTTTTGCAAGTAGAAGTAAAATAAATGGTTTTAAAATATTTTTCTTTAAGTTTTTTATCAAAGTTTTTAAACAATTTGGATTAATTGATAAACTCAATTGTTAGTAATCTTAAGTAATACCAAATGTTTTTAGGAATAAATAAATTAAAAATAAAATTCAAAGCAATATGCAAAGTTTAGTGCTGCTGTGGTATTCAGGAACGAAGACGTTCAGTAGAATGTGCCAATTATAAATAAATTTTGGGAAAACAATTTATTGGGTAGAAATGTAGAGAAGTAAATGGGGTAGGAAAAGTTGCACGATGTTCCATGGCTTGCGATTGTAGGGGATTTTTCATGTTTTGCTTTTTACAAAATAAGTAGTTGTCATTCTATGGGGAGGACTTGAATCAGTTACGGTTCGAAATGGTCAATTATGGACCGATCCTCATAAAAGTTGGTAGAATGATTTTGGTTCATATAAAACTTATGTATGTCCAATTTCGTCATGATATTAATTACACGGTGCTACGATGGAAAAAACCTGTAAAACGACCTAGCGCGGGTTATAGGTCTTTCTGAGTACATTACAAATTGTGTCAAAAAATTTCAGAAAAACCCTCAAATTCAGAAGTTATTCTAAAAAAAAACAGTTTTCTGTGATGTTCGTGAACTTATCGACCTGTAACTCAGTTAGTTTTTGTCCGATTTAAATTTTTTTAACATGTTTGAAAAGAAAACTGATTACGATTTAAAATGACATGCATTTATTGATACATATGTAAGTTATAAGTATTGTTTTTGTTAAGAATATCTAAAAACAAACAATATTTATCAACTTTTTTGATTTTAGTCGCTTTTCATTGATTATTTTGATATGAAAGCTTATAAAAATGTAGAAAGAAAATTTTGTTCTTAACAAGACATGGTTTTAATTTTTCAAATCAGATGAAAACTGTAGAAGTTCTTCAACTTTTCATTAATACCTTTTTTAGTATTTTCTTCCCCAGCGCATATGAATAAAAAAAAACGAAAACTATACAAAAAAAATATTTGTAAAATTTTTAATTTACAAGGTAAATTTGTTTGAACTTTTTACGAAAAAGTTTAATAACTTTTGCAATTATAAACCTCTAATAAGTAATGTCACGTTTTTGTCTATAAAATTGTATTTAAAAACCTGTGCAAAAAAAAATTTGGTTTCATAGAAAAAATTTAAAATAACTATTGTTAAATTTGAAAAATTACGAAAAAAATAAAAAAAAATTGTAAACGTTTTATAAAAACTTGAACAATTTCTTGAAATATAGATTTTATGCCTACATATTAGGGTATTCAAATTATTCGATTTTTTTCTTGTTCGAATAAAACGAATAATTCGAGGTTTTAACTTGTTCGAATAATTCGATCACACGTTTAAAATTAATTAATTAATTATTCGAATAATTTTAATTTTTTTAAAATAGTAAAGAATGAAGTTTTGATGTCGGTTTTTAATATGTTATTGTTAAAGAAAAACAAAAAATAACGTTAAAGTTAACAATTCAAGTATTGATAATGTTAAAAAACATTCGAAAACAAAGTCCATCATTAAATTTCCAACAGAAATATTCTGATCAGATTAACTCCCGAACAATCTACAAAATAATTGACTAGCAAACACTTTAGTTTCCGTTTTGGAGCTAGCTTTAAAATATTTGAGCGAGTTGGACATGATCCTGAATTCCAGTAGAATATAAACGTATTAAAGTGGTCTTGGGGAATTACACAATAAAGGGACTCTGTCCAAAGTTTGATATCATTGTCAGTGAACGTGGCTAATTTGAAGCATGATTGAAGCATTTACAAAAACGCAAAAAGTTTATTACCATGTTAGACAAAGATGTTCAAAATTATGTATAAGACGAACCGCTTTTCTTGCAACAAAACGTTAGTTTGCAATATTTGTGTTTATCATTCGATTTATTAAATATTTTGCAACACTTACGTACGCGGTTAATAACATCATTTATATACATATATTTTAAGATCATGGCCATCACCTATTTCAATGAAAATCACATTCTCCATCACATTCAACTCCACTTTAATCTAAGTTAAAATTTTGATTATTAATTGCGATTCTTCTAATATTTCGCCAGCTAAATAACAAATATTTTATTCCGTACCTTTTATTTTCATTGGTTCAAGTCCTAAGTTAAAAATTTTGAAAGATTTGTTTTTAGAATTGTAACTTCTTGCAGTAATATTTATATATTTATAGAAGGAGCTATCGAAACACTCATCTACAGTGATCGAAAGTCCCTTTGTTAGACTTGGGTAGTTCATGAACGAACTAGTTCAATTGAACGATTCCATTATTTGAACTAATTCAAATCATATGCTCACTTAGTTCAGTATTGAACTATGAACTAAAATGGTTCATATGTGCGCTCTTAACTTAATGCGTGTTTTCGTTGCTTTTCCTACTACTTTTTATAAGAATTCTGACATAATGCCGAACAAATAAGGATCATAATGGATAGATTGTCAGTATTATACGGCAACTGACAGCAAATAAAAAACCCAAGGAGCATTTTAGCTCTAGTATCATATCTGTTGTTTTAGTTCAGAACAGAGAGACATTTTTAATATTTTATTATAAGACATGTATTACTCGTTTCTTGTATTATAAATATGTAGTTCAAAAGTCAAAAAGAGCGATTGAACTATAAGAGCTACCTAGTTCATTTTTGAACTATGAACTAAAATGAGCGATCATTGAAATGAACTAATAAGCACAAGTCTAGCCTTCGTCTTTAGTTATTTGTCGAATTTCAGAAACAATACAATTTTTGTGAGTCATTATTACTTATTTAAATTTGAAATTATGGAAAATTGTAAGCAATTTAATAAATTTAAATATATGTATATGAACATTTATTCGTTTTATTCGATTATTCTACATAAAGTTGTTCGAATTATTCGTTATTTGAAAGTGGCCATTTTTAAATTGTTCGAATAATTATTCGTAAGAAATTATTCGATTAAACGAACGATCATTAGTCGAATGAATACCCTACTACATATGTCTATCCATAATTGATTAAAATTTTGAAATCGGTCTAAAAAACACAGTTTTTTCAAAATTACTCAAAATTTTGAGGGTGTTTCAAAATCTTTGAAAACGGTTTTACTATGTCCTCATCTAGGCCTATAACCCCCATTAGCTCGCTTTTCAAGTTCTGACAAAAAGTGTCATTTTGTAGCAGAGTGTTATTATAAGACAGTTATGAATGTTCAAGACATTTTCTGAGGGTGTCCTTGTATGGGGACTAGGGACATACTTTACAGTATATTTTCAGAGTACTTGGATCTAATTTTGTGCAAAATTTTAATTCAACATATTTATATGGCTGCTCAAACATTATTCCGGGGGCACAATTGTATGGGAGCTAGGAGAAATTATAAACCAATATTGCTCATTTTAATCATCTTATCAATAGAGATTATTTGTGGAACATTTCAGACGGCTAGCTCTTTTCATGATTTCAGCAGATAGATGAACGGACGTCTTAGATCGTCTTAGAATATTATGAGGACCCAGGATATACAATACCTTTTGGCTGTAGTTTCGATATATTTGTGATTGTGTGTATAAAAATTGCTTAAACAACAGCAACAAATGGAGGTAGTTGTGGGGTTGCAAATGAAAAAAGTGAAAATTACAAACGGAATGACAACCCTGACACTCATGGTGAAGTCTATAAAAACAAATGAAGTTATGAGTACAATATGCAGAAATATGCTATAATAATATGATGTAAAACGCAAAATATGCACTAACGAATCGATGCCAAAAATGAACTGAAACAGCAAAAAGTATGAAATTGCATATCTTTAATTGTACTGCTGATAATTATGTATCAAATATCCAACTAATGTGAAGCAAATAGACTGCTTAGCCATTTACCCTTTAATAATTATACTTTATTCCTTCCAATTTGACAATTAATTTCCAAAAGAACATATCGTAATACCTGTAATTTAAAACCATCTCCTAATAAATGTTAAGTGAACCTTCTAACATTTGTGTCCTTTAAATAAAATTGATTGTCACTTGACGCGTTTTTTCTTTCAAAATAATTTTCTGTATGACGTAACAATGAACCCAACAACAATAAATTACGTTTTTTGATTTTGTAACACAATAAAGAAAATCCTTCACAGTTTAAGAACTTTGTAGATTTATTTATTTTATTATTCTTTCCATTTTATTTATTTTCAGATTTAAATCACGCATGGTTCGCTGTTTGGCATCATTCACTTATATAATACGTCAGATATGTTCACTCGGTGTCACGGTCTATACACCCAGTGTGGCGCTGTCGACGGTGATTGGAATACCGTATTGGGCATCCATTTGTTGTATGACAACAATATGTGTATTTTTCTCAATCAAGGTAGGTTGACAAAATAAAAATACATATGTTTGTACATATTTTGTATTATAATTTTCTTGAAATAGATGATAACATTTGATGCTCCATAAATCTTATTGTTTTTTTTCACTTTTTCGTTCTCTTTATTTTTAGGGTGGTCTTAAGGCAGCTATAAATGCTGATGTTATTCAAACTATCACCGTCATTATTGTCTCCATAGCCATCATTATTAAAGGTACCATATTTAGTGGTGGTGCGAAACGAGTTTACGATATAAATCGTAATGATGGTAAGTGTACTTACTCACAAACAGAAATGTTAAACAGAAAACAAACAAAAAAAAACGCGAAATGATTTAGTACGTATTTTCGTTGTGTTATGCTAGGGCATGGTGGATAATGATTTGCTTAGGTAAATATACTTTTGATTGTACGAGTTTCTAACAATCTGCCTTATTCTGTAAACGGTTTATAAAATTTTATTTATCTTCATTGTTGAGATTTTTAGCAATTTTTAGCTAAAATAATTCTATGCATGAAATGGTAAATATTTTTTATACAAAATGTCACTGATTTCCACAATAGAGCAGAATAATTAATGTTGGTAAATGTTTTCCATGTGAACGCATAAATACTCATTTAATTTCGCTATTGCAATTGAGTTATGAAAAATGCGTTGACATTTCTATGTAATCTGAAATCCTTTGGCTATTATTTCTATTGTATGTATTTACTAGTTTCATATTTACTGTTTAACGATAATGCGACCAGCTACAAAACACAAGTGGAAATTGTTTAAAAGACTTTATACTGGAAAAAAAGTGTAACCTTCATCAATAAAATTTTTTGTGGAAAAATATTTTGGTGAACAAACATTATTTTTTAAAGAAATGTAACTTTTGAAAAATTGTTTGAAAAATAGTTGAAAAAGTCACGGTTTTGTGCTTCTATCTCAGCCATGTAAACTTATAAACAGTTAGTCCGGTTTGAATTAAATTTCACATGCTCAAAGAGGAAGTGTTGTCAAGTTTAAGTTTTGAATTTGGACCTCATGGGCCCACCAGAGACACGACCAGTGGTCCCCATAGTAGGAGCCCTCGGGTATGTTAAACTTTAAAAATTATACTATTAAATAATAATAATAAATAATAAATTAGCTCTTATAGCTTAGGAGATAATAGCATTTGAAAATTGAATTTTCAACATTTTTACCCACCCTACTCCAGTTTTTTGATAACGCAGGTCCAAATATTTTCCGATTTTCTCCATTTTTTCTTTTATTGAACTAACAACAAATGTATATGTTAAATAATTAAAAATCGAGACTGAGTCCAAAGTTATATGCATTTAAATTTAAAAAAATTAAAAACAAATATTTCAAATGAAAAAAAAAATTGAAAATTTTTGATAGCGAGCGCCTTTTGTTATGTAAAGTTCAACTTTAAGGCAAATAAATATTTTTTTTCGGAAGATTGAAGAAAGAGCTATCTAAGCTTTATTTTAAGGAAAAAAAAGGCCCATTTTAAAAAAAAATCAAAAAAGTTTTTGATTTCGGAAAAAAAATATAAAATTTTTTTTTTAAATATTTTTTTTCGGAAGATTGAAGAAAGAGCTATCTAAGCTATTTGGGACACATTTTGCTAAGAACAATACAACATTTTTAAATTTCAAAAAAGGGCATAAAACTTGCATTTTAATGTTTTTACCGGCCATCCGACTTCGAGGTGTCATTTATTAATAAACTGTGTTTGCACAATATGATAGATATTCAAAAATTCAGCGAATATCACTTGAAAACAACATACATTTACGAAAAATGTGACCAGTCTAGTGCTAATGTTTTTGTAAGTTTCAAAGCATATTTTTTACCCTTTCAGGACTACTGGGATAATACGTCCCAGCAATTCTCAAATGAAATTTATTATCTAAGTAACATGTAAACCATGTTTAGAAGTTCATTATAATATTTGAATAAAAACATAACGGTACAGTCAGCGTATTCAGGCAGCTTGAAAATGAATTTCACAACATTGTTGAATTTGAGCAGTTTGGAAGTCGGCCGCACAGTATAGAAAAAAATATAGAGGTAAATAAATCTATAACTTCTAAAAGCTTAGTCCAATTTGAATGAAATTTGACATGCGCAAAGAGGAAGTCTTGTCGAGTTCAAGTTTTGACCCACCAGGGACGCGGCCAGGGGATCCCAAAATAGGTCACTTTGGGATCCCCTCGCTTGAATTCCGATTTCAAAAAAATTACAAATAAAGAATCTCCTCGCCAAGCACTAAAAAAACCCTATCGTATCTATCAATTATCTCTGGTAGCTTAGGAGATATTCGTATTTGAAAATAAATTTTTTTAAAATTTTTAACCACCTTGCTCCAGTTTTTTGATATGAGAGGATCCAAATATTTCCCGAATTTCTCCATTTTTATTTTATTACCAAGTGAAGACCAGTATGCTCTACTGGCATACTGGTCTTCACTTGGTATCGAAAAGTGTACAAAGATGATATGCTCAGGCAGCAACAACGCTTTGTGTTACAAGTGTTTTGGACCATTCCACAAATTAAATCCCTAATTACATTTATAAAATGCTATAAATAAACAAATAAATGTGTACTTTCATCTGATGTTTTTTTAATTTTTTTAATTTCGAATCACCCATCAAGAACACTGATTGGGATTATATGTCCCACGAAAAATATGTCCCAGGATAAATGGACGATTTCAGGATTTCTGAGTATGCAGAACATAATATTTTTTTCCTCATCTTTTAGAATATGCACAAATTTCTACCATATATATTTTGGTTATCACAATAAAACTCCGTCCCGAAAGGGTTAAATGTTTAAAATTTAAGTGATCATAACGTAAGAAGAGGAAGATTAGTAAACTAACTGTTTTCCTATGGTCTACCGATATGTGTCACTGATTTTGTTCATTTCTAAACTCAAAAGAAATACAAGCCATCTGAAATCAGTTTCTATAATTCTTCAAAAAATTGTATTTTCCTCATTACCTATAAATCGGCCACATTATTCACATGTTGTCATTTTCATCAGTGTAAAAACCTTTACATTTTAACATGCTAATTTTAGTGGACAAATGATGAATGGATGCATGTGCGGTAATACAAAAACAAAATATTTCACAAAAATCTATTTCTCTTGAATTCCATTAAATGCATTTAAATAGCTTATGGCAAACGCTGCTTTATTTGTCACTCCTCTAGTTTTTCTCTTCTTATTCCATAGTCAAATTATAATGACACAATGGCCAAAATTGTTATACATACATACATATATCTAAGTACTTACTTATAAATGTTCATTTAACAGGCCAGAAAAATTTGAAATGTAATCTCACTTATGTAAGTATGTATATAGAGGTCAACTTCAGAATAATAAACCTCAGTCAGCATCACACTCATTCTATTGTCATGATTATGATATCTGTTGTAATGCATTTGCTCTATGTGTAATGTTGTCATGTTGTTGAAGAGCTGGTGATGTTTTACAGATAAGTTGTAAATATTTATTACATACAACTTCAAAAGGTACTTGGGCAAAACACTTAATGACAACTCATTAAGATATTTTTCCCAAAAAAATTTAACTGTTTCAAATGACTATCGATGCTTGATACGCCATCGAAAATCTTGTTGATAATGATAATGAAAAAAATTTAAAATTAAAAATTAATTACAGCGAAAATTTTTTTTAAATTTGAACATGGTTCAAATTAGTCGACTTTTCGAAATTTTTGAATAGTCGACTGTCGACTTTTGCTATTTATGAAAAGTCAACTATTTTAGATTTTTTATATTAGACTGTGCCGAATCTTATATACCCTTTAAGATACTTTAAGATAAATATTAAAAACAATTTTTAATGAAAAGAATGTTGATGTATATACAAATATATGTTGCTAGTTTTATTGATGAAAAAAACGCATTTTATAAAATGAAAACAACAACAATTAATAATAAACAATAGACTTTTTTCAGTTGATAGACTTTTTTAAGATAACTTTTGTTCAAATTTTTTCCAACCAACAAAAAGTCGATTGTTCAAACAATCGAGCAATTGACTTAGGTCAAATATAAATATTAAAACGCCTAAAAATAAGAAGAATAAAAGTTTTATTTATTTAATAATAGTCTTCGAGTCAAATTTGACCCATTTTGAAATTAAAATTGATTTTTTTTTAAAAGTGAGTGGTTGATATTTTCGATATTTTATGAATTTTATTTAATTTCAAATGTTAGGTTTTCTTTTAAAAAAAAAATATATTTTCTTTTTGAGTTAAATTTGACCCGAAGATCGCTAACCTTATGAAGGTTAAAATAATCTCTTAGGAATAAAACACAGTTTAAATGCTGGAGTATATGGATTTTTCTCTTTTGGGTTTATAAAGCTAAACATTGAAAATGATCTTTCACTCACTCTACTTGCAGGACATTGCAAAGCATTGAGTATGTTTTCAAGCTTTCCAGATCGCTTGTGACATTTGTCTAAATATAAAAAGTCTTCTAAAATAGTTGGAGTATTTGTTTTAAAAAAGTTTTATGGATTTTGAATATTTTTTTAAAGTTTTTAATACACTAAAACTCATAAAAACACACATTTAGAAAAAACCGGCTATTCGAGGAGAAAAACCCGGTTTCTTCGATATTCGAAATTTAACCGGTTATTAAAAACCGGGCCGATCACACTACTACGTCCACACAGAGGGATGGCTTCATACATTTTTTTTCCAAAATTATAAGGAGTGGTCGTAGAGCGCTGAAATTTGGCACCGAGAACTATATGGACCAAACTAAGAAAAAATAAAATTTTATCAAAATCGACCACGCCCACTGCCCATATAATCTAAATAGATTTTTTCGCATCAAATTTTTCCTATCCAAGTAGAAGCCTAGAAATTTGGTATATATATTTTCTGAAATAAAAGAAGAACGTATGCTAAGTTTTATTAAAAACGGCCATGCCCACCGCATACCGCCCATGCTATCCAAATGCAATACATTTTTGTGCAAAGGAGTGTTCGTAAAGCATTGAAATTTGGCACCGAGAATTATATGGACTAACTTAAGAAAAAAATTTAATTTTATCAAAATCGGCCACGCCCACTGCCCATACAATCCAAATTGATTTTTTCGAATAAAATTGTTTATATCCAAGCAAAAGTCTAGAAATTTGGTACATACATTTATTGAAACGCATGCCGAGTTTCAATAAAATCGGTCATGCCCACCGCCCACGAAACCCATACATAAATAAGAATTTTTTGATATTTCGTTTATTATTCGACAAAAAATGTTAAGTTTTCATCCTGTTCCGAAAACTTCCGAAAACTGTTTTCGTTTATCGAAACAAGACACTCCCACCTTTCATTTTATTAAAAAAACAGCTTGGGGGAAAGTGAAGCTACATTTTTTTTTCCATGGAAAATCAAAAATAAAATAATTTTTAGAGACTTATAGATTTGGGCATATCTTGTTAACGCTTTATGATATTCCCATAATTTTTTTTTATTTATGGAGAAATGTTATATTTTTCAAATATGTTAAAGGTAAATGGTATTATTAGGAAAATTATACAACATATATAAACCACTGAATTGCTCAACACCCTTGCATGGACTTTACTTCAATTTTTTAAAAATAAAATAAAATTTGTCTTAAAACTATAAATGCACATTTCATCTTTAAACATTTCTCTACAAAACTGCATCATTTGATTTTTGAAATTTTGTGTTTGAAAAATTTACTTTTTGACACCAAAATCCCTGTGTGCGTACATAATAGGTGTGTTCGCGTACTTTCCAGTAAAAAATATCCAGTAACTTTATGCGTAAAAATAAACTACTCTCAATCTGAAAAGTAACAAAAAAAGTACGCGAACAACAATTTGTAAAAATGACTTGTATTTTATTATAAATCAATTTAAAACGTTTGTTTTGTACTATTTTAGTCCGTGACTTTTTGAGTTTCCTGCCTCTTAAATGAAAGGGCAACACTGCTTCTGTCAACAGGCATCTGTCAGTTGACACGTGTCAACATTTTAACAAGCGGCATCATTTAGTTGGTACTTGACAGCCATTAATAGCAGACTACCACGTGACTTGAGGAGAAAATAGAAAAAAGTGAATTTCATTAGCATTATTAAGCATTACTTTTTGAGGAAAAAACCTAGACTAGGCCGTACAAGCACGGAGGTCTCTACACCCGAACAATTAAACAAATTCTCGAAATGGTGTTGGCCGATCGGAGATTGAAAGTACAAGGGATTTTGGAAGTCATAGGCATCTATCTCACAAGATGGATGTCGCGTTTGCTCACTATCCGATGCACACATGTGCAGGCAAACCTATTGAAATGGCTCGGCGGAAACAGATTTAACTCCAACGATGAAATCATATTTAAATTGCTCAAAGGTTTATTAAACAAAATAAGATTTATAAACTTTTCATTTTTTTTTTTGAATTCCAAAATATATTCGAATATGGTGAAAATAAGAATAACTCTGATTATTTCCAAAGTTTTTTGGAAAAAAACATAACAAACTAACTAACTGATCTAAATGCCCTTGAAGTAGTGTGATGGTGAATTTCAAATTGAAAAATGCAGATTTGCCATAATTTGCAAGGTGACCCTTAAACTAAAAAAAAACCACAAAAGTTTTCTACTTTTAACAAACCAAATACATATTTCTAAAACAAATAAATAAATAAAAATATTTCTAAAACAAACAAACTTTAATTGTGGCATTAAGAAATCATATTTATTACCCTAATTTGACTGTTTAACAGTTTTGATATATTATATTCATTGATCCCTTGTCTAGGAAATTTATAATGACTCAAATAAAAAGCTTAAATCTACTTCTCCTCCCATTTCCCAGTAAATGTGTATTCAAAACCGCTTATAGTTTGCAATCAAAAGGACCCTTAATCTAAAAAAGTATTTTGTATAAAAATATAATTTTTTTTTTTTTTTTGAACATGTCCTAAACGCCCTTAGACAAATGAATGAAGCAAACAAAGTAAAAGACCCAAAATAAATAAATAAAAAAAATATATATGTAAGTATATTAGGGTGGTCCCGTTATAAATAAGGTGTCGCTATTCCCAAATAAAATGAAAATTTTGTTTGTTTAAAAGACAATTTCTGAAAATGATTGTCCTGAAAATTAAAAAAGCCGTAAAAGCCTTAAAAAGTACCTTGTTATCCTTTGATGCAGCTCACCAATTATTGACGCTAGGACAAACATTTTCATAAACGGAATCTTAGAATGAATTAAACTTTCATTTTAGTTGGCAACGTCCGCCAAAATTAGTTTTGGGCCACCCTAATGTATATGTATGAGTTCCTAACATGTATAAACTTAAGTGTGTGTATGTGTGTTCAAATCATTAGATGTAAATTTTTAAGGTTGTTTATTTGAATTAAATGGAAAAAAGAAGAAGAAGCGGAATACCTAAGCAAATAACCGCCAGCCAATGATATAAACATCATTTGTGTGAATATTTGTGGTTATAAGAGCAACAACAACATAAAAAAAATTTATAAATAAACAACAAAATACCTACGCAGACATATTCAAAAAACAATCAACAACCAAGTTGCAACCACAAAAATAGCAAGTGTCATGGAATAGAAATGATTTTGAAATATTATTGTTTGCTTCTTTGTTGTGTCTATGGTCATTTGTTTGCTCTTTTTGGGCTGTGTTGTGATACAGGGACGAACAAGAAGGCACAATTGTACGTTTTTTGTTTGCACGATTGTACTAAAAGCTTAACAAATGTACAACAACGAACCATGCTAATTCATACTGCATACCGTCTGCATTACTTAGAAGTAGTCGTGTAATGATTTATTTATTATCTGTTATGCAACTGCTTACTTTCTAGTCATTTGTAATCAATTTTTATTAATGTATTATTTATATGCGGTTGTGGTAAGTGCTTGCTTCCAATGACATCAATAGGGATTGCATTTAATAGCAAATTTTTATAATCTCAATTATGATTAAATTTTTTAAACCGTTAATCGCGATTTTTGTTATATTTTTTTGAGTAATAAAACTTAAAAACAAACAAAAAGATTTAACCCTCTAATGTCCAAGCATACCCAAGGCACTCATCACAAAAATGCCAGTAAATGCAAATATAACTGATTTTGCATTTCAAAAACTCATGTAACAGTTGCTAAAAAACGGACTTAAATTATTTTAAAAAGATTTTAAAGTTTTTGAAATGAAATATCAGTTATATTTGAATTTATTGGCATTTTTGTGATGAGTGCCTTGAGGTATGCTTAAACATTAGAGGGTTAATCATTGGTAACCTAAATGCCCCTTAGCATTCTGATGAATTCCAACGTATTTTGGCATCTAACAGTAATACATTTTTCATTTCGAATCTTTAATTTTTTTTCGAAAATAAAAAATCGAAAAAAATCAATTTTTCGACCAAAACTCGTTCAAAACTACTGGAGAAAATACATAAAAAATGGTTTGGAGCCTTAAAAATAACAAAAAGAGCAAAAAATCGAAAAGAAAAAGTTTTTCTGACAAAAATCGCCTAAAAACCCAAAAAAAAAAATTTTTTGTCGAAAAAAATGTTATCGCTGTTGTTTTAAGCGTACAATTTTACCTTGGAAAGGTTATACATATTTAAAAAATTGTAAATCATCGATTTTTTTAACAAAAAAAAAACCATAAAATATTGATTTTTCGAAAAAAAAAAAAAAAAAAGCTTCTCCAAAACCTCAAGAAAAATTTTTTTTTTGGAAAAACTGCTATCGCCATCGTTTTTAGCGTACAATTTCACCTTCAAAAGGTAATATTTAAAAAAAAAATAAATCGCCGATTTTTTTTCTTACCTACTAAAAAAAAACCTTAAAAATAAAAGTCAAAAAAAAATTAAATTTGGGCGCCTCGAAAATTATTTTTTTGATATTTCGTAGTGGAACTTTTTTCCTCATGCCATAAGCTATCGAAAAACAGATGGCACAATATCGAAAAATTATTTGTCCTTAGAAATTGTAATGTTAGGCTTTGTTAGGTTTAATGTAATTCATTCTTAATGACCGAAATTGTAGTTGAATGAAAATAATTCGGTTATCTCAACCAACTGACTAACTGTTGATAGAACCAAACAAATCATTGGATATAAAGTAATCCTACTAATCCGAATCTGAATATTTCCAAAAAAAAATTCCCTGGACATTTTTCGCATCGCCACAAGATGAATTGTATTTCGGATAAACTTTCAGCACACAGTTAAAAACTGACCATTTGATTATTGTATGTTTAAATTTATCTTCTTCCAATAACACTATTTATTCGATTTACGTAATAAAACATATGAATATCTTCAAATTCTTTTTTTAATCTTAATCGATTAATTGCGATTAAAATCGAGAACTCAGTTTTTCTTGATTGGATCACATGCCCTTTTAAATTATTTTTATCAAAAAATAATAAGCTATTTATTTGATGCCAATATGGTTATCAAACTAAATCTATGAAGGTCAGCAGTCTAATAAAGTTATATGTTTTCCCGTGTTTGATGATACAATTGGTTAATTCACAAGCTCTCCTATCAGTCATATTGTCATAATGTCCTAATATTTCATGACTCGGCGGCTCAGCTTAACCGACTCCTAGGCGTTCAGCGCAGGTCTCTGCTGGTTGGTTATGATAACACAATAAACATAGCATACAGAGTAGTATTATTTTAGGACATTTTTTGCTTGAAAGGCAATAACAAAATTTTCAAATATTAGGACATTATGACAATATGACATGATAGGAGACCTTGTGAATTGACCAAATGTAAACCTAACAAATATGTATACATATTTGTGTAACCAAGAACGAAAAAGTTCAATATCGTTGGTACAATTTACAATCTTTAACGTACTTCCCTGTTGTTAATAATCACACTAACAAAGTTGACTACGGATGTTTCTACCAATGTTATTATTTACATGAGTTAGGGTTGAGAGCAGGAGTAGGACAAGAACATAATTTTTAATATTTCACTTTATGTGTTTGAGTTTCCATTTTTAAATATGGGTTATATCCGTTACATTGTTATCCAAGATTATTATATTCTTCCGGTTGATGATTTATTTTTCTACTTATTATTATTATACCCTTCACCTTCGTGAGAAGGGTATATATAAGTTTGTCATTCCTTTTGTAAATTCCACAATATAATTTTCCGACCCTATAAAGTATATATATTCTGGATATACTTCGATTAAGACATGTCCGTCTGTCTGTTGAAATCAATTTTCTGAAGACCCCAAATATCTTCAGGATCCAAATCTTGTCAGACATGCTTTTGAGAAGTTTCCTATTTAAAATCAGCAAAATCAGTCAACATATGGCTGAGATATGAGGAAAAAACCAGTACAACCTCGATTTTGTACCTATTTTTTACCTATATCTGGATTACAGACAATATAGATATCTAATGATAGATATTTCAAAGATCTTTGCAACGACGTGTATAAGACCATAGTAAGGACCTACAATGGGACAAAATCGGAAAAAATATTTTTTAACCCGAATTTTTTTTTCACAAAAAAAATTTAAATTTAAAAAATTTATAAAAAAAAATTTAAATAACTAAAAGTGAAAAAAACTACTTTGGAAAAAAAAATAATTTTGTTTACCTAAAAATATTTAAAATTTGTATTTTGAAGTATAATTTGATGAAGGGTATATAAGATTCGGTACAGCCGAATATAGCTCTCTTACTTGTTTTTTTTTTGTTTTTGAAAATATTCTTTAAATTTGCATACTTGAAATAATTATTAATAATGTTGATTGTTTTCTTTTGTATTGATTTGCAGGACGTTTGAGTTTCTTTAACTTTACCGGTGATATGACGGTAAGAGTCGATACAACTTCTGCTTGGTTGGGTCAATTGTTCGTATCGCTATCGCAGTTTGGATGCCAGCAGAACTTTATGCAACGTTATGTTAGCTTGAAGTCACTGAAGGAAGTAAAATAGTAAGTTAAATTTTCGATTCAGTTACACATTTACATATATTTTTGGAAGAACTTAACAAAGTTTCCAAAGTTGGAAGGAATTCACAAAAAGAAAGGACATTTTTTTCCTTTCCTCACAATTACTGCTTCAGTTTATTCTAAGTAGTTAAGAACAAACTTGAAAACCTCAAGGAGAATGTTTCAACGTTTTCTATATACTCGTACAATTATTTTTTTAAAATATAGGATGGTTTGCTTTGAAATATCTCTTGGGTTTCAATTTATAAAATACATAGAGCGTTTCTCGTCATTTGTCCGGTAATGATGCAGGTACCCAGTTTGTGTCACATATAATATTATAATTAAATGCTTTTCAGAAATATTTCTAGGAGAGCCCACTCTTTCTTCCTAGCTTGCGTACTCATTAATTACACAGGTCAACAGCAAAAAAAGGCCACTATATAGATTTGATGCATCATGGTTTATGATAATACAGGACAACAAAATCAAACAAATTTTATAGGCTTTTTAAACCACTACACAATTTTGATGTATTGTGGTTCCATTAGTACAAATAGCCTCTAAAATTTGTTTGATTTTGTTGCCCTGTGTTATCATAAAGCGTAACCCAAATTACGGTAGCGTTATATACATATCAAACAACAAATTCTTGATATTTTACAACATGTACCTTGAACACTTTCCATATTTATTTATAGAATTATCTTTGTTGTATCAGAATTACTGTTTCCAGAAGAACAATGTCTACAGTAAAAATGATCAAATATTTTTACTTCATAAATAACAAAACACTGGTAGATAGATATCTATTTGTTGAAATTACGTTCAATAATAGAGATGTCAATAAGTTGACAGTCTTTGGCAGGTTGGGATTCGGTTCGTTCCGATTCAACTATGAATATAGAGTTGTGTGATGCTCGCTTCATTACAGATGCTCGCTTCATTACCGTACGTTATTGATTTTAAAAATCCCGTTGATAGTCTATAGGCAAAAAAAAATATATTATTCCAAAGATGATAGTGTACTTCAAAGTACTTCTGGGCAAAAAGGGTCGAAATATGTTTTGTTTTCATTTTGTAAGCTTATTATGGTTATGGTACTTATAAGTACCGTCGGTCGACCAAGGGTTAATTTATTATGTTCTTTCCTAACACTAGCCATATTAATACTATTTTTCTATTCCAGTGCCATGATGTCCAACATACCAATCATCTTTGTATTTTTCTCCTTGTCCTGGTTAACTGGTTTGGTTATATACTCCTCTTATTCCGAGTGTGATCCCCTTAAAGAAGGTTATATCAATAAGGCTGATGAAATTTTACCATTTTATGTTGAAGATCAATTGGCCATAATACCGGGCTTTGTAGGAATATTCATGGCCACATTATTCAATGGCGCTTTATGGTAAATTCAACATTGCACAATAACAATGTAGTTTTGTTAATCAGAATAATTTTAGCATGATGGTCTCCAATTTAAACTCTTTGGCCACCGTAATATCAGAAGACTTTTTGACATTGGTGCCTAAATTTAAGAATTTACCCGATAAACAACAATTGAATGTCATCAAAACAGTGACTGTAATATGCGGCATCATCATAATGGGGGTGGCATTTTGTGTGGGTTTGTTGTCGGGTGTAATTGAATCATCAATGATTGCATTTTCAGCAACATCCGGTCCATTGTTGGGTTGCTTCATTTTAGCCATGTTGGTGCCAATTGCTAATTGGAAGGTGAGATTTTATTTTTTTGTGTGTTTTCTATTACAGTGTTGATTGATTGCTAAACAAGTTAAATATTTTTGTCTATGTTTAAATAATATCCGTCAATTTAAAGGGTACTTCCGCTGGCATGATTACAGCATGTGCCGTTGTATTGTGGATTATTACCGGCTCCTCAACCGTTGATAAAAGTGCAAGTTATGAATTTCTACCAACATCTACTGAGGTATGTTTCAAACAAATTTTAATATGATTGTATGTGAGTTATGCGTGGTTTAATTGCTAAGTTCCAAATAATATAAGTATCTCTCTGAAAAATTCAAAACATAATGATTTTTCTGATTGTTTAAGAATAGCAACTGTACTGATTCTGATACATAATAAATGGAATTTTTAGTAAAAATAGCTAAAGTTTTCAATTAAAGTGACTGCTCAGTTTTCCCACCATAACTCAATGCTTATATCAAATGAATTTAGTAAACAGGAACTAGCAATTTAAATGTGTTGTATTCTATTTGTTCTATACTTCTAGGGCTGCTCGAATTTCACGTTTTCCCAATCAATACATAAACCCAGCGAAGAAGAATTCTCATTTTTACCCACTTCATCGTCGTGGTTAATGCAACATACAGCCAGCAGCAATGGCATTGGTGGAGACAGTGGCATGAATACCAATTACACCAAGTTAAATGATACGTTGATGTCGTTGTGGGCTACAAATAATACGGCTGGTTTAGGAGCAGGATCAACAACAGCAGCTGTTGAAGAACGGTAATAAAAATCACTCCAATACTGCGTTTGTGTCGGTCTACTAACGTACAAATGTTTAACATAGTTGATTCTAATAAATTGCCCTTTATTGCTCATGTACTTTTTTCTATTTTGTACTGATGCTTGTATTTTTTTATTTTGTTTTTCCTTTCTTGTATCCATATTATACAGCACACCATTGCAGTACATGTATTCCATTAGCTATATGTATTACAGTCTCATAGGCACATCGCTGACAGTGCTTATTGGTATCATAGGTAGTTATTTGACACAAGACCCTAAGGACTCTTACAATGCGAAATTACTGCATCCACTTGTGTTTAAATTTTACCAACGTTTCACGGGTGAAAAACCCTACTATGTCAAGGAGATCGAAAATATTGCTGTTGGCTCAAATGGCAACATTAGCAGCGGTGGTGGTGGCAGTGGTGCCAAAATTAATCATGCTTTTGAGGCTCAAAATGAAGCCAATATTATAATTGGTGTTGGCAAAACTGACAAAGAGAAAAATCCCATGGAAGCTGTTTTCACAAAATCCTTCCCAGCACATGCAGCTGCAGTAGGAATTGCAACAACAACTGCCTCTCCAATTACAACAAGTACAACTAATGCATCTGTGGCAAATGTAAATTGTAATTCAGCAATAGAAATGCCAAAAATACAAAATATTTTTTCATCGCCCTCATCAGATAATACATTGACAACAAACGATGTCACTGGGTCATATCGTCAAATTACAGAAATGGAAAACGTATGATTAATAACAGCTAAAAACAATATTGTTTAAATGAATCTCTTTTTTATAAAACAAAAAAAAAAAAAACAAAAAAAATCATAAAGCAAAAAAGAAATACCATTAAATAATAGTGACTTAAGCAGATTTACTTAATATGTATGTACGAAAATTATGATATTTTTTATGTAGTTTATTTGTTAAGAATGCTAAATATGTAAGCAATTTAAAAATATACACCTATTTTTTTAAAGTTACACTTATTTATTGAATGAAAAAAAAAATACACAAACAATTTACAGTCTCCAAATAAAATTTGACATGTCGCACGGCAAATACTAAGAAGCTGTTAGATGCTGACATGTCTTCAGTTTACGTGTCTTTACTTAGTACGTAAGTTTTGTAGGCACACAATATTGAAAAACTAATACTAATAACACAGTGCAACAGTCATTCTGGCGGGATGAGAAATTCCAAGTCAGGGTGAAAGTAATTGGCCAGTATGGTTAAACCTCCAACACCTTCTTTTATATTTTGTCCTTATCTTGATGTTTGTTGTTTTCTAGTTTAGTGGCAATTGAATTTGTTGCCATTTGAATGATTCGGTTGCACACATAAAATTTTTCGGTTCTAGCTACAGAAAACCAGTTAATAAAGAAGAATTTCGGTTAAAGTAACCAAACTTTTGTTACCCCTTCGAACATTTTTTAAATATATGTAAAAAAAACAGTTGGAGTGATTTTATCGAATGAAATCTTAATTTTTCCCCATTTTATCATAAATTTTCGCCAATAACTCCAAATTTCTGGCTATCAAAGAAAAGAAAAAAAATTCTCTTTGAAAAATAACGTCTTTACTCGAGTTCTCTAAATTGTAACTATAAAAAAATTTGTTTCTTTCTTGGTTTTCATTGCTGAGTTTTGAATATGCAAATAGGCAATATGCAAAAGTTTCTACATCATTCACAACGAATAAAGTTTGAGTGTTGCCTGACGACTTCGTTAAGCATATTGCCCTAGTACTTTCTCCTCGACTTGGAATTTCTCACCACCCAGCCAATGACACTGAAAATGTTCCACAGTGTAATTGAAAACACAAATATAATATTAAACTCAATTTTAGTTTTAAGTGAGTGACGATAAAGACACTGTGATCATAATACATGTATAATCTAATGTATTTGTTTTTTTTTAAGAAATTATATGTAAAGAAAAAGACAACTGGGAAAACAAGTAGTAAGGATATTCACAAATGAGCATGCATATGTATATACATCCATACAGACATATTCATTCATATTAAACAAAAACAAGTATATGTACAACTATGATATATGTATGTATGTATGTATGTATGTATGTATGTTAGAGCAATTTATAAAGAGAATTGGCAAAATGTTAGTTTATTTTTATTAATCACTTTAAATGTGATCTGTATAATTGTTGTGAATATCCATAAAAATTACAAAAATATATTTTTTTAGAATGTATTTCTTAAATTTATATACAAAAGTACAGAGTACAATATAAGCTTAACTTTAAACATTTATTAATGAAAATAAATAATAAAATCCTATTAAAATAAGTAAACAAAGAAATCGTTATTATTTATTTCAACCAATATATGAATGATGAAATGAAAACAAGTGAGTTAATGAAAACAATGTGAGTTAAATTAACACATTCAAATATATACATGTAGTACATATTGTTGCTTAATTAATAATTACTAATGTTTTAATTGGTTCCTTAAGTAAGTCAGAAATAAATATATTTTAACCGTTATTAACATTTTAATTTTAGTAATAGGTAAATATTTAGTGAGTGGCAGCACTAAAATAAAACTATTGTTATTTAGTCCCTAGCAGAGACACGCACTCAATTATTTGTGAAATAATAATATGGTAGCATTATTTAATAGAATTTTGTAGTTAGCAAAGACACACAACATACATATATGTAAATCAAGTTTATCAACACTGTTTGAAAGATGACATAAATTTATCTGAATGATAAAATGAGGCTACATAACTAAAAGATAAAATATAAAATTGCATTAGCGGTATTCAGTGTTCGGTTCGTTTTAGGATGCAACTGTTTGTTATTGCAATAAATTGTTTCCAGAAAATGCAGAACAATTTTTATTTCATCTAGCGTCCACTTTTTGTTGGGTTTTTCCATTTTTAATTATACCCTACACCACCATAGTGGGGAGGGTATTATGCGTTTGTGCAGATGTTTGTAACGCCCAAAAATATTAGTCTAACACCCACCTTAAAGTATACCGATCGACTTAGAATCACTTTCTGAGTCGATTAAGCGATGTCCGTCCGTCCGTCTGGTCGGCTGGCTGGCTGGCTGTCCATGTAAACCTTGTGCGCAGAGTACATGTCGCAATTTTGAAGATATTTCGATGAAATTTGATACATATTATTTTTCAAGGACCAAGCCTATTGAAACTGGCTGAAATCGGTTCATTATTTCACCTAGCCCCCATACAAATGTCCTCCCGAAATTGGACTTTATCGCAACTTTTGCTGCAAAATTGTTACACAAATTTAAGAAATTTTAGTTTAGCAAATACTCACGATATGATATGATTTGTTTATATGATATTTACTGAATAATGTATATTTATATACTAACAACAATAATAGTTGTATGTGCTTTTGGTTGTAGGACTTATAAGGAATGAATATTAAGGACATTGAATAAATACATAGAACAAAAGGAGAGAGAAATGTCAATGAAAAAAATTAAACATAAAGAATGACTCAAAATAAACTTATACACACTATTCCAGCCAAAACTTTTCATTAGTCCAACAAATTACTATTTTTTAATCACATTAGCTTCTAAAAATATATCAGATATTATATTTTCCAAATCATTAATTTTCAATTGTTATTTCGGTCAAAATGGTCACCGAAAAAAAGTACGTGAAAAAATATACAAAACTTCCAATATGGACTTTCAAAAAAATAGCAAAAGATCTGAAGGTTCATCGTTACACTGTTTCCAAAGCCATTAAACAGTATTAGAAAGACTTGAGCATTGAAAGAAAAACTGGATCAGGAAGAAAAAAAGGTATAACGGATATCGGTAAGGCAAAAGAAATCGAACGCTTTCGAATGGCACCGAACACTTCTATCAGAAAAGCATCTTTATGTATGTATATGTCTGTGACTGGGTGTGTTAAAAAAATTAAAAAAAAGTAAACTATTAGTGCACGAGACCTTTAACATTATTGATCAAATTCAAATTTGCGCCACCATTGGTGGGTTAAAAGTTTCCATTGTTTAACCACATTGTATAAATGTATTTTTGTTAAATTTTAATGTTTAAAAATCCTGAAATTTACTATATTTAATAGAAACCTATTATATTTGAATTAAAAACAAGAAACTGAAATTACGAAATATAGTTTTCAAAAAATGTTTGCATTGTAGGTATTATCACTCACTGTACATTTTATTTAACAAATGGATATCAAAAAAAAATCTCGATAACTGCAACATTTGCGGCAATAAATACTGAACTGATTACAATCAATTTAAATTGGCCTTACAATTTACCGTCAAAATTACAGCAAATACCGTTATCACTAATATACCATTATAACCTTAATTGGTATTACCGTTACTTTTAAACCTTTTCGAATCGGTAGCCAATCTTGGTTGTTAAGTTACGTTCTTCGATAATTATGTTTGGAATAATCTTAATAAAAACACGTATAAAAGTTTACTTACCTTTTATGTATATACAATGATGCTATGATTTCCATCAATAACATTTTTCAATTACGTTGAAAAAATTAAGTTTTATTATAATTAATATTTCTTTCTCACTTTAAAAAATGTAACATAAAATTTGCATCTTAAAATGATCTTTAACGTCAAACACACACACTCACACATTTGTTTATTTACTTTATACTAACAACATCTACAAATACAAATTTAGTGGAACTCTAATGTGGCTGCAACACATTGCTTTTCTTCATAATTTTAACACTTTAACAGATAATTTCATAAAAATGTTTATCATTTATATAAAATATAGCATCTACTTAATAATTCTATGCAAACATATTAACACAAGCACACTTATTTCAATGAAAATTTAATATTAACAAAATCTTCACGCAAAATTACAACCGGCTAGGAAAAATGTCGCGAAATACTAAATGATTGTCAAGTGCATATTTACAGTTATTAGTGTTGAGGTAAACAAACTAATGAGAGTGTGGTGCTACCAGATTGCTATTGTTGATAATATTTCTAGGTAACATAACAGATTTAATGGTGTTTTAACGTTTAGCAACACTTTCTTTTTTTAGAATTTAATAGAAAATACTTTGGCAAATTTTAGTATGATAAAAAGGGTGTTAATAATGCGGAATTAATACATAAGTACATAGGAATATAGACTGATCCTAACGGGAGAGATCGGTGGGATGTTTCCTTTACAAATTGAATATAGTAACTTATTGGCAGAATTTAATTTATTTTGGCCTAGCGTCCGACTGCCGGACTTAACCATGTTGACTATATGTACGTTCGTTTTCTGGACTTTGATTTTTAGAATAAAAATGTATTCCAAATTTAATAAAATCAAATTAAAAATGGGGGAAACATACATTTTCTACAATTTTCGGACATTACCCATTCCAGATATGTATGTTAAAACTTGGTAGGTTCTTTATGTTCATACAGAATATTAATTCGCTTTGGTTTTTCTTTCATCGAAGTTAAAATTTTATATACATACCTATGTATGTATGTAGGTATATAAGAATGGTGTAAAATCGCTCAATTTCAATTGTATGTATATAACTTTGTCACCACTTATAATAGTTTCAAATCAGCCCAATTAAGAATAAAAATTCCCCGGGAGTTTTTCCCTTTTCCCCTATTCAAATTCAATGGGAAAAAAACTCCCGGGCTGTTTGTTCCCCGGGTGTGTATATTTTTCTAAAAATCCTTTAATATTCTCATAGGTTATTGAACAAAGAATATCTCAAAAATGGTATCTTCCATTTTCTAAAGTTTTTCCTCAATTACAAACCGTTATATTAACAACACATGAAAAAATTCATAGTGGGACCATGAGGAGATTTGATTTTTAAAATAAAAATGTATTCCAAATTTAATAAAATCAAATATTGTTATGGTAAAATATTCTGTTCCCCAAAAATGTCCTCCCTCTAAAAATATCATACAGCAAAAATATAAACTCTATTTAGAAACTAATTTTAAAATTATATATCGTTGGTCTTATGTAGACAGACCCTAACATTTTTTCGAAATTGAGTATTTTAGTGATTCCAATACATTTCGCATAAGTACACCCGTCACAAGAATGTACAGCAATAGTATCGGAATATATTGTAGATAGTTTCCAATTTTCGCGATCTAGTAGAAACCCACATATAGTATGTCACCGTATCTTTCATTTATGAAAGATCACTTCATGTGAAAATCTTACGGGTGTGTAATCGTCTTCCCATAAAATTAAAATTGTTTTCTTTTTCGAAGCAAACATTTAAGCGTATACTGAAACAATATTTCGAACAAAGTTTGTTGAAGAGGTAGAGTGTGTATTACACAGGTTTAGGTTAGTTCAAAAGAGAATGAGAAACATGTCTGCCTTTCAATTTCTGCATTGTAAAAGGGGACTATGTCAACACTCTCTATCGACAATTGCACTAGTTAAAATGTCGACAACTTTCCTTTAAGCGTCAGTATAGATACGTTAGAGACAACAGTTTTAATATATTTCTGGTGACATTGTCAAAGACATTGGCATTGCCTGCAGGGGCCTTTCTATATGAGACCAACGATATGTATATCTTATGCCAAATATGGATGACTGACTTTCGTTTGACATAATTTCGATGAAACTGGTGTACCTGATATCCACAGGGAATCTTAATGTTTCTTAATACACACTTTATTCTCCTTATCTTCTCCTTTTCATGACAAAAAACATGTGTTATAAATAATATCAAATCCCTCTACAAATCACATACATACATATGTATCTCAAAAATGTAAACACTTTTTACAAGTAAA
Organism: Calliphora vicina; assembly: GCF_958450345.1. Lineage (NCBI taxonomy): Eukaryota > Metazoa > Arthropoda > Insecta > Diptera > Calliphoridae > Calliphora > Calliphora vicina. The sequence continues at coordinate 120,406,438 of NC_088780.1, forward strand.
TATTTTTGTAATTATATATTTCTAATGCCAAAAATGGGTGATTGTCTTATTAGTTCATCTAATTTTGTTTGAAATAATTCCGATGTTACGGGTGTACCAGGTGTCCACAGGGGATCTCTAACCACATACTCCACCCATATTTTACTGTAAATCTGCTGTAGTAATTCTTTAACATTCGTGGCATTAACATCGGTATTCAATACAAATCTACAAAATAAAATTTTAGTTTTATTAAATGATAACGGATGTTGTAATGGTTACTTACTTCAAACCTGAAGGTGTCTCTAAATAATGCAAGGCATATTTATTGGTTTTATAAAATAAAAATCCCTCCCGAGGATCATGAGGTGAGATTTTACTAACAAACGATTTGATGGACGATAACATGCCATAGGTAAGTTTGGCTTCCTTTAAGGTAATGTTTTAAAATAACAAAAATTAAATGTTTCCCATTAGTAAACATACCTCTTCTTGGGTTAGACCCGACTTTTTGGTGCGATTCCATTCGGCATAGTACATTAAAGTGCCCAGTTTATCAAATATGTATAAATTAAATATCTTCATGGTGGTTTATTAAAATTTTAATAAAATTGTTTAGGATTTGGAATGTTGAACAAAATATTTGTTTATTAATCACAGCTGTGATAACGTAAGATGCCACATCGTCACAAAAATATTTACTGCACTTTATGGTACTAAAAATAAGTACTTTCTTGTTATGATATAAATTAAAAAAATCAAATAAAAATCATAGAATTGCAAGCTAAATTGTGGCAATAAGTCAATAAATTAATAATTAAGGCAAATAATTAAATCAAAATCATCGAATCAGCTTGCATTTTAATGCATAGTTGTCATAATAATAAACACGTTATTTTTGCCCGCTTTCTCTTGGTTTAAGAGTTATAGGAATTTAAAGTCGATATATAAATTGTAAATTTCTCATATTTTTGGAAAAAAAATCTGATCATTATTTGTATCATGGAATAGTGCTTCAAAATACCTTTAATATAATAATATAGTACTCTTTATTTACATTGTGAACCAAATCTTATTTTTGAATTTATATGAAAGTACTTCAGAAAATTTTGATATACAGAAAAAGTGTTACATGGTGTTGAGTTTTTCAACTGTTACTTGTATGTGTAAACACTAGGTTAGGGAAGCCCCGATACACCCCAGGGTTTAAAGTCCCTTCGCCCGGTCGAAGTGAAGCAATACAAAAAATATGTATATTAACAGAAAAAAATTATAAAAATATTTAAGCTATTACTGTTGATTTGTTTCTTCGGTGCAGTTGTTACGGATCGATTGGCCTGGCGAGGTTTCCAAATAGCTCTCGGCATGTGTTGGCACAGTAAACAAAAATGATAAACACTAAACTACATAAAACTGACACTAGACTCACAATACCATACGAAGAATGTCCAGGGACAAGTGTTGGTCCCTATAATGCCCACCTAACCATGTCGTAGGCGCATCCGCCTCACTATTCCTACGACCCAAAATCCACTTGACCACATCTGCATCATTGCCTGTACCTTTGCAAATTATTTATGAATTACTGCATTATTTATTTGGTATACAGTCTGATTTTGCTTTTCAAATATTTTAATACTCCTATTTTTTACAACGCTGTTATTTATTAGTCAGCTGATTTTTTATTATGAACAGTGTTTCATATCATGAAATTTTTCCTCGAAATTGGGGTTGCAAATTTGACTTTGGGGATATGGTGATGTAAACTGAATTTTGGGGCTTTTTATGGTAATTTAATAATACTTTTTTTTCTTCTCAAATTGTGAATCAAAATTTAATTTTGGGGTTGCAAATTTGACTTTGGGGATATGGTGATGTAAACTGAATTTTGGGGCTTTTTATGGTAATTTAATAATACTTTTTTTTCTTCTCAAATTGTGAATCAAAATTTAATTTTGGGGCTTTTTAGGGTAATTTCAATAATACATGTTTTACGCATATGTATTTGTTATTTTATTTTAAAAAATAATACATGTAATAGAGAATATATAAATTGGTCTTATATCTTGATATCAAAAATGTGTGTTATTTAGATAAATAAAGTCCGATATCTGCTAAAGTAATCAGATTTGAATTTCATTTAATAAAATGTTTCAATTAGGATTGTCAACTATTAGACTAATTTGGATTCATATAACATTATATTTACAATTATTATAATATTCGAGTGGGGATTTTTGTGGAGAATAAAATAATTTTTTGGATTAAGACACGTAAAGATCTGAAAACCCTGATAGTGCAGTTCTGTCAGTGCATTCCGGAGTTTTGTTATTTTTTTGTTATTATTTTGCAAATAAAACAAAAAACGGGGATTTTTGCACATAAAAAAGATAATTTTCATTATGTAGATAGATAGCAAACCCAAATATAAAATAAATACAAAGAACTTTAATCCCATACATTTGGAATAAAAAAAGTGAAACGAAAAAATAATATAGCTAGTAAAAAAGAAAATATAAATTGTGGATCATCAATATGGCGACTTTGGAGAAACCAAAAAAAAGCGTAAGATACATTAAGATATTCCTAGAATTAAAAATTTAAGTAAACTTTGTTTTCGTTAAACACAATTTCTTTAAAGAAATCTAAAAAATCGAAAATAAAAGTGACTGCGGCCCATGTTGATATCGAAGAAGATTCTGAAAATGAGTCAGAAAATTGCGTTGTTAACAAAGAAATACCAACTACTTCTGCTGCAGCCGGCGATGTCACAAAAGCTAAAAACTCTAGTATCGACAACATAAATGACCTGGTGGCATCGACATCTGCCACTAGAGATAATATAGTGACTAAAGAATGTTTTATTGCTTCCGGCTATAAAGATGACGAATCCATACAGCCAGATAAGGGGGCTAATAGAATAGAAGCAAAACCTGAAGCACAAGTTCAACCTGAGGATAACATAAACACTCCCTCGGCACCTCCTTGCTTGGAGGATATTCAACCGCCCACAACTTTAAGCTCAACTAATTTGATTCAATATCCCCAGATACAACGTTTTCAATATGAAGAAACTGCGCCCGCTGTCGTTTATAGCCCTACCAAAATACGTACTTCCGCTTTTCGTTTATCAGCCTCAAAACTTCAACCCCTTAGCCAGGAACAACTGTATCAATATTATTATTGTGCTGATCTCACAGTGGTACAACAATTCGAAATGGAATTTCTTATGAATTCACTTCTGGAGACTTATGAAAATGAGCCTTTGTACGCTGCACTGCAGGAATACTATCACATGCAAAGCAAATTAACTATGAATTTACATGATGTCAAGAAATTTCGCAAAGAAGCAGGGGCTGCCCAAGAGCACATATGGGTAGAGGTGCCCATTACTAAGACATTTTCCGAAAAATGTGGTGATAAAATAGAGGTTAAAGAGTCTGTTACTTTCAAGTATGTTGAATTTTTGTATTGAGATAATTTAGATTTACATGATATTTTTGTGTTCCTGACAGTATTATACAAGTTGATGGTAAAAATTTGGAAGCTGCCACCTCAGCTTTAACAGTTCTATTTGATATTATATCAAATACATATACCAGTAATTTAATTACAACAAAAATCATTAAAATTAAGGTAAGATTTGTTATGGTTTTGTTTTTATAATCTTCGCCATCAGTATTTCTACTATACTCATTTGGTAAGCTAATCTATATACTTACAATGTCGGACAAAACAAAATCTCAAACTTATAGTTCATAATCTAGCCTATTATAGCCTATAATCGGCCACAAATTTCTACCGTCTAGTTTTATGTACATACTATGTATATGCTCGTCTATTGAAGGCAAAACTATTTTTGTCGAACATTTTTTTAATTTTTGTTTTTTCTCTAATCAATTAACGACTATAATTTAATAGTTTCAATAAAATTCTTTCGGAACTAGTTTCTGTTATTTAGAACCTGAAGTGGTTGCGATATCACTAGATCCACTTGATCAAAGAATCTGAAGTGGTTCAGAAGTGTTGTTATGTAATTCTTTTCGAATGAAAACATTTTCGTAATACAATGTATTAAGCAACAATTTCGAACGATTTTCTTTTCGAAACAAATTACAAAATAACTCCCTGAACCGCTGTGTGAAAGTCTGGTTTGAGAACATAAGTATAAAGTGGCCAGCGCAATCACCTGATCTCAATCCGAAGGGAACTTGTAGAACATAAAATAGTGCACGATAATTGCAATAATACAGAATATCTTTTATCTTGAGGTAGAATGGAATAAAATTTCTGGTGAAATTTATTTTATTTAATTGAGTCATATAGAATGACCGAGATTCAATATATAACCAAATAATTGCAATAATACAGAATATCTTTTATCTTGAGGTAGAATGGAATAAAATTTCTGGTGAAATTTATTTTATTTAATTGAGTCATATAGAATGACCGAGATTCAATATATAACCAAAAATAACTCTGGTTTTTGCCAAATCAAAATTTTTCACCTTCACCATTCACCATAAGTTTTAAGCGTTTGTAATTTCCACATTTTCATTTGCGACCTCATAAATATTCTGGATCTTTGTAAATAGCGGATTCCGCTTATCGAGCAAAACCGGCCTATAAATGACTGAGATATAAGTAAAAAAATCCAGACTACTAAATTTTTTCACCAAGTATTAACAATTTTTTTTTAAATTTTTATTTTTGTTTATCAAAAAATAGTTTTCACCAAAATTGCTATTTTTTTTTAAATGTTTCACGAAAAATGTTTCATTAAAAAATTGATTTCAAAACTTTTTTCAATTTTATCGATAACTTCTTATTTACATTTTTTACCAACAATTGTTTTCAATAATTATCTTAAACTATACTTTGGTGAAGGGTGTATAAGATTCGGCACAGCCAAATAAAGCACTCTTACTTGTTTTATGTTAAAAGTAGCTAAGAGAATATGAACTTAACTCTTTATTTTTAGATCGATCAAATGATAGATGAATTAATCTACTGTCCCTCAAAAGATGTTGATGAACCCCTTAAACTTCAATCCCAACTTGACAGCAATTTATTGACAATTATTGCACAACTACGCAGAGCTTTAAGCATACTTTTCCATTTTTCAAGGAAATTATCACCCAATAAGGTTCATAATTAGTCTAAGAACACCAGAGACCGAAAATAAGTACTCCACGCATCTTAAAAACTACATCGATTTGAAAAAGCTTGATTATGGTTTTTATTTCGCAAATTTAAATAACTGATAAAAATTCATAAAGATAAATAAATTTATTTTTTATTACTGAAAATAATTCAAACATTCGGATTTGTGGATGAGTTATTTTAGGTCTCTTGTAAAAAAAATACAATACAAGCAAGCTAACTAAATACAAAAATTTCAGGATTTCGATAAAGATTTAAAATTTTGGTTTAAAAAACTAATATCGCTACATTTACGCTTGGCCACCAAAGAAGATCATTGGTTTTTACTATTCAATATCTTACGATGTCCCAGTGGTGTGGGTACTTGGGCTAGTGAATTTATACAAATTCCCTGTAATCAACAAGTTCCTCTAACCTCCTCCAAACATACAAATGAATTGCCACTGCAATTAAATTCACCGGAAATAAATCATTGCATGTCAGTGTTACAAGTTCTACTTATGCCCATTAAGAAGCGTAATGAATATTTGAAGCAATTCACTCAGGTAAATAAAATAAGCTTTGCTGCCACGAAATGTGTTATGATTTTGAAATAATTGTAATAAAGTCTCAAAAGGAAATAACGGATCCGGTCACGGAGGAACGTTGGATATTGGTGGATTCGGATGGTGAAGACAGTCATACGCCAGCCGGTGATTGTGTGGGCCTAAAAGAAAGTGATTTAATTGCTTTACTCAATCAAATTCCCTTGGAGGAGCTATTTAGGTTATTGATTACTTTATATTTTAAAGTTGAGCTTGAATTTCCAATATTTTTTTTGACAGATCTGCTTTAAGTATTGAAAAATTTCTAGATGATTACATTGTCGCAACAGATTTCATAACAGCTGAGAAAATGCTTCAAGTCTTAGCGTTCTTTTCCCAACTGCTGACTCTCTTTGGTGAGGGCATGTTGACCTACAACAATGAACGTTATAAACAATTAGCCAAACGTTTAGGACGTTTAATGAGACACTCTCTGCAATATGTTTCCGATTACCATGAGCTGTTTCGGTAAGTCATTGTAATTTAATTTATTTCTATTAATTTTTTGCTTAATTTAAGGTATTTGTTTTACATGTTTTTATAGGCAAAATAATATTTCAAAAGATTTGACCATTAGCGAACGTATTGCTTTAGAAAACAACAGTTTACTTTTGAAAGCTTGCAGATATATATATCGTACTCGCAATTTGGCTACTTGGCAGTATTTCTCCTCATTGCCTTTTTCTTCTATGGATGCTGATACAATTTGGCAAATATTTTATTACTTGAATGTGGGATTTCCATCAAATCTTACAACACCGGAAGAAGGTAATTAATATGCATTATTTAAAATAAATTATTTTTAGCAGTGCGATTAAAAAAAACATCTTAGAGTACTACTGTATTCGTCTGTGACAACAAACCCTTCAACAAAGTACTTTTAAATTGTTAAAAAATTTTTGGTGGAAATAGTATGTGAAAAATAGCGGTAGTCGCAGTTTTTTCTTATATCTCGCCATTTGTGGGTCGATATTCTCGTTTTAAATAGCAACTGTAGCGGATATTTTGATGTATCAATCATGTATGCATGTTATTTGGGGGCTTCGGAAAGCTGATATCAGCAAACAGACGGACATGACTATATCGACTCCGCTATCTATAAAAATCCAGAATATACATAGATATATATTTTATGGGGTCGCATATGAAAAATATAGAAATTACAAACGGAATGACAAACTTATATATCGAGTCATAACAGCAAAAAAGTCGTAAGCGCCAAAAACCAAATTTTACAGGGGAAGGTTTTTTTTTTAAATATCCTTGGTTGAAGTCTAAGTATTACCGTGAAATTGAGTATGTATGCACAGTTACTTCTTAACTATATATTGCATTTATTTTATTTCATATATTTCCAAGATAACGGGCATTTATGTCGCTTACGTCTTTTTCGCTGGCAGTTACACCCTTCCAATTTTATTAAAAACACAACTTAATGTTTAAATTGTTTTATATTGTTCAAATTATATTCATTTACACAAATTCGAATTAACGTTTTCAACCTTAAAAGACTAATATTAATTAATTTGTTAAAACTAATAAAGACGTAAGCGCCACTTCTTGTTCACAAAATATGTAGAAAAAACAATAAATTGTACTTACGTCTAAATTGTTTTTGCTGTAAAATCATAACGGTATATTATACAGCGATGGTATTTTATGAGATGATGCGAATGATCGAGAACTATCGATATTTATCAAAAAACGAAAATTGATAATCATGGCGCATACGCCTTTTTGGCGGTTATGGCTCGATATGTATATCCTTGCCACTCATGGTGAATGGTATACAAATTGTTTCACAAAATTATAATATTTCACAGAAAAAAGAAATTCATAATTGGAATGAATTTTTTTCCCCAACTTTTTTCATAGATATTATAAAATTGTACATGACGGAAATTTTATGATAATTTATAATACGTTGCATTACAATTATTATTATTGTTATTAGTATTATCTAATTTATTGTATCTAAAAATTGTTCATAATAGCCATATATTGGCCAATCTTTCAAGATGAATCGACAAAATATGAAACGTAAAAATATCATTAAACTTAATAAAACAAGAATTAACAACAAAGCTTTCATCTTTTTAAAGAAATTTATTTATCCTTTTATAAATGGTTTTATTTGCATTACAATTTTTAGATTACATGGATCTTTTGAATGCCTCCGATTTTTGGGCCAAATTCAATATAGCCAATGCTGACTCATCTGATGAGGATTTATATTACCTACTGCAAGCTTTCTTTGAAATGGCCAACGATAGAGATAAAAACAAGGATTGGGATTTAATAAAAATCATTTGTTTGCATATTTTTAATGTAAGTATTAGTCGTCTTAATTCAAACGGCCATAACATATTCCACGAATTACTTTTCACAGATTGGCTTCATCAATAATGATACCCGTGACATTTGCTATAAGACTGCCCGAGATATGTTGGTTAATTTAACTTTATCCTACGAAGATTTAATGTCCTGTTTGTTGGCTCAACTGAAGACACGCTTTGAGGAATGTGAAAATGTTAAATATTTATTTAAATCGCTACCACTTGAAAATTGGAAACCGGATATGGAAAGTTTTGAAACACTTTCCAACTGGCTGTTGCATTTCGATTTTAAAACAGCCGAAAATATGTTGGCACGCATTATTATCAGTCATTTAAATTGGTCATTCGATTGTGATGGTCGCTTGTTTTTGCCTCACAACATACACGTGCGCATGGCCTGTCTTATTTCCGATGCTTTGACCAAACACGCCCCTGAAGTTTTAGGACTATCGGGTATTTCGGAAAGTGTACGCCAGGTTTCAAGTCTTATTGATTTTAGTCAATCGACCAGGGAACAATTTAGTACTTGGTGTTGGAGTATAGTTTCCATATTACGTTTGCATATCATGGATCAGAATGTAGAACAAGTTAAGCTTACTTTACGTAATCCGGCAGAAGCTTTAATGTTTGTCTCTGAATTGGAACGTATTGATTTGATATATCAGGGCGTCACAGAGAATAGGCCTTTGGCTTTATTTGTAGCCATATTAGTGTCATCGCATGGTCATTCGATACCTTTAATATGTCAGAAGGGGTTTGAGTTAATGCAGCGTTTGTTAAGTGATCATCGGCACGCTGCGGTCATCAGATGTTTGGAGTTGATAGTGCCTCTGTTCTTGGAAACGCCTGAAACATTGGGGAATTCGGAGGGGTAAGCGATGTTCTGTTAATAGAATATTTTAGTATTTGTTTTTATCAGAGACCAAAAATAACTGTTATTAAATTTTTTGAGACTGAAAAAGTTAGGCATAAATCAATGAATAATTTTTACGTTTTCAAATAAGAGTTATTCATAATAAATATTTTTTTTCGTTGCTCATAACTTTTTTTTTTGATTTATATTTTTTTACATTGCCTAATAAGTGTTATTCATAATATATATTTTTTTACGTTACTCATAACTTTTATTTTTGATTTATATTTTTTTACGTTACTCATTTTCGATTTGTATGTTTTTAAGTTGCCAATAAGAGTTATTCTAAAGAATATATTTTTTTCGTTGCTCATAACTCAAAAGAAGTTTCTTTCATCTCCTTGCTTGCATTTTATTAGTACATACATTGTATTTAACCTTTAAAGTCGCAAAAAAAAAGCTTGGTATGAGACTGATGGTTTTTATTGTGTGTTTTTTAATTATGAAGAATTTTGTTTCACAATCAATGTTTTAGCAAACGCATTGTCCGCCAAGCTGCACCTATTCTCAGTCAACAAAATACGCAAAGCAGAAAATGCTCTTTCAACAGAAAGCCGTTTAGCCGGCAGTGCATAGACAATATGAACCAATTTATTTAAAAATTGCAAAAGTATCCGTTTTCTCTTCCTAATATTGCAACAAATCGGCATCTACGTCCAGTCTCACAGGTTTAAAGCTTTCTATTTCAGTTATAGCTGCTAATAACTCTGCGCTGTATTGCCTTTTTCATCTTCTGAATATAAATCCACTTCAAGTTCTCTAATTGATGTTCCGAACAACGATGACGTATTTAGATTCGTCGATTCGTCAATCAGAAAATCGGATATTGGTAGAAGTGGAGACTTCAGGTGAAGTTAAATCGAAAATAAAAGTTATGAGTAACGTAAAAAAATATTTATTATAAATAACTCTTATTAGGCAACGTAAAAATATATAAATCGAAAATAAATGTTATGAGTAACGTACAAAAATATTTATTATAAATAACTCTTATGAGGCAACGTAAAAATATAAAAATCAAAAATAAAAGTTATGAGCAACGAAAAAAAATATTTATTATGAATAACAATTATTGAAAAGCAAAACTTATTTTCATTGAGAATAACTATTATTTAAAGAAACAAAAATTTATTTCTACAATATAACAGTTATTTCTAATTTTTTTGTTGGATATTTCTTATAACAGTTATGTCTCTGGTTTTTATGTTTGGTTTGTTTTGTAGTTTCCATGCTATTTTATATACTTTATTAAATGCCGATAAAACCTACTTGAAAATGGCTAAGGACATGGTCTATCCAAATACAGTTGGACCTGTTTTGGAACTGTTCGACAATATGATACATCATCAAATAACATCGTATAACAAGTATGTATAGTGAATTTTATAAAACTTTCATTATAAGACAAAAATAAATAATATATACATATATCTGTTTCTAATCCTTACAGTTATGGCCTTTCATCCCCTTTAAATCTTATTAACATTTGGCTACATTGCCTTACAGCTTTGCCCAATTGGCAAAATACTTATGTTGTCTATTTGTTGGATAAAATCCTTAGAGTAGCATATCAATTTCCCGATGCTCATATGCAATGTTTGGAATTTTTCCACAACTACTACAGGGAATGTACAGATTGGAAGGGTGTCAATAAAATGTCTACCCTTAAAGGTTTCTTTGGTGGCAATCAATCAAAAATGCCTGTTGTATCAGCCTATCATCCTTGGTTGGCATTGGTGTTACTCGAAATCGAATTCAAAACACAAGATTCTTGTATATGGATTGAATTATTGCGACAGCTAAGTACAGCTGGTACAAAACCAAATGTTGATGCTGTTTTAAAGGTAGTTAAATTTGTAGTCAAATAAATGTTAATTTTTGTTTATTAATAATTTTTACATGTATTTAGAAAACCTTAAATATAGCGAAAAAACCTACTTACCCAGCCCATATGCTGGTTATCTACAAATATGCCAATCTAGTAGCAAATATGGATATAAATCATGCTCTCTTTGCCATAATTAATCAAAAGTTTTTCGAATTGTATTTATCGCGCATACCCACACACTATGACGATCACAGTTTCCAACAAATCTTTGGAGTTTCAGATAAATTCTATGATTTCAATATAACAATAATGAAGAAAATTAAAACACAACTTAAGGCGGCTGAAACTCTATATGAAAATGAAGCAAAAAAGCATGCTCAAGATGATGGTCTTAGTTATTGTTATAGAAATTGTGCTAAGTGAGTATTAAATTTAGTATTTTTTATGAACTTCACCATTAGTGCTTAGTAGGGTATTCAAACGATTAACCGTTAATCGGTTAACCGATTAATTTTGGTCGGTTAACTGTTCGAATAATTTAAAATTGACGATTTTCAAAAAACAAATAAACCGATTAATTTGTGTCGATTAACCGAAATTTCTTTTTTTTTCACTTTATATAGAAATATAGTTTAAAACACACAAATTTTATTTCTGAACTCGAACATTTCTTTCTAGCAATAGTTTTTTTGAAGTATTGTACGAAAACTGAAACTAAGGAATTTGGAAATGACCTTTTTTCTAGAATGTTTCTATGATGAACTTTGTCCTAATGAGTCCGAGGGCGACATGGTATTAGACGAAACTGAAGACATTACTGAAACGAGTCTTTTATCAGAACTTGACGTAACTAATAAAGTATTCAAAATCTAAAAAAATCCAAAAAGAACTCCAATGGAATGATGGAGGATTTTATACGCTTAGAGAAAACTTAAAACATAACTGAGAAATTCTTTATCATGCCTTACTTTCGATTTATACAATCAGTGAGAGAGTTTTGTCAAGTCAAGTTTTATTAAAAAGTAAAAAAAATCGTTTCAAAGGAAAGCATTTGAATTATATTCTTTTTTTAAAAGTTTTTTTCAGAATATTTGCTATTTATTGTTTTATTGAATTGTTATATTTTGTTTGGTTTTTATGTTTTTGATTTTTTATAAACAAAATGCTTATAAAAGTACACAAAATTCGTGTTTTTCCTTTAAATATAAAATTAAAATACAAATTATTCGGTTAATCGAAATCTAAACCCCGATTAATTATTTGCTCGATTAACCGATTAAACCAGGAACCCGATTAATTGAATACCCTAGTGCTTAGGGTATATGAAGGGTAGAAGAGGGACACTACGCCACTTTTTTTTGGAGGCGATCGAAAATTAAAACCACAATACAAATTCTTTTAACATTTCTTGACTGACCAAAAATGGCGAAACCACCCAACCCATGGAGTAAAAATCAAAAAATATAAACGTATTTTACTGTTATAAAACTACTTCTAATTAAATGATCGAAAACACTATTGTCACTTATTGTTCCCTATTATTGACATTCTATCACCAACCAATATATTTTTTGTAAACACAAAAACTAAAGAAGTTAGCACAAAAAAATTCACACGCTGAAATATTTTCAAAGCTTTTTGAAAAACAATCACATCACAAATCATATGTAAAATTAAAATTTCCAAACTGCAGGGATGGTAAATAATCGATAAACGAAAACATAATATGTTTACATTATCAAGATATTATCTTGATAATGTAACAAAATTGATTACTCGGTTATTCGGTGTTGGCAGATGTGCCCCTATGGCGAATGATCCCCCTTCTACCCTATATAAGTTTGTCATTCCGTTTCTAATTATGGATATATGGGAGGTATATGAGTCCTTGAACCAATGTTATTAAAACTTCGCTCTATGTATATCTTCCGCTCTATGTATAAAATAATTGATTATTATTTATTATTTTAGAATTATGAAAACCTATGCCTTGTGGCTAGAAGATACAGCTATGAATAAAATGTCTAAGGAACAAACCAATTATCCGCCTCAATATAATAATGAAAAACTAAAAGAAATTCTTAACGGCAATACGGTAAATTAATCCAGTTCTTATTATACAAATATTTCTGTTTTTTTTTATAATTGGTTAATTTTCTTATATATTATTTAGACTCATTGGACTGAGTTCTTATATCTCCCCTCTATACGCAAAGAACAACGTTATCAGGCAGATCAATGGTCCCGCAAATGTTTCCGTTTAAAGTCCAATACAAATTTACGCTCTCCTTTGCAGCCGAAAGCAAAAGCTACGCCTATACAACGTATTAAGTCACACTTAAGTTCTTATGATTCACATTTACCTCCTCCGCAATATATTAAACCTTCTGTGTTTGTGCAAAAGGAAATTTCACAGCATTCTCTGAAGGAATTGAAAGAAAGGCTGAGAGTTTTAACTGGTACTGCAACGTAAGTAAATTTTTTATCATAATTTTTTTCAAAATTAGTTGCTGTAAATAAAATGCACTCCTAGTCATAAATGACACGACACAACCGAATATTGTACACAACACGATTGTCAACAAAACTCTTTTAAATGTAATTAATTTACATTATTTCCTTTTTTACTCACAGTAAATTTCACTTTAAAACTTCTGAACTCAACGCTATTAATCGCAACTACATGGACAATATTGTAAATCTTTATAAAATGGTGCCTTATGAAGAAATAAAAATTAAAAGTTGTAATTCACTGCTATTCAATCGTCAGTGCACAAATCCTGCTAGAATAATTACAACTCTAGAAATGATACGCAAAGATGAACAAGTACAGGAGAAAATCACAACGTATCGCGAACGACATGACAAAATCGTTGATGAAATGTTAAACGAAAATGTAGAAGATTTCGCCAAATGTGTGGGACAAATTGGTCAGATTCTACGTTTATTGTTGATAAAGAGCAATGATCCACATGATGTTATGAATCAATTGAAGTCGAATACGGGCATAGAGTATTTCTATCATGTCATTGAGAATATGTCGGATATAACAATGAAATTTAATGCTACAAACAAATTCTACACAGAATTATTAAATGATTTGGGGGTGAGTTAAAAGTAAAATAATTAAAAATTTATGACTTGCTAAATAAATATTAAACCTTTTAGGTATTTATACAAGAAAACCAGGAAAGTGAAGGTTTAAAAATATTAGAGCTGGCCATAAAAAGGCCAAATTTAATAAAAGCAATGACTGGTGTATTTGTGCCCAGTCAAACACGTCCTCCCCATTTCCTAAAAATGTATCAATTCCTTATTGATTCCCATTTGAAGCGCTGTGATACAAAAATTTTATTTGTTTTGTTTTCTAAGGTATGATATATTTACTAATACCATTTTAGGATAAACTTGAATTATTTTATATTTAACAGTTTGATTTATTATTATGGCTGGAGTCCTATCGTCCCAAACTATTCGACATAAATAACCTATTACAATTGGTTTTACAAGGTCTAGAGTCTTGGTCTCAGCCTTCCTCGTCTCTTTTGCAAGATCAATTTCGTCGTCATTTGGTTCACATATTCGATTATGATTTTCCCGAACATTATGGTGAAGTTATGCAAATGGTTTTAGATCGCATATCCGATCAGAAATTAATGCCCATAGTACTGTTGGATCTTCTGAATTCATTGCTCATTAAATTCAATTGTGAACAATTTAATTTGAATACCAGCCAAGAAAAATTAGAAGAGATTTCAATGGACTTTGCTAGAAGACAAAACCTTTTTAATCTTAAGGCTTCAACAGATACGATCATGTTATTTGCTCGTCACTTTCAAAAGGAGCGTTTAAGTCATGGTTTACATGGCCTATACCCTAAACACAAAGACTACTGCAAACCTCTGGCATTGTGGTTTTCTTGTTTTGGCCATTGTCTGCTAGTGACCGCTATATGTACCTATCAGGAATTGTTAGCAGATCAAAGTGAGTTTTTTTTTTTGTTTGTTGGATATTAATGAAACTTTGTATAAACTAATGCATACACAATTATTTTAGTTTGTGATTTAGTATTTGGTTCCATAATAGAAATGTATTCGCCCTGGCTTATTACCTACACCGAACAAACAATTCAAGAATCTTCTGCCAATTGGATACGTCAGCTGATCAATAGTGTTAATGGCAAAATGTTATACCCTTGGAGTGAACAGCATGCTGGTTCTAGCAGAATAATTATTAAAAATTTCATTCGAACTTTAATATTTATTTTGGAAAATTTACCGAGTAGGTTTTCTTTTATTTTTCAATTAGTTATATTTTTCTAATCTTTTTTATAAATTATTTTTAGTTTCTCATAAAATTCTGGCTCATACGTTTAGTTGGTACATTCACCATTTCACGATTCCCAATATTGAGTATTTTGTATATGGACCCATACATGAGGGTATTGCTGAACTACCTTGGGAATATTTTAAACCTCAAGTGGAATATATCGATATGTTATACGACAGTTTACAAAAGGTAAGACTTTAAATTTATTAACTAATTGCCATGTGTTTTACAATATAAGTTTCAGCTAAATTGTCCAATCTCTTTTTGTACTCAATAAATATATTATACAAAATATATAGTCAAATAAATTGATTTGTCCTTGAAAAGTTTAAAAAAAACAATACTTCAAGAACTTAAATTTGTTGGTTACCTGAAATTCAAAACTACTTTTTACATTATACATATTGGTGGTCATAGACTGACACCTTGTCATTATTTCATTAAGCGATGAGAAACGATTCTTTTAGCATTATGAGGTTATGAGGTGTCAACCTATGAATTTTTTATAAATCTTTCATGGAATTAATAAAATATAAAGTATTTATATTTTTAATATTGTTCTAGTTCATTCCTGAAGCCCATGCCATGCTGGGACACATTTTTATACGCATAAATTGGAATGAATGGTTTTCCGAAACACTGCCTACAATATCCGTACAACAGCGAACGACAGTCGTCTCACGTTTATTTACAATTTTCATTAAAATCGCCTTTGAGCCCAATATACACATACAAGTGAATACAAGCAAAATACTTGAAGATGCCATTAGTTATCCTTGGTACATGGTAGAATATACAGAATTGGAGAATCTATTGAAATGGTTTGTGACCACAGTGGAACCGACCATCATTCTTAAAATACCAACAGAAAGCAATTATGCCGATAGAGCGGTATTAGAGTAAGAATTTCTAAATATTGTATAAAACTAAATGTGTTTTAACATCGTCTGTTTTGTGACAGCTTAATTCGTTTAACCTGTGCGATGATGCCAGAACGTGGTGATCAAACTAAAAATATATCGAATGCTACAGCAAAACGCATCTTATATACAAGATCTATGATTCGTTTGCAAAGAGCTTGTGCGGCCAAAAATTCAAAACTTTTGGCTACAAAAGAAGGACATCGTGTATTTAAAAATGCATTCGAAGAATTGCTAAATACTTTAAATCAATCCTTGTGTGCGCTGGCTGCTACAAAATCCTACGAGGAGCAAAGACGTGAGGCCTTAAATGTAATGTTGGAAATTATTTTACCTATGCAAACACAAAGTGAGGAAACTTCAAAGTGAGTTTATGCAATAAATATTTGTGTTTGAATCCTATTGTATGAAATCAATTTTAGTTTACACATTGAATGTATGATGAAATGGCAGGAGTTACATGCCCAACCTGGCAATATATTGATGTGCAGTATTTTAAGTGCCATTGGTCATATGAAAGCTTTTATAGGCGGTACTTATACGTTACTGGAGACTAGTATTGCTTTTTATTTTCGTTCTTCGCAGGAGAGTTTAGATTGGCATACACCCTCTTGGGTAAACCTATTGCAGTTATTGCAAATGTCGTTGGAGAAACTGGAATTAATGCCGATTATGAGGAATTCCTCAATGTTTACATTGCATATTTTCATTTTATATAAAATGGAAAAAATGCCCACAGTTGGTGATCAAATAACATTCCTGCAAGATCTAAGTCAATTGGTGGAAAGTCTAAAGACAGAGCCTTCTAGTGAGCCTGTTTTGGCAGTAGTTTGGGGTTCTATGATATCATGGGGTTGTAGAATTATCGCACAGGAACCACACAACGCCAGAAAACCTTTAATAATGTTGGCACGCCATTTACAAATAATATCAACACAAGCAGAAAGTTGGGGTGATGGTATTTTAGGAGCTATTGGCTTTAAAAAGGATGTGGTAACAAACAAGTAGGAATATTTTAATATTTGTTTAATTATACAAATTATAAACATACATATTTTATACTTTCTTGCAGACGTAAAGTTCTAACACGTTGTCTGGCAATTGTGGTATTTTCTTTGTTCCCCTATAAAAGGTAGCTAATTGTATTGCAAATAACTTAATTAAGACATAAATATAATATAATTTTATTTGACATTTATTTTTAGTCATACGGGTGATAGTGTAGTGCCTAGCGAAGATCATTCCTCCTCTGTGCGGGAATTATCAATGCTATTGGCCAATAAAAAATTCATCGATGTTAAACCATTGATTGTTCAATCTATAGGCATTTTGAATGAAAATCCAATGCCTCAGCTAAGTGATGTGTCTCATTTGGTGTGTCGTATAATATCGTTATTTTATAATAACGTCTTTCTTACCACGGTACCCGAAGTTTGGGAAATGGACTTTAAAATTCCTGCTATGTAAAAGTGATTTTCGTTAATTTTTGTTTACTTGTACTAATACGCATACATACACATACTTTTTGTGAGTCTGGTTATTTTTCTATAGTTATTTTTATAAACATATTTACATTATAATCGTAAAAAAGTAAGTGAATCCATACGTTATTTTAATTTCGATTATTAATATTTTACTTTTTTTCTTAAAGAATAAAATTATATGTAATATTTTTGAAATATTAATTAATATATGATTTTTATTTTCATTACAGAATTTCATTATTCAAAAGAATTTTGTGTGAGCGGTAAGTTTCATTTCATCTCATTCGGTTTAAGTCATTAGTGTTTGTTCTCAATAAGGAATGCTGTTGTAATTTTAGGAAATATAGTGGTCAATATAATTAATCCATATTTGGTACAAAAAATACGAGTTACAATGTTAATGGAATGTTTGGTAAACAAAATTCATTTATTATTATAAAAAATCTGTAAAATTTTAATTATATTCAAAATTTCACTTTTTCCTAAAATATTACATTTTATTTGAGAAATTACATGAAGTTGTCTCCCTTGGATAGCAGTCGGCACCTACCTGCTAAACAGTTTTGCTTTCTGTGTGTGTCTCTAAGGACTTCTGCTTAAAGTGGATAAGCTAAAAGCTTGACCATTGGCTGGACGGTTCAGCCGGCTCAGCCAAAGGCTGTTAACTCCAGCAAGAATTTCCGAATATGTCCAATATATTTGTGGGATCTATAGACTTGCACAGTATTTTGGCTCGGAATATAGTTTCAACGTTCTTTAAACGCTTAGTCTCTGTTTTAGTTTGTTCCCCTCCTATACTTCACCAAAGTGTTTACCTACGCAAGCCATTATATTTAGGTAACCTTTTGACAGATTGTCTTTTATGTTCTCTACTCCACTCCCAGAAGTTAATACATCACAATAAGTATTAATGAACTAAAAAGGTAACCACTTGAAGGTATCGTTGGTATTTACTTGAATACAAATTATTTCGAAACATCTTGTTAGGTTATATCCGGCATTAATGAAACAACTCCAAGACAAGATAATTTAATAGCAAAGTGTTTAAGAAATTCCCAAAAATTAGTTCTCGAACTGTTAGCCGCAGGACAAAATGAGGATTTAAAAAAAATCGTACAATTTGCCAAAGAACATTTAATCTGGTCAATTCAGAAATGGAATACTGTTAATGCCAAGTTTGGCATTGGCGATATTATGGTGGGGGATGTTTTTAGGTGCTTTAGGTGTTTACAGGTGCATTTAAAACGATGTTACGTATCCACACGCTGGGGAAAATATGCCCCTAGTTTGAAGATTCCAGCACGACATTGACCACAAACATACCTCTAGGGTTGTAACTGAGTGCTTACAATCCAATGAGGTACGTGTTTTGAAGTGGCCTGCCCAATCGAAAGAACTCAATCGCATAGAAAACCTATGGAAAATTATTGATCACCATCGTCACTGTGAATCAGTAATAAAAAGCAAAGTTATCCAACAGAATACTGTCACTAAAAAGGCCAGACCATTTTAGGAAAAATTAAACTTATGTTTCCATTGTTTTGTCAACTTTCACAATTTAATTAAGGTTATACAAGTCACCATTTTTGACCCTTGCAAATATACGAACCGTCACCGTTTTATACCCTTGCCAAAATTCGAACCGCATACATAATAAGGTTTTTGTGATTTTGTGAAAGTTCGCGTTTTCACTAGGGTAAAAAATGGTGACGTGAATGCGATATATCGGTTTAAAAACTAAAAATGCGTCTCCTGAAAAATTACATTTTGTGAGTTATGACGTCGTTGCAGCAAATGAGCGATAGTATTAAAAAATACGCAACAACAAAATTTCATAGGTATTTTTTTTTAATTAAACATTTAAAAGAGTTTCAATTGTGTTGTCCACCATTGTATTGAAGAACGTAACAAACTAAGTTTTATTTTAATTTGTTTTGAGTTTAATCAAAAGATTTGAAGCTAGAATATTGTGCCAATCATGCAAATATATATTTTGTATATTATTAAGATTTATCAAAATCCTGATAAAAAAATTCCGTACAAGCAATGGGGTATTGCGTAATTCGATTTGAAAGAAAATATTTTGTAAATGCAATACATAAAGCATACGAA
The DNA here is from genome assembly GCF_958450345.1 of Calliphora vicina. Lineage (NCBI taxonomy): Eukaryota > Metazoa > Arthropoda > Insecta > Diptera > Calliphoridae > Calliphora > Calliphora vicina. The sequence continues at coordinate 120,426,086 of NC_088780.1, forward strand.
TTTGAAAGACTTTTCTTTCATATCGAAATATAAAATTACCAACAGTTACATTTTTATTGTCCACAAATTCAAACTATGTACTCCTCCACTTATTGATTTTAACGAAAATACACTTTTCTTAACGAAAATATACTTTTGTTGCGTGTTAAATTATGGTGGAACCATGACCTTAAAAACTTGATCTAGATTTTTGTAAATAAAATTTAACATTTTTCAACTTCACCTTAAAGTTGAATAAACTTTGCAAAAACAAAAATAAATCAATAAAATAGCAGTTATATGCACATATTTGATCAATTTAAATTCATGACATGTTCATTAAAAATGCTAATAAACACAACTATACACACCTCTTTCGATTTAGTTCACCTCCCCCCCTACACAATAAACTTTGTGTGGGTGTATTATAGACACTTCATTTGTATACGAAAATGTCCATAAAAATCCAAATTACTATTACGTCCACTAAAAATAACTATTTTAAGTGTGTACAATTCAATGTTTTTCAATTTCTGGAATAGATGATCTGAAGTTTCTCTACCAAGAATTCGTGCTAAATTTTTGTTATATATTCTATTAAAAAAATCTAAGAGAATGTTTTGAAAAGTTGTCACTTTTTAAACATTAACTCATGCTTAGATCTTTTAAGACAGATCAATCTTTTAACTTGTTCTTAATAGTCTCTACTTCTTTATAAATTGTGTTAATTTCGTTTGTACATAAATTTAGAAAAAAACGTGTCTGTTATTCGGAACACGTCCTTATTATAAATAAATTAAGCTGCTTGTGTTTGTTTTATTTATTTTTTATATGTTTGATCTATCTATATCATCATTATAATAATTTAATGCATTCATCATAAATATGTCTCAAATGCGTTCGTTTGTTAGTTTTGAATAATTTGTACGTAATGGCGTAATTTTTCTTTTTAGGTTAAAATATTAGTAAATGAAAATCTATGAAAATCTACCTAACCCCCAGTAACACGAAGTCTGGTTATGTGTTAACTAATAGTTATACTGACAGTTTTCATACAAAAATAATTTTAAACGATAGTTAGTTTAAATTTAGTTAACACCTAAACAGACTTCGTGTTAATGGGGGTAAATGTCTTAAATATATGGAATTTCTAATAGATTCAACATATTTAAACCGGCCTAGTCATTAAAAAATCCCAGCTGGATTTTTTTCTATTTTAATTATTTAGCTAATTTATAATTTCCGTTATATCTATTTAATAAATTAATTTGCGTATTATTCATAACATTTTCATAAATGGTACTTTTTTGAAGGGGATTTTTTCCGGTTGTGCTAATTTAGAAAGGAATTTATGTTAAATGTACAATAAAAGACTTCATTTGCAGTCATTTGAAAACATACAATAGTTGACTGACATAAATGGTTAAACAAATTGCAAAATAAATAAATGTTTAAAATACGTGGGACATATAAGATAAATAGAAGTAGATGGCAAAAATATAGAATTTTTTATTTCAGGAATTACCATCTTTTAAATTATATTAAAACTTTGTAAATAGAAAGCTTATTGTAATACTTTCAGAACAAAGGCAATCTAATTTAAAAACATTTATTTTGAAAAAAAGGTGTCGTCTAGCTTTTCCACTTTATAATAAGATTTATTTAAAATGATTTGCCATTTAACTGATTTAAGCCCATTAAATAATGTGGTCAGGAACATATTTACTAAAATAACAATATTTTAGGAGACTATTTTTTATCCTAAATAAATATACAGTGGCGGTTCTGAAATGTGTCACTGCTCTGTAAAATACTTTTTATTAGTTTGCTCTTATCAACTGATGATACAGATATTTCAAAATGCAAAAGTTGTATTAATACAAACTTTGTATTTATGTAGAAAGGTCCCTCTTTTGCCAATAATGCAAAATTTTAAAAATAATTTATATGCAGAATTTAGTAGCTACTTTAAAAATATATTCAGCCCAATCACAAATAAAAAATTCGTGGGAGTTTTTTTTCCTTTTCCCATTTTTAACAATGAATTTGAGTAGGAAAATGGGAAAAAAAAACTCTGGCGGATTTTTTATTCATGATTGGTCTGATTGTAGAACAAAGAATTTAATATTACTTATGAATAAGCCAAATAAACCAGAGACCGTAACGATTATAAGTTTTATTATATATTCTGAATCCTTATGAAATTCTAAGACGATCTAATTTTGAATGGTATAGTATGGCGAAAATCGGTCAACATTTGCCCCTAGTCCCCATACATGGTCCACCTTAGAAAATGACTTGAACATTCATAATTGTCTTATCATAATTAATATCGTGATGAAATTGGACATAAACAAGTTTTATATGAACTTAAATCTTTCTACCATCTTTTGTGAGGATCGGTCCATAATTAACCATGGGTGTGTTCGTAAATGCAGTAAATTTGTGCATCACTGATGCCACGACCTGCAAACTTTTGCAACATATAACTTAATGATGCATTGGTTGCACAAATTTGCGGCATCACTGCCAACAATTTGCATTAAAAAACGTTTGACGTAAAGCAATAATCGCAAATATGCTTTTTCGAACGCTAAACTTGATTGCAGTGATGCAATCATATAACCACTATAAAGACCGAGTCAAAAAAAATCAATTTTCCAACAAATCAAATCAATTTGATTTTTTTTTTAATTTACATATGTAAATTACAAATATAATTTTATTTCTTATATTTTTATTTTTAAATATTACAATTATCACATAAATACACATATACACAAAATAATAGCCGGCATCATAATTATCCTTGGGGATAGAAGGGTTGAGCTGGATAAGGTCGTCTGCCCACAAATGCATAAGGATTAGGATTAATAACGCGAGCAATATCACTGTAAGTACGTCCAGTGCGTTTACTACCACCGCGATGGCGACGTGGGTAATAGGGTTTGGCAGCCGAATAATAATTTCCATACGATGAGCTGCCATAACCACCATAGTAGCCGGCACCATAACCATAGCCCACATGGGGACTACGATAGCCATAACTAGGAGCATAACCGCCGTAAGTAAGTTTTCTCTTTAAGCCTTTCAGCAGAGGCAAGAATAGACCGACACATACATCACTGCACAACATGGTGACGATCAGTAAAAATAAAATATTTAAAAATTTCATGTTTCTGTTATAATTATTATATTCTGAATTCGAATACTTTTTTCACTTTGAAAAGTTCTTTCTTTAATCAAGGTCTGTTCACAACTGGATGCTTTTTAACTGCAATAGTTGTATTTATATGTGGTGAATGCGAGAACAAAAGAAAATACAATTTTAAAAATGTTCTTTACAATAAATTTGAAAATATTCTGTAGGTTTTTTCGTCGCGTATACTTTTTGTAACGGTTTCTAAACAGATACAAACGTTGTTGTAGTTTTAGAATATATTTCTCAATGATTCACTTTGTAATCATGTTGGGGTTTTGTTTTCATCATGATTCAATTTTTAAGTTCTTAAAAATTGCAATGATTTCTTTTTTTTTACTTTATTTTCATTTATTTCTTATTCTTATTTTTATATTATGTACTACTATGTATTTGATTATATTTTTACAGCTTTTTTTTTGGTTATTTTTGTTATTGTGGTTTTAAATCTGACATCCGATTTATTTGTTGACTTTAAATTCAAATCACGTCTTTACGCTAAGACTGCGCATTTGTAAATGGTAAATTTCTTTAACTCAACATGGCCATTGTCATGGCTCTTACATGAGAGAGATGATTAGTTGAATGGCTGGCTGGTTAGATGGATTGATGGATGGTGGTAAGTGGTACGTATCAATTTTTAATTAATTTTATTTTGAAGATTTCCAACTTAAAAAGAGTTAAGCCTTATTAAACAATTAAGATTTTGAGATAATCAAAGCTTAAGGAAATATTATAAAAGCTTCTCAACTTAATGTGACCACTTTTTTTTTGATGTGAGAGCAATAACAAAAGTTCTCGAATGCATTAATTAAAAATTAATTTGTAATGAACAAGACTAAACTTAAGAGCGTTAAGCAGCCAATAACATATATTTTACATCCTTGTAAATAAACTGGTCGAGTCTGAAGTGGAAATTTTCTATTTTCAGATGAATCGAAATACAATTTAAGAGGCAGTGATGGGAGGCCGAATTGAAAAATATTGGACCCCATGTATATGTACAGTTGCGAACACGAAAATAGCAGTATCACTATAATTTTTTTGAAACGGCGTACAACGTCTTTAAACATTTTAATTTTTTGTGAGATAATTTTTTTATAAAAAAAAGTTAACTTCGGAAATATGTAAATGCTCTTATGTATGTATGACAATAGGTGTATTCGCGTACTTTCCAGTAAAAATTATCCAGTAACTTTAATTTAGAGCGTAAAAATACATTTACTCTCAATCTAAAAAAATATCCAAAAAAGTACGCGAACAAGAATTTGTAAAAATAAGTTGTATTTTATTATAAATCAATTTAAAACGTTTGTTTTGTGTTATTTTAATTATTTTCTTTGCAAAACTTATAAATTGTGATAATTTTCAACTTTTTTTTTGTTGTTTACATTTGCAACAATATGTTTTAAACATATTTTTTATGTTGATATTTTTTACTGGACAAAAAATGCCCAGTAAAAAATATCATGTTCTCTATCTACGAACTGTCACTTTTTACACTCTCTTGCTCTCTCGTTACAAGTTTTTAAGAGTAAACGAACGGAATCCCGTAACTTCCAGTGATAATTTGTACAAATTATTACAAATTATCAAGTACGCGAACACAACTAATATATATTTTTTTATCAACATTGAAATAGCAATATTGGATTACTGAATTCATTTAATTTTTTTTAAAGAAGTCAAATATCTTTTAGTTAGCTAAATATGTTGATTTTATTGTAAATTTAATGTTAAATAAAGTTATTTTTTCGATAATTATTGTTTAAGTGAAAATGTTTCCAAATATTCAACTCTATAAAGAAAAAATTTTAAATTGGGACTGCAAACGGAAAACTGCACCTCAGGATGATCGAAATATCGCCAGAATATTTCTATCAAATATAATCCAGTTAATCTGAAAAGCAAATAAAAAATTAAATTTAGAAGTTAACGATATGAAGATTTCTAGATGCAAACAAAGTCCAAAGAACAAAATTCACAAAATACATAGTGGTACTCGTTTGGAGTACGCTGGATGCCGACTGGTTTGCAAGAAAATAGCGCAATACTTTGTGAACTGATGGATCTAAAATTGTTTTATTTGGAAGTTCAGACTTTTGGCAATATATTCGACGTCTACTCTCTTCTGCTTGTGCAATATAGTAAGTTATGAAAATAGTTTAAATATTTAAAAATTTAGTGGTACTGCTATTATCTTGTTTGCAATTGTGATCCTGAGATTACCAGATAATTTGCTGTCCATGTATTTAAATAGGGAAAAATCAAATATAGTCCACTCTTTTTTTTACTTTACAACAATGCTTTAAAGGTCCTTTGCAATCACTAAAATAATTTTTCATAAAATAGTTTTGTTCTTTAAAAAATTGCATACCAATGTGTTTAAATATCATTACCATGTGTGTCCCTAACACTACCTTCACTTTAATTTTTCAAATATTTTACAAAATTAATATATACATATCTTTTTATATATAAAAAGAAGTGTACACTGATGTCACCACTAACTGCGAAAACGGGTCTACCGATTTCAACCAAAATTTCAGGGTACATTGGGGATGGTCCGTATATGGTTTATGTGAAGTTTGCACGAAAACGGCATAGTGGTTCAGGAGATATGGCTGGACCGATTTTTATCAAATTTTTAGTGAATCTTTAGAATTTTGATTTTCGGTCTGTGGGGGAGGGGCGTGATAAAATCAAATTTTTAGATTATACCGCTAATGACACTATACCGCTAATGATTTCAAGGTCAGTAATTGTGGGCAAACTTTTGCAAATAAAAAAAAAATCCAAAAAAAAAATTGTCAAAAAATTATTTTTATTTTTTCATTCGAGAAATAAATGTTTTTTTTTCATCCCCAACGATCAAACAATGCTAATTTTAATTTCGTGGTGTACTCTGAAGCGAATGATTTGGTGTAACATGTCCGGTACATACCAAATTTTCATATCGTTCGATAAAACAAATAGGCCGCTGTTAACATTGTACTATCACCGATGATAAACCAAATTTCCAAAAGTACAACTAATATAGTAAACAACGTTGACAAATCAGATTTCGTTCCCGCCGAACTTCTGCCAAATGCAAATGAATATTCAATTCGTTGTCGACAAGGTATTCACAAGTCTTACAACCAACTACAAAAATTCGGATTGGCAGTAGGAACGTGCAATTTTGGTACCAAAAATTATGATGTCAACAAGCTCAATGAGCGAATTAATTGAAACTGACTGGCGAAACAATGAAATACAAATCTATTGACATAGTAATGAACGAAGAACAAGCCTCAATTATGCTACTGAAACATTGAAGGTTGGATCACAGATGTTTCTCTGCAACATTAACGCGCCAAAATTATGCAACGGAACACGATTGACCATCAAAAAATGTTCACCAAATTTAATTGAGGCAACAATCATCGGTGGCAGATTAAAATGGGAAGACGTAATGATTTCACGCATACCAAAGATTTCCAACGACAAAGCATAAGGCCAATCGTTGACTATTGCTGGCTTACATTTGGAAAATTCATGTTTTGTATGTGGTTTGCTCCCGAGTAAATAAAAAAAAGAAACGTATATCCCCAGTCCTTAAGATGAATTCATAAATATAATATCCCATTTGCCTTAAATACATCCGTTTTTTTTAAGGGCTTATCATGCTACTGTACTTATAGATAGATATCTGCTACAACTTTGTCAAATGACCACCTCAGTGTTTCGGGTGCGATGTCAGGTCGGGGGAGTCCGTGCTTTTTTTTGTCCGATGCTGTATATTCAAATCTGGATGCAATATAAAACAGAATTATTGTAAGGGCCAGCAACGCGGACCGGGTTCAGCTAGTTTTTTAATAAAATTGGTTCAAAATAATAAAATAATATTTAATTTAAATTTTTAAAGCATTCTTGATTTGCAATAATTCAAATTTTAAAAGAACATTATATCTACTGCGTATACATATGGCAGGATTTTCACCAACAATATTAATAACATGAAGTCAGTCTATCGTAATGATCTTTCACACTTAAGTTGGTCATTCCCCGGTGTTGTTTTTTTTTTGCATAATTCGTTTTTTTTTAATATCATTGTAGTATCGGTAGAGCAGTGAAACACAACCCACGTTGCGTTGACACTACTGTCACCAATAAGCACATTCGCCCTCTCCTGTAACTCCAAAATAGACTTCGAAGCACCGGCCCAAACATGAGAGTTGTATTCCATTTTGTGTCGGAGATCAGATGGAGTGAATTATAGGACACCGTTTTAGAAAACCAAGGTACTTGAATGCTTCATTCGACACTTGAATACTCATGCTTAGAACATCAAGATTCCTTAATATTTACACCACCCATAAAAACAGATGGAGCTACATTAACTGTTGTAACGTTTCTCTATTTAGAGATTGTCACAAGATCTTGATTAAGCGTATCATTCATGTTTTGCCTCATTGTCCCAGAGTAGATAGGGTTGGAAGTTTGACGTAGAAGGTCGTTTGGAAAGATACAAAACAGAGTACCTTGCAGAATAGGAAGAAACTGTATATCACCTTTTCTGGTAATGCCCGGCTCCGACAAACCAAGGATGAATCAAGGATGAATCTTAGACGAATCTACTCTTCTACTCCGAGAATCTGACTGGTTTAACTTGGACGCAACGGAAGTATTGTAAATACCCTACTGTCTTCCCCTTGGGTATCACAATGGGATCAGATTTGAATGGACCTGCTTGAGGAACGGCTGCCCATGGAACCTAACCTAACATTGATAAAAGCGCACCATGCAACACTCTATCGAGTGCCTTAGAAATATCTAGAAGCACCAGTTTACTTTCGCCAAAACGGTGTATGAAACGACACCATTTTTCCGATAGGAATGCTAGCAAGTCACTCGTAGAGCGTCCTCTACGAAAGCCATACTGCCGATCGCTGTGTAAATTTTTGGACACTAAATATTTAGCAAGATGTTAGTTAACCATACTCTCCATAACTTTGGAATGTGCAGAACAAATTGCTATTGGTCGATAATTTCCTTTTAAGGAATTTAGGAATAGGCGATACATTAGCAACCTTCCAACATACAGCTAAATCGCTTTTAACTGCGCAAACGCGAAATAATATATTCGGCATAGTATCTGATACTATTTCGAGCTCGGTTAGTGGTTGATTGCTTTCCGGTAAGTTCGAATTATATATTTGCAAATAATTCTGCCAAAAGGTTAGCTTTATCAACCGGGTCAGTGTATGAATGGCATATGGTCATTTATATTTCAGTATGAAACATATTTGTTTTTAGATATTCACGTCTTCGTACCAATATGGAGCATTCAATATAGTATTTTTAGCAACAAACAAATATGGAACTAAAGACTAAATAGTAATGTAGGTTATAAAATACTTTTTATAAGCATTTAACGGTTTTAAATAAACAAATATATTTTTAACGTGAAAAATATAGTGTTAAGATGAGCTCTGATTAATCATTATACAAGTATTATTTTTGCATTAAAACCAAGATGATTTTGTTTAATTATATTTTTTTTTGGATAATAAAAATGATTGATAACTTATTTAAAATAAATTACAATGTACAACGCATTGTTTTTAATAAAACGTGACTAATATGACGACTCAATGTCCAAAGCAACTCTTTACATAACAAAATATAAAGTACTTAATAAAATGTTACTCATAAACATAATTAAAAAATTAATTAAGTTTCTCACAAAAATAACTTATAATTTATTTAAAATAATTTATTAAAAGATATCACATAAAATCATAAACATTTATTCTTAAAACTATGGTTTTCCTTGTGGATGAAAGGGTTGTCCGGGAAAGGGCCTATTGCGCTTTGAATATTGATGTGGATTGGCAATACGGGCAATTTGTTTAAAAGTACGTCCTTTCATTTTACGGCCACCACTACCACGATTGCGACCGCCGTTAAAACCGTAGCCAAGGCGGGAATTTCCATAGCCATAAGTAGGAATTTTAAGGCCAGAGACCAATTGTGTGCCAAAACCTTTTAAACTGTTTTCCAATAAACCGCTGCATATTATTATGAAAATATATAAAACATTTATAAATCTCATGATGTGTAGACTCTCCTCTATATGTTTCAAAAATTATATATTCTTCCAATTTTATTGAACCTCTTGCTCTGTTCAAGGTTTGCTTAAAACTCTGTTAATGTTTCTTAAAAGACTTATATTTATACAAAACTTTTCATGCGAAAGAGCTAAAAAGGGGCAATGATAGTAAATAAATAATTTTATAGCAATATGGAAGCAGTGCCTAAAATTCTGATTGTCTGTGTAGCAGTTTTCAGGCCAGTATATGGAGTTGTAGTATTTTTAGAACATTATTTCTTCTGGATTAAATGATTCATTTGTATTCTCGTCTTAACCCTTTTTAAGCTCTAAACTCTGCTAAATACGGATTTATATTCTTTTGTAGTACTTATATGGTCGTAGATCCTAATTTAAGTTTTAAAGATTTTTTGAAAAATTTCATTACTAAAAAAATCACTGAATATAACACTGAGTAAAGTAGTGAATATAATAAAAAAAATTTTATTGGCAAACTAGTTGCAGGGAACATATGTATTGAACTGTTAACGTTACAATAAAAATAACAGTTTTTCCGGATAAGGGTCAGAGGTCACATAACTATGGCTGTGGAATATCATTTTCATTCCCGGTAGTAATTTTCTCTGATCATAAACGTTTGTTTTAATGTTAGTTCAATTTCCTCACACAAATTTGGGAATTTCTCTTGTTAATTTAAAGAAGTCAAAACACTAACACAAAAATTATGTCAAATATTATATGGAACGTACGCAATTTTTTTAACATATGTATGTATTTAGTTTGTGGTCAATCGATATTGCGAAAAAATGGGTTAACATTGTTTACATGATTTAATTTTAAAGTTCTTTAAATTTGCATTAATTTTCATTTTTTTTTATTTTTGTTATTGCTTTATTGTAGTTTAACAGTTCTTTATTTGTTTTGTATTTCGTATTTATTACCTATTACTTTTTCCACAGAGAGCTCGAAACAATCACAATTTAATTCAAATCACGCCTTAACGCCAAGACTTTGCTTTTGAAAATGGGCAAGTGTATCGAGTTAGACATTGTTGTTAAAGCTCTTACATGAGAGGGTTGAATGATGTTTACTAAGCAGCAGCAGTTTTTATTCCCATTATTTAAATTTTAACAGTTTATTTTATATTAAGCAGTCAACTTTTATAGTACTTATTGAGAATTATGGATGTAATACCATTTTTAATCATCGCTGCTGTTCTGTAAATCGAGTCGTTTCAAAATTGAACGATTTTCAAAAACTAATAACTGACAGATTGATGTTAAGCAAATCGCACGAATTTGAAGTAAATATGGATATATTTTAAGTAAACATGGGCTTTTATTTTAATATTTCTCAAAATATGTTAATTTTTTCCTACATTTCTTATTCTAGTGTCCTGGGAAATTTTTAATAACTTTAAAATTTTTTAACCAATTTCGGTTTTGTATGTCTCATTAGAACGACAATTACGCAAAAGTAATTTTTTAATGGCAAAATTTTTACAAAAAATGTAAAATTTGCTTTTTTCCCCTGGTAAATGCATCTTAAATTTAGCTAAAACTGCTCAAACAGTATTCCGGTCGAAAATTGTATGGGGCTAGTAGGGGAAATCATGGACCATTTTCATCACCAAAAAAAACCTTATCAACAGAGAGTATTTGTGGATAATTTTAGCCAGCTGGATCCATTCGTTTGTGCCCTATCACGTTTTAAACAGACAGATTTTTTGTTATCAAATAAAAAAATGTTGTTAATATTAATATAGGGAGGAAACAAACATTTTCGACAAAAATTGTGCAGTTTCAATTGTAAATAACTTATAGACTGCCTTTCCAATTTTTACACGATTGGTGTCATAGTAATGGTAATGCACGCTTTCCCAAAAATCCTTTTACTATGAACATACTATGTAATCAATACAAAAGTTATTAAAGTTTTCTTTCTCACTGTTATAAAGTTCAGAATGCGGGTATAAATTCTATTAAATTTTAATTCAATGCATTTGTTTTTTCTTTGTTATATGTTTACTTAAATATATTAACGAAATAAATAAAATCTTATTGTTGAATTTGATGTTTTTGACATTTAACTAAAATCCCGAAGTCCCGAAATATCCCGTGATTTTATTTTATCTATATAAATAAAAATCAAATGTCGTTCGTTGGTAATTGCATCAGTTGAGAACGGCATAGTCCAACTTAGGTTTTTACGGAATGAAAAATTGACCACGCTAACTTTTTTCGATTTATCTAAAATCGGAAAACGGCTACACCGATTTGGCTAACTTTTTGTTTAAATGATCACAGTAATCCAATTTACGTTTTTACTGAAAGAAAAATTGACCAAATCAATTTTTTTCGATATATAATGTTCGCAATACATAGTCCGCAAAAGTTTTTACATAAATAAAAATTGTCCACGTACACTAATACGCCCACTAATTAAATGCATCTGCAAAATACATCGGTCTGTGATCAATCATATTTCAGACCAAAATTCGATTTTTTATATAAAAACTCAAAATATCTAAATTCGCTAATAACTTGGCCAATAAGCGTTTAATCAAGAAAATCACTCATATTTCTGACCAAAAATTACTTATATAAAAACTCAAAATATCTAAATTCGCTAATAACTTGGCCAATAAGCGTTTAATCAAGAAAAGGAGCTCGATCTGTGATCACTCATATTTCTGACCAAAAATCGATTTTTTATACAAAAACTCAAAATATCTAAATTCGCTGATAACTTGGCCAATAAGCGTTTAATCAAGAAAAGGAGGTCGATCTGTGATCACTCATATTTCTGGCAAAAATCGATTTTTTATATAAAAACTCAAAATATCTAAATTCGCTGATAACTTGGCCAATAAGAGTTTAATCAAGAAAACAAGCTCGATCTGTGATCACTCATATTTCTAGCCAAAAATCGATTTTTTATATAAAAACTCAAAATATCTAAATTCGCTAATAACTTGGCCAATAAGCGTTTAATCAAGAAAAGGAGCTCAATCTGTGATCACTCATATTTCTGGCCAAAATAACTTGACCAATAAGCATTTAATCAATAAAGGGAGCTCGATCTGTGATCACTCATATTTCTGGCCAAAAATCGATTTTTTATATAAAAACTCAAAATATCTAAATTCGCTAATAACTTGGCCAATAAGCGTTGAATCGAGAAAACAAGATCGATCTGTGATCACTCATATTACTGACCAAAAATCGATTTTTTATATAAAAACTAAAAATATCTAAATTTGCTAATAACTTGGCCAATAAGCGTTTAATCAAGAAAAGGAGCTCGATCTGTGATCACTCATTTTTTTGACCAATTTAAATTCGCTAATAACTTGGCCAGAAAAATGAGTGATCCAGCTCCTTTTCTTGATTAAACACTTATTGGCCAAGTTATTAGCGAATTTTGATATTTTGAGTTTTTATATAAAAAATCGGTTTTTGGTCAGAAATATGAGTGATCACAGATCGAGCTCCCTTTATTGATTAAATGCTTATTGGTCAAGTTATTTTGGCCAGAAATATGAGTGATCACAGATTGAGCTCCTTTTCTAAAATTAAAAATCGATTTTTGGCCTGAAATATGAGTGATCACAAATCGAGCTCCTTTTCTTCATTAAACGCTTATTGGCCAAGTTATTAGTGAATTTAGATATTTTGAGTTTTTATATAAAAAATCGATTTTTGGCCAGAAATATGAGTGATCACAGATCGAGCTCCTTTTCTTGATTAAACGCTTATTGGCCAAGTTATCAGCAAATTTAGATATTTTGAGTTTTTATATAAAAAATCGATTTTTGGTCAGTAATATGAGTGATCACAGATCGAGCTCCTTTTCTTGATTAAACGCTTATTGGCCAAGTTATTAGCGAATTTAGGTATTTTGAGTTTTTATATAAAAAATCGATTTTTGGTCAGTAATATGAGTGATCACAGATCGAGCTCCTTTTCTTGATTAAACGCATATTGGCCAAGTTATCAGAGAATTTAGTTAGATATTTTGAGTTTTTATATAAAAAATCGATTTTTGGTCAGTAATATGAGTGATCACAGATCGAGCTTGTTTTCTTGATTAAACGCTTATTGACCAAGTTATTAGCGAATTTAGATATTTTGAGTTTTTATATAAAAAATCAATTTTTGGCCAGAAATATGAGTGATCACAGATCGAGCTTCTTTTCTTGATTAAACGCTTATTGGCCAAGATATCAGCGAATTTAGATATTTTGAGTTTTTATATAAATAATCGATTTTTGGCCAGAAATATGATTGATCACAGATCGAGCTCCTTTTCTTGATTAAACGCTTATTGGCCAAGTTATTAGCGAATTTAGATATTTTGAGTTTTTGTATAAAGAATCGATTTTTGGTCAGAAATATGAGTGATCACAGATCGAGGTCTTTTTTTTTATTAAACGCTTATTGACCAAGTTATTAGCGAATTTAGATACATATTTTGAGTTTTTATATAAAAAATCGATTTTTGGCCAGAAATATGAGTGATCACAGATCGAGCTCCTTTTCTTGATTAAACGCTTATTGGCCAAGTTATTAGCGAATTTAGATATTTTGAGTTTTTGTATAAAAAATCGATTTTTGGTCAGAAATATGAGTGATCACAGATCACTCGTAGAAAACGTAGAAATATTCCCTAAATTCTTAGTAACAAGTAACTTTTTGTTTTCAAAAAAGTACGAGAAAACACCTTATATTGGTATACATAAAGATTTGTAATAATTTGAACAAATTTATTTAGCTGTTTTGTATGATATTGTATCGTAAGTTAATTTCCAAATAAACTCCAGTGATTAATAAATAATGGAATTTGAAAAAATTTAATGCGATTATAAATGTGTCATCGTCCAATGCTTTGGTACGTTTTGCGGTTAAAACAAAAACGCACATAAAAGGTTATCTGCTAAAAGTTCTTCTCTTTCTGTCTGTCTGCCTATATATACAATACCTGAAATACATATTCGTACAACATTATATACAATTAAATAAATATAAACAAATTTCCATCATTGAAATTTACCAGATTCAGTTGTTTTTTAAAACTCCAACACATCAAACGCAAAACAATTATGGATTTACGACATTTTCACTTCACTGGTGGCATTGTGCTTTTGGCACTAACGATTTGTAGCGGTAACGTTTTGTCGCCATTAAATAACTCGCCAATTATTAAACGGAATACTGTTGGTATACCAGTATCCTTGCCAGTTTATATAGGTCAACAACCGGTCAATACCGGATCTGTATATTATCCTTATTACTATTATCCACAAACACAATATCCTAATACAGGAGTTGTGTATCGTACCCCAGTTACGAGCGTACAATATCCATATTATGTTTGGCCAAATACTTATACACCAGCCTATAATCCTTCGGTTCCTACAACACCAACTGATACTGCTGGCGGGAATACTGGAGATCCAAATAATCCAAAGAATGATGCGGAATATATTTAGTGATAGTCTTAAGAAAAATACTAAGAATTAATAATAAAAACCAGAGATTAATAATTTTAGAATTCGTGAAAAACTTACTTTCTTTGTTTGTGTGTGTTTTTTTTTAGTTCAATATTTAGTGTTGGAAATTCCCACTTTGAATATGTTAATATTGAACTCTAAAAATACATTTATACTCATAATTCACTGTGTATCTATATCTAACTAAAAGCTTTAATTGAAGAACAATCATCAACAATAGCTGTGTTCCCAGCTTAGTAAGATTTTTAGTATTTTTTTTTTTATTTCTGTATGTATGCAATAAATTTATTTATGGATACCGATATCTTTTATTAATAAAGATTTATATCATGTGTACGCCTATAGAGTGGAATAGATTTTGCAAAAATAAGAGTATCAAAAAAATAATTTGGTCTTTATGTTCCATTAAGAGGGTACTATATTTGAATATAATAAAAAGTTCATTCGAAAATTTTTTTTTCCAAAATATCGAGCAAAATAAGGGTATATCGTACGTGACATAAAACGGAAGTAATTTTGAAGTACATGTAGAAATATGCGAAAATTTTAGAATCGTGATAAGCGTTATGTTTTCTTTTAATTTCTTACACTAAACCAAATATTTTTCCTTTACAATGCATCATATTTAATTAAAAATAATATTTGTATGATTTTATAATAAACAAAATTTAATATCGTGACAGATTTTTCTCTTATAGTAAAACAATATATATTCTTTAAATATACATATCGCTCATTTGCTGCAACAACGTCATAATTAAAAAAAAAAATCGTTTCGAGAAAAACGGGTTTGAATGTTTTATGTCATTTTACTATTTCTTAAATAAATTTTCAACAAATCATGCGATCTCAGAAATAAAACCTGATTTAAATAGTAGATATCAATATCTTTCTAATCTGTATTTAACCCAAATTTTTACTTGTCAAATATACGAGAAAACATGAATTTTTATTTTGGCGTTTACAACGAAAAAAACACTCATACAAAAAATAATTGACTTTTTTTAAAACTGATGACACCCGGATTTTGAGTTATGACGTTGTTGCAGCAAATGACCGATATTTATACCCCTCACCTTCGTGATAAGGGTATGTATAAGTTTGTCATTCCGTTTGTAATTTCCACAATATAATTTTCCAACCCTATAAAGTATATATATTCTGGATCCTTATAGATAGCGGAGTCGATTAAGCCATGTCCGTCTGTCTGTTGAAATCAATTTTCTGAAGACCCCAGATATCAACAATTCTGTCAGACATGCTTTTGAGAAGTTTACTATTTAAAATCAGCAAAATCGGTCCAAAATGGCTGAGATATGAGGAAAAAACCAGGACAACCTCGATTTTTGACCTATATCTGGATTACTAAGACATTAATATAGACAATATCGATAGATATTTCAAAGACCTTTGCAACGACGTATATAAGACTATAGTAAGTTAGACCTACATCGGAAAAAATATTTTTTAAACCGAATTTTTTTCTTTTCCAAAAAAAGTCTTTATAAGTAGAAGAAGCGCATCCATATTTTATTTTTGAAGTAGATGTTGAAAAGATCCCAAGAAAACCAGAAATAAAGAAGCTGAAATAAATTTTAATATTAAATGTAACTACTTATATTCCGATTTCAATTTAAATATTTTTAAATGTGAATTTAGTTTTGCAAAATAATAAAAATAATCAAAGATTATTGTTGTGTTTGAATTTTTATAAATTCTGTTATGTTTACGACTTGAATTGCACTATAATTCAAAACTTGAATTGAAGTATTTTTTCGAATTGAATTTCATTGTAATTCAAGGCTTAAATTCAAATGTATTAACTCTTTGCGGTTTGCTGGTTAGTTTACTAAACACATTTTCTATAGTCTTTAAAACATAGTTTATTGGCATTTATTGTCACTTGCTAAACAATTATATATTTTGAAGTCATCGTTTATGATTTTTTGCAAAACTTTGCGGTCAGGGTGCTCAGGTTAAATAAATATATTATTTTGAAAATATTGTAAAAATCTGTTTTTTTTTAAGAGTCTTTCACTCATTCAATAAAAAAACACAGATTGTTCATCGAATTCAGTTGTTTCGGTTGTTTGGTCAGAAAATTTTGTCAAAAATATTGAAATCGAACAAATTTATACGAAACAAACATTTTTATCATAGTTATTTTTAATGCCAACCGCCACGGTGTTAGTAAACTAACCACTTCACTCCACAAAAAACCTTGGAATGGGGTGGTTTTTTCATGTTTTGATTAATTTTTTCTTACTTTTTATAGTAAACTAACCTTGATTGAAGTAAAAATGCAATTGTTTTGATTTTAAACTTATACACAAAAAAGCGTGGCTGAAAGAGTCAACACGTGAACGTTTAACTTGTATTCAAGTTTTCGTTTTTACTGGAGAATGCTATTAAAATAAAGTGTAATACAATTGTAAATTGATTGTATGACTGGAACTCAATCTGATTTATACTTGAATTCGAACACAAATGCCTATTGGGTTAAAACTAGGGATGCCAACGGAACGGGGTTTTACAAATCCCGGGATTCGGACTTCGGGATTTTATTTAAACGTCAAAAACATCAAATTCAACAATAAAGATTATTTATTTCGTTAATATATTTAATTAAAAATATAATAAAGCAACAACTAATGCATTGAATTAAAATTAAATTTAACATAAAATATGTTTCATATTTATACCTGTATTCTGAACTTAATAATAGTGAGAAATCCATAACAAAACTGAACATTTTATAATTTTTCTATTGAATTCATATGCTATAGAAGAGGATTTTTAGGAAAGCGTACATTACCATTACTATGAGACCAATCGTGTAAAAATTGGTAAGGCAGTTAAAAAGTTATTTACAATAACTATATTAATATTAAAAATTAAAAGTATTGTTTTATTTTATAACAAAAAATGTCCGTCTTTCTGTTTAAAATACGATAGGGCACAAACGAAAGGAGCCAGCTGACTAAAATATTTTTAAGTAAAAATTTATAACCGTTCATGGGCAATAGCGTAGGTTGTTGAAATAAAATAAATAAAAAAAAAATTATCTACAAATACTCTATGTTTCCCCTAGCCCCGCACAATTGTCCACCGGAATATGTACTGTTTGAGCAGTCATAAATATGCTGATTATACGGCAATTCTTATAAAATTTTGCACAAAATAAGATCTAAGTACTGCGAAATTATACTGTAAAGTATTGCGGAAATCGGGCTACATTTATCCCTAATCCCCTTAAGAAAAAAACTTGAACATTCATAATTGTCTTTAATAATTAATATCGTGATAAAATTGAATCAGGCTCCGTTTGGATTTGAAGCGAGATTAGTATTATAAGTAAGCTGCAATGTAGCTTTATAGGTATTTTGGGAGCTTCAAAAATCTTCCTAAAATATCAAACGTCGCGTAATTTTCCGGGATTTGCGAATCCCGGGATTTAGTTTCACAAATCCTGGGATTTCGGGATTGGTATCCCTAGTTAAAACCGAACACGAAACTCTATTTCATACCATACTGCATAAATTTGGGCAGCTTGTTTTTTGTGGTGGTATTTTAACTTATTACTACAAAGCACTCATAGTTCACAAAAATTAAACAATTATCAAAAAAGGCACAACAACAGAGTCAGTAGCTGGTCATATTACTACAGATAAAAGTGTCTGGCTGCCAAAAATGACCAGAATAACACCACAATTTGCTTGATTTGTTTACGTCCCAAATAAATATATTCATAATTCGTCGATTTCGACTTTTAAAGCATCGCGATAGAATTTTTTCAACAATTGATTTGGCGATTTTTAGACGTGCATACCAAAATATTAAATTAAAAGAATAGAACAAAAACCATGTCTTAAACTCACATAACATACTTCCAATATCGGTATTCAACGACATTCACGAAATGGATGCTGGAATTCGGTAAAGCAGTAGAACAATGTACAAAAGTACGGTGTTTCATCACTTCAATTGTTTCTGAATATGCATTTTTTAAGTCTATAAAAACTGATACATATGACAAAATGTTCTGAGTACTCCAAAACAGTTTGTCACAGTCCGATTTTCAACTCCTTCTGACTTAAGCGTACATATACATACATTATAGAAATTCAGATCACAATGCGCAAATTTTTTCACCATCATTTTTTAAAGTCTAATTTATTGAATAATATTAAAGATTCGGTACAGCTGTAACTTTTAAATAAATATTTTTGGTAGCTGTCCTGATGTCGTTTAATATTCTATGTACCCAGAATCAGTAATTTAAAGTTTTCATCAAATTCCCAAATCCCAATTTAAATGCACATTAAACAACTTATTACACTAAAAATACTTTCACTTTATTTTCTACAAAAATCATGGATATTAAATAGTGTTTTAACTATTTAATATCCATGATTTTTGTAGCCATATTGTGGAGGAGGATTTGTATAACCATTATTATAGTTATAGCCATTTGGTTGATTGGGAGCATGTGGAGGTCCTTTGTAGTAGCCCTGATTGTCATACACTGCATTTGGGCCATAACTTCCGGGTGCTGTCGATGGATAATAACCATTTTGGTGATTATTTGGATAGTAACCATTTGGCGAATTATTTGGATAATAACCCGATTGATGGGGTCTTTGATTGTAACCATATCCTCCCTGATTGTAATCGGGTCGATTGTAACCATTTTGTGTATACGCCCCATTATGAACATATTGAGGTGATCTATGATTTGGTGGTTGATTTGTTTCATGTACCAAATCGTGTATTATATCCGCTATCACATCAAATGTTGGTTTAGCTGTAGCCGTGATAGTTAATAATCCAATAATTAGAGAAATTGTAATGATCTTCATTATAATTGACTGATTTTCAAGCTGTTGTTCACAATTAATTGTTTTGAAATGTTTAGAGAGAGACTAAAGCTTAAGATTATTTTGAACAAGTTTTTATAGTCAATGTGTATTGCCTTGAAATGCGAGATAAGATTTGTTATTGGATTTTTTTTATATATTTTTCATGAATAATCAGTCAAACTTAAGACAGTGGTATGAGGGTACAAATTGTATTTGTAATTGTAAAAATAGAACCTTCGTTCGAATCTGTAAGATATATTTATAGAAGGGTTTAAACGCTCATGATATAAATCGATTTTTTGTTCATAAAATTTATTATTTTCATTTAATTAAACAAAAAATAAATTTAGTTGGTTTGTTCAAAATTATTTCTTTTGCCTGTCATTGGCCAAAAAGGTTGTCCTGGATACGGCCTGGCACCTACATGGGCATACGGATCGGGATTAATAACTTTGGCAATGTCCACATAACCACGACTTCTTTGCTTAATGGCAGTATAATCTATAAATGAATCTTTATAAACCGTTAATAAAATTATTATAAAAAACGTTAAATAAATTATAATTTCCATTAGAAGGATCCGGTTAGAATTGAAGATAACTTGGTAATGTTTTAAAAAAATCATTGAATGAAAATAGTTAGTAAAAATGTTGACACAATTATTTAAACAATAATTGAAATAAGTTCGTGTTTTATAATAAATAAATACAGATTAATTTTCAAATAGGCCAGGATTTACGTGCTTATACATATGTACTTATTTATTTATTTTTTTTTTGGTTTAATTTTTCGAAAAATTGTTACTATGTATTTAGTAGAATGAAAAAATCTAAATAATAAATGTGGATATTCATTAATTAATTTGTTATTAGTGATGTAATTATTCAAATAATTACATCATGATTGACTATCGATATTTTGGGTTATTTCGGTAACAGTATTTTAATCTTGGTAGATTTCAATAAACTTATTTACTGAAAACATTTAATCTTAAAGTTTAGAATGAAAATAGAATAACAGTAACGGTATTTTAAGCAATTCTGGTGTAAAATAGATATAATTGTAAGAAATTAAGCTTTGTGTTTTTTTCATCATCTATATCACAGTGCAAAATGTTTTCACTTTCATTTTTATTGATTATTACTTCCTGACATAAGTATACAAAATACATGATCAACATGGTCAATGTCATTTTTATATCAATATAGAACAGCTACTATATGTATAATCACATGTATTTTTTAAGCCATGCTAATTCTAGACTCAAGCTTAGTGACACATAAGTAATGGACCTAATGTAAAATTCGATTTATACACTGTTGGAGATTGTTTTCGACTTGCCAGATTGTGATTAATGTTTTTTTAAACTATATTCCGTTTCAAAAACATGATCTTTTACCAAATATAGTATATGTATTAAAAAAGTATATTCTATTAAAATATTGTTACGTTTTAACCTTTTCAAAACGTTTATTTATTGCCTTTAAATAAACCGGATAAACTAGAATCTAGACTCAAGCTTAGTGACACATAAGTAATGGACCTAATGTAATTTGCTCAGAATACCTTCATATTTGTCTTTTGAGTATGCGGAATTTGGGGAAAAAAAACTTAATTCTTATTAATAATTTGACTAATAGCCCAGCAAATATTACTGTGTCTCAATTTTAATAAATTAATTTCACAATGTTTTCAAAGATCAAGAAATATTTTCCCAAAATCGGATAAAGGTAAAATTCGATTTATACACTGTTGGAGATTGTTTTCGACTTGTCAGATTGTGATTAATGTTTTTTTAAACTATATTCCGTTTCAAAAACATGATATTTTATCAAATATGGTATATGTATGTGTCTTTCTACAATAAATTCTGGTTTTCTATTAAAATATTGTTACGTTTTAACCTTTTCAAAACGTTTGCAATCAAACCAAATAAAAGCCGTTTAGTGGTTTACAATTTGTAACAACTCTTTATTTATTCAAAATGTACAACAACCACAGAATTAAATAGCCACTCAATGTTTTTTATACACGTTTATAAATTCTCAGAAATACAGACACAATTTATAATGTACACGAATTTACTTGAAAAAACACAACACACTTTAAGGCACTCAGTTGATGTTTATTCGAAAAGCGTCTCTGATAAAACTCACTCACGACTGCAACCTCTGCATAACACTGCATAACCATATAGAAATCTCTATTTCTACAATGTTCTTTAACTGAATATTCGAATTCGAATACAGCGTTGCCAACTTATGATCAATGGTCAACTGAAAGCTTTTATTTAATAAGTCCCCTTTTACAATGTTTAAAAGGGGTCTAATGCCCACAGATATGTTAGTTTGCTATTACAGCACTGTTATTTGAAAGCATTATGCTACTTTTAAATCAGCCCTTAAAATCGTTATATTTGAATTCAAGTACAATTTCGTAACAATATGTATAACCATTTCAAAATTATTACAAGAAAAATTGCAATAATAAAACAGAAAGAATATGTAAGAAAACAATGTAAAAATTATCACGTTTTATAGTTATTTCAATATTAATTTTATTTTGAGCTGGTCTTGCTTCGCTCCGAGAAGAAAATCTTATTTCTAAAAAAATGTTTCGGGAAAATACGTTTTTAAAAATGTAAAACACATATTACATGATATAGTCCATTGAGATAAATCGGATAGAGAAGAATCATTGACTATTACCCGAAGTGTAATCCGCCCAACATCAGGGAAATTTCAATAGTTATTCTTACCAAACGGGACTTTATCCTGTGATGAATCCCCATATTAATCGATAAATTTTCAATCAAAACACAAACTCTTTCATTAAGTCCACTTTGTTTGCAAATTCTGAACTCTGACATTAAAGAATTTGAAGCTAGTCTGGAAGAACATATGTAAGATGGCCGAAGGGAAATAGTCTGGACCTTAAGTACTCAAATAAGACCGTCTAATTTGGCAGTGCATATTGGTATAGAAAAGAAAGATAGAAATAAATCTGTAACTTCTAAACGGTTAGTCTGGTTTGAATGAGGAAAATTCGGACCTCATGGCGAATTCTATATATATGGGGATTATTTATGCCAATAACGTGATAACGTTATTTATAACAGATTTATGAATATTTGAGTGAACAAAAGATACTTTTTCGATTTTTATACAAATTGAATATTTGGTATTTTTAGAAAAAATAAATTGCCCAAAATTTTTAAATTTTCAAAAAAGTACCGTTTGTTCTTCGGCTCATCATATATTTTAGTATTATTTATGTCGAATTTGAACCGGTTAACGATATTTATATTGCTATGGTCAAATATGGACCGATCCAAACCAAATTTCATTCTGTGATTTATTTTTTCTCGTAACAAAGGAACAATGTGTGATAAATTTCATGGTACTATCTGCAATATTTTTGAGGAAAATAGCAAAATATTTTTTTGATGATGTCTCACATTTTGGTCCATAACTCTGGTTCTACTTGACCATTGCCCATTCTCAATAGCAAACATTTCTGATCAACAAAGTATATTTGGCGACGTAGCTAGATCGTCTTAGAATTTTATAAGGACTCAGAATATATATACTTTTTGGTCCAGCGACCAATATTTCGATATGTTACAAACGGAATGAAAAACTCAATAGACCCCTATGGAGGATATAAAAAGCAATGAATATCCAACAAAATATTCTGTCACTAAATGGGCCAGACAATTTTTGTAAAAATTAAACCTATGTTTCCATTTGACCAAATAAATAATTTTATGTTGTTTTCTATTTTCTTTTATTTACCATTTATAATTAAATTTTTTTAAATTAAAAATTTTTGAAAATATTAATCTTAAAAGAAGAGGAGGTAAAGTAAAATACGTTCTTTATTCGTTATATGAAGTTACTGAGTAAAGGTAATTTTGAGTAATTTTTAAAAAGGACAGTATTCTGCGATGATTAACAAAAAAAATTGTTAATCTCTTAAATCAGGATAATACAAATGAGAATGGATGTTTTTTTACTTTATTATAATGGATTAACAGTTTTTTTATGATTCAATGGAATAAGTACCAAAAGATTGAATCTCCTCCAAATAGCGAACAAAATTAAGAGGGGTAACAGTTGCATACAGTTTCTTAAATAACATCCAGAAGTATGAAAAAAAGATGAAAGGTCACACGAAAATGTCCACTACTGCAGACTTACTTCAAATTCGTCCATTGGCCGGATTATAGGCTACACCTTGGGTATTAGGCAATGAATCTTCTCTTTCCCATTTATCTCAATGGAAACTTTTTTTTTAAATAATTCGGTATCTCGGAAAATCGTAACGAAATTTTACAAGGTGAGTTGTTTTCGAGTTGATTTACAGTTGTTCAGCTTCCTAGGCGGAATCGCCGAAATTCCATTATAATATAAATAGTCCCTGAGAAGATCTACAAAAAAACTTCTCACAAAACGTTTAAAGTGACTACACTCCAGATTACTTAGAGACACTTAAGTGTCAATTGTCTTCACGCTAGATTACTTGAGATGTATAAAGTAACCAATTGCCTTCTCTCTGCACTACAAAGTCAAATTACCAAAATATATAAATTGATACATTGACTACTTGCTTAACTGCTGGGAACCTACATACATATACATATAATATAAAAATCATGAAAAGCAGCTGAAAATTTGATTGGATCTTTGAAGCAATAATTGAAATAGTTTTACTGTTGTAAAACTAATTTTTAAAACAATAAAGAGTAGTGATTGAAACAAAGAATATAAGGTGATGTTACGCATTTCAGTATTAATACATTTGTGCCAAAAACAATATCTATTTATGCATTATGAACAAAGTATGGAAAAAGGACTGGCCAAATACGATTTCTTGTAATACTTTTTTTCGTTTCTATCACTCTGCACCACATACTGAGTAAAGGTCATTGAGTTCATTGTTATTTTGTTTTTTTTTTGTACAAGCTGACAAACAAAATGTATAAAATCCTTAAAAAAAACCTGAGTAAAATGCTCATAAAGATTATTGCATGTTAAAGAAAATATGACATTATTATCAGGGGATGGTATGCTTTTAAAAATGTTTTGCCAAAGCTATAATATTTAAGAAATATGTTATAGTTTTGTGTTTTCTTGCCGCAGGTTTCATTCCCCTAAACTGTTTCTTTAACAGATCGAAACACAAATAAACACAAATTTAAAACGAAAAGATATTGAAAAAACATGTATTGAAAACAATGCCAGGTAGAATACAACTCGTACCAAATGCATATGTCGTTTTAAAAAAAGGACAATGATTGGTTTTTATACAAATTGTTAATGCTTGGTAGGATGTGTATATACTCTAATACAAATATCAATGAGAAGATGAAATTGGCGCAATTTATAGAGGACAAAGAAAAGTACACATAAATATAAAAAATTACTGACAAAAGACTGTGATTACTTGGTTGTTGTCAGTTTTCTTCGTGTTTTTTTTTTTAAGGATACGTAGACATCATTAGCAAAATTTTTACCGAGTTCTAAGGGCTAAATTAGTCTTAAGATTAGATATTTGGCCACATCCTTTATAGGGAGGCTAATACTTCATTTTATCATCTCTTCATTGTTGCTGAATATTCTTAAAATATTTTTGAAAAATGCTGCTAATCCCACAGTCGTCCTCCATTTAAATTGAACAATATTAATGACCTGCAAATTTACTATCGTAGATCTTATGTTGGTGCATTGTTGACCGATGCTGAACATTTTTTTGACCGAGTTTAAAACTAGTAGGGTAAGTGCTCCTAAGTCCGGCATGTACCAGTAGTCGACCATTATATATTATATTAAAAATCAAATAAATAAGAATAACGGTTTTTATATATTAAAAAATATCAATTTAGCTTTATAAATACACTCAACTGTTTTTGTCCTAAAAAAATCAAGGCTATACATATGTGCAATTTCAGCAGAGGAAAATTAGTGTTAAGACTCAAGGCCGGTAGATTAAAAAGAAGTAAAGGTCTTAAACTGTCGACTATTACTACATCTACCCTATTTATTTAAAGAGATTTCTTGATTGATAATTACCAGACCTATACTCTATATGTTAGAGTGAATATTATGTTCTTAAGTCATCTGATACTCTGAGGGGTAATTGTAGCTATGAAACCTCATGTAGCTATGAAACCCTCATGTAATTTTGCTAAAGGTCCTGGACTATGAGTATCTAAATTCGGTAAAAGATGAGTGTGTATAATGCACAAATGATCTTTTATTAATCTGTTAAAGATATACAGCCCAATTATGAATAAAAAATTCCGCGGTAGTTTGGTCCCCGGGAGTTTTTTCCCATTGAATTTGAATAGGAAAAATGAGAAAAGGGGAAAAACTCCCGGGGAATTTTTATTCATAATTGGGCTGATAGTCATTAAATTATAGCCTAGTTCATCAGGAAACTTAGTAAATATTTAAATGTTCCAGATCCACAGTTTCTAAGTTCTCAATTTCAGGTTCTTTATTTTCAAATGTATTTAGTTCCGTTTTCTCAATGGAGGCTCCCAAGGGGATTAATGCCGTACATATTTTTGCTATTTCGTACCATACCTATAAATATATTTTGTAGTTATGGTATCACGTGTGACCATGAAATTAATTATTATATTTTGATTGTTTGTGAAAATCCGATGTCAATAATTTGTTATAGCTGTCATATAAAGATATGGACGATATGACTTATTAAGTACCGATCCTCATGATAATATATCGCGCGATTCCTTTATATGAAACTTATTTTTGGATTCAAAAATTTGTATGAGATTTATGGTCGTTTTTCTTAAGTGGGCCATAAATGGAACCTATGACCGATTATGAACCGATGGTCACTAAATTAGGTCTTGTTTTTTATTTATATATCATACTTATTTCTGCTGAATTTTATGAGGATACTAACTTTTTTAATAGATTTTCGGAGGTGGGATTTATATGGGGTTATGGTCAATTACACTCTGCTACAAAATGACACTTTTTGTCAAAACTTGAAAAGCGACCTAATGGGGTTATAGGCCTAGGTGAGGACATACTAAAACCGTTTTCAAAGATTTTGAAACACCCTCAACATTTTGATTTATTTTGAAAAAACTGTTTTAGGGTAGGTCGTAGTACTTTAGTACCTCTAACTCACACATTTTTAGACCGATTTCAAAATTTTAAACAATTATGAACAGACAAAGGATTAAACTTTCCTTTTATTATACAATTTATATTCCAAGAAATTGTTTAAGTTTTTATAAAAAGTTTAATTTTTTTTATTTTCTTCAAATTTTTTTGCACTGTTTTAAAGTTTTATGTAGAAAAAACGTGACATGACTTATTAAAATCGGTTTATATTTGCAAAAGTTATTAAACTTTTTCGAAAAAAGTTCAAAACAAATTACCTTGTAAATTAAAAATTTTACAAATATTTTTTTTGTATAGTTTTTTTTATTCATATGCGCTGAGGGAGAAAATACTAAAAAATGTATTAATGAAAAGTTGAATAACTTTTACAGTTTTCATCCGATTTGAAAAATTAAAACCGTCTTGTTAAGAACTAAATTTTTTTATACATTGATATACTTTTTTATAAGCTTTCATATCAAACTAATCAATGAAAGGAGACTAAATTCAAAAAAGTTGATAAATTTTAGATATTATTAGCAAAAACAATACTTATAACTTACAAATGTATCAAAAAATGCACGTCAGTTTAAAGCGTAATCAGTTTTCTTTCCAAGCCCGTTAATAATAGGTTAATAAGTCAACGAACATACTGAAAACGGTTTTTTTATATAACTTCTGAATTTGAGGGTGTTTCTGAAATTTTTAGACACAATTTGTAATGTACTTAGCAAGACCTATAACCCACGCTAGGTCGTTTTCCAAGTTTTTTTCTATCGTAGCACCGCACAGTGGTATGAGAATAAAAAAAGAGGGGAATAAATCTGTAACTTCTAAACGCTTAATCCGATTTGAATGAAATTTCACATGCGCAAAGTTTTCAAAGTGGAATTAATATTTCTTTGTAATTATTTGTTTTTCTAAAATTTAATATAAAAAACATTGTCAAATTAAAATCTGAAAAAGTGCAGATTTAGTTCATTTTAGGAAAGGTACACAAAAAACTTTAGTCGCACAACGGTAACGCTATTTACTAATGGTTCATATTACTCCTATATGTATGTAGTAGGGTTGTTTGTCATTTGATTAAAAATCTGCAATAGTTAGAATGATTCTCCAATTAATAATAAACAATATAGATATAATGTATAAACTATTTTGCTCAAACTCCTTAAACATTTATCGAAAGCTTGGGGCAAATTCTCGCACTCGTAATCAAAATAAAATATGTATTTATGAAATTTTATTCGAATAAAATAAAAGTCGAATAATTGCCAACCCTAGTACCTACATACATTTAGACTCATTTCCACAACAGCCTGTTCTACGCACCGGAATGACCCGAATTCACCTGGCCAAGGGCTGTCAACTTAGCAAACACTGCTGCTACAACGACGACGACATACAGACTTTCTAGTTAAATATAGGTAATATTCATTGCAAAACATTTAAAATTTTATAAAAATCGTGTTATAAAATAAAGATTCCGGTACGTTTTAAAAATATGTTTTTGGTTAATAAATACAATCTATTAATTATATTTATTCAGCCCAATTATGAATTTTTGGGAGTTATTTCCCATTGAATTTGAATAGGAAAAATTAAAAAAGGGAAAAAACTCCCGGGGAATTCCTATTCATAATTGGGCTGATTATAAGAATGCACTTCCTTAATTTTTATTCTATTAAAAAAAATTAAAACATAAAATAAAAATAAAAAAAGAAAACAAAAGCTTATGTAAATTGTTTGCAAATATATAAAAATTGTATTTATTAACCAAAAACGAATAACTTAAAAAATAATAATAAAAAAAACATTAAAAATATTATTTTTTAACGATAATATGCATAACAAAAACTTGCAAAGAACAAAACAAATAAATCATGAAACAAAATTTTGTAAATTGCCGGTTATCTAGAAAAAAACTTAAAAATATATTAGATGAAAAAAATATTTAATATATTTATTGAAAAAAAATAAACAAAACGAATATATGTAAAAGTAATGCTGAAAAAAAACCAACCAAATCAACGATATCAATATTTCTTTAAAAGAAATGTATCCTATAAAAACTGATAAAGAGGTCCGGCTGCTACACATGATTTCTTTTCAAATTAGATTTAGATTGTTGTGTTAAGTAATATATTATGGATATTTAATTTATTAAAGTGTAATTTGTTTGTTGTTTTGTATTAATTATATAGTAATTTATAAAATAATAAATGCAACTTAATATTACTAGAAAATAAAAGTTACAAAATAATAATGAATCAGTTTATGAAGGTGTAGTGATGAGAGGAAAAAAATATAATTATAATATTAATAACTTAAATTTTAAATTATTACTTCTTAATGAGACTTAATGCATTTGTTTTGTTTGTTTTTTTTTTTGTATTTGTATTTTCGTTTCATGTTGCGAAGCGTATTTTAGTGCAGTTTTTTATTTAGTTTTGGTAGTGTATGCTTTAATTTGTCTATATGGAGTTAGTGGTAGTTTTGTGTCAATTTTGGTATTTGATCGTGGTTGTGGAGAGTTTTTAAATAAAACAAGGTTTACAAAATATATAGAAGAATAAAATAAATAAATTGCTTAACGAAATAAACAATAAATTGGAAAGAGAGAAAGAAGTATTAGAAAAAAAATATATATTATTTTTAAAAGAGATATAGATAGACTACTAGATATTTAAAAATGGAGGGAAAACTCGTTGGGGATAAAAGTAGCTTAAAACATAGACAGCTAGTTTAAAAATGTCTGAACTATATAAAAACCGACCATAATCGATCATAAATATATGCGTATTTCGTGTATTTGTAATATGTTTTGTGCTGTTGCAATTTACATAAACATGTTTTGACAAATTAATACCAAACAATGCTCGAAAAAAGAAATTTACAAAAGAGATTGTTCAGCAAATTAAACAGAAAATCAAAATAAATATAAAACTTTTAAATTTTATATTTTTTTTAATACATGAAACTTGATCAACATCTTTTAAATTTAGTTCGATAATGTATTAAAATTAAGATAATAAACGTAGGTAGCTGTCCTGCTTTATAACGAAAAGGTTTCAGAAATGATCGCAATATATAAAAAACAATTAAATTGAGAATGGCATGTTTCTGAATTCGAAAACTAGAAATAGTTATTAAACATATAACTTTAACAAATTTATAAAGATAAGTAATAAACTGTTTCCACAATTGTAATTTTGAAACTTAAGAAAAATTCTGCGTTTACTACTTATAATTCCTTCAACATATGTTTTTAGTTAATATACAGTTACGAGTTTTCTTTGGTCGACAGACAAGAATTTGGAATTTTGAAATTTTTATATTTTATTTTGTGACTTTTATTAATATTATAGTTTATCTACTCCACTGTTTATGTCCCTCCATCGCTCTCCCTTTCTTTTTGTTTTCTGAAATGTTTTGTCTTCTTTTTATGTTTTCTTATCCCCACTACTACTACCACTTTGTTGTTGTTTTTGTAATTTTTGTTGTTCTGGCGTTGTTAAACTTAAATCAAAATCTAAATTATTTGCAAATAATTGCTCTGTAGTCATTAGAGGAACCTTAGCTACTTCATGGAATATTTTATGCGAATATTTACTTCTAATGGTTTTAATGGTACCCTTGGGCTTACGGTGTAATCCAGCATTTAGTATTGGAACAATTTCAGCAAAGTCTTGCAGTTGATAGCCCGTATAGTGGATAAGTGTGGGCGACCAGGGTTTCGCCTCGCCATGTAAACGTAACGCCATAAAGAGAGCAGCACAAGCCATCTTCGAATCACTCAACATAATGCAGTCGTAGTCCATCAGGGATAATTCTAAAATATAACGGGCTAAAGTTAGGGTGGGCATTTGTGTTTTGGCACAGCGGGCATAACGTCTGAGGAAGCGGTATGACAGTGGTATACCCAAATCAAATTGTATAGTTTTAAGTGTGGTAATCTCCATTTTGATGAGTTCATCGTGTTTGTATGCCCCATCGCAGATGTATAGGAAGTCCTCTACCAGGGGTGGGGTCCTTTCGTCGAATTTGCATGCTATAAAGAGAGCTGCGGCACCCAAAAGTTGTAATTTGTCTTTATTAATTAGCTCTCTACATAGAAATAGATCTACTATCTTGACGGCTAAGTACAAAGTTTCGTGATTGAGTTCGAAGGTTTCTTGAACCTCGACCATCCAGTCAACCAGCAGAGAACGCATCCACTTCGAGATATGAATCTGACGTTCCATGTAGTCGTCAATGGGAAATTCTGATTCACGTTGTTGCAAGTAATTGAAAATGTCACGAGCATAGTGAGACACCAGGAACAAATCATTCCAGTTGGTCTTGTCTATGTCTTCGACCCCCTCTGGAAATTGCTCGACCTCTAAAGCTTTCTCGTCTTCGAGTTTTGAATCATCTGTTTTATTTTGTTGTTGCAGTACAACAGACCTCCGTTTGGCAGCCTCAAAATTTGCCGACAGCCGCATGGAATCACAGCCGGAAATGTCTTCCAAAGCCGACATGTACAAAGATTCTTCAGTCTTATTAAATTCATTGGATATACGGCGAACAGGTTTATTAGCCACTTTTTGTACTTGATGATGTTGAAGTGGTGCCAAAGGAGCTGCTGGAGGTTCGTCTTTAACTTTTAATTTTGCCGCCTGGCAGTTAGACAAAAGTTTATTGGTCTGTTCCTCGAAGGCTGCTTTTGAGGTTATGTTGCTGACATCTTTGTGGACGCGTGTGGATGCTCTTGTTGCTACTTTGGTGGCTAAAGGGGCAGCCGGCTTTTGTTGAGCTACCTGTGTCGACGCCTGTTGAAGTATGAGATTCTGCGTTTCTTTCAATAATAGTACTGCTGCAGCACTTTGTTGTCCAAATAGATTTTGTACCAATTCTTTCTTTTTCATCATTTGTTGCTGTTTGGCATCTTCTTCGGTATGCAAAAGCGTCATTTTGTTATTGTTGTTAACATTATTCGTGAGATTTCCCAAAGCTGAACGCTTAATTTTGTCATTTTTCTGTGGACTGTGTTCAGCTTTACGTTTAGCCCGTGTTTGCATTATATCAACATTTTGATCTTGTACATTGCCGGCCGTACGCCTGGTCAGGCCTTTGCGTGCCAGGGGCATAAGTGTGGTTGTCAGGGTGCTGGTGGCCACGGATTGCTTGGAAACTGCACGGGTACTCTTTGTGGGCGCCATTTTAAAATTGTTGCAGTTTGTATTCTATGCAATTATCTCTTCACAAACAATAAAAAGGGAGATCTTTTTTATATTAAATTATTGTCTTCTTTTTGTTAAAATACTCCTTTCTTAGTTTTAGTATTTAATTTGTCTTTACAAGCGGCTCAATCTGTTTTCTAAAGCAATTTAATTTGTCCACTTTTTCAATTTTCTTTTTGGTTGTTCTTCTAGTTCATTTTATGTCAATCTCATTTTCTGCAATATTTTCCCAACTTAGTTTTGTTTAACTGAAGATCGTAACTTTATTTTCAATGAAATTTACCTTAGTTTTTTGTTGATTTCTGTGTAAATTCCTCAGTATTTTTCTATAAACACCAGGTGTCTTTTCTTGATGACTTTTCTTTATTTATTCTATTTTCAATTATGCCGCTTAGTGAAGTAACGGCGCTTGCAACTTTTCAAAGAATACAAGCGCATAAACGCAAATTAACAATGAAGTTGGCTGCAGTTGAAGCTAAGGTTGCCAGATTTGCCGATTTATCAGCATTTTTTTATTGTAAAAATGGTAATGTGCGATTTGCGATTTTAGTCCTCAAAATTACGATTTTATGAAATGTCGATATTTACATCAGGGTAATCATTTATTTAACAAATATAATAAATACAAACTGAACCGGATCGAATATTACTTGAAGGATTTCTAAATACATATACTAATGACTTTTTAAAATTTGACTTTACCGAAATTTACATATTTTTGGTCTGAATTTCGTATACGTCGTTGGAAATGTCTTTGAGATCACCTTCATATGATATCTGAATTGTTGCTTATATTTCAGCCTATTGTGGGCTGATCTTACAGATTTTCAATAGCAACCGAACCAGAACCATACCTGATATATTGTTTAATTTTTTTTCATTTAAAAAGTCTTCCTTTATTTACATTATTTTACAAAATTAAATTTTTACAAATGAGATATTATCTTTACATATACATACATATGTAGATATCGAGACATAACCGCAAAAAAAGCTCAAGCGACAAAAACTAAATTTTACAGGAGAAGGTTTTTATATTTATTTCTTGTTTAAATTAAGTCAGAGCAACAAAATTTAGTATAAAGACACATTTTGTTCCAATGCATAAAATGAATCCAATTGCTTTCTCATATCAGCAGAACAATAGCTTTTTTGCTGTCATTCTTATGAACTACTGGAAAAAATTGTGTCGGTTGAGATATAATTTTCTTATGACGAAGGGTTTTTTTCATTTAAAAAACCATATTTTTTGTAATATATTTCTTTTTAGGTCATTATTATAACATTTTATACATAAATGTATGTCCAATAGTACGAATCATTATCATAATGTTGGGAAAGGACTGCAATTTTTCTTTCTTATTCATACATAAGTATGTACATATCGTTGCCTTAATATAGAAAGGCACTAACTCATGTTCGGGATATATTTTTCAAACTGTTATTCGGAGACCATATTTTAAAAATTCTTGATAAATTTTTTTTTTGGTATTTTTTCCAATATTAGTTATAACAGTTAAGGTATTTATAGACGGCAATACTGAGTATTAACACTTTTCAAATTTAAAATATTATTGAAATCAGTCGGTATTTCAAAGAATCGTTTCGAAAAAACATTTATTGTTTATACGATATACAAATATTTTATTTCTTTGTTGATTGATGAAAATTTCTGAAAATGTTATTTATATTTTCTTGACATTTTTATTTGCCTTATTTGTTTTTATAAATACATACCCGATACATATGAAAATAAAAAGTTTTTGAATTGTTTTAAACAAATTTTCAATACCGACCGTAAATCAAAAAAATCATTTGTATTTTTTTTAAATCTAACTTGAGTTTTTGACAAATATTAATACTCAGTATTGCCGTCTATAAATACCTTTAGGTATTTTCTTTTCAATATATTTTTTTTAGATTAGTCAAAAAAGGCCAAATATAAATATGCAAATGATATTATTACTTTACCTGTAAATAAGGTTTTATTTTTTTACTTTTTTTCATTATTTGTTCATGTTATAACTCAGTTACAAACTGAGTTATCCGATTCAGCTGTTAAGGTTTTTTCAAAATTGTTTTTAATTTTTTTTTTTAAATTAAAGTTTTTCCGATTTTTTTTTTAAATGTTTTATTATTTTTTTTAATTTAAAAAAAAGAATTTATGATTGCAGGTCCAACTTACTATAGCCTTATATACATCGTTGTTATGGACTTTGAAATATCTGTCATTAGATAATCCAGATATATATATAAAAAATAGGAAAAAAATCGAGGTTGTCCCGGTTTTTTCCTTATATCTCAGCCATTTGTAGGCCGATTTTCTCGATTTTAAATAGCAACAGAGCTGGAGATATTGAATTATCGTGTATGTAAGTTATTTTGGGGCTTCGGAAAGTTGATTTCAACAGACAGACGGACATGGCTTAATCGACTCGGATATCTATAAGTATCCAGAATATATATACTTTATAATAAAAGTCGACTTTTCGAACTTTCGACTTTTGGTATTTTATAAAAGTCGACTTTTCGAACTTTCGACTTTTTAGTTAAATCGACTTTTTCGACTTTTTTAGGCTATTTTCGACTTTTTTAGACTATTTTCGACTTTCCGACTATTTTCGACTTTTTACCATTTCTTGTAAAAAATACATAGTTTCTACATTTATTGATGCGCCTTTTGTAATGTTTAGCAATAAAAATGAAATTTATCAAGGCGATAATAGTTAGAAGAATGTTGTGTAGAAAAAAGCTTTATTTATTATTTATATTAGCATACACTGCAAAAAATGCAAGTGTACCAAATTGCAATAGTTTTAGTATAATGTTGCAATTAAATATTTTTTTAAATAAAAGTCGACTTTTATCGACTATTCGACTTTTATCGACTATTTTCGACTTTTATCGACTATTCGACTATTTTCGACTTTTATCGACTATTCGACTTTTGAGATAACATAATCGATTTTTCGACTTTTATCCGACCAAAAAGTCGATTTCGACTTTTCCACTTTTTTCATCAAAATGTCGATTCTTCGAACAAACGACTTATATAACCCCAATTCTATTGTTGTGCCATGGTTTAAAAGTAACAGTTATTTTGTTTACATTTTAATTTTTAGCGCTTTCCAACACTAGTAATATATCTTTATTTACAGCATCTTGTACGCGTTTTTCTATTGTCCAGCTTGAATTGTTTTAAATTGTGAATAAATATGTGAAAAGTATTAAAAAACATTCATGGAGTGTATATTTGTGATGTTGTAATAATAGTTAATTAAAAACAGTAAAACCTTAAAATTCACTGCGTTTTTGAGACAATAGTTTTTTGTGGCAAGTTAAAAAGTATTTTCCTTTAATCTATTACAATTTTACATTAATCTGAATAAATTTGTTGATCACTTTTTTAATTTTATTTATTATGATTATACAGAATGTTTGATCGGTCATTTAGACTATCGGCATTTGTTTGTGTTACAAAAATAATATATTCTCGAAGTTATCACAAAGGATCATATAAAAAATAAACTGTGTTTTGACTCTTCTGTAAAGTTGTTCCAAAACATATAGCCACAGAGATAGACAATAGTTTGTACCAGGGCACACTGGTTTGTACGAAAGAAACTATAAGGACTTTTGCATACAGTTTTTTTTACAATGCGATTTAACTACGTCCAGTTAATTACGAAATAAAATTGTAATCTATTTCCCTGTATTTTTAATTTTGGAGAGACATTCATGTGTACACATAAAAATAGTAACTATTTTACAAAATAATTATGTAATCAAAACTACAAAAACAAGTATGTAATCAAATCTTAGTAATAAAGAAATTAGAGGGATTTTATAAAAATATTTTATCATACAATTTGTATGTGCTTACAAACGATAGACATGTCTATCACTGTAAACCATATACCTAGGTAAGACGACGATATACACATTAGAACAAATATTAAATTATTTTGAAAGAAACAATTTAAATTGTGTATTATTGACTACATACTTTTATTTTAAACGGTTACATATTCATATTTGGGGGATTCAAACGGTCTGCTATTAGTTCGTATTGTCATAATGTCCTAAAATATTATTTATTAGTTTAAACAAATTTTTGTTGTGTTTTAAATAAAAAAGTTCTAAACTAATAAGACTTTTTGAATTATGGTTATTGTTTTGTCATAAAATAACTTTTTTGTTTGCAGCACAACAACAATTTGTTTAAACTAAAATAATATTTTAGGACATTGTGACAATATGACCTAATAGCAGACCATTTGAATCCTCAAATTGTTTAAATAATTTTAAATCATAAAACTTAAATATAATCACAGTAAAAAATAATACGTTTTTAAAATAGAAAAAATAAAATAAAAAGGTTGTCATGAAGTTATTTCCACAACTTGATAACACCATCACGTGCGGCTGAAGCCACATAAATTTGATCTTTATCCGTTTTGCACATAAGTAGATCAGTGATAGCATCATGATGACTAGCCGAAGGCATTTCTGGGCCCGAGCGTGGATTCTCTTCACTAGAAGCTCTAAGAGAATTAATATCAGCCACATTGCCCAGCGATATAATATTCTCTTCTATGACTTGGCTGCCCTCAATTAAACGGGAACTAAGAAAAATTTAAATTATATTAAAAGAATTTCACAAAATTCATAAAACTTACTCATAGTTAAAGGATACATCATTGAGATTATCCTTTGAGGATGGTACAATCAATGAAGACATTTTCGGTTGTGTTATATCCCAGAAACGTAAACGTTGATCTGAACTACCAGTTATTATAAAGGGAGCATTATCCACTACACCACTTAAAATGCCACATGTGGTAGCAGGATCGTTCTAGATTTTAATATTACAAGCTAATAGTACCATTATTTTTATTTATTTTTTAATTTACAAAACTTACCATACTAGTGTAGGATAATACTGGTGCTGTACTAGCCCATAAAACAGTATGACGATGACCTGTTTCTATATTCCATATGGAAACTTCATTATTAGATTGTGATGCGGATATTAGACACGATGGTTCTGTGGGATGACAAGCCACTTTACGTATCCAGGAATCAGCTGGATGTTTTATTTCCGCTATAGGCAAACGAAATCTTAAATCCCAACAAATATGTTTGCCACCACTAGTGCCGGTCACTAACCAAGAGCCAGTGGGATCAGCACATATAGTGGTAATGACACCATGTCTCAGTTCATTTTGCAAACGCCAAGCACTGTTTTGCATGCGTGTATCCCAGGCCACTATACCACCATAGAGAGTGGCATAGATAATAACACTTTGAGAACATTGTTCATAGGAATGCATATCCACTACAGGTCCTTCGTTTTCGCTATAATAAAAAGAATAACATATTGGTAATGTTTTATTTTCCAAAGCTGCTTAGAACTTACTTCTGATCTAAATGCAAAGCTTGTTGTAATGTCATTTTTGAGGAATTTCTATCTATGCGCATTATTAACAAACTGCCATCTTTTCCACCAACTGCCAACGATTGTCCATTATCGCAAGCAGCCAATGAATATATTGGTGTATTGGCCGTATAAACTTGTCGTGATTTATTTATACCGTGACTTCCACTCAATTTGTTTGCATCCCACAAACGTACAGTACCATCTATGCTGCCGCTGGCAAAAAGTGATCCATATGGCTTAAGTGAGGTCAGTTTGATAACAGATTCGGAATGTTCATGTAAATGGGCGACCATAGTACCTCCTAAACGCCAGCCGTGCGGATATGGGCTGTTATGTTTATCCAAGTGACTACGTTGTGATAATGCCAACACGCTATAACGACTTTTCATCTTTGTGCGTAAACTTTCTAAATCTTTGCGACATTCTGACGAACGTTCTGTTAAAGTAAATACATAATTTATTGGTATTACTCCCATAAAAGATTTAAATTAAAAATTTTATTTAAAAATTAAAACTATTTTGAAAAAAGTGTACCAAATTTCAAATTGCTGGTAGTGAACTGAAGAATTGGTCCATTTCTATTGAGAATTTTTTACATAATATGTATGTTACATTAATAAATTTAAATTACTAATCTTTTGGCGACTTGTAAATAATCAAGATTTTAAATCGTTGGTAACAAGCTAAAGACTTGATGCAATTATTATGTTATTGTAATTTTTTTCTTTTCTAAATGCTATTTCAACAAAAATGATTAGTAGGCATCAGAACTTAATTAATTAATTCAATTAAGGCTTAATTCACTGAAATCTTAATTGAGAATTAAAAAAATATCGGCAATTCATTCCATATAAACATTTCAAACAAAACAAATTATTTAGCATAATTCAACGGCTTTAGCTTGAATAGAATTCATTCTTTGCTGAACTAGTTCTAATTCATAATAAAACTCATTCAGCCTTGTCATGATTAAATTTTGGTTGTTAATTTAAATCTAATCCAAATTGAATGAAAATGTTTGTTCTTCATTATGTTTTGTTTTGCATTGATTAAAAGCCGATATTCTATAAATCATTTAAAATTATAAACATAATTGGGGGATTCAAACGGTCTCCTATTAGGTCGTATTGTCATAATGTCGTAAATAATTTTTTTAGTTTAAACAAATTCTTGTTGTGCTGCAAACAAAAAAAGTGTTATTTTATGACAAACCAAAAAACATAGTTCTAAAAGTCTTATTAATTTATAACTTTTTTGTTTGAAACCCAACAAAAATTTATTTAAACTAAAAAAATATTTTATGACATTATGACAATACGACCTAATAGGAGACCGTTAGAATCCCCCAGAATTTAAAATATAGTAGAATACCAACTATATCAACTTATTTGTATTAACAATTAAAATCCTTCAAATGTGTGGTGGGTATACATCAGAGATCGAAAATAACTCGTTCATATACCAAAAAACCCAAATTGTGATTTATATTTTTGTGATAAAAATAAATCACTGAAAATAACAGTTATAAAATGATTTTTATTTAAATGGTTTGGTATGACCTTTATTCGTTTTTGTTGTTTTTTAATGGTTTGGTGTGAGATAAACAATTCATTTGTTCTTGTTCTTAATAACTGTTACTTTCTCTTTTATTTACATACAATAACATATTATTAGTATTTTTTGACAAATTGTGGAATAAATAAAACAGAAATGAGAATTTTTTTTAAATTGTTATTAATCTTTTGATAAATATAATTTGAAAATAAATTTTTTTTTAATGAGGCTTAAGTTCTTTTTTATTATAATTTATTTGTAATAATTCAAAGAATATCACTGAATACTAAAATTTTAGACAATTGGCAAATTGGAATGCATTTTCTACCCTGCCAAGGGCGTCATCAGCAATCTTCATTTTCAAGGTCTATTTGTAAATATCATCTATTTAACTTACTATTATTAGGAATTAGAATATGGGAAGCCTAATTAATATTTATATTATTTGTAAATTAGACGAAATTTCAAATATTTTTATTATATATGTGTATTCTTATTATTACAAATTTATATATTTAAGCGTTGATTTGCATCAAATGCATTTTTGTGATTTTTTTTCATGTTCGCAAATAAAAATCACAAGCTGACCTTTACGAAAAAAATAAATTATAAATCACTCATCCAGATTATTTGTGTTTGTTTCTTTTCTGTTTCTCTCAACCCCAAACCTAAAATGTTATCGAATAAATCACTCTATCAGTGATATATCAAAAAAAAATATTTTTAAATGGCTGCGAATGAGAATTTACCATTGAAATGAAAGTGAACCCGTTATTTTCGGTCTCTGGTATACATACATATAACAAACTTACCCTGCCAATAATTCCTTTCTGGCATTGTGTACTCGCCCAAAGAAGTTGCGGCGCTAACTGTAGTTACCTGAGCACCCAAAACAATTACACCCGAAGCAGGACTACCCGATAACCCACCACCCGGTGAAACGACCACATCTGACATGGGTGAGGTGGGTGTAATGCCCTCACTAACTCTAGGTTCTAATGTCATCTTAGTGGTTGAATGCTTATCGACCAACGCAAAGTCATGACACACAATATATTTGCGATTTAAACTAATTCGGCCATTTGATGATATAGACGGCTCATCGACATCTTGCTGAGATTTGTATTTTAGTTTTACCAGAAAAATTTTCATGGCCAATAGTTGCATTTCAACCTGGTCGGTTAGGCCTTCGGAATTTAAACGACGGAATAGCTGAAATAAGAAAAAAAAAATGTTCACAAACATGTTATAAAACAAACCAAAATCACACTCATACACTGCTCAATGTCTGACCCATATCGCCATATTGTGGCACCAAACCAGGACGTGTGATACTGCGTACTTTTGCTCTATCCTCCAAAGCGTGTATAAATTTGTGAACATCTGCGTAACGCAGCACATTGTCATAAACCTGCCGTGGTATGGGTGGCAGAATACAATCTAATAGAATGTCTGGTTTTTCGACCTGTATTAATGGTGTCTTAAGAAATTTCGCTATAGCTGGCATTATTTTACATTGTACATCTATGGCAGACAAAGTACGGGCCATAGTTGCAATCATGCCGCATATTTCGTGTCTTATCCACAAATTGGGATGACACAAATAGCAAGCTGTATCTTGTATGATTTCGGTAACGGTTGGCTTTTTTATGTGGCCCAATTCGATGAGTATGGTAACAGCTCTTATGGCCTTGGCAATAACAAATTCTTCACGATCCGTAAAACCCTGTTGTAAAAGAGGCACTAAAATGTCGGATACCTGCCAGCCTACGTAACCAGCTACACCGGCTATGTTATCATAAAATGATCCTCTTAAGTTCTTATCTTCATCATTGAGAAAAGTCATGATGTGAGACAAAATAACATCATTGGCTATAATAAAAAACAAGCATGTTTAAAAATTTACATAAATTAAAAATGAGTTCGTTTTTTCTAACCCTTTTCTTTGCCAAAGAAAGCACACAAATCGCAAATATTAGATTCCATAAGTGTTTGCTTGACAACAGCTTTAGGATCTGTTAGTAAACTCAAGACCGTTTGGCGTATAATTTCGTGCAGAGCATTTAGTTCAGCTTCATAACGTCTTGTTGGCATATCATTGGGAGAATTACGTTGTGTTTCTTCCAAAAAATAAATGGCTATTTTTGCTAATTTTGCTATATTCCTAGCAAACGCCACTCTAACAATTACAGAACTTTGATCACAATTCGCCAACTTGGTAATTGATAATAAAATATATTCGGGAAATACATTAGCATCACTTCTCGGTATATCCTTGACCATACTCAAACAAGCTGTTAGAGTTTCAATAGCTTGAACTTGTACTTTTGCAGAAGAGTTCTGAGCCAAGTGAAGCTGTAAATGAAATTGTTACAAACGCTTCTTTAATTTTATTAAATATTACAAAACTTACTATATAAGGCAATATCCGATCGAGTATTGTTTCCGAAGTTGTGTATTTTGAAAGTTTTTGCAATATTTCCAAAGAGCAAATCTTCGTATTCGAGTGTTTCAAACCTCGTATGCAGGAAGTTACAACAGTAATTATTAAAATTAAACCATCTTGATCCGGAGACATATTTGCACATGATTCTGAATCTTTCTTTTCGTCCTCTTCGCTGTCTATGTCCTTCAC
The DNA here is from genome assembly GCF_958450345.1 of Calliphora vicina. Taxonomy (NCBI): domain Eukaryota; kingdom Metazoa; phylum Arthropoda; class Insecta; order Diptera; family Calliphoridae; genus Calliphora; species Calliphora vicina. Next base: position 120,467,719 of record NC_088780.1, read on the forward strand.
TTGTTTATCATCGGCAGTCTCAGATTCGGGTGTTAAATCCGAACACACACCAGAAGTTAAAACTTTAATACAGTGATTAATATCCGAATGTAAGCGCATTATTTTATCATCTGGCGACATTATGGGCGATGAAGAAAACATTTGCAAATAAGATTGTAAGAAGGAGTAAAAATATTCGGGAAATAAACGTCCACGTTCCTGATCTAAATAGTCTTCAGCACTTTTACGATTCATGGAATTTAAATCAATCATAGAAGTTAGAAGATCACGTAAACGTTCATTCTCTATGCCTTGCAAATGTTTTTCAACCAGTTCACGTTCACCACTGCGATAGGTTAATAACTGTGAAAATTCAAAAGGTGCAGTACCTTCAGACCATAATTCTAATAGGGCACAACTAAAAAGAGAGATGGAAAATACGCAATGACTAATTAAATATGTATATAAATTTACTAGCGGATTCCTGTGCGCGATTTGCCATGCTATCGCATATTTATCGCACACATGCAATTTGAAGTTCCAATAAAACCTTGTTTGTAAGTTTGGTGGAACGCGGTCTATATAGAAGTTGTGAAATTTGAGTATCAGACTTACCCAGCTGAAAATATATCCATAGCTGGTAGCAGCGTAGTACCCGAATAGTATGGTCCCAAACGTATTATAGAATCTGTAGGAAACATTGAAGCATTACCATCTGCGTCGTCTGATGACAAAGTTTTAACAAATCTTTCGGGTGCTATATAACAAGTACGTCTTCTACTTGTATCAAAGAAATAGGTATAATCAGCCGGATTATCTTCGGGCAAATAAGTGGGTTTAAAAGAAGCAAAGTCGGACAGCAGAATCCAATTCCACGATGTTATTAAAATATTTTCCAATTTGATATCGCCATGGCAGATTTTCTGCTTGTGACACTGATTAAGAGCACATAGAATTTGAAATGTAATCCATTTCTTTTCGAGTACCGTCAAAAAGGGTCTTGTGGAGACACGATCATAAAGACTGTGTTTAACATACTCACGCATAATGTAAGCTGCTTTGTCGGTAAGCTGAAAATTTCAAAATCAATTAATTGCTCTACTCCCAAACTCTTAACTTCCTCACCTCCACCCTTTGAAAAGGCAAACAATTAACTGCATTTGCCAAAGTCTTTTTTATAAACTCTACCCGCTCCTTATGGTCTTCCAAAGGCAATGTAGGATCATGTTTAACAAAAACCTTTACCACTATAAGGCCCTCTTCCGATTTAGCTTTGGCCACCTTAAAGAAACGGGTACTCCCCATGCTAAAAAGATCAAGACTTTAACTATACGCCTCTTTTTTGTAATTTGTTTACTCACTTGGAATCGAATACAATTTCACTGCCGAACTGCCCCGAGAAATAATGTTCTACAGGATAAATTTGAGATGGTGCTATACCAACTAATTGATTACCCATATTGTTGCTGGCTATTTATTTTATAATTTCATTAATTTAATATTTATTATAGAGAAAATTTCGTGTAAAACTATTAATTAGTATTTTTCTCACTTTTGAATGCAATTCAGAAAATTTTCACAATGCAGCTGTTTTGTTGTTATCAGCTGTGTCAATGATAAACAAATGTTAGCTGAAAAAAGTGCTGTTAAGTTAACAGAGCTCAGGGTTGTTTTATGTATAATAAAATTCTTTAACCCTTGAATGTTTCATCGGCTGGGGAGCCGATGAATTTTATGAATTATTTAAATCTTTTTAATGAATTTATTATAATATTATTTTTATAATAGTTTTATATATACTAATGTATTAATAGTGTATATTTCAGGCATTACTGTTACTGCTATGTAATATTGTTATTTTGGCCTGTATGGCTTTATATTACATGTTTTGAAATAAATAAATAAATAAAAAAAAATGTTTACATGGGCGTAAAAAACCCATAATAATATTCTTATTTAAAACTCTGGGGTGTATCGAACACATGCATCGATAAAATTACTTTTTCTGTATATCATATCTGAAGTACTGTTATATAAATTCAAAATGAAATTGTTGGTTCACAATATTAAACATATATAAAACGTATTTTGAAGTACTATTCAATGATGCCCATAATGATCAAATCATTATACCCTACACCACCATAGTGGGAAGGGTATTATGCGTATGTGCAGATGTTTGTAACGCCCAAAAATATTATTCTAACACCCACCTTAAAGTATACCGATCGACTTAGAATCACTTTCTGAGTCGATTATTTTTTCAGCTCAAGGACCAAGCCTATTGAAGCTGGCTGAAATCGGTCCACTATTTCACCTAGCCCCCATACAAATGTCCTCCCGAAATTGGACTTTATCGGTCATAAATGTTTAATTTATATATGTATCTCCACAAATTCCGCTGCAAATAAGTGTTATATACATAAAATTCATGTCACCAAATTTTGTTACGATCGGTCCATAATTAGTCATAGCTCCCATAATCACCCGCTTCCGAAAATCACTTTAACGTGCTTAAATCGCTTAAAAATGTTGGTAAACACACAATATTCAACATAGTTAACTTTAATATAGACATAAATCACACGACCTAATTTAATGGTGATCGGTCCATAATTGGTCATAGCCCCCATATAACCCCACTTCCGAAAATCACTCAAAAATATAAATTATTGAAATTTTAAAAGTAAATTTTTTTTGCTCTTTTACTTAGTGTAGGGTATTATAAGGTCGGGCTTGACCGACCATACTTTCTTACTTGTTTTATATATATTTGTGAAATTTACTATTATATATATTTTTTTCAAGTTTTTTAGACTACTTTCCCTTAATACTGTGATATTAGTAGTTTCTTTATTTAGAACTTTTTGCAGATTGAGAGGCACTGCTATTTGAAAGCATTATGCAACTTTTAAATCAGCCGTTAAAATGTTATATTTGAATTCAAGTACAATTTCATAACACTAAGTAAATCCTCAAAACATTGTAACTAATTATTTTATAAAGTTTTCAATCAAAATATAATAATAATAATAAACTATTATATATATTGACTTTAAATTCTTATAACTCCTAAACTAAGACAGAGCAGGCATAAATTAATCGACTTTGTGCTTATAATTATGAGAGCTATCTTCACCAAACAAATTATTAAAATGCAAGCTGTTTGGATGATCAAATTTGTAAAATATTCATTGGTTAATATTTTGTTGCATATCTTTTGCTCTCGAAGATGACGTTTATTAGATTTTTCATTGAATATCTCAGTGGTTAATTTTTTTATTAATTCTTCATTTACAAATATTTTCTTAAATGTACTTCCTAATTAAGTATCACTGAAATATGGGATTTGATAAGATAATATTTGAGTTTCTTTAAACCTTCTAAATAACAAGGTCCCGCTAATTTTAGAATCAACACCGATACAAAATATAAAAATCTGTTATTTTTGATATTTAAATATAACGATTACATTGCAGTAAATATAACAAATATAAATGAATATGAACAAAATACTTTGTCTACTTCCAAATAACCTTAAGTTTTGCCATGACGACTTCGGTAAAGTAAATCCTTAAAACGTTCTTTTCTTTTCATTTCCATACGAACTCGTCTTAAAACATCGCGTTTTACCTCAAAGGCCAAGGATATATCGTTGCAATCCTTAGAGGGTGACAAAAAATTCCAAGAACCAAAAATTGTATCAATACCACCACAAGTGCGACAAAAACCTAAAAAATAAAAATCAAATTTCACAATACAAATATAAATTGATTTAAAAAAAAATCGTACCCAAAAATGTTGCAGCAACACTTTCACTTCTCTTTTGGCCATATACATGAAATAAACCACCCCATTGTTTTAGGGCACTACCAGTGAATTTCCAATTTAAATCAATAACTTGATGGTGTTTTGCTGGAGTACATTCAACAACACCAATAGTTAAAATCTTATTATTAATTTCAGCTGGTGAAATATAACGAAATTTGTCTTTTTGCAACTGAATATCAAAACATAAACCCAATGTTGTTGAACTCCAAGAACCTACAATATCACAGGCAGCTCCTGTAAAAAATGAATTAGATTTGAGATTTATTTTTATATTGTAAATAAAAATTATTATTTACCATCTGGATGATCGTCATAATCATTCTTTTTACCATCATGTAGACTTTCCAATTTATTTAGGACACGATCTAAAATTGCTGTTAAACTTGATATTGTAATGTCCTCAAAATGTTCTTTATTTTCCAGATATTCCCGATTGTTATTAAAATTTTGTTCAGAAGGTGTTTGTAAATTTGCTTTTGGATTTTCAACAGTTGGTATTATTGGCCGATTCAGTGCTTTAATGGAACTGGATGTTGCTTAAATAAACACAGTTGAAGTAAGTACGTTGAAATTAAAAATAAGCATTAAACTATGTAGTTTAATTTGCATGTGTTACTTCAATTTAGAATATCTTACCACTATTTGTCAAGTAACTTTGAACCATTTGTGCAAATTGCTCATTATTTTGACCATTTTGTGATCTAGTTAATTTGTCGGCTAAATCGAATGTACTAGTGTTTAGTTTTTGTGCAACATTGTTCAAAAGACCTCCTCCTGTATTGGTTGGGGCAGAGGGATTTAAACTTATTTGTAAGGTTTTAGTTAACACTGAGGGGTACAATGAAATGTTTTCCAAATTTATATTATTGTCACCATTACCTGGAACTTCTCGTCGGTAAATTAGTGCATTCGAATGTGTCATTTTCGGTGCTAATAAATCCTTATCTGGATTTATATAATTTTCCCTATTGTTGTAATTATGGGAAGAAACGTAATGGTTGCTAAGAAAATCTATTTCATTTAAATAGTGTTTATTTAAATCATCATTTAATTTTTCATTAGTACTACAGCGATCATTCAGATTTTCATCCTCTCCAAGCAACGAAAATTTATAATTGATATTATTATGTTTCCCATTGTATTCATGATTCAAATTTTCTCGTGCAAACAAACGTTTATTGACTTTAGGCATTTCTTTACCATGTCTTATTTTCTCGTCATTTTGATTTAACACCTTTCTGATATTTCTATAAATTTTATCGTAATTGCCCACAGTTTGTTTTCGCAAGTCTTTGAAATGATTTGCAATTCTTCCTTGTTGAACTGGATTTACTTGAAGACTTGATGCAAGACCCTCAATATTCAGATTGATAGAGATTAACGTCATTAGGATTAAGAAACACGTTTCATTATACAACATTTCATGATCAAAAATAAATGTCAGTAATACTTTTTTTCCGTTTGCTTTACGAAATTGAAAGTCGACGAATTTGTTAGGTATGCCAGATTTTTAAAACAACCCAGTAAAAACTTTACTTAGTAAGCCAGCAGGTAATATTGGAGCCAAGGCATAACTACTTATTATTTGACTGAAATACTACTTACCTTTGTTCGAGATTTTTAAAAAATTCATGGGTCAAGCTTACAAATGTACTTACAATCAGGTAAGAAATAAGTAGTAAATTCAAAAATTCATGTAGCTAAAAAAACACAAAAAATATTGCCTTGTGTGGGAATCGAACAGTCATATTATTTGCTTGTGTTTGATAGTCTAGCTGCTAACTCACTGATCCATGTGAACAAAAAAATTAATGGCTTTGACAGGTGGCGAACCACTAACCTCCCATTTTCCAGTCAAACACAATACATAGCTGTGCTAAATGCAAAAGTTCATTACCAACCTGTATAAAAATAAGTACTTATTCTAGTAAATAAAAGAATGTGCTGGGTAACCACCACTCATTACAAAATAATACATGAAATAACTAGTTGTCATTACAAAAATTCAAAAAATTTTTTCTGGGAAGTTCATATTTGGGCAAACCAAAGGTTTAAACATAGAGAATTATACATAGAGACGAGACACTCCGATTTGTCAAACAAAAATACAACAAATCATACAAAATACAAGAGCCATCCACCATATCCAAGAGCTTTAGTTCCCATAGCTTTACATGTATTTTGTTGTTGTAAGACTTGTTAATGTACAATTAATAACAAAATATTGTACTTTAATTGAAAACAACTTTGTATTATAAAATCTTAAAAAAATTATTGTAAACTGTTTGTTGAATGAAAAAATATTGAAATATAATTTTTTCATTACCTCAAATAAATTGAATACAATTAAACGATTTTTATAAAACCACTGCGTGTTTTATTTAATAACTTACATTTACAATAGGTTATGGGCCTGCGTTTACGTGGTTATTATTTTTATCGTGGTAATTAATTCGTATTGTTTAAAAAAAAATAAATAAAAATAAAAAATCGGTCGTAAAATGAGTGGTCAGAATATGCAATTTCCCAAACTTTCAAACTCGAACTACCATATTTGGAAATTTAATATGGAATTGTTATTGCTGGAAAGGGAACTATGGGACATCATCAGTGCAGCCACTCCGAATTCTCCAGATGAAAAATGGTTTTTACGTGATGGGAAGGCAAGAGCTACAATTGGTTTGGCAATTGAAGAATCTCAAAAGGTTCATATCAAGAAATTGAAAACTGCCAAAGATTATTGGAATGCCTTAAAACAACATCATGAAAAATCAAATCTTACCAATAAAGTAAGTCTTCTTCGTCAACTATCTATGAAGAAAATGAACGGTGGTCAATCAATGGAGGAACACATCACTGAATTTTTAAATATAGTGGATCGATTAAATGATTTGGGTGAGGTAATGGAAGAACATAAAATTGTTGCCTTTTTACTTGGAAGTTTACCAGAAGAATATAATACTTTGATTTCATCACTGGAAATGCGTCCTGAAGAAGATTTAACGATTGATCTTGTAAAAGAAAAATTACTTCAAGAATTTAAACGTAAAAATGGTAATGAACAACAAGTTGAAGTCGCTTTTAAAACTCAGAAGAAGTTTATTCCCAAATGTTATTCTTGTGGTAAGCCTGGCCATATTAAAAAGAATTGTCCTAAAAAGAAATCAAGTGATAATCGTGCAAAAATTGCAACCAAGAATGAAAATCGAAAAGTTTGTTTTGGTGTTACATCAACAAAAATCAATGAAGATTGGTATATTGATTCTGCAGCAACATGCCATATGTGTTCTGATGAAAAGTTTTTCATAAAATTGGATAAGCAACAAACCGATATTATTTATTTGGCTGATGGTACAGAATTGAAAGCAAGTGGAACTGGAGAATGTCAATTTATCTGTCAAAATAAGAACTTTATTATACGAGATGTTTTATATGTTCCAAAATTGGATGGAAGCTTGTTATCCGTAAGAAAATTGGCAATGGAAGGTTTCCGGGTGTCTTTTGATGTAAATTATTGTACCATTTCTATGAAAGGGCAAGTACATGCAACGGCAGCTATGAAGAACAATTTATATGTGCTTAATCAAAATCATAATGCAAATAAAGTGTCTGTAAGCAAAGCAGAATGTGTTCATGTCTGGCATCGTCGCTTGGGTCATAGAAATATTCAAGCAATCCAGTCAAGCGTTGATAAGGGAATTCTACTTGGGGTAAATATTGGAAAATGTAATTGTGATTTCAAATGTGACATATGTTTAAAATCCAAGTTAACAAGAAAACCATTTCCAAAAGTTTCAACGTCAAGAGCAGATAGTATTTTAGAATTGGTGCATGCAGACTTATGTGGACCAATGCAAAATGCAACTCCTAGTGGTAATCTATATTTCCTAACAATTATTGACGATTTTAGCAGGTATTGTTACGTCTTCATTTTAAAAACAAAAGATATGGCTTTTGATAAAATAAAAGAGTTTATTGAATTAACTGAAAATCAATTCGAAAAGCGATTGAAAGTTATTAGAACTGACCGTGGTGGTGAATTTTGTAATAAGAAGATGAATACGTACTTAAAAAGCAAAGGAATTACTCGCCAACTTACTGCTCCTTATACGCCTGAACAGAATGGGGTCGCAGAAAGGAAAAACCGAAGTTTAATGGAAATGGCAAGGTGCATGTTAAGTGATGCTAAAATTGATAAAAAGTACTGGGCAGAAGCCGTAAATACTTCTAATTATATACAAAATCGTATGTTGTCATCAGCTACTAATGTTACTCCGTATGAATTGTGGTTTAATAAAACTCCAAATTTGAAACATGTTCGTGTTTTTGGATCGATAGCATATGCTCACATCAATAAACAAAAACGAAGAAAGTTGGATGATGTTGCGGTCAAATGCAGTTTGGTTGGCTACTGTGATGAGTCAAAAGCTTTTCGTTTAATAAACTTAAAAACTAATAATATTATTATTAGTAGAGATGTCGAATTTATTGAATCCAGTGATGACATAAATATTATTGAAAATAATGGCGATTCTGATAACATGGTAAATTTTTTTATGCAAAATGAAAGTATTGAAGATGAAGCAGAACAAATACCACAGTATGCTGAATTCTTAATATCTGAAGACTGTTGTGGATTTGAATCGGCAGAAGAATTTAATTCATCTATATCATCCGAAAATGAAATTACATCATCAGTTATGGAAATACGTAGTGATCAAGATGAACAACCCCTTGAACGTAGAATTTCATCAAGAACTAATAAGGGTATTCCACCTAAAAAGTATGGGTTTAAAATAGTTTTAAATCATGATCCTATAACATATAAGGAAGCTATATCAAGACCAGATAGTAGCAATTGGTTTAAAGCTATGGAAGATGAAATAAAATCAATGCATGATAATCAAACATGGGAACTCGTTGAAATGCCTGAAGATCGAAAATTAGTTGGTTGTAAGTGGGTTTTCAAAATTAAGAAAACTGTTGATGGTAATCAGAAATATAAAGCAAGGTTGGTTGCTAAAGGATTTTCGCAGAAGTATGGAGAAGATTATGATCAAGTCTTTGCCCCGGTTGTCAAGCAGACAACTTTAAGAAGCTTATTAGCAATAGCAAGTTTTAATGATATGAAAGTTCAGCATATAGATGTCAAAACGGCTTTTCTTAATGGTGAGTTGGATACTGAAATTTACATACGTCAACCAGAAGGTTTCATAGAACCAGGTAAAGAAAATTTAGTATGCAAATTAAAACGTAGCATTTATGGTTTGAAGCAGTCTGCTCGCTGTTGGAATCTACGAATCAATGAAGTTTTAATCAATTCTGGATTCAGAAGGGGAAAGGCCGACCCATGTCTTTACGTCAAAACCATAAATAAATTAAAAGTGTACGTATTAATTTATGTAGATGACATCATAATTGCATGTAAAGATGACACTATAATAAAGACCGTTATAAATACGTTAAAAAGCAATTTTGAAATAACCGAACTAGGACTGGAGATACATCGTAATGAAGAAGGAATTTTTTATATGTCTCAAGAAGATTATATCAACAAAATTATAAATGAATTTAGTCTTTCTGACGCTAAAAATTCATCAATTCCTATGGATCCTGGATACTTAAAGGAATATAATGATAATTGTGTATTAGAAGACAACAATTTATACAGAAAGGCGATTGGATCTTTATTATATCTTTCAAACAACACACGTCCAGATATTTCAGTTGCTGTATCTATATTATCTAGAAAAGTGAGCAACCCAAGTCAACGTGATTGGATAGAAATAAAAAGAATTATAAAATATCTCAAAGGTACTAAACATTTAAAACTTTGTGTTGGAAGTAAAACATCTTTGGATCTCAAGGGATATGCTGATGCCGACTGGGCTGGCGAAATAAATAGTCGAAAATCTACAAGTGGTTTTATATTTAAACTTGGAGATGCAACAATTTGTTATGCAAGTCGAAAACAAACAAACGTTACATTGTCATCTACTGAAGCTGAATTAGTCGCTTTAGCGGAAGCTTCTCAAGAAATATTATGGATTATACAACTTTTAGATGAATTTGAAATTAAAATATCAAAACCTATTATTTTTGAAGATAACCAAAGCTGTCTCAAGATCATAGAAGAAGAAAAGATAAATCCAAGAAGTAAACATATAGATGTAAAATATTATTTTGTTCGAGATCTTTTAAAAGAAAATAGAATTAGTTATAAATATTGCCCAACTGATGAGATGTTAGCAGATTTATTTACTAAACCATTACAAAAAATTAAAATTTGTAAATTTAGAGAATTAGTTGGATTATCTTGTTAATTTGTATTATTGTTACTGTTTACTTTGTTTACAATATTTGTTAGATTGAGAAGGGGTGTTAATGTACAATTAATAACAAAATATTGTACTTTAATTGAAAACAACTTTGTATTATAAAATCTTAGAAACATTATTGTAAACTGTTTGTTGAATGAAAAAATATTGAAATATAATTTTTTCATTACCTCAAATAAATTGAATACAATTAAACGATTTTTATAAAACCACTGCGTGTTTTATTTAATAACTTACATTTACAATAAGACTTAGGTTTTTATCTCAGTATCGCTTCTGTGGTATTAAGTTTTTTATATTGTTTCCAAAGTTTTTTATACACATTTACATACTATGTACGTAAAAAATTCTTCGTGTAACAAAAGCATATCGAGGGTTTATATTCAAATAGTGCTATAGGACATTTTCTCGAAAATGAGTTTTTTATAGCAACGTATTCCCTGACTAATTTGTCATCTGTAATTTATATTTCAAAAAAAAAAAAAATATTTCCAATGGTTTTTTTCATAAAATTTGTAGTGTGCTATCTAACACACAATTTATTTTGTTAGTAAACAAGAGCTATATGCATATGAAATATTCGTGTATATAATAAAATATTAAAAGTGTTTTGTACACCGTACGACACTCAATATTAGACACGAACCAGATGATATATTTCTAAAACTATAAATTAAATGGAGAAAAACTGCGTTTTCAGTTTTTCATTTTAAAAGGACTTCAAATTTTCAGAGGAGTAAATTTTTGAAAACATGTTTTAAAATTCTTCTGATCATCCTACTATGCCAAATTTGATGTCAAATGATCAAGAAGTGTTGTAAAATATTTCGTATTATTTTGATTTTATCCTGTCAGGATCAAAAGATGTTAAATATCCTTTCAAATGTTTATCCTTGAATATCCTTTTAGATTTCCAATAATTTTTTTCAAAAAAATAGTGAGTTAAAAATCCATATATTGAATACCACATGCCAAAATTTCATCCTTCTATCTTCACAGCAGCTGGTGCTTTATCAAAAATAGTTTGATATTTTTTTGATTGAATGATTGAATCGAGTGTTGTAAAATTAGCTCATAAAAGTTAAATAAAATCTAGCAATTTCTTCATCCAAACGCGTTTTTTTACTCCTTTTTCGTTTTAGGATAATAGCAATAATAAATGCATTACAAATTTTATGGTTATTCATTACAACCTTTGCTACACAATTTTTGGTAAAGAATATATTTTGTACCAGCATGCTGGTGTAGTGTGTGTGTCCAGCTTAATTGAACAATCACTTGATGGCACATCATTGATGGCGTTGTGTATGAGCCCTATTACTTACATGAAAACCTCAAAGTTTACATTAATGTGCTGTTTTTCTATAGCGAACGAGTGCTTTGAGTAGACGTTTTGAATGTATTTCGTTTTTGTTACAATAACAAAACACATGTTAAATTTCCACTTAAAGTAGTCCTTCGCTATAGAAAAACATCACATAAAGCTCATTTTTATTTTTGTTCAAATAGTGCTATCTGCTTATTTCACTGTTAGAATTGATAAAACTTCAACTTGTAAAAAGTGCTATCTAACATATAAGCGCGAATATCATTTGTTAATAAAAACTTAACATATGTAGTATTTAGACGTCGTTTTTAAATAACATTGTAAAATAAACTTTAGATATTACTCTTATAGTTAACGAAAAAAAAACAGTTTTTTCGCTCTCCTGTAAAATGTAGATTTTCCTTATAGCACTATTTGAATATAAACCCTCGATATTCTTTTATTTTCAATTTATAAGTAAACATAAAATATGAAAATTAAAATACTTATATTTTTGATAATTTTCATAACAATTACGGCTCAATCTGCTAATGACAATATGGCATCAACTCTTCTTCAACCGAACCAAAATATTGGTTTATATGAATATTATCGAAGGAGATTTAAAAATTTTGAAAATTACTTTGAAGCAGATTCTTTCAATGTTAACAATGTGAAAAAAAGAACTTCAAACGGCAAATACGTACCGTTGTATGATGAATTCAAAAAGAGATTAGATAATTTTAAAGCGGCCATACTACTGGATAAAGATAAACAATCATTAGATAATGAAAGTGCATTTAACGGATGTAGTGATTGCCTTTGCACTATCGTAAATAAATCGAATGATAATGGGGATAAAATGCGTTCGAATCGTGGTTTCCTGAAATATTTTGGATTTAATAAGAGTTCAAAGAAAAAAGATAGTGAAATATTAAAACCGGCGAAATTGCATAAAGTGTCATATAAAGGGCAAAACAAATCCAAAGAGATAGGTCGAAAATCTGGAGCAGCTTCCAAAAATGAAAACAATGGGTCATTTGTTGAAGTTAAACCGGGAAATTTATATGATGAGTACTGGAGACAAATTGAAAAAATAAATTATGTTGTTAAACGTAGATAAATGTAGAATTAAAAAAAAAAAAAACAAAAGACAACAGTAAGGACATTGTGTTTGAAATAACTGATTTCACAAGAAATACGGGTATGTGATAACGTACTATGAATATTTAAATAATCACACTTGAAATAAATCGAAAATGTTCACATTCTTTACATCACATACCTGTTAATCTCAAAAAAAGAAACATTAAGAACATTAATGCTATATGAACTCATTCAAGATTAATTTAAATATATAATTTTATTTTTTGATAATTTAATTATTTTTTATAACAGTTATAAATGTTTTTTAAATAAATAGTTAACGGTCGAGTTTCAAGTTTTTTGCATTCTCATGTATGGATAATAAACATCTGTTTGAGGCATAAATGTTTCCTTAATAGTTTGTGGCGAAGTCCAGCGTAATAAATAGTAAGGACTGCCAGGCTTATCATTGGTTCCCGACAATTGTCCACCACCAAATGCTTGTTGGCCCACAACAGCACCTGTTGATTTATCATTTATATAAAAATTACCCGCAGTACTTTTAAATTTCCATAAAGCTTCTTTTAGGAATTTCTCATCTGTAGCAAATACCGCACCAGTTAAGGCATATTTAGGAGTATTGCGTACTAATTCTATTGTTTTGTCTTCATCCTCCTCTTCGTAAACATAGACCGACAGTATGGGACCCAATATTTCCTCTTTAAATAGTCGATCTTCTGGATCACGTACTACGACTATGGTGGGTTCAATGAAAAATCCATGTAAATTCGAACAACCACCTCCGACCAGAACATCACATTGCGAATTTGATTTGGCATAGTCCAAATAGTCAGCAATGCGTAAGAAGGCTTTTTCGTCGATAACAGCTGACGTAAACGTTTTATAATCACAAGCATCTCCAATGACCAATTGACTGGTTAGATCACAGAGAGGTTTCTTAATTTTACTCTCCCATAGGTTTTTGGGTACATACAGCCTCGAACATGCCGAACACTTTTGACCGCTGTATTCAAATGCACTGCGTATTGTGCTAGCTACTACAGTATCCACATCGGCTGAAGAATGAACAAAGTGATAGTTTTTACCTCCACATTCTCCGCATAGTCGAGGGAATGTTTTATGAAAATCTAAATGTTTTGCTACTAACTTCCATAGAGTACGGAAGGTCACAATGGAGCCAGTAAAGTTAATGCCACCCAAATTTTGAGAATATGTAACAGCATTGCCAAAGACTGGGCCATCAGCTGGAATAAAATTCACCACACCATCGGGTAATCCAGCTTCACTCATTATCTTGTAAACTAACCAACTAGATAGCATGGCGTTATCGGCGGGTTTCCAGAGAACAGTGTTGCCCATTAACGCTGGCGTAAAAGTTAAATTAGCACCAATGGCAGTAAAGTTGAAAGGGCTTATGGACGCAACAAAGCCATCCAAACCTCTCCATATCGTATGATTTTTGTAAATTTTCGTTTTTGGATTTAAGGGCTCATAATTTGCGAATACTTTCAAGAACTCAGCATTCAAGCGGGTAAAATCAATCAATTCGGCTGCAGCATCTATTTCAGCTTGATAAACAGTTTTGGCTTGGCCCAACATAGTAGTGGCTACTAAATCAGCTCGATATTTGGTTGCCATTAAACAAGCTGCTCTCTCCCAACATTCTACACGTGTCTGGTAGGGAGTATTATCCCATTCTTCTTTTTTATCCTTTGTGGCCTTGATAGCTTGATTTATAATATGCTGATCTGCATAATAATATTTGGCTATAATATGATTATGTTTATGAGGCATTCGTTGGCAACGTTTTTGATTTGTTTGGATTTCTTTGCCACCAATTACAATTGGAATTTCTTCTACATTACATGAGTAGTGTTCCAATGATTTTTCTAAATTAATTAGTTCCTCTGATCCTTTATTATATTCTAATATGGGCTCATTTTTGAAATTAATTTGATCGAATTTGTTAACTGGCACCACGGAGGATGTTAACGAAGTTTTTGTGTACCTCTGGGCTATTTTTGTGGTAATTTTTCGTGTGATTTGAAACATTCGAATATTTATTGTAAAAAGAGCTGTGAAAAAGGTTTTACAAAAAATCAAATTATTTTCATAATATGTATATTAACCATCATAGATATAAAAAAATTACATGATGTAATAAGTAAGGTGAGAGCGTTTCGACAACAAACACAATATTTCTTGCTGACAAGTGCATATGTTGTTTATTTTTTAAGTTCAATTTTATTGATACTCACCTGATTATTTTGTATTTTTTATTTATTATTTTTATTAACGTTGATTTTAGCAAAATTTATTATTTTTTATGTCAACACACAATGTAAATAATCTTTGGCAAAACCGTTACCAATGTAAACACAAAGCTTTTGTTATTTTTGCATATTAACTAAAAAACGGCCGTTAAATTTAAATTATATTTGAAAAAGAACAAAGGTTTAATAGTGCTTTATCCAAATTTCATTATATGAAATCTTTTTATTCACATTTTCATTCATGTTTTTTGATTTAAAAATTTTTTTCTTTGAAAATAAAATTTATTAATTTTTCAAAATAAATTCAGTTTGACTTTTAAAATAGATAAATAAAAATCAGCTGATATATAATCGTTGATTAGTACACACCTAACTCTTGCAACAACAAAATACATGCTAGTCAATGTATTTTGTTGTTGTATCAGAAATATTATTTGTTGTATTTTTGTTTGACAAAACAGAGTGTCTCGTATCTATGTATAATTCTCTATGACTATCCCTTTTATTAAATTTTGCCCACTATTCATACAAATCAACGCTTTCCAACACTATTTTAATATACAAGGTAACCACAATTAAACAGATTTTTACAGCTGTTTTGTGCTGCCACCTTGAATAAATTTGACTGTAACGGATTTTCTTCACAGCTGATTTTTGTTTACAAGAGCTTGCATAAAAAATTTTCATAGAATATTGAGAAAAATAATAAGTTACACAATATAACAATAAATGCAACTTGCACGAGTGTTACTAAAACCAAAAGCTTCCCATGTATTGACAGCTTATTTAAAACAATGCAATGAACCACCTTGGACTTCGTATTTTGTCAAGGTAAACAATTCAACAATATTGCAATTTACAAAATATTTATAAAAGAAATATTTCCATACTTTTCAGTTAAAGGACGTTCAAAATGATCAATGGGGTAGATCTCACTTTAATTGGACCCTCGATACGGGTACAAATTATCACATTTTACGTACGGCTTGCTATCCGTATTTGAAATACCATTGTAGTAAGAGAGCAGTACAAGATTTATATTTGGAAGATAAATTCTTTCGTTTTCTGAAAATTATTAATTTAGGTGTGTACTGCTTCCAAAGTTAAATGAATTTAGTAATTGAAAAACATAATTTTTTATAGGCCTACCAATGTTATTTTATGGTTTAGCAGCTATACGCTTAATCAGTCACCAGGAAACTGTTATAATGCCCGATGGAGAAAAAGTCACCATTTATTTTCTATATGCTGAAGATAAAGGCTCTCGTTTTTAGCTGATTTTTATAATAATTACCAAAAATCTTAATGTAATAATTAGTTAAGCATAAGGTCTTTTTATAAAAATCTTTTAATTTTTATTTCAATATTTCGCTACATCAATGTGTAGCATCTTCAGGAAAAAATTTGTTTTTATTTCAAATTATTTGTCATACATACATACATACATACCCTGCAGGAAGTGTCAATAGTGAAACTATACTGACTTACTATTGACACAGTCACCAGTACTAGTGACTTATTTTACCCCAGACAATGCTATTTACTATAGACATTTAACATGTGCGTGTCATTGGAAGTCTACTACTGACGATATTACTATTGATTAGGTACTTGTTCACTAGTACATTTTAGTAATTCTAATATACACTTTTGGTACTTTTCTGAAATAGATATAAATAATGAAACTGCATATTTTGTTAACATTTGACGTTGTATTAAACAAATTAAAAAACGAAAGGGTATGGATTCATAACAGATGGAAGATTCGTCTTCGTTGACAATGTCGCTAAAAAGTCACCAAAATAGTCGACAAAACTGGTGACTTGGAGACACTTGTCCCCAGGTTTCCTTCAGGGATATAACAATTTTTAAATGCCAGATTTATTTCCAAAAAATTTCGATTTTACCCCCCACTGTGCGTCGTTAATATGAAAATGTTTCTATCGAAAAATCAATTTTTTCAGCTAAAATTATGAATATCGGAACCAATAAAATGAAAATCAATACAAATAGAAGGACAATCGTGCTAACAGAAACGACGTTAGGTTTGATGCATTTTATTTTAATACCGGGATAAATATATATTAGTTTTATACCGGTATACCGATGTAATTTAAATACCGTTACCGATACCGAAATAATAAAAAAATTAATACCGATACCGTAATTCGTTTCGGTTGCCAACATTGGAAAAAACTAATTTAATATTTTTTGTTTGTATATTTAAATTTTCATTACTTTTTCATATGACAAATAATTTGAAATAACAAAAACTAATTTTTTCCTAAAGATGCTACACATTGATGTAGCGAAATATTGAAATAAAAATTAAAAGATTTTTATAAAAAGACCTTATGCTTAACTAATTATTACATTAATATTATAAAAAAGGTCAAATAAAGTTAAATAATTACCAAAAATCTATAAATTTAAAAAAAAAAATTCAATTGTAACTTTGTACTGTCAATGTTTTGTATGTACACCTGAGAAAAAAAAATAGCACCACACCCCTTCATGTTTAATGATTTTTGTTGTATATTTTGGATTGTATTCGAGTTTTGAGGACGTCTGACGTATAAGCGAGTACCTTCTCCACCAAACATGACAAATTTACTCTCATCTGTCCATAAAATATTCTACTTTTGGACTGGCCAATTTTGATGTTCCTTTCAGCATTTTCTTTATAATAAATTGCGTTGTGAATCATTTTGTTAGAAAACCCAACTAATCGACCAACTTCTCTATAAGATTTTCCATCCGATATTAGTTTTTTGATTATTTCGCGTTTCTCCGCACAGCGATCCATTTTATTTAAAATATTTGCTTTTCGTTAAACTTTATCATCGAAATAATAAAAATCAAATCCTTTTAACACGTGCATTCCATTAAAGCCAGTTGGCCAGCTAATTAGGGACAAAATTGTTTGATAGCTAGCCGCCATTGTATATATAAAAATCTTTCAAATTTGATACAGAACAAAAATTGGCATCAATTTTAAATTTTCATATACCCGAGACACCCAACTTTGGGCCTTGAGGCTCTGTTTAAGGTCGAAATTCAAAAATTAAACACAGTAACACCTCCTCTATAGTCGTGAGATATTTTATTAAGATCGCCTATCGGTTTAGAAGTTACATAAGTATTGAAATGTAAACAGTTTAATTAAGGACCTCTTGCAAATTTTCAACTTTTGTTTCACCTTTTTTTTATATTAGATTTTTCTCATGTTCGAAAAAACGATTAATTCGAATAAGAATAATAATTCGATCATACGTTTAAAATTAATCGAATTATTCGAATAATTTACTTATTTAAATTTGGAATTATGGAAAATTTTAAGCAATTTAATAAATTTAAATATATGTAAATATCAGAGAACGGATTGAAAACATTCACGTTTACTGCCCATTCATAAATTCATTGCTATTACATTGCGACAATAACAAAAAAATGCCGAGCTATGCGTAAACACATTTGTTTTTCTGATTGCCATATGAAAGAAACTGAAAGCATTCACACCATTCGTTAAGTATTCGTTGACATTTGTGTGCATACATATGTATTTTAAATTTTTTAAATTAAAATGCATATAACATTGAAGTCGGTCACGATTTTTAAACCATTCTTTTTCTGTTTAAAAATGGAGAAAATCGGGAACTATTTAGTCCCCATATTATCAAAAAACTGGAGTAGGGTGGGTAAAAATTTTGAAAATTTAATTTTAAAATGCGAATAGCTCCTAAGCTATAAGCGATAATTGGTAGCTACGACTTTTTTATAGTATTCGACAAGGAGATTCTTTATATGTAATTTTTTGGAAATCGGAACCCAAAAGAAGACAAGCAATACAAGCATCATTTTTCGTTGCACTCCATTTTATGAATAATGTCATGCATTGCTTTACAGAATTAATGTATACTAGGATCGCCTGGTGGTCAAAATTCGACCACTAATAAATAACGAATTATACGTTTGCGTACAAAAATACACGTGTATTTAGGTGTGCATAAACATGTTGTTTTTCAAGCAAATTTAAAACGCTTTTTACCACTTTAATGGAAAGAATTTTTAAAAAAATTTATATTGTGCACATCTAGAGAAAATAACCATATATGTTTCATCAATATTGGTGGACAATAATATACTTAAAAGTGTACCACAAAAAAACGTGTGGCCTATTTATATATAAGATTGTCAACAAAAGGCTCATTTTATGTGAATGCATTCAAAATCACAAAATAGAGCATTCAATCCGTTCTCTGGTACATATGTACATTTATTCGATTATTCTACATAGAATTGTTTGAATTATTCGTTATTCGAAAATGGTAATTTTTAAATTGTTGGAATAATTATTCGTAAGAAATTATTTTACTGAAGTAATAGAGTTTGAAAATTATTTAAATAAATGTTTGTAAGCGGAAAACGATATACTTTTTTGTGCGACACATCCAAGATCCTTCATGAACGTTTTCAAAATTGAATGCTAAGGGGGCCTTTCAAAAATTCGAAGTTTGAAGATTTATTGGATATACAAAAAGTTGATTATGAATAAGGCCTTTAAGATTCCAAAGAATTTTTAAATTGGTATTAATTGGAAAATAATTCTAACTCTATTGCAGATACTTTAATCGTACCTACATAGGTCTTTAGTAATCAAGGTTTTCGTTTTTAAGATAAGTTTCATAACGTTCTGATCTTGGTGTGTTAAGCCGATTTGTAAATGAATGTAGAAAGTCGTTTCTAATTAAATGTCCAATACAACCATTTGCATTAATATTATAAGTGATTGGTCTTATTTCTTTGAGGTATTTTTCTCCAAATTTTTGTTTCTAAAAACCTTGTTTTATTTTAGTAAGTTTTTGTTCTTTCTTCGTTCTTTCTTCCGAGTTATAAATATTATGTGGATAAATTCACTGAAATTTATTGTTGGGGGATATGCCAGTTCCTATAAGCATTTCACTTGTTGCTTTGGCAATATAATCAGGAAACCTTTTCCTAAAGGCTTTAGTTAAGCTTAATTTATTATATAATTGAACCTATAGAGACAACAAGAATTACATACATTCAAGTTTTACCTGTAAAAATATCAAAGCTTAGACAAAACACCAACAATTTCCTATTTCCCCTACTACAATTGGTTGGGTGTTTTTCTACTCTAATGCCCGCAACCATAGAAAATTATACATAGAGACGAGACACTCTGATTTGTCAAATACAAATACAACAAATCATATGTCTGATACAACAACAAAATACATTGAATATGATGTATTTTGTTGATGCAAGAGTTAGGTTTATGACAACAGGCATAAGTTTTTGATAGTTACGTCCTGTCACTATGTTAGCCTATATCCGTAACTTCAACAAATAGATATATACGGTGTTAAATACCCAGCAGCAAATGTATCAACAAAAGAATATTTTGGAAAACCAAATTTTTTATATTAGCTTTTATTCAAATGACAAACCTAGTTACAATGTAACAACAATCTAATCCGTAATTTCGTAATTTGTTTTCCAATTTCACTGGCCAGTACCCATATAAACATTTAAAATATGCATTTAGTACAACTTTCTTTAAATTCTACATTGACCATTATAAGAATTTAACATTTCCGAAATAGGGAATAATTCATCCCAAAACTGAAATCGTTTTTGAAAGATACCATTCGATTTAACATTTAAATGTTGACCGATTTCCAGGTATTGTTTTTTATCTTCAGAATACAAAGGCCATTCAACTGCTTTTAAATAATCATCGGAAGCATTATTAGGATCACTGAAAATGAAAATTGGAAAACATTATAAAAGCTATACAATTATCTATTAAAATGTTACCTCTTCTGGGCAAATTCGAACCAAAATCTAGTTAAACGCTCAATGGTATCGTTTTCGGGATCCGTTGGTTTGAATTGGGGCGTTCTAAAGGGAACATTTAGTATATACAACAGTTCGTCATGATGCATAGCTCCTGGAAGTATGTATTTATAGATAATTGTTATATACAGTTAATTTTGTCACTTACCTAAAGTCTGATTAGTCTCAGGGTTTTGGAAATGACTATAGCGTCCTTTGTATGTAAACAGATATGTGTAAACGGACGTATATTTTGAAACCATTTGCAAGAAACGATAATATGTAAAACCAATTAAACCATCGCTATACAGTTCACCAAAAGGTATTAACGATTGAGGATATTCTAGTGGTTTATTATGGAAATAAAATGAACGAATAGCTGCACTGGCTTCAAGAAACTTTGGCATTTCACGTTCATATAGAAAATATATTGGCGTATATTTTTCGAAATTGTCATTAAAATGTTGACGTTGTGTTTCATTGCGTAAAGCGTCTGTAAAGAAGAAATTAACCAGATGCCAACTAAAAGTACTTCTTCCTACCTACAGTAGCCAATATAATAAAATTCGTATTCAGTTATGCCCGTTATTAGAGGGACCTTATTGATATTGCCTTTGGACATTGTGGTATATGGGTCCTCTATAAGGTAACGTTCATAATTTCCACCGCAATCACTTTCAATAACAGGCAACCAATTATAAACAGGATTCCAGCTCTCCTCAAACATGTCCGCTGTAGTGTTAACAAAATCCATCATAGATTTCTGTAAATATGCATATAATGCGAATTAAATATTGGAAAAGAATAAAGTACTCAATTTCAGTACCTCTATTAATTCAAATTCAGTAGGTTCGATTAAGTTATATCCTTAAAAAATGCGTAATTTGTTTCGAAAGTGAAACTTTTCAAATCAGAATGAACTCGTATATAAAAATAAACTGTATTATTGCCATTATTTACTCTAAATATGAATATCTTTAGGTGTTTTAATGTTAAACATCTTAATAAATCCTTTAATATATTTATGTCGGCCTACTGGAATAGTTAATTTTCCTGGTCTATTATTGTTTATTATAACTGAATTTATTGCTAATCAAATGATTTAGTTTAAATGACCGTATTTTTCTGTTGCGTCAGAAAAATTTGGGGTGACAAAAATTCGTGTCAACTATCAATATATGGATATAATCGAATCATTATATTGGCAACAAATCTGTTTTATCTGTCGCGATGTTTCCCGACAAAAATTTTCCGGAAATTTTTCCCGATTAGGTGGTGATAATAAACATAGAACACTCTACTTATACACACAGCCTCATAAGTGAGTAAACACCAGCGAATTTTTTGATTTTTTTAAGATCACGAAAATCATTATAGTCCGACTTAAATCTCTTTTTTTCATAACCGAATCTACTATTATTCAATTCAACCCATTCTCCAACAAACCAAAACTTTTAAATTTTAATCGATAGATAAATTTTAGGATTTTCATCTCTTAAAAAAATCAAATAATTTTTGGTGTATACTCACTTTTGAGGCTCACTGTATATTATACATTTTCACTTATTTGTGTATATGTATCTGTTCAATTTAACAAACACATTTAAAATCTTATACAAACTTACCGTTTTCAAACATTTCACCATCTCCTTAATCGGTTTCACTGGACAATTTAAAAGTCTGGCCTGCTTTTCTGCTAAATTCAATTGATCTGTTTTATACTTAAATTGTCCCAGTGGAGAGGCACTCATCATAATAGCTCGATGAAATAAACCCTTAGCCATGGGTGACATCATATGCAAACCTATACTAAAACTACCAGCACTATAGCCCCACAAAGTTACCGAATTTGGATCACCACCAAATTTCTCGATATGTTGTTGTATCCAACGTAATGCCATAACTTGATCTTTTAAACCCATGTTACCGGGAGCATCAGTTGTTCCAGTTGCTAAAAATCCCAAAGAACCCAAACGGTAATTGATTGTTACCAATACAATATCTCGATCCATAAAATTCTGTGGTCCAGCAAAACTGCTTGAGGTACCACCGGAATAAAATCCGCCAGGATGCAAATACACAATAACTGGTTTTCGATCTTTTGTATCTTTAGTATATACATTTAAACGTAAACAGTCTTCTGATATGTTCGTTAAATTATCAGTTACTTGTGAACAAATAGGACCATCTTTGGTGGCATCATACACTTCAGGTGTCCAGGCTTTTACCGGTTGAGGATTTTGGAAACGCATTTCACCAACAGGCGGTTGGCCGTAACGTACACCACGAAATGCCCAAAACTTATTACCTAAACGTGAGTCCATTTGTGTGCCCATCACCTGACCCAGTGAAGTTTCCACATTTATTATGGGATCTTTTTCGCCACGACAATTTGTTATCACCAACAAGGTAATAAATATGCCACAAAGCATTTTAAATTATTAAATTTTACTACAGCGGAGAATTACTTCTCAGTTACACTCGACTTAGTTATTTAACAGAAGCTTTTTAAAAATTGTATACAAAATGTATTGGTATTTATATGATTTGTAGCAGAGCAATAATATTATATTGATTTAAATATATGTATGTAGTATGTATTATTATTCTTAGAATTTTTTTCTAAAACCCCCCTTTGATTTAAATTTATTAGGGTGGCGCAGTTTGTTTCTTTATAGATAAAGTTATTAAAAACAAATATGTATATTGAGTGTATGTGTATGAAATTGTTTGTAGACTGCCCCAGCAGTTTTACAAGTAGTCAATGTATCTGTTAAAGACAGTAAGAGTATCCAAAACCGAAACCGAAAACCGGTCAACCGGTTTTTTCATCTTTGTAAACTCGACCGGTTTCGGTTTTTTGAAAAACCGGTTTTTCTAAGACGGTTAACCGGTTTTAATGAAATATATTTTCAAAAGCTCATTTAAACATGTTTTTGAAAAACTTTGATTCCATTTTTAAAAATATTGATAAATTTTATGGAAAATTGTAGCATTTGACAATATTTTGTAAAATATATAAAATAATTGCCTTTAGAATTAAAAAAATTTAAATTAGCGGATTTTTCATATTGAATAAAAATTTAATATAAACCGGTAAATCGGTTTTTTTGAAAAAAATAAAAATCAAAACTGTTTTTTTCAAAAATACACCTTTTCGGTTAAACCGGAAACCGGTTTTTTAAATTTGCCGGTTTTTTGGACACTCTATCCAGTTTATATATTTTAAGTCAATGGGTTACTTTATGTATCCCAGTAATCAAGAGTGTTGTCTCTTTAAACGTTTATTTTATACTCTACTTTTTTGTGAGTGATACGTACAAACAGTGTTAATTTCAGTTTTTTTCTTTTTGCTTAAGTATACTTACATATATACCATGTAAACTAGCGTGAAGTCAATTGTCACTTTAGTGTATCTAAGTTATCTAGAGTGTAGTCACTTTTAACGTTTTTTTATGAACTGCAATTTAGAAAGTAGTTATTTGTAGCTAACACATGTAAAGTAGTATCATCCTATTGTTGCAATAGTCATCATCAGGGCAACCAAAAATATGCAATATCATATTTTTTGCTGTGCGTCGTATAAACATATGAGTTAGTTATTTATCCGTTTTAGACAATTTTCAGAATTTTGGCATCGATTTGTTAGTGCATATTTTTGCATATTTTGCTCTTTACTGCATATTTTAGCATATTTTGCGTTTTATAGCATATTTTTGCATATTTGACTCATAACTGCATATTTTTGTTGCATATTTTTTTTTTTTCATTATTGTGTTTTCTTAATACAATTTTATTGTTCGTATTGTAATTTTTTATTTCTATATTTTACTATTTTGTTAAGGTCCAATGATAATTGGCCTAGGCTACTTAAAGAAAAAATTAGAGTACCCATAATCGACTTATCTAAAATGAATTTTCGTTGACTTAAATGAGCTTAGTTTCACACAATTATTAAAATTGAACAAATAATAAAAATACGTAAAAAATTAAATGTAAATTTCTAAATTGTGTTATTATGGGTAACTTCTTAACAAAATTTTGGATACATTTAAAAAAAGAAACTTAAGGTTGTGACAGTTATGGTTGGGCATTAACAGTTTACAACTAATATAAAATTAAACAAAACTGCAGAATATTAAGATCCATTGAAATTCTTGCGTTCAAAACAAGTTGATAGATTTAGACAAATTGCAACAAAGATATCGATAGACGAAACAATGGATGAGAAAAGAAGAAAAATAGGAAATGTCATGGTATTTTGTGTCCCAATCATAAAACTCCAACAAGAAGATTTCTTTTATTATCGCAGTTTTAACTAGAACAAATCATTCCACTATTGTAAGGCTTTTTTATAATTCTATTTAAATTTTGGAAGCCGAATTAAAAAAAAACCGATTGCAATTTTTACCAACACGTTCTCCATAGAGTTTTTGAAACATAATTCAAATGATATAAAACTGATTTTTAAAGCTTTATGTAGAATAAAAATATTTCGAGAAATTTATCCGGAACATCCGGAACATGGGGCACATGGATTGAGCAAGTAAAATATTATGCCACTACTTACAAAAACAAAGTTTGAAGTATAAGGCAGTTTAAAAGATGAGACAAATAAACTCTACGGAAATCTAAAACAAAGATTTAGTTTGAACATTTAAAACTTAAGAAAACAAATAGTAATTTATTGCTAAATATAATAAAATGAATTGAATCCAACTATTTTCATGTAGTGCAAAAGACAGTACAATCGAAATTTAATGTATAATAAACAATATTTTATTTACTTCTTAGTAGTAACCAACTATTTTTAAGTGCATATTTTTCATATTTTAAGAGCATATTTTTCGTTTATGCGCATAAAACACTTTTTTTAGAGCATATTTTTGGTTGCCCTGGTCATCATATACGTGCTACGAAATTAAAATTTTACATTTACGAAGCGACTTAATGTAATTTACAGGCCTAGCACATGGAAAAAATATTTGTTATTCTTTTTCAGTTTTAAATGCACGTAGGATTATCGTTTTACAAATTAAATGTTATTTTTAAAAATAGACCTTTGAAGTATTTTAACTGTCCAAAATAACGAGCGGAATAAGGGTATATCGTACGGGACATAAAACGGAAGTAAGTTTGAGGTACATATGTATATCTACATGCGAAAATTTGCGAATCGTGAGAGACGTTGTTTTCTTTTAATTTCTTACACTAAACCAAATATTTTTCCTTTACAATACGTCATATTTAAATAAAGTCAATCCTTGGATGATTTTATAACAAATAAAATTTAATATCGTACGTGATAGATTTTTCTCTAATATTCTGTAAATATATGTATATAAAAACTAAAAAAATAAATACATGTATTTGGTTTCAATAAACATTTTGATTATAGCAACAAACTATCAGTCAAATTCATTTCATACTACATGCTAATTGGAATCTTAGTTTTCGCCGCAATCTTACCCTAAAACATACATACATAAATACTTTCACATAGTAACATTTCAGTGTTTTCTCCTATTCAAATCAACTTGAAAAAAAATTTCAAGGGTTTTTGGTTTTTTCAGTCTTAGTTGTCAGTCTAAGACTGAAAAAACAAACCATATGGGTTAATATTGCAGCCAAACTTTTATTATTTTTGAAATATTGTTCAACAATGCAAATACGTTGTTATTTCGTGTAATGCTTCATTTTCACTAATACTACACTGTCAAGCTGTTGTACTGCATAAACGGCAAAAAATCTCTGGTTAAAAAATGTATTTCCAGATTATGACCCATTGTATGTCCGAATTACTACGGCGATATATAACGCTTTGGAAATGTCTTTGAAATATCTATCATTATATATCTACATATATTGACTATAATAATGACTTAGTATTCCAGATATAGATAAAAACAAGTAAGAAAGATAATACCCTACACTGAGTAAATGAGCAAAAACTATTTTTTATATTTTTCAAAATTTATTTTCGTGGATGATTTTCGGAAGTTGGCCTTTTGTGGGAGCTACAACTAATTATGGAACGATCGCCATAAAATTAGGTGGCATGACTTCCGTATATATGTATAAAACTTATTTGGAGCGAAATTTGTGTAAATACCTATATAAATTAAATAACTATGACCGATAAAGTCCAATTTCGGGAGGACATATGTATGGTGAACAAATGTATGTACCTAATTTGATCGAAATATCTTCAAAATTGCGCACTGATCCCTATTCCACAAAACAACTTTTCACTTTGAAGAAACTGGGTTCTTAACCTAGCTAACCACTTCCGGAGAACGGGGAAGAACATATCGTCAATACCGTACAACATGACGAGATGGCCATATATATGTACCCGAAAAGGTACATATTATTAGGTACATATATATTAACCTAGATTTTAATTAATAAAATATAATCAATTGAATTCTAAATCAAATTCAAATATTGTAATGAAAACCTATCATAACCTACCTAAAGCATTGAAAAGATGTTAGTGAATAAAGTTCAAATTTAATTAATTAATTGCATTTTCATATATAGCTTTGCTCAGGTGTAAGTTTTCTGCTAAGACGATGATATTATTAAATTGCAATATGATTTAATAATACTTCAACGAAAAAATTTAATTGCCGATTCTAGAGATAATTATTAACTATGTACCACAATTTATAATTTTAAAACAACTCAAATATATATATTTAGTAGTAAATTTTACTCTTTAAATTCTACATTGTTGTTCACTATTAGAATTTAACATTTCAGTTATAGGAAATAGACGATCCCATAATTGAAAACGCTCTTGAAAGATACCATTAAATTTAACATTAAGATTTTGTCCGATTTCCAGATATTGCTTCTTATCTTGAGAGTACAAAGGCCATTCGACTTCTTTTAAATAATTATCGGAAGCATTATTTGGATCACTGTATACAAACATAGGAAATGCTTAAATTCTCTATATACAATTAGCACATTAAATGTTGTTATATTACCTATTTTTGGCAAATTCAAACCAAAATCTAGTTAAACGCTCTATAGTATCGTTTTCGGGATCTGTTTTATTGAATTGGGGCGTTCTTGTACGAAGATTTAATAGATACAACAGCTCATCATGATGCATAGAGCCTAGCATTATAAAATGTTTATATAGTTAGGTATATTTATTACATTTATATTTATTACTTTTCACTTACCTAAAGTCTCATTAGTTTCAGGATTTACAAAAAAGCTGTAGCGTCCTTTATATGTAAAATGATATGTGTAGACGGGCGTATACTTTGAAGCCATTTCTAAGAAACGATGGTAGGCAAAGCCAACTATACCATCGGCAAAGAGTTTGCCAAAAGCTTCTAATGATTGAGGGAACTCCAGTGATTTATTTTGAAAATAAAATGAACGAATAGCTGCACTAGCCGTTAAAGACTTTGGTGTTTCACGTTCATATAGGAAATATATTGGCGTGTATTTGGCGAAATTGTCATTAAAATATTGACGTTCTGTGTCATTGCGTAAATAGTCTGAAAAAATAAAGTTAATCAAATGCCAACTTTTAGTATGTTTATCTACTAACAGTATGCCATATAATAAAATTCATATTCGTTCATGCCCGTTATTAAGGGAACTTTATTGAAATTGCCTTTGAACATTGTTGTATATGGATCCTCTATAAGATAACGCTCCTGATTTCCACCACAATCACTTTCTATAACAGGTTTCCAATTTAAAACTGGATTCCATCCGACCTCAAACATGTCTTTTGTAGTGTTAACAAAATCCATCATGGATTTCTGTAAATAAGTTTTTGTAATTGCATTCAATTTCATCATAAACGAACTTACCATTTTCAAACACTTTACCATCTCTTTAGTCGATTCCACGGGACAATTCAAAAGTCTAGCTTGCTTTTCTGCCAAATCCAATTGGTGCGTTTTATATTTAAATTGTGACACTGGAGAGGCACTCATTATAATACCTCGATGAAATAAGCCTCTCGCCATGGGCGACATCAAATGCAAACCGACACTTCTTGCACCTGCACTATAGCCCCACAATGTTACTGAATTTGGATCACCACCAAATTTGTCGATATGTTGTTGTATCCAACGTAATGCCACAACTTGATCTTTTAAGCCCATATTACCGGGAGCCTCAGCTGTGCCAGTGGCTAAAAATCCCAAAGAACCTAATCGATAATTAAGTGTCACCAATACAATATCACGATCCATAAAATTCTCTGGTCCAGCATTGCGGCTAACGGCTAAACCAGAATAGTATCCACCTGGATGCAAATACACAATAACTGGCATTTGAGCTTTCGTATCTTTAGTGTAGATATTTAAACGTAAACAGTCCTCGGATATATATGATAAATTAGAAATTCTTTGGGGACATATGGGGCCATCTTCAGTGGCATCATATATTTCGGGTTTCCAGACTTTAACTGGCTGAGGATTTTGAAAACGCAAATCACCCACAGGGGCTTGAGCATAACGTACACCACGAAATGCCCAAAATTGATCACCTGAACGTGACTCCATTTGTGTTCCCTTCACCTGACCCAAGGAAGTATCTATACAAATCGTTGGGTCTTTTTCGCCACGACATATTGTAAACACCAATAATGAAATAAGTAAACCACAAAAGATTTTCATATTAATTTTCACTCCAGCGTAGAAACTCTTTACAATTACACTCGACTTGTGAATTAGTCAATTCACAGAAGCTCTTTGCAAGATTTATTGAAATTGTATTAGTATTTATATGATTTTTAGCAGAGAATAAATACGAGTAAATACTTGCCACGAGAAAGTAAAACAAAAATTTACCATATTATTCTAGCAAATAATGAAAAGCAAGAAAATATAAAAATGTGTTTCTTAAAGCTTACAAAATTTTACAATTCAGCTGCATTTTAGATTGATCATAATTATTCGATGGTTTTTTTTATTAAATAAAGTATGGCAAACAATAACATAATTACAAAAGAACTGTTTTATTTCTTGCTGTATAATTCTTACAGGTAAGAATTTATCAGTAAATCACATGTACATATTTCTGTTTCAAAATTGTACGCTCTTATTTTTCAAGTTTCTTGCTTGTTTTTCAAGTAAAAATTGGTAATAATTACATTGAATTTACATATTTATTATTTATTCTTAGAATGTGTTTGAGAGAACTGACTGCAAAAAATGTATAAGGGTGGCGCTAGTTGTTTTATAATAAACTGAAAATAATCCATTAATATTCAATATGTGCAAATAAATAAATCAGTTTTCTAAATTTCTAAACGGATAGTCCAATATACACTTATAATATATTATAAATAAAAGTGTTGAAATAATAATAACGAAAAAATATTGTTTTTTAAAGGTTTATTTCCTTTAAATAAACCGGATACTTTTGATTGCAAATAAAAGCCGTTTAGTAGTTTAAAAATTATAACAACTCTTTATTTATTTAAAATGTACAAAAACAACAGAATTAAATTTTTTACTAATATAGTAGTAATTTTAACGTCCTTACTATGGACACGGGAGTGTCGCAGTCTATCATCAGAACAGGTTTAGTAAAGAAATCGATGGAACCAATTTGCAATATAAGTCTACGCACCGCTACTAAAGAGCCTGCCGCTGTCCGTGGTAAAGTTAATGTGAAACTAACTATTGGTGGTATTAGCGTAAATCATGTCTTTGATGTTGCCGATATTGTGGACGAAGTAATCATTGGTGCAGACTTCATGATTAGCCACAGCATTACTTTGGATATGGGACAAAAAAATTAGCGAAATGTTAAAAGTAAGAAAGTAAGAAAGTTAGCCTGTTCGTCCCGAATAGGCATAGATTCACTTCTCCCATATGCAGCTAGTCGTTTCAGATGTTCATCCTTAATCCTCAATATCGGTCTTCCACATTTCCGTATTCTATAAACCATGTCGTCCAATTTCTTAATTACCCTATGTGGTCCCTTGCAGTGATTCCTTAATTTGGATGACAAACCCTTATTACGTTGTGAGCTATATCTGGTTTTCATTTGGTCATTTGTCATTTTAATTCGTCTCCGAACGAGTTCATGCATTTCTTTTTCTGCTGAAGCACCTTCACCCATCTTGGAACCCGGCCTGATGATCTTTTCTCTGCGGGTCAGACCAAGCACTCCAACAGGAACCATTCCTTCGTTGCACTGTTCAACGAGGGCCTCCATTGTTACATGGCCACTTCTCACATCCGCTGGATTCTGTTAGTTTTTATTAAAAAAAAATTATAAAACTATACTTTTTGCTTACATAAAAAGTGGTGCATTGCAACAGGAACCATTCCGTCGTTGCACTGTTCAACGAGGGCCTCCATTGTTACATGGCCACTTCTCACATCCGCTGGATTCTGTTAGTTTTTATTAAAAAAAAATTATAAAACTATACTTTTTGCTTACATAAAAAGTGGTTCATTGATAAAATTGAGGGTGAAACATTTAGCATATATTCAGGGTTTAAGGGTAATATTATTAGAAAAGAACACGACCAAACTACATTTTTTTCAGAAAAGAACACAAAGAAGGGTAAAAGGCAGAAAAAATGCACCATTTATGCCAGAAAAGAAAAAAGACTTAAAAAAAAATATTCATAATCCAAAAAAAAAACAAGTAACTGAGCTATATTCGGCTGTGCCGAATCTTATATACCCTTCACCAAAGTATAGCTTACCGAAGGTTTGTGTATTGAAAAAAACAACAAGAAACAAATGTATTTATAAATATTTACTCATAAAAATAATTTTTTTTAAAAAAACCTAACGTTGACATTTGAAATTAAATTAAAGTCATAAAATATCATAAATATCAACCACTCATTTTTAGAAAACATTTTACCCGAAGACCTTATGAAGAATAAGAAAAACAGTAGTCCAGCAAGTATGATGAAAAGATATATATATTAGAGCTACCAAAGATATATTGTAGTGCTACCAAAGCTGTGAAAAATGTAACTTAATTGTACATAACAATAGACCTTAAGTCCAAACAAGTTTATAGATATTTTTTTTGCCAATTTATTTTTCTAAAAACCTAACATAGTTGTTGACATTTGAAATGAAATAGAATTCATAAAATATCAACCAATCACTTTAAAAAAAAATTGAATATTAATTTAAAAATGGGTCAACTTTGTGAAGGATAAAATATGTAATCAAAATTGTTTTAATCTCTATTATTTTAATAAACAAAACTTTTTTTCTTCTAATTTCTAGGCGTTTTAATATTTTACCAAAAAACCGAAACCGGTTTATATTAAATTGCAATTTTTCGAAGAAACCGAAAACCGGTTTCTAAAAATGTCACCCTAATATGTACAGTGTCAAGCTATGACCTTAAAAATAGAATCGAATGTACATATTTAAGGCAAATGGGATATTATATCTATGAATTCATCTTAAGGCCAGTGGATATAATTACTCCTATTCTGTAAGTCGTTGTCGACACAAAGTCATGTTTCGTCGATATCGATAACAAATGGTTACTATTGACAGAATTTTATAAGTCGGGTTAAAGGGGTGAATGTTTCAATTTTTTTTATTTGAAGAAAAAATACATATATAAATTATTTGGTGTGCCAACTTGGAAGCCACGTACATTTGATCCAACCTTCAATGTTAATATAGGTGGTGACATTCCGGCTGGTTCTGCTCTCTTTCCCAGATCTTACGTGATTTGGTAGTGTTCTTACCAATGTCTGTTTTTATACCCTTCAGCTTCGTGAGAAGGGTATATATAAGTTTGTCATTCCGTTTGTAATTTCTACATTTTTCATTTCCGACCCTATAAAGTATATATATTCTGGATCCTTATAGATAGCGGAGTCGATTAAGCCATGTCCGTCTGTCTGTCTGTCTGTCTGTCCGTCTGTCTGTCTGTCTGTTGAAATCAATTTTCTGAAGGCCCCAGATATCTCCGGGATCCAAATCTTCAACAATTCTGTCAGACATACTTTCGAGAATTTCGCTATTTAAAATCAGCAAAATCCGTCCATAAATAACGGAGATATGAGCAAAAATCCGAGACAACCTCTGAAAATTTCATCAAAAAACACAATGTATTGCATGCTTTGACAAAAAAGCAACAAAACGTATGGTTGTTGCTTTGGTGTTGTTGTTGTTTTTTATACAACTAAACGTTTGTTTGGTTGTGTGTTGGTTTTTTTGACAAAAAAACAACAAAACGTATGTTGGATGTGCAAGCTTTGTGTATTTTTTTTTTTTTTGTGTTTTGTTTCTTTTGGCATTGTTGTTGTTTTTTATACAACTAAACTTTTGTTTGGTTGTGTGTTGGTTTTTTTGATAAAAAAACAACAAATCGTATGTTTGAATGTGCATGCTTTGCGTATTTTGTTTTTCTTTTGTTTTTTGTTTCTTTTGGCGTTGTTGTTGTTTTTTATACAATTAAACGTATGTTTGGATGTGTGTTGGTTTCATTGCCTTGCGTATTTTGTTTTTGTTTTCTCTTTTGGTGTTCTGTTTCGTTTGGCGTTGTTGTTGTTTTTTGTGTTCTTGATAAATTTAGGATGCTGTAAGCTGAAAGTGGGCAATGTATATACATACCTATATACTAATTATAAAAAATAATAATGCATCCACAACAAAGGTGAAGGGTATATAAGATTCGGCATAGCCGAATATAGCACTCTTACTTGTTTTTTAAATAATTTGTAAACCAATTTTATTCTTGAAAAAATTCCAAAACACTTGTCCCTTACTAATTTGATTTAAGTTATAGCTTTTAACACAAAACTGCAATTAACGCAAAGCAAATCAAATGCAGTTATTTTTTATTAAAAGTGGAATGCGGAGAGTTTTACAAAATAGATTTCTTATTCATGCTCCTAATATGAAAGAGTAAATAAAATTGTTTATCATCGATAGATAATATAAAATAACTTTTATAGTACAATGATGCACCTTATTAACCGCGGCTTACTTGTTTTATATAACGAAATGAAAATTTGGTATGGCCGGACATGTGCTGGAATGTATCTGGAATGCACTATTAGTGGTATAGTGTAAAAATTTGATTTTGCAACGCTCCTCCGCCTACAGGCCGAACATACATACAAACATCCATGTTTATATATATAGATAAAAGAAGAGGAAGATTAATTGAATCTTTATTTTAAGAAATTCCCAATAATTATTAATATCTTAACCTAAATTATAAATAAATTTGTTATTGCCACTGCAATATCCAACAAAACCTATTCATTAATAAAATTATCTGTAAATGAATTTAAAATATAAATTGAATAGTACATTACTATGATTTTCATTAAATTTTGCATTTTTCTTTAATTGGATTTAACATTTCGGATATGGGAAATAGACTATCCCACAATTGAGAACGTTCTCGTAAGTTAGCATTCGATTTAACATTTAAATTTTGACCAATTTCTAAATAAAGCTTTTTGTCTTCAGAGTACAAAGGCCATTTCACTGCTTTTAAATGGTCATCGGAAGCGTTATTGGGATCTTTGAAAGAACAGATTCAAATTAAATAAAACTAAAACAACACACAAATTAAAATTGTACCCCTTCTTGGCAAATTCAAACCAAAATCTAGTTAAGCGCTCAATTATCTCATTTTCAGGATAGGTTCTTTTGAACTGGGGCGTATGTAAAGGATAATTTAGTAAATACAGCAATTCATCGTGATACATAGCTCCTAAAAGTTACAACATACTTAATTTATAAGCAATTGAGTATTCCACAACATTCCATATCTATTCACTTACCTAATGTCTGATTCGTATCGGGGTTTATAAAATGACTGTAGCGTCCTTTATAAGTGAAAATATAAGTGTAGACCAGTGTAAATTTTGAAACCATTTCCAAATAGCGAAGATTGAAGCAAATTGCACTATCTATATCAAAATCTGCAAATGATTCTAATGATTCATGGAATTCAAGTGATTTATTTTGAAAATAATATGAACGAAGGGCAGCACTAATTTCTCGAGATTTTGGAGAATTACGCTCATATGAAAAGAATATGGGGTTGTATTTTGCGAAATCATCATTAAAATATTGACGTTCTGTATCGTTGCGTAATATGTCTGTAAATATTTAAGAAAAAAACTGGCGATTCATGATGTGGACAGTATGATTATTTACTTACTGTATATCCAATAATAGAATTCGTATTCTGTCAAGCCCGTTATCAAGGGAACTTTATTGATTTTGCCCTCAGACATGGTTATGTATCCTTGTGGTTCCTCCACAATCATTTTCTACAACTGGCACCCAATTTAAAACAGGATTCCAATTGTGTCTTATATTTAAATTGCTCCAATGGTGAGGCACTCATCATAATACCTCTATGAAATAAACCTTTTGCCATGGGTGACATTACATGCAAACCGATACTGAAGCTGCCAGCGCTATAGCCCCACAAGGTCACCGAATTTGGATCACCACCAAATTTCTCGATATGTTGTTGTATCCAACGTAACGCCACAACTTGATCTTTTAAGCCCATATTACCAGCAGCATCAGCAGTGCCGGCGGCTAAAAATCCCAATGAACCTAAACGATAATTTAGTGTCACCAATACAATGTCACGATCCATAAAATTTTCTGGTCCTGCATAAAGTGTAATGGATCCACCGAAATAAAATCCACCTGAATGTAAATATACAATAACTGGTTTTAGAGCTTTCGTGTCTTTAGTGTAGACATTTAAACGCAAACAGTCCTCGGAGAGATATGTTAAGTTAACAGTTACTTGTGGACATATGGGACCGTCTTTGGTGGCATCATACACTTCGGGTTTCCAGGCTTTAACCGGTTGAGGATTTTTAAAGCGCAACTCACCAACAGGAGGTTGAGCATAACGTACACCACGAAATGCCCAAAACTCTTCACCTAAGCGCGACACCATTTGTTTTCCTCTCACCTGACCCAATGTTGTATCTACGCAAATTGTTTCGGCATGACATATTGTAATTAGCAATGAACCAATTAATATGCCACAAAATATTTTTAATACAATAATCATATGTATGTATGAACATATTTTTACTCCAGCGGCACGCTAGCACTTGGAAACTGAGAAATTTTTATTTAGTGGAAGCTTTCTGCAAATTGCATTATTTATATGATTTGTAGCAAAGCAAATCTATAGCCTATAAATTAAATTACTATCATATTCGTAGAATTTTGTTTGGAAAAGCCTTATTTGTTTACAATTTATTAATGTAGCGCTGTATTTTCTCTATGAATTGTGTTCTACAGACTTATGACCAAAGCACACAAAAATTATAAATATATTTGGTCAATTCACAAGGTCTCTTATCATGTCATATTGTCATAATGTCCTAAAATAATACTACTCTGTATGCTATGTTTATTGTGTTATCGT
This sequence comes from Calliphora vicina, assembly GCF_958450345.1. Taxonomy (NCBI): domain Eukaryota; kingdom Metazoa; phylum Arthropoda; class Insecta; order Diptera; family Calliphoridae; genus Calliphora; species Calliphora vicina. The sequence continues at coordinate 120,503,811 of NC_088780.1, forward strand.
AACCAACCAGCAGAGACCTGCGCCGAATGCCTAAGAGTCGGTTAAGCCGATCTGCCGAGTCGTGATATATTAGGACTGATAAGACCCCTTATGAACTGACCAAATGTTAAACATTTATGGACAGCAAATGTATGAACGCCTATTTCATCACAATGTTCCCTCATCTGTTCAAAGCGATGATGATGAGGTTTCCGAAATACAAATGGAGCAAAATTTTAAAACCCAATTAGAATATTCAATCAATATTGAATAGGAAAACCCTGAACATTTAAAATCAAATGATAAAAGTTTTAAGCGGGAATTAAATTTATTTGAAGCAAGTAGCAATTGATTGTCTTTATAATACTTTACTAACGATAAAACCAACACATGTTTAAAGCGAAAGAGTTTTCTCGTCGAATGACTTATTGAATGCATTAGTTATTTTGATAAATCAATTTAAAAAAAAAATTCTATGACGGACATATAACATTATTGCTATGATATAATAGCGGTATTCACAATGTAGAGTAGCAGTTTAGCAGAAACCGAAAACAAAATACATTAGAACTACTTTTTTACTTCTTTACTTTTACTTTAAACTGATACGACTGAGCAACTTAATACGACTGAGCAACTTAATACGACTGAGCAACATGGTGGCAATGATCACCGGACATTGCACCTTCGGTACCCATGCTGCAAGACTTGGGTTATATTATCACGACTACTGTAGAAGTTGTCATAATGAGGAAGAGACCATCCAACATTTCTTCTGCAACTGCCCGGCACTGGGTGATCTACGTGCCAGGCACTTAGGTGAACGATACCTGAGTACCCTCTCCGGATTATCTGTGAATGATCTAAGGTGTATAGACGCCTTTATTAGGGAAAGCGACCCAGCAACCATCCCATGATGGTTTGCGTCATTCGAATTCTTTGAATTCTTTGAATTCTCGACATCTCTCCTCCTTTTTTTCTATTTTTATATACACTCTTTTCCCGAAATTTCACTATAACTTAATCGATAGATTTCCCTTTTCTTGAATTTCTACTTGACTTTTCCTTTTTCTGTCTTAATTTTTCTTCTTCAGGTATCACAAAAGGAACGATTATTGGACCCAAGTGAGCTGTACGAGACGAAGGTTTTGGACGGCTGCCTGAATACCATACCATTTACTTTAAACTACATATGTATATGAGGTAATTTTGAATTTGATATTTTTGTTTTGGAAATGAATTTAATTTTATTTTAAAATTTCGTTCGATTAATCGAATAATTTCGTACGAATAATTATTCGAACAATTTAAAAATGGCCATTTTCGAATAACGAATAATTCGAACAATTTTATGTAGAATAATCGAATAAATGTTCATATATATTTAAATTTATTAAATTACTTAAAAATTTTCATAATTTCAAATTTAAATAATTAATAATGACTACAAAAATTGTATTGCTTCTGAAATTCGACAAATAATTAAGACAAAGGGATCTTCGATCACTGTAGATGAGTGTTCCGATAGCTCCATCTGTAAATATATAAATATTACTGCAAGAAGTTAATTTAGGACTTGAACCAATGAAAATAAAAGTTACGGAATAAAATATTTGTTATTTAGCTGGCGAAATATTAGAAGAATCGCAATTAATAATCAAAATATTAACTTAGATTAAAGTGGAGTTGAATGTGATGGTGAACGTGATTTTGACAGTTATAATGATAACGTTGAAATAGACAAAGGCCATGATCTGAAAATATATTTAAGTGATGTTATTAACCGCGTTGCAAAATATTTAATAAATCGAATGATAAACACAAATATTGCAAACTAACGTTTTGTTGCAAGAAAAGCATGAAGTTCGTCTTATACATGATTTTGAACATCTTTTTTAAACATGGTAATAAACTTTTAGCGAATTTGTAAATGCATCAATCATGATCAAATTAGCCACATTCACTGACAATGATATCAAACTTTGGACAGATTGCCTTTATTGTGTAAATCCCCAAGACCACTTTATTAAGCAAAGATTCGGCAACGTTGATAGAACTTAAGGTTATAATACAATTTGTTATAAATAATTTAGAAATAGTGAATAATTAATTTACTAAAGAATTAGTTAATCAATTTAAAACCCGAATTAATGAACGACATAAAAAAGTTTTTAATACTAAAATTTGTTAAAGCATAGTTCCAAAACGGAAACTAAAGGGTTTGCTAGTCAATTGTTTTGTAGATTTTCCGGGAGTTAATCTGATGAGAATATTTCTGTTGAAAATTTAATGATGGACTTTGTTTTCGAATGTTTTTTTTACATTATCAATACTTGAATTGTTGAACTTTAACGTTATTTTTGTTTTTCTTTAATACTAAAATATTAAAAAACCGCCATAAAAACTTCATTCTTTACTTTTTTAAAAAAATTTAAATTATTCGAATAATTTCAAACGTGTGATCGAATTATTCGAACAAGTTAAAATCTCTTATCCGAATTATTCGTTTTATTCGAACAAGAGAAAAATCGAATAATTCGAATACCCTAGTATGTACATATATTTTATGTAAAAAAATATAATAGAAAATATAACAGAAAAATCAAAAGAAAGAAGCTAAAAAGAGCATTACAAATCCCTTGAAAAAACATTCTCGGGAAAGGAAATTTTTCATTCCCGTTTCCCGGGAAATAAAATTATCCGGTTCAATATTGCCTAACTTTGAGAAGTATTTCAAAATTGGACAAATTGTACTAAAATCGTGATTTCCAATTATGCCCCATATAAAATGGTATCAGGCTATTGTGTTATTTCATAAAAATAATTCAATTCGACTCTTCATGACATCTGTTATCATTTTCACAAACTCACAAAACATTTTTCCGAGAAAAAGTCCAACATTATTAAAATTTTTCAAAATAAAATATCACGTTTAATAGCTATATTATATATTAGGTGCCATGAATTTGAGTTTTTCTTGAACTCTCTGATATGGAAAATAACCTTGCTATTTTGGCCTTATTTTGTTTATTAGAAAAACATACAATATTTTAAAAGGTGTTAAAATTTTTTTTTGTAAAACCCACGACAATATTATTTTTTCGTTTAATTGATAAAATTCTAATCGAATTCAGGCACAGGTTATTATTATTCGAAAAAAAATTTTAGATAATACAATTACTTTTACGTTTCTACTGATGTTAATTAGAGTATCCAAAACCGAAATCGAAAACCGGTCAACCGGTTTTTTCATCTTTGTAAACTCCACCGGTTTCGGTTTTTTTAACTTTTCGGTTTTTTGACGAAACAGTCTTTGTAAAACGGTTAACCGCTTTTAATTAAATATATTTTCTAAAGCTCTAATTGCATAAAGATGGAGTCTTAAGAATTCAAAAATGCTAAATTTCCGAATATTTAGTACACAATTCTTAACACATTTCCTATTAGCGTCCACAAATAAAAATAAATTTAAGGAGACATTTTTCAAATTAAATAAAAATTTAATATAAACCGGTTAACCCGATCCGTTTAACCGGTTTTTATAAAAGACAATAATCAAAACTGGTTTTTTCAAAAAGACACGTTTTTGGTTAAACCGGAAACCAGTTTTTTAAATATCCCGGTTTTTTGGACACTCTAATGTTAATGATCTTATAAACTTTTAGTATAAATATGACTTTCAAAGTACACAGGAGTTTTTTGACCCATGTCGAAACCTATTGATAAGAATCGGTCAAAGATTTCACCTAATGCTTACACAAATATATATTTTCATGATCTCTTAAATATACCGTTGCTGAGATAAAATAAAACACCAGGATATCATCCAGCTTCTTTTTAAAGTATGCATTTATGTATTTTCTGCATAGTATGTATTTTCTTTTCTTTAAATTCGACATTGTCCATTATCAGAATTTAACATTTCAGGTATGGGGAATAGACGATCCCATAATTGAAAACGTTCTTGAAAGATACCATTCGATTTAACATTTAAATTTTGACCAATTTCCAGATATTGCTTCTTGTCTTCGGAGTACAAAGGCCATTTTACAGATCTTAAGTATTCATCGGAAGCATTATTGGGATCACTACAACAAACAAAAAATGTATAGATATTTATAGATAGAATTAAATAAATTTAATTTTACCTCTTTTTGGCAAACTCAAACCACAATCTAGTTAATCGTTCAATTGTATCATTTTCGGGATCAGTTTTCTTGAACTGGGGTGTTAATAGAGGAGCATTTAACAAATACAGCAATTCATCGTGGTGCATAGCGCCTAAAATTTTAACACAATAATTATGTAACTGCATACATATATGCATAATTTTTTTATTCTATTTTTTACTTACCCAAAGTCTGATTTGTATCGGGATTTACAAAATGGCTATAGCGTCCTTTGTAGGTAAAAAGATATGTGTAGACTGGAGTGTACTTTGAAACCATTTGCAAGAAACGATAATATTCAAAACCAATTAAACCATCGCCATATAATTCGCCAAAAGGTATTAATGATTGTGGATATTCTATTGATTTATTTTGAAAATAAAATGAACGAAAAGCTGCACTAGCTTGTAGAGACTTGGGCGTTTCACGTTCATAGAGAAAATATATTGGCGTATATTTTGCAAAATTTTCATTAAAAAATTGGCGTTGAGTTTCATTACGTAGAGTGTCTGTATTAATCTAATTAATAAATATTGGAAATATTTAGCACTTATTTCTACTTACAGTATCCAATGTAATAAAATTCGTATTCTGTAATGCCCGTTATTAGAGGAACTTTGTAGATATTACCATTGGACATTGTGGTATATGGATCCTCTATTAGATAACGTTCCTGATTGCCACCACAATCACTTTCTATAACAGGTTTCCAATTTAAGACAGGATTCCAACCAAACTCAAACATGGCTCTTGTAGTGTTAACAAAGTCCATCATGGGTTTCTGCAAAAAGAAATTCCGATTTAGATTTTGTATTACTAGTAAAATTCCAATTTGTACAAACATACCGTTTTCAAACACTTTACCATCTCCTTAATTGGTTTCACAGGACAATTCAAAAGTTTGGCCTGCTTTTCTGCCAAGTCCAATTGATCTGTCTTATATTTAAATTGGCCCAGTGGAGAGGCACTCATCATAATACCTCGGTGAAATAAACCTTTCGCCATGGGCGACATCATATGTAAACCTATACTGAAACTACCAGCACTATAGCCCCAAAGAGTTACTGAATTAGGATCACCACCAAATTTGTCGATATGTTGTTGTATCCAACGTAATGCCACAACTTGATCTTTTAAGCCCATATTACCGGCTGCCTCAGCAGTACCAGTAGCTAAAAATCCCAAAGAACCCAAACGATAATGTAACGTCACCAACACAATATCACGATCCATAAAATTTTCTGGCCCGGCATAACTGCTAATGGCAGCAACAGCATAAAATCCTCCTGGATGCAAATACACAATAACAGGTTTTCGAGCTGTCGTGTCTTTAGTGTAGACATTTAAACGCAAACAATCCTCGGATAGATATGTTAAATTAACCGTTATTTGTGGACATATAGGTCCATCTTTAGTAGCATCATACACCTCGGGTTTCCAGGCTTTAACCGGTTGAGGATTTTGAAAACGCAATTCACCCACAGGTGGTTGAGCATAACGCACACCACGAAACGCCCAAAATTTATCACCTGAACGTGACTCCATTTGTGTACCCTTCAACTGACCCAAGGAAGTATCTACAGAAATTGTGGGTTCTGCTTTGGCATTGCATGTTGTCAGCACTAATAATGCAATTAATATGCCACAAAACATTTTTAGTGTAATAATCATATTTATTTTCACTCCAGCGGAGAAACACTTTTCAATTATAATCGACTTGTGGATATGTCATTTAACAGAAGCTCTTTGAAGACCTTATTGAAAATGTATTGCTATTTATATGATTTGTAGCAGAGCAAAAATATTATACATATGTGATTACATGCATACTTTCTGATTCATAGAATTTGTTTTTTTGGAAAATCCCCTTTGTTTACAATTTATTAAGGTGGCGCTAATTGTTTCTTTCTAGATTAAAAATACTCCATACATATGATCCTATTAAACGTACATACATATAAAGTAGAGAGTCTGATATGTATACAAGTTTTAATTTGATAAATACTCAATCGCCTTAATAGATTTGCAAAAAGTCTGTAACTTGGCACAATTTTACTTATAGCATATAAATTAAGATCATCCTAATGTTGTATTTAACAGGTTTTATATTAATTTCATTAATACTTATTATAAGTCGCAATGATCTGTCTTGACTTTTCATGACATCTGTTATCTTTTCAACAAACCCACCTGTTTTCAGCGGTACCTTACAACGGTATTTGTAGAGACGAGAAAATGTGTTCCAAGAAAAAATCAAATCAATATTTTTAAAAAAATATTTACACACATTATGAATATATATTTTTATACCCTTCACCTTCGTGAGAAGGGTATATACATATAAGTTTGTCATTCCGTTTGTAATTTCTACATTTTTCATTTCCAATCCTATAAAGTATATATATTCTGGATCCTTATAGATAGGGGAGTCGATTAAGCCATGTCCGTCTGTCTGTCTGTTGAAATCAATTTTCTGAAGGCCCAAGATATCTTCGGGATCCAAATCTTTAATAATGCTGTCAGAGATGCTTTCGAGAAGTTTGCTATTTAAAATCTGCAAAATCGGTCCACAAATGACTGAGATATGAGGGAAAAACCAGGACAACCTAGATTTTTGACCTATTTTTGACCTATATCTGGATTACTAAGTCATTAATATAGACAATATGGATATCTAATGATAAATTTTTTAACCCGATTTTTTTAACCAAAAGTTTTTTTTCGCTAAATATTACAAAAAATTGAAAAAACCAAAAAAAAAAATTAAAATTAAAAAAAAATTAATTTTTAAAAATTTCAAAAAAAAACAATTCGAAAATTTTTTTTTCCAAAAAATTAAAAAACTGCAAAAAATAAATTTTGTTTACCTAGAAATATTTAAAATTTTTATTTTGAAGTATAATTTGGAGAAGGGTATATAAGATTCGGCACAGCTCTCTTACTTGTTGTTCTTAAAAATCTATTTTTGCGTTTTATTAATTCTTCGAACCAACTTTTTACAAATCATTTGATTTAATTCAACACTATCGATTTTTTCCAATATTTTCAACGATATAAGTAAAATTTGATTTAATGGAATATAAACATTTGACTGGACATATCATATACTTCATGTGGATAATAATAATATCTCTTTTACATATTGATTTAGCATCACCGATCTCATTGTTTGGTATGGTCTTGTCAAAAAAAATCACATCAAAAATAGTTCAACAGATTAATTAAAATAAACAAACAAAAGTAAAGCAATAAAATGGCACACACATAAAAATAAGTAATTTTAAAAGAACATATACATAAATTGTTTTTATATATCACCAAAAAGGTAACACATCGAAATATTGGTCGTAGACCCACAAATGTATATATATTCTTATAAAATTCTATGTCGACCCTAGTTATGTCCGCCGTCTATATATGTATCTGTTGACGGTACGATAGGGCTGATCTGAAATATTTGAAATTAAAAATGGGAAAAATCGGTCCAACCAAAAAAATAAGAAATAAGACACGATGGGGCCTCAATAGGCTTGACAAATCGAAATCGATAAAAAGCTTGACATTGAAAAGAAAAAGCTTGATTTTTCATGATGTTAAAGAAAAAACTTGATTTTTCTTGACAATTTAAAATTCAGTAATTAACAAAAGAAAAATTATATACATTTTTTTTTCATTTTATTTAATTTAAACAAATTTGTTACGTTTTTGAATATTTTACTGTGTTTGATGATATATAAAGGGTATTTCAAATAACAGTTAAAAATACAACTACGTTAATACGTAAATAATTTTTTATTAACAAAAACAAGTAATAAAATTACATTTAATTCAATTTTTTCATTACTAATAATTTGTTCATTAAAATACATTGCATAACATTCAAATTAAAGCACAGTTCATTATACCCTATACCACCATAGTGGGGAGGGTATTATTTTTAAATCTATTTATTTTGCCAGATTTATTTGGTATTCTAAAGGTACGATCACACGTGGCAAATATTTACTCAGAAAAGCGTAACCAATTTTTTACCATAAATTTGTTTGACGTGTTTACTCTTACAAGTGTTTTGTAAGATCAAACAGCATTAAATAAAATAAAAAAAAATTAAATTGTCTTAAGTAAAAGGATTTTTTTTCGTGCTTGGCGTAAACGTAATACGCCTACGACAGTTTCGTACTAGATTAAAGAAACAGTTTGCATTTTATCTTTAATCTAGTACGAAACAGTCGTAGGCGTATGACGTGTACGCCAACCACGATAAGGGTGAATAAATTAAAGAATTAAAATATATTTTATTTAGCAGTTACGTCTTTTTCGTCAAATATTTGCCATGTGTGACCCTACCTTTAGTAACAAATTTAATCAAACTCGTAGCATCTGGTATAGCTAACTTATGCGTCTGGAAATGAATATAAACATAAAAATTTAAATATGTTGAACCGGTAAAATGTTTTGGATCAAAATATATGTAAAACTTTGTTTTTTTTATGTATTTTGTTCCCGATAATATTCCAATGCTCATTGTACAATAATTACACTGTGCTAGTTGCCAACCGTTTTTTAGGTAAGCTCGTATTTTCGAGATATACCGTTATTACGAAAATGTAGGAGGTTGCACAATATATATTCGCGTAACTCAAAAACGGTTTAGCTTATTTAATAAACTAAAAAAACCGAAATTCCGCAATAGAATTGCCATTAAGTAAGTATAAATCTTACTTAATGGATTTGGAAATCAGAAATAATTTTTTAGGAAAATTTCAAATGTTTTGTTTTTTAAAATTCACCACTGTTTATAATAAATTCACCACTAAACTTACAACGATTAAGTCATTGAATTAAATCTACAGTTACTTCCCATCATATGCTCAATATTTCAGACTAAATATATATGTACAGCCCAATTATGAAAAAAAAAACTCCCCGGGAGTTTTTTCCCTTTTCTCATTTTTCCTATTCATATTCTATGTTAAACAAGCAAGGGAGCTATATTCGGCTGTGCCGAAGCTTATATACCCTTCACCAAATTATACTTTTCCAAAGTTGTTTTTTTTTCATTTTAAAAATGTGAATTGTTATTTAAAATTTTTTTTTTTAAATTTGAATTTTTTTTTTAAAAAAAAAATTTTTTTGGTGGAAAAAATAAATTTCGTTTAAATTTTTTTTTTCCGATTTTGACCCATTGTAGTTCCAACTTACTATGGTCTTATTAGATATCCATATTGTCTATATTAATGACTTAGTAATCCAGATATATGTAGGTCAAAAATCGAGGTTGTCCTGGTTTTTTCCTCATATCTCAGCCATTTGTGGACCGATTTTGCTGATTTTAAATAGCATACTTCTCGAAAGCATGTCTGACAGAATTATTGAAGATTTGAATCCCGAAGATATCTGGGGTCTTCAGAAAATTGATTTCAACAGACAGACAGACGGACATGGCTTAATCGACTCCGCTATCTATAAGGATCCAGAATATATATACTTTATAGGATCGGAAATGAAAAATGTAGAAATTACAAACGAAATGAAAAACTTATATATACCCTTCTCACAAATGTGAAGGGTATAAAAATCGAAAAGGGTAAAAAACTCCCAGGGAATTTGTTTTCATAATTGGGCTGATAGTATACTTCCTTCATGTACAAACATACCACATATAACAAACGCATAGAACGGATGGAGATATCAATGGAAAAAATTACTTTTCACACATACATACATGAATTAGGTTTTTGACAACAGACATAGGTTTTTTGCTTTCAGTTACCATCTATGACATATCATATAACATATTTTATTATTTGGCTCACACTGTGTTCAAATTTAAATTCTATTGAAATATGTAATAGCTTTACTTAAAAGACTCTAGAGATATTTCAAGTCATGTAAAGTTTATAACAATGGTCTGAAAGTTTTATTATACTTGTATATTACAGAATGTGTCACTCTTAATAATAAAAAAATGTTATATATGTATATTTACATAAATACAATAAATAATAAATATTAGTAAATAACTATACCCTAAACCACCTAAAGGGTGGGTATATTAGTTTAGTGCTGATGTATGTAGCGTGCAAAAATATTGTCCCAACATCCACCTTGAAGCATACCACTCTGAGAAGGGTTACTTTCTGAGTCAATTTAGCGATGTCCGTCCGTACATGTAAACATTTTAATCAAACTACAGGTGGCAATTTCAAAGACAATTCGACAAAATTTGACACACACTGTTTTATTACCGCCTATTTCATTTTGTTTAAATCGGTCCATTATTTCTCCTAGCTCCCATATAACTGCCCTATATGAAAATAGTTAAGCTCTCATAAATATCTTATATTCAGCACAAATAAGTTTTATATAAGCCGAACTCGCACTATCAAATTGTGTGATGATCGGTTCATAATTAGTCATAACTCCCATATAAGACCCACCTCCGAGTATTCAAATAAATTAATCATCTTTTCGGTGTAGGGTATCTTATGGTCGGCCTTGAATGACTATACATTCCTTCTTGTTTTTATTGTATTATAAATTATTTATAACTTTTAACAAACTACAACGTTAATTGTTATACATTTAAAATATTTATTAAATAATATATGTATTTTTTACAGTTTACATTGTTCATTATGGGGGTTTAGCATTTCAGAAATTGGAAATAGACGATCCCACAATTGAGAACGCTCCAGTAAGTTAGCATTAGATTTAACATTTAAACTTTGGCCAATTTCTAAATATTGTTTTTTGTCCTCGGAATACAGAGGCCATATCACCTCTTTTAAATAGTCATCGGAAGCATTATTGGGATCTCTGCAATATAAAAATGAAATATAACTAAAATAAATCACAGATCCAAATTTAAAACTTTACCCCTTTTTGGCAAATTCGAACCAAAATCTAGTTAAACGCTCAATTATGACATTTTCTGGATCGTTTTTTTTGAACTGAGGAGTAAGTAGAGGTAGATTTAGTAGATATAACAATTCATCATGATGTACAGCTCCTAAAATAGTTTTTAAACAGTTACTTAATAGTAGTACAACCATAAATTTCCAATTACCTAATGTCTGATTTGTATCTGGATTAACAAAATGACTATAGCGTCCTTTGTATGTGAAAATATATGTGTAGACTGGCACATATTTTGAAACCATTTGTAAATAACGAAGACTGAAACAAATTGCACCATCGCCATATAAGTCAATAAATGATTGTAATGATTCAGGATACTCGAGCGATTTATTTTGGAAATAATATGAACGAAAAGCAGCACTAATTTCTAGAGATTTCGGTGTTTCACGTTCATATGAAAAGTATATGGGGTTGTATTTCGCAAAATCATCATTAAAATATTGACGTTCCGTATCATTACGCATTGTATCTGTAAATATTAAAAAAACCAGCTGTTATAAGTTGTATGTATGTCAACTAGCATTTACTTACAATATCCCAAAGAATAAAATTCATATTCAGTCATGCCGGTTATTAAGGGAACTTTATTGATATTGCCCTTAGACATTGTTGTATATGGATCCTCTATAAGGTAACGTTCCTGATTTTCACCACAAGCATTTTCTATAACAGGCACCCAATTTAAAAGAGGATTCCAGCCAAATTCAAACATGCCAGTAGTGGTATTCACAAAATCAATCATAGGTTTCTGTTAAAACAAAACAAAAATAAGTAATAGAGCTATATTCGGGTGTACCCAATCGTATATACCCTTCACCAAAGTACTTTAAAATTAATATTGAAAATATTTGTTGTTTAAATTTTTTTTTGTTTCATTTTATTGCCGAAAATTATTTTGGTAAAAAAAAACTAGTCTTAAACATATTTTTTCCGATTTTGATACATTAATGTATGAACATGTATATAAGTTATTTGTAGCCCCCAAATAACTACGTTGATTTCAACATACAGACGGACATGGCTATATCAACCGTGTTATTTATAACGATCCAGAATATATATACTTTATTGGGTGGCAAATGAAAAATATATACACTTGCCATTCATGGTGATGGGTATAATAAAATTAATTGATCAATAATTCGAAGGAGAACATATCGTCCCCTCAATAAAACAATAGTGTATAAGCATTGCATAATAAGAATCTACATAACTATATGTGGTCAAAATTTGGTGAAATTCTACTTCCACAAAGTGGGTCAAAAGATCAATTGAAATATTATACTTTTGTTCCAGATGTCTAATAACACAGAATTTTAAACTCAATTATTTCGAAATGGCAAAAAAATTATACACTATTATTTTATTAAGGGCACGATATGTTGTATGGTGCTCTAGGGAATAAGACACTTTTATTAAATTTTTTTTAATTTTGTACACGCTTACCGTTTTCATACACTTCACCATCTCCTTAATTGGTTTCACTGGACAATTCAAAAGTCTAGCCTGTCTTTCAGCCAAATCCAATTGATGCGTCTTATATTTAAATTGGGCCAGTGGTGTACCACTCATCATAATAGCTCGATGAAATAAACCTTTCGCCATGGGTGACATTACATGCAAACCGATACTGAAACTACCAGCACTATAGCCCCACAAAGTTACCGAATTTGGATCACCGCCAAATTTCTCGATATGTTGTTGCACCCAACGCAATGCAATAACTTGATCTTTTAAGCCCATATTACCAGCAGCCTCAGAAGTGCCCGTTGCTAAAAATCCCAATGAACCTAAACGGTAATTTAATGTCACCAACACAATGTCGCGATCCATAAAATTTTCCGGTCCTGCATAAAGGCTAATAGCTCCACCGAAATAAAAACCGCCAGGATACAAATACACAATAACTGGTTTTCGTGCTTTCGTATCTTTAGTGTAGACATTTAAACGCAAGCAGTCCTCTGATAGATATGTTATATTAGCCGTGACTTGTGGACATATGGGACCATCTTTGGTGGCATCATACAATTCGGGTTTCCAGGCTTCAACCGGTTGAGGATTTTGAAAGCGCAACTCACCAACAGGAGGTTGAGCATAACGTACACCCAGAAATGCCCAAAATTTATCACCAGAACGTGACTCCATTTGTTTGCCCTTCAATTGGCCCAAGGATGTATCTACACAAATTGTGGGATCTGATTTGGCAAAACATGTTGTAATCAGCAATAATCCAATTAATATGCCACAAAGCATTTTAACTACACAAATCTTATTTAATTTCACTTTAGCTAAGAAACACTTTTAAATTACACTTGACTTGTGTGTCTGCCACTAAACACAAGCTGTTTGAAATATGTGTTATAATTTTTTTACTTTTTATATGATTTTTTAGCAGAATTAACTTTGGAAAAACCCCATTTGATAACAATTTATTAAGGTGGCACAAGTTATTACATTATAAATTAAAAGAAAAGCTTCAAACATTTATTCTGTTGAGAAATGCGTATCATTTCTCATTTTCATCTAATAGATAGGGATTGCCCTATTGATGTAACAGGTTTATTATTAATTCCACTCGTTCTTGGATGGTAAGGTCACTCTAGACTTTTAATGACATCTGTTATCATTTTAACTGTTATTATTTTTACTTTAAAATTCGCTTATATTTCAATTGTGTATTTATACCCTACATAAACATTGTGTTGAGGGTATTATGCGCTTGAGCTGATGTTTGTTACATCCAAAAATGTTAGTCTAATTCACATAAATAGGACTTAATTGCTTGATTTATATCGATATCATCCACACAACTTTTTTAACAAATAATTTGTATATACAAATGAAATGTAAGACCCAATTCCGAAAATTACTTCAAAGAGTATAAAACTCTTTAAAATGTTGGTATCCTAATAAAATTGAACTGATTGATTTTTCATATAGAAATAAATCACGCGACCTATAATTAGACTTGCCACCTTTTGAAATTTCCAAAACGGGACACCACTAAATGATCAGAGAACGATGGAAAAAACATGGAAAATGACCTAGCGTGGGTTATAGAACTTGCTGTACATTACAAATTGTGTCAACAAATTTCAGAAACACCTTCAAATTCAGAAGTTATTCTGAAAAACCCGTTTACAGTGATGTTTTTCAACTTATCGATCTGTAACTCAGTCAGTTTTTGTTCAATTTTTATTTTTTTTAACATTTTGGGAAAGAAAACTTATTACACTTCAAAATGACATGCATTTATTGATACATTTGTAAGTTATAAGTGAAAGCTTATAAAAATTTATATCAATGTTCTTAATAAAACATGGTTTTCATTTTTCAAATCGGATGAAAACTGTAAAAGTTATTCAACTTTTCATTAATACCTTTTTGAGTATTTTCTCCCCCAGCGCATATAAATGTAAAAATAACTTTTTTCGAAAAAGTTTAATAACTTTTGCAAATATATAAACTGATTTTAATAAGTAATTGTCTATATAAATCTGTCTTTAAAGCACTGTGCAAAAAAAATTTGGTTTTCATAGAAAAAAATTAAAATAACTATTGTTGAATTTAAAAAATTACGAAAAAAAATAAAATAAAAAATTTAACTTTTTTAATAACTTAAACAATTTCTTAGATTATTTTTTAAAATTTTGAAATCGGTTTTAAAATGTCTGAGTTAGAGGTATTGAAGTACTACCTACCCTAAAACACTTGTTTCAAAATAACTCAAAATTTTGAGGGTGTTCAAAATCTTTGAAAACGGTTTTAGCATTTCCTCACCTAGGCATAAAACCTCCATTAGGTCGCTTTTCAAGTTCTGACAAAAAGTGTTATTTTGAAGCAGTGTTATTATCCTATTTTATTTATTAAAATCAACAATAACACATTAATTTTAATTGTGTGAAATCTGGAGAACTATTACTGTGAAAGTCTTTGAACTTTATACAGGAGTAAATAGTTATTTTCGAATATCTGGAGAACTATAATTGTGGAAGTCTTAAAATTTTGCCCTAATATCACCCTTACTATTCTACATTTTTTGGGTGAAAATGTTATTGTGTTAGGGGTCTCTCATACAAAGTAAATAGTTAATTTCGAATATCTGGAGTACTATAATTGTAATGTATTTAAATTTTGTATGAATCAAATTCTTATCACTGTACAGAGTTTAGCTAAAATGGTCTAGATAGGAACAGTGGGTGTGAAATTTTCCATTCAAAGTACATAGTAAATTTTGAATATCTGTATAATTAAAATTGCGAGATTCTTCAAACTTTGTCTGAAAATTTATTTTTTATAATTTTACCTAATTTGTTAAAAATTAAAAAAATAGTTTATAAAATCTTTAAAATTTTTTTATTTTACTACTTAGGAGTAACGAGCAGCGGGTTATTTAATAAAGTTTACCTATTTCAGTCCATAATTTAAAATTTACATTTTTAATCGCTTTTATCAGCTTTTTATTATTATTTGAAGTAATAAATTCAACAAACTCAGTCCATTTCAATGGACCAACAACTCACCTTTAACTAAAGGTACAAGCATCCTAGAGCGAGTATCGTGCCATTTATTTTTCATGAAAGTTAAATAATGTTTACTAATGAGTTTATTGAAACTCATAGAAGTTAATGCACTAAGTACCTATGTATATTGTTAAATAGTGATATTCAGTTTTTAGAAAATACTATATTTCAGAAAATAAAGCATCCTTGTTTATCGGTATTTCCAATTTTTGATTTTTTTATATTTTTTGTGGTAATTAATGAAAAAGTTGTGTTTTTTTTAAACGGGGCAAATGGCGTCCCGTTAAGAGTATCGCCGGGACACGGGACATTCGACTCTAAAACTGGTCTGTCCCGTCGAAAACGGGACGGTTGGCAAGTCTACCTATAATCTCTATAGCGACCATAAATCTCTTAAAAATTTTGGTATCCAAATAAAATATAACAGAAAGAGGTTTCATATAGAAATAAATTACATGACCTAATATAACTATCGGTATTGGTCATAGCTCGGATATAACTCACGAAAATAAATTATAGAAGTTTTAAGAGAAAAAGGTGTTTGCTCATTTACTCAGTGTAGGGTATATGATACGTCTTGACCGACTATACCTTCTTACTAGTTTTAAACCTGCTTGAATTTGGCGCTCTATGTCAAGTGAACTTACTGTCTTCCGATCGGGATGAAATTTGCACCAAGGTTAGTTCTATTGGATAGTAATTCAGACACAATTTTTCATAATCGTTCTTTTTACTGATTGGTCGTTTTTGTTCAGAACAAATAAATGAACAAGTTCGTTCTTTTTGTTCAGTTGTTCACTTCTATTCTGTGGTGTTTGACTGAACTAAGTGAAGGAACAATGTTCTCCTAATGTTTTTTGCAGTGAACATAGCGAACAGGTCACTTCTACTTTTGGAAAAAGAATTTGATTTCAATAATAAAGAAAAGAAGATGGAATTATATAAAATTCAAACATAAACCCCATTTAAAAGCGTTTTCAAAATATGTTTCATATAATGACAGATGACCAAAAGGAATAAAGTGAATAAAAAGAACAATAAAGAACAAGATGATTGAACAACACATTCTTCATTTGACTGAATTATTCAATTGAACTTGTTCGTTCATGAACTACCCAACTCTAATCGGAAGACATCGATTTCACTTGACATGAAATACCCCATATGTATTTTACATTTCTAATTAAATGTTTCCTAATTTGGCATTTCATCAAAGTTTTGTTGGTAACGAGATTGTCCATCCCAAAGCGGACAGTAGTTAAATTCTTGATCTCGGATTTTAACGAAATTTACCATAGTTATTTATGTATTGTAAGTGTTTATCAAATCATGGAATTTTAAACTTTGATTTTTTGATGAAGCTTGTTAACTGTTTCATGTTTTGGCATTTCATCGTTTAACCTTCGCTTTACCAATACCCACCCGGGTGACCACATCGTTTTTATTGGTTTAATATTTTTTTTAATTTTCTTTCGATTTAAATGAAATTTATACTCACTGAACAAATTTTAGAGTTCTATAGACTTTAATAGAAACATTTTAAACTTTTTATAAGTTTTTTTAAATTTTTTAAAAATTCGTTCGTCGCATATATTTATAGAAGTGTAGTGTCACCCGGGTGGGTATTGGTAAACCATGTACATAAAAAAACTTTGGTAAAGCGAAGGTTAATCAAAGTTATGTTGTTAAAGGGATTATCCATTCCAAAGCGGACATGATGAATATGAATATTTTTAAAGCAGTGTTTTTTTTTGTATGTGACCATGTTGAAAGTCACACATGTATAGCCTTAAAAATGTTCATAAAATTATATGCAAATAACCAAAATCGTTAATATATTTGTGCAAATGTTTAAGAAGTTATGAACCAAAATGTGTTATTTTGCTGCATAACAACTCTTATACTGAAAGAGTGTCGTGTACTTTAAAAATTTGTACAAATATAAAAGAGGGTTCAGTTTATCCGTTATAGAATATTTTAGATTTCGGCATATTTTTGCATATTTTCCCAATAAAAGCATATTTATGCATTTATTAAGTATATTTATGGGGTATTTTAACTTTTTAGGGCATATGTGGTCTTTTTGAAACATATTTTGTTTTCTTGTAAATTTATTGCGTTCTATATTTATTTGTTTTCATCAAAAATTTTTAGGTTTTAATCTTTATCTTAGGAAATTCTTTTTTAACTGAATCAGCTAAACACTGTTTTTTAAAAATAAATAATATGACAAAAATTATTGTATGAATTTTAAACAGGGACCGTAAATAACGGTTATCCAGAAAATTTTAAATCAAAAATGATCCTAACTCCACAGTTAACAGTTATTTTCCAACGTAAAAATAAAAGTTCGCATGAAACACTTAAAAAAGGAGTTTCAAATAGCCGTCATAAAAAAATCATTCGAGGACTTTTATTTTTTTCGTCAGAAAAAAACTCATTTGAGGACTTTTATTTTTTCCGTCATAAAATAAAAGTCATTTGAGGAGTTTTATTTTTCCCGTCAGAAAATTTTTATTGAATTTTGATAAAAATTATTTTTTGGCTTTAAAAATTATTTACATATGTATGTAGATTTTGATTGCATATTTGTAAATATTGATTACATATTTGTCTAGATAGATAAATACTAGACTTTGTGTTATATTTTTCTTAAGTTTCATCAAAGTCGGCCGAAAAATATATAACATTTCGCTATCTTTCCATGAGAAATTCCATATATTGAACAATTTTACCTTTGACCTTCACGATTTAAGGGTTAACGTTTTCCGATTTTAGTAAAACTTTCAGACTATATTTAAAATTACCTGGAATATTATATTCTGAATAGCGTTTGCTTAATAATCATAACCGTAAAGAAATTCGGCTCATTCGCCAATATAATCAAAATCTCAAAATTTAAATCGCAGGTACGGAAAAACTGTAGGATGTATCTATTGTATCTATATTCCCTATTATGTTCTCAATAAATCCCAATGTGATGATCAAAAAATTTTGAAATTTGTTTAACAAAATTTTTAAAAATTAAATTTTTTTGGACATACCTGCGAATAGGTTAACGGTATCCTACGAAGACAAAAACTCATATACAAGTAAATATGGATATATTTTAAGTAAAAATGTGCTTTTATTTTAATATTTCTCAAAATATGTTAATTTTGTTTCTACATTTCTTGTGATAGTGGCCTGAGACACGTTAATGGCCTGGCGATTTATTAATAACTTTAACATTTTTTAACCAATTTTTGTCTTTTGTATCTTATTAGAACGACAATTTCGTGTACATTTCGATTCTTTTAAATTAAATTGCAAAAGTAATTATTTAATGCCCAAATTTTTACAAAAACTGACAAAATTGCATTTTTTCCCCTTGTAAATGCACCTCAAAACTTCAGCGTGGTTGCGGCACCAGTTAAGGTTATCCTATCATCCTAATATTTTACACAACGTGTTTCTTTTTTTTGGAGCACTCTAATGTATGTATATACATTATGGAAATAAATATAATTTGTATTTCCCATTTAATTTCACCTTATTTCAGTTACATACATATGTATATACCTAGAACAAATATTTTGAAATTATATATGTATATTTCCATGTAACTTTAACAACAAATTCAACAACATTAGCTTTGATCGTTTACAATTCTAGTAAAATAAGATAAATAATTTTCAATAATTACTCAAAACTATATTTTCTGTAAAATGGAAAATAACAATATACAGTAAATATTAATGTCCAAAAAATATTTATAAGAAATATATTGTTACAAATTTGCATTTTCGATTCAAATTTAACGGTCTGTAACGACATGTCCATCCGTAGAAGCTTCTACTTATCAACGATGTTGTTTAAATGTTTAAGCTGCTGAAAGCTCTAGAATTCGAATATACAGTAGTTTTGACTTACCTGCCTTTTACTTAAGAGCATTTTGCATATAAGTGTTTTGTATATTTATTTATCAAACTCCATACAAATTCGTTAATTTAAGTGCATTGTTCATACCTGCACATTTAAGATAAGCTGCTTAATATAAAATTAAATCAAAAAAAATAAGAAAAATACGATTTTGAATAAAAAATTGTGTTGTAAACTTCTTAATAATTTTAAAAGTAGCTAAAATACGAAAATTGTCGTTATTTTTAAAGGGAACATCACAAAACTTCATGTAAATTATTTGCCGTTAGCTGCTGTTTTGGGCAGTAAACTTAAATGCACTTACCAGCATCAAAGAGCAGGTAAGTTAACTGATGTTAACTGCACTTTTAACTTACCTGCACAAAATATCGTGCAAAGTTGGTTGTGCAGGTAAGTCAAAATTACTGTTCTAGTTTTGTCCATTAAGATCATTGTAGATAGAAATGGAGCTTTCAAGAAGCATCATTCGACAAATTAACTGACTTAAAGTGTGCTGTAGTTTATTGTAGCCGCTGCTTTCATGTACATTGTAAAGTTTAATTTAAGTATGTGTATTAAACAGAGACCGAAAATACCTCGTCCATATATCAAAAAAACCCTAATTTTGATTTATATTTTGTGATAAAAATAAATCACTCAAAATAACAGTTATGATGAGACAAACAATTCAATTGTTCTTGATCTTGATCTTAATAACTGTTACTTTCTCTTTTATTTATATACAATAACAAATTTTTAGTAATTTTTAACAAATTATAGAAAGAATATGAAGTAATACAGTCTGAGTAACAAAAATGAGAATTCTGTTTTAATTTGGAATAATGTTTTGATAAACTTCTGCAAGAAAGAAGTGTAAAACGAAAATAATATTTAAAAGAACGATGTAAAAAGCATCCTGTTTACAGTTATTTTATTTTTAAATTCTGGTAATTTTGCACAATTTCTTTTTCTAAGTTTTTCGCATAATTGTTTTTTTTTTTTTTCAAAGTTAACGAAAATTGCTAAAGTTAAGATTTGTGAAGACTTAAAAAATAAAATAATTAACGATTTTAAAGCTGGTTTAAAACAAAAAAGTATCTGTGACAAATATTCAGCAGTTTAAAAAATTATAAAGAAATTTCGTGAGACCGGTTCTGTAAAAACTCAACATTTAGGTGGAAGACCTCGTAAGACTACTCTTAGACAATATAATTTAATAGCGAGAGAGTTCAAGAAATTCCCAAAAATAACTCCTCGAGAAGTTGTTAATAGCCTAGAAATAAGTACCCGAACAGTTAGTCGCAGGGCAAATGAGGCTGGTCTTGGTTGCTATCGTCCTGTGAATTTCTAAAAAGAACCGTTCTGCTCGTCTACAATTTACCAGGGATAATTTAAACTGGTCGATACAGAAATGGAATACTGTCCTCTTTTCCGACGAATCCAAATACAATTAAAGAGACAGTAATGGGAGAACATTTGTAAAACGACCAAAGGGAAAAAGATTAGATACAAAGTACACAAATAAGACTGTAAAGTTTGGCGGTGGCAATATTATGGTATGGGGATGTTTTTCAGGGCAAGGTATGGGCCCAATTCATATTATAAAAGATACCATGACAGGTATAGTATACAGAACCATATTAAACGATGTTATGTATCCATACGCTGAGGAAAATATGCCCCTAGTTTGGAGATTCCAACACGACAACGACCCGAAACACATCTCTAGGGTTGTAACCGAGAGGTTACAATCCAACGAGGTACGTGTTTTGAAATGGCCTGTCCAATCGCCAGATCTCAATCCCATAGAAAATCTATGATCGTAAAATTAGGACCCAAAATTACACCAGGAAGGAAGATTTATCGGAGGCGGTTATAAGGGAATGGCAAAATATTTCAAATGAGACCATTGACTCTTTAATTGGTTCAATGCATCGTCGATGTGTAGCAGTTATAAAAAATAAGGGATACCCAACAAAATATTGAGTTATTGCAAAGTTTAGACCATATTTGTTAAAATAATACCTAAGTTTCCATTGTTTTGTCAATGCCGTAATAAAGAAATCTTTTAATTTTGTTTTCTCATTTTTAGAATTTAATTAATTATGTCCTCTGTTTTTTGTTAAATTATGTTAATAAAAGTATTAAAATAAATACTAAAATACTACAAAAATGTTAAAATTTTTAAAATTTTTTTTCAGATTTTAGGCCACTAATGAAATATTGTTTTGTCAACCACTGTATTTGAGCGTTGATTTGCATCAAATGAATTTTTGCGATTTATTTTTCATGTTCGCAAATAAAAGTTACAACCTGACCTTTACGAAAAAAAACAGATTATAAATCACTCATCTAGATCAGCGATGCGCGTTCTATTGTTCATATCCGGTTTATTTAAAGGAAATAAACCACCGTTTTTAAAAGGTAAAAACGTAACAATATATAAGGGGGATTTAATGTCAATTGAACTAACTTTTGAATCCGGTGTCTTCCGGTTAGTCCTATTGGTTAGTAGACACAAGATCGGTTAAGAACTCTCTGAGTTAGAGGTAAAAATTTTATATTTCGGCCAAATATGTGTTTATTCTCATCAATGTAACTTATTACCTATTGTTCTTAGCAAAATGTCATTTTTAACACTTAACAAGAGGTATGTCCGGAACAACTAAGCATAAAATCTGCAAAATTGTTGATTATCGTGAATACCTACTAGTGATTTTAAACAAAAATTAGATGTAAATATATGTCCATAGGTAAATAAAAAATATATGAGGCATCCAGGTGCCCCGTTATTGACTAACGTATAAACATATATTTGATGCAGGATCCATTCGCGAAATCAGATTTGTAATATATTCAACCATTTTTGCTCTACAGAAAAATGTGCTCAAAATCCGCGTCTTTAGGTGCGTTGAACCACCACAGGGAGTGAAAATTTTCCAAAAAAAAAAGGACGCTATTATTTTTATTACGCAAAAACCTTCAGAAAAATGATGATACCCGCAAATCAAATTTTTTAAATTAACTCTAATCAGCACAAACGCATAATACTTTCCCCAGTAGGGTGATATAGAGTATAAAAATAAAAACGATAATTCTAAATTGAACTCCATCCTCAACTAGGCTGTGTAGGCCAATCCGCATCCGTTTTGGATACATAACTAAACAAATTCAATTGTTGGAGAAGAGCAAGGTGCCATGCAATGGAAGTTTTGCCAAAATAAAACACTCGATGCTATTTACAATGGTGGACGGAAAATTGTGCAATGCTGCAACGGATACAAAATCCACATTGAGGTGTCACATTTGCAGGCAAACGTCAAAAGATTTTAACACATTGCACGTCAAAAGATTTTAACACTGATGCATTGGAAGTTGAATTTTCAACAAAATTTAAATAAAACGAATTTTCGATGTAAAATACAGTTGGCAGATTTTAAAAATGCTTTTTGCTGTATTATAATTTTCTGAAGAATTATGGATTACTAGGATCGCCTGGTGGTCAAAATTCGACCACTAATAACGAAATTATACAGTTACTTTGAGTATACGCAAAAATATTTTTCACGTTGTGCATGTGCATAAACATGTTGTTGTTGTTTTTCAAGCAAATTTAAAACGCTTTTTAACACTTTTATGGAAAGAATTTTTAAAAAAAATTTATATTGTGCACGTCTAGAGAAAATAATCTTTTAAACCATATATGTTTCATCAATATTGGTGGACAATAACATACTTAAAAGTGTACCACAAAAAAACGTGTGGCCTATTTATATATAAGACTAGGATCGCCTGGTGGTCAAAATTCGACCACTAATAACAAAATTATACAGTTTCTTTGAGTATACGCAAAAATATTTTTCACGATTCTGTACAAATACACGTGTATTTAGATCAGAGAAGCTCATTTCATAGCACAATTGTGCAAGTTAACCACACACATATTCTTATTCTCTTTGATTTAGTCGTCACCAGCGTTGCCACTCATAAAATATTTTTCCTACCAAATTTCTAATTAAAAACTAACAAAACCTACCAAATTTAAAATATTTGAGAAATGCTATATGGATTCGTTTCAAAATTAATAGTTAACAGGGCACTGCTACACGTTCAATATACATATATTGACCGCGATCCAGTATCGCGATATGATTAGAAAATAAAAGTTTTGAGAGTCCTTTGGCATTTTTTGAACTCAACACTACTAAATAAATACACATTTACCTGACTAAACTAAATATTTAAGAAAATGCTATCTTCATATTTTGCAAATATGTAGTTTTATTATTTTGGCTTAACATAAGTAGTTTTTCGTTATTATTTTAATTATTTTGTTTTTAAAAATACTTATGTATTCAGAAATATCGTAGCCTACCAAAACACGACAAATAACGGAACAAACCAACCAAACTACCAAAAGTCAATTTGTTAACTTGAAACTACCAATTTTGGTCCAATTGGACCAAAGCGGCAACGCTGGTCGTCACTCAGACAGCGACGAATGAACAACGAAGCGGATGTATTACTTTTTTTTTTTTTTTAAATTTTTGTTCATGATCACTGAAAGAAATATTAGGATTTTTTTAATATATTCGTACTTTAAAAAATCATTGAAGTTTTGTCTATTTTTTCACCTCAATTTACTTCTGTGAACAATTTTTTTCCAGATTTGAAATGATTTTAGTCAAAACAACTTAATAAAATAAACAAACAAATATTTTACATATTTTAAATATTTACAAATTTGTCGAAAATGATTAATATCGAACTCTCCATTAATAAGCTATGATAATATGTCGCCGACAATTCGTTGACTTGATTATTATTAACAAATAAAGCCTTAAAAATATTGGCATCTTTTATTTAGTTCACTAAACTTTTCTTTCAGTGGATCTCTTTTTCGCTCACCAACAAAAACACAGTTTTAGCTTTGGACATCTGATTTAGATGTGCATAAACATGTTGTTGTTGTTTTTCAAGCAAATTTAAAAACACTTTTATGGAAAGAATTTTTAAAAAAAATTTATATTGTGCACATCTAGAGAAAATAATCTTTTAAACCATATATGTTTCATCAATATTGGTGGACAATAACATACTTAAAAGTGTACCACAAAAAAACGTGTGGCCTTTTTATACAGTCAGCGTCAAAAGAAAGTGTACAACTTGTTTTTACTAATAAAACGTTTTATTTACATATTAAAAAACAATTTTTTCTCCAGTTCTAGTATATTTAACAAAACACTTAATTGTTGTCTTACAATATATAAACAAAAAACTAAATTATTTCAACTGCAACAAAAACAGTAACAACAAAACCAAAAATACTCCATTTTTAACGCGTCAGAAAAAAGTGTACACATTTAGAATTGCAATAAGATTTTTCTAGCTACATAAAAAAATATATTGTTATTCTTTATTTTTGCCTAGATTATAATTTTTTGTGGATCTTGCTGCTAGTCTCATGAGATTTTAAGATAGTAGCTTTTCTTGTTTGATCG
Organism: Calliphora vicina; assembly: GCF_958450345.1. NCBI lineage: Eukaryota > Metazoa > Arthropoda > Insecta > Diptera > Calliphoridae > Calliphora > Calliphora vicina. Next base: position 120,528,804 of record NC_088780.1, read on the forward strand.
CGAGAACTTTAAAACCAAAATGGGAAATTAAACTGCAATTGAAACAAGAAAGTAAGTCATAAAATTTAAAAATGAAAGCAAATCGTCACGTGAAATCTCCTATATAATAGGAAGAAGCCATAATACTGTAAAAAAAATATAGACAAACAAAAAAATTTAGAATTTTAGAAGATCAGCAACGTGCCGGAACACCAAAACGCCTTAACAACCTTGAAATACGATCGATTGTGAGAGCAGCGAAGAAAGTATTCACAGTAAGTGCAGTAAAATTATGCGAAGAATTAACAGATTCGTCTGGAGTGAGAGTTAGTAACAGTACGGTTCGCCGAGCGCTACACCCAAATGCTCTATATGGTGGAGTTCCGAGAGAATAACCCCACATTTCCAAACGAAATAAAGAGCGACTTCGAGAATTCGCAAACAGGTATAAAAACCAAGAAAATTGTTTTGGAATAATGTGCTGTTTACGGACGAAAGCAAGTTTGAGATTTTCGGAAGTAAAAAAAGGAGTAAAATTTGGAGAAGCAAAAATCAAGAATTCGACCAAAAAATGTACTATCCACCGTAAAGCATGGTGGTGGTTAGGTGATGGTGTGGGGGTGTATGGCGGCAAGTGGCATGGGAAAACACATATTTATTGATAGTTTGATGAGCAAAACCGATTACCTAAACATTCTTATAGAAAATATGGAACCCATCATTAGAAAATTAAATCTAGACCGAACCTGGATTTTCCAACAGGACAACTATCCGAAGCATACTTCTTAACTTGTTAAAGAATGGTTGTTGTATCATACACCGAAACAACTGGAACAACCCCCACAGTCACCGAACATTAATCCCATTGAACATCTGTTGTAGCATTTGGACAGACAGATCAGAAAATGAAATATTACCAGCAATGACTCTCTACACGAAATCCTGCAGGAAGAGTGGTTCAACATCCCAACATCGGTGACATCAAAATTGGTAGAAACAATGCCAAGGAGGCTTGAAACTGTTTTAAAACCCAAAAGATGTCAAATAAAATACTAAACACGTTTTTTCTTCTAATTTCCCTAAACTGTACACTTTCTTTTGACGCGTTAAAAATTGAGTATTTTTGGTTTTGTTGTTACTGTTTTTGTTGCAGTTGAACTAGTTTAGTTTTTTGTTTATATATTGCAAGAGAACAATTAAATGTTTTGTTAAATATACTAGAACTGGAGAACAAATAGTTTTTTAATATGTAAATAAAATGTTTTAAATGTAAAAACAAGTTGCACACTTTCTTTAGACGCTGACTGTATATAAGATTATAAGGAATACTTTTTTCTGTAGATCACTTTACTGAATTTCCCACAGTTTGGCAGTTATGAGCCAGTCTTTCTCCTAGTCTATAGCTACAATTCCAATTGGTTTCCGAGGTATAACCATGAGATAATTTTCATGTTCTTCGGAAAAATCAAGTTTTAGCCTAAATTACATGAGGCCATAAAATTCGAAATACCAAACGAGAAGGGGTTTGTATTTTTTTGTGTCGCACTGTATTATTATTATTTAATTTTTAACCATCCTGTGCATTTGTTACACTTTGCAACACTGAAAAGAAATAATTCATATTGAAATAACTACAACAACTTTTCACGAAGTTGTGTATTTTTGTTGAAAATTAATAACTTGTATTAAAATCATAATTTATAAAAAGAATTGAAGAAAAATCAGTATGGCACAAAGAAGTGATAGTAATGTACCAGCAGAAGAAAGCGATTTGTTGCAAATTAAACCACTGTAAGTTAATATAAATGTTTATAGTTTTAAATGAAAAAAAGCCATTCACATGTTTACAAAATGTATGTGTGTTTTTTGTTTACATGAGCAGCGGTGCTGGCCAGGAAGTTGGACGGTCATGTATAATGCTGGAATTTAAAGGAAAGAAAATAATGGTAATTTAGAATTTTTTATAAAAAACTGAATACAATAATATAAAGTGTTGTTGGATTACAGTTGGATTGTGGAATACATCCCGGGTTGTCTGGTATGGATGCATTGCCGTATGTGGATTTAATTGAGGCCGATGAAGTGGATTTGTTATTTATATCACAGTAAGTATTAAACTCAAAAATGATTTTCGTAAATATTTAACGAATAATACCTATTTACTTTTCAGTTTCCATTTAGATCATTGTGGAGCCTTGCCGTGGTTTTTAATGAAAACTAGCTTTCGGGGACGTTGCTTTATGACCCATGCGACCAAAGCGATTTACAGATGGATGTTGTCTGATTACATAAAAATTAGTAATATTTCAACAGAACAAATGCTGTACACGGAAGCCGATCTTGAAGCCTCGATGGAAAAAATTGAGACCATAAATTTCCACGAGGAACGTGATGTCATGGGTGTACGTTTTTGTGCCTATAATGCCGGTCATGTACTGGGTGCGGCCATGTTTATGATTGAAATTGCTGGTATTAAAATTCTTTATACTGGCGATTTTTCTAGACAGGAAGATCGTCATTTAATGGCTGCCGAAATACCCACAATGAAGCCAGATGTATTGATTACAGAATCCACTTATGGAACTCATATACATGAAAAACGTGAAGATAGGGAAAATCGTTTTACATCATTGGTACAGAAAATTGTCACACAGGGCGGACGTTGCCTTATACCAGTGTTTGCTTTGGGCAGAGCTCAGGAATTGCTTTTAATTCTGGATGAATACTGGTCCCAAAATCCCGATCTACATGATATACCCATATATTATGCCTCCTCTTTAGCCAAAAAGTGCATGGCTGTGTATCAAACGTATATTAATGCCATGAACGACAAAATTCGTCGTCAAATAGCGGTAAACAATCCATTTGTGTTTCGTCACATCTCTAATCTTAAGGGTATTGATCATTTTGATGATATCGGTCCTTGTGTTATTATGGCGTCACCTGGTATGATGCAAAGTGGCTTATCTCGGGAGTTATTCGAAAATTGGTGTACAGACCCCAAGAATGGTGTTATTATAGCCGGTTACTGCGTTGAAGGAACATTGGCCAAGACAATACTTTCCGAACCGGAAGAGATCACAACACTTGGTGGTCAAAAATTGCCTCTAAATATGTCTGTCGATTATATTTCATTCTCAGCACACACAGATTATCAACAAACCAGTGAATTCATAAGACTGTTGAAGCCTCAACATGTGGTAAATAAGAATATATAGGTTTATATATATATATAGTGGAGATTATTATTATTATTACTCAGATAATCATTTTAAATTATTTAGGTTTTAGTCCATGGCGAACAAAATGAAATGTCTCGTCTAAAAATGGCGCTACAACGTGAATACGAAGCTGATCCTAATACTGATATAAAATTCTATAATCCACGTAACACTCATTCGGTTGAATTATATTTTCGTGGTGAAAAAACGGCAAAGGTAATGGGTACGTTGGCGGCAACAAAACCTGAAGTGGGCAACAAATTATCTGGTGTTTTGGTAAAAAGAGATTTTAACTATCATCTTTTAGCAGCCTCCGACTTGTCTAGTAAGCGTTCAGTAAATAGCTACATAATTAATGATTAGTTTTAATGTCTTTGACCTTTCTCAGAATATACTGATATGAGCATGTCCGTGGTTACACAGCGACAGTCCATTCCATGGAGCAGTCCTTTAAATACTTTACAATTACTTTTGGATCGTATTGGTGGTGCAGGTACTGTAGAAGTTCTTGAAGAAGATAGACATATACGTGCATTCAATTGCATTGATTTAACAATCGAGGGCAAGATTATAATTATGGAGTGGCAAGCCACTCCAGTAAATGATATGTTTGCCGATTCGGTTTTGGCTTGTGTAATGCAAACAGAAATGGGTGGTACCAACATTAAGGGTACCACAGCTCAATCAAAATCGGACCGTACACACTTTAAAGAATGTCTTTTAGAGACATTGCAGGATACTTTTGGGGAAAACACAGTGCCAAAAATGTTTAAAGGTGATATTTTGCCCATAACCGTGGCTGGCAAAATTGTAGAAGTCAATCTAGAAACACTGGTAAACCTATATTTAAAAATACAGCATGTATAATAAATTAACGCAAACATTTTACACTTCCTTTTAGGCTGTTACAACAAAAGACGATGAAAACTTGCGCCAAATTGTTAATACCACTGTTCAAAAATTATATCAAGCTTTGGTGACTTTGTAAAATTGCAATACGTAATCTTTACAAAGACTTTACTAGTAATAAGAAATAAAAAAATTAGAAATGCATCTTTTAGTTTGTTGAATATATCATTTTACGAAGATACTTTATTACGTTTTATAGATTATTACTTTATTTCAGAATTAAAAAATACAAACATTTTTATTTTACTTTTAACGTTGAGTACTTTTTGCAATTTGTTCTTTGAGTACTAAAATGCTAGTTCTTTGCTCTGGAGGAAGCTGAGAGATTTGTTCATCGGTTAACTGTAAAACTTGCATAATTAATGCGGCCTTCTCTTGGTCAGAGGCATCATTAGGAAGACCACAGTTGGTGGCTAAACGATTTTGTAATTGCTGTTGAGCAGTTTGTTGAGCCGTTGATGGAGGAACAGCTCCACTGGGTCCGGGTCCAGCACCTCTTAAACGAGGATCCATTGATCTTTGTCGTGGATCACTGGGAAATGAAGGGGGTGTATTCATCTGCGGCTGTGGCAGTTGGCGCTGGTTGCGTGGATCCATAAGCGGTGGTGGTACGGGATTAGGGATAGATCTCATATCTTGATCCATATTTCGTGACATGCGTGGGTCCATTTGGCGAGGATCCATTGGTGGCTGTGAGGGCATATTTACGCCGGACATAGCACGCAAATCAATGTCATTTCCAGGAATTGCATTAAAATTGGGTACTGGCACAGGCATTGGTGGACCACTCATGTTTGCTGCTGGCGGTATAATTTGCGATTGCTGCATTGAGCCCAAGCCTTGCGATACTGGCCCGCCCGATAAGGGTTTTGCACCCAATACCGGTGGCATTTGATTAGCTTTAAATAACATGCTCTATAAACAAATTAGATTCTCTTTAATACATGGTTACATATACAATTCTAATTTACTTACCAAGGCCGTAGGTGGATCAACAATGCGCATTACTACCATAGATTGTAACAAGGCATAGGCCAGCTGGGGATTCAACATGAGCATTTGTCTAGCTTCAGAAGGATTATTTTGTATGCACAACTTCATTTGTTTCATCAACTCGAACATTTGTTCGGGAGGCAGAGATGCCACAGTCTTTGTTATTATTTCCGGTGCCTGGTCAGGATCACAGTGTTCACCATATGGATTCTCAACCTGCGGTCCTTGTAAAAGTTGTTGCATTTCCATACGCGATTTCTCGGTACAAGCGTTATCTACACGCAGAGTACGTCCGCCTATTTCATAACCATTCAAATTACGCATAGCACTTAGAGCAGTCTCCTGGTCCTTGTATTCGCAAAATCCAAAACCTTTAGGTTTGCCGCTCTCACGGTCAAAGACTAGCCTTTAAATTGTACAATATTTGTGTAAATTTATAAATTCATATGTACTTAAAATAAGAAAATTACTAACTTTAAAGAAACAACAGGACCAACTTCACTAAAAATTTCTTTTAGTTTTTCCTCGGTGGCTTCATAGGGAATATTGCCCACTGTAATGATAATTTTGACATTAATTACAAAGGCGACTGGTAACAAGTTGTAGAAACTTACCAAAAACCGATCTCATGGATTTATCCATAATACTTTGGTCTGAACTTTTATCAACCATTTTGATCAAATTTTATTTTCAAATTATTGAAGTTTTTATTGATAAATAAAAATATGCTCACAATGCGTCGCTGTTAAATGTTAACAAAAATTACAAGGAATTTAATAAATGATGTCAATTCAACTATTTTCTTGTCAAACACAGCGATTTTGAAATCAATTTAGCTTGATAGATATTAGGGAAAATTACACCCCTGTCTATACTTGACAAATATTCATCATAACAATAAATGACATTTGTTGTCAATACAAAGTATTCTAAGCAAAAACAGTAACAATTTTATCATAACACTAAGTCTACAACTGGAATGAAATGTTTAACATTAACACTAACGGTTGTTAAGCCATGTGTTTTAACAACTCTCTTATAACATCATGTTTTAACAGCATTTCGTGTCTGTTGTAGACGGGGTGTAAGAGGCAATAATACTAATAAATGGGGACTATACCTGATAATTTTTTTATCTACACAACCATTTTGAAGTTTATAATGATAAAAATTTATTATTATTTATATACATGAAGACAGCATGTGTTATTGTTTGAACATTTATTTGACAATGAATGTTAAACTTTGTGGCTGATGGTTTGACAAAAGCAGATTTACATTTTTATTTTAAAACTGTAATTTTGATTTGCAAAAATAAAACAGAACATAACAAATTAGACTGTTTATGTTGGAAATTCTTTCTTTTAAAATTTAAACTATCGAACAAAGATAAGTTTTGGTGTTAAAAATTCGATACCAATGTAATCAAGGTGTATTCAATAATTGATTATAACAATTGTGGCAGAGTTTGTGTTTATGTTGAAGTGGCAGGGAACACGTAAACATGTTATTTATTTTTGTAAATTATTATTCTTATGACTACATATTTTCATTTATTTATTTTTCGTGTGAAAAATTGTTAGTGCTTTTGCTCAGACAACTTTGTCTTGACAACAAACGTAATTAATTGTTATGATAAATATTTGTCAAGTATAGACAGGGAGTTTAGACAGTAAGTCCCATTTTTCTCATTCTCTTTTGAACTTGCCGAAACCTTTTACAACCGCGAAATTAATAGACAAACAGAAATTTGTCGTTTCCTTTTTTTCGTTGTTGATGCGTATGAATATTTAAATTATCAAATGCATTTAAACATTGATGTGAGAAAAATGATATGAAGCAACAACATGAAAATTGGAAAAGAGATACAAAAAATGTCTAGAACAGATGGTCGTGTACTACACACTCTGCCTCTTCAACCCCTCGGCAACAAACTTCGTCTGTCTGCCTTTCAATTTCTGCATTGTAAAAGGGGACTTTTGAACTAACCTAAACCTGTGTAAAACACACTCTTCCTCTTCAACCCTTTGCCCACAAACTTCGTCTGTCTGCCTTTCAATTTCTGCATTGTAAAAGGGGACTAATTGTGGATAAGTCCCTTTTACAATGCAGAAATTGAAAGGCAGAAATATTTTCTCATTCTCTTTTGAACTAACCTAAACCTGTGTAAAACACACTCTACCTCTTTAAGCCCTCGCCCACAAACTTCGTCTGTCTGCCTTTCAATTTCTGCATTGTAAAAGGGGTCTAAGCCTTAGACTCTAAGGGATACATTTTGACAATTGCCTCTTGCTATTTACGTTTATAATTCGAAGTTCATTGCATGTGTAGAAGTTGTTTCAAGTGTTGCCTAACTTTGTCAACACACACATACAACTAGTACAATCTATTACAATTCGAAACATGTTTACTCTATTACATTACAAAAAATAACCAGACGACGGAATCATTGTCGTAATTTTTTCCAATTTGTTAAGTGAAAATTTTTGAAATAAGTAATTTACTTGTAAAATGCAATAAAAATTAGGAAATTTTTGTGAAAATATCAAGTTCAATACATATATATTATGTAACATATTAAATTATTATGGATTTATTGAAAATAAAGTGCTTAAATTACAAGTGAAAAAATCTTTTGTGTGGCCTCGTCTTGTATCATACAAAGGTGGATATAATTTGTTGTTGTTGTTATTATTGTATGTAGATGTTGAATGGAGGCAGTAGGTAGGTGTACAATAAACTATACAAAAAACGAAGACGATTAATACAAAAAATTAAATAAAATGAAAAGAATAAATTGTAAAAACGCAAAAAGATGATATTTGTGTGTCATTGAATTAGTACACTGTTAAATGGAGACAAGTTCCAAGTGCATATGATACAATTCCAACTAATGACTCGGAAACCTAAAATTCAACAGCCGAAAGTGAAACATTTTCAACCTCACCAGAAATATATAATTCAGCAAAACAATTATCAATTTCGAAATTTATATATTTTTTAAATTTACATATTAAAATATTAATATCTATGTATTTTGAACATACAATATCAGTGTGAAATTAAAATACGTGAGAATTAATGAATACATGCATGAATATTTGTGTATGACAGTGTTTTTGTAAGAGTGTGTTATAAAATTATAAAGAAGAAACAAAAAATCCAATAATGATTGTAAAGGGATCAGAAACTACAACAACAATAATAAGCAAATCACTAACCATAAATTATAAGGGCAAATTAAGTGAGTAAAGTGAAAACGTTGATAAATAATGAAGAGACCACAAAAGAAGGGCAACAAAACGCACTCACTCGTCATGGGTTTACACAAGCAATACAATTTTGGAAATAAAAATGTTGGTGTAGACGGTTCATTCAGTTTTATGTTCGAAAATATATTTCTATCCAAATATTTGAACAAAGAGCATAACGTATACAGTATGGAGCAAAAATGCGTCAATATTTTTTTTATTAATTTTTAGTTTAGTTCTCATAGATAATAAGAATACTTGTAATATAATTTGTTATTGGCCAAATGGCTACATATATTACAATTGAATAAATAAATAAATTTGTTACGGAGCATGGAACTCAATGAGACCCCTCACTTAAAATCTTAAATATATATCTTCAATAATAATTATGCTAAAATATGGCAAGTATTTAAAAATACTAAAATTGGTATTTAAAATAGACTGTTTCTTGATTGATTATGTCATGGAAACCAGTCCTCAAAACGTATAATAGTTTACTCTAAATTACTTTGCTTAATGAAAGGTTGATCTTTTTTTGGAACAATTCAATAGATGCAAAATAATGTATACATAAACCATAAGTAGGTGTCCTTCCGATTATTTTAGTTTTGTAACTCCAAAGCCTATTACAAACTCCTATATATATGCAATAGGATTTTTTCCTCTTCAAATCAGACTGTAATTTTATACTTAATAAACTTCTTCCGTTCGGTATGATACAACATTCCTAATTTCACATAGAGAACTGAAAGGGTTTCATTAAGTTTAATTTAAAATACGGTTATCTATGAATATTTTGTTTTTAATTTGTGTATAAATTTGTAGCTGTTGTTTTTAATAAATTTTTGAATTCCGTTTATTTGATATGATTTCACTTAATATTTTACTTTTCTCACAATAAACTTGAATTTTTACAACTTTATATAAATCAAACATATTTCACTGTCCAAGTCTAAGGCAAATTATATAAAAAATCTACAGCATTCGTATATGTTGTTATAAGCCAATGTTAGAAAAAGGTTCCAAATATTTATCAGACCAAAAAAAAGAGTTTTTTAAAAACAATTTCGTTACAAAAGGCCGCGACGAAGACTTAAATACATAAATCTGTAGCCATCCATTAATGACATTCGAAATTTATACATATCCTAATGTTAACAATTATACCATGAAGCGAGAAATTAAAATTAAATAACACTCCAAACAGCATTCAGAAGAATATTGAAAACATTGTTTGTATATATTTCATCTACTGCTATGCCTTGCAAATATCATTAGAGTTATTTCAAATTAACTAATATATCTTTTCTTTGTGTATTTTCAGATAAATAACACCACTAATCAATATGGAAAATATTATATTTATGGCTAAAATGATTTTATGATTAAGACGAAAATTATAGTCTTAATCAATAAAAATCCAAATAAATATATACATATAAAAACAAATTGAATCAATAATCAACATACACACACGCAAGCAAGTACACAATCGGAACTAAATAAAAAATTGCAAAATGACTGAAAATGTTCAGTGTCCAGTATGTACTCTATACCTGCATGCAGGCATGAACCTTTCGGATCACTTGGAGACACATCCGAAAGAACAAGTGATTCGAGCCCTAGTACAAATGACCATATCTGGCACAGGAGTTGGGAGCAATAATACATTGGCAGCTGTTTTAGCTGGTGATAATGGTAACAAAAAACCAGCAGTAGAATTGGACGAGAAACCTTTGCCAAACATAAAAGATAACGAGCTTAATATTATCAGTACGGGCAATAGTTGCAGCGCCAGCACAAGCAATTCTGCCAGCAATTGTTCATTGTCAAACCAAAGTGTTAGTAGTAGTCAAAATTCTAATAACGTATTAAATTTTTCCGGTACTAAAATTGAACGTCATAATGAAAACGAGCAGGATAAAACGCAAATATGCCCACCACCCAAGCCGATCAAAACGGTGGTTAAGTCGGAATCGAATACTGTGTCAATGGGAAAAGATAATGTGTCTGCGAATGAAAGTATGAATCAATGCTTTTCGAAGAAGAATTTCGATCAATCGAATTCATCCTCAAACACTACAACAAATCCAAGTCATTCATATCATCCAAATGCTTTAGAATTGACCAATACAAACAATGTTCATAATAATTTTAATGTGTTTGGCGGGAATCCTCGCTATGAGCAGCATCAGCGTAATGGAGTAAGTAATCAAAATCCGTTACATACACCACCACATATGCCGCCACCACCACCTCCATCATCAGCCCTAAGTCATTCTGGTCAACATCAAGAAGTAGTCCGCGGAATTGTACCAGCGGGATCTAATGGGACGTTTAATTCTATACAACAACAACAATTGACAGCTCCACCACCCCCACCGCATCATTCATCATCGCATTTAGGCAATACATCAAATAGTCAGCGTCAGGCTCACATGTTTGCAGCAGGTCAACATCAACCGCCACCATCGAATTCTCAACATCAACAAAGTTTAAAGGTTATATATACGCCAAATTTGCCACCACCGCCTCCGCTCCAGGTATTTTTTTTATTAAAAATCTAAAGCTTATGATTTGTTATAGTATTTGTCAGATTTGGTTTTAGGCAGAAGTCAAGCTGTTCTCAAAATTTCTTTATGATCTTTTTTTATTATTGCTCACTAGTTTTGTAATTCGGTCAAATACGAAAATAGAGCAATTGTAAATTTAGTAAGATTTTATTGGATTTTTTTTTGATTTTTATAAAACATAATCTATCCAGCATTAACTTTTATTTGCTTAAGGGCTTAATATATAACTATCAATATGTATATCAAATTTGTTGAAAAAGAAAATGTAAAATACTCTGATATTCTAAGAAAAACCATATCAGTTCTACAACTATTTCGACTGCAAAATGTTGTATTTTTTTTAAATGATAAATTCCCGGAATGATAAAAGTGCAAAAAAAACTGTTTTTATGCCTAACTCTTAAACGCACATAGTACAGCGGCGATCAGAAAACAAATGGCAATATATACAAAAAAAAAAATTTATGAAACTTGGAACATAAATAGATGTGTTTTAGCATAAATTCAGGAATAGATCATGGATTGACCACATCGAATATGAAAAATTGTTTGAAGCATGTAACTTTTTTTAAAATAACCGTTTTTTGTTTATTTAGTGTATGTCGGATAGAACACAGCTTCTTTACGACACTTTTTATCAGATATTAAAACAAATTTTGGTAGGATAACAGTATTTTTTCTCAAATAAATTAATTTAATTGTAAATGCTACATATAAATAAACTACTTTCAGCTTTTCACTTATCAGCCGCAAACACATTTGCAACATCATCAGAAACCCCCACCGGCCTATGGCACTGCAATTAGTCAAATACGATCTCAACATAATCAGAATAAGCAACAAGTGACAGCGTCATTGCCAACGCAGCATCAAACATTGCAAACCCATTCAGTTTTACAACAACAACAGCAGCAACATCTTTTGCAGCAAACGTTGCCACACAATTTAAGGATTCAAGTACCACCGCAACCGATTCCATCAAAACATTCATATTCGCCAAAAAACAATGGTTTGCCAACTCAGCATCATTCAACATCTTCTACAAGGAGTAATCAACACCAACAACATCAGCAACTACCCAAAACAGATGTGTCACAACACCTGCAGCAGGAACAGCAACAATCACAAGCTAACTCTGAAAATACACAAAATTCTAATAATCACATTTTCAATTCGAATGAAATTTTGAATAAATCAATAAAAGGAACATCTTCAACGGCAGTGCAAAATACAAATTCCAATATACTATCGTACCCACAAGTTTCAATAAGTCCATCTGCTGCTTCAACATCAATGGCTGCTGTAGCTGCCTCAACATTAGGTAGACACACAAATTCACCATTTGCAGCGTTATTAGCTGCGGCTGCTGGTGCTCCATCGCCTTCTAATGCTTCGTCAGTTTTACGGTACGCAGAGTCGCCGGTTGCACATTATTTAGAACGGGAAAATGGCGATTTCATTGTACAAGAAACTCCCAAACATATTGTTGAATGTGTTGAGACAGATAATGGAGAGTTTTCCGTCATTGAACGTATATACCAATCACCACCCAGTGTTTTACATATTCATGACGACGATGATGACGACGACGATGATGACGATAATTGTGACGACCAGGCTGAAGATGACCAAAACGAATGTGTTGATAGTAAGTCTAAGTCTAAGCTTGATATTGACCCCAGTGATAAAACTGAAGATGAAATAGATGAAAAGCAAAGGACAACAAAATCGTTCTCTAATGACGATGCAAAGATGTCTATAGAAACGAACGATTCTAAAAGGAAACCTAAATCTAAAGATGAGTCTTTGGAGGATAAAGAAATTGTTGATTTTGTAAGCATTTCGAGTGACAGCGGCGACGAAGAAGAATTCATATCTCAAGAACGAAAAGATTATAAAAATACCACCGAAATGAATAAAATTATAAAGAATCAAACTTCCTCCACATCAACGCTCTCAATGTCTACAACGTCACCGCTCTCCTTATCGACATCCTCATCTGTATCACCTTCATTAAATGGTGCATCCAATGGTGGTGACGATCAACAAATAAATTCTACACCATCCACTTCAATACATTCTACTTCTTCTTCAGCCACGGCAAATACAAACCAAACACAACCCAATTCTGGAGTCACCACCAATACAAGTAGTCGAAAGAAATCATCGAAAAACACAATCACAGTTTTAAGTGATGTACAATTGAATTTAAATGAATATTTGGATTTAGTGGGTAATATAATTGCTTCGAGTAAAGTAGCGGCACAGCGTAAGACATTTGCGTCGATAGCTCCTATTCCTTTGGTTAAAATCGAAAAGGAAGAGCCTATGGATGAATACATAACAACAAACACAACAACATCAGCAACATTAACAACGTCAACAACAACATCTAATTTTGAGACTCCACCACAACCACCAACACCTTTAAAGGCCAACAAACATGAGACTGAAGAAATAACTGATACCCCTAGCAGTAGTAATAGTAAACAAACAACAAATAATAGTAATGTAATTTTAACAAATGAACTAGAACATGATGAACAAGAAGAGAAAAAACCTCAGGTCTTCGAAAGTGCTACCGAAAATGAAATTGGAAATTCAAACGTCTTTTCGAATGCCTCATCTAGCCAAACGACTATAAATTCCAGTCACGTTACCAGTGTTATACGTATGGCCACAACTAGTCAACACCAATCCCAGCTGCAACAACATCTGCTGAATGCTGTAGAAAGCAATAAAAGCTCTATAGAAGCTGAAGATCTGTCGCAACCCCAACGTAATGTTCAATCTTTGTCAAACTCCAAATCAGTAGGCCAGACACCATTGGCTCGCAAAGGTCCCAAAAAACTTGTTATTAAGCCTAAATCTTCAAAGACTGAAGTTTTGCCACCAACCACAACCACTGCAAATAAACCAAACTCAAATCTAGTACATGAAGATCTGGAAATGCCAACGACTTCCGCTAAGGCTAGGCAAGAGTTTACCAAACAAAGTTCTCTCGAAGAGGATGCGTTTAATGCCACAGATATAAAGGTTAAAAATGAACCCATTACGTCTATAACATATGAAAATCAACAACAACATTCTCTCTATCAACCAACTACGAGCTTCAGTATCTTGGAGCAACATCTAAATTCTAAAGAACCTATTCTCGAGTTTAAGGAGGAAAAACCATGCATAACAGAAGCTAGTGTGCCGCCAACGTCTATCATAAAAGAAATGAAGTTAGAAAATAATGTTAATGATGATGCACGTGTACTTTATGATTTTGCTAATTCTAAAAAATCTCAAAACGAAACACCGCCAACATTTCCATCTTCCACATCGCTTTTTGCAAGCAAACAAACTTCCATAGAGATCACATCAGCCGGAGAGATTCAGCAGCAGCAATTAACTAAGGAAATGAATCATGAGCATGATACATCTTCTTCATCGTCATCAACATACTCATCACAATCAGCTATGGACGCAACAATGCCATCAGAAGAGCTGAACGAAAGTTCTGCTACAAATACTTCTGCTGCAGTAATTGGCCAAATTCAACAACAACAACAACCAAATCAGGCTTATACTGATTTTCACTTCAATTATCTGTATAATAATGGTGGTACTAATGTGATGGCGGTTACTTCTGCTGAACAAGCTGACATAAAACAACCACAGCAATTTCCAACATTTTATCAAAATTCCAACAATAACAACAACAATAACGATACAACGTTGTTGGAAGATTCATCATCTAGTAAACACTATACGGAATATCAGCAGCAACAACAGCATAATCATCATCCGGTACAGCATCAATCGGCTGTGTCACACCATCAATGGTTTAATAATAGTAATAACTATCAAACGTCTGAACCTAACGTTACACCACTATCTTCAAATCATTCAGTTTCCAACATGAACAATGCTTTAGATGGAAGTGAAGTTAGTAAATATTTGGATTTGGATTCGTGTAAACGCGAGCAAAATATTGATATAATTGTTGCCGATCGTGTAACTGTACCACCGCCGCCACCACCATCTTCCTCGACTTCGTGTTCGTTTAATGGCGCAACTGACAACAGTATGGCTGGTATCTGTTCAACGGCAGCCACCTTAAATATACGTACCGATGAGAAAATGCCAGCTAAAGGTGAAATTTCTGAACAGGAAAGCAATTGCGATATTGATAATTCGTGGAGTCAACCGGTAAGTAACTAAATTGAATATTTTCTATATTTTTATATTCTCCACCCATCAACCCACTATCGAGTCGTAACCGTTGTGAAAGCATTATCATTAAGGTATAATTAAAAATAAATACATGAAATCATGGATTTTTCCACAATAAAAAAACTTATTTTTTACCAAAAAATGGTTCGACCTACTAACGTGAGTTGTATATAAGATTTAGCAGAGCCGAAATGCAGAAATTAGGACAAATCAAGAGATTTGTATGTGGTAACTAGTTGCCATTACTAAAATTTACAAAATTTTTGCTGGGATGTTTTCTGTGTTTGAGAAATAAGAGACTTAAATTACGAATATATGTTTTAAAATTGGATTTTTTTAAATGAGCCATGCTGATTATTTGAATTGATGAAAATTACGAAACTCTTATCCAGGACCAACATTTTAGACAAAATATTTGAATTCCAAACAAATTTTCACGTGATCTCTCTAACTTATAAATTATTGGTTTTGTTTATTTGTGATTTGTTCATTAAAATTTCTATTAATATAAACTATGTTTTAAATTTTTAACCTTAAAATTAATTTAATTTAGTATTCGATTATTCGACTGAATATTTTTTTATTCTAAACTGAAACATTTGATTTATTCGAATAAAAATAATTTTTTCCTTGATTATTCGAATGAAAAATAGCAATAATGTCTTGAATTTTCCAGTTTTACCAAACCAAACAATTCAAACTTCACAACATTTTTTCACCACAGCAGAACTATAATCTACTGTAGTACATTTCTACGGTTTGGCACATGTTTAAAATACATATATATTTTGTTAAATTATTTTATTTAAGATATTTTTATGATGCTTTATTCATAATTCGCTGGCTATATTTTATTAGATGTATGGCGATATATCGGCACGCTTTTTCAAGACAACATTTCCCGGCATCTTTCCGCAAGACAACGGTTGGAATCATGAGGAATATTTTACTGTTCAGGATTTGAGTGCCTCCACAACTGCACAGGCTGCTACTAGTGCCAGCAACAGACTGAAGAGGTTAATTTTGTCTAACATTAGTGTGTTTCGTAATTTTAATAGTCTAAAATTCTTGATTTTCATACAGCTTTGAGCCGACCAATAGCAGCAGCAACAACAACAGCAATGGAATGCCAATATTTTCCCAAAATTCTAATGACAATTGTAATATCGATGTAATGCCGTCAACATCTGCTAAAATCCGCAAGAGACGTAAACGTAGTTCTCAAGATGGAAAAACGTCACAAACAAATGGCAAGCGTATGCAGCCAACATCAACAGTAACCTCACAACAAATGTTGATGCAACATCAAAGTGAGATACCGGAAGTTGAGTTTAATTTTCAACATCAGCATCATTTACAGCAACAAAGTTTGCAACACCCCAGTACGTCAACAGCATTTTTGGCAGGACCATCAAATGCTAGTACTGCCTTAACGTCTGGCTTTATGGTGCAACAGCAACAGCTGCACACGCAACAGCAGCAAGCGCAGCCTCAGCAACACCAAACCCAACAGAAACAACGCACAAAAGTTTATGAATGCGGCCATTGCAATGCAAAATATTCCAAACTTAAAGATCGTAATGCCCACATGGTTGATTCCCACAATTATATACGCCAAAATAGAAGATTAGTATGTCCCGCAACTGGCCTTGCCACACCCCTGACGAATTCAGATATGCAAGATGTTGCTCTACCCACGACAAGTGCAGCTGGTAGCATGTTAATGACTCCTTTGCAAACTACTGACTGTGTGGGCGATTACAAACAGAGTATAGTAAAAATAGAAAATGAAAATATTCAACGGGATCTAACGGGCGTAGAACCAATCAATGCCAACATAAGTGCTAAAACTGAAATTATGGAAGACGACAAACTAAATGTAGCCCTAGTACCCATGAACGCACCAAATGGTGATGCAAACCTTGAATACGATACAAAACCACCAACCAATAGTTTGCCATTGTCGCTGACAACCCCCACCAGTAAATTAACAACACTCTATCGCATGTTGGTATCGTTTAATATGACAACATTAAAACAAAACCAAAGCCTTTCCGAATTCGATGAGAATCTTATAAAATCCTCGATATTCTTTTGTTACATCTGTCGTCAGAATTTCAATTCAGTTAAATTCTACGACGCCCATTTGACCGAACATCCTGCTGAATGTTTTACTTGCGGCAAAAAATTCCAGCGGTGGAAAAATTTCTCGTTACATTTAAAACGTCATTTGGGTTGGAAGGAATTCGGTTGTACAGTATGCGATAAGAAATTTGTGGTACGCAGCGCTCTCGTTGAACATATGCGTATGCATTCTGGACTTTCGCCGTTGAAATGTAAAGTTTGTGGTGAGTAAAATTTGTTCTTATATATAAGTTATTTTTACAACAAAATCTTTTCAACACAACAGAAATTTATTATAAAAATACTCTGCATTTTTTCGTCCACAGGTAAACACTTTAAACGCTATTCGAACTTAACGCAACATCGTAAGCGACATTCGAAACAAATCATTCGTAGGAAAGAGTACGTTTGTTATTGTGGCGAAGTCCTACCATCCAAAGCACGCTTCTTATGGCATAAAGAAACGCATGATTCGAAACCGAAATGTTGTCCCCATTGTTGTGATCGTTTCGTACATGTCAACTCTTTGCGACGTCACATACGTCTCGCCCATTCAGATAAATTCGATTACACTGAACCGATGGAGTGTCCCATCTGCAAGCAAATATTTGCCAAAGCCTCTATGAAAGCTCACATGGCAACGCATTCCACAGAAACGCATTATGATTGTGCTATTTGCAGCAAGTCCTTCTCAACAAAATGGAATTTGAAAATTCATTCTTGGGTACATGCAAATCGCACCGCCAAACCCTTCAAGTGTGAACACTGCCCCAAGGCATTTGTGCGCGAGGTAGATTTCAAGAATCACATGAATTCCCATAAACAAATCAAACCATACACCTGCGAAGTGTGTGGCTGTAAGTTTATACGCAAATACAATTACATGCGCCATAGAAGGGAGCATCATGGCAATAAAAAGTACACCTGTGATTTATGTAAAAAGTCGTTCCATCGCCACTACTATCTCATCGAGCATAGACGCATACATACCGGCGAACGACCTTTTCAATGCACGATTTGTGGTAAAAGTTCAACTACCAAAACTAATCATAACAAACACCTAAAGATCCATCATTCACGGGATCCATTTACGGTGGAAGTATAAATTGTAAGCATTATTTTATAGATTTTTCTCTCCTCTAAATGTGAGTACATATTCTGTTTGTCTGAGTGTAGTTTGTATTTTGTATAACATTAATTTTGTTCAAATGATAACGTTTTTATATCTCACTCTTAATATGAATGTAGGATAGAAAATTTCTATGTTAATATTAATTATAGTCATAGAAATTATGAAACAGACAAAAGAAAAAACAACTAAAATTTCTAATCTATGTGTGTGTGTATGTTGATTTGTTAAAAAAATATAATATTGGATAAACAAACAAAAAATTAGATGAAAAAAAAACAAAAAAAAGTATTAATTAGAAATTAGTAAAAAAAAACTAAAATTTAATATATATAATAATTCTACCACTACTAATACCACTAATTGATGTGTAAATTTGTTTGCAAAAATCATGATTGTAGAAAAATATTTCAAGTGAGTAAATCCACAACATAATGACACAAGTTATTATGGTAAGCTGAAATTTAAATGTTCTTTTCTCTTAAATTTTCAGTTAACACTGAAACATACGATTTCTCCCTTAAAATATTTGAGTTTTAATCTTTATAATAATACTGACACAATGTTCGTAGACTATGATTGCTACTGCAGTACTAATATTTCCATACGATTATAAAACATTTTCGTTCATTAAGCTTAGTGCTCTGTTCAAAATTTCGTGCGAAATGATGTCAAACTGCATATGAAATATTTGCGAAATAATTTCGCAAAAGCAGTACTTTGTTCATATTGTGAAAAACATGTGAAATAATCTCACAACCTTATTTTTTAACTACGAAATAACATAAGCAGCAGTTCTTTCGCACGAAATTAAAACCAACATGAATTAAAACCAGCATGAAAAAAATATAATTTTTCGCAAATATGAACAGAGTACTAGGCTTTAGGCATTAAATAACAATTATCTAAAGGTTAAATTTATTGTGCAAATCCGAATTATTTTACAAACAAAATAATAAATATCTATCGGTAAGTTTTTATATGGGCTGCTGTCAGGCAATTGCAATCGAGGAATGATCCAATTACCTAATTATTATCATCACGATATAAATCATGAAAAACATGTCTATATAATAACAGAATTGTATGTAAATCAGTCCATAATAATCATTTCATACAGCATTATTCTTAATTGAAAAAAAAACGCAAAAGTACTAACTAGTGGCTAATCACTTATCTAGTGGAATTTATATTATTTGTAATTATTTGTTTCTCATATTTTTAAATAATTTCATGCCAATTTTATATTCGAAAAATTCTGAATTATAAAAACCTTTTACAATTTCCTTTTACAAATCAAATGAAATCTTAACCCCGCTAATACAAAATCAATCGGAATAATAACTACGGATTTAAATTCAACACCATATGTGACAGAACTGTATATCTAACTAATTTAAAATACTTATGTGGATAATTTCATTTATTCTTTGTGTAAATCATATTAGATTTTTTAACAGAAACTTAAAACGTTCATATTATTATTTTCAGCTCTACTAATTCCAAAATGCTTTGTAAATATGTTCTTTATTATTTTCGATGAAATTTATTTTTTGTATATAGTTTTCATTTTATTTCCTATTTCAAAAATATTTTTCTACAATCACTCGGGCAGGACAATACGACGTTTTGCCAAATATTTTTCTTTATATAGACCTTGAAAAACCAAATCTATTTGCAAAAATCATGATTTTGTTTTTCATTTAATACAATTAAAATACGCATATAATCCAAATAAAATAAAACTTTACAAATTTTATATCTTTGATGGAAAAATGGTATAAAATAAATTGAAACAGATAGAAAAAAGTGAAATGAACACATACTCCACTCCCTAAAGAAATTGGTAGTAATTTTAAATGATAACGAATTATAGCTGTAAGTTTAACTAAAAACAGATTGACGTCGAAATGAAAAAGAAATAAAAAACGTCGAATTTATAAATTAACAAAAAATATCCGCCAGTAAGAGACAAATAATATTTCATTCATACAAATTCGAACGTTTTCAGTTTTGAAACGATTTACGTAGTAAATATAACCCGTTTCTATAATTGGAATAGAAAACATTTTTAATGTGTCGAATCGAACTTCAGTTGCGTTGCCAGAGGGCAACCTCAAATTTCTAGTTGCCATTTGCCAACAGAAAATGATCGATCCACAAAATTCTAATAGTTGTCATTCAGTTTTGAACAGACCGATTTGGATAATGTTGAAACTGATCACATTTGAAGTACAGGCACCGTAAACGATTTACTCTTACTCATCCTGTGTTTAACAAGAAGTGTATAAATATTTCGAAAGGAACATTTCTCACATACAATATAGAAAAACGAGTTAATTGAAAATATAATATTAACTCATTATTTTCCTGAAAATCAAATTTTCTCATTATTTAGTACTTTTACTCCTAGCTGGTAAGTTAATTCAGAAAATACTGAGTTGCTGCTACATAATTCATAAAAGTTTGATCGAATTTCGCTGTAGCCAAACTGTTGTTGTCTCTTACAGAAGTATACCTTTTTATAATTTTGCTTTAATTTTGTAATATTTTTAAAATTTTTTTTTTTTAAGAAAACATAACCATATGATTTGTATTCAAAACGAAATTTAAGCCTTATACATATTTGTATTTGTAAAAAACAAAAGATTATTTAAATTGCTTTTTGTATTATGTATTTAAAACAATTGATGCAAATTAATTGAAAATATAAGGTTTACAAAAAATGTCATAATGAAAATATAATTAATTAATTAACTTGCTCCTAAACAAAAAAGTGCAATAAACATATATATAATTTTATACATCCATAAAATATATTTTTTTCAAGTTTACTGGAGATATACATGCATATTTTATTTTATAATTTTATTTTTTTAATTATAAAAGTATATAGATTTTTTTTGTAATAAATATTTAGATAAAACACACACATAATAAACAAACAAGCTTATTAGTAAATTGAATTTAGTGAAATTTTGTTTATTTTAAGTAAATCATTCTTATTTTAAACTATTATATACAAATTTTCTATGCTTTAAACATGCTTTTTTTTGAAAAAAGAAGAAATTGAAAAGAAAATTGTTATTGCATTGACTGCAATTGTTTTTTTTATTATTTAATTTGACTCTAATTTTTTTTAGTTTTTAATCAAGCGATACGTTTTTTTGTACATTTTTTTTAATCTTTAATATACATATATTTTTTAAACACAAATACATATATTTTATACAATAACTTAAGCATCTTATTTTTACAACCTTTATTTACAACAATTAGTTTAATTTTAATTCTTAGAATAGGACATCGTAATATTAAAGTGAAAAGAAATAAATAAAAATATAAAATTAAACCAACAATAAATTTAATATTACATTTAATAATAAATAAATCATAACTTTAATTAATAGTAAAAACAATTTAATTATGAACTCTATTATATAATTTAATCGATAATATACAATTTACAATGAATTATAAATAAAATTAAATAACTTACAAATTGAAATATAATTACAATCAATTCATTATAAATTATAAAAAACATAAATGTCTTTTACTTACTTTTAATAGATTAATAGGATAACCAACACCAAATAAAATAAAAACTTGCAACTTATATTTCTTTGGCCAAAAAAAAGTTATAAAATAATATGATAAAAGTGAAATGAACGCTCCTCCCTAACGAAATTGGTAGATATTTTAAATGATTACGAATTATAGCAGTAAGTACAAATAAAAAACGTCGGTTTTATAAATAAATCGAAAATATTTCCCAGTATGAGAACATAACAGTGATACATTACATTTACCAAAGTCTATCTGTGGCTTTTTTCCTTAAAACTGTAAATACTACGTTTTTTGAAAAAAATATCTGTGATCAATTCTATTTTTGTTGTTGTTGGAAAACATAAACTTTAAGAACTGCTGTGTTTAAAAATATGATCTCAATTCATTGTTGCTTCTAACAAAATTTAAATTTAGCTCAGATTAATGCTTTACTGAAACCGCAGAAAAATCTATTTTTATTTGCGAAATTCCAACCTTTTATAATGTAAGCCCTAAAGTATGCTATATTTTTTATAAACTAATTGCGTATATTTTTACATGCTACACTAACAAATGTACTTCAATTTTGTCTTAATTTTATGTTTTTTTGCATTTATCTCGGCAACTAGTGGACTTATTTGACTGGAATCTTTTTTCAGGACAATTCCACACGTGGAATTCTAAAATGACCACCAAATTTAGCTCCGATTAATATTTTATGGAAACATTGAATTTTGTTTGGGGGGAAAGCCTACTCTGTTAAAATCACTATGCTTACTATGATAATGTTACTTTAACATTTTTGTCGATTTTACGTTTTTCATATTTACCTACTAGAGGTCAGACTTGGGAGGTACGTAGGGGCCAGCATACAATGCTCTGTTGAATAAATACTTACTTTTTTTAATTTCACTAAATAGAATGAATTTTTTTTTTATAAATTCTAATTTTTATTAATATATAATGTTTAAAAAATTAACATAAAAAATAATGCAATATACTTTTTAGAAAGTAAATAATAAAAAAAATAAACAAGAAATCAAATAGTTTTCCATAAAAAAGTGTATCAAAAATCAAAACAATTAAAAACGTAAAAAATAATTCTTTTCAATGAGGGACTCATAAATGGTTATACCTTTAAGAGATTCTTCTTTAGACTCATACAGAGCTATATCTATAAGTTCCGTTTTGTTCAAGGTATTACCCAAAACTAGACTATTATAATTGGGATGTTTTTTAACAACAGCAAATAGTTTACGTTTGTTCAAAATATGATGCAGGCCCAAACGTATTTCATGCTCTTTGACATTTGGATTCACTTGTATGCCATGTAAACGTACACGGAAGGTACGTAGGGGCCAACCCAATAATTCTTGTGGACACTGACGAATATACTTTACGGACAGTGTCTCACTGTTCAAATAGTCAACATAGAAAACATCCACAGTCTTGGCAGTTGGATTATAAGAACGTATAACGGCACGATACCAGATTTTGTCTTTTGTGTAACAGGCCAAACATATAGTACGTGGTTCGAATTTCGTAAGCGGTGGTAGAGATAGTTTGACGATTTCTTTAATGGATCGTTGCAATTCCAATTGGCGATAGCGAAATTCTGTGTGATGAGGAAATATTTGCAATATCGTTGGTGTAACAATGGAGACAACACTGCAATTGAAGTGATGCATGGCGGCTGGTAATTGAGGTGATTTAAAATATTCAATACCACTAAAATGTGAGAGTACAGTCGAGGTTTCGTTTGGATGAAAAACATCGAAATCGGATTCGATATCCTTGAAAATAAATACAAAATATTAGATTAGTAATGATTTTGTAAAATGTGTCTTATTAGTATAAAAATATCTGAAGTTTAAGTTAAGACAAATTTATTTTTAATAAATCATTAGTTTAGAAAGCAAACATGCCGTCTATTTTTAATGCAGATTGTACAGAAGTTTATCTTTTCTGATCGAAAATCGCATGTGTTAAAAATGTGTTAAATTTATTACTGCAATTTTTGAAGACTTATAAGTTCCTTTTGGAAACTTAGCTTATATAAAATGGCATTTTGCATCTTTGCCCTCTAAGCTAATTATTCACACTCACTGGATCTTCATAAGATAAAGAAGCTCTACGATCTAGTTGCTCAATAATTTCTTCATCTTCTTCCTCGCGCATGTCTTCAGCAGCATTATGCCAATAGTTCATGGCAAAACTTTGTCCCAATTCAATAATATCTTCATCCTCATCACCGTCGTTGTCATTATCATCAAGGTCAAATTCATGTTGGTAATTATCGACGATATCATCAGTATCATACACCATCATGTCATTCATCATTTTTGTATAATCATTATCGTTGAACATACGTTTTTTGGTCGGTGGTGGTTTATTTGAGGCCGTGTTAGTGGTTATTGTTTCTGTTGTAGTTTTCGCCATTGGTTTT
The DNA here is from genome assembly GCF_958450345.1 of Calliphora vicina. NCBI lineage: Eukaryota > Metazoa > Arthropoda > Insecta > Diptera > Calliphoridae > Calliphora > Calliphora vicina. The sequence continues at coordinate 120,553,202 of NC_088780.1, forward strand.
GTACAATGATCAATGTTTTTGTTTTTTGACAAACGATCTAACATTTCATTAAGATGATCAAATTGAACGCTATACTTATCATCGTCATCATTGTCAGGATCAGCAGCATCACTATCATCCGACAAACTGTTGTCGCCGTCCTTTATATTTCCCATATCATTCATATAATCGCAATCGATACTCATGTTATTGCTTTGACTAAAAATCTGAAAGTAACCACAAAATTATTTTACTATATGTACTTAAATTTCTCATATATTATTTTCAATTTACCGCATAGTCTTCAACCGGTGCAACGGGTAAAGGATTACGACTTCTACGTGATTTGATTGAACCTACTGTATTCAAATCGCCATCCAGTTGGGATAAAATGAAAGGTTTTGTTTCTGTTATTGCGTTTTCAGAAAGTGGTTTGTAATCAGCTTCTGCTAGTCCTCTGTTAATAATATCTCCAGCCACATCTATTGCTCCCAAACGCATGCTACAACGTTTAATTTTATTTTGCAGCTCAGTGGACTGTATACGTATCGATACAAATTTAGTAACAAGCATGGCATGCATTTGATCCAATTCACCAATATTAAATTTGGCGGCGCCTCCTTTAGGTTTGATACCATCGATTATGTATTTAGTTGCCATGGCCGGTAAATTGGGAAACGGAGCGTACGGACGTAAATCTTTAACCCCCACCATCTCAACGTTGCCATAGTCTATGAATTGTACACTCCATTCACGTTCAGAATTCATATCTGCTGTTATGATTCCACGATAATATTTCGCATCAACGTGGTACTTAACTACACACGCTTGATCAATGGCAAACCGATACTCGTTTGACGGTGGCTCTACAGGTCCATAGGTGTCTGTTAACTTTTTAGTTATTTTGTCCAAAAACTTCTTATCGCCCGCCTCATGTAAATACACAACACAATCGAAGTCTATGTATGTGGGATAGCCAGAAAATAATGTTTTTGTAATAACTTTAGATGCAAACCATGTTGGAGGAGCTCTCTGGCCGGTGGTTTCTTTAAAATCCATTTCGTTCAGATGGACACTTAAAGGATGATCATCCATGTAGAACTCATTACTTTCAATGGCATCAACAGCAGTTATGTTTAAATGTAGTGGTAGTTTTCCAGTATTTTCAAGTTCTGTAAATTTACCAAGAAGTTGAAAACGATTTATTAGGGATTGTATTGGCCCTAAAAAAATACAATTTGGTTTATCATTTGAAATGTAAAATCATTAGTTCGGAACAGTGACCCAGAAATGCTGGATATTAACTTAATTCCCCCATTACCACGACACACAGTTGTTTAGAAACTTTTTATTTTGGAAATAATTCGGTAGCTCGTGAACGAAATATGTAGGGGTTCTCGTATACCATTTCTGTTGTATTTCAGTACAGAGAGTTATAGTTTTGTTGTTTTGAAATTAATATAAAAATCGTTTCTTTTATTTAAAGAATACATGTTTTGCCTTTCAAACAAAAGAGTATTTTTAATTTTTTTTTTGAAAATGGTTGAGTTACGGTTGTTTAATGATGTGCTTTTTCTTTGAGTGGACGTTTTACATGTATTTTGTTTTTGTTACAATAACAAAACACATGCTAAATTTCCACAAAATACTCGTTCGCTATAGAAAAACAGCGCATAAGTTTCAAAAAACGTAAATGTTTATCTATATATGTATATAAAAATTAAATGGTCCATGTATGTAATGGCATCACGTGTGAACGGCTGGAGCGATTTGGCTGATTTTTTTTTGTATTCGATTCGAAACTTTCAGGACATGCAAAAAAAAAACTTAAAAATTCGGAAATTTTAATTTTTAATATATTGCCTCCTTCTCACCTCTCATTTTTCTTAATAAGAGATATTTTTGGGAGAAACTTGAAGAGCTAACATTAGTAAATAGCTATCGGGCGAAGCCGGGGCGGGGAGGCCAATGATAAATATCAACTAAAAAATTAATGAGTTATGCTAATTTTTGATATAACATGTATTTCGACTTTTTTTGTTTTGTTCATTCTTAAAAAAAACAAATCTGACAGTATTTTGCTTTAGTTGGGGAGCGTCCTAATTTTAAACTACCATTTTCCAACAGATTTTTACAAATATTTTTCGGTTCAAAAAGTAAAACTCAAAATTAAATTAAACTAAAACGAAGTGATCGAGAAAAATTCGAAACTCCGTAATCTTAACTATAAAGTAATATATCGAGGGCTTATATTCAAAACCATCTGTCTTAAAAAACACAACTTTTCAGGAGAGCCAAAAAACTGTTATTAAAATTCGGTATTCTACAATATTTTTTTAAAGCAACTACTGAATCTCACATATAATTGGTTATTAAAATTTTGCATTATTGGGGTCTTTATTATAGATAAACCCTCTATATAAACTTTCTCTCAAAATTTTCAATGTGTATGTAGGAAAATGATAAGATAGAGGATTTTGTATTTTAATAAAATTAAATTATTTTGATTTCATTTAAGCCATCTGTCAGTTTTTAACGTGATTTATTTAAGATATATTAAGATATAGAAAAAATGTTTTTTTTTTTGGTTTTTTTTTTATAGTAAATTATCGTTAAATAATAGATGACATTATAAAAGTAGACACTTTTTTAAGCAAATTCCAACATTTATTTTCCAAAAACAAAAAGGTAAAACATTTTCATGGTAATTGAATTCAGAATCGGTATTCGCTATTTTGATAAATGATTGTAAAATTCATGTTCAGCATGCAAAAATTAGTAAGAAAAAATGAATTGCAAGAAGAAATTATTCAAAAAAAATATTTGAAAATTAATTATTTGAAAATTTTGCATTCGGAAAAATTAATTGTATAAGAAAAAAAACAAGTTTGTTTTGAAATTCACACCATAGATGAGGGCTGTTTTACTGGACATTTTACCATCAAAAAGTTATTTTCATGAAAATCAAAGATAAAGGGGTTTTGAATATAGGCTCTCGATATATAATATATATAATTCATAATCAAATTTTAAATATATAAAAGGTTTATAAAACATAATTTTCATACAAAATCTGTTTATAAACCTTTGCTAAATTTAAAAATTGATTATGAAAAAGACCTAAGATTTCACATATTCAGTGCTGAGGTGTTTCTGATTAGTTATTAGTTGATTAGTATTTCCATGGGCTCGTAGTTGAAATGACAATCGGATAAGAACTGAACTTTTGGTGATTTTTTTTTTTTTAATTTTGTAGGCTCGAGGTTAGTCCCCAATACAGCTACGAGCTGGAAATACAAATTAACACAAAAACACATCAAACATTAGGTGTACTTTCCAGTAAAAAATATCCAGTAACTTTATTTTAGAGAGTTAAAAAATAAATTACTCTCAATCTGAAAAATTACAAAAAAAAGTACGCGTACAACAAAACGTTTGTTGTGTGTTATTTTACATCTTTTCTTTGCAGACTTGTAAATTGTATTAATTTGCAACTCTTTAGTTTTGTTTATAATTGCATATGTTTTAAACATATTTTTATGTTGATATTTTTTACTGGACAAAATTAAAAAAACAACGCAAAAGTAGTGTGTAGAACCAATACAGATTATTTCTGAAAAATAAAAAAAGTCTACATTTTTAATTACCTTTTAATAAAACATTGTCCGAAAATGATTTAAACCATTGTTCCAATGTTATTTCGCCATTTGCTAATTCCATTTCTTCAATTTGATCGAATTGTTGTTTAGTGTCCAAGGGCTCCACCATGTGAGCCAATCCTTTTCTAACTAAGTTACGATTGATATTGGAATATTTCGTAATACACGGTGCCAAGGGATTAGCCGTCTCCATTTTCGAACTCCATAAAACGATGGCCAATGAATTTTTCTCCTGATTGCGTTTACCGTGCAACGAAACTGACAATGTTTCGGCAGTCATTACATAGTGTTGAAAACTGTCGATGGCCGATTGAGACCAGGTTTTACCACCAGCTGGTTCAATACAGGCCAGGTGGCAACAATATACTGCATTTGTAACACGATCTAATTGCGGATCAATCGAGTACAATTGTTGACTATAAATCGAGCATATGGTGACACCAATATCTCTTAGGAATACCGAAAATGTTGGCTCTTCTCCGGGAAGGTAAGTTATTTTGGTAATAATCCCACGGTACCATTCAAAATGATCGAGCAGAGGCCCATCTGGTGGTTGTGTGAATTGGGAACTATGATATTTTGTGTAGACAAGACAGTGGTTATTCTCAAACCATTCGCGCGTTTCATAAGGTAGTGGCTGCTTGGTACCACTCTTTTTGGCTTGAACCTCTTGTATTTGCTGATGAAAGGCTTTTGTACCCTGGATAAGATTGGCCAATTGTATATAAAATTCACCGGGATTTATAACATGTGTGATTTTAACAAGTGTACGTTTTATTGGGTTGGCAGTTGAGGCTTTTAGATTATCATCGTTGGAATGGATTGTAAATGGCTGATTATTTTTAGTTTTAAGTGTTTTCGATACTTCTATTATTTGTGTTGATTCCCCTGTAGAAATACCATATTTGTTCTTCACTAATGAAGCTCCTATATTAATGTCCAACGACTTTTTGCAAATGTACAAAACCACTTTATATATCTTCGATGTAACCGCCACTACTTCCATACGTAATTGGGGATTTGTGGTCATTTGTTTGAAATCCTTTATAGCCTCGGCAGTATAAACATATTTATTTTGCTGAAGTGGTTCGATATCCGCCAATGTACATGGTAATGCAAATTCGCGTTTTTTGCGAAATTGTTCAATCAAAACAAAAGCTTGTCTCCAATTTATAAGTTCTCTGCGTCCTTCATCCACTAAACGTATATTTAATTGTCCCCTGTCTTTGATCTCCTCTATGACAGCGCGATACCAAACATCATTGACATTAACGGCACAACACATTTGCACAGTGCCCAAATAAATCTGTTGCAGTTTTGTTGAATTATTATGATAGTGTTCGTTTAATTCTCTTCTCAGTTCCTCCTTACTTTCAATTAATTCGTTCTGTTAAGATAAACACAACAAATAATGCATTCTTAATTCATTATATAGGAAAGAAAAAATAACAACTTTTTGTTTAAGTTGTTGTATTTTCCTTCCTTTATAATGCATTTTTTAATACCAAATTTAAAAAGATCATCAAGGGTATTTAAACAATAAACTATTACTCATATGACATCTTGTTGGCCTGTAGGTTATTTAATAATATCAATATTTACCTTAATAACATAAAATTCCTCAGGTCCTTCCACGTGCAACACAGTTACCTGTAATATTTCACTATCTTGTATGTTCATTTTTGGAATTCGTTCCTCGATTTTAATAATTGGTACATTCGCCTTAAAAAAAAAAATTATGTATTTATATAAATCCATCTTAAATTGCATAAACCTTGTGAGTTTATAAGATCAAAGATCTATAGCCGATTTTATATAAACAATTAAAACTACATATCCATACATAAATACGACAGTTACTACTTTTGTTATTATAAAACCAAATGTTCTAATTTGTATGGTGCAAAGCTATTTGTTTATAACGGTATCTAATTTTACACATCTGCTGTTTTTATATTCTTAGTGTTCATAGTCAAGTATAAGGTGCGATCCCGTACTTTTTGGGTAAAGTTCGGAAAAATGAGAGTAAAAAAAAAATACTCTCACTTATAGACAAAAATGTACAAAAGTACGGGAACACAAAAAACCAAATCCAAAATTCTATCCCAAAAGAAAATGTCAAAATGTATGGTATATTAATTTATGGTAAAACCTGTACTTACATTTTATTTATTTTTTTATTAAATTTTTTTTTGGGGAATTTAAAGTTTGCCAGGTTGTCCCACGTTGATTCAAGTTAGTTCCTAGTCGATCTATATCTTCATATAGGAAGCTGGAACCCTTAAACCTTGTTATCAAAGTAAAGAGTGATAATGGTATTCCACCAGTTGATACGTTGAGTTTTGAATGGTACTCCACCAGTTAACGATATCAGTTTTAAATGGTACTCCACCAATATACGAAGCTTTACATAACACACGTGCCAGAGTGAAACGCAAAATTGTCGAAGGTAGAAAAACGAAAACGGGCCTGATTGTACATAAAAAATTATTACAATGACGCGAGAGTTGTTAATTAACCCACACTTACTTTGCGACTGTTTAAATTGTTTTTTATTGTTTATTTTATTGGAAAAGCTGTTTGTTTGACAATTTTCCCAATCTGCTCGAAGGAAAAGTGCGTGCTATCTCGTGCAAGAAAAAAAGAATATTTTTCTCTTAAACTCTCTCTCATTTGCCCAGACTTTGAGTATGGAAACATTTTTCGGTAAAAGTCTTTAATACTGTTATCTTTTGTGGATTTCATATCCTTCAATCTATAAATATTAACAGTAAAATATTTTATTACAAGAATTTTACAGTTTTGAGTCATTTTTAATATATATTATTTAAAAAATTTAAAAATCAAGTCAATTTTCTTAGAGTTGCATTTGCTCGAACTAATTTACCACTCTTTTTACTAAAACGTTTATAATTATCATTACGTACAAAAATATTGGACAAAATGCCATACAATAATTGACTATGACCACAAAGAATATATAAATAGCAGATGGGGAGAATTGTATTCCGTTATAAGCAAAATCATACCAGTTGAAGATCAAATAACATAGCGTTGCATTTTTTATGCTCGGTACTGTACAATAGTTCAAAGTTGGAGTAGTTATGACAGTTGGAGAAATAAAGAAACCCATGTGTCAAATACTGATCATTCACCGAGCGTTTACAGGTCGAGTTAAATAAGTCGCTTTGACTTATTGGCTGAAAGAATCAAAGCATAGAATTAATCCGCCGTGGCATGGACAACCAATGGGTTTCTTTAGCTTCAAACTCACGAAGGTTATATAAATACTTGTGTATAACCTTTTACAAATTTCTCAGCACATAAGTAGTAACTCTCCTATTAATATTTCTATTTTTCTATGTAATAACATATTACATATTTATAATCTAAAATATTACATATTTATCATACCTTCACTTGCAGTTTAAAGCTGTTTAATCCTGGCCTCTCACGGGCCAGGCCTGTATATAAAAAAGTATCATGTACGGATTTTGATTTTTCTGTGTGTAAATCAATTTTAAGCATATCATTGCTTACTTTTTCGATAATGCTGATACGTGCAGGTTTGCTACAAATAAATACAAAATATATAATCAGTATAATACGGGAATGTGTTCTAATAAAATCTAACTAAAACATCCAAATCTGATTTGTACTGTAACAGAATATAATAAAATGTTAACAAAATATTTAAAATAGAAATTTGTTTTACATATCGTTAGCTGAGTGAGCAAACATGCTAAGTCTAAGAAAAAGTGGATTTTCCGAATAAAAGTCGCATACAAAAAGAGATTTCTTTTAAAAAAGATACAGAATAAAAAAAAAGTTTGATCTGTTTATTAATTGTTGTTTATTAATACACAAAATCCCATTATAATTCATGGATATTTACGGTATAAACAGATTCTAGTTTAAAATATTCCTGTAACATAACTCAGAATTAAAAAAAAACTAAACCTGATATCAGTATTGTTTTCTCTGATAAACAGTTTATTCTAAACTAATTGATTCAGTTGATATAAAAAAAATATGAAACTGTGACAATGAAGTTATAATTAACTATTTTTCTGAGGGATGAAATGATAATTTACAAAAAAATATACTACAACAGTTAAATTGCATGCTTTAATTTAATATCTCTTAAAATATAGATCAAGTAAAAAAATCCTACATATTTGTAGAATTTACAAGTTGTGAAAAAGTTTCGAACACTGTAGCGCCCCTATATTTTATTTTGAGATCTCTGTTAATAATATTCTGAAAGCTTTACTCTTTTTTCTCATTTTAATATCTGTACAAATCGGACTTTAAAAGATTTATTAATGAGCTTACATTTCAATTTCAACTTACTTGTGCAACAGTTCTAATAACAAATTATTTTCTACTTCAGTCCATTTTTTGCCCACCGGCATAATATCATATATAGCACACCGTATGGCGGCAAATGGTATTTTTAAATGTCTTTCCTCGATATCACAAAGTCTGAAAGGGAAAAATTTACGTTAAACACCCTACATGAATATGTTATTGTACAAATTTACACTCACTTGTCTTTCGACACTTCCATACTTATGCCAAAATCCATCAGAAATATTTTATACAGATCATTGGGTAAAATTTTTTTTAGCATGCCACGATACCACTGCTTCTCGGTAACATGATAGGCCATATAGTAATAACCTTCAGCAATTATTTTCGGTATATTGTTTGCAATAGCATTCAACAAATATGTATGAGAGAGTTTTCGTATTGTATGTATCTCATTTACGTTTTGTATGTAAAAACTTTCTGGTGATTTAATATTTGTTATATGTACTAAATTTGCTCCATCATGATTCGGATCGGGAGCAGCAGCATTATTAGTCATAGAGATATCGTTGTTTTGATTTAAGTTTCTTGAATTTGTTTTCTTTTTATTTTTCTTATTCGTTTTGGGTTTAGGCGATACGCTTTTGTTCAGCGTTATATTTAAAGTGGATGACGGCATACTGATGGGAGTGCTATCAGCAATTGAAGGATTTGAGTCGTAAAACGATCTATCAATTTTGATCAATATTTTTGGATCCTTATAGTTGTATTCAATTGCATTATGTATATCTTGTCGTAAATCGTGTTTAATTTCAAAACTATAATGGAAAATAAATTATGGAATTATTATGGAAATAATATAGAATTATAAAATATCATGTTTTATGAGAAATTTTATAAATAGCTTTATCTCATATTTCATATACAATTTGTTAAAAAAATGTGTATGGAAATATTTTAAAATTGTGTTGAAGAAATTATTTATAAAACTTTAAACCATAGAGAAACATAGAGCGAAAAATAGAAAAAAACTCAAACATAAACATTGCTCAAAATAATCACACATACGAGTGTTGTTTTTGTTTTCACATCGTTTTTTCTACTAATACATTCTCACCACTTAGGTTTCTGACAACTGAGTTAGGTCTTTCACAGGAGATTTTCCGCTCTATGTATATCCTCTATGCATTTAACCCCTTATTCATAATCAATTTTGAATTTTATAAAAGGTTTATAAACAAAGTATACCAAGTAGTCAAATTACTCTCTCACATATACGGGTACCGTGTGAGCTGAGAGAAATATAAACAAATGAAATGTCATGTTTATAAAACAGAATTTCCATACAAAATTTGTTTTATAAACCTGTAATAATTATAAACATTTATTATAATAAGGCCTTATTTGTTTAAATCCCAATAAGCATTTTTACTGGAATTCAAGTTGAAAGCAAGTGTAATTCAAGCCTTGAATTATAGTCAATTAATTGAATTACAGTTGTATTACACTTTATTTCAATAGCATTCTCCAGTAAAAAGGAAATGTAAATTCAAGCCATATGTTTTTTGTTTGAAAAATATTAAATTTTTTCAAATATTTTTCAAATTTAAAGCACTATTACATTTGCATTCAAGTCAATCTTCAACAATTTGAATTTTTGGGGCTTTGGTGCGTACTGGGATATAAGTGAAGGGATTTATATTAAAGTTCCAAACTTACATAAATGGATTACTGTGCGGTTTAGTAATTTGTATATTAGATGGTATTTGTTGTAGAAGTTGATCATATTTAGGCAATATGTGACCTAAATAAACATTTACTGGTGGAGAGTGTTCAAACTTCTCAAGAGTGCTGCGTATGGACTGGAAATATGTAAAAAGGAAGGTAAATTAATTTTATTATTACAAAAAAAAAATTAGAGCTAGTTTCTTACTTGTTAGTTAAATTTAGTTTAACACTCTGTTAAGTTCAACAAGGCACATATATTTCCATACTTTTACCCTACACTGAGTATTTTCTTTTGGATAATTTTGGACCCATCGTCATGCAATTTATTTTGGTTTCGGTTTAGGCCAAAAAATCGGCAAAATTTTAACAGACTAACATGTATTATTGAATTTTAAAGGAGAAAGTTGTTTTGAAAATAACAATGATGAAAGTTATTATACTCTTCACCTTCGTGAAGAAGGGTATACACATATAAGTTTGTCATTCCGTTTGTAATTTCCACAATATAAAAAAAGATGAAAAATAAAATAAACAATTCAGCACAGCAGCTCTTTGATTTAATTTTCTTTATTAACATCAACATAATTTTTAATATACATTTTATATACTTTAATGTCACTTTTTCTTTTACAAAGTTAAAATTTACAAAAAAAAAGTTATATACGCGGTTGCATTTTCTTATAAAAATTAAAGTATTGTCATATTTATATGAAAAATTTTGAGGAATAAACATGTGATTTGACTGAAAAGTATGGCAATGCTAACAAAATTAATCTACTAGTGAGAAACACAATCATTGGTAAAATTCCTGCAAAATATGTTTCTGGTTTAATATAACAGCGTGTTAGTTAAGCTACGTTTAATTGACAAGTAAGAAACTAGCTCTAAGTCATTAATATAGACAATATGGATATCTAATGATAGATATTTTAAAAATCTTTACAACGACGTATATAAGACCATAGTAAGTTGGACCTAAAATGGGTCAAAATCAGAAAAAAATATTTTTTAACCCGAATTTTTTTTTTTCACCAAAAGTTTTTTTCGCTGAATATTAAAAAAATATTGAAAAAACAAAAAAAAAATTTTAATTTTAAAATTTAAAAAAAAATTATTTTAAAATTTAAAAAATTAAAAAAAAAACAATTAGAAAATTTTGTTTTTTCAAAAAATTAAAAAAAAAATAAATTTTGTTTTTGAAAATTGAAAATTTGTATTTTGAAGTATAATTTAGTGAAGGATATAATCCGAATACTTGTTTTTGTTAAATTTTATTTGGATTCCAAAATGTTTACGAGATATATGGTTGTTAAAGTAATTTTCGCTCTTTACGCGAAATTATCGTATGTTACATTTTTACATAGTGAAATATTATACCAATATTCGCTATATTTATGGAAATATTACTACTTAAGTTAATTTCAACGTATGTGAAATTTAATTTACTAAATCGGTTATTGTATCGCATTTAAAATTTGGTATTGATGATACCAGCCAAAGCAAAAAAAAATTTAAAAATAAAGCTCTCCTGTAAAATTTGGTTTTTGTAACATACGATAATTTCGCGCAAAGGGGTCGATAATAATATAATAATATAATATAATACCCTACTGAGTAAAACAGCAAACACGTTTATTGTTTTAAATTTTAATAATTTACTTTCGGGAATGTTTTTCCGAAGTTGGCGTCATATGGGAGCTATGACTATTTATAGACCGATCGCCATGAAATAAGGTCGTATGATGACTGTATGTCCGTATGAAACTAATTTCTGTTGAATATAATGTTGATAACAACATTTTTTAATAGGCGTTGTCCTTGGCTCCCATATAACGCCAACTTCCGAAAATCATTTACGAAAATAAATTATTGAAAATAAAAAAAAAGTTTCTCAGTGTAGGGTATTATATGGTCATGCTTGACCGACCATACTTTCTTAATTGTTTTCTTTTTCTTATTTCTTAACCAAAAACATATATCAAATGGAAATTAGATAAAGTCAGATACTAAAGGTAGGGTCACACATGACAAATATTTGACGAAAAAGACGTAACCACTAAATAAACTACATTTTAATTCTTTTATTTATTTCAAAATCTTATTTTACTTAGGTTGATTCAAAACAAAAAAAATTTTTTTATTTTATTTGATGCTGTTTGATCTTACAAAACACTTGTAAATTTGTGCTAAAAAAGTGGTTACGATCTTCTGAGCAAATATTTGTCATTTGTGACCCTACCTTAAGGCTAACAATTAAAAAAAGATTTTAAAATTGTATAATTTGGAAATAATGGATATGCCCATATGTAATTAGTTTGTACGATTTTTTATTTAATTAAATAAGGTGCGTACAAACGAATATCTATTAAAATTTCAGTTGTTTTCCTTAAATTAATAATGGACCGATTTCAACCAGTTTCAATCTGTTGCCAAATTTTACCGCACAAGGTTTACATGGACACCGAGCCAGCCATACAGAAGCACGGAGGGCGGACATCGACTCAGAAAGTAATTCTGAGTGAGATCGGTATACTTTAAGATGGTGTTGATCCACAAACAATAATTTGTTTTATCATTTAACTGACCAATGCTGCTCAGACTAGATTATAATGTAGACAATCTTTCATTGAAAAACAACATTTACTGGCACTTACATTTAAAGTCTCTAGAGATTCATTAAGTTTGATATTAGATTGACGTAACATAAATTGTGGCTGCTGACACATTTCACTGAACTTGTCCATAATATGTCTCTCTTCATTCTGTAAAAAACTATGAAGTTGTACATAATAATTTGATATTTCCTCCAATGTTTTCGCGGCATATTCCTCGAGCTGGGTCTCAACAGCTTTAATGTCCTGAAATAGAATGAAAAACGTATTAATCATTTAAAAATTATTGAAATCTAAATATTTAACTTTCATTTTTAATGTGTTTGGTAATCAAAAAATAAAGAAATTTCACAGCTAATTTTGTTACGAATCTTTAAATGGTCCTTCTTCGTCTAATTTGGTTAAAAAGAACAACATTTTTCAAAATAAGGCTAATCCGCAGTATGCATAAATGAGACTCTGGTAAGAAATCTTAACCCTTTGTCGACCGACGGTACTTATAAATACCATAACAATAATAAGCTTACAAAATGAAAACAAAACATATTTTGACCAATTTTGCCCAAAAGTACACTATCATCTTTGCAATAATATATTTTTTTTTGCCTATTGACAAACTTGCTTACAAAGAATAACGGTGAATCATTTCATGTTTTCATTGTGATGTTTATTTATGTTGTAATGGTAAAAAACACTATTTCGTAAAATACCATAAAATCGACTTGTAATAAAAAATGTTATAAATGTTACAAAACTAATCAATATATTAATAAAATTTAAACAAAAATCGATGAGTTTTTTTTATCTTTTGAATGATACTGACCTAACGGTACCAGGTCCCTTTCGGATCCTTGCAGGTCCACCACAAAGTTAATTTTTTTTAAATAACTTCCTGAAGTCCTTATTTTTAATATTTAATAAAAAAAAAAATCTTTTTCAACGATTTAAAGCCTTGGTCCACAAGGGGTTAAACAATTAAATGGTTATGGCGATAAAAGAATTTTTTCTAATTTAAAAGTCATTTAGTAATTTAATAAATTATCTCAGAGGACATGCGATCATAAATAAATGAATTATTAATTACTTCTTTTTAATAGAAAACACTTCTACTAATTACGGAAGTTAAAATGAATTTTTAAATATTTAGCAATTCTACACTAGATTGAGATGGTAAATAAAGTTAACAATCATTTTATCATAATAATAAAAAAACATAAAATAATTTAATTGCCGTAATTTGTATCTTAATATGATTTATTCTTTTTAAAATAAATTTATATTGGGTTAAGTAAAAAGTATTCACGAGTTTTTTAATTAAACTATGCGACAAAGGGTAGGTGTCAGATATTGGCGGGGATTCTGACTACCGGAAAAAGTTAGTATATCGGTCTAAAACAATGTTATATAGTTTCGGCGTTTTGTTGGGTCAGGTCTAGGAATCGAGATAAATCGATTTGAAGTTAGTAAGTATCGTATAGGGGAAAGTACAATTTTATGTGCCTTTTTCTTCATGCATAGATGGTCAACTACATGTACGAATATCATAAAGTGATGTTCAGTAAAGTTGTTAAGCTTAACGGCGGCTACAATAAAGGAAAGCGGTATTTTTGGTTTTCCTTGAGTGGGTCCCCCGGAAAATCAGTTTTTCATCCTTTTTATATGTCGAATGCTTAATCATACTAAAAGATGGAAAACAGAAACGAATTCAAAGATTACAAAATAAGTTTTATTTTGTATTGAGTTATAATGAAATTGGATCTTATTTGAGTTATTACAAATTTAACCCGCTAATAATATGTGCCTCAAGACACTTGAGAAAAAAATTTAAATTTGTTCTTACATTTTTTCCTTCAAGTGTCGTGAGATACATATTATTAGCCGGGAAAATTTTTTAACGTAACGTAAATGTTTTCATATGATTTTTGTTTGTTTAACTAGGGCAACGTTAAATTTTTGGGGTGTTAATAAACATTTAAAAAAGATTTACACAAATATATATACATATATATATATATATATATATATATATATATATACATATATATATATATATATATATATATATATATATATATATATATGTATATATATATATATAGAATTCTGCGAATTTCGAGAAAAACTACATCAGTAACCATTGATCACTACGAAAATAATTTTACCAACTATCCAATATTTGTATCTGTATACACATGAATTTAGTTGAATTTGTATTGAGGTCATTTTGGTAAGCGCACATGAATATAATTTCATTTAATGACACACAAAATGAACAACAACTTTTTAGTTTTCTTGATCAGTTTAGTAGAACAAAAATTTTTTTTTTAAAATCTTAAAATTTTTAGTTTTGTATGCTAATGCCATTTAAAAATTGTTTTGGTAAAATGTAGCGAATTATTTTTGTACTTCGATTGTGTTTAAATTCATATCCAACTGTGTTGAAGAGGAAATATCAAATGGAACGAGAGGTGTGTTCATGTTTATGTTGCTATATAAATACAATTGGGGTATTCACACGGTCTGCTATTCGTAATATTGTCATAATGTCCTAATATCTATATATATAAAAATGAAATGGTCCATGTATGTAATGTCATCACGTGAGAACGGCTGGAGCGATTTGGCAGATTTTTTTTATTCGATTCGAAATTTTCAGGAGATGGTTTGTAAAGAAAAAAAAATTCAAAAATTCCGGGTAAAACTCGGAAATTCTTTTTTTTGTGAGTCCAGTCAACTGTAATAAAAAAGCTCCCTAAAGTAATGCAGTACAAATTTAGATATTTTATTTGCAAATAAATAAGAACAGGCTGGTGTGAGTGGGTTGGAGAAACTTGAGGTACTAACATTAGTAAATGCTACCGGGCGAAGCCGGGGTGATCAACTAGTATTATAATAGTTGTTGTTGTGTTTTAAACAAAAAAAAAGTATTATTTTATGACAAAACAATAAAAAAAATTGTTTAAACTTTCATAATATATTAGGACATTATGACCAAATAGTAGACCGTATGAATACCCCAATTGTATGTATTAGATAGTTTTATTTTTTTAAGGTATTGTATTATAGGATAGGAAAAAGTATATTTGTTTTGTCATTAAAAAAAACTGGGTATTTTCAAAATATGTAATTCGAAATTAATACAATTTGTATTTATTGCCAATTTTTTGCGCAAATTTTTTTTTTACAAGAGTTTTGTAAGAGTAAACATCATAATATAAAATTAAATACCTAAAATGAGTTGTCCTATATAAGAAGCTTTTCAAATAAACAAAATAATTAAGGTCTTTTTCTTCTAATATTTGACATATGTACGGGATGGTCCCGTTTTTATGAAGGTGTCGAATAAAAGTTGTCCTGGCGTCAGTATTTGGTGAGCTGGTTCAAAGGATAAAAATGCCCTTTGTTAAGATTTTTATGATTATTTCTTTTAAAATTTTGAAATTTTTTAAAATTTTGACATATATAATTTAAACTAATATGTTATAAACCTCTTATAAGTTCACTGAATTTTTCAATGGTTGTAGAACGTCAAAATAAACATATTGTTCGATATTACTATTTTGACAACTGTCATTTGTTGGACATCTGTACTAATCTGTGTTTCAACCGGTTGGGAATGTTTAGTACTGTTTTAGGAAATTAATTTCTTTTAACAGAAACAAAAAATTCGTTATGAAAAATATAAAAATTTAAAAACAAAAAATATCGTTCCAATTTACAAAATTGGGGCATAAATGTAAAAAATCCCATTTGAAAAAAATTTGTGGCTTGAAATATCAAAACCAAACGTTAAGAATTTCAAATAAAATATGAACAACATTTTTATTTTTTCGTTCCAAACGCAAATGAAAATTCGTTTGGAGATATGAGGTCATTAGTATTTTTTTTGAAAGAATTGAAAGAGTTTTTTTAAGATAATACATTTAAAAAAATTAGATATATTTAGGTGAAACTATACAGTAACGGGTTATATTTTTCCCATATTCAAAAGTTTTCAAGGTGTGTATTTTAAATACGTAAAAAAATCGAATATGATATTATGCTCTCATATATATGTATGTAATAATTCATACCCATATATCTATCAACATGTGAGAGGATCGTAATTAAGTACACAATTAATTAAATTTAATTTGCTTTTAAAAGCAATCCACTCCTCTACATTTTAAATTAATATTAAATATAAAAACATAATATGGTTAAATTATTGTAATAAAACAAATATTGTTGGAGATTGTTAAAACCAATAAAAACGAATTTTAAATGCTGGTACTACATGTATTTCTAGATTGCTTTTAAAAGTTTTTTTATTTTTATTTATTTAAACACAATTCATGCTGTCATCATCGTCATCATTATCATCACTTTCAAAAAATTATAGTAGTAACAACTGCTCTACTTTTATGTTCATCTATGAACTCATGTGCCCAAAATCGTTCAAGTTCTTAAGATGTGTTTCATTTTTTTTGTTCAAATTTTAAACATCAAGTACAATTCAAAATGTTCAAAATAATCGGCTAGAGGATGCTTACAAAATAACAACAAAAACATGTTTTTGAATTAAAAAATACATGTTTAAATCTGTGTGAATGTATGTATTTTTCTAATTTAATTTTAAAAGTGATTGTTAATAAGATATAAACGGCAAAAAAAAACAGAGAACAGAGAACAAGAAAATTTTTAAGAAGTGGCTTCACTGTATCATTACCAATTTCTTAATTTTAAATTTTTATTGAGAAAAAAATTTTAGTAATTTATGTTTAGTTCCAAATATAGACAATAATTCTAAGAATACCATTTTAAGCAGTTTGAAAATTTACAAGATTTTTATGAAATATTTTATTGATGTACACGTACGTAACGTACACTCATGTTTAGAGTCATAGGGACAGTATACATTATCTTAAACAACTTACTTTTCATTCACAACTTGGTTATTCAGAATTAATTCATACTAAAATTCATTCAACCTTGGAGTGAAATCATTTTTGTTAATTCAAATCTAATCCAAATTAATTGAAAATATTTTTAAATTTGATTCCTTTTGAATCACCCTTATCGTGGTTGGCGTATGTGTTTTACGCCTACGACAGTTTCATACTATATTAAATACAAAATGTAACCTGTTTCTTTAATCAAGTACGAAACTGTCGTAGGCGTAAAACAAATACGCCAACCATAAAGGTGTATATCCTAGAAAATATATGAAGTATTATTCTTTAAAGACAATTTGTAATATATTTAGTCGTGGTAATAACCCGGGAAACCAGAATCATCCAAATTAATTATGGCATCAATATTGGAGCATATTTTTAATATTTATTTTATTATTTATGTACCAGCAACATCTTGGTAATGAGCATTAACTTCAATGATTGAAAGCAGAATTGCAACTTCGAGATACATCTCGGATCCGCATAAAAAATGCAAATGACATCAGCCCTGAAATAAAACGAAGTATAATTCCTGCGAACAGAAGCTACTTTGGACTGAGCAAGCAGTTTAAAAGCAATCCGAACATTCGAAAGACACAAATATCGCTCTAATAGACACAAGTGACAACCTTGCTAGATGCAGAAGCAGATTTCGGCGTATTCGAGAGGAAAGTCCTTCGAAAAATCCAATTACAATGATTGTGTTGATTGGAACACGTTAAGAGAATAAGAGCAAAAATATGTTCGATGACATATACAAACACCAAGACTCCCATTGAAAACCAAGTGGAAGAAGACATATAAATCGTAGGATAACAAGATCGAGCACATGGAGAACGTTTCTTAAACTCTTATATTGACTTGTTTTTTTTTTAAGTTTTCAAACATTAAAATGTATTTTTAAATAAAACCTGTTGTATCAAACTACTCCAAATTAATTATAAAATAACGAGTTCTAAAAGATTTTCCTAAATTTTACATTAATTTTGTATTTCAATAGCTATCAAGTCACAATAAATATTAAAAAAGATCTATTCTTGTAATAAAAATTTGACAAATGCTGTAGTAGATCAATAATGAAAATGATTTAAGTACTTTGACATTATTAACAGAATTTCTGCAATAATTTTAACAGCTACAACAAGTTTTTTTCTGTTTTTTTTTTTGTCACATTTTATTTTATAAGTCGTATTTTTTTTATATAAAAATATGCATTGATCTTGCTTGCCTTTGTTCAGCCTTCTTGCCAGAATAGACAGACAGATACATTTACAAATGAAGAACACGAATTTAACATTGTAAAACTCATCATGCTGAGAAAGATGCTGGGCTGAATAAAATAATGAATTCACATAAATTTAAACCAAAAAACTGACTTTAATGCATGCGCAGGCTGGGGAATTGAAAAGAAGTGAGTAAACATAATTTACCATTAACCATTATCGTCATGACTACTGTCAGCGAGTGACCGACCTTGTAACTGATGATACAGAATCGATAGTGAGTTAAAGTCGGTTAGTAAATGTCTTTAACCTCGCCTGACAAGAATAAGAACAACAAGATAACGATAAGGAACAGATTTAAGCAAGAATCAATGGAATATTATAAGATTCTAAGACTAAATGAATTATTAGTTTCCCTATAATATTGGTTAACAGCCACGTTAATTAGTTTGTTTGGCCTACTAAATTATAATATAATTTTCTTACAATTAAGAAAATAATTGTGTTTTTATACCCTTCACCTTCGTGAGAAGGGTATATATAAGTTTGTCATTCCGTTTGTAATTTCCACAATATAAATTTCCGATCCTATAAAGTATATATATTCTGGATCCTTATGGATAGCCGAGTCCGTCTGTCTGTTGAAATCAATTTTCTGAAGACCCCAGATATCTTCGGGATCCAAATCTTCAATAATTCCGTCAGACATGCTTTCCAAGCAAAATCGGTCAACAAATGGCTAAGCTATGAGGAAAAAATCAGGACAACCTCGATTTTTTACCTATATCTGGATTACTAAGTCATTAATATAGACAATATGGATATCCAATGATAGATATTACAAAGACCTTTGCAAGACGTATATAAGACCATAGTAAGTTGGACCTACACTGTGTCAAAATCGGAAAAAATATTTTTTAACTCGATTTTTTTTTCACCAAAAAAAAAATTATTTAAAAAATAAACAAAAAATTTTTAAAATTAAAAAAAAAAAAATTTAAATAATTCAAAAAAAAAATTTTTCCAAAAAAAAAAAAATTATATTTACCTATAAATATTAAAAATTAGTATTTTGAAGTATAATTGGGTGAAGGGTATATAAGATTCGGCACAGCCGAATATAGCTCTCTTACTTGTTTTTGCCAAGGTTGTTACAATATTAAATAAATTTGTGTTTTTGATTCTTTTAGCTCTCATTCTTAACCTTATTCTCAACGCCTACAATCTAAATTATTTTGAGTAAATTTATTTTTTCTTTAATTTTTAAATTTTTGGTCCGATTTGTGTTGGAAAAAACAAAAGACTTGAAACATATTCATATGTACAATTTCAATTTGTGAGATTTATTTAAGTTGAATATACAAAATTAATGGCAAAAACCTCCACCATAAGCATCTCAAGTTGGTTTTTGATTAATTGAGTAAAATATTTTTTTTATTATGTAAAATTGTGCGTAAGTACTTTGTATAAAAATTAATAATTACACAAGACTGTAATTAAAGAAAGATTATTTAGGTATAAAATACAAAGATATTAAAAAAATATCACTTCCAAATTAGTTAAGTGTTTTAAAACACTTAATTAACTGACTAATATGATTAAGTATGATTTGAGATCGAATGAGATTCGATTGTTGAAACGCAATTTCGATGGAGGGAGTGTTATGGCTTGTATAGCTTTTTCTGCTGTTAGAAAAGCAAGGATATGTTTTGTTCCAACAAAAGTTAGCAGTATATAATGATATATTATAATGAATATTAGAAAATGCTCAAAATGGATGAAGATTACATATTTCAACAAGACAATGCTGAATTCACGTTTCAAAATAATCCAAATCGTGGGTCTTTGTTGGACTAGCTGTCCTGCTAAGCGGATTTAAACCCGATGGAGAAATTAAATTTTGCGCAAATAATGACCAGAATCAAAGCATAAAGACAGTGACTGAGTTCTAACTAAAAATTAAATAAAAGTTGAAGGAAACTCAACTCTCAATTTTCGTTAAAAATTAGCGAAAATGTTTAATAATTAAATATATATCCGAAATGTTTAATAATTAAATTTAAATCATCAATAGTTCATTATTAAAAATGCCAAACAGTATCATAATTATAAAAAAAAACCAAGAAACAAAATTGAGGTCGAATTACCGCATTCGTGATCGAATGATCTATCGAATCGAAAAATAATTTCGATATCCGTGATTTTTTAAATGATCCCTTCCAAAAAATAATAGGTATTTTTTTGAGAGATGATTTCATTGTTGGAATCAAATCTCTTTCTGCCGAGCCATTTCTTCAGGTTTGGAAACAAGAAATAGCACCCAAGGAAAAATCGCAGAATTGGGCGGATGAGGGAGCAATTCGTAGCCTAATTCACGGATTTTTGCAATGGAAACTGCACATGTGTGCACGATTACGTTTGTGGTCGATTGTGATCATTTAAAATTTAAACCACTGAGCGAGCTTATGGCTTTTACAATCTTTCGCACATTTAATCTCCGACATCGTGATTTTTTCAATTGTTTGAGGTGTAGAGACCTCAATTGGTCGTTTGAAATTAATGGAATTTTGAGCACACGAAAGTGGTCTGCAATTATAGTGTCCAAAAAACCGACAAATTTCGGTTTCGGTTTTGGATACTCTATCTGCAATCAATCTAAATGACGGAGTTTGCTAAAATTTTGACAGGATACAATTGACAGATGCCTGTTGACAGGAGCAGTGTTGCCCTTTCAGTTAAGAGGTGGGAAATTCTAAAAATCTCTTTGGAAATTAAAATGGGCACACTAGTTTAACAGCTATCAGTTTATAAATTCTTGCAGTCAAATGTGTTGTCAATTTTGAAATTCTATGATATTTGATATTGCAAAGTAAATATAATAATGAGTGAGTTAAATAAAATTTAAACCATGGAGAACATAGAGCGGAAACTAGAAAAAAACTCAAACAAAAAAATTACTCTAAATAATCACACATACGAGTGTTGTTATTGTTTTCACATAGTTTTTTCTACAAATACATTCTCACCACTTAGGTTTCTGACAACTGAGTTAGGTCTTTGACAGGAGAGTTTCCGCTCTATGTCTATTCTCTATGACTTAAACCTTTCAATAAAAAAATTCTCAAAAATATGTTAATTTATTCAATTATTGTACAAATTCATAGAACTTCAAATATTCGCATACTTTCAAATTTATCGAGTTTTTTCCGTTAATCCTCCCATCAAAGATTTTAAGGTTGTTTCCGTTACCTTTCTGGACGCTTAAAATCGGACATGTCCTGGGATACCTTTCCTTTGTTCTTTTCAAGAACCCAATACCTTTCCAAAGACCGAAGTTCTCGACAGTTGGGTGGATCTGCCTCACGTGATATATAATTGGCATTATTGTTTGAATACCACTCAACGTTAATTTTTGGCATGATGCCAAATCGGGCCAGAAATATGAAGGCACTCTGTGCTGTTTTAAGAAATGTAAAAGGCGTTTTTTCTAGACACTCCTTAATATATTGTTACGTTTTTACCTTTTAAAAACGTGGTTTATTTCCTTTAAATAAAACGGATACTTTTGATTGCAAATAAAAGCAGTTAACTAGTTTAAAATTTGTAACTACTCTTTATTTATTTAAAATGTACAACAGTTTAAACAGTCACTCACGTGATTTTTATATACGTTTATAAATTCGAAGAAATACACACACTTTATAATGTACAAGTATACACTGGTAGTGCAGTTGACGTCTTTACTTAACGATGCTTCAAATTAGACTCATTCGCTACTGCAATCGCAGTCACTATTTATAAACAATTCAATCTTCATGTGAGTAGCCTAGATTGTTCTTAATGGTCAAAACTCGTATATTCGAATTCCAGAGATTTCCATATTAATGATACCAGCTTAAACATTAATGGTGTTTTCTTTTCTTGCATAAATGATGCATTTTTTCTGCCTTTTACCCTTCTTTGTGTTCTTTTCTGAAAAAATGTAGTTTGGTCGTGTTCTTTTCTAATAATATTACCCTAAAACCCTGAATATATGCTACATGTTTCACCCTCAATTTAATCAAAGGGTTAGAAATGCACCACTTTTTATGTAAGCAAAAAGTATAGTTTTATAATATTTCGAAGCTACATAAAAGAAAATTGCATAAATGGTAATGATTTTTGTTCTATTTTGATCGTTAAAAATGCAACACATTAGGAGGGTATGGGTAACATCTAATAAATGGTACAAAATATATAGGCAACATTTTGTGTCAGAAAAGAAAACACCATTAGTGTTGCCACACTCAAAAGCAATGCTAATCAACCGCATGCTATCAACATTGTTGATAAGTAGAAGCGTCTACTGATGGACATGTTTATAAACATGATGAATGTTGCAGGCAGTCGTTAATTCAAATCGCTATTGCAAATTCGTAGCAAATGATTAGCTTCTTTTGCCACAACTGCAAATGGGTTGCCACACAAGAAACTTCCTAGGGAATTTTGTTTGGTTTTTTGCCCGGTATTGTTTTTGAACATTACCTCGTCCATCAGCCACAAAAAATCTTGACCCAGATGTTGTGAAAAGTCTACCAGTACATAAGTTTCAGCATCCATCACACAACAGGAATTTTTTATTTTTTTTTAAATTGGATCTCAATTTGGTCTTTATTTTGCTTCTAAGTTCTGTATTTATATATGTATTTAACTTTACGAGCTGCTTTTCTGATAAAAGTGTTCGGTGCTTTTCGAAAGAGTTGTTTTTTTATACCCTTCACCTTAGTGAGAAGAGTATACATTAGAGTGACAATCAGTTTTATGGAAAAAAATTTTGTTAAAATTTTGAAGAGTGCCGGTGGAATATTGTGACACTAGGCCTAAATGTTAAGTGCTGAAAATTTAAGCCAAATCGGGCAACGATTTCTGGACGCGCATCGAGGTCAAAGTTCAGATATATGCAAAATTTTACTATTTATATGGAATAAATAGGTGAAACTCCTTAACTTTCTGCATTGTTTTATAGAAATATGTAGATTTATTTATATTAATGAATATTACATTAAATTTTTTTTTTTTGGATATTAACCCTGTATCTCCTTTGGGTCAAAATGACCCAAAAACTGTATTATCGCCAAAGTTTCATTCCTCAAGTTTCATTGAAATCGGCCCAAAAATATATAACATTTCGTTATCTTTTCATTAGAAATTCCAAATATTGGAAAATTTGAATTTTGACCTTCACGATTTGAAGGTTAACGTTTTCCGATTTTAGTAAAACTTTCAGACCATGTTTAAAATTACCAGGATTATAATATTATGAATAAGTTTTACTTAAAATTTATAACAGTAAGGAAATTGGGCTCATTCGCCAAAATATGTACAAAAAATTTGTTTTTCTTGAAAATCGCAAAATTTAAATCGCAGGTACGGAAAAACTGTAAGAGGTATTGACATAATTTTTTCATATTTTTATTCCCTATTTTGATCTAAATAAATCCCAATGTGATGATCAAAAAATTCTGAAATTTGTTTGCAAAATTTTTAATAATTTGAAAATGGAGATTTAAAACAGCCGTTAAAAAAATTATTTTGTTTGGCCATACCTGCGAATAGGTTAACGGTATCCTACGAAGACAAAAACTCATACAAGTTCAAGTTGTTCAAGTGGCCTGAAACACGTTAATGGTCTGGCGAATTCGTAATAACTTTAACATTTTTTTACCAAATTTTGTCATTTATATCTCATTACAACGATAATTGCGTACACATTTCGATTCTTTTGCATTCAATTGTAAAAGTATTTATTTAGTAGCAAAATTTTTTCAAAAACTGAAAAATTTGCGATAATACAGTTTTTGGGTCATTTTGACCCAAAGGAGATACAGGGTTAATATCCAAAAAAAAAAATTTTAATGTAATATTCATTAATATAAATAAATCTACATATTTCTATAAAACAGTGCAGAAAGTTAAGGAGTTTCACCTATTTATTCCATATAAATAGTAAAATTTTGCATATATTTGAACTTTGACCTCGATGCGCGTCCAAAAATCGTTGCCCGATTTGGCTCAAATTTTCAGCACTTAACATTTAGGCCTAGTGTCACAATATTCCACCCGGCACTATTTGGAATCTAAAAAAAAAATCGGCTGTCACTCTAGTATACATATATAAGTTTGTCATTCCGTTTGTAATTTCCACAATATTATTTTCCGACCCTATAAAGTATATATATTCTGGATCCTTATAGATAGCGGAGTTAATTAAGCCATGTCCGTCTGTCTGTTGAAATCAACTTTCCGAAGCCCCCAAACAAATTACATACACGATTCATACATCAATATCTCCGGAATTCTTCCGGCTCGGTTGCTATTTAAAATCGAGAAAATCGTTCCACAAATAGCTGAGATAATGATAGATATTTCAAAGACCTTCGCAACGACGTATATAAGACCATAGTAAGTTGGACCTACAATGTGTCAAAATCGGAAAAAATATTTTTTAAACCGAATTTTTATTTTCAAAAAAAGTTTTTTTTTATTTTATAAAAAAAAATTGAAAGAACAAAAAAAATTTTAAATTTAAAAAAAAATCCAAAAAATTTAAAAAAACATCTTTGGAAAAAAATTTTGTTTACCTAAAAATATTTCAATTTTTTATTTTGAAGTATAATTTGGTGAAGGGTATATAAGATTCGGCACAGCCAAATATAGCTCTCTTACTTGTTTCTACCTGATCCAGGTTTCTTATTCAATGTTCAAGTCTTCCTTATACTGTTTAATGACTTTTGAGACAGTGTGACGATGAACCTTCAGATCTTCTGCTATTTTTGGAAGGTCCATTGAATTTTTTTTTTAAATTTTAATTGTTTTGGATACGTTTTGGCTGGAATAGTGTGTATAAGTTTTTTCTGATTCACTCTTTAACAAGCAAACTAATCTAACCATCTCATATAATTTATACATTATCAGCACAATTTTAAAGCACTAAAGTCATATGGGAAATATTCTAAAAAGCTTAAATAAACTCCTAGACTCATGCATAAACTTTCAACATTTTGTGGCACAACACACATCAACAACAAAATAACATTAAATATTCTGGAAAAACAAGATTGACAAAAACAATAAACTTTTGGGGGCACGACTTTACACATACAGCAATAAATAAATCTCCCATAAACATAATAATCAATACAACCAGTTTTGTAGCAACATAAAATAAGCTTAAACGAATGAAAAGCTTAGTTAGTTGTAAGTACAACGATGTTGAATAAAACTACATACATACTACATAGTTATACAAAAACGAAAGACCTAAGCCACAAACTCAAAAATTGAATGAACAAAAAACAAAATAAAAAAAAAAAATTTACAAAAATCACTTTAAAAAACTCTATGAGAAATAAAAATAAAAAAAATAACAAGAAAAATTAACGAATTGCAAATATATCTAAAACAACAATGTTTAGTAAGTCGTAGACTTTTGAACAATGAGAAACATAAAAGCGGGAAATTAAAATATTAAAAGAATTAAATTTAAAAATTTTTCAAATACAAATTAAAATAAATTATTATCTATTTTAAAATAGTAAGAAAGAATAACAAAAAAAAAAAACGAAACAAATAATTATATGTAGTTTGGTGTTGTAATTCAACTGTAGTAGCAAGCCTGTATTTAATAATGCTAAATATTTAAAGACTTTGTTTAGTGGTGAACGCCTTATTTTTACTGTGCAACATGTAAAAATTATTTCCCAGTACAATTTTTAGCCATAAGCAAATATCTAAATAATAATATACAAATTCATTTACTAATGCTCCATAAATTTATGTATTTTAAACTGGGTCAACAATTAATTGACATACAATTATTCAAATTAATAAACTAAATTGTAAAAAACAAAGGTGTTAAAGAAACGTTGAAAAAAATCGTGAGAGAGGACTGTTGTTCTAAACATTTATAAAAATATATAAACATATTATGCAAGTTTCTATCAATAACATTCAATGGCGGTTTACGTGACTGTCCTTATTTCGCAACTTAACAGAATATTCAGTTTTGGGTTCGGAGTATGCCAAAAATCGGCCAAAATTTTGCCGAATAAGGAACTGTTTATAATGAAAATTGAAATTGAAATAGATTACGTTTTTAATGAATAGGAAATATGCGTTTTTTCATTGGAAATATGACCTAAACATTTCAAAAATATATGCACTTGCATTTTTGTGAATTTAATTAAATTATGGATCGATAAATGTCCAAAAATTATACAACAGAGTTCCCAACAGATAAGACTCTTTAAATAATATTTACAATTAAATAGTTAAAGCTTGCGAGTAATGCGTGTGTAACTCCATAATCTTTAGAGCTTCCATCATGTGACTTGCCTATTAAAATCATTAAAATGTGATCGTACTCTAATGTAGCAATCCAACCTTTATTTTCATCTCGTAATAAATGACTGCAAAATGCAAAAAATATGCCTTAACATATCCTGTAAAATATCTATTATTTGGATAGATAATTAGACTATAGGCTTCTGCATATAAATCTGTCCCCTATTAATGAATAATCGAAAAAATAATTTCGAATAGTTTAGAAGATTCCGATTTATTATCACTTTTCGATCGAGCCCACTGTGCGTTGGAAAGGCTATGAACTGAATGTGTTTTTCTGAATGTAAACTTATTTGAAGTTATAAAACTTTTCGTTGCCAAAAGAAAACGTTTCTATTATATAACAAAAAGAGCACTTCAATAAGGATTTTTTTTTACAATAAAAGTAGAATATTTAACAAATAAAATGACATTTAATGCAGTAAATATTGAAAGAGTTTTTAGGCGAGGCAACATTAGCAGCCGCAGTATTTAGATGTATGTATTTAAAGATGTATGTATTTGGAATCAAACAAAAAAATAACGAAAACTTGAATATAAACAATATTACAACTTTGCCATTTATTGTACTTTTTTGCTGGGTTGCTAGTTAATAACATGTCCAACTATTAATTTTTAAACACATTTAATTTGGCTAACAGACATTAGCAACAATATTTGGGTGTAAAAAACAGGAAATTTTTCAAACAAAGTGTTGTAATTTTTCAGAAATCAAAGAAAACTTAAAAAACCACAATAAAAATTAAATAAAAAAAGGAAATATCAGTTGTTCAAGTGTTTATCAATAACTTTATTAAATCAATTTAAACTTCTTAACCTTGTTAATCACTTTGAAAGTTTTGTTTATTAATTAAAAGAGAAAAATATATATTAAAAAGGTCATATGAAAAATAATTAAAAATTGGTTGTCTGTTTTATATATTTGTAAGAGTATCTGTATTTATATTTCAAACAAACTAGTTTTGAAATTTCAATAAGAGACGTTAAAAATAAAAAAAAACGATTTATTTTTAAATGCAAACTGCATCAGAAACAATGATATTAACAAAATAATAACGTATGTACAGGGCACCGTGGGGCTGGGTTGTTTGCAAAATAAATGTTTAATATATTTAGAATTTGTAAATTTACTGGTTTAATTTATAAAAAACAAACAAGGAGTATTAACCCTTTGGATTCTTAATTAATGTGGTGATATTCGGACACGTATTAGGCAAAAAAAAATCGTCCAGTATTCGAACAAATTTGCTCGAATTCAAAAACTAGAACTTTTATAAATGAAAAGAACAAGAAATTATGGATATTTTGGCCGAATATTAAATTCGGTTCGGTTTCATTCTGAAAAATTCCTTAATATGTTTCTAAACTCCAAAAACAGTTTTTATTCCAAATTTATACGATTTACACTTTTAATTTAAAACAAGTAAGAGTGCTACATTCGCTTGTGCCAAATCTAATACTCCCTTCACCAGATAAATGTTAAAAACTATTTTAGGTTTTCACAAGCAGTTTTTTGCTTATATCATATTATAGCTATTTCTGTTTTTTTTTGACCGATTTTAAATATCAACCTCTTGGACTATAGCGGATATACTGATCATCATATATTAAACTTATACGATCTTATAACGATCCGGAATATATGTATGTATGAAGATTGTAGAAATTACAAACTGATGACAAACTTGCAGATTCACTTTCTGAGTCGATTAAACGATGTCCGTCCGTCTGGCTGGTTGGCTGGCATGTGCGCAAAGTACAGGTCGTAATTTTCAAGATATTTCAATAAAATCTGGTACATACAATTTTTTCAATTACGAACTGGCTGAAATCCGTCAATTATTTCACCTAGCCCCCATACATATGTCCTCCCGAAATTGGATCTAGGTATCTACACAGATTTTGCTCCAAATACATTTTATATATACGGAATTCATGTCAACAAATTTTATTATGATCGGTCCATAATTAGTCGTAGTTCCCATATAAGACCCACTTTTGAAAATCACTTTAACGTGCATTTGGTATACACATACAATTCATCTTAAATAACTTTCATATAGACATAAATCACACGACCTAATTTTATGGTGAATGGTCCATAATTGGTCATAGCTCCCATATAAGGCCCACTTAAATCACTCACGAATATAAATTATTGAAATTTTAAAAGAAAAATGTATTTGCTCATTTACTTATTGTAGGCTTGAGAGATAATAATGAAAATAATGTTGTTATAAATGATAAACTAGTGACTTTGATATTAAAAGTAGTTAATACTAGAGACCGAAATTTGTAGGCTAATTCTCGGATTCGTATACGAGTGAATACTTTTTCGAACAAGCGAGTTTTTTTATTTTTGGAATTTTATATTCGATATCGAATAAAATGTATGTATATACATTTATAATGATTGTGCTCGATAGCGAGCGGGTTTTTATAGAGTTTGTCTGAGTATTCAGTTTCGGATTATGCCAAATGTCATCCATACTTTTATAACGAAAAAATAGTTTTGAATATAATAAATAAAATCCAAAAAGTTATATTTTATTGTAAAATGTCTTAGCATTCAGTAAAAACACTTTTCAATTCAAGATGAAAACAAATAGAGTCTACAATGTAAACTGGTACTGGTTATATTTAGGATTAGATCGAATAATGAATATTAGGTTCGGTATCGGTCAAATTTTGTCTAAATACTGGCCGAAACCTGATATTTAGACGAATTCGAAATAGAATATTAAACCAGACTCTACAATTTGATAGTAATTCCACGTTGACAGTTTAAAATACACATATTTATTACCATTCTAATGAATTTTGATATAAAATGTTCGAAAAAAAATTAGAAAATTAAGATGCATTTCATAAAAACCCACTGTGCAATAATAATAGTAACAAGCCCAGCACACTATATCATCATACAACTTAAAAAATTTGGAAGAGAAAGAGAGAAACCGAACACAAACAGACTCCCCAACCACAACAACACATGATCACATTTATTTTTTTTTGTTATTGTTTTTGCATTTGTATTTTGTTGTTTTGTTTTTGTTTCAGATGTATGAATCTATGTTGGTTGGTCGTCAGGTCCTACCTTAAGTTGTGAATAAATACAACAACAAACACTACGTAATATAAATACTTAATAAATATAAGACAATAACAAAAAAAAAATAAAAATAAATATAATAAAACATAAACATAAAATTGTTGTATTCGAAATCAATGAAAGAAAAATCTATTAAATTACTTGTTTAAATCAAAAACAATACATTCGTTACCAAACAGAGTGCACATGAAAACAACATTTGGTTTAAACACAGTGTCTAGTATATATTTGAGAAATAATTACATAATTTTTAGTGGCAACATAGATAGAAAATTTAAAATAAAATACTTATGAACATGAAAATTCTATTTTAAAAATACACACATGGAGCAAACAAATTTGTTTAACACATTTTTCTGCACGTAAAATAAATCAAATTCAAAGTTACCAAAAAGAAATAACAAAATTATTTCAGTGATATTTCGAGTGGTTTTGCAATTTCCTTGAAATTAACTCAAATTGCCGCCTGTTGCTGTTGCATATTTCTTAAATCTACAATTTTCATTTCATTATGTTGCCGAGAATATCGTTGGTGTTGTTTATTTTATTTGGATTTCTTTTTATAACTGGTAAGTAGAGCTTTAATTTTAAAATGAAATTTTATTTTTAAAAGAGAAAAAGTTTTTTTTTTTTAATCTAAAACACGAACTCTTACTAAGGAGGGGTGTATCATAAATGAAAAATTATGGGCAAATTTTACTTAAAACCAAACTTTTCTAAGGTTTACTACTATGTATTTAACGACAACAATAACCGGTGTCATATCTGACATCACCATAATAAAGTTTGATAATAAATAATAATGTTTCGTAATAAAAACGAAAAAAATACACTGAAAATAATTCATGCCTTATTTTATTAAAAAAACAAATAAGAGAGCTATATTCGGCTGTGCCGAATCTTATAATTATACATAAAAATTATTTTTTTTTAATTTTTTTACATATTTAAAGAAAATTAAATTTTTTTCCAAATTGTTTTTAATTTTTTTTAAAAAAAGTCTTCCAAATTTTTTTTATTTTTTTTTTTATTTAAAAAAAATGTTTTTTTTTTGGAAAAATAATTTATGCCAAAAAAAATTTTTTTGATCAAAAAAAAATTCGGGTTAAAAAATATTTTTCCCGATTTTGACCCATTGTAGGTCCAACTTACTATAGCCTTATATACATCGTTACAATGGACTTTGGACCTTATATCTTAGTCATTTATGGGCCGATTTTAAATAGCTACCGAGTCGGAAGAATTCCCGACATATTGATGTATGAATCATGTATTTAAGTTATTTGGGGGCTACGGACATGGCTATATCGACTTCGCTATCTATAACGATCCAGAATATATATACTTTATGGGGCGAGAAATGAAAAATGTAGAAATTACAAACGGAATGACAAACATATATACCTTTCTCACGAAGGTGAAGGGTATAAGAACAAGTGACAAAAAACAAGTGATCGGATGTGACGAATATTATATAACCTTCAAGAAAAAATACATCGGTGAAAAAAATAATTTTTGGTAAACAAATTTTGGGTGAAAAATAGGTGGACAAATCGATGTAGTCGCGGTTTTGCGTATATCTCAGCCATATGTGGGCTGATTTTAATAATGATGCTACATTGATGTATGTCAGTTATTTAGTGGCTTCGGAAAGTTGATTTAAACAAACAGACGGTCATATAAAATTATTCGAATAATCGAGGAGAAGCTTCGTAGGCGGAATGGTGGCTGCCCCTCAAAATTGGTCACCTCGTTTCTTACATTTTTTAAAAATATCGCCAAAAATACATTTATGATCCGAATGAGCTGAAAATATAAATGAAGAGAAGACTCTCTTTTCGTTCAAGAGATTGTTGTTTTTTAAGATATGGCGAGCTACGGAGGGTTAATATCAGCTATATTTGCGATAAAATTCTAAATTCTAAAAAAAACTCGCTAACAGTTATCTTATCATATAAAAAGTTACATGCATCCAAAGTTGGAACTTTTAAAAGGGCAGTATTTCTGAAGTTTCTTCTCTTCGGGACTGTATATAATTTATATATGATCTGGAAAGAGAACTTAATGCATAAGCGTGTAAAATAAAGTTTGGCGCATTTAAGAGGACATAAACCCCCCCAGCCCAAACTTGGCCAATTTTGAATTAAGATTTGAAATTCTCGAAAAAGCTATAAAAAAAAAACAAAATTAAAGCGAACTTCGAAATTCTGAAGAACTTTAAATTTTTTATGAAATAAAAAATATTATCGAATTGAGGAGGGTAAAGGTTCAAAAATTAATTTCTGTGATACAAATTTTTCGTTTCGTCCCTACGGAAATTTAATTTTATAAACCTTTGATAAATTGATTATGAATATGGTGGTAAATATTTTATAAATTTTTTCAAAAGAAGCCACATTTTCCTAAAGATATTGAAGAAATTTATTATTTTAAGAGAGTAAGGCAGCCTTAAAATTCATGTAAATATTTAAGTTTTTTCCATTAATTTAATCAGACCATATTTGTCATCTTTGCTTCCTATATCTCGTAGCAGATACATGACTTTGCACCTTATTTAGAACATTAAAGTAAACGGTCTATGAAAATTTTTATTTAATTTCACTATCTTTCATTCAACAGTAAACCCCTTATTTAACTGGAATACGTACGCAAAATGTGTAAATAGAGAACTTTTCACATACAGTAAATACGTAGTGAACAAAACCTGGTCTTTAAAACAAAGTCCAAGAAATCTTATTAATACTAATAACTATGAACGAAACCTATTTCTATGTAAATCTACATTAAAAGCGTAAGTAACAGATCTATTCACAAAAAAAAACGTGTTCAAACCAACCTAAAGTTTATAATGATAACTCATTTTATTATTTATGCTCATTTCACACTTCTTTCAGGCTACTATCGAATGACCCATGTGTATGGGAAAACTGTATTTCTTATTGTTTCTGAAGCCAGCTGCATTTATTCCCAAAAGATATACATTTTAAGCTCTAGTGCCAGTTAACTGTATTCATGGTGCAAAATTATTATTTTTTTTTCAAAATCGTTAAAAAAAAATTAATAATTCTCTTTTTGGTTTAAATCTTCCTTAACATTTAAGGTGTGTCTCTCTTGGTAATCGAATCTAAAGTGATAATTTTAAAATTGTATTTGTATTTCAACAGATAAACAAATTTGAACACGAAATTTACTGTTTTGTGTTTTCCACAAAAAAAAATCACTTGGGGGTACTTAATACTTTTAATGGCTAAAAACGACTACAGCCACTTAAATTCGCATAACAGTAGTCAGCTGTGGATTCATGGCTGAAATTCAACTAAAACTTTAATATAAAATAACGTTAATTGTCTGATTAGTTGCATAAAAGTTGTTAAATAAAAAAAAATAAAAAAACTAAACAAAAATTAAATAATAATTTAACAATACGTGGGAATTTGTTACTATTGGATGGTTGTAAGATAAACTAGGGAAAACTGAAAGTTGGCTTAAAAATACATCAGCAAGTTTTGCTTCAAATTTATTTAGAATTAATTAATAACTCAATTGCTGATAAATTTGTTGCAAAAATAATTTAATATCCAAAATCTTTGCTGGAATTATTTTGGTAATAAAATATTCTACAGTGTGTAACTTCTCATTAAAAATATACAGGAAATATAAAAATAGACTTTAAAAAAGTATTATGTAATTGTTAACTTTTGGTGTGTATGCATTTGTTTCTTTGCTGCAATAGTTACTAACAAAATTTAACGTACAATAAAGAAAAAAGTAAAAAAAAAATGTTCAACATAAATGATTTCATTTAAAAGTTAACACTATGCTACAAAATAACACTTTTTGTCAGAACTTGAAAAGCGACCTAATGGAGGTTGTAGGCCTAGTTGAGGACTAGGGTATTCGAATTATTCGATTTTTATCTTGTTCGAATAAAACGAATAATTCGAATAAGAGATTTTAACTTGTTTGATTAATTCGATCACACGTTTAAAATTAATCGAATTATTCGAAAATTTAATTTTTTTTTTAAAAAGTAAAGAATGAAGTTTTGATGTCGGTTTTTTAATATTTTATTGTTAAAGCAAAACAAAAAATAACGTTAAAGTTAACAATTCATGTATTGATAATGTTAAAAACATTCGAAAACAAAGTCCATTATTAAATTTTCAACAAAAATATTCTGATCAGATTAACTCCCGAACAATATACAAAACAATTGACTAGCAAACCCTTTAGTTTCCGTTTTGGAGCTGTCCTTTAAAAAATTTGACCTAGTTGGACATGATCCTGAATTCAAATACAATATAAACGTATTAAGAACTTTTGTATGTATATCGTTCATTAATTCGGGTTTTAAATTGAGTAACTAATTCTTTAGTAAATTAAATATTCACTATTTCAAAATTATTTATAACAAATTGTATTATACATCAAGCTCTATCAACGTTGCCGAATCTTTGCTTAATAAAGTGGTCTTGGGGAACTACATAATAAAGGGAATCTGTCCAAAGTTTTATATCATTGTCAGTGAACGTGGCTAAATTGAAGTCAGGCATTGCATGATCAACGCATTTACAGAAACGCATTTCAAATTAATCATTATAAATGTTATCCTCAATATCACTTTCGACGACCGTTTCAAAATCACATTCACTTTAATTTAAGTTAATATTTTGATTATTAATTGCGATTCTTCTAATATTTCGCCAGCTAAATAACAAATATTTTATTCCGTACCTTTTATTTTCATTGGTTCAAGTCCTAAGTTAAAATTTTTAACTTGTTTTTAGAATTGTAACTTCTTGCAGTAATATTTATATATTTTATAGAAGGAGCTATCGGTACACTCATCTACAGTGATCGAAAGTCCCTTTGTCTTTAGTTATTTGTCGAATTTCAGAAACAATGCAATTTTTGTGAGTCATTATTACTTATTTAAATGTGAAATTTTGAAAAATTTTAAGCAATTTAATAAATTTAAATATATATGAACATTTATTCGTTTTATTCGATTATTCTACATAAAATTGTTCGAATTATTCGTTATTCGAAAATGGCCATTTTTAAATTGTTCGAATAATTATTCGCAAGAAATTAGTCGATTAATCGAACGATCATTAGTCGAATGAATACCCTAGTGAGGACATACTAAAACCGTTTTCAAAAATTTTGAAACACCCTCAAAATTTTGAGTTATTTTGAAAAAACTGTTTTAGGGTAGGTCGTAGTACTCTAGTACCTCTAATTCACACATTTTCAGACCGATTTCAAAATTTTAAACAATTATGAATAGGTAAAGAATTAAGAATTAATATAAAATCTATATTCCAAGAAATTGTTTAAGTTTTTATAAATAGTTTCGCTTTCTTTTTTATTTTTTTTTTCGTAATTTTTCAAATTCAACAATAATTATTTTAATATTTTTCTATGAAATCCAATTTTTTTTGTAGAGTGTTTTAAAGACAATTTTATATAGACATTAGCTGTTAAAATCAGAGTACGGAAATAAACAAATCGAAACGTTTGCTATCGTTTTGTTTTGTTCTTTTCTGTTTTTTTAACGTATTTTATTTATCTACACATAGTTGAAATCTAAATCAACAGAGTAGTTGCTAAATTCTAATTCAACAGCTTAATAATTTTTGGACTTCCCTAGCTGTAGATGGGAATTAGATGCAATTCGCAAATATAAACAATCTGGCAAAAGTGAACTGGTCTGGTTTTAATTAGTTCATATTATCACGAGTGCACTGTATATAAATATATAATTGCAATTCCGAAGGGAATTTGTATAGGGGCTAGGAGATATCCATCTTCAAAGGACCCTAATCATACCAATTATTTTCTTTCTGATAAAAATGTTTATTTGAGTAATACATTTGAATAAAATACTTTCAAGTATTAATATTTTAATATTTTTTCAAATATATCCTTAAATTTATATAAGTTTTTTTTATCGTATAATGGGTCGATCATATTTAAGGCAAATCTTTGGAAAATGGAAGAAAACTTTTTTGAGATATCCTTTGTTCAAGAACGATTCTCTGTACTATATCCTGTTTTGATGATAAAATAATAGGAGATGATAAAAACTGACTAACAGTTCTAAAGTTATTAAGATTATTATTTTAGGTATTTTGCACCTAAAGTAAAGGGTCTATGAAAATTTTTTATTTCATTCAGCAGTAAAAAACCCTTATTTAACTGGACTACGTTTCATTTTGTTAATCACTGTAAATACATGCAATAAAAATAAATTAAAATCTAACAAAAACCATGGGAGTTGTAATATTGTTTATAGCAAAACAACATTTTTTCTTTTTCCTATTTTTTAACATAGATGCTGAGGTGTGTTTGTTTCAAAAATGAAAAAAAAAATCATACTAATTAATGCGTAAGTAACGGAGATGTTTTGAAATTAATATTGAATTATGTAGTAAATAATTTAATGAATTTAATATGTTATTAAAGGTATTTACAGACGACAATACCGACTACTAATAGATTCCAAATTTAAAAAAAAATAATTAAATTTGTCCTTACCCGGTTTGTCAAGAAATCATTTTGAAAAATATATTTCTTGTTTACACGATTGTATTCAAAATATTTTTTTTATTATTGTAATTAATATAAAAACTAAGGACTGAAATCGAAAGAAACCTTAACACACGTTTTTCATTAAAACTTTTAACCCAAGTTTTATTTGATTTTTTTTTTCATGATGTTTCTAAAGTCAATAAATAGAAAGCATTTTCAAAAGAGCTCCCAATACATCCGGTAAGAAAACAGTACGGTTAGCTCAGTACTCGGACTATTTGGTACGAAAAGTTAAAGCTAATGAAGGTTTAAAAACATACAAGGCTCTAAAAGTTCCTGATAGGAACTCTGCTAAAAATTTAGAGGCCAATGACAGAGCACGAAAATTGATATCATATTTTATAAAAAACATACCTGCTGCAGAATGGATGACGAAACGTATGTTCTGGAAAATTTTTCGCAGCTTCCGGGTCAATATTTTTATGTTGTTATGCTGCTCGAGGGAATGTTGTAGAAAAGTTTAGGACCCAAAAGCAGAAAATTATACCAAAAAATTCTTGGTATGGAAAGCAATATGCAGTTGCGGCAAACGAAGCCACACATTTGTTACAAATTTACATCAAGGAATGTTTACAAAAGAGGATGCTTACATTCATAAGACTACTTAATGAGTCCATCCATTATTTTTG
Source organism: Calliphora vicina (assembly GCF_958450345.1). Lineage (NCBI taxonomy): Eukaryota > Metazoa > Arthropoda > Insecta > Diptera > Calliphoridae > Calliphora > Calliphora vicina. Next base: position 120,590,365 of record NC_088780.1, read on the forward strand.
GCCTGATTTGGCATCCTATCACTATGGTAAGCAATGTCTTGAGTGGTACAAGAACAATAATGTGGTATTTGTAACAAGAGACGCAAATCCTCTAAACTGCCTGGAGCTAAGACCAATGGAGAGATATTGGACTCTTGTTAAAAGGGAATTGAAGAGCACAAAAAAGGTGTCATAATGTGTGGTCGTCTATAAATACCTTAAGGGGAAAGATATCTTGGAGTTGTTGGTTTGTAATTTTGATAGAACAAATAAATGAATATGTTTATTATATTATGTTTTGAGAAACGGAATAATTTAAAAAATGGTTTCCATTAATATCAATAATAACTTTTTTGCACTTCGAGTGAAACAAATAATTTTATAATTAAAAATTGAAAAACAATTCTCTGCATGTTAGAAAAAACCCATAGCCTACATTTTAAATCAAATTATAAGTTTTAATAATATCGATAGCCCTCGTTATGTAGCCAATTTATATTAAAAAAAAAGATTCGAGGCCAATGATGAAAAATAGAAACTTTTATTCTTTAATTTATTTATGTTTCCCATGCAATTGCAAACCAAAAGTCTAGACACTTTGTTCCCTTGTAGTTTTTTCATGCACGTACAAACAAAATTTACACGTTTGTGAGTCATTAAGGTACTTTACACTCCATTCATTTACGAGAATATTAAATTTAAAAAAAACATGCATCTCATCCATGCTATCTATACACATACATATATACATATTTATTAGACTTTAATTCAGAATTATTATGTTTTCAGTTTTTTTAAGACTTTCAATTTTTTCCCATTGCATGATCTATGTACATACGTTTGTAGCTCTGGCAAAAACAAAACAAAAACTACTTTTTAAAAAGCAAAACAAATTAAATTGAAAAAAAAAATAATAATTTACTTAGATTTACGTTTTTTTTTTTTCTCCAAATGTGGCATTCAATAGAGTAATTTACTTTGTTCAGAAATACGATGAATATGATCGAACGAAAAAGAGTACATTGTGTATTTAAGCGGATACGTAAATGTTGCGCATCCGCAATTGAATGCTGTTGAAGTGCACTTCGTATACATACATTTTCGTTGTATGTATGTATTTGTGCCAGAGATGAGACATAAAAAGTACATTTTAGATTTGTTTTGCAAAAATATAGTAATTTTAAATTGTACCAAATCTGTAAGTCATAGCAACATCACTGTAATTTCGAGATTTGAAATGTACCATAAAAAGTACCAACATGTTTCATCATGTTTGTATGTATATTAGGGTGGCCCTGTTTGTATGTGTGGGATTCAATATTTTTGGACTTCCACTATAATTTTACATGATACAAATATTTTGTATGTGTTCTTTTCGAGAAATATGAAAAAAAAATCATAAAAACCTTACAAATGGAGTTTTTTATCCTTTGATCCAGCTCATCAAATACTGAACTGAGGACAATAATTTTGTGAAACGGTATCTTAGAATGAATTTAACTTTTATTCAGCCCAATTATGAATAAAAAATCCGCGGGAATTTTGTTCCCTTTTCCCATTTTCCTATTCAAATTCAATGTTGAAATTGGCAAAAGGGGAAAAAACTGATTATATGTAGTTGGGAACATCTAAATTTTTGTTGGGTTAGTCTAATGTATATATGTATTTGCATGATTCTCCCTCTCTCCGTGTATGTTTATGTCATTCTCTTTGTAGTTTTTATGCAAATATTTAACAAGTGATGGTAATACATAATGTTGCAAGTTTTAAAATGTGTTTAGTGATTGTTTAAAATTGTCTTATGTATGTGAATGCATTAGAGCGTAGTAAAACAACTGCGAAGATTTGTATGTACATATTTCTAAAATAGAGTATATGAGGAGCCGCAGAACAAAAGGTACTTTTTTTTTGCACATTTTAAATTTTTGGCAAATTGAGTTTTATTTATTTCGCCCCCTTAAAAAACTGCATGAAATTGGAAATGGTAACAAGTTTCTTACTTATCAATAAGGACTGAGATCGAACAATTTTTAACATACATATTGTTAATAAAAATGAAACCACTAAACTTACAGTTTTGACCCAGAAACTGCGAAAAATGTTCCATACGTACATTTCGTCATCCATTATGCAACTAGTACTGACCTAACCGGACTGCTTTCCTACCGGAGGTGTTCAGAATTTTTGAAAATGCTTTCTATTTTTTTGGCTTTAGAAACATCATGTGGACCATTCCTTCTACCTGAACCAGGTTTTATATCAACGGGCAAGTTCTCCCGGTACTGTTTAATAACATTGAAAACAGTTTGATAGCAGACCTTTGATTGTTTGGCCAACTTTTCGTAGGACCAAGTTGGGTTTTGTTGAAAATATTTAAAAATTTTAGTACGAACTTTTTTCTGGTCACTCATTTTAATCAGATTAACAACAAATGAACATAATTGACATTAATTATAATAACTGACATGCTTACAAAGATAACTGGATCAAAACAAAAATCAAAAATCAAGTATTGGTTAAAAGTTGAAATGAAAAACGTGTGTTAAGAATTTTACGATCTCAATCCTTAGATACATCTAACTTCCATAAGTCACCACATTAAATGTTAAGGATGTTTGATATAAAACCATATTAATATCGGAAAAAGAACCTTCTGTTAAAAAATAAAGAAAAAATGTACGTTTTGTTAAAAACTGAATTAAAAAGTATGTTTTTTTAATCCTGATCTAATAAATAAACAGATTACACATGGAAATTAAATATTTTTTTTGTTTTATACTAGTGTTATAATTTTGTTAATCACAATTTTTTGTAGAACCCATTTACTTAGTTTCTAGAAGATTTCAACCCAAATATTATAAAAATAACAAAAAAAAATAAATTTTTTAAAAAAATGCGAAAAAGTACCTTTTGTTCTGCGGCTCCTCATATATGATAAAAACAATTTAACGTACACTTGACAATATTTAAGATGTGTTTACAATTGAGATGGACTTACTATTCTGTATAATAAACTAGTTTCGGTTTTTAGGCATGAAAACCAGCTAAATCGGTTAAAATCGAACACGAAACTCTAGGCTTACGAGAAATGTTATATTTATTAGAGTTTTAGAAATAGAGTTATGAAAAATAAACTTCAGATCCATGAAAAATAAACATTTTCATGAGATGATTTATTGGGTAATTCTATTGCGGAATTTCGATTTTTTTAGTTTATTCAATAAGCTAAGCTTGAGTTACTGAATTCAGCGTACCCGAATTAGTTTAACCCACCGAATGCACCGCTTGACAGTTTTTTCAACTAGCACAACTAATTTAAACATTCTTCAGCTATGAAAAGAAAACACAAACTTTAGAGTTAATTTTCACATCAATATGTTTCTTCTGTCCCCAACCAGCTATAAAGGGTTAAAAGACATATTTGAATAGTACAAAACCAACATGTTAAAATTGATAAACATCGACAATTTAGTTTTTTGTTGATTTGGGTGGAGTTGTTATAATTGTTTGCATGTTTACCCGAAAAAATCGAGAACCAAATCGAACAAAACAAAAAAACCGTATGAAAATATTTGCAGGTGTTTAACCTGATTTAGATATTGCCAACACAATAAAACTAAATAAATGTAGCGTTTTGCTATGTATTCAGTTTACGCACTTGCGGTAAACATTAAAGTCATTCACTGTAAATTAAATATTTTGGAAATTAATTTGAAATATTTTACGATTTTCGTTTCAGTTATTTTCGCTATGAAAAGCATACAACAAGGCCAACGATTCATTACGAGCGTAAACTATGTATTATAATTATGGCCATTTAATATTTTGTATGTCAGTTACCAATTTGATTAGTATCAAATTTAATGGTAACCCAAAATAAAATTAAGAATGTATTCACATTCAATTGATTGGACGCAAAACAATAGACATTTCAAATGATTGACAGACTCTTGATGGCAAAACCAAAAAATTTATGAACAGTTTAAATAATTAAGCTAATAAATTAATTTGACATTAATTAAAGAGGGGAATTTAAAAGACTATTTGTGAGATTTTACATTTGAAAAGTGTATGCTATAAATTTATATTTAAACAATGCTACCATTACACCAGTGATCGGCAGAAAGAGAACATGGAATATGGATTATAACATTGATAATTTGTATAGGTTTCGTTGACATTTGAGTTGAAAAGCTAAGACATGTTTTCTGACATGTCGCGGCTGGTTGGCTGGCTTGACATACGATCTCTTATGCTTCGGTTTATCGTAATGGACCCATTTTTCATCGCAAGTAAGCTTTTTAGAAGTAAAATAAACTTTGTTGTTTACACCCTTTATATAAACACCCTAATGTGGACTTGACAATATAGAAACTCATTACATTACAGTGCTTATATGGTGCTTTCTTTTTTCACTGTGTGTAGTAAATTAAGTGAACTGGGTTAAATATAATTAAATTTTTAATGTATTATAATGTGCGGTATTCAATTTTTATATTTCTGCGTATGGAAAAAAAAAGAATTTAATGTGGTTAAATTAACTGCATAATTACACCTCAAGGAAAGTAAATATTGTAATGAGGGTTTGGAGTTGCTGTACGCATTCGACGCATTTGTGTTGGCTTGAACATATTTTAAATCTGTATGTGGTTAAAACCAAAAGCAAGGCTTTTTTCTTGCCAACAACCGCACATAACAAATGTAACAGTTTTTAAACTTTGAAGTTAGTAATGCAGAAACATGTGTTTTAAATTCCTTGAATATGTAAATAACCCACTAACTACGAAATCAAATATTTGAAATATAAGGGTTCAAATGGGATTTTCAAACCCAATTCAAATCTAGGCATAATTTCAAAGCTGAATTCAGTTTGAGGTTAATATAGTGCTTGCCCTCTCCTTTAAGGAAGACATGATTTTTGTATGGTGAGGTTCTACTTGAAAGCAGGTTTAGTATTTTTTCTGTTCTGTTTAAATCAGGGACTGAAAATTAAATTTTTATTGAGTATCTCAATAATAAAGTACCGTAGAACATTTGTTCTCCCAACTCTGCCCCCAAGTCCAGATCTCAATCCCATAGAAAACTTATGGGAAATTGAAGATAGAAAAATATGGGATCAAAATAATACCATGAAGGGAGATACATATATCAGATGCGGTTATAAGTGAATGGCAAAATATTTTAAAGGAGGCGATTGTTTGTTTAATTGATTTAAAGTAACGTCAATGTGAAGTAGTCATATGAAACAAGGGCTATCCAATGATATACTGTTTTATATTGGATGTATGACTTAAAAATATAGATTTTTTTTTTTTTAAATTTTTAGCTTTTATTTTGAAACACTTGTACAATATAAATTTATTTAAAGTATTGGCCAATGTTAGCTATGACATTTTCCCATATTTTTGGCAACATATAGATTCCCAGCCAAATGAACTGCTCATCTTTTTTGACCAAGAACGAATCAAGCCAATATCGTATACTGTTTTCCAAAGTGAACCGTAGCCCAGAGAGAGTGTTCTACATCGATCGAAACAAATAGTATTCGGACGGGGCACGGCAAAACGTACCAGCCACTTCTTTTCAAATACTTTTTAACAGGTTTGTTTATCTTAATTAATGTGAAAATTTAATTTCGATAAATTTCTTTTTAAGGAAATTGGAATTTGAAACTAATATGACAAAACGATTTAAACAAACACATCACACTTTTTGTCGTTCTGAAATCATTTTTGCATCTAATCGTTTTTCATCACATACCTGATTATGGTTTCATGTCTGGCCGCATATTCTGGTCATTTTTCGGCCAATGATCGCTTCAAACGAATCAGTTGCGTTCGCTGAAGTGTTGCCAGATTTCAGCAACTCATAATAGATATGACCCTTTTGGTCCAAATACAGAGCACGACCTAGGGGACATGGATAGATAGGACACTTTTGTTCCCACCAAATACAGAACTGTACCTTGGCGCCATGGATATTTGGCTTTGATATCGATTCTGCTGGTGGGCCGGGCTTTACATACGATCTCTTAAGCTTCGGGTTATCGTAATGCATCCATTTTTCATCGCAAGTAATGATTCGGTGCTAAAATTATTTTCTTTAATAACGTTCAAGCAGCATTTCAGATATGGAAAAGTCTCTCGGCTTCAACTCGTATGTTACCCAATTTCCCTGCTTTTGGATGAATCCTGCTGCTCGCAAACGCTTTTTTTAAATTGCTACTTGAGTAGCTCGCAATGATTTTGCAAGCTCTTGTTGAGTTTGTGAACAATATTCATGGAGTAATGCCTCCAATTCTTGATCTTTAAACTTTTTTGGCTGGACAGGGCGATCGTTGTCTTCCGTGCCAAAATCATCACTTCTGAACCGCAAAAACCATCTCTCGCAAGTTGAAACCGATGGATGACATTCACAATAAGCTTTAGTGAGCAATCGGTATGCTTCAGCGCATATGACGAATCCTTGCTACAAAATTTGACATTTTCGAATCAAAAAAAAAAAAAAATAAATAAAACTTCGTTGTTTACACTATAATGTTCAATAACTAAGTGAGAATAAATAACAGATGTACCCTTCCAAATGACATATTAGTTATTAAAATCAAAAATCGTGTTCAAAAAATATGCCATCTATTGTAAATTTAAGTCATACACCCTATATATGTATATTGGGTGTCTTGATAAAAGTTTTCCCGAAAAATAATATTCTCACATAAATTCTTAAGGGGTTAAGTAATAAAATATTATAATTAAATTGAGGTAGGCTTAAACAATTGAATATTATGTTGATAAATATATGTATGTGTATATTATTAAATATAATAAAACATATACTTTTTTTATCATACAACGACAAATACATTAAAAAATGTTAATTTGTGAATTGCAACATGATAATCATGGGATTTTAAAACACGATAAACGGATAAAGTATAACGATTACAATTATTTATTTAATTTAATAGTCCATATTAAAATTTATTATTCGAACAATAAAATTAAACATTCGTATGAATGTAAAATTAAATTTTAAAAGTGTATAAAATATTAAAATTGATTTGCAATAAAAAAATACTGCAAAGTGGAGAATAATAACGGAATCCATACTCAAAAACTTATTTTCAAACAAACAAATGTGATTGAAATTCGACTTAAATCTTTTAGAAGTACTTTTATTTAAACTAAGTACTTTTCAGATCTTATTTATTCATAATACATTTTTAAATTTATCAAAGGTTTATAAAACAAATTTTGTTTTATAAACTTTATTATGCATATGAGGATTAATATGTAATTAAGTGTATAACTTTGCCATATTACCAATATGTGCTTTGTAATATTCATATTAAAAAATCTATGATTGATATTTAAATGTCAAGGTGTTGATATCTCATCATTGTCTGCAAACACAAACAATTTTTGACAAATTAAATTGATGATTAAAGATTAATCATTATAAATATGTTTTTAATCTCAACGATACATAAAATTAATGATGATTAAATATCATTTAAAACTTATAAGAGATTTATTTGCATTCGTGTTAAAAGTCGACAGTAATGATATGGCCCTGACAGTCATGTAGCATGTGGATAAGAAAACGAAAAAATAAAAATATTATGAAAAAAGAAATCTAAGATTTAGTGGCAAAAGATGCCCTCTAGCATTATTATAATAAAATAATTATTATGTATTATTATAAAAAAAGTTGTTAAATTATATTATTTCAACTTTAGAACTGAAATAACAATTAACCAGAAGACACTGAGATTTTATATTAAATTGAAAATGATTTATTTAATGATTTGATCGCATGCTCTTTCTTTAATGCCAAACGTTGAAGAACGATTTGATAAGTATTTGATTTCACCAGAAATGGGAGTTTATTCTCAATTTATGAAATGCCTCAATTCTCAGATTTATCATTTTAAATTTGTGGCATTTAGTAGTTTTTATAGAATATGCACAAATGCATATATTTAAAATATAAATTTTATAATTATTTAAGAATTATTAATTTGGGAAGACATCAGCTTTTGTTAGCATTTGATATCAAATTCGAAATTTGACAACGACAATTCCAAAATATGTATTTATCAAATTAACCACAAATTAGAAAAGACACACGTTTTTTCTGTAGACTGTCATTTTGTTATTGAATCATAAAGTAAACAGGATATGATCATGTGTGGAATAGCACATCGGGCAAAAAGCATCCACGACTTTGCTGACCATTCGATCCTCGGAGAAACTTAAAATCAATTGATATTCAACCAAGTTACTGGCTTATAAGTGCATAAAGGTACGAAAAACCTGGAGGTGTTTGTTAAGATTTCCAAATTTCCGCCATGCTTCACAGTATAATTTCAGAGTACTTAGAACTAATTAGTGTAAATTTTGATCAGGATGCCGCATAATCATGACGGCAAAACTGCTCAAACTGTTTTCCTGAGGGCATTTGTTTGAGTACTAGGTGAAATCATGGACCGATATCGCCCATTTTCAATACCAAACATAACTTATCAACAGATAGTTTGATAAGCTAGCTCCTTTCGTTTGGGCCATATTAACTTTTAGAATTTAATGGGAACCATGATTACACACCCAACCCACCCGATCGTATAGCACGAAAAATCGTATAGTAGAAACGCATTCTACGGAAAATTCTAAGAAATTTTCCCCAAGAAACCATAGGTCTAAAATCAAATCCTATCTTAAGCATTTCGTCTTTTTTTACACATATTTTTTGGTTCTACGACTAATATTTCGATATGTTAAAAACGGACCATTTTATAATAAAAAATAACATATTCATGGTGTTTTGAAGTTCTACCTATAAGAATACCATAATTTTCACTAAAACGGAGTGATCGACTAAAACTATATGCATTTCCGTACTCTATGGACTCCCACAAAATAGAATTGCTAAATATTTATCCGTTCACTTTTGTATCACTGTCTAATTAATGAAATATAAAAACGCATTTTTTATTAAGTAGAGAAAAACATATTAATGGAGTTTACAATGTACAAATGAGCTGGTAAATTAAAATTATTATTATTTATTTTTTTTTGAAATTAATAGTACATTTGAGAACTTTTGGAAAGTTTCGGCTTAGGTAGAATACTAATTTTTTGCCGAGGTTTGGTTAGGTTTCGACCTGAAAAACTCGGTTTTGGTCGGACTCTATTGATTTATGATGATAAGCAGGGAAACCGGAAATATGCTCTAAAAAAAGCGTTTTAGGCGCTTTAAATATGCAGTAAAAACTTTAAAATATGCTCTTAAAATTTAAAAAATATGCTCTTAAAAAAACAAACTTTTATATAATTTTTAACCAAAAAAATATTTACTTAAATTTTCAAATAAAATTCGTTGTCTATTGGATCTGAAAACATTTTTAAACGTAGAAAATGTTCTTTCGACATCAACTGATGTTACAGGAGCAAATTTAAAAGACAATATTAAGTTTGAATTAGAACTAAAATTTGATATTTAGATGGAGCTATTATTAAAATAGTGCTTATTTTATATTAAAACAAGTAAGAGAGCTATATTATACTTCAAAATAAAAAATTTAAATATTTTTAGGTGAACAAAAATTGTTTTTCAGTTTTTTCATTTTTTGTATAAAACATTTTTTCGAATTGTTATTTTAAATTTAAAAAAAAAATTTCTATTTATTAATTTTTTTTTTGGTGAAAAGCCATCTATTTTTCAATTTTGAATTTTAAACAAAGGACGTAAAAACCTGTAACACAACAGCGAAAAATAAGTAAGACAAAATTTGTTTTTGATAAAGTCAAAATATGCTATTAAACAGTAAAATATGCTCTAAAAACGCAAAAATATGACATAAATATGATCTTAAAACAAATATATGCAAAAATATGTATTTAAGGGTAAAATATGCAAAAATATGCACTAACAAATCGATGCCAAAATTCTTAAATAGTCCTGAAACGTGTAAATATCTTATCCATGTGCTCATTAGACTCACCAGAAAAAACATGCATTTGCATATTTTGGTTTCCCTGATGATAAGCAATAAAAAGGCATCGTTTTTTGAAATTAGTTTAGAAAAAATTCTGATATTTTTTAATGTTAAGTGAAAAATATATCACATCTTAATAAAATAACAATTCATTGCAAAATCAATAAAAATATCGTGACAATAAATTTCTGGCAAAATTCATCTACTTAAATTTTTAAGGTGGAGTAATAAAGAACAATGGATTTTTTGTTTATTTTTATATTTGTTTATGCAAAATGTTTAAATATTCTTTATACATCGTTGTTGATATAAAATCAACAGAAACAAAATCATTTTTGCATAGAATATCTGTAATTTAGTTATAATATTCAAAAGATCAAAACTAAACTAAATTAAAAGGAATGATTACTAATAAGAGAATAAAGTAATGTAATAACTCCGAAAAATACCAATAAACTAATAAAAATTGGAATAAATTTTAAAATCAGAATTTCGGCATTGTTCGTTTAGTGTCTTATATTTTAAAATACATATATATCTTTAAATAATAAAATAAGAGGATTTTTTGTTAAATTAAATCCTCTTTAAATCACAATTTAATGTAAAAAAAATAACAAAGAGCATTAACACACGTATTTATACACATTGTTGCAAAATATTATTATTAAGCTTATTATATAATTTTATCCTTGATAGTCTGATTATCAGCATCACTTCTCAAAGCAGGAAATTGTTAAATATTTTTGTTGACCTGACATCATTTTTTATTATTATTATTGTTTTTATTGTTTTTTTGTTGCATTTCATTTAAATGCCTGATGAATGTTTTTCGCGGTAATGAGCAATACCACCAAAAGGATATAAATTATTATTGTTTTGCAGACACACACATATTAACAGCTGTTGTATCGCTGTATATGTTAAAGGATAATTGTTTGTAGGACAAACATACTTAAACACACACTCTCTCTCTCACCTCCTTCCTTGACTGCTTGTTTGTTGCTACAACGATGATGACGACAACAATCTCATTAATTTCTCGGTTTGGTAAGATGCGTTGTTATTTTTTGATGCTGTTGCAAGCGTATAAAGTCAGTCCAGGACTCAACATTAATTTACCTTAATTTATGTATATTTAAATGTGATAAACTCATTGAAAATTCATTCAGTTTCGTTGAGTGTGTGTGTTTTTTTTTAAATAATTCTGTATTTGTGTTTTTGGCTTTTGCAGTTTATTTACTCGCAGAATGTTAATTGTTTATAAGTGTCCCGTGAAGTCAACATATTTTCATAATTTTACAAATTAATTATTATTGGATGCGGGTAATAAATGTACAAATAACAAAACTAGAATTTACGGTGACCGATTTTTGTATAATAAAATTTATCTGATTCATGTAGTTTGGTAATCGTATAAGTAGTTTGGTAAGCGTTTAAAGTGTTTTTTCAAATAATATTGTCCTAAAACCCCGAAAATATGCTACATGTTTCACCCTCAATTTTATCAACTGTTCTTGGTTTTTGTTCTGTTGTGATCGTTGAAAATGTAACACATTATGAGGGTATGGGTAACCTTTAGTAAATGGTACAAAATATGTTGCCAAGATTTTGAGTGAGAAAAGAAAATGCCATATATAATATAATGTGCTGGGTAAGTAGTTGCCATTACCAAAATTCACACAATTTTTGCTTAGCAATAACAATTTGTTGCAAATTTCTCGATTTTTTTTTTTTGCTCATTATCAATACAAAATATTTCTGATCAGCAGATAACACAGGGCTACGAAATCGAAACAAATTTTAGTTTCGATACTCAATGTTGATGTATCGTGGTTCCAGTAGTACAAATATGGTCGAAATTTTAAATTCTATGGAGGTTTTTTAAAAAAAAAAAAATTTTAGACGTTTCTCCACATAATTAATGATTATTTAAAAAGGGTTAGTTATTAAAGTGAAAATTAAAATTTACATTTGCTATTTTCACATAAAAAATATATTTTTTGGTTAAATTTGATAAACTACTGAGCCGTTTGAAACGCAATATATAAACGGATTAAAGATTATGTAAATCTCAAATTTTCTAAGTTTATTTTAATAACATTATGTTATAATGTGCTTAGGTAGCCGTGATGTATCAAATCTATATAATGGTTAGTCAAGCCTTTTTTTGCTGTTGACCTGTGTAATCTTTGGGCATCATTTAGTATCATCATTGTCCTTCTAACCGTTCCTTCAACAGACAGACGGGCTTATCTAGATCATCTTTGAGTTTTATAAGGAACCAGAATATACATACATACAGTGGGGAGCTCAAATGAGTACATGTTTCTATTTTGTGCACTTCTTATGGAATAAAAATAAAACTAATAAAGCAAATCCAAAAATTCTTTCTGTCAATTATTTTTTGTCTAATATGCAGTGTTGCCAATTTAGCCCTTTTTGGGCTAAATTTAGCCCTTTTCAATCTTGTTTAGCCACAAAAAAATTAATATAGCCTTTAGCAATTTTTTTAGCCTTTTTTATTTTCATTTAGCCATATATATTTACTCTAATGAAAATTATATATTTACTCTAATGATCTGAAATTTTTGCTGTTGAAAATTAGTAAAATCAGTTAAAAAAAATTGTCAGGGATATTATGACAAAAATTAACTAAAAATGTTGAATGTTTTTTAAAAAATGCAATTCTTCCCTAAAGTTATTGTGGGGTGCAAAATTGAGTACATGCGAGTTATTTTAGTTTTGTCTGTTTTTTTATTTAGAACTGGATGTTTTTTGTTTTGAATTGTAATTTATTTTGTTACATATTAAACATAAAATAAATGACAGAAAAAATTTTTGGATTTGCTTTATTAGTTTTATTTTTATTCCAAAAGAAGTGCACAAAATAGAAACATGTACTCATTTGAGCTCCCCACTGTATATCATTAATTTCACCATAAAATTTACCTTGGGTCTGGAGATTTTGTTAATAAATTTGCAAAAACTGCTTCAGAAAATTGCATTATGAATGAACTCTTTTATAATCCATTCTAGTACATTATGAATGAACTCTTTTATAAACCATTTTAAAAAGTAAATTTCAATCAAACATTAATATTTGAACATGATTGCGGGCATATGACGGTGGTTATTATTGACGAAGGGCTTTCTGGACGTCCAATTTATGTCAACTTTTTCGAGCATTGCTGGCAGTGCCACTGTCACGAATAACACGAGTAATGTCACTTGTTGCTGGTTTATGAGCTAAAACCAGTGACTTCACGTGGCCCCACATGAAATAATCGAGAGGTTTCAAATCGTATGAACATTTGAAACCTCTCGAAATCGATTTATCTCCAAATTTTGATTTCAATAAATCGATGGTTGCGTTTGGTAATTTTTTAAGGTCTGTTGTGGATTGCTCTCACTTCATATATTGTTTATTAACAACCCCTTTAAGCCAAAAGTAAGCCTTATAGATGAACACAATTTTGCAATAAACTGATTTTCAAATCGTCAATCTATTCATGATAATTCGCCAGAGTATATTGCGTAAATGTAAATTCGTTTGGCAGTTAAAGTTTTCATAAGTTCTAAACAACCTTTATTAAACATTAGGTCCTAATTAAACACTGTGACTGCTTTGACACATAGGGTGAATTCCAAAACGTCTGTATGAAATGCAACCTTAAAAAGTCGAGTGATTCTTAACGCAACCGTGTAAACTTTGATAATGTTTCATATCGCAAAATGTATTAAAAAGTAAAAACAGGCATATTGAAGTTTTTTTTAAATTTTAACTACGCGTTTGCTTGCTTTGTCTTGATAAAGATATGACTGCATTGCATACAGACATTTTGGAATTCACCCATATTTGTTAAAGGTGTCCTAAAAAGACTTCAAGTAGCCGCCATTTGTGCATATCCGACTTTGCTTTCTAACATTTATTTTCTGAGTTCATTCCTGAGACGTAGTCAAGATTTCCTATTAATGATACTTCAAAATTACTTCCGTTTTATGCCACCCTTATTTCGCTCTATATTTTGGACAACAATGTTTCGAAAGAACTTATTATTTTTTTTAAAGTATAGTACCATCTGAATGGAACATAAAACAAACCAAATTATTTTTCAGATACTCTTATTTTTGCAAAGTCTATTCCACTGTATAGGCGTACAAATGTCACGTACGATGACATGGAATTGCCCATATGATTATCGAAAAACAAATACATTCTCAACGTATCACTGCTTGGAGCGGATTTTGGTCCGGAGGAATCATTGAAGAATACTTCTCCTAAAATGAGGCTGATCAAGCAGTAAATGTTACGGGTGCTCAATATCGCGACATGATCACATATATTTTTGTATATGACAACATGTGAAACAACTCAATTACTACACGAGACATTTCCTGATCGAGTACTCTCTTAAGTTGATCGGATTTGGACCCCTAGATCATGTGATTTAACACCATTGGATTTTAAATGCACCACCCGTGCATTTAAGGAAGAAATTCAACGTTTCATAAAAAAAATTCAGCCACATTTATGAAAAATGATCATGGAAAATTTCGACAAAAAAGTGCGTGTGTGACAGCAATTTTATTAAATTAATAAAAATCAAAATGGTAATTGCCAAATGACTCTAAAGCGTATCCGATAATACCGAATAAAATCAAGATCGGAGGTCCCATGGTAAATTTTTTTGTGAAGTCTTAGAATTCATGATATATTTAACAATTGATTTATTTAAAGAATGTTTTTTCCCTTAGCCAATATTCGAGGGCTTTTAAGGAAAGAAGGTGTAAACGTCACTTTAAATATATTATTTTTATTTTGCCAAATTTAAATTTCCATTATGGTTTATTAATATTTGCACAATTATTTCCATACTTTTCGGTCATATTTATTTTGTGGGAGCATGAATGGATGTGTGGTGTTAAGAGAAAATGTAATTTATTAATAAAGAACAATTTAATTGTATAATTTAAATAAGGCACTTTATGTATAAAGAATATAAATAATGATAATGAAAAAAGTGTAAGTTTTTACACTATGAAAATTAATGTATTCTGTGAAAATTTGTTAAAATAAATTTTAAGAAAAATTTAAATAGATAGAAACAAGTCTGTAAAATTATTTTCATCTATAAAAAATATTTCTTTATTTTATAGAGTGGGCGCCAAGCATTGTATTTAAATTAGTTTAGTTTAATTTAGCCATTATTTACACTTATAATAAAAATTTGTTATGTTGTTATTTTAGAATAACATTTTATGGAATATAGACACACGTAAAATATAAATTAAAATGTATGCATTTTGCCACATTACGTAACAGTCATGCAACATTTAAAATCCAAACTTAAAACGAATGAATGTGAAATTGTGTGTGAATAAAACATTCACAGAAATGCACGCATATAAAAATATGTATGTATGTATTCATTCATGCAAACCAGGGACGGAATTTTAAAATTTGTTAATTGTTAAGGTAAAATTAAAAACACTACTTCATTTAAGCACGAAAGTACTAGATTTAGTACTTAATTTTTTCAAGTACACCAAGTACTATTGCTATGGAATAAACGAAATTTACTTTTAAACCACTATAAATCGCGATTTGTTTTAACAAATTTCCCGGAGTTTTACTTTTGGTACTTTAGGATGTGAAAAAGTACTGTACAATAACTTCAATAGTACTAAATTATCCAACTCTAGTTCAAACATTAATGCATTTAATGGTTATTTTATTTGTGTAAGTCTGTCCCAATTGAAACTTATGGCACCATACACTTCACTCACTACTCACTACACACTCTAGCAAAGAAAAATATTTAATTATTTTAATTACTTCGCTTTTTAAATGGGGAAAAACAATGTGGTAATTACTGTACAAACATGCTGATAGATGACAAACAAAACTTAAATATATTTTTATTTGTTTTCATTTAGGAATTATCTCATTAAATAAGTATGTATTATACAACATAATTACTGATTTGTACGTTTTGGTTTCAACAAAATATTTCATCTAAATAAGGATCTTTCTCACAGCGTGATATGAAAATTAAAAACCAAAAGCGAAATTTTTAAATTAAGAAATGATATAAAAGTGAAATCATGTGTCACAATAAAATACAATGTTGCTGTTAATCTAATTAGCGCAACATCTCATGTTAAATTAATATTGGACTCAATTATTTTTAAGAAATTTTAAGAAATAACAGCCTCCTTTATGTTTAAAAATCAATATAGAAAATAGAACTCTTATAACGATTCAAGGTCGTTAAACGTTATTTAAAAAAAAAAAAATTTTCCCAGGCTTCAACGTTATACTTTCAAGTTTGCTATGAGCCAACATTATTACTAAAAGTTGTTTAAACAAAAGCCTCAACTTACCCCTTATGATGCATAGACAATTGTTTACAAATATAAAACATCTTACCTAAAAATAAATAAAATAAATTATTTATACAAATTTGTGGAAAACAAACAAGAAAAAATAACAAAAACTAAAGTAAGTAAATAAATAATTGTTTTGGAAAACAATAATTATTGCATTATCTTGGTTAAGAAGACATGTATGAGAAACGAGGTTAACCTTGTAAACAGCAAACACAATATGTAGTGGCAACATGCAACATGTTAGCATGTATCATGCAGCAATCACGATATCGTCTTCGTAAATAATAATAAGTAATAATAATAAACACTTATGTAAGAAATAATAACGTTATATGTTAAGTTTTAATTGTTTATTAAAATATTGTTTTAATTAGAGATCCTTATTGTTAAAAAATATATAAAAGGTTTCGGATTAGTCCAAAAATCGGCCTAATACCAGTATTCGGACATCATAGATTATGACATTTTAAAGGAGAAACATGTTTTGAATACAAAAACTTATATTTTAGTGTAAAAAAAACTGATCCCTTAAAAAAGCTTTTAAGTTCAATATGTAAAAACAAAATTAATGGAGTTGAGAATGAAAAATAAACTAGTACTTTTATAATTTATATAACAATTTCAAAAATAATTTTATTATCTCAGTCCATCTTGCAACTTCATCTTAAACAAAAAGTGTTTTTTAACTGAAACGTTTTTCAGGATGGCTTTTCGAGAGATTACATTCACAACATAAGTTTTCATGTTTAATTCGTTTATTGAAAATATTAAATTCTTTCTTCTAAAATACATATATTTTTAAGGCCTCTACTAATTTTTTCATATAATTTATTGTTAAAAAAGTATGCTTTTAGATTTTTAGATTTTTAGATTTTTTTTGTACAAATTTTTTATTTAAAAAAAAAATTAATTTTGGAGAAATTGAGAATTGTTGATTTTTGTAAAAAATTCTCGATATTTTTGTACAAAATTTTTATGTTTTTTTATTAATATATTATTTAAGCATTGAATCAAAGGAATATTCCCATTTATTTTTCATGTTCGCAAAGTTTGAGTTTTAAATTTCCCGACCTTTTTTGATTTCCGGGAAAAATTGTCAAAATATCCAGGACATTTAACCAGTGAATTCTGTGCTTAATACATTTAAGCAAACAATTCTTTGAAAAATTGTGTGAGATACATACTTTTGCACTAAAATTATAAAGTGGATAGTCAAGGATTCAAAAGGGTCACCAGGTCAAAATCTTGTGTTTTCCTGTGTTCTTTCGTAGAATTCATATACATAATTAAAGTAACCATAATATTGTTAAAAAACGTGTAAAAATTTTGAAATGGTTATGGTAAACATGTACAATAGCGTGTCCCAAAAAAAAATTTGTTGGTGCTCAAGTATTTTTGAGATTTTTTTCAGATTTTTCGGAGAAGTTTTTGCCAAAAATCGGGTTTGTCGGCCTTTTTTTTGAGTTTTCTTCATAACTTTGTCAAGACCCACGATTTTCATTAATTTTGAGGACACAGTTACAATTTTCCCTATACGATACTTACTAACTTCAAATCGATATATCTCGATTCCTAGATCTGACCCAGCGAAATGCCGAGACACGTATAACTTTTTTTATCGATCTAACTTTTCCCGGTGAACACCCGCCGATTTGAGATGTGGCACAGTGTTATTATTCTGTTGCATTACAACGTGTGTGAATTATTCATGGTTACGCTATAAACAAAAACATATTTAATTCTCGTTTATAATAGAGGGAAGCAAAACCATGATGAAAGAAAAAAAAAACAGAGACATAAATACTTGTACATCTAGATACTGCATTTTTTTGTAAATTACTTGTATTAAAAAAATAAATAAATGAAAATAAAATTCAACAAGGTCAACAACCATTAAGATGAAATGCGAAAAAACTAAAATTTCAGAAAAAATTAAACTCTACACAGAAGCTGTTGTTAATGTGTAAAAATTACATCATCAAACTTTAAAAAAAAAATAAGAAAAAAGTTGCATTTAAATTTTGCAATTGTCACCAACAATAAAAACAACAATATGAAAAAAAATCACGCCCGATATTTAGAACATCAGATGTGAGCAGCAGAAGGTGGTGGCAGAAAATATCAATGACCCTGTCAAGTATATCGGCATGATAGTTGTGATCATTGTTATTTTAACACTTAACCAATAATTAGATAATTATTCAGTTAATTTTTTGTTTTGTTTTTATAATAGATTTTTAATTTAGCAAACCCATTGCGGGTACAATCATACCAGCGATATGTATAGGTTTCTGAGCAAACTCATGAATGGTTATACGACAACGCAAAGGTCCATAAGAGATGCGAATCGCGAACTTGCGACGACAGAAGAGCAACAGGTTGAAGTATGGGAGGATCACTATAGTCGAATTCTCTCGGGTAATCTCCGTCATCTAAGAACGGAATGCGTGGAACCCTCAAGGGAACAGCTCATAGCTGGTACAAAAAGAGTCAAGGACGTTTTAATAAAATATACAATTTTGTGTATTCTTTTAATTGTTAATATAATTAACAAGATACTTCAAAGTGATTCAACAAAAAATTATAACTATTGAGTCTAGTGAAAGGCTTCTGAAAATCGAGAAAATCGGTCCATAAATGGCTGAGATATAAGAAAAAAAACTGCGACTACCTATATTCGACTTAAATATTTTTGTTCTAACCGATCTCCATAACTTTTAAACTTTAATCGATGGATAGATTTTAGGATTTTCATTATCTTACACAAAATCAAATAATTTGTGGTGTTTACTCACTTTTGAGGCTGAGTTTATGTAAGAGTACATTTTATTCCAAAAGAAGCAATATGTAGAAATAAAATTCTAAAAAAATATATTGCAAAAGTTCATTAAACGAGTACATATTGCTGCATATTATATGATAAACTGCCGATGACTTTGGGTGGCCGTCTTTACATTGCCTAATATGTATGTATTTATTACAAATATTTGGAAAAATAACGTCTAAAATATACAAAATATTTTTATCATCTTAGCGATGTTTTGTAATCAATGATTGAAGCTTCTAAAGCAAATATTGGCTACCATTAACAAATCAGCAGCTGGTGTTAATGGCAATAAATGACTAATAGTTTCTTAGTGTCAAAAATGTTGACAAGTTAACACCATCAAATGATTGAAGCAAAAAACCGAAAAACATGACAGCGCAACAATTTGGAATTGAACTTTAAATTAAAGAATAAACATTTAGAAAATTGCACAAATTACAACAGTAAACAGCTGGAAACTAATCAAATGTCAGCGGGAAAAATCAGCAGGCTGTAAAAAGTAATGAGAATTGTATATACTATTTAGTATTATTCTAACGTCCCTTATTGACAATATTAAAAACGAAACATAAACATTTTATTTATTTAAAATTCTTAAATACTGCTACAGTTAAACTCTGCCTATATTACTCGTATTTATCAAAATGTACTTGTGGCACTTAGCCAACGAAAATGTTGGCCATCTTCAAAGTTCGAGTACTTAAAATACAATATAATTTACACACTACAACAATTTGTGGTTTGTTTAAAGGTGTGTTCTGTGGTTGGCTGGCTGGTCGGATGACGATGGTGACGCTTGTAGTTGGTTTTTTGTAAAACAAAATAAAAATAATTTGCAAATGCAATTATGTAATTGCATTTAATCTTGACATTAATGCGTGAATACAAATCATGAAATGCTTGTAGTGAGAAAAAAAAATGTTTCATTTACATATTTTTTTCTCTGGGACTTGGGAGACAATATGAAATATAATCATTAATCTTTCAAAGAAATTTACTGAATTAATTAAAATGAAGAACAGTTAAGAATAAGTGGTAATAAGAACAAATATGCCAAAGTGATTATCTAAAATAACTTAATGGTTTTTTTTTTAATTACACTGGTAAACAATTGGTGACGTAACATTGCGAATTCTTGAAAGACCCATACAGTTGTTAAATTCGATTAAAAAAATTATTTAGATTATTTTTTTAAAAAATTTAATAAAGTTCAGCCTTGTAAAAGTATTCGACCTGGACATGGCAATGGCGACGTAATATACTCATAAAAGTGAAATTTATTTTAAACTTCGATATTTTGAAGAATGGAAAAAAATGCCGCAGAAGATTAATAAAAATATAGAAGCAATTGAGTTTTCTTTTTTGCATCAACTTTAACAGGAAAGAAGAAATTTAACAGCCAAAAAATACGAAAAACCACTCTACCAAAAGATTATCATAAATTTTATGACGATTTATCACACGAATAATTTATTTTTTATGTTTAATATTACAAAAATATAAGATTTTGAGTTATTTTCCTTTACAACAATGAAATAAGACTGTTTTCTGTTATGTATTTAAATAATATAAAATAATAAAACCAATTTGTAAAATAATAAAACGAGAAATTAAAATTTATTATAAGAAAATGTGCTAAGTCCAGCCAAAAAACACAAAATCATAAAAATCAAAAGAGCTAAGTCCCTAAAAATGGCTTCAGTTTCTAAAGTTATTTCAATTATTTTATTTTTTCAACTGATACTTTAAGCTAACAGATCATACATAGAAGAGAACTGTTTTTACAGATCTAAAGAATATTGAAAGCAAAAAAATGGAACGTTTTTTGTCTCTCCTGTAAAATTCAAAAAATGGGACTTGTCACGTTTGCGTACTAAGCTAACGATTTGAAACTTTTTATAAGGTTTTTTCGATTTTTTAAAATTTTGTTCGTCGGATATATGTATAGAAGTGCAGCACCACCTGGGTGGGTATTGGTAAACCATGTACATAAAAAAAACCTTTGGTAAAGCGAAGGTTAGAGAGGTTCTTATTTTTAACTATTTGGATTTTCTAATTAAATGGTTCTCCACCAAAAAAACTAACTTGTGAATATTTAGGAAAAATCGGATAATGTTTAGTGGTTGCAAATAAAAAATTTGTTTGGCAAATTTTAACGGTTGTAGCTTGTTTGGGTTAGCATGGGGACCGATTTGAAATTAGCAGATTTCGAGGAAATTTGTTTAAATTTTTCCTACAAAAAATTTTAGTCTATTTTCTAGATTCCGATTCCGATTTTGTTCAAAAGTTTCTATATAAGTCTAAAATTTCATTAAAAACGATTCATAAACAAAACTTTTATTGCATTTTAAAAATTAAAATTTCCAAAAAAAAAAAAAAAATCAGCTACCATTTTTTATTCCCATATTTTTTTAAAAAATCTTTTATAAATTTTTTAATTTTTCAAACATTTTATACATTTTTGAAGAGCAGACACAATTTCCTTCACGTTGATATATAAAACCTATAATTTTCTTTATTTTTATCATTTGTTTTAGATTGCCGTGAATCCAGCCGCTCCAAACGTGCCAAAAGAGTTAGAGCACCAGAACCGGTACATTTTGAGCCAGAACCCCATCAAGATTTGGAAAGTGATGACAGCGGTAGCCAAGAAAAGGATTTACCCGAAATACCCACCAATTTTTTAAGTCCCTCGGTCAGGGAATATTTAGAATTGGGAAAATCAATACCAGGTAACAAATACAGTTCAAGGAAAAATATATTCAAATCAAAGAAGGTTCAATGCGAACAGATTCAAGAAAACCTTATTTGTACAACTTGTTTAAAGGAAGAATAGTAAAAGATCTGAAAAAAATATTTATCTTACTAAATTAGTTTAGAACTACCTATAAACTCGTGTAAAATAACGAATAAAGAAAAACGTCATATACTAAAAGGAAAATATAAAACGCTCAAAAAACTTTATTTTCTGTGGCATTATTTAATTGACATTGCGATAAAACTTCTTCATTCAGTACTACTGTCACAATTAAATCAGATATATATCGGGAAGAGAGCTTAAAGAAAATATGAAGTAGAAAAATATGAATTTACAAATTCAACAATATTTTGCTTCGTTCAGCATCAGCAAATTACGCTAGATCCACTTCACTCAATGATCTTAATATTGAATATAATAAAAAAAATACCTAAATCTAACCAATGTCGCCGTATCGAAAATAAAGATTGGAGCTTTCGCCCATAATATATCAAAATGCGGAAACAAGCATCCAAGAGCATCTAAGTACTAGCAGAAATCTTATGTAGTCAGAGAAGAATGGACAACGCTATAGTTCAGACATTTTCTGAACAAGATTAGAGTTTTTTTTTTAAACATAGAAAGGTTTTCAAAGACAAAGATTGACAGAAAGAATTGTATTGATTTACAAATAGCCAGTTATATTCCAAAATCTTAATGTTTGTATTGTAGTAAAATATTTATTTAATTTTATTTGTAACTTTTTTGGCTCACTTATTAAGTATTTTTTATTTCTGTGGCTATATTTTATTGCATACTTTATTTAATTCATAAACCACAAAATGTAAAAAAATACAAAAGTAAAAATCTGAATATTTTAAAAATATACTGACCAACTTTTGTATTTATTTTGTTGTCATAAATAGACTTAAATAAAAGTATTTTAACATATGAAAACAAATATTGAAATATAGATAGAAAAAACACTACACACACCAATAAAAAAAAATGGAGCTTAAAAAATTACCCGAAGGCTGTTTTGAATCCATTTAACAACTCCTTTTCCACGCCACTTGCCCTGTGTGTATGTAATTGGGAATGCAATACTGGTAGGAATTTTTATGCAATCGAAATTGCTGTTAAAATTTCACAATATGATTTTAATAAATCAATAATTTAGCAATAATGAGAGCTACTATTTTAAAGCTTATTAGTATAACAATGGGTATTTTTTAAGCCCGATAGAATTTGAAATTGTAAAAACTAACACAAAAAAGTAAATTTTAATCAAACCAATTTTTTTCTTCGAAATATCAATACATGGCATTAACATTTGATAATGATTTCGAACGTCCAAATTTGGGTCACTTTTTCGAGCATGCTGACATTAGGTCACAGAGAATGTTGGCCTCCAAGGCATAAATTTTTGATCATCATAAACCAGAGAGTGGCATCACGTGGAAATAATCGAGAGAGATATAAATATAATATAAATATAAATATTTTTTATATTATTTTAGTTTTTGTTTCCAATTATAAATATTTATTTTCCAAATTATTTATTAGTTAAATAAAATATTTGTCTAATTTATTAATAATATTTACAGTTAAATTTATGAATATTTATATCTTTTAAAACCAAATAAATTATAAATAAAATCATTTTATATTAGTTTAATTAAATTATATTGATATTTTTTTAGAAAATATTAAAATTTTATATATTCAAATAAAATAAAGTTGAATAAAATTTAAATTTATTTCATTTAGATACAAACAAAATCAACTAATTTATTTAGAATATTTATTCAAACAAAATACCAAAAACTAAAATTATTCAAACAAAAAATTATTGAATAGAAATAATTCTAATAAAACTTTAGAAATATTTTTATTTCTCACAAATTTGAAACAAATAAATTTATTTTTCCAAAAATTACTGAATAGAAATAATTCTAATAAATATTACGGAATATTTTTATTTCATAATAATACTGATGTAAATTGTCTTCTGATTGCATTCTGAGTTGAAAAAGTTATTTTCGAAACGAATTAGAAATTTTTTCAGATTTAACTTGTTTTTTTCTTAGTTTGGGAATGGAAGAATTCCGGGAAATTCGGAACCCAAATTCTCTGATATCTATTATTCTATTTTTGTGAACTACTACTTAATCATTGATTATCACTAGAATATGAAAACAGATTTATGGTTTAAATTGGAGGTTTATTATTAATTTAAATTGTGAAGAACAAAATACATTAATTATTTTTAAAAACTGTTTTTAAAGTAACTAGTTGTTGTTAAAAATGATCCTCTGACATGTCATTCCTCCTAGGGCTATTTAATAACCCCGCAAGTGAAAATAGACGTTCAAAATATGGTTGAATTATTTTTGAGCATTGTTTTTGTTTTTCCATAGCAAACGAAGGATCTTTTTCATAATCACCGGAAGAAAAATCTTCGTCTGAGCTCATTTTCACACACAAAAATATTTTTCTATAAAATTGTTCAAAAATTTGTTGTTAAATATTTGACTTTATTTTCACAAATAAAATTATTCAAAGAAAATTTCTATGAATAAAAGTATTCAAAAATTTTTTGTTGAATATTTAAATATTTTTCTTTTTTTGGAGAAGTAAAATTATTCAAAGAATATTGCTTTGAATAAAATCTATCAACAAATTTTCGAATAAGTGAAATAATATTTTATTCATAACTAGTTGAATAAACTAAATTAATATTTAATTTTTACTATAAAAATAAAATTTGAAAATAATTTCATGTTTTCATATTGATTAGAATATTTTAAAATCTATTTATTACATAATAAACAAAATACAACTTATTGTTACTAAAATACAAATACTATTAGTATAATTTTATAAATGTTTATTCAAAACTTTTAAGTATAATTTATTTAATATCGTATTCTATTGAAATCGAATAATATTTTATGCTCTATATTCGAAATAGATATATGTTAATTAGTATCCTATATTGAAAAATATAGAATGATATCAATATAAATTAATTTTTTCAAATATAACTAAAATTCAAAAATAATTAAGTTTTTGAAAATATTTCGAATAAAAATATTCACAATTTACAGCTATGATTACACTCTCATCTTTCAAAATAGGCTTTTTAATGAAATATGAAATATCGGAAATAAATTAAACATTGTTTTTCAATATAAAAAGTGACCTTAAGCTCAATAAATTAGAATTATTAAATATAATAAAAGGTCGAAAAAATAGAATACAAATTTAGAAATATGAAAAATTTAAACAGTACCGAATTTTTGGATAACACTATACAACAAAATCAATTTTTTTCCAAAATTATAAGGTCCGACCAATAAATTTTGATAGAGGAGACAAACAAAAAAGACACGTGTATCGGCGTTTTGAAAGTTTACATCTGAATTTCATTTGAGGGGGGGGGTTAAAGTTTCCCAACTCTGGCACATTCTTATTGTTAATCGTCATAAGAAACCATGTGATCCTTACATTTTAGGTATAAAATGTGTTCAGCAAATTTATATTAAATGTTACGGAGAATATTTTTGGAGAATATGTTAACACTCTAAATCCTCAAGGCATGGGTCTTTTTTGTCCTTTTTGAAAAAAATGAGCAAAAAACACCATTACAACAGGGATTTAAGGGGTTAAAATGTTCCGCAAAAATATTATCCGTGAAATTTTACTATAAGTCCCTGAATACACCAAAACGGAAAATTCAACCAGAAAGCCAGAAATAAGACATAACAAAAGAGAGCCGAGGGTTAATTTCGCATTTATTAAGAATTACTAATATTCAAGTACCTGTCAGGTATTACTCTATTATAGTGAAAGATCGGATATATAGTGCAACTATTTAACGCACCTACAGTTCATAGCCTTTTTTTTCGTTGAATTTGAAATTCCTATTTTTCAAGGCTTTTTAGCTTTACTGCTAAAATACCGATACAGAAATAATCGAAAACACCCTTACCGTTATTCTATAAATAATTCTAAATTATTATTTATGTCGGCAATTACCGTTATCATTAAAATACCGTTGCCGAAATAGTTCAAATAAGCATTACCTAATACATTTATACTGTTTCGCATCGTTAGCCAACGTTACTATTTTTGGTATACGTATTTTGAAACGGAAGTTCCCAACAATATCAGATTTGCATGAATGAAATTAACAAAATACATAATTTCAAACCAGCTAAACTCTTAATTGTCAATATAGAATAAATGAAGGCTTTAGGGATATTATTTAGGATTTAATATTTATATTTATTTTGTTTCAGTATCTTTCATATAATAAACCATAACCGATATTTTCTCTAGAAATCCTAAGAAACGTCAACGTGTTTTTAAAGGTCACATTTTCCAACGGGCAGTGCAGCAGTTTTGTGTGTGCAATTGTGGTCTCTGTTGCATTTGTTAGTGTTTATGTCAACAACATTTAAAAAACTGTTGTCTTCTGGTTGCAAAATTTGTTGGGGTTCCATATATTTTTTATTTTAGTTTTCCATAGCTGGTGTTTCTGAAACAAATCTTTTTTTCGCTTGCAATTCGTATGGTTCATTGCAATAGCAATAGCAAGCGCAAATCAATTCTTTTTAATTTGTAGATTTTCCAGTAAATAAATGCATTTTTCATTTACTCCTGCTGCTGCCTCCAACAAGAAAAAAAAAACTATAATAAAAAAAAATCCAGAAATTTTGGCTAAAATATTTTTTACGAGCAAATTTGAAGTGCATTCACTCGTAAATTCATTTATTAATAGACTTTATGCCACGACAACAGGCGGCAGGCAGCAACAGCAGCATGAGGCATGTATGGGATGTTGTTTATGCGGTGTGTGTATGAGAGTTGGAGCATGGTTGTGTCCAATGTATGATTTGATTGTTTCTTTGTTCCTGGAAGTTTCAATTTCGTTTTTAGTTCTTCTTCAATTTTGTTTATTATTGTTGTTGTGGTGTATGTGGTGCTGTTTGAGGTATATTTTTGAGAAACTCAGTTCACTTTTTCAGTGTTTTTTTCACTGGGGTTACGTGAATCCGCACACAATACAAATGCATTTGACACTTTAATGCATACAACCAACACACTAACAAATTGAGGTTTATTAGTATGTACGATTGCAACTCTTTGGGATTGTGCTGAATTTTTTATCTGAATTTTTACCAGCCAACAAAACCAATTATGCCAACATGGTGGGGGTTTGGGTATCGTATTTTTCAATGACAGTATTTACTGAAAAAACATATTTTGAATTTAAAATTGTTCTTCTTTTTTTTATATTTATGGTTTATTATTATTTTGTTTCATAAAAATATTGATTTTTTTATATTTCATTTCCTTTAGGACGTCCTGGTGTTGATTATCCCATACTCTCAGCCATTCCATATACAAATTTTTATTGTGATGAACAACCATATCCAGGATTTTTTGCTGATATGGAGACCAGATGCCAGGGTAAGTAATCGAAAGGAAATGTAATGCATAACGATAATATATTAAGGGCTTTATAATAATTTAAAAGGTAATTTAATTATTTTTTTAAAAAATGTGAATAAATTGAAAAATATTTATATATCGTCACATAAAATGCAAAAGAGCCTATCAACACTTTTTGAAATTTTACAGGAGAAACAAAAAACATAATAAAATTTAAAGTGTTGTGGTATAATTATGATGTTCGTTCTTCAATAAAGTCGTTATTTTTAAAAATAGAAAGCTAACAATTTGTGAAGACGTGAGCCTTGATATACCAATATCTATTAAAAACTCAATTTAAATTTTCTTGTGTTACGCCATTTTGCATTTCAGGTGACGATATATAGAATTATGTTTTATACTGCAATAGTAAACCAAGTTTAGTTGTCTAAATTAAAATTAGGTTTTATTTAAACGACAAAACTGATTAGGAGGGTGGCTCTTATTACTGGACTTTTCCGATTTTCGATGCCCCCAAAGGTCTAAAATTGTTCTCCGTCATCTTAAATACCAAATGCTGAACATTTTTAGCAAAAACGTTAAGAGCAACAGTTATCAAATGGGACTCCCATTGGTGTCCAAATAAACTTTTCAGCGGGCCGTGAAGAATTCAGAAAAACATTAAGCTTAAACACTGTTTTCTAAATTATTTTCCAATTTGAATTTGACAAACAATTTACTTCAAAATCCTTTTAATATGTCTGTTGATGAAATACCTGATATATTCCAAGATGAAATACATAATTGAAACAAAATGTAATTAGTCTGATAAATCTGATTTTGAATTAGTTAGAATTGAAAACTTTGGTAGATAAATTACAAAGTTTTGAACCTATTAATATCCATTTCATTTTCTCAAACTGAGAAAATCCAAAATTATATTAAAAAAACACAGAACTTGAATTTGAGTAATCCAAATTAATATTGGAAAAATACAAATTGAATATGAGAAATTAAAACGAATACTAAGAAAATATAAATTGTAATTAAATAAAACCAATGTTATATTAAAAAAAAAATTAAGAAATCAAAATTAATATTCAGACAATAAACATTGAGGTTGAGAAAACCTAAATTAATATTGAGAAATAATAAATTTATATTAGGTTTAAACAAACTTAAATTCATACTTGTAGCTAGGGTTCCTACGCGGGAAAAATTTCACGGGAAAATTTTTTTTTAAATTTTCGTTATACGTTTTCTTCTGAACGTTATAATATTCAGATTCTTTGTGATGGCCAAAATTGTTGCTAATTTCAATTTAGTATTAAAAAAGACAATTTATTCGAAAAAAAATTGACTGCTTTTTGGTTTAATTTAGTATTAAAAAATTCCCGGGAATTCCCGGGATTGAAAAGATTTTTTAATCTATATATATAAAAATTAAATGCTCCATGTATGTAATGTCATCACGTGAGAACGGCTGGAGCGATTTGGCTGATCTTTTTTTATTCGATTCGAAATTTTCAGGAAATGGTTTGTAAAAAAAAAACTCGGAAATTTCTTTTTTTTGTGAGTCCAGTCAACTGTAATAAAAAAGCTCCCTAAAGTATGCAGTACAAATTTAGATATTTTATTTGCAAATAAATAAGAACAGGCTGATGTGCGTGGGTTGGAGAAACTTGAAGAACTAACATTAGTAAATGCTACCGGGCGATCAACTAATTTCCAATAAAAACTAATTTTTTTATGATTTTAATGATGAGTTTAACTAAACCTGCCCTTTAAACCTTCATTTACTAAAAGCCTTTAATTTAAAGTCTCAAATATTTATTAATTTTTCTTTCTAACTACTCCCTGTTCTAGGTTGGCACTATTGCGACATCGATGGACGCCAGGCCTCGTTTCTTTGCCCCAATGGCACACAATTTTCTCAGGCTGTTTTTGTTTGTGACTGGTGGTTTAATGTACGCTGTGATCTGTCTCCGCGTCTCTATGCCATCAATGCGCGTTTGTATCAACGTCCAAAAGTGAATCCCACCCGACCACATCGTATTATAACAAAAGAATTAGTGGAAGATATTTTTAATTGAAATAAATTAAATTCTGCGTAAACACAATTTGAGCGAAGTGTTATATGGGCGCTAATCGGCGTTAAAGTGAGACATAAACAATAATGGATAAAACAAATTCAAATATAACAAATATATTAAATTAAACTGGAACGTATTATAAGAAATATATTTCACATTTACTGTTTTTTTGCGCACATCTAATAAAATTTAAATGCTATAAATAAATATATTGGGGGTAAAACTTAAAAATGCTTTAGCTTTTATTTTGGCCATTGTTAAAAATTTTAAAAATTTTTTGGATTCCGCGCAAAATGAACTGTTCATCTTTTGAGGCCAAGAACGCATCAAGCCAATTTCAGATACTCTGTTCTTAAGTAAAGTGTATCCCAGAGAGAGCGTTCTGCATCGATCGAAACAAATAGTAGTCGGAAGGGACAAGAGCTGGACTATAAGCCGGGCGAGACAAAACTTTCCCACCACTTCATACTTTTTAACAGGTATTGCAATATGTGGCCGAGTGTTGTCATGATGGATATGCTCGCTTCAAGGGAATCAGTTGCGTTATTCGGTACAGGTTCCCTGGCCAGATTTTAGCAGCTCATAATAGATAAGACCCTTTTGGTCTCACCAAATACAGAGTGCCATGAATATTTGGCTTTGGTGTCGATTCGGCTGGGCTTTACATACGATCTTACGCTACGCAAGTAATGATGAGGAGCAAAAATTATTTTTTTTTATTGCGTTCAAGCAGCATTTCGGACATGTAAAATTGCCTTTCAAGGCTCCTCGGTTTAAATTCGCATGGCTCCCAAAATCCAGCGACACTTCTTTTTCAATTTAAAGAAATAATGCAAAACTTGGCATAAAATTCGACCAAAAGCAAACTTTGTTGTTTACACTATAATGTAAGATACGCAATTTGTTGTCAATCCCACATTTTGAAGTTATACTCCCAATATATAGTTAATTGTTAAAATTACTACCTAAATAATTGTCCTTCTATTCCAATATAAACGTTAGCGTCTTTACTTTGTCTCTGACACTGCGTATAACCGTTCACTTTAATTGTGTTTATGCAATAAATAAAGCGAGAAAATGTAAATAATTAAAATACATACATAATACAATTATAATAAAATATTTAAGATAATAAAAAGCCCCCAGTTAAGAATTTTACATCACTGCTGACTTTTGCATTTCCACCTTCTGACTTATGATCAAATTTGATGAAATCATTACAAAATTTCAGAAATTTAATTTCAAAATTTTTATTAACAAAGTCAGTAGAGATGTGCAATTTCTATTTGGGTTTATTTAAGTTGTTCTTTAAGAAGTGCTAAATGTATTAAACATTTTAAGAAATTTATTTAAAAAATATTCAGTTGGTTCTTTTTTTCTTTTAAATATAATAAAATTAAATTAATTTAAGTGCAATATTTGTGTAAATTAATAAATGTATATTAATCAATAATCTTTAAAGTTTAACACTTTGTTTACAATATTGACACGAATATGTCATATCTTGCATTCAATAATAAAACCATTATTTGTCTGGACTATTAGTTACTATACAAATATCGTAGCAGTTTTTCCAATTTCTAAAATAATTTAAAAATCTGGATTTTGTAAGAAATTTATGTCTAACTTAATTAGATGGTGCTACACCAATTTCATTGAATTACAATGATATATTACATCACTAAATCGCTAAATAATTAAAAATAAAACTATAGAATATTTCTCATACTAATCTACTAAAAATCTTTGGTAATTTCGATTTATATTTGCATATTTGATTTAAGATAATAATAAAAATCATACTTTGACATTCAAAGTAAAAACAATTTTGCTGTAAATACATTTTATTAAATATATATATTTTCTTTTAATAAACTGTATTCAATTTTTATAAAGTGTAGTATTTTATTCATAATACACATTAAAGAATAATTTGTGTTCCATTATTTAGAATTTTAGTAATTTCTTTTTTATATGTGTGTATGTATATAATAAAAATAAATACAAACATAAAATGAGTTTTCTTTAGGTTAAGAAAGCATGTATTGAATAAGGTAAGTAGTCGGATAAGCCCGACCATATGATCTTCTATATCTGATACAACTATGTACATTTATTAATTAAGTAAATTAGGATGGCCCTTATTTTGTACATTTTGGATTTTCTAAAGGTCTATGATTGTTTTCCGTCATCTAAAAATCAATTGCTGATGCAGAATCAAAGTATTTTGGATATAAATCTTCCATTTCTAACTGGCTGATCCGATTGGCATGAAATTACACATAAGCATAGCAAAGGAGTGAAGACAGAGCCCAAAGATCCCTAAAGAGTGGTGCTTTGGGGTCTCAAAGTAGGGCAATTCGGACATACAAAACTCTTATATGCTTGTGAATTTTTTGAGTTTCTAAAATCAAAGGTTTTATTCATAAATCCCTTGATTAAAACTATAAAAAGCATAATGACGTTTGAAAATTTAAATTTAACCTTTCCCTGCCATAGTGTTTTCCTAATATCGGGCACAATATATGACCGATTTCATTAAAATGTGTTCTGTTATTTAAACAATAAATAAGGAAATCGTATGAAAATTGTTTTCACAGCAATATCTTATGCGAGTCCAAAAATAATTGGTTTAGAATTTGAAAATTGAGAAAATGTTGAATTTATGTATTTTTTGGCTAAAAAACTGCTACATATGCATCCTAGATAAAACGTTTAATCTTGTATTTAAATTTGTTTGAAACGTATTAACATTTAATAAAATTAAAAACGCTTAAAATACGCTTATGGAGATTTCCCTTGGTCCTTACGAATTTAACCTATTTTTTTTAATCAAAATTTTGAATTTAGACTAAATGTTCTAAAATCACGAAGCTGGGATTCCAAAATGTGCAAAAATTTCAGATACTATGATGTATTCCGAATTGGGAATTGTTTTTCCTAAATCGTATAGTTGATTCCACCTTTAGATTTGGTATTAGAAGGTGTACCGGACATAAATAATGTCTATGCGATATGTTAACGAACTAACCTTTTATTGAATATTTCATAGTATGTGTTCTCCAATTTCACAAGTTTTGTCTATATATGCTGAATTTTTTAAATATTGGAGACAATAGTACTCCGAATTCCAC
The DNA here is from genome assembly GCF_958450345.1 of Calliphora vicina. NCBI lineage: Eukaryota > Metazoa > Arthropoda > Insecta > Diptera > Calliphoridae > Calliphora > Calliphora vicina. The sequence goes on from NC_088780.1 coordinate 120,622,961, forward strand.
TAAAATATAGTACTTTCTTAAAGATATTATTACAAAGATTATTTCAACGTACAAATACATATAGTATTATATTCGGCTGTTCCGAATCTTGTAAAGGGGTTATATGTGGGGTAGGGTCAATTATAGACCGATTCTCACAAAAGTTGGTAGAAAGATTTGGGTTCATAAAAACTTGTTAGGTCCAATTTCATCACGATACTAATTATTATAAGACAATTATCAATGTTCAAGTAATTTTTTGAGAGGGACCTTGTATGGGGACTAGGGACAAATGTTACACGATTTTCGTCATACTTTATTTATCAGGATTGTCGCATAATCAACATATTTATAACTGCTCCGGGGGGATTTTGTATGGGTGCTATCATGGACCGATATCAATACCATGCAAACCTTATCAACAGCCAGCTAGCTATGTTGGTTTTGGCCCTATCGACGGATAGGACATAGCTAGATTGTCTTAGAATTGTATACATACAGTGCACTCGCGATAACGTGAACAACGTCTAACGTGAACACCGCCTAATGCGAACAAGCTTTTGTATACGTTCACTACTTTGTAACGTGAACAAACTCAGAAAGCACTATAACGAGAACTTTTTTTTTCACTGCATATGTTTTCTAAGCATGTAGACAATATGTACTGAAATACATACACTAAATTCGATTTTTAAAGTTTTGGTAATCCCATTATATAAAAAATGTGTGTGTATCCTCTAAATTGCTTTTTTTTTTGTATGACAACGAATGAGTAATTTTATTTGCTAATTTTATTTCAATGGATATTTTCTCGAATACCGATATCTGACTTTGTTGGTGAACAACTTTAATTATAATCTTTAGTAATTTTATTTCGTACATTATTTGGTGCCGAAACCCGGGACTGGTGAATAATTGATTGTAAATTGGAGTAACGACTTGGAATCGCATTGCCTTGGAACTGTTCGCTTGAAGTTTGAACTTGGCTCTGGAACTTTTTGATACAATTGCTTGTGGTCTTAGAAGATATTTTGAGAAGTGGAACTTGCTGCAACAAATTAATTAAATAAGGTTTGGAACTCTGCGTTACTGTTACCGAAATCAGTGGTTATTTGTGGTTCCTGGAAAACTGTATGTATTCATGAAATTTTATGTTATAAAATACGTGTAGAATTGCAAAGGTGTTTTGAACAAAATGGCTGATATTCACCATCTTGTTGAGGATCAAAAAGATTTATTTTCGAACTTACAGCGTACTGCTAGGTTATATAATTCGAGACAGAATAAAACTCATGGTTTAGCACAATCTGTTTTAGATGAAATAGAATCGAACTTTTTGCAATTTAAAGACGGGAATACACAATTATGCGCCGTAGTCCGTGATAATACTATTAATACAGAAAATATTCCGTACTTCAAAGATGATGTTTATTATAAATTTCAAGACGAATTTTTTACCCTTAAAAGCCAATTGCTTGATTTCATGGAATCTTCTGGTTCTCATTCTCGTTCTCCTGGAATTCAGTCCAGTACGTTTGCTGGTCCCTCTCATTCTAGAAATGAAACATTTGCTCTTCAGGCTCGTTTACCGAAAATTGATTTACCAGTTTTTAGTGGTGATTATCTAACTTGGATGTCTTATCAGGACATGTTCGTTTCGTTAGTGCATAATAATTCTGGCCTAACTGATGTTCAAAAATTTTGTTTTTTAAAAAATTCTTGTAAAGGAACTCCTTTGGACATCGTGAACGAATATCCAGCAACGGATTCAAGCTACAATTTAGCATGGACCGCTCTACAGAATAGATATCACAATAAAAGAAAAATAGTTGATACTATTTTTAAAAAATTATTTTCAATATCTGCTTCGGATGGCTCTTCGAAAAGTATTCAGACGATTTTAGATACAACCCGAACTAGTATTGCCCTACTGCGTACTTTAGAAGTAAACACCGAAGGCGAACATGCTATGCTTATTTATATGACTGTTAATAAGCTAGATATTCAGACACGTAAGGAATGGGAGCAATCGCTTAATGCCTCAACTCAAATCCCTCCAATTGAAGATTTGTTTAAATTTTTGGAAGCAACCTTTCGAACATTAGAAACTATTTCTGATCAGACTGAATCAAATCCTAATGCATCTTTTTCGAAACCCAAAAATCCACAACAACAAAATAAAGGTAAAAACAATTTTCGACGTTATGTAAATGCTGTTTCTACAAATACCGACTCCAACTGCCCCTGCTGCAATAAGCGTCACCTTTTGTTTAAATGTTTTAAGTTTGCTGCTTTAGCTTCTACTGAAAAAAGAGATTTTTTGAATTCAAAGCGAATATGTCGGAATTGCTTAGCCCCAGGCCACTTTAGTAACAAATGCCACGTAGACTCTCGTTGTCAAGTCTGTCAACAAAACCACCATACCACTGTTCATAATGAGTATTTCATAAACCGTGCTTCTGAAACTCCACCTTCTGAACCTGCTACACCTTCTCATACACCCTCGTCTTCTCAAGTGATTGAAAACGTTACCGCTCATGTCGTTGACAATAGTGAAACATTTAGTAGGAGAAAAAGGCCCCAAGTTCTTCTAGCTACGATGCGTGTAGTACTGAAAACCGCTCAAGGTGATTTTGTTTTGCGTGCTCTTCTTGATCAATGTGCTCAGGCTACATTTATCACTAAAAAGGCTGCTGATGCCTTAAACTTATCTTACAAAAGAAACTTTGTTGAAATCTGCGGAGTTGGTGGAAGTCAACCCACGATTTCAAAGAATTATGTTAATTTTTCTATTTTCTCAAGAATTGAAACCAATTTTAAAATCGATTGTGAGGCTTTGGTTTTATCGAAAATAACGGCATATCAACCTATGGCTATAAACGAAAAATTATTACCTGATTTGAAGAAATTTTCTTTAGCTGATCCTTCTTTTTCGAAACCTGGTGAAGTTGACCTTTTACTCGGAGGTGATGTATACGGAGATATCGTATTACCTCAGCAACATAAATTTAACGATGGTTTGTTCTTGCAATTTACACATTTTGGGTGGATAGTTTCTGGCCCTTCCCCTGATAACTCATATCAGCACACTATCACAGTAAATGTTTGTTCACTAGATAAACAATTGCAGTCCTTTTGGGAACAGGAAGAATTGTTGGAGAAAAAGGTTTTAACGGAAGAAGAAATCCTCTGTGAACAACATTTCAAAAATACTACGTCCCGTAATTCTTCTGGACGTTATACCGTATCACTACCATTTAAATCACTGCTTAAGGGCCTCCCACTTCCAGTCTTTGCACATACAGACTATGCAGCACTTTCTCGTTTGAAGAATGTTGAAACGAAATGTAAATTAAATAAGAACTTTGGAAAACTTTATACAGAGTTTATGGAAGAGTACGAACGTCTTGGACATATGGAAAAAGTCGGAATTTATCCACGTGATTTGAATAGAAATGGGTTCTTTTTGCCTCATCATGGTGTGTTAAGAGAAAGTAGTTCTACTACTAAATTAAGGGTTGTTTTCGATGGTAGCTGTAAGAGGTCTGCTCAATCTTCGTTGAATGAGGAACTAGTAGCTGGTCCTGCATTACAAAATGATTTACCAACAATTATAAATCGGTGGAGACGATTTAAAATTGGATTTCGGGCAGATTTGGAAAAAATGTTTCGACAAATACTTGTGGTACAGGAACAACAAAGGTTTCAACAAATTTTGTGGAGAAATAGTGGCTCTGAAGAGATATCAATTCACAAGCTCTCAACGGTTACTTATGGTACAACACCCGCTCCATTTCTTTCGATAAGGGTTTTACAACAATTAGCGTTGGATGAAAAGGAAAAATACCCATTGGCCTGTAGCGTGCTCAATTCAGATACTTATGTCGATGACGTAATTTCTGGAGCTGATAGTCTATCAGAAGCTTACCATTTGCATACTCAATTATGCAGTCTGCTTAATGAAGGCAAGTTTAATTTGCGCAAATGGACAACAAACTCAAAAGAATTGCTAGAATTGATTCCTGTGGACTACAGAGAAAAATCAGATATATTTGAACTAAATCAACCTAATACGGTGAAAGCTCTTGGACTTGAATGGAACACGGTAGACGACTGCTTTTCATTTAAAATTAATTTCAAAAATACATCGGTAGTTACGAAAAGAAGTTTGCTCTCAGATGCAGCAAAACTTTATGATCCTCTAGGCTGGCTTGCCCCTACTACAATTCTTGCAAAAATTGAATTTCAAAATTTGTGGTTGCTTGGCATTGAATGGAATGATCGCTTGCCTGAAGCTTTGGAGAAAAAATGGTTAATATATCGTAAAAACTTAAAATTTCTTGAACAAATTAAAATTCCTCGTTGGATCGGAACATATAGAGGGGCTACGGTTGAAATTCACGGCTTTTCCGATTCATCTAAGTTGGCATACGCGGCTGCTGTTTATGCTAAGACAATTTCTGATTTTGGTACAAAAGTGTATTTAATCCAAGCGAAAACTAAAGTGGGTCCTATAAAGCGATTAACTATACCTCGAATGGAATTATGTGGTGCAACTTTATTGGCTAAATTAGTAGATCGAATAACCTCTTCGCTTGATCAAGAAATTTCAAATGTTTTTTATTGGACTGATAGCACAACAGTACTTTCTTGGATTCGCGGTCAATCGTCTAGGTGGCCCGTATATGTTGGAAACAGAGTTGCAGAAATCCAACGCAGATCTCATACTTCTCAATGGCGATACATATCTACACGTGAAAATCCTGCTGACTGCGCTTCCCGTGGCATATCGTCGAATGAATTGGTTGAACATGAACTATGGTGGCATGGCCCTAAATGGCTAACTGAACCTTCAGAAAATTGGCCAAAACAACCTAAACTAAATCTGAATGAAACCGATGATATTTCTACTGACCCAACTTTAAATATGCACTCGATTGTAGCAGACGTAAAACAATATCCAGAATTATTAACAAGATTTTCTTCCCTTTGCAAATTAATACGCGTTACTGCATACATTTTTCGTTTTAAAAACAATACTCAAAACAATAAAAAATCACAAATTAATGGTAACGGTAAGATGACAGGGTTTCTCTCAACCGAAGAGCTAAAATTTGCTCGTTTAAGACTTGTTAAACTTTCGCAAGAAGTGGATTTTCCACAAGAAATTTCTGAACTTCAAAAGAAAGGTCAAATTATAAAAAACAGCGCTTTAGCACAACTGTGCCCATTTTTTGATTCTTCTCAAATACTTAGAGTTGGTGGTAGAATTCAAAACTCTGACCTTGATTATTGTTCCAAACACCCAATTTTACTTAAGAAGCAAAATCCTTTGACTAATCTCTTATTTCTAGATGCCCACATCAAAACGTTGCATGGCGGTTTGATCCAAATGCAAGCTTATGTCGTACGAGAATATTGGATAATATCAAGTAGAAGTGTAGCTAAACGCATCTTGAGAAAATGTATAACATGTTTCAAATATAACTCAAAAGCAGCACAGCAGATGATGGGAAACCTACCTAGTGTTCGTCTTAAGCCTGCGCGCCCGTTTAAGCACAGTGGTGTCGATTATGCGGGCCCGATAGTTATAAAACAATCTACTGCAAGAAACTCGGTAACTACAAAGGGCTACATTTGTTTGTTCATATGCATGGCTACAAAAGCGCTACATTTGGAAGCAGTTACTAACTTGTCAACCGATGCATTTTTGGCAGCTTTTAGGCGTTTCGTGTCCCGTCGTGGTCCTTGTACTGACATGTATTCAGACTGTGGCACAAACTTTGTTGGAGCTAATAAGGAGCTACAAATTCTTTACAATCGCAGCAAATCATCGATCCCAGATGAAATAAGCGACCGTCTTGCCAAAAATGGTACAAAATGGCATTTTATACCTCCAGCCTCTCCAAACTTTGGTGGTCTTTGGGAGGCCGGCGTGAAGTCTACGAAACACCATTTAAAGAGAGTGATGCAAAATCGTATTTTAACATTTGAGGAGCTTACCACGCTTTTAGCTCAGATTGAGAGCTGTTTAAATTCCAGACCCTTGTGCCCTCTAAACTCAGAACCATCTGACTGTAATGCGCTCACTCCAGCTCATTTCCTGATTGGAGAACCTACTCTTTGCGTACCTGAAGAAGATTTATTGGATGTCAACATTGACCGATTAAATAGATGGAAAACCGTTGAAAAGCTGAAGCAGAATTTTTGGCGACGTTGGTCTAACGAATGGTTGTGTCGACTTCAAGCTAGGCCCAAGTGGCTCAAAATAACACAAAACCCTAAAATTGGTGATTTAGTGGTCGTATTTGATGAAAGAGGTGCTCCTGGAGAATGGCCGCTTGCTCGTATCCAAGACATCCATCCCGGCAAGGACGGTTGTGTAAGGGTGGTGACTCTATTTTCAAACAGAAAAATGTTTAAACGGCCAATTTCTAAAATTGCCCTTTTGCCCTCAAATGATTGTTTTGATGCCTTAGAGAACGGTTACAATCCTAAAAATATTGCTGATGATGATTCTTCCTCGGTTTAAGCACTGTCGTCCTTAGTGGGGGAGAATGTTGGTGAACAACTTTAATTATAATCTTTAGTAATTTTATTTCGTACAGACTTCGAAATCGATTATTTAGAAGATGGTTATTTTGTGATTTCCTGGCTGCTTGTTATACATACATTTTAACAATATTTCCTTGTTTTCGTAGTAAAAATCTCTCACGCTTATTGAAATAAGTTGTAAAAACTAACAAATAACCGGGAAGATCCTGGGGCCGCATTACCGCATTCGTGATCGAATAAACTATCGTATCGAGAAATAATTTTGATATCGTAATTATAACAAAATGTACTAAATTTCATGCTCTCGATATCGAGCATAATAATGCCATAATTTCAAATAAGAAAATTACAATCGAATTTACTCGATATCAAATGCGGTAATTCGGACCCTGTTTGTACTAATATTACCGGCATTTCGTTTAAAACTGTATTTGCAACTATTTTTTTTGTAAATACAAAAAAAAAAACAATAAAATTGGCTCCATTTTATCTTTGTTATGTAAGATCACTCATATTTATCTTCAAAAAAAGATTTTTTAGGAGTAGTTTCTTTTGTGATCATTCAAACCCAATGTTTTGCGTGTAAACGAATAAAAATAAAATAATATGCTATGGAAAATTCCGTTAATGTTTAAAATTGAGTTATTTTTAAGATATTTTCAATTAAGCAGATTTTAAATTTCAATTAACTATGTTAATAAACATAAGTAAAAGTATAGAAATAAAATAAAACATCAAATTATGTATTTAAAAAATACAATATCAATCGTCTATTAAATGATTTAAAATTTAAATCATTTTTGTATTTTAATTTAAATTTGAAATTAAATTTGTTTTATATTTTAGTTACGTATTTACTTTAAACACACGTTTGTTTATAAAACAAAAATACATAAATAATATTTTTTTAAACACCCTTAACGTATGCAACAATATTTTATTTTAAAATTTAATTAAATTTATAGTGAGTATTTAGGCTTAAACTAAATAATATCTCAATTGTCTGAATAATAAAAACAAGAAATAAATATAGTGTGTGTTTGGCACAATTATAATTAAAATTCAATTCCAACTTTACGATAGATACTCTTCTCAACGTCGTCAACATATTATTGTTGTCGGTATTTATTTTGTCCGTATATAATTTTTGTTAAAATCATTGTAGGTAGTCGTTCGTGCCTAGAAGAAATATGTAAACGTGTGTCTACATCTGCTAGTGTTGGTGCCACAAATGTAACCAACAATACTGTGTTGTTGATGAAATAATTTGTTTGATTCGCATTTGGTATGAGGCTCAATGGTCTAGGGGTATGATTCTCGCTTTGGGTGCGAGAGGTCCCGGGTTCAAATCCCGGTTGAGCCCAGTCGATTTTTTGTTTATTTTTATTAATAATATTTTTTATAAAGTAATTAATTAAATGCTTTTATCCATATCATTACGGTTGTATTTGATTGTATGTTATACAATTTGTAAAGATTGGCTATCGATTGGAAACGGTAAAACGGTAGCGGTGACGCTAATTTGAATAATTTTGGTTTAAATGATTAATATAGTTTATTAAATTTTTGAATAAGCTGAAATATTACATTTTAAATTCCGACTGAATTATTTGTATTTTCATAATTAAAACTTATTTAGAGAATAGCGCTAAAGGTATTTATAGGTAACAATATTTTCCAATTTATCGGTAACGGTAATTCCAGTTATTTAAGTAACCGTAGCTTAGTGGCAAGGGTAGTTTAACTGAAAGGATATTTTGGGGGTAACAGTATTCCGAAAAAATTGCAACAGTACAACATAAATACCGAAGTTCGCACTTCTTTGTGCTACTATTTGAGTTTGATGGTATTATTTTTCTTAGTTTTTAAAAAAAAACTAAATTTGTTTTAATTTAAAAACATGGGGACATTTTTTTAGTGTAAATACATGGAATTTTAAGGGTGCTGAAAAACACTGAAATCAAAAAAATTTAAAATTTTCAAAGAGCCATACAATTTGTTTGGATGTTCCATCTATCTTAGATATAGGGTTTTGAATATAGACTTTCGTTATAAATTCCGGAAAAGAAAGCTGTTTATTTCGCTAATTAATAAGGAATATTAAATTCTTTCTTCTACAATATACATATTTTAAAGGCACTACTAATTCTGTATACATATTATGAAAATGATGAAAAAAAATTCCCCGAATTTTTTCCCTTTTCTTATTTTTAACATTAAATTTGAATAAGAACAAGTAAGAGAGCTATATTCGGCTGTGCCAAATCTTCACCAAATTATACTTCAAAATAAAAATTTTAAATAATTTATAAATTTAAGTAAACAAAAATTTTTTCCAAAGTTTTTTTTTCGATTTTGACCCATTGCAGGTGCAACTTATTATGGTCTTATATACGTCGTTGCAAAGGTCTTTGATATATCTATCATTAGATATCCATATTGTCTATATTAATGACTTAATAATCCAGATATAGGTCAAAAATAGGTAAAAAATCGTGGTTGTCCTGGTTTTTTTCCTTATATCATTTGTGGACCGATTTTATCGAAGAATTCCGGAGATATTGATGTATGAATCGTGTATGTAAGTTATTTGTGGGCTTCGGAAAGTTGATTTCGAAAGACGGACATGGCTTAATCGACTCCGCTATCTATAAGGATCCAGAATATATATACTTTATAGGGACGGAAAATTATATTGTGGAAATTACAAACGGAATGACAAACTTATATATACCCTTCTCACGAAGGTGAAGGGAATAAAAATGGGAAAAAGGAAAAACTCCAGGGGAATTTTTTTTCATAATTTTTAGATGGAGGGTTCTTTCTACAAAAATATTTATTTTGTATAAATAAAACTTATAGGTAGAGGGTTGCGATGACCAAATTTGTTGCTAATTGAATTTTATTCTATTATATCCATAGATTTTTTCGGTTCTAGCTACATATAGTCAGTTGGCAAAGAAGCATTAATTACTGTTGAAATAACCGATTTTTTTCACTCTATTCAAGCCACAGTAAAAAAAAATCGGTTATTAAGAATGAAAGAAATTGAAATGTTACGTTCTTAAAGAAACTATAAAAGTGCCTAACATTAAAACTTTTAAGGATATTCATATTTAGAAAAAATAATAACAAAATCTACAATCTGATTTGAAAAATTTCGCATGTTTTATAGATTTAACATATACGAAAATGTTCAGTTTTTTAATTAAACTATAGAATTTATTGATTTCATACCGATTAAAACTACCAGCGTGACAATACCGATCAAATGTCACTATTAAATTAGAAACCCTTAAAAAGGGATAACGGTGGTAGAAGGGATAACGCTGGTAAGACAATTTATTCCAAAAACAAATTACAAATTAACAAATTTAATTTATTAGTATTGAAATATTCCCGGGAATGAAACGATTTTTTAATTTCCTTCCGAGAAACGAAAAGTCCCTGAAAATAGGAACCATGATTGTAAGAACTACATTTTAAATTTGATTTATTTTGGTACTTCGATGAATTCTAGCATGTTTTTATGATATTATTGAATGGATTTAACAAATCAATAGGAACATATCGTCACCTAAAATGCAAAAAGAAGTACAATCATTGCGTTCTCTGGACCACGAATGTGAAAATGTACTTCATCCCTTAGAATGATTTAGTACGAACAATGTTCAACAATGAAAATGCGTTGCTAGCTCTGGCATTGATGTATTTTCACTAACCCCAAACGGTCAGCTGCCAAATTGTGTTTTTTTTTTGTGGTTGGCAATACATTTCTGTACAAATGTTGACAACTTCAATACTTGTGTGCATTTTGGACCACTTTTTATTTATAGAAATTCTTTATTTACTAACATTTCATTTTCATTTAATCCCAAAGTTCATAGCACTACAAAATATATTTATAGTAAGAAAAAAACAGTTTATCTTTATACAATTGTCAAAATACAAAAAACTAAAATGTGTATCTTTATTTAGAGATAAAAGATCTTGCAGCTGCTTTTTGTGCCAAATGTATCTCACACTGAACTGCATTCATTTGTCGACCAAAAACTACGTTATATTTAACACAGGAAATTTTGCCGGGCATCTTACAAGAGGCTCAATGGTCTAGGGGTATGATTCTCGCTTTGGGTGCGAGAGGTCCCGGGTTCAAATCCCGGTTGAGCCCAATTTTTTTTTTTTTAACATTAAATTTTAATATTTTCTATACATTTTTTTCCTTTTTTTGTTTGTTTAGTGGTTAAATAAAAATAATATCGGTTTATTTTAAAAATGTATAAGACAGCAAACAATAAAGCAATTTGTTTTATTGTTGTTAATGTAATATTTAAAAATTTAATTGTTTAAAAAAGTTTAAGAGGTAGACCACAATTGTTAATTGTGTACTATAGCATAATTTACTATAAATTTGTTGTTGAACAACATTGTAAGAGAAACAAAAAATAATGAAACATTAAAATGACTGACCTCTGCCCCATCTTGAGCACCGCCCTCTCAGCATGTTGTTGGAGGTTGAGATAAAAAGAAATGGTGGGTTTAATGTTAACAAAATATTTGTATTATTTTCTTAATATGTATTCAGCATTGTTGTTAACAACCAGTTTAATGATTAATTATGGTCATAGTTTTTTTTTTAATAATAGTTTTAAAGTTTTTATTGTATTTTGGGTTTTTCTTCAGGCTTTTATAACAATTGAGTTGTTGTAGAAACTTATAATTTAATTCGGTTGCTATCACGAATCTGTTTTCTCTGTGAATATATTGATTATTTTCGAATTTATTCACAATTAAGTGAATTTACTCATTTTCAGAAAATTGTATGTGCTTACAATCGTGTTCTTTGAGTGTAAATCTTACATGTGTTTTGTTATTGTAACAAAAATTTTAACAAAAACAAAACACATGTGAATTCGAAAAGCATCAATAGATTTTTATGATTGATATCTCATTTTGTTCCTATTACATGTGGCTTTTCGATAATGCAATAAATCTGAACAATTTCTGCCGATTTCGATTTTTCATGATTTTTATAAAACAAAAAAAATTGCATTTTTCACGTAAAAAATATATTTTTTTTCTTCAATTTGTTATCATAACTCCGAAAGTACTGAGCCGATTGAAACGCAATATATATGTGAAAGTACATAGCATGGGGAAAATGTTTTCAAAATTCAATTAATCGAAAGAAGAACATTAACTACTCAATTTTATGTATATCAAACAAAAAAATCAAATTTTGTGAAAATGAGCGAATTCACTTAATTGTGAATAAATTCGAAAATAATTATTCGATTTTAATGATCGATATCTCATTTAGTTGCTATTATATTTGGGTTTGCGATAAAGCAATAAACCTGAACCATTTCTGCCGTTTTTATGAGTTTTTTAAAACTAAAATTTGCTATTTTCACGTAAAAAATATATTTTTGCTTCAATTTGTTATTATAACTCCGATACTACTGAGCCGATTAAAATGCAATATATAAACAGGTAACCATGATGCATCAAATCTATATATAGTATATATAGTGGTTAGTGAAGCCTTTTTTTTGTTGTTGACCTGTGTTATCCAGGTAAACCATTTGGCGGGGGAAAAAATTTAAATTTATTCTACATTTTTATTTTTTTCCTTTTTTATATGAAAACTTTTGGGTTTTGGGAAATTCTTATTTCACTACCTCTGGATCCGCGCCTGATATTGATGAGGGTAAGGGTCAATTATGGACCGAAGTTGATAGAATGATTTAGGTTCATATGAAACTATGTAGTTTATGTCCAATTTCATCACGATATTAATTATTATAAGACAATTATGCATGTTCAAGTCATTTTCTTAGGGGGATCTTGTATTTGGTTTAATATACCCCTATCTTTTATAATGGTGGGTATAGACAAATCATGTTTTTTCATAAAAATATTTCGTAGTCTTATGTCTCAGTTTTATGCTAGAATGAACAAAATTTTCAAACTTACCAAAATTCGAGCCAATTATTAATAAACATCTTACCTGAAAATAAAAAATAAATTTTTAATCAAACTAACTAAAAAAAACCTTTCATAATTATTTTTAAAAGTTCCTGCGAGCTTAAAGGTCATTGTTAAATACAACATCAAAGGCTGTATTTATTTTAAAAATATAGTGTATGGGAGTATGAAAACCAATTTTTAGTTTCTTATTTGCTGTTATTTAAATTTCCTATTAAAATAAAGCAAAATGTATTAAAACAAACCAACATTTGAAATCAATTTGTGGATAAAAATGCAGTCTGCCATATTTATTATAAATAGTAAAAAAAAATTATTTCGGCAGTTCCGAATCTTTTATACCTACCACCAATACTTTATACCTCCAGCGATTTTTGTGCATTTTGTATAAAAAACGTTTGTATGGTTCACCCGATTACTAGAAAATAGTATGGTAAGTCCGGACAAAGTTTTTCATTTAGTTTGATCCAGAAACATTTTACCAGTTCATCCAACTTTGTGGCTGACAATACAATGAACAGTGGGGCAGAATTAAAATGGAACCTACAAAAGCTCCAGGGGCGGCGCTGTGGGGGCTCAAAGATGAGTATCTTTGACATGTAACATTTTTATACATGTGCCATTTTTTGCTTTCCCATTCGATTTCTAAGATTTTTATATTTTTGGAAAGCGCTCAATTCAATTTATCCTAGAAATCTATATTTATATTTGGTAAAAGGTCATGTTTTTGAAAGCTGCAATTACGGAATATAGTTTTCAACAAAAGTTTCCATTGTATGTATACAGTCACTGTATATATAGTGGTAAGTCCGAACAATGTTTTTCATATATGAATTTTGATGCAAAACTTATTATATGGACCTAGAATATTTAGATGTGTTGCAAAAGGAATAACGAAATCTATATACCTGCAGATTTTTGGTAGAGATTATAAAAACATTAATATAATAAATGTTGTGCCTTTGACTTTGTGGCAAATGTATTTTTTATTTGTTCTTTCTCACTTTTTATTTAAAATATTTTTTTTTTACTTTTTATAGCATTTTCTGCTATTATTTTTCTATAAATTTCCAATTATAAATACTTGCAGCAATTTGTTTGTTTTGTTGCCACTTTGTATTTAGCAGCATATTTCTGGTGTTGACAACTATTAATATCGATAAAAAAAAAATAAATCTCAAATAAGAAACCAACCACTTCTTTTGTGCATTTTGAAAAGGTTAACAAAAAAGGGAAACTTATATGTATGTAATTATTGGTACAAAAACAAAACTAAGTAAATTTGCATTTAACATATTGTTATGTTAACTGTGTGTGTAAACGTGCTAAGTCTACATTTTAGGAAAATTTATATTAAAAAAAAACGTTTATGTTTATATTTTAATATAACCGTTTACAATTATTTCCTTTGTCCCGTTGTTATACTGTGGTATGCAAAAGATCTAAGTGCATTTCTTTTATCCAAATTTGCAAACTTATGATCTCAGTCAAATGAAATTGAGTACCTACATATAACTACGTTATTAAATACATAATAGCGCCAAACTTGCTTCAATTATTAGTTAGGATTTCAGAACGTTTTTTGTGTCTCCTGTAAAATTTGTTAAAAGGAACTTAGCACGTTTGCACGCTAAGCTAACGAGATATGTATTGTTTTTTTCTTTGTGTGAATAATTTTCATATTAAACTAGAATATAAAAATCGCATGTTACATGTTTTTGAAACTTTAAGCATACACTCCCTGCCACATGAATAGGACCACCCCTTTGTACTTTGTGCAACTGCAATTCTCTCCCATATTTGCAAACAATTATCGGTGGTTTGTTTTGTGTTTTAAAGGTGTCTATGTTTACTTGCTCTGAGATCAAATTTGTGTTCTGGAAAAGTCCCGTTATAATTTTTTTTTATATTTTGTTTTGTGATTGACCAAAATTGTCTATATTATTTGCGTCACTTTATTGCAAGTGAAGAAGTGCAATAGAACAATAGTAGTTTTAATGCAAATTGTGTTATATTAATAAAAAAAAAATTGAAATGGGTCGAGGAAAACCTTAACAGACGCTGAAAAAATAAAAATTTAAATTTAAAAGGAATATGGACAATCCATCTTCATAATTGCTGAACGAATCAAAAGAAAATGGGGGTTACTCTCTATTGCGATGCGAAATAAAAATGGTACAATTGGTACCCTTTATTGCGTTTTCGCATCGCACAAAAAATTAGTTTAAAATGTTTTTATTTACAAGTTTTGACATTTCATTTTGTCATTCTTCGCTATTGTTTATTTTGTGGTGCCAGTATTGCTTCTTTTTGCGAAAGCGTTTGCGTAGACGATACAGAGTACAAAATTGTATTCTTAACGCATTTACCTTTCGCATCACAATAGAGAGTAACCCCCCTGAAATATGGTTTTTAGGGAATGAGTCAAACTACGGGAAAAATATGAAAGTGTACTTTCGGCAACTGATAAACTTGATATTCTCAAAGCAGCATCAAATTCTGACGACTCGTCTGCACATATTACAGCTAAAACTGGTGTTTCGACAAGCCTAAGAACAACGCAGCGAGCAATTTCGAATGCTGAACATCTGAAGCGTTAAAACTTAAGAAAAAACCACCACTTAACGATGATCGAAAAAATATGCGCTTGGGTTTTTGTCGAACTCACATGACATGGAACTCACATGTCCTTTTTCAGATGAAAAAAAAAATAAATTTTAAAGGCCCTGATGGCTTCAATTACCTCCGAAAAGAGGAGCATCAATTGGATCGTTTGCATAGTGAGTGGAAAGAGTGGAAAGGGGTTATGGTGTGGGAGCTATATCTTATTATGATACCTGAGAACTGAAATTTTTGTCCAGCACCATGAACGCTAATTGCTATATTGGAGTGCTACAAGAAGTGTTTCCTCATTTTCAGAACATACAGTGGACATTCCAGCATGACAATGCCTCAATTCATACTACCCGGGTGGTAAAGACATGGCTACGTGATCAAAATGTTAATGTGCTCGATTGGCCCTCTTACTCGCCGGACCTTAACATCATTGAAAATGTTTGGGGATGGCTAGCTCCTAAAGTGTATGCTCCTATAAAGCTGTATATTACCAAAGAGCAACTTATTGAAGGCATAAAAGTGGCTTGGTCGACCATTTCGCTTGATTACATAAAATCATTGTATGATTCTATTAACAATCGAATTTACGAAACAATCTGTAAAAATGGATACCTATGCATTATTGGAAAGGCTTTAAAATGTAAAAATTTTCATAAAATGTAAATAAAATTACAAATTTTTATAGCAAACTATCCTGTTAAACTGTTTTTTATAGTAGGGTTCTATTCATGTGACACAAAATTTGAAGGCATTTACAAAATTTTTTATAAAAACAATACCAGTGTATAAATGGAACCAATTTTTGTAGTGTTCAATAACATCTAAATTACCTTTAAATATAAATAAAAATTTAGTTCGTAATATATTTTTTGTAGAAGCTATAACCTTTTGAATAAATTGTGTTAGGGGGTCCTATTCATGTGGCAGGAAGTATATAAAGGAAAGGCATTGTTAAAAGATCAGTTAACATGAATACATTTGATGGACACTCCTTTGAAAATTTGAATACAAATACAAGAACTTTAAGGTTTGCAATAACGTACGTCTATAGCTAGAGTATAGTGAGTGTACCGAAAACAACTTATACTTGTATTAAGAGCTAGTTTCTGGGATAAAAATAATCTAGACTAAACTAAAAATTGTGTTTCCCACTTATTTTTTATTTACTATATAATCTAGGTTTAACTTAGCATCATTGGTGAGTTAAACCTAAGTATAAAATGTCATAGCACAAACTGAAGAAAAATAAACAATTCAGCACAGCAGCTCTTTGTTTTGATTTGCTTTATTAACATCAATATAATTTTTAATATACAATTTATATACTTTAATGTCACTTTTTCTTTTATAAAGTTATAATTTGCAAAAAAAAGTTATGTACGCGGTTTGCTTTTTCTTATAAAATTTAAAGTATTGCCATATTTAAACGACAAATTTTGAGGAATGCGCATGTGATTTGACTGAAAAGTATGGCAATGCTAACAAAATTAATCCATTAGTGGTGAGAAACACAATCATTGGTTAAATTCCGGCTAAATATGTTTCAGGTTTAATATAACAGCGTGTTAAGCTAGGTTTAACTGACAAGTAAGAAACTAGCTCTAAGTTAAACAAAACTTAAACCGTTCAATATAAAAATTCCCAAAAATACTAAAATTACTCAAATATTGTACAAATTCATTAAACATTAAAATATTGCCATATTTTACCATTTTGGATATGCAAAGGTATCCCAAGTCCTGTGTTCTTTAAGTATTTGTTTACAATAGTCCGAAGTTCTGGACAGTTCATGGATGGTACATTTGCATCCCTTGATACAAAATTAACATTATTGTTTATCAAGGGATTTTTTCAATAGTAGAATGATGCCAAATCGGGCCAGAAATGTGCTGTTTTAGGAAAGTTAAAAATCGTTTTTGTAGACACAAATGATTGACTTCTTTTGCCATAACTGCAAATTTCTTGCCACACAAGAAACTTCTTGGAGAATTTAGTTTTTTGTCCGGCATTATTCAGTACATTAGTTTTATCATCCATCAGACAACAGGGCTATTTTATAAAATTTGGCTTAAATTTTTTCGCTCGTCCTTCTCTTCTTAGTTCTTTAACGCATTGCGATCTGGTACTTTCTGAACATTATACGACTTCAATTCAGCATTAGCTTTGGCTCTGCGCACAAAAGAATCAGAGCATTTAACTTTACGAGCTGCTTTTCTGATAGAAGTATTCCGAGTTCTTAGAAATAGTTGTTCGACTTCTCTTGTTAGACCCTTTTTTCTTCCTGATCCAGGATTTCTTTCAATATTAAAGTTTTCATTATACTGTTAAATGGTTTTGGGAACAGTATGACGATAAACCTTCAAATCTTGCAGTTTGTTTTTGTATGATAAGCGCCTCATAAACGTTTTTACTAGTCCCATAAAACGCTTATCATAATACAAAAAGTGAGAGGAAATAATTATAAATTCATTAACACCTAAAATATTTACATTTGTAAAATCAAAAAGTCCATTATTTGTAAAAAAAAATAATAATAAAAAAAAGAAAAGTTAATCCCACAAAGTAATAAATTTATACAAAAAATGTCATTTCATCTTTTCTTTCTAGTTTTATGACATTGAAAAGAAAATAAAAAAAGAAAGAAGAAAAATAAACAAGTTTGATATAAAATTGTCAATGACTTTTCAAAAGAAAATACAAAATGACAAACATGTCAGTGCATTAAATAACAAATGATCCGCTCATAAATTAAATGAAAAAAATAAACAATGATGCAGCCAGGCCAGGCCTACACTATCACGGTTTGAAAATACTGGCTGGCTGGCTGTCTGAGTGGCAACAAACGTAAATGAATGCATTTTTGGTGATTTGCTTAAATAGATTTTGATTTGTATAACATGCAACTGAATGGCTAAAACTTGTTGATGTTTGTGCATCTATTTATTTATCTTTCTTTTAAAAGGCATTTTAATTTTTAATGAAATTGAACATTAGACAACAAAGTTTATTTTCCAAAATAAACATGATGTGTTAATGAGAAATATAATGAGGAGGGTCGGGTCAGCAACATGCAAATTCAGATATTGTTGATTTATTTATAAAAAAAGTGTAGAAAACTTTTGTTTACAAGCATGTTTTTGCAACAGTTATACATGTTAAAACAAGTAGTTTTTGTTGCAGGCAGCAGATGCAATACATTTAACCTCAACAACATCATTTTGATTAACATGCAGCATGCTGCAATTCAAAGTGGCAACAACTTAAACATAAACCTCAATCAGCATTATCGTCATTATTTATGAAACAAATGGAAAATAAAGTGCGAGAGAGAAAAACAAAAAAAGTAATTATGTATTTCCAAATCGTAGAAATCCAATTATCTTCTTTATATTTTATCTTTTAAGCAATGAATTAAACATGCAGTCAGTGACAAATCAATGGAAACTTTTATTGAAAACTATATTCCGTAATATCAGTTTTCATAAATATAACCAAATATACAGAGAGCCTAAAAAGTGAGTAAATACCACAAATTATTTGATTTTGTTTTTACGACGATGAAAATCTTAAAATCTATCCATCGATTAAAATTTAAAAGATTCGGTTTGTTAGAGATAGGGCTGAATTCACTGGTGTTTACTCACTTTTGAGGCTCTCTGTATATGTGGGGGAAATCGAAATCTTCCGATCGGGATGAAATTTGCACCAAGGTTAGTCCTATTGGATAGTAATTCAGACACAATTTTTCAACAAGATCGGAAGACATCGATTTCAAAATTTGGTTCACTTGACATGAAATCTCCCATGTATATTTCCAAGATAAATTAAAATTTACTAGGTTTTCTAAAGGGTGTTTTTTAAGTCCGATAGAACTTACGAAAGGGCTAACTGTCAAATGAACTGACATACTGACATTTATAAACAGTTTTTTCTGTCAAATCATCATGAATAGATTGACGCTACCAAATTATTCAAATTTACTTTGGAAATCAGGCATCGATTCGCGCAACTTATAGACGACTGTTTTATCGCAAAATTGCGTTCAGCGATAAGGCTAATTTTTGGCCCCATCGCATATGAAGTGAGACCAATCCACAACAGACCTCATAGACTCCACTACATAGAGAAAAATGCACCATTTGTCGCGGTTTACATGTTGGTGGCATCATCGGATCTTATTTCTTCAAAAATGAATTCGGAGCAAGCGTTACGGTCAATGGAGACTGTTACCGCACCATGATCAATGTTTTTTGTTTGAAAATATGGATGACATTACATGCATAATTAAAATTTCGAGATATGAACCTGTATTTGTTTTTTATTTCGTTCATAACAATAAAAAAATTATAAATTTTAATTGATTTGGCTATGTTTGAAAGATAAACAAATTCAAGTAAAACAATTAAGAAAGTATCCAGCCTGACGATACTAAAATCTCAATAATTTTCGTTCGTGAATGATTTCGGAAGTGGGATTTATATGGAAGATTTGAGCAATTTGGACCGATCGCCATGAAATTTCTGACTTATTTCAGCTAAATTTTATGTAATAATATTAAAAAATTATGTTTATAATGACACAAATTTATCAGGTAAAACCATTCGGTATGTCTCCATTGTTTTGTCAATAACAAAAAAATTATACAATTACATACATACATATGTAAATAACAATTTCTTTATTTTTTACATTTTTTTAATACAATACTTATAAATACTTAAATATAAAAACTATAAGTTTCCATTTCGATTTGTATGTTGTCACTGGATTCGGAGGTCTTCTCTGCCTGGATCTTCATCTGCATCAACACAAATTCGCAATCGAACACAATTACACTTTCTTTTATATTTTGGTTTTTAAACCATTTATTTGCATCATTATTTATTAAAATATTTTAAATTTTTTAATGTAAATAAAATTAAAACACACTTATAAACAGCAACTCACGTTGAAATGCGTCGCAAATAATTTAACAACATTGCGTTGTCGATTCGTACCCGTTTGTTTACAAATTGTAAACGTACGGTGTCGAAAAAAAGTGACACCAACCGTTGTCGATTTTGCAACGTCGTTTTTCCCTCAGTACAGTTAGAAATATAGTATTATTCTTCGGGTTATATGTCCTAATATCTGGCCAATTACATATTGTAGAATGACAGTCCATTACACAAATTGACAAAGAAATAAATCATTTATAAACAAACACAAGATTTTGTTTATTATTCAGATAAATTTTGCAAGTGTTGTTCATATATTGGTACATCTTCAGTGCAAACAATGAGTATGTGGCAGATACTTACGTAATATAAATGTACATTATGTATGAATTATACAGCATTTTATTCATGATTGTAGCATGAACATCACAAATTGCATTTCAACTACATACATACATTTTTTTCTCTCTCGATATTTTACTTTATCTTTAGAGTAAATTAATTAATTCACTGACATGTGTATCATTCCAAAATATTTAAACAAATTGCATTGCCATCCTATTAAATGCAATGTTGCACTCATCATCAAACACAGAGAAACAACATATGTATGCATGTATGTATGTGTGTATGCAACAACAATAATACACATAAATGCAACATGTTTGTACATGAACTCGTACATAATATTATCATTATGTTTGATTTCCATTTGTTTTTTTTTTTAATTTTTTTGTATGACAAATTGGTGAACTGATTTTAGCCACATTTTAATGGCAGCAAAAGTTGAGTGTTGCATTAGGTCATTTTGTTGTTTAAATAATATTTCAGTGAGAAAAATGCATATAGAAATAAAATATTTGGTAAGACCAACAACTGGAGGCGCTAATTAAAAAAAAAAAAAAAAAAAAAAAAAAAAACACCATACGTCGCACAATGGGAAAATTATATAAAAAAAAACCCGTCATTTCTAAACGGATAGTCCAATTTTAATAAAACTTCCAATGGATACAGAAGAGGCCATGGATTAAGTTTGGAATTTGGACCTTCTATGATATTAACCTACGCAAAAAACACATTTTAAAATTAATCAGGTTTTTACTTAGAGCGCATTCAAATACTTTCGAATATTTTATCGTTCGAAAGTTTATTGTTTAAAAAAAAAAAACAAGTAAGAAAGTATAGTCGGGCTCGATAAAGTGATTTTCGAATGTGGGTCTTATATGGTAGCTATAACTTGGAGTAATATAAAAGTTTGTGCCAAATTTTGTCGAATTATCTTTAAAATTGCGACCTGGAGGAAAAGTCTCGCACTGGTTCGTTATCGAGTACAATAATTTTCTATACATTTTATTCGATATCGAATAAGAGATTTCCAAAAATAAAAAAAATGCACGTTCGATTAAGTATTCGATCGTGTTCGACTGTGGTAATTCGACCTCTGTAGTTTGATTACAAGGTTTACATGGACGGACAGACGACTCAGAAAGTGATCCTGAGCAGATTGGTATACTTTAAGGTGGGTGTTAGGACAAACATCATCACAAACCCAATATATAAATTTTAAATGTTGATATTTCGCCACTGTCCTAGCTCCAGACAGTTTGGAGGATTTGCCTCTATTGCTACAAATATCACATTATTGTTCTTGTACCACCCAAGACATTGCTTACCATAGTGACAGGATAACAAATCAAGCCAAAAATTAGTGGACACATTAAGAAGTATTATGGATGGAAGTATCCTCTTTTGTAAACATTCCTTGATGTAAATTTCGGTATTTATAGAGCCCTTTGTAACAAATGTTTGGCTTCTTTTGCCGCAACTGCATATTGCCTGCCATACCAAGAACTTTTTGGGATTTTTTTTTGCTTTTGTGACCAAAACATTTCTACAACATTCCCTCGAGCATCATAACAACATAAAAATATTGAACCGGAAGCTGCGAAAAATTTTCCAGGAAACTGTATTGTATAATATATCTCAATATAGATTTGAATCTGTACACATTATATGTATCACAACATTCAAAAATATCCTAATGATTTTATTCCGACCTTTAATCCTAAATATTTTATATTCTTAACAGTCATCCTTCCAGATAATATTGAATTCTGCACCCTCACCAGTCCCTTTTTCCCAAGGAACTTCGGTTTTTCGTCCTTGTCCAATATAGAATCTTGCTATGGTCTCTCCTCTAGCTTAACGATACTATAGATCTATACGGACGGGTCAAAGAAAGTGTATATAGTGGGCGAAAGTATCGACATTCCTGAATTTGGGATAAGGATGTCCTTCAGACTTCCAAATAGATGTAGTATTCTTTAGGCCGAGGTATCTGCCATCAGGAGAGCGGCCAACTGGCTCAGATATTTCAGGATATCTGGTAGGGATATTCGTATATATACTGACAGTAATCCTGCAATCAAATCCCTGGCAGGTGTTTATACAACATCGAACATAGTCCAGGAAAGCCGGTCATCTCTAAATGAGATGGCGAGACATTCGAAAGTTGTACTCACATGGGTACGTGGACACGGGGATAACGAAGCCAATTGTATTGCTGACTACTTGGTTAGGATGGGAACCTCCATGTCGGAAGATGAGATAGACTTCCTATGTGGCATTCCGCTGTCGATATGTAAACAACGGATAAATGATGCATACTATGAGCTTGCTCAATAGAGGTGGGCTAATGAATACACTGTGTGATCACGAGGATGATATGCCCTGCGTTGGGCTTTAAAAGCACGTCGTATTTACTCGGCTTACAACAAATACGACAAATACGAGTTTTTTCCCTCATTTTCACATTTTTCCTATTCAAATTCTATGTTAAAACAAGTAAGAGAGCTATATTCGGCTGTGCCGAATCTTATATACCCTTCACAAAATTATACTTCAAAATACAAATTTTAAATATTTTTAGGTAAACAAAATTCTTTTTTTTCCAAAGTTGTTTTTTTTTCATTTTTTGTTTAAAAAAAATTTTCGAATTGTTATTTAATTTTTTTTTTAATTAAAATTTTTTTTTTTGGTTTTTTCAATATTTTTTTTTTGGTAAAAAAAAAGAAATTCGGGTAAAAATTATTTTTTCCGATTTTGACCCATTGTAGGTCCAACTTACTATGGTCTTATATACATCGTTGCAAAAGTCTTTGAAATATCTATTATTAGATATCCATATTGTCTATATTAATGACTTAGTAATCCAGATATAGGTCAAAAATAGGTAAAAAATCGAGATTGTCCTGGGTTTTTCCTCATATCTCAGCCATTTGTGGACCGATTTTGCTGATTTTAAATACGAAACTACTCGAATGACTTGATCGACTCCGCTATCTATAAGGATCCAGAATATATATGGTTTATAGGGTCGGAAAATTATATTGTTGAAATTACAAACGGAATGACAAACTCATATATATACCCTTCTCACGAAGATGAAGGGTATAAAAACGAAAAGGGAAAAAACGCCCGGGGAATTTTTTTCATAATTGGGCTGATGATTTCTGTAGAAGTTGTCAAAATGAGGAAGAGACCATATTACACTTCTTCTGTAACTGTCCGGCACTATGTGATCTGCGTGCTAGACTTTTAGGGGAAAGAACCTTTAGCAGCCTCTCCGAACTATTTGGGAGGGAATTAAAGATGCCTTTATTAGAAAAAAAAAGCAGATGGTTATTTAGACCGGACATGCAAATGGAACCTTATAGTGACCCCGAATGTGTCGCATGATGGTCTGCACTCTTTAAACATCTCCTCCAATTTCTATAATTTCCATCTACAACTTTTCTTATTGATCCTATTCTCTCTTATCTCTCTCTCTTCTCTACTTTCTTTATCGTCCTCAGGTAACACAAAGGGAACAATGGAGCCAAGTGAGCTGTACAAGGAACGAAATGCTACCTGAAAACCTAACCTAACAGTCATCCTTACAAAATTACCGACTGTAGTGTGCGATATTAAGATTAATTTCAATTCAGTCAAATGTTTGCCATAATTCTAGCATTTAATGTGTCACACACATTGCGATTGCATTTGCAAGTGCAAAATGGTTAAACAAATCCTGTAGAAACATTCCTCTATCTCTGGATTGATGGATGGGCATTGCAAAAACCTAAATGGAATATTGAGTTTTATTTATCTTGTGGTATTACACAATAAACGTGATCATGTTTTAATAATCAGAGATGTCAAAATCAATTAATTTATTATGCAGAGGGGACATTTTAATTTAGATTTGCAATGAAATTTATGGGATTTTTAATGAGCTGATAAAGGATAATACATATTTAAAGTATTTTTTATTTATTTTTTGTTGTCAATAAAAATAACAAAAAAAAAATGGAAATGCAAACATAAGTGGTTTATACTTGCAGTTTAAAAATGCAACTTTAAAAAGGGGATGAACAAGATAGAGTGATATATTCGACTATTAAGAAATCAATACACTAGTGATCGGAACAAGTAAATGAATTGTAATGGTTTATAAAACGAATCTGATTGTGTTTTCTATTCACACTCAAATTTTGTTTAATTTTTTATCATTTTTATGAAGTTTCGCTTACATTAGAGCTGTGTACATCTTAATAGTTGATCCCGTTCGGCCTCTGGTAGCTATAGGTCCCGACCACTGTTTAGTTTTTTGTTTGGTCTCCATTCTTTGATCAAATCAGGAACACACATAGAGAATTATGCGTGTAATTAAAGCTAAATTGACTTTGGTATACAGTCTATCTATAAATTTATAGGCCAAAAATATTTGGTAGTCGACCTTACCGTAATTCAAATCGGAAGAAACTTATTTCAAATTCCAAAGAATGCACATATAAAGAAATTACAGTTTTTAATTAAGCTATCAGATCAAATTTGTAAATCTAGGTCTCAATTCCAAACTCAAGTACTGGCCATATGTTTTTAATTATTGAGCAAATGTTCATATTTAAAAAACAAAATAACTTTAAATAACTTCAATTGAAATTTTGTACACTTTCGATACATATTTTTGTTTATAACATTATGTTGCACAAAATGTTACAACTTCAATAAAAGTAACAATATTTTGTAGTAAATAATATTTACAACGTACTAAACAGAGTTTTAAAAGAACTAAATCAATATGAAATGATTTGGTAAGGTATTATTTTAATAGTTTTTCGAATTAGTTTGTCATTGATATATTCTGTGCACAAAACATTCAGAAATCTCAACAAGTAAGTAATAACCTTCACCAAATTATACTTTAAAATACAAATTTTAAATATTTTTAGGTAAAAAAATTAAAAAATTTTACAAAATTACAGACTGCTCTGCATTATCCAGCACTGCACTACCTACCAAGCATATACAAAAAAACTCAGTTCAAGACAATTACCTGTTAATTCTGAATGAATTTATTTGACAACCAGTAAAAATAAGCAATAATCTGTGCTATGAAAAGAATTTCTTCAACTAATCATCTCGATTAGAAACTGAAATACGAATACGTATTCGTTGGAGCCTTAAATCCTAGATGATTTAACAATCCACTACCTTAAACTTCTGTTACATGCACATAATAATTATTATTAAACAATAATAACCAAAAAAAAAATTAATTTGTATTTGGCATCCAGCAGCGGATTACTGAAAGTGGTCGCTCATTGGCTGCTACATTATAATCAATAAACATTTTTAATATTCGCAACCAACATTGTACAAACATTAAGCGTTAATTGTTGCAAAAATAAAGGAGTACAAACAAAAAACACTAAATGCAATTGCTTCGTTTTGTTTAAATAGTTAAACAAAATACATGAGCGAACATATTGGACGGCTTTGTTACTTATTTCAAGAAAAAAATAATATACCAAAAAATGTGAAAGGAATAATACTAAGTATAGGCTAGTAGTATGGGGAAAAATAAATATAAAATTAAAGCAACCAAAATGTTAAAACATTTACAACGTGTAAATTTATTAACATTTGACTTACATGTTTTTAAACAAAAAAAAAAAGTAAAAACTAAAATTAATTGGGTTAACAAAAACTGTGACTGCTCATTCGGAGACCTTAAAAGACAAGAAAATCAGGAATTTTGAAGGCTGTTAAACAAATTTAATTTTTAAGCTTCAATAATTAAAATTATTAAACAATAAAGACGCTTTTAAATGTAATTACTGACAGGAATACATAAAAAATGTTTTATTATTTGAAAGTAAACCTTAAATTTTTCTTTACAAAAAGTGGAAACTTTTATGACTTAAAAATTCGGTGTATGACTTAAAAATTCGGATTCTCTGTTATGAAGTGAAGCGTATCTCAGAGAGAGCGGGGCAAGTTCTTGACTATAAGTCTAAACTTCTAAACATGTGGCCTAACGTTGTCATGATGAAATATCGAGCCCTTAGCGCCAAATTATCGTAAGCGACAAAACACAAATTTTACAGGAGAAGTTTTTTTTTGATTATTTTGAAATTTATACATAGAATTAAAAATGTTATGATGCGATATAATATAATTTCGTTCAAGCTATTTGTCTTTTTTTCAAAAATATTTATAAATTTTGACAATTAAAAATTCATGGAATACTTTATAGAAATAAATTTACTTTATAGATACAAATTTTTCGAATTGAAATAAAATTTTTATTTATGAATAGTTTTTAATGAAATTTCACAGTTATGTAGATTTTTCTATTTAAAATGGAAAAATAAAAACGAATTTTGAAATTTATTATCAGCAATTCCCAAAAAAGTGTTGAAAAATTCCAAAAATGCAAATTTTTAGTTTTTTGGCTATAATATCCATACCAGGCTCGGGGTTATCGGGACCCTATAGAAAATAATTAGAAACATATTGAGCCACCTATAATCGGTTACTATATTTTGATATCGTTTGAGAATTTTTGCCCTAAAGTTTTATTTTACATAAAAAATAGGTGTTTTTTGAAAGGACCTGGTCCCCTCGGTAACAACCATTTTGAAATTGGTTTTCCTTTAAAATATTTTATCAAAACTTAGCTTTCAGAAAGTAGAAATTCCTTATACATCATCTTAGAATTTTTTTGCGATAACTTAAAAAGAAAAAAAGTTCTTTTTTCACAAAAAATAGCGAAAAATCGCTTTTTAAAAATTTTTTAAATTCAAATGCATATAACTTTGGACTTAGTCATTATTTTTAAACAGTTCTTTTTCCATTTGACACATACATGTGTTGTTAGTCCAATAAAGGAAAACTGTAGAAAATCGGGAAATATTTGGAAACGCTGTTATCAAAAAACTGGAGTAGGATGGGTAAAAATTAAATTTTCAAATGCGAATATCTTCTAAGCTATAATAGATAATTGATAGCTACGATGAGGTTTTTTGTAGTGCTCGATGAGGAGATTCTACATGTATAATGTTTTTGAAATCGAAACTCAAACCAAGAAATAATATCGTTTTAAAAATGTAACATACCCGAGGTGTCCTACTTTGAGGGCCCTTGGTCGCGCCCCTGGTGGGCCCATGAGGTCCACGTTCAAAACTTAAACTCGACAACACTTCTTCTACTGTAAAATACAAACATTAACTTACGATAAAATCTTACCCCCTATATTTTTGATGTTATTAACAATTTTGATATTCTGAGAACGCTAAAACATCAGTCGGTCCATAAAATTTTAATTTCTGCAATAAAACAAAAATTTTAAAAATGTCGCTTACGATAATTTGGCGCTAAGGGCTCGATATGCCGCATATTCTGAGCGATTTTCGGCAAATGCTCGCTTTAAACGAATCAGTTGCAATCGGTACAGGTTCCTTGTGATGGCATTTCAGCAGCTCCCACCAAATACAGAGAATTTCCTTAGCGCCATGGATATTCGGCTTTGGTATCGATACAAATTAAGTAAATCTTAAATTTTTCCTTAAAAATCTTGAACATCAGTTTAAATTCGTATCAGTAAATGCTTTTTTTGTCCGAGATGATCATCTTAGAGAAATTGGAGAATTTCGTATTTAAATTATCCGTTTTGTAAACAATATTCTAAATTGTTATTCCAAATTTTATACTAAGTATTATTAACTGTAACTTAGTAGTTCCCATACCATATATTTTGTAATTTAACTCACTGTCTTCCAAATTATTAGAGAAAAAATTATTTTTTTTTATAAACATATTAATCTATTAATTTTCATGAACCATTTATCATCATTTAAAAAAAAAACTTTATAAGATTTAAATGGAAAAGGTTAATTATTCATTAATGCCATACATAAGTACATACAATACATCATAATCAATTGTTCGTTTATTTATTTAATTAGCATAAAACAACTATTTATTAATAGGTTTTTTAATTTATTTCTTTTTAATTATCACAACATACTCTCCAATGGCAATAACGAAGATGATTACAATCATCTTATCTCTCTACGCCACAATCCCAACATGAGACTCATTAATGAAATTGTTTTCCAAGTTTACATTTTTTTCCCGTTTTCATAAAAATAAGAAAACACCACCACCCAGCCTCATTTGAACATGTTTAAGGCGCACTTTCATCGTTAAAAGCGTTTATTTATTTGCCTGTTTTACAAAACATGTCAAGACAGACGGACAGATGGATAGACAGACAGACACCTGTAAGCGATTTGTAATATTCAATGTAAAACGTGTGCATAAACTTGTTTCGTTTTCATTAATTCATTCATGTCTATTTTCTCCTTCAACTGGGCACATTTCGGTGTGAATGTGTTAAAATTCAAGGGGCGGTTATTTTTATACATTTTTTGTATTAGTTTACACCGTACTTCCAGCATAATGGGCCATTGTTGTAATTGTAGCAAGTACAGTTACACAAATTTCTTAGAGATCATTTCATTCATATTGTTGTTGAACAGTTCGGTTGTTTTCTAAAAATGTTCCCTGATATACTATATATTAGTGGAATTTTAATTATTTATATTGGGTGTATGACTTAAAAATGCGGTATTTTTTATTTGTTTGCTTTTTTTTAAAACATTTATATAGTATAAACTTATTCAAAGTATTGGCCATTGTTAGCTATGATCTTTTCCCATTTTTCTGGCAACATATGAATTCCTTTTGAGGCCAAGAACGAATCAAGCCAATTTTGGATACTCTGTATCCTAGAGAGAGCGTTATGCATCGATCGAAACAAATAGTAGTCGGGCGGGGCACGGTATCTGGACTATAAGCCGAGTGAGGCAAATATTCCCAACCTCTTCTTTCTAAATAGTTTTTAACAGGTATTGCAACATGTGACGTAACGTTGCTATGGTGGACTATTAAGATTTCTGGGCGATTTTCGGCCAATGCTCGCTTCAAACGATTAAGTTGAGTTCGGTACAGGTTCCCTATGATGGTCTGACCAGATTTCGGCAGCTCATAATAGATAGGACACTTTTGGTACCACCAAATACAGAGTATTATCTTAGCGCCATGGATATTTGGTTTCACATACGATCTCTTACGCTTCCGGTTATAGTAATGGATCCATTTTTCATCACAAGTAATGATACGGCATTCTTTATAAAATTTGTTAAAAATTAATAATATATTGTGATCAATCACCATTGAAATTGTTTGTCTCTCACCAAAGCATTAAAAAACAATAATAAATAGCTTTTAGTACCATATTTCGAGATATCACTGTGTGTTTAATGTAGGAGGCGTGCGAGAAAAAGTAAAGAAGGCTGCCGAAGACAACACCTAGGCTATTCGGATTTTTTGCCTACCTTCATCCGAGATTTCTTTAGTGCCTTAGTCCATGAAGTAAAAAATTACACGGTTGACTTTGAGGTTGATCACTGCAATTTACGTTCCTGCTGATGTTCGGTGATGGTACTGGAATATTTAGACACCTATTTCGTCAATTCGGCAGACTGAGGTTTGTGATATATTCCCGAGCTACTGTGCCGTGTTTTATACATATATTATCAATTTCAGCCGACAACTCCATAATACGCTCATCAGCAGGGTTTGCATGTGATCCTCTTGTACAGCAAGTCGTGTTTTGAGTCTTGTAGATGAAGCATTTATGTAGGGTATTTAAAATTTATATTTCTCACTTAATCGTCCTATCGACATTTACACTATTTATGTTATTTTTGTTTTATTAAATTCATGTTGTGTTTTCAATATTTACGACAGTTGTTTTTAATTTTAATTAATTCATATTTTCATTTTCAATTTATGTTGTATTGGGTCCTCATTGCCGCATTCATAACATTAGTAATGAAATAAAGAAACTAATGACAATAAATTACATTTTTCTCTTTTTAAATATATGCATAATCAACATTAATAAAATGGAATGTGTCACTCAAATCTATATAAAGCAATTGGCTCCATTAAATAAGTTAACTCAAATATGGGTACTAATTAGGCATGAAACGACAATAATACATACTAAAACTGTAATCTGAGTTAAAATTAAAAAAAACCTTTCAACCTTAGAACAAGCGTGGAAAAATATTTTACAATTAACTCAAATATGAATTTTGAATATCTGAAATATCTCATTTAAAACGAAAGTACAATTGCCACTGCTATGGGAGTGTTTGAAAAATGAATAAAAAAAAAATAGACGATATTTAATTTGACAATGACAAACTCAACATTCTTACTTGATTTGCTTTTTTGCTTTAATAACGAAAATCTATTAAATTTAATTATATGAAAAATCGTGTCTATAACGAGGTTACAACAAAAACCACAACAACAAAATAGTAATCAATAATTAAACAAACAATGAAAAACTAATGTTCTTGGCTTAAAATCATGTTGACTCCAATTTAATGGCAAAATCATCATTATTATCACAATCATCATAATCATCATGTTTGGTTCATGTTTTTTTTTTACTTTATTATTATGTATTTGTTAACAGTAACAAACAATAACAAAATGTCAACAGAAGCTTTTGCCAAATTAGTACTTGCATAGAGACCGATTCCGAAAAAAATTAGCGTAATAATGATGGCAACAATCCATCAAAATGTTAGCAAAATACACACAAACATAAAATCAATAATAATGAACTGACAAACAGATGTCAGTTAATGTCTTCATTAACAAACAACAATAATAACAAAAACAACAACAACTCTTAGTAGCTGGTGTAAGCAACAAAAAAAATAAGAAGACGAAACATTTTTACCAAAAAATACATACAGCAAAGATGAAAAAACGAATAGAAACGAAGAAAAACATTTAAAACAACTACTTTGACATGACCTACGACAATATAAAAACAAAGCAAGATTTGTAAACAAACGTATTCTCTTTGATTTATACCCCTCCGCCTGCTTTCTCTAGCTAAACATTATAATCAAATGTAAACAAAAACACTTTTTTCAGCACGTGGTGTTAAATACATGTAAACAGAGCATAAAAGCCGGCTTTTAAACCAAAGAGAGCTTTACATTGAGCGCAACACATTTTGTAACATAAAGTCGATAATACAGTTCAGATGCAGAGATCTTTATTTTGAACCAGTTTCTTTCACAAGTTTCTCTTCTTTTTCAAGTTTTATTATTAAACAATGGATTTGCTTTTGGTTGAACAATCACTTTTGTTTATTGCCATGCAAGTTTAAGCCAAGATTTCTTTATGTGTTGTCTGTCGTCGTCTTGAGCGCATTAAAATTTATCAAACACTTTTGTTTAAACGTCAGTCTTTGGCCGTCCGTTGAGTTGTTTAAACCGTTAACTAAACGTTGAAGCGTATAGAAAGCGGGGGAAAAAATATTCAAATGAGTGAATTTAATCGATGTTGTGTATAAAGAGTGAAATTGTTAGAGTGGTGAATTTTGGAAAACAAATTTACATATATCATGAATTAAATTTATATACATATGTATAACAATAAAGAAAATAATTCAATATTATTTAATTTAATAATAAAAACGGTCCATAGAAAAAAAAATAAGATTTATTTTTTACGACATTTACAATCACACCTATCGTGAAAAACATGTGAAATTTATGTTCCCATGAAATATCCATTTTCCTCGAAGGGAAAATAGCTATCGTGATATTCCTCTAAACTTTTCATTCACAATAGTTGATTTTGTTCGTAACAGCTGTTTATTGTTTACAAAATTCCATCTAAAAATTTCACAACATGGGGAATTTTTTCACGTGAACAAAGTTTATGAACAAAAAATGGGAAAAGGGAACATATTTCATGTGAAATATTGTTTCGCGATAGGGGTGAATATCTTTCTATGAATAGGAAACTATGTTTAAAAATGGTTGAGAAATAAATTTAACACAATTTTAAGAAGAAAAAAATAGTATAAATTTCAACATATTTTTATGATTTTAATTCGTCATTCCGTTTGTAACCTATTGAAATATAGATCGAAGATTCAAAAAGTACATGTAATGTTATGGTTCCTTATAAAATTATAATACGATCTAGCTATGTCCGACCGTTTGTTTTCTCGAAAAAATTATTAGTTGATCAGAAATGGCCAAATTTTGTACAACCAAACAAATTTCAAATACGAGAAGACCTAAAAAACCAATATTTGCCACAAATAGTCTAATTTCTAAATTCTGTATCAAAATATATGAAAATCTTTGTTCGGGCTACTATACAACTATTAAAAAATATACACATAATTTCTTCAATTATTACTTTATTTTAATAACTACAAGATCGTGAATCTCAGAAAAACACTTCCATTTGTAAAAACTCTAAATTTTTTTCACGATTTAATTCGAAATTCAAAAAAAAATAAAAATGCAGTTGTCCAAATGACTCTAATATGATCCAGATCGGAAAACCCAAGTTTGTGATGTCTTATGGAATTCATGATATTTATCATGTGAGCTTTGAAAATAACATTTGATATCAAGTTGAGAAAATGGCATTTGTCAAACTTGTTTAATTTTGATCGAAAATTTATGTTATTTTAATTCGATAACAAACACAATTCTGAATGATTTCTCACACCTAAAAAGTGTTTGTAATTCTCAAATCATTCTCAAACATAAGACTTAATTTAAACTTGTTTGCTCGAATACACGAAGACACGAAGCGTTTAAAATATATTGAAAATAGATTTCTCAATAATTAGGGGAATTAATTCTCAGATTCAGAATATTCATTTTCATTGGATTTGAAAATTTTGACTACAAATATTATTCTCAAAATATACGTATATAGTGTGTATATTATTAATTGTATTTAAAAATGAGTTGAGAATAATGGTACGTATTTGAAATCATTTTGAATTTTCGGAGGCCTTATTGCATATATTTTTGCTAAATATTTAAAGATATATACATTATCGATATTCAGGTCATTTGGCTGGGTTACAAAGTGGAAGTAAAATATTAAGGTCATTGAAACAATATTTAGCTTAAAACTTGTGGTTAAATCAAGATAAATAAAAAAATTTATTTAGGAAATTTTAAAACGAATGTGTAGTCATTTAAAATCGAATAATTTTTCCTTATTTCTGTTTAATTGGCAATTATTTGTAGTTGTTTTCTAGTGTCAAACTTGACAGTAGCATATTTTATAAATAAAGATGTGATTTTATCAAATTAATTTGAATGGAATTCCAATAGAAACTAGTTATTTTTTTGATATTTTATTATCACTATCAGCTACTTTAACTGTATCGTTATTGGCTTATATGTATACGAAAAATAAACAACAACAATTAAAGAAAAAGTTCACTTTCTAAAAAACCCAAATTCTTGAAAATAAATTCTATCGCAACAAGAAACAAGAATTTAAACAAACAAAATTAAATGAATTAAACACAATCATGAATATTAATAAGATTTAAACAAAGAAAGAAGTTGTTAACACACTACAACTAAAAAAAAAAACATCAAATAAATTATAAACAAAATTTTTTTTAAATAAACAAATAAACGTGCTAAAGACAAACTAAATAAGATAAAAATAAAATTAAATGTATCAGTATAAGGAAATTAATAAAAAAAATAATGTGTTCAGTTAAAAAAAGTTATAAAAAGCCTAAAGTAAAACCATTATTCATATTTTTTTTCTTTTAGAGAGCAGCATGGTTGATTTTAGCCTAGATAATAAAATTTGTTTGCTTTTAAATACAAATATTATTTGTAACTATTAAATTAACAAACCAAAATACTATTTATTATACAAAAAATTAAAAGAAAATAATGAAAACCATTTTAATTTAATAGAAAAAAGCTAAAATTAAAGGGTTTATTAACCACAAAAAAAAACACAAACAAAACAACACAGTAATTTGGCAATAAATGGTAACACTGCATTTGTAACAACAACAACAATAATAATAATAACAACAAACGCATAATTGCTCTTACAAGTAAGAAGCAGAATTAGGAAAGAAAACCAAAACAAAACACAAACAAAAATGGCTGCGGTCAATTGGTTTTGTTTGGTGTTGGCATTCGGTAAGTGCAACAAAAACATCTTATTATTTTAACTACATATTTATTATTATAAGAAAATAATGTATTATGCAATTTAAAAATTAATTGTTTAAATCTATATAATAAACCATAGATTACTACAACAACATGTATAGTAGAAAACTGCAAAAAAGTAAATATTTTATACAACATAAAAATAAATTTATGCCGATGTGCTGATATTATTGCACATACAGTGTGTCAACAAGTTTTATTTTTGCTTCCACGAAAAGAGTTTAGTATCATTATTATATACTTAAACATTATATTGTATTATACAATTTAATAAAATTCAAAAATCTAGATTCTGGAGATTACATTATTTTTTTTTTTTTTGGAAAAAATAATAAATCTGATTTGGAATGTCTGATTTTTAAGAAATTTTTAAAATAAGATCTCCTTTTTTGAAATTGTATTGACGAAATATAAGACTGATCCTAACTGTGTAGATTTCGAGAAACTGCAGGGGTAACAAAAACAAAAATGAGCGATTTTACAACATTTTATTAAATTATTTTAAAGGTTAAAAGCTTCATTCCCCTGAGATAATCCAACAGTAAACTGCCATCCATCATATGTCCATCCCAGCGACCTTGTTATATATTAATGCAAGTTTTATTTGTATATTTAAAAAACTTCTCTCCAATTACGTTAATAAAAATTCTTAGTTTTATAACACACTGTACACATTAACCATAGTTTAAATGCTTAAATGTTGCATGTTGTGTTGTCGTCGTCGTTGCTTCTCCACACAACACAGACGTTACAACTTTTCAACTTATTTCGTAATTTTGAAGGACATTTTTTTCATCTCAAAGAAAACCAGTTCACTTTAGATCATTAATTAAACACTTAAATTGAAAAAAATTATCTTTTAGTTAAATTGTATTTTTACTCTTAATTAATTTGGCTAAAAAGTTTAATTGTTTTTGAAAGTAAAAATTGAAATTTTAGAGTACATTATCAATAAATAAGCAAACAAAAAATTAAAAAAAAATATTAATGAGCAATTAAATTTCTTAAAATTAAATAAATATGTTAATTAAGCAATCTCTTACTCAATTAAACGTATGTTAAAATGGTTAAAATGTAATGCTAATTTGGATTATTTTGTTAACGTCAAGGTTTGTTGAAAATGTTGGTATTAACTATTTAAGTCAGTTATCCTTAAACTAACTTAAATAGTTAATATCAAAATTTTCAACAAACCTTGACAACAGTAGATCATAAGTGGCACATTACATCCGGTTGATACAGTTGACATTAAGTTGACATCTTAATCAAAATGTGATACAAATCGTTCCGAACAGAAGAATCGTTCCAAGAAAAACAAAGAAGTTTATGAAGCTAAAAGTTTTTCTACCTTAAATTAGATATAGTATTGATCATCTGGGAGTGTTTTTAATTTCTACGCTGTCATCGATTGTTCCTCTCTGGGGAAAAAATACGGTTAATAGAGCTTCTGCTGAATTGACAATCTTAAGGTGATTGAGACTCGGGTTGTTCTGGAGAGAAGATCCAATAGTTATGGAAACCGCCTAGCAATGTGATGACTCACGTTTCTTCCTACTATCCAATTTTTAGCTACAATTTGTTCTTTAACTAATATGGACAACATTTAGATGGAAACTAATATATCGACGGTTTTTTAATACTTAGATAACTTCAAACCAGGAAGAGAAGCTCAAATTTTTGTTCGGTATTAAAACAATAATCTATAGAAAAAACTTTTATTGATAAATTGTCCTATAGAAAAAAACTTATACAGAAATTCTACTATAGAAAAGACAGAAATTTTGTACAAAATTACTTCAACACAATTTTTTGTATAGAAAACACTTGTTGGTGAACAACTTTAATTATAATCTTTAGTAATTTTATTTCATACATTTATTATTTTTCTTCTTTTAAATAATTAAGTTATTTTTCTTATTTTTAATTCCATGGCTAGTGTGAACAATGCACATTAAAGCATACGCAGTTATTTATTAAATTTTGGTAGTTCTATTTAAATCTACTTACATGAGAATTTATTTGCTCTCATCAAAGTAAATGCATTAAAAGAAATAAGAAAAATACTGGTTTTTTGCTCACGCACTTTTATATTATGTATGCATGTATGTATGTACGTATGTTAATATGTAATATGCGTAAGCTATATTTAAATATCATTACGCACTTTTTTGGGGTTCTTTTTTATATTAAAGTATTATTGAACTTCACTTGCGTTTACTGCCTCGCTGCTAGCAGAATAATTTAAGAACAAATTGTCTTGTTATACTTTAATTTAGTCTTTAATAAATAAAATAACGGTTGAATAAATACCCTACATATGAAAATAAGGTGTTTCATTCCGTTTAAACTAAAATTAAAGTAATTTTAACTTAAGAAAAGTTAAAATCTCGTACATTATTTGGTGCCGAAACCCGGGACTGGTGAATAATTGATTGTAAATTGGAGTAACGACTTGGAATCGCATTGCCTTGGAACTGTTCGCTTGAAGTTTGAACTTGGCTCTGGAACTTTTTGATACAATTGCTTGTGGTCTTAGAAGATATTTTGAGAAGTGGAACTTGCTGCAACAAATTAATTAAATAAGGTTTGGAACTCTGCGTTACTGTTACCGAAATCAGTGGTTATTTGTGGTTCCTGGAAAACTGTATGTATTCATGAAATTTTATGTTATAAAATACGTGTAGAATTGCAAAGGTGTTTTGAACAAAATGGCTGATATTCACCATCTTGTTGAGGATCAAAAAGATTTATTTTCGAACTTACAGCGTACTGCTAGGTTATATAATTCGAGACAGAATAAAACTCATGGTTTAGCACAATCTGTTTTAGATGAAATAGAATCGAACTTTTTGCAATTTAAAGACGGGAATACACAATTATGCGCCGTAGTCCGTGATAATACTATTAATACAGAAAATATTCCGTACTTCAAAGATGATGTTTATTATAAATTTCAAGACGAATTTTTTACCCTTAAAAGCCAATTGCTTGATTTCATGGAATCTTCTGGTTCTCATTCTCGTTCTCCTGGAATTCAGTCCAGTACGTTTGCTGGTCCCTCTCATTCTAGAAATGAAACATTTGCTCTTCAGGCTCGTTTACCGAAAATTGATTTACCAGTTTTTAGTGGTGATTATCTAACTTGGATGTCTTATCAGGACATGTTCGTTTCGTTAGTGCATAATAATTCTGGCCTAACTGATGTTCAAAAATTTTGTTTTTTAAAAAATTCTTGTAAAGGAACTCCTTTGGACATCGTGAACGAATATCCAGCAACGGATTCAAGCTACAATTTAGCATGGACCGCTCTACAGAATAGATATCACAATAAAAGAAAAATAGTTGATACTATTTTTAAAAAATTATTTTCAATATCTGCTTCGGATGGCTCTTCGAAAAGTATTCAGACGATTTTAGATACAACCCGAACTAGTATTGCCCTACTGCGTACTTTAGAAGTAAACACCGAAGGCGAACATGCTATGCTTATTTATATGACTGTTAATAAGCTAGATATTCAGACACGTAAGGAATGGGAGCAATCGCTTAATGCCTCAACTCAAATCCCTCCAATTGAAGATTTGTTTAAATTTTTGGAAGCAACCTTTCGAACATTAGAAACTATTTCTGATCAGACTGAATCAAATCCTAATGCATCTTTTTCGAAACCCAAAAATCCACAACAACAAAATAAAGGTAAAAACAATTTTCGACGTTATGTAAATGCTGTTTCTACAAATACCGACTCCAACTGCCCCTGCTGCAATAAGCGTCACCTTTTGTTTAAATGTTTTAAGTTTGCTGCTTTAGCTTCTACTGAAAAAAGAGATTTTTTGAATTCAAAGCGAATATGTCGGAATTGCTTAGCCCCAGGCCACTTTAGTAACAAATGCCACGTAGACTCTCGTTGTCAAGTCTGTCAACAAAACCACCATACCACTGTTCATAATGAGTATTTCATAAACCGTGCTTCTGAAACTCCACCTTCTGAACCTGCTACACCTTCTCATACACCCTCGTCTTCTCAAGTGATTGAAAACGTTACCGCTCATGTCGTTGACAATAGTGAAACATTTAGTAGGAGAAAAAGGCCCCAAGTTCTTCTAGCTACGATGCGTGTAGTACTGAAAACCGCTCAAGGTGATTTTGTTTTGCGTGCTCTTCTTGATCAATGTGCTCAGGCTACATTTATCACTAAAAAGGCTGCTGATGCCTTAAACTTATCTTACAAAAGAAACTTTGTTGAAATCTGCGGAGTTGGTGGAAGTCAACCCACGATTTCAAAGAATTATGTTAATTTTTCTATTTTCTCAAGAATTGAAACCAATTTTAAAATCGATTGTGAGGCTTTGGTTTTATCGAAAATAACGGCATATCAACCTATGGCTATAAACGAAAAATTATTACCTGATTTGAAGAAATTTTCTTTAGCTGATCCTTCTTTTTCGAAACCTGGTGAAGTTGACCTTTTACTCGGAGGTGATGTATACGGAGATATCGTATTACCTCAGCAACATAAATTTAACGATGGTTTGTTCTTGCAATTTACACATTTTGGGTGGATAGTTTCTGGCCCTTCCCCTGATAACTCATATCAGCACACTATCACAGTAAATGTTTGTTCACTAGATAAACAATTGCAGTCCTTTTGGGAACAGGAAGAATTGTTGGAGAAAAAGGTTTTAACGGAAGAAGAAATCCTCTGTGAACAACATTTCAAAAATACTACGTCCCGTAATTCTTCTGGACGTTATACCGTATCACTACCATTTAAATCACTGCTTAAGGGCCTCCCACTTCCAGTCTTTGCACATACAGACTATGCAGCACTTTCTCGTTTGAAGAATGTTGAAACGAAATGTAAATTAAATAAGAACTTTGGAAAACTTTATACAGAGTTTATGGAAGAGTACGAACGTCTTGGACATATGGAAAAAGTCGGAATTTATCCACGTGATTTGAATAGAAATGGGTTCTTTTTGCCTCATCATGGTGTGTTAAGAGAAAGTAGTTCTACTACTAAATTAAGGGTTGTTTTCGATGGTAGCTGTAAGAGGTCTGCTCAATCTTCGTTGAATGAGGAACTAGTAGCTGGTCCTGCATTACAAAATGATTTACCAACAATTATAAATCGGTGGAGACGATTTAAAATTGGATTTCGGGCAGATTTGGAAAAAATGTTTCGACAAATACTTGTGGTACAGGAACAACAAAGGTTTCAACAAATTTTGTGGAGAAATAGTGGCTCTGAAGAGATATCAATTCACAAGCTCTCAACGGTTACTTATGGTACAACACCCGCTCCATTTCTTTCGATAAGGGTTTTACAACAATTAGCGTTGGATGAAAAGGAAAAATACCCATTGGCCTGTAGCGTGCTCAATTCAGATACTTATGTCGATGACGTAATTTCTGGAGCTGATAGTCTATCAGAAGCTTACCATTTGCATACTCAATTATGCAGTCTGCTTAATGAAGGCAAGTTTAATTTGCGCAAATGGACAACAAACTCAAAAGAATTGCTAGAATTGATTCCTGTGGACTACAGAGAAAAATCAGATATATTTGAACTAAATCAACCTAATACGGTGAAAGCTCTTGGACTTGAATGGAACACGGTAGACGACTGCTTTTCATTTAAAATTAATTTCAAAAATACATCGGTAGTTACGAAAAGAAGTTTGCTCTCAGATGCAGCAAAACTTTATGATCCTCTAGGCTGGCTTGCCCCTACTACAATTCTTGCAAAAATTGAATTTCAAAATTTGTGGTTGCTTGGCATTGAATGGAATGATCGCTTGCCTGAAGCTTTGGAGAAAAAATGGTTAATATATCGTAAAAACTTAAAATTTCTTGAACAAATTAAAATTCCTCGTTGGATCGGAACATATAGAGGGGCTACGGTTGAAATTCACGGCTTTTCCGATTCATCTAAGTTGGCATACGCGGCTGCTGTTTATGCTAAGACAATTTCTGATTTTGGTACAAAAGTGTATTTAATCCAAGCGAAAACTAAAGTGGGTCCTATAAAGCGATTAACTATACCTCGAATGGAATTATGTGGTGCAACTTTATTGGCTAAATTAGTAGATCGAATAACCTCTTCGCTTGATCAAGAAATTTCAAATGTTTTTTATTGGACTGATAGCACAACAGTACTTTCTTGGATTCGCGGTCAATCGTCTAGGTGGCCCGTATATGTTGGAAACAGAGTTGCAGAAATCCAACGCAGATCTCATACTTCTCAATGGCGATACATATCTACACGTGAAAATCCTGCTGACTGCGCTTCCCGTGGCATATCGTCGAATGAATTGGTTGAACATGAACTATGGTGGCATGGCCCTAAATGGCTAACTGAACCTTCAGAAAATTGGCCAAAACAACCTAAACTAAATCTGAATGAAACCGATGATATTTCTACTGACCCAACTTTAAATATGCACTCGATTGTAGCAGACGTAAAACAATATCCAGAATTATTAACAAGATTTTCTTCCCTTTGCAAATTAATACGCGTTACTGCATACATTTTTCGTTTTAAAAACAATACTCAAAACAATAAAAAATCACAAATTAATGGTAACGGTAAGATGACAGGGTTTCTCTCAACCGAAGAGCTAAAATTTGCTCGTTTAAGACTTGTTAAACTTTCGCAAGAAGTGGATTTTCCACAAGAAATTTCTGAACTTCAAAAGAAAGGTCAAATTATAAAAAACAGCGCTTTAGCACAACTGTGCCCATTTTTTGATTCTTCTCAAATACTTAGAGTTGGTGGTAGAATTCAAAACTCTGACCTTGATTATTGTTCCAAACACCCAATTTTACTTAAGAAGCAAAATCCTTTGACTAATCTCTTATTTCTAGATGCCCACATCAAAACGTTGCATGGCGGTTTGATCCAAATGCAAGCTTATGTCGTACGAGAATATTGGATAATATCAAGTAGAAGTGTAGCTAAACGCATCTTGAGAAAATGTATAACATGTTTCAAATATAACTCAAAAGCAGCACAGCAGATGATGGGAAACCTACCTAGTGTTCGTCTTAAGCCTGCGCGCCCGTTTAAGCACAGTGGTGTCGATTATGCGGGCCCGATAGTTATAAAACAATCTACTGCAAGAAACTCGGTAACTACAAAGGGCTACATTTGTTTGTTCATATGCATGGCTACAAAAGTGCTACATTTGGAAGCAGTTACTAACTTGTCAACCGATGCATTTTTGGCAGCTTTTAGGCGTTTCGTGTCCCGTCGTGGTCCTTGTACTGACATGTATTCAGACTGTGGCACAAACTTTGTTGGAGCTAATAAGGAGCTACAAATTCTTTACAATCGCAGCAAATCATCGATCCCAGATGAAATAAGCGACCGTCTTGCCAAAAATGGTACAAAATGGCATTTTATACATCCAGCCTCTCCAAACTTTGGTGGTCTTTGGGAGGCCGGCGTGAAGTCTACGAAACACCATTTAAAGAGAGTGATGCAAAATCGTATTTTAACATTTGAGGAGCTTACCACGCTTTTAGCTCAGATTGAGAGCTGTTTAAATTCCAGACCCTTGTGCCCTCTAAACTCAGAACCATCTGACTGTAATGCGCTCACTCCAGCTCATTTCCTGATTGGAGAACCTACTCTTTGCGTACCTGAAGAAGATTTATTGGATGTCAACATTGACCGATTAAATAGATGGAAAACCGTTGAAAAGCTGAAGCAGAATTTTTGGCGACGTTGGTCTAACGAATGGTTGTGTCGACTTCAAGCTAGGCCCAAGTGGCTCAAAATAACACAAAACCCTAAAATTGGTGATTTAGTGGTCGTATTTGATGAAA
Organism: Calliphora vicina; assembly: GCF_958450345.1. Taxonomy (NCBI): domain Eukaryota; kingdom Metazoa; phylum Arthropoda; class Insecta; order Diptera; family Calliphoridae; genus Calliphora; species Calliphora vicina. Next base: position 120,665,310 of record NC_088780.1, read on the forward strand.
GAGGTGCTCCTGGAGAATGGCCGCTTGCTCGTATCCAAGACATCCATCCCGGCAAGGACGGTTGTGTAAGGGTGGTGACTCTATTTTCAAACAGAAAAATGTTTAAACGGCCAATTTCTAAAATTGCCCTTTTGCCCTCAAATGATTGTTTTGATGCCTTAGAGAACGGTTACAATCCTAAAAATATTGCTGATGATGATTCTTCCTCGGTTTAAGCACTGTCGTCCTTAGTGGGGGAGAATGTTGGTGAACAACTTTAATTATAATCTTTAGTAATTTTATTTCATACATTTATTATTTTTCTTCTTTTAAATAATTAAGTTATTTTTCTTATTTTTAATTCCATGGCTAGTGTGAACAATGCACATTAAAGCATACGCAGTTATTTATTAAATTTTGGTAGTTCTATTTAAATCTACTTACATGAGAATTTATTTGCTCTCATCAAAGTAAATGCATTAAAAGAAATAAGAAAAATACTGGTTTTTTGCTCACGCACTTTTATATTATGTATGCATGTATGTATGTACGTATGTTAATATGTAATATGCGTAAGCTATATTTAAATATCATTACGCACTTTTTTGGGGTTCTTTTTTATATTAAAGTATTATTGAACTTCACTTGCGTTTACTGCCTCGCTGCTAGCAGAATAATTTAAGAACAAATTGTCTTGTTATACTTTAATTTAGTCTTTAATAAATAAAATAACGGTTGAATAAATACCCTACATATGAAAATAAGGTGTTTCATTCCGTTTAAACTAAAATTAAAGTAATTTTAACTTAAGAAAAGTTAAAATCTCGTACAACACTGTTATACAGAAATTTTCCTAAATAAAAAACTGTAATACAATTTTTTTCTATAGAAAAGACTGTTATACCGACATTTTCCTACAGAAAAAATTCTTGTACATAAATTGTTCTATAGAATAAATATTCTTTTATAGAAAATACAATTATACACAATTTTTTCTATATAAAATCTGTCATACACAAATTTTTCTATAAAAAAAACTGTTATATACAATTTTTTCTGCAGAAAAAAACTGTTATACACAAATTTTTCTATAAAAAAACAGTTATACAAAAATGTTTCTATAGAAAAAACAGTTATACACAAATATTTCTGTAGAAAAAATTTTATACGCAAACACTGTTTTTTATTTAAATTGAATTTTTCTATCCCTATTATAAATAAAACTCAAGAGCTTAATAAGAATTAACATTTGGACAAATATAAACATTTAATATGATTTTTTTACCCTTCACCTTCGTGAGAAGGAGTCGATTAAGCCATGTCCGTCTGTTGAAATCAATTTTCTGAAGACCCCAGATATCTTCGGGTTCCAAATCTTCAATAATTCTGTCAGTCATGCTTTCGAGAAGTTTGCTATTTAAAATCGAGAAAATCGGTCCACAAATAGTTGAAATATTAGGAAAAAACCAGGACAACCTCGATTTTTGACCTATTTTTTACCTATGTATATCTGGATTACTAAGTCACTAATATATACAATATGGATATCTGATGATAGATATTTCAAAGACCTTTGCAATGACGTATATAAGACCATAGTAAGTTGGACCTACAATGGGTCAAAATCGGAAAAAATATTTTTTAACCCGAATTTTTTTTTTCACCAAAAGTTTTTTTCGCTAAATATTAAAAAAAAAAATTTAAAAACCAAAAAAAATTAAAAAAAACCAATTTGAAAAAAAAAAATTTACAAAAAATTAAAAAAGAACTGGACAAAAATAATAAATTTAGTTTACCTAAAAATATTTAAAATTTTTATTTTGAAGTATAATTTGGTGAAGGGTATAAAAGATTTGGCACAGCCGAATATAGCCCTCTTACTTGTTTTATATAAAAACTGATAATAGTTTGACTGTATCCAATTAGTCATATGAGTATCACAGTACTTTTTAAAATGAAAAAGTATCTAAAAATTAAATTGAGATTAACATTTTCAAGCCTGCTTCAAACAGATTTTTAATTTTTTAACTTAAATATTTTTACAAGTTTAACCAGAATACACAATTTCCTTTCTGTTGGTATAAAAGCACTCATGTAAATTACACTTTATCATAGTTTTCTATGTCAGCGAATTAATAATCTAATTTTATACTTATTGTACCTAAATTTGGTATTTTCTTTAATTATTGAACAATTATTACAAAAAATAAAATATAGCTACATACATATATATTTTAAATACTTTTTAATTGCAATTAATTATCTTTCGTTTCTTTAAGGTATTTGGAAATACATAATTTCGCACCTGTAATGGTTACAGAATAAAATAGCCAACCACCGCAAGTTTAAAATTGTAACCATTTTTAATAAAACAAAAAACAACTGAAATTGTTCAGAAATTTTTTTTGAAAAACACATTGAAAAAAGGCCTAAATAAATAACAGAAAACAAATCCTGTGTGGTTTTGACCAAATCTAATTTTCACGAGACTTATAAGGAATCTTGAACGTTGAATTGAATCCACAAACATAAACGGCGTACAAAGTTGTTATTTTTTTTTCAAAACCATTTGATTTAAGGTGTTTCTGTTTGGAAAACCAAAAAAAAAAAAAAACTTTGGAAATTGAATATTTTCACCATAACATTTTTGTAAAGAATTTTGATTTTAACACTAGTTTTGAGTTTTTTCAAGTCATTGCTACAGACTTGAAAATTGTAGTGCATAGTTTGAGAGTCTGCGAGTGATTACGAAATATTGGAAGTTCCATGTCTAAATGCAACATGTTGGAAGTAGAATGTTCATTGATTTGATGAAATTGCTTAAAAAACTTAAATTTTGCAGCCTGAACTGTGATATTCGTAATATATTCCGTATATTAATTAATGTAATTATTTCTGTAGAAATTATGTTATGGTTTAAGTTTCAGGCATGTTTGTTCAATTCCTGTCACTCTGTTCAGTATTACTACAACGGACGTAAATATGGTCTATGTTTTCCAGAAAAGCATAAATTTATCATCGTGGAAAACAAAACAAAAAAACTCAAACAATTAAACATTTTAATTCTATTCAAATCTGTTGTTGATTCATTGAGAATGAGAGAGAGAGAAAAAACTAAACCAAAGAATAGAGCAAAAAAGGAAAACGAAATCAAAGCAATGTTTTATAATACACTTTTCTTGTTATTGGATTTTCATTTGTAACAGTCTTAACTGCACAAAAACAACAAAACAACAACATTTTGAAATCGTACGGTAATTGTTGTTTTTATTACTTTTTTATTTCATTTGTTAGAGGTTTTCATTTGTTGTTGTTTGCGTTTTTAATCGCATTGTGCAAAAGTCCATTTTCATTGCGGTTTGCCTGAAGGATCTGTCAAAATCTAGAGCAGATTTTGTAATTTCTTTGTGTGTATGTGTGTGTTTATTTGTAGTTCAGTTTAACTCACAAAAAAAAGCAATTTATAACTGGGATTTTTTCCACCTTAGGCTGTTTTTAACAATAAACATGCGATTTTTTTTAGACCGGAATTACAAGTAAAAGTTCAATAAAACTCAAATAAATGGAAAATACTTTTGTAATAAAACGACCAATTGACCTTTAGCGGAGTGGTAAAGAGTGAATGAATTACACAGGTCAACAAGTAAAGAAAAAAAAATGGTCTCGAGATACCGTTAGTGGTTTTATATTAGGTGTGCATTGGTAACACCAATAATATTATTAAATTGTTTTTCCACTCATTTTTCAATATTTTAGGACTCGGCTGCTGGGCTTAACCGACTCTTAGGCGTTCGGTGCAGGTCTCTGCTGGTAGGTTACAATAACACAAGATAAAACTGGTCCATGTTTTAAATTTCTTTCAAAAAAGTTTCGGATTTGAGTACAGAAAAACTAAAAGCTGTCGTTTTTAATGACCCACAAATAAGACTTTTAATGAAAGACAATGATTTCATACATTCAATGTATGATTTAGAAGCAGCGCCTTGGAAATCTTTTGTTGTCGATGTGAAAAATTTCTTAGGAAATCAGAAGGATGAAAACTATGAGAACTATTAGTTATACACATTTTAATTAGTTATACACATGTAATATGAGCATAAAAGTACACTATCTGCACAGCCATTTAGGCAAATTTCCAGAAAATCTTGGATCGTATAGAGAAGTTTTTAAGTTTACATTTTAAATATGGCGAAATTAAAAGAAAGTGAGATAAATACGACATGAATGAACATGCTTACATAGAACAGCAAATAATTTTGAGCCCATAATAAAACATAAAATACTCAAAATAGTTTGAGGGTATCAAATGAAGTAATTTTGAATATGAAATAGTATCAAATTTTTCATCTTAAATTGGCATATATTGAACCGACAGGGTCGAAAGGGTTAAATAAGAAAAGTTTAATAAAATTGGCAGATTTATTTATTTTCCCAAAACAATATCAAACAGAAATTAACACTTTTCCTTTTTAATTTATACAAATTCAGACTAAGTGGCAACTGAGAAGAAAGCAAATGTTATGTCGCACTTTTAATTACTGCAAAATTGTTGTTGTTATTAAAGTTTTTTTTTATTATTTTCCGGTAGTATAAAATTAATGTTTTCAAATTTGCAGAAGAAAAAACTAAACAAATTTAAACTTTTTATAGTATTTTTTATGTTAAAAAAAACTTACAATAAAATTGGCAAGATAAAGCAGACTTCACCTGACAGTAGCAACAAATTTAACACCGGATTTCTAAGCAAGTACGTTTTTTGTAAAGGCAAATTTTGCAATGTCGTTTTTACAGTTATTTGCCATTGATCATAATCACTCATGTTTGTCTATGTTTATCGATGTTTTAAGCTTCAAAATGAGACAACTGAGTGATCAGCACAAAATTAGTGGTGCAATGAATATAAATACATCATCTTGGCAATAAAATACAAAAAGGAACTCAAATTGAACTCATCATTTTAATTTTTTATTTGATGTTGGTTTTACAGAAATTTTTCTTTAATGTAGGAAAAAACCAGATTGTTGTTTTTAAAGAAATTTAAAATTTACATTAGTTTCAAAAAAGAAAAAGTTTAACTTTCAATTTAATATATAGACATAGTGAGACATACATATGTATATTAGGGTGGCCCTTAATAAACGAAAGTTGGATTTTGGCCATTCTCACCCCCCAGTTTGGTGAACATTAGTAAAAAAATCATCCTGAAAAAATTTTAGGTAAATCGGTTGGGGTTAAGACGTGCCGCAAGCCCTCTGAAGTTTTGAGATGCATTTACAAGGGGAAAAAATTCATTTTTTTCAGTTTTTGTAAAAATTTTGCCATTAAAAAATTACTTTTGTAATTCAATTTAAAAGAATCGAAATGTGTACGTAATTGTCGTTCTAATGAGACATAAAAAACAGAAATCGGTTAAAAAATTTTAAAGTTATTAAAAATTCGCCAGGCCATTAACGTGTCTCAGGCCACTAGAACAAGAAATGTTGGAACAAAATTAACATATTTTGAGAAATATTAAAATAAAAGCTCATTTTTACTTAAAATATGTCCATATTTACTTGTATATGAGTTTTTGTCTTCGTAGGATACCGTTAACCTATTCTTAGGTATGAACAAAAAAAATTAATTTTTTTAACGGCAGTTTCAAAACTCCATTTTCAAATTTTTAAAAATTTTGTTAAACAAATTTCAGAATTTTTTGATCATCTCATTGGGATTTATTAAGAGTATAATAGGGAATTAAATCGTGAAAAAATTATGAAAATATCTCTTATAGTTTTTCCGTACCTGCGATTTAAATTTTGAAATTTTCGAGAAAAACCAATTATTTGGCAATTTTTAGGCCAATGAGCTCTATTTTCTTACTCTTATGAATTTTAAGCAAAACTTAATTAGAATATTATAGTCCAGATAATTCTAAATATACTCTGAAACTTTTACTAAAACCATAAAAAATTATGATTTTAAAAGTTTGGTGTCATTTTAACCCCAAGTGCCATTAAGCGTTAATTTCCATTCTTGTGCTGTTATTATAAACCCTAGAGTTTATGTTATATTTTTGTTAAATTTCATCAAAATCGGCCCAAAAATATACAACATTTCGATCATTTCGAAATCTTTCCAAGAGAAATTCCAAATATTGAAAAATTTTACCTTTGACCTTCACGATTTAAGGGTTAACGTCTTCCGATTTTAGTAGAAGTTTCAGAGTATATTTTGAATTATCTGGACTATAATATTCTGAATAGGTTTTACTTAAAATTCATAAGAGTAAGGAAATAGAGCTCATTGGCCTAAAAATTGCCAAATAATTGGTTTTTCTCGAAAATTTCAAAATTTAAATCGCAGGTACGGAAAAACTATAAGAGATATTTTCATAATTTTTTCACGATTTAATTCCCTATTATACTCTTAATAAATCCCAATGAGATGATCAAAAAATTCTGAAATTTGTTTAACAAAATTTTTAAAAATTTGAAAATGGAGTTTTGAAACTGCCGTTAAAAAAATTAATTTTTTTTGTTCATACCTAAGAATAGGTTAACGGTATCCTACGAAGACAAAAACTCATATACAAGTAAATATGGACATATTTTAAGTAAAAATGAGCTTTTATTTTAATATTTCTCAAAATATGTTAATTTTGTTCCTACATTTCATGTTCTAGTGGCCTGAGACACGTTAATGGCCTGGCGAATTTTTAATAACTTTAACATTTTTTGACCGATTTCTGTTTTTTATGTCTCATTAGAACGACAATTACGTACACATTTCGATTCTTTTAAATTAAATTACAAAAGTAATTTTTTAATGGCAAAATTTTTACAAAAACTGAAAAAAATGCATTTTTTCCCCTTGTAAATGCATCTCAAAACTTCAGAGGGCTTGCGGCACGTCTTAACCCCAACCGATTTACCTAAAATTTTTTCAGGATGATTTTTTTGCTAATGTTCACCAAACTGGAGGGTGAGAATGGCCAAAATCCAACTTTCGTTTATTAAGGGCCACCCTAATGTATATAGGCATAATAAGTATATATGCAAATTGTCATTACTGCTCAGTCAAGTAGTCAAATAAATAAATTATAAACCAACAGCAATTAAAATCCCTTTAGAAATAAAGGATTTATTTTATATCCCCACTGTTTAATTTTATCTTTATAAAGTCACCGAAAATATCCCCTAAAATGTCCATTAGAAAATAGGTTTCTCCAATATTTTTTTTATTATACCCTTCACCTTCGTGAGAAGGGTATATATAAGTTTGTCATTCCGTTTGTAATTTCTACATTTCCGACCCTATAAAGTATATATATTCTGGATCATTATAGATAGCGGAGTCGATTAAGCCATGTCCGCCTGTCTGTCTGTTGAAATCAACTTTCCGAAGCATCCAAATAACTCACATACACGATTCATACATCAATATCTCCGGAATTCTTCCGGCTCGGTTGCTATTTAAAATTGTGAAAATCGGACAACCTCGATTTTTGACATATTTTTTTACCTACATCTATGGACATATAAATGGCACATTTTACGAAAAGTTCTTTCTTAAACTAGTGAGGCCATAGTGAGCCCAACAAATCGTTCGACCTTGAAGGCTTATTGACAGGTCCATTTCTCGAAATCAAGTTATCGTCAAAATTTTATTTCAATAAATCGATGGTTGCGGTCGACATATGGCGCAATACTGTTGAAACCACATCTCGCCCGGATCAATGTCATTCATATTTTCAAACAAAATATCATTGATCATGCTCCGGTAAAGATCTCTATTGACCGTAACGCGAGATCCGCTTTTATGTTTGAAGAAATAAGGTCCGATGATGACACCAGCAGCAGCGAGTAAACCGCATCTAACGGTGCACTTTTCTGGATGTAATGGAGTCTGTTGGGTCTGTTGTGTATTGGTCTCATTCCATATGCGGCAATTTTGTTTATTTACAAAAGTGTTAAGCCAAAAATGTACCTAATCGATGAACACAACTTTGCGATAAAATAGTCGTATATATGTATGAAAGTTGTGCGAATCGATGTCTGATTTTCAAAGTAAATTTGGTAGCGTTGTTTAAGCGTCAATCTATTTATGATGATTTTCCAGAGTATATTGATCATAAATGTCAAAGAGAGATCGCTTTCGTATGTTGTATCGGGCTTAAAAAACTCCCTTTAATGATACCACATATGGAAAAGTAGATTATTTGAGGGAATTGAAAAAACTGCAGACGAACATGGCTTGATAAATATTAAACAATTCACATCTAATAAATACAACATGCTGGAGTGTGACATGTTCAGTAAATTTAATTTTGCAAATTATTGTTTTCTTGTAGCGATCAACAATTTATTTTTTTTTTTAGCTTTTGAATCTAATATGAATGTCATTGACTTGAGTTTGCAAATTTATTTTATAACATTTGATCATGATTTTCTTTACCAAATAATAATGTCTTTTTTAGCTTTTGGCCAAACAATGTGTTAACCATGTTTAGTTAACTATTTATTATTGTTTATTTTCTTTCAAATAAAATTCGTTCAAAAATGTTTGAAACTAATTAAATATTTCTAATTTGGCAGCTGTTAAATTCACTTACAAACCCAATTAATTAATAATAGTTGTTAAACATTTGATTAACTATTTAAACTACTTTTAATAAAAGGCGTTATGTTTTCGTAATTATGTATTTTATACATTTATACAATTACTTTAGCTTTGTGGTAAATTAGTTTTTTTAAAAAAAAAAAACACACATTCTCAGGATTCAGTGGTTATTTATTTAAACAATGTATCCAGCTGGAGGTGAATAAACTACCTTGCTAACACTTACCATTTGTTAGTTAACTATTGGAGACATTAACATTAACATAATTTGGTTAACTCGGTTGCTTGATACAAGTGTAACTTGTTGCGTTACACTTTTACTTTAATTTTTCTAAAACTTTTCATTTTCTTTTAAAAACTTGTCTTTTTGAGAAATTTTCTTAATGATTGTGTCTCCCGTAACCAGCTTGGCAACTTATAAAACTATAACGAAATGTCTATTTTCTTAAAGAAAAGCTTGTCTTTTAGCAGTCATACTTTTGTTGATATCGCCTTAAAAACTAAGTTGCAAACAACTATATTTGCTGTTGTTTTCTTTGGCGGATTTTTCTCTTGTTTTATTTTCATTTTTCATTTCTTCTCTTCGTTTGATTTCAAGATCAATGTTAATTGCACAGAAACAAATTGTGAAGTGAAGTGAAATGAAATGAACAACTTACAACTTTCTTATTATGGTGGCAACTGGATGGAATTGCGCTGAGAGGCGCATTGGCATTAATTTAATTCGATAATTATATAACATGTATGTATGTAGTAGGTGCTACGGTAAGTGTGAAAGTCTGATATATATAATTGTATGATTAGTTTACCTACGAGTAAAATGCTTGCTTGCTTTAGTTTTAATATCGCAGAGAGAAAATGTCATTAGAATGTGCTTTAGGTATAAAATTAAATTTGTAATGAGCAACTTTTTATAAAAAAAATGTAGTAAAAATTTATGAAGACGTATGACAAATAAAATTAGGGACTGATTGAAATTAGTCATGCTTGTTGACCATGCTAAAAATTAGCTTTTATTTATTAACTTATAGAGTAATAAATATAAACTGATCCCCAATTAATTATGTCAACCGTAATTATTGTAATTATACGAAAAATTATTAAAAATTTTTAACTTTTCACTGATTGTTGTGATTCCAATCTTAAATCTTTAATAGCTGGTCAAAATTATACGAATTTGTTTCATCAAAATTGTGAGACATCTATTTTATACAATAGGTAACATCTAGCTTTGATTACACTAAAGAGAACAAACAAAAATATGCAGGGGTTCTCATATAGCAATTCTGTTTCATTGGAGTCCATAGAATACGGAACTACGAGGATAAGTCTGTGACTTTTTTAATTCCCCGCCTTTTAACTGCAAGGGCAACACTGCACCTGTCAGTTTACTCCTGTCAAAATTTCAACATAGCAGACAACCGCCTGAATTGAGGATAAAATGGAAAAAAGTAAATTTCATGTGTTCATTAAGCATTAATTAAACTGTGCATAAAAAACTGTCAAGCGGCCGATGGGTTAAACTAATTCGGGTACGCTGAATTCAGTGATGTCAACCGTTTACATAAACTTTTTTTAATCTGCGCAGTTGTTTTAGAAATATGTATACATTTTTTTTTGACAAACAAAAATAATTTTTTAGAAAAATTTCGAATTTTTTAAAATGCAACCAAAAATAATGTATATTTCTAAAACGATTGCGAAGATTAAAAACATGTTAAGCCTTACTTAAAGGTAATTTTGCGGAATTTCGGTTTTTTTCAGTATATTCAATAACCTAAACCGTTTTTGAGTTACGCGAATATACAGTGAGCCTCAAAAGTGAGTATACACCAAAAAATATTTGATTTTTTTTAAGATAATGAAAATCCTAAAATTTATTCATCGATTAAAATGTTAATGTTTCGGTTTGTTGGAGATTGAGTTGAATAACAGATTCGGTGGTGAAAAAAAAAAATTTAAGTCGGACTATAATGATGTTAAGTTTACTGTCTTTTAAGGCTGTGTGTATGTTTTGCAACATCCTCCATTTCCGAAATAACGGTATATCTCAAAAATACGAGCTAACATAAAAAAACAGCTAGCACCACTGACTTTCAGAGTACCCGAATTAGTTTAAGCCGCTGGATGCCCCCCATGCACAGTGTTTTTGAAACACGAAATCAAACAAAGGCAAAACTTTAAAAATTCTATGGGAACTCTGCACCATAAATTTCAATTGTAAAAAAGTGCTTTACTGAATTCCGTTGTGGCCGTACAAGCTCGGAAGATGCCGAACGTTCTGAACGCCCAGTTTTGGCCTCTATACCCGAAACAATCGAAAAAAAATCACGTGTTGCCCAATCGAAGATTCAAAGTGCGAGAAATTGTAGAAGCCATAGGTATTTTACATGGCTCAGTACTTTCAATTTTGTATGATCACATGAGAAAACTTTCCGCAAGATGGCTGCCGCGTTTCCTCACAATCAAGTGCACAAAAGTGTACACAGATGTGCAGAGCACATGGCAGAAATCCATGAACTAGGCTACGAATTGCTCCCTCATCCGCCCGGAAAGAGATTTGACTCCAATGATGAAATCATCATGTGCGAACGACTTGGCGAGAAGTTAAAGTGGTCTTTATACCTATGGCTGGGGGCAAATCTGAACAACTGCCAAAGTCGCACAAACCAATTAGTCTCAGCTCGTTTTTCTGGAGAATCTACTCGATAGTTATATAAGGGATACCTATCTTTTGATGAATCCAATATACCACTTCGTCGTCACATACATCATGTGACGACGCTAATCGAGAAGGCCATAGGTGCGGTGCCAATTACATATCGCTTTGTGCGTTTACTGACATTCAGGGGCCTTCGACATTACGATGATCTAGAACTGCATAGAAAAGGGGCTTCTTACTAGGGTTATTAAGTTTGACTTAGAAGGATCATCAACAACTATTAGAGCAACTAGGGGATGTCCACAAGTTGGCGTATTATCGCCTCTATTGTGGACTCTAGTTATCGATGAACTACTGGAAGAACTTAACAACTTAGGGTTCCTTACATATGTTTACGCCGTCGACTTAGTAATTTATGTTACTGGGTGCGATGACGTAACGATATCGGAAAAGATGCAGAATGCTCTGAATATAACCACCAAGTGGTGCATGGAAAGAGGGTAGACCATTAATGCAACCAATACATTTCCATCAATATAAGAGGGAGATTTACGCCATCCTTATATGCTCCAATACATGTTTAAGGAAATTAAGGCTGCTCTTAGAGCCTCATCATCATATGATGTGAGGCCTGGTGTTGTTATAGACTGCTGGACATCCTTGAATGAACTCGGTGCACACAATGAACTCACATTGTTCTGGGTAGCTAGCCATGAAGGTCATGTTGGCAATGAACGCGCTGATTGTCTTGCCAACAGGGGGCCCGACGCTCATTTATAGGTCCTGAAACGTTCTTTGGCATCCCACGTGGATACACTATGGAACGTATTCGTTTTTGAGGTAATTTGCCAGGACTAAGACAGTTCAATCAATTCATTAACCTCTGGACATGTTCTATGCGACTGCCCAATCTGCAGAACTAAATGGCTCGGAAGGGCCTTTATGGCCCCGGGGGACGTAATTGATCTCTCACCAAATAGAATCCTAAATCTGTTGGGATGACAAATCTAAGGCTGCACAAAATATCCTATGGGTCGCAGTGCGTAAAGCCTGATAACAATAAAATTACTGGACACTGTGGTCTCAGATAACACCAGTACGATCTGAAGTGTCTGAATTTTTTCACGTGAACAAAGTTGATGAACGAAAAAAGGAAAAGGGACAATGTTTCATGTAAAATATTGATTCGCGATAGGGGTGTAGAAAGGTTCCTTGTTTATAACCCCAATAATTCGTTTCGAACTGCAAATATCGCGCAGCAGAACGATCGACATATATGTAAGACCAATTAGACTGCTAAGTTTTGAACAATGACAGTCGGCAATAGCGTATCAGTCTATATTAATTGCGTATGTTCTCATATCATCATATCTTACAATTTAAAATGTTTAAATTATTTAAAAATATCTTAAAAGGTGGGAAAAACACAACTTTTTAAAACAATAAAATTTAATACTTAACCAAATTAACAACTTAATGTTAAAAGTTTATTTAATGACATGTTGTTTGTTTTATTGTGGATATTACTTTATTTTTTTTGTTTAAAGAATTAAATTACAATGCTAAAATTTTATTGGTGACATTTAACTCGACAATAATCCCAAGTAGCCATGAGAATGGTTGGTTGGTGGTTTTCTAAACATTAGTTTTAGTTGTTGACAATTCTTTGTTCAAGGTATTTAATAATTTACAACCATAAAAAAAGAAACTAAAAGTAGATGAATTTTAGAATTAAAGATAGATACGTATTAACAATTGACAAGTGAGCTTGATAAAGTAGTTCGAATTATGAGAATTAATGGCATTTAAAACATTTAATATTATTAATATACAATTGGGGGATTCAAACGGTCTGCTATTAGGTCGTATTGTCATAATGTCGAAAAATATTTTTTTAGTTTAAACAAATTCTTATTGTGCTGCAAACAAAAAAAAGTGTTATTTTATGACAAACCAATAAACATAGTTCTAAAAGTCTTATTAGTTTATAACTTTTTTGTTTGAAACCCAACAAAAATTAATTTAAACTAAAAAATATTTTATGACAATACGACCTAATAGGAGACCGTTTGAATCCCCCAAATATATTGAATTATAATGTGAAACTAATAAATATTCTTGTTTAAAACTTTAGTATGAGAAGGAAACGTGGTGAAAGGAGGAGAAAAGCTTTGTTATTTGGCAACTCTGTAATTGTGATTTATGTTTGTCATTTTTACAGGTCACAGCGCCTCTGGCACATTATTCAAGCCAATAGCCATTATTTATTTTACTCTGGCGGCGTTTCAATGCTATACTGCCGAAGGAGGTTTATTTTTACTATTACTTATTAGTAAACTAACAATTATCATAAACTAATGTTGTTGATTGGAAGCGTTTGGTTGGGTATCGAACCTGGGGCGCAAATTAAATATTATGTTTAATAACCAATTAAGCCACAGCATCCTCAAAATTCGGTCAAAATTTGGGCAATATTCCGCGCGCTTTGTCCGTTTTACGGTTGCCATAATCGTCCTAACTAGAGAACTTTTTGCATTAAACAATGAACCACGAAACGCTAGATCTGCCGAAAACAACACCGTTGTCCATGAGAGTGTGCAGGAGAATCCGAGGCAGTCGATTTCGCGTCTCTCGCAGGAACTCGACCTTTCGCAGACCACAACTTGGGGAACTTTTGCGTCGTGACTTGGGCCTGTACCCATATAAAATTCATCTGACCCAGGAGCCCAGGAGAATGGGCCCTGGAACAGTTGCAAACTGACCCTAATTTTCATCAAAAATCATCTTCAGCGATAGATGAATGGGTGCGTCAACAAAAAAATTGTAGAATTTGAGATGATATCAACTCACATGAGATCCAAGAACGTCCAATGCATCCCGAAAAATTCAATGTTTGGTGGGGATTTTGGGATGTCGGCTTTGATGGACCACATTTCTATGAGAACAACGTTGGCCATGCCAATTGGCAATTGAGCCACATCTTGCAACAAATTCAAAGGGCAGTTATGGGAATTTGGGAATTCAGTTTCTTACACGTTCTATTAACTACTGTATTGTTTTTGTATTGAAATCTCTTTCTCAAAAGTATCAGTTTCTTTCTAAAGCTAAAAAAAGTTATTTGTTGTAATTCAATATATTTTGCTTTGATTTCAATTTATAATTACTACATTATTTTGGTTGTTATGACATCAAATGGTATTTGTTATTGTTGATATTGTTGTTACATTTCTTGTAACACACAACTTGCCACATAAATATACTGGGGTAAATAAATACTTTAATATTTATATCGGTATATCAGTATATCAGTCCGTCCATCCGCATGTCTGTCTATATATATTTGCAACAATTAAATTATAAATAAATATAGAGTGAGTGAGTAATAGAAATTGTTGAAAGACTGAACACACAATATATGTTGATACGCATGAGAAGTTATCATCATAATCATCAGCATACTTAGACAATATGTTGTCGTCGTTATCGTCATTCAATGCACCCTTTTACTAGCTACTCATGGAAATATGATTTATTTCACTTCATGCCTCTATTTTGCGAAAAGTCTTCTTGAAATGTATGTCAGTAAGCCGTTCGTTCGTTCGTTGACTTGGCAGGTTGGTCGGTGTCTTTAGATGACGTTTGAAATGTCTCCATATCACTTTCTCATATCGGATTTTTGTTTGTTTTTTGTTTTGGCAACAACTCGTAACAATGTGGCGATACATTTGTATGAACAAAAAAAAATATATTACAACATTTATTATTTTTTTTCATTATGTGTGTAGGAGTATTAATTACTTTTATGTTATTATTTAATTGTATATAATTTATAAGGGGAAGATAAGGAAAAATATTTTAATTTATAGCTTAGCTGACAATTATCCAAAATATTTAGGTACTCTATGACGAGCTCAGAGGTGTATTAAGTTGCTCATACGACATGGTATAAGCAGAATTCACCTTCCCAAACTTTATTACAATAAATTTACAGGACAATGATTCTTCCCACTATGCAACCTGCCACCAAAGTATTTAATGAGCAATCAATTCAATATCGGACACTCTGTTCCAAGGTGAAACGTATCCCAAAGAGAAAGTACTGCATCGATCGAAATAAATAGTAGTCGGACGAGGCACGGTTCTCAACCACATCTATCTAAATAGTTTTTAACAGGTATTGCAACATGTGGCCGAGCGTTTTCATGATGCAATATTATGGTTTCATGTCTCCCTTCAAATGAATCAGTTGAGTTCGTTGCAGGTTCCCTATGATGCATCATAGGGAACCTGTAACGAACCATCATGATGGTCTGATCAGATTTCAGCATAGATAGGACTTTTTTTCTGCCATCAAATACCGCATGGCTTTGGTATCAATTCAGCTTCAAATACGATCTCTTACGCTTCGGTTTATCGTAATGAATCCAATTTTCGGTGCAAAAATTATTTTCTTTTATAGCATTCAAGCAGCATCGTCTTTCAAGGTATCTCGGCTTCAATCATATGGTACCCAATTTCTCAGCTTTTGAATGAATCCTGCTGATCGCAACAGTTTCGAAATTGCTGCTTAAGTAGCCCCCAATGATTTTGCAAGCTCAAGTTGAGTTTTATAACAATCTTCATGGAGCAATGCCTCCATTTTTGTCTGGCCTGGGCGATTTTTGTCTACCGTGTCAAAATCACCACTTCTAAACCGCATATGCCATATCTTGAACGTTGATACAGATGAAACACATTCACCATAAGCTTCGCTGAGCAATCGGTGTGCTTTAACGGTACTTTTTTTCAAATTAAAGAAGTAAAGCAAAACTTCTCGCATATGAGGCTTTGTTGGTACAAAATTCGACATTTATGAAGCATACAAAAAGTTTGTTATTTACACTATAACATAATAACTAAGTGAGAATAAATGACAGATATGTACGCTTCAAAATGACACAGAAGTTAATAAAAACAAAAACTGCGTTCAAATGATACTTTATATGGTTTTGTTAATAAAAATATGTTTTCTTTCACCTGGTGAGAAAAATAATTTATACACAAACAAAAATGATGTACAATTATTGTTTAATTTACAGTAAATACTTGAAATCGTATAGTAAAAGCATATAAAAGTGTATTTTCTACTCTAATGCCACATTTAGACAATAAAATTTTCTTTTACACGTACATTTAGTAGTATTCAACCACAAATTAGAAATCATAAAACATTTAAATAACCCAAAGATTTATACAAGAAAAAGTACACATATGAAATTAAAAGTAATTCTTGTGAATAAATTAATTGTGGTTAAATTACGTTGTTCAGATAAGTATGAGAAATAGAAAGATAAATAGTGTGAATGAAAAATGAAAGTTTTTCTTTTAATACTGACGTATTCAAGAAACTAACATGTTGTTTGAAATTACTCATAATAATGATAATAATCATAATAAAATAATAAACAATAAACAATAAGTATTTAAATATTTTGTAATCTTAATTGTTTGACCTTGCTATAATTGTTGGACAAGTCGATATTAAATTGAATGAATTTGAAAAAGAAATAACAAGTATGAAATAATTGTTAAATAAGTTTCTTTGTTAAATAATGCTGTAATTATTTGTGAATATTTTTATTTAGTATGGATTGAATGTCTAATTATTCAAATTATTTAAATCAATTAAAATTGTATTTAAATATTTTTTTTATTGTAATTTAAGGAGGGCTAGTGACATGAATTTGTAGTGTTTATGACTTAAGCATTTTGATTGAATTACAAAACTAACATGCAATATGTTATAGTAAACATTCAGGTTAGTTGTGAATTTGAGAATGATTTGAAATCAAAGGCTTTCTCAAATGACAAATATTTGCTATTGAATGGTTTGATTCTCAAATTCTTCTCAAACCTTATTCTCAGATTGTATTTCAAATATAGATGGCATTATTATACTCACCATCAAAAGAGAAATTTTCCACAAATACTCTCTGTTGATAAGGTTTGTTTGGTATTGGAAATGTGCAATATCGGGCCATGATTTCACCTAGCCTCAATACAAATATCCCCCGGAATACAGTTTGTGCAGTCATGAATATGTTGATTATGCGGCAATACTGATAAAATTATACTTTTAAGTATGGCAAAAATGGGGCAATATTTGTCCCATACAAGGGACTATGACTAGACACGTTCGGAATGCATTGATATGTTCTCAAGAGTTGTTCAACTTTACCGTAGCTACAACTTTGCTAAATATTGTTAGTGAAAAATTAGGAAACCCCGGAAGTTATTCTAAACAAAGTAAAAATAAAATTTTTCTTCCTATATTTTTTCAACAAAAGTGCACGAAAAAGCAATTTTTGGAAAAAAATTTTAACACAATTTATTTGGCTATATTATTGGCATATAAAGTTAAGCCGTATCACAAAGTCTGAATTAGCTGTTAACCAAAAACTGATGACACCTCTTTTAGAAGCCCCACTGATTTTCAGAAACTTTAGGGACTCATAAAAAAAAATCGGTCACCAAAATGGACAAACTGAGTATAGGGTTTTACTACCCTTTGGTAGTAGAGTCGAACCTATATAGTCATGATCGTGTGTTTTTTTCACTGTTGCACTGTGTAATTATTCGATAATTTTAAAACCAATTAAGAAACTACAAGTTTTCAAACAATTTGTTTAAGTCAGCTTTAAATTGAATTCAAAACTCTATTTCGGTTTGAGAAACCTTATGATATCAAATAAATGTAAAATTATTCGTGACTTCGAGTTTGTTGAATAGTAAATAGTAAAATACATATTAATATTATATAAATAATTGTATTTATCGGGGTGGTTACTGTGTAATTCGATTCGAAAGAAAACATTTTTGAATATCCATGTACAATGTCAACAAATTCGATTGCTTTTCATTTCGAGGTTTGGGAATATAGTTGTGTTTATAAAAAATCGAATTTTTAAAATACTGGTTTGTCGGTTAACCGAAAATTGGCCTTTTTTAGAAAACCTGTTTTTCGGTTAACCAACTTCGAAAAAACCGATTAAACCGGTTAACCGACATATATGTAAAGGAAACATAAAATGTCCAATAAAGTATACACAGCTTTAAAATTTTTGGTCCATTTTATTTTGTAAACATTTCAAAATTATTATCTCAGTCAAATGGAATTGTTTAGAAATATGTTACTAACTATATAATACATGTTTTAATAATTGGTTTATTCATTAAATTTCAACCAAAAAATGTAAATCAATTTTTAATTAAATATTTGATAATTTTGAAATTTATTATCAACTTGACTTTCTGATATGAAACAGAAAATGTTACAAGTCCCAAAAAAGGACTTATAAGATGCAAACGCACTTCTAGCTATGATTATTTGTCATTATAAATCATACCAAATAATTAATAAATCTCCATTATCAGATTTTAAAAATATTTCAAATCATGGATTTTAGACCGTTTATTTCTGAAAATGAACTTTGTACATTAAGCTAACGAAATGATTAATAAAATAAAATTTTAAGAATAAAACAAACTAATGAAGTCAAATTTATTGAAAGAAGTTATGTACATCAAATTCAATTTAATGTTCGGTAAGATTTAGCTTAACTTCTAGAATTATGCGGAATTTCATTATGTGTAATTTATTCTGAAAAAGTTTTTAAGTAAACTCATCATCCTCTACTATTTAGAATCATTCACCCCTATCGGCAATAACATGTGAAATTTTGTTCCCATGAAATATCCATTTCCCTCGAAGGCAAAATTTCTATCGTGAAATTGTCATGAACTTTTCATTCACAATAGTTAATTTTGTTCGTAACAGCTGTTTATTGTAAAATTCCATCTAAAAATTTCACAACAAGGGAAATTTTTTCACGTGAACAGAGTTAATGAATGAAAAAGGAAAAGGGAAAATATTTATCTAAAGAGGTTTATATTGTAAATCAGCAGTTTAGGTTTCAAAGCAGACCAAATGTTTGAGATAATTGGTCAATTCACAAGGTGTCTTATCAGTCATATTGTCATAATGTCCTAATATATCACGACTCGGCAGCTCTGCTTAACCGACTCTTGGGCATTCGGCGCAGGTCTCTTCTGGTTGGTTACGATAACACAATAAACTTAGCATACAGAGTAGTATTATTTTACGAAATTTTTTTGCTTGAAAAGCAATAAAAACCATTATGAAATATTACGCCATTATGACAATATGACATGATAAGAGACCTTGTGAATTGACCAAATGTGTATACAATGAATTTAAAAAAATGCACCAAAACATGAGATTTATTAGTTTTAGTCCCAAATTTTAAAAACATTTTAAATTAACCGGTTCGCAAAAAACCGAGTTTTTGAAGAAGAACCGGTTTTTCCGTTTTCCGGTTTATAAACACTAGAATATATCGACAATTTTTCTTTGTTCAAGTGAAAAAATTCGAAATGTGAAATTTTTAGATGGAATTTTGTTAACAATAAACAGCTGTTACGAACAAATTCATCTATTGTGAATGAAAAGTTCATGGGAATATCACGATAGCAATTTTCCCTTCGAGGGAAATGATGTTTCATGGGAACAAAAATTTCACATGTTTTGCTGATATTTGATAAAAAAAAATTGATAAAATGCCATTTCTGAAAAGAAATTCTTTAAAAAAATTAAATTTTCTTTTTTAAAATCAACCTTAAATTAAAATCAAATAAGCAATTGAAGCTCCTGTCTAGGTTTGAGAAACCCTTGAGAATTATATTAAATATGAAAATTTGTATTTCACATAATTTATCAAACGTTTAATGGAATGTATTATCCAATGCTGTTTATTTTTTTTAACAAATCTAAAAAGAATTATTTTATACTGCAATATATACCAATTTATAAATTATTCTGTAACTTACTTTTAGTTTAACTAAACAAATATTTCACCAAACATGCAAGTAATATGTATGAGTTTATTTAATAATTTATAATTACGTAAAAATCTAAAATAGTATTTAGTTTTTCATTATGAAAAATATCAAAACAAAAACTTAAAAGTAAAAAACAAAAACATTCAGTGGAAGTTAAGTATGTATTTAGTATGTACGCATATTTAACAATTGTTTGTAAATTTTACAAACATTTTTTTAAAAATTTTTCCTAAATAAAAAATTCAAAAAAATAAAACAACAAAAGTAAAAGTACAAAATAAATACATATGAGAAAATTATTATCACATACTTGTACAACATATTTAGTTTTTGAAATTTAACGGCTTTGGAAAATACTAGAGTACATTTTAACATACAAATGTAATGTACATACCCGGCAGTTATAAAGGTAGTTATTGTCAACTTTGTACTAGCTACATATATGACTACTTACTATTAGTTACTTTTCTAATACAAAGGGTAACAATTAGATCTATGTGCCCACCAAGCGACCAACATTAACTAGTAATATCGCTAGTAAGTGGTCATGCAGAAGGTATCAGTTGATTCCTTGGAATAACATGCCCATGTTAACTTTGCAAGCAGGTTGTTGGGAACCTAGTGGTGGCTTATACATTCGCCTTCACCGAACTAGTTCCAAATGCTACAGGGTATTTATCTAGTTGCGAATGTACATATGTGGGTTTTTTTTGTTGTTTATAAACAAAATATATGTGATAGTTATAAACTAAATCAAAACAGTTTATGCTCTGATGAACATCAGTTTTTTATTTTTTTTTATTTTTGTAGTGTATTTTCTTTGTTTTCTTTTACTAAAGAAACAAAAAACTTCAAAATAATATTTTATTTTTGTAAATAATGATTTTATATTCAAAATTAATGTGGGTTTTCCCAATAAAATTTCAACAAAACTTCAATTATTAAAGGTGTGTTGTAAATGGGTGTGAAGATAAGGCAAATGATCTTAAAATATACAAATTGGGAAATAAGTAAGACGAACATTAGTTATCAAATGCTGTGATTCTATTTTCAAATCACTGTATTTGAAAATGAAAGAAATTCACTAAAAATCATTATTGACTTGGGTAACTTAAAATGGTATTCCAGTGAGATCGAACAAACCTTAACACGCGATTTTCCTCAAAAACTTTTAATCTAACTTTTATTTTTTTTTTTATCAAGTTACCTTTGAAAGGTATGTCAGTTAATCTGATTATAATGAGTGAGGAGAAAAAAGTGCGTACTAAAATTTTTAAATATTTTCAACAAAACTCAACTTGGTCCTACAAAAAGTTGGCCAAACAATCAAAGGTCAGCCGTCAAACTGATTTCAATGTTATTAAACAGTATCGGGAGAACTTGTCCGTTGATAGAAAACCTGGTTCAGGTAGAAGGAATGGACCACATGATGTTTCTAAAGCCAATAAATAGAAATACATAATTTTCAAAAGAGCTCCCAACACATCCGATAGGAAAGCAGTCGGGTTAGCTAAGTACTCGGAATATTTGATACGAAATGTTAAAGCCAATGTAGGTTTATAATTATACAAGGCTCAAGAAGTTCCTGACACGGACTCAGCTAAAATTTAGAGGCCAAAGACAGAGCACGGAAATTGAAATCAAGTTTTATAAAAAAAATATACATGCTGCCTAATGAACGAGGAAACGTATGTTCTGGAAATTTTTCTCAGCTTCCGGGTCAATATTTTTATGTTGGAATGTTGTAGAAAAGTTTAGTACCCAAAAGCAAAACATTTTCCCAAAAAGTTCTTGGTATGGCTAGCAATATACAGTTGCGGCAAAAGAAGCCAAACATTTGTTACAACGGGTTTTGGAAATACCGAATTTTACATGTAAAAATGTTTACAAAAAACGATGCTTCCATTAAGGCTTCCTAATGTGTCTACTTATTTTTGGCCTGATTTGGCATCCTGTCACTATGGTAAGCAAGGTCTTAAGAGGCAACAAGAACAATAATGTGGTATTTGTAACAAAAGATGCAAATCCTCCAAATTGCATGGAGCTAAGGACAGTGGAGAGGTATTGGGCTCTTGTTAAAAGAGAATTGAAGAGCACAAAAGAGGTGTATATAAGTTCGAACAAAAAGACAGTAATCTCTATAAAAACCTTAATGGAAGGGTTTCCGGAAAAGGTTCATAAATTCATCACTATTGATTAGAACTATAAAAATAATATTTTTTGTTGTTCTACAACTAAAGTTGTAGCTTTAGTGGTTTATTTCTTATTAACATTTATGTAGGTTAATATTTTTGATCTCAAAGTGTGTGGTTTGTGGCTTATTCGTATGACATGCGACTCATGAAAGACCCACACGAAAAAGTCTAACGCGGTCAAATCACACGATCTCGGTGGTCAGTTCACATCACCTCCACGTAGCGCCGCTGTTGATACAACATTTATGTTAAATTAAAAAATTGTAATTAATGAATACTTCCTATTCAAATTTACTATCGAAGGTAAAATAATAGAGATATTATTGATTTTTAGTTAAATTTTAACTATTTTTTTTCATGCTAAATTTTTGGGGTACTTTAAAATAAAATTCTTAATAAATGCGAAATTAACCTTATGCTATCTTTTGTTATATCTTATTTCTGATTTTCTGGTTGAATTTTCCGTTTTGGTGTATTCAGGGACTTATAGTAAAATTTCACGGATAATCTTTTTGTGGAACATTTTAACCCCTTAAATCCCTGTTTTAATGGTGTTTTTTCATCTTTTTTAAAATAAGTACAAAAAAGACCCATGCCTTGAGGATTTAGAGCGTTATCATATTCTACAAAAATGTTCTCCGTAACATTTTACATAAATTTGCTGAACACATCTTATACCTAAAATCTAAGGATCACATGGTTTCTTATGCCGATTAACAATAAGAATGTGCCAGAGTTAGGAAACTTTAACCCCCCCCCCTCAAATGAAATTCAAATGTAAACTTTTAAAACGCCGATATACGTGTCTTTTTTTTTGTCTCCTCTATCAAAATTTATTGGTCTGACCCTGTAATTTTGGAAAAAATTCGATTTTGTTGTATAGTGAATTCAAAGAATATCACGAAGAATATGGGGCATTTCACGTCAAGTGAACCAACTTTTGAAATCGATGTCTTCCGATCGCGATGAAATTTGCACCAATGTTAGTTCTATTGGATAGTAATTCGGACACCATTTTTCAACAAGATCGGTCAAGAACTCTCTGAGTTATAGGAGGTCAAAATTTGACATTTTGGCCAAACAGGTGTTTTTTTTATCCATATAACTTATTACCTATTGTTCTTAGCAAAATGTGTCCCAAATAATTTAGATAGCTATTTATGCAATCTTTCGAAAAAAAAAATTAAAAAAATTTAATAAAATATTTTTGATTTTTTTTTTTTTAAATCAAAAATATTTTTGACTTTTTTTTCAAAATGGGCCCTTTTTATTTTTTTTTTATTTTTTTTAAGAAAGCTTATGTCTTTTCCTAAGCGACCTATATGGTCGCTTAGTGGCATGCGAGTGGGATATCTATCAAAAAAAATATTTTGTAACTCAAGATTTAAAATTTTTGAATTTTTTTGCAAAATCAAAAACTTTGTTGACTTTTTTTAAAAAAATGGACCCATTTTTTAATTTTTTTTTTTTTGCTCAGAAGAAAGCTTATGTGTTTTCCTTTAACACCCTTTTTGTCGCTTAGTGGGATGCGAGTGGGATATCTATAAAAAAAATGTTTTGTAACTCAAGACATACAATTTTTTACTTTTTTTTTGAAAAATCAAAAACCTTTTTGACTTTTTTTTTCCAAAATGGACTCTTTTTTTTTATTAATTTTTTTTCTCAAAAGAAAGCTTAGGTCTTTTCCTTTAAAACCTTTTTGGTCGCTTGGTGGGATGCGAGTGGGATATCTATCAAAATAAATGTTTTGTAACTCAAGGCAAATGTTTTTAAATTGATTTTTTTCATATTTGTGTGTAAGTGATTCTAAAACCTTAAAAATAAAAACCACAACAACTGACCGATAATAGCCACTGGAGGGGTGCAATATGAGGCCGACCGCTATTAATTTTCCACCCCCAAAATTTGTCTGAGTTTTGTATCTTGCGGCTTTTTTAGTCAATCCTAGAGGTAGTTTTCAGCGCACGTGATTTTCATTGTTAAAATATCAGGTGCCCCAGAAACAAATTTTTGGAATCAAGTGGAAATATTTGATGGCTCCAATACCATCACATGCTCCTTTACCATGAGCAGTAGGATGAAAATGCCACTCAGCTGGCATTCCAAAATCTTTTTCATGAGCTGTAAGATTTGCGAAGCTACTTTTGTTTTTAAAATGTTGACGAGCTCCGTCCGAAACGTAGTATACCTTTTCTACTGTAAATTTTGATTTTAGATAATTTAGTATTATCTTCTGGTACTCATAAACTGCAACGGTGTCATGTTTTAAATCGTCGGATATGATTGCCACACTTTTGTGTTCCAGGTTTTCTTCTTTCATGTAGTAAATAACTACTGTGAATATAGTTGCTTGGTCGTTATTGAAGTGGAATGCTTGTATGGAATCCTGAAGAACATATTTATAGTTCTCTGCGAAATCAAATGAAATAATGAATTCACCAGACTTCAAATGTGTTTTCAAGTCCTTGAAGAATGACCACTGCTCTTTGACTAAAAAGTCATGAGTTCTCAAATTTAGCAATCCTCTACACAGTTCTTCCACAAAATCATCCACATTTAAAATTATGGTTTTCAGTGTGCATCTTTCAGTCTGAAGCCAAGATTCAAATTTTAACTCCTCAATACATTCTCGATCAAAAGAGTTGATTAAATTTTCTTTGATGGATGTGGTTTCCGGGCCATTCGAACATTCACCTAAGTGGCAAGAAGTTGTAGCATTAGGGCACATAGTCAATTTAAGGCAATCGCGGTAATCTTCTGATGAATCATCTTTTAAGTAATTTAAGTTGATTTCCTTCAACATCAATTTAACATTTTCATGGTAAATACAAACACATACTGTGTGAGTTCCGCTGCTTCCTGCCAAAACGCAATGTTTTGGCCTCAGTTGTGTAAATTTTGTGAATCCAATTTTGACATCCTCGTATTCAGATTGAAATGTTGCGAATAATTCATTCAGGTTACAGAGAACCATTCTCTTCTGCATTTCAACTTTCTTGCCATCGATTCGTACAGACATCCAGTCTTTCATCCCTGGCATCAGGCGACTCATATCATCTCGCTGATAAAACTGAGTTATTAGAGATTTAGTATCGCACTCCAAAGTTTTTCCATTCTTTTTGTTTGGGAGTGTGAGAATCCCATGCTCAGCAACCAATTGTTTAGCAATTCTTGCTTTTCGTTGAGACGTTCCAAACTCAGTCATTGTTTTTGCAGAACTCCATGTTCTTGGAGCAAGCGTGAGAAGTTGAATTCTTTCAGCTTCACTCTGTGACGTTTTGTATTTCTCTTTTATTTGTTCAAGAACTTCTACTGCATCCTTATGGTATTGGTTTCGACACTCATTCGTTGAATTT
This sequence comes from Calliphora vicina, assembly GCF_958450345.1. Taxonomy (NCBI): domain Eukaryota; kingdom Metazoa; phylum Arthropoda; class Insecta; order Diptera; family Calliphoridae; genus Calliphora; species Calliphora vicina. The sequence continues at coordinate 120,691,001 of NC_088780.1, forward strand.
GAAAAGTTAGAATAACCATCATCATCAACAGTTCTGTCTTCATTCTCGGAATTACTTTTGTCTTCATCTGGAATAACTTCAACGCAAGGCTCATTACTATTCAAATTCGGTAATTCGTTCAACTTTCCGAGCTCTTTCCTGCATGATCCACAAATTTTCAATCGTTTTGACAGCGTAGGGAATTTTTTTAATAAGCCGTCGGAAATATTTCGCATATCTGATGATCTGTGCTTCATTTTGTTAAAGGGATTAAAACAAAAAGACGAATAAATTTCATTTTCAACCTTAGCCTTTTTAGAAGTCGTAGACATTTTGAATTTTGTAAGTATTTATGTAAATAACACACGTCTTAACTTTAACGCTGTTTCTGTTTCTTTTATTAGGGTCAAGAAGGGCTTACATACTAAAGTACCTAGTTTAACCAAATGTTACAAATAATAATAAAAATAAACCACCATATAAATAACCTACCTGTCAACTTCTACCTCTCCACCCACTTCTTAAAGTCAAATGTCATAAAATAATAAATAAACTGGTACTTCGGAGAAGGGCCATAAAATATTTCCACTTGATTCCAAAAATTTGTTTCTGGGGCACCTGATATTTTAACAATGAAAATCACGTGCGCTGAAAACTACCTCTAGGATTGACTAAAAAAGCCGCAAGATACAAAACTCAGACAAATTTTGGGGGTGGAAAATTAATAGCGGTCGGCCTCATATTGCACCCCTCCAGTGGCTATTATCGGTCAGTTGTTGTGGTTTTTATTTTTAAGGTTTTAGAAACACTTACACACAAATATGAAAAAAATCAATTTAAAAACATTTGTCTTGAGTTACAAAACATTTATTTTGATAGATATCCCACTCGCATCCCACTAAGCGACCAAAAAGGTTTTAAAGGAAAAGACCTAAGCTTTCTTTTGAGAAAAAAAAATTAATAAAAAAAGAGTCCATTTTTGAAAAAAAAAGTCAAAAAGGTTTTTGATTTTTCAAAAAAAGTAAAAAATTGTATGTCTTGAGTTACAAAACATTTTTTTTATAGATATCCCACTCGCATCCCACTAAGCGACAAAAAGGGTGTTAAAGGAAACCAAATAAGCTTTCTTTTGAGAAAAAAAAATTAATAAAAAAAGAGTCCATTTTGGAAAAAAAAAGTCAAAAAGGTTTTTGATTTTTCAAAAAAAAGTAAAAAATTGTATGTCTTGAGTTACACAACATTTTTTTTATAGATATCCCACTCGCATCCCACTAAGCGACCAAAAAGGTTTTAAAGGAAAAGACCTAAGCTTTCTTTTGAGAAAAAAAAATTAATAAAAAAAGAGTCCATTTTGGAAAAAAAAAGTCAAAAAGGTTTTTGATTTTTCAAAAAAAAGTAAAAAATTGTATGTCTTGAGTTACAAAACATTTTTTTTATAGATATCCCACTCGCATCCCACTAAGCGACAAAAAGGGTGTTAAAGGAAAACACATAAGCTTTGTTCTGAGCAAAAAAAAAAATTAAAAAATGGGTCCATTTTTTTAAAAAAAGTCAACAAAGTTTTTGATTTTGCAAAAAAATTCAAAAATTTTAAATCTTGAGTTACAAAATATTTTTTTTGATAGATATCCCACTCGCATCCCACTAAGCGACCATATAGGTCGCTTAGGAAAAGACCTAAGCTTTCTTAAAAAAAATAAAAAGGGCCCATTTTGAAAAAAAAGTCAAAAATATTTTTGATTTAAAAAAAAAAATCAAAAATATTTTATTAAATTTTTTTAATTTTTTTTTCGAAAGATTGCATAAATAGCTATCTAAACTATTTGGGACACATTTTGCTAAGAACAATAGGTAATAAGTTATATGGATAAAAAAAACACCTGTTTGGCCAAAATGTCAAATTTTGACCTCCTATAACTCAGAGAGTTCTTGACCGATCTTGTTGAAAAATGGTGTCCGAATTACTATCCAATAGAACTAACATTGGTGCAAATTTCATCGCGATCGGAAGACATCGATTTCAAAAGTTGGTTCACTTGACGTGAAATGCCCCATATATATAAGAATTTGGCTTCCCATATTCTAATTCCTAGTAATAGTAAGTTAAATAGATGATATTTACAATAGACCTTGACAATAAAGATTGTAGATGGATGACGACCTTGGCAGGGTAGAAAATTCCAATTTGTCAATTGTCTGAAATTAATTTTCACTGATAGGAAAATTGATATCGTGAAAATCCTCGAACATTTGACATTTTTGAGAAACGTTTTGATCTTAAATCGTTCTCAATGTAAATATCAAAAATGAATATCTGCTAAGTAATTTGTAGCAATCACTCACAATCTTCCAAATTATTCTACTACTTATTACAATCATTCATTTATAATATTGTTTACTTTTGTATAAAACCCCACAACAAAACTTAATCATTACTGTTTAATTGCTAGTCTAGCGATTAAAATAAGCTGACATTTAAAGAAATAAATTACAAAATCAAACTGAAATAAATGACATTTTCACACACTCGGCTTGGAATTGAAAAAAAATAAGAAAAATGAATAAAAAAAAAACAATCACATCAAATCAAAAAAAAAATAGAAAAAAATAAAGGTGGAGATTTCAAAAGAACATGTAGGTTATGATCTTGGCGTCAAAAGCAATCGATGTTTTGAAACATTCTCTAGTATATATAGCAGGGAATAATTGTGGGAAACCTGGCTAAGTAGCTATAAAAGTTTATGGAAATTAAGGAATTAACGATACTAAATAAGGTATAATAGGGGATTTTAAATATTAAACGTTTAAATTGAAATTTCTGCTCTAAAAGGAATTATAAAAATTTATAAGAATTACAAATTATTCAGTGTAGGCGGTAGGGCTTTGAATTGGGTAAATTGGCAAATTAGTCGTTAACGGTATTCATTTTAATCAGCATCTTCTCCATAATTAAATAAATACATATGAATTGTCTAATAACTACAAATAATCTATAAAATATTTCATTCTTAATTTAAAACCGGATTTGAAACCATTTATTTATTTTATAAAAATAAAACAATTAACATTTTTGTTCCATTTTATTTTTTTAAATAAAACTGGTATTTTTTGAGGAACAAACTATTAAAATTTAATAAGGAAAAATACGTTTAGACAACAATGAACAAAAACAATGTGATTAATAATGAATTATTAATAACAAAATAGCGGAGAATTTTAACAAATTGGTCCACAAAAGAAATTATTAAGAATTTAAATTAAAAAATAAATGACAATTAAGAAAAAACACAATACATTTTGAATTTTTATGACAGAATATTTTAAGTGCGTCATAGTAAACTATAAACAGACAAGTTTTATAATGCAGCCAATATTTAATGTTAACATATGTTGTGTTATTAATTTAGAAAGGAAGAAGAATGTTTTTGAAATAGTATTTGGTATCGTTAAAGCTTAAAAAGAACTTCCAAAGAAGCGTAAAAAGCAGCAATAATTATTATTATAAAATATAATTTGAAAATAGGTTTTAAACATTTTCTAATGCAGCCCATAGTTAATGTTATAATTTGATATACTTTAGCTTTAGAAAGAAAGAATGTTTTCGAAATAGCATTTTGGATCATTAAGCATAAAAAGAACTTCCAAAGAACCGAAAAAAGCAGTGGAAAATTTCATTGCAAAGTATAAACAGATTAAAATTTTATAAATGCAGCAAATATGTAATGTTATTATTTGATACACTATTGATTTAGATCTTTGAAATAGCACATCGTTCCCAACATAAAAATAACTTCTCAAGAAGCGAAAAATCAAGAATTTTATACTAAAAGGCAATCTTTTAAATTCCTACTCCTTGTTTGGCAAGTAATGATTGTTATGTAATAAACAAATGATTAATTTCACAACAAATTTCAATAATTATACCCATCACCTTCGTCAGAAGGAGAAATTACATTCCGTTTGTAATTTCCACAATTTCCGACCCTATAAGTATATATATTCTGGATCCTTATAGATAGCGGAGTCGATTAAGCCATGTCCGTCAGTCTGTCCGTCTGTCCCAATCAACTTTCCGAAGCCCCCAAATAACTTACATACACGATTCCTACATCAATATCTCCGGAATTCTTCCGGCTCGGTTGCTATATAAAATCGAGAAAATCGGTCCACAAATGGCTGTAAGGAAAAAACCTAGACAACCTCGATTTTTGACCTACAATATTGGCCATAACTAAAGCACCCCCTCAATGGATTTTTTTCAATTCATAATTTTTTTGATAAAAACGGCTTTTTTGGGATGTATTTTGTATATATTTTATTAACTAATATTGTTAATGTTCATTTAATATTCATTTAGTAAAATATAATTTTATTAAAAATTAATTTAAAATGATAAATAATATAAAAACTCAAAACGCAACGGACAAACCAAAAGCACCCTCTTATAAGATGTTTAAAAATTTGACTCGGTACTGCATATTTGCAATGTGAGTTATCGGGAATCACAATGAATGGACTTAAAAATTTCAAAAGATAAAAATAAAGGAAGACGTAGTGTGCAAAATTTAAGTTTTATACAGTTTATTGTGAAAAAAAAAACAATGACAAGGAACAAGTACTCCAGTGAATTTAAAATTAAAGTTATTGAAGACTGGAAGACGGGCTTATCACTACATGAATTGAGTAAAAAATATTCAATTAACAGATCAGTTATTTTCAGGCTCGTTTCAAAATTGTTTAAGACTGGTCGCATATCACCGGTGCATTCTGGAGGTCAAATGATTCCTTGATCAAAAGAGCAATACAAAAAGATCTCACACCATCAGCTATATGAACAAGTTTAAGATTATGCGTTAGCGAAAGAACAATCCGTAGAAGAGTAGTAGAAGCCTGATTATTCAGCTGACGACCAGCAAAAAAAACATTTCTATCAGCTAAGAACAAGAAAGCTAGACTGAAATTTGCCAATGCCCACATCGACTGGAGTGTCCAAAAATTAAACACAGTACTGTTCCCTGACGAATCCAAATACAACTTAAAAAGTTCCGCTGGAATAAGGCATGTACGCAGACCAAAAGGAGAAAGACTGAATCCTAAGTATTGCAAAGGAACAATTAAACATGGAGGTGGCAATGTAATGGTCTGGGGTTGCCTTTCCGGTCAAGGATTTGGGCCAAATCATAAAATTTATGGAATTATGGATCGGTTCATGTACCGTGATGTATTGAAAGCTGTAATGTTGCCTTATGCCAGTGAAGAGATGCCAATTATAGGAAGCTTCCAACATGGTAACGATCCTAAGCACCCCTCCAAAGTTTGTAAGACTTGGCTACAGAGCAATAATATTCAAGTTCATCATTGGCCTTGACAATCTCCCGATCTCAATCCTATTGAGAACTTGTGGCACATTGTTAATATGAAAATAAATCGTGAAAATTGCTGAAATAAGGATCGAAAATTTTCAGGATATATTTCATGCCGTTAAAATATCCTGGGAAGGAATATCGAAAAACGCCATAAGAGATGTTCTTGTGCCATCCAAAACAAAAGAATTGCAACAAAAAATTAATAATTTTTATTTTTTTTATAGTATATGCTTTAGTTTTGTCCGTTTCATTTTCTATCTTAAAATATATTTTGATTTTAAATTACCTCTTATAAAAAGGTTAACTTTGAAAGTATTTGTTTATCAATACTAAACATATTAACAAATGAAAATAATACATAATAGATATTTAAAACTTTGATTTTATACAAAAAAAATACCATATGAAAAAAATACATTGAGGAGGTGCTTTAGTTCTGGCCAATACAGTATATCTGGAACACTAATTCATTAATACAATATGGATATCTAATGATATTCAAAGACCTTTGCAACGACATATATATAAAACCATAATAAGTGGACCTACAATTGGTCAAAATCGTAAAAAAAAAATTAACAAAAGCTTTTTTACGATGGATATTAAAAAAAAATTTAAAATTAAAAAAAAAAATTTTAAAAAACAGTTCGAAAATTTTTTTTTTCAAAAAATGAAATATGCAACTTTGGAAAAAAAATTTTTTTTTTTTTTACCAATATTTTGTAAAATATTTTGAAGTATAATTTGGTGAAGGGTGAAGCCGAATCTTACTTGTTTATCTCATGTTTCAACAGTTTTAACATCAATATTTAGCAACATTTTTATGCTGCTACCTTTATTTAATTAATTAAAGGAGAAGGGTGTCTATACATTTCACATTCTACTATGTATTTAGTAATACCACCACCAAGTTTCACTGATTTTGTAATTGAAATTTTATTATAAATGCATAATAAAACATTGCATGTTTAAATAAAATTTATTAAAAATTAAAGAAAAAGGCAAACTATTAACAATGCATTGTTAATTATGAAATATATGTAATACAAGTAATACCTAGGTTGGTATGTACTCGTAATATTTAATAACAATATGATTATATTAAATAAATTTAATTTTGTTGGTGAGAAAAACATATTTCCATGGAAATATGTATATATTTTTTTACTGTTGCGTTTTTCATTAAAATGAAATGAAATCAAAAATTGTTACGGTCAATCATGTTGTAGGACAAACCTTGACCAAGTTAATAAGAAAATTAAAATTAACAATAATTATTATAATAATGGGAGTTAAATGCTGGTATTAGGGAAATTATTTGAAAATAATAAACCGGGGCTTACCTTAGATTCTATGAGTAATTTAATTTAATGCCATAAACCAAGACTTACCTAGAAAGATATAGATAATAGATAACATTAAATAGTAATTAGATATCCTGTATTTTATATTAATATAAATACTACATCTACATAATATTTATTTTATCGATAATAATCATTGAAAATATTTCTGAAATGATCAAAAAAAAAACTGAATGAATGCAATGAATGTTTGAACATTTATTATTTTCAAATTAATGAACAAAAACCACACAGCTGTGGCAAATTAAAAAATAAACAACTTATTACACTGAAAAAAATTATATTTAAATATATTTTCTCATCTTCTATATATATAAAAGTGAATGTGTGTTTATATGTATGTATATTTGTTGGTTTGAAGTCTATAGACGGCTAAACGGCTAACCAGATTTGCTTGAATTTTTGACTGTATATTTTTCTATATCTGGAAGGATCAATAGGATACTTTTTCTTTTGAAGTGGACGTGGTACCTCCCACACAAAGTTAATTTTAAATATCAAATATTTTGGAAACTATAATAGCTATAGTCCTCAAATTTTGCATGAGCAATACCACCGCTTGTATAAATATTTGAGGCCAAAATGGGAGAAGGAGCCACAGAGGGCGTGGCATCAACCCAATTATGAATAAAAAATTCCCCGGGAGTTTTTTCCCATTGAATTTGAATAGGAAAAATGGGAAAAGGGAAAAACTCCCGGGGAATTTTTATTAATAATTGGGCTGAATATGTTACGGACAGAAATTTGACTGTTCTTGGACTGTTATTCATATTTTTTAATAAAATCTTTGTGTGGGAAACTTGCAATACTTTTTCTCTTTGTGTATATTTCAAAAACTTGAATACTAACTAAAAAACAAAAACAGAACTATCAATAGTTTATTTCTTCTAAATTGTAACAAATACAAAAACCAACTAAGTATTTAATAAATACCGACAGACAGCAAGGTCGTTCGTTTCAACAAACGAATAATCCGCAGAAAAAAATTAAATTTATTGTTTCAAACTCTCAGAGCTTATAGTACAAACTACAATACAATTCAAAATACTAGAATTAAAGGGGAGAAGCGGGCCAAAGTAGTTTTACTATTGTTGTTGCCGTGTTAGAAGTCACTAACAGTAGGAAATCAAAAAAAAACTAAAAGACTCAAAACTAATTTTATAAAATCAAATAAAATACTACATAGAAGTCGCCAAAGAAACAAAAATGGTTATAAATGAAGCCTAACTTATGGGGGCCAAGGAGGGAGTATGTAGTATGTGTAATCAACTATATAAGATGTTAGTAGTCTAACTAAATGAACTAGACGGACAATTAGAGTAAACTTGTTGCTAAGAGTTTTTTAATGTGGCAAAATACAAAATAAATTTTCAAACTTACAACAACAAAAAACAAATAACAATTGCAACATGATGGTTTATATTTTATTCATTCAATGTTGTTTTGTTTCTAGAAAAATGTAGCCATAAATAAAAGGCTTAAGCAAACAATTTCTGCCGATCAGCGTTGAACTGAAATGTATGCAAAATTTTAAATCACGACAGTTTTCTTTACAGTTTATGTTTTATTTTATACATATTAAAGTTATTTAAATGAACTGAATTTGTATTGCTGATTAAAAATAGAGTTATACAATACAAAATATAAAGGGTTCGGGTTTTTTCTGCTTTAGCGAATTTTTTTGTATCACTTAAAATGTAATAAAAATTGTTAAAGACTTCAGGTAATAAATCATTGACCAATTAATCCATCATCAGCATGTATTTGGAATTTTAAATTTGTTTTTATGTAAAAATAAAAGTCTTAAAATTAACTAGATTGATTTAAGATTTAATGCGTTGTATAATAAATGAATGTACAGTAGGGTGGATCGAAAAAAAATGTTGAACCAGTCTTCCCCTATAATTATAGATTAAATTATTTGCCACGCCCCAAAATACCGCCTTTTTGTTTTTTTATATACTGCGTGTCATTTAATGTTTATTGCCGTTGTTTATGTTTTAATAACAGCTTCATTTCTCTTTTTGATTATTTTTGAATAAGATTTAAAATCGTAGAAGTGATAACTGTTATCACGGATCCTTCACCATTATTTCTAAATTAATTAAAGACCTTTGAATTGTATGTTTACACTGTTTGTTGTTTACACTAAAATAATGAATAAATATTGAGTAAATGATAGATATGTACCCTTCAAAATGACATAAAAGTTATTAAAAACAAAATCCGCTTTCAAAAGGTACGCCATCTATTGTAGATCCCGCATTTTGTTAGTCATACACCCAATATGTAATTATTTTTGTTCAAAGTTATCAGCTAAAGCCTAGTACTCTGTTCATATTTGCGAAAAATTATGGTTTTTCATGCGAACAATTTTATATGATGTTTGACAGCTAGCTGTTAGTTTTAATTTCGTGCGAAAGAAGTCCTGCATATGTTATTTCGTGTGGAAAAATAAGGTTGCCAGATGTATTTCACATGTTTTCCACAATAAAAACAGAGTACTGCTTTTGCGAAATTATTTCGCATATATTTCATTCCTAATATTTTATATGTAGTTTGACAGCATTTCGCACGAAATTTTGAACAGAGTACATAGCTTAAAGCTAAAATTATAAGAGTCCAGAGTAACATTTTGGGCACTATTTATAATCATTTATAATTTTCATTAAGTTTATAACATTAATATTATAACTCCTCGATAATCGTAATACCCAAATTCTTAACACAATTTACAAACATTGTTATGTGTTAATACTAGGGTATACAATTAATCGGGTTTTTGGTTTAAAAAAAGTCAATTATTTTTTGTGTGAGAGTGTTTTTTTTTTTTGTTGTAAACATCAGAATTAAAATTCATGTTTTATGGTATATTTGATAAGTAAAAATTTGGGTTAAACACAGATTAGAAAGATATTAACATCTACTATTTGTATTTCTGAAATCGCATGATTTGTTGAAAATTTATTTAAGAAATAGTAAAATGTCATAAAACATTCAAAGACGTTTTTCTCGAAACGACATTTTATACCCTACACCACCATAGTGGGGAGGGTATAATGCGTTTGTGCAGATGTTTGTAACGCTCAAAAATATTGGTCTAACACCCACCTTAAAGTATACCGATCGACTTAGAATCACTTTCTGAGTCGATTAAACGATGTCCGTCTGGCTGCCTGGCTGTCCATGTAAACCTTGTGCGCAGAGTACAGGTCGCAATTTTGAAGATATTTCGATAAAATTTGGTACATATAATTTTTTCGGCCCAAGGACGAAGCCTATTGAAACTGGCTGAAATCGGTCCATTATTTCACCTAGCCCCCATACAAATGTCCTCTCGAAATTGGACTTTATCGGTCATAAATGTTTAATTTATATATGTATCTAAAAATTTCGCTCCAAATAAGTTGTATATATACAAGATTCATGTCACCAAATTTTGTTACGATCGGTCCATAATTAGTCATGGCTCCCATATAGACCCGCTTCCAAAAATCACTTTAACGTGCTTAAATCACTTAAAAATGTTGGTATATACACAAAATTCAACATAAATAACTTTCATATAGACATAAATCACACGACCTAATTTCATGGTGATCGGTCGATAATTGGTCATAGCCAGTGTTGCCAATTTAGCCCTTTTTGGGCTAAATTTAGCCTTTTTCAATCTTGTTTAGCCACAAAAAAATTAATTTAGCCTATAGCCTTTTTTCTAGCCTTTTTTATTTTTATTTAGCCATATATATTTACTCTAATGAAAATTATATATTTACTCTAATGATCTGAAATTTTTGCTGTTGAAAATTAGTAAAATCAGTTCAAAAAAATTGGCAGGGATATTATGTCAAAAATTAACTAAAAATGTTGAACCAGTAAACAATTTAAGCACATACAAATGGTTGGACCTTCCATACATTAAAAACATGCCATAACTAATATAGAGAAAATGTACGTTATTTAAATAAAAATTGTTAATAAATAAATATGTTAATGTTTTACGCGCGAGTCCGGACGTTTATAAAATCATATATAGGGTTAAAGAGAATACTTTTAACTTTATCTGGGCGATGTATTCAAGTAAATATAGTACTTTAACAAATATTTTATAACACATGACATGTAGTATACCGTTTTCAAAGACTACAATCCAACCAATTTAGAAAGAAAAATTCAGTTCATTATCGATAATAATTTAGGTATGATAATTTTTATCTGATCAAATATAAAAAATTAACTTTTTCCAAATTTAAATTAAATATTTATGTTTACATATTTTGGCTACCTTAGTTTTGATATGTTTACTAACTAATGGCAAAATTTATGTTTTTGCGAATGAAAATCAATTCTGTCCGGCGACGTGTATAATTTTTAGAATATTTTTTTTCTGCATTACATGAGAGGCGTATTTGCCATATATTCACTTATCAAAATATTCTCCATCGAAGTTATCACAAAGGATTACTTTATACATAATTTGTCTTTCATATTAATAAATTAGCATAGGAGCATTTTGCAGGCCAGGTGATAAATACGAGGCTTTAAAAACATCGGCATATGATATACGTGTGGCCCCATATTAAGTTCTTTTAAAGTTAAGGATCAACATTAGGGTGGCCCTTAATAAACGAAAGTTGGATTTTGGCCATTCTCACCCCCCAGTTTGGTGAACATTAGTAAAAAAATCATCCTGAAAAAATTTTAGGTAAATCGGTTGGGGTTAAGACGTGCCGCAAGCCCTCTGAAGTTTTGAGATGCATTTACAAGGGGAAAAAATTCATTTTTTTCAGTTTTTGTAAAAATTTTGCCATTAAAAAATTACTTTTGTAATTCAATTTAAAAGAATCGAAATGTGTACGTAATTGTCGTTCTAATGAGACATAAAAAACAGAAATCGGTTAAAAAATTTTAAAGTTATTAAAAATTCGCCAGGCCATTAACGTGTCTCAGGCCACTAGAACAAGAAATGTTGGAACAAAATTAACATATTTTGAGAAATATTAAAATAAAAGCTCATTTTTACTTAAAATATGTCCATATTTACTTGTATATGAGTTTTTGTCTTCGTAGGATACCGTTAACCTATTCTTAGGTATGAACAAAAAATGGCAGTTTCAAATGGCAGTTTCAAAACTCCATTTTCAAATTTTTAAAAATTTTGTTAAACAAATTTCAGAATTTTTTGATCATCTCATTGGGATTTATTAAGAGTATAATAGGGAATAAAAATGTGAAAAAAATATGAAAATATCTCTTATAGTTTTTCCGTACCTGCGATTTAAATTTTGAAATTTTCGAGAAAAACCAATTATTTGGCAATTTTTAGGCCAATGAGCTCTATTTCCTTACTCTTATGAATTTTAAGTAAAACCTATTCAGAATATTATAGTCCAGATAATTAAAAATATACTCTGAAACTTCTACTAAAATCGGAAGACGTTAACCCTTAAATCGTGAAGGTCAAAGGTAAAATTTTTCAATATTTGGAATTTCTCTTGGAAAGATTTCGAAATGATCGAAATGTTGTATATTTTTGGGCCGATTTTGATGAAATTTAACAAAAATATAACATAAACTCTAGGGTTTATAATAACAGCACAAGAATGGAAATTAACGCTTAATGGCACTTGGGGTTAAAATGACACCAAACTTTTAAAATCATAATTTTTTATGGTTTTAGAAGTTTGGGGTCATTTTAACACCAAGTGCTATATAGGGTTAATTTTAATTTTTCTGCTGCTTTTGTAAATACTAGGCTTTGTGTTATATTTTTGTTAAATTTCATCAAAATCGGCCCAAAAATATACAACATTTCGAACATTTCAAAATCTTTCCAAGAGAAATTCCAAATATTGAAAAATTTGACCTTTGACCTTCACGATTTAAGGGTTAACGTTTTTTGATTTTAGTAAAAGTTTCAGAGTATATTTAGAATTATCTGGACTATAATATTCTAATTAAGTTTTGCTTAAAATTCATAAGAGTAAGAAAATAGAGCTCATTGGCCTAAAAATTGCCAAATAATTGGTTTTTCTCGAAAATTTCAAAATTTAAATCGCAGGTACGGAAAAACTATAAGAGATATTTTCATAATTTTTTCACGATTTAATTCCCTATTATACTCTTAATAAATCCCAATGAGATGATCAAAAAATTCTGAAATTTGTTTAACAAAATTTTTAAAAATTTGAAAATGGAGTTTTGAAACTGCCGTTAAAAAAATTAATTTTTTTTGTTCATACCTAAGAATAGGTTAACGGTATCCTACGAAGACAAAAACTCATATACAAGTAAATATGGACATATTTTAAGTAAAAATGAGCTTTTATTTTAATATTTCTCAAAATATGTTAATTTTGTTCCAACATTTCTTGTTCTAGTGGCCTGAGACACGTTAATGGCCTGGCGAATTTTTAATAACTTTAAAATTTTTTAACCGATTTCTGTTTTTTATGTCTCATTAGAACGACAATTACGTACACATTTCGATTCTTTTAAATTGAATTACAAAAGTAATTTTTTAATGGCAAAATTTTTACAAAAACTGAAAAAAATGAATTTGTTCCCCTTGTAAATGCATCTCAAAACTTCAGAGGGCTTGCGGCACGTCTTAACCCCAACCGATTTACCTAAAATTTTTTCAGGATGATTTTTTTACTAATGTTCACCAAACTGGGGGGTGAGAATGGCCAAAATCCAACTTTCGTTTATTAAGGGCCACCCTAATCAACATACAGGAATAAATATTCTTATTTTCTTGCATTTGAACGTGTGTTATATTCATACATTTTTGTTTGTCTATTCGGCATAGCCAAATGTAACATTCTAAGTTGTTTTTTGTGTCAAATGTATGTATTTTTTTAATTAAAAATTTTAGCACTTTTTTAGCCTTTTTTTTCTAAGTATTTAGCCCTTTTTGTTCACCATGAATTGGCAACACTGGTCATAGCTCCCATATAAGGCCCATTTCCGAAAATCACTCACGAATATAAATTATTGATATTTTAAAAGAAAAATATTTTTACTCATTTACTTGGTGTAGGGTATTATATGGTCGGGCTTGACCGACCATATAAAAATTTTAAATTTTTTTTTGTTTTTTTAATATTTAGCGAAAAATACTTTTGGTGAAAAAAAAATTCGGGTTAAAAAATAAAATTTTTCCGATTTTGACCCATTGTAGGTCCAACATGCATGGTCTTATATACGTCGTTGCAAAGATCTTTGAAATATCTATCATTACATATCCATATTGTAATCCAGATATATGTCAAAAATAGGTAAAAAATCGAAGTTGTCCTGTTTTTTGCCTTATATCTCAGCCATTTGTGGAGCGATTTTCTCGATTTTAATTAGCAACCGAGCCGGAAGAATTCCGGAGATATTGATGAATGAATCGAGTATGTAAGTTATTTGGGGACTTCGGATTTCAACAGACAGACAAACAGACGGACATGGCTTAATCGACTCCGCTATCTATAAGGATTCAGAATATATATACTTTATAGGGTCGAAAAATTATATTATGGAAATTACAAACGGAATGACTAACTTGTATCATTCGTTTAACCGTTAATCAGTTAACCGATTAATTTTGGACGGTTAACTGTTCGAATAATTTAAAATTGCCGATTTTCAAATAACAAATAAACCGAATAATTTGTGTCGATTAACCGATTAACCGAAATTCCTTTTATTTGCACTTTAAACAAATTTTTTGTATTTATTTTTCCCTTTCAATTCAAATTTCAAATTAAAATTAGATATTTGTTGAACATCCAAAAACTTTGTTTGTATTTAATGTATAGACCATGATACAACAACATAAGGTACACTCAGTAGAAAATATATTCTCAATTATACAATTCTTGTAATGTCAAACAAAAGAAAATATGAAAAAAATTAAAATTAAATTTTGACGTTATAGGGCTAAATATTGAAAACTCTCCCTAGTGATTCTACCTTCTACATTTATTGTATCATGGTATAGACGAAACTTTTTTTGAAATGAGTCTTTTATCATAACTAAACGATACTATTAAATTAATCAAAATCTAAAACAATCCAAAAAGGTATATCGAGGGACTATATTCAAAACCCTCTATCTTGAAAAACACAACTTTTCAGGAGAGCCAAAAAACGGTTTTTTTCGCGAATTACTTGAGTTATTAAAATTCGGTATTCTACAATATTTTTTAAAACCAACTACTAAAAATTTAAAAAACAACTTTGGAAAAAAATATATTTTGTTTACTTAAAAATATTTAAAATTTTTATTTTTAAGTATAATTTGGTGAAGCGTATATAAGATTTTTCTGGCCCATATTATTGGAAGCAGGGGTTCCGGTAATGCTGTTTGCATTTTGGCAATGCCTGGAATTAAATAACGCCCAGTACAATTACAAAATGCTGGAATGTATAGATGAGCTCAAATCATGAATGGACTGATGAAGAGGAATTGCCACTGAGCAGAGGTAATGAATGAACAATTGATCATTTTCAAAATGAGTGATTAAATGAAATTACTCCAGAAATCACAAAGTGAAACTGAAGACGAGAATGAAATGTTGTGTTCGATTCAATATCTTCAACAATAAAATGTCAGAATGCTATGAAATGTTTTAACATTTGTCTTCAATGGGCGGAATAGCAGCTCTCTCTAGTTCAAAAAAAAGATGTCATCTAAAGAACAAACTTGATAACAACTGCAAAAATAACAGTCGGATTGAAGCAATACTGAAGGTGGAACTGTAGCTCCTGTCAAGCCATGAACAATGATATGCGATATATTATGATCGGTTTTCAAATGGCGACGCAATATACTAAAAAAAAGGGCGGTATTTTGGGGCATGGCAAACAAAAATTTTTCGTCATCAACCTTTAATTGTAGAGGATGACTGTCTCAACTTTATTTTGTTTATGGGGACTAAGCCACTCACTCTACCGTATAGGATGTATGCTGTAGTGTTCATTTGTAAATCTTCTTTTACATGCGACAGTCGCAGTTGATATTTAGTTTTATTCTATTTGATTCTATTTATTCTTACAAACGCATTTTAGGTGTCCTCATTAAGTTCCTATCGTGTTTTAACTAAAGTGTTTTTACAAGTCGTGACGCGACGGGCGGGAGGACATTTTATTTTTTTGGTTAAACCGATTTGGAATAATGTCTTTGAATTTTATAAAGACCCAAAATATACAATACATAATTTGTTCGACTACGACAAATATTTCATGTTACAAACGGAATGTCAAAATAAATACGACTATTTTTTAGGTGGTGCGTATTAAAAAGGTACGATTTTAAGCAGTTGAGGCCAACATTTTAAAAATGCTACCGCGCATTATCCCTGTAAAATTTGTAAATAATTTTCTCATGTAAGAAATATATTTATAACACAAACAAAGGGTGGGGTTTGACTACATAATCTATGGATTTTACTCCACCATCTTTTTTTAAAGGAAGGTGACTGTGGTTGCTAGTAAATAAATTAAGTCACGTTTGCCTGTGAATTGCAAAGTAAAACTATATTCGCATTTGGAGCAAACAAAACTAAACAAAAATATCAGTAAATTGTAATTATTTGTCAAAGTTTTTGTTCGCAATAAAATTGTTGACAGTTCAAAGAGAGAGAAAGAAACAATCTAACCAAAAGCAAAGACACATACTGTTTGTTGCCAACTCCACGGACTTTAGCAACCAACTAGGCAACCAAACAACCCAACTGTTTAAGATATTTTTTTGTTTAAGATGGACACAACAATTGGCATGTTAGTCAGAGTCTGGGGATTTTAAAGAGTTTAATAGATTATTTTTTTTTATTATTTTGTGTAAATTTTTTATTACAAAACATTTTTGTTTAGTATCTCTGTAATACATTCACTTTTAAATTTGTTGGAGTTGAATGTTTTTAACATACATACATATCTGCCATAAAACGTTGGCATACAACTTATTTTCAGCTATTGCATGAAAACTTTATATAAGAAATTTAAACTAATCAAACAAATATTGCAAATATGGAATATATTTTTTTAAGAACACATTCTGTTGTGGTAATTCTCGTATTGGAAAAAATTAACAGCCGGATGCTTTTTAAAGTTGTTAACAAACTTATTTATTTGCATAAAAACCTACAGACTCTTTTTGTAAAAATCTCATTCATGTTTGTCGCATTGATAGATAGACAGATAGACAGACACTTATACAGATCATATCCTGCTATCGTTAGCAAGTTGTTAATGACTGTGTTGGAGCATAATGTTTTCTACACCTGTTTGTGTTTATTTTCAAACATTGCATTTTGCATCCGTTTTACAATTTGATCAACAAACAAACAGTAGGTCAAGATTTGTGGCATCGATTATTGCAAAACGTATTTTTGCAGACGCATGTTTTATGCTAAGTTTTATGATGCTTTTTAAATAAATTGTAGCATGAAGCTGTGACCGAGGCTGCGATTTTCAACCAATAAAACAATGAACAGTGGGGCTGAATCAATATATTTTGGAAATAAATCTGTCATATCTAACTGGCTTGACATGAAATTTAACATAGGCTCTTTAAGGAGCCTTTAAAAACATGACTTAAAAATGCGGGATTTACAATAGATGGCGTATCTTTTGAACGCGGTTTTTGTTTTGAATAACATATATGTCATTTTTAAGGAATATGTAAAATTTTGTGGCAACAAAGCGTCATGCGACAACTTTTGTTTTACTTCTGTAATATGAAAAAAATACCGCTTATGGTGGTTTCAACATGCAACAGATTGTTTGTACGGTTCAGAAGAGGTGATTTTGAAACGTAATTTAAAGATCGCTCCGGCCAACCCAAAAAGTTTGCAGATTAAGAATTGGAGGCATTATTCCATGAAGATTGTTGTCAAACACAACAAGAGCCTGCAAAATCATTGGGAGCTACTCAATCAGCAATTTTAATATGTTTGCAAGCAGCAGGATTCATCCAAAAGCAGGGCAATTGAGTACCATACGAGTTTAAGCTAAGATACATTGACGATTTCGTACGTCTGAAATGTTGCTTGAACGCTATAAAATAAAATTATATTTGCAACGAATCATTATTTGCGATGAAGCGTAAGAGATCGTATGTGAAGCCCGATCAAAGCAAAATATCCATGGCGCTAAGGTAATTCTCTATAGTTGGTGGGACCAAAAGGATGCTATCTATTTTGAGCTGCTGAAATCTGGCCAGACCATCACAGGGAACCTGTACCAAACGCAATTGAATCATTGGAAGCGAACATTGAGGGAAACGTAATAATCCATCATAACAACGATAGGCCACCATGTTGCCTGTTAAAAACTAATTAGAAAGAAGTGGTTGGGAATTCATACCTCACTCGCCTTATATTCCAGACGTTGCCCTGCCCGACTACTATTTGTTTCGATCGATGCAGAACGCTCTCTGTGGGATACGCTTCACTTCAGAACAGAGTATCCGAAATTGGTCCTGGCCTTGCCCAAAAGATGGGAAAAGGTCATAGTTAAAAATGGCCAATATGTTCAATAAATTTAAATTGTACAAATGTTTCAAAATAAAAACTGTTTTTATGCCAAGAAGTTAAATAAATAAATTCAACATTTTCTCTATTTCCAAATTAAAAATCGATTATTTTTGGACTCGTAAAATATATTGCTTTAAAAGCAATACCTTTGTTTAACAGACACAATGTTAATGAATGGTGAAATTTGAATTTTTGAATGCGTATAAATCAATAAAATAATAAGAGATAAATGGCACTTTGGCCAGTATGTTTTTATAAGGCTAATCAGGAGTTTTAATAATAACAGTATATTAATATCTTTAATTTTACACCAATGTCCGATGAGCCCTACTTTGGGATCCCACAGCGATACTACTGAAGAGTCTTTGGGATCCGCCTTCAAAAAATATACTCGAATACTACACCTATGTCAAATTTCATGCCAAATATTGGGTCCTTGGGCTCCACCTTCAAACATATACTCGAATACTACGCCTATGTCAAATGTCATTCTAATCGGATCAGCAAGTTAGAAGTGGCAGATTTATTTCCAAAATATTTACTACTCTTAGCTCCATTTTCTCAATCTCTGGATATACTGACAGTTTTCATACAAAAATTATATTAATTGGAAGTATATCGTTACGAAAAACGATAACCAAAGATTGAGAAAATGGGGCTTAGATGATTTTGATCGATCCAGAAACATGGAATATATGTAAGAAGATGAATTAAGCTTTAAGAATATTGTTAGCATAGATTTTAATTCTAGAAATTCTACTTGGCATAATAATATTATTTACAGATCCATTTATATACCCTCACATCTACATACTACAAATATTTCCTATCTAACATGATACTCCTCGTCCCACCCTCTTCTCTAATTGTATGTAAATTAAAATTTTTTTAAATAATTGTCATATTTTTTTTTCAATAAATAATCGTGTTGATATTTAAAAGTATTTCAAGCAACTTAATTATTGTGTTTTTTTTTCCTTCATTATTGTTATTGGTGTGATGGGAAAATATTCTGATATAAAACAGAAACTAAAGTTAATAAATAACAATATCAATAATTAACTTGAAAATTGTATTGAAATATAATAAGTAAGAAAGAGAAAAAAACTAAAAAATAAAACTTTATTTCACGCAACAGCCGCTTTGCTCAACAGTCTTTAATGCAAAAGTTGCTTACTGCTTTATTGCAGTTTATTTTTTTTTTGCATAAATAATGTGCGAAAAAACTCAAGATGCTAATTTGTTTTTCTATACAAGTGGTTAGACTTTATAACCGTTAACAGAAAAAAAAAGTAGCAGAAATTATTATTAATGTTAACACGTCTATGATACACAAACAACACAACACTATGAAGTACATACACCACAAAGTCAAAGGTTTTCAATACATTTCACAGTAAGGAAGGAGACAGAGCGAACAAATTAGTGCATACATTTGATTAAGATTTCTTTATTGTTTGTAATACAATTCTTTTCAGAAAGTTTTTTCCCTTAAAGTTTGTTTTAAATTTTACGTCACGAAATATAAGAAAAATATACATAGCTTGAAATACGGCCTTTAATTGGCTTGATTTTCAAATTATTTTAAGGCTTGTCCAGGTAAAAGCATAACTACAATTTGTCAATCTAAAAAATATGTTTCAATTTTCATTTGAGGGAACGGTTCACAGTTTTTTAAAAAAATCGCCAAAAATCCATTTATCATCCGAATGAGCTGAAATTTTAAATATAAAAAATTCGCTTACAAGTGTAGGTTATCTCTATTAGTTGCAGAGATATTCAGGTTTATTGATTTATTTTTTTTAATTTTGCTCGATCTTTTAATGGTTTTTTAGATATGGAGGGCCTACGGATGTTAGAAATTTATTTTTAAAATATCAGCTATATTGGCTATAAAATTCTAAATGAAATAAAAGAAAGTTGCTATCAGTTATCTCTTCCCTATAAAAAGTTATACGCATCCAAATTTGGAACTTGTAAAAAAGCCCGTATTTTATACGTTTTTTTTTCAGAAAAAAAATTTCTTCGGGACTATATAGAATTTTTATATGATCCAGAAAGATAACTTAATGCAAAAGCGTCCAAAGAAAAATTTGGCTCACTTAAGCGGACACATCACCCCCCAGTCCTATCCAAAATTGGACAATTTTAAAAAAATTTCGGTTTGAGTAAACAATTCTAAAAAGGCAAAGCACTGATCCACGAAAAAGCTCGATATTTGTAAAAACCCATGTGTTTCTTAAATACCTACTAAGTATTTTTACTATCACACGGTAAATAACGTCACAGTAGGCACTTTTCTAAAAAAAAACCCAGTTTTTGGAACACATTTTCCCCGTTTTAGGAATTTCCGTATTTGAAAATAAAAAAATTCAAAAATTCGAATGCCATTGTTTTCAGGATATTTGAGTCTATAAGAAATGTAAAGGGTTCGTAGAGAATACAAAAAAAACACAAGTTTATTTTTGTTTTCTTTAATTAATCTTTATTAGCTTTTGATACTTGATTAAGACTAAATCAATAATACAAAATTAGTTTATTTATAACTTATGGTTTTCTAAAAAATAAATGCTTAATTGCAAATAAAAATAAAGAGTTACATTGATATTCCGCTAGTCATCAAAAACGAAATTAGTAAGAAGTTTGTTTTAGGTTGATGACTTTAAATGTGTAAACAAAACTGTTTTAAACTGTGCAATATGCAATTTTTAATTATTAAGAATTTTGGTTAATTTTAATAGGTGAACAAACTGTTTTGGATAAGTTGCGAAATATCAATATAAAAGAAAAAAGTAATCATAATAGAAACAATATGTTATGGTATTGGTTTATATTATGATTTTATTGGGTCGTTTCATAACTCCCCCATCGTTAGATTGAGGCTCCGACGAAATATTATAAATATGAATTTTTCTTTTATATATTAATAATGTTAGTATAAGAATAATGATAAATATAATTACATTTATTCCATTACTTGTCATATTGAATATTTTATAATTTTTATGTTTGAAATCTATGTCTTTAAAGTTGTTATCATAACTTAATTGTTTCATATAAAGATCTTCTAATTTTAAATCTATAAATGTTTTATTTTCTTTAATATCAGTGATTAGGTGAGATAAAATTACATCTTCTTTGATATTTAATTTGTCGTTATAATATGTTTTATTTCTTATTGTTATTTTACAATTTTCAAATTTTAAGATAAATGTGCCGGAAAATTTTCCATAGTTTTCATGAAGGCAATTTTCAGTTAGGTTTTCGTAAAAGTTCTTAAATAAAAGAAAACCTTGCTTTATTTCTTTAATTTCTAAAAAATCGAATTTTTTTAATGTACATTTAGCTTCATTATTATGGACAATATTTTCGATGCAAGTTTCTTCAAATGGTTTAAGGTTCTTAGCTAAATTGTCAGTTATATTGATATGGAAAATATTTCGTTTCTCATCAATTAATATTTGATTTTCTTCTAAGTATAGTGATTTATTTTCTTTGTTAGGAATTGGTTCAAAAGTAATTTTGGAAAAAGTGTTGGAGGAATATTTTGGTATAGAAAGGATGATTGGAATAGTGTCTTCAAGATATGTTACATCAATTTTGATATTAGTGTAAGTCTCAAAGTCATCAATGAGTTGTAATTCCCGTTGGTCTAATATGTCCGATGGAATGATACCTAATTTGCTCGTGAATATCACTTGACCAATATCGTCTACGTGATTCCTCAAGAGGGTTATATCGTTATCGATTTGGTATATGTGTTTTAGAAAGGTTACTTCATCTTCTAGTGTTGATATTTTATTCTGGATTTCGTTTCGAAATTTATGTATATACCTTGTGACAATGGTTTGTTGCCTGTTAATATGCATTGTAATGTTTTCTATTTGGGAAGAGAGTATTTCGCTTATTTGGATAAATGAGTTTATTTCTATTGAGTTATTTCGCATGCCTTTTGTTAGAACATCAAGAGTATTCTTGATTTCTTTTTCATCGTCACTGTCCAAATTCCCGGTTATATATTTTATTCCTTTTCCAAGTCCATTTATAAGACCTCGTTTATTTCTAAAATGGGGAGATAAATTATTCACTTTGACTTTAAGTAAAACAAAATCATTTTTTATTGTATCCAATAGTGGTTTTGTATCTGAAATGGATCCATCTAATAGATGTATATTCTTCTCTATTATTTCAATAGAGTTATGGTAGTTGGTTAGATTGATAAAATGGACTATCTTGTGGTAGTGATCAATGATCCTTATGTCTTTCTCATCTTTTATCGGGATGTATCCGTTGTTGTTCGTTAGGTCTTGAATATACAGCTTTTGTGAGTTCAGAAGGTGCATAATTGAAATTAGCAGTATTATTCGTAGTAGTTTCATCTGAAAATAAATAGTTATAGAATTTATGTAATTTCTAATGTATCTTGGTTTTCGGAATTTTGAAATTGTTTTCTTCTTTTAATATGGGACTTGTAGTATTTATGTCCTGTGTTTGTTATTACATGATCGTTATCCAACTCAGAAACTACTATTTTACGAAATTTAGAGTGGTTTTTACCTCCTCTCTCGTCTTTTAAATATACAGGTCCTGTTTGAATATCTACATTTTCTCGGGTTTTATTCAGTTTATTAATAGTATTCTCTTTGACTTTCATAATAGATTCTCTGATTGATTGGTAGTCATCCTGACTGATAATTCCGTTCCTGAAATCAATTGGTTTTCTTTTGGTTGTGGAATGAATAGTATTATTATAAAACATAATGATTTTATATATTTTTTCTTCAACTGATTCTACTTCTCTGTTAGGGTCGTGCTTTAGGATTCTTATATGTTCATTAATTGTATTATGTAAACGTTCTACGTCTGAATTCGAAGTGTGGTTATTGTTTGAAGTGTAGTGAATTTCGATATTTTGTTCCCTAAGGAATTCCAAAAGAGGAAGTGCTTTGAAACCTAGTTCGTTATCTATAATTATTTTTTTTATGTTTCCAACTGACGATAAATATTGTATTAAAGCGATTTTAAATTCGATCCAGGATCTATTTTTTATTTTTATCGCTTGGGCATATTTGGAGAATTTGTCAATAAATGTTAGGAAAAGCGTTTTTTCTAGACTATAAAATATGTCTGCATGAATTACTTCTCCTGGTTTATCCGGTGTTTCCGTAATTTTGAATTCTTGTTTAATAGGATGTCTATCGTATTTTTCCTTATTACAGATTTCACAATTGTTTATAAATTGAGTTATTCGTAACCTTAATTGTGGATGATAGATTTCGGTTCTTAATTCTGAATAATTTTCGTTAATACCTCTATGGTTATTTTTTTTATGTTCTTTTTCTATTCTTTCGGTAAGTATATTTTCGTCTACAATATCTTCTAATGCTTTCTTACACATTAAGACCTTGAAACCGTTGTTGGCTTCAAAATACTTGTTTATTACTTCTTTGAATTTTTCGGAAATAGTTTTATCATAAATTAGGACTGCGTTAGTTTTATTTGAATTAAAGTGATTTTTTAAAATTGTTATAAGGGTTGGTTCGTCAAAAACTTTAGCTGATATTGTTTTCCTCTCGTTTTTAAAGATTTTCTCATTCTTTATTTTCAGTGAACCAGAGGTTGTTTTAACGATAATAATTTGTTGTCTATAGAAATTTAAAGGGTTGGTTGTTTCTATAATTAAACTATTATTTGTCGGTGTTGGAGTGTTATTTTCTTCGTTTAAATTTACCTCTATTCTAGATAATGCATCGGCGTTTCCATTTAAGATTCCCTTTTTATATTTAATTTCATAATCGTATTCTTGTAATCGTAGTCTCCATCTTATAAGTTTTGAATTTGGTTCCTTTATGGAAAATAACCATGTTAAGGGTCTGTGGTCAGTTTCAATTAAGAATCGTCTGCCAAACAGATATGGTCTTAATTGTTGAGTCGCCCATACTATCGCTAATAGTTCTTTTTCGATAGTACTATAGTTTTGTTCGTGATCGTTTAATGTTCGACTTGCATAGCAAACTGGATGTCCATCTTGGGATAACACTGCTCCTATTGCAAAATTACTTGCATCTGTTTGTAGAGTGAATTTTTTATTAAAATCGGGGTATATTAGTACAGGAGAATTAACTAATAATATTTTCAATGTTTCGAAACTTTCTTTGTATTCCGGGTCGTTCATATCGATACTAGCATCTTTCTTCAAGTATTTTGTCATTGGTCTAGCAATTTTCGAATAATCTTTTATAAATTTCCTATAATACCCAGCTAAACCGAGAAATTGTTTTATTTATTTTGGTGTAGTCGGTAATGGAAATTTTTGAACGCATGTTATTTTATCTGGGTTCGGCATGATGCCTTCTTCGGTTACAATATGTCCAAGGAAATTGGTTTCCCTTTTCAAAAACTCGCTTTTATCGAGTTGTATTTTTAGATTTACATCTTTTAATCTTTGAAATACTTTAGTTAAGGACTCTAAATGTTCTTGGAGTGAAGTTGAAAATATAATTATATCATCCAAGTATACCAAGCAAATCTTATTAATTAGGTCTCCTAGAACATTGTTCATTAACCGTTGAAAAGTTGCCGGGGCTGTCTTAAGCCCAAAAGGCATACGAAGGAACTCGTAATGACCACCTTCAACACTGAAACCCGTCTTAGGTATATCCTTATCGTGTATTTCGATCTGATGGAATCCTTTGGCAAGATCCAATGTCGTAAAGTATTGACATCTTCCTAGTTTTTCTAGGATTTCGTCAATGTTGGGGATTGGATATTTGTCGTCAATCGTTACCTCATTTAATTTGCGGTAATCGATTACCAATCTCCATTTTTTCTTGCCACTAGCATCCATTTTCTTTGGCACGATCCAAACAGGTGCGGAGTAAGGTGAGTGACTATGTCTGATTATTTTTTTTTCTAACATTTCTTGAATTTGCCTTTTCACTTCATCTTTGTGAACGTATGGATAGCGATATGTTTTCGTAGCAATTGGGATATTGTTGACTGTCCTTATTTCGTGTTTAATTGCGTTGGTAAATGTTAAGTCACTTTCTTCTGTGTAAAATATTTTCTTAAAATTGTTTATAATCTGTAGTAATTTTCCTTTTTCTTCAGAGTTTAAATGAGAGGTTCTAATCTGTTCCAATAAAGGAATTTTTGAATTTTCATTAGTAGAAGGACGAATATAAAAATTTTCTTCTGTTATTTTATCTGTTTCTTGGGTTTGAAATACAACTCTTTTTGGGGTATTTCCACAGACATTGATGAGAGCATTAATTTTGAAATTTTCTGCTTCATATATTCCTTCCATGATTTCAATATTATTGTTGTTTGTTAGTGTTGTTTGGGATTTATATATTAATCCGTCTTTCTGTTCTATAGGTAAATCTACTTCATATATGCCGTCTTTTTCAAAATAATATTCCACGCCACTTGTGTTATATTTTATTGGGACTCGTTTTTCCCCGATTTCGAGTATATTATCTTTTAGATTTATTATAGCCTTTAGTTGTACCAGAATATTGTTTCCAATTAACCCATCATAATAAGTGTGAAAGTTACATACCAAAAATTCTATTGTATTGTTGATGTCACCAAGTTCCTCGAAAAGTGGAATAGATACTTTTTCACTGATTTGAATAGTATGTTGAAGTGTTTTGAGGTTCATAACATCAGTATTTTTTCTCCATATAGGATGGCAAATACCTGGGTTAATTATGGAGTGCGTTGC
Source organism: Calliphora vicina (assembly GCF_958450345.1). NCBI lineage: Eukaryota > Metazoa > Arthropoda > Insecta > Diptera > Calliphoridae > Calliphora > Calliphora vicina. The sequence goes on from NC_088780.1 coordinate 120,716,964, forward strand.
TCCTGTGTCTATAATAAATTTTAAAATTCCCAATTTTGTTTTTATTACTATATATGGTAATTTTCCGTAGAGGCTGTCTGCTGAAAATTTTCCACATTATTGACGTCCATTGGTTCCACGTTAGATGGTTGTGGTTGGCCCACTTGATTGCTGTTGTTATAGTTCTGACTATTCTGCCATCTTTGGTCTTGTACATTATTTTTGTAAGTATATCTAGAATTTTCTCGACTATTATCGTTCTGTCGATAATTACCATGTCCTTTATCTGCTTGATATTTCTTTTTGTAATTATCTTTACCAGAATTTGATTGTGACGAATTTGCATCATTTTGATTTCCCTTGGTTTGTTTAGTCTTTCCTGAATATATGTGGCCGTCTTTACCCATCTGGTCATATCCATTATCGTACAAGATGTCCATAGCGGCTTCCAACGATGTTGGATTTCTGCATGCTAATATTGTTTTCATAGGTTCAGGGATTTTATTTTTGAAGATATGTAGAGCTGATCTTTGATTGTTCATTGAAACCTGATTTGCGGCTTCTCCTTCGCCTAGTACCATCACGCTTTTATTGTTTAAACGCCTTAATCTATATTTAATATCATTATAGAATTCGATTGTGTTGGTCTGAAAAGTGACAGCTCTTAAGTCGTCATATAATTCATCGCAATTTTTTCTTTCGCCAAAGTTGTTCTGAAGGGTTCTCTTAATATCTTCCCAAGATCGAGCTTGGGTATTTATCTCTATTATTTCCTTCGCCCTCCCAACGAGTCTACTTTTGATTATGTCTGAAAATAATAGTTGCGATAACTCGTCGTACGTGGCAAGTATTGGGTATATTCTGTCTATTAGTCTCGTAAAAGTCATTATGTCATTTCTACTCCCGTTGAATTGGGGTAGGCTGTTAAGGTATTTAATTGGGTCAAGGGTGATCTGTTGAGGGTTTGCCATTTTTTGATAGAAAAGGAATTAATGGAGTATGTAAAAACTTTTAGAAGAAGATCAAATTTAGTTCAAACCCGGATTGCCAAAGATAATAAAAAAAAATATTCCGATGGAAAATTTTTCGAAGAAAGCAAATTGATTTTCTTAAAATTATCAGCACAAGAAAATATAAATATAATAATAAAAATGATAATAACAGTTACAATTATAAGTATAAATTAATATAATTTAATACTAAACTTACGATGATAGATGGATTTTTTTCTGCCTTGATGTTGTCGATCTTTGATGATGTTGTTCCTTATTGTTGAAGTTGTTTTCTGTGGATTTCCATTCGGTTTTACTCGTACTGTTTTGTAAGATAGGTCACTTTTGATTTATGTTGAAACCACTTTATTATTATTTATTATTGGTTGAATTGTTTTCTGTGGATTTCCGTTCGGTTTTACTCGTACTTTTGATTTATGTTGAAACCACTTTATTATTATTTTTAAATAGGTATAGCTTTTTGTTTTATATATGTAAAACAGAGTTATTTTATTGTTCAATCTAAAACAATGTTAATTTATTGTTTTGATTTTTCTTAATCAAGTCTAATAATTTTTTTTTATTTTTACTTAGTCAAAGGATGACTATTTTTAATTTTCGCTAAGTCAAAGGATATGACTTATATTTAATTTTCGCGTAGTCAAGGGATATGACTATTTTTAATTTTCGCTAAGTCAAAGGATATGACTTATATTTAATTTTCGCGTAGTCAAGGGATATGACTATTGTTTATTATTATAGGGAATTGGTATTAATATACCTATCCCATCCTCGTCGCCAGAAATGTAAAGGGTTCGTAGAGAATACAAAAAAAACACAAGTTTATTTTTGTTTTCTTTAATTAATCTTTATTAGCTTTTGATACTTGATTAAGACTAAATCAATAATACAAAATTAGTTTATTTATAACTTATGGTTTTCTAAAAAATAAATGCTTAATTGCAAATAAAAATAAAGAGTTACATTGATATTCCGCTAGTCATCAAAAACGAAATTAGTAAGAAGTTTGTTTTAGGTTGATGACTTTAAATGTGTAAACAAAACTGTTTTAAACTGTGCAATATGCAATTTTTAATTATTAAGAATTTTGGTTAATTTTAATAGGTGAACAAACTGTTTTGGATAAGTTGCGAAATATCAATATAAAAGAAAAAAGTAATCATAATAGAAACAATATGTTATGGTATTGGTTTATATTATGATTTTATTGGGTCGTTTCATAACTTCTATATTGGTTATAAATTTTGTTATGATATCTTTAATTGTTAAATTTTATATTTTTATTCGTGGAAAATCACCATATGAATTTTTTTTTTAGTTTTTAAAGTAAAAAAAATTTTATAAAATTATAAAATTTTACTAAAATATCAATCTAAAGGTCCTTAGGTTTTCAACAATATCAAATACTTATATAAAAAGCCTTTATTTACTCCACTGCACCATGTGAGATGCTATGGCTTCCACAATCCCTCGCACTTTCAAACTCTGGCCAACACTATATCGTGATTTTTTGCAATAGTTTAGGGTGTAGCGACCACAACTCGGCGTCCAGAATTTACGGCTTCTTTCGTGCTTCGACGGTCACAACGAAATTCAGTAAACATGTTTAATGAGCAGACGAAATTCACTTTTTTCAATTTCTCCTCCAGTCACGAGGTACTCTGCTATCAATGGCTGTCAAACACAAACTTTTTCAGTTAAGGGCCGAGAAATTAAAAATGTCGCAGACTTATTCAATGACCATCTTCAATTGATTTTGTTTGTTTTTAATGTCTTTTAATTCGAATAAAAATTATTGGAATAATCAAGGAACAAATTATTTTTATTCGAATGAATAAAATTGACAGTTTAGAATAAACAATTATTCGATCAATAATTGTCTAATAACGGATGAGATTCATGAGATTAGACACAATTCTGTTGCCTAGTCTCATTTACTTTCATACATATTTTTAATTATTTTATCATTGTTAACAAATAATTAGGCCTCGCAGATGCCGATTATTACAAAATGAGCATAATAAATTACTTTTAAACTGTTATATAAGCTATTTATTATGCGACTGCTTCTAAGTAATGCAGACAGTATGTAGTAGTCATTGAAAAGTATGTTATTCAGTAATTGTAAGTCATCATGTACGCTCTTTTTTCACCAATTTGTTTTCCAATTTATATCCAGGACATCTATCAGACCATAAACTTTTCTAGATAATAAGTTCTATCACAATCGCTTTTGGTATATAGTATATAGCAAGATGTTGGAACTCACATTTTACTTTTTTTAAGGATCGTTATTTTTGCTCAAAAATGACAATAATTAAATTTGGATAAAAATTACACATTTTGTTCTCATGCATTTATTTGTTCACGTTCACTCTCTGTTAGAGAATATACACAGACACATTTAAATGTAAAAAGAAATAAAACTAATATTTTTTTTTAAATAAATAATCGAGCAGAAAACTGGCTTGATTAAACGGAAAATTGCTAAAGACTTCAAAGAATTAAAATAGAAGAGAATATTATGCACCAGTTGTACAATACCTCAAAATGTTGAAAGTAAATATTTGTATGAGAGATCGTGACTGGCGACGAATGGATCAATGCATATTTAGTGAGAAACGAAACAATAAGGCTTTCAAGACGAATCAAATCCAACAAAGATTGAGACCAATCGCTACCTTCCATGAACTAATGACGTGATTAGTTTTATGTCAAATCCATCCCTATAGAGTCTAGACTTAAATATCAATTGATCTTTAAATTTTTGCTCTCCACCATTTGAAAATATGTGTATTTATTAAGGTCAGAACAGTTTTTTCTATTAAATTAATTAAACGTACATTTTAAATACTAATCTCGTTTTAATTAAAACCATTTAAGGCAAAACAAATTGTCATGATTACAAGCTAATAGACCAAAAAAATATCCAAAAAGGGCAGCTCTAAAAGTATCGCTCGCTCATGTCAAAGTAGCACCTTTTTATTTTTATTTTTCTATATTATCAATAAACGTTTGGTAACAAACAATAACATGACAAAGGTTAATCAAGACTACAACAGAAAAATATTGCAACAAAAAACAAAACTTCCAATAGCTCTAATATTTCAATGCAAATGAACATCGAAGCCCGCAATTTAAAGAACATTAAACGTGTCTTAACTATACATTTTAATGAATGAAAAAAAATATTAAATTAACGGGTTACTGAGCTGCTGCTCGCACGTATTGCTGCAGTTTGCTGAAACTCACTCGCTTGCTGGTTTGCTGCACACGGTTCTTTGCAGTTCAATGATTGCGATTGGTGATCAATGGAGTTTGAATTGCAAATACAAATTATTTGGAAATAAAGCAGAATATTTAAAAATAAACAATTGTTTGCTAAAGAGTGCTAACGGAATTGTAATCAATGTAATAAATAAAGAAATAAAATTTAAGAAAAGATATAATCACTGTTTATAAATCTTTGTTATCATCCTTAATCTTTTGGGAAAAGGTTTCCTGGTGATCTGGCCTAAGCAAATAGTAAAATGTCCCCCAACAACAAATTTCAGTGAATTTATCAATAATTAAATAGGGAATTTAGCACATTGAAAAACTCAAACTAAAAAATGAATGTTGTATTACCAAAAATAACTACATATTGATAAATTGCTGTTTGTACACTTTACTTTTAATAAAAATTTACGATTTCTTGATTTGCAAAGTCCTATAATTTAGAATTATTTCTGTGTTTTCTTGGCCTTTTCGAATCACTTGGATTTTATTAAATTCTTATACTATCACCCAACCATGATAAAAATATAAAATTTTGTTCGTACTCACACTTTAAGCCATTTATTTGCCAATCAACAAAATCTATTTAACCAGTTTTTAAACTCCAAATTTGAAGTAATTTATCTATTCAAACACATTCAAATCTTTCAAGGAAGTTATAATAAAATTAAAATTACGGCACTCTTGGTGTTTATTTTTTTCTATTATTATTTAGTGAAGGTCTTAAAGTTTTGTACCATTTAAATGATTTTTGTTTGCAAAAAAAAGGGTGGGCGACAAAACACACCTCAACATTTGCCAAGGAAATCTTATGAATTATGAGAACTTAACACAACATGTTTCTATCAACGACCTTGTTTTTCTAAAAAAAACAATTTGATTTATATTTAATAGTTTTTAATAAATCTTACAAAAACTTGCTAATAAATTATTTGCAAAAACGAACAAAATTAGACATGTTTGGTATATAAATTAGAAGTTTGGCCAAAAAAAAAAATTTTCAATTAAGATCACAAAACTGTTACCCCCATATGCATAAACAGTTTATAAATTTATCAAAGGTTTATGAAACAGATGTTGTATGGAAATTTTGTTTTATAAACCTTTGATAAATTTATAAACTGTTTATGCATATGGGGGTTATACTCTGACTACCGTCTTATACTAAGACTACCGTCTTATACTCAGACTACCGTCTTATACTCAGACTACCGTCTTATACTCTGACTACCGTCTTATACTCAGACTACCGTCTTATACTCAGACTACCGTCTTATACTCAGACTACCGTCTTATACTCAGACTACCGTCTTATACTCAGACTACCGTCTTATACTCAGACTACCGTCTTATACTCAGACTACCGTCTTATATTCAGACTACCGTCTTATACTCAGACTACCGTTTTATACTCAGACTGCCGTCTTATACTCAGACTACCGTCTTATACTCAGACTACCGTCTTATACTCAGACTACCGTCTTATACTCAGACTACCGTCTTATACTCAGACTACCGTCTTATATTCAGACTACCGTCTTATACTCAGACTACCGTTTTATACTCAGACTGCCGTCTTATACTCAGACTACCGTCTTATACTCAGACTCAGATTTCAGATGTTAATATATTTCCTAGTGTACACTAACGGTAATGCCGGATTACATATTATCGAATAAAATAACATACATATTGTCTTTAGATCAAATTAAGATTTGGATTTAAAATTTGTTTCTAACAATTACTTCTTTCCAAATGACATCCTACTTAACAGTTACTAAAGACAAACTATTGCCCAAAATTTCAATTATGATCCAATTTTCTAATAAACTATTTATTGCATTTTTATTATCCACAAATTTTCTGTCAGCTGATTTGATTTACGAATTATTAATAACTTTTGTAAATTCATAAACTGCATGTTTATTTATACACCCCTATATAAATATTTACAAATAACCGAAAATAGCCATTTAAAAATTATCATTTATCCTACGCCTGACATAAACTATGTGGACACAAATAATCAGTTTCAAATAAATTCAAATCAACATTACTCATCATTATTGGGATTAAATTTAGTAGTGTGTAATTATCATTATTAGAATTCACTAGTACGAGTATTAAATACAAATCCAAAATGAGAATTATTTATTTACTACAAACGACAAATGGCATGTCATGACATATACATATGTATGCATACATGAGGCAACATTTAAGGCATTTAAATTAAAAACTCCTTTTATTTTTGGGGCGGAAGTGTTCATTTACGTTTTAGGAAATACTCTTCCCTCACAAAACCAACAATAAATAAATCAAATTCATTTTGAAAATCAAATCAAATGATTCGTTTATCCGATGTATGCGTGGATGGATGAGTATTTAAAATTGTGGCATACAAATACTAAATAAATTTGATGACATTTCAGTGTGTTGTTTAACCCATTAAAGGTCAATTCACATTCAGTCCAATTATGAATAAAAAATTCCGCGGGAGTTTTTTTCCCATTGAATTTGAATAGGAAAAATGAGAAAAGGGAAAAAACTCCCGGGGAATTTTTATTCATATTTGGGCTGTAATATAAAATCATAATATAACAAGCCTTTTATGAGGCGTTTAATAATAAAGTGTTTCAATCGTTTACGTTTTAAAGTCCAGATCCAATCACAAAAGAACGATAAAAGTATTATCAGAACATTGTTTTTTATCGAGTTAACTTTTGTTTTCCATGTAAAATTAGCTTAAGTACCGATAAAATGTTCATTGGTTAATATTAATCTTATAATTTATTGCTGAAAAAGTATCAATGTAAACTATTTATACATTTATTTAGCCAAGAGTAAAAACTGTTATAAACTCTAACAAAACAAATTGAAAATACTCTAAATTTATCTTTTAGTATGTATAGAAAGTCCAACAACAAATAACGATAAACACCTGACATTTATGGAGAAAGAAAAAATGGTTTCAAATATTTATTTTCTTTATTGATATGATAAACAAAATTAAGTAAAATTTACCCCTAGCTGTGGTCTGTGTAATTTGTCAGGAATGTTCAGGCTCCCCATAATGGAGGACCATATCATGAAATAAAATGAAATACACAATATTCGGCTGTGTCGAATCTTATTTACCCTTCACCAAATTATACTTTAAAATAAATATTTTAAATGTTTTTAGGTAACCAAATTTAATTTTTTTTTTAATTAATAAGCGAAAAATTTTTTTTTTCAAAATTTTTCATTTTAATTTAAAACAAGAGAGCTATATTCGGCTGTGACGAATCTTATATACCCTTCACCAAATTATACATAAAAATGTTTTTTTTTAAATATTTTTATTTAAACAAAATCAAAATTTTTTGTTGAAATTGTTTTTTAATTTTTTTTAAAAAAAGTTTTTTCAAATTTTTTTTTTTAAATTTCTTTAATTAATTTTTTTTGAAAAAGAATTTATGACAAAAAAAAATTTTTGATGAAAAAAAAATTGGGGTTAAAAAATATTTTTTTCAGATTTTGACCCATTGTATGTCCAACTTACTATGGTCTTATATACGTCGTTGCAAAGGTCATTGAAATATCTATTAGATATCCATATTGTCTATATTAATGACTTAGTAATCCAGATATAGGTCAAAAATAGGTAAAAAATCGAGGTTGTCCTAGTTTTTTCCTTATATCTCAGCCATTTGTGGACCGATTTCGGAGATATTGATGTATGAATCGTGTATGTAAGTTATTTGGGGGCTTCGGAAAGTTGATTTCAACACACAGACGGACATGGCTATATCGATTCCGCTATCTATAACGATCCAGAATATATGTATATACTTTATGAGGTCGCAAATGAAAAATGTGGAAATTTCAAACGGAATGACAAACTTATATATACCCTTGCCACTCATGGTGAAGGGTATAAAAAATTTAATTTATTTGTGAAAAAGATTTTATATTACAAAAAAAATTCGGGGTAAAAAATAGTTTACCCGATTTTGACCAATTGTAGGTCCGACTTACTTTGGTTTTATATACGCAGTTGCAAATCTATGAAATATCTATTATTGGATCCATATTGTCTATATTAATGACTTAGTAATCCAGATATAGATCAAAAATCGATGTTGTCCTGGGTTTTCCTTATATATCAGCCAATTGTGGGTCGATTTTAAATAGGAACCGAGCCGGAAGAATTTCCGATATATTGATGTATGAATCATGTATGTAAGTTATTTATATACATATACAGTATTGGCCATAACTAAAGCACCCCCTCAATGGATTTTTTCAAATCATAATTTTTTTGATAAAAACGGCTTTTTGGGATGTATTTTGTATATATTTTATTAACTAATATTGTTAATGTTCATTTAATACTCATTTAGTAAAAGATAATTTTATTAAAAATTAATTTAAATGATAAATCATATAAAAACTCAAAAAGCAACGGACAAAACAAAAGCACCCTCTTATAAGATGTTTAAATATTTGACTCCGTACTGCATATTTGCAATGTGAATTATCGGGAATCACAATGAATTGACTTAAAAATTCCAAAAGATAAAAATATAGGAAGACGTAGTGTGCAAAATTTAAGTTTTATACAGTTTATTGTGAAAAAAACAATGACAAGGAACAAGTACTCCAGTAAATTGAAAATTAAAGTTATTGAAGACTGGAAGACGGGCTTATCACTACATGAATTTAGTAAAAAATATTCAATTAACAGATCAGTTATTTCCAGGCTCGTTTCAAAATTTTTTAAGACTGGTCGAAAAACTCCGGTGCATTCTGGAGGTCGTTCGCGAAAAAAACACGATATTATGATTCCTTGATCAAAAGAGCAATACAAAAAGATCCTACAGCATCAGCTATTCAAGTACGAACAAGTTTAAGATTATGCGTTAGCGAAAGAACAATCCGTAGAAGAGTAGTAGAAGCCCGATTATTCAGCTGACGACCAGCTAGAAAAACATTTCTGTCAGCTAAGAACAAGAAAGCTAGACTTAAATTGGCCAAAGCCCACATCGACTGGATTGTCCAAAAATGAAACACAGTACTGTTCCCTGACGAATCTAAATACAACTTAAAAAATTCCGCTGGAATAAGGCGTGTACGCAGACCAAAAGGAGAAAGACTGAATCCTAAGTATTTCAAAGGAACAATTAAACATGGAGGTGGCAATGTAATGGTCTGGGGTTGCTTTTCTGGTAAAGGATTTGGGCCAAATCATAAAATTTATGGGATTATGGATCGGTTCATGTACCGTGATGTATTGAAAGCTGTAATGTTGCCTTATGCCAGTGAAGAGATGCCAATTATAGGGAGCTTCCAACAGGATAACGATCCTAAGCACCCCTCCAAAGTTTGTAAGACTTGGCTACAGAGCAATAAGATTCAAGTTCTTCATTGGCCTGGTCAATCTCCCGATCTCAATCCTATTGAGAACTTGTGGCACATTGTTAATATGAAAATAAATCGTGAAAATTGTTGAAATAAGGATCGGAAATTTTCACGATTTATTTCATGTCGTTAAAATAGCCTGGGAAGAAATATCTAAAAACGCCATAAAAACATATTATCTTCTATGCCAAGAGATGTTCTTGTGCCATCCAAAACAAAGGATTTGCAACAAAAAATTAACTTAAATTTTTTTTATAGTATATCCTTGAAGGGGTGCTTTAGTTTTGTCCGTTTCATTTTCTACTTTAAAATACTTTTTGACTTTAAGTTACCTCTTATAGAAAGGTTAACTTTGAAAGTATTTGTTTATCAATACTAAACATATTAACAAATGAAAATAATACATAATAGATATTTAAAACTTTGATTTTATACAAAAAACTACCATATGGAAAAAATTCATTTATGGCCAATACTGTATATATACTTTGTGGGATTTTATTATTTTATTGTTTTACCTTTAATATTTAAAAATTTAGTTCTAAAAAAGTTGCTCAACAATGTTGTCCAAACTTCTGAACAATGATGAGATAATTTAAGACAATTTTAAGTAATTTAAAGTAAACCTAACAAGCTCTCTTAGAGCATATATATTTTATATTGGTCACACCTGATTAAAACTCAAAATAAAATCCATTAACATTTTTAAAATTTATTCAGCCTACTCGCACCATTATTGCAAATTTATAGTAGATGTCATTATATTAGAAGAGAGGAACAAAAGTAGAAAGCATGATGCGGTATTTATTTATTATTATAAGCATGCAGAATTTGCTGTACATATTTGCAACCAATCTATATGATGTTTGTAATTTGGTGTTGCATGCTTCATTGAATAAAGCAAACCACAATAATAAGGGAAATACAACGACAAAAGTATCTATATATTTCAATTTTAAACATTCAAAATAAATAAATCGTATGGTGATGGTGCTGATGATGATGATGTATCTGTAGACTTGATCTGACACAGACTCCAAAATAAACCACAGCAACAACACAATACAATACAGACAGCAAAGAATAGAAAACATGCAACATCATATTTATTTATCTAATACCGAAATAACTTGAATGCGTCGTCACCATCATCAGTTAAATATAATCACTACTAAGGTTTTGCTGCTGCAAGTTGGTAGGCAGTCAGTCGGTAGTGGTAGTATGTAGTTTGAATTTACGTACAAATGTATGGTAGCAAAACTCCAAAGAGTTGCTATTGTTTTTGTTTTTGCAAGTTTCAAAAATAAATACAAAAATTGCATGTATACATGCAACAACTAATGTTGGCCCCAATTTTAAGTGCAACATACCGCATAAATATTTTTGTGTTGGCATTATAACTTTATGGACACATCTAAATATTTGAATATGCCACCACTACTATGTATAACATACAACGAAATGCTTAATCAGAATTTATATTTATTTAGATTTTAAATAAACTCCTGCTCCTCTCAAGTGTTTTATTGATATTTTTTTCTGTACAGAGGCTTTATTATCTTGTTTTTTTTTTGTGTAAACCACACTTGTTTATGGCCAAACCGAAAAATAACAAGTAAGAGTGTTATATTCGGCTGTGCCGAATATTGAATACCCACCATCGAAAATATTTTTCGGATATGGGGTCCATTATGGACCGATCCTCACAAAAGTTGGTAGAAAGGTTAAAGTTGTTTATTTCCAATTTCATCACGTTATTAATTATTATAAGACAATTATGAACGCTCAACTCATTTTCTGGGGGGACCTTGTACGAGGACAAGGGGCGAATGTTGCCCGATATTCCCCATACTTTACAGTATAATTTCGGAGTACCTAGAACTAATTTGTGCAAAATTTTATCAGGACTGCTATATTCCGGGGGGACATTTGTATGGGGGCAAGGGTGAAATCATGGATATTGCTCATTTTCAATACCAAACCAACAGAGATTCATACTAGACTCGGAGAAAAACCTACCGCAGAAAACAAGAGTAGCTCTGGCGCAACTGAGGTCGCGATGGAGCAACAAGCTCAATGTCTACTGGTCCCCCATAGACCGTGCTGTCCCAAATGCATGTCCTAAATGTCAGGTCAGGGTACCCATGATACCCTCACATATTCAACTGCCCAGCCAATCCAACTTCACTTAGTCCAATGGATTTGTGGACCAACCCCGTTGAAGTAGCACAATTTCTTGGCATTGATCACGATGCAGAACCCCCAGATTAATATATTGTAAAGTTTAAGCTGTTACATTTCGATGTGTTACAAACGGAAGGACAAAATCAATATACCCACCATCTTTTTTAATGGTGGACATAAAAAAACTAGTCCATGATGAGGTTGTTCTCTAATGGAACCTGGTTTTAGTATTTAACTATTCATTCATTTAGTCAGTCATATATGCCTGAGTAGTACTCAGCTTTGTTATACTTTTGAAAAGTCCATTGGTCACCATTAAAGTTGGTGCGGTGGCGGCAGCCGCCACCAACACTTAACATTTTAAAGAGACAAGTTTTTTTGTTTTGTTGTTTTGTTGTTTAAACTTTTCGTGGAAATCAACTAAATTGTTTATGCAACCTCTTAGACCATATGGATTTTTAAGCATAATGCTTTTGTTATACTTTAGTTTAGTATATAAACAGTTTTTAGCGAAAAACGTTTTTTTTTTTTTGATGTCAAGTAAAATTTATTTGATTTGTTCAAATGCTTTGATCGGTGGTTGCGGAAAATCTAGGCTAGTATGTATGATAAATATCAAAATTTTGAAAATTTCAATTCCTCAATTATATAAGAAGAGCGTTTAGGTTTGTAACTTTTTTTATCCAGAAGTGAAATTGGTAATGTTTTAGTTTTTACATATCCAAATCCTTATTCTAATCCATGCTTAGTTTTTCTTCCAGATATTTTCCTAACAACTTATCAAGATAGAAGATTTCTAGAGTTTAAAAAGTTTCAGAAAATAATTGTCTTCTGGACCGATATCCTAAATTTCCATTCGAATATAAAGATATTAAGAGGTACCATAGAAATAGGGCAGAGATTGTACGAAGTGAAGCAAATTATTTTAATTGTTATAAAACATTTGAAAATCACTTAATGGTAAATTAGAAATATTAATTAGATTCGGAAAATGTGTGTTACTTCAATTAAAAAATTGACCGAAGATGCAACAAAATCTCTAAGATTAGTAATTTTGACTTTGGCTAAAAAAAATTATAGAAACAACAAATATAATTTTAGAGATTAAATAATTATTAACTTGAACATATCTGTTCAATATAATAAGTACACAGAGAAAACAGATTCGTAGTAGCAACCGAATTTGTTGTCAATCAAATGATTCGGTTGTACACATAGAATTTTTCGATTCTATCAACAGAAAGTCAGGTTAGGGAACAAGATATGGACGAGCTTCTAGATGTCGATAGACTCTCTTGGAGTAACTTGTACCACTCTCTCTGATCTCACAGTCAAATTGCAGAGGGATCAGCTCCTACCTATGAGGACAACGGGATCCAATAGAGTCGATCTATCGGTGGTCGTCCACATGACGCTAAGGACGCCAATCTTGTTTGGCAAGTCTCAGTGGAAGAATTGCCTAGTGCTCCTCCACGAGACATTGTGAATACTGGTCGAACGAACAAAGAGAGAGCAAATAATGGAACCCGGAAACCTAAGCAATGAAATACATTTTCACCTAGATGTCTTTGGTTGTTAATCGTTAAAATTGCGGAATTTGTGATTATCCACAAACAAATGTAACCACAATGTGTCACTGTTTGGTGCGATTTTTTGAATTGAGGCATTATTAGACCGTACTACTTACTGGTGATGGTCATGGAAAATTTCGATAAAATAGTGCTAAAGACGTAGAATTCACTTTCCCCTGATCTATAAAAATATAACAATCTAAAGAATAAAAATGTATGATATCAGCCCAATTATAAAAAAAATTCCCGGGAGTTTTTTCCCTTTTCTGATTTTTCCTATTCAAATTCTATGTTAAAAAAAAGAAAAGGGAAAAAAACTCTCGGAGCATTTTTTTCATCTTGCATAAAGTTGTTTGATATTTTTCTCTTATTATTAAGATAATTCAATACGATTCATTCAATTAGCAATCCCACACTTAAACCAATTTTTTTTCTCAATTTTTATGCGAAATAAACTTTTCCATTAACCACAATAACCATAACTATTCAATAAATTGTAAAATATAATATTTAATAATATTAAAACACACACAACATATTTTCAATACTCTCATATGTACGAAGCAACACAAAACCTACAAACCTATGTTGGCAACAAAGTTTTAAAATCGATGATACTTTCAAAAATGTTGTGTGTATTTTAATTCAAACCAATTCCAAGTACGATAATACCTGCTTGCCATCTTCTGGTGCGATTACTATCAATAAGATGATGATCTGACTCTACAACAAATTTGTAAGAATATCATCATAAAAGATATTTTACATAAGAGAGGTTTTCAAATCTAATACCAAAGTACTAACCATGTGTATATAATACTTAATTAAGAAAATAACATTCACAAGTTTTAAATTTGCCATTTTATTAGGAAAACTTTGGTGTGATGCCACACCACATACATAAATACTATGAGATCTAGCAACATATGGGAACTAATAACATACATAAGTATGCTAACTACTAGGGTATTCAATCGATTAACCGTTAATCGGTTAACCGATTAATTTTGGAAGGTTAACTGTTCGAATAATTTAAAATTGCCGATTTTCAAATAACAAATAAACCGAAACAAATTCGATTAACCGATTAACCGAAATTCTTTTTTTTTGCAGTTTAACATATTTCTTTGTATTTATTTTTCCAATTCAATTCAATTACAAATTTCAAATTAAAATTATATATTTTTTCGAACATCCAAGAAAAATGTTTAGTGAGAATAACAACTGACATATTTAATTTACATGTATTTAAAACTTTGTTTGCATTTATATGCCCAGAGTTTTTTCCAAGTCAAGAAAAAAATCGTTTAAAAGGAAAAAAATTAAATTATATTCGTTTTATAAAAGATTATTTCAGAAGATCTCACTAAAATCGTAAAAAAATTCAAATGTGTATACAAAAAGGATCTCAAATACCATATTTGCTATTATATTTTGGTTGAATTGTTGTTTTGTTTGTTTTTTTATGTTTATGTACACAAAATTCGTGGTTGTATTTTCAATTTAAAATTAAAATAGGTATTAATTGGTTAATCGAATAAATTAACCGATTATTAACCGAATAAATCTAAACCCCGATTAATTATTTGCTCGGTTAACCGATTAAACCAGAAACCCGATTAATTGAATACCCTACTAACTACATACCTACAATGTAGTCTATTTGTCGCATTTTGTATAGAAAACTTAAGATATAAATACCAAATATTGAATACACTTTAGAGAACCATTTAAAATTATGTTGTTTCTTGTTGCATTTTCTTGTTTCACCTAAGCTACAAAGATTTTTGAGGTACTAAACGTAATGTATCACAGTGGTACCCCAACAGAGTATTCTAAGAATATCAGAACATCCACTTGGATGTTCAATATTGTAATGTCTCACATTTTTCTAGCATTTTC
The DNA here is from genome assembly GCF_958450345.1 of Calliphora vicina. Lineage (NCBI taxonomy): Eukaryota > Metazoa > Arthropoda > Insecta > Diptera > Calliphoridae > Calliphora > Calliphora vicina. The sequence continues at coordinate 120,732,292 of NC_088780.1, forward strand.
CACTGTGCGTATTTATACTTGCTTGTACGACTACAATGATAAAAAGAAAGTTTCAAAGTTTTAAGTCATTCGATTTAACTGGTTAACATAAGAAGGAAACACTAAAACAAATCATTATTTCAATGGTTTGTGGTCTTGAACAGAGACCAACTGTGTATCCTTGTGTTTAAATAATAGGAGGTACACATTTCTAATGCGTTTATCTCATTAGGTTGGTCTTCAGATATTAAATATTTTCTCTTAAAATGTTTAATTACTATTGCAAAACATTAAGGCTATTCAAACAAAAATGCAAATTAACATAGGATTCTATCATTCAGCGGTTTTTTTTATAGAAAACAAGTAAGAAAGTATCGTACCCTACACTGAGTTGATGATTATTCTTTTGAATTGAATCTTATTTGAATATCAACATTTTTAAGATATTTATTCGTAGAATTTGGTTTGACATTTATGAGAGCTTATTTATTTTCAGATAGGGGAGTTTATGAGGGCTAGGATAAATAATGGACCGATTTTAACCAAATTCAATTGGCTTTGGGCAATATAAGTCTGTGCCAAATGTTGTCGAATTATCTTTAGTAGTTTGATTACAAGGTTTACATGGAGGGATAAACAGAGACAGACAGAAAGACATACCGACGCTTAATCGACTCAGAAAGTGATCCAGAGCACTAACCTGCATGGATAATCCGTCGTCGTAGTTAGCCGACTGAGAGCCGAAGCATTTATCTCGTCGGATTGTACTCATTAGCTAGTATAGTCAATAAGTTGTAGTTAGTCGACGAAAGCTGAAGAATTTATCTCCTCGGATTCCATACATAGGCTGTATTTACAAATAATTAGTCGCTAGCCGAACGAGAGCCGAAGCGTTTAACTCGTCGAATCCTCTATTATAAGTTTCGCCCATTAACAAACATATTCCAAAGATCGAAGACAGCTCTGTGGTAAAGATATCAAATGTATGTTGTTAATTGTGATGCCATTTTTCGAAAATCGACTGGTTAAGAATATTGATTCGATTTTAAATTAGGTCAAACATTGGCTTTCGGTCAGTATTCCAAGATGAAGGCAGATGATAGTATAGAACCAAAGACCTACATGTTAAGATAAAGCTGTAAAGCAGCTGAAAAATTTATTGAAAGCTGCTCAAAAATTTAAAGCACTAAACTAATTCTGAAATTGTAGGAACATTCAAAAAGTTTCGGACTAACTCGAATATTTATATTTTGTTGGAAACAACTACATATCTTATATATAAATAGGCCACACATTTTTTTGTGGTACACTTTTAAGTATGTTATTGTCCACCAATATTGATGAATAATATATGGTTTAAAAGGTTTTTTCCTGTAGATTTGGAGAATATAAAAAAATATTTAAAAATTCTTTCCATATAAGTGGTAAAAATAGTTTTAAAAGTGGTCGAATTTCGGCCACCAGGCGATTCTAGTATAAATAATTCCTTACAATTGCAGTTTCCTATGAATATCCCTTAAAAATGTTATCTTTTACTCAAGGTAAAAACTAACGAATACAAAACAAAACACGTCTCTTGTCATGATTTCAATATTAAACAAATATTATTTTAATGCAACTACCATTTATGTTGCATACTTAGCTCGAAACACACATAATTTTGGAAGCTAAAATTGTGTGGCGAACACATGCCACCACCATTAGCAGCAGCCGACAAACTCTTAAAGGCAACAAACATGACTTGAGGCAATGCTGCATGAGTTGAGGTCTGGTGAGTAAGCGAGTGAGTGTTAAATGTGGGTGCTTCAGCTAATGACTGGGTATAAAAACTATAAGTTTCCAAAATGTTTCGTTTTTATTTTTGTTTGTTTTTAATGCCAGCTTTTTATGTACACAATACAACACAAATACATATCTCTTACATTAAGAATAAGTGTAATGAAATGTCTTTTAAAATCTTAGTTAATTGAATTTGAAATTATAGTCATTCATTCATTCATTCATACGTACGAACGACAGGCTGACTGACTGAGTACATATTAATGCAGATCGTCTTGATGTTGCCCAAAGTGAGTGTCTATGAATGTAGTATGAAATTCATGTTTCGGCCATTAATCTTGACTATTAAAAAAGCAAAAATGTGAATTGCAACCATTTGTGGCTAAAGATTAAAATGAACCATTGTTACTATTCACAATTGTTGTTGTGGTTTAAGTAAGTTAAACTAAACTATAGTTAGTTTAGTTAAGCTGACTTATATCTTTTTCTTTAGCAAACGTTCGAACACATGTTTGTCACTCTAATGTTTCTACTTTTAAATGATTTTGTTGCTCTTACCATTTTTGGTAATTTATTAATGCCTTTTTTTTGAATGGGTTTTTTCAAAAAGAATTTATGTTTCTGATCTCATAGAAAATGGAATGGAAACAAGAAATATCTCAAACATAAGACATCACTAATTCATGTTATGTCTATTATTTCCTTTTAGATCTTTGTTTAATTTGTTATTATTGATTGCTTTGAAAAATGCAATCAATTGGATAATTTTAAATGTGTTTGTTAGATGTGATCTCATTTTTAAACAAACAATACCTTTATATAGGAATTTTGTGTAGAAATTATTGAAATTTTCAAATAATTAATAAAATTTATTTTTAGTTTTGGCAATCACTTTGAGTAAATGCTATTTCCGCATAAAAAATTATTAAAATTCAGTCATAATAGGTTGAATTTGAAAACTATAACTAAGTTTGCTACTGAAAATTATTAAAAATTAATTTATAATACTTAATTTAACACGGAAGTTAATTAACAAAAAAGAATAAATAAATTTTAAGTTATTTGAGTTATTTTTAAGTTTTTTTATTAAAAACTATAAAATGATTTTTCCCATAGAATCCCATAGAATTTCTCAGAATCACTTTTTGAGTCAATTTAACAATGTCCGTCCGTCTGGCTGGCTGGCTAGCTGTCTGTCCATGTAAAGAGCAAAGTACAGAACACAATTTTCAGGAAGAAGCCTATCTATCGGCCAATATTTCTCCTAGCCCCCATACAAATGTTCCCAGAAATAGGACTTTATCGGTCATAGATGGTATCCACACCAAATTTCGCCATAAATAAGTTTTATACAAAAATAAATCACACCTACAAATTTTGTGCGGATCGGTCAATAATTGACCTACGGTTACATAACTACTTTATAAAGTGCACTAAAAAATAAACGTCTAGGTTACTTAGAGACAATTGACTTCACTTTAGGTTATATGTGAGGCCAGTATACTTAAGAAAATAAACTGTATGAGAAGTATGTATATTAGAGTGTCCCTTAGAATTACGTTGAAACGGTACCCGCTGAATACTTTCGTAATGACCTGAAATACTACCAACAGTTTTGAGGTGCATTTTCAGGTGGAAAATATGCAATTTTTTCAGTTTTCTTAAAAATTTTGCCATTAAAAAATTACTTTTGAAATTTAATTTAAAATAATCGAAATGTGTACGTAATTGTCGTTCTAATGAGTTATAAAAGACAAAAATGGGTTAAAAAATGTTAAAGTTATTAAAAATTCGCCAGGCCTTAATGTGGCTCAGGCCACAAGAACAAGAAATGTAGGAACAAAATTAACATATTTTGAGAAATATTAAAATAAAAGCACATTTTTACTTAAAATATATCCATATTTACTTGTATATGAGTTTTTGTCTTAGTAGGAAACCGTTAACCCATTCGCAGGTTTGACCAAAAAAATAAAAAATTTTTAACGCCAGTTTCAAAACTCCATTTTAAAATTTTGTTAAACAAATTTTAGAATTTTTTGATCATCACATAAGGGTTTATTGAAAACATAATAGGGAATAAAAATGTGAAAAAAGTATGACAATACCTCCTATAGTTTTTCCGTACCTGCGATATAGATTTTGCGATTTTCGAGAAAAGGTCCCCTTTTACAATGCAGAAATTGAAAGGCAGACAGACGAAGTTTGTTGGCGAGGGGTTGAAGAGGTAGAGTGTGTAGTACACGACCATCTGTACTAGACATTTTCTGTTTCTCTTCTCCACTCTTCGCAATTTTCATGTTGTTGCTTCGTATAATTATACTCTACACCACCATAGTGGGGAGTGTATAATGCGTTTGTACAGATGTTTGTAACGCCCAAAAATATTAATCTAACACCCACCTTAAAGTATACCGATCGACTTAGAATCATGTTGTCATGATGTCCGTCCGTCCGTCTGGTTGGCTGGCTGTCCATGTAAACCTTGTCATAGCTCCCATATAGACCCGCTTCCGAAAATCACTTTAACGTGCATAAATCGCTTAAAAATGTTGGTATACACACAAAATTCAACATAGTAAACATTCATATAGACATAAATCACACGACCCAATTTTATGGTGATCGGTCCATAATTGGTCATAGCCCCCATACAAGGCCCACTTCCAAAAATCGCTCAAAAATATAAATCATTGAAATTTTAAAAGAAAAATGTTGTTCTTTTACTTAGTGTAGGGTATTATATGGTCGGGCTTGACCGACCATACTTTCTTACTTGTTTTTCTCACATCAATGTTTAAATGCATTTCACAATGCAAATATTCATACGCATCAACAACGAAAAAGAAAGAAAAAAGGAAACGACAAATTTCTGTCTGTATATTAATTTCGCGGTTGTAAAAGGTTTAGGCAAGTTCAAAAGAGAATGAGAAAAATTTCTGCATTGTAAAAGGGGACAAACTAATTTTTTGGCCATATTTTGGCGAATGAGCCCAATTTCCTTACTGTTATTAATTTTAAGTAAAATCTGTTCAGAATATTATAGTCCAGGTAATTCTAAACATAGTCCGAAAGTTTTTCTAAAATCGGAAAACGTTAACCCTTAAATCCTGAAGGTCAAGGGTCAAATTTTTCAATATTTGGAATTTCCAATGGAAAGATAGCGAAATATTATATATTTTTGGGCCGATTTTGATGAAACTTAAGAAAAATATAAAATGAAGTCTAGTATTTACAATAACAACACAAAAGTGGAAATTAACCCTTAATAGCACTTGGAGTCAAAATGACTTTGTCGTTCGTGATTTTAGAAGTTCAGGGTCATTTGGATTATTTTAAATTAAATTGCATTTTTCCCCCTTGTAAAAGTACCTCAAAACTAAATCGCAAATCGGCACGGGTTGCAATCATGATAGAAAGACAAAATTTCATATTTAACTATTAAAAAAAATGCGAAGATGCGTTATTTGTATTATTATTGCTTTTTATGGACAAATACTTGTACTTTGGAATCCCATTTCATTTAAATATGTTTGCTACGGTATACCGTTAATTTTTTTATGTCAGGTATTAGGGTGGTTTTATCTCATAGGGTAAAACAAAATTTTTAGAATTTGTTTGGGGGCACCCCCCTAAAATGTTTCTTTCTGTCAGAGTTTAGGATAGCCAAAGTTTGAGCACAATTGGAAGATTAACATCTTCCCGTGACACTGGGTCCTCAAAGTTTTGAAATCTCGATTTTTTGGCAGTTTGGCGACCCATATCTCTGGAACGGCGATACATCGTGTAATACATCAAATTAAAGGCCATACTGTTTACAATATTTTACATTCTAAACAATAGCGAGGAGTCAAGCTCATCACAGATTACAACCAATTACTTAAAAAGGATGAGCAACAAAAACAAGTCGCCAAACTGACAAAAAATCGAGATTTTCAAAACTTTGAGGCCCCAGTGGCACGTGTTAACATCTTTCAATCATGCTCAGACTTTGGCAATCTTAAAATCTAACAAAATTAAACATTTTATGGGGGTGCCCCCCCAAAAAAAATCCGACATCGATTTTTTAAAACCACCCTAGTATATATAAAAAATAGAGGGTACCCGCAAAAATTCCCCAAAAAAAATGTTTTGGCTTTTAAGGGACACTCTAATGTATATCAGCATTATTTGTATGAAATCAGTTTTTATCTATTAATAAAAATATCTATTTTATTGAGATAGTTTTGTCCCAATAAATAGCGCTAATATTAAAACCGAAAATCTTAAAACCGAATAATAAAACAAGTTTTCCTTTAACAATTTTCAAAGAACTATAATTTCACAAAATTCTGAAAACTCACACTTTTTGTTTTTCAAAACACTAACAAATTTTAAAAGATGTTCAAAGAATAATCTTTTTTATCTTCAATAACAAAATTAAAGCAACGCCTCATCCTCCTCGGTACGCAGCCAACTGCAGTTGAGAATTTCTTTTAAATTCCAGCGAACATGAGGTTCTGGTTCCAACAGCACCGCCACTGTGGCCTTAGCTTGAGCTGAAATTTTATCTTGCAGTTTACGACGAAAGGCGTATTTTTTACCACGTTGAAATTCAAGTAATTTACTTAAATTACTGTCATCAAAGGGCATTTTAGCATTGAGCATAATGAAAAGAATGACACCCAAAGACCAAGCATCCGCTAATTTCGGATCATAGGGATGACCGCCAACAACTTCGGGAGCAGCATAGGCTGCCGAACCACAATACGTTTCCGATTTAATTTCACGACCTGCCTCATCACAACAATAGCGGGCAAAACCAAAATCGGCCAGTTTGATATTAAGGCGTTTCGAGAGCAATATATTCTCACACTTGAGATCACGATGGGCAATTTCATGCGAATGTAAATACTTGAGGGCCTTGGCCATTTGCAAAAACCAGGCTTTGGCTTGTAGCTCCTCCACCGGGCCGTTTTTCTTGATGTAGGTCAGCAGGTCGCCATTCTCGGCATAACGCATGAATATGAAAATCTTGGGACCTCTTTGCAAAATACTATGAATTTGTATAATATTGGGATGATCGATTTTAGTTAAAATCTCCAATTCACGGGGGAAAAACTTGTTGACAAAATCCGAAGGAGCCTTGGCCTTGTCGATAATCTTACAGGCCAAATGTATACCATTGCCAGTGTCATCGGCATAGCCGGCCGTAATGACCGTGGCATACGAACCTTCTCCGATTTTAGAACCAACATTATAGCCTCGCTGTGCCAATGCATCGATATCGGAAGTGCGTGTGCTCAATTGTCTGTGACTGTGAGAGCCGCTTGTAGATTTTGTTGACATTATTGCTGATGTTGTTGTTGTTGTTTTTGGAATTTTCTATACTGTTTTGAAATTTTGTCTAATTGCATCTGAAGCTGTTATTTTAGCTGACAGTTTGGAATTTACACTCAAAAGTTTAGATCAGAAGAATGAGTTGACCGTTTTGTATTAAAATAAAATTATAAAAAAAAACTACGAAAAATTCTTGAAAATTCAAAGTCGAAAGAATTTTATACAAAAAAACAAATGAATAAAATAAATTTTTAATTGTTCTTTCAAAAAATTATGTTTGTAAAAATTTTGACAAATTTTCAAAAGAGACACCTGTACTGAATTTCATATAATAAATATGTAAATGCGAAAGTTATAAGATTGCATTTATACCAGAGATAATTTCACTAATAGATATTTTTATTAAACAGCAGCATTTTAATTCTATCGTCTACGGCGCCATAATTGGTCATTATCGCCTTTGACAGGTGGTAAAGTGTGTTGTCGAGGAATTCGTTTTGAGAACCTTGATTTCCCTTCAAAAATTATACATAATATCTGTTTCATTAGCTGAGAGGTAAAAAAAATTATCCCCAACACATTCGGATAATTCACACTCTCAATTTGGGTTCCATCGACTACGATGCCAAGGTGAGGTTAGGTTCCGATTGCAGCCACTCTTACTTGAGTTCATACAAAACTGATCCCAAAAGCAGAGTAGAAGTAGATGAGATGAGTGGACACCAAATATACGTTTCCTTATGTGGTCAAGTGGAGAATCTGTACAGTAGCCATTCCTATAATATAGTGTCCTGTAATAGTTGATACCAGCATCTGCTCCGACGGAATTCAATAATTAAATGTCTCATCGACCCACAACTGAGTAATTCATTAGCTATATAGTTAAACATGAACAGGGTCGCATACATATTAGCGCTATTCTAGGATGTCCAGCAGTCTCATTCAGACAACCGGGATTATTGGGTTAACCTAGATTTCCAGAAGACACTCACAATTTTATTTACGGCAGTAATCGGTACTCATACCTACCCGTAAATCGAAGGAATGTCAACGAAGTTAAACTAAATTATTAAAAAAAAAAAGAATCAAAAATCGCAATCGGTAATTGGTCAGATAACAACAAGGAAAGAAAGTGCATAACATAATCCTAGTTCAATATACCATTTCCAATTATTTTTCAGAATTTTTTAATTGAATTTCAGACTTTTCCATTTATATTTCAGAAATTTCTTGTTGTATTTCAGAAACTTCCATTTGTATTTCAGACATTTCGAATTGTATTTCAGAATTTTCCAATTGTTTTTCAGAAATTTCTATTTGTATTTCAGAAATTTCTATTTGTATTTCAGAAAATTCTAATAGCAATATCAATGGAATTTTCTGAAATACAAATATAAATTTCTGAAAAACAATATTAAAAAGTCTGAAATACAAATGGAAATGTCTAAAATACAAATGGAAGTATCTGAAAAACAATTAGAAATTTCTGAAATATATGTAAATGGAAACTTCTGAAATATAATTAGAAATTTCTGAAATACAATTGGAAATGGGTAGATATTCGATAATGACAAAGCTAGTTGAAACTTTTGGATGAACAGCACTTAAAAATTCAGGTACCCAGAAAGCCGATTTTACCCCATATTCTTCAATGAAGAAGCAACTCTATTATCACTCTTGGTGCTATCGGTATATGCTCTCATGATATTTTCAAGAGAGTAGTGTTCGCAAAGCCAGAGATACCTATCAGTGATGGGATTTGTGCCACAATTTTTTTGAATTAATTTCGGAAATAGATATTAAAAATTTGCAAGTTTTATTTATTATAAATAATCAAAATAATAAAGAATATTTCAAATTTTATTTCGTACAGTTAATGGCCCATAATCATAGTCAAACACTAAAAAAGGTAAACAATAGAAGTTAAACGAGTTAAAAACAACTTCAGCTAGTTTTATATTTAGAGTCGACTTTAATGTCAGAAGTATACTTTAACTTGTCTATGATAGATCTAAAGTCCACTCTTAAGTAAAGTCGAGTTTAATTCATTTAAAATATACTTTATTTTTGCCTATGATTATGGGCCAATCTCTTTCATTTTCCGAAGACGTTGTCTGTGGTGGTGTTGTGGAATTTAGATTTTTCTTGGGAACTTTTTTCACCACACGGTTCGTAATTTATTCATATTAAAATTAGCTAAAGTTAACATAAACTAATTGAATGAAAGGCTCCGAAAATTTATCAATCCGACCAGATACATTTTGATCAAAATTATAATTTTTATGTCGAGGAATTCCTTAATAAAATAATCGACAACCCAAAACATCCGCAGATTAAACTTAGTTTAATCTCCAATCTTCTAATCATAACCCTGGCTGAGGCCATCATAATCATATTATGCCATTTGCAAATACGAATTCAAAGAGGCTAATAGCAAATGACGTAGTATGTTTCGATTGAATTACCATTACTTTTTAACAAATTGTATAAAAAAAATTGCGTTAAAAGGGATACAAATTCGGTTTATTTTGTGAAAAGTAGTTTTGGCACTATTGAACCCATTTTGGCACAATTTATACATCAATTTGGCACTAAATATAAATGTTCGAATCCCATCACTGATACCTATTAGTCATAAGTGTGGAGAATTATATATCAAAGAAAGCTCTCCTTATGCACTAGTCGACATTTCAATGTTAAGCCTAATAGTATTCCTGGAGTACCCAGAGTCCCTACTAGACCAGCCTCTACCACCAGCAACCAGTTTAGCGCTTTCGTTATAAGAAGATGAGTGGACCTAAGAACCTGTTAAGCGGTTCTTAGGTGATACTCTCCATTTTAAGCTGTTGACAGATTAGCAGGGTGAATAGAAAGACCCCAGAGAGTCTTCGCAACAGATGACAAGAATGACATCGGCCTAAAAGATTGTACCTCTCTTGCATTTTTCAAAGGTATGTCTACCAGAACAACACTTCAAATCAAATTATATACGTTATCACTACAGTTTTTCTTTCCCCGCACTTTTTTATTTCCCAGGAAATCGGGATTAATTTTTAAATTCCGGCCTAGAACAAATTATTAAATTTTAAGAATGTAGATAATGCAAATAAAAAATCCAATAAAAATTTAATATAATAAGATAAACTGACTCGATTTTTAATTTTGGTTGTATACAAACCTGTCACCATTTGACATTTGTATCGGAATGGCTTCAATTTCCATTGGATTTTGTTCTGCCTTAATTCTGTCAATTCGCAAAAAATAAATATTTTTTTTTTAATTTTGAATTGGCAATATTTTGCTTATTAAATCAAAAATTAAATAATGATGTTAATTAAAACTTGAAGAAAACTCAATACTCTTTGTGAAAAATCAAAATACTAAAATAATTCCACTTTCGATCGGAACAGATTTTGTCTATTGGGTTTTTGGTCTATTTGGGTTAAATATTTTTTGTTGTATGAATCTTCTGCATTTCTTTGGGAACTTTAAGCTTCTTTTAGGGAAAGTTAAGTTCAAAAAAACATCATCACATCAAAATTAAGGAAAATAATTCCCAGAAATTCTCGAACAATTTTCCGGGATTTCGGGAAATGAATATCTTAAAGCGGTTGTAAATAACTCGACTTCCTACTGACAAAGGTGTTTTAAATTCAGCACGGATATACCATTGGAGACAACAGCCTTGGTTGACGGCCTATGCAAGATCAGCTGGCGTGTACGGGACTGAAATGTTGTCAAGTTTCAACCAAAATTCCCATGTTTAGCAATCTCAGCCAAATCTATTAAACATTTTAAATTAAAACAGACGGTGAAAGGGTTAGTGGTTTGAAAAGAATTAGCAAGATGCTTGGTATTATCTGTGAATATTTTTCTTCGTACCCTATAACTTGAGGCACAATCATATTATAGTAATTTGGAAAATAATCTTTACAAAATGAGAAAACATTAGCTAATTATACAAAATATAATATTAAACTCCTTAAGATACAGCATTATTAAATTCCACTAACTATTTTGCATTTACTACAATTAATTAAAACAAAAACCTTGAAAAGTTTACACATTTCATTAAACTGTTACTTATCATTATATTTCCATATCTTTTGTCTTCCTTTGCAGCTTTTATCAATAGTTATGTTTGCATAAAAGTCGATCCAAATGGAATACCAAATGGAAATTACACCACAATCAGCCTTAATAGCCAGACGATACAGCCATATACAAAATCAGCCACTATTACCAGAAATGAGGCGGATAATTTCACCCTATTGGGTGATACCGAGTTAAGTGCATCAGAGCGTACAAGACGTTTAATACCGTACATGGCATTTTATGTGCCCGTTTCCGAATTGCCCATTAATAAGCAATATGCCAGCAAAAACAACATACATGCGGTAAGATGATAATTTTCAATTATTTTAAAAAGGAACATTATATGCATACATGGGCACACTGCAGTAAATTGTTACTGTAAATCTATATATATATAAAAATGAAATGGTCCATGTATGTAATGTTATCACGTGATAACGGCTGGAGCGATTTGACTGATTTTTTTTTTGTATTCGATTCGAAATTTTCAGGAGATGGTTTGTAAAGAAACAAAGTTCGGAAATTTTAATTTCCATTTCTCATTTTTCTTAATAAGAGAAATTTTTTGGAGAAACTTGAAGAACTAACATTAGCAAATAGCTACCGGGCGAAGCCGGGCGGGGCGTTCTGCTAGTGCAAAATAAATTTCATTAACTGTAACAATTTACTGCAGTAATTAGTAAAAATTTTCGTATTGGTCGCCAAAGCAATATGTAAAAAAGTATAAATTCGCTCAAGGAATTGTTTTATTTCACTATTTTAATAGTAATGCTAATTAAATTTCATTATCAGTGAAAATTCCCTGATTACCGCAATATTTTTTAATAATCAGTAAAAATTTACTGGTAATGCTAAATTCAATTGCAATATCAGTAAAAACTAGGGTATTCATTTGACTAATGATCGTTCGATTAATTTCGAACAATTTTATGTAGAATAATCGAATGAAACGTATAAATGAATATATATATATATATATTTAAATTTATTAAATTGCTTAAAATTTTTCATAATTTCAAATTTAAATAAGTAATAATGACTCACAAAAATTGTACTGTTTCTGAAATTCGACAAATAACTAAAGACAAAGGGACTTTTGATTACTGTAGATGAGTGTTCCGATAGCTCCTTCTATAAAATATATAAATATTACTGCAAGAAGTTACAATTCTAAAAACAAATCTTTCAAAATTTTTAACTTAGGACTTGAACCAAACAAAATAAAAGGTACAGAATAAAATATTTGTTATTTAGCTGGCGAAATATTAAAAGAATCGCAATAAATAATCAAAATTTTAACTTAGATTAAAGTGGAGTTGAATGTGATGGAGAATGTGATTTTGAAACGATCGTCGAAAGTGATATTAAGGATGATATTTATAATGATTACATTGAAATAGATGAAGGCAATGATCTTAAAATATACATATGTATATAAGTGATGTTATTAACCGCGTACGTAAGTGTTGCAAAATGTTTAATAAATCGAATGATAAACACAAATATTGCAAACTAACGTTTTGTTGCAAGAAAAGCATGGAGTTCGTCTTATACATGATTTTGAACATCGTTGAAGAACATCTTTGTCTAACATGGTAATAAACTTTTTGCGTATTTGTAAATGCGTCAATCATGCACTGCCTGACTTCAAATTAGCCACGTTCACTGACAATGATATCAAACTTTGGACAGATTCCCTTTATTGTGTAATTCCCCAAGACCACTTTATTAAGCAAAGATTCGGCAACGTTGATATACAGTACGAGACACAAATGTGTAAATAAATTTGGAAATATCTATAATTTGAATTTTTATGCTCAACATTTACCAATCTGACAATATTTTTTACACAATATGAAGATCATGATTAGTGAAGTATAGCAAAAAATTAATTTCAAGTAATGGCATTTAAATACCAGGATATCAAAAAATTAAAAACTGAATTACACAATTTTGTCGCATTTTCTTTAAAGTTAAATAAACTTGTTATTATTATTTAGAAAAAGAACAATTTTAATCAATTTCATTAATGACAGTTAGTTAAAACATGTTACTAGTTAACAATTTACAATTCTTTAAGGAATATTGAATATGAAGAAGATTATCACCGAAGTTGCAAATTCTGTTACCGAGCAGCTGAAAAATGGTATCTCCCATCGAAAAATATCCACCAAATTCAATATTTCTTTTAATCTGTTGAGAACATAGCGAATATATGTGGTTTGGCTTTTCCAGCACCAATTTGTGGACGAAATTCAATTCTATTGTTAAAAGATGGTCTCACTGTATAACGTCTAGTTGCATCAGGAGAAGAAAATAGTGAGGTACAACCAAAACTATCTTCATGCTACCAAATTAAGATTTCAAAACGTGCATCTCTTAGAGAAATCAAAAGATGTGGTTTTTATGCAATAAAGATTGTTAAAAAACCTCGTTTAACTGAAAGACACAAGTCTCTTCGACTAACATTTGTAAATTTTTTTAAGAAATGGACCTTTGATGATTGGGAAAAAGTTATCTGTACAGATGAATCGAAAATTAACCATTTTAGAACTGATGGACCAAAATATGACTACCAAAAACGAAATGCGCCATTAAAAGACCGTGATTTTATGACGACTATGAAATATGGTGGTGGAATATTGCCATTTTGTGGTTGTTTTTCTGCGAAAGGTGTAGGAAAACTCCATCAAATTGGTAGTAATATGAATGCAGAAATGTATATAGACATTATCAAGACAACAGATGTGGATAGTCTGAATGATTGGCGTGGACAAATTGAAAACACTGTGATACTACAAGATAACGACAACAAACATAAGTCTAAAAAGACGCTTAATTTTTTAAAAACCGCCAAAATTACATTGCTAGATTGACTCCCACAATCTCAGAATTTAAATCCGATTGAGAATTTGGTGCGAATTCTAAAACGTCGCGTTTATAATTATCAAAATGCATTTAGAAACACAACTCAGCTCTAGGAGCGCTCCCATGATATCTAGGGATCTATAATGCAAGAAGAGTGTCGCAAACTGGTGGAGAGTATGCCCTCCAGAATTCAGGCTGCCATTGACGCGAAAGCAGGTTATTCGAAGTACTAAAAAAGTTACTTTAGTAATCTGCGCCAAAAGTGTGTAAATGGGTTGCAGTTATTTTTTTTAGATTACTGGAGCATAATTAAGGAAATATTTTATTTATTTAGTCCTAAAATATCCTTAATAAATATTGTTTAAAAAAACACAAAACGTTTCTTTATAAACATTGCACTTTAAAAATGGTGTCACAAAGTGTAAATATATGACCATCATTTACACATTTTTATCTTACACTGTATATATAATTTAGAAATAGTGAATAATTAATTTACTAAAGAATTAGTTACTCAATTTAAAGCATGAATTAATGAACGACATAAAAAAGTTCTTAATATATATTTGAATTCAGGATCATGTCCGACTAGCTAAAATTGTTTAAAGTATAGCTCCAAAACGGAAACTAAAGAGTTTGCTAATTGTTTTGTAGATTGTTCGGGAGTTAATCTAATCAGAATATTTCTGTTGAAAATTTAATGATGGACTTTGTTTTCGAATGTTTTTTAACATTATCAATACTTGAATTGTTAACTTTAACGTTATTTTTTGTTTTTCTTTAACAATAAAATATTAAAAAAACCGACATCAAAACTTAATTTTTTACTTTTTTAAAAAATTTTAATTATTCGAATAATTCGATTAATTTTAAACGTGTGATCGAATTATTCGAACAAGTTAAAATCTCTTATTCGAATAATTCGTTTTATTCGAACAAGAGACAAATCGAACAATTCGAATATCCTAGTAAAAACAAATTTTTACTGAAATTTTACTGGTAATGTAAAGTGCCCATCTATGATTATATGTATAAGTAGAAACAGATAAGAGAAATTATTGTTTATTTACACTGTTGTGTATTTATTTATTTTAAATGATAAAGACAAAGCAGCTGGCCAGACCAAGTGCAACAGGACCAACTGGTAGCTATATACCCTTACCACCACAATATGTGCATAGTGGCATACAATATCTACCACCAGCTCCAGCAGCAGCAACAGCAACAGCCTCGCAATTATCTTCAGCTCCAAGTGGCCAACAGCATTATCATCCAAATGCAGGCCTTGGTAGCTATCAAACACATGGCTATGGAGGACAACAGCCGCAACAACAACAATTTCATTTATTGCCACCTACAACAGGACATTCACAACATTTACAACCGCCTGGACCACCAGGACCCTCAGCATCGGGTTTGCCTGTGTTAGCGGGCCATGGCAAGGGTAATGGCAACAACCATAATGCATTTGTCACTTTTAAGGAAGTTAATCCCATACGAGTGAGTATTTTAAGAAAATTGCAAAACTGTCGTTTTATAAATTTCGCACCATAAATAATGTTTCGTTGCAAACATTTAACACAACTATAATTCCTTTCTTTCCTTATTCTCAGCAAAAAACCGTACAACATTTCCCACCATTAACATCAACAGCTTCCTCGCCCTCCACCTCCGCGTCGTCGTCATCGGGATCGGCCTATGAAAACATCAGGCAAACATCCTCTGTCATAAAGCAGCAGCAACAACAACAACAAAAAGTGCCTTATCATGGTGTTGGTAGTGGCAGTGGAAGCAGTGGCAACAATAATAATGGTGCCGCTGCTGTTTATCGTCCACGAACTAAACAATCGAAAATCAATTTAACACCATTTACACCATCCAATACAGTGCCAGGCAATTTTGTGCCAATTGTTTATACGCCACTAAACAGTAATAATAACAATAACAACAATATTTTAAATTCACATGCTACGGCTGTAGGTGCAGAGGCAGAGGCAGGAGAAATCGATGATAGTTCATACAACCAAGATGAAAACCAACAATATCACAAGCAACAACATCAACTACAGCAGCATCGTCCACATCCTCATCATCAGCCACAGTCACAGCAAATTGCTATAGAATATTCTTCTGGCCCATTACCAACATCAGCATCGGCAGCATTAATACCAATCGATGTTCAACCAGTGCCTCAACGCCATCATCATCATCAACAGCAGCAACAACAACAACATAATCCTAAACAACAATCACAGTATTATAGTGTAACAACATCTCCACTTAATGTTGATTTAACACATAGTGTAGTTGCAGCAGGAGGTGGCACTATTGCTTCTGGAGATTCAGTGAATTCAGCTCATCTTCATCATCACCACCAACACCATCATAATGCAGAAGCAATTAGGTATGTAGTATAATATAAAAAGACAACACCGATGCGATAACAAACGAAACAAAAAATATTAATTTATGGGGGAAAATATGAAAGTAAGTGAAAAAAGAGATTGTACAAACTAAATAATGCCATCGGAAACTTATTACAAGCTTTTCATTTAACTTGGGATGCAACAAAATATTGTTTTTGCATTTTCAAAGTATGTATTTTGTTTTAAATCCAAATATATTTCATAATTTGTTATAGAGAAACAAAGTCAAAAAATTCGTAATGTTTCTAAACCTAACCTATTTTTTATAAGAACAAATGATTTCATGATCGGACCATAACTGGCAATTGCTGTAGTAAGAATAATTAATACACAGAGAAAACAGATTCGTGGTGGCAACTGAATTTGTCGGCAATTCCCTATTCTTATTTTTAACATTGAATTTGAATAGGAAAAATGGGAAAAGGGAAAAAAAACTCCCGGGGAATTTTTTTTCATAATTGTGCTGATAGATGAGTTGGAATTACTGAATATATTCGGTAGACGCAACTGCTTAATAATTTGGTTATAATAACTAAATGTTGCAGTAGAAGCAATCAATGTATACATTTTTGACTTTACTTTAAGACATATTTTCGGTATTTGTTATTTATTATTTTATGTAATTCTGAAAAAATTACCAATTTCAGTGCACTCGCGATAATATGAACTAATTAAAACCAGGCCAGTTCACTTTTGCAAGATTGTTCATATTTGCGAATGGCATCTAATTCCAATCTACAGCTAGGGAAGTCCAAAAATTACACTCTGCTACAAAATGACACTTTTTGTCAGAACTTGAAAAGCGAAACGTTTTCAACGATTTTGAAACACCCTCAAAATTTTGAGTTATTTTGAAAAAACTGTTTTAGGGTAGGTCGTAGTACTTTATAACCTCGAAAAATTTATAAGTTCGAAAAAATTGTAAATTAAAAATTTTACAAATACAGTGGAGTCGGGTTAGAGTGAACACTTGATAATATGAACTACTGGATAGTATGAACACACAAATTTTTACATTGGAGACTCTAAAGAGTGAACATCGCCTACCTCTATTTATTATATTATAGAGTGAACTTTAGTTTTTTTTTTGCAAAAAAATTTTAAATCAAAAGTTTTTATTTATTATTTTTTGTCTACAGGCAGTTTTGACTCAACAGTTTTTTATACAACACCGTTATTTCTGTTTTTCTGACATTTTTGATTTTTTTTGACCCTACTATTTGTATTGCTATCGAAACCCAAAAAAAATCTTACTATAAAAGTTTAGCAAGAAATAATTAAAGATATGGACAATGGAGTGGGAGTTACAGTTCTAGCTAATAAATTTGGTGTAGCAAAGTCCACAATAAATTTTAAAAAGCCATTGACTGGGCTGAAAACAATACTAAAGATTATGAAAATATCTTAGTTTTACAAATTTTGTTATTTAGCAGTAGAAAAAGCCAAAAGTACGTGTACAAAACAAGCAACCATTAATGATTTATTTCAGTTTCGATACAGTGAATTTATTGGATAAAGTGAACAGGCCTTGCATTAATTAGTTCACTCTATCCCGACTCCACTGTATTTTTGTTTTTTATTTTTATTCATATGCGCTGGGGGAGAAAATACTCAAGAAGGTAATGAAAATAACTTTACAGTTTTCATCCGATTTGAAACCACGTTTCACTAAGAACTAAATTTTCTTTATACATTGATATAAATTTGTATAAGCTTTCATATCAAAATAAGCAATGAAAAGTGATTAAAATCAAAAAAGTTGATAAATTTTTTTTTTAAATATTCTTAACAAAAACAATACTTATAACTTAAAAATGTGCGCTATTGATCTGAATTGGATTATATAGACACCGACATGTGGTTTTAACATAACGGCGCTACGTGCCACAAAGCTCATGCCACATTGGACATTCTGCATGAGCGATTTGAGGGCATGGTCATCTCACATGGACATGATATGAACGGACCACATAGATTGGGCGTCTGGTGGGGTCAAAGCCAAAATAACTATATTTTTATTTCAATATACATACTTACATATGTACATTAGCCATATAACTAATTTTGGCGAAATTTTTGGCATACTACCACGTGATGGCCAATGTTGTATAAGTAATGAAAATAATTTTTTTAGGTCATTTAGAATCAAAAACATCACGCACCAACACCAATTTCTAATATAAACCAAATTTTTTTTTTCTCTTAAAAATTATATAAATAATTTCATAATTTTTTTTGCAAGTGTGAGGGATACTTCCCTTATTTAAAAATTATCTTTTGAAGTATGTCCGCAGTTATTATTAAAATAAAATATATTGTATTTCAAAATAATTGAAAATATTTCATGAAAAACTTTTGCGTTTGGTGCGTGAACTTTTTTAACAGCCGCTAAAAAATAATACCGTGGTTTTTTATATTTCTAACCTTATGTTTTCTGGTCGTACTATAAAATTTCTTCCGAAAATCACTTGCAATAATTAATATAATTATGGTCAGCTGGTTACGATGTTGTCGCCGTTTTCAAAATAATTAAGTAGCTGACTACACGACGTCAATTGTAGCCAGCCACCATGAATGCTTAAGGAAGGCACTCTTAAAACATTACAGAAAAACTTTTTTCCAAAATAATTGATACAAAAATTAAAACTTTCCATTACATATGCGAATAATATTGATAAAGAGATATGTGTGTAAGCACGTTCTGATACTTCTTGCCATAATTGATATATTTAGTTTAGGTAATTTTAACAAAATTACAATAATACGAGTACATAAATACAACAGCATACAATTTTGAATATGGAGTAACCCCTAGGCCGATACCAAAAACAAAATCAATCAACAAAAACTGCACTGAATATAAATACAATACAGTAAATGCATTGTAATGCAGTGCAATCATAACAATGACCATAAGTGAGAGTAATACAATAAAACGAGGCGACGTGTCGCGACGAGTGGTGTGGTAAGTCAGCAAACGAATAAGTGGTTACATTTTGGTACAAAATGTGGTTAGGTTTGTATAACCAAATGAAAATAACAAAAATAATAATAATAGTATGAATATTAAACTCGCAATGATAATAAATGTATGTCTGTCATTTTACACGAAAAAAAAAGCATAGAACTACAGGAGTAGTACTTAGCTCCAGCAATACACCAGGTACACCAATGCGAAAGGTACTGTTAGAGTACCACCACGTAGTAGTTGCTCACAAAACTGCACCCTTTAGTTTTAAAAGTGTAGCTTTTTTAAAAATGTCTAGTTTCTTGTTGATTCCAATTATGTTTATGTCATTTGACACTTATGTGTCCTTTGTAATGCAAAGAGTGGTTAATACATGACAGGTGTAGAGTCAAATGTCGCTTTAGTTTGCGTAATAAAGCTGAAATTTAGTCAGTTTAAATATATGTTTATATTTCTCTTTAGGAATTAAGTGGTTATTTCAAACATCAGACGTAATATTTTGGTGAGTGATTTATCATTTGTTCTGTTATTCACTGGCTTCTATAAAGAATTCAAAATATTGCCATCCAGCCTTCTATAAAGTTCGACAACTATTCTTACTCCCACCCTTTTAAATTATATTTTAACTATCTGCAATTCTGACAAGCATGTAATTCAAGAGTTGACCTGAAGTTTGCAGGACATAAGGAGTGAGGTCGAAAAAATACACGTTTTTCCTTAAAACTTTTAACCCAAAAAGGTTGCCATAAACATATATTTACTTACCAGAACCATATATATGATTGCTACAATGATGTGAATGGTAACATAAACATTTTATGGTTACCACAAACATATACATAATTACAGTGACCATAATATTGTCAAAAAAACATGTAAACATTTTGAAATGGTTATGGTAAACATGTAAAACTATGTAACTATATTTTTTCTCTGGGTGCAAAGATGCAAAACTATACGGTTTGTTTATACCGACAGTACAACACAACACCAGTGTTTATCAACTAAATCGAGATGTCGGGAGTTTTATCCCACAGATTTTCAGCTGAACGTTGGTAATCCAATAATTTTTTAATTCTCTACTTTTGGATTTTAGAACAAATAGGCTAAATCTGATATTTCTACATAAAATGGTTTCAATTGGGAAGGCCCAGTATAGCACTAAATTTTTATGTTGGAATAATTCTCAAATAAAAGGTTTGTTCGTTAACATATCACTATAGCTGACGGGGCTGACAAAATAATTATCAATGATTTGAAATAAACCATAGTATCTAAAACTGTTGATCATTTTGCAATTCCAGCTTTATAAGCTCCTTAACCCTCTAACCCGCAAGAGTGCCTGACTTTAGTTACAGATTTATTAACATTTCCCTGGAAGGTCGAAATCCATTCTGACTTTTAATTTTTGTTCTGTCAGCTGTTTTGTGAGTGATGTCATAATTTTAGCACGTGAAATCTTGTGTCATTTTTTTTTTTAAATCAAAGTTTTATTAACTTTTAGTCACCCGATCTATTAAAAATATTTTTTATTAGTTATTTTTAATTAGTTTTTCAATAAAATCGTATCATAATTATTGTTTTTTACACCTAAACCGGAGAGTGCCTCAGGGACTCTTCACCTTTTTGCACCTGGTTCCTAAACTTAATTTGCAAATTAGTTTCTGATAGCTGTTCTGAGTTTTTTGGGTCATAATTACCCTAAAAAAATTATTCGACAACTTTTTTTTAGCTTTTTAAAGTTTGCGGGTTAGAGGATTAAGAAACTTTTTTCTAGGAAGCAGTTTTTCGTCCAAAATAAAATATAAAAATTTCACAGGTTTAAAATGTTTAAAATAATCCCAAGTTCGTGTGAAAATAATGTATGTATACACAATTTTCAATTGTATTTCAGATTGTATTTCTAATTGTATTTGAGAAATTTCCAATTGAATTTCAGATTTTCCAATTATATTTCAGAATTTTCCATTTGCATTTCAGAAATTTCTAACTGTATTTCAGAAACTTCCATATGTATTTCAGAAAATTCTAATAGCAATACCAATGGAAATTAGAAAATTCTGAACTCAAAATAGAAATGTCTGAAATTCAATTGGAATTTTCTGAAATACAGTTAAAAACTTCTGAAATACAATTGGAAATGGTGTAGATGATAGCTAAATTCTTTACATTTCATCATTTGAATTTACTTCATAACTACAAATTTAAAGTTATTGAAATTGCCTCCCGATTAGGACAGCGCACCACGTTGAAAAGCTTCGCATTAAGTAGTTTCGAAAACATTCACCACAACTGCAGGGCCAATAGCCAATCCACTACCACCATTGCAAACATGATACTTTGTGTAGGCGGATGTGTATGAATGGAGTGAATATATCAGATTATTCATAATGTAATGGTAATTGAAAATTCATGTCATAAATTACTGCAGGCCGATTAAGTTGTATTTACTCAATAAACACACACAAAAATGTTCCACAAAAAACATACAAAATGTCTATGAGTGTCCCTGTAGTAGCTGTGTTTCCTAGAATTATTTTACAATTGCACAATTACTGCCAGTGTGACACATGTTTTCACGAGTTAATGTTTCTGTCTGCAAGTAAGTTCATAACTTAATAATGGATTTCAATATTGTTCTGCATGCAGATGCTTGAGGTGATTTAAATACAACAACATAAAATGTTGCATAATAAAAAAAAATTATGCATTTTGACAATATTCATGATCTAGTAAGATGATTTTCATGTATACCTACCATAGAATCAACCAATGACCCATTGATATGTTTTTATTTTTCTTTATTAAATATGAAATGATTTATAAAATAGATTGATATTACGGTGCTATAAAAAACTCAGAAAACTACCTAGCGTGGGTTATAGGTACTGTTGAGTATGTTATAAAATGTGTCAAAAATACCCTTCACCAAATTATGCTCGAAAATAAAAATTTTATATATTTTTAGGTGAACAAAATAATTTTTTTTTTTTAATTCAAAAAAAAAACTTGTAGGTCCGACTTACTTTGGCGTTATATGCGCCGTTGTAAAGGTCTTTCAAATATCTATTATTGTATATGCATATTGTCTATATTAATGACTTAGTAATCCAGATATAGATCAAAGATCGGTGAAAAATCGAGGCTGTCCTGGTTTTTTCTCAACCATTTCTGGGCCGATTGTGTCGATTTTAAATAGCTACCGAGCCCAGAGAATTCCCGATATATTGATGTATGAATCATGTATGTAAGTTATTTGGGGGCTACGGAAAGTTGATTTCAACATACAGACGCACAGTGGTTTTGGAGATATTGATTTTTGTGCGGTCAAAAATCAATATCTCCAAAACTAAAAAAGCTAAGGTATTCAAAATTTACCAGCTCATAGCATGCCCGAGGAACTTAAAGTTGGCAAATTTTTAGCAAATATAAAGAACTGTAGCCACAGTAGCCATTTGATCTTTTAAGGGTTAATTGGCTTATAAATTAATTTAAGAATTTTTTAAATAAAGTATGAAAATTCGTTCGTTTTAAACAATTTTGTAAATTTTTATTCCATTTTAATTCATTTGTAATATACACTGAAAAAAAACTAAATTAAAAAGTTATACAAAGTTGTATAATGCAATATGAGGTATTATATAATTTTTGATTTTATATGTTCACAATTTTTGTTCTTTATGATAAGAATTCTTTATGCCTCAGAGAATAAATCAAAATTCCATAAAAAAGTGCATGACTTTTGGTCTTTTATCACGTAGTGGTGTCCGTATATGGTTATATTTCCATGACTTAAAAAATTACACACAGTGTTATTAAGTAATATAAGGTAACAAATAAGGTAAAATATATTAATATACTTATATCAAGTATTAAGCAACTTTAAAACTCTTTGACTTTAACTACTTGTTTTCTGTGTTGGTAAGTTTCGAGCTCCAGAAATAAATGGATCTGAAGTTAATAAGATCCTATTTAAAATATCTATATTTGTAGCAAGGCACGATATTTCGTGTATGTTGCAATCTAAATTGTTTTATATCCTTATTTTTCGCTTCAGCTGCTTCATCCAATGTTCACCTCAGCTCTTTGGATCTGAATTTTGTGTACTGATGGAGGGAGGTAGTACCAGGGATACTCCTCAACAAGTTTCTTGGCTGTCTATACGGCATATTCCTCAAACTTTACGTCATCAGTTTCAAATACAGAATTTATAGCTTGGAGAATTGTGGCACATCTTTGCAAAATGCCCTTATCGATTTCTGTTATTTTTTATGTCAAAGTTCGAATTTTCGCAACCACCAGCTTTTGGCCTATCTACCAAAAGTACCTTTTAGGCCCGAAATCGTTGCTGAATATGTTGTTTTCTCTTCAAAACTCTTGACTTTTCGTTCTTACTGTTGTTCCATATTTTTAGCTCTAATTTCTACGATAAGTGAATAAAGTACTTAAAAAATGGTATGTTGGCAAAATGAGATTTTTCATTATTTTTCGTCGGATGTCTATGTAAATCACATCCATATGCGAAAATATGCAAAAACATGCGGCCACAATATTTTTTAATTTAAAGAGAGGTAAAAAACCTACAATTTAATGTATAAGATGTTGTGGGCAGATGAGGGCCAAACAACTAAAAGTCTACGTGAAAGAGTAGTTTTTAAAAAATAAATAAATTTAGTGCAAATTTAAATAAATTTAAAGCTTAGAAAAAAAAACATTATTGTTTTTGATTTTTGGCCTATAGGGGAAACCACTGTGAGACGGTCAGACGAACATGGCTATATCGACATCGCTATCTATAGCGATCCAGAATATAGTATATACTTTGTGGGTTCGCAAATTAAAAATGTAGAAATTACAAACGGAATGAGAAACTCCTATATACCTTGCCACTCATGCTGAAGGGTATAAAAAAACCGTTTTCAATGATGTTGGTCAGTTTTTGTCCGATTTTAATTTTTTAATGAGTTTAGAAAGAAAACTATTAACATTTGTAAGTATTGTTTTTGTTAAGATTAAAAAAAAAATTATCAACAAATTAAAATAACTATTATAACTATTGTTGAATTTGAAAATCTTGGAACATACATTTTATGAAAGCTTAATTCTTTGCCTTTCCAAAAGTGTTTAAAATTTTGAAATCGGTTAAAAATGGATACATAGATTCTAGCAACAATCAAATATTTAATTTTTTACAACCACAACTGAAAAATTCTGTCAGGGAGGATTTATCATTCGATTGGCACATACGTAAATAAACGGTATCTCCAAAAAAAATATTCGAATGAATACTTAGTATTTTCATAAGTTCTGTACAATTACACTGTGCACGAAATTGAAACTTGTCATACCCTTCACCATGAGTGGCAAGGGAAAAATTTCTACATTTTTCATTTGCGACCCCACAAAGTATATATATTCTGAATCGTTATAGATAGCGGAGTCGATATAGCCATGTCCGTCTGTCCGTCTGTGTGTTGAAATCAACTTTCTGAAGTCCCCAAATAACTTACATACACGAATGATACATCAATATCTCCGAAATTTTAAATAGCTTCCGGCTCGGTTGCTATTTAAAATCGATAAAATCGGTCCACAAATGGCTGAGATATAAAGAAAAAACCAGGACAACCTCGATTTTTGACCTATTTTTGACCCATAACTGGATTACTAAATCATTAATATAGACAATATGGATATCTATTTTTTTTTTTTCACCAAAATTTTTTTTCACTAAATATTAAAAAAAAATTTTCAAAATTAAAAAAAAATTTTAAAAAACAATTTCGAAAAAACAACTGGAAAAAAAATTAAATTTTGTTTACCTAAAAATATTTAAAATTTTTATTTTAAAGTATATTTTGGTGAAGGATATATAAAATTCGGCACAGCGAATATAGCTCTCTTACTTGTTTTCTGTCAAGAGGGGCACCCGGCGGGTTAAACTAATTCGATTACGCTGAATCCAATGGTGATAACCGTTTTTTTAGGTTAGCACTTGTTTTCGAGATATACCGTTATTTCGAAAATTGAGGATGTTGCACAACATATATTTGCGTAACTCAAAAACGGTTTAGTTTATTGAATAAACTGAAAAACCCGAAATTCAACATCTTAATAGTTTTTAATGACAGACATTTATACTTCATTTACTCTTTAAAAACCAAATTCAATAGTGGCATGAAACAGCTAATTTTATGTATCGTGCCGTTAAATACTAGGGTGGATCAAAAAGCGAATTTCGTTGGAAAAAAGCGAATTTCGTCGCTCATTAAGCATTATTTTTTGCGTAAAAAAACATCACGCAATGGCTAAACTTGATAGATAAATACTATGGAAACTCTGCACCATCAACTTCAATATGGTTTACTGAATTTCGTTGTGGTCTCTACACCCGAAACAATTGAAAAAAAATAACGGGTATGAGAAAGATTTCCGTAAGATGACTGCGGGTGCATGGCAAAAATCCATGAATCCTATTCACCGGATTAAGGCCCGAGTGACTATTTCTTATTTCCAAACCTGAAGAAATGTCTCGACGAAAAGAGATTTGACTCCAACGATGAAATCATCTAAAAAAAAATACCTATTTTGATGACCTCGACAAATCTTATTTTTGGAAGGGATAACAAAATTGGACAAAGTGTGGATATATAGAGCTGAAAGGAGACTATGTTGAAAAATAAAATAAATTTTGATCCGAAAATTTTAAATTTAAACCACTGTAAAAACTATTTTGAATTTTAAATTTTATAGAACTAAAAAGGGTTTGCTAATTTCCGCGTCTGAACAGAACCACCTAAAAGGTCATCTTCGAATTTATTGTTTATCCTTAGTAAATACATAATTCATTATAAAATCGAATACAAAAAAGTATTAAGCCACTCATTATTGCCAATGAAAAATATAATTTTTTTAATGAAAATGTATACAAAAATGTCATGTTTCATTTTAGCCATTTTAAAGCATATAGTACTTTGCAATCGAATTACACAAATACACAAAAACTAAAGCAAACAAAAATGTTTGTTAGTTGAAGCAAACATTCAGTATTCATAAACACGTTCATTTTAATACATTTCATATTGTAGTCCTCCTACCATCTATCATCAAAATCCACATCATCATCAACAGCAACAACAACAACCGGAGCATGTAATCATTGATGCATCACTGCGAACATCGCAACAACCACAAACGGTAACAGGGATTGGCTCCCAGCATCAGCAGCAACAGCAACAATTGTATCATGGTGGTAAATCAGCAATACAATTTCAACCACCAAAACCGGAAAGTTTTTTCGAAAGTGAAATACAACTGCAGCAACATCACAACCAACACCAACAACACAATCAGCAGCAACATAATATTGAACAGGTATTGAAGGATGTTAATTCATACAGTATAAAAAATAGTCAGATGATGACCCCACAGGAGAAATATGTTATGTATTTGCAGCAACGTATGCGTTACAACAAACATCAGCAACGACAACATGCTACAAGACATAAATATCGTGAGCCCGGCAACAATAAAGAACGCGAACAACAACAACAGTATCAACATCAACAAAATCCTACACAAATTTTTGTCTTAAGTTCAACAATGTCACCACCACCACCAATGCATGCTTCACCTGGCACTGGCACCGTTACCGATCTAACACCCATACAACCACTACAACCCTCAACACACTACGACCCAAATTATCCCCAGCATAGTCCCATGCATCATGATTTATATCCTAGACCTGAATTGAAACCTACCGCCAGTGGAGTAGGCACGAGTGCTACAGGTGGAGGAGAGGAACAAGTTCTTACAATACCCGTTCATAGTTTATTTGGTGAATTGGAAACATTGCAACAGCAACACCATAATCATTATTCACAATCTCATACTGCATCGTTACCATCCCACCATAAATCACAATATTCGAAAAATGGGTAAGTACTACAAAAAAATGTAGGATCTCTCATTCATTCCTCTTACATATGACATTTCTTTATTATTACTAATATGTATGTTTAAATCTAATTGGATTGTTTAACAGGAACTAATATTTTTATAAATATCAACTTATTATTGTTAAATATTTGAAAATAAAATCCTTTACCATTAAATACCATTTCCGATGTAATCGTAAATACCGTAAATAATTTTTTTTTTAAATTATGAAAATACAAATTCGATCGGATTGGAATCATAAAACAATGGGGAGGATGTTTATAAAAACATTCTGCAGGATTAGGTAAAAGAAAAGCTCTTAAAGGTCGATCTAGAAATGTATTTCCACAATTAATTAAAAAGTTTCTTCTAGTTTCAGATTGCATCGAAACATTACCCACGTTTTACAAATTTATCCGTAACCACCTATTAAGAATTTTATAGTTGTTTCTCCCGTTAACGTTTAGGAGAAGGTCACATATTTGTTCTTAATTTTTAGTTCTCAGCCCGGTATTATTGTACATTGCATCACTACCTAGCCAGTGGTATGATGCTAATTCGGGTCAATTATAGGTTGGAAACATTTCAGCCACTTCTCATGAAATGTAAAAAAAATTTGTGACTTATTTTGTCACAGCTGCAAATAGCTTAATTCCACGAGAAACTTCTTAAGAATATTGTTTCTTTTTGTGCTGTTTTATTATTGAACATTATCCCGAGCATTAGGTTAGGTTAAGCAGGCAGTCAACTTGTGGGTCCATTAACAATAATTTCCCATAATTGACGTTTTTGTGTTCCTAACCAAACTATCCTGTTGCACGTATGCAGCAAGCATTCACGCACCACTTTTCAATCTTCGGTCAGTCATTTGCAGGCTCTGGGCAGAGAAGGTGCTTTGCAGTATCATCGTCTTCTTCATCATAACTACTTCTACAGAAGTCATATGGAACATTCAATCTCTTAGCATGCACACCGATAAGGCAATGACCAGTTATGCAACCACATTCAACGACAGTCATATTTGAACCATATAGCCATTGTTGTTGCAGATGTGGACCATCAGGTTCTAGAGCAAGTATTATTTTTTTTTTATAAATTCTGGACCCATCATTTGCACGATAAGAGTGGTGTACCAACCAATGGATCCACCTCATCATCTAAGAGTGAGGCTCCCATCATGGCCAATGAATCCGTAATGCAATTTAGAGGGAAATTTTGGTGCCCGTTATACAGGAGACTCCAACTGTAGTATGTCTCGTCATATCGTTCAGATATGCCCGGCATTTTTGAATCAGATTATATGTCGTGTAGACATCGATAAAAGAGTTCAGGGTGGCCTATATCCACATTGAATATTCACTCGATAAAACCAGTACACTGGTTCGTTAGTCTAAAAATGTTTGGCTTCTAAGCTCTTTTCTAAATTTTTCAATTATAATTCCGGTTTACTATTTATGTTATAGTCTGTGTATGATGCTGCTAAAAGACAGTATCAGGTTATGAGGAACCTTGAGATAATTTTCTATTTTCGTAGAATACCGCAAAAGATTTGGTTGGAAAATACATAATTATTTTTTGCTGAATTTCGAAATATTGATCGAATATACCAAAAATAAACATATGTTCCTCCGTATCTCTGATAAAAGCTCGAAATCCAAAGAATTTAATTTAACAGAAATATTCCTTTTTGATCAGAAACTTTTGAAAATTTGATAAATCGGATCATACTAAAAACAGTTATAAATCCAAACTCACAAAAATCTATTCTTTCTCAATGGGTCAAATCTAAAATGTGCAGAAACAAAAAGAACTCATTCAGTCAAATCAGCGATCATGGCGGGGATTAATCAGTGTTTGGCGATTGCTTTCCTTCCACGTTGATTCAATTGCACTTTTTTTTTGGGTGTTCTAGTTAAAACCAAGATGCTGCGCCACAACAAAATAAATTCACAAATCCAATGGACATAGGAAGGTAGGATTATTCAGACAGCTTAACATATATGTATGTACCATAAACAGCCAGGACCTGTAGGACCTTCCGGATGCATTTTGGAAGCTGTTAATGTTTGTAAATGGGTGTCACCCAGCAACTTATCTTGATCAAAGTGGAAAATACAACGTTCAAACGCATGTAAACGTGATATGATCTTCATGCTACGCTCAAAATATAAAGTTGAAAATAGCTTTTTTAGAATCAAAAAATATTTAACTATTGCTTTATTGAAAATCTTAAGGTTAAATAATGTACATATGTATATAAACATAATCCCTTTCGTTTCACTCATTGGCACACCTTTTAACGTTTTATTAAAGAAAACTAAAAAAAATCCTTTTTTTCATTCTGCTGTCTTCTTTTTTTATAATTAATAATAACTAATAAAACCTCTTTTTAAACTTTATAGTAACTATTTTTAGCAACTATGCAATTTCATATATAATATTAGTATAATTAATTTAACAATTTCCTAAATTAATAACAACAACATTTTACCAATTATAGGCCCCCAAAACCCCAATACATTGACTATCCGATTGATGAACCTGGACAGTCGTTGGATGATGAACAACAGCAGCAGCAACAGCACCAGCTGGAATTTTTAAAACCCACGCTGGGACCACCTTCCCATGCCTTTATAGTGGTAACAACAGCAGCTCCATTCCTAAATGAACCCGTAACACAGGAAAATTATGCCTCCTCATTGAGGCCACCATATAAAAATAAGCCAAAAGTAAGATTGCAGCCAGTGTTGAAAGAAAAGAATGTCAATTATCCAACAATTAGAGAACAAAATCCAACAGGACGACCACAAATTGTATCGATAACACCGCCACCCAAGTCCCATGGTAGCTACAATGAAGAAGACGCAAAGTATGTGTATGTAAAAGAAGAATTTGGACAAAAAATATCAGCTGCACAGGGAGGTGGGGTTGGTAAATTGAAACCATCGAATAAATATGAAAGTGATGATAATCAAATTCCACAACAACGACAACAGTATCATCAACAATATCATCATCCGCAGCAGCAGCAAAACGAAAATATACCATTACAAACATTAGCAACCAGACAGCCGACAGTACATCATCAACAGCATCATCACCATCATAATGAAGTGCAACCTAATGTGGCAGTCACAAACATAGAGACAACACCACCTAAAACTATTTTAGCAGATCCTAATGAATTGCCTGACATACGCACATCTTCGTTGGCGGAAATATTGCACAAATTACAGGAAAGCAATCATTTGCCACATACCTTGACACCAGATAACATTGATAATTCCATAAAAACACTTATACGCATATTGAACAATTTGAAACAAACCCAAACAATTGTGGCCAATCCACCGCAACATCATGAAATCCCAGCCCATCCACATCCCTCCTCACCCGACTACGATTACACCACAGGCAGTGAAGAAGACCATCAACAGCCAGAACCAAACGATTTAAGTTTACTAACACCCACAGGACCAAGTAAGTTTTTCGTGATTTGTTGTTTATTTTTTTTTCTTTGTTGTGTTATTTGAGATTATTGAAATAATATGTTGTTGTTGTAGATAAACATCCTGGTCCCAGTACAGGTCGTCCGGGTATTGATTACCCAAATTATGCTGAAATACCACAAACAGAATTTGATTGTTCGGAGCAACGTTACAAAGGATTCTTTGGTGATCCCGAAACGAATTGTCAAGTGTGGCACTATTGTGATTTAAATGGTGGCAAAGCATCATTTTTATGTCCAAATGGTACTATTTTCAGTCAGGTACGTAATATCTCAATATATGAAGACTGAATAAAAGAGTTGCTAGTGTAAGTAGTGATGTTGGTTTTGGGTGAATATGGTGGAATATATAGCGTTTTTATGAAAGTTTTGAGAAATTTTGGAAAATAAGAAAATGTTTTTATTTTTGGAGGTCAATGTAAATTGGTATCTTTTAGCATACATATTCGAAAACATTTATTTTCTAAATGATGAGATTCCAAAGAATGTGTACTGGAATAAAATAAATTAATTTGCTGTTTTTTCTATTTCTACTCACTCACTAAATTTTTGAGTCCATTAAACGAAGTTTCTGCGTCTGACTGGTGGACTGGCTGTCCATGTAAACCTTGTGCAGGTCACAATTTTAAAGATATTTCAATCAAAGTTGGCACATACACTTTTCATTTCATTTATCACAATTCAGTAATATAAATCCATAATAATGGCCAAAATAACAACTTTTAAATAAATCTTTCATGGAATGAATGATACATGTACATTTTTGTTTACAATTTATAAAATTTCTTCATTCCTTGCAATTTATAGTTGGAGATTAACATTTTGATCATTCGAGTAGAATCATGTTAATACAATTCTAAGTAAATTAATATATGAAAGGTAGCACTTCCGTAAATTTAGGAGACTATTTCAAAAATCATTGATTGAAATATGTTGGGAAAGTAAAGTAAATTGGATTTCAAATACATATCAATTGATTTCCAAAAGCTTTTAAGATATTCCTTTTAACAAATGTTTTCTGTATAAAGAATATGTCCTATGTACGCTGTATTTTGCCATTCAATTTCTGCTTTTATAAGTAGACACAAAAAGTGAGGAAATAAATTATTTAATAGTTCTGTTGAACATGCCAATTCAATATATTATAACAAATGAATACATTTTCAAGTGGGAACAGTGCAACACCTTTATTGGATACATGCAACGTACACGCAAACAAAAGGAAGCAACATATGTTGCTTGGAGGCAATAACACACATATCTATGTCCTTATAATGTTGTTGTAGAAAAGGATACTTGTACGTTGTGTTAAAAACAATTAAGAAGGAAACAAATGTGAGGTGAGTTGAATGCAAACATGTGTGTGTATTGCACATCCTCCTCTTCAAGCGTATGCATGCATATGGGAAAAAATAAAAGAGCAACAACAAAATAAACAGGATAGAGCTTAAGCAAGTACGAGTATAAGTACATACATATATTAAACTAATTAAAACACCTAAGAAAATTAAAAGCAATTAAGTCGAAACAGGTGGGAGAAACAATTTAAAGGAAATTTATTAGCCTTAATGTTATTATAATGAATTGAACTTAATTTTTAGACACAAAGGAATAAGGAAGGAAGTTATTAATAATTTCTGTTGCATATATTAATTTCCCTTTTGTTGCAGATTGCCTTAACTTGCGACTGGTGGTTTAATGTTAAATGTGCTACAACGTCCCAGTTGTATGTGTTGAATGAACGTTTGTACAAATATATTTTGCCCTTTACACCGAAATTCCCCGAGGACTATAGTGGACCAATAGTCGATAAGTAATTTAAAAAAAAACCAGCTAAGTTTAAGTTTATATACATTATTTTATGTTTTTCAAACACTTTTAGATATTTGGCCATGAAATTCCAAGAAATGGAGGAAAAAATGCGCATAGAAAAGGAGAAAGCCTTGCAAGAGGAGGCCGAAGCAGCCACCGAAACCGAACCACCAATTGAAACAGTTTCCGGGGACAGCAAGGAGGACAATCACTTGGAAGAAACCACCACAGAAGATAATCCCAATCGACATGTAAAGTCCCATCCTCCCGCTCAGCAACACAAACACGAGTCGGTTAATTCTCAAGTTAGTGAACAAAGTTCCGAACGTAATCTACTCATAGACGATGAGGTTGACGATATATCACAACGTGGCACTGTAGACAATTTTGAGAGCACAACAATAGCCACACTGACGGCAACCATAAAACCCGAACCGATATCATTCAGTTTAAAACCCATTATTGTTTCGTCTACTGTGGGCCCCGACTACGATGAGGAACAATTGCAAAGTCATGACAATGAAAAACGTAGCCACGAAAACCTTATAAAAGATTCAGAGGTGAATAAGACTGATACAGCCACAGAAGAATCACTTGAGAGTGATGATGTTAATGATACTAATGATGGGAGTACAGAAAAGTCAGTGTTGCCAGCACCGCCAACCACAACATCATCAACATCGAATAAAATGCAAATTACGGTAGAAAAAGTAGATGTTATTGAAATAAAACCAGATACCGCTACTGGTCATTTAATACGTGATATGTTATTGAATAGTAAACACACAAATTAATAGGAACAATTTGCGTCTAAGCAGTAGAGTATTAGGTGAAAGTTAATCAAACAAACAAAAACACAAGAATAACGAAAAAGAAGTATGTAGTAGAATCGTTATTTTGTGTAAGGGGGTAAAACATTATGGTTTTATTTAGTAAAATGCATGACTTAGGTTTATATACGATTCACTTTGAATTTTAATTTGAGGGGACCAGATGCCAGTACATAAATATTTTTATATGAAAAATCGAATTTTATTTATTTGAAAACTTCAGAATCGGTTAAGAGAACTTTTAGTTTGTATTTCTATTTTTATTTTTAAACTAAATTTGACTAGTTCTGAAATAATCTTGGAAATAAAACGCCAAGAATCCGTTACATCAATTGGATATTTTCCTAAGAAACTAATTGTATTCGACTTGATAAAAGTATTGATCCAACAAATAAGTTAAAGTTAAATGCCTATTTAAATTTCATAGTTGTTTGAAAAGTAATTGCTAATAAATATTGAACCATGTATTATTCCGCTGAGCGCTAAATTAACAAAAAAGTTGACTTTGCAAAAATAAAATAGAATTATATTGCTTCATTTGTGTTAAAATTGTAAAAAGTAGTAAAGTATAATTGTTTAAAACATTTTTAAAAAGTAATTTTTGAAATAAAAAAAAAACTTTTTAAAAGTTACATTTAAAGAATGACCATTTAAGCAATACTTTGTAATAGAAGTTACTTTTCAAAAAGTATTTTTTAAAAGAAACTCCTTTTCAAAAAGTACCTTTACATACATAACATATAAAATATATGTATATTACTATTATCTCCAGTTTTAAAAGTTCTAAAGAACCTTTTGGAAAAAAAACTTTTTAAACTTACGTTACAGAAAGTAGCTTTTAAAGAAAGTACCCTTTAAAGAAATTACCTTTTAAAGAAAGTACATTTTAAAGAAATTACCTTTTAAAGAAAGTACATTTTAAAGAAAGTACCCTTTAAAGAAAGTACCTTTTAAAGAAAGTACATTTTAAAGAAAGTACATTTTAAAGAAAGTACCTTTTAAAGAAAGTACGTTTTAAAAAAGTACGTTTTAAAGAAAGTAACTTTTAACGAAAGTACCTTTTAAAGAAAGTACCTTTTAAAGAAAGTACATTTTAAAGAAAGTACCTTTTAAAGAAAGTACCTATTAAAGTAAGTACCTTATAAAGAAAGTACCTTTTAAAGAAAGTATCTTTAAAGAAAGTACCTTTTAAAGAAAGTACCTTTTAAAGAAAGTACCTTTTAAAGAAAGTACCTTTTAAAGAAAGTACTTTTTAAAGAAAGTACCTTTTAAAGAAAGTACCTTTTAAAGAAAGTACCTTTTAAAGAAAGTACCTTTTAAAGAAAGTACCTTTAAAGAAAGTACCTTTTAATGAAAGTACATTTTAAAGAAAGTACCTTTTAAAGAAAGTACGTCTTAAAAAAGTACGTTTTAAAGAAAGTACCTTTTAACGAAAGTACCTTTTAAAGAAAGTACCTTTTAAAGAAAGTACATTTTAAAGAAAGTACCTTTTAAAGAAAGTACCTTTTAAAGAAAGTACATTTTAAAGAAAGTACCTTTTAAAGAAAGTACCTTTTAAAGAAAGTACCTTTTAAAGAAATTACATTTTAAAGAAAGTACCTTTTAAAGAAAGTACCTTTTAAAGAAAGTACCTTTTAAAGAAAGTAAATTTTAAAGAAAGTACCTTTTAAAGAAAGTACCTTTTAAAGAAAGTACCTTTTTAAAGAAAGTACCTTTTAAAGAAAGTACCTTTTAAAGATAGTACCTTTTAAAGAAAGTACCTTTTAAAGAAAGTACCTTTTAAAGAAAGTACCTTTTAAAGAAAGTACCTTTTAAAGAAAGTACTTTTTAAAGAAAGTACCTTTTAAAGAAAGTAACTTTTAAAGAAAGTATATTTAAAGAAAGTATGTACCTTTTAAAGAATGTACATTTTAAAGAAAATACCTTTTATAGAAACCACCTTTTATAGAAACTACCTTTTAAAGAAAGTACCTTTGAAAGAAATAGCTTTGTTTAAATTAAAAAGCTGTTTTTTACAAAACTACAGTTGCGAACAATATAATAGAAGTACATACCACTAAATTCTCAAATATTTTAACTATTTTTACATTATACTGTGTTTCACAACCCGTAAGTTCACAAAATATTGCGGCATTTGCTTGCAGACCAGTCGGCAACTGAAGAACTCCAAACGAGTACCACTACGTATTTTTGTATGTATGTAGTGGCTTTCACAAAAAATCCAGCACTGCTATTTCAATGTTGTTCAAATATGCGTATTTTCATATACAAGAGTCCGTTATTTTTTTTTATTATTATTTATTTTCAACAACCTAGCCTATTGGCCACAAATATTACCTCAAAAACAAAAACAATGTCGGTTTACTGAAATACACAAAATTCTCATTTTAAATTTTTTAAAATCATTTAAAAATTCTGGGGCCAAAAAAGATAACAAATTTTAAAACTCTAATTATAAACCTTTTTAAAATTTTGTTAAACTATTTCTAAAAATTAAAGAAATGCTCTTTTGGAAATTAAAAACCAGAAATAATTACATCTCATAAATTTGCAGTAACTGCAATTTCCATTTTAAGGATTTCCGGAAAAACAGAATTTTTGGAATTTATTTGGCCAAATTGCCAGTTTTAATTAAAAAATTCAGAATATATATTCAAGATTTTTCTGAAATCCGTCAAAATTCGAATTTGGGATTTTCAAATAAAAACTTTGATATAAATTATCAACAAAATTGGTATAATTTCATTGTATCGATTTCAATATTAAATCTTAAATCTGAACATAAACATTCAATATCTCAGCAAATAATACAATGAACGTTATACTTCTTTTAATATTTCAAATGCAATATGGAGCACAAGTTAAATTATAATTAATTATTTTTCATTTGACTTCCTTTGACGTTTCATCAAAATAAGAACAAAATTTAAAAAAAAAATATTTTTTATAATAAATTGAAATAATTTGAAATAATCTTGTGTCACAAGCTAAATTAACAAAAAGTAAATTGTTTATGTACGATTGAAAACCATAATGTTTTAATAGTTTAAGATAAATTTAGTTAAAATACGTTTTTTGTGCCTTTTTCTGTAAATGTTGTGCGGTATATTAACTTAATTATTATGTATTTCGTTTTAAGGCAAGTATTTAAAAAATAATAATATATATTAGCATTATTTATAACAGTTATAAACTTGCCATATTTAAGTTGTCTTTGTTTATAATTTATAGAAAAAAAATATTTAATAATTTTAAAAGATTATAATAGAATTAAAATAATACAAGTAAGCCCTGATATAATCACCCCTATTTTTCATTTATTCGTAGTCGGCACAATGTCACTTTGACAGAAAAAAAAATGGTATATGTTTCGTTTGTATCGATAATAATTGTTAACTATTGACAGCATTTTGTACTTTAACCCGGCTTATAAAACTACAAAATTCTATCAGTAGTAACCAATTGCTATCGATATCAACGGAACATATACCATTTTTTTCTGTCAACATGACTTTGTGTCGACAACGACTTACATAATATGGGTGAATAATTCTTATGCGTTTGCACAAACATATTGAAGATTTTCGTAACTCCTTAAAATATATATATATTTTTTTTAAATACATACATATACTATATATAACTCATTGTAAATAACTATATTTGTATATTTTTTTTATTCCTATTTAATAAATATATACCTATAATTTATTATAAATAAACATTTAAAAATCACTTACCTTTTGACCTTTATTTAAACTCTCTCGAGCCAATTGAGCATTATCCAGAGTAACATGTAATTCTTCCATTAACTTTTCGTTCTGCAGGGAGATAAATACATAAAAAGTTCAATTAAAACCTTAATCCTCGTTAAGTTTTTCCGCATGCTTACCTCATCTGATAATTTTCGATAGTGATGATATTGATGGTCTTGTCGAGCACATTCTCCACAGCATACAAAATCACATTTCGGGCAATAACGATCAGAATGACGCTGATGTCGCTTACAAAAACGCGGCTTTGTTAAACGCACCAGTTCCCCGTATGTAGTTGCATCCTTATCGAAACGTTGTAGCGTGTGCAA
Organism: Calliphora vicina; assembly: GCF_958450345.1. Classification (NCBI taxonomy): domain Eukaryota; kingdom Metazoa; phylum Arthropoda; class Insecta; order Diptera; family Calliphoridae; genus Calliphora; species Calliphora vicina. Next base: position 120,769,901 of record NC_088780.1, read on the forward strand.
TTTCAATACTTTACTATTCTTGTGCACATTATCGAAACATCGCTTGCAATAGTAGAATTTGCATGTTCGACATTTACCCAATGACGGTACCAATTCACATTCTGCACACTTTATAACCGACGACGTTGCTACACTGGCATCTGCATCGAACATAGTACTATTGATATTTGAACGTCCAGCTGCACTCATTAACAGAGTGTTGTTGGCTGAACCCTCTTTGCGATAGAAACGCCAATGATTCAATTGTCCCATCAAAAAGAAATTCATATCAAAATGATCGCGTACTTTAAAATTTGAAAATTGTTTTGCTGGTTCTTGTGTTATGAGAACGGGCTTGAGGCATGTACCGCAGGTTAGGTTGTGGCGATTGTGATAGACACAATTCTCGCACATATTGTGGCCGCAGGCCAATAACATGGGCCGATTGCTTTTGACATGGTGATCTAGGGAAGGAAAGGTAAAAAAACTAGTTTCAGCATTTTTTATATGAAACCGGAAATAATTCTGTAGTCCACTTTTTATTAAAATTGAGAAAATTAGATAGTATTAGATTTTTCTCGTTTTTATACTGTGGTATGCAAAAATCCATTTGGTGGCTTGTAAACGTGTTAAGTCCATTAAATTTTGTTTTAATTCACAGCTTCGTAATTCACTAAAATCTTAATTCGGAATTTAAAAATACCCGCCATTCATTCCATAAATCCATTCCCAACATCTAATTCTTTAGCTTTATTCAAGGGCTTTTGTTTATTTATAATTCATTAATCATTGAATTAGTTACTTGGACCATAATGTGCCGTTTGCGATATTTATAAAAACCCAATCAAAGGAAAATATAAAAAACTAAATATTTTTTTTACAAAAAAATTTATTTTTTGCAAAGACTAGATTTTTTTCTTTAAGAAAACCTTTAAAAAAAAAAAAATATAAAAATTGCTTTAAAAAAAATTATCTGTCTGTTTCAGTGACAAATATTTGAAAAGTAATTCTTCTGTGTCAACTGATTTTCTGATGGTACTTAAAGCTGCACACACACGGGTGATTTGTGAGTGCGATTTGTTCGTGTTCGACTTGTTAATGGGGCTGTGCGCGATTAATTGAACATTTTTAATCACAAATCAGGCGAACAAATCATTCCGTGTGTGGCCAGCTTAAGGGCATAGAGAAACATAGAGCGAAAACTAGGAAAAAACTCAAACAAAAAAATTACTCAAAATAATCACACATCCGAGTGTTACAAAAACAAATTTTTTATAAACAAAAACTAATTTTTTATAAACAAAAACAAATTTTTTAAAATTTTGTTTTTGCTTTCCATATAAATATCACTTTGGTGACGTGATTTACAAAATTAGGGCCTTAAGAAATTTGAATTTTTTTAGTATTTCATTAATCTCGAGCCCTTAAGCATAGAGAATAGACATAGAGCGGAAACTCTCCTGTCAGAGACCTAACTCAGTTGTCAGAAACCTAAGTGGTGAGAATGTATTAGTAAAAAAAAAAAATATGTGAAAACAAAACCAACACTGATTATTATGTGTAAAATTTAGGTTTGAGTTTTTTTCTAGGTTCCGCTGTTTCTCTATGCCTAAGATTTTTTTGGATTTTGACATATTAGTAATAAACAGTGGTTGACAAAACAATGGAAACTTTTCCAAATATTGCATTAGTGGCCTAAAATCTGAAATAATTTTTTAAAAATTTTTAACATTTTTGTAGTATTTTATTTGAATACTTTTATTAACTTATGGTATTTTCTTTTCTGGCATAAATGAAGCATTTATTCTTTGCGTTCTTTTCTGAAAAGTTTTTTGTAGTTTTATCGTGTTCTTTTCTAATAATGTTACCCTGAATATATACTACATGTTTCACACTCAATTTTATCAAAGGGTTAGAAATGCACCACTTTTTATGTAAGCAAAAAGTATAGTTTTATAATATTTCGAAGCTACATAAAAGAAAATTGCATAAATGGTAATGATTTTTGTTCTATTGTGATCGTTAAAAATTCAACACATTATGTACCATTTAATAAATGGTACAAAATATATAGGCAACATTTTGTGTCTGAAAAGAAAACACCATTAATTTAACAAAAAACAAAGGACATAATTAATTAAATTCTAAAAATGAGAAAACAAAATTAAAAGATTTCTTTATTACGGCATTGACAAAACAATGGAAAGTTAGGTATTATTTTAACAAATATGGTCTAAACTTTGCAATAACTCAATATTTTGTTGGGCATCCCTTATTTTTTATAACTGCTACACATCGACGATGCATTGAACCAATTAAAGAGTCAATGGTCTCCTTTGAAATATTTTGCCATTCCCTTATAATCGCCTCCGATAAATCTTCCTTCCTGGTGTAATTTTGGGTCCTTATTTTACGATCTATAATTTCCCATAGATTTTCTATGGGATTACCTCGTTGGATTGTAACCACTCGGTTACAACCCTAGAGGTGTGTTTCGGGTCGTTGTCGTGTTGGAATCTCCAAACTAGGGGCATATTTTCGTTTAATATGGTTCTGTATCCTATATGGTATCTGTCATGGTATCTTTTATAATATGAATTGGGCCCATACCTTGCCCTGAAAAACATCCCCATACCATAATATTGCCACCGCCAAACTTTACAGTCTTATTTGTGTATTTTGGATCTAATCTTTTTCCCTTTGGTCGTCTTACAAATGTTCTCCCATCACTGCCTCTTAAATTGTATATGGATTCGTCGGAAAAGATGACTGTATTCCATTTCTGTATCGATCAGTTTAAATGATCCCTGTCAAATTGTAGACGAGCAGAACGGTTCTTTTTAGAAATGAGTGGTTTTTTCACAGGACGATAGCAACCAAGTCCAGCCTCATTTGCCCTGCGACTAACTGTTCAGGTACTTATTTCTAATTTTAGGCTATTAACAACCTCTCGAAGAGTTATTTTTGGGAATTTCTTGAACTCTCTCGCTATTAAATTATCTTGTCTAGGAGTAGCCTTACGAGGTCTTCCACTTAAATGTTGAGTTTTTACAGAACCGCTCTCAAGAAATTTCTTTATAATTTTTGAAACTGCTGATTTATTTATTGAATATTTGTCACAGATACTTTTTTGTTTTAAACCAGCTTTAAAATCGTTAATTATTTTATTTTTCAAGTCTTCACAAATCTCAACTTTAGCCATTTTCGTTAACTTTGAAAAAAAGCAACTATGCGAAAAACTTAGAAAAAGAAATTGTGAAAAATTACCAGAATTTAAAAATAAAATAACTGTAAACAGGATGCTTTTTACGTCGTTCTTTTAAATATTATTTTCGTTTTACACATCTTTCTTGCAGAAGTTTAAAAGTTTCCATTGTTTTGTCAGTAGCGAAATAGTGAATATTTTTAATTTTGTTCCCTTTTTTCAGAATATAATTAATTATGTTGTTTGTTTTTCAGTTAATTTATATAAATAAAACTATACAAGTAAAATACTAAAAAAAAAAATTTATTTTAAAAAAATATTTCAAATTTTGGGCTACATATGGAATATTTGGAAAAGTTTCCATTGTTTTGTCAACCACGGTATATGGATAAGTTTTTGTAAAATTTTATCTCTTCATAGTGAATGACATAGCCCAATCGACTTCAAATTTTATAAGGATCCATAAAATACTTAAAATACGTAAAAAAAAATTGTGGTTATAGCATATAACTCACAAAAGTATGCCTCTTTAAAATGAGGAAAGAATCGGCAATACTAAATAAAATCTTCATGAAATATGTAGATTCAAAACAAAAACTATAAGTGTAAATTTGAAAATATAAAATAATTAGGATATTTGTTTTCGTTTATTAGGAGATAAACACTTGTATGGCAATATGCATATGTTCTGAAAAGCGCATATCGCTTAAAATTTACGTTTTCGATTTGAAAACGACAATCAGGTGTTCTGACAAACGAAAACGCTAGAAATTTGGCGTTTTCAAACCGCTAGTGTATACTGAAACCAATAGCAAATCGCGTGGTTTTCAGAACATGCTGAAATGCGTTTTGCAGAACATGGGCGTACATATTTATTTGAATTAACATTTAACAGCAATTGCAATACAGTTTTTATATCCTTCCAATTTAATTCCCAAATAGTATAAGTTTCTCATGAGTTTGAGAACCCTGAAGCATCAACAGATGTCCAAAGAATTCCTGCACTATGGCAACCTAACGGTTGTTTATAATTTTTTTTTTTTGGCAAATCACATTTCATTCACAAATCTTAAATCTATAAATCAGCAACGCACTATCAAATTATTCTTACCACTATCAAACCTATCGGACGTGTCATAATTGTAGGAATATTCATTGCGACACTTTGGGCAACGTCGTGCATTGTTTAATGTGTTGGCCACAAACCGGCTGTCAAACAGTTTCATACCATGCAATTTGTTAAACATTTTGCTTAGATGCACTTTTGTTTGCAAGTAATTTTTTAATATTGGCGTCTTTTTAAAGAAGTTTCTTTTATTCTTTTCATGCGCAGTAGTTGCTTACAAATGTTCACTATTAATGTTAATTGCAACAAAGTTTTATTTCACAGTTAATGCAACGCTTTTTATAAATTTAATAAAACACAATTATTAAATCCGCATTCACAAGAACAAAAAACACTACGAACAAAAGTACCAAAGCAAAAACACAACAAAAAAAAAGCTTCGGTAGTTGTAAAAAAAACAACAAAATGTGTAAACAAAACATAACAAATCAAAAGGAACAAAGTGGTATAAAACAGCAGTATTGCCATTTCGACTGAATAAAAGTTTTGCATGAATCCAATGTGAACAATTATAAATTTTGTTTGTTAAAATATCTGAAACATTGGTTATTTTGAAATATTTAAGAGGTGTTCGTGTTAGAAGCTTATATTATGTATGTACTCTTGGTTTGCAGATGATAATTCACCTTCAAACCCCTCGATATGTAATATTTGTTAAAACCCGGCAACTCTATATATACAAAACGCTGGCAGAGGCGCACTCTAACGGTTCTTTACATTAAATACATTTGTTTATTGCCAAAACTTCATGGAACCATTTTCTCTTACCTTTATTAAACTTATCGAAATGATTAGAGTATTTAATGAAGCATTTGGGGCAGCGGAATGCATCATTCAACGTATTGGCCACAAAGCAACGATCAAACAGTTTAACAATTTGCGAATTATAAACCATTTTGTTAAATCTTCTTTACCTACATCAGTACGAATACACTAATTTACGATGTATTTGTTTTTCAGGACTGAAAAGCTTTTAAAACTTCTACTTCACTACTTTTCCGAAAGTTTTCAATCAATATTGTCTATTTAATTTTTGATGATTAATAGTTATACGTTAGATATTTCGATAATTTTATATTTTTTTCATTTCACAAGTCCTAAAACTAATTCAACTTTGAAAACTGTCCAAAATTAAACGCAATAGAGAGATCAGCGGAAACTTTAGAAATGAAACATAAATATAAAATGCAATTAGAAGAGTGAAACGTTATGGAAACTAAGTCCAATGTTGATAACTGAGGGGTAAACGCATTTTGTTCGCTTTTTTTTGGCGTTTTTGGTAAAAAGCATCCTTTTAGCACAACTAATGAAATTTTGAAACCCAGCTATGCGATTATTTTAATTTTACATTAAAAACAGCTCAGCGACTTATTTTCTAGATGATTTTATAGGCTGAGTCGATTTTTAAGTGTTTTTTTTTGTAAATTTAACAATGTTTACTGTCGTTTTTACATTATTTCACGCTGTTTTATAATAGCACTGAAATCAACCGGTATTGGGTAGTCTCCTTTTATAATTCAGAAATTGAAAGGCAGACATTTTTCTTATTGTCCTTTGAACTAACTTAAAATTGTGTACTACACACTCTAGTTCTTCAACCCTTCGCCAACAGACTTCGTGTATCTCCCTTTCTATTTCCGGGTTGTAAAATGGGACGTACTAAATAAATAATAGTGATAATATTATTTAATACATTATCGCTTTGATACATATAAGTTGTATTGTATTATTATTAAAACCACGTATTTTTCACAAGATATGGTAAAAAGTTTATAAAAAATCGAAAATAATCGGAAAGTCGATTTAATAAAAAAGTCGGAAAGCGGACCTTTTAAAACTCAAAAAAGTCGAAAAGTCGACTTTTTGTTTCATCTATAGAACCCTAATTAGTTCCACAACTACGTAGTTCTAGAATGCATGCTTGTATCCAATACTCGTTCTAGTTAGACGTTCGCTTTGTTTCAAAACCATGAGTACTCGTTCTAACTTTACCGAGCCTGGTCACGTTATTTGGCAATGTTCTGAAAACAGTTCTTAATCAATTATTTTTGTTGGAAAGTGTCATCCACGGAACTATTTCTATAGAAGCTTTAGATAGCAATCACACCATAGGAACTGTTCAAGAATTAGTTTATAGAAGAAGTTGAGGGATTTATATTATTCTTTGGTTAAATTATAGAATTAGCTTAGAAAGACCTTCAGCCTGTTTACAGAACAGAAACAGTCTATTATATTTACCGAAATAGCATTTAAAAAACGTTCATTTATATTTACACGAAGAATACCAAGGTCTATTAATAAGGTCTGTGCAACTCTACAACAATTCAAAAACAAAAAGAAAAACAGGCATTTTGTTTGTGTAAAACTATACTGAACTTGTCAAAAACATTACCAAAATTTTAATTTTATTTTCAACAACATACATTTATTTTTTTAGATATATGATTTTTTATTAATTTTTTATGTTTTTAATTTATTTTTTCCGTTTTCAATTTGTTCACTACACTTTTTCTTATTTTTTTATGTTTTTAATTTATTTTTTCAGTTTTCAATTTTGTCACGAAACGTTAGAAAAGTAAACAAATTTGAAAAAAATACAATGGCGCTCTAAAATGTAAATAAATTTTGACAAACACAGTATGTAAACACAAAGGGACAAAAAATTATCAGCTGTTTAGTTGCACAGACCTTATTAATAGACCTTGAAGAATACTGTTGGAAAAGTTTTCGAAAATAAGGATACGTTTTCCTATTTATATATTACCGGTTCATTCATATAATTCCTAACGATCCATATTATTTAATTTTTATTTAATTTGAATTGTTTTAAAAATAAATTTGTTATTTTCCAAAAAAATGTTTTTAAATCCGTAAAAAGTTGACTTTTCGACCATTTTAAATTTTTGAATAGTCGACTTTTGCGGACAATTGATATAAGAACACTAATTTAGTTTTTCGAATATAATTATGTTGGGAAAATATTCGATAGTTGTTTCTGAATAATATTTGCCAATATTGCTTTTGACAAAAATAGAAGCTGCTCCTCTGTTAAATGCAACATTGTATATTTAGTTCCTTAACTCGCGTTTCTTTTACGGTCTAGAGAAAATTTTAGACAACTGTTGAAATTTCCGGTTCGTGTTTTAAAGAAAAATGCTATTCAATATATGAGTAATATAAATTTAAATTGAAAAAAGTAGAAAATCTTTAAAAAAAAGAAAACGAAATATTTTGTAGAGGCCAAGTACATACAGTTACGAACAAGAAAATAGCAGTGCCACTAGGAAATTTTTTTGAAACGCCGTACGTGTTTAAAAATTTTTAACATATAATTTTGGTTATACCCATAATAGGTCATTAATCGAAAATTAATTTTAATGTTAAAAAATAAGGAAAATCTTTTCCATATATTAAAAAAATAACAGAAACTGGGAACTGGACCATCGAAATATCGTCAGAATCATCAAATGCAATCCATTTAATCTGTCAAGCAAATAAAAACGGAATGAAATTTAGAAGTTATTGATATGACAGTAAGGAGATGATTTCTAGATGCAAACTTCACAGAACGAAGTCCAAGGAAAAGGGCACTATTAACAAAAATACATAGTGGAACTTGTTTGGAGTACGCTGAATGCCGAATGGTATGCAAGCAAATATCGCCATATTTTGTGAACTGGTGGGTCTAAACTGGTTTTATTTGGAAGTTCAGGCTGTAGTCAATATATTCGACGTCCACTATCTTATGCATGTCAAACACAGTACACTGTGAAAAAAGTGAAAAATATTTCAAAATTTCGTGGTACTGCTATTATCTTGTTCGCAACTGTATGTACATACAGTGACTCAAACGCAAAATCGGACAAGAGTTTGTCTAATATAAATGTGTTCTAAACATAAAAGGATGTGCCAAACAAATTTTGTTCGCTTCTATTTACACTCCACATACATATATCTCTAAAAAATAACAAAAACTAAAATTTGCATAATTAAAACTGTAAACTTTTGCATAAAAACCAAAATAACTCAATTTCATGCGCCAAACACAAAATCGGACAGAGTAAAATAGGTATTCAAAAGTGTGCGATAAATATTTAGTTGCATATCATTTGTTGTCTCGAATGACCTGTAATCGCTTTTGAATCGATTTCACCATGTTTTGACATACTTCCGACTGTATTGAGATCCATGCTTCCAGTAAGGACTCTTTTATCTGAACTAACATGTTAAATTTTATTTGATGCACTCTCCTCTGTGTAGATTCTACACAGAGTTGAAATCTAAATCAACAGGGTAGTGGCTAAAGTCTAATTCAACTGCTTAATAATTTTTGGTCTTCCCTAGCTGTAGATGGGAATTAGATGCCATTCGCAAATATGAACAATTTTGCAAAAGTGAACTGGCCTGGTTTTAATTAGTTCATATTATCGCGAGTGCACTGTATATACATATGTATCTTGAAGCTTTATTAAAACCACTACTTAATGTTTCCAAGCCGTTATTTTTACTTCCAATAATTTCATCGCTGCATTTCCTACTTAAAACAACTCTGTTAGTGATAAATGCAACTTTGTTTTTTTTAGTTATTTTACGCGCTTTTTCCGTCCGGTCTGTTTTTCTAGTGAATATTTAAGAAAATTGTTGATATTTCCGGTTTTAATAGAATATATAGTGTGATATATAAAGAAAAATATAATTTAAGTTATATTTTATACGGGTAATATGAAATAATAGTGAAATTTGCAGAAAATAATAATAAAATTGTTTTTTTTAAAGTGGACACAAATATTATGTGTAAAAATGAAGCCTTGTACAACATATGTGTAAGCAAAAGCTTTTATAACATTTAGTTGTGGCGACCTAATGAGAAAGTTCTGTTACATACAGTGTTGCCACCAATAAAATTATAAACTACACATGCCTCATGCCTAAATTACACATACGGGAAAAAATTACACATCTAAATAAATTTTCGTGATTTCAATAGGAGAAATGGTCTAAAATTGTCATGAATATAAAAGGTTTGTCACAGTGGACTCTGGGATGTTTGGACCAAATACGATCAATTTATTGTCAATGGACAATTTTCACTTGCGGTGATTTTAATTTAACCAGGAATTGGATATATGAGGGGTTAAATCAATCAAATATGTCAATCCCAAATACGCTTTTAACAAATATTAATCAATGTTCATTCGGAGATTGTTCCATTGGAAATTGTTACATTTCTATTAAAAATTTAACAATATTTAAAAAATAGCACACTGTTTGCTTTCGAATTTTAATTTATTCCTAATTTATATTAAGTGCTTTGAAATCAGTTTTTTGTTTAAAAATTATAGCTCTGATCATTTTTCTTCCCAGTAAATACTTTACCAGTAAAATCTTGTAACGTTTATATTTTTAAAATTTGTAGTTATAAATTTGAAATAAAGCTTCCAAAATAGTAAGTCAATTTTATTGTTTATTATTTAAAACACAAACCGGAAACCAGACAGACAATAGCATAAACACAAAACAGTTCTTACGGGTATAAAAAATAACTAGTAACAATTTGTAAATAAATTTTTCTCCCACAAATTCCTACGTTCTTGTTTTTTTCTCTTAAGATTGGCTAACGTTACCCCGAAATATTCAAATATTCAGTTAAAGAACATTGTAGAAAGTACACCACAGATGGCGTATGTATTAGAAAGCTCTAGAATATACGAACTTTGACAGTTAAAGAGCAATCTAGAGTGCAGATGGCAGTGTTATAAATAGTGGCAGGGGTTGCAGTAGTGAGTGAGTTTATCAGAGACGCTTTTCGAATAAACATCAACTGAGTGCTGTGTTCGTCTGTATTTCTGCGAATTTATAAACGTGTATAAAAAAACCATCGAGTGACTATTTAATTCTGTTGTTGAACATTTTAAATAAATAAAGAGTTGTTACAATTTTTAAACTATAAACGGCTTTTATTTGCAATCAAAAGTATCCGGTTTATTTAAAGGAAATAAACCAACGTTTTGAAAAGGTTAAAACGTAACAATATGAATACTTTTAGAGATACTGGATTTTTATTAACTAAAATAGAGGATATTGCTACTATCCCTCATATAAATGTACATATTTATTTCAATCGGTTTTGAAATCTGAACAATCTATAATTCATTCATTCAATTAAAATCTAAAATATAGATAAAAGACATACATTTACAATATATTTTGGATATAATTGGAATTTAAAATTACACATGAATTACACATTCACTCAATTACACATGGGCTACACATCCAAGTTAAAATTACACACAATATGTGTAATTACACATGAAGTGGCAACACTGGTTACATAACATACATTATCGTAATGTTTAGCTAGTTGCTTTGTGCTCATTTTATTTATTTTAGTAGAAGAGAGAGAAATTTTTATAAAATTAGGCCTATTTGTGTTATTTGATAAATTTATAAATTGTTTATGCATATGGGGGATAGTCTGTTGTTAAAAACAAAAATTATGTAGGTAATTTTGTATTGTATGTCTACACTCTTCTACAAACATTCATACTTGTTTGTGTATCAAAGCGTTACTAGCATTAAATTAGAGCCTTATAAGTTTAACATAAAGTGTTAACATTAACACACATTATCTCGCATTGTTTATATATTTCTTACTCATTTTCTGTACAAATATCTGCTAACGAAAAACAATACATACTGATTAATTGTTAAACTAGAACTTTAACCTAATAAAGCATTCTAAAGTGAAGCTTTACTACCTACTATTTCAAGCCCTTTAATTTGATTTCCTTAAATCTCTGCAGCACCTGCTAATGCAACTCGGTTAATGTTAAATTAAACATAACATTTTTAGTTCTTTTACGCGCGTTTTCCGTCTGGTCTGTTTTTCTAGTGAATATTTAAGAAAATGGTTAAAATTCCCGGTATTTAGAGTGATATATAAAGAAAACCATAATTTAAGTTGTATTTTATACGGGTAATATGAAATAATTGTTAAAGTGGGAGAAAATTCGAAAAAATTGCAGTTTAAAGTCGACACAAAGATTTTGTGAAAAAAAGAAGCAAAAGCTTTTATAACATTTAATAGTGGAGCCCCAATTTTAACATGAGGCAGTTCTGTTACTTAACATACAATATTGTTGTGTTATGTTAGTTATTAATTATTTGATAATTTCTTTAAAAAAATAATTCAATTTCATTTATGTTTTTTAATTTTTCAATAAAACAGTAATTCAACGGGTTTTTACGGGTCATATGAAATAATAGTGAATGTTTAAAAATTGAGAGGAAATTCGGTGTTTAAAAAAGTTAAACATTTTATAGAAAGGACTGAAGTTATATTTAAGCTTGTACATATGTATGTATAGAGTACCTAGGTTTAACATAAAATGTTAAATTAACAGTTTGTTAATTTAACACATTTCTGGTTTCTTTAAGCTTATTTAGTGTTCAGTAGTGCGATTCACTAACTTTTATAACGATAATCGTATCGTTAAAAAAAATATAACGAACATTTATCGAATTTGCTATTCAGTAACATTTTTAACGACATTCGCTGTCGGTTGAAGTCAGCTGTTACTTTATGCAGTTTTTCTTTCGTTGTGTTAGCGACAATAATTTAAGTTGTGTTTATTTAATCGATAAAGTGTATTTGCAATTTTTTCTTCGTCATCTTCATCTTTTGTAGCTGGAACTATCGTAAAAATAATGAAAACACATTTTTGTTTACTTAACTTATTAATATTTACAATAAAATATAAAAAATATGGGAATTTGACGATTATAGTACGATGCGATGTCCCAAAAGTAATCCTTTACATTTTGGCAGGAAATAAGTTGTTTTGTTAGTAGAATTATTTATAAAATTATGTATTTACTAAAAAAAAATAAATAAAAAATGCAAGTCGCAGCCAAGTGTCGAACCAACAACCTTCCGATTGCTAGTCAACTTTGTACTCACTACACCACTGGTTAATTATTTCATTATGTGTCAAATAATGGTTTTCTACTTTTCGCTTATTTTGATATTTTGTAGACAGAGATGTTATATCTTCAACAATCGTTAAAAATAAATTACTGAATCACACTATCGTTACTGCAAGCGATTATTTATGTCGATAAACATTACGATTGTCGGTTCGTTAAAAGTTAGTGAATCGCACTACAGGTATAGACAACTAGAACTTTATCTTCAAAAGCTTTCTAACTCCACTTTTTCACGTCCTTATTTTTACTTCCACTAATTTCATCTTTGCAACTCCTACTTAAAACAAATCTGTTAATGTTAAATGAAATATTGCATTTTAGTTATTTTACGCGCGTTTTCCGACCTGGTCTGTTTTTCTAGTGAATATTTAGGAAAATTGTTGATATTTCCGGTTTTAATAGAATATATAGTGTGATATATAAAGAAAAATATAATTTAGGTTGTATTTTAAACGGGTAATATGAAATAAAAGTGAAAGTGGGAGAAAATAAGTACATACATACATAAATATTATATTGTGTTTTAAAGTAGATACAAATAATTGTGGAAAAAAAGATACATCTGTGTAAGCAAAAGCTTTAATAACATTTAATTATAAAGTCACAATTTTAACATGAGACAGCAATGTTAACTTAACATACATTAATGTAATGTTTTGTTAGTAGCTTTTTGCTCATTTTATATATTTTATTAGAAGAGAGAGATATTTTTATAAAATTAGGCTATTTTTGTGTATAAAATATTAATGTCATTATTTATTAGCTGATCTGGTTTATTTACATAGTGTCTTTTCATAAACAATAAACAAATAAATTCTGTAGGTAATTTTTTATTGTATGTCTACTCTCATTTACAAACATTCATACACATTTGTGTATCAAAGCTTTTATAACATTAAATCAGAGCCTTATATGTTTAACATAAAATGTTAACATTAATTAACACATTATTTCGCATTGTTTATTTATTTTTTACTTATTTCCTGTTAACGTACAATATCGTAATGTTTTGTTAGTTACATTTTTCTCATTTCCTTTAATTTCATTAAAATAATGAAAATTTCTTTTATATACAATTATCAAATACATATTAAGCTAATTCACAAGGTGTCCTAATTTCAGAAGTACTAAAATAATAACATGAAAAAATAAAGACTGTTGTGAACAACCCCTCATAACTAAGTGTGCTATTTCAAATCTAAATCAACATTTTCTGTTACAATGCCAAGTGAGAAAACTAAAATAATAATTATTTTCTATAGCGTCCATTAAATATTATTCTGCAACAAATAAAAACAATAAAAACAAAACCAATAAAAACAAAAACAATAAAAACGAAAACAAATAAAAATTTTGTTCAAAAAATAATTGTAAACAAACACAGCTGATTATCTGAGACCTGTGTCGAACACTTTTATCGGCGAAAAATGGTATGGCGGTTTTGCTTAATTTTTCGAGACTAGAACTTTTTGAATGCGATCCCGAATATTATCAGCGACTCGACGGCTCGGCGTATGCGGCTAGTAGGGGTTCGGCGCAGGTCTCTGCTGGTTGGTTACGACAGCTCAATAAACATAGCTTACAAAGTAGTAATAGTTTAGGACATTTTTTGCTTGAATAGCAACAATAACAATTTTAAACCATTGTGAAATATTAGAACATTATGACAATATGACATGATAAGAGACCTTGTGAATTGACCAATTACCTTTATAGTTATAACAATATGAAATACACCTATATTTTTCAAAATTCGTATAAAATGATGAAAATATCGTAATAAATAAAGTCTACGGGCGGTTATTGGAGTATAAATATAATTTAAAATAATACATAATCTTCAAGGAACAATAAAGTGATATTGAGAACTTTAGAATTCGTTAGCGTTTCGTGAGTGCTAAAATAAAATTAAGTCAGGAACAGATATTAATAAAGAAAATAATAAAAAAAACTTTAGCAAGTGTGGTTAAAAATTTGAAATTGTTAATAAATAACATGCCGCGGAATATAGTAATAGAAAATATTTAATAAAATAATATCAATTACAAATTATAAATAAATTAAACGTCGAGTGATAATAATAATTATTTAAAATTAAATATAAATGATAATGAAAGTGTTAATAACAAAATAAATAACATAAATTAATAAAAAACGTCGCGCGTTTTAAGTATAATTTATTAAAAAAAACATATGAGCAAAATAATAAGGACAAACATAAATTGCTTCAACAAATACATATGTATAATTTAAAGGTTTTTATAGTTTAATTTTCCTATCATTTATTTTTTTTTGTATTTTATGAGCTATATTCAATTTTTAACAGTTTCAATATTTAAATTTTAAGAGTTTACTTTTAATTTAATCACCAATGGCAAGCTTTTGCTGATATCACTAGGTATAATTTCCGGCCATTTAAACATTTCATCTGTCCGTCATAATTTCTTTTTCGCTCAGCGACAGTTGTATTCAACAGGCATTCAAAATTCAGTACTATTATTTTTACAGTACTTTTTCTTATACAAATCATTTATATCAGTTTACAAATTTAATTCTTTCCGTTATCTACATATAAATTTGTAAAACATTATATCTATTACATCCGGAGTTTGCCTTTAAGACTTATTTTTAACGGCAATGGCCCAGATATTTCAAAACAAAGCTCATGTTTAGAAGTATTGTACTTTTCGTGTTTGGCTAAGTGATACAGATATTAAAAAATCTGCTTTATACGGGTTCTATCTGACAATTTTTGAATTTGAAATTGAAAAATTAAAAAATATATAGCTAGAGAGATGTTTTTTGTATATCTCAACTAATAGATTCCATAAATTACCTTTTTTGAAAATTCTAAAATATTTTTAAAAGCGTTATAGATTTGTTCATATTTGTATTGCCCGTATGTTTATATCAAATAAATAATTAAGAGAAAAAATATAATTTCAAATCATTTGTGCAAATTATTTAAGGTAAGTTTTTTAAATTTAGTATCTAATAACTTCTAACACCCTGTAACAATTTTTATATTTTTTCATGGAATACTTTTTTCAAAAATATGACAAATTGAAATTAAATTCTTATTTAAGAATATTTTTTAATGAAATTTTACAGTTGTGTACATACATACATACATATGTACATATCGATGGCTTAATATAAAAAAGGCGTAACTAATTTTTTTTTCAAAAATTGTTTTTTAAATAACTTCATTAAAATAAAAGAAATTTTAAATGAGAAATAAAATGTGATGTCTCTTCTTATTAAAAATAGCATTAAAACTTTTTTGTGTCTAAAATTTCATGGATTTTATTAAGTTTTTTCCATTTCCTGTAAAGTAACAAAAAATCGAGTTACGCCTTTTTTATATTAAGCCATCGATATATAGAATTTTCTATTGGAAATGGAAAACTAAACACAAATTTTGAAAT
The DNA here is from genome assembly GCF_958450345.1 of Calliphora vicina. Taxonomy (NCBI): domain Eukaryota; kingdom Metazoa; phylum Arthropoda; class Insecta; order Diptera; family Calliphoridae; genus Calliphora; species Calliphora vicina. Next base: position 120,785,628 of record NC_088780.1, read on the forward strand.
TTGTAATCAGGAATCCCGCAATTCATAAGAGATAATTGATAGTTTTTTGTAGCGCTCGAAAAGGAGATTCTGTATATGTAATTTTTTTGAAAACAGTACACAAGCGAAGAAATATGATCGTTTTAAAAATTGAACATACCCGAGGTGTCCAAATTTGGAGACCCCTGGGTGCGCCCCTAGTGGGCCCATGAGGTCAAAACTTAAACTCCACAACACATCTTCTTTGCGCATGTCAAATTTCATTCAAATCGGATTAAGGGTTTAGAAGTTATAAATTTATTTCCCTCTTTTTTATACCCTTCACCTTCGTGAGAAGGGTATATATAAGTTTGTCATTCCGTTTGTAATTTCAGTAAAATCGGTCCCCAAAAGGACAACTTCGATTTTTGACCTATATCTGGATTACTAAGTCATTAATATAGACAATATGGATATCTAATGATAGATATTTCAAAGACCTTTGCAACGACGTACATATATAAGACCATAGTAAGTTGGACCTACAATGGGTCAAAATCGGAATATTTTTTAACCCGAATGTTTTTTTTTCACCAAAAAAATTTTTTGTTTTTAAAATTAAAAAAAATTTTAAATTTAAATAATTCAAAAATTTAAATTTTAAAACAAAAAATTAAAAAAACAACTTTGGAGTAAAAATATTAATTTTGTTTTCATGTCACATTTCGATCCACCGGCTCTGCATACTTTTTCAAATGACTTTCAGCCCAATTATGATTAAAAATTCCCCGGAAGTTTTTTCCCTTTTCTCATTTTTCCTATTCAAATTCAATGGGGAAAAACTGCCGGGGAACAAACTCCCGCGGAATTTTTTATTCATAATTGGGCTGTTTAGCTTTCCTTTGATAATATCTTAGTATTGTTCTATTGGCCAAAGTGGGGACATAGGTTTTATAGATTTTTATATTCACCCCTATCGCGAATCAACATTTCACATGTAATATTTTCCCTTTTCCTTTTCTCGTTCATCAACTTTGTTCACGTGAAAAAAATTCCCCTTGTTGTGAAATTTTTAGATGGAATTTTGTAAACAATAAACAGCTGTTACGAACAAAATCAACTATTGTGAATGTAAAGTTCATCATGATATTCCCGATAGCAATTTTCCCTTCGAGGGAAATGGATATTTCATGGGAACAAAATTCCACATGTTATTGCCGATAGGGGTGATTAAGTCGATCTGATTTCTTTGATACCAATCCATTGCAGCATCTAAATAAAATCGGGCCAACACGTTACTGAAGAGTGGTGATGTCTAATAAAAGGCATCAACTTTTCATCAGCTTTTCACTACAATTTTGATATTTAATTACATGATAGTTTTATATTTGTTAGTTAAATCAAGCTTAACACGCTCTTAAGTTAAACCCGAAACGTATTTTAGACGTATTTTAACCAAAAATTGTGTTTTTCACTAATCATTAAGGCAATTTAATTAAATTTTGTGTAAAATAGTTATCATTTTGAAAGTCTAACTTATGCATAAATTATGACGTATAATGGATATACATTTTATGCAACTTATTTAGGACCTACAATAGAAATATCAAGAGAAACACGATGATTTGTAACAGTACAAAAACTTTAATTTGTAGGTATTTATTTCAATTATTGTCAGCAATATACTTACTTTTGGCTATTAACTTCATGAAATTAAAGAATTTTAATTACCATAACTTTTATTTTGTTAATTTATTAAAATTTTTTGCTTGATACTAATATGGATTTTTATTCCAATTCTTAATTATTCCACCTCAACATTTACACCATGATTTACACCATATTAATTTGAACAAAATCTAAAGCCTACTTTTAGGCTTAAAAAAATAAAATATAAATTTCGTTAATATACACACACATCCCATTATTGCAAAATAAAAACTTAATTATTAAAAAAAATAAACTAATTAAGAAAACATAGAGTCCAATAAGTTATTTTGTCTTTGCCGGCGATTTGACTCATCCTGACGATAACGTCTTAATTCCTCATAAACCTCATCATCAGTTTCCAGCTCATAGCGGCACATGGGGCAGGAGTTGGCCTGTAAAAGATTGTTATAAATTCCTGTAAATAAACACTGTATTGTTCTTCTATCATTACCTTTTTCAGCCACAATAATAAACACTCCTCGTGAAACTCATGTTTACAGGGTAAAATCGTATATTTTTCACCATTTTCTGCGGGTTGTTTGCACACCGCACACTCCAATGTCTCCTTGTCGTCATCGATGGTGATCTCATGTACTGGCAGCTTGGCAATGGCTTGTTTTGAGGCTTCAGGTACTTCAATTTCCATATCGATGCCATGCATTATGGCTAATACTTGTAGACGTTTATAGTTACGTTCAAAATCGTTGGCGCCTTCCGGTCCAGTGGGCGTATAACCCAATTCTTCAAAGTAGTCAGACATGTTGGGATGGGATTGTTGATGTTCTATGGAGAGTAAACATGCGATGTGGAGTTAGAAAGTGTGCTTTGAATTAAGTATGAATAATGATATATAATATAGTATTTGAGTTTTTGTGATCTTTTAAATAGAATCCCAAAGAGCATTTTTAATGGAATTCAAGCTTTGAGTCGATCGGTATAATTTAAGGCGGGTGTTGAACTAATATTTGTGGGCGTTACAAACATCAGAAGGAACTCATACAGCCCAATTATGAATAAAAAATTCCGCGGGAGTTTGTTCCCCGGGAGTTTTTTCCCATTGAATTTGAATAGGAAAAATGAGAAAAGGGAAAAAACTCTCGGGGAATTTTTATTCATAATTGGGCTGATAATAACCTCCCCTCTACCCAGCAGTTAAGCAAGTAGTCAATGTATACCTTATAGACAGTATTTGTCACCAATGTAATCATAAGTAATCTATTCGAGAGTTGTCGGATAAAGGTTTGTTTACAGTCATTCGGGTATTGGACTGTATATTGATATCTTTTTAACTGACTATTTGATGTCAATTAGCACCCATAAATGTTAAAATAATAGTTATGTGGCTGATCAAGTATTCAGTTAGGTAACAGAATAAATAGTCACGTAGCTAGTTATGTAACTAGTTGTCAACCTAAATGATATGTAAAAACACTAGTTCGCGACAGTCCCCTAGAATTGCTAGTTATAGTGGTGTAGGATATAAATATTACCATACTTCTCTATTATTTAATACATGAAATAAAACACAACACAGATTTCTTTAGTTCTTTGCAGTTTTCTCAGCTATTTCCAAAAAGGCTTTATTGTTTAATTTTTCATCGAACTGTTTCTTTTCTCTTAAACTGTAAAATTATGACAATACAATAGGCTAGACTATAATTTACTGACAATTCACTTTTAATTAATTCCATACATTGGGTTTAAGGTATGTTAACTAAACTTAAATTAAACTAAGTTTAAACACAAACATTTTAAAAATGTTCAAAGATTTCATAAAGAATTTAAAATATTTTAAATGATTAATACAGTTTACAATTAAAACTTAAAGTAATTTATAAAAGAATTTCAAAATGATTCTACAATTAGATATTCACTTAATTTTATTTATTTATTTTTAAATAAATATCTTTAATAACAGTGGTAGTTAATAACAGCAAATTTAAATCTAAAATTATTTCAACTTTTTAACAGTTAAAAACCTTTATGTTTGTTGAAACTATAATTAAGAAACCATTGTTTAATCAGTTCTATAAAATCTGCAATTAAACCGCCACTGCTTACTTAAACCTTAAAATCTTCTTGCTTAGTTTAAACCCTGTTTAATGTCCTCAGTTTAATTAACTGCCTTTATTTCTGTGTGTTTGTTTGAGTTCAAATGTTCTTAATGGCCTAAAAAGTTGTTTTTTTTCCTTTCACTAAAAGCAATTACAAAAGAATCTTACGTTTATTTCATTTTTATTTAAAGCCAAAATTACAAATAAGTTAAAGGTGTGATTGTGTTTAAGGTATGTGTGGGTGTTTAATTTAATTTATAATAAAATTAAATCAACTTAAATACTAATTAAATACAACTAAAACTTTTGCGGAAAAAGTTTCTTTAATTTAAATATGAAAATAATGTTTGTTTAAGTTTTAAATACATATTAATATTTATAGTATGTTGTTTATAATTTAAAAAGAAACAAATAAGCTGGCATTAGGTATTTTTTTTTCTTGTATTAAATTTAATAGTATTTCTTTTAATAAATCATTTTCTAAACTCTTAAACGTGAAAATAATCAGCCCTGTTCGAGAAAACACGTATTGAGTTGTCTAAAAGTCTAAAATTTTAAAAATACATATCGAGGGCCTATATTCAAAACCCTCTATCTTGAAAAACACAACTTTTCAGGAGAGCAAAAAAACTGTTTTTTTCGCGTATTACTTGAGTTTCGAAAAACTATATTGAGGATTAATAATTAGTTTCTTAACAAATAATCAGCTGTCTTGAGAAAATACGTTTTGCGTTTCAGTAAAGGATAGCATAACCAAATAACTAAAATATTTTGAAACTGATTGATTATTATTCAACTCGGATAGTAACGGTATACATATTTACTAAAAGTATTTAGTTTTAAAGAAAATCAGGTATGTTCTGCAAATCACATTTTATAAAAGTGGTTTGAAATCACATAAAAGGTGTTCTGAGCACATAATTTTGTGATTTTAAAACGTTCAACAAAGTCACTAATGTTTTCAAATCACTTGGTTATTTCTGCGGCTATTGCATGGAAAATATTAAAATAAATTATTTAAATAAATTAAACAATATGTCCTTTATTAATTTTCTTATAGAATTACTTGTTTTATTAAAAAAACACTTAAAATTTAATAAAAATCTAGAGACACCTTTTCTGCTGTAAAAAGTTTATTTGCTTTTGTGATTTCTTTTGTGGTTTCAGGTTTGTTTTCAGTTGTCAGCTGTTTATGATTTTCGAAAATACATGGAAGCTTGCCAGACTAAAATTTTTTAATGTCTGTCTAAAATATGTTCAATATCTTTAAATTAATTATAGAATTCGTCATAAAATTTATAATATTTGTTAGATTATATTATAAGTTATCAATATGCGTTAAGTTTTTTGCGCAAATTGGAAAAAAAAATGCAACAAAGTTGAAGCAAGTGGTAACCAAAAGCAATTGTGTACTGTGGCAGCTTTGCTGTTTTGTTTTCTTTTTGACATAGTGGTTGAGCTTGCGCCATAGTTTTTGCAAAATGTTTATAAAATGTAATTCCATTCTTTTTAATTCAATTAAAGATATAACAGAAGCTCCAGGCATTTTTTTATTTTCACTTTAATATTTCTACAAAATTATTTGCAAAACAAAACATTTAAAATAAACGAATCAGCTGTTTTCTTGTGCTTTCGAAAATTTAAAATCACACCGAAAAATACAATAACAGTGTGATTTACAGAACAGGCACAAATCACACGTGTGATTTTAAAACGGTATGTGATTTGAAATCACGTGGATTACAGAACATACCTGAATATTAAGATTTTTTCCAAAGATAGATAGGCACATTTCTTAAAAAAGCCTTTTTTATGTGAGTTCAACAACTAAAAGCTGCTTAGGGAGTTTAGCTAATCCAGAAGTTTCCGAAGATGTTCTCAAAGGTAAAATAAAAAGACTAAAAGACACAACATTTGATAAATTTTGAAAATAATTGTACGATTTCCCACACAAATTGATGTTGTAAAAATGTTCCTAAAATTGTATACACTGTAAACATAATTTGAGTTTAAATTCAAAATAATTACGTTCGAATAGCCTTAAATCCATGCATTAATTCGACCGTAATTTGTTTCAAAATTCTATTTAACATTTTCTCCGACTTTTTCTAATGTCGGCCCCATATCATCATTCAGTAATTTAGAGAATTTCTTAGGACTTTTAAAGTACAGCAAAATAAAGTGGACCGGTTTAAAAAAAATCTAAAATTTTTATTTTTTATGAAACAATTCTAAGAAAAGTTAGCCATACTTTACTTATGCATTTGGGAAATCAAAAATTAATAATACTTGTAATTTAGCATATTTTTCTTTTAAAGAATGTAATACAATTTAAAAATTCCATGTATCATCTCCTGTTTTAAATATTGTAATTAATAATAAGGTCTTATACATTTCGTATTTCTGATATTTTTATTATTCTTTAAAAATCGTGCAATTATAAATTTGTAATTGTAATGTTCGAAAAACAAATCTTTCGAATTTATATGTATTATATTTTATCCTGGATTTCAATTCGAAATTTCTGAAATAAAGTACTTTAGAAATAAAATTGGGGACTTCAGAAATATAATTACAAATTTAGGATATACAATTGCATATGCTGTAGCATTTAATTTTATGCTTAGAAACTACATAAAACAAGTAAGAAAGTATGGTCGGTCAAGCCCGACCATATAATACCAACATTTTTAAGCGATTTATGCACGTTAAAGTGGTTTTCGGAAGCGGGTCTATATGGGAGCTATGACTAATTATGGACCGATCGTAACAAAATTTGGTGACAAGAATTTTTTATATATAAAACATATTTGGAGCGCAATTTGTGGAGATACATTTATAAATTAAACATTTTTGACCGATAAAGTCCAATTTCGGAAGGACATTTGTATGGGGGCTAGGTGAAATAATGGACCGATTTTAGAAAGTTACAATAGGCTTGGTCCTTGGGCCGAAAAAATAATATGTACCAAATTTGATCGAAATATCTTCAAAATTGCGACCTGTACTCTGCGCACAAGGTTTACATGGACAGCCAGCCAACCAGACGGACGGACATCGTTTAATCGACTCAGAAACTGAAGTCGATCGGTATACTTTAAGGTGGGAGTTAGACTAATATTTATGGGCGTTACAAACATCTGCACAAACGCATAATACCCTTCCCACTATGGTGGTGTAAGGTATAAATGCCTTTTTAAACGATTTCGAATGATCATCGGTAGACGCAACATATATTTGAAAATAAATCATGAAACAAAGCATACTTTGAGGAGGTTAATACAAAAACCTAATTTTAAATTTAACTAAAATTTCGACTTTCGAAAAAAAACTGTAAAATTTATATTGATTTGTTTGTCAGTACTTTTTAATATATTTTAAATATTTATATGTATACATAGTATGATTGCTAATAAATTTTAAAATAAGTACTTAAGAAATAATTACCTTTGTATTTAAAAGCAACTAAAATTGTTCATCAATCAATGAAAACAAATTATTGTAAAATAATAATTACAAAATATTTTTATTTTAATGATTTGTTTTGGCAATAAAAATATAGATTTTTGTAATGCGTAAATAAATAAATAATTACATTTATTGTTTATAATAAAGAAAATGTGTTAAATACTTACCAATAAAATTAAATAATTATGTATAAATAAATTAACTATAAAGTTTTAAGGTTTTTCTCATTTTTTTTAAATAGCAGCTAGCTGTGCCATTCGCACTTTAAAATGAATTAAGTCATTTTATGATGAATTTAACATTGATTTTTAAGTAAATTTTGCATATTTAACAGTAGTGTGTAAATTAATGTTTACAATTATCTTTATGTATGACACATTTACTAACAGTTACTAATTAGATCAAAGAACATTATTCTCTTAAGTAGTTTCGACTATATCTTGTTAATTTGGTTTGAATTTTAGTCATTAATTTATGGTCCTTCGAATCTTGTGTAAACTATCAACATATTGTAGCGTTTGAAAGAAATTCTAGCAATACTCGTGACTCCAATAATGAGCTAGACAGTACCTATATAAATCAATCTTTGAAGTATATGTTATTATAAAGGTTTTACTTCTGAAAGGTAAATAGTTTAACTGTTATTAACAAATCTATATTAAAAACGCGGAACATCTTTCTCTTGAGTAATTAAGGAATATGTATCGTTATTTGAAGATAATTTTTCATTACTAGTTTATGGTCCTTCGAATCTTTTGTCAAACATTCAAACAATATTCATGTATGAATGAAAGCAATCAGTAAGACTTCAATGTACCAGTACAAAATACAACCTTCAAACTATATTCGTTTTATTAACACTTTTAATTCCTTTAAGAACCGAACAACTAAACAATTGTTAAACTCAGGAGATTATTTAATTTGGAAATTGAAATTCAATTCAACTATATACAAGTGTATATAGATTCATTTAATAATCCTTCGAGTATAATTATTTTTTTGGGTGTTTCTTCAAACACGAATTAAACTAAAGTTTCCAATTATTTCTAGTTTAAAATAAAAGTTCTATCGTAAAATGTATTATTTATAAAACAAGTATTCCTATCATTTACTGGTCATATGAAATAACATTCAAATGTTAAAAATTTTCTGAAAATGCAGCCACACCGTTGAAAAAAATCCTTAAAATTCCTATTTATCTTTTTGCTATAAAATAACATGGTAGTGCATTGAAACAATAAATATAAATAAAAAACTAATACAAGTCTTATTAAACAATTATATTAAATTTTGTGTATCCTTCCTTCCCTCTATTAAAATATCAAAATAAAATGATTAAATAAATAAAAAATTACCAGAAAAAAAACAATAAAATTTCTTTATTAAGTTTTGTTTTAAGGGTTGCTTTTTAAATGGGTTTTATCTTTTTCTTTCTTTTATTATTTTCTAGGCTTTTGTTTAAGAGTTTTTTTGTTTGTTATACTATTAAATAATAATTTATCATTCTCATCATTCATTATCATTATTATCTTCAACATGATCATATCATATTATGAATGTATTATTAATATGTTTTGTTTGTTTTCTGCTATATAACTAATTATTGTTGTACATACGAACTACGAACTACTATGTTTTTGTTTTTTTTTTATAAATATATGTAATGTTTATATATCTAATCAGTTATTGATATTTGAGCATACCCGACCAGCGAGCGATCATCGGGTACTTCACCCGGTTGTACCCCAGAATTCAATTGGAACGTAACAGTTTTTAAAGCAGCTCTTTGTTCGATTAACTGATGCAAGTTGATGGCCATTGGTTGCGTGTCCAGGGGATCGACGAGACCAGCATCCACCAATTCAGCGGCGATGCCTTCGGCCGAATCCTTGCCAACGGCAAATTCAAATCGTATGTCGTGCAGCTCACGTCGTTGATTGCGCATGCGCAAGACGAGATTAACGGGGGGAGCTTCAGAGCCGTCCGCTAACAGCATGGGCATTTCGGCAACTTGTGCTGGCCCAGAGGGTGATGTTGCGGCGGCAGGTTGTTGTGGCGTTGCTTGCGGTTGTTGTAGTAGTTGTTGTTGTTGCTGTGGTAGCATAGCATTAGCTGTGGCAGTGGCAGCTTCCGAAAATTCAGATTGGTCGTCACGATCACTGTCCGAAGAATCGGCTCTTTCTAGACGATTAATGGGCCTGTCGTCCGATTCCGAATCGGAGGAATGATGTTTGCCACCATTGTCTTCCTCTTCGCTTGACCACACCCATTCACCGGTGACGGTGCGATGCAGACGACCCGAGGCGCCCGGTTGCCTTTTGGCAGCCTTGTGGACACGAGTTTCCATCGAGGGACCCGAGGCCAACAGAGTTTGGGTAAGATACTTGCGATCTTTGCCTTTTTTGAAGAAGGCATGTTTAAGCAATTCACTGGCCGTGGGTCGTTTTGAGGGCTCCTTCTGCAGACATTCCACAATCATTTTACGGAATGTTTTGCCATAGGCTTTGTACTGATCCTTCTCATCAGCTCCAGTATCCAGGGTGGGTGGATCGTTTTGTAGAGTTAACATTAATACCTTCATGGGTGGATATTTGTGGTAGGGAGCCGTACCGGTGGCCATTTCAATGGCTGTTATGCCGAAGGACCATATATCTGCCTTGAAGTCATAGCCATGATCTTGTTCCATCACTTCGGGAGCCATCCAACAGGGTGTGCCCACAAATGTGTGGCGCACTTTTTGCCGCGACAAGTCTCTACCAGTGGCCAACCAAGCGCTCACACCGAAATCCGCAATTTGTATGGTGCCATCGTCACCGATTAATATGTTGCCCGCTTTGATGTCACGATGTATTTGGCCGTTCGAGTGGAAATATTCGAGACCCTTCAACACCTCCTTTAGGACCGTGGCAATGGTGGCCTCGTCAAAGACACCGTGTTTGCACTGTGAGGTGCGCATTTTATGCTTGATGATATCGAGCAAAGAACCACCTTCGAGCAGGCGCAATACCAGCCACAGTTCTTCCCGTACCACAAACGAGGTGTGGTAGGTTACCACATTTTCGTGATTACACGAAGACATAGCCTGTATTTCCTTAAGCAATTCATCCATGGAGGTGTTCCACTTTTCCAAATTTATGCGTTTGATGGCGCATTTTTCGTTGCGGGGCAAGCAAAGGGCCGCATGTACCACAGCAGTGGCACCCACGCCAATAACATCGCGCAATTCATAATCATCTTTAGAATTGGGCCATGGTAGCTTCTCACTGGCGGTGGGTACACCTACGGTGTTAACATTTACTGATGTGGTCATAGTGGTAGATATAGTGCTGCTGTTAGTGATGACGCTTTCGATGTCGGTCTCTAAAGAACTCTCCGATTTAAAATTGTTGCTTAGTGTGATGTCTTTCAGGACTTTCGCTGGATTCCTCCTTAGAGTTGTGATGGCTTTATCCAAATTAGCTGCTAAACACTCGGTACGTCTCGATTGCAACAATAGATCATTCAATGATCCTCTTACGTTACCCTCTAAACGTGGTGGTGCCGTTAAACCTTTGGGCTTAGGATTGTTAACTTCTTGATTCTGCTTAGCTTTGGGTTGCTGCTGTATCACTTTTAAATCATCTGTAGATTGTGATGACTTTAAGGCAATATTCCTTGTATTCTCCGGGTTATTGTGGCAGACGTTTGAATCGATACACTGATCTGCGTCCTGAAAGAGTTTATAGGTGGCCTTTAGGTTTGGGGTTAAATCTGTTTCATCGACGGCTATTTCTTGCAGTATATCGTGCTTGTGTCCGTTAGCGAATTTCTCCTTGCTGGGGATGGTTGTTATATAGGTTTTATTGTGTGGTGCCACCAAACAGAAATTAAAGGTCCCAGGTTGTTTTGTGGAGAATGCAACTTCTGGAAAAATTGAAAAAAGAAAGTAGAAAAAAATCCGCAATTGGTATTTTGATATTTACTGTGATTTTTGTGGTTTTTGTTTTAATATTTCTGAGTTTTTTTTTTTGTTTGTTTATTTGTAATTTTTTATTTTAAACTTGTTTTGATTTGTGAACTAAAGTTACTAAACAAGAAGCAAAGATACGAAACATTTAGATTATTGCAACTATCAGTATTGTAGAATAGAAAAACGAGATTTAAAATCAGTTGTATTTTATATTACAAAACCAAAGAACATTTTTGAGTTTTACATTTTCATTACTTTGAAGAATGAAAATCTCAATACATTTCTTGGGTTTTGAAATTTGCTTTAGCAATTTTAAATTCACTTTTTTCATTTTACACATTAGAATAGCATAATTTAGTTTAGCATAGATTTTAGAAAGCAGGAATGTATATGAGGAAAATGCATGGAGAAATTAGTAAAACAGAAAGTGGTTTTAAAAAAAAAATGAAAGAGGCTGTGAATTTTTCAAAAATAATATTATATAAAAGCTAGAAAATTATAAAACTTAATTTAAGCCTTATATTGCTATTTGGATCATTAAATTTCTAATTTCACTGAAATTACTAAAAAAAAACTTTGAAAAGTTTAAAAAAAACCTTCGCGGTCATAAACCTTTGAAATTAATTTGTATTTTAGTTACAAATACTAAATAAACTGAACTATTTGTAAATCTAATCAATTTTAACGACATTTTCAATTATATTTCTTTTGAAGTACGTGATAAACTTTTAAATATTTTAGCAAAAGCACGTTTAAGGTTAAATTGAAAAAATAAAAAATATTCATGGCAATTAAAATTGTTTGTCTTGATAAATTTTTACACACGTGTCTACGAAAATCGTATCACAAACAAAAGTAAAACTAAAATTTAAATATTCTTGGTGAAAATTAAATGTTTAACAAATCTAATTGTTTAGGTTTGGACTTGCAAACTTGCTCTAATGTTAAATAAATCAATTTGTAATGAATATATTGAGCAATCTAAAATTGGGCCATGCGATTTCAGAATTTTTGCCCTAAAATTTAATTTTACATAAAAAATTGGCGTTTTTTGAATGGACCTGGTCCCCTCGGTATTAAAATTTTTTAACATTTTTTTCCATTTAGAATATTTTATGAAAAGTTAGCTTTTCAAAAAGTATAAATTCCTTATACATCCTCTTAGAAATTTTTTGCGATAACTTAAAAAGAAAAAAGTACTTTTTCCCAAAAAATTAGTGAAAAATCTAATTTAAAATTTTTTAAATTCGAATGCTATAACTTTGGACTTAGTCATTATTTTTAAAAAAAATATTTTTATATTTGACACATAAATGTGTGTTACTCCAATAAAGGAAAATTGAAGAAAATCGGGAAATATTTGGATCCGCTGTTATCAGAAAACCGGAGTAGGGTGGGTAATAATGTTGAAGATTTAATTTTCAAATGCGAAGAGCTCTTAAGCTATAAGAGATAATTGATAGCTACGACGAGGTTTTTTGTAGTGCTTGATGAGAAGATTCTATATGAGTAATTTTTTTTGATCTGGCCCCGCCCCTGGTGGGCCCCTGAGGTCCAAAATCAAAACATAAACTCGATAACACTTCCTCTTTGTCAAATTTCATTCACATCCGTTTAGAAGTTGCAGATTTATTTCCCTCTTTTTTTCTATACCACTGTGCGTCGTGTGTTTATTAAAATTTTTATCATTATGAAGAGATTTTTCATCTCAAATAGAAATTATGCAAAATAATTATAACTCGCGTTCTACTTGACCGATTTTGTCCATTTTCAATACCAAACATTGCTGATCAACAAATAATATTCCCTGTAGGCCCTATCGTGCTTTCAACAGACAGGCAGACCGACCGACATAGTTAGATCGTCTTAGAATTTTATAAGAACCAAGAATATATATACTTTTGTACGATAAATATTTCAATGTGTTACAAACGGAATGACAAAAACTGACAATTTATTGACACATCAACTAAAAACTCATTCGATTAGCAATAAATTAGGTTACTGCAACTAAAACTGTATGAACACAGAAAAATGTTTATTTAAAACAAGAAATTAGACTTTTCTAATAGGTCCATTTAATTACATCTTCTAAGGATATTCGAGAAAATAATAACAATAATAGGATTTTATATATGTTTTTATAGATTCTGATTTTAAAAGATACTTTTTCGAATTGTTTCCAGATTAAATTTTGACCTATTAAAAAAACTACGAGTGGGACAAGTCCGCAAAATCTCACTACTATATTTTAAACCCTTAAAAAACGTTGGACCAATATGAGTGAACCCGGAATTCCCGGGAGTGAAGATATAGCCTACGCTATATCCAGCAAAGATAAATTGTCAATTGGCTACTTTATACATCCCTGGTAACCTAGCATGAAGTCAATTGTCATTTTAGTGTCTCTAAGTAATCTACAGTGTAGTCTGGTTAAACTTTTTGTTGTACAACATTTAGAAAATAGTTATTTTACCCACCAGGATAACTTTTATTTCTGATAAAAAAATAAAAAACAAAAATATAAACAAAAGTCATAACAGTTACGGTCTCTGATCACAGCTGATTAAAAATTCTATATTTATTATCATGTATTTGGTGTTCAGCCACACTATATTCTACTGACAACTTAACAAAAAAAAAAAATCAACCGAAAATAAAATGTACGAAAATCACTTCCACTAATTAAGAGCGATGACTAATTGTCTAATTATTTTAGTAATGTTTGAATTTGTTTTTTATCTTTTCTAAAAATTTAACATTTAACACTTTGTCTTTGATTCTAACAACAACGAAAATTGTAACGTAAAAAAATTCAAAATAAACGAATAATACGAAAACGCTAAATTTGTGTCAACTCATGTTTACGATAAAATAGACACAGATAAAACAGAATTACAAAATCACATATTTACATACATACATACATATGTGTAATTTACATACAAACATCAACAAAAACATACAAGCAGAGTGTAAAAGAATGAATAGTTTCAAACGTTTTTTATGTTCTTTTTTTACAATTGTACTTTTTCATACATAACTTTAGGTGAAGTACCAATTAATGGGTACTTTTTAAGAGGACAATGAAATGGAATAGACCAAATGTACATGTACATTACATATATGCAAATTAGTCTTTCTTGTAAGCATTTCCATAATAAATCCCTTCATTTCCATAATAAATCCCTTTCAAGCTCTGACTATCTCTATCAATAGCTTGTGTACGTAAATTTTCCTATCTCATGTTTTTGTATACTTTTTTATGCATTTAGTATGTAATCTCTGTTTTAATTACAATTTATTATTAATTTTTTTTTATTTTGGTTTGTTTCTAAAAATAACAAATTGCGGTCATTATCATTGTACCCATATCTACAAAAACAAAACAAAGCAAACCCCTCCATTAAATAAAAATAAAAAAAATACAAAAATTCGTTTAAACCATGAATAAACATGTTTACATAGTTATATCTGTAAATACAACAACAATAACATACATATGTACATAATATTAATGGTGAAATACCACTCATACGCCATGTTCAATGAAAAAAAAAACGTTAATTAATTAAGAGAATTCAAAGAGAGCACACAATTATTGAGAGCAGTGAATATGAAACGAATTCAGTTCGTAGGAGTGCAAAATTCATTGATTAATTTAGTTACGGAATAGTATTTGTAACTAAATTTTAAAATTGTTAAAATGTATTTTAAAATTAATGAATACTTTATGTACATTTCTAATATTTTGAGTTAAGATCTGATTGGTTTTAGTATAATACTATATACATATTTACATAACTATATACAAATCCTAAAGGGCTCAACCAATGATGGAAAATTTAAATTTTATTCGGTATCAAAATAATTTTCAAATGGTACTATTTTCACCCGGAATTCGTTTTTTTTTTTAGAAATTCCCGTGAAATATTTATCTGGAAATTTCTAATCAAATAATTCGATTATATCCATAGATTTGTTCACTACTAAAAACAGAAATTCAGTTCACATAGAAGAATTATGATCTAAATAACAGAATTTTTGCCAATGCAACTAAAATTGTACAGTCACAACAGAAAAATTCAATAATTTAGACTGAATTATTGATAAACAATAAATTCGGTTATCTCAACCAAAACTATTTTCTCTGAGTGACAAAAACACTCAAATATTTATTTAAAACTGTTATACAAAATTTTGGATATAAAAAACTGTTATTTATGCAATTTTCCACAGAAGAAACTGTTATACTGAACATTTTCTATAGAAAAATTGTTGATATAAAACAACTGTTATACACAAAGTTTTCTTCATATATAAATTATTTTACGGGCAATTTTTCTCAGAAGAAACTGTTGTACACAAGATTTAATGTTGACAAATTTTGTATACACAATATTTTTTATAGAAAAAAAACTGTTATACAGAATCACCCTAACTATGAAAGAAATTTTAAAATTAATTTTTGTTAAAGTCGACTTTATTTTAAAAAATAATTTAATATGTACATTATTATTATACATAATTATGTATGTACATTCAAATACTTGAAAATTAATGTAAATAAAAAAATTAAATTTCAAAAATTAAAAAAACAAAAAATGTACATTTTTTAAATAATAAAACAACATTTTAAATTATATTTGAAATTTGTTTTATGGACTTAAAATCGAATTTAAGGCTTTTTTTGTAGTTAGGCTGAATAGTTTTTATAAAAAATGTTATAGACAAAGTATTTTGTATACACTAAATTTTTCATCAAAATAAATATTATACAGGAAATATCTTATTAGCTGTAACTAAAAAGTGACAAATGGGCAAAAAGGTATTCAGTTGTTTTTATATGAAGTTTTGACAACTTAAAACGCAGGCCGATCCGTACACAATTAAAATCTACTTTATGTTTGTTGCAATTTCTCAAAAGTTCTCATCTTTTCACTCTCTCTCTCTCAGTTACAGTCTGGGTTCCCAAGCCTGACCATATAATAGCCTATACTAAGTAAATGTGCAAAATTTCAATAATTTATTATCTTGAATGATTTTCGGAAGTGGGCCTCGTCCCGTCCACTAATTTCCGATCGCCATGAAATTAGGTCGTGTGATTTATGTCTGTATGAAAGTTATTTCTGTTGAATTTTATGTGTATACCAACATTGTTAAGAGATTTATGCTCGTTAAAGTGATTTTTGGAAGAGGGCCTTATATGGGAGCTATGACTAAGTATAGACCGATCATCATAAAATTAAGTGATATAAATTCAGTATATATAAATAACACTTATTTGAAGCGAAATTTGTATAGATACCTATACAAATTAAACATTTATGTGCGAGGACATTTGTATGGGGGTTAGGTGAAATAATGGACCGATCAGCTTTGTCCTTGGTTCTAAAAAATTTTATGTACCAAATTTTATCGAAATATCTTCAAAATTGCGACCTGTACTAATTTTTCGCATTTCAATTCGCATTTTCATTTCTACACTAAATTTTGAAGTGAATTAAGATAGGTTGGCATCTATTGCTACTTAATATTTATATTATATTTTAAATATACATATATATATTTATAATATATTTATTGTATATCTTTCAATTTGAATGATTTTTCAAATTTATTAATTTCAAATAATTTTTTAGTAACATTAATAGAAAAAAAAGTAATTATCTTTTTAATGGAAAATAATCAAAAAAAAAAATAAGATTCAAATGATATAAAAAGATTCCACAGTAAATGTATACAATTAAATAAATGAATTTTTTTTGCTAGCAACGTCATGAGGAAAATAAATACTTTTGGAAATTATTATACATTAGCATTTAAAGCTTAAATGTACCTACAACAATGGAAATGAAAATACAATAACAAAAATTATAAATGCGTAAAGTTCAATAAACTTTAAAAAACCAGCAACAGAAATGTTTGTGTTTGAAATATTATGACACATGTTGAAAATAGAATTAATGACGAGCGTAATGATGACGAAGAACGGATTGTATCAGAATCTAATGTTACGTTCACATTGTACAAATATTTGACGAAAAAAGCTTAATAAAGTAGGTATATTTTTTTTTACATCAAATATTTATTTAAATCAACAAGTTTTAATCTATCACAATATAAGCTCGTTATTATGTATATTGTTTAAAGTTTTTTCGGCAAATATTTGATCAATGTGAAGTTTTGAACCAGTTTATTTCACTATTCTTTTCCAAAGAAATGTTTTTAATAATTAATATTGGAATTGCTTTGCAATTTGATTTAAAAATAATTTAATCAAATTTATTTACCAACAACTTAGTGCAAAAGAATTTTTTAAATAAAATTAAACAAAACCAAAAAAAAACCGCTCAACAATTGTATATTTATCAACTTAGCAACAGCAAAAAAAAAAGCGACAAAAAATCTATAGAAAACCTAAAACAACAATAAAACAACAATTCGCGACTTCTTAACAAAAAAAACTACAATAAAATACAAATGCATGATATCTTGACGAGTGGAAGAAGGGAACAGAAAAAACAGCAGGCGCTAAACAAAAATTTATACACAGCGAAAAAAAAAAATCAAAATAAACAAACCAATAGAATGTGACAGAAAATCACGCGCTTAAAATAATAACAACTTTTAAAAATGTTTATTTTTGTTGAAAATTTAACAACAAATAACAATTAAGTTTTGTGTTTTTTTTATTTCGAATTCTTATTCAGTTATAATAATGGATTTTTTTTTTTTGGAATTTAACAAAGTCTAACGTTATTCAGAAACGTACTACTCGTACTTTTTTATGGAAATTAACTGTAAGTTGATCTAAATATAATGACAGTGATGGTGAGAGAATGACAACTTTTATGTAAATAATTAAAAAAAGAAGATAATTCTTATATAAAATTAATATTTATGTCAACCTTTTGATATTGAAATACAGCTGTATCAAGGGGAAACAGCGATGAAAAAAGTTGGTACTATTGCCCCAGTACATACATTTGTTTCGGCCCAACCATAAACCCTGAAATCGCTGAAATCGGTCCATTATTTCACATAGCTTTCATACAATTGTCTTCCCGAAATAAAACTTTATCGGTCATAAATGTTTAATTTATATAGATATCTACACAAATTTCACTACAAATAAGTTCTATATATACGGAAGTCATGTCACCTAATTTTGTTATGATCTGCCCATAATTAGTCATAGCTCCCATATAAGGCCAGCTTCAAAATGTTGGTATCACAATAAAATTCAACAGAAATAAGTTTCATACAGACATAAATCACACGACCTAATTTCATGGCAATCGTATTATAGTCAAAATTAGTCATAGCTCCCATATAATGCAAACTTCCGAAAATCATTCACGTATATAAATTATTGAAATTATACATCATCGATTCATAAATTTAATGTCGATCGATCTTTATTATAGCTTTTTTTAAAGTTAAATTTGAGGCGAATTTATATGCACATGGTGGTGAAAATGGCAAATTCGATAGTGTATAAGGAGTATTCCCTTGTTACCTTCTTAGTCATATAAAGAGCTTTTTATAATGTCAGATATGGAGGGATTGATCTTACAAAAGTGATGGGCTAGGATCTTTACTATCAGCCCAATTATGAATAAAAATTGCCCGGGAGTTTTTCCCCTTTTCTCATTTTTCCTATTCAAATTTAATTGGGGAAAACTCCCGGGGAACAAATTCCCGCGGAATTTTTTATTCATAATTGGGCTGTATATTAATAGGGTATGGGATGTTAAACCTCCTATATGGCACTACTATAGGTTGATCTTTGAAAGATTCCGGGACTCTATGAACCAATCCTGGTGTAGTAGGACTAATTGATATTTGACCATAATTGGATGCAAAGGTAACCACCATACTAATAGGTTTGGATAGGAAACATCTCAGGTCTTTAGTAGGAATGATAGCCGAGCACTGTTCAATTGGAGCCTTCAGCGCATAGGACTTCTGTAGGTTGTGCGAGGATATTGAGGAACAAGAAACCGTGGAACATATTCTATGTAACTGTCCTAGATTACAGGGTCACTGCCAAAAATGGCTAGGGGAAAGATTCTATGATATAATGGGGGATATAGATAGATATGATCTAGGAAATATATTAGGTTTTATTAGGAGAATCCCAGTCTACTTACTTATACTTATTTTCTAACCTTTTTCTTTGTCTTTTTATCTCCAATATCATTTCTTCTCTTCACATCTAGTTCACACCTAGTTATATTACTAAAGAGTATCACAATGCATCCTATGTGCCTCCATACCCCTTCAAATATATCTACCTATGTATCATGTATAAAGACTAGAAATGCCAAGTGGGGAATCCCGTTACTAAAAATACCGGGATTTCTTAAATCCCCAAGCCCGGTATTTTAAATTTTAAATACCGGGAATTTCCAAATCCCATTTTTTCATAAATAAATAGAGGAAATTGTAATTTGTTTGTGTCTTTTTCATGCATTTTGCATTTTACATCCCCGAATATCGCAAAGTGATGTTCAGCAAAGTTGTTAAGCTCAACGCTTGCTATAACATATTTAATAAATGAATGCGGTGTATTTGGTTTTTCTTGTACTGGCACATTGTAATCTATCTAATAATCCCGACCTTTTATCAAAATCCCGAAACCCCGCAATTTTCAAAAATCAGTCCCGATCGGCATCTCTAATAAAGACTAATTAACAAATTTATTTCTGTTTCTGTTTCTGTTGACAATCATGTGTATAACTATATTTAATTTTAAAAAATCTTGTGGTTGAAGTATAACATAATTTTTTGTAGAAAAATTTTGTGTACAACATTATTTTCTACAGAAAAACGTAATTTTAAGTACACAAAACTATCTTAATATGAAAATAAATTAAAATTTTAGTACTCTGTGGTTAGAAAAATTACTTAATATTTGAGTATTATTTCTTGATACCAAAAAAAAATTTATTTTCCATCAAATACGTTAGCAGTGTTTCAAAACTAACGAATTGTGGCACATTGATGGGAGAAGTATTATCTCTACTTTTGTGGAATTTGACTCTGTTGGAAAACGGGGGTATGAAAACTGTTGCATATATCGTCAATGATATTTCAATATCAAGTAGCATGTAGTCAGAATTAAGTATTTTGTAGCCGAAACTGATAATTTTCAATAAAATTTGCATAAAATCATCAACAATAAAATATATTAAATAGGTACTACCGTGTATTTTTCAAAATGATTTCTCGACAAAGCGGCTGGATTTAATGATATTTTAAATTTGAAAATTATGTATTCATACACAGTATTGTGGTCCATAAATATCTTAAATAAAACAAATATAATATTGTTTGATAGCTGTTTTATGATGTTGACAAATATTTTTTTATTTTCAAAAATAACTTGCACTTTCCTAAAAATTTCACAATTTTATTTCTATTACAAATTTCATCTTGACCTCACTTCCCATTTAAGGGTTAAACTATGGCCTCCTTGTACTTGTGACAAAACTTATATGTAGAAGAAAGCAAAGGAAACAAAATCTAAAATAAAGAGTAGACGAGCAGAATAATTATCATTACAATAGCAACAGCAACAGTCAGCACAACAGATAAAATTATCAATCAAAATCACGAGATACTCATAAATAAATGCTGAGTAAAGACATTTTCAGCACAAATTGATAAGTATTAAAAACAGTGTAAAACCACAAACACTGGCACAGACACTCACTGAAACTAAACTGTAAACCACAACAACAAATATCAATAAATAAATGCATGCATGCAACAGTGATGCACAACAAATCAAAACAAATTAAAAACAAAAAATAGTAAACAAAACAAAAGAAAACAATAATCAATATGTAAATAGGCACATAGTTGTAAATAAATTACATTTTGTTGTTGTAATTGTTGGTTGGTTATTTTTGTTTTGTAAATAAAATAAAAACAAAACAAGAGTATATCACAGGTTAAAGTTGCTTAATGTTATTATTGTTGCTCTTAAAGTTGTTTTACTGCTGGTTAATTGATTTTAAATGATTTTTTTTTTTAAATAAAAACTTTTTTTTTTGATATTTTAAAACTTAAAAAAAGATACGCGCGCGCATCTACACAAATGTTAACAAAAATAAGAACGTTTTTTTTTCGTGTTGAGGTTTTTGTTTCGTTAGTTCTTCTCGTACTGACGCGTTAAGTCGCTTGAACCGTCATTTAACAACTGAATAGAAAAAAATAAACATTATTCACTGTGTTTTTGTATTTATTTTTGCCACAGCTTGTATTTATTATTTGGTTGCGAAGATACACTCAGGCCAACGTATAAATTTGTTATTTAAACAAAACATAGTGTAGTTTAGCAGCATTAAGAGCCAAAGAGAGTGAGCGCGGCCACAAGAGCCGAAGAGTAGAGCTGGCGAAAGCTTTTTGTTTTTTATGAGTGATAATATGCAGTTGTTTGTACTACCAGTGTTGCCAGAAAATTTGTTGCCTCATGCCATCAAAAGAAATTCCAAATTTTGTCCCCAAAATTATGTATTTATTATTTATATACATATATATAAAAATGAAATGGTCCATGTATGTAATGGCATCACGTGAGAACGGCTGGGGCGGTTTGACCAATTTTTTTATTCGATTCGAAATTTTCAGGAGATGGTTTGTAACGAACAAAATTCAAAAATTCCGGGTAAAACTCGGATATTTTTTTTGAGTCCAGTCAACTGTAATAAAAAAAGCTCCCTGAAGTATGCAGTACAAATTAAGATATTTTATTTGCAAATAAATACGAACAGACAGGTGTAACTTGAAGAACGAACATTAAAATGCTACTTACTGGCTTCGCCCGGTAGCATTTTAGTTATTTTTTTTAATAAAAACTCATTTTGGACAATATTTTGCAAAACTAAGGAAGTGTAAGACAATTACAATCCCTTCTAATTATTACCATTTGTCATTTAAATACATATACAATTACCGTATTCATAGAAACAACTTCATATTTGTTAAATTTCAATGAAACTATTTGTTTCTATATTTTATTTTTATATCAAATTAAAAAAATTGTAAAATTTCCCAAAAAAATTGATAAAGTGCAGGTAATGTCCAAATCTGGAGATTACCAGCAATTCCCTCATCTGGCTACACTGAGTATTACGTACATATTACGTTGTTAGCACAAGTGGTGTCAACTTTTGGAGATTAATTGTGTTTCGTGTTCTGAAAAATGTGTACATTTTTAAATATATGCATATTTCTATAGGGTAAAGAAGAAACTCCAATCTAATTCAATTATTTTTGCGGGAAAATGTTATAATTTCCATCACTTTCACCTATAGTTTGCTTAGTGAGCTAATGAAAAATGTCGGTTTCAACGTGTGAGAGACGGTTTGTGCGGTTCAGAAGTGGTGATTTTGACACGAAAGACAAAGATCGCCCAGGCCAGCCAAAACACTTTGAAGACCAAGAATTGTTGTCAAACTCACCAAAAGCTTGCAAAATTATTGGGAGCTACACAAGCAGCAATTTAAAAACATTTGCGAGCAGCAGGATTAATGCTAAAACAGGGAAATTAGCTACCATACCAATTGAAGCCGAGAGACTTTGAAATACGATTTTGTATGTACGAAATGATGCTTGAATGATATAAAAGAAAAACATTTTTGCACAGAATCATTACTTGCGATGAAAAATGGATGCATTACGATAATCCAAAACGTGAGAGATCGTATGTGAAGCCCGGCCAACCAGCCGAATCGACACCAAAGCCAAATATCCATGACGCTAAGGTAATTCTCTGTATTTAGTGGGAGTAAAAGGGTCCTATCTATTATGAGCTGCTGAAACCTGACCAGAACATCACAGTTAACCTGTATCGAATGTAACTGATTCGTTGAAGAGAGTATTGACCAAAAAACGAACAGAATATGTGGCCAGACATGAAACCGTAATATTCCATCATGACAATGTTGCAATACCTGCTCAATAGTATTTAGAATGAAGTTGTTGGGAAGTTTTGCCTCACCCGCCTTATAGTCCTGAAGACCTTACCCTGTCCGACTACTTTTTCGAAATTGGTTTGATCCGTTTTTGGTCTCATGTGAGTGTATCATGTGAACTTAGTATGAACATTTCAAAGACAATACTGATACTTTACACAAGTTTGAGTTTGATAACATCATTCTCTCTAAATTGTATGGAATTAGAATGAAGGACAGTGGAACGTATATTTGTATTAATCTAAACAGTAGATTATCCTGATTAGTCAGAAAAGGACAAATAAGGCCTATGTGGCCATATGTATATAGACCTTTTATGAATTGGAGTATTAGTTCGAGGTATAGATCAATTTGATCATCAAAGCTGTAGTGTAACACATCTTGTTTTATGGAGTAACTAGTTGACCGCCCCGGCTTCGCCCGGTAGCATTTACTAATGTTAGTTTTTCAAGTTTCTCTAACCCACATACACACACCTGCCTGTTCTTATTTATTAGCAAATAAAATATCTAAATTTGTGTTGCATAATTTAGGGAGCTTTTTTATTACAGTTGACTGGACTCAAAATAAAAAAAATGTTCGAGTTTTACCCGGAATCTTTTAATTTTTTTTCTTTACAAGCCATCTCCTGAAAATTTCGAATCGAAAAAAAAATCATCCAAATCGGTCCAGCCGTTCTCACGTGATGTCATTACATTTGTATATATATAGATAGTGTGATGGCATTCTATGGAGCATAATTCCCACCGGTAAGAGGTTGAATGTGTTCCTAGAATATCTCCTGTCATTATGATAACAGAAGCGGTAAGGTCTAGGCCATCGAAAGTTCTGTCGGCCATGTTAAAATGGATGCTGGTGAGTTTGATGGCAATACGATTGGCTTTCTACTATGTAAGATAAAGCTAAACGATCCATGATCTTGAAATACCATGAGGCTATACATAGGCAAGTCGACTATCGCATACTGAGACCTATCAATGAAAGCCAAGATGTACCAGATGACAGTGTGTGGTACTATCAGTCTGAGGGTTGCGGGTTCGATTCTCGCCAAAGACTCTTGGTGTTTCAGCAGACAAGTCATATGTTTTCACAGTTTGTGCTTATTATCCCCAGTGCAGGTGAAAAATCACTAAATTGGCAACACTGGTGAGTACTTATCATCTAAGTTTGTTGTTGTTATTATTTGTTTCGATTGTTTTGTTTGTTTTGCACGTTATACAAACGTATTACGTTAGACGTCAAACAGACGACAGACAAGTGGGTGAATAAAATAAATGAAATGAAAAAATATTCCAAAATTAATATTACCCGCATGTGGGGGTGGTTGGGCAGAGAAGGGCAGAGAGTAGGTCAGTAAGTACTTGGGTGCAGAAGTAGAAATCTAAATGAACTTTTTTGCTGTAGTTATTCCAAAAGTAATAACTATTTGTATTGACAGTAAAATAGGTGTTTGTTTTTGTGTGTTTGAGAACGAGGTTTTATCTTTGCCAACGTCAAAGAAGATTTGTAAACAAGTTCTTTAAAGGATTAATTCTTTTATGGGTATGAGAGGGAATTTAAATTTTGAATTAAATTATGTGTGAGAGATGAATAAAATAAACAAGTGAATTATTTTATGGAAAACTAACAAAAGTAATTACTATTAATTTCTATGTGCGGTGTACACAAACAAAAAAAGTACTTATTTCATAAGAAATCTGCACTGCGATAAGATAATTTATGGCACTTTCGTCATTTGATTTTGTTTCAGTGTGATGAAATCGAAAACGTTTGAACAGTAAGGGACCTTGGTTGTAGGCAATTTTATATCAAATAAAAAGGTTAAATTTACAAGGTTTAAGAGAAAATGTAAAATGATAGCATAGTTGAAAGAAAATTAGCAGTAAATCTTCAAAATTTGAGAACAAATCGTCCAAAAATACATCATTTACCAGCAAATCTATATTTTCAATATAAAACATATTGAATTATTTTTTTAATCTTATTAACTTTTAATTCGGGATCTGCTTAATTGCCAAATAGAGTGTCCAAAACCGAAACCAATAGCCGATCAAACTGTTTTTTCCTCATTGAAAACTAACCGGTTTTAAGGAAATATACATATTTTCTATAGCTTTCTTGAACATATTTATTTCATTACTCTGAAAAATAATAAAAGAGGTAAAATTATGTGATAAAATCTATAAATTTTTCATATGATACATGTATTTATGCATGTAATTCTTTTTTTTTTAATAAAAATGTCTATAGAAATATACCTTTTTATATATTGAACTCACTTTTTCGGTTAAACCGGAAACTGATTTGTTTGAATTTGTCAGTGTTTTTGACACTCTATTGACAAAATTGTCTCTAATGACAACATTTTTATTTATCAATCTGCTCGCCTGAGATCTTCACAATAAAAGTACAAAAAATCGTTCAAACAAATTTAAAATCGTCGAATATTTAAGAATCTTCGAAAAATTAATTTTCTTTTAAATTGAGCACTTGTTTTAATTTCGCTTTTTTTCTTTTCATCTTGGTAAATCATTATCCATAAATATACTTAAAAAACATCAGTAGCATTCAAAATGAAAAAACAAAAAACATTTCACGCAAAAATACAATCGGCGCATTACGCATGAAAATATTTGTGTATATTTTTATTTTTTTGAACTCGACGAAATATTTTTGTTCACACGTTTCATTAAAAATAGAACAACAACGACTGCGATGACATGTAGTCGGCATAAAAAAAATAAATTTTTTCAACTAAGGAATTTTTCATGTGCATTTCAACATAAAAACGCCAAAATGGTTACAAAAATAGCAAGAAACAGTGACATGAACAGAAAAAGAAAGAAAAAAAATAAAATGACGAGACGAGATGCAAATGTATAATAAATAGGTGGTGGGTAATCTGAAAAGTATCTTAAGAGAATATTATTGAAAGTTATCAAACACGATCGTGAAACATAGAACACACAAAGCCAAAATAATAAATTTATTTTTGAATTGTATTGGTCTAGCACTTTTCGGTCCAACCTCGCTACAACCACAATAAAAAAAATAAAATTTTGATTAAGACAGAAATAAAGATTAAAAAACTAAAATTGCTCACACATTTGTTATGCTGTGTCTAGCTGTATGTTTGTCTTTATTTTTATTGCGCCAACTTGTCAAATGCAAAATAATATAGAAACAAATTACTTCTCAATGCAACTTTTAACACACCAACTAAAATTAAATGTTTTGTGGCGAAAGTTTTCACTTTGATAAGATAAATATGGCGGGGTTTTTTTCGGAGTGGTTTATAAATGATTAATATAATAACTAATCATAGTTTCTAGGGAAAATGTGAATGTCTGTATGTACTCAAGGTTTAGCGATTTATAAAGCAATGTCATTAATTAATTATTATTAAAGTGGGGCGCAAGGTTTGGTTCGAAAGCATCACTATTTTGGAAGTACCCAAGAGAATTTGCAAATAATCAAATGATTCGATAGCATCAGTTACATTTATCAAGAAATGTATCTGCTTCAATCGCAAACACTCATCTGTTTAGGTGTTGCACATAAACAAGACCAGTTTGCACTGGTTTTTACTATTACTAAATACACTTGCTGTTTTAGTCTTACAAACTAATGTATTTTTGCTAGAATGGCAAGTTTTACAAAGGGTAGTTAATTTCAGAATATCGGAATTAAATAGCTTTTATTTGCTTAATATAATTTTCTGTTTAAGTGTTGCACATTTACAAGACCTGTTTGCAATAGTTTTTAGTTTTGCACCTTTTTTGTAGTATATTAAATCAAAGTTTCATATACAGCCCAATTGTGATTAAAAGATCCGCGGGAGTTTTTTTCCCTTTTCGGATTTTTTATTCATAAATGGTCTGATAATTTTTAGTTGATGTCTTGTAAACTATAGTATATTTTTTAGACTTATTATGTTTACAAAGGCAGTTTACCATGAACATTGAGTGAAATAACTCCCCACGAAAAAATTAAATAACACCCAACAAATTTTTCATACAACTTGGGACGTATTTCATTATGAAACAACTCCTATCGCATAGGGAGTTATTTCATAATTTTTTGTTGAGTTATTTCATAATGCAATAACTCCCAATGAAATTTTTTTTGGGTTTTATTTCATTTTATTTTGGGAATTAGGAGTTATTTCACTGTATTGGGAGTTATTTTATTTTTGTTGGGCTCTACTTTGCAAAAGCAGAACCCATAAATATCAAAAACTGGCTTCGCTCAGAAAATTTGTTTTGCCTTCGCCCGGGCGCTAAGGTTTTCTCCTCTGGGGTGTATCAAAAACCGGCTTCGCTCAGAAAAGATTATTTTTACATTGTCGGCCATTGTCACGTCGCAATGATTTCTTAATCAGATGTGAAATGAAAATCGGCTTTCGGAAATATTATAAAACATTTCTGCAATGAAAGAAATCTTTTCTGAGCGAAGCCATATTTTGATACACACCAGAGGAGAAAACCTTAGCGCCCGGCAATGCAAAAAACTTTTCTGAGCGAAGTTAGTTTTTGATACACCCCAGATAATAAAACATTGGCGCCCGGCCAAAGGCCGGCAATGCAAAACAAATTTTCTGAGCGAAGCCAGGTTTTGATATACTCCAGAGGAGGAAAACTAGGCCCGCAATGCAAAAAATTTTTGATAAGCAAAGAATAATTTTACTTTTGTAGTTCTTTATTTCATTGGGAGTTAGATTACATAAATAAATTGCTTCGGATTGGGAATTATTCCACTTCTATTGGGATTTATTTCATTGGGACTAATTTATTTTTTTGGGACTAATATTTTTAAAATTATGAAACCGCCGATTATTGGGAGTAATTTCATTTTACCCTTTGGTAGTTATTTCATTTTTCAAGTTTGGAATTATTTCATTTTTGATGGGAGTTATTTCATTGGGAGTTATTTCATTTAGGAGCTATTTCACGGTACCAAACTATATATGTATGTAGTTTTTTTCTATCTTAAATTACTCATCTGTTAAGGTCTTGCATATTTTGATGTTGAAGTCTTGTTAAACTTACTACGTTTGCAACGATAGTTTTCTATGAAGATTGAAATTTATCACTAAACTCATCAAGAAGTTTCTGTTTAGGTATTGCAAATCTACAACACCTGTTGACAATGGTTTTTTTCTTTATTAAATCATAGTTTCATATAATTTCTTGTTGTGGTTGAAAACTGTAGTATTTTTGTTAGACTTAGTATGTTTGGAAGGTTTTCTAGACGAAGTAAAATTCGCTATTATTTTGTTAAGTTTTTGAAATACTGGATTTCGAATAGGAAAAAATACAAATTATTTTGCGCAGATGCAGTATAACTTTTGCTAGCAAAGGATTGCATATATCTGCTGATGGCCTTGAATTTTATAGACAAACCCATTAAAAGATCTCAATCAAGCAAATTATCTTAAGACCAAGGATTATTAGTCAATTTTCAAATTTAATTTGAAGAAGTGCCAATTTGTGTTGAGAAAGTTTAATATAAAATCTAAATTTTAAAATTTATTTTTAGTCCATGCTATGTATATAATTCTAAAAAAATCTTTAAAGCTTTTAAAAAAGAAAAAAAAAGAAAAACAATACAAATGTATGTATTTTTATATATTTATTTATGCAGTTTATTTGAATAAAAAACCCATGAGTTTGCGTTTATTAGTTGGTCATCATTATCATCATTGCCAAAATTAAATTATACGTCAACATATTTTGACTTTAATATATTTTGTTAATATTTAAATATGTGCGAGTATGTTTGTATTATTTTTTCCTTATTTCTTTATCTTGATAAATTATCGCCTTTTCCGTTAGTAGTTCGATTAGTTTTTTTTCATATTTTTTTTGGCATAAATTTATCAATAATTTGTTCAGTGTTCTGCCTAATAAATGTCATTTATCAAATTTGTACATTTACATGTATGAAATGGGTTAGTAAGAGAGGTGGAGGTAGGCAGGCGGTTGAGTGTTTAATGAAAGGAAAAATAAATATAATTAATTTTATTTTATGGGGTAATTATAGGGGAAAAATAATTTATGACATATTTATATATAGTTTAGATAAATTTCTTGCTATTTAGGAAAGTGATTTGGGGAGGAGAATTATAAAATTAAAAAAACATAGCCATATCATAAGCCAATGTTGTGAATTCAAAACCCGCTATAGTATTTCAAGAAATATAATCTTTTTAAGATAATTTTAAGAATTCAACAAACAATTTTGAAAAGGGTAGATAAAGTAAAGTATATATCGTCACCTTAAATGCAAACGGACGTAACTAGACAAAAATTCAAAATCGAGTTTGTGATTGATTATGGTTCTTTTTATCAACGAACCATAATGTGCACGAAAATTTTTAGACCCTTGCGATCAAAAATTGCATTATTCATTTGGTTTGGTTCAGTTGGTATTTAAAATCGAGAAAATCGGTCCACAAATGGCTGAGATATAAGGAAAAAACCATCACAAACTCGATTTTTGACCTATTTTTGATCTATATCTGGATTATAAAGTCATTAATATAGACAATATGGCTATCTAATGATAGATATATCAAAGACCGTTGCAACGGCGAATATAAGGCCGTAGTAAGTTGGACCTACAATGGCTCAAAATTGGGAAACATATTTTTAACCCGATTTTTTTTTTTCACCAAACGAATATTTTTGACATAAAATTTGTAATAAATTAAAAAAAAAAAATGAAATTTTTTTTTGTCATAAAATTACAATTTTTTTTTTTTAATTTTTATTTTAAAGTATTTGATGAATGGTATTTAAGATTCGGCATAGCCGAATATAGCTCTCTTACTTGTTATTATATTAGCTTTGTTTCACATTAGATTTCCAGCTAAAATTTTGGTATTTATTACACTTTACTTAAGAATTCCTGGTATCAAAAACATCTGACAGCCTTGTCTGCATTAGTAATATCCAAAGGTTAATTATACGTCAGGGTGGCAAATAATCTGTCATAATTTTTTTCTTTTTGCGGCAAAAGAGCATGTTAAGAGCAATAAAAAATGTTTTAACAACAAAAAATACAGTATTTAGTGTGAAGAAAGAAAAAAAAAAGACTAAAACAAAAGTGACAAGTCACTAGGTAGTAATTGCATAATGTTGTTGTTGACAGTAGTGAAGTTGTTTTTGTTGCCGTGATTGTTGACTTTTCTAATTATAGTTTTATAGTCCATAAAACGCACGCAATATCGTTTATATGGCCCATTTAATTTCAATGAGTGAGAAGAAGTACCGTTTTATTGCAAACAATTTAATAAAACAACAGTAAGTACAGAGTGCGTGACAGATAGAAATGAATTCAACGAATTGCAAAAATTTGTTAAAAAAAGAAGCAAGAGAGCTATATTCGGTTGTGCCGAATATTATATCAAATTATACTTAAAAATAAATTTTTTAAATATTTTTAAGTAAATACAATTTTTTTTTGGAATTGTTTTTTAATTTTTTTTTAAAAAGTTTTTTCCAATTTTTTTTTTTAATTTTCTTTAAATTTTTTTTAATTTAAAAAAAAAACAAAATTTTGGAAAAATAATTGATGAAAAAAAAATCGGGTTAAAAATTTTTTCCCGATTTTGACCCATTGTAGTTCCAACTTACTATAGCCTTATTTATATACACATCTGCTCAAAATAATAGATACACCTAATTGGAAAAAATTTAAATGGCGGTAACATTGAAAATTTCCTCGCAAGCGTTAAGAATACATCATATTATTAAAATTTTTATCTGGCAATGTCATGTCAGTCAAAAATCTGGCAACTATTTGCTTTCATGTTGATTTTTAAAAACGAATTTATTTGAATTACAAAAAATTATTTGCTCATAAAAATAGATACACATCAGTAATTTGTAATTTGTTTATATACAATTTTTTTTTGTGCAATTTTTTGTTCCTATTTACGTGAAACAGTAAGTATAATTTAAATTTTAGCAACAATTTTATAAAAAATAGGACTCTTTTGAAGAAAATGGGACGAAATCATCATTGTACCGAAGATGAGAAAAAAAATTTTTCAAACGATGAGAAATCAAGGAAAATCATTACGGGAAATAGCAAAGAGCATAGGAAGATCTTTACATTTTGTCCAAAATGCTTTATCTAAAAAACAAAAAAGAGAAACTCGCGGTAGACCAAAGAAAACCAGTCCAGAAACAGATAGGCGGATCGTCCTTATGGTTAAAAAAGACCCTTTCATATCATCGAAAGCTATTTCTGCGGAGCTATGTAACGAAATCAGTCCACAAACAGTTCGTCGTCGTCTTTTACAAGCTAAATTGCCGGGAAGAATTGCCAGAAAAGTGCCACTAATGCGCCAAAAAAATATCAAGACAAGATTAGAATTTGCTAAAGAGCACTTACAATGGTCCGGGTGTGAAGGCGAAAAAAAATGGAGAAATATTTTATGGAGCGACGAAACAAAAATAAATTTGTTTGGAAACGACTGCCAAAGAAATGTACGCCGACCAAAAGGAAAAGAATTCCACGTTAAATTTACAAAAAAGACGGTAAAACATGGCGGGGGAAACATAATGGTTTGGGGTTGCTTTTCATGGAATGGTGTTGGTCCGATATTCCGAATAGAAGATACCATGAATGCTAGTGGGTATAGAGACATATTGGAAAACGTAATGCTTCCATATGCATCGGAAAATATGCCATTAATATGGACATTCCAGCAGGACAACGACCCAAAACATAGTTCAAGATTAGTTAAAAACTGGTTCTTGGAGAATAACGTACCTGTTTTAAGCTGGCCCAGCCAATCCCCTGATTTAAACCCAATAGAAAACTTGTGGAGTGAATTAAAGATAAGGCTTTCGAAGGAAGTTTTCAAAAATAAAGACGATTTATGGGAGAAAACGCAAAAAATATGGTACGAGATTCCATTGGAGAAGTGTCAGAACTTGATATCCAGTATGCCCAGAAGAGTGGAGAAAGTTTTACAAAACAAAGGTGGATATACTGGATACTAGCTTTAATTTAATAATAAACTAATTTTTTTAAGATAAAATTTATTAGCTTTTGTTTAATAAGAATTTTTAAAAATGTATCTATTATTATGAGCACCAAATTTTTCGAAATTTAAGAAATTTAATTTACTTTATAATATTTATTATTAATTATGAAATATTTTGTTTTTGTTTTTTACTCTCCTTTTAACTATAAATAAAAATCGACTGAATTTTTTTTATAATTTTACAATATACCATTATTTTTTTTCGTTTTTAAAAAATAAATTTTGGTGTATCTATTATTTTGAGCAGATGTGTACATCGTGGCAATGTAATTTTAAATATCTATCATTAGATATCCATATTGTCTGTATTAATGACTTACATAGTAATCCACATATAGATCAAAAATAGGCCAAAAATCGAGGTTGTCCCGGTTTTTTCCTTATATCTCAGCCATTTGTGGGCCGATTTTAAATAGCAACCGATATATTGATAAATAAATCATGTATGTAAGTTATTTGGGGCCTACTGATAGTTGATTTCAACATACAGACGGATAGACGAACATGGCTATATCGACTTCGAAGAAATTACAAACGGAATGACAAACTTATATACATATAACGTATAATAAATATATACATATTTCAAAAACAACGTTTCGATTGCAAATAATTTGTTTATGTAGATTTTAGTGGACCATTAAACCTAAACTTATCATACATACGTGTATATATCAGGAATCTAATGAAAATTATTAGAGGAAATCTCTATTCGTAGTATATTTGCAAGAGTTGTAAACATGCTAACATTTGTTTAGCGACAAAGCGAGAAAGACTTTTTCAATCATATGTGATCACGAAACTCAACATCTAGTTTCTGTTTACGTTAAAACATCGAATCTGTTTAAATGTTGCACTATTTGAAATGGGTGGTCTTGCTAGACTTAGTACATTTGCAACACGGAGTTTTATCAGCAAACTCACCAAACATCAAAATACTCATTTATTTAGGCATTGCATATTTAAAATTTTAATGTTGTGATCTTGCAAGTTTTGTTGGCTTTACTAAACATACTACGCTTGCACTATGCAGAGTAAATTTTATCACTAAATAAGAAAAGTTTGCATTGTATTTTCAAATGTATTAAATCACAGTATTATATATTATATATTTGTTAAAATGTATTACATGATAGTTTCATAAATTTTGTTGGAAACGAAATTATTTTAGCTTGATTTGCTTCAAAACTCTCATATTGTTAGGTATTGCACATTTACAAGACCAGTTTGCTAATTTGTTCAAATGTTTTAAAGCTAATTTTCATATATTTGTTTGATGTGGTGTTGCAAACTGTAGTATTTTTGCTTGACTTCCTATGTTTGAAAGGTTTACAGTTCAGTACACATAAAACCTATCAGTACAAAAAACGTTATATCACCATATTAGACTTAAGGTTCGACTCTTGAAGTTACCAGTAAAATGTAACGTCTTAATGAATTAAAATATTTAAAAGGCCAAAAGTGTGCTGAGCTCAATGAAAAATTCAATCTATAAACTAATATTTTCACCCGTTCGTTGTTGATCAGTACATGAAAAATAAATTCCAAATTTTTCCAAAAAAATTAATTTTATAATGTTAAACAATTACAGCCTTTTTAGAACTGTTATGAACAATGGGGAAGTTTATAGACAAAATTCTCAGCCATCGACTTGGCAACATATAATTTCGTTGACGATCATTACAATAAAAAATTAAGTCCGAATGTAAGCAAAATATTCCTGTGATACAAAATTACCAAACCATTTTTATAACTGTTATATGGAAGAATGGTTAAAAAAGGTCTATATTTAGTGATGATCAATACAGGAATTTTGATCATATTGATATACATATATTTTGAAGTATTTGGTCTCAAAACGATCGATTTGAAATGAAAGAGTGTGATGACTTTTGTTCGATTTCAAGTATGATTTTTTAACTAGCAGATTATGACCTTCCAAAATACAGCCGAGGTGACAAATATAAAGTATTTTATATCAATTTAATCAACAAATGTGATACAAATTTAAGGAAAACAAGTAAGAGAGCTATATTCGGCTGTGCCGAATTTTATATACCCTTCACCAAAATATACTTTAAAATAAAAATTTTAAATATTTTTAGGTAAACAAAATTAAATTTTTTTTCCAGTTGTTTTTTCGAAATTGTTTTTTAAAAGTATTTTTTTAAATTTTAATTTTTTTTTTTTTAAATTATAATTAATAATTTTTTTTTTAATTTAAAAAAAATTTTTTTTTTAGTTTTTAAATTCTTTTTTTTTAATATTTAGTGAAAAAAAATGTTGGTGAAAAAAAAAATTCGGGTTAAAAAATATTTTTTCCGATTTTGACCCATTGTAGGTCCAACTTACTATGGTCTTATATACGTCGTTGCACAGGTCTAATATCTATCATTATATATCCATATTGTCTATATTAATGATTTAGTAATCCAGATATGGGGCAAAAATAGGTCAAAAATCGAGGTTGTCCTGGTTTTTCCTTATATCTCAGCCATTTGTGGAACGATTTTCTGGATTTTAAATAGCAACCGAGCCGGAAGAATTTCGAGATATTGATGTATCATTCGTGTATGTAAGTTATTTGGGGGCTTCAGAAAGTTGATTTCAACACACAGACGGACATGGCTCATCGACTCCGCTATCTATAACGATTCAGAATATATATACTTTGTGGGGTCGCAAATGAAAAATGTAGAAATTACAAACGGAATGACAAACTTATATATACCCTTGCCACTCATGGTGAAGGGTATAAAAATATCAAATTTGAATTCTTAATTACACTCAAAATGAAAGTATAAACACATCACAATCTTTTTCGATTTCAAAAAAAAAAAAAAAATACGAAAAATGTTCTTACTTAAAATGCATCTCTTAAGCTACGTTTCCGCATATACCGTAATCGGCACCGAAAACGAAATTCCATACATTTGCACCGAAAAAAATTCGTTTCAGAAATCGGCAACGAAAATTGGGAACGAAACGGCAACGATCAGAACGAAAAACTTGTCATTTGGGTCCGGAACGAAAACAACTTCAAGTAGGTTGTTTTCGGTGCTGTAGGAACGAAATAATTTTTTTATTTCAAATTTAAAGAAAATCAAAATGAATAAAAAGAATAAATTTTCTTTATTGGAAGAGGAAAAAATAACGAGACGGTGACGAACACCAACGTTTTTCAGTTTCAGTTTTTGTTATCGGCGCCGATTACGGTGTATGCGGAAAACCAGATTTAATCAACCAAAACAAAGAAATCAAATCAGATAATCAATTCCGAATTCTATTTCTCTAAAATTGTGAATTAAATAGATGTTGTTTACACAACATATTGTTCAACTTAAGTTGGATGTCCTTAAATATAGCCCTACCTCGATGTATTCCTTTTAATACATTCCATATTATTTCTGAAGGATTTGTTATTCATACTTAAGCAATGAATGATGAGTGATTTAGACTCTAATTCGGTGAAAATTATATGAAATTGTTATTGTTAATAAAATAATAGATATTAAAAATTGTCTTTAATACACACTTTGCTTCAAACAATCCATAAATAAAAACTTCATTTTATAGGATCTTGAGTAATCCAGCTGCTTCGAATATTCACCAATTAATCAAAAAAATCTCTTAAAAAGATTGATATTCAATGGATCTTGCTGGTTCAATTCTCTGTTAGGAAACTAAGAATTTCAATTGTGTATTCAACTTTATGCTAAAATTCCATAAATTAACAAAGTAACTGATTATTTGTAGATCGAACACCATTTAAAACGACAAACGTGTCGGCACTTTCTTTGCTTGGGCAATGATTTTTTCTAAGCAAAAATATCCAAAACACAATGTAGGTAACGAAAGTTTAAAGAAAAGTTTGTTTAAATTTAAAAATTTTGTTTTTAAAATTAATAATAAAAAATTAGAAACTGTAACTGTGCAAACTAAACGACATCGATCAAATCTCGAAATGAACTAAACTTGAGGCTTCCTTTAGATACAATATTTAACAGATTGTAAAGAAAGAAAAAAAAATGCTTTAAATTGAATTTGTTAAATTTCTCAACACGAGTTTGTTTGTGAGAAACGAGAAAAAAAAATAAAACATTTAAACGAGCAAAAACAAAAAAAAAATATAAAATAATATACAACAATATTCCTATATGTAGGTACATAGAAATATTGTCTGTGTAGATAGACGACTGATGGTCTGACCGTTTGACAGAACAATAAATTTAAAATATATTGTATCTGTGCTCAACGGGACAAAAAATAGTAAAAGTGTTAATTTTTTAGCAAATTTATTTGGTTGCTGTTGATTGATTTGTTTTGTTGACTGCTATTTTTTTAAATACTCGTCGTAAATATGCATATTTACGCTAATTAAGAGAAGCGTATCTTTCGGTCGTTATCATCAACAATAACAACAGCAACATCGTTATGACCACAAAACACAATCAACCCTCTATTGCTACCCCCTACTCAGTCAGCACAGTGGAGTGTTGCTGACACTCCCAAAAACACAAAACAATAGAAAACCAAAGAAATTCCATAAATAAGTAACTTATAAATTAAGGAAAAAATGTGACTTAGATTTACGTCAAGATTGTGTTTTTGTTTCGTTTTGTATGTGACAACAAACGACAAATAATTGTTGCTGTCTTCAAATAACAGTAGGGCTGTTCATTAGAAGCAACAAACATTTGTTTAAAGTAAGATAACTCTTCCATTCAAAGCTGTATTATACATTTGTATAAAATTTTAACATTTTTGAATTCTCTGCAGAAAAAACATGGTTCGGCATGGTTACGACAACTTACTGTGTTCTTTGTAACAATATATTGTTGTCGTGCACAAATAATTGTTATTTTAATTTGATTTCCACTATATTTTAGTTACTGCAAACATTTGTATGTTCATAGCAATTATAAATTTGAGCATGGTTGTTCACTGAAACATAATTAAGTTTCAAACAACAAAATCAATTAAAATTAAATATTTTATTCCCAAAAATAATTTTTAATACACTCTGCTACAAAATAACACTTTTTGTCAGAACTTGAAAAGCGACCTAATGGGGGTTGTTAGGTCGCTTTTTGGGGGTGTTTCAAAGATTTTGAAACACCCTCAAAATTTTGAGATATTTTGAAAAAAACTGTTTTAGGGTAGGTCGTAGCACTTTAGTACCTCTAACCCACACATTTTTAGACCGATTTCAAAATTATAAACAATTATGGATAGACAAAGATTTAAGCTTTCATAAAATGTATGCACAAGATGTATATCAAAAATTGCGTAAGTTTTTACGAAAAGTTTCGCTTTATTTTTTATTTTTTTTTCGTAATTTTTCATATTCAACAATAGTTAATTTAATTTTTTTCTATGAAAACCTATTCTTTTTTGCACAGTATTTTAAAGACAACTTTATATGGGAAAAAATGTGATATTACTTGTTAAAATCGTTTTATATTTGCAAAAGTTATTAAACTTTTTTGAAAAAAGGTCGAAAAAATTTACCTTGTAAATTCAAAATTTTACAAATATTTTTTTTTTCTACAGTTTTTTGTTTATTTTTATTTATATGCGCTGGAGGAGAAAATACTAAAAATAGTGTTAATTAAAAGTTGAATAACTTTTAGAATTTTCACGCGATTTGGACTAAATTTTCTATATATGTGGGTATACATTTTTATAAACTTTCATATCAAAATAAGCAATGAAAAGCGACAAAAATCAAAAAAGTTGATAATTTTTTTTCTTTCTTTTAGATATTCTTAACAAAAACAATACTTATAACTTAAAAATGTATCAAAAAATGCACGTCATTTTAAAGCGTAATCAGTTTTCTTTACAAACCCGTTAAAAATTTAAAGTCGGACAAAAACTGACTACGCTACAGGAAAAAATTTGACTTCCTGAACATCACTGACGACGACATCTGAAATTTTTAGAGACAATTTGTAGTGTACTTAGCAAGACCTATAACCGGCGCTAAGCCGTTTTTAAAGTTTTTTTTTTCATCGTAGCACCGTGTTATTATATGATTTCATTAAATCTTAATATGATTTCATTTGTTTTCGAGTTGATTTACATTTGTTCAGCTTCCTAGAGCTAATGGGGCCTGTGCGTGGCACATATTGCATGCAATATAAGGAGTGAGATCATAAAAACCTTAAACGTTTTTCCTTAAAAAGTATGTCAGTTATTATGTTTAATGTCAATTATGTTCAGTTGTTGTTAATCTGATTAAAATGAGTGACGAGAAAAAAGTGCGTACACATATTCAACATAACCAAACTTTGTCCTACAAAAAGTTGGCCAAACAATCAAAGGTCTGCCGTCAAACTGATTCCAATGTTATTAAACAGTATCGGGAGAACTTGTCCGTTGATAGAAAACCTGGTTCAGGTAGAAGCAAAAAAGTTTTTACATAAATAAAAACTGTCCACGTCCACTAATATGCCCATTTATTAAATACATCTGCAAAATACATCGGTCTGTGATCAATCATATTTCAGACCAAAATTCGATTACTTATATAAAAAAATCACAATAGCTTAAATCGATAATTACTTGGCGTAACAGCGTTTAATCAAGATAAAGAGCTCGATCTGTGATCACTCAAATTTCTGACCAAAAATCGAATTGTTTATATAAAAACTCAAAATATCTAAATTCGCTAATAACTTGGTCAATAATCAAACAGAGCTCGATCTGTGAACACTCATATTTCTAACCAAAAATCGATTTTTTATATAAAAACTCAAAATATCTAAATCCGCTAATAACTTGGCCAATAAGCGTTTAATCAAGAAAAAGAACTCTATCTGTGATCACATATATTTTGACCAAAAATCAATTTTTTATATAAAAACTCACAATATCTAAAATCGCTAATAACTTGGACAGGACAACGTCTGTCGGGTCAGCTAGTTAATGAAATAATTTTCAAAAGTGCTCCCAACACATCCGGTATGAAAGCAGTCCGGTTAGGTCAGTACTCGGACTATTTGGTACGAAAAGTTAAAGCCAATGCAAATTTAGGAGCAAAGACAGAGCACGGAAATTGAAGTTAAATTTTATACAAAAAATATACCTGATGCATAATGG
Source organism: Calliphora vicina (assembly GCF_958450345.1). Taxonomy (NCBI): domain Eukaryota; kingdom Metazoa; phylum Arthropoda; class Insecta; order Diptera; family Calliphoridae; genus Calliphora; species Calliphora vicina. The sequence goes on from NC_088780.1 coordinate 120,824,916, forward strand.
ATGATGAAACGTATGTTTCATTGCAGCTTCCGGGACAATATTTTTATGTTGCTGGTGCTCGAGGGAATGTTGTAGAAAAGTTTAGGAGCCAAAAGCAGTAAATGTTCCCAAAAAGTTCTTGGTATGGCAAGTAAAATAAGCCAAACATTTGTTACAAAGGGCTGTAGAAATACCGGAATTTACAAAAGAGGATGCCTCCATTCATAAGACTTCTTAAATGTGTCCACTTATTGATTTGGCATCCTGCCACCATGGTAAGCAAGGTCTTGAGTGGTACAAGAACAATAATGTGGTATTTGTACCAATAAAGGCAAATCCTCCAAACTGCCTGGAGCTAAGGCCAGTGAAGAGATATTGGTGCTCTTGTTAAAAGAAAATTCAAGAGCACAAAAAAGGTGTCCAAAAGTGTGGCAGATTTTAAATGGAGATTTACTAGCTGTTTGAACAAATTGACAGAAATCACCTTAATGAAAGGGGTTTCCGGAAAAGATTCATAAATTCATCTCTATTGCTTAGAACTATAAAAATTATATTTTTTGTAAGTTGTAAAAATAATGTCAATCTCAAAAAAAAAAAAAAAATTAAAACTGTATGTTTAGTGGTTTCTTTTTTATTAACATTTATGTATGCTAAGATTTGTTCGAAAAATTCGAAAAATTTTTCAAAGGGGCAAGTTTTGTGGAGCTTTTGAAGTATAAATATAAGCTTTTTATAGAAGTAATTGGTATTGGTGAAAACCTTAGGACTTGAAGATTGACATTTTAGTAAAATTAAAAAATTTTATAAATTTTTGGGATTTCATTTATCTTAAAAACTAAAAATATTATAATATGGTGATTTTCCACGAAGAAAAATATAAAATTTGAACGGTTAAAGATATCATAATTAAATTCCTAAAATGGACAAAAGGGTTCCAAAAACTGAGTTTTTTTTTTAGAAAAATGCGTACTGTGACGTTATTTGCCGTGTGATAGCAAAAAAGTTTTATTTCGCGGATCAGTGCTTTGTCTTTTTACAATTTTTTATTCAAAGGGAAAAAATAGATGGGCTTTTTTGGGAAAATAACTCACTTTTTACATGTGAAATTTCGTAACAATATCCCCAATAATTCCCGAGATACCAAATTATTTCCAAAAAAAATCTTTTCTAAACCACTGTGGATCGTCAGAACTTAAACTCGAATACTCTTCTGCTACGCCTAAGTGAAATTTTTTGTTAATCGGTTCAGCCAGTTAGAAATTGCGGATTTATTTCCCAACTATTCTAGTTCTTTCCCAGTGTGCAAGGCTTCCTTCTCAGCTACTACTAAATCTGGAGAATAAGGTAAAATTGCTGTAACAATCGTTTAAAGTGAATACCCCTAAACCAAATTTAACGTTGTCATTCTCTTTTTTTCCATTGATCCATTAACACACTCACCCAGTCAGTCAGTCATTCCTTTCATTTCATTTTGTTTATTAAATCGTTCAATCGTTAAAACCAGAGACAAAGTGACGTCTTTAAGTCATTGAAACGAGAATTGAGTTGCTTCTTTTTCATTATTTATAAAAATAAAAACAAATAAATGTACTTGTACTTGAATGTATTTAAATAAAAGTATTTTTTCCATAAATATTTCGTTTGGTTCATAAAATTTTCCATGATTTCATTTCAACAATCCTAAATTAGCGACTCCACAATTGATGTAAAACACAATTTGTACTTGTTAAACACGAGACACAAATAAACCGCTAACAGTTACTGATTTGATTTGGTTAAAGTTCTGGTATCCAAAATTACGAAAAATTAAACAAAAATACATATATATATATTTTTTTGGGGAATGTGTAAAAGTTGGGCAGCAAATATGGAAGTAAGATTTGATTGTTTATCCCAATTTACTTAAAGTAACTTTGATTTTCTACACATGTTCTTATTCTGCACTATTTTTACATAAACTGACTAAGTGACTAATAAGTGGCTTCTTTGTCCTTTAATAGAACAAGTACTTCTGGCTCTCGTCATGCGTAATTGTTCTATTAAAGGGGAAAGAAACAGCCACGTCATATGATCAACTTAAAAATAAGTATTTTTTTTCTTTAATTTTTATAGAAAAAGGTGTTAATTTTCTATTAATTGTTAAAATTTTATTGCATAAAGCGAAACTAGATACGAAATTCTAAAAATAAATATGTATGCCAATTTTTCATGTTTATTTAATTAATTATATTTGGCCTAAACCGTTTAACACATGGTATTGACTGTAATAAAAATATAATGCCGAATAGATAAAATCCGAGTATGTATTATTAATTCATTTGTAGTTAAGTTGATGCTAATTTAACCAACAATTCTCAAATGGGGGTTTGCGAACATTGAGAGTGTTCAGAAGGGATTGTTAGGCGATCGTGAAGAATTGCTTGTGAGAACCACTGCTTTAAACGGTGCTAATTAAATTTGATGATAGACAAAAAAATTCCTTTGATAAGAAATTTGTTATGCACTACTCGCAAATTGTTGTAGCAGGCGTGCATAATGGCGACATTGGTAGTAAAAAAAAAACAAGAAAACAAGAAAATTATTTTAGTTAACTAAGTTTAGTCACACTCAGTAAAATTAATTTCGTAGTGTAATACACATTTTATATCCACCACAAAACAGTCACAATGAATTATTGGAATATATTCTGGGTCCTTATAATATTATAAAATGACATCATATGGGGCCACGGAGGAAGGAACTAGGAGCGTAAAATTATCGCCAAATATTCTCTGTTGATTAGAAATGTTTGGTATTGAAAATGGGCCAAATCGGACGAACCAAATGATGAAATCGTTAATGAAATATTCCCTTGATATTTTAAATCGGTTGGTTTGTTAGTTCGCAATACAAATGCAACACAAATTTTAAAACTATTCAAAGTTATTTGGATGTTCATGTGAACTGGAAATATGTTTCCAAAGCTATTAAGTATCTAATGATTGAAAGGAAAATTTTATTATAAAAGATCGGCCTAAATAATGCTTTATTTTCGGAATCTTTAAATGCGCTCGGGACCTTATCATAGTATTAAAAATGAGGTTAGAAGTTCTTAAGGATTTTGTTGAGTCTCTGAATAAACTTGGAAACATAACGGGTTAACATTGAGGTGGGTATCTTGCTATTAGGAGGGGAGGACGATTAAGTAGGAATTTGTTCACCAATAGAATGCTGTGTTAGAATTCAGGCAGACAAAGCGATTTATACCTCTGTTGCGGGGAAAGTCTCAGCAGTTGATATCTTCTCGGCATTGTTGGCACTAGACATTGCAAATGTTGAGGCACAGTGACAACTCGCAGCATGAGTTTAGGTTCTTCCCGTGCGAATTTCTAAGTCTACCGCCGAACAAGAATAGAGACATAATTTGTTACCTGGTAACCGTGCATGATCCTCCTATATATTAGTTACTACAGGGACACACAGATAAGAAGGAGATCGTTGAATCGTAATTTTCTCCAATGGATTGTTAGAGCTCTGACAGACAAAGCATTTTATTATACAGCACAGGCGCGGATCCAGAGGGGGTGAAATAGGAAATCCCCCCCCCAAAACCGAAAAGTTTTCATATAAAAAAGGAATAAAAAGAAAAACGTAGAACAAATTTTAGTTTACCACCCCCCCAAATGGTTGATCTGTATCCGCGCCTGATACAGCATGTGGTAAATTCTCAGAAGCTACTTAGGGTTACTGGGCACTGTTGAAGCCAAACATTATAGATTTCGAGGGATTGTACTTATTTGAGGTATCGTAGGTATAGTACGCTAGACTGTAGAATAAAAGCATAATTAGCAGAAATTCAACCGAATTCGTTTTTTTTCAGGCTGAAACCGAACCTAATATTCCTCCAAAAAAAAAAAAACGTTTTTTTTCTGTCAGTTTTTAGGTGCCTACTTTACATTGAGGACTCCATTAATTCTGTTTTTCATCTTCAATTAAAACGTGTTTTTTGACAGTTTTTATTTGAAGCTACGACATTTTACAATAAAATATGTATAACTTTTTAGTGCCACGCAATATGATAAATTTCTTTACAAATGAAAAATATGATTTTTCTTTTTACCGGTTTTCGTTTATATCTTGTCAATTCAAGGACCAATTTGGATGATTATTTCAACATAGACAATTCAGGAAGTATTTCTGCCAAGTATTTGAATGTTTATAGTCCTTTTTATGTTATGTGGGTTAATTCTTGTGTAAATATCGGGTTAGTCGTTTGGGTTTGCTTATTTTTAATACTAAAATTCTGAACAATAATCATTAGTTTCTTACTTAAAAATGATAGTAGTCTAACTTGATTTAGGTGGAATAATACAATTTTTATAACCACCATCATATTGATTTTTTCATTCCGTTTGTAAAACATCGAATGTATTCTGGGTCTTTATGAAATTCTAAGAAGTTGCAGCTATGTCCGTCCGTCTGTCTGTTGAAAACACTAACGTAGGTAGCTGGCTGCAATTTCCCAAAAATACTCTCTGTTGATAAGGTTTGATTGTTATTTAAAATCGACAATATCGGTCCATAATGTTGATTATGCATCAATCCTGATAAAATTTTGCACAAATTAGTTCAAAGTACTCTGAAATTATGCTGTAAAGTATGGCTAAAATCGGGCATCATTTGTCCCTAGTCCCCAGTCCCCATCAGAAAATGACTTGAACATTCATAATTGGCTTATAATAATTAATATCGTGATGAAATTCGATATCAACAAGCGAGGATCGGTCCATATCCCCAATATCACCCCTATATCAGATAAATATTTTATTTTCACATATTGATGGTGGGTATACAAGATTCGTCACAGCCGAATATAACACACTTTCTCGTTTTTTTTTAATTTTTATTTTGTATGCTTAGATTATTTCATGCATTATATGTATTGTGATATTAAGTGCAGAAATTTGGAAATGAAGTAGTTAGTGGCAGAAGATTTCCCCGATGTTTAAAAATGTATTGTTAATATTTTAAAGATAATTTGCTTACTTTTTGTTTCTTCTAAAACTGTTTAACAAACAGTACATGCAAGAAAAATGTTTTTCAATTTTAAATTTTCTTTTTAAATATTTTATTATAAATTTATTTATGATTGTTTGTATTTATATATTTTTTTATTTCAAAATTGTGTTAATTAAAATATTTGTGGTTATTTTTAAACATTCTTGTGTATAATTTGTTTATATTTCGAACTTTACGAACAAAAATACACACTTAAAATAAATTTAAAAATAAAAAAAACCGAGAGATTTAAAATTTTTCTTTATTTTTCCGTTTACTTTTTTAAAAGGGTGTTAATTGAAATGCACGTGAAATTAATTGTGGTATTTAATTTTATATACAATTTATGTTTATAAAAAAATATTATTATTATTCAAACATTCTATGGCTGGTTTAGTTTTTAACGTGTATCTTATTGTTAAACAATTTATTGAAGTTTTTCACCTTTTGTAATGGTTATTAAAACGATTCGTTACAAAAGTGCGCGCGCGTTTAGCATTAAGACGCTATAAAACCGTGTGTGTATGGCATCACTTGTATGTGAGTAATGATCACGAAAACCAGCAGATGATCATTAGAACTAAACCGAAAAGTGTTTGTTAAATATAACGAATTGTTTTCAAATGCTTCAATGAAATTTTCATTTGAGTGTAAATGAAAACAAACAAAAAGCTCACTCAAAATTATGGGGAGAGAAAAATTATATGCGATAAAAAACAAACAGTAGGTAAATCTATTTTATTGCAAAATCAAATTATGAAACATAAAATAGAAACTAATAATGAATGCATATTAATAATAATGACAGTTTTGTTTTGCTAATCTCAAATAAGTTCATTCATCCATCCACCAATAACCTCAACTACAACAAGGACGTCTAATGATCTTTTCACTAATTTGCTGTTTTAAATCTAAAATAAAATACGCAAAAACTCAAACACCGAAAAGGTTCATTACACTCATGCGAACATTGTTTTGAAACGTTTTTAAGAAAGAACAATAAAAACTATTTAATTTAAATTTAATGTCGCGTTTTTTTCCTTAAATGCAAATGTCATTAACCGCTACAAGGTCATAATTTTTGTAGTTGGTTTTTTTTAAACAATAAAGTAAAACTAAAATTAGCTGGTATCAGTTTCAAAAAATCTTGTCACGTTAATGAATTTGAAATAATTATTTGTCAATATTTTTATTAATAATAATATTATCTAACAATGTTGGAGTTTTAACCATAGAGATATTCACATAGAGCGGAAACTCTCCTGTCAAAGACCTAACTCATTTGTAAAAAAAATAAGTGATAAGAATGCATTAGTTTAAAAAAAAATAATTGCGATTTCCCAAGGCCCATTCGATTTGTATTGTAGACACTTTGAATTTGATAGTTTTCAAATGTACAAAATTTTTATTATTTACGGATGCACTGTGGTTCCAAATCAAAATCTAGGTGGACAAATTTATTTGGCGCTCTTTTTATATAGAATTGGTGTCAATATAAACTTTTTTTTCAAGTTACAGTAGGGTCTAGATATATAAAAATCATTAATAAAAAAAATACGTTTTCATGTGATTCTGAAACTAAATTTTTAAAAAGATCAGTATTTACTATATTTCAAGTTACAGTAGGGTCTATTTATATAAAAATCAATAATAATAAAAAAAAATTTCTAAAAATTCCATTCCGTAAATATTAAAAAAAAAGTATTTCGTCGGGTGCTGGCGGCTACAATATACATCATCTTTAAATGATGTATATAGGCATTGGACGGGCTCCGACGATCTTTTTTTTTTGGCAAGCTATATAATATTAAAAAAAAAAATATATGTATATTTGAGACCCAAGTTTAAAGGACTATAACAGGAAAATGGAGAGACCCATAAATATAAGATATACACTTAATAAAAGCCTATATCAATGTCTATCTATGTTTTGAAGTATGAATTTCTATATGGTAAAACAATTGAGATATATGTATGTAATTTAGTAAAGTAGTAAAATATTTAAAAAAATTAACGAAAATATGATTCAAAAGTTTTGGAACTTCTGGCGCTTCTGTCGAGAAAACGAAATGTCCAATTTAAAAACCACAGTGCAGTGGGTTTAACTTATTCGGGTACGCTGAATTCAGTGGTGCTAACCGTTTTTTTTAGGTTAGCTCGTATTTTCGAGATATTCCGTTATTTCGAAAATGGTGGAGGTTGCACTACATATATTCGTGTAACTCCAAAAAGATTTAGTTTATTGAAAAAAATGGAAAAATCGAAATTCCGCAATAAAATTACGTTTAAGAAATGCTTAACATATTTTTAATCTTCGCAGTCGTTTTAGAAATATAAATTTGTTTTGGCAAACAAAAAATTATTTTTTTAGCAAAATTTCGAAATTTTTGTTTTTTAAAACGGCATGAAAAATTGGAAAATGAAGCTACGCAGTTAATTTTTTCTCAGCTTATAGAAAATAAAGTTCTAAACAAAACAATCTCTAAATGATTAAAATCTGTTTACAACTTTTAATTTTATAAACAAAAGATCAAGCAAATATCCCCTAATAAAATTTTAAAAATTTTTCCCATATTTTTAACATTTATACATTTTTGAATATACGCTAATATATAATATATATATCTTATCTTTTCCACTAGTCAAATTTATGTATTCAAAATCAACAACAAATAGATAAGTTACAGAATCTTGCCGTTAGAGAAACATAGAGTTATGTATCTTATCTTTAGTGAATAAAATTAAAAGTTGTAAACAGATTTTAATTATTTAGGGATTGTTTTATTTGGAACTTCGTTTTCTATATGTTTGAAAAAAATTAAGAGCGTATATGAATTTTCCAATTTTTAATGCCGTTTTAAAAACCAAAAATTTCAAAATTTTTCTAAAAAATTATTTTTTTTTTGCCAAATAAAATTTATATTTCTAAAACGACTGCGAAGATTAAAAACGTGTTAAGCCTTACTTAAAGGTAATTTTATTGTGGAATTTCGTTTTTTCCATTTTTTTCAATAAACTAAACCGTTTTTGAGTTACGCGAATATATGTTGTGCAACTCCTCCATTTCCGAAATAACAGTATATCTCGAAAATATGAGCTAACCTAAAACAACGGTTAACACTATTGAATTCAGCGTACCCGAATTAGTTTAACCCACTGGGTGCACTTCTACACAGAAAAAACAACAGTAATTTTCGAGCACAGTGTTATTATAAGTCCTGAATGTTGAAGCACTTTTCTGAGGGGGACCTTGTTGGGGACTACGGACAAATGTTGGATGATTTTCGGCAATATCGGTACAATCAAGCACCGATATTGTGGAAAAATACTATCGTTTGGGTCCTATCGTGTTTTCAGCAGACAGATGGACGGATATAGCTAAATAGTCATAGAATGAGGACTCAGAATATATATACTTTTACGGGTCTGCGATGAATATATTTCTCTATTTTAAGAATTGAACGATATACAATTTTATTTGTTAAATCATTTCCTATTGATTTGGTTGTTAAAATATGAATTCATATGAAAATAACAGTTTTATTCTCCCGATAATAATCAATTGTATTGCAGAGTGTAACAAATTTACAAGGTAATATTGAAAATCGGAAAATCTAACGATGAATATAAGTTTTGTTTTAAATATTTGAATTTACGGAAAAGATTTTAAATACAAATACTCGATAGTGTTGAGCATAAAAATAAAAACTAGAAATTAAAAATAATTTTCTTTAAGGTTTTGTTTATTCTTTATTTTTAATTAAAACAAATCTAAATAAAAACATTTAATTAAAAACAAACCAAAAAAAAAAACAAATTGGCGCCCAGGAAATAATGCCAAATTATTTGACTAAAAGATTCACTCACTCATGGTGCAAAGACCACAAATCAACATACAAACAAATAAATACATGATTATTTTTCTTCGACAATTTAGCAGACCGAAACCAATACAAATTTGTAATTGCAATTGATGTATTTCCCAGTTTTAAAAAATAAATATTTGAAAAATTCTCGAAATAAACCCTTCAAATATATATTTAACACAGACTAATCAAACTGTATTTTTTCTGATGACAATGCTGTCAATTTTATACTATTTAGTTCAGATAAAAATAACAGAAATTTAAAAACATTAAGTGATAGAGGTTAGGATGCAGTTTTTGTCATTAGTTCAATTTGTTTCAAGTTTAACTAATCACCCAATTAAGTTTTACCAACTTATGCTACTGATTTTTTTTAAAATCGATTTAAAGTCGTCTGAGTATGTAAGAATTCGCAGAGAAGCTGTTCTGATCATTAGCAGATGTAGTTCCTGAACATGCCTCTAATGTTTAACTCAGGTGAGAACTTAGTGGCATTAGGCCTGCGTCAACTAAACATCACTAATTTCGAATCCACTGTAGGCCATTCATTTACATTTTCCCACACTCAATAAAATCAGCTACAATTAAACAAACCAAATGACAAACAAAAAATACCATGTAATAAGCGAAACAAACTGCAAAGAAGCAATACATATTTTTACAAAAGAAATCAAAAAAATGAATAAACACAAACAACAAGAATATTCGTATTCAAATCAGCAATTCACGTGAGTTTTTAAATTTATAAACAACTGCAACAATTTGTAAATTGAACCATTTAAAAAAAAAAAATTTAGAAATATCCATACATTCCATTTAATTCGTCAACCATTTATGTATGAATTTGTAACTGAAGTCGACCATACATTGTAGGTCACACGGGTTTGAATTTAGAGCTGAGCGCGTGTTTTAATTTTTGACTTATTATCAAGAATGGAAAACATTAATTGGAAATACTTACAGTCATATGGTTTTTTCACGAATAAAATTACTTATCTTAAATTTGAATTAGATTTGTCTTTACTCTTCCTAGGCCTGAAATAAGTATTCAAATGTCTTAACTAAAATTCGAAACTACAGCCATGATTAACAAAAACTAGCTTCCAAATATCACTGCACAGTGGGGCAGAATCAAAATAAATAAATCTGGCATTTCTAAACGCCTGGTCCGATCGGGACGCAGGCGTAGCCAAGGAGTATTCGAGTTTAATTTATTAAAATGAGCACTACAAATAATCCAGGGGCGGCGCTATGAGGGCTCAAAGTAGGTTACTTTCGAAATGTAAATTTTTTAAACACGTGCAATTTTTTTGTTTCCCATCCGATTTCAAAAAATTTTATAATTCTTGAAAAAAACATGCTTGCATGTGCTATTTATCTCTTACAATTTCCGAGTTATAGGCATTTCAAAATTTAAATTTTAAAATTTTGCCATACCTTGGTCCGCTTTTTTAAAAATATAGGTCGTACTTTTGGACCGAATGGACTTGATTTTTTTTGTAAATTACGAATAACATACAAAAGTTTTCAGCGCAATATCGATTATGGATCAAAAAATAAACGATTTTCAATTTAAATATTCAAAAAATAGTTGATTTTTTTGTAAATTACGAATAACATACAAAAGTTTTCAGAGCAATATCGATTATGGATCAAAAAATAAACGATTTTCAATTTAAATATTCAAAAAATATTTGATTTTTGCTGTTTTTTGGGCGAAAAGGTGACTTAACTCTTTTTTTATTAAAAATTAACTTTTTTTAAGAACATATACGAATTTTATATTTTTCTGTAAGGTATCTTTACGGAGAACATTTTAGTATAAAAAACATGACCGAATGGACTCAATTTTTTTTGTAAATTACGAATAAAGCAGGTACTCTGTTCAAAATTTCGTGCGAAATGCTGTCAAACTACATATAAAATATTTGGAATGAAATATATGCGAAATAATTTCGCAAGAGCAGTACTCTGTTTTTATTGTGGAAAACATGTGAAATACATCTGGCAACCTTATTTTTCCACACGAAATAACATATGCAGCACTTCTTTCGCACGAAATGAAAACTAACAGCTAGCTGTCAAACAGCATATAAAATTTTTCGCATGAAAAAACCATAATTTTTCGCAAATATGAACAGAGTACTAGGCTTAACACACAAAAGTTTTCAGAGCAATATCGATTATGGATCCAAAAATAAACGATTTTCAATTTAAATATTCAAAAAATATTTGATTTTTGCTGTTTTTTGGGCGAAAAGGTGACTTAACTCTTTTTTTATTAAAAATAAACTTTCTTTAAGAACATAAAAGAATTTTATATTTTTCTGTAAGGTATCTTTCAGAGAACATTTAAGTATAAAAAACATGTCCTAATTTTTGAGTATGTTGCCCCTACGACCTTCGGCCTATTTTTTTTAAACAAAATTTCAACTTTGGGCCACATGTTCTAAAATCCCAAAGCTGTGATAAAAAAAAACGGGAAGCTGTTTTGGAAACCTTGATGTACTCCCTATTTATCCCCAAAGTATTTTCCCAGCCCAGGAGAAAATGTGGACCCCATGGGCAAAATTTTAAAAAATACCATTTTTAGGATTTTAAAAAAACAATTTAAAAAAACGTTGAAAATTTCATTGAGTTCTGTTAAAAAATAAATATTTTATAATATGAAAAAGTGCAACATTTTTGAAGGACGGAGATTTAAAGTGGCATAATTTTGAATCTAATTGAGATATTGACTTGAAATCGGATGGGAAACAAAAAATTGCACGTGTTTAAAAATTTTACATGTCGTAGGTAACCTACTTTGAGTCCTCATAGCGCCGCCCCTGGATTATTTGTAGGGCTTATTTTAATAAATTAAACTCGAATACTCCTTGGCTACGCCTGCGTCAAAATTTTATCTCGATCGGACCAGGCGTTTAGAAATGCCAGATTTATTTCCCAAAAATTTTGATTCTGCCCCACTGTGCACTGTAATAAATCATTATGGTGCTTATAATTTTGTTTATATCTAAAATCTGAATTACTCATTGTATAGATTTTGTAGCTAAGACTCGATAGTATGGTGGATCTCATTAGGCAATATGTTAATAATGAATGTCTTCAAAAAAATACAGAATATTGTGCTGCATAGGAAACTGAGGTGCAAAGATCTGTTGGATTGTGTAATGAAAATTCAAATGGAGTTCCACAGTCTCCTTATTCACTATGACAACAGACTGATGATAATGGGAATTTGGCTAGACTGATGATAATGGGAATTTGGCTAGTAAATGATAATGCAATCAGAAACCAAAGGATAATATATCCTAGCTACTTTACTGCATCGCCACATTACCGCAAGACAATGAATGGGCTGAAGTAACACGAGTAAGGAATATCCAAGGAACGAGCTTTATACAGATGGTTCAAAACTAGATGACCAAACGGAAATGGGCTTCTACGAGCTAATACGAAATTTAGGTAAATACTTTTAATACAGACATCACTTTCTGGATGAGATCATGACGATTTCAAATGGTATTAAATGGTTGAAGAGGATTGATAACCAAACTCCAACCAGTACTTTTATGGATAGCCAAGCGGTTATAAATAGGAAATCCCAGAATATTTTACAGTGTAAGAATGATGTATGGAATGTATGGATGTCGTCAGTTTCTGAACCTAAACTCAAAAGACAAGTTAATGTATTAATTGGTGACTACAGAGTTGAATATCATCTGGCTCGTATTGGTCTATCCGACAATACGATCTGTCGAAGACAAATGCCCAACTTGGAATATCTTGGAAATGATACACCGAAATAGGCATATGTATCTCTCCCTCTACTCAATATAATCTATATAAGAAGTGAGATCGAAGAAACCTTAACACACGTTTTCCTCAAATCTATAATGTTGCTGATGCTGTAAAAAAGTTTAGGACCCAAAAGCAGAAAATTTTCCTAAAAAGTTCTTGGTAAGCTAAACATTTGTTACAAAGGACTCTATAAATACCGAAATTTACATCAAGGAATGTTTACATTCCCTTATTTTTGGCCTGATTTGGCATCCTGTCAGAAGGTCTTGAGTGGTACAAGAACAATAATGCGGTATTTGTACCAAGAGAGGCAAATCCTTCAAACTGCCTGGAGCTAAGGCCACTGGAGAGATATTGGACTCTTGTTAAAAGAGAATTGAAGAGCAATAAAAAAAATGTGTCCAAAAGTGTGGTAGATTTTAAAAGGAGATGGACTACCTGTTCCAACAAAGTGACAGGAAGAACTATAAAAACCTGGAAGGGTTTCCGGAAAAATTTCATAAATTCATCACTATTGATTAGAACTATAAAAATAATATTTTTTGTAAATTGTAATAATAATTTCAATCAAATAAACAAAAAATCAAAACTGTAGGTTTAGTGTTTTTTTTAATAACATTTATGTATGTTAAGATTTTTTCGATCTCACTCCTTATACCGTTACCACTTATGGTGAAGGGTTTAAACAAAAAACTTTTACTGATTGTGTTGATGTTATTGCCGGCATCATGAATTGAAAACTGTCAAGTTCACTTATTACACTATACAACAAAATCAATTTTTTTTTCCAAAATTACAAGGTCCGACCAATAAATTTTGATAGAGGAAACAAAAAAAAAAAGACACGTATATTGGCGTTTTGAAAGTTTAAGTCTGAATTTCATTTGAGGGGGGGTTAAAGTATCCCAAATCTGGCACATTCTTATTGTTAATCGTCATAAGAAACCATATGATCCTTACATTTTAGGTATAAAATGTGTTCTGCAAAGTTATGTAAAATGTTACGGAGAATATTTTAGTAGAATATATTAACCCTCTAAATCCTCAAGACATGGGTCTTTTTTGTCCTTTTAAAAAAGTGCAAAACCACCATTAAAACAGGGATTTAAGGGGTTAAACTGTTCTGCAAAAAAATTATACGGGAAATATTACTATAAGTCATTAAATACACCAAAACGGAAAATTCAACCAGAAAGTCAGAAATAAGACACAACAAAAGAGAGCCGAGGGTTAATTTCGCATTTATTAAGATTAACAATGTGCCAGAGTTTTGAAACTTTAACTCCCCTCAAATGAAATTCAGATATAAACTTTCAAAACGCCGATACACGTGTCTTTTTTTTTGTCTCCTCTATCAAAATTTATTGGTCGGACCTCGTAATTTTTTTTGGTGTTGTATAGTGTTATGTAAAGAATAAGTTCATGATGATTATGATGTTGCCATTACTGTTGATATTTTGACTGATGTTTACATCAGTGATTTGATTGTTGTTGCTGCTGCTGTCATTGTAGTATATATTTAAAAAATGTACATGTCAACTGGCAACAAACTACAAAATAAATTGCTATACATAGTTAAATTCATAACATAATTTTCGTTTATTCAAGCATCATGGTATATGTATAAACATTACCCAGCAACATTTGAGAACCATAATTTTGAGTAGGTTTCAATATTTGAGATCATTTAATGTACACAAATCTTTTATTCTCACTTAAAAACTTTTGCTAGGTTAACTTTATATCTGATCATGAATGTGATCGAGAGTTGCCAATAAACCAAATATGTTACAATTTAAAATTTCTTGGCTAATATTATCTTAAAAATATAAACTAGTTAAATAAAATCATCTTTGATAATGCAGAAAATATCCTAGTTTATATGTTATTGGTTTCAAAGTTATCGATTTGTGTTAGCGATCGGCATAAAGGAGCATGGATTATAACAACATATTGTGCACAATCTGATCAGCTAATGATTATAATTTTTGTTTCTAATTCCATAATTTTTGAGAACTTCATTGACATTCTTATAGTTTACAGGAAAATAACCATTTATATTCAGCCCCTGGCGATCGATCACTGATCTTTAGCTTATACGAGTAGAATGAATGAAATATTAACATTTTAAGAATAATGTGTATAAATTTTTGAAGATTGTTATATGTATATTATAGATTTGTTTGATTAAAAAATGCTAGTTTAGTTGATTTTATTAAATGTTTTTTTATTTTTCAGAAAAAAAATTAATATCTTTGGATGTAATATCTAAAAGGGGTGCAACAGGTAAGTGACCAATCTGATTTATCCTCTAAAATATATTCAAAATTTGAATATTTTTGGTTAATTTATGAAATTTTAAGGCCTGTGGCAACGCTGCAATGGGTCACATTTTTTATTATTATTGTTCTCTCCCCAATTATTGTAAACATTGCTTTTTTATAGCACTGCTCGCACAAGTACTTGTGTGAATGGCAAATTTTTGTGTTAATAAAACAAATATGTATTTAAATTTAGCATAAAGTAGTAATTTTGCATAATAACAATCTATTTTTAGCAATATGTGGATTTTTTGTGTTACAAGCAGCCTATTTTAATTGAATAAACGATTTAAAAATAAAACACAACACAATCAGCGCAAAGAGGCACATATACATTTGATTACCAGTAATGATTTATTTATTATGCGATAAATGTACTCTCCTCTCGACTTCACTTAGTACATTTGTGTAAACAAAGTTAATGCGAGGCCATGAGTTTTGATAAAATGGTGACTACAAGCGCAGAGTGGGGAGATTTTGGAAAGCCAATAATAATAATACTTGTGGCAAAGACATAACTGGTCGAGCATAGGTCCGTCACATTGGAAAAGCAGAAAAAAAACAAGTAAGAGAGCTATATTCGTCTGTGCCGAATCTTATATACCAATTTTTAGGTGAACAAAATTAATTTTTTTGCAGTTTTTTAATTTTTTGGAAAATAAAATTTGCGAATTGTTTTTTTTTAATTTTAAAACTTTTTTTAAATTTAAATTTTTTTTTTTAATTTAAAATTTTTTTTTTTAAATTTTAAAAAAAAATATTTTTGTTTATTAATTTTTTTTTTGGTGAACAAAAAAATTTGGGTTAAAAAATATTTTTCCGATTTTGACCCATTGCAGGTGCAACTTACTATGGTCTTATATGCGCCTTATGTCCGTAATTTCAACCAATAGATAGCACTGTGGTTCCAAATAAAAATCTAGGTGGACAAAATTATTTGGCGCTCTTTTTATATAGAATTGGTGTCTCAGATTCCAAAAAAATGTTTAAAAGATCAAAATAAACTTTTTTTCAAGGTACAGTAGGGTCTAGATATATAAAAATCATTAAAAAAAAAATTAAAAAAAATACGTTTTCATGTGTTACTGAAACTAAATTTTGTAAAAAGATCTGTATTTACTACATTTCAAGTTACAGTAGGGTCTAGATATATAAAAATCAATAATAAAAAAAAAAATATTTCTAAAAATTCTATTCTGTAAAAATTAAAAAAAAAGTATTTCGGCGGGTGCTGACGGCTACAATTTTTTTATAAAGACATTCCCCAGAAGTTTCTTTAAATTATGTATATAGTCATTGGACGGGCTTCGACGGTCTTTTTTTTTGACAAGCTACAGTGGTGGCCACCAATTTAAGACAAATACTTGAATTTTTTTCGTCAACTGATTTTTAAGTGCGATAGAGCCAAAATAAAAGGACCTCTAAGGGTATGAAATTTATTATTAATGTTTCTAGTTTCTGGAAAATGTTTGGAAAAATCGGTAAAACATATATGGACAAAGATATGTGGAAATACGTTGAATATAGAAATCAATCGGCTGTGCCGAATCTTATATACCCTTCACCAAATTATACTTTAAAATAATTTTTTTTAAATATTTTTAGGTAAACAAAATTAAATTTTTTTTAATTTTTTTTGAAATTGCTTTTAAAATTTTTTTGTTTTAAATTTTTTTTTGAAAAAAAAATGTATGACAAACAAATTTTTTTGATGAAAAAAAAATTCGGGTTAAACAATATTTTTCCCGATTTTGACCCATTGTAGGTCCAACTTACTATAGCGTTATCTACATCGTTGCAATGGACTTTGAAATATCTCTATCATTAGATGACCATATTGTCTATATTAATGACTTAGTAATCCAGATATAGATCAAAAATTGAGGTTGTCCCGGTTGTTTGCTCATATCTCCGTTATTTATGGACCGATTTTGCTGATTTTAAATAGCAAACTTCTCGAAAGCATGTCTGACAGAATTATTGAAGATTTGGATCCCGAAGATATCTGGGGTCTTCAGAAAATTGATTTCAACAGACAGACAGACGGACATGGCTTAATCGACTCCGCTATCTATAAGGATCCAGAATATATATACTTTATAGGGTCGGAAATGAAAAATGTAGAAATTACAAACGGAATGACAAACTTATATATATATGAAGGGTATAAAAAAATATCAGTATATTTGAGACCCAAGTTTAAAGGAGTATAACAGTAAAATGGAGAGGCCCATAAATATAAGATATACACCTAATAAAAGCATATATCAATGTTTATCTATGTTTTGAAGTATGAATTTCTATATGGTAAAACAATTGAAATATATGTAATTTAGTAAAGCAGTAAAATATTAAAAAAAATTAACGAAAATATGATCAACATTTTTTAACTTCTGGCGCTTATGTCGAGAAAACGAAATGTCCAATTGAAAAACCCATTTGTATTGGAGGAGAGCAGACTGTCAGCTTCCGAAAATACTTAATTTTTCAAAATTCTGAAGATACCGATCTTTATAATTTTGTCCATCTAGATTTTGATGTGGAACCACAGTGGATAGGTATCTATCAGGGCTTAGTTACTTATGGAGTAAAAATAATTGGTATTTTTTACCAGACAATGACCGCATACACAACCGCCTCGAATGGCAATGTTTATAATAATGTCCAAATTCTCGACTGTAAACCATTACTTAACTACTTCTATGTAATACAGATGACATTCTTGCAAGTTCATAAGTAATTGTATGTCATTGCAAAGTTTTTGCTGGAAAATCCTTCAATCCGAAAATTTTTTCAGTCCCCTGCTCTCAAAATTAACTAATTGAAATATTCAAGATGGCGTTCCCAGGGTTTGCTGAATATTTAATGCATTTACTTATAATTTAAAAGGTATTTCTACTTAGTACTGAGTATTGTAAATGAATATACGGTTAAGCTTCATTTTAAAATTAGAAATATAGAAATCAAAAAGTATACAATCATATTTTTCCAATAATCACAATGGCACAAATAAAGCTCATGTCCTAAACTTTAAATAAAAAAATGGAAATTCAGTCCCATTGTGCGTCAATCAGATATTGACATCTCGCAACTGAAAATTTTTGTTTTCAGCATGAAATACTGATGACAAAATAACATTATTAAGATACAGAAATCGTTTGGCAAAATTTTCAGTTACGAGCTTTCAACATCTAAGTCTCCATATTAAAAGATACATTGATAATGTTTTAATAATCCTCAAATTGATGGTGCAGTTATGTTATAACAAAATTTAAATTTCATAATACAATTTTCAATAAAAACTCACCTTTTAAATAACAAAATTTAAAATACTCTCAAATTAAGGTTGTTGATCTTAAACAGTGTTATCTGCAAAAAACGAAAACAAGAAATTCAAATTAAAAATATGCGCAATAATTAAAATTTATTTATAAAAAAAACTGCTAAAAGCAGGCTAAATAAATCAGCGGATGTTTACTCAAAAATAACATAAATTTAATATTCAACTAAAACTAGTTAAAGAAAATAATTGAAACAATACAACTCTTTACTAATATTAAGTGTTAGAAAAAAGCGAAAAATAAAATATTTGTTTACTTAGGCCAACAGCAAAGAACTGAAAACTTATTTATAGAAAAAATATTTTTTAAGAACTCAATTATACATACACTAAAAGAAAAATGTGTGTTGATTTAACTCAAATTCTCAATAAACTCCAAGAATCAGAAGTTAAATAAAACAATTATTTTCAAATAATGAAAACAATTTGAAAACAACCTTGACTTTTACTTATATTTGCTTTGTTTAATGCGCTTATTATTAACAAACAGCAAAATCCCCTCCTTGATGTTTCAAAAATAATTGAAAAATAAACAATTCTTATTAGCATTTGGAAAAAAAAAATATTAAAACAATTGGAAAACAAACACGAATATTTACTGCATGACAGCAGGGGGAAAGTACTTTAAAGACAAGACGACAAGAGAATGTCAATGCGTCCGTCATAAATCAATGAGAGTTTTCGATAAAACAAACGCTACAAATCACGTAACTGCACAAAGTTGTTAAATGCTTAGCAATGTCTAGGAACGTGATGGAAATCGGGTTTTGTCACATGCTATGAAACTTATAAAGATAAATATTTAGTTAGTACTTTCGTTTGATTTCAGAAGGACCAAGATATTGAATAAGAATATGATTGCAAAGCGTTAAAAAAATATACAATATAAAACTGTTCCAACACTTAATTTGAGTGTTGGATTTTTAACGTTGATCAAAGTAATATTACATGTTAATGTGAACGGCCAATTGTTGATCTTTTTCTTTTTGGAACATTATGACAATATGACATGATAGGAGATCTTATGAATTGACCAATTATATAATATTTAAAGGATAATTTTAAACCAATTTTGTTAATACTCGTGTAATAGATTTTAGACCATAGGGTGGAACTAGAGCCGCAAAATTTTGTTGTGTTTCAAACAAAAAAGTTCTAAATTAATAAGACATTTTGAACTATATTGTTTTGTCATAAAATAATACTTTTTTTGTTTGAAGAACAACAACAATTTATTTAAACTATCATAATATATTGGGACATTATGACAAAATGACCTAATATCAGACTGTTTGAATCCCCCCAATTGAATTACATGTATTTTTTTGTTGCAAGACTTAGGTTTTTGACAATAGACTTAGGTTTTTTGTCTCTCAGTAACGCTTCTAAGGAGTAAGATCGAAAAAATCTTAACACACGTCTTTTTAAAACTTTTAACACAAGTACTATTTGATTTTTTTTGATCAACTTACCTTTGAAAAGTATGTCAGTTATTATGTTTAATGTTCATTTGTTGTTAATCTGATTAAAATGAGTACTAAAATGATTAAATATTTTCAACAAAACCCAACTTGGTCCTACAAATAGTTGGCCAAGCAATCAAAGGTCTGCAGTCAAACTGATTTCAATGTTATTAAACAGTATCGGGAGAACTTGTCGGTTGATAGAAAACCTGGTTCAGGTAGAAGGAATGGTCCGCATGATGTTTCTAAAGCCAATAAACAGAAAGCATTATCAAAAGAGCTCCCAACACATCCGGTAGGAAAGCAGTCCGGTTAGCTGAGTACTCCGACTATTTGGTACGAAAAGTTAAAGCCAATGCAGGTTCAAAAAGTTCCTGACAAGAACTCTGCCAAAAATTTAGAGGCCAAAGACATAGCACGGAAATTGAAGCCAAATTTTATAAAAAAATATACTCGCTGCATAATGGATGACGAAACGTATGTTCTGGAAATTTTTTTAGCAGCTTCCTGGTCAATATTTGTGGGTTGCTGATGCTCGAGGGAATGCTGTAGAAAAGTTTAGGATCCAAAAGCAGAAAATTTTCCCAAAAAGTTCTTGGTATGGCAAGCAATATGCTGCAAAGCGGCAAAAGAAGCCGAACATTTGTTACAAAGGGCTCTACAAATATCGAAATTTACATCAAGGAATGTTTACAAAAGAGGATGCTTCCATTCATAAGTCTTCTTAACGTGTCCACTTATTTTTGGCCTGATTTGGCATCACTATGGTAAGCAAGATCTTGAGTGGTACAAGAACAATAATGCGTTATTTGTACCAAGAGAGGCAAATCCTCCAAATTGCCTGGAGCTAAGGCCACTGGATAGATATTGGGCTCTTGTTAAAAAAGTATTGAAGAGCAATAAAAAAATGTGTCCAAAAGTGTGGTAGATTTTAAACGGAGATGGACTACCTGTTCGAGCAAAGTTATAGAAATCACTATAAAAACCTTAATAGAAGGGTTTCCGGAAAAGGTTCATAAATTCATCACTATTGATTAGAACTATAAAAATAATATTTTTTGTAAGTTGTAACAATAATTTCAATCAAATAAAAAAAAAATCAAAACTGTAGGTTTAGTGGTTTATTTTTTTTTATTAACATTTATGTATGTGAAGATTTTTTCGATCTCACTCCTTACGTATATTTCTACTTTTAATTTCAATTTCACAAACTAAATGACACGTGTATGACAATAACAATTTTTATAAAACAGACAAATAACGACACCAAAATCATTAAGACATTATAAAAACGTGCCGCAAATAAATTTCAGACCAAAATAGAAATATATATGGGGCATTTCATGTCAAGTGAACCAACTTTTGAAATCGATGTCTTCCGATCGGGATGAAATTTGCACCAAGGTTAGCTCTATTGGATAGTAACTCAGACACAATTTTTCAACAACATCGGTCGAGAACTCTCTGAGTTATAGGGGGTAAAATTTTGACAATTTGGTCAAACAGGGGTTTTTTCTTATCCATGTAACTTATTACCTATTGTTCTTAGCAAAATGTGTCCCAAATAGTATAGATAGCTATTTCTTCGATCTTTCGAAAAAAAATATTTAAAAAAAAAAATAAAAAATTTTTAATATTTTTTTTCCGAAATCAAAAACTTTTTTGACTTTTTTTAAAATTTTTTCTCTTTTTTTTTTTTTTTTTTTTTTTTTTCTTAAAATAAAGTTTAGATATTTTCCTTGAACACCTACTTGGTCGCTTAGTGGGATGCGAGTGGGATATCTATCAAAATAAATATTTTGTAACTCAAAACATAAAATTTTTGACTTTTTTTGCAAAATCAAAAACTTTGTTGACTTTTTTTTTTCAAAATGGACCCTTTTTTAATCTTTTTTTTTAGGTCAAACAAAAGCTTAGATATTATCCTTGAAGACTCTTTTGGTCGCTTAGTGGGATGCGAGTGGGATATCTATCAAAATAAATATTTTTTAACTCAAGACTTACAATTTTTGACTTTTTTTTTTGCAAATACGATTTTTTTTCCAAATGGGCCCTTTTTTTAAAATTTTTTTTGTAGTCAAAAGAAAGCTTAGGTCCATTCCTTTAAGATATTTTTAGTCCCTTAGTGGGATGCGAGTGGGATATCTATCAAAATAAATATTTTGTAACGCAAGACATACAATTTTTTAATTTTTTTTTGCAAAATCAAAATTTTTTTCCAATATGGGCCCTTTTTTAATTTTTTTTTTGGCTCAAAAGAAAGCCTAGGTCCATTCCTTTAAGATATTTTTAGTGCCTTAGTGGGATGCGAGTGGGATATCTATCAAAATAAATGTTTTAACACAAAAATTGTATGTCTTGAGTTACAAAACATTTATTTTGATATATATCCCACTCGCATCCCACTAAGCGATCAAAACCATCTTAAAGGAATAGGCCTAAGCTTTCTTTATAGCAAAAAAAAAAATTACAAAAAGGGCCCATTTTAAAAAAAAGTCAAAAAAGTTTTTGATTTTGCCAAAAAATCAAAAATTGTATATCTTGAGTTACAAAATATTTATTTTGATAGATATCCCACTCGTATCCCACTAAGGGACCTAAAATATCTTAAAGGAATGGACCTAAGCTTTCTTTTGACTAAAAAAAAATTTTTAAAAAAGGGCCCATTTTGAAAAAAAATTCGAATTTGCAAAAAAAAAGTCAATAATTGAATGTCTTGAGTTACAACATTTTTATTTTAATAGATATCCTACTCACATCTTCCTAAGTGACAAAATAGGTCTTAAAGGAAAAGACCTAAGCTTTCTTTTGAGCAAAAAAAAAATTTTAAAAAAAAGTCCCATATTGGAAAAAAATTTTGATTTTGCAAAAAAAAATTAAAAAATTGTATGTCTTGCGTTACAAAATATTTATTTTGATAGATATCCCACTCGCATCCCACTAAGGGACTAAAAATATCTTAAAGGAATGGACCTAGGCTTTCTTTTGAGCAAAAAAAAAAAATTAAAAAAGGGCCCATATTGGAAAAAAATTTTGATTTTGCAAAAAAAAATTAAAAAATTGTATGTCTTGCGTTACAAAATATTTATTTTGATAGATATCCTACTCGCATCCCACTAAGGGACTAAAAATATCTTAAAGGAATGGACCAAAGCTTTCTTTTGACTACAAAAAAAATTTTAAAAAAAGGGCCCATTTGGAAAAAAAATCGTATTTGCAAAAAAAAAAGTCAAAAATTGTAAGTCTTGAGTTAAAAAATATTTATTTTGATAGATATCCCACTCGCATCCCACTAAGCGACCAAAAGGGTCTTCAAGGATAATATCTAAGCTTTTGTTTGACCTAAAAAAAAAGATTAAAAAAGGGTCGATTTTGAAAAAAAAAGTCAACAAAGTTTTTGATTTTGCAAAAAAAGTCAAAAATTTTATGTTTTGAGTTACAAAATATTTATTTTGATAGATATCCCACTCGCATCCCACTAAGCGACCAAGTAGGTGTTCAAGGAAAATATCTAAACTTTATTTTAAGAAAAAAAAAAAAAAAGGACGTATTTTAAAAAAAAGTCAAAAAAGTTTTTGATTTCGGAAAAAAAATATTAAAAAATTTTTATTTTTTTTTTTAAATATTTTTTTTCGAAAGATCGAAGAAATAGCTATCTATACTATTTGGGACACATTTTGCTAAGAACAATAGGTAATAAGTTACATGGATAAGAAAAAACCCCTGTTTGACCAAATTGTCAAAATTTTACCCCCTATAACTCAGAGAGTTCTCGACCGATGTTGTTGAAAAATTGTGTCTGAGTTACTATCCAATAGAGCTAACCTTGGTGCAAATTTCATCCCGATCGGAAGATATCGATTTCAAAAGTTGGTTCACTTGACATGAAATTCCCCATATATATAAAATAGATATGATATGAAATGAAAAGAAGAAAAACAATACAAAACAAAAAATCGCCCCTAGAGAGAATGGCTAATTAGGATTGAAATTGTTACAAATGATTTATATCGAAAACCATTCATTCGTCCGCCGTTCACTGTGAAGAGAATATAAGAAATAATAATAATTTTGAGAAAAACTCGTGCTAAAAAGCAATTGGGGGATTCAAACTGTCTACTATTAGGTCGTATTGTCATAATGTCATAAAATATTTTTTAGTTTAAATAAATTATTGTTGGGTTTCAAACAAAAAAAGTTATAAACTAATAAGACTTTTAGAACTATGTTTATTGGTTTGTCATAAAATAACACATTTTTTGTTAGCAGCACAACAAGAATTTGTTCAAACTAAAAAAATATTTTACGACATTATGACAATACGACCTAATAGCAGACCGTTTGAATCCCCCAAATACTTAAATCGAAATACGTATACACTAATTTTTTTTGTAATTTTTTTATATAATATTTTTTGTTTTATCTTTTAGCGAATTTTAATAAAAAAAATAGATTGTCTAGATTATTTTTAATTTTTGGTTTGGTTTCCTAATAAAAACTGACAATGTGGTTGTCTGCTGAATTATAAAATGTTATAGAAATTTTTTTTAAAAATTTTCACTTTTCTTTGCACTTTAGCCAAAATGCAAAGATGCCAAGCTTCATTTTGCAAATTTTACAAAAGAGTCATAATTAATTTAAATTATTTTGTTATATTGTCGTCCCGAAGTTATTTTCACGTAACTCCAAACAAAATAGCATTTTTACTGGAATTCAAGTTGAAAGAAATTTTAATTCAAGCAATTGAATTATAGTAGTATTACATTGTATTTCAATAGCATTCTCCAAGGAAACATAAATTCAAGCCATATGTTTTTTGTTTGAAAAATATTTAATTTTTTCAAATATTTTTCAAGTTTAAAGCATCATTACATTTGCATTCAAGTGGAATTCCAACAAAATTTTCAAGTGCTTGAATTTTTGGGGCTTTGTTGCTAATTGCTACCCAATTACGACGGTACGATATTGTAAGGAATCCATCCATGATTCATCGTTTGTGCATTTAAGAGCATTTATATCAACTAATAAATAAGACATTATTAGACTACTTCAAAGTAATGCAGACGAATGCTGAAGTCATAAAAATTATATTTTAATCTCCTAAATGTGGCCCCTTAATGCAGTAGAGAGATAAATTAATTTAGCAACGCTAAAACCTAAAAGAAATAAATAATGATTTTTATATTAAACAATTTTAACTATAAATAAAATGTATACATTAGGGTGGGTCAATTTGTTCGGGCGTGAAAAAACGTGACAGGCGTATACCAAAATCAGAATCTACACAAAATTCTAAGAAAATTATCAAAAGAATGTATGTGTTTAAAATCAAAATCTAGCTCACGTTTAACAAATTGAGACTTTTTGATTGGAACAGAATAGCGATCCTATAATTCTAAAAGGTCATGTTGAGTAGATCATTTCTGTAAAATAAACTTATAGTCCAGCTGGTCTCAATTTTTTTTAAAGTGGGCCAAAGTTTTAATTTTTTGATCAAAGGGTGCATTATTCTAACTGAAAAAAATTGTTGTAAGTTAATGTCTGAGATAATTCTTATTGTCAGAGTTATATCGTGGAATTTTATGGGGATTATTTTTGTGGAAGATCTTAACCCTCTATCTCCACTCTTTAGGGGTCAATTTAACCCTTTTTTCGAGAAAATAAAAAAAAAATCCTTTAAAAAAACACGTTTAAGGATTAAAATATTCTACGAAAATGTTTGCCGTAAAATTTCAGTGGGGGTCACCAAAGATATCAAAGTTGTAAATAAAGCTCTTTACGCTTAATTAGCAAATTTACACGCCACCTTGGGTCTCACATCTTTAAAAAAAATCTCAAAAAATCTATTTATGATCCGGCAAACATTTTCGTAGAATATTTTAATCCTTAAACGTCCCTTTTTAAAGGATTTTTTATTTTCTCGAATTGACCCCCAAAGAGTGGATATAGAGGGTTAAGATCTTCCACAAAAAATGATCCCACGTTATAACTCTGACAATAAGAATCTATCAGACTCCCTTCGTTCAAAAAAAATTAAAAATTTAGACCAGCTGGACTATAAGTTTATTCTACAAAAATGATCTACTCAACATGCCCTTTCAGAATTATAGGGTCACTATTCTGTTGCAATCAAAAAGTCTCAAGTTGTTGGACAGTGAAATTTCTTAAACCTGTATTTTGAAGTCTCTCAGCTCAGGGTCTCTCTTAGACCCATAGTTTCTTGGGGAAATTTTCTTAGAATTATAGATTACGTTTTTGCTATACGCCTGTTGACCACAAAAATTTACCCACCCTAATATACATACATGTATTTGCGAAATTATTATTCTTGTATGCTAAAAACAGATTCGCCAAATAAAATTCATATAAATAATGTGTATTGTACTGATTATGATTTTAAAAAATTCATCTTAATTTCAGAGGTTCATTAATAAAATTGGCCAGTCAGATTTATGTGCATTTATGGTAGGTACGGGACAGGGGACACTAAAAATTTATTCAACAATATTGTCAACAAAGATTTGTTTATTCTGTCATTTATTCTATTAGATATTTAAGTTTAAAACAAATGTAACAAACTGAATTTTTAGGGACAGCTGCAGCGGCCGGCACCTGCTTCAAATTAAGCAAAATTGATAAAAGAAAAAAAGAAAATAAAACAAAAATTTAAGCGAAATGAACAAACGAAATTGACAGGCACCAAATTGAATGGAATGTATTGTGAATATTTCAATTAAATATTGAATAAATTTATATTTGTTATGATGTTTCAACCATGCATACGTTTAGTTTTATGAATAAAATTTTTGTAAAACATTTATTTGACTTCCGTTTTTTTTTTGAGAGTGTGCAAAGTTTTGTTTATTTTAAATATGTTTAATGTTATTTAAATTCTTTTTACACAACATAAGTGTAAAAATGTTTTAAATGCCAAAAACAAATTTTAATTTTTCAAATAAGTTTTTTTTTTTTTGGTTTTGTGAAAATAATTCGTGCGTTAGTGGGCTGTTGAGTGACATAACCAGGTGGCGACGACGCATATATCGTGGGATTTTCTTAATGAATGCACAGCTTTCTGTATCGGAGCGAGTAATGTGAAATATTAGAAAATTAAAAAAAACAAGCTAAAACAAAATATTTACAATTTTAAATTCAAAACAAATATTTAAAATAAAAATAAAAATTATTACAAAAGCAAGCAGGTTGAAAAATAATTAATTTTAATTATTACTTCTTAAAAAAGAAAATACATACTGGGTGTATGACTTTAAAATGAGGGATTTACAATAGATGGCGTATCTTTTGAAAGCGATTTTTGTCTTTAATAACTTATATGTCATTTTGAATTGCACATATCTGTCATATATTCTCACTTACCCAATAAGCATTTTTACTGTAATTCAAGTTGAATGCAAGTGTAATTCAAGCTTTGAATTATAGTTAAGCAATTGAATTAAAGTTGTATTACACTTTATTTCAATAGCATTCTCCAGTAAAAAGGAAACATAAATTCTAGCCATATGTTTTTTGTTTGAAAAATATTTAATTTTTCAAATATTTTTCAAGTTTAAAACATAATTACATTTGCATTCAAGTCAAATTCCAACAAAATGTTCAAGTGCTTTAATTTTTGGGACTTTGGTGCTTTCTGGGTAGTTATTGAACAAACAAAGGGCCATATGCGGGAAGTTTTGCTTTACTTCTTTAATTTTTTAAAAAAAAGTGCGATAGATGGTTTGTGCTGTTCAGAAGTGGAGCTAAAAATTTTTGAAGACCAAGAATTGAAGGCATTACTCCATGAATATTGTTGTCAAACTCAAAAAGAGCTTGCTAAATCATTGGGAGCTACTCAAACAGCAATTTCTAAATGTTTGCGACCGCAAGGATTCATCCAAAAGCAGGGAATTTGGGTACCATACGAATTGAAGCCGAGAAATCTTGATAGACGATTTTTTATGTCTGAAATGTTGCTTTAACGGTATAAAAGGAAATCATTACTTGCGATGAAAAATGCATGCATTATGATAATCCAAAGAGTAAGAGATCGTATGTATGTGAAGCCCAGCCACCAGCCGAATCGACACCAAAGCCAAATATCCATGGCGTTAAGGTAATTCTCTGTATTTGGTGGGAGCAAAAGGGTCATTTCTATTATGAGCTGCTGAAATCTTACTAGACCATCACAGGGAACCTGTACCGAACGCAAATGATTAATTTGAAGCGAGCATTTGCTGAAAAAATATGCGGCCAGACATGAATCCGTAATATTCCATCATGACAACGCTTCGCCACATGTTGCAATACCGGTTACAAACTATTTAGAATGAAGTAGTTGGGAAGTTTTGCCTCGCCCGCCATGTAGTCCGACTACTATTTGTTTCGATCGTTGCAGAACGCTCTATCTGGAATACGCTTCACTTTGGAACAGAGTATCTGATATTGGCTTGATTTGTTCTTGGCCTCTAAAGATGAGCAGTTCTTTTGACTCGGAATTCATACGTTGCCAGAAAGATGGGAAAAATTAAAGCTAAAAATTTAAACAAATCCGGCATTTTTATGTCATACACCCAATAAATAAACACTTTAGAGTTTTTCGATTACATGAACGCTTTTCCAGTAACAATTTGTAACAAATCGTAATAATTTTTAGCTTTGAACAGCCTTACTATAACAATGATACACATTGTAATAATATCTTCCCTTAAAAATAAAAATCATTTTCCACTTTATTGTATTCCCAAATGACTTTCGAAAATTGACCTCTCTCGTCAACTAATTACCACAATAAACACACTTCAATCATAAATTAACATAAAAATCTAATAATTTGTATTTCAACACTTTGCCTGTAATGTTGAAAAATGCAGTTATTCGATTTTTTTTTGTTATGGTTGACGTTTATTTTGTATCAATTACCCTCTATAATAGTTTTAAAATTGGCGGAGAATGAGTGCGCGAGATTAATTAATGTTTAGAATTTGTTATTATTGTGGTTGTTGTGGTTGTAAATGTCGTCTTGTCTCGTGTGCTGGTATCTCGTCTACTCATTTTTGGGATCGCATAAATAACAGGTTGTAAATAAAATTAATAATCATGTCAAGAAGATCGAAATTAACATTAAATTACGATTAAGCAAATTGTTTGTTGTTGTTGTTGTTTATTTAATCTGAAACAAAAACGTATAGCTAATACTATTACAACAAAAATGGATTATTTTTGATGATAACAAATTCACAACAGAAACAGCATTAAAATACGCCTAAGAGAAAACCAATCGACGTAGTAAAAATTTTACAGTGGGCGACAAAAAAATATCTTACAAAAATTATATTTTGTCTCAATTCTCACAATGGAATAAAATTTCTAATTTATTAAGGAGTTTTTAGTGAAACATTTGAATTTGAAAATAAAACAAAGCATGAAAATTTGTTTTATTTACTGGGTGGGTAAAAATGCGGGATTTTTTCAAATGTTTAGCTTTTATTTTGAAATATTTGTGCAACATAGATTTATTCAATGTATTGGCCATTGTTAGCTATGACCTTTTACCATATTTCTGGCAACATATGGAATCCGAGCCAAAAGAACTCCTCATCTTTTAGGGCCAAGAACGATTTAAGCCAATATCGGATACTCTGTTCCTAGGCGAATTCATATAAGATGTACTCGTCCCTACAACAAATACAACAACACAAAAACAACATACATTTTGTTTTTGCTTTTTACCCAATCTGACAAAAAACACAAGTAAGGCGAATTCAATATTAACACATTGACTGCCAAGGCACTTTCAGAAAATAAGATGCTGGGGGCTACAGCATTTTCTTTGCGTAATCTCTTCGAAAACGTCAATATTGGAATTTAGGCTACTGTCAGTAATATTTACTGCTTAGAAACAGATTTTTTTTTTTATTAATAAGAGGGTCTTACGAAATGGCGAAAAGAGTTTTTTTTATGAGATACTGAGTTAGAAAAAATACTCAGTACAAGTTCAGAAAGTAATGAAGAATGTGAAGATTACAGTTTTGATGAGGAACTTCGAGACAACATCGAAAAAATTCTTAAAATCCAGCATTATTGTCTGACATGGCTAGAGAGAATAAAAGTCGTGTCGGACATATGTGTCCGACGTGGCGTAAACCGCATAGTGCAGTGTCACACATATGTGTCCGACGTGGCAGTCAATGTGTTAAAGTGGAATTTAACAAAAACTAGTGTAATATATATTTTTATTGCTTCATTTCATGTGGAGGATGTTAAAATGTTCGATGATGAGTTCAAACGCGTGGAGAAACAGAATAAATTGAATATAAAACAACATAAAAAAGTGGACGCATTAAAACACACACATTTATATGGCGCGCACCAACACAAACATAAATTATGACAGTTTGGATAAAACAGCTAATGATCAGCTGGGGTAACGAGTACAACTTATATGAATTCGCCTTGCTCTGTTCCAAAGTGAAGCGTATCCCAGAGAGAGCGTTCTGTATCGATCGAAACAAATAGTAGTCGGACGGGGCATGGTCTGGACTATAAATAGGGAGAGACAAAACTTCCCAACCACTCCATTCTAAATACTTTTTAACATTGCAACATGTGGCCGAGTGTTGTCATGATGGAATATTACGGTTTCATCTCAAACGAATCAGTTGCGTTCGGTATAGTTTCCCTGTGATTGTCTGGTCAGATTTCTGCAGCTCAAAATAGAAAGGACTCTTTTGTGGCTTTGGTGTTGATTCGGCTGGTTGGGTTGGGTAGGGTTATCGTAATGGATAAATTTGTCATCGCAAGTAATGAATCAGTGTAAAAGTGATTTTCTTTTATAGCGTTTAAGCAGCATTTCAGGCATAAAAAAATTATCTTTCAAGATTTCTCGGCTTCAATACGTATGGGACCCAAATTCCCTGCTTTTGGATTAATCCTGTTCCTTGCAAACGTTTTGAAATTGATGACTGAGTAGCTCCCAATAATTTTGCAAGCTCTTGTTGAGTTTTACAACAATATGGAGTAATACCTCCAATTCTTGGTATTCAAACTTTTTTGGCTGGCCTGAGCGATCTTTGTCTTCCATGTCAAAATCACCACTTCTGAACTGAACAAACCATCTCTCGCACGTTGAAACCGTTGGAACACATTCAGCATAAGCTTTGGTGAGAAATCGGTGTGCTTCAGCGGCACTTTTTTTCAAATTAAAGAAGTAAAGCAAAACTTCCCTCATATGACGATTCATTGGCACAAAATTCAAAATTTTCGAAGTAAAAAAAAACTTTGTTGTTTAAACTATAATGCTCAATGACTAAGTGAGAATAAATGACAGATATGTACCCTTCAAAATTACATATAAGTTATTAAAAACAAAAACCGCGTTCAAAAGATACGCCACCTATTGAAAATCACGCTTTTTTAAGTCATACACCCAATAATACTTCAAAGTAAGTGTCAATTTAGCATGTGATATCTGCCTTTCATAAAGTTTTTGAATTTGAACCGGTCCCTACTACCACCTAGGAATTAATCACATTACCAGTTCTGTTCTGATTTCCTTCCCCCTAGGCTTATAACAAAAATATCATTAAAAACCATTTGTTTTATCACTAACTGTATTTTGACATTTACCATATATTTATATTATAGTACGTATTAGACAATATTTATTTTTTGTTTGTTCATTGAATATTATTCAAATATTTGTTGTTGTTATTGCTAAAAGCAATATTAGAACGTTTTGTTTAAAACTTGAAAGAGGGGGCACGTGCTTTTAAATAGTTATTTATAGTATTTTGTTGTTATTTGTAAAGAAAATTATAAATAAATTAAAACAAGCAAGAGTGCTGTACCGAATCTTATATACCCTTCACCAAAGCAAACTTTAAGATAAATATTAAAAACTATTTTTAATGAAAAGAACTTTTTCGTTAAAAAAAATCTATGTTGGACTATAGCAGATATGAATTTAACAGAGATAGTATTTAAGAGGTAGTATATTTAGGGGAGAATGTAACCAAGTCCATGACCAAAACTATATTGAAGTGGTACTCCATTAGGTCTATAATAATGAAATATCTAAAATATTTATAGAATTTACAAATTTGAATGTCTGTTTCGAAAACAAATTCTTTAGAGGATCATTGGTCATTTTTGGAATGGTACACGTAACACACTATATAGGTTTGGTAGTCCAAGGGGTGCCTAATGATCTACTATTAGTGGGATAGCTGAACTAATTTTGGGATTTGAGAAAATTGACTTTCAAAAAAATATGATTTTGAAAAATTCTTTAGAGGATCATTGGAAAAAATTGCCATTTTTGGAATGGTACACGTAACACACTATATAGGTTTGGTAGTCCAAGAGGTCTCTAATGATGCACTAGTAGTGCGATAGCTGAACTAATTTTGGGATTTGTGAAAATTTACTTTCCAAAAAATATGATTTTTTAAAAAATTCTTTAGAGGACCATTGGTAAAAATGGCCATTAGATGCACTAATAGTGGGATGATCCTCTAAAGAATTTTTAGAAAAATCATATTTTTTTGAGTTAATTTTCTCAAATCCCAAAAATAGTTCAGCTATCCCACTACTAGTGCATCATTAGAGACCTCTTGGACTACCAAACCTATATAGTGTGTACGACCCAGAATATATACATATACATACTTTATGGGTTCGCAAATCATACATTTAGTAATTACAAACGGAATGACAAACTTATATACCCTTATCACTTATAGTGAAGGGTATAAATACAATATTTACCGCAAAAGCGAAAATCTGAAACGTAAATTATGGCTAAAACGTATTTAATGGTTTTAATATATAATTTTATATTATTTTTTTTTTTTTTTGTAAAAAAACCTTATATAGTCATTATTTGCTTTTTTTTTAGATATTTCTATTTTTTATTTTTTAATTAATTTGTAGTTATGTGCTTAACGCTAAAGAAATAATTTAAATATTAAACAATTTCGTTTTTAAAACTTTAATCATTTTACCTTGGTTTTTTTAGAGAATAAAAAAAAATAACAAACAATAAATGCTTGTTAAAAAATTGGCAACAAATGATATCTTAAAATCTATAATTTTATTAATACATGTAGTTACTGTTTCAACCTTAGAATTTAAGTTGTTTACGAATTGAAAACACTTGCAGTCATTTAATTTAACTTAAAATGTTATAAGTAGAAATACATATACTGCACGGTGTTCAATTCCGGCCAAAAATCCATAACTTCTTTATTTCTTCATAAAAATGTTTGAAATTTGGTATTTGTATTAAGAATAACATAACCAACCGATCGTTAAATATTTCGATGTTCAAGTACAGGGTTTGGTCAAAAAAGCATGGACGTTCTAAAAGTATCAAAAAATTGCATGTAAGCGGCTGAAATTTATTCCAAAAATAAAGCATAAAATATGTGATCGAAAAAAAAATCGGTCATTCAAATTTCGGACATATACAGGGTTTGTCCAAACAATCATGAACGTTTTAAAATCATCAAAAAAAATTAGGTTATTCATGTAAATACCTGAAATTTAGTCCAAAAATGAAGAATTGCTTAAGTGTTTGAAAAAAATGGTCGTACAAATTTCGGAATACATATACAGGGTTTGGCCAAACAAACGTGGACGTTTTGAAATTATCGAAAAAGTTGGGTTATTCATGTAAAATTTGAAATTTGGTGTACATTTAAGAAAAACACACTTGATCCATCGCAAAAAATATTATAAATTGCATATAGTAGCTGGCCAAATAAACATTGACGTTATAAAAGTATCGAAAAAAGTATGTAATTTTTGTAAATGGCTTCAATTAGGTTTATAATTAAAAATAACATAAATGATCCATTGAAAAACTTTCGTCATACAAATACATGGTTTGGTCAGTTCAGCATAGACGTAAATAACTCTCAAACTTGCATAATTTTTGAAATTGACCAAAAAAAAATACCAAAAAAATTTGTAAAATATGTAGGCACTGAAATCGTTCTGGTTATTAGAATGGCAGATAATTGCAGCTGAAATTTATAGTACTTACTCTTGATACTTTACAGTATTAGATGAAATTTACACTTAACCTCTAATAGCCCCTTTTAAATGACAAAAAAAAAACCTTTGACTTTACAGCTCTATAAATAACCATATAGTTACTCTATAGCCAAAATAATTATGATACTGTATATTCTGAAGTGTTAAGAAAAATTTACCATCAAAATTTTATACAAATTAAAAAAAAAAAAATTTTGGCCGGAATTTACCACCGTGCACTGGAAGAGTTTAGGTTCCAAGGCTGAGTTCTAATTCCATCATTTTGGTCAAACATTTTGCTTTTGATATAAGAAATTATATTGAGTTAGTGGAAATGAAAGCTTAAATATCTGTAATATAAGTCCGCGTAAATGTCCGTTTTCCAGAAAACAACAAAACAAGATCCAGAACTTTTTTTTTTGGAAAAATAATGTGTGTATAGAGACTAGGAAAAGATTATGCGGTATTCACATGCATAATCTTTGTGTAAACTCTGATGGTCTTGAATGGACAACTCCACCAGGAGAAAACGGGGGACTTTCATTCTATGTTAATAGTCAGATGGGGTTGAAGGCTCTGAAATGTCACTGGGTTGATTTTGATGGTCAAGGGCAATAAAATTGCGAAATAAGGTTTTTACAACGTAACAAGATCAAGACTAGATGCTAATCATATAATTACTAGATTCAACCAGTCGAATTCAGATATCCTAGAATTGGCTCGATTTGGTTTCTAAAACCTCACATACATTTTTCAGTATATGTTCATCCTGAAATCCTGTCTTTCCATATTAGCAGCTGGACATTCACGGATAAACTACTCTTATATACACTATATTTTAGTGATAAAAAATCTTAGTATTAATATAGTAAAAATTATTTGATTTGATATTTTTTTTTTTGTATTAATTCCCGAGAATGAAAAAAGGAATGGGCGATAAATGGTAGGATCGTTATGGGCTTTGTCTGTTTTTACCCAAAGCAATTTTACTTGAAGCAAGTATTTTTAATTCTCTTTTAAAATTACTTGTCTGTTTACACACAGGAAGTCTGTCATAGAATCCATTCATTGTCGGAATTGTTTATGAACGATAAAAAAGGTACATTTGACTTATGAAATCCAACGATAAAGAAATTAATTCTAGATCGTATATAAAACCAATAACTTTCGATTTCCCGAGACCAATGTACTTTTTATCTCGTTTTCAAAACCGATTCCAACAACGATTGGATTCATGACAACCTGGAACAAAAGAGAATTGAAGAGACTTGCGGGTACATGCTTCTTGCTTCTTTTCAGTCCTCCTATAAACTGAGGCAAGAAAACTTGCTGTGTGTAAAATCAGTTTTTTTTTCTTCAAAATGTGGCCTTTTTTCTCTGAAGAAATCTTATTTATTTTCCTTGAAGAGCTTTTCATTCACTTTTTAAATGTTTTGTAACTCAAGACATAAAATGTTTGCCTTTTTGTTTGAAAAATCAAAAAGTTTGTTGACGTTTTTTTTTTTTTCAAAATGGACCCTTTTTTTATTTTTTGCTCAAAAGAAAGCTTAGTTATTTTCCTTGAAGACCTTTTTGGTCCATTAGTGGGATTCGAGTGGGATATATCTATTAAAATAAATATTTTGTAACTCAAGACATACAATTTTTGATTTTTTTTTTTTGCAAAATCTAACTTTTTTTCAAAATGGGTCCTTTTTTTATTTTTTTGTTCAAAAGAAAGCTTCATTCCTTTAAGAGCTTTTTGGTGGCTTTGTGGGATGCCAGTAGAATATATATCAAAATAAATGTTTTCTCAAGACATAACATTTTTGGGTTAAAACATTTATTTGGATAGATATCCCACTTCCATCACACTAATCGACCAAAAAGGTCTTCAAGGAAAATATATAAGCTTTCTTTGAGAAAAAAAGGGCCCATTTCGAAAAAAAAGTCAAAAAAGTTTTTGATATCAGAAAAAAATTTAATTTTTTTTTTTTATTTAGATTCTAAAGTATTTGGGACATATTTTGCTAAGAACAATAGGTAATAAGTTACATGGATGAGAAAAAAACACCTGTTTGGCCAAAATATAAAACCTCTAACTCAGAGAGTTCTTGACTGATCTTATGGAAAATTTGTGTTTAGATCTATCCAATAGACAATTCATCCCGATCGCAAGACATCGGTTTTAAAAATTTGTTCACTTGACATGAAATCCCCCAGATAGTATGTATGTGTTCAAAATGAATTGAAATGTTTTATTTACATGGTCGTGTTGAAAATAAATTATTGCTGGCGATATGCACTACTTAACGCCAACAAAAAAATAGAAAAATTAACAAATAAAATCAAAATAAGAACATGACATTAAACATACACACAAACTGACAGCAACAATGTTATTTATTTGTTTATAGAATGTATGGATGAAAGTGTATAAATTAGTGTATTTTCACAACAACAAAAAAGTCATTAGAACCATTAAAATGTAAATGAAATTTGAAAGTTCTTGTACAATCTAATCATAAAATCATATACACCCAGAGAAATAATATTGTTGTACATGTTTACTCTAACCATTTCAAAATTTGTGCAAGTTTTTTAACCATTATATGTATATCGCAATCATATGATTGTAGTACAATAAATAAATATATGTTTATGGCAATCATGTTCATGATGAATAATTATATCATAATATGTTGTTCACAGATTATGATAATGTACTTATTTACTCCAATCATATATATATATGATTGCAACACTCATGTTAATCGTAACTTTAACATATTATAGTTGCCGCTATCATATAAATAATTACAGTGATTATGGTAATTTTTTAAAAAAAACTTTTACATGTATCTTCAACTATATTTTTTTTACGTGTAGACAATCTGCATGATCACAAGAGATCACCTACAAAAGGTATTGATTAATTTTGACCTAATTTTTTTACAAATATTTGTTTAAACTTTACGTCGCCAGATGTTGCAACATCTCTCCAGCAATAGTGAATTTTATAGATTTCACAATTTCAAATCTCGGATTTGTGAATAGAATGGGTTTCCAGCAATTTAATATTTGTATGTATATGTATAAGCTAAAGCTTTTCTATTTTTCTAAACTCATCTATTTACATGACAGCATGTTTTTTGTACAAATTTGTCCATTAATTTTTATTTTATTTTTAAACGTGAAATAACAACAATTCTATTTAGTGATGAATAACAAATTTATAACAAAAAAAAAACAACTTTTATAAATTCTGGATAAAATAATGAATGAACGAACAAACAAATGTTCTCTTTTTTTGTACATTGATCTCAGACACTAAAAATAGTTTTCGATTATTTTATAAATACAAAAGTAGCGTGCCAAATACACTAAACAAATACAACTATGATCTACCCGCTATGAATACGAGTAGCAGTACAATCTATAAAGATCTGTAACGGAATTTGAAGAGAAAAAAAAATTAAATAAATAAATTAAAAACATTGCAGCACATTCATACGTTCATTCATGCATTTAAAAACAATTAAAAATATATATAGAAAAAAAGCTCTGAAATAGTAACGATAATACAAATGATATTAAGAGGCGCCTCTCCTAAATATTGTTCCTCCCCTCTAGCTGTTGACAACCCCTTCAACTCACACAACCAATCAATTCAAAATAAATTGTTATTTTACGTTTATTTTATTGGAAACTAGCGGAAGGTGGGCATGAAAATGCAAGATGTGATAAGGAAACATTTACTACAGTGGAATGAACGAACCATACATTATTTTTTATAGATTTTTTTTTTTTTATACATGCCATTATCAAATTAGTAGCGTGGGACAAATTAAATAGATGACCGTACAAAAAACGAAGCGAGAACGAGTGAGAACCACACATTTTGTTGCCACGTTCAATTTGTGGGTGGTTGGCTGGATGGATGTTCTCTAAGTACGAGTGTGTTTGATGTTTGATTTAACCCTTTCCTATCTAACGGTACTTGTAAGTAACGTAATTGAACGGAAAATGCATCATTCGTTAATTCTGTTATCCTTTGTAGATTTCATATCCTTGAATTTATTAGTATTAACAGTAAATTACTGTATTGTAACAGTATTATAGTTTTTAGCAATTTTTTATATTTATTTTTTTCAATATTTTAAAAATTAAGTAAATTTCCGTAGAGTTGCATGTTTTTTGCTCGCACAATTTTACCAATGTTTTTACTAAAAAATTGATAATTATCCTTACGTACAAAAATATTGGACCAAATGTCATACAATAAAGTCGACCTCACTGAATAAAAATAAAATATTTATGAATTTGTATTTAGTTATTTTGTGTTTTTAGCTATTTCTAGCCATTTTTATTTCTAAATCAAGCCATTTTCTGAGCTGAGGAGTTGACAACCTTGCTGTTTACTGCCATTGAGAGAAAATACGGATGGAAATTTTAGAGCTCTCTTTATTTTTTGATTTTATTTTTTAAACAAAGTCATATCGTCTAAAGCCACCTTTAATACTACATTTTAGTTTATAAATTTTAAACTAAATGAGTATCCACCTTGAAACTTTACAAGATTATAGAAAATAGTTTCATTCACTCGGCAATAACATGTGAAATTTTGTTCCCATGAAATATCCATCTCCCTCGAAGGGAAAATTGCTATCCTATGAACTTTTCATTCACAATAGTTGATTTTGTTCGTAACAGCTGTTTATTGCTTACAAAATTCCATCTAAAAATTTCACAACATTGGGAATTTTTTCACGTGAACAAAGTTGATGAACGAGAAATGGGAAAAGGGAACATATTTCATGTGAAATATTGATTCGCGATAGGGGTGATTATTACAATATATTTTTTATATATTTTTTTAGAATTGGAAAAAATGTAGGTTATTAAGATATACAGCCCAATTATGAATAAAAATTCCGCGGGAGTTTTTTCCCTTTTCTCATTTTTCCTATTCAATTTCAATGAGAAAAAACTCCCGGGGAACAAACTCCAGCGGAATTTTTTATTCATAATTGGGCTGTATATCCTTTGTTCGCTTTAAGATGGATTATCCAAAAAGTAATACTAAGAGTTAACATACAAATTTAAAATTGTTTATTTTTGTTTCCTTTATGTTTTTTCATTATTTCTGATAGCCGGATACGAAAGGGTTAATTTAGTTGATATATGTATGTATTGTTATTAGTTTGATACAATTCTACTATTTCGTAATATTACTGGTATAAGAGAAAAAGTAATTTCGCTGACTAATAACATGTAATGAAAAGTACTTGGTATCAAATTTGTGTCAATTTGTTTAAACGCACTGAAAAATACATAGAAAAACACAACATCGGCAAATAGCCTCCGCGGCTTTGCTCTCAAATACTTGCTCTTTTGCCTAAAATTTCCATGACCATTTTGCATAAAATGGGGCTGAATTTCCTTATTGACTTCAAATAACCCCATAACAAGAAATCCAATGGTGTTACTGTCATTGCTTGAACTTCCTCATTTCCGTAGTATGGTCAAATGTTGCCTCCAGCCCAAACTGTGACACGGTGTTAATGCATTTGTTATTTGACAATCAGATGTGGGTTCTCTGAACCTCAAATGGTGCAATTATGACGAGTAACAAAACTTGAAAATGTGACTGGGTGTGAAATAGCTCGTGTATGATGTGAGCCGCGTTCTTTAAATCGTAAATATTTTTGTACGTTTTCATAATCGAAGAAATGGATGAACTTAACAGTTGTGTAAGGTTCAAATCTATTTGACTTTTGTTGACGAATCAGAAACATAGTAGTTATGTATTTCAAACGAAAATTTATTTTTACTCCCCGCCAATAATTGAATTTTACAATCACAAACACACAACCACAAACATTCATACACGCACATTCCTACAAACAATTGTGTTTAATTAAATAGAAAACAAATGTATAAAAAAATATAAGAATTTTAATAGTTATTTGAATAATTAACCTGTGTGAAATTGATATTGTTTGGTTATGGTCACCTTTTTTAATTAACCTGTGTGATATTCCTGTTTTTATGGTCACTTTTTATTGTACACTCTCGTTCCCTCTCTCTCTGTCTGTCTCAATTTGACACTCTCCCTCGCTATCGAAAAGCAACAATAATTTATGAAAATTTATTACACTCAATAGGTTGCGAAAAAAAATATGCAGCCAAAACAATATTTTATTTGTATTTTATAGTTATTTTTTGTTTGTTTTAAATTAAAATTAATTGTTAAATTTGAATTTTATAAATTTCAATGATTTACAACAAATTGCACAATTTTGTACAACAAAATCAACTAGACGATGATGGTGACTACAACGATGACTAGGAAAACATTGATTGTTTCTCTGGTACATCTTGTAGCTTGAAAATCGCGTTTACAACTGATTTCGTAAAAACGAAACTATGGTTTTATTCCATCTATAGCTAATGTGAATGTCAGACGGACTGGCGGATGACAGCTATACTATATATGTATATATATATGTAAGTATATACTATATGCATAATCGTACTAATTCTTTTGTTTTATAGTTTTGGTTTTTTTATTGCAAAATAGTTGACAATAATACATACATATTATGTATGAACAATTTTACTTTATTTTAATTTATTTTCTTTTTTGTTTTTTTTTATATTTTCCTCCTCTTTCTATAGTTATTTGTTTTGTTGAGAAAATGGATCAAACAAAACAAACTAACTAATACTCGAACTTGATGTGAAAAATATGTACTTCGGAAAGAATACGAGGGAGGTTTAACAAATTCATCGGTTTCCGTAATGTACCCTACCTTTTTATTCATCTCATATACTCTTAAATATAAAATATTATAAAGAAGTTCGAAGAAGGTCTATTCGATATTGCGTTGCATAAACAGCTTACTTTTTTTAAACATCGAGCTCCTATCATGTATCATATTCGGCAATTGCTCTTTCTTAAATTTAGTTTACACAAGTTTAACACATTTTTGTCATTGAATGAGACCTATGTTTTTGATAGTAAGGATTGAGAGCGAACAAAACCTTAACACAAGTTTTTCCTTAAAACTTTTAACCCTTAAATGCATATTGTTGCCAATTGTCTACTAGGGTATTCAATTAATCGGGTTTCTGGTTTAATCGGTTAATCGAGCAAATAATTAATCGGGGTTTAGATTTATTCGGTTAATAATCGGTTAATTTTAAATTATTCGATTAACCGAATAATTTATATTTAAATGTTAAACTGAAACTAAATCACGAATTTTGTATACTTATTGAAGTATTTTATTAATAAAAAGAACAAAAACATAAAAAATAAACAAACATATCAATTCAACCAAAAAGTAAATAATTTTCTTTAGTTTTAATAAAATGTTGGAGAAATCGAAAATAAGACGTGATAAAGAATATCCAATTTGTCAGTTATTTTTTTAGTTTTTTCGAAGCATATAAAATGCTCCATTATACCATTGGAGTGCTTTTGGATTTTTTTAGATTTTAAATACTTTTAATAATTTCGATAAGTTCTGATAAAAATTCGTTTCAGTAGAGTCTCCAGTTTCGTCTATTATCATGTTCTCATCCGACAATAAATGTAAAGTTATTATACTCACTAAACATATTTCTTGAATGCTCGAAAAAATATGGAATTTTACTTTGACATTTGTATTTGAATTAAAATGAAAAATTACAAATAAAAAAAATATGTTAAAGTGCAAAAAAAAAGAAATTTCGGTTAATCGGTTAACCGACACAAATTAATCGTTATTTGAAAATCGGCAATTTTGAATTATTCGAACAGTTAACCGAACAAAATTAATCGGTTAACCGATTAACGGTTAACCGATTGAATACCCTATTGTCTACATTCCAGTTCCACTTAATTTTAGACGGATATATGCCTGATACTAATTCAGATTCTCCTTCAGCAAAATCAAATGGAGTACGATAAGTTTCAACTAAAGAAATTCTAAATAAAACTAAAGCTATACGAAATATAATAAATAAAAAACAAATAAATATTTGATACTTTATCTATCTATATACATATATAAAAATTAAATGTGTGTATGTATGTAATGCCATCACGTTAGAACGGTAGAGCGATTTGGCTAATTTTTTTCATTCGATTCTAAATTTTCAGGAGGTGGTTTGTAATGAAAAAAAATTCAAATATTCCGGGTAAAACTCGGAAATTTTTTTTTGAGTCCAGTCAACTGTAATAAAAAAAGCCCCTAAAGTATGCAGTACAAATTTAGATATTTTATTTGCAAATAAATAAAACAGACAGGTGTATGAAACGTATGTTCGCAGCTTCCGGGTCAATATTTGTATATTGCTGATGCTCGAGGGAATGTTGTAGAAAAGTTTAGGACCCAAAAGCAGACCAAATTTCCCAAAAAGTTTTTGGTATGGCAAGCAATATGCAGTTTTTTGCAAAAGGAGCCAAACATTTGTTACAAAGGGCTCTATAAATACCGAAATTTACATCAAGGAATGTTTACAAAAGAGGATGCTTCCATTCATAAGACTTCATAATGTGTTCGCTTATTTTTGGCCTGATTTGGCATACTGTCACTATGGTAAGCAAGGTCCTGAGTGGTACAAGAACAATAATGTGGTATTTGTACCAAGAGAGGCAAATCATCCAAACCGCCTGGAGCTAAGGCCAGTGGAGAGATATTGGGCTCTTGTTAAAAGAGAATTGAAAAGCACAAAAAAGGTGTCCAAAAGTGTGGTAGATTTTAAACGGAGATGGACTACCTGTTCGAACAAAGTGACATAAAGCTCTATAAAAACCTTAATGGAATGGTTTCCGGAAAAGGTTCATAAATTCATCCCTATTGATTAGAACTATAAAAATAATATTTTTGTAATTTTGTAATAAAAAAATAAAAACTGTAAGTTTAGTGGCTTCTTTTTTATTAACATTTATATATGTTAAGATTTTCGATATCACTCCTTAATTTGTCACAATTTTATGAAAATTTTAAAGTTCATAAAAAATCGCTTGGTTTTAATGAATAATAATAAAACAAATAATTTTGAAAATATAAATTTTAGTATAATTTTTATGTAGTTGAAAAAAATGTAGCAAAGAATTTTACTATTTTGTACAAAATCTGCTCCACTGTACACTTTTTTGTGAAGACTGTGGTAACAGATATCCGAATAAGTTTATTTATTAAAATTTGCGAATAATTTTTTTTTAATAAACTTGAAATTTTTGTTAAAGTAGGATGCCTGAGGTAGGGTGCACGTTTATATCGATTTTAAAATTTATAATTAGTAATTTTTGTAGCAAATTTGGTTTAAAAATCTTTGAAAATAAATTAAGTTTAGAATCTATGTATTTTTCACTACGGAATGATTGAGATTTTCGAAAAAAAAAGTTTTATTACTTAAATTGTTTTCAAAGTTTTTAGCTTTTATTTTGAAACAATTGTATAATGTAAATTTATTTAAAGTATTGGCCATTATTAGCTATGAATTTTTCCAT
The DNA here is from genome assembly GCF_958450345.1 of Calliphora vicina. Taxonomy (NCBI): domain Eukaryota; kingdom Metazoa; phylum Arthropoda; class Insecta; order Diptera; family Calliphoridae; genus Calliphora; species Calliphora vicina. Next base: position 120,868,238 of record NC_088780.1, read on the forward strand.
TTTTACATTTCTGAAGTGAAATGTATCCCAGATAAAGCGTTCTGCATCGATCGCAACAAATAGTAGTCGGACGGGGCAAAGTCTGGTCAATAAGGGTGGGGGAGGTAAAACTTCCCAACTACTTTATTCTAAATAGTTTTTAACAGGTTCTTATTGGAACATATGGCCGAACATTGTCATGATGAAATATTACGGTTTCGAATCAATTGCGTACAGGTTCCCTGGGATGGTCTGGCCAGATTTCAGCAGCTCATAATAGATAGACCATTTTTGTCCCACCAAATACAGAGCATTACCTTAGCGTCATGGACTACCTTTTCGTAATCTTTTTTAGAAGCTTTTCAAGATTGTATGAACATTTCTACAGCATTGCAAAATCTTTCAAGTTTAAATGCAGCCTCGTATATTCAAGTCCATACAAACAAAACAATGGCTTATTTCCACACAATTTGCAATTAAACTGATGGACGGACAAACAGACATATGAACGAATAAGTATTATAAAGCAAAAAACAAAAACAAAAAAAAACACAAATAAACATTTCAATGTTCGAAAGAAAAACTTTTTATTTAAAACTAATGGAACTTACAACTAAAGAGAAAAAAATCGATAAAATATGAATATAAATAATAATCGCAATGCATGTAATAAATGACGACAGATTTGTAAACGAATTTATTCTTGCAATTTGATAATTTTATAAATACGACGATAATATGTACATCGCAAATTGCAATACATTTCAGCTTGATTACAATTGGTACCACGACTACTGTCGACATGTATTTTGTTTGGTAAGAAAAAGTTTTCAAAATATATTTCCTTTAGTTTTACTGCTCTCTCTGGATATCCTCTCATTCTTCTCATAATGCCCAGTCATGGAAGTAAAAAAGTAATAATACTTTTAATTTTTCACAGTCGTTTGTCAATTTCGAAAAACAGCGAAAATATCTCTATAATTTCTTAACGGATAGTCTGATTTTAATAAAATTTCCCATGGTTATAGAAGTGATACAGTCGAATTTGAGTTTTGAAAGCTCCCAAGTGGGACGCCTTGGGTATAGGCAAAATTTAAAACGATCCCAGTTTGCTGCTTTTTATCCGATTCGAAATATTGTACTATAGATTTATCTTATAAATTACGAGGTATTTACATTTTAAAAATACCCTAGTCTGGTCTTTTACTAATAGTCAATCCAAATCTTTCCGAATTTTGTGTGACTTTTTTACAATATCATCCCAGTCGTTGTGGAGTGTGTTCACCGTACTAGTGATTAGCTATATGACTACACCATTTTTCATTGAAATTGAGAACATTATACATGATATTGAGAAAATTCCAAATGAAATTGAGAATTTCCATATTAAATTGAGAAAATTCCAAATGAAATTGAGAATTTCCATTTCAAATTGAGAAAATTCCAATTGAAATTGAGAATTTCCATTTTAAATTGAGAAAATTCCAAATGACATTGAGAAATTCCATTTCAAATTGAGAAAATTCCAAATGAAATTGAGAATTTCCATTTTAAATTGAGAAAATTCCAAATTAAATTGAGAATTTCCATTTCAAATTGAGAAAATTCCAATTGAAATTGAAAATTTCCATTTCAAATTGAGAAAATTCCAATTGAAATTGGGAATTTCCATTTGAAATTGAGAAAATTCCAAATGAAATTGAGAAATTCCAGTTCAAATTGAGAAAATTCCAAATTAAATTGAGAATTTCCATTTCAAATTGAGAAAATTCCAATTGAAATTGAAAATTTCCATTTCAAATTGAGAAAATTCCAAATTAAATTGAGAATTTCCATTTCAAATTGAGAAAATTCCAATTGAAATTGAAAATTTCCATTTCAAATTGAGAAAATTCCAATTGAAATTGGGAATTTCCATTTGAAATTGAGAAAATTCAAAATGAAATTGAGAAATTCCAGTTCAAATTGAGAAAATTCCAAATTAAATTGAGAATTTCCATTTCAAATTGAGAAAATTCCAATTGAAATTGAAAATTTCCATTTGAAATTGAGAAAATTCAAATTGAAATTGGGAATTTCCATTTGAAATTGAGAAAATTCCAAATGAAATTGGGAAAATTCTAATTGAAATTAAGAACATTCCAAATGAAATTGTGAAAATTTTATTTTACTCTACATAAATAAATATTATAATATAAATGAAACAAAACACATATGTACACAGTCTTATTGACCAACAGGCATATCTTGCAATTCCAAAGCGCTTTGGTGGAATGATGTTGTATGTTGTATAGCTTTTCTTCAATCTCCAGTACATAGTTATATAGGACTTGGAATCGTTAATTAATTCTTGAAGATATAAAATCCTCTGCTCTCCTACATTTAAAGGATTTACGGTTGGTATATTTATCTTTGTCTTCACTATTTTTTTGATTTTGGACCAAATTATTTTAGGGTTAAGCATTGGTGAATAGGGACTCAATGGTAAAAGTGTTGCTGGAGAGTTGTCGAAAATTTCACATAAACGATTGTGGCAAGGGGCATTGTCACATACCAAAACGAGTTCAGATAACTGATTACCCACCTCTTGCTATCAACACTTTTGACCCATTCGTTATATTTTGACCCATTTGAATAATGCCTGCGGTACCAATTGCACCTATCAGGTGTATGTCGGGGCCACGGGAAGTAGGTATCAAAAGAACTGTTCGGGATCCAACACAAGACCAACCATGTTTTCTACGACAAAATAAAGTGAAATTGGTCGCTCTACCCAGACCACCACATCTTTCCACATCTGATATAATCGTTAATTTTGTTCTTTTTAGTTTCAAATAATTTATATAATATTTCTCAAATTTATTTAGAATTTTCCAATTTCATTTGGAATTTTCTCAATTTCAATTGGAATTTTCCCAATTTCATTTGTAATTTTCTAAATTTCAATTTGAATTTCTCAATTTTATTTGGAATTTTCTCAATTTAAAACTGAATATCTCAATTTCAAATGGAAATTCTCAATTTCAATTGAAATTTTCTCAATTTAAAATGGAAATTCTCAATTTCATTTGGAATTTTCTCAATCTGAAATGGAAATTCTCAATTTCATTTGGAATTTTCTCAATTTAAAATAGAAATTCTCAATTTCATTTCGAATTTTCTCAATTTCATTTCGAATTTTCTCAATTTCATTTCGAATTTTCTCAATTTCATTTCGAATTTTCTCAATTTCAATTTGAAATTCTCAATTTCATTTGGAATTTTCTCAATTTCAATGAAAAATGGTGTAGAAGTTATTGGATCACCCTGATTGCGAGTCCCAAATAGTCAACGTATGGAGATGAAGCTAATGAAATAGCTAGTTACGATCGTTTTGAAAAGGCAAATCGATCGATTTGAAAAGGTGTAATGAATTTCAATTGATTTAAAGTATGTATGCTTCATTTATTTCACTCATATTCTTTCTAAAAATATTGTAGTAAACATTTCAGTATAATTTGTATAAAATATAATACTTTCATTTAAATGTGTGCTTACATATAGCAGATGGGAACATTGACATTTTATGGAAGATAATTAATGCAAACATATAAAGTAAATTACTATTTTATTTAATGAAATTTACCATATTTGTGAAGTTTCATATCTTGCATTTTTATGACAATTCAATTTATTTAGTGCAATATGAAAAGTAAAACTTGAAGGCTAAAACATTGGAATATGTATTATAATTAAGTGGTACTCAACTAAAAATTTCCTAAAACATAACTTAATAAAACACAGTTAAAATTTAAAACTTTCGGACCTTTCAGGTTGAAATATTTAGAAAAGAACATTCAAACTCACTTCCAATGTTGCCTTTTTCAAAAAAAGGGCTTATAGTCAACATTAATTGCTACCATTTACAATATTCCGCTGTGCTAAATTTTACATACATACTCTTCTCCTAATGCAAAAATAAATTAAGTGTGTTAGTTGCACCTACTATTTTCAAACAATTTTCTTATATATAAAAAAACAAATCTATGTCAAATGACTCATATTCGTTTTTGTATGTACTATATGGTGGCAATTTATTCCTTCATTTGTTAGTAGCAATGTCTCTTTCAATGTCTACGTGATGTCGGTGTCTGTAACAAAAATGATAATGAGACTTTTATTACAGATTTAAAATAAACATATAACCTTCAATATATTTTAATAGGAATTAGTTAGTGTTGTATTGGAAAATTGCTGTAAACAAAAGTTTTAAAAACCAGCAAACTATTTAGTAAATAAATATAGAGTTCAAAAAGAAAATATTCGTTTATTTAAAATAAAACACGAAGAAATTTTTTAACTTTTCAAAATGAGCACTTCCTCTTCAGTGCTTCAGTTTCATTACTAAAATATTATTCCATGGTTCTGGTGACTAACAACTTAGAGTCACCACTATTAGATCTTTTGACATGTACATTTTCTAGACGGGAGTCAATTGACTTCACATCTGTCAAAAATGTACTTTTCCACATACTTTGCTACCGTTTGGCACACACTCAAACTAAAACAATAATTTTATATTTCGTCTGCCTGCCTTTCAATTTCACCCGTTCTAAAAGTTAAATACAATAACTGTCAGTATGATTACACATTGAGCTAATAAGTCTGCTTTTACATACAGCATGTTTACTTGAAGCAAGTCTCTTCGATTCCCTTTTGAACTTGCTCGACTGTTTACACACAGCTAGTCTGTGTTCAATTTTGAATGTGAAAACCTAATAGACGCCATAATGAAAATGAGAAAACAAAAGAGAATTGAAGAGACTTCCCAGTACAAGCAAGTGTGTACCCCTCTTCTTTCTTCTTGCCTCTCTCTCCTATAAACTCTAGACTTGCGCAAGAAAACTTGTCCTGTGTAAAAGCAGACTAAGGTACAATAATACCCCAAGCGATATTTGAAAAATGTCTTGTCCCTAAAGTGAAATGAAAATGAAGTAATGCTCTGCAGTACATTACTTCTGGTGAGTGAAATAACTAAATAACTTTTAAAATTTAGTTAATTTTGTTTTTTTTTTCGCAAATGTCAACTCTGAAATTTGACAGCTGTCACATATGTTTATTCCGATTATTAAAAATTCAGCGCTTTACGAAAGTTTCAGTCGAGAAAGTGCACTAATGTGTCAACCATTCGAAGAGGGGTCAACAAATTCGAAGACACTGGGTCGGTTATGGACAGTAAGACTCATGTGCGTCAATGTACCGGTCGGTCACGGTACATGAAAGTGTCGCCGAAAATCCGAAAACATCAATTCGGCATCGTACCCAACAACTTCAAATTCCACGAAGCCTCCACCAACATGCGTACAAAATTCAACTTACTCAGGAGATCAAACCAGCAGACCACGCAATTCGTTCAATGATAATGGAAATGAGTCAATGCCAATTTTTCAAAATAAAAGTCATCTTCTCCGGTCAAGCGCATTTTCATCTGAATGGCATTTTGTGAATACACAAAATTGTCGAATTTGGGGCTCAGAAAATCCTCATGCAATCCATGAGACACAAATGTCTGTTGCGAATTTTGGTCAGATGAGGCTGAAATTTAAGTAACTTTGAACGACATTCGTTACAGGAACATGGTAACAGAGTTCTTGTGGCTTCTAGTGGAAGGCCACTTAGCGCACGCAACAAACAAATTATCTCAAGAAATTCTGATTTCAACTGGCCACCAAGAAGATCATGCGATATATATATCTCAAAAAAATACGTGTTTTTATTTTAAAATGAAAAAGTGTATTCTTACTAAAGCAATTATTTGGGTAGACATAGTATTTTTTTTTGTGTGACACACATTTCTTTAAACTTACGTCTGGTTTTCTATCGTTTCTGTTTTACTTTAGTGTCAATTGCACTATACAATTCCAATTGAAAATTTCAAATGTGCATTAGAATAGTTTGCCTTAAAATAACAGTTTTCTAGTTCCAGAACCTTTTAAAGTATTTGAAAGGGGACATCTGCTTCTTAGTTACTTTTACATTTATATCTACAATAGAATATTTTTTTATTAATTTAAATTTCCCTTCATCTTGTAGCACCCCTAACTCATTTCTCATTTTATTTCGTAAATACAGTGGTTGACATGACAATTTTTTTTTAAATACTCTAAAAAATTCTTAAGAAATTTTTATTTTTTTTGAGTCTTCAAATTCTTTAAATAGAAAACAAACTAAAATCTATTTATTGTTAAGGTATTGACTAACAATGGAAACTTAGGTTTAATTTTTACAAAAATTTCTTGGCTCTTTTAGTGACACAGTAATTTGCTTTGAAACAACTAAATAATCAATCGTCTTCTTTCAAATATTTTGCCATTATTATAACCGCACCTGCTAAAGCTTCTTACGTGATATAATTCTTAGACCTTATTTTGCGATCTACAATTACCCATAGTTTTTCTATGAGATATTTAATAAAATATCATGTTTTTGAAAACCGATATAGTTTTCAACAATTTTTTTTTTCAATTCTAATGTCAATCACTGTATATTTTCTATATATAATGCGTGATTTAAGTCGGTCAAAGTATTTCTGGTATTTAAAAAAAATCTCACAGTACTTTTTAAATCTCGCTTATTATACCCTTCACCTTCGTGAGAAGGGTATATACATATAAGTTTGTCATTCCATTTGTAAATTCTACATTTTTATTTCCGACCATATAAAGTATATATATTCTGGATCCTTATAGATAGCGGGGTCGATCTGTCTGTCTGTTGAAATCAATTCTCTGAAGACCACAGATATCTTCTGGATCCAAATCTTCAATAATTATGTCAAACATGTTATTTAAAATCGGTAAAATCGGTCCACAAATGGCTGAGATATGAGGAAAAAACCAGAACAACCTCGATTTTTTACCTATATCTGGATTACTAAGTAATTAATATATACAATATGGATATCTAATGATAGATATTTCAAAGACCTTTGCAATGACGTTAATAAAACCATAGTAAGTTGGACCTACAATGGGTCAAAATCGGAAAAATATTTTTTAACCCGATTTATTTTTCACCGAAAGTTTTTTTCGCTAAATATTAAAAAAATTGAAAAAACAAAAAAAAATTTTAAATTTAAAAAAAAACAATTCAAAAAATTTGTTTAAAAAAAGGAAAGAACTGCAAAAAAAAAAAAAAATTCGTATACCTAGAAATATTTAAATTTTTTATTTTGAACCATTATTTGGTGAAGGGTATATAAGATTCGGCACAGCCGAATATAGCTCTCTTACTTGTTTTTACATAAAATATGTAAATTGTTATTTATTTTGAGGACATACATATAGTAAACAATTTTTGTATTAAAATTAATTTAATAAAATAAATTGTTGCTCATACAGTTGTGTGAAAAATAATAGAGCCACCTTATGTTCTAAAAATTTAATGTTTTTTTAACCTTGTAAAAAATATTTTTAGAAAAAGTTTTTTTTATGCATTATTAGTAAGTCTCTTTCTTATTGTAATCCCGTTATTTTTTCTGTAATTGAAGCAACATTTCTAATTATATCAGTGTTTGTATGTAAATTGAAGAAAAACAAGTGTGAAATAAAATAGAGCCAATTTTAAAGTTAAAAAAAATATTAAAGTAAAAAACAACTTCTTTAAATTTTTTTTTTTTTGAAAAAGTGTGTAAAAAGGCAGACTATCTTATTTCTATTATAATTTTAAAAAAATATTGAAAAATTACTTAACAGAATGGGCAGAGGAAAACACTGTAGCGTGGAGGCCCGAAAATTGATAAAAAAAGCTTCATCGAGAAGGTAAATCTCAAAGAAAAATAGCTGAAATTATTGGATGTTCAAAGAAAATGGTAGAAAATGCTATAAAGTATGAAGAGAAACAAGAAACAAGAGGAAGAAAAACCAAAATGTCTGAGACTTTAAAACGAAAAATACTGCGTCAAGTGAAACGGGACCCCTTTGTGACGTCATCCGCCCTTAAAAAACAATATCAACTTGATATGGATACTTCAACAATACGGCGTATGCTCCTTAAAAATGGTTTAAAAGCAAGAAGTGCACGTAAAGTGCCATTTCTTTCAAAGCGCAACATAAAACAAAGACTTGCATTCGCAAAGGAACACATAAATTGGCCCGTTTCTAAATGGCGTAATATTTTGTGGTCGGATGAGACCAAAGTAAATTTATTTAACTCGGATCGAAGTTCTCTTCAAGTTCGGAGACCCAAAAATAAAGAATTGAATCCTCAATATACCATTAAAACCGTTAAACATGGAGGGGGTAATATTATGGTATGGGGATGCTTTTCATATTGTGGAGTCGGGCCCTTATATCGCATTCAGGATATAATGGATGCAAAATTTTACACAAACATTTTAAGAGAAGTCATGATGCCTTATGCTGAATGGGAAATGCCGCTTGAATGGATATTCCAACAGGACAATGATCCTAAACATTCATCGAAGTTGGCAAAGGCATGGTTCAGGGACAATCATGTGAAGGTTTTGGGATGGCCTTCACAGTCACCAGACCTAAATCCCATCGAAAACTTGTGGGGCGAGGTTAAAAGATGTCTCAGAGGAAAGAATCCATCAAATAAAGATGAGCTGTGGGCAATGGTTGAGACTGCATGGAAGAATATTCCAGTAACGACTTGTCAAAAGTTAGTCGACTCTATGCCGAAGCGCTGCTTCGCAGTAATAAAAAATAAAGGCAGTTCTACAAAGTACTGAGGTAGTATAAGCAGTTACGTAAGCAATCATTTTATTAAACATATTACTTCTTTTTTCTTTTTAATAATTTTAGGAGGTTTGTTTAGATGGCTCTATTTTTTTTCACAGAAAAAATAAATGAATATACCGAATTTTTTATTTTAATTTTTAGGGCAATGAATTCAAATATTTAATTTATGTTTTTTTTTATACTATAATAATACCTAATAAAAAACAACAAAAAAGTTTAAAGAAGATTATTATCTGTCTAAATTTTTAAGTTTGAAATTGAGGTTTTGGGGTGGCTCTATTATTTTTCACACAACTGTAAATGCACAGTAATTTGAGGAAACTTTTCAATGTTTAGCAAAATTGCAAAAAGTACACATTAGCGGAGTTCAGTATTAAGAGCGGATTGGCCTGGCAACATTGCAAATGCTAAATATTATAGACAGACAACCCTCGAACAGTTTCACTAAGATTCACAATTATGTAGGGTATGTGTATATTATTAAATTTAATATAATAGTACGAATATGTACCCAGCTAAACAAACCATAAATGCTATTTTTAGCATTCCACAATAAAAAAACATAAATCAAATAAAACAACAATTGATAGCACGACAGCGAAGATGATTCAAGTATAAATAATAATTATTCGTGCATAAAAACAACCTTTCAATCACAACAAAGCCATAAATAAAAACTGAAAAATATAAAATAATAAAGGAAAAAAAGAGGCATCAGCCACCCATAGTAATCTCTTGGAATTTACTTCACCGACTAACCAGCGAAATGACAATAGCAAAAAATGACCGGTAGTGACTTAATAAACAATTTCAACGTTGTGGCTGTTTTTATTTATTTTTTGTTACTGTATTCATGTTGATAATGATGATGATTGCTGCTGTTTTACAAAAATTATATAAAAAAAAAACACAATTGTTGCATTTTAAAAATAAAAATGAAATGCTCAAATATATAAAGAAAATTCAAACCATTTCGATAACCTCTTTATGAAGGTCCTTTCTCTACTTATAATAAATTTATTAAAATATGACAAGTTTACAAACAAATATGTTTTGTTTGTTTCAATGAAACATACTTAACATACTTAACATTAATTTCAAATCAACATCTACCAGTAAAAATTACCAAATATTTTTTACTCCATAAGTAACTAAATACTGATAGATATCTATTTGTTGAAATTACGGGCCTTAGGTATCATAATAATTTTTGAAATTTAAAGAAATGTTTAAGTTTTAATGAATAATTAAAAAAAAAATTGAAAAATAAATTTTAGTATAATTTGTATGCAGTTGAACAAAATGTTACAACACATTTGACTATTTTTACAAAATCTGCACCACTGTACACGTTTTTGAGAGCACTGCTAATATATAAATTTGGAAAACTCGATGTTAAATTTTGTATATCTAATGATAAACTTAGAATTTTGTTTAAAAGAATCAATATTTTCGACCATTGCCTGAAGTAGGGTATACTTTTATATCGATTTGAAAACTCATTAAACATTTATTTCTAATCTTTGAGAAAATTTTAGAAATTAAGTTCAATTTTTGTAAAAATTTATGAATTTTTCTTACTGATACCGAAATTTTGACTCTGATTATTGTTCACGATTAGACTGAGATTGAGATATTGGAAAAATATATAACCCCCATTAACATGATGTAATGTAACTAATTAAATTCTGAAAATAGAAAAGAAACTAAAATGTATTCATTATTATGGTATTGACAAAACAATGGGAACTTAGATTTAATTTTTACAAAAAATTTATGCATTTTATTGGATATCCCTTGTTTGTATACCTGCTTCACAGCGTCGATATATTGAACCCATTCAAGATCCCTTCGTCTCATTTGAAATATTTTGCGATTTCCTTATAACCGCATCTTCATAATATTGCCACCGCCAAACTTCACTGAATTACCCCATTTTCTCAATATCTGGTTATTGTTTTTCGTAACGATATACTTCCAATTAACCTTTTTTTTGTATGAGAACTGTCAGTATATCGTCACGATAAAAAAATAACCGGAGATTGAGAAATGGGGTTTAGTTGCATACTTAGGATCCAGTCTCTTTCCCTTTGGCTGCCTTACAAATGTTTTACCATCACAGAATCATAAATTGCATTTGAATTCATCCGTAAAGAGAACAGTATTTCACTTCTATCTAGTAAAGCTTATGTTTTTTCGCGGGGCGATAGCAATCAACAGTTCGAGAACTAATTTCAGATTTTAAATTATTGATAACCTGGGGAATCATGTTTGGGAATTTCTTTAACTCTAAGTCGCTTTTTTAATACTCTACTTGGAACCCTTAAAAAAGATTTGTTCGCAAATACCTACATACTAATAAAAAGTTTTTACTATGACATGCAATAGTACCATAGTAAATAATTTCATACGTGATTCATTGAAAATTCTATACAATTGGGGTATTCACATGGTCTGCTATTAGTCATATTGTCATAATGTCCTAATATATTATAATAGTTGTTGTTGTGTTTTAAACAAAAAAATATTATTTTATGACAAAACAATAAACATAGTTCAAATAGAGTTATTATTTTAGAACTTTTTTTGTTTAAAACACAACAAAAATTTGTTTAAACTATCAAAATAGATCAGGACATTATGACAATATGACCAAATAGTAGACCGTGTGAATACCCCAAATATATATCAACCATAGCTGTATATTGTGACTATTTTTATTCGAAATATTTGCAAAAACTTAATTGTTTTTGAATTTTAGTTATATTTGAAAAAATAAATTTATAGTGAAATCATTTTATATTATTCAAAATAGGATACTAATTCAAATATATCTATTTACAATATCAAGCATTAAATATTATTTGATTTCAATAGGACAATACGATATTAAGTAAATTATACTTAAAAGTTTTGAATAAACATTTATAAAATTAAACTAATAGTATTTGTATTTTAGTAAAAATAAGTTCTATTTTATGTATTATGTGGTGAATAGATTTTAAAATACTCTAATCAATATGAAAACATGTAATTATTTTCAAATTGTATTTTTATAATAAAAATTAAATTTTTGTTTAGTTTATTCAATAAATTATGAATAAAAATTATTTTACTTATTCGAAAATTTGGCGATAGATTTTATTCAAAGCTATTATCATTGAATAATTTTATTTTTCCAAAAAAAAGGAAATATTTTAATGTTCAACAAAAAATTGTTGAATAATTTTATTTGTAAAAATAAAATAAAATTATTAAATGCCCTATTCATAATCAATTTTTGAATTTATCAAAGGTTTATGAAGCCATTTATGTATGGAAATTTTTTTGTATATACCTTAACTATATCTAGTGCCTGGGATTGCTGAAATGACATGGCTTGACTAAGGCGAAATGAATACAAAAATTAGAGTCTTAAAGTGAAAGTTAAATGGATCAAAACGACTGACACAAATCGTTCTAAAAAAATTTAAAAATAGTGAACCAGATAATAAACAGAACTTCATAACCTTTTCAAGTATATAGTCAGAAAACAATCTAGCTCAAAATTACCCCAATATGCTGTCAATTCGCTCATCATCAGTTTCAAATATTAGCTCAATCTGTGATCACTTATCTTAAATATTTTTTGTATCGATAATAACTGAAAATACTGAGAAAATAATCTCAATCTGTGATTATTCATATTTCATACAAAAAATCGATTTTTAGTATAAAAAAATCAAATATCTTAAATCGTTAATAACTACGATTTTAAGGATATTAAGCTCAATCTGTGATCACTCATATATATTTTAATATCTACATATTCTAAGCTTATTAACAAAATATTTATTTTTTACATAAATAAGTAAAGATTTAATACATATTTGTTTAATTTTTCATTTCTGTTTTTTGTCATTTGTTAAGACCAATTGTTGTTTTTGTAGAACTGCCACCACCTTATCCAAGACTAAACACTTACAATACTTTTGTTTCAACTGCAACGAACACGACACAATGATGAAATAAATGTAACTCCATCTGCAAAGTTAAAAATAACCAAACTTTTGTAATTCTATAAAAACAACAATTGGTCTTACCAAATGAATAAAATGTGTATTAAAACTTAAAATAGTGTGTATAGTAGTGGTGGTTCAACTTATTTATGTAAAAAATAAATATTTGGTTAATAAGATTAGAATATGTAGATATCAAAATATAAAAAAATACGATTGGACTACTCTGAATATATATACATGTGAGCAAGGTTGCCAATTTAGCCATTTTCCGGATAGATCTAGCGATTTTATTTTCATTTAGCCATAAAAAATGGCTAAATTTAACCTAGCCGGAAGATTTAGCCATTTTATATTGTCCTGGCCATTTTTATTTTAAACTTTTCTCGAAATTTTTTTAAAAATAAAACAATATTTTTAATCAAATGACAAAGAAATAGTATTTTTTTAAAAAAAATCTTACGTAGAGGATTTGATGAGAACAGGCTGCGAAATTGTTTCCAAAGCAAACACATCAGTCATATTCAAAAATCAATTTTGCATTTATTTAATGGATCCGATTTTGTTTATAGGTGCCCAGAAATTTGTTTAATTTATCAAAAAGGAACCAATTTTTATTGATATTGCAATTTTTTAATCTGCTAAGAAATGTAAAATTATATGTATATACAAAATAAAAAGATAATATTTATGAATTTGTATTCAGTTATTTTGGGTTTTAGCCATTTCTAGCCATTTTTAATTCTAAATCTAGCCATTTTCTGAGCTGAAGATTTGGCAACCTTGGATGTCAGTCGTAGTTGATCCATATGTGTTTGGGCAAAGGGCATTTATTTATAGAAGGTGATCTCAGAAAAACAGTTGATTATTTTTTCTATAAATTCGCATTGTGTTTGGGCGTTCATCCTATAATGGTCACCTCGTACCAGGGATGGAACATTAAAAATTTGTTAGATATCAAAATAAAATTCAAATACATAGTAGGTACTTTACCAACCTCAGAGTACTAAAATTAAAAATTACCCAATATAAACTTGCATGCATCTCCAGATTGCTATGACCCTTGGAGACTACTATAACATGTTCAGTTTGCAATGTCGCCGCTGTTCTGTTGAACTGTTGACTGATGCCTTGTAATGTTTTCAAATACTAAAAGATATAAAAATCTTCTCTAGGAAATAACGTTATACTGAAGATATTTTATAGAAAATAGTTAGCAGTAGCAGAAAATCAATGAGTTTATAGGAATTTGTAATGTCGTCTTTATACCTACATAAAATGTTGAAAATTGTTTGAAAGTATCAAATAAATCTTGGGAGTACCATTATACTTTTCAATATGAAACAAATAGTATATTAAAAAAAAGTAAGATCATATCAACTTTTCCATCCCTGCCACGTACCAATGGCCTAAAAAAAACAAAGCAGGAAACAGATGACACATGAAGAGAAGCAAGCCAACCCAACATTTTCGGCGGCGTCATCGGCTGAACTATTTTCTTCCTGCGGCGGCCACAAAATAATCGGATTAACTTTTTTATAAACACTTTTGCACTTGTTATAAGTTACTCGCTTGATTTTTATCAAGTTCATGGCCTTTAAAAGTATTTCTGTACCTAAGCCAATTGTTTCATGTGTAAATTTATTGTTCATAAAAACATGGTACATATTAAAAAACGGCGACAAGTTTTCAATGGATAGAAGCCGACAAAAACAGAGGTGGCGCACAGTGCTTTGTTCAATGGACAAAAATCAAAAACAAGATCATGTATTTGATGTTAACGAAATTTATATTTTTCAATAGACAACTAAATATCTCATTCGTGTAAAAAATACTTTTTTATTAATATCTCTGTTTGTAGTCACTAGAGGTCGCTAAAGTTAGTACATTTTCAACATAAATTTTATGGAGAAAAATATATTTTTTTTAAGGTTAACTAAAATCATTGTTAAAAGTTCGTTTTAAAAGATATAAACTCGATATTGGCTGCAAATGAAAGAATATGAATGTGGAATTATGGAAAATTACTGTTTTTGTCAAAAAAGGTTTAACAGTTTAATCTGCGCAATTTTTAATAATTAACATTTTTTTTATTGTAAGCCTGAAATTCTAAAACTTTGTTGGAATATTAGTAAAATACGTGTTAATCTATTTCGATTATGTTTTACTATAGAATAGCCATAAGTATTATCTATAAGAAAATGTAATCATGTGTTGTCCTTTCGTATGAAAACTATTAAAATTTTGTTTTTGTTTAAATGTATAAATTACCATTTCGAAAATTTTCAATTTGATGGTTTGGGGAAATAGCTCCAGATTTTTGAATTTTTATAAAATAATACCGTTTTTTCTTTTAAATAACTAAGAAATATTGCATTATTTAACAAAAGTAGTTTAATGGCATAAAGTGCATTAATAGGTCTTTATTTGGTTCTTGATGTTGTATGTTTTTTTGCTGAAGTCAAAAAAAAAACCAAAGTTTGATTAAATTTTGAAAAAAAACATGTTAATCAATTTTAATTTTTCTTTAATTTTATCTAATGCCTATCTCTTATTTATTATAATGTGAAATCATTATTTGTCCGTTTTGACTAGAACTTTAAAAAAAATTTGTTTTTGATGGCACCCATAAATAATACATTTTTACCGTAAATGTAAGTAACTCAATAATTGAATATAACCTACATATCCTTATATTGAGATATTAATATGAGCTTCTGATGATATTATGAACACTTAATGTATAATCCAACATCCAGTTTCTAATATTACAGCTGAACCATAAGGCTATCAACATTTGAAAATGTCCGTCCATCCGTCCTTCCGAA
Source organism: Calliphora vicina (assembly GCF_958450345.1). NCBI lineage: Eukaryota > Metazoa > Arthropoda > Insecta > Diptera > Calliphoridae > Calliphora > Calliphora vicina. The sequence goes on from NC_088780.1 coordinate 120,883,784, forward strand.
TTTAGAAAATATATAAAATATTTAAGTATTTTTTTTAAAAAAGGATATATGACAGTTATGTAAATCCTTGCTAGAATTGAAATGTTAATAACTAAATTAAGCTGATATTATAAGAGAACAATAATTTCTGAAAATAAATAATTTTATTCAGGTTTATAGGTTTTTTAAGGAAATATATGTATGGCAGCCACCCGAATCCTTGCTGCGATTGTAATACAAATTTTCACAAACAACAATGACTTTATTAAAATGATTATAACCAAATTGGTTCCAAAATAAGAAACGATTTTTACAAATTTAAAAAAAAAAAATTAGATGTTATGCAGGATAATGAAATCTTGATGTCTTGGAATTATGAATATCCTTCCGATAAAATTTTCATAACTTTGCATCTAATATTATAAGAGAACAATAATTTCTGAAAATTAATAATTTTATACAGGTTTATAGGTTTTTTAAGGAAAAGGATGTATGGCAGCCACCCGAATCCGTGGTGCGATTGTAATAAAAATGTTCACAAACAACAATAACTTTATTAAAATGACTATAACCAAATTTTAAAATGTTAGGAGTATAACTGTGAATTTTATTCAAAATTATATGTTCAGGATATATGGGAGGTACCCGTGTCCTTTCACGGATTTTTTCAAGAATTATATTTTTTCTTAATCTTACCAAAAGGTAATATTCCACTAATTTTTATTCGTCTGCAATAACTCCTTCTATTTTTGTCCATTGCCTATATGAAAACAAAGCACTGTGTGGCGGCGCGCCAACTGCTAAGAGCAGGTCGGCTTGTTTCTCTGAAATATGCCGGTATTTCTTTTGAGTATTTCTACTATTAAAGCTTTCTTTTGTTTTCTTTTCTCCTTTTCTTTCGTTGATGTTTTTTTTTTATTCTTTGCAACATCGCCTAATAAAACTTGAATTAATATAAAGCAAAGCATATAAAACAAATGAATGAGAAAGAAGAAACTATAATTTGCAAAACACAATATTCAATGACACAAAATCAAATTAATTTTGATGACCAGGGAAACCAAAATATTCAAATGCATGTTTTTTCTGGTGAGTCTAATGAGCACATGGATAAGATATTTACACGTTTCAGAACTATTTAAGAATTTTGGCATCGATTTGTTAGTGCATATTTTTGCATATTTTACCCTTAAATACATATTTTTGCATATATTTGTTTTAAGAGCATATTTATGTCATATTTTGCGTTTTTAGAGCATATTTTACTGTTAATAGCATATTTTGAGTTTATCAAAAACAAATTTTGTCTTACTTATTTTTCGCTGTTGTGTTACAGGTTTTTACTTCCTTTGTTTAAAAATCCAAATTGAAAAATAGATGTCTTTTCACCAAAAAAAAAATTTCTGTTTTTTAAATTTAAAATAACAATTCGAAAAAAATTTTTATCCAAAAAATTAAAAAACTGAAAAAAAATTTTTGTTCACCTAAAAATATTTAAATTTTTTATTTTGAAGTATAATTATGTGAATGGTATATAAGATTCGGCACAGCCGAATATAGCTCTCTTACTTGTTTTAATATAAAATAAGCACTATTTTAATAATAGCTCCATCTAAATATCAAATTTTAGTTCTAATTCAAACTTAACCGTTCTAAGTGTTAAAGAAATATTGTCTTTTAAATTTGCTCCTGTAACATCAGTTGATGTCGAAAGAACATTTTCTATGTATAAAAATGTTTTCAGATCCAATAGACAACGATTTTTATTTGAAAATTTAAGTAAATTTTTTTTGGTTAAAAATTATGTAAAATATTGTTTTTTTAAGAGCATATTTTTTAAATTTTAAGAGCATATTTTAAAGTTTTTACCGCATATTTAAAGCGCCTAAAACGCTTTTTTTAGAGCATATTTCCGGTTTCCCTGTTGATGACTATAAAAAAAGAAGAGTTGGGTGTTACCAACCTGTTTGTGGAATAGAAACAACAACAAACATCAAATGCAGTAAATACATTGACACCAACGAAGTACACATACGTAAAGTTTACATAAAATACAAAAATAGAATGAACTGCAATTACTACAGCAACAATGTTGTAGGCAACAGAGGAAGGCCGCCCCAAACTAAAATTGGAAAAATCAATTTTAGACAACACCACATACAAACGCTACATATCCAATTGCATTTTTAGGGCACATAACAACAATAGTTTTTAACTTGGCAAACTCAGTGTCGTACTAATGATAATCAATATAATTTCGTATTTGTTTTTACTCCAAAAAAAAAACACTTCCGTATTAACAATTTTAATTTACTGCATAAGGAAATAATTTCCCCAATATAAACTTTATATTACACGCCAAAAACTTGTTAAAGCAGGGCAACAAAGTATACAGATACACGTCAAATAAAAATTTATATTTATTTAAGAAAAAAAGAAAACGTAATCAAATTTGTTACTTTTGTTCCATCATGCAAACACACACGCTCGCATTCACACATTTCTTTGCCACTTACTTTTTTTTTCTTTATAAATTTGTTCTTTAACTCTTTTTTCCCCAACTAATTTGCAATTATTTCGCTGTAATTTGCAACACTTGAAATTTATTTACGTTTTTTTCACTCACTAAATTAATGAAAATTTATTTATTTGTAAATTTTACAATTATTGGATTTTTCTTCGATTCAAAAACGACAAATAAACTTTTTTATGATTAGCAAACGCCGCACGAAACAACTACAAGTAGAAGTTTTATTTAGTTCACTTTGTTTCTTCTTTTTATTGCTGTTTCGTTTTCGATTCGTTCAACGATGACAGATGTTTTTTTTCTTTCTTTTTGCTGTCAAAAAATGTAACGAATGAAAGCTCGCTATAGCAACAGCATTGCCAGCATGAAATGTTATGGTTGGAGAAACAAAAACACACAGGCTAGAAATTACAACTATTATCTGACAATTTTAAATGTTTATGTTGAATTTAGTAAATTTATTAGTTTATTGTTTAATAATAACTAGGATCGCCCGGTGGCCGAAATTCGACCACTTTTAAACGCTTTTTACCACTTATATGGAAAGAATTTAAAAAAAAATTATGTTCTGCAAATCTAGAGAAAATAACCTTTTAAACCATATACGTTTCATGAATATTGGTGGACAATAACATACTTAAAAGTGTACCACAAAAAATCGTGTGGCCTATTTATATATAAGATTATAATTAAAGTGTAAATAAATATTGAAATGTATTTTTTCAATCATAGAAACTTGTCTGTAAAAAAAAAACTTTATAACCCTATGTCTCCACGTAGCAATTTTTATTTCTAAGCACAAGCAAAAACGTCGGCAGAACAATAGCACAGCGATTGCTTTAGGTGGAGAAAACGTTCGTCACAAACATAAAATTTTAAACGCAAGAAGTTGTATGAAAACTGAGTGTATTTTGCTTATATTTTATGTTGAAGGTTTTTTTTTCACTAATTTCAGTGTTTTTTTCAGACGGCATGTATTGCTTGTGTATTGGGACATGTATTCGATACATATGGAATTCCACGTGTATGGCAAAATTCACGTTATACATACGATTCATAATTTCCACGTTCATACGTACATATGTAATTGCATGTGACATAACCTCAATTAGTTTATATGTTTGTTGTTTTTAACAATATATTTATTTAAAACATTTTAAAATCACAATACATATATTTAATGCAATGAAATTTATTTTGTTATGATTTTTCTTTACTATTTTTTGTTTTGTTTTTTTATTTTGCACTCACACAGTGTTGTATTTCAAAATACAACACTGTTATACACACGAAAATAGAACATGCTCTAATTGCAAAAAATGTCACGAGTAATACAAATGTATTTTACATACACAAAGTTTCATATGGATCACACGGTATGTACATGTTTACATATGGAAAAATGTCCCAATACATGGCACAAAACACAAGCAATACATGCCGTCTGACCCCCCTTTTATGCATAGCAATAATAGGGGGGTCAGACGGCATGTATTGCATGTGTATTGGGACATGTATTCGATACATATGGAATTCCATGTGTATGTCAAAATTCACGTTGTACATACGATTCATAATTTCCACGTTCAAACGTGCATATGTAATTACATGTGACATAACCTCTATTAGTTTATATTTTTGTTGTTTTTAACAATATATTTATTTAAAACATTTTTAAATAACAATAAATATATTTAATGCAATGAAATTTATTTTGTTATGATTTTTCTTTTTTCTTTTTTGTTTTGTTTTTTTTTTATTTTGCACTCACACAGTGTTGTATTTCAAAATACAACACTGTTATACACACGAAAATAGAACATGCTCTAATTGCCAAAAATGTCACGAGTAATACACATGTATTTTACATACACAAAGTTTCATATGGATCACACGGTATGTATATGTTTACATGTGGAAAAATGTCCCAATACATGGCACAAAACACAAGCAATACATGCCGTCTGACCCCCCTTTAACACAGTGCTAGTTGAAAAAACTGTTAAGCGGGGCTTATTAAATAAACTAAAAAAGCGAAATTCCGCCAAAAAATTACCTTTAAGTAAAACTGATTCAACCGCCGGGTGCCCCGATTGACAAAAAAGTGTCAAATTCGAGCACAATTTGACAGCTCAAGCAATCAGTAGAGCATTGTACCTAGTTAATTTTGTCATGGTCCCGAAGAAATTTTTTTTTTATAAAATAAAAAATATAGGGACTTTTTTAGGAAAAAAGAATATACAAGTATCCAAAGTTGACGCATGTTTTGTATTTTAAAAAAATGTTTCGACCCTCCGTAATCCGCCATATATAAAATTGTTTACAAATTGTACACGTATGTATGATATACTTGTTTGGTTTCCGACAGTTATGAGACTCACTTACATAGAAATGCTACATGGAGACAGCAAGTTTTTGTGTTGGAACATATATTTATGTCTCATTCATTTAGACTTCGTTAAAAATCTAAAAAATGTGTTAAAAATAAAAAAAATTCCAATAAAAATTTAATATAAAGAGATAAACTGACTCTATTTCTAATTTTAGTAATATAGAAACCATTTGTATCTGAATGACTTCAATTTCCATTAGATATTGAATTTATTCTGTTAATTTGCAAAAAAAAAATTTTTATTTTTTTAATTTTGAATGATGTTTTGCTTATTAAATCAAAAAATAAGTAAAGATGTTAATTAAAACTTGAATTTGCTTTTATTCCAAAAATTTTCGTTTTACTTTTTGGTAAAAATCAAAGTATTAAAATAATTCCACTTTCGATCGGAATAGAATTCTGTCACAAAGTATATATACTTTGTGATTCTGTAACAGCCTTTAACATTTACTAGTTTTTGGAATAATGAACTTGTGTTTGGTCTATTTGGGATAAATCTTTTTTATTGCATGAATCTTCTGGATTTCTTTTGGAGCTTTAAACATCTTTTTGAAAGTCAAAAAGAAGGAAAATAATTCCGGGAATTTTCGCACAATTTCTCGGGATTCGGGAAACCGATTTTAAAGTAATGTTACTCATTTAAAGTGTCTTTTACTTTTCAAATTTAAAATATTGAAATCATTCGGTATTTCTATTATTACAGCGGTACCCCCTATAGAAAGTAAATATTAAATATCGCATATCTAAAGACCCATTATAGTCTGCATCATCAAACTTAGTAGGGGCCATTGTTAATGCTTCACTGTTGAACTAAAAATAAAGTGGGTAGGCGCAGGGAGAGAAGTACCTCTATATGACGCAAATATTATTGTAAATTTCGCATATCTCATGAAAGTTCAAGTCTTTTACTGAATTGGACTTTGTATGGGTACTAGGGTCAAATGTTGCCCGATCTTCGCCATAGTTTACAGCATAATTTCAAAGTACTTAGAACTAATTTGTGGAAAATTTTATCAGGATTGCTGCAAAAGTCAAAATATTTATGACTGCTCAAACACTATTCCGGGGGATATTTGTTGTATGGCTTGAAATCAAGGACCGATATTACACATTTTTGATTGTGGAAAATGTCAGCCAGTTACCTCCTTTCGTTTCGGACCTATCGAGTTTTTAATGGTGGGTATAAGAATTAAAATTTCTAAAAGACACAAGCACCAAAAGCTTTTAAGCCATATAATTTATTCTATTTCAAAATCATTTAAAACAAAAAAGTTATAGTCATTTCAAAATTAAAATTTACTAAGAAAAAATTTTAATTTTAGCAAAATACTGACTATTTTGAATCATCATGTTCGCTGTTGAAATAGAATTGTAATTTGTTGGCTCCCGATGATTACTGGTATTTACATTCAAATGAATAACATACTTTTGGCCGCATTCTCAAAATCTGTGCCACTGAGCGATTTGCATAAAATGATGAATAGTGCGGAGGTTGGACTCCTTCGCTTAAAATGAATACTTTTTAGATTCTTTCCTATTATCAGAATTAAATTAATTTAATTAAAAATATATAAATGAAATACTTAAAAAATATAAATTTCTTTATAAGTTTTTTTTTTTGGAAATTGAACTATTTATTGAATATTTGAAAAAGATTCCATTGCATTGTCAACCACTCTTATGTACGATTATATTTAGAGTTTTCTGATGCTCTCCGCAGACCTACAAATATGGGATACATGGCTTGGACACTACATAATAATATATTTTTCTCAAGTTTAAAGTAAATAAATATTTATCTAAATTATGTATGGTACAACGTTATAAACTCATTCTTTGACATCATTATTTAGCATTGCGAAATATTTAGATTTGTTTGAATTTTTTCATAATGTTCCTTCATTTAGATTTGCTCTTTTTATATCCATCATCAAAAAATATAGGGGGGTATATTGATTTTGTCATTCCGTTTGTAACACATAACAAAAATTTGTTGCAGACCCACATCCTCATAAGATTCTAAGAAGATCTAGCTATGTCTGTCCGTCTGTCTGTTGAAAACACGATAGGGCCCAAAAGAAAGAAGTTAGCTGGCAAACTCCGCAAATACTCATCTTCTATCTATCTATATATATAAAATACAAACAATTTTTCTACCTATGTCCGTTATAGACTCTAAGAGCATCTAACCGATTAGCTCCAAACTGGTATCATTGAAAAGGAAATTTTCTGAATATGGTTTTAGACACCTAAAATACTACATTAGGACCATTCAGTGCTTTCGTAAAGAAGATTTTCGAATTTTCTCATACAAACATTTTTCATCTATATGTATATATAAAAATGGATGTATGTTACGAATGAAGTCAAAAACGGCTGGACCGATTTTAATGAAATTTTCAAGGAATCTTCAGAATAGCCTAGCGGGTAACACTGTATAGTCCGCTTTTTGATTTTCGGTCTGTGGGCGGAGGGGTGTGGCTAAATCAAATGTTTATATTATACCGCTAATGCCATCTATATATATAAAAAACCGCTGAACCAATTTTGATGAAATTTTCACGGAATCTTCAGAAAAGCCTTTTGGGTAACAGTGTAGTCAGATTTTTGATTTTCGGTCTGTGATAAATAAGAAATTTCCACATGAAATCTACTTTTAATCAACAAATTATGATGTTAACAAGCTCGATGACCAAATACAATTGAAAGTGCCTTGCGAAACAATAAAATACAAATCGATTGACACAGTAATGAACGAAGAACAAGTCGTCAATTATCCTACTGAATTATTGAATTCATTGGAACCAGCCGAAATACCACCACATGTATTAACATTGAAGGTTGGATTACCGACTTTTTCCGACACTGTATATTAAAATCGAGATCCAATATAAAACAAATGTTTTCTAAAGGCCAGCAACGCGGACCGGGTTCAGCTAGTTGTTGATAAAGTTTGGTATTGAAAATGGACAATAGCCCCGATACAAATGTCCCCCCGAATATTGTTTGAGCAGACATAATAATGTCGATTATGCGGCAATCCTGATACAATTTTGCAGAAATTTATTCTCATATTATATTGTAAAGCATGGCGAAAATAGGGCAACATTTGTCCCTAGTCCCCTTATAAGATCCCCCTCGTGATAAAATTTTATATGAATCTACATACATACATCTTTCAACCAACTTTTGTGGGGATCGGTCCATAATTGACCCCATCCCCCATATAACTCCTATATCAGACAAATATTTTATTGTCACATATTGATGGTGGGTATACAAGATTCGGCACAATCATACTTGTTTTTTACTAGTTCTTTCTTTTCTAGCGTCATTCGTTGGTTGATGGCCACCAAGGAATATGTTGATTTCATAACATTATGTTAATAATGATAAGTTTTTGTGGGGGAGTTCACATTTATTTTACCATTTAAAATAATGAGATTTTTAATATACATACATACATATATTTTTGATACGAGTGTGGCAAATCTGTTGATAATTTTTACGAACGTGAAATTGAAATATAACACTGCTCCCTTTAATTACTAGCTGTATAAATGATTTTAAATAATTTGCTGCAAAAGACAACACAGTAGAGTTGGGCTGTGGTTCGTAGAGCGACGGAAAAAAATTTATTTTCAATAGGCCAAGGTGGTGTTGATAGCACTGCTGATTAATGTTGTTTAGATGTTTGAGCTGTCAAATTATCTTGTGTTTGTTGCGGCGAATGCAATAACAAACGTAAAAGTAACAAAAACAACAGGCAAACTTTGACAGCTTAAACCACATAAACAAAAACAAATTGCAAGTGGTTCTTGTAAATGTTGTACTTGTACTTGAAGTTTACAAAGATTAAAAAACCTGTTGACTGGATTTCGGTTTTGGATACTCTAGTATACAGTGGTGGCCAGGAATTTAAGACAAAAATTGTTTGCTAAATTCCATGTAATTGTCAATTATTTTTTCAAATATTTCCACAAATATGTATGCATGAGGACTGTTTTAACATACAAGTGTGTTTTATTCGACTGTGTCACATATTCACCATGAACACATAAAATTTTTGTACAACTTGACCAAACATTTTTTTTTTTAAATAAACATAATTTCTTACATTTACATATATCATTATAATTTTATTATAAAATATTCGGACCAAATTTCGTATTTTTAGTTCCATTAGTTTCGGTCATATCATGTTATTAACAGCGGATGTTCGCTGAGGTGGGTCAACGTATTTCTACATGTCCATATATGTTTTACCGATTTTTCCAAACATTTTTCAGAAACTAGAAACATTAATAATAAATTTCATACCCTTAGAGGTCCTTTTATTTTGGCTTCATCGCACTTAAAATTCAGTTGATGAAAAAAATTCAAGTATTTGTCTTAAATTGGTGGCCACCACTGTAGATACCTATTTCAGCTGTTTAACAATTTTTTCCCATTAAAATTCGAATTTCCAAAAATCCTTTCTCAGTGGACCTACACATCGGGAGAAATTTCAAGACAAACAATTTTCGAAATTTCAAAAGTTCTAAATTGTGAAATTTTTTTTTTATGGGAAAATCCAGGGAAAATCATTTAAATTTTTGAGCAACTTTATGACCTGTGTTCATAAATTTGAAACGGCTATGGTCTAATATGTCTTGTCGAAAATATTTACTCTAACCATGTATTTTAATTTATGTAATAACTTTACCTTTAATTTTTTTTAATTAATAAACCAATTAAAAAATATTTATTTAAAGCAAAATAAATTTAAACAAATAAAATTAGTAAATTATAAAACATTTTTATGGGCCGCTAAAAATTTTCGACAAGCCTCCAAACTATGACGACTCAAGTAGTTTTCCTGGCTAAAAGCTTTTGTGCACTGAGGACAGTGATAACTCCAATTATGGTGGCCCTTAGTACGTTGATGAGCTCTCAAATTTGATCTAAAATTAAAAAAAAATCAAATATTACTTATTAAAAGTGGATATTATAGTTAGCATTACCTATCGGCAAATTTCTTCTGGCAGGATTGTATGGGACATACAAACGGTTTCTCTCCCGTATGTAAACGCATATGGCCATGCAACACCCAGGGACGATCGAATTTTTTGTGACACTGTTCACACTCGTAATTCTTTTCCAAATGCTTGCCGCGTCGTCGTTTCTTAAGTTCGGGTACGACAAATTCAAAATCTGTCATTTCATTGTTGCTAGCCGAGGATGAAGCTGCATGAGAGATCGCTGTAGAGGTTGCCGTTAAAATAACTGGTTGAGGTTCTAGAGGTAATACTGGCAATTGTGTAGAAGTGCTGGGGAGTTGGGGCAAAAGAGTTTTAATAAAAAATTCTTTAGTTGCACTCAAGTTTTTTGATATTTCACTGCTTTCTACAGTTGCAACATTTTGTTGTTGCTTTATGGTGTTTTCTGCACATGAATTTACTTGAATTTCCTCATTTTCTGTTGTCACTTCTTCTTGAGTTTTCCAATACACATGACTGAAAATACCTTTGGAGTTTTCTTCCGTATGACGTTCCATTAAGGGCACATCCAAAATCATTTCCAATTCTAGTCTGGTAATCATGGGTATTGAATCACTGTCATACCTGGAAAAAGTTTCATACAAAACCCTCTCTATTCTTGTTCCATTTCTCTTCTGTTTAACTTACCAATCTGAGGATCTTAAAAGCTTTTTCTCCTTAATTTTGGTTTTAGCTTTCTTTTTCTCGTTTATGGGCTTGGGTGTAGCAATGTAATAGGTGCGCTTCAAACGTGGAAGTTTGGTGATTTTGGGAAAAATTGCTAAGCGCCGGAAAACATCTACAGGGCAAACAAATGATATTATTATAATAAAAATATTGTAGTTGTTTTTTTTTGTTGCAAAAGCCAAAGAAAACTTCATTAACATTTTCACTCACCATCCAATGCTTCATTTACTCGTATTTTTGCATAATTATAACGCTGGGAAAATATGCTGCGCACCATTGTTATTCCTGTTGGTTATTTTCTCTGCTTTCAAATACTTTAAAATTTTTTTATTAAAATTCAAACAATTGTGTTTTGCTTTTCATTAATGTATCTTTGTTATGCAACTGTTTTTATTTGGAAATATTTTTAAACATACAAAAATTAACAAAAAAAATCTCAAAGCCTTCTATGTGTTTTATTTTCTTTTTGTATTTCTTATAAAACTGTTGGACAACTAAATTGGATGAAATTAGTTATGTATGTATATTAAAGCCAACAGAGTTATAAATGAGAGAGTTTTAAATTATTCATGTTTGGCCTTGATTTTTCTAATGTTTCTGGCTTAAAATTTAGATTTTTTTCCTATAGTTAAAATTTTTTATTAGTCGGAGGTCCATAGTTTCCGGGTTATAGACATTTAAATTTTTATAATTTATATTTTTATAAAGATCATGAAAATACCTCTTAAATGAGGTATAATACTCCCAGAAATATTAACCCATTATGAAGCAATTCCAGATTAAATATCTTTTACTCGCACTTAATTTCTTATATTGTTATTATTTCGCTATAATCTGAATTTCCCTTGGGAGGGGGGTTAAAGTTTCCCAACTCTGGCACATTCTTATTGTTAATCGGCTTAAGAAACCATGTGATCCTTACATTTTAGGTATAAAATGTTTTTAGCAAATTTATGTAAAATGTTACGGAGAACATTTTTGTAAAGGCATGGGTCTTTTTTGTCCTTCTTTTAAAAAATAGCAAAAAACTCCATTAAAACTGGGATCTAAGGTGCTAAAATGTTTCGCAAAAATATAGTCCGTGAAATTTTACTATAAGTCCCTGAATACACCAAAACGGAAAATTCAACCAGAAATTCAGAAATAAGACATAACAAAAGAGAGCCTAGGGTTAATATTGCATTTATTTAGAATTTTATTTTAAAGTACCACAAAAATTTTGCATGAAAAAAAAAATAGTTCAAATTTAACTAAAACATCACTACTATCTCTATTATTTTACCTTCGGTAGAAAATTTGGATAGGAAGTATTCATTAATTACATTGTTTTAGCTCTAGGCAATTCCACTTCATTATCATACAATGTCCAGCATATTCAGGGACTTATAGTAAAATTTCACGGACAATATTTTTGCGTAACATTTTAACTCCTTAAATACCTGTTTTAATGGTGGTTTTTGCACTTTTAAAATATGGACAAAAAAGACCCATGCCTTGAGGATTTAGAGGGTTAACATATTCTACAAAAATGTTCTTCGTAACATTTTACATAACTTGGCTGAAAACATTTTATACCTAAAATGTAAGGATCATATGGTTTCTTATTACAATTATTACAATCTTATTACAATCGATTAACAATAAGAATGTGCTAGAGTTAGGAAACTTTAACCCCCCCCTCAAATGAAATTCAGATGTAAACTTTCAAAACGCCGATACACGTGTCTTTTTTGTTTGTCTCCTCTATCAAAATTTATTGGTCTGACCTTGTAATTTTGGAAAAAATTTGATTTTGTTGTATAGTGTAAACAATCTTTCATTTCGAATTAAAATTCAAAATTTGTATTAAAAATTATATTTTAATAAACCTTAGAAACATACATAAATAAAGATCTTCATTTAAGTAAAAGGATACAAAACTAATTGGCTTCTATAAAGTTACACACATGTATACATTTTAAAACACTTCTTTCTAACTTTCAAAAGATTTTCCAAGTATTGTGTGTGTTCTTTGTGCATTTGCTTTCCTCCGAACAACTACAATAACATTCTAATTACATCAGTAAAAAGTAGTAGCAATTGTCCGGAGGCGATGCGTGCAAGAAAAATAAAAACTTAGAAGGAGAATTTTATTTAATCCCCAAGTTTGTGTAAGCGATGAAGAATATGCGAATATGCGTTGTTTTGTTGTTAGTGAACAAACATACAGTGGGGTTAATCGTAAAAGAAGTGGCAATAAATCGGAGTCTTCTAAACTACTGATGCGATTGGAAAAATTGTTTTTAATCAATTACTAATGGACATACTAAATATTGTTACGAAATTGTATTTGAATTCAAATATAACGATTTTAAGGGCTGATTTAAAAGTAGCATAATGCTTTCAAATAACAGTGCTGTAATAGCAAACTGTAACATATCTGTGGGCATTATTAAATAAAAGCTTTCAGTTGACCATTGATCGTAAGTTGGCAACGCTGTTTGAATTCGAATATTCAGTTAAGGAACATTGTAGAAATAGAGCTTTCTAGATGGTAATGCAGTGTTATAAATAGTGGCAGAGGTTGCAGTCGTTAGTGAGATTATTAGAGACGCTTTTCGAATAAACATCAACTGAGTGCCTTAAAGTGTGTTGTGTTTTTCAAGTGAATTCGTATACATTATAAAGTGTCTGTATTTCTGAGAAGTTATAAACGTGTATAAAAAAAACATTGAGTGACTATTTAATTCTGTTGTTGTAAATTTTAAATAAATAAAGAGTTGTTACCATTTTCAAACTACTAAACGGCTTTTATTTGCAATCAAAAGTATCCGGTTTATTTAAAGGAAATAAACCAAACGTTTTGAAAAGGTTAAAACGTAACAATATTAATGAACAAAAATATGTGCACTTTTATATTTTATTTAAATTTAAGTCCTGCTGCTAAATAAAAACAAGTGAGAAAATATGGTCGGTCAAGCCCGACCATATAATACCCTACACCAAGTAAATGAGCAAAAACAGTTTTCTTTTAAAATATCAATAATTTATGTATATTCGTGAGTGATTTTCGGAAATGGCCTTATATGGGAGCTATGACCAATTATGGACCGATTACCATGAAATTAGGTCGTGTGATTTATGTCTATATGAAAGTTTACTATGTTTAATTTTGTGAGTATACCAGAGTATATAAGCGATTTATGCACGTTAAAGTGATTATCGGAAGCGGGTCTATATGGGAGCTATGACTAATTATGGACCGATCGTAACAAAATTTGGTGACATGAATTTTGTATATATAAAACTTATTTGGAGCGCAATTTGTGGAGATAAATATATAAATTAAACATTTATGACCGATAAAGTCCAATTTCGGAAGGACATTTGTATGGGGGCTAGGTGAAATAATAGACCGATTTCAGCCAGTTTCAATAGGCTTTGTCCTTGGGCCGAAAAATTAATATGTACCGAATTTGATCGAAATATCTTCAAAATTGCGACCTGTACTATGCGCACAAGGTTTACATGGACAGCCAGCCATCCAACCAGACGGACGGACGTACGGACAGCGTTTAATCGACTCAGAAAGTGATTCTAAGTCGATCGGTATACTAGGTGGGTGTTAGACTAATATTTTTGGGCTTTACAAACATCTGCATAAACGAATAATACCCTCCCCACTATGGTGGTGTAGGGTATAATTAGTTGAATAACAAAACGACTGTAGATTTACTTACAAAATCGATTCAAATTTCAATCAATTCAATTCATATGAGTTGGAAATAAATTGCCAATTTTTTTTTGTAATTCATTTGAATTAATTAAAAATCAATTCAATTCAAATGAGTTGGAAATAAATTGCAATTCACTTTGAGAAATTCATTTGAATTAGAAACGAATTGCAATTCATACCACAAATTCATTTTAGTTGGAAATGAATTGCAATTAATTTTTACCAAATTCATTTGAATTAACTCAAATTTCATTTAATTCAAAAATGAATGATTCATTTACAGCTCCGTGCAATTGCAAATGGAGTAAACATTTTTCATTTTGAATGATAAACTTCCCAATAAGCATTGTTGCTGGAATTCAAGTGTAAAACAAGTTGAATTCCAGACATACATTCAAAATTTAAGGGTTGAAATACAGTTGTATTACACTTGATTTCAATAGCATTCTCCAGCGAAAAGGAAACTTGAATTCAAGTCGAACATTATAGTGTTAATACAGTTGAATTCCCGCCTTGAATCACAATAAAATTCATGTAGGAATAATAATTGAATTCAAGCTTTGAAATACAGTTTAATTCAATCTTTTAATTAATGTATAATTCAAGTCGAAAAAGTAATTGAATTCAAGCTTTAATCTGTTATTATTTTGATTATTTTTATTTTTTTAAGATAAACTAAAAAGTTTTAAGTTATAACAAACAAAAGGTCAGTTAATAATTAGTTAATTAGTTATAAATAAATTTGATCTTAATTTAAGATAGGTACATAAATTGAAAAACTCGGCTTCGTTTTAACATAGATTCGTTCTGGAAAGCTTGTTTATTAATATTTATCCAAGAATCTGTTCATTTTCGACTATTTGTGAGCGCTAATGAATATTTGCATTCTGTGTGATGACGAAACAAATTTGTTATTCATTTGATATTGCTATTAACATTTTACTCACTGTTTTATTTTGACGGAACACTTATTAATTTTTTATCGTTTGTGAAGCTGTCCAGTTTTTTGAAGATTGATTTTAATTACTTCTTATTTTATTTTACAAAATTGAATAATATTTATTATTTGTTTGACAAAAAAGAAAAATTTTAAAACATTTTATAACTTGAAAAGGGGATTCAAGGAATTCAAGTTGAATTCCAATTAAATTTCCAATACTTGAATTTACATTTATTGGGTGCTTATTGGGTTAGAATTTTTTTTAATTCCTATTTGACACGTCTATATTGATTTCTTATTAGTAATTTCTTATTAGTAATTTTTGAAGCCAGTTCATATCAATTATGAAAAAAACATTAAACTTGTTTAAAAACATCTTTGGGAAATATCAAAAACAATTAAGCACCATTTTCAACGATAAGGTGGATCGAGATATTATCAAAAAACATTTTAGGTGTTATTTGCGAATTAGTGGGTATTTCTAGAAAAATATTTGGAAATCTACTACCGAAAAACAAAATAAAGTCATGATAAACAAGTAAGAGAGCTATGTATATTCGGCTGTGCCGAATCTTACCCTTCACCAAATTATACTTTAAAATAAAAATTTTAAATTAAAATTTTTGGAAATTTTTTTTTTCAAATTGTTATTTTAATTTTTTTTTGATGGAAAAAAAAATCGGGTTAAAAAATATCTTTTCTGATTTTGACTCATTGTAGGTCCAACTTACTATGGTCTTATATACGTCGCACAGTGGTATGAGAATAAAAAAGAGGGAAATAAATCAGTAACTTCTAAACCCTCACGCCGATTTATATTCACATGCGCAAAGAGGAAGTGTAGTCGAGTTTAAGTTTTGAATTTCATGACCCCACTAGGAGCGGGACCAGCGGTTCCCAAAGTAGGACACCTCGGGTATGTTCAATTTTTAAAATGATCCTATTTCTGTGTTCCGATTTAAAAAAAAATTACACATACAGAATCTCCTCGTCGAGCACTACATAAAACCTCAGCGAGTTGTTTAGTTTTCTCTAATTTATTTGACACGTAAAAAACATAAGGTAGACATTTTATATATCAATGGATAGAGGATTTTTCTTTTTCTTCTACTTTTCAAAAATGTATATAACTTTTGACAATTAAAAAATTCATGGAATACTTCTTTGAAAAAAATTACAAAAAATGCTTTTTATTGAATTTTGCATAGATAAAAATTTTTCAAATTGAAATAAAATTTTTATTTATGAATATTTTTTAATGAAATTTCCCAGTTATGAAGATTTTTCTATTTAAAATGGAAAAATAGAAACAAATTTTGAAATTTGTAATCAAGTATCCCGCAATTCCCAAAAAAATCCCAAAAATGGGATTTTTTTGTTTTTTGGTTATAATATCCATAATAGGGGCGGGGTTATCGGAATCCTTTACAAAATAATTAAGAACTTATTGGGCCATCTAAAATAGGTTACTATATTTTGATATCGAGTATGCGATTTGAGAATTTTTGCCCTCAAGTTGAATTTTACATAAAAAATAGGCATTTTTTTAATGGACCTGATCCCGTCGGTATCAAAAATTATAAATGTTTTTTTCGTTTAAAATATTTGGCATAAAGTTAGCTTTTCAAAAAGTACAAATTCATTATACATCCTCATAGAAAATTTTTAGATAACTTAAAAAGAATAAAAGTACTTTTTTCCCAAAAAAATTGCGAAAAATCGCCTTTTTTAATTTGTTTATATTAAAATCCATGTAACTTTGGACTCGGTCATGATTTTTAAACACATCTTTCTTTATTTGATATATAGATCTATTGTTAATCCTATAAAAGAAAAATGGATAAAATCGGAGCCGCGGTCACCAAAAAACTGGTGTAGGGTGGGTAAAAATGTTGAAAATTTAATTTTCAAATGCGAATATCTCCTAAGCTATAAGAGACAATTGATAGCTACGACGAGGTTTTATGTAGTGATCGATGAGGAGATTCTGTATGTGTAAATCGGAACACAATCGAAGAAATAGGATCATTTTAAAAATTGAACATACCCGCGGTGTCCTACTTTGGGAACCCCTGGTCCTGCTCCTGGTGGGGTCATGAGGTCCAAGTTCAAAACTTAAACGACTACACTTCCTCTTTACGCATGTGAAATTTCATTCAAATCGGCGTAAGGGTTTAGAAGTTAAAGATTTCCCTCTTTTTTTATTCTCATACCACTGTGCGTCGTTGCAAAGGTCTTTGAAATATCTATCATTAGATATCCATATTGTCTATATTAATTACTTAGTAATCCAGATATAGGTCAAAAATAGGTAAAAAATCAAGGTTGTTCTGGTTTTTTACACATATCTCAGCCATTTGTGGACCGATTTTGCTGATTTTAAATAGAGAAACTTCTCGAAAGCATGTCTGACAGAATTATTGAAGATTTGGATCCCGAAGATAACTAGGGTCTTCAGAAAATTGATTTAAACAGACAGACGGACATGGCTTAATCGACTCCGCTATCTATAAGGATCTAGAATATATACACATACTTTATAGGGTCGGAAAATTATATTGTGGAATTTATAATTTGTATACAAACGGAATGACAACTTCTCACGAAGGTGAAGGGTATAAAAACGAAAGTTTTCCTAACCACCTTCCATTCTAACAGAAGGTCACAGATTTAATTTTCTTAAAGCCTATATCCTCCTCTACGATTTGTTCATGTGGACCAGCAGTTTAGAAGATTCAGATTTATTACCACGATTGACCCCACTGTGTGTCAGTTCACAAATTTCTTACTATCAAATGTCTTTCGTTTAAATTTTAAAGAATTTTACAAAATGCCTTCGTACTTAGTTGTATACAACTATTATTTTTATTGCACACACACTACACTTCTGAGTGTGTGTGAGTGCGAGTGCGTTACAACAAAGTAAGTATTGTCTAACATCAAAGGGATTATATGAATGTTAATTTTCAACATTGTAATATTGATTCACCAAAGAGTAAAACTGTAAAACTACATTTTTGCAAAGCCATACACATGTGTGGATTTTAACTGGTAGATATTTTGGGTGTATGAGTAAAATAACTGCTGTAAAATTAACAAAACAACAATAACAATACCAAATAACAGTGAATGTAAATATTGTAGAGAAGCCAACAGAACAATGTTGCAGAACATTTCATGTTACACACACACAAACACATGCATACATACATTTTAGATTAAAAGAGAAGAAGAAGTAGAAGGAGAACAACAAAAATATAAAAGAATAAGGTCAAGGTCGCACACGCCTTTTTAAACGTTTATAGGAATGTGTGTGTGTGTATGTGTTGCTATGAACATTAACACAAACACATTAAATACTCACACAAAACCTTCCTACACTCACTCACTCTTTCACACACACACTCTCTCTCACATCCATTTAAACCTTCAAACTGTACTTTACACAATAAACATCAAAGGATTGTTGTTTTTAGTAGTTGATGATGATGTTGTTGTTGTACGAGTATGAGTAGTGGCAGAAGTAGTCAACACTTTGTATGAGTTTAGACAAACAGACGAATAAGGAAGTGTTATTAAAAACAGCAACAACAACAACAACATAAAGACGAAAACATCAAAGCTAAAAAAGTAAAACAAAAACTACACACACACACATCCATGCAAATGAAAACATTAGCGCCAACCAGCAGCAACTAACCACCCAACTCATTTCCACACACAGTCCTTTACAACTCATTCCCCAAACACTTCACTCTCTTCACACACATAAACACACTCTCAAGTGTTTACGACTATTTTTATAAAATCAAAAGAAAAAATAACAAAAAACTCAAATCCATTCAAAAAGGAAAAAAAGCAATGTTTGCATAAAAGCACTACAAAGGAGAAGAGGGAAGCAGGGCATAGTTTTAGGCGCTTATCTCTCTATACAGCAAAAGAAAACAAAGAAAATAAAAAAAATAAAAATACCGAATTAAAACGAACCAACTGTAAACTAGGGAAGAGTAATAGGAATTCTAGGGAGCGCGAGTTCTACAGAAACAACTTTGCATTTTTGAAAACATAAATACACAAGCAGTAGTTGCAGAGATTTGTTACAAATGAAGTTCAAGATAAAGTAAAACGACAAAATTCTCTTCTTTTTTTTTACAACAAATGTAATAATTACGAGACACCAACAGAGAGTGAGAGTGGGTTTTAAGCCAGAGAGTTTTAAGCATAATTTCAATTTTTTACTCATACAATGTCGGAAATTTTTGTAATGCTAAGACAAATAGGGCATAGGTTGGGGGGTAGTTCGGGAAATAATTACAAAATAAATATGTCTACTTAAACAACCCCTCGGCAGGAGATTTCGACTAGACATTGCGTCAGACATGGTAGTTTTTTTCTTCAATGTTTTTCCTGTTTTTTTGTTTCGTTACGCTTTAAAGAGTTTGAGTACAGAAATTTTCGGAGGATTTTTTTTTGTTAGTTTACGTCTCAACACTTTTGACATTTGTTGAACCCTTTTGCTGTAAAGTCATGGGGTCATTTATGTAGTAAAATGTAGTACAACAGACACACTCACTAACATAGATTAATAAATTATTAGCTCATTATTATTAGTTAGTTGCCACAGTTGAAATGTGTGCGTTTTACAGTTTACACATCTGACTTACTCAAAGGCAATTATGTTATTACAATAGAGTTTATTTGATTATTACAACTGCAGAGATACTTTATTATTTAGTGAAGATTTAAGTTAATTTTTATTTGTTTAGAAAAAATATGGAATTAAAGATGTTAATTGTATCATTATACACATCTCACATTGTTAATTATTTATATGTATAGGGTGAAAGACATTTTATTTATTCCGAAAAAAGTTCAAAAAAATACACGAGATGTCCAGAGTTTCTAGATCTTTTTGTATAATCTCGGTTAATGTAGTTTAATAATGTAGACAAATATTACTCATACGTTCCATTGTCCATTTAACAAGAACATTATGTGGACTACTACTCCATTTTTAATTGAAGAAATGATATTGAGAATTTCTATTAAAAATTAAGAAAAATCGAATTGAAATTGAGAATTTCAATATATGTACATATGTATATATTTAGACAAATCTATGTAAATGAAATTGCGAATTTCTATATGAAAATAAAAAAATCCTTGAACACAATTAATCACTTGCAGCAGTTTAGTAATCAACTTGCATTCTACATATTAAATTAAATATGTATGTATATTTTATATGGAATTTAATAATTGTTATCAATTTAATGTAATTTATACATTTTTCTCAAGTTTATTTAGAATTTTCTCAATTTCATTTGAAATTTACAATTGAAGTTCTCAATTTTATTTGGATTTTAAATTTTTCAAACAATATTACATGGTAATAACACATGAGGTGAAAAAACAACAATATTACATAGTAATAACACATGAGGTGAAACAATAAAATAAAAGTATCATGACGATATTACAATTCTTGATAATACAAATTAATTATAAAAAATTAGTTAAATATAAAATAAATGTTTTTAAAATTAAAGGAATTTTGTCAAACTAAAATTGAAAATTTCAATATTATTTGGAATGTTCTCAATTTCAATATTAAATTCTCAATTTTATTTGGAATTTCAAATTAAAATTCTTAAATCCATTTGAATTTTTTAGTTCTAATTCAGTTCTAATTCAGTTCTAGTTCAGTTCTAGTTCAGTTCTAGTTCAGTTCTAGTTCAGTTCTAGTTCAGTTCTAGTTCAGTTCTAGTTCAGTTCTAGTTCAGTTCTAGTTCAGTTCTAGTTCAGTTCTAGTTCAGTTCTAGTTCAGTTCTAGTTCAGTTCTAGTTCAGTTCTAGTTCAGTTCTAGTTCAGTTCTAGTTCAGTTCTAGTTCAGTTCTAGTTCAGTTCTAGTTCAGTTCTAGTTCAGTTCTAGTTCAGTTCTAGTTCAGTTCTAGTTCAGTTCTAGTTCAGTTCTAGTTCAGTTCTAGTTCAGTTCTAGTTCAGTTCTAGTTCAGTTCTAGTTCAGTTCTAGTTCAGTTCTAGTTCAGTTCTAGTTCAGTTCTAGTTCAGTTCTAGTTCAGTTCTAGTTCAGTTCTAGTTCAGTTCTAGTTCAGTTCTAGTTCAGTTCTAGTTCAGTTCTAGTTCAGTTCTAGTTCAGTTCTAGTTCAGTTCTAGTTCAGTTCTAGTTCAGTTCTAGTTCAGTTCTAGTTCAGTTCTAGTTCAGTTCTAGTTCAGTTCTAGTTCAGTTCTAGTTCAGTTCTAGTTCAGTTCTAGTTCAGTTCTAGTTCAGTTCTAGTTCAGTTCTAGTTCAGTTCTAGTTCAGTTCTAGTTCAGTTCTAGTTCAGTTCTAGTTCAGTTCTAGTTCAGTTCTAGTTCAGTTCTAGTTCAGTTCTAGTTCAGTTCTAGTTCAGTTCTAGTTCAGTTCTAGTTCAGTTCTAGTTCAGTTCTAGTTCAGTTCTAGTTCAGTTCTAGTTCAGTTCTAGTTCAGTTCTAGTTCAGTTCTAGTTCAGTTCTAGTTCAGTTCTAGTTCAGTTCTAGTTCAGTTCTAGTTCAGTTCTAGTTCAGTTCTAGTTCAGTTCTAGTTCAGTTCTAGTTCAGTTCTAGTTCAGTTCTAGTTCAGTTCTAGTTCAGTTCTAGTTCAGTTCTAGTTCAGTTCTAGTTCAGTTCTAGTTCAGTTCTAGTTCAGTTCTAGTTCAGTTCTAGTTCAGTTCTAGTTCAGTTCTAGTTCAGTTCTAGTTCAGTTCTAGTTCAGTTCTAGTTCAGTTCTAGTTCAGTTCTAGTTCAGTTCTAGTTCAGTTCTAGTTCAGTTCTAGTTCAGTTCTAGTTCAGTTCTAGTTCAGTTCTAGTTCAGTTCTAGTTCAGTTCTAGTTCAGTTCTAGTTCAGTTCTAGTTCAGTTCTAGTTCAGTTCTAGTTCAGTTCTAGTTCAGTTCTAGTTCAGTTCTAGTTCAGTTCTAGTTCAGTTCTAGTTCAGTTCTAGTTCAGTTCTAGTTCAGTTCTAGTTCAGTTCTAGTTCAGTTCTAGTTCAGTTCTAGTTCAGTTCTAGTTCAGTTCTAGTTCAGTTCTAGTTCAGTTCTAGTTCAGTTCTAGTTCAGTTCTAGTTCAGTTCTAGTTCAGTTCTAGTTCAGTTCTAGTTCAGTTCTAGTTCAGTTCTAGTTCAGTTCTAGTTCAGTTCTAGTTCAGTTCTAGTTCAGTTCTAGTTCAGTTCTAGTTCAGTTCTAGTTCAGTTCTAGTTCAGTTCTAGTTCAGTTCTAGTTCAGTTCTAGTTCAGTTCTAGTTCAGTTCTAGTTCAGTTCTAGTTCAGTTCTAGTTCAGTTCTAGTTCAGTTCTAGTTCAGTTCTAGTTCAGTTCTAGTTCAGTTCTAGTTCAGTTCTAGTTCAGTTCTAGTTCAGTTCTAGTTCAGTTCTAGTTCAGTTCTAGTTCAGTTCTAGTTCAGTTCTAGTTCAGTTCTAGTTCAGTTCTAGTTCAGTTCTAGTTCAGTTCTAGTTCAGTTCTAGTTCAGTTCTAGTTCAGTTCTAGTTCAGTTCTAGTTCAGTTCTAGTTCAGTTCTAGTTCAGTTCTAGTTCAGTTCTAGTTCAGTTCTAGTTCAGTTCTAGTTCAGTTCTAGTTCAGTTCTAGTTCAGTTCTAGTTCAGTTCTAGTTCAGTTCTAGTTCAGTTCTAGTTCAGTTCTAGTTCAGTTCTAGTTCAGTTCTAGTTCAGTTCTAGTTCAGTTCTAGTTCAGTTCTAGTTCAGTTCTAGTTCAGTTCTAGTTCAGTTCTAGTTCAGTTCTAGTTCAGTTCTAGTTCAGTTCTAGTTCAGTTCTAGTTCAGTTCTAGTTCAGTTCTAGTTCAGTTCTAGTTCAGTTCTAGTTCAGTTCTAGTTCAGTTCTAGTTCAGTTCTAGTTCAGTTCTAGTTCAGTTCTAGTTCAGTTCTAGTTCAGTTCTAGTTCAGTTCTAGTTCAGTTCTAGTTCAGTTCTAGTTCAGTTCTAGTTCAGTTCTAGTTCAGTTCTAGTTCAGTTCTAGTTCAGTTCTAGTTCAGTTCTAGTTCAGTTCTAGTTCAGTTCTAGTTCTAGTTCAGTTCTAGTTCAGTTCTAGTTCAGTTCTAGTTCAGTTCTAGTTCAGTTCTAGTTCAGTTCTAGTTCAGTTCTAGTTCAGTTCTAGTTCAGTTCTAGTTCAGTTCTAGTTCAGTTCTAGTTCAGTTCTAGTTCAGTTCTAGTTCAGTTCTAGTTCAGTTCTAGTTCAGTTCTAGTTCAGTTCTAGTTCAGTTCTAGTTCAGTTCTAGTTCAGTTCTAGTTCAGTTCTAGTTCAGTTCTAGTTCAGTTCTAGTTCAGTTCTAGTTCAGTTCTAGTTCAGTTCTAGTTCAGTTCTAGTTCAGTTCTAGTTCAGTTCTAGTTCAGTTCTAGTTCAGTTCTAGTTCAGTTCTAGTTCAGTTCTAGTTCAGTTCTAGTTCAGTTCTAGTTCAGTTCTAGTTCAGTTCTAGTTCAGTTCTAGTTCAGTTCTAGTTCAGTTCTAGTTCAGTTCTAGTTCAGTTCTAGTTCAGTTCTAGTTCAGTTCTAGTTCAGTTCTAGTTCAGTTCTAGTTCAGTTCTAGTTCAGTTCTAGTTCAGTTCTAGTTCAGTTCTAGTTCAGTTCTAGTTCAGTTCTAGTTCAGTTCTAGTTCAGGTCTAGTTCAGTTCTAGTTCAGTTCTAGTTCAGTTCTAGTTCAGTTCTAGTTCAGTTCTAGTTCAGTTCTAGTTCAGTTCTAGTTCAGTTCTAGTTCAGTTCTAGTTCAGTTCTAGTTCAGTTCTAGTTCAGTTCTAGTTCAGTTCTAGTTCAGTTCTAGTTCAGTTCTAGTTCAGTTCTAGTTCAGTTCTAGTTCAGTTCTAGTTCAGTTCTAGTTCAGTTCTAGTTCAGTTCTAGTTCAGTTCTAGTTCAGTTCTAGTTCAGTTCTAGTTCAGTTCTAGTTCAGTTCTAGTTCAGTTCTAGTTCAGTTCTAGTTCAGTTCTAGTTCAGTTCTAGTTCAGTTCTAGTTCAGTTCTAGTTCAGTTCTAGTTCAGTTCTAGTTCAGTTCTAGTTCAGTTCTAGTTCAGTTCTAGTTCAGTTCTAGTTCAGTTCTAGTTCAGTTCTAGTTCAGTTCTAGTTCAGTTCTAGTTCAGTTCTAGTTCAGTTCTAGTTCAGTTCTAGTTCAGTTCTAGTTCAGTTCTAGTTCAGTTCTAGTTCAGTTCTAGTTCAGTTCTAGTTCAGTTCTAGTTCAGTTCTAGTTCAGTTCTAGTTCAGTTCTAGTTCAGTTCTAGTTCAGTTCTAGTTCAGTTCTAGTTCAGTTCTAGTTCAGTTCTAGTTCAGTTCTAGTTCAGTTCTAGTTCAGTTCTAGTTCAGTTCTAGTTCAGTTCTAGTTCAGTTCTAGTTCAGTTCTAGTTCAGTTCTAGTTCAGTTCTAGTTCAGTTCTAGTTCAGTTCTAGTTCAGTTCTAGTTCAGTTCTAATGTTAATAATTTGAATCGGTTCTTAAAAATTTTTGTTCAGATTTCTTTAACTTTTTTTCATGAAATTTCCATGATAAAGAATTACAAATAAAATGATACCACATTAATATTACTTTTTTTAGCCAGGGAGCTTTTGGTTGCTATAAACTTTATTTCAAATGCACTCATTAACCACAGTTACTAAACATACCTGCTTTAATGCATGTGTAATTAGTAACACACATTTCCAACAGGAGAACATGTTTTACTTCTTGTTACAAAATTTAAGAATTTATTGCGGTGACTGAGACAATGTCAGCCCATCTGCCTGTCTTTTTGGTTGTTGTGTAAAGTGACATGGTCACTTTTCCTGCATTGTCTTATTACCACACGAGTATCCTTATCATTTTGTTCTTAAGCAAATTTATTGTCATTTGAACAACTATTGATATAATTTGCATTTTTATCGGTTTTTATTTCATTTCTTTTTTTTCTGCATTTTATATTTGGTCTTCAGTCATTTTCATTTTCTAGTAAACAAACAAAAAGCCCAACTCCTTCTCAGTTCTCATTTTACACAGGCGAATAATAAAAAGATGAGCATAATATTTACATGGCATGTGGACACTTTTTGTTCATTATTGGACAGGATCAATGAGGTCATTGTTGTTGTGGCTTTTTCTTATACTTCTGTTGGAATTGTAGTTTTTTGTTTTTTTGTTGTTTAATCCCAAAGTAACAATCAAATAATAGTTCAATTATTTGCTAGTGTTTGTCACAGACAATTGGCAGAATGAAAGTCCTTTCTGGCATTCGGCAACGGACTTGTTTATCTTCATCTTGTGCTGCTGTGTGTTTACTTTTGTTGTATTTGAATGTAGAGGATAGCAAACTGAAAAGTCGTTATAAAATTATAATTATTCCAAACTGAAAATTCCTGAAATATAATGATAAGATAAGTTTTGGCTGAGACTTGTCCGAAACAGATTTGATATGATTTCTTTTACGTTAAATTAACTTTTCAGTTTACTCTCGTACATTGACTTTATTCTGTGTTTGTGGATTTGCATTACAAATAATTTTGCATATTCCTTCTTCTTTTCTTCTTATTACTCTAACTCTCGTACATTTGCAAAATTCCTATTTGTTTTTCATGCTGTTTTATTTTTTGTTTCTCTCCTACGTATTGACAATCAACTGAATTCGACTGTAAAGCCACTGGTATTGTTGTTTGTATATGTGTGTGCTGGATGGTGGTCTTACAATGTCTGTTACAAGCTGCTCTAAGGAAGTGATATGTTTCAAAGATGTCCGCTCTCTGTTCATGCAATCGTCCTCACTCACCACTCTAGGCCTCGCTCACGCATTACCGACTTGTGTCAATCTTGTAAAGTGAAATAAATACAGGAACCTTGCCTCGTTAAGGATGTTTTGACAGTAAGTTGTAGGATATTAGGGTATCAGCTGGCCGTTCATGTTGGTGAGTTATGCATGTTTGAGTACTTATGTTGCTCTCAATTATGCATGTTCATTAGAGAAGGAAAATCAAATGAGTGTAGTTTCACATTCCTAGGATAGCAATAAAATAATATGTCCAATTTCAGGTTTCTAGGTTAGTACGTTCTTACTTCATATTACAGAAAACTCAAAAAGTACCATTAGGGAGAACAAATAACCATAAAGTCCCACTTATTATGAAATATTTAAAAAGTACCATTAGATGTTCCAACAATGTTTATACCCTACACACCATAGTGGGGAGGGTATCATGCGTTTGTGCAGATGTGTATTCCGATCGACTTAGAATCACTTTCTGAGTCGATTAAACGATGTCCGTCCGTCTGGCTGGCTGGCTGGTTGGCTGTCCATGTAAACCTTGTGCGATAAAATTTGGTACATATAATTTTTTCGGCCCAAGGACGAAGCCTATTGAAACTGGCTGAAATCGGTCCATTATTTCACCTAGCCCCCATACAAATGTCATCTCGAAATTGGACTTTATCGGTCATAAATGTTTAATTTATATACATATGTATCTACACAAATTTCGCTCCAAATAAGTTTTATATATACGAAATTCATGTCACCAAATTTTGTTACGATCGGTCCATAATTAGTCATAGCTCCCATATAGACCCGCTTCCAAAAATCACTTTAACGTGCTTAAATCACTCTCATTTACTTGGTGTAGGGTATTATATGGTCGGGCTTGACCGACCATACTTTCTTACTTGTTTTTTGTGCATTTACAGACATTTCAAAAAGTACCATCAGAAGTACAACAATTTAAAAAGTACCATTAGACAAAATAAAGCACAATTAAGTCAGCCGTTTTTGGTACCATTACACAGTGCACAGTTGGGCAGAATCGAAATTTTTTGGAAATACATCTGGCATTTCTAAACGGCTGGTCCGATCGGGATAAAAACTTTCTTTAAAAACATATAATAATTTTATGTTTTTCTGAAAGATATCTTTACGAAGAACATTTTGATATAAATAACATGTCCTATTCTTAGAATATGTCGCCCCTACGCCCTTCGGAATTTGACCTATTTTTTATCAAAAATTCAACTTTGCGCCACATGATCTAAAATCCCAAAGCTGGCATCAAAAAACGGGATGCAGCTTTAGAAACCCTGATATGTTCCCTGTTTATCCCCAAAGCATTTTCCCAGCCCCGAAGGAAATGTGGATCCTATTGGCAAAATTGTAACATTTTTTTGGGATTTTCGCTCCAATTTTTAGGAATTTCGGGATTCCCTTTGACATTTTGATAAGGTTTTTTAAATTTTGTTTTTTAGAATGACAAAATGAATGTGACTGAGTTAGAACCAATAACTTGTGTTGAATAAAATATTAAGAAAATTTATACAAATTTTTTAGTATGAAAAAGTGCAATATTTTTGATGGACGGAGTTTTAAAGTGGCGTATTTTTGAATCTAGTTGAGATATTGACTTGAAATTTTTTTTGTATGACCAAAAATTAACTTATCTAAACAAAAAATTTTTTTCGGAATAAATGTGGATCAAATTGGTCCTAATATTTGCAATCCTATTAAAAATCCTATTAATATGTAATAAAATCTTTAAAAAAAATAGCAAAAGATTTGAAGGTTAATCATCACACTGTTCCAAAAGCCATTAAACAGTACAAGGAAGACTTAAACATTGAAAGAAAACCTGGATAAGGAAGAAAAAAAGGTCTAACAGATATTAGTAAGGCAAAATAAGTGGAAAATTCTCAAATACCTTTTGTTGCTGCAGCCTAATATTCCAGGAGTATGTCAGAATATTTGATATACATACATATGTATATGAATAAGCGTGTG
The DNA here is from genome assembly GCF_958450345.1 of Calliphora vicina. Taxonomy (NCBI): domain Eukaryota; kingdom Metazoa; phylum Arthropoda; class Insecta; order Diptera; family Calliphoridae; genus Calliphora; species Calliphora vicina. The sequence goes on from NC_088780.1 coordinate 120,911,790, forward strand.
TAAATTAATTTTAAAGACATGATTTCATTGCCAAAGTTATCTATATATAGATGTTTTATAAATAAACATGTTTGTATGCAGGAATGGATGGAGGTGTTTGCTTATTTATGCATTCCTGGCGCCCTATTTGATGTTTTTCCTTGTATTTTTTCAGTAACATTATCATATTGAAATAAGCAATTCCTGATATATTATTAACAAATACTTAGATTTGGCAGTAAATATATACTACAAGAGGATACAGGATATAAATAACAATTCAACTTATAATGATGCTAAAAATTTATTGTGGCATGTGAAACAACTTGAAGATCAAATGGCAATTAATAATCAGATTAGTTGATCTAAAAATAAATATAATCTAAAGTTAATCCAGTTTCATGTTTTTGGGTTCTAGTTTAAACTTTGGAGTCTCAGGTTATAAATAAAGGGTTTTCGGTTTGTAACTTTTATTTTCGAACTTGACAAATAAATCGCCAAAAAAATGCATTATAATTTTTTTTTAAAAATTTTTCAAAGATCAAAAATTCACAAATTTTAGGAAAAATTATCGTAACTTATGTATTAGAGTGTCCCTTAGAATTAAATTTTTTGAAATGTTGAAACGGTACCCCCTAAAAATTTCGTAATAACCTAAAATACCTTCAAAAATTGTTTTAGCTTGTTCTAAGAAGCGCAACCCGTGCCGACTTTTGATTTAGTTTTAAGGTGCATTTACAAGGGGGAAAAATTAATTTTTTTCAAAATTTTGCTATTAATTAATTACTTTTGCAATTTAATTTAAAAGAATTGAAATGTGTACGTAATTTCCGTTCTAATGAGATATAAAAGACAAAAATTGGTTAAAAAATTTTAAAGTTATTAAAAAATCGCCAGGCAATTAACGTGTCTCAGGCCACTAGAACAAGAAATGTAGGAACAAAATTAACATATTTTGAGAAATATTGAAACAAAAATTTATTCTTATTTAAAATATATCCATATTTACTTGTATATGAGTTTTTATCTTCATAGGATACAGTTAACCTATTCGCAGGCATAACCAAAAAAAAATATTTTTTTTAATGGAAGTTTCAAACTTCAATTTCAAATTTTTAAAAATTTTGTTAAACAGATTTCAGAATTTTTTGATCATCACATGGGGATTTATTTACAACATAATATGAAATAAAAATGTGAAAAAAATATGTCAATACCCACTATAGTTTTTCCGTACCTGCGATATAAATTTTGTGATTTTCGAGAAAAACTAATTGTTTGGCCATATTTTGGCGAATGAGCAATATCCTTACTGTTATTAGGTCAAAATGACTGTGTTTTTCGTGATTTTAATAGTTCAGGGTCATTTGGATCCCAAGTGCTCTTAAGTGTTAATTTCCATTTTTGTGCTGTTATTGTAAATACTAGACTTCATGTTATATTTTTCTGAAGTTTCATAAAAATTTTTCTGAAGTTTCATAAAAAGTGTCTAAATTTTTTTTTTCGAATTTTGGAAAGCATACCCTCTATTTTTTATATGTATCGCAAGTCGGCACGGGTTGCAATCATGATAGATAGACAAAATTTCATATTTAACTATAGTTTTATATATATAAAAAAAATAGAGGGTATGCGTTCCTAAATTCGAAAAAATAAATTTTTGGGACACTCTAATGAATACACTAGGGTATTCAATCGGTTAACCGTTAATCGGTTAACCCATTAATTTTGGACGGTTAACTGTTCGAATAATTCAAAATTTCCCATTTTCAAATAACAAATAAACCGATTAATTTGTGTCGATTAACCGATTAACCGAAATTTATTTTTTTTTGCACTTTAACATATTTTTTTGTATTTATTTTTCCGTTTAATTCAAAAGTCAAAGTAAAATTCTATATTTTATTCAAACATCCATAAAACATGTTTAGTGATTATAAACGAGTCATTTATAAGAACTTACCGAAATTATTAAAAGTATTCAAAATCTAAAAAAAACAAAAAGGACTTCAAGAAAAAACTAAAAAATGAACTGAGATATTGCATATATCTTTTCTTGCCTTACTTTCGATTTCTCCAACACCTTGCAATCAGCGAGAGCGGTTTTTCCAAGTCAGGATTTATTTAAACTAAAGAAAAGTATTTATTTTTTGGTTGAATTGTTATGTTTTGTTTATTTTTTATGTTTTTGTACACATAATTCGTGGTTTTATTTGCAGTTTAAAATTAAAATAGAATTATTCCGATTATTAACCGATTAAATCTAAACCCCGATTAATTATTTGCTCGATTAACCTATTAAACCAGAAACTCGATTAATTTAATATCCTAGTAAGGAGTGAGATCGAAAAATTCTTAACACACGTTTTTCATTACATTTTTTAACCCAAGTATTATTTGAATTTTTTTTTGATCAAGTTACCTTTGAAAAACATGTCAGTTATTATGTGTAATGTCAATTATATTAATTTTTTTGTTAATCTGATTAAAATGAGTGACCAGAAAAAAGTGCGTACTGAAATTATTAAATATTTTCAACAAAACCCAACTTGGTCTTACAAAAAGTTGGCCAAGCATACAAAGGTCTGCCGTCAAACTGTTTCCAATGTTATTAAACAGTACCGGGAGAACTTGTCAGTTGATAGAAAACCTGGTTCAGGTAGAAGGAATGGTCCACATGATGTTTCTAAAGCCAAAAAAATAGAACGCATTTTCAAAAGAGCTCCCAACACATCCGGTAGGAAAGCAGCCCGGTTAGCTCAGTGCTCGGACTATTTGGTACGAAAAGTTAAAGCTAATGCAGGTTTAAAAACATACAAGGCTCAAAAAGTTCCTGACAGGAACGCTACTAAAAATTTAGAGGCCAAAAACAGAGCACGGAAATTGAAGTCAAGTTTTATAAAAAAATATTCTTGCTGCATAATGGATGACGAAACGTATGTTCTGGCAGATTTTTCGCAACTTCCAGGTCAAAAATTTTATGTTGCTGATGCTCGAGGGAATGTTGAAGAAAAGTTTAGGACCCAAAAGCAGACAAAATTTCCCAGAAAGTTCTTGGTATGGCAAGCAATATGCAGTTGCGGCAAAAGAAGCCACTCATTTGTTACAACGGGCTCTATAAATACCGAAATTTACATCAAGGAATGTTTACAAAAAAGGCTGCTTCCATTCATAAGACTTCATAATGTGTCCACTTATTTTTGGCCTGACTTGGCATCCTGTCACTATGGCAAACAAGCCCTTGAGTGGTACAAGAACAATAATGTGGTATTTGTACCAAGAGAGGCAAATCCTCCAAACTGCCCGGAGCTAAGGCCAGTGGAGAGATATTGGGCTCTTGTTAAAAGAGAATTGAAGAGTACAAAAAAGGTGTCCAAAAGTGTGGTAGATTTTAAACGGAGATGGACTACATGTTCGAGCAAAGTGACAGAAAGCACTATAAAAACGTTAATGGAAGGGTTTCCGAAAAAGGTTCAAAATTTCATCACTAGTGATTAAAACTATAAAAATAATTTTTTTTGTAAATTGTAATAATAATTTCAATCAAATAAAAAAAAAATTAAAGCTGTAAGTTTAGTGGTTTCTTTTTTATAAACATATATGTATGTTAAGAATTTTTCGATCTCACTCCTTATATACCACAATTTTCTATAATTTGTTAAAAATTACTAAAAACATGTTATTGTATGTAAATAAAATGTAAAGTAACAGTAATTAAGATCACGAACAAGATAGAAAATGCCACATTCTGTTATAAAATAGGAAACATTTCGTAAAATCAATTGTTGTAACAAAAACAAAACACATGTAAAATTTCCACTCCACTGTGCTTGTAAGCACATACAATTTTGTGAAAATTAGCGAATTCACTTAATTGTGAATAAATTCGAAAAGAATCCATCGATTTTTATGATCGATATCTCATTCTGTTCCTGCACATGTTTGTAACGTGCAAAAATATTGTCCCAACACCATAAGCGTAGCTAGACTATTGCTCTGGGATGGGCAAGTGCACTTCCCAAATAGTAAAAATAAACTATTTTTTTTATAAAAAAAATAATTTTTTATTAAAACAAAACTAAAAACAGTAACTAACATAGAGCGGAAACTAAAAAAAAACTCAAAATAATCACACATACGAGTGTTGTTTTTGTTTTCACATAGTTTTTGTCTACTAATACATTCTCACCACATAGGTTTCTCACAACTGATTTGGGTCTTTGACAGGAGAGATTTCGCTCTCTCAGTTTGCTAACATAACTACTTCATTTTCAATATTTAAAACTGCTAATTTATTTTATAAAATATTTTTTTTTATATTTAAATGGGGTTTTTTTAATTTTCCTCTTGATCTAAACTGTTATTTGTTCCTTATTATATTAGTTAGACAAAATACTATTTTTGAGTTGAAAAGATTTATTTATATCTAAACTCTCTATATTTAAAAATGTAATATTGTATACATGTATATATTAGGGTATTCATTCGACTAATGATCGTTCGATTAATCGAATAATTTCTTACGAATAATTCTTCGAACAATTTAAAAATGGCTATTTTCGAATAACGAATAATTCGAACAATTTTATGTAGAATAATCGAATAAAACGAATAAGTGTTCATATATGTATATTTAAATTTATTAAATTGCTTAAAATTAAATAACTAATAATGACTCACAAAAATTGTATTGTTTTGAAATTCGACAACTAACTAAAAACAAAGGAACTTTCGATCACTGTAGATGAGTGTTCCGATAGCTCCTTCTATAAATATATAAATATTACTGCAAGAAGTTACAATTCTAAAAACAAATCTTTAAAAATTTTTAACTTAGGACTTGAACCAATGAAAATAAAAATTCGGAATTTGTTATTTAGCTGGCGAAATATTAGAAGAATCGCAATTAATAATTTAAATTTTAACTTAGATTAAAGTGGAGTTGAATGTGATAGAGAAAAATGTTCAATAAATGGTTAACAACCATATGTTTCAACATAAGATTAAATGGTTGTGTTAATAATTTTCTGAGCATTTTTCTGACAACGTTGTATGATCTGACAATCGTGTAAACGTAGCTTTATACGTGATTTTGAACATCGTTAAACATCTTTGTCTAACATGGTAATAAACTTTTTGCGTATTTGTAAATGCATCAATCATGCACTGCCTGACTTCAAATTAGCCACGTTCACTGACAATGATATCAAACTTTGGACAGATTCCCTTTATTGTGTAATTCTCCAAGACCACTTTATTAAGCAAAGATTTGGCAACGTTGATAGAGCTTGATGTATAATACATTTGTTATAAATAATTTAGAAATAGTGAATAATTAATTTACTAAAGAATTAGTTACTCAATTTAAACCCCGAATTAAGGAACGACATAAAAAAGTTCTTAATACGTTTATATTGTATTTGAATTCAGGATCACGACCAACTAGCTCAAAGTTTTTAAAGCATAGCTCCAAAACGGAAACTAAAGGTTTTGCTAGTCAATTTTTTTTGTAGATTGTTCGGGAGTTAATCTGATCAGAATATTTCTGTTGAAAATTTAATGATGGACTTTGTTTTTGAATGTTTTTTAACATTATCAATAATTGAATTGTTAACTTTAAAGTTATTTTTTTTTTGTTTTTCTTTAACAATAAAATATTAAAAAACCGACATCAAAACATCATTCTTTACTTTTTTAAAAAAATTAAATTATTCGAATAATTCGATTAATTTTAAACGTGTGATCGAATTATTCGAACAAATTAAAATCTCTTATTCGAATTATTCGTTTTATTCGAACAAGATAAAAATCGAATAATTCGAATACCCTAGTATATATATACGCCTTTGTACAAATATTATTATAAATAAAGAATTGAGTTGAAAAAAAAATTGCTAAATTTGAAAATCGTTCCTGAAGCATTGCACTACGTAACTATTGTTTTATTCTACGCATAGCTGAGAAACTTCTTTCGCAACTAGCAGAACTAATAGTAAGGCTTATTGCCACTTGTAAAAGTATGTAAATGCTTGGAGAGATATTCTTGTCAATTTTGGATTTTATTATATCAAAGTTTAATTGTTTTTTGCTGAATATGTGTATAAACTAGTACTAGTGCTTCAGCCATAGGGTAACATAGAGACGAGACGGAATTGTCAAAAACCTAAGTCTGTTGTCAAAAACCTATCTCTTGCAACAACAAAATATATGCTAGACAATGTATTTTGTTGTTGTATCAGAAATATTATTTGTTGTATTTTTGTTTGACAAATCGGAGTGTCTCGTCTCTATGTTACCCTATGGCTTCAGCTTTCATTCAAATATATCAAATATATATCTCATATTGAACTGGTTTCAATTATTTTATAATTGAATCAAGTATTCATGTGCTCAAAAACAAAATTTTCAATTGTCAAAATTAACAAATTCAAAACTCAAAATTCAATAGAAAATAATGAATTCATCGGAGCCATTCAAATCTAATGTAAAGAAATCGCCAATGCCCAACACCCACCTTAAAGTATACTAATCTCCTTTTGTCTGATAGCGTCTGTTCTCCTCTGGGGCGGCTATCAGACGCTATTTCCATCGAACCATTTTCCCCTCATTGAGAGGGGTGGTTAAGGTGGATAGTCCGGCTGGTCCGTAAGGACTCTTTAATGTCCGTCCGAAATCCACCAGCGTCTGTTTCCCATATTGGGCGGCTGGTGGTCTGCGTCTGTTTCTCCAATGGGGCGGCAGTTATCTCAACACCTGGCAGCAGGTATAAAATGCAATTAATTGTCCATCAGGACACATGGAAGAGGAAAAGTCATGCCCCATGTACCCGGTCGGGGGCTTCATAATCTCCGGGGACCCTACTCCCACAGGGATGGTTTCGGGCTGTGGTGAGTCGAATGCTACTGCAACTCAGGCTAGTCAGGTGATCACACCGGGCCAGACTAGTCTGCATGCTACTGGTGTCGCAAGAGGTCAATCTGGCATACCCAGATTGGCTGATTGTAAAAAATCTAAGGCAATAGGTGGTAGTGACCTAAGCGGCGAGGTACCTCTGGACTTCTCTCCAAGTACCTTCAAAGCCGCGAAAGCCCAAGTCGTCAAGGCGGCTAAACCCCCTGTTTCGGGTGCCTCTAAGGTGGAAGCGACTAAGTCGCCCCTCACGGATGCTTCCCATATGCCAACTGTGCGCTCAGGTCTTGTGAAGGAATCCTCCTGTCCTGAAGACGCATCACCCCTGGCCAATCCCGGCTCTGAAATTAACCCCAGGCATAAAAACCCTGCTAGAAGGGCTGCTACCACCAGGCGTTCCGCTTACCGCTTTGTTGAGGCACTTGGCTCAAAAAAAGTCGAGGATCTCACTAAGGAGCAACAAGCTTCACTTTCCTGGGCGAAAGCCTATATTGCTGGTCTCAAGACTCTACACCACCATAGTGGGAGGGTATAATGCGATGTTTGTAACGCCCAAAAATATTAGTCTAACACCCACCTTAGAGTATACCGATCGACTTTGAATAACTTTCTGAGCCGACCGTCTGGCTGGCTGGTCGGCTGCCTGTCCATGTGAACCTTGTGCGCAGAGTACAGGTCGGAATTTTGAAGATACTTCGATCAAATTCGGTACATATTATTTTTTCGGCCCAAGGACTAAGCCTATTGAAACAGGCTGATATCGGTCCATTATTTCACCTAGCCCCCATACAAATGTCCTTCCGAAATTGGACTTTATCGGTCATAAATGTTGAATTTATACATGTTTCTCCACAAATTCCGCTCCAAATAAGTTTTATATATACAAAATTCATGTCACCAAATTTTGTTACGATCGGTCCATAATTAGTCATAGCTCCCATATAGACCCGCTTCCGAAAATCACTTTAACGTGCATAAATCGCTTAAAAATGTTGGTATACACACAAAATTCAACATAGTCAACGTTAACTATTTTTAGATAGGGCTAGATGGGGGCTAGGAAAAATAATGGACCGATTCTAACCAAATTCAACATTTTTAACAAATAGACTTAGTCCTTGGAGCAATATAAAAGTTTTTGCCAAATTTGATCGAATTATCTTTAAAATTGCGACCTGTAGTTTTATTACAAGGTTAACATGGACGGACATCGCATCGACTCAGTGCTCAGTGATCCTGAGCATTTTGGTATACTTTAAGGTGGGTGTTAGGACAATATTTTTGAACGTTATCTACCCTGTCCACTATGGTGATGTTGGGTATAAATATTAAGTTTACTAAACCATAACTATTGAGTGTTGACAATTCATTTGAAACTTCTTTTCACCATTTTTCTAAAATAAACTGCTGCTATTGTTGCCTTTTGTTTCTGCTGACAATGCGAAAATTCATTATAATTGTTTTCAAAACAGATTTCACACACCAAAAGTGATGATTGAATTTACACCTCACAAAAGTAAGTGCTAGTGTATACACCAGCTAAAATGGAAGAGTACAAAAACAATACAAAGCCAATCAAGCCAATACATAAACGAAACAACATGGTTTTGTAAATAAATAAATGGAAATGAATGGAGGATACTAAGCAAACAGGTAGTTAAAAGAATGTATTCTTTGAATTGGGTGCTAAAATGGTAGAAATGTTTATTCTCTTTGGAAAGGCCAATCAAAATTTATTTGTGGGAATACAAACATTAGTTTTTAGTTAGATTTAGTTTTATTGTGCAAAATTATCAATTTAATTATTGATAAATTCACAGACATTTATTGTTGGGCGATAATCTAGTTCCTATGTGCATTTTAATGATCATTAGAAAATTATTTCACAATGATAAGAAACAAGTAAGATATCGGGGTTATATGGAGGGTAGGGTCAATATATGTACCGACCGGCACAAAAGTTGGTTGAAAGATTTAAGTTCATATAAAACTTGATTATGTTCAATTTCATCACGATATTAATTACACTGTACAACACCAAAAAAAATTAGAAGGTCCGATCAAAAAATTTTGATAGAGGAGACAAAAAAAATACCAAAAAACACCTTTAAAATAGTGATTTAAGGGGTTAAAATGTTCCGCAAAAATATTACCCATGAAATTTTACTATAAGTCCCTGAATACAACAAAACGGAAAATTCAACCATAAAGTCAAAAATAAGACACAGTAAAAGAGAGTAGGCTTAATTTCGCATTTATTTTAAAGAACCCCAAAAATTTAGCATGAAAACAAAATAGTTAAAGTTTAACTAAAAATCACTAATATCTCTATTTGTTTACCTTCGATAGCAAATTTGGATAGGAAGTATTCATTAATTAAATTTTTTTAGCTGTATGCAATTCCACTTCATTACCATACAATGTCCAGCATATTTCCTTGTAATTTTTTTTGTGTTGTACAGTGTAATTAATATCGTGATGAAATTGAACATAATCAAGTTTTATATGAACCTAAATCTTTCAACCAATACTTGAATACTTCCTATCCAAATTTGCTATCGAAGGTAAAATAATAGAGATATTAGTGATTTTAAGTTAAATTTAAATTTTTTTTTTCATGCAAAATTTTTGGGGTACTTTAAAATAAAATTCTTAATAAATGCGTAATTAACCCTAGGCTCTCTTTTGTTATGTCTTATTTCTGATTTTCTGGTTGAATTTTCCGTTTTGGTGTATTCAGGAACTCATAGTAAAATTTCACGGATAATAGTTTTGCGGAACATTTTAACCCCTTTAATCCCTATTTTAAAGTAGTTTTTTGGTATTTTTAAAAGAAGGACAAAAAAGACTCAATCCTTGAGGAATTTGTGGGTTAACATATTCTACAAAAATGTTCTTCGTAATATTTTACATAAATTTGATTGCCGAAAATTTCGACCAGCTAGCTCTTTTCGTTTGGACCCTATCGGTATCGGTAAAATTTATCAAATATAACCTAATTTTTAAAGCGACAGACAAACAAAAATATAATAAAAGAATAATTTCACTTTAAAAGGTTAATTTCATACAAAATTATTCCAGAAATTTGGCTCAATGTTACATATGTAAATGTGGTTTCCATAGGAAATTTGGTATTGAAAATGGGAAAAAATCAGTTTAAAAAAATGTTTTTTTACAAAATGTACAAACATCGGTGGACAAAAAGTTAGTCTACTTAAATATGTCAATAAACGCCTACAGGAAAGGTTTTTCGGCAGTACAGAACTTTATCTTAAAGAAAAGGAGGAAAACTGTGACAATGGGACTCGGAGTTCTGGTAAATAGAGGTTTTTTGGAAGGTGATGGGAAGTTATTTTCGTTCACTGCTGTATTTTATTCAACCATTTAAAAAAATGTGTTACAATGGTTTTTACTGGAAAATTTTATTTTAAGTGAAAAATAATGTTAACAATTAAATTTAAATAAGTGGACACTAATTATAGGTCTCTGTTTACAGCAGCCTAATATGGCAATGCTTTATTGTGATGTTTCCTTTGATTAAAAGTCTGCCATTTTAGTCTGTATTATGTTTTAAACTAACAGATTTTACTTAAATACTTATGAAATTTTATACCTAAGATTTTCTTAGACACATTAATACATATTAGATTTACATAGAAGGTATTCCCAAAAAAAAAAAAAAAAATAATGAATACTTTCACTCTCTATCCTGCTTCACCTCAATCAAATCACACTCGATATATTAACTGGCCTTTTTGCGGTTATTGGCCGGATGTATGTATTCAATGTGGTTGCATATTTCTTCGCCCCACAAACTGACAGCCGTAAATGGAATAGAATCGAACAGAAAAGTATAAAATCTAATAATCTATTGTACGGTGTAAAATGCAACATCACGTTTCATTGCAGTAGTTGACAAATAAAAAAAAAAGGAAACGTAACGTAACGAACAAACAAACAAACAAACAAACCGGTAAATACAAAACACAAACCAACATGCACCATGTTGACAGTTTGTTGTAAGTCTAATGTAAAACACCAACAACAACAACATCAACAATGGCTTATAAAGATGTAGTTGTGGTTGAGTTGCGGGTACGAGTGAGTACAAAATAATATGATCGATTTTTGTCCAAGAGACTTAAATGGATAAAAAGTGAATGTATTCAATTGTATGTAGATTTTGTTTGTTCTTGTAGTTTTGTTGGTTTTGTTAAAGCTTACAGTTGTTGTTGCTGTTGTCATATTATTGTATTGGTGTGTTGCTGGCGGTATTATTGTTGTTGGTTAGTTTGTGTAAACAACAGGATAACATGTATTTATGTGTCATTGATACACACTAGGATGGACCTTATTTTGTTTAGATGTTCTGTTTCATCCAAAAACCGTATCCTTAAAATTTTATTGTAGTAAAATCGAATAACGTTTGGAGATTTTTCTATTTTATTTGAAGTTTCAAGTTTTGGCTCAAAGAAGGCAATATTAAACAAAAAACTAAATGTTAAAAAATTCCAGTTTTTGTATTTCGTTTGATATAAAATATCATACCTACGTAATAGGGTATTCGAATTATTCGATTTTTCTCTTGTTCGAATAAAACGAATAATTCGAATAAGATATTTTAACTTGTTCGAATAATTCGATCACACGTTTAAAATTAATCGAATTATTCGAATAATTTAATTTTTTTTAAAAAGTAAATAATGATGTTTTGATGTCGGCTTTTTAATATTTTATTGTTAAAGAAAAACAAAAAAATAACGTTAAAGTTAACAATTCAAGTATTAATAATATTAAAAAACATTCGAAAACAAAGTCCATCATTAAATTTTCAACAGAAATATTCTGATCAGATTAACTCCCGAACAATCTACAAAACAATTTTAAATTGAGTAACTAATTCTTTAGTAAATTAGTTATTCACTATTTCTAAATTATTTATAACAAATTGTATTATACATCAAGCTCTATCAACGTTGCCTAATCTTTGCTTAATAAAATGGTTTTGGGAAAATACACAATAAATGGAATCTGTCCAAAGTTTGATATCATTGTCAGTGAATGTGGCTAATTTGAAGTCAGGCAGTGTATGATTGACGCATTTACAAATACGAAAAAAGTGTATTACCATGTTAGACAAAGATGTTCAACAATGTTCAAAATCATGTATAAGACGAACTCCATGGGTTTCTTGCAACAAAACGTTAGTTTGCAATATTTGTGTTTATCATTCGATTTATTAAAAATTTTGCAACACGGTTAATAACATCACTTATATACATATATTTTAAGATCATGGCCTTCATCTATGTCAATGTAATCATTATAAATGTCATCCACAATATCACTTTCGACGACCGTTTCAAAATCACATTATCCATCACATTCAATTCCACTTTAATCTATGTTAATATTTTGATTATTAATTTCGGTTATTCTAATATTTCGCAGGCTAAATAACAAATATTTTAATCCGTATCTTTTGATTCCATTGGTTCAAGTCCTAAGTTAAAAATTTTTAAAGATTTGTTTTAGAATTGTAACTTCTTGCAGTAATATTTATATATTTATAGAAGGATCTATCGGAACACTCATCTACAGTGATCGAAAGTCCCTTTGTCTTTAGTTATTTGTCGAATTTCAGAAACAATACAATTTTTGTGAGTCATTACCCAGTATGCAAAATGATTCGAAGTTATGTCGAAAATGAATCATTTTTTCGTAAAATTTTATCGATATCGACTTCGATATAATGTCGATAATGTGCGTGTTTTCCTGAGTAGAGTGCAGAGCGATAAAGAGTCGAAAATTATTTATTATTCTGATTCTAATTTTTATCGATATACTATACCTTTTTCGGTATTAAAAATGTTCTAAATTGATTCGATTTCGATTAAATATATGAACAATTTCGTATACTTTATACCATCGAGCAATTTCTTCTTGAAATAATGCATATTCAATACCTTTATTATTATCCAATAATGTTGCGTTAGATGTGTTTTCATTTTCAAATGCAATAAATTCTGCACATATTTCTGATGTTTGCTGATTATGAGATTCGAATTGTCAAAAACAACATCAATAATTTACTGCGCTTTTCTTTTAAGACGTCTTTGATACATTTTTCGTGTTAAACTATATTTTTATGAATATGTTATTGATAGGATAAGAAATAAAATTTTATTTTCTCACAAATTAACAAAAGAATAATATGTATGTATATGAATTTGTCAATTTGTACAAAAATAAAAATTGACATTAAAAAAAAAACTCGAACATTATTCGCCATTTCTATAAAATATTAAAATACGATATTATAAAAAATGTAGATTGGATAGAGCATCATAATAAATTCATGTTTTCGATTTTAATTCGAAATAAGTTCGATAAAAAGAACTGACTCGAAATGTTGCATACTGGGTATTACTTATTTAAATTTGAAATTATGACAAATTTTAAGCAATTTAATAAATTTAAATATATATGAACATTTATTCGTTTTATTCGATTATTCAACATGAAATTGTTCGAATTATTCGTTATTCGAAAATGGCCATTTTTAAATTGTTCGAATTATTATTCGTAAGAAATTATTGGATTAATCGAACGATCATTAGTCGAATGAATACGCTACTACGTAATCAAAGAATAACATCTAAAAATATTTTATAATTTAATAATAAACTTATAGTCCAGCTGGTCTGAGCTTTTTTTTTACAGTGGATCAAAGTTGTAATTTTTTGATCGAAGGGAGCATTATACCAAATAAAAATAATTCTGAGAGAAGGATAATTTTTGTGGAAGATCCTAACGCTCTAGCTCCTCCCTTTAGGGGTCAAATTGACTATATTTTCGAGAAAATCAAAAAAAAGTCCTTTCAAAAAGGACTAAAATAATCCATGAAAATTATTGCCGGAAAATTTCAGTGGAGGTCACCAAAGATACCAAAGTTGTACATAAAGCTCAATACGCTTAATTAGTAAAATTAAACGCCGCTATAAAAGAAAAAATATAGAGACTCTTTTGGGAACAACCATACAAAATACTGCAATTTTTAGATGCGTGTAACATTTTATAGAGACAAGATAACTGTTAGCAAGTTATTTTCATTTTATTCGGAATTTTAGCACAAATATAGCTGGTATTCTAAAAATTCGACTCTCCGTAGGCCAGCCATATTTTAAAAACCGAAAAAAATCGAGCAAAATAAAAAAAATAAACCTAAATATCTCTTGAACTAACAGAGACAACTTACATACATATGTATGCATAGTTTCTGTAGATCTCCTCAAGAATTATTTATATTTTAAATTTCAGCACATTCGGATCATAAATCGATTTTTGGCAATTTTTTTAAAAACTGTGAAACCGAAGGTCGCGTGTAATTTTTCTAAGTAAGAATAAAGAGCTTTATTTACAACTTTGGTATATTTGACCTCCACTGAAATTTTACGGCAAACATTTTCGTAGAATATTTTAATCCTTAAATGTCCATTTTGAAAGTACTTTTTTTGATTTTCTGGAAAAAAGGGTAAAATTGACCAATAAAGAGAGGAGCTAGAGAGTTAAGGACTTCCACAAAAATTTTCTCCATAAAATTCCACAATGTAACTCTGACAATAAGAATTCTCTCAGACATTAACTTACAACCTTTTTTCATTTAGTATAATGCTGCCTTCGATCAAAAAATTAAAACTTTGACCCACTGTAAAAAAAATCATACCAGCTGGACTTTAAGTTAATTTTACAAAAATTACCTCAGAACACGTCCTTTCAGAAATGTAGGGTCGCTATTCTGTTCCAACAAAGCTGTTGGACAGTGTAATTACACTACTATACAAAATAAAATGTCTGAAAATGTCTTTTTGTACAAAACAACTTTTCATAGCCAATGTCAAAAAATGGGGGGTATATTGATTTTGCAATTCCATCGTAGACCCTAAAAAGGGTATATATTCTGGGTTCTCATAATATTCAAAGACAACGTAGCAATGTCCGTCCGTCTGTCTGTTGAAAACACGAAATTTTCCACAGATACTCTGTGTTGATAAGGTTTATTTGGTATTGGAAATGGGCAATATCCGTCCAGGTTTCACTTAATCCCCATACAAATGTTTGAGCAGTCGTAAATATGTTGATTATGCGGTAATCCTCATAACATTTTGCACAAATTAGTTCTAAGTACTCTGAAATTATGCTGTAAAGTATGGTGAAAATCGGGCAACATTTGTCCCTAGTTCCCAAGATTCGGCACATCCGAAAATAACACTTTGTACTAAACATTATACGATTTTGATAAAATTTTCAGGATTTGGTTTTTAGATGATGGAGAACAATATTGAACCTTGGGAGCATGGAAAAAAGAAAAAGCGCAACATAAGGGCCACATTAATAGACAAACTTTGGCAATGTGCTGTAAATATTGTAAAACTGATGTACATACTCCATTGAATTTATATTTTTTAAATAAAAATCTTTAAATCAAAGAAAAAACTTTATATGTGGTTATAGCGATTACGAAGGATCAAAACTTTTCTTTCTGGGTTTGATGAACAAGTAAAGTGTTACAATTATTTTATTTATAATTACAAGTATATATAAGAAGGTTGATCGCATAGAGATCAGGAAGAGAGTACAAAACAACTTTACGGCGAATGGAAATTTTTTACATTAAGGGACGTTTAAATATACGCACTTAAAATTTAACTTAAACTATGCATAAACAGAGTTATTGTTTGTAAATTTCAAAATGTTGTTAATCTAAGTATTGTTTATATAAAAGACTACATCATTTCCAATTTCTGAAGTTTCTAATTGTATTTCAGTATTGTCCATTTGTATTTCAGAAATTTCTAATAGCAATACATATTGAAATTTCTGAAATACAAATAGAAATTTCTGAAAAACAATTGGAAAATTCTGAAATACAATTAGAAACTTTTTAAGTATAAATTAAAAAGTCTGAAATACAAATGAAAATTTCTGAAAATATAATTAAATTTTTCAGAAATACAATTTGAAATGGTGACAATAATTTGTTACTTACATTTTCTGTTACTAATAATTTCCCTTTTCGCGCACATGTGAATTAAAACATATGTCATATATCTATAAATAAAATTTATAAAATTAAAAAAAATTAAAAAAATGAATGCATTGAAATCAATTTTGCAAAAAAAGGCAAAATCTGAAACAATAATGGCTAAATGGATGAAGGAGTTTTAACACAAAGTACCTATATCCACATATGGACACTTTTAATAGCAACTATAATCCCATAGAAGATTACAATATAACAACAACTACTTCATCAACAACAATACACGAAATAAGATTCACAAAAAATTTGATTCACAATAATAAATACAGAACCATTGAAGCATGCACTTATTTAAAATAAAATACCGAGAAAAATTGTTCCACTCACTGCAAGAGGATTAAATAATAAATCCCCACACACATACGCATGAACAAACACATTTATGCCTGGCTGACAGGAAATGGACATATTCATATATACAACAAAACAAAACATCTACGTTTGATTGAATTCGATAGACAATTGTGTGTTTTAAGTTTGTCTCTATCGATTTATGTACCCAGCCGTCCTGCATTGGCTACTAAAGAAGTCAATGTCCCAATCCCTTTTGGACAGTAATTGTCACTAATGTCCAAGGTTGGCTATCGTTACCCCTAAACTACTCTTTCAACTCAACTATTATTACCGCCAAAAAAAAAATAACAATAAGTAGCTAAATAGTGTTTTTTTAAGCCCAATAGAACTTGAAATCGTAAAAAATGCCACACATTTATTTATCAAACATTTTTTTTATTCAGAAGATCAATACCATTTAACATTTGAAAATGATTTCGGGCGGTTCTTGACGAAGCGCATTCTGGACGTCCAATTTTGGGCATTTTATATTTATGGCCGTATGTCACAAATAACTCGAACAATGTTGTCCTCCAAGGCGTAAATTGTTGCCGGTTTATCAGCAAAAACCAGTGACTTTACGTGGCCTCACTGGAAATCGTGTTAAATCGCCAGTTCTCGAAATTATGTTATCTCGCCAGTTGATTTAAAACCACCGATCAATATCATCCATATTTGCAACCAACAAAATTTATGATCATGGTGCGGCAACGATCTTCATAAACCGTAACGCAAGCTTAGGCCTCAATTTTTAAGAAATAAGGTCCGATGATGCCACCAGCGTGTAAACTGCACCAACCGGAAAAGGGTTTTTGGTGATATACTCAGAAAATTGAAGTCCCTACGATTTATATAAGACTTAGACGATTTTTTTAAAAAATATGAGACTCAAGGTGGCTTGTAATTTTGCTAATTAAGCGCAAAGGGCTTTATTTACAACTTTGGGAAAGATTCGAAAAAATAATCGAATCAATAATATTTTTCAGTTTAAAACAAAAAATTATTCGATCAATAATTGTCGATTATCGAATATGAGAATAAATTTATTATCAAGTTAAAATTTATTTAACATTTTCGAATATTTTTTACTCCTTTTTCATTCGAATAATCGAGGAAATTTTAAAAATTAATCTATCACTCGAATAAAAGACAAACCATTGTTCTAACGGAGAGTCAATTGAATCGTTTATTTCAAAAACCAGTCAAGCAACAAACTACTGATTTTGTGTAAATCAAAGAAAACTTCCTATAAACCACAAAATTTTTATTTTTTCCTATGAATGTTATCCATTTATCTAACTGTTTGATAAACATAAAACATTTGTATCTATATGAACATTAAGGTGGACCCCCAATGTATGAAAAAATTTAAAACTCATCTGTTTCAAAAACGAAGGGCAGTTTTGTGTGAGGTTAGGATAAAAAAAAATCTGAAAAAAATTTCAGCTCGATCGGTTAAAAATTGGCGTGCCGGACGGGTGTCAAAGTTCGTGAGAACGAAATTGGTGGTAAATGGATAGAAAAAGGTGCATAACTACTCAGGAGTCACCCCTAGGTAGGTAAAATGTATGAGCAACCCCCATTATTTTCGTATCCCCAATATTTTTCTAGAACAAACATACCCCTATCTCCAACCGTTCAGGGGGTCCCCATACAAAAAAAACTGAATTTTCACGAAAATTTTCCAAATTAAAAATTAATGGAATTACACAAAGTATAAATATGTTCTAAACTTCATTTCGTGAATTACTCTTCACATTTTACTAACATTAATTAAACACCCATTTCTATTGTCAAAGAACGCAAAAAAGTGAATAGACCAATTGGCTTGTTCATTGAGTTTTATTTTATTTAGCAATGTAATCATAAAATGCCCCTTTAATAATGAGCGGTTGTACCTAAGACTGGTAATATTTAAAATTTTTAAAAACATTACATTTTTAATTCCATGAAAATTATTTTTGTTTTATGGCTTATATTCCACGTATTCATTTTTAAGTAATAATATAACAGGTAATATTACTAAATATTGTCAAATTTTCCAAACAACATTGAAAAACCCATTGATGTACTTTCGTGTTTTTTATTTCGACCTGATATATAAATCTAAATTTCAGTTATATTTTTATTGGTTTGTTACGAAGATTATATATAGGTAAAAATATATTCAATGAATTTTAAAAACTTACCTGAGAAACATTTGCATAACATTTTTTAAAATATACACCTTATTTTATGTACATAAAAGTATTGACCTTTTAGTTCTATGACTTTTATAAATAAAACATACAAACTGTGACAAAAAATTAAAAAATAACTGTAATTTTAAAGTAAATTTATGAGCTGTGAAAGTGAATAATTCTTCATTTAAATTAAAACTAACAGTAGTTCTGGAAAAGTGAGTACAAAGAAATAAAACAATTAAAACTAAAACTTAAAAACTAAATTTTTCAATAGAACAGGTTCGCATTTGAATTGCAATGGCATAATCAACGACAAAAATTAATTTGAGATCGCAACAGCATAACATTTATTTGATTGAATATGTTATTCCGCAGCTGTTGGGATCAAAATTGCCGTCTAAAAAAGAAGTTCTTGGTGTATTTTTTTTTCACACTCGTACACTAAAATTGGAAGTGCGAAAAAGTACAACAATGACTGCAAACGAAGTGCTCCTTTTCTGGAATAAAGCACGAATTCCGACCCGAGACAAGTCTTCGGTCATAAAGCAAATTGAGAAGCTGTACCAGAAGTGGAGGAAATTGAACAAGAGCTCAACAAGAGGAGGAACGTCGCATAAAGAAAAAGAGGATAAGTTTGTCGAAGAATTAGACGATCTCTTCGATATTGCTCATGTTAATGCACTCACCACGATTAAAATAGAGGAGGATAAAAAGTTTTTGCTTGCACAGAGGAAAAAAGACCGCCCAGGCAGCATGATTGGCATTGACATGGCTCTTGTAGGCATTGAAAAACGAAAATTGGAACGAGAAGAGGCAGATGAACGGCGATTACGAGCAACTACTAAAATTAATACCTTAGCAATGGGTACAGTGCAATTCACATCATCTACCGAATCGTCAGGCAATGTTGGTGCTGGTGGAATGGAATTGGAACTGGACGCTCTACCGTCGGCTTCGGAAGTTGTTAAAAGAGGAACACAGTTATTTATCAATGAACGGATCGTTTCTGCTTTGGATAAATGCATGATATCTGACCGAAATGCAATGCATTTAATGGCTGCAGTAGCTGAAGGACCACACAACGTATCAAATTTGGTATTAAATCGCTCGTCAATTCGAAGATACCGTACTGCAAATCGACAAAAAATCGCTGATTTTGTAAAGGAGAACTTACATGTAAGGTTACTTTTCTTATACCAATTTAATTTCAATACTAATATAAATATTTTATTCCATTACAGTTGAAGGCAACAGCATTTTTTGTAGTGCACTGGGATGGCAAAATACTGGAAGACATTACAGGAATGAATAAGATTGATCGCCTTCCGGTTATTGTAATTAATGGCGAAATCGAACAAATATTAGGCGTTCCAAAACTAGATTGTGGAAAAGGCAAAAATATTGCAGCGGCCGTTTATAAACTACTGGTAGAATGGAACCTTTCGAAACGAGTTCAAGCCATGTCTTTTGACACGACATCATCAAACACCGGTGAATTTGCAGGAGCTGCAGTTTTACTTGAACAGTTATTAGAGAGAGATTTGATGCATCTTCCATGTAGACATCACATATATGAATTGGTGCTAAGAGCAGTGTTCGAAGAAAAAATTGGAAAAACTTTTGCTCCAGATGTTTCTCTGTTTCGCCGTTTCCAGCAGAATTGGGAAAAAATCAATCAAAATGCATTCGAAACTGGAGTGAGCGATGAGATCGTTGCTTCGAAATTAATTACTGCTCCAGATGACATCATTACTTTTTGCATGGTCCAACTACAGAAAAGACAACGTCGTAACGACTATAAGGAACTATTGGAACTGGTTGTTTTATTCATTGGAGGCGATTTTGGAGAATATAAGTTTAAAGAACTCATACCTATTCACCACGCACGATGGATGTCTAAAGCAATTTATTCACTGAAAATATTTATGTTCAGAGACCAATTTAAACTGGAAAAGTCACAATTGGATGGAATTCGAGATGTCTGTGTGTTTATTGTTCGTCTGTACGTGAAAGTCTGGTATCGCTGTACTGAAGCTGTCAAAGCGCCCAATCAGGACTTCAACTTTTTGAAAGCACTTCACTCATATGCAGACTTGGATAAGAATTTGTCAAAAGTAATGGTAACAAAGTTTATCAGACAAAGAAAAGACAAGGAAGCTCAACTTGAAAAAGATGAAGAAACTGGAGAAGAAGATGATGATTGGGACGAAGATGATGAAGGACCTATCCGAAGCATGAAAAAAATTGAGGTTAATTTTGCAGAAGTGACTGAGCAATTTTTGTCAAATGACTTGAGCGCTTTCGTAACTGTGAAAACTATAAACTTTTTTCTACGCTTCAACTTGCCGCATGAATTTATACGATATCCGCCGGAAACGTGGCCACAGCGCGAAGATTATCAGCAAGCACTAAAAATTGTTGAAAAAATTCACGTAGTAAACGATACCGCTGAAAGAGGCGTGAAAATTATGGAGGACTACAATAAAATATTGTGCAGGAACGAAGAGGAAAAGCAATATTTGATTCAAGTTGTCGGTGATTATCGCAAAAAATATCCGAGTTTTGAAAAAAGAAATTTGATATAGCATAACATAATTATTCATAAATAACATCAATGAACTAATTTATATTATTGTAATAGTAATTGTATATATTTTTTTTCTATATTGGAAAATTTTCGTGAAAATTCAGTTGTTTTGTATGGGGACCCCCTGAACGGTTGGAGATAGGGGGTATGTTTGTTCTAGAAAAATATTGGGGGTACGAAAATAATGGGGGTTGCTCATACATTTTACCTACCTACGGGTGACTCCTGAGTAGTTATGCACCTTTTTCTATCCATTTACCCATAATTTCGTTCTCACGAATTTTGACCCTCGTGCGGCACGCCAATTTTTAACCGATCGAGCTCAAATTTTTTTCAGATTTTTTTTTATTCTAACTCACACAAAACTGCCCTTCGTTTTTGGAAAATCGAAAATAAAAAAATAAGGTCCACCTTAATGAACATGTATTTAAAAAAATAATATAAAGTTTGCACTTGACTGGTTTCTGAAACAAACAACCATCACTATTGTAAACTTCATGCGAAATATTCTAATATTATTAGGAACTACAAAAGTAAAATGACAAAAGAATTTTTTAAAGAGTTTATCATGTTCTGAAATAACTATTCGTCATCATACACTCATTCTACAGTGCATTCTGCTTCCGTTGTAGGCCATTGTAGAGTTTGGTGCTTTTAAATCTTTTATTTTATTCACATTTATTACAATATTGTTACGTTTTAACCTTTTCAAAACGTTTGTTTATTTCCTTTAAATAAACCGGATACTTTTGATTGCAAATAAAAGCCGTTTATTAGTTTAAAAATTGTAACAACTCTTTATTTATTTAAAATGTACAACAACTGAATTAAATAGTCACTCGATGTTTTCTTTTATAATTTCGCAGAAATACAGACACACTTTATAATGTACACGAATTCACTTGAAAAACACAGCACTCAGTTGATGTTTATTCGAAAAGCGTCTCTGATAAACTCACTAACGATTGCAACCTCTGCCACTATTTATAACACTGCCATCTGCACTCTAGATTTCTCTTTAACTGTCTAGAGGTTTCTAATACATACGCCATCTGTGGTGTACTTTCTACAATGTTCTTTAACTGAATATTTGAATTCGAATATACGGTCGCAGCAAACAGCGTTGCCAACTTACGATCAATGGTCAACTGAAAGCTTTTATTCAATGTTAATAATGTTATTTGAAAGCATTAGGCTATTTTTAAATCAGCCGTTAAAATCGTTATATTTGAATTCAAGTACAATTTCGTAATAATATAAATCACTTGACTAACACGGATTTCTCGGCTTTGCTTTATTATAATAGGGTGGCAGTATTTATTTTTTTTTAGCAATAAATGATGCATTTACTTTTATCATCGCCCAATAACTGAATTTTGCATTTTTGTTGCTTGACTGGTTTTTGAAATAAACGATTCAATGGTCACTGTGTCCTTTTGTAATACGGAATCTTTGTAATTTATGGATGGACATTTGACTGCCGCCATAGCAAATTCTGTAACTATTAGTGATCAAAAAATAGATAGTTCGGGATACTTAGACAGAACTGCTGGGTACTTATGTATATGCTGTGTTACTGTTTTTATTTTTGGCTGACAACCAACGAGTGTCTTTTGAACATTAATGACAGCATGTGAAGAACAGGTTTTTTTTTGTGCAACTGAACACGAATTTATTTTGTTGACGTAACATAAGTATAAATACAAAAATGAAAACAGTTGTTTGTAAATAAGATGAAAGAGATTTTTAAATAGGAGTTTTGGAATCAAAGTTACATAATTATAAATACCTAATTAATTACACAGCTCAAAATCTAATATTATCTGATTGCTGACCACTGCTTTCCCTGATCACTTCCAGCTATTGTTTTAGTTCAGAGCGGCTCGGCTAAATTACACTATACAACAAAATCAAATTTTTTTCAAAATTACAAGGTCCGAACAATAAATTTTGATAGAGGAGACAAAAAAAAAAATAGACACGTGTATCGGCGTTTTGAAAGTTTACATCTGAATTTCATTTGAGGGGGGGTTAAAGTTTCCCAACTCTGGCACATTCTTATTGTTAATCGTCATAAGAAACCATGTGATCCTTACATTTTAGGTATAAAATGATCAGAAAAGTTATGAAAATATTACGAAAAATATTTTTGTAGAATATGTTAACCCTCTAAATCCTTAAAGCATGAGTCTTTTTTGTCCTTCTTTTAAAAAAGTGCAAAAACCACCATTAAAACAGGGATTTAAGGGGTTAAACTGTTCTGCAAAAAAAAAATTATACGTGAAATTTTACTATAAGTCCCTGAATACATCAAAACTGAAAATTCAACCAGAAAGTCAGAAAAAAGACATAACAAAAGAGAGCATAGGGTTATTTTCGCATTTATTAAGAATTTTGTTTTAAAGAACATTTTATAAAATGAACTCAGCAAATTTATGTAAAATGTTACGAAGAACATTTTTGTATAATATGTTAACCCTCTAAATCCCCAAGGCATGGGTCTTTTTTGCCCTTCTTTTAAAAAAGAGCAACAAGCACCATTAAAACAGGGATTTAAGGTGTTAAAATATCATCCGTGAAATTTTACTGTAAGTCATTAAATACAACAAAACGGAAAATTCAACCAGAAAGTCAGAAATAAGACATAATAATAGAGAGCTTACGGTTAATTTCGTATTTATTAAGAATTTGGATAGGAAGTCTTCGTTAATAACATTTTGTTTAGCTCTAGGCAATTCCACTTCATTACCATACGATGTATAGCATATTTCAGCTATAAGTGTTCTTCAATGGGTGCGCATGTTAAATTTTTGGTGTACTTTAAAATAAAATTCTTAATAAATGCGAAATTAACCCTAAGCTCTCTTTTGTTATGTCTTTTTACTGACTTTCTGGTTGAATTTTCCGTTTTGGTGTATTCAGGGACTTATAATAAAATTTCACGGACAATATTTAATATTTCACGACAATTAACCCTCGGCTCACTTTTGTTATGACTTATTTCTGACTTTCTGGTAGAATTTTCCGTTTTGGTGTATTCTGGGACTTATAGTAAAATTTTACGGATAATATTTTTGCGGAACATTTTAACCCCTTAAATCCCTGTTGCAATTGTGTTTTTTGCTCGCTTTTAAAAGAAGGACAAAAAAGACCCATGCCTTCAGGATTTAGCGGGTTAACATATTCTACAAAAATATTTTCCGTAATATTTTCATAACTTTTCTGAACACATTTTATACCTAAAATGTAAGGATCACATGGTTTCTAATGATGATTAACAATAAGAATGTGCCAGAGTTGGGAACTCCCCCTCAAATGAAATTCAGATGTAAACTTTCAAAACGCCGATACACGTGTCTATTTTTTTTGTCTCCTCTATTAAAATTTATTGGTCGGACCTCGTAATTTTTTTTTGTGTTGTATAGTGTTATAAATGCAATATACCCTTCATATTTTTGATGGTGCAATTTTGTTTAACAATTTTGAAGATTATTATTTCTTTTTTTAATTTTTGTTATAACAAGCGCAAGATTTTCAAGCTTTTTAATAAATTGAAGGCGACGATCGCCCATAATTAGTCGGAGCTTCCATATAACCCCACTTCCGAAAATACTAAGGAAAAAAATAAATTAATGAAATTTTAAAATATCGATAAAATTGGGAAGTATATGATCAGGCTTAACCAGTACACTTTTTTACTTCTTTCTGCATATTTGTGTGGATATTTTCCAATTTTGTTTTAAGTTTTTTATTTTAAATTTTGTTTGTGCATATTTAAACTTGCCCTGGTTATATCGTTCCAAGTTTTAGCCTGGAAACAAAACTGAAAATTAGCCATTTTTAGTGGTTTTCACAACTTCAATTAATACATGACAAACTCCCCAAACTTCACTGCCATGCAGTGAATATGATTTTGAAATGAAAATTAAATAAATATTTAACTAAAACATGTTGAAATGTTGATATGGTTTGATAATACTACTGCTATAATATTCAAATGTGATTATGTATTTGTGTGGATGTGTAGGGATATGTGTTTGTTTAAGAATTTTAGGTAAAAAACAAACAACATTCCATGTATGAAGACAAATATTTGACATAAGTAAATGTTGGCAAGACCAGGGTATTTATATCCGTTTCCTGTACGCCATTCCTCCACTCAGTTACGGTATAAGTATTCGTATGTGTGGGTATTTGTTGGTATAACCAACCGTTAAACAAATTTGTATTTTAGAATTTCAATAGGGAGCATTTGATATTAAGAAAATTTAGCAAACTTTCCTAGACTCAATTTAAATTTAATCAATTTAAATTAATTCACCAATTTCTCCTAAACATTTTAATAAAACTTATATTTTATTAATACTTATATTTTAATAAAAACTAAATACTACCCTAATTTAAATTCACATACCATAGAGAAATACGCATATAGCGGAAACTTTAAAAAAATTACTTAAAATCATCAAACATACGATTATTGTTTTTGTTTTCACATAGTTCTTTTTACAAATACATTAACACCACTTAAGTTTTTGACAACTGAGTTAGGTATTTGCTAACAGAGTTTCCAATCTATGTGTATTTATCTTTGTTTCATACTTCCATTTATATAATCGCATTTTGAAAATTTAATTAGCACATTTGAAAATTAGTTTATACGACAAATTATATTTATGTTTATTTTAGCCATGCTTTTTTTTGCCCAGATTTTGTTGATGTGTATTTGCCTGGCAATTCATTCACTCAATAGTTTTTGTGCGCGACCATAGAAAATTGTTTAATTGATTTTGTTATTGTTATTGTTGCAGTTGCATCTATTACAGTTTATTAAATAAACTACATGGTTTTTATGTTAGACGATACAGTTGTAATTATAATCAAAATAATGTTTATGGTTTAAATTACGAGTAAATTATTAATATGGAATATTTAATTATTTATTTATAAATTATGCAGATTTTTTTAAGTTTATGTGTTTGTATTTTATGAAGGTCAAATATGCGTAAAATTGTAATAAATATATTTAATTACAAATAAATGTATTTAACAATTATGCGCTTGGAAAATGTCAACAGTGAATATATGAAATTAAAGTTGGTATGTATTTTAAATTTTGATTAGATGTTTTCTTCACTCAAATTCAATTCAAATTTGAACAAACTGGTGCTTAACTGAAATTTAAGAATACATTTTTTGCCATTTTAACTGATATTGGCCAAAAATAGATAAAATTCTACATCACTATGTGAAATTTTATCTATCTATCTAGGATCGTCACACATATTTACTCATAAAAGTGTAATCATTAGTTTAGCACAAATTTGTTTGATATGTGCCCCGCCCACTAATACAATCCAAATTCCATATAATGATAAGAAATAAATTCATACAAAGTTTAAATACTTTTTACGGTTATAGTTCTTCAGATATTCGTATATTATTATTTATATTGTATGGGAGTTGCCACGCCCATTTTCAGCTAAACTATGCACAATAATAAGGGAGATATTCCTAAAAAATTTTAAGATTTTCACAACTAAGACTATTCGAAAATAACAATTTACTTTACGGTCCACATCCCCTGTTCTGATCCCTACCCATTTTTGATTAAACTTCGAAATTGATTCGTATAAAGTTTGAAGACTGTCACAATTATAGTTCAGCAGATATTCGATAATAACAATTTACTTGGTATGGGTGGTGCCACGCCCAATTCCAATTCCACCCATTTTCACCGAAGTAAATTCTGCCAAGTTTTGCGGCTTTCACAAATATGGTTCAACAGCTTCACCAGATATTCCATAATAACTATTTACTTTTTATGGAAAGTGCAACGCACAGTGGATTATATAAGGTGTATGCATAGTGTATGTTAAGATGTCAAGCAATAATTATTTGCAGAAATTATAGTTATTATATCAACAGAAGTATTCGAAAATGGCTATAGAATACACTACATTCCACTTTAAAGATTTGAGGAGTTAAAATTATACCTTATTCAAGGGCGTATTTTTAATATTTATAATTATTTTTTTCAGAATTGTTATACCTTGAATTTTGTGTATATACCAACATTTTTAAGTGATTTAAGCACGTTAAAGTGATTTTCGGAAGTGGGTTTTATATGGGAGCTATGACTAATTATGGACCGATCGTAACAAAATGTGGTGACATGAATTTTGTACATATAAAACTTATTTGGAGCGAAATTTGTGTAGATACAGATATAAATTAAACATTTATGACCGATAAAGTCCAATTTCGGAAGGACATTTGTATGGGGGCTAGGTAAAATAATGGACCGATTTCAGCCAGTTTCAATAGGCTTCGTCCTTGGGCCGAAAAAATTATATGTAACAAATTTTATCGAAATATCTTCAAAATTGCGACCTGTACTCTGCGCACACGGTTTACATGGACAGCCAGCCAACCAGCCAGCCAGCCAGACGGACGGACATCGTTTAATCGACTCAGAAAGTGATTCTAAGTCGATCGGTATACTTTAAGGTGGGTGTTAGACCAATATTTTTGGGCGTTACACACATCTGCACAAACGTATTATACCCTCCCCAATATGGTGGTGTAGGGTATAATTAGCTGCTTTTTGCTGCCTATAAACAAATGGCATGCAAACATGTTAAGCAACTCAGAAATTTAAGAAAAAAAATAATCAACTTTTTTTTTTTTATTTTAGTTGCTTTTCATAGCTTATTTTGCTATGATAGGTTATACAAATTTATAACTACATCTAAAGTAAATTTAGTTCTTAACAAAACAGTGTTTTAATTTTTTTAACCGGATGAAAATTGTAAAAGTTATTCAATTTTTTTTATAGTATTTTCTCCGTCAGTGCATATGTATAAATAGCAATATATCAAAAAAACGTTTTTTCCAACTTAAAGATATTTAACCAAATTACTTCTATTCAATGGGCGATACATTCGGCTATCTCAAACGGACATTAGGTCGGCTCTCATTTATCAGTTGTGTGAAATATAGCATGATATTAGCGACTTTGATTTTTCAAGAGAATTCGAATTAGACGCCGTAGTTTGTTTAATAATATAAAAACAATTGTTTTTAATTTGCGGATACTTAGCTGGAGTAAAAAACTATCGTATAAGATAAAAAATTTATCAGTTCACTGAAAAAAAAATACTGTATGAATTATGTGAAAATGGAAAAATCACAACTTTATATTTCAAATGGCACAAAAACGGCAGAAGAGTTTTGCTCGAAATTTTGCAAACTGGGCGAGAACTTCAATATCTAAAATTCCTCCGAGTCGCTTAACGATAGAATGTTTTGTTCGGACATAAATTGAAAAAATCTAAAAAAAAACTGAAAAAATGCAAAATTCTTAGTTTTTTTGACATTTCGCTATAGATATCTCAGAAACTAAGCATTGCATTGGTAAGCGCCTCGGAGGATTTTTAGATATTGAAGTTCTTGCCCAGTGTGCAAAGTTTCGAGCATAACTCTTCAGCAATTTTTGTGCCATTTTAAAAACAAGCGAACCTATTTGTGGCATTTTTCGATTTTTCACATGGTGAACCGGATTGATGTGTGATAGCAATGTGAATATATCATATCAATTGAAAAATCTTGAAAAGGCTCTAAGGGCCATTGGCTTTAAGTATCCCGTTCTAGTATTTATCCACCAGATCTCTGATCCTACCAACCTAATGTACCCCCGTAATGTCAGAAAATTCAAGTTCGCTAGAAATCTCTAAACTTTTGCTAACCTTAGAGAAAAACATTGGTCTTCTCGAGACGAAAACATTGATATATCATACATTAAGATCCGACTGAAAATGACAAAGATATAACGAAAAATTTAAAAAGGCGACACCTACATTCGGCAAAAAAATTAAAAAAAAAATTATTTCGTAACAGCCTTGCAGAAATACTTTATATTAGCGGGTGAACGGTTTTTTTTTTGAGGTACGGTTTACTGTAACTATATGGGGGATTTCATGTGAAGTGAACAAATTGTTAAAACCGATGTCTTCCGATCGGGATGAAATTTGCAGCAAGGTTATTCCAATTGGATAGTAGTTTATACAATTTTTCAACAGGATCGGTCAAGAACTCCCTGAGTTAGAGGGGGACAAAATTTTACAAACAGGTGTTTTTTCTCATCCATGTAACTTATTACCTATTACTCTTAGCAAAATTTTTTCCAAATAGTTTAGATAGCTATTTCTTCAATCTTTGGAAAAAAAATTAAAAATAAAAAATGTTTGACTTTTTTTGCAAATTGAAAAAAAGAAAAAAAGTTTTTGATTTTGCAAAAAAAAGTCAAATATTTTTTATTTTTTTTCGAATGATTGATGAAAAATATCTATGTATATAAACTATTTGTGACAATTTTTGCTACATATAAAATTGAATAACACTGAATAAACTCGTTTGATATTAATAAACTTAATTATAAAAAAAACAGATTCGGTGCAATATTTATTACTTTTACGTATAAATTTCTTTTTTTTTTTGAAAGGTTTTGAAATTATCTATTTTTCTGTTTCACCAATTCTTGCAAAAAATTACCGCAAGGTGGTGGTAATGTCTTATAAATTTAAGAAAATACATCTTATTTGGATTTTTTTCGAAGTTGGTACATTCAGAAAAAATGTAGACCTAACACTCCAGGATAAATTTGCGGAACATTGTCAAGCCTAATTTTTTGGTTTTAAGGGTCAAAAAGGCGATTTTCGGGGGTAACATACAAATAACGGTATCTTTTCGAAAAATTCAGAAATAAAAAAGTCGTAAAACAAACATTATTTCTGATACCCCACAGATTCACTTTCAACAATAAAAAAGTTCTTTTTCGCAAAAAGTCGATTTTGAGATATTGCTATGTATAAAAAACAAAAAACTAAGTATAAAAAAATTTTTTGTACAATTTTTAATTTACAAGATAAATTTTTTCGAAAAAGTGTAATAACTATTCCAAATATAAACCGACTTTAACAAGTAAAATCTCATTTTTGTCTATATAAAATTCTCATTAAAACACTGTGCGAAAAAATAGGGTTTCATAGAAAAAAATTAAAACAACTATTGTAGAATTTGAAAAATTGGATGTGGATGGTGGATGTTTTTATCGAAATTCGTAATAGTTTTCAAAGCTACAGGAAATGGAATTACTCAATTGTGATGATATGATTCATTTACTTTTCTCCAGAAAAAATTGGAATATAGATTATTTGCCTTGGCAAGGTGACTAGTATATGGAGGAACTTTCAATTGACCAT
Source organism: Calliphora vicina (assembly GCF_958450345.1). Lineage (NCBI taxonomy): Eukaryota > Metazoa > Arthropoda > Insecta > Diptera > Calliphoridae > Calliphora > Calliphora vicina. The sequence continues at coordinate 120,942,147 of NC_088780.1, forward strand.
GAGAATCACTTCTTGCCTCCGTCAGCCTCATATGTGTAATCTGTAATGTAAGAATTGTGAAGGATAGCATTTTCATTTTCGAGTTACGGGGTAATCCCTAAGGTATTCTGCTGAAAATTCAGAAGGCAGAACTAGAATAATCTTTGTAGATATTTATTTAGTTTTTCAAATGATTTAAAAATTCTTTCATGAGTCTTTTTATATAAAGTAACATAACACTATACAACAAAATCAAATTTTTTCCAAAATTACAAGGTCCGACCAATAAATTTTGATAGAGGAGACGTTTTGAAAGTTTACATCTGAATTTCATTTGAGGGGGGTTAAAATTTCCCAACTCTGGCACATTCTTATTGTTAATCTTCCTTACATTTTAGATATAAAATGTGTTCAGCAAAGTTATGTAAAATGTTTTTGTAGAATATGTTAACCATCTAAATCCTCAAGGCATGGGTCTTGTTTGTCCTTATTTTAAAAAAGAGCAAAAACCACCAATAAAACATGAATTTAAGGGGTTAAAATGGTTTGCAAACAAATTATACGTGAAATTTTACTATTAGTCCCTGAATACATCAAAACGGAAAATTCAACCAGAAAGTCAGAAATAAGACATAACAAAATAGCTCTCCATAAGCTCTCTTTTGGAGTTTGTAGCTCTTTTTTAAAAGAAGGACAAAAAAGACCCATGCCTTTGGGGATTTAGAGGGTTAACATATTCTACAAAAATGTTCTCCGTAACATTTTACATAAATTTGCTGAATACATTTTATACCTAAAATGTTCTTTAAAATAAAATTCTTAATAAATGCGAAATTAACCCTCGGCTCTCTTTTGTTATGTCTTATTTCTGACTTTCTGGTTGAATTTTCCGTTTTGGTGTATTCAGGGACTTATAGTAAAATTTCACGGACTATATTTTTGCGGAACAATTTACTAACCCCTTAAATCCCTGTTGTAATGGTGTTTTTTGCTCATTTTTAAAATAAGGACAAAAAAGAACCATGCCTTAGGATTCTACAAAAATATTCTCCGTAACATTTTACATAACTTTGCTGAACACATTTTATACCTAAAATGTAAGGATCATATGGTTTCTTATGACGATTAACAATAAGAATGTGCCAGAGTTGGGAAACTTTAATCCCCCCCTCAAATGAAATTCAGATGTAAACTTTCAAAACGCCGATACACGTGTCTTTTTTTTTTTTGTCTCCTTTATCAAAATTTATTGATCGGACCTCGTAATTTTTTTTGGTGTTGTACAGTGTAATTAGAGAGAGATATAAAATACATTTCAATCGAGAACCATTAATAAGAATTTTTAATTTTTCCAAAAACATAATTTCAGTTTCCTCCATTTATGACTACAAAGCAAGGTTATTTTGTATTGATTTACCTATTACTATCGAGCTATCCTTACTATTATACAATTTTAACATGCAGTCTGCCACACTTGATCGAGGTAATATGATGATGGAATGATAATATTGAAAGCCAATATTTGTTTAAGAGGAATTTACTCACACATACGAGAATTTATCTAACTAATAAGTGTGTTTATATCCCTCATAAACTCTTCAACTGTCAACGAGTATGTGATATCTTCATATCTATTCTCTTTATAAAGAGCTTCCCCCTTGAATCGAGTACTGTTTGCTGCATTGCTATTGTTTGTATTTGAGTTTCATTCCGTTATTAACCATTTTACATCTTGCCGGGATTATTAGAACTTTTGTGCTGTGAGTTGCAATAGAACAAACCAACAAACTACTAGTTCGAGTACAATGGTTTCGCGGGGCACGTAACTTGTTTATCTAGTGGCATAGAAACTGTTTAATCCTTGACAATTGTTGTTTGGTTGCTTACTTGGCTGACTGGCTGATTGTTTGCTGTGGTATTCATTACGTTTTTAGTGACCAACCCTCAAAATATTTGAGATATTCTTCTTTTGTACACGAACTTACAGATATGTATGTACGTGTTGCAGTCTCTGTATATATGTAGCCGTTGTGTCTGTGGTAAATTTTGATCTCTCTTGGGTTGCAACTTGCACAGTACTCGTATGTAGCCTGAGTGTTGTTTTGCAGTTTAAAAGTTAGTTGCCTCATTTGTTTGCTTGTTGGTATTTGTTATTCTTGTTGGTTGGTGATGTTTTGCCAAACTACCAAAGTTAAGGCCAAATGGAAAGACACTACGATACACTAGTTTAATGCAATTCCATGCATGTACATATTTGTGCCTCGTAAGCTTCATTATACCTTTGAGTGTTGTGAGAACAAAAATTCTATACGAATTTTTCTATTGTGTTGATTGTTTTCAGCTATGGCCCCGGTGAGCTATAACAGATGAGAAGCATAATTAGTAGGTTTGTTTTAATAAGAAACAAAAAACGAATCAGAGGAAAATGGACAGAATTTTTTTAAAAAAGACAATTCTCTTTCCTCTTAGCTAACATTTTACAATAATTATAACTAAAATTGTAGTACATTTCACTGTCGCCTTGACTGTCATTTTACTGCACTCAACTATGGCAGCAACACTGTCTTTGTTCATCATACCTAGTATGTTAGACATTGAGGTGTACAAATTGTTTGTTTTTCCATTTTACACCTTATGTATACCTTTATAGTCCTCAAAAGTTTCACACTCTCCAACTAAACGTTTTTCGAATTTAATTTATATGTATATTGGAACAAAGGAATACGTGAAGTAAAGATGATAACATCATATACGAGACATTTATTCAATTCATTCAATTATTGATCTGCCATTTAATGATTTTGCTGATTCAGTGTGGACCTTAACTCTCAGGGTTATAGGACTGAGTCCTTGCATCCAAAACTTATGTTTAAAAAAATCTTTGTTTAAATGCTCTAAAATGATTAATCTAAACCATTAATTACAATATAGAATTTTTGGTAATCATCAGGGCAACCAAAAATATGCAATATCACATTTTTTAATTTTTTCCGTTTTGTGCATATTATTTCATATTTTGCCAAAAGCATATAATGCTTTTAATAACATATTTTTGCATATTTTACACAAAGCAGCATATATTGTATTTTGAGTCAAAATGATACTCAGGGGATGAAACCTACTCATGCAAAACATTGAGTTGGAAATAGGAAAATAGGTGTTATGGGAGGGGGAATAGAGGGAGTAGTGTTTGTGGACATTTGATTTTAATTTTCCTACATTAAAAGTGACAAGAAAGACTTCAGAGGAAGCTTATTTCACATACGACTAAAGAACGAATTTTCCCTGTAATGTTTTGTGAGATCCACTGTCCAGTCGACAACTTGACGAAGAACGTAACATTTCACAAGATGGTATTTAAGCATACTCTCCATAACGCGATCATTTTCAGGGTTGTTAGCCTCTCCCTTTTTAGGAATTGGCGTTACATTAGCATCCTTCCAACATACAGGATATTTGCCGGAATGGTATAAAGTGCTGAAAAGGTTAGCTTATGGACGAGCTATCGTCGAAGAACACTGCTAAAAGACCGGTGCTGGTATACCATATGGCCCAGGAGAATTATTTATGTTGAGATTCGCTAAAACCCTTTTAACTGCGCGAGCGCGAAATAATATATTCGGTATAGTAACTGATACTCTTTCAAGCTCGGGTAGTGCTTGATTGCTTTCCGGTAAGTTCGAATTATTTGGAAATAATTCAGCCAAAAGGTTAGCGGATTAGTGAATGATCGGTCATCAATTAAAATAGTAGGAATTTATGAACTAGCATTATCCTTAATTCTTTTAACAAATGACCAAAAGCTTTTTCTGTCCCGGAGTGCAGTAAGAACTTTGGCTCGGAGGCGCTGCTCGTGTAGAGATTTTTCACGCCTCAGCACTTTGGCACACGAAGATCTCGCCCTTTTGAGTAGCGAATCAGTTTCGGCATTTTTCTAATCACGCCAGATTCTGAATGCTTGCTCTCTAGATCTAATTGCTCTTTTGATTAAACCAGGATTTTTTCATAGTTTTAATCGAAATTTTCTTTGATGGAATGAAGGTTTTCATCCCCATCATAATTATGTTTTCGACCATTTTCGCCATGGCATTCACACTTTTTCTTGTCTAAGAAAAAGAGTTTCCAATTAAAATGCCGAAAGAACTCGTTAAGCTCAGCCGAACGAGACTTTTCGTAAATAAAAGCTGAACGTTTCGTAGCTGGTCGTGAAACGTTACGAAGTTCAGAGAGCGAAAAGGAGGCCGAAATGAAAATCTGAATTACGAGGATGTGCCAAAAAATCTACTTCATATTTGTCAGGGTGTGAAGTTAGAAATAGATCGAGGGTATTATTTTGGGACCCATCAACGTATGAAATATGCGTTGGTTCATTCACTATTTGCGCAAGATGATTGTGCGCCTCGAATTTTAAAATTGCCTACATAAATGGTGAATGCTGCAAAAGTCATTGTAATTTGTTACCAAAAAAATTCACACGCTCTCCATCAAATTAGTGAGACTATAAGAGATTAGAGCTGTTGATGAACGAACAAGTACAATAGAACAATTGAGTCAAACTAACAGTGTGAAAATTCTTTTAAATGGCATCAAGTTATTTGAAATTTATGAAATTAAATTTTTGTTTTCATCATTATTAAAAATCATGCTAATAATAGGCAAAATTAGTTACCAAAAGCATTAGTAACCTGTTCAATTTGTTCACTGACTTCAAAAACATTCATATATAAATCGTTCAAGACTTAGTTCAGTCGAACAACTCAGAATAAAAATGAACAATTGAACAAAATTATCAAACTTACCAATCAGTAAAATGAACGATTGTGCCCAACTCTATAAGGGACAACATAATTTAAAATTTATGTTTTTAAGTGCATTTTTTTTAAATTTTAAGAGCATATTCTTCGTTTTTAAGCGCATTTTTTAAGCTCATAAAATATTTTTTTAGACCATATTTTTGGATGCCCTGGGGATCACGGATCGAGCTTATTTTATCTGTTAAAAGTTATTTTTTTTACAAAGTTATAAAGATTTTTATACAAAACGTATTTTTTTAGTCAGTAATATAAGTGATGCTTTTATATATAAAGTTACGACTTGCTTCTTTTTTTTTTATTTAAACTTTTCAGTCAGATAACTATGAGTGATCACATTAACATAAATTGTTAGTCATAAATATGAGTGATCACAGATCGAGCTCGTTTCCGCACGGCTAGCTAGACGGACGGACATTTTTTCCTCATTTAGAAAGTGATTTTAAGTAGATCGGTATATTCAGCACAAATGCAATATACCTTCCTCACAATGATGGCGTAGGGTATAAAAATGTTTAGATGAGATCAAATATGAAAGTATTGAATATTTCCAACATTTTAATTAGTTGATGTGTTGATTGCCTTTATGTAATAAACACATCTTTTAGCATTGTCCAGTTGCAGTTTCATCTCTAGTATAATTAAACTCACCTTCTTTTTCCATGAAAAAAAAGAACTAAATCATTTCTAGTAATTTAAAAGACATTTTAATGTCACAATGTTGTTGGTTGATTGTTTGTTTCCTAGAAAATGTCTATACCTAAATACCAATAGGAGTATCGGAATTTACTTGTGTGACAATGATTTCAATTGCAAAATAAAATTCAACACATATCTTCTTAACTATTGTCATATTATTTTATTTGTTCTTAATTACAGCATATAGCAAAAAAGAGCAAGCAATATATAATATCTAGATTAAATAGGGATGTCCATGTTTTCATATTAAAATTACCCTTTGAAAGACATTCCATAAGAAAGCATAATTAGATGTGGTTCTTTTAAAATTAATACGTGAGAAATCAGCCCCATCCTAGAACAAAATTTTGTGAAATGTTAACTTAACATTTAGGAACCCACCTAATCTTTAAGTATTTAAAACGAAAGCAAGCATTTGTTATGGAGCTTTGGAAAGTTTTACCTGAAAATTGAATTAGTTTAAGCACAAAAATATAATAGAATTACTCACTCGTATTCGTAGCATTGGTAAATGTAATCAACAGATAAATACTGGTTCTACATTTCTGTCTGTTTTAGCTAAAGAACTCCTCAAGCATCAAAAGTAGATGTAGTAGAGTTTGTTAGTGGTTGGATTAAATGTAATTTATTGACAGAATATGGTAGACTAAAATTTAGGTTTGAACAAGTCCCTGGAAATAATTTACTGTTTAAAAAGAACTTGATAGTAGGGATGAAATCTAAAATGAATGCAAATACTTGCAGTTTGAAAAAAACAATATAAAACTTTAAGAATATTTAAAACAAGTTCAAGTTAAGTCTCCATTTCAAATTTAAACGCTTATTTACAATGATATACACGATTGAAATTATTTTGATTTTTTGTATATAAAAATCGTTCTTGGAGAAATTGAATGTCCACAGATCGAGTTTTCATTCTCAATGCTTTATTTACATTTTATATATTTCGGGGTTTTCATATAAAAATCGTTATTTGGTTAGAAATATGAGTGATCACAGATGTAGTTCCTTTTCTCATTTAAACGCTTATTTACAAAGAGTCTTTCATATAAAAAACGATTTTTGGTTAGAAACATGGGTGATCACAGATCGAGCTTCTTTTCCAATTTAAATGCTTATCTACAAAGATATAGACGATTTCATATATTTTGAGTTTTCATATAAAAATCAATTTTTGGTTAGATATATAGGTGATCACAGATGGAGCTCATTTTCTGATTTAAACGCTTATTTACATATATATAGACGATTTTATATATTTTGAGTTTTTCATATAAAAGTCGAATTTTGGTTAGAAATATGAGTGATCACAGATGGAGCTCCTTCTCTCATTTAAACGCTTATTTACAAAGATATAGACGATTTTATATATTTTGAGTTTTCCATATAAAAATCGATTTTTGGTTATAAATATTAGTGATTACAGATCGAGCTTCTTTTCTCATTTAAACGCTTATTTACAAAGATATAGACGATTTTATATATTTTTAGTTTTTCATATAAAAATCGCTTTTTGGTTAGAAATATGGGTGATCACGGCTCGAGCTTCTTTTATCATTTAAACGCTTATTTACAAAGATATAGACGATTTTGTTAGAAATATATGTGATGACAGATGGATCTCCTTTTCTGATTTAAACGCTTATTTACAAAGATATAGACGATTTTATATGTTCTCATTTAAACACTTATTTACAAAGATATAGACGATTTTATATATTTTGAAATAGATAATTTTATATATTTACAGTTTTTCATATAGAAATCGATTTTTGGTTAGAAATATGGGTGATCACAGATGGAGCTCCTTTTCTGATTTAAACGCTTATTTACAAAGATACAGACGATTTTGTATATTTTGAGTTTTTCATATAAAAATCGAATTTTGGTTGGAAATATGGGTGATCACAGATGGAGCTCCTTTTCTGATTTAAACGCTTATTTACCAAGATATAGACGATTTTATATATTTTGAGTTTTTCATATACAAATCAATTTTTGGTTAGAAATATGGGTGATCACAGATGGAACTCCTTTTCTTATTTAAACGCTTATTTACAAAGATATAGACGATTTTATATATTTTTAGTTTTTCATATAAAAATCGCTTTTTGGTTAGAAATATGGGTGATCACAGATTTAAACGATTATTTACAAAGATATAGACGATTTTATATATTTTGATATAGATAATTTTATATATTTACAGTTTTTCATATACAAATCGATTTTTGGTTAGAAATATGGGTGATCACAGATGGAGCTCCTTTTCTGATTTATACGCTTATTTACAAAGATATAGACGATTTTATATATTTTGAGTTTTCCATATAAAAATCGATTTTTGGTTATAAATATTAGTGATTACAGATCGAGCTTCTTTTCTCATTTAAACGCTTATTTACAAAGATATAGACGATTTTATATATTTTTAGTTTTTCATATAAAAATCGCTTTTTGGTTAGAAATATGGGTGATCACGGCTCGAGCTTCTTTTATCATTTAAACGCTTATTTACAAAGATATAGACGATTTTGTTAGAAATATATGTGATGACAGATGGATCTCCTTTTCTGATTTAAACGCTTATTTACAAAGATATAGACGATTTTATATGTTCTCATTTAAACACTTATTTACAAAGATATAGACGATTTTATATATTTTGAAATAGATAATTTTATATATTTACAGTTTTTCATATAGAAATCGATTTTTGGTTAGAAATATGGGTGATCACAGATGGAGCTCCTTTTCTGATTTAAACGCTTATTTACAAAGATACAGACGATTTTGTATATTTTGAGTTTTTCATATAAAAATCGAATTTTGGTTGGAAATATGGGTGATCACAGATGGAGCTCCTTTTCTGATTTAAACGCTTATTTACCAAGATATAGACGATTTTATATATTTTGAGTTTTTCATATACAAATAAATTTTTGGTTAGAAATATGGGTGATCACAGATGGAACTCCTTTTCTTATTTAAACGCTTATTTACAAAGATATAGACGATTTTATATATTTTTAGTTTTTCATATAAAAATCGCTTTTTGGTTAGAAATATGGGTGATCACAGATTTAAACGATTATTTACAAAGATATAGACGATTTTATATATTTTGATATAGATAATTTTATATATTTACAGTTTTTCATATACAAATCGATTTTTGGTTAGAAATATGGGTGATCACAGATGGAGCTCCTTTTCTGATTTATACGCTTATTTACAAAGATATAGACGATTTTATATATTTTGAGTTTTTCATATAAAAATCGATTTTTTGTTGGAAATATGGGTGATCACAGATGGAGCTTCTTTTCTCATTAAAACCCTTATTTACAAAGATATAGACGATTTTATATATTTTGAGTTTTTCATGTAAAACTCGATTTTTGGTTATAAATATGAGTGATCACAGATCGAGCTTCTTTTCACATTTCAACGCTTATTTACAAAGATATAGACGATTTTATATATTTTGAGTTTTTCATACAAAAATCGCTTTTTGGTTAGAAATATGGGTGATCACGGATAGAGCACCATTTTTGATTTAAACGCTTATTTACAAAAAAATAAATGATTTTAGATATTTGGGTTTTTCATATGTAAATAGATATGTGGGTCGAAATATGGCTGATCACTTAGGAGCTCCCCTTTTCTCATTTAAATGATTATTTACAAAGATACAAACAATTTGAAATTGTTTCCTTTACTTACTTTATATTTTTTTCATTCTATTCAAGCCAGATGAGAATTTTTCTCTAAAATTTTAACTACATATTGCTGCTAATATTGCAGCACGAACAACAATTTCATTATCTTCAATATATTTTGACACAAACACACAGCCAAGCACATACTTTCAGTCACATGGATGGAAATCTATTTCCGGTATAACGCATTTTATTTTATGTTTTCATTAAATTTTGCACTCCTTTCACGTTTCATATTATATGTTGATTATACTGGGTTCTACTCGTACAAGCTATATAAAAAAATATGTTTTTGTTTTGCTCTTTAAGTTGATGCAATTTCATATTTTTTACACCTGTGTCTTAGTGCTGATCCAGTGGGTACAATTGTGCTAAATTTGGATTAAGAGGCTTTTTCGGCTGTTTGTTGAGTTTGTGGAATAAATTTGTTAGTGGTGTGTTTTGGAGGGAGTTTCTGAATGAAGTGTTTGTATGTGCTTGAAGGCGTATAATTATTATGAAACTTTTCTTTATATAAATATTGCGTATACGCACTAGGATGATGTAATTTATATGAGTTGATTTTCTCAACTTAATTGAATAAATTCATCACATTTTGAAACAACCTGTAGCAAATATGTATTAAAGCTCGCACGTTTAAAGATCTAAGTCTATATTAAAGTACCTTTACTTAAATATTTAATAGGTTGGTCCCATTTTTTGTTGTGTAAAAAATAAGAAAAAATACTTGTCTGCCCTTTGGGTCATCTAAAATAAAGCTAATGCTAGACTAAATTTAAAAGAAGTGTAACATATCTTAAAACGTAGCAACAACATTTTAGGAGCTTCCTTAATGTGCCACCCTTATGTGTATTGTTGTTTTTAAAAATCGTATTTTAACCTTTGCTAGCTGCTGTTGTCTAGTTGTATTTTATGTTCGTGCAGTCAATACAGCAGCTGATGGCAATCTTAAGATGGCATTTGTTATTCTAGGATATTTTATGCATTGTTAGTTTTTGCTGTTGCTATTTAGCTTCTTACAGGTGTAATTAGATGCATAAGTTAAGCTTGTGTGAGAAATTAATTAAAAGTTGCTTCTTTCTTGTTAAGTCTAGAGTTTAGTGCGTGTGTTTTTATATCTCCAAATAAAAGTAAAGATACACAAACTATGCTTAACAAAAATAAACTTTTCTATTATGGTTTTTTTTCGGTATTGAATGTGAATATTTTTCAGCTACAGTTTTTGTTTGTTCTTTTAGGTTTTGTTTGGTTGCGCGTTGCATTCCACATAATTTAACATTGACAGACGACAGTACGAGTATATTGAGCGTAAAATCGCGTAAAGTTTATTTAAGATGTTTGAGTGTGTGTCTGTGAGTTCTTATAAAGAGAAAAAGTTTAAATATTTATAAGTGTTTTTGGGGAAAGATTTTAAAGGAAGATGATTCATAGTGATTGCTTAGTTTTACCAATAAAAATGCTTAGGTTTTTCTTGTTCCAGCACAAAATAATATTCTTTCAGAAAATTAAATTTGTAACCCTGCAGCTACCTGATTGAAAATTGATTTTTTTGTTAGAAAGAGGAGTGACCATAGATCAAGCAGCTATATTTCTTTATTAAACGTTTATTTACAACGATTTAAGTTTTTATTTACAGTATAGATTTTTGGTCAGAAATTCTATTACATTTTTCAATTATTTTTAAATGTAAGATTTTCAGAGTTTTTTTTATATAAAAATTAAATTTTATTGATTGCCCAGTCCAGCCAAAAAAGTTTGAAGACCAAGATTTGGAAGCATTACACCATGCAGATTGTTGTCAAACTAAACAGGAGCTTGCAAAATCATCGGCAGCTATTCAAGCAACAATTTCAATATGGTTTCGAGCAGCAGGATTTATTCATAAGCCGAGGGAACTTGATAAACGATGTCCAAAATAATGCTTGAACGCTATAAAAGAAAATAAAGCCAAATATCTATGGCGATAAGGTAATGTTCTGTATTTGGTGTGATCAAAAGAGTCATATCAATTATGAGCTGTTGAAATCTGGCCAGACGATCACATGGAACCTGCGCCGAACGCAACTGATTCCTTTGTACCGAGCATTAGCCAACAGATGTATTTAAAATGCCGTCAGACATGAAACGGTAATCTATCTTCTAATCTATCTTCTTTTTAACTTAGGTTTTTACGGAATGAAAAATTGACCACGCCTACTTTTACGCCCACTTTTTTTGATTTATCTAAATTCAAAAAACGGCTACGAATTGGCTAATTTTTTGTTTAAATGATCATAGTAATCCAATTTAAGTTTTTACTGAAAGAATAATTGACCACGACAATTTTTTCTCGATATATTTAAAATCGCAGGACGCCTGGTCCGCAAAAGTTTTTACATAAATAAAAACTATCCTCGTCCACTAATATGCCCAATCAGCGTTTAATCAAGAAAAAGAGCTCGATCTGTGATCACTCATATTTCTGACTAAAATTAAATTTTTTATATAAAAATTAAAAATATCTAAATTCGCTGATAACTTGGCCAATAAGCATTTAATCAAGAAAAAGAGCTCGATCTGTGATCACTCATATTTCCGACAAAAAAATTGATTTTTTATATAAAAACTCAAAATATATAAATTCGCTAATAACTTGGTCAATCGATCTGTGAACACTCATATTTCTGACCAAAAATCGATTTTTTTATAAAAACTGAAAATATCTAAATTTCCTAATAACTTGGCCAATAAGCGTTTAATCAAGAAAAAGAGCTCGATCACTCATATTTCTGACTAAAATTCGATTTTTTATATAAAAACTCACAATATCTAAAATCGCTAATAACTTGGACAGGACAACGTCTGTCGGGGCAGATAGTCTAAAACACACATCCGTCCCTTTTCTTAGAAGATGAAAGCCTCCATTAACACCATTCTTCTATCCACTAAAACTGCATTTAAACCATCAGTGTAGTCAACTCTCAATGGCAGATTGTTTGCACAGTTACGAACGACACAAAGAAGGCTCTGTCGAAGAACGCTCTGGGAATGTAATAGTCAATATTGATCAAGATTTTTCACAGACTCTCAATGTTCTGCCAAGTTACGTGCGGCCATCGTATTGAGACTTATTGTTGAAAATAGTTAATTATCAGTTATTTATAATGGTTGAAAAATTCCTCGATGAATTTTTTGAAATTTGAAACGTTAATAGTAAAACATAATAAGTTAAAATCCTTTTTGAACAGCATACAATCGTAGAAAGAAGATCAGATTTATCCCAGTTTTTTTCACACATTTCAAGACATTCTGCGCTTTTTAGATTTGTCCAATTTCAACCTGCCAATCTTCATTATCAACTATGATTTACAATCAAAATTTTCCAAATTTTGTTTCATTCTTATTGTTAGATTCATTTTCTACTCATTTCAATAACTAAGTGAAACTATATTGAGTTTTCAACAAAAAATAAAAGAAAAACATAACGAAAAAACTTTACATAAACTATGCATACTAAATCAAAAATAACAACTGCATCAATAACAAAAAAATCTAAAGATAAATTCACAAACACACACACAACCAAAAACAATACCAGAAATTGAAACATTTTTGAAATGCAAGGAAATCGTAGAAAAAATGAAGAAGAAGTCATGATTTGATAAAGTATCTCTTTGATACGAAATACATATAAGCGAGCAACTTTAAAAACCCCAATGATGATATAACACCCAATTGAACAATTCAAGAATTATTTGCCATAATGTTTGTATATACATTTCCATTCGTATCTCAATAGAATTTCATTTGAAGGTATCAGCAACAACCCAGATGGATGATGGCTTGAAAGAAAAATAAAACAATGAAACAACAGATTTTAACAAACAATTGTAACTATTTGTCTTGTCTGTGGAGAAACATGAACTAGAAGATGAAGATGCCAGCAAATCTGCAGATGAAAAAAATATAGATAAATAGTAAAAGAAATGGTACGGTAGAGAAACAACTACGACTACGAGAATCATGAATAAATACATGCAACAATGGCATAACAATAACATCAAAGCAATAATAACGAAATATCATAAGGTTGCACAATGGTATTCAAGAAAAATATATATTTTACATACATATTATATTTTACATTAACCTTTTTACAACTTGTTGCCAGGATCGGTCTGTAATTGACCGATATATTTTATTGTCACATATTGATGGTGGATAAACAATAGGATATTCAAATTATTCGATTTTTCTCTTGTTCGAATAAAACGAATGAGAGATTTAAACTTGTTCGAATAATTCAATCACACATTTAAAATTAATCGAATTATTCGAATAATTTCAATTTTTTAAAAAAGTAAAGAATGATGTTTAGATGTAGGTTTTTTAATATTTGATTGTTAAAGTAAAACAAAAGATAACGTTAAAGTTTATAATTCAAGTATTGATAATGTTAACAACATTCGAAAACAAAGACCATCATTAAATTTTCATCAGAAATATTCGGATTAGATTCCCTCACGAACAATCTACTAAACAATGACTACTTTTTAATTTACGTTTTAGAACTATGCTTTAAAAAAGTACAATATAAACGTTTTAAGAACATTTTTATGTTTTTCATTAATTCGGGTTTTAAAATGAGTATTTAATTCTTTAGTTAATGAATTGTTCACTTTTTCTAAATTATTATAACAAATCAAGTGGTCTTAGGGAATAACACAAATCTGTTTAAAGTTTTATATCATTATCAGTGAACGTAGCTAATTTGAAGTCAGTTTATTTGAAAAAGTTTATTACCATGTTAGACAAAGATGTCCAACGATGTTTAACATCATGTACAAAACGAATTCCATGTTTTTCTTGCAACAAAACGTAAGTTTACAATACTATTTTGTATTTATCATTAGATTTATTAAATATTTTGTAACACTTACGTGGTTAACGTATTTAAAGACGACAATACTGAGTATTAACGCTTTTCAAATTTAAAATATTATTGAAATCAATCGGTATTTCAAAAAATCGTTTCGAAAAAACTTTTTTTGTTTACACGATAGTATTACAAATATTCTATTTTTCTGAAAATTTTATTTTTATTTTATACTAGCTGACCCGACAGACGTTGTCCTGTCCAAGTTATTAGCGATTTTAGGTATTGTGAGTTTTTATATACAAAATCAGAAATATAAGTGATCACAGATCGATCTCCTTTTCTTGATTAAACGCTTATTGGCCAAGTTATTAGCGAATTTAGATATTTAGCTCTTCAAAATGTATAAATTCCTAATACATCTTATTTTAAATTTTTTAGATAACTTAAAAATAGAAAGGTACTTTTTTCCCAAAAACTAGCGAAAAATCGCCTTTTTAAATTTGTTTAACCCTCCGTTACTCGTAACTGACAGGCAGACATTTTTTTATTGAAATTTTTTTTTAATCACCCTAAATTCTAAGCTATTTGTTGATAAAATAATATTTTTACTGGAATTTTTTTTGTATTATTCTTTTAAATACATTGCATTTAATATTGTTTTTATGTTTTCGAAATAAAAAGTGAAGAGATTATTTTCAAACGCGCCTTTTATTATTGATATCAATTTGATACATTGCGACTAGTCACGATTGAAAATGATTGCGACTAACGGAGGGTTAAATTCAAATACTTATAACTTTGGAGTCAGTCACGGTTTTTAGATAACTATTTTTTGACATATACATTTGTTGTTAGTCCAATAAAAGAAAAATGGAGAAAATCGGGAAATATTTGTCCCGCTGTTATCAAAAATGTGGAGTAGGGTGGGTAAAAACGTTGAAAAAATAATATACTTTTCAATTTTATCATTATATATGCATGTGTTTTACTATGAATACCCAGGTATGTATGCTGTTGTCGTTAGGGTGCAACTTTGTAAATGGGCTTTATCTTCCAAACGGGTGATCCTATCCTAACCATTGCGGAAAACAGTTTTGGCTAGGACGTCAAGAAATTTCAAGTCGATCCGAATATCCAATTCAGAGATACAGCATTTTGAAAATGCAAAACATACTCAGGTATGTTGCCGTTGACATAAAGGTTAATGTGATAATAAGCCAGTTTTATATGAACCTAAACCTTTCTACCAACTTATGTGAGGATCGGTTTATAATTGAAGCTATGGGTAAATTTTTTTTTACATTTTTCTTTATTTCCTGTTTTATATTCAAACTTTTCGGTTTTTTTTTGGGGGGGGGGGTTATTTCCTTTTTTAACCCCCGCCTGGATCCGATCCTTGACAGTAAATTTATATTACTCCCAGCATTTTATACTTTGTAGTGAGTTTAGCCCGAAAGTTGAATGAAAACAAGTAAGAGTGTTATATTCGGCTGTGCTGAAACTTGTCCTATTGTAGCTGCTATATTTAAAGAATTGGTCCCATTGTAGTTAGCATATAGTAGTTTACAAGAAACTGGTTATTGAACTGTCTCTTTGTAGGGACACGTACATGTTAAAATAAAGAGTTATGTAGCTAATCAAGTAACCAGTTATGTAGCTAGTACGGTAAATGTCTCTATGTAACCGGTATGTGAATACAGTGCGTTGACTACTTTGGACCAGCTATCAGAAAGTATCCTGGCAATCTATGTATGGTTAAATGACCTCTGTATTAGTAATGATACACAGTGGTTTGGAAACATTTTATATTGGAAATAAGTCAGTACACATATACATATATTATACATGTTTACTGTAACCATATATATGGTTGATACAATCATGTGAATCGTAAATTAACCATATTGTGGTTACCAAAAATTTTTCATACCCACTGTGCTTTACCAAAGAAAAAAAAATCTCTTTAATTTTTTACTCTACATCTACTAAAGCTGTTTTTATTGAACTTGTTTTTGTTTATTCCTTCTTTCCAGCATTTCTGATCGATATCTAAATAAATTTGTTTGTATGTATGAATTTATTATGATATTTGTGTTCATCTATGTGTTTGTTGCTATGTAAGTGAGTTAAAGTTTTTATTTTATCTGCCTGAGTTATTGTGGGGATTGTGGTGTTTATATTTGTGTTTGAGTATATATTTTTCTTTTCATTCAACTTTAACTCACAGTGTCAGAATATTATTAGATTTTCTTTTTGTTACATTAGTTGTTGTTATTCTTATTGTTTATGGCATTCAATAACTAGATAGATAAATAGCGCAATATTGATATTTATTTATTTACTTTAGCACCTACAATAAAGAAAGGAATTCATTGTGAAATAAGGGTTTTGTTTGAGTATAAAATGTTAATAAATATGGGCCAATTCATGTCAAGTGAATTAACTATTGAAATAGTAATTGAGACACAATTTTTCAACAAGATCGGTAGAGAACTCTCTAAGTTAGAGGGGGTCAAACTTTGAAATGTTTTAACACAAAAATTGTATGTGTTGATATGCGACCAAAACCATCATCAAGGAATAGACCTAAGCTTTCTTTATAGCGAAAAAAAATTATAAAAGGGCCCATTTTAAAAAAAAGTCAAAAAAGTTTTTGATTTTGCCAAAAAAAAAAAAAAAATCAAAAATTGTATATCTTGAGTTACTAAACCTTTATTTTGATATTTATTACACTCGCATCCCACTAAATATAACTTAAAGGAAAACGCCTAAGCTTTCTTTTAAGCAAAAAAAAAATTAATAAAGGGCCCATTTTGGAATAAAGTTCGATTTTGCAAAAAAGTCAATAATTGTATGTCTTGAGTTACAAAATATTTGTTTTGATAGATATCCCACTCACATCCCACTAAGCGACCAAATAGGTCTTAAAGAAAAAGACCTAAGCTTTCTTTTGAGCAAAACATTGGAAAAAATTTCGATTTTGCAAAACAAAAAAAATAAAAATTGAGTTACAAAATATTTATTTTGATAAAAATGTCTTAAAGGAATTGACCTAAACTTTCTGTTGAGTAAAAAAAAATTATAAAAAGGGCCCATTTTGAAAAAAGGTAAATTTTGTATGTCTTGAGTTCAGAAGTGGTGATTTTGACACGGAAGTTTGAAATGTGGCTTGAACGCTATAAAAGAAAATAATTTTTGCACTGAATCATTACTTGCTTTGAAAAATGGATCCATTACGATAACCCGATACGTAACAGATGTATGTGCAGCCCGGACAACCAACCGAATAATCACGAAAGCTTAATATCCATGGCGCTAAGGTAATGCTATGTATTTGGATAGGACACAAAAGGTCTATCTATTATGAGCTACTGAAATCTGAGCAGACCATCACAGATAACCTGTTCCGAACGCAAGTGATTCGTTTGAAGCTAACTGATTGGCCGAAAAACGCCCAGAATATGCGGCCAGACATGAAACCGTAATATTCCATCGGCCACATTATGCAATACAGTTAAATAGTATTAATAATGAAGTGGTTGGGAAGTTTTGCTTCACCCGCCTTATACTTCAGACCTTGCCCCGTAAGAATACTTTTTGTTTCGATCGATGCCGAACGCTCTGTCGGCGATATTCTTCACTTTGGAACAGAATAGGTGAAATTGGCTTGATTCGTTCTTGGCCTCAAAAGATGAGCAGTTATTTTGGCTTGGAATCCATAACAACGGCCAATTTTTTTAATACATATTGTACAAAAGTTTCAAAATGAAAGCTAAAATTTTTAAAAAATCCCGCATTTTTAAGTGATACATCTAATATATTTATTATAAAACAAGTAAGTAATCCTACACCAATCTAATTATGGACCAATCGCCATAAAATTAGGTGGCATGACTTCTGTATATATGAAACCTATATGCGTTGAATTTTATTTGAATACCAACTTTATTAAGAAATCTATACTCATTAAAATGATTTTCGGAAGTGGGCCTCACATGGGAGCTATGACTAATTGTGGACCGATCTTTATAAAAGTTAGTGACATGAATTTTGTATATAAATAAATTTTTTGTATTGATTTTTTTTTGAATACCAACATTTTTAAGATATTTATTCTATTTAAAGTGATTTTCGAAAGTTGGCCTATATGGCAGCTACGACTAATTGTGGACCGATGATCACAAAATTTGGTAAGGCGAGTTCGGCTTATATAAAACTTATTTTTGCAGAATTTGGCTTGGATATCTATATATCTAAGTTATTTATGAGAGCTTAACTATTTTTCGATAGGGCAATCGTATGGGGGCTAGGAGAAATAATGGACCGCTTCTAAACAAATTCAATACACTTTGTCCTCTGGGCAATATAAGAGCTGTTACTAAATTTTGTCGAATTATCTTTGAAATTGCGAGCTGTAATTTCATTACAAGGTTTACATGGACGGACAGACGGACGAACACCGCTTAATCGACTCAGAAATTGATCCTGAGCAGATTGGTATACTTTAAGGTGGGACAATATTTTGATGGTTGAACGAAATTGTTCGCTAACGTACATGGGTTTTAAATCATTTTGTTCCAAAATCATAATGTGCTACAAATTAGTTACGTTTCCTCTAGGTTTTAATTATAATCAAAATTCAAGCATATCCTATTATAAATTACTGTTATTTTTCCTTTAACAAAATTAAATTTAACATACAACATATAATAATAATATTAAACTTATTCACAACAATATTATCATTTATTATTATGTAATTATAATCCCGACGACAATAAAAATGGCAGAAAAAAAAACGGGGGAAAAAATTAAATTATGCCACAATTATAATTATGATGGATTTATGTGGTAAAAATCAACAAATAAGCACAACTGAGAGCGAGAACATTAAAAAATACTTAACAATGGCATTAAATATTTAATCGGTTTTATTTTCAAAATTGTCACGCTCACAACACAAATGAACAACAAACAAACAAACAGGCTATAATAACAACAATAACAAAAACAACTACTACAACAATGAGTTAAATAATTCACACTACTACAGGTACGAGTATAATTAAAACAACAACAGCAGCAGCAAACATTGACAAATAAAATAAAAATAAAAACAACTACAGGAACTTAAAACAATTGTAAATAAATAAATAAATATGTATGTATGTATGTATATTTTGTACGAGTTAAATAAACCAATAGAAATTACTCTGCAGCAGTGGTCGGCACACATTGCCAACAGGAGCAGAAAGTATATAACACAAATGTGAGCTAAATTAGTTAAAATTGTCATTAGGACAACCAGTTGGATATTATGCTTCAAAAACATGATCAGGAAATTTAGTTTTTGTCATTTACTAATGTAATATGTTCTGTTTGTAACGATCACTGCTCTATACAACAATACAATGATACCACAAACAACACAATACTTGTTCCATGAATATTGTGGTACTATTATGACATGCCTGGATATAAATATTTATATCGTTATATAAATACATATAAACATTGAATTACAAACTCAAATATAAACATAAACTTACACTAATGCACACTTAATGCAGTGATACGGATATTATACACAGTGTAGAGGGTAATTTACGTGCTTTACCTGTAAAATCTGCCAAGTATTAATAAACAAGCAAATTTATATTTAATTATGAAAAAATTTAACAAAAATTGTTGCCCCCCAATGGAGGCCGTATCGATTGCAAAAAATAGTACTAATTATTCATTTGTAATGTTCTCAATGTCAACACGATGGAGGGAGGTATTATTGGACAATGCTTCTTGGAAATCAGGCTGGCCAAGCAGTGACTGTTAGATAGCGCGACATAATACCACAGTTCTTTCTGCCTAAATTTAATTATATTGATATGGACGACATGCAGTTTCAACAAGACGGTTCACAGTGGCGTCGTTTCAATTTTCTAAATTACTGGTGCGATTGAAAATTGTATGAACGAATCATATAGGAGGACGTAGGCATAGAGAACATAGAGCGGAAACTAGAAAAAAACTCAAACAAAAAATTTCTCAAAATAATCACACATACGAGTTTTGTTTTTGTTTTCACATAGTTTTTTCTACTAATACATTCTCATCACTTAGTTTTTTGACAACTGAGTTAGGTCTTTGACAGGAGAGTTTCCGCTCTATGTCTATTCTCTATGGACGTAAGCTTTATGAAAATGGAATCAGTGGCTACCCTGTTAGAATACAAGGTGAGATACAGGGTGTCAAAGTCGACCACCTCTGGTTAAGCAAACATTTTACAGCTTGTAATTTGTACAAATACGGACAGATTTCAATAAATGAAACTTTGTAATAAAGCAAAGTGAAAGGTAAAGAAATTCCTGTTTATTTTATAGTTTAAAAGATTTTAAGTTTTAATTATGAAAGGTGGTCGACTTTAACACCCAAATTTCATTTATTTCAAGCCGATTTCGTCCTCTACGATTCATTTCACGGTGCCACATAAGATTAGACATTTCCTGGGCAGAATCAAAATATTTTTGAAATAACTCTGCCATTTCTAGTTCGATGATTCTATTGATATAAAATTTCTCATATGCTTGGTAGATGACTATTTGAGTTTAATGACAAATCTTACAGGTCCCTCAGTTGTGGGGTCTCAAAGTTAGACACTTCTAGCGTACCACAGTGCGGCAAAAGGTCCCTTTGTGCGGCCAATAGTCGAAAATTACCCAAAAATTGGTATATTTGGGTTTTTGGGATTGTTTTTTTTTATGAAGTAACGAAAAAGTTGTTTGTCTTCTGTAGTATAAAACTTACGTTGCCTGCATTTGCCCAAGGAATGATACATATGTGGTTATTGGCGGGAAGGTCAGGCTTTATGCCACACTCAAATTTTTTGCAACTACAACATATTAAAATTTTTTGTAACTACTTTTACCGAAGCATGAGAGCTTAACGTAGCAAGTTTTATAACGATAGCGAATGTCAATGACATACACAATTGCTTACCCAAAATTTACTTATAACGGATCCCCAAGAAAAAGCCAAACAAACGAAGAAGTGCTATTTGTAGATAATACTATGAGAATATAAATTGAAATTTTTTTTGAAAATTGTTTATAAGTTGAGGGGTGGTTATAAGAAAAGTGAGGAGGGGGGGTTAATGTCAACTTTTTTTAAAATGGTATTTGTGGAAATTGCTATGAGAATATAGCTTGAAATCTCTTTTGAAAATGATTAGTGAGCTGGTGGGGGGGTTATCAAAAAAGAGGGGAGGGCAATTTTTTTAAAATGCTCATTTTAGCAACATGGGTCTCTACACAAAGTTGTATGATGCTAGATCCCTTGGAAATAATTTCTGCCGCAATTCTGGCTTTTGGACACATAGTGCAGAGGTAAAATAATACAGATATTAGTGATGTTTTAGTTAAATTTAAACTATTTTTTTTTTGCTAAATTTTTGGGGTACTTAAAAATAAAATGCGAAATTAACCCTAGGCTATGTCTTATTTCTGGTTGAATTTTCCGTTTTGGTGTATTCAGAGACTTATAGTAAAATTTCACGGATAATATTTTTGCGGAACATTTTAATCCCTTAATGTGCTGTTTTTCTATAGCGAACGTGTACTTTGAGTGGAAATTTAACATGTGTTTTGTTATTGTAACAAACACAAAATACATGTAAAACGTCCACTCAAAGCACTCGTTCGCTATAGAAAAACAGCACATTAGTCCTTGTTTTAATGGTGTTTTTTGATATTTTTTAAAACAAAAACAAAAAAGACCCATGTCTTGAGGATTTAGATGGTTAACATATTCTACAAAAATGTTCTCCGTAATATTTTACATTAATTTGTTGAACAAATTTTATACCTAAAATGTAAGGATCACATGGTTTCTTATGCCGATTAATAATAAGAAGGTGCCAGAGTTGGGAACCTTAACCATCCTTCAAATGAAATTCAGATGTAAACTTGCAAAACGCCGATACACGTGTCTTTTTTTTTGTCTCCTCTATCAAAATTTATTTGTCGGTCCTTGTAATTTTGGAAAAAATTGGTTTTTGTTGTATAGTGTTATGTACCGATCATTTCGAGACATGACTTCCGTATATATATAATATTTATTAGGAGCGAAATTTGTGTAGATACCTATATAAATTAAACAGTTATGACCGATAAAGTCCAATTTCGGGAGGACATTTGTATGAGGGCTAGGTGATATAATGGACCGATTGCAGCCAGTTGCAATAGGCTTCAACATTGCGATGAAACGTCGAAATATCTTCAAAATTGACGGACATCGTTTAATCGACACAGAAAGTGATCCTGAGAGGTGTTTCCATCGGCTTTCGCTTGTCAAAAATCAAACACAAGTCTTTTTTAAAAGCTGCTTGTATATTTTCTTTATTTTTTAAAGATGCTTTTTCTTCTGTATAAATGTAGTAAAAAGTCAAAGCACCGATTCCAACAATTTAAAGTTGTACAAATAGTCAACGGGTAGCTGAATGTTATTTATTTGTTCAACAATACTTTTACTTACTACCTCCAATAGCATAGAGGACAGGATCTAGCAAAATAAAAAAGAATTCACTCAATCATATCCATTATGTTTGAAAAAATAAAAATATAGTCCTTACATATCCTTTTCTGGCAATTTACTATTTAGAAATTTACATTCAGATTTAGTGTACTTACATTCAGCTGCAAAATACATTTTGTTTCGTTACATTTGCTTGACACGTGTTTAATGGAAGCTCTTACTAGTCGATCTTTCCTACGGTAATGTGCCATTCGTATGAAGTCCTCATTCAAACAGAAATTATGATGGGCATTTGAGGCAAGGGTCCTTACTATGAACATTTTTCAACTCCTAGGGCATACATTAACCAACACAATGACAAAAAACCCCCAAATAAAAACTTTGTTTTTCGACTATTGGCCGCACAAAGGGGCATTTGACCGCACGCATAAAGTTGGTTTCGAAATTAAAGATTTTCAAATATTTTATTGCCCTTATTCAAGCCTATAAAATATTAATTGACCTCTTTTAGTTGACGAAATTAAAAATTCGCCAAATTTTACTTCAATCTAAACAATAAATAAAAACATCACATAGAAAAGGTTTCAATGTGTTCAATATTAAACATTAAAATATTGGCATATTACTCGGTATTGATAAATTTATCCACTTTTTTGCTGAAATGCTCCCATTAAATATTTTATATTTGCTTCCGTTACGAAGTGGACTTATCCTGAGATACTTTACCTGTGTTCTTTAAGGTAAAAGTCATAAACACTCCGTAATATATATTTCAGTGTTTATCGAGCCTGAGGGTTTCTTTGACCACAACTGTAAATGGCTTGCCCCACAAGAAAATTTTGTTTGTATTTTTGTCCGGTCTTTTGCTTCTAAGTTCTTTAAGGCATTACGACCTGGAACTTTTTAAACATTATATGACTTCAACCCAGCATTAGCTTTGGCTCTGAGCACACTCAGAATCAGAGCATTTAACTTTACAAGCTGCTTTTCTGATAGAAGTGTGCGGTGCTCTTCGAAAGAGTTGTTCGACTTCTTTTGCCTTACCAATATCTGTTAGACCTGGATCTTCCTACCAACTCATAGTAAATTATCAATTCTCTCCCCAATAGAAAATTCGGGATTAAGCTATTACGCCTTGCACTACCAAGGAACAGTAGAGTATCAATTGATCCCACTATATATGAAAGCATTATCTTATGTACAACTAGCATGAAGTTTTGGTGGAGGCTATGAAACCATAGCAAACATATACTTTAAATTTATAATTAGGGGTTGTATGCGCGTAAAGACACAATTTCAACATTAAAAATTTCATTATGACAAAATTGTATAATAAAGGAAAACAACACAGCAAAATCATATAAAATAAGTCTATATTGAAATGGAATTGAATTTTACAATAAAAACCCTGACACATGAAATAAGCGTGGCAGCGAGAGAATGAGAGATAAAATTAAAATTCCATAGAGTTAGTAAACAGATTCTTGTTTTTTGTTGTTGATTATTTTGTTAATATTTCCAAAACAACAATTTTATGTTAAAAGTATGAGTACCCGGCAGTTCTGCATTGACAACAAAAGTAGACCTTATAGACAATCATTTGCGCTAAAGTCTAATCACTTGGCTGACTTCAATTTATATATGTATTTGTGGGCCGTTAGACAAGTATATGCTATTCATAGTGCAGAGAGAAGTCAATTGGATACTTTATACATCCCATTTAATCTAGAATGAAGCCAATCTTCAAGAAGTAGTCACTTTAAGCATTTTTTTCTGCAGTTAAGAATGTAATTATTTTATCCACCAGAAGTAGTCTAGTGGAGAGTTAATTGGGAATAAGTGTTGTTTTATACTCTTTGTAATTGTTCCTCTAATTGTGTTCCTCAATGGTAGGTAAAATCACTATTTCGGGACACTAAGAACTGCTGGGTATTTTTCGGTTCAGAAACAAAAAGAACGAGAAATAAACACAGACTCACACCCGGGCAAATACAACTGAAAATTGCATTTTTATTCCCTTTTGGTATTTTTGTCTGTGATTTTATATACAATTTATTATTGTTTGTGTACTGCGAAAATACTCATACAATATTATTTGCGCGTTGACTGTGTGTGACAGTTGTTTTGAATTGAGTTTTTAAAGGACGCTACAGGGCAACAGTGGGTATTGTTGGGATTTGCGATGTGTTGGTAACATAAAACAAACATGAAGTTGGCAACCCTGCCATGTGTTAACGTCAAGTTTTTTTCTCTCCGTATTTCAAAGTTTAAATTTGTATAATATAAATAATACAGTTGATTTACTTTGTATAAAACTAGTGATTTCTAATAAGAAGTTAATAAAGAACATTGGTATATTGAAGTATGGCTCCAGCAAGCAGGAGAAGTTCTATAAATAAAAAACAGTTTTGTACCCAGTGCAATCTAGAAGTAGAAGATAGCGACGAAAGCATAGATTGCGATAAGTGCAACAAAACTTTTCATGTAGTTTGTACTGCATTAAACAAACGTCAGTTTAATCATCTTTTGGCAAATGAAAGTGAAGAATTTGTTTGCCATGTCTGCAATAACAACAGTAGCACCCACAACCTTAATAACAGCAACAACATCAGCAGTGCTTCTATAACTGTGGAACTAAATGCGATCAAAACAGAACTAAAGAAATTGGATCAGCTGAGTAGTTTACATGAAACGATGAATTTTATGTCGAAACAGTTTGATGATATTCTAAAAGGTGTAGCAGAAAACAAGAAAAAGTTGGAAATTGTTCAAAAAGAGAATAAAACATTAAAAGCAGAGATTAATAATTTGAAAGGTTCTATTAAATTTCTTAACGACCAGAGAGTGCAAAATGATTGTGTGATAACTGGTGTGAAGCAAAATGAAAATGTATCAGCTGTTGATGCTGTAGTAAAGTTGTCAGCCGATGTTGGTGTTATTGTGAGACCTGAAAGTATAAGTGATGCCTACTTTTTGAATAACAAAAATAATAAAACACAATCTGTTGTTGTTAAATTTTGCTCAAAAAACTCTAAAGCTGAATTGATGTCGATCAAGTCGAAATTAAAAGAAAATACTGAAACTAAAAACGTATATGTAAATGATTATTTGAGCAGAGAAACAATGAGTTTTTTAAAATATGCGAGGGCTTTGAAGAGTGTGGGATTTCGAGCTGTTTTTTCAAAAGGTGGTAAAGTATTTGCGAAAAGAAGTGAGTTGTCCAAGCCAAGGCTTTTAAGAAATGAAGATGATGTGGATAAACTATTATCGGAAGCAACAACTTTTCAACCTCCGCATAGGCAAACAAGACATACGGATGATAATTCAGATAATGAATATGAATCACCTTCTTAAACTAATTAGTAATTTTATTTATTTATATTGTTATATCTTATTAAATTTTTCTTTTTATTATGTTAAATAATCAATATTTTCAAAACTTTTATTCATTCGAAAATCATTCAAAAATCTTTAACAATTCAGGTTTTAACATTATTTCAGTAAATATCAGAAGCATATCATCCATTACTAAATTTAACAAATTCAAAGCACTACTTACTAAATTTAATAAACTACCTGCAGTTATTTCAGTTCAAGAAACTTGGTTTAAGAGAGATGTTGTTCAAGTTTATAACATACCAGGATATAAATCAGTACATTGTTGTCGATCTGACGGTTACGGTGGAACATCATTATATATACGGGACACCTTAAATTTTACAGAAGTTAAAAGTTCAAGCGAAGGCTTTATAGATTATATAGTTTTAAAATTGGATGATGTAAAGATAGATCGTAAACCGATATCCATTGTATCGTTTTATAAATCCCAAAAATGTGATCCATCGCACTTTATGAATTTTTTGGAGAATTCTCTGTTTTGTCATGGCAGAATTCCTAGTATTATTATTGGTGATGCAAACATTGATGCGTTGGAAGAAAACTTATTTAGCGATCTGATTAATCTTTTGTTAAATTATGATTTTGAAAATAAATTAGTTACACGACCGCGAAGTGGTACATGTCTTGATCATGTTTACACAAATATTTCAAAACCAATAAACGTTGATTCAATTGAATGTACATTGTCCGATCACAACATAATACATTGCTCCATTCATATAGATTTTCAAGTACATGATATTATACAAGAACGTTATTTAGTGTGTGATTATGAAGAGTTAAATATTTGCCTACAAGGGCAGCTTGAATCATTAACACATTCACAAGATCCATCAGTTGACACAAATAATTTATTGACATGTATAAACAATGCAATTGAACACTCAATTGTTTTGAAGAATAATAACACCTTTTTAAAGCGCAAATTGACTCCTTGGATTAATGGCAACTTATATAAATTAATTTCTCATAAAAAAAAATTGTTAAAACTACGGAGATTATATGCTGAAAATGAGGGTATAAAAAATCAACTTAAAAGAATTAGCAAAGTAATTAAAAAAGCTCTTAAAGATTCCATGAATAACTTCTATATCAATAATTTAACAGGCTTACAAAATGATCCCAGAAAGGCTTGGAAGTTTCTTAATGATACTCTTGGTAGAAGTTTGAAAAAAGAAATTTCTGTTAGAGATAGCCATGGTGATATCATTCAAGGTGATGCTAATAAAGCTGAATTTTTTAACATACATTTTTTAAAATCAGTGCAAGATTTAAAACAAGCTATTGATGAGAATCCAGTAGATAACTTCAATTGTTTTAGAACTTTACGTCGCCGTAATATTCAATTTGTATTTAATTTCACTAACTCTAATGAAGTTGAAAATGCAATAATAAATCTGTCGCCCAATAAAAGTTATGGACATGACAACATATCGCCCAAAGTATATAAAAACTGTAGTAGCAGTATTGTACCTCATTTGGTTGAAATTTTTAATAATATTATAGAAACGAAAATATATCCGGAAGCATTAAAAATCCATAAAGTAATACCCATACCAAAAGTGAAAAACTCTAATATATTTGATCAATTTCGTCCAATATCGATATTGCCAATAATTGACAACATTTTTGAAAAAATTCTACATAGTCAATTATCAGCGTATTTTGAAGATAATAATTTGTTCAATGACTGTCAGTATGGCTTCCGTAAAGGATGCGGTACGGAAGAAGCAATTATTAATGTTCAAAATTGTATATGTAAAATGTTGGATGAGGGTAGTAGTGGAGTTACTGGAATTTTCTTTGACTTGTCGAAAGCATTTGATATGATTGACCACAAAATTATGATACAAAAACTACAATGTTATGGGGTTCGTGGTAATGAAATTTTGTTATTTCAGTCGTATTTAGAAAACAGAAAGCAGTTTGTGCAGGTCCATAAACATAAGAGCAGTTTAGGTCAAGTTAAGTATGGAGTACCCCAGGGAAGTGTATTGGTACCCTTGCTTTTTGTTATATACATGAATGACCTCCAAAATTTACAACTAAATGGAAAAATGTTTATTTACGCTGATGACATATCTATTTTCTATCCATACAAGTATGAGACGGCTGTAAAACCCTATATAGAGCGTGATGCATCTCTTATAATTGAGTACATGCGGATAAATAAACTTTTTATTAATCCAGGGAAAACCAAATTGATTCGATTTAGACCTCATGCCCGTTTTAATACAAATTTTAGTATATATATTGATGGTAAGGAAGTTCATGAAATATCCTCAATGAAGTATTTGGGACTACATTTACAATCGAATCTTGCTTGGGATCAACATATAAAACATCTAAAGACTAAAATATCCCCTGCCATTGGACTATTATATAAGTTTAAATACAAATTTGACCAAAACACAAAATTTCTGATTTATCAAAGTCTAATTCAAAGCCATATAAATTATTTAGCTGTCGTTTATGCTCACAAGAATAGTGTTGAGATGCGTTCTCTGCAACGACTTCAGAATAGAGCACTGAAAGCTGTTGCAAACTTGCCAATGAGACATTCAACAAACTCCTTGTACACTGTATTTTTTTCGTCCATTTTGCCAATATGTGGAACTTATAAGTTACAAATTCTTTTGTATGTATATAAATGTCTTCATGGCATCGGTCATCATACAATAAGTTTTGTTCGAGATCAAAATTCATATAATACTCGCAATAGTCAGCAATTGAGAGTAGCATTTTGCCGTACGGAGACAACAAAACAACGTATTGAATACTCTGGTAGTAGAGAATTTAACAACTTACCTCTACATATTAAAATCTGTCCTACACTTTCAAGTTTCAAACAATTGTTAAAAGAATTTTTGATATCAAACATTGATAATATGTTATAAAACTTTTTGCTTCTGATATATTTATATTTATACATATGTACATATTCCTGCATGTAAATTTTTAAATTTTTATTTTTTCCTATATTTGTTTTTTATATTATACTAAGATTATAATTATTAATATGAATTAAATATTGCCAACCAGCCTCTACAATGCCTACTGGCGCTGAGGCACTAATATTTTATTTCTGTATAATTTTGTATTTGAATTATTTTTTTTTTAATAAAAACAATAAAAAAAAAAAAAAAAAAAAAAAAAAAAACATCTAAAGAAGTAAAAATTATTTTATGGAAATGTTGAAAAATTCCAAAAAAAAAAACAACAATTTAATAATAGGAATCAAACAATATCAAATTAAAACACCACTTGTTTTTATTTTACTGTCGATTTATGAAAGTTCTTCACAAATTTTAATGATCATTATTGCAATTTTCTGACGGGAAAAATAAAACTCCTCAAATGAGTTTTATTTTATGACGGCAAATTAAAACACCCTTTTTCAGGGTATCATTCGCTCATTTCTGCAAAATTTTATGTGGTTATTTTGTCACTGTAACAAAAACATAACACATGTAAAATTTCCACTCAAAGTACACTTGCAAGCACATACAATTTTGTGAAAATGAGCGAATTCACTTAATTGTAAATAAATACGAAAAATAATTCATCAATTTTTATGACCGATATCTCATTTTGTTCCTATTACATGTGGCTTTACGATATATTAATAAATCTGAACAATTTCTGCCGCTTTCGATTTTTCATGATTTTTTTAAAACAAAAAAATTGCTATTTTCACGTAAAAAATATATTTTTTGCTACAATTTGTTATTATAACTCCGAAAATACTGAGCCGATTAAAACGTAATATATAAACGGATTAAAGAATATGTATATTAGAATTTATCTAAGTTTATTTTAATAATATTGGACTAGTCATTTTTGAGTTATCATTAATTATGAGGAGAATCGTCTAAAAACATTCACAATTTTACTTAAATTTCTTTTTAAAAAAAACCTATCCCTGTGTAATTAATTTATTATTAGACTAATGCTATGTATTGCAGACGATATGTTGTAGTAATTGAAAAGTATTGATTATTCCGTAATTGCAAGCCATTATCAAGTTTTTTCTGGGATTATAATATGCAGTAGGTGTTCTTCCAAATCGTGTTAAGTCAACAAATATTTGATAAAATTGTTTTATTAAAAAATACTCCTATTTTTATTTTTTAGTGCTATTTATAAATAACTTCATATAGAGCAAATAAATTACTTATTTTTTTTTCTAACTGTTGCTAAAATTAACACAGAAAACTAATATAAATAAGTACATACAAGTTTGCATTAGAAAAAATGTATTTTAAATGTTAGACAAATTGTATTGCAAAATATTTCTATTAAAGGAATCTTTAATAGTTCGTACATCATTTTAAATTAAATAATCAAAGAGTTTTTATATATTAAATGACAAAATTTGTTTTTTTTTTGTTTAAAAGAAGAGAGAAAAAAATGTATAAAAATGCATTCAACAAATAATTACAATTTAATTGTATTATCATGTTGAACATAATTGTTTAACAATACAAATACATTGATTGTAAACATATGTTCTACATATAAACAAATGTTTTTCATATGAACATTTGTATGTATGAAATTGTCTATTGATTAAATTATGTATTTAAATGAACTACAACAGAAATTTTCGTACGTATCCAATAATTATGTATACTTAAAAGTAAACAAGTAAGAGTGCTATATTCGGCTGTGCCGAATCTTATATACCCTTCACCAAATTATACTTCAAAATTTTAAATAAACAAATTTAATTTTTTTTCCAGTGGTTTTTTGAATTTTTTGGAAAAAAAAATTTTTCGATTGTTATTTAAAATTTTTTTTTTTTTAAATTTAAATTTTTTTTTTTAAATTTAAAAAAAAAAATTTTTTTTTTGGTTTTTTAAATTTTTTTTTTTTTTAAAAAAAAATTCGGGTTCAAAATTTTTTCCCGATTTTGACCCATTGTAGGTCCAACTTACTATGGTCTTATATACGTCGTTGCAAATGTCTTTGAAATATCTATCATTAGATATCCATATTGTCTATATTAATGTCTTAGTAATCCAGATATAGGTAAAAAAAATAGGTCAAAAATCGAGGTTGTCTTGGTTTTTTCCTCATATCTCAGCCATTTGTGGACCGATTTTGCTGATTTTAAATAGCAAAATTCTCGAAAGCATGTCTGACAGAATTATTGAAGATTTGGATCCCGAAGATATCTGGGGTCTTCAGAAAACTGATTTCAACAGACAGACAGACGGACAGACAGACAGACGGACATGGCTTAATCGACTCCGCTATCTATAAGGATCCAGAATATATATACTTTATAGGGTCGGAAATGAAAAATGTAGAAATTACAAACGGAATGACAAACTTATATATACCCTTCTCACGAAGGTGAAGGGTATAAAAAAAAGAAAATCCAGCTGCATTAATGTCTTTTTCGAAAATAACTATTTACTTGGTATGGGTGGTGCCACGCCCATTTCGCCCATTTTCAAGAAGCCCACAATTATAGTTCACCCGATTTACCAGATATTCCATAATAACTATGTATTTACTTTCTAAGGGAATTGACACGCCAACTTGACATTTAAAAAGTTTATTCTTTGTCCTTTCTGAAAAATAGTAAAAATTTCAAGAGGATCGGTCCAGTGCGCAGTGTCAGATTTTGCCATTTTAGGGGGACTAAAATCTGTATTTTGAAAACAATACTAGCTAAGAATTTTTGCACATGTTATTATCACGAATCTTTTGAAAAATTGGGCGATATCCGACAACTGGAACGACCATCTACTGGAACTGACGATTGCTCCAAAAAAATAAAATTGCGAATTTTTACCGTCCCCCCCCCCTCTAGAATTTTTTTATGTATTGTAGAAACACGTTGTGTAAAATATTAGGATGATACGATAATAACGTTAACTGGTGGCGCTACGACGCTGAAGTTTTGTAAAAATTTAGCCATTAAGAAATTACTTTTGCAATTTAATTTAAAGGAATCGAAATATGTACGTAATTTTCGTTCTAATGAGATATAAAAGACAAAAATTGGTTAAAAAATGTTAAAGTTATTAAAAATTCGCCAGGCCATTAATGTGTCTCAGGCCACTAGAACAAGAAATGTAGGAACAAAATTAACATATTTTGAGAAATATTAAAATGAAAGCTCATTTTTACTTAAAATATATCCATATTTACTTGTACTAGTATACCCCGGTGCACTTCGCTACCCCTATCCTAGTAAAATTAAACTATGTACAATGGTATGATAATAACACATGCAAAATATTGAGAATCTCTCAATTACTGTTTATTTGATATTCAAACATTAACTAATTTGGTATGGGAGACACTACTTCACTGTTCTGATCCCACCCATTTATATGTATTTTATGTAAAAAAATAACTCATATTCACTTTAACTTTACTTTATATGGGAGGCGTCATTCCAACTAAGCCGATCATGTTTAGCTAAACTTTGTAAAATGATCAAGAATAAATTCGTTTTTAATATGGTAATAAATTGATTGATATACATTTTAAATACTTTTAGAATTATAGTTCTCCAGATATTCGAAATTAATTATTTACTTTGAATGAGAGGTGCCACCACTAATGCAATCCCGACCACTTTCAGCCAATTTCTGTAAAATGGTAATAGAGCTATGCGGACAAAGTTTGAAGAATCATGTAATTATAACTTTGTATGGGAGGTGACTCACATCCTTTTCCGACCCTCCCATTTTGGTTCCCCAGACATTCGAAATTAATATTTACTTTGTATGGGAGGTGCTACGTCCTCTAATCTAATTTCGCTTATTTTCAGCTAACTCCGCACAGTAATAACAAATTAATTCGTAAAAAGCTTAAACACTTTTATAATTGTAATAGTTCTCCAGATATTCGAAATTAAATATTTACTTTGTATAGGGTGTGCCACGCCTACTATTCCAATCCCGAAAATTTTCAGCGAAACTGTGCAAAATGATAAAAGAGCCATATAGACAAAGTTTGAAAAATCTTGAAATTATAGTTCACAAAATATTTAAAAATAACTATTTACTTTGTATGGGAAGTGACTCGCCACCTGTTCCGATCCATCTCATTTTTGGTTAAACTTCATGCAGTGATAATAAATTGATTCGTATAAAGTTTAAAGCCCTTCGCAATTATAGGTCTGCAGATATTATAAAATAACTATTTACTCACAATTACATATTGAGAAAATAAAAAAAACCTTCAAAATATTTCTTTCAAGCGACTTTAAATTAAATAATAAAATCTTCTTCATTGTTTTCTATAACAACTCTCACTTAAAACAGAGCGGAATCAATACTGTTTAATTGTTTCTCTTATTTATTTACAACAACAACACGCATTGCTTTGTTTACTTTTTAGCTTAAGGGTCACATGTACACGTTTTTGCATATGTGTTAGTAACATCTTAAAACGCTTATAACTCCTAAAAAACTGAACCGATTTCAATAAAATATATATTCTGCACTTCTGTGAATAAATCCCTTTAAAATGGTATATTTCTTTCCTAAATTGAATGTATAATTTGAGCGTAAAAGGGGTCTAAAGAAATCGACTTGCCTATTAATATTATGATATGAGTTTTTGTCTTAGTAGGAAGCCATTAACCTAACGGCAGTTTCAAAACTACATTTTCAAATTTTTAAAAATGTTGTTAAACAAATTTCAGAATTTGTTGATAATCACATGGGGATTTATTGACAACATAATAGGGAATAGTTTTTCCGTACCTGTGATATAAATTTTGCGATTTTCGAGAAAAACTAACTTTTTGTACATATTTTGGCTAATGAGCCCAATTTCCTTACTGTTATTAATTTTAAGTAAAACCTATTCACAATATTATATTCCAGGTAAGTTTTCTTAAAATCGGAAAACGTTAACCCATCGACGTTAGCTATCGACCAAAATATAATAAAATATATGTTGATCGATAGCTAACAACACAGCTCAAATAAATTTATAGGAATTGGTTTTATTTGACTCTCTTAGACTTCACCAGAGGTCACTAAAGTCAGTCAAATTTAAGAAAAAGTTAATGGATAAAAAAATTAATTGAATTGCTTCAAGAAAATAATTCTCAAAAATTCATTTTTGTAAAAATTAGTTAAAATTTTTGTTTTTTGAGTTCTTTAGTGTTTTAAAATTCGGCAGTAATAAAATTTTTATTAAAAATTTCGACTAAACATTTTTTTATCGCTCAAAAAAAATGTATTATTTTTTTAAAAAAAATTCAAAAATTACAAAAGTTTGTTGGAATTTAAAAAAAAATCGTATAAAATCGTAAATTTTTTTATTTCGTTTTTTCTTAGTATATAGTGTTGTTAAAAAGGCTGTGAAAAGATTAGTACCAACTTAATATACCCGAGATACCCCATTTTGGGGCCCTACCTTCTAAAGTCCAAATTCAAAACTTAAACTCAGCTATCCTCCTCTATAGCCATGGAATTTTATTAACATCGGACCGTTGGTTTAGAAGTTACAGATTTATTTCCACATTTTTTTTCATTTCCCCACTGTGCTCGAGAAGACATTTGTATGGATGCTGGGTGAAATCATAAACCGATTATGACCAAAATTAGAAAAGTTTGACCTTGGGTCGAAAAAGTGATGTGAACCCAACATTATTGGAGCATATCTAAAATTGCGACATATACCTTGATTAACAAATTTACATGGACAGACGGACAGACAGATGGAGACGGACAGACTGGCGGACGGACAAAGCTTATTCAACCCAAAAAGTTATTCGGTAGATACAAATAAACATACCAAGTTTCATTACAATCAGATAATTTTTGCAAAAGTTATAGAATTTTTACAATTAAGGATATATGGTAGGACCAATAGTCCTTACGCAATCACAATAAAAATTAACAGAAATATTGTAAGTTTAGTGCGTATAACAAATGCAGATTTTCATGATTTTTAGATCAATTATGTAGCCAAAATTCAAAATTATATTTTTGGTATGTATGGGAGGTAGGCGTGTCATTGGTCCGATTTTTTCGAAAAATATAAGTTTTCTTAACTAAGGTATTTTATATTAGCACACCAAATTTCAAAAGTCTACGTTATATGGGGACAAAGCACTGTGCGGTGTTCTCTCTAGTCCCTATCGTGCAAGCAAATCGATAGATGAACGGGCATAGCTATATAGTATATCGTATTTTATTTATTTTATAGGAACCCAGAATATATGTATACGTTTGTGAGTCACGACCAAATTTCGATGTGTTACAAAAGTGGGGGTATATCTTATTTTGTGTTTGAATGTCGAATTAAAAAAAAAACTTGATCGAACGTTTCGCAGCTTTCAATAAAAACTACACTTCTCGGAACATTTAAATTAAAAAAAACGTTATTTAGTAATGTGTTACAATTTTAAGTGAACAATCTATACAGCCTTGAGGCAATATTAACAAACTTAATTGCTTAAGTAATTTTTACTTATAAATGTTTATTTGGAAGTGCTGAAGAATTCTGTAATTTTTTGATAGACATTATTCAACAAAAGATATTACTTTATGTTGGTTAAATAAAATTAATTAATAAAATATTTGTTAACAATTTTAATCTTGAAATGTGTTTATGTAAATTTAAATTGATTTTTGCATTCCTGTAAATAAACTCCTCTTATTGAGTTGTAAATTCTCCCAATATTACAATAACATAATAATAAAAGTTCTACAAAAACTATTGCTCAAAAAATTGGATTGAAAAGAAAATATAAGTTTTTTTGTTCAATATAATCTTTAGCTTTTTAGTGACAGTATAGTTAACACTATTGGAATTTATATCGACACCTTATTTAACATATTTCAATATATAAAAACAGAAATTTCAATATGTTTGGAACAAAACATTTTCATATGTATATAATGCTGTTTTTGGTTGAGTACCCAGCTGTTTTACAAGTAGTCAATGTATCCCTTGGCTGATTCCAATTTTTATATTTTTGTGTCATTTGACACGCATGTATGTGTAATTGTCACTTAAGTGCCTGCAAGTAATCTAGGGTGTAGTCACTTTAAAGTTTTATATTTATTACACCTTAAAAGGTAGTTATTTTGTTCACCAGTTGTAATGTATTATAGAGTCAATTGTCACTAAGTGTGCCTTTGTAATGGGGTGTTTAGTCTTTGTAAGCTATGTATGGCCAATTGAAATATTAGCTAATTCTGTTAGCAGTGGTAAGCCTAAAAGAAATGCTGGGAATACTCGTACATGTATTGGCATGCGTTTGAACAAAACATAAAGGTTGTGTTATCTTGATGTACGTGGTTTTATTTACACTGTATAATGCTATTATATAGAAATTTGGTTTGAGGGGGTAATACATGTATTGAAAGTTGCTGTTGATGTAAGTGACGCCCAGAAATAATAGCATTAAATTGAAAACCATATTGATTATCTGATAAATTTCTATAAGTTTAATGCATAAACTTATAACCAATAGTGGTAAACTTTGTCACTGCGTAAGTATCACTGAGAAGTATTCATTTTATACCCAACAAAGTATGTATTTAATTAATTCTTATGAAATCACAAGTCGATTTAGCTACATACGTCCAACTGAAATTAATGAAATTTAAATAAACATTTTTAAAATTAAATATTGGTTCAGTAGAAAATTTTATGGATTTTACTCCAATTTTCAACAATATATTTAGCTTGTATCGTTTGCCATTTCTAACAGGCTATCCGATTGAGTATTCGAGTTTAATTTATGACGACCTACTCCACAGACATCTCTGGAGCGGCGCTGTAGGTCCTCAAATTAGGGCACCTCAGTTTGTAAATGCATGTATTTATACCCTACACCACCATAGTGGAGAGGGTATAATGCGTTTGTGCAGATGTTATTAACGTCTAAAAATATTAATCTAACACCCACCTTAAAGTATACCGATCGACTTAGAATCACTCTCTGAGTCGATTAAACGATGTCCGTCCGTCTGGCTGATCATATTAACCTTGAGCGCAAAGTACAGGTCGCAATTTTGACGATATTTCGATAAAATTTGGTACATATAATTTCGGCCAAGGACTAAGCCTATTGAAATTGGCTGAAATCGGTTCATTATTTCACCTAGCCCCCATACACATGTACTCCCGAAATTGGACTTTATCGGTCATAAATCTATAATTTATTTATGTTTCTACACAAATTTCGCTCCAAATAAGTTTTATATTCGTCCACCAAATTTTATTATGATTGGTCCTTAATTGGACATAGCTCCCATATAAGACCCACTTCCGAAAATCTCTTTAACGTGCATAAATCACACGACCTAATTTCCATAATTGGTCATAGCTCCCATGTAAGACCCACTTCCTAAAATCACTCACGGATATAAATTTTTGAAATTTGAAAAAGAAAAATGTTTTGGCTCATTTACTTAGTTTTGGCTATTACATGGTCGGGATTGACCGACCATACTTTCTTACTTCTTTTATTTAATATTCTGGCAACATACCGCAGAACAAAAGGTACTTTTTTGAAAATTTAAAAATTTTGGGAAGTTGATTTTTTCTAGAAGATTTCAACCCAAATATAATAAATATATCAAAAAATCAATTTGTAAAAAAAAATGAAAAAGTACCTTTTGTTCTGCGGCTCCTCATATGTATTCCGAGCCAAAAGAACTGCTCATCTTTTGAGGCCAAGAACGAAACAAGCCAATATCGGATACTCTATCCTAGAGAGAGCGTCTGGACCATAAATCGAATGAGGAAAAACTTCCCAACCACTTCATTCTAAATACTTTTTAAAAAAGGTACTTATTGCAAAATGTAGCCCAGTGACAGTGTTGACAATTCTTGGTGAACAAAAAGGGCTAAATTCTTAGGAAAAAAAGGCTAAAAAGGGCTAAAAAGTGGCTAAAAAGGGCTACAATTTCTAATAAAAAATATGACACAAAAAACAACTTAGAATGTTACATTTGGCTATGCCGAATAGACAAAAAATTCTATGAATATAACACACGTTCAAATGGAAGAAAATAAGAATATTTATTCCTGTATGTTGATCCTTAACTTTAAAATAACATAATATGTGGACACATGTATATCATATGCCACACGTGGCCATACGTGGCCACACGTATATCATAAAACCTCGTATTTATCACCTGGTCTGCAAAATGCTCCTAGGCAAATTGTTTATATGAAGACAAATTATGTACACAAATATTGTTGTGATACCATCGAAATCGATGGAGAATATTTTGATAAGTGAATATATGGCAAATATGTCTCTCAAGTAATGCAGAAAAAATATATTCTAAAAATTATACACGTCGTCGGACAGAATTGATTTTCATTGGCAAAAACATAAATTTTGCCATTAGTCAGTAAACTTATCAAAACTAAGGTAGCCAAATTATTTGAAATGCTTGAGC
The DNA here is from genome assembly GCF_958450345.1 of Calliphora vicina. Taxonomy (NCBI): domain Eukaryota; kingdom Metazoa; phylum Arthropoda; class Insecta; order Diptera; family Calliphoridae; genus Calliphora; species Calliphora vicina. Next base: position 120,980,545 of record NC_088780.1, read on the forward strand.
AAAAATTTAAAGATATAATTTTAGATCTAGAGCAATTTTGAAGAATGTATGGAAGGTTCCAACAATTTGTATGTGATTAAATTGTTACTGATTCAACATTTTTAGTTAATTTTTGTCATAATATCCCTGCCAATTTTTTGAACTGATTTTACTAATTTTCAACAGAAAAATTGTAGATCATAGAGTAAATATATAAGTTTTGATTTAGCCATAAAAATGGTTAAATGAAAATAAAAAAGGCTAAAGGCTAAATTAATTTTTTTGTGGCTAAACAAGATTGAAAAGGGCTAAATTTAGCCAGAAAAGGGCTAAATTGGCAACACTGCCCAGTGATATCATTATGGAATATTATGGTTTCATGTTTGGTCGCATATTCTGGGCGTTTTTCGGCTAATGTAAAGGATCAATGTGATAGTCTGGTCAGATTTCAGTAGCTCATAATAGATAGGACGCTTTTGCTCCCACCAAATACAGTGAATTACCTTAGCGTCATGAATTGGTTAGCTTATATTTTTCCCAATGTATTTTTACAATAAAATTAATAATTTCGGGGGCACCTGTGTTTAAGGTTGACATCTCAAAATGTTTAAAATATCCTCAACTGTGTTGTTCAGTGTATTGTAAATGCAAACTTTAGAACTGCAGTATGTAGCATCTTCTTCTAACCGCATGTTTTTCTCTCCCTCAATGACAGGAAGTGATAACAAAAGGAAATAGTTGAAATTTTTCACATAACTCTTGTCAAATTAACATAATATTTCTGGAGTTATAAGTAAAATATGAAATTTAAACAAGTTGCATTGAATGATGTTGCTGATGATGATGTGTGTTGTTCTTTAGTACAATGTTGATTATATAGTTTTGGTTTTTTTTCCCAACTGCACTCGCACAGTTTCTTTGTTTCGTGCATAAATGCATAGAAAAGTTTAAGCAGTTTTTGCTGCTTTTGTTAAACATTGATGTTTGCATTTCATGTCACATTTCATTGCTGCTATTGCTGTTGTTGTTATCGACAGAAAAAAGTTTGAAAGCCAGATATGTAAAACGTTTTAAGAAAGTTTTTTTCTACTTCATTTTTTTAAACGCAACACTGGTGTCTTGAGGGTGTGTATAGGTTGATCAGGGCTTTTGTCACATTTGAAAATAATCGTTCGAGTTTATGGTTTTTATATGAAATACTTAACTTTAAGACTGAAAAAATTTATAAAGAAGTTGTAAAGAATTTCACAAAAAGCAAGAAGTGAACATTACTTTTAGGAAGTGATGAAAAATAGCATCGAAAGCAATGAATTTAATTCAGCGATATATTTCATGAATTCCACCAAAGAGTATAGAAAAGCACAAGTTTTTAACCTTGGATCCTTCGATTTTGACCGTATTTAGTACACATACCCTTTAGAGTCCTTTATTTATGTAAGTATTTCAAGAACCTTTCTCCGACAACTCTCCAATAGATTACTTCTCGAGGGTAAAATAAGTCCAGTACAAATTAAACGTTTAAAGAGGGTCAGTATACTTAAGCAATAAAAAAATAAACTGTATGAGAATAATATTAACACAATTTGAATAAAAACGGTCGGTAAGAATTACTCTACTACATTGACGATATAATACTGTAATATACTCAAGCTGCAGGATTCATCCAAAAGCAGGGCAAATGGGTACCATACGAATTGAACACGAGAGACCATGAAAGTCGATTTTTTTTGCCCGAAATAAACTATATAAAAGAATATAATTTTTGTATCGATTCATTACTTAATATAAACAATTTCAATTAATTTAATATAAACAATTTCCGATTTAAATATCTTTTACAAAATTTACATTTTTGGGTTTACGTAATGTTTTGTCGGTGGGGAACACAGAATTTATGAATAACTACAACAGAAAATGCAGTTTATTTAGTTATAAAAGATGAATTTAATTAGGTTGTATCTGCCGATTCGTTGATTTCATGGATTTTTCAATTAGAACATAATACTTAAATCTATTAGATTTATATTTCAGAATTTCTTGCACCAATAGCTTCCACCAGTCGGTCTTAATCATATAAAAGTTTGTCAAACATTTTTCTTTATTTTATTTTTTCAAACTTTTAACTGTAATCATACAAGTAGTTTAATAAGTTTAACTTGTGTTGACATTTCTTTTTTGCGATAGAAATGCAAAAAAAAACTCAGTTTTCTTCTAGATCCTTTCTTGTTACGTTTAATTTTTTTCTCTAAAAAAAAGAAATGTTCAAAAATAATCTCTATTTACTTATGTGAGAGTGGAAAAGTCGTTAAAATAAACATGTTCGAAGAAATCTCATTTAAAGTGTATTAAAAAGTTTTTCGTTTAGCCAAAAACTGATTCTTTCTTTGGAAACTAAAATGGAAAACATTGTTTGTTTAGTTTTTTTCGGTTGCAGTTGTATTGTATTGTTAACTAATTATGGGGATTGGAAAGGTGAAAAATAATTAAAAAAAAAAACATAATACAAATATGTATTTTAATCAAATGCGAAAAATGTGGGAATGTATACTGTATAAATATCACAAATAAGTTGTATATGCTATGACCTTTTCTCATCTTTCTGGCAGTGTATGGATTCCGAGCCAAAAGAACTGCTCATGTTTTGAGGCAATAACGAATCAAATTATTTCGGATACTCTGTTCTGAAGTGAAGCCTTTTCCAGAGAGTATTCTGCATCGATCGAATCAAATATTAGTCGGACGACGCAAGGTCTGTATTATAATGCGGATGAGGCAAAAGGCCCAACTATAATATGCATAAGCTAGCTTAACACATTGACTGCCACGTCGGACACATATGTGTGACACTGCACTATGCGGTTTACGCCACGTCGGACTCATATGTCCGACACGAATTTTATTCTCTCTAGCCATGTCCGACAATAGTGCTGGATTTTAAGACTTTTTTCGATGTTGTCTGGAAGTTCCTCAACAAAACTGTAATCTTCACATTCTTAATCACTTTCTGAACTTGTACTGAGTATTTTTTCTAACTCAGTATCCCATAAAAAATTCCTTTTCGCCATTTCGTAAGACCCTCTTATTTACAAAAAAAAAATCTGTTTCTAAGCAGTAAATATTACTGACAGTAGCCTAAATTCCAATATTGACATTTTCGAAGAAATTACGCAAAGAAAATGCTGTGGCCCCCAGAATCTTATTTGCTGATTATGTATTTTAATCAAATGCGAAAAATGTGGGAATGTATACTGTATAAATATCACAAATAAGTTGTATATGCTATGACCTTTTCTCATCTTTCTGGCAGTGTATGGATTCCGAGCCAAAAGAACTGCTCATGTTTTGAGGCAATAACGAATCAAATTATTTCGGATACTCTGTTCTGAAGTGAAGCCTTTTCCAGAGAGTATTCTGCATCGATCGAATCAAATATTAGTCGGACGACGCAAGGTCTGTATTATAATGCGGATGAGGCAAAAGGCCCAACTATAATATGCATAAGCTAGCTTAACACATTGACTGCCACGTCGGACACATATGTGTGACACTGCACTATGCGGTTTACGCCACGTCGGACTCATATGTCCGACACGAACAGTCAATGTGTTAAGTTTACAGTTCGATCGCGACCGTGATGAGTGACACACACATTGCGGAGATTAGAATTTTTTAACTTCATTTACACCAAAATAAATCAAAACATTGTTGTTTTCTTTAATATTTTTTTTTTTTAAAGTGATCAAATATTTAATACAGTTATTTGAATATATTGTGTTCAGTATAAAAAATCTTTAAAAACATACAAAAAACATTTCTTATATGAGCGAGCAAGATGCTCAAAAGTTTAAACATGTTGATAGACTGAATATTAACAATAGTAATGTTAATATTGAAAACAAAAGAAAAAGAAGAAATAGTGAAATGGAATCATCTACAAATAAACACTACAAAAACAATTACTATGCAGTACTTGACACTGATAAAGACACTCAGTGTGATCAAAACCTGTTGAAAAATTTTGAGAATCATGTAAGAGAGAACAAGGAGAAAACTGAAAAATTAAATTCAGCTATTACAGCAATGAATCAAATGCAGAATGCTAATAAGAATACCTCATCAACAAAAGAAAAGAGTGACACAGTGGTTTCTATGACTAAATCTAACATCAAAAAAGTTCCACCGATCAATATTTTTGATATAGAAACAAAACAACTTATTGAATTTATTAAAAATGCATTAAAAATAAATGAATTTAAAATTAAAGAATTCAGAAATAAAAAATCATTGTTTATGAATAATTTAAACGACTTTTCTAAAGTAAAATCTTATTTAGAAAAAACAAAAGCAAAATTTTTTACATTTACGCCAAAAGGATTGAAAACAAAAACATACTTACTTAAAGGTCTTGAGGCTAATATATCTACAGAAGAAATATTAAATGAACTATGCAAATTTCAAACAGATGAATTACAATTTGTTAAAGTTAGCCAATTTACAACAAAAAAATCGATTGAAAATGGCTATAGCTTGCCAATTTTTCTTGTTCAAATTTCACCAAACAGTAAAATAACTGATATAAAAAATATTAAAGCTCTTTTACACCGTTGTGTTAAATGGGAACAAATAAGGCGCCCTGAAATACCTCAGTGTCGTAACTGTCAAGGATTTTTTCATAGCGCAGCGAACTGTTTTTTACAATCAAAGTGCGTGAAATGTAATTGCAATCATGAAAAAGGTAAATGTCCCACAATTGAAGTGTCAGCAGAGGAAAAAGACAAATTATATTGCGTCGTTTGTAATAAATATGGTCATCCGGCGTCATATAAAGGTTGCGAAGTCTTTAAGCAACTTCAACAAAAATTTAGATTAAAAAAAAAGTATTATTAGAAAATAGATCGAATAATATTAATTTACTTACTAATAAAGAAATAAGCTTTGCTAATGTCGTTAAAAGTAATAATAATAATATTAATTCCAATACAAATATTATAAATGAAAATAGTAATAACACTTTTATGATAGAGTTAAAAAATATGATGGTCAATCTAAACAATCAAATTGCAAACCTGCAAAAACAATTACACTTACAAACATCTCGTATAGATACAATTTTTTCCATGGTAGGGGTGTAAATATGGATAGTATACAGCATAACACTATATCAAAAAAATTAAAAATTATACATATTAATGTAAATTCTTTAATTTCAATAAGTAGAAGGTATAACCTTCAACAATTTCTCATAACACACAATCCCGACATTGTTCTATTGAACGAAACAAAACTGAATTTTAGACATAAATTACAGTTTAATAACTATATAATGATTAGGAAAGATAGGACTGAGGCAAAACAAGGAGGAGGAACAGCAATACTAATAAAAAACAATATAAAATTCTACAATTATTCCAACAATATGACAAATTCATTTAAGTTTCTAGAAACATGCATAATACGTATACCAATGATTGCTAATAAGTCAATGTTTATTATATCAGCATATTTTCCTTCCGGCAATAATGATTCTTTTATTAAAACTGAAATACATAATTTATTTGAATCGCTAAATTTACAAAATACCAACAACTTCTACATATTAGCAGGAGATCTAAATTGTAGAAATACAGATTGGGGTAACCCAACTAACAATCCGAAAGGAAATAAATTGAAAGAATGGTTGTCAGATAATATAATAAATTTCAGATGTAAACTTTACGCTTCAAATTTCCCGTCCTTTCTTAGATCAGGATCATATCTAGATATTTGTATTGCAGATTTTAGATTGCACATTCATACGGAAAACAACTCACTGAATGGTCTTGAAACATTAGATTTTGACAGTGATCATAATGCTATACAAATTTACGCTTCAATGAATAATGAACAAGAGGAGTTTACTTTTATAACAGAGCCACCTATATCTAAATACAATTTTAAGAAAACAAACTGGAAAAGATTTCAGAACAAGATAAATCGTAAATTGGAAAATGAAATCAAAAAAACAAATTATAGAAATCTTTTGAATTCTGAAATTGACTCTCATGTTTATAGACTTAATAATATAATTGTTAATGTTATAGAAGAAGTCACACCTAAATATAAAAACATTGATTCACTTTCCAAAAAAGCGAACTCGACCATTAAAAAACTTCATACAGAAAAAAGTAAAATACTAAATTATATTAAAAAACATAACAGATTAGAACATATTCTATCCGAATCTTCGCTAAATCTCATGAAAGTTAAGTTAAAATTAATTAGAAAACTTATCAATGAAAATTTTCAAGTTGTAATTAACAAAGATATTGAAGAAAAATTGACTACAATAGATCCAAAAGACTCCATAGGCATGTTCAAGGAAATAAAAAAGAATTTCAAGAAATTAAAACCATTAAATCTTCAGAATATAAAAATACCAGAATATTCGGAACACCTTTTAAATAGAGCGGGAATATCACCAAATAGTCTTGAAAAAGATAATTTAAATAATTTTATAATTCGTGACCAAGAACAAATGTTAGACACTGTTGGTGCATTTTTAGAATCTGTTCATGCACACAAATCAATTAATTTAAACAACAACTTACAAGTTCAAGTAAATAATTTTTTCAATCAGTTTTTAGAAATGAAAACCTTATATGAAAACAACCATACTACTTTAACAAATTTTAGTACAGAGAAGACATCTGATAACCTAGATGAATCTCAGACAGAAAATTATTTCATTACAAGAGATAAAATACAATATATTTTTCATAACTTAAGAGGTAAACTGCCATCAGGTGTTGACAAAATACCAAATATTGTACTGAAAAATATTCCTAATAAGATGATTTTTGAGTATTGTAATATTTTCAATAATATGCTAAATAATTCTTATTTCCCAATAAAATGGAAAGAAGCTAAAGTTGTTTTGTTACCGAAAAAAGATAAAGATTCAAGTAATCCAAAAAATCTTCGAGCAATTAGTTTACTTCCTAATATAAGTAAAATCTTTGAAATATGTATTAATAATAATATTAATACATTTTGTAAATATAAGAACTTAATAAACGAAAAACAGTTTGGCTTCAAATATAAACATTCAACAATAAATGCGATCAATTTACTTCTATCTAACATCAATTGGAATTGGAATAGGAAACTCTGTACTGGAGCCTGTCTCATAGACATGGAAAAAGCTTTTGATAGCGTTTGGATACCTGGACTAATATTTCAATTAAATGAATTTAATTTTCCAATGTATCAAATTATATTAATCTATAATATGATCAGTAATAAAACTTTTAAAGTGTATCATCAAAAAAAGAAAAGTAAAAACACATTTTCAATAACTAACGGTTTACAACAAGGTACGGTAAATTCACCTGTACTTTTTAATTTATTTATATTCAAATTACTCAATGAAATAGAAAACATAATATCCTTTGCAGATGATATAATAATATATCATGCTGACAATACCATTGAAAACATCAATCTAAATCTACAGAAAACGTTCAATGTCGTAGAAAAGTTTACTATTGATTGGAATTTGAAAATTAACGCACAAAAATGCGAAACTATCCTATTTAGACCTCCAGTAGATAAATGTAATTATAATATTAAGAAAAACTGGAAACAGTTTGGTATTAAATCTAATATAAATAACGTTGAAATACCAAATAAGGAAATAGTAAAATACTTAGGTATTTATTTAGATAAATTTTTATATTTTAACACCCATATTAATGAAGTATTAAACAAAGCAAAAAAAGCATTTTTTCTATACAAGTCATTATTTTACTCGAAGTATACATATATCATCAAGAGTAAAAGTTGTAATGTATCAAACATTAATTAGACCAATTATTACATATGGTTGCCCTATTTGGTTCAATATTTCACCATCCTACATGGAAAAATTGAGATTGTTTGAAAGAAATTGTTTAAGAGCTTGCACGTCTAAATATAGATCACCAGAAAGTAATTATAAAAAATATATATCCAATAAAAAATTGTATGACATTTCAAATGTAATTAGAATTGACAATTTCATAATATATTTAATAAGAAATCATATTACAAGATGTACATCATATATAGAAAATAATTTAATAATGGCTCCGTATTACACGAATGATGAATATATTATAAATACATTAGAAAAAGGTTTTGTGCCTCCTGAAGCCTTTTTATACTTGGATAAGATAAATATTATTCAGACTGAAAATTGTGTCCCAATCTTCTATCATAATTTTAGAAGGGCTAATATAAAAGCAGTTAATTGCAGTTCAATTACGAATGATATCAGATATAATACTGATATAGGAAATCAAAAACCTTGCACTTTGCAAAGATTAAATACTAAAAAATTTTGGTGGCTAAATCAATAACTTCTTATACTGCTTTTATTTTATCCCTCTGACAAATTAAACCATTTTTTTTTGATAAAAATGTAATGTTTTTTTTATAATTTTTCATTACAAGAAATCTTAAATCAATCTTTATTCAAAGTACACAAATCATTAATATATATTTTATAAAAAAAGAAAACTACTTGTATATCAATAATACTCGAGAGCTCTATTAAGGGACTTTGTATATCTTTAAGTTTATATTGTTAACTAATGTTTATATAGTTTAATTGTTACCAAAAATGTAAATAAATAAACATATTAAAAAAAAAAAAGCTAGCTTAAGTTAATGTCAAAACCGAACGAAAAGTCTGTCAAATGCTTAAGAAAATCCGAAGAAACTTTTAGGTGGCCATAATGTACTTACGTGCATTCAAAACAATTTAGCCCCATTTGCACATTTATGTGCAACACGTAATTAAAAAAATACGTATTTCTTATTATTTTATGAAAATAAATTAATTTTCTTCATTGTATAAAACAAACAAACAGCTGATTCCGTACGGAATGTGCGACCAGCTTCGCTCTTTGCTTAAGCAAATAAAAGTTGACGAAACTTGACGAAACTCTCTTAAGTACATTATAGTTTGTCACATACTTTTATATGTATTCGCACAGTTGCTTAAGCTGACTTAAGCTAGTGTATGCATATTATAGTTGGGCCTAAAAGTTCCCTCATCCGCAAAAATAATTTTCGTTTATTGCGTTCAACCAGAATTTAAGACATACAAAATCGTCTTTCAAGGTCTCTCAGTTTCAATTCGTATGGCACCCAATTTCCTTGCTTTCTAATGTATCCTGCTGCTTGCAAACGTTTTGGAATTGCTGATTGAGTAGCTCCCAATGATTTTTGTCTTCAAACTTTTTTGGCAGGCCTGGGGGTTCTTGAAACCGATGGAACGCATTTGCCATAAGCTTCAGTGAGCAATCGGTCTGCTTTAGCGGCACTATTTTTCATATTAAAGAAATAAAGAAAATCTTCTCACATTTTCGAAGCAAAAAGAACTTTGTTGTTTACTCTATAATGTTCAATTACTAAGTGAGCATAAATGACAGATATGGACCCTTCAAAATAACATGTAAGTTATTAAAAACAAATACCGCTTTCAAAAGATACGACAACGGAACAAAGGCTTGAATAACTGCTATATAGATTTCACACATCATGGCTACCAAAGTATAAAAATGGTAAAATTTATAACACTGTAAAAAATAACACTGTCCAACAAATTGATACTTTTTGATTGGAACAGAATAGCGACCCTATAATTCTGAAAGGCCATGTTGAGTAGATAATTTTTGTAGAACAAACTTATAGTCCAGCTGGTCAGAATGTTTTGTTACAGTGGGTCAAAGTTTTAATTTTTTGATCGAAGGGAGCAGTATACTAACTAAAAAAATGTTGTGAGTTAATGTCTAACCCCCAGTAACACGAAGTCTGGTTATGTTTTAACTAATAGTTATACTGACAGTTTTCATACAAAAATAATTTTAACCGACAGTATAACTATTAGTTAAGGCCTAACCAGACTTCGTGTTAATGGGGGTAAGAGAATTATTATTGTCAAAGTTATATTGTGGAATTTAATGGGGATAATTTTTGTGGATTTTTTAACCCTCTAGCTCCTTTTGCTCCATATTTTCTTAGTTTTTAGATGTCGGGCCTACGGGGGTTCAAAATTTTTTTTTAAAATATCATTTATATTTGCGATAAAATTTCGAATACTGAACAAATAACCTGATAACAGTTATCTCGTCCATATAAAAAGTTACAAGCATCCAAAGTTGGAACATGTAAGAATTACCGTATTTTTTTTACATTTTTTCCCAAAAAAGTCCCTATATTTTTTCTTTTGTAGAACAAAAATTTTCTTTGGGACTATATACAATTTGTATATGATCCAAAAAGGCATCCTAATGCAAAAGCGTGTCAAATAAAACTTGGCTAACTTAAGCGGACCTAGTCGCCCACAGACCTATCCAAACTTCGCCGATTTAAAAAAGAATTTTAGGTTTGAGTAAAAAATTCTTAAAAGGTAAAACACAGATTCTCGAAAATGCTCCATGTTTGTATAGCCCTATATCTTATTTAAATACGTACAAAGTTATTTTACTATCGCACGGTAAATAACGTCATAGTAGACACTTAAAAACACATTTCCTTCTTTAAGGAATTTTGATATTTGAAACAAAAACTGTCAAAAGTTATAATGCCATTAATTTAAGGACATTTGGATATACAATATTTCCAAATTTTATTATAATATCTTTAACCGTTAAAAATGGACATTAATTCAAATTTTATATTTTTGTTCATGGAAAAAACATATATTAAAATTTTTAAATTTCATAAAATTATTTTATTTCACTAAACTGTTAATCTTAAAGTCCTAAGGTTTTCAGCAATACCAACTACTTATACAAAAAGTTTGTATTTATTCATCAGTAGCTCCACAAACCTTGCTCCCTTTTGAAATATATTAACGTGTTTTTATATATTCTATTGAAAATGTGTTTTGGAAAAGAACGTAAAAAATACTGCCATTTTTACATGTTCCAACTGTTAGCAAGTTGTTTTTGTAGTATTCGAAATTTTATCGCTGAACCTCCGTAGGCCCGACATACATACATATATAAAAAACTAAAAAAAGGTCGAGCAAAATTAAAAAAAAAATAAATAAACCGAAATTACTCTTGACCTAAAAGTGATAGCCAACATGTGTATATACGTAGATCTTCTCTAAGACTATTTATATTTTAAATATTAGCTCATTCGGATCATAAATAAATTTTTGGTGATTTTTTTAAAAATATGAGACGCTAGGTGGCGTTTAATTTTACTAATTAAGCGTAAAGAGCTTTATTTAAAATTTTTAGATCTTTGGTGACCCCCACTGAAATTTTCGTAGAATATTTTAATCCTTAAATGTCCTTTTTGAAAGGACTTTTTTTGATTTTCCCGAAAAAAGGGTCAAATTGACCCCCAAAGAGATGAGCTAGAGGGTTAAGACCTTCCACAAAAATGATGCCCATTAAATTCCACAATATAACTCTGACAATAAGAATTCTCTTAGACATTAACTTACAATATTGTTTTCAGTTAGTATACTTCTCCCTTCGATCAAAAAATTAAAACTTTGGCCTACTTTAAAAAAAAATTCAGACTAGGTGGACTATTAGTTTATTCTACAAAAAAGATCTACTCAACATGCCCTTTAAGAATTATAGGGTCGTTATTCTGTTCCAAAAATGCTGTTGGACAGTGTAATTGCTCCACTGACTGTTGTCATAACTCAAAAACAACTAGTCCGATATTATTAAATAAACTTCGAAAATTATGGTAAAATGGTAAATTTCTTCTTAGGTTAACAAAGCGGCTTTACCAAATATCCTGGTTTTATATAGAGCTAAAGCAGAACACTGCACTATAGTTCAAAGTATCACTTTTTCCGTGCGAAATTCGAATTTCGAAGTTGTCATTATTTATTATTTTTTGTTGTCAACCTGTTACTAAAACTCCAATGCAATCAAATTCGCAATTGGTTTTTGTAAAATACAAAATATTGCTTGACAACACGCCTTCAAAGTCAAAGTTTCGATACATTTTTAAAAATTTTTAAATAGTATCAATATTAAATTGTAACATTTAACCGTTAATTATGGAAAGTGTGTGAATAATTTAAATAATGTTTAAAATGGAAAGTAACGAGACGTGTAAGTACTTAATTTTTCTTTCCTAAATATTTGGAAACTATTTCCCTTTATATTAAAAATTACAATTTTTAAACATAACCTTAAAGTAAATTCTTTTGATTACAAAACTTTAATTTTATGGAAGCTTTTAAAAAAATGTTTACGTTTGTTAAACTTGAAATAAAAAGAAATAACTATATTGAAATGTTGTGAGTTCATTTCACTTTATTTCATACTGCGCATTTTTGCGCTTTCTGAGTAATTCAATTTTTTCTAGGTTACTGTGCAATAAAAAAAAATTAACTTATTGAAATTTGGCTAAAAGAACGCCAAAAAGACACAAACTATGATGTTATTATTAAATATATTGTGAAGAAAATTAGAGCTTCTGTTATTCCTAAGGGCTGTAAGAAATTATTGAATGAAAAAGTCCTCCATTTTGTCTACAATTACTTAAAAGTAAAGTGTCAAAAAATGCGGATGAAAACACTATATGGCTATGATATATGCTTTCAGATTTGTATCTTTGGTTACCAATGACATCCACAGTACACAGGGTATTAATACATTCGAAGCAGATGATAGAAAACACAGACGAAGAAATAGGATCGTTTTAAAAATTTAACATGCCCGAGGTGTCCTACTATGGGGACCCCTGGCCGCACCTCTAATGGGCCCATGCGGTCAAAATTCTAAATTTAAACAACACTTCTTCTTTGCGCATGTCAAATTTCATTCAAATCTAACTAAGGATTTAAAAATTACAGATTATTCCCCTCTTTTTTCTATATCACTGTGCGAAGTTTTATCTGATATTTCAATTAATATTTTGAATCAAATGTGTTTACAAAATGAATTACTGATTCAACTAATTTGACTGAAAACTAATATGAAACAAATTTAAAAAGCAATGAATTTACTTTATTTTACTCCTGATGGGTCAATGGTCGACAAAGGGTTAATTTTTTCTTAAATTTGTTGAAAATATAAGTATTTCTACCTATGGTCCAATTTTGGTATCAAACAGTAGAAAACTTTAATAGTTATTAATTTCGCACGGAAAAAATTATACTTTGAACTATAGTTCACTGGTAGGAACCAGTGTTTCCCTAGAACTAATACTACCAAATGTTATAAATGTGTCTGTTTTAGCTAACTTTGGCAGTTTAATGTCAAAAATTGAGTAGAATGCGTGGGATTCGTGTGTATGGGTTATTAAAAATTTCTTAGGAAATAACAAGGGTGATGATTGCGTTGGGCACTTTGAAGATATGTTAACTCAATTCCAGAATCTTGGAAGCAACATAAGCATCAAAGATTCACTTAGATCGTTTTCCTGAAAATCTAGGACACTTGAGTAAGGAACAGGGTGAATGATTCCACCAAGATATCCGGACAATGGAGGAACTATACCGGGGTCGCTGGCATCACAACATATTATTAAAAGTATTGTAAAACTTTTAATTACTTATGGTTATTTGTACGATTTGCCTATTTATCATCCTAAATAAAAAAACTAAAATATTGTTGAAACTAACTTAAAATAACAATTATTTTGTGTGCGACAACAATGTTTTGTTACAAAGAACCATGGCTTTTCTCTGCGCGTGGTTTCCTTCTATGCATCCGTATATTAATTTATTTAAAACCCAAGATTATATATTAAAAAAAACTAAAGCAACTGAATTTTGTAGCAGTCTTTTAAAATTCTACTATTTGTTTCCTAAATATTTATATCAACTACGAATTAATGCATTTTCTATACATACACTGACTAATATACTACAGTACATAACAGTACGTATGTATGCATCACAAAAGTATTAGACTGCAACAAACTTATACTAACAAAAAGCATTAAGTTACGTACCATAATTCCTCCTTAAACTGCCCCTTTTAATGTAGAAATATACCAGTATAAACGGATAAACGAAAAAATTACTATCAAACAGTTCAAATTGGTGTCTTTGTGCCAGCCTAATATTAAAAACATTTGATTGTAATGAAAAACCAATTTGTATGCTGATGATGAATTTGAATTATGTATTTGTGTTTTGATGAAAAGCTAGAAAATGAATTGACGTCGAAGCTAGTCTAAGAATTCAGACACTTCTTAAGGGAATTAACTCGTATCATTGTCATCAACATCATACATTTTTGTAGACACAAAAGATAATTATAACGGAAATTTATGTTGTACAAATAAACTCTAAAATTTATTTGAAACCTGCTCAAACATTGACATGTAAAGAATTTGCTATGATTTCACAAATGCTTTAAAATTTACTAAAACAAATACCATTATTAACAGCGATTGCTGTAGGATTAACACAGAAGAGTAGAATTTGTTTTTTTTGGGATGTTTGGTTCATTTGCACTGACAATAAAAAGCCATAAAAAAACTTTTTTTTATATAAAATTTATATTGTATTTATTTGTGCTGATGTTTTTGTTGTTGTGTTGTCAGTTTTAACCGCTAATACCACTGATGTTCACTAAATTTTCCACCAGCACAAACACTTGTGTAGATACATATACTTTATATATACATACATTTAGTTTGGAAACAACAAATACTCTAATGCACCAAAAAATATATTTGTGAGTTTAGATTTTTTTTAATTTAATTTGAAAATAAAAGTTATTACAATTAAATTTGTTGGTAATGTTTTAATGCGCTACATACAGTAATTTGTGGGTGTTAATGGGAATGTAATATATTTTGATAAAGACTTCAAAATTTCCTTCTTCATTTCTATCGTAGGTCTTAATGTAGCCCAACTGTAGTTTCAATGGGCCTTTATCAGGGACCGTAAATTACGGTTATCCCGAAAATTTTAAATCAAAATATCACTATGTTACAGTCAACTGTTATATGCCAATAGATTCGTATTGACATGCTCTTGCAGAATCTATGGTGATATCCCAACTCCACAGTTAACAGTTATTTTTCAACGTAAAAATAAAAGTTCGCGTGAAACTCTTAAAATAGAAGTTTTATTTATTTTTTTTGTTCAGTATGTTTCTTTATTGAGTCTATCTGATATAATGAGTGTAGTAATTTATTTGTTTAAGAAAGAAAAACAACAACAATTTAATAATAGGAATCAAACAATATCAAATTAAAATCCCAATCGTTTTTATTTTAATGACAATTTTATCAATTGCAATGCAAAGTTTTTTAGAAATTGTAATGATCTGACCATCGGCAAGCTTTAGGTGTCAATTTATATAAAAGGAGTTTTATTTTCTGACGGGAAAAATAAAACTCCTCAAATGACTTTTATTTTATGACGGAAAAAATAAAAGTCCTCAAATGAGTTTTTTTTCTGACGGAAAAATAAAAGTCCTCAAATGAGTTTTTTTTATGACGGGTATTTGAAACTCTTTTTTTAAGAGTTTCATGCGAACTTTTATTTTTACGTTGAAAAATAACAGTTTTAGATGGATTTTTATTTTTAAAGTCACAAAATAACTGTCATAAAATAACTTATAACCGTTACGGCCCCTGGCCTTTATATAGACCAAGTTTTGCTTGAACCGTAGGTATTTATATTTAAGTTTTATATCTACCACATATCTTATATAGTCAAATCATAAGACATGTGGTAGGTCATTATATAATCCAAGTTCAGCTTCAATCATAGGGTTTATTATATTCCAAGTTGAATTTCAATCGCAAGTCTTTATATAGTCCAAGTATAGCATTAACCAAATGTCCAAATCGTAGCTCTTCATACAGTCCAAGTTTTGCTTCACTTTAAGGTCTTTATATAGTTCAAGTTTTGCATTACAGGCAGGTTAAAATTTAGCTTTAATCGCAGTTACTTACATGGCACTTTTATAGTCCAAGTTTAGCTTCATCCTTAGGTATTTACTTGGATATTTAAACGAATTAAAGACAAGTAAGAAAGTATGTAACTAATGAGAAAAACTTTTTCCTTTTATAATTTAAGTAAGTTATTTTGGTAAATGACAACATCTAATCTAGTCCAGGAATGTCGGTCATCCTTAAACCGGATAACGAGACATTCAACAGTCGTACTCAAGTTTGTACGTGGAGACGTACCCCCATGTATCCATATGGACACGAACCCACATGTACTATAATTAAGATGATATGGCCCCGACTAGACTGAGGGCGGACAACATATCTTCTTGATTTAACACAATTTAGTGATGTAGTGGCAGTTATTACCGGTCACTGCACTTTTGGCAACCATGCGAGGAGACTTGGCTTGCCCTACAACGACTTCTGTTGAAGTTGTCAAAATGAAGAGAAGGATGAGACTATTTTTCATCTTCTTTGTCATTGTCCGACAATAGGAGATCTACGCTTAAGGTTTCTGGGACATCGTTCCTTAAATAGTTTTTCTGAGCTCTCTGACAGAGGCTAGAGTGCATTAGTGCCTTTATCAGGAATTGCAATTGGCTAATAAGGTCAGACACGGGAATCTCCGCGGAGATACCTAATAACCGTCAACTGATTGGTGCGTATTGATAATCTCCTCTTCTATCTTTTTCGGAACTTCTTCCTCTTCATCTCACCTGACTGTCCCCTTTTATTTTCACTTCTATCTGTCCCTCTTTTTCTATCCCTCTATCTCTATCTTTTTTTATATTTATAAAACTATAGTTAAATATGAAATTTTGTCTTTCTATCATGATTGCAACCCGTGCTGACATGCGATTTAGTTTTGAGTTGCATTTACAAGGGAAAAAATGAAATTTATTCAGCTTTTGTAAAAATTTAGCCATTAAGTAATTACTTTTGCAATTTAATTTAAAAGAATCGAAGAATGTGTACGTAATTGTCGTTCTAATAAGATATAAAACACAAAAATTGGTTAAAAAATGTTAAAGTTATTAAAACATCGCCAGGCGATTAATGTGTCTCAGGCCACTAGAACAGGAAATGTAGGAAATGTAAATAATTAACATATTTTGAGAAATATTTACTTGTATATGAGTTTTTGTATTCTTAGGATACCGTTAACCTATTATTTTCAAATTTTTAAAAATTCTGTTAAACAAATTTCAGAATTTTTTAATCATCACTTTGGGATTTATTGAGAACATAAATATATAAAAATAGTATGACAATACCTCCTATAGTTTTCCCGCACCTGCGATTTAAATTTTGCAATTTTCAAGAACTAATTTTTTGGCCATATTTTGGCGAATGAGCCGAATTTCCTTACTGTTAAACACTTTAAGTAAAACCTATTCAGAATATTATAGTCCATGCAATTTTAAATATAGTCTGAAAGTTTTACCAAAATCGAAAAAGGCCAACCCTTAAATCGAGAAGGTCAAAGGTCAAATTTTTCATTATTTGGAATTTCTAATGGAGAGATATCGAAATGTTATATATTTTTGGGCCGATTTTGATGAAACTTAAGAGGAATATAACACAAAGCCTAGTATTTACGAAAACAGCAGAAAAATTTAAATTAACCCATAATAGCACTTGGGGTTAAAATGACCCCAAACTTCTAAAACCATTAAAAAAATAGTCAATTTCAATAGTGTTGATGAAAATTTGATTTTTATAGGAAAAAAACTTTAAAATATTGTGTTGTGTATTAGAAAATGATCACAATTTTATTAAATTTTGACTACACATTTTTCAAACGGTCTTAAAATAGTCAAAGCTTCATAAATATATATATATTCTTTTAAAAATTCTGGTATAGAAGTTATCAATTACACAAACTGTCAATTAAGTATTTTTATAGTTATATTTTATTAGACATAACAATAGGGTATTAAGATAAGCTATTTAGACTAACCTTAATTATATTGTTTGCTGTTTTTTCTATAATTTTTTTTTTGGGTTTATTTTCTGATGACAATTTGAGCGTATTTATGAGACCTAAGTGACTATTTTATTGCTTCATTGGTTAGAAACATTAGAATTTGTTTTGGTTGCTGGTTGGTAAATACTCGCACTTTAGTTGTTGTTGTCAATTTTGTATTTTGTTATTTGAAATATACATACATATGTACAACAATTTAATTATATTATAATACATGACAATAACAATGACAACTGGTTGAAAATAATTACGATTAGTGTTAAATTCATTTGTTTTAGTTCAGTTCAGTGTAGTGGTAAAATGAATGAAAACTTGCACTGAACTGACACTGAATGTGTTTAAATGTAATTGTTTACACTCACACGTTTGATAAATGGTAAATAATACTTAATGTTCGACGAGTTAGTTGTTGATTATGGTCACAATTGAACCTTGTCTATATTATATGTATTTAAGTAGAGATTTATATCTACATAGCTATAATGATCAATGTTTGCTATTTAAATGTAATTTTACAACATTTTGGAGGAATGTTGTTATCACAAATTTTGTGAAAACTGCAAACAACTTTGAATAGTTGGTAGAGAGATAAGTTTGTTTTGGCCTATAATAGATATTAAAGGTAATGTGTTATTGTGACTTATAGAAAAATTGAGAAAGCATTTTCTGAGATTGTCGGGAAATATTTAACTTAGGACCCGATCTCTTCACTACAGAATGCTATTAACTTTATTTTAAAATGCTCTGAATACTGCAACAGCTATTCATTCAACAATTATATATCAATATCTAAAACATTTGTTGCTGTAATTCAATTACTACCTTTCATGACCGGATTTTTACAGGACATGAGGAACATTTAAATATCCTTTGAAATGTATTGTTGAGTGCAACTTTAGGCAAAATGTAACGTACAATTATACTTGATTACAGGATACAGTAATTTTGTTTGTTTAAAAAAAAGTATAAAATTTAATTTAACTAAAATTTGTTGGTATGAAAGCGAGTACAGTAAGTTTCACAATAATACAGTTAAATAAAGTTTTAATAATTAGGCCTGTCTATTTTCTTTCCATAATACTTAAAAAAAAAATTACAAAAAAAATAAAAAATATTAATTTTTTTTTCCAAAATCAAAAACTTTTTTGATTTTTGTCCAAAATGAGCACTTTTTTCTGAAAAGAAAGTTTAGATCTTTTCCTTTAAGACCATTTTGGTCGCTTAATGGAATGCGAGTCGGACATCTATCAAAATAAATGTTTTGTATATAACTTAAAACTTAAAACATAAAATTTTTGATTTTTTTTTTGCAAAATCAAACACTTTGTTGACTTTTTTTTTCAAAAAGGACCGTTTTTAAATTTTTTGTTTGCTCAAAAGATAGCTTACATCTTTTCCTTGAAGACCTTTTTGGTCGCTTAGTGGGATGCGAGTGGGATATCTATTAAAATAAATGTTTTGTAACTCAAGACCAGTGATGCCAGGAGTTTTTTTAGGAAATCCCTACGCACATGAAAAATATCCCTTTTTTCCCTACATTCTTCCCGACACTACTTTTTTCAAATTTGAACAGCTTAAGCAAAAAAAGGCTTAAGCGGATTTCGAAATCATTGTTTTTTCCGGGACTTGTTTGTCAAAAAATGAATCCATTGTTTGGGTTTTTTTTTGAAAGATTTTTTTTGTGCAGTTTTACTTTGATTTGATTTACCGCAATTTAATATTTTGCCACAAGCCTTGCAAAGTCGTAATTTTTGACCGGCTCCATTAACATCGATTATAAAAGTAGGTTCACTTCAAGTTTCGTTTGCATCTTTATATAGTCATAGTTTAGCTTGTATTGTAGGTCAATATATAGTCTAAGTTTAGTTTTAATAGTAGGTCTTTATTTTTTAAACAATATTTTGTTTGGATTAACCTATGCCATCTCAGACGAATTTTTTCATGTTTCTGTAATTTCGGATTCTAGTTGCCAGGTGTTGCCTTGTCAATTGCCATATTTGATATATCATCATGCGGTCTTCTCAAAATATGTTCAATCCATCTCCATTTCCTCTAAGCAATTTCTATGCGGATTGGCGTTTCGCATGTTCTTTGCTATATTCGAAATATTTTTCGCAAGCATCGGTTAATGAATACTTGCAGTGATCATATGTCGCTTGCACTAGAGTTCCAGGACTCACATCTATATGGCAGGGTCTATCGAACATTTGAGGAGAAAAGGCAAAGTTATGTGCGTGCAGGCAATATCATCACCATGTAATGCATCTTCTAATGCGGATTGATTGCTGCAAAATTGTGTCGAATACAATATTGAATAAAAGCGGAGATATATCGCTGTCATACCCCAGTGCTTACACCAATCGTACTCATATCGGATCTGAGTTTGTGTGAAGTATAGCGACATTATCAGAAAGTTGTGGTTTGCGGAATCGAAAGTTGCCGCTCTCCTACCATGCCATTTGGGCGCTCTATAGAAAGAAGGAAACCTACGCCGCTCGATCGAGGGAGTCCACTTTGAATGCCAGAATATAAAAATGTAGTGTCACCATCATTTGTTATTGTGCCATAATCAGGCCACCTTGTTAAACATAAACCGAGGAAGAGAAGGTTATAGTTTTTGAACTCCTTGATTATTTGGGTAAATCTTAATGTTTCTAGAAGCGTTCTAATATTCAATGTTCCAAATCGTGTCCTTGATTTAATGGTTATGGTTCGTTCGTTATGGTTACTGCAATCCGGAGTGTTTAAGAATAACTATACCAACCATAAATCTCTTCGGTTGGTATAGTATACAAATGCTTCGCAGTTTATGTTTAAATTTAAATTTTAAAAATAAAAAACAAATCTGTTTATTAAGGGCAGATCTAATGTATAATTAGGCAATGTTCAAAAAAAATGCATTTTTCCAAAAATAAATTTAAATATGCAACCAAAAAGTTTGAAAAACTTGTCGTGTCCATGATATTCTGTATATGGCTTCAACAATTGCATTGCCTTCTTCCTAAAAGATATAAATCATATTTATTATTTTAAAATATTGTTTACGGAAATGCTTTGAAAAATTCTGTATTATCTTTTCACTCACTGTACATCACACAATGCGAATATACTCAAACTTACGGATACATGTATTTATAATAAACTCATATGTAGAACGTGTATGTGAAGTTTAAAGTTGTTGTTATTCTAATGCAGAATGCAACATTCATATTCATTCCTTCATATGTGTAAGTAAATATTTGTTAAATTATTTGCATACCCGTACATTTAGATACACATACAAACATACTATTGTACAAATATTTGTATTTTTATACCCTACACCACAAAAGTCTGAATCACATTCTGAGTCGATTTAACAATGTCCGTCCGTCTTGCTGACTGGATGGCTGTCCGTGTAAACCTTGTGCGCAGAGTACAGGTCGCAATTTTGAAGATATTTCGATTTATCTTTATCGGACTTTATCGGTCATAAATATTTAATTTATATATGTATCTCCACAAATTCCGCTCCAAATAAGTTTTATATATACAAACTTCATGTCACCAAATTTTGTTACGATCGGTCCATAATTAGTCATAGCTCCCATATAGACCCGCTTCAGAAAATCACTTTAACGTGCATAAATCGCTTAAACATTTTGGTATATACACAAAATTCAACATAAATAACTTTCATATAGACATAAATCACGCGACCTAATTTCATGGTGATCGGTCTATAATTGGTCATAGCTCCCATATAAGGCCCACTTCCGAAAATCACTCACGAATATAAATTTATATTTTAAAAGAAAAATGCTTTTACTCATTTACTTGGTGTAGGGTATTATATGGTCGGGCTTGACCGACCATACTTTCTTACTTGTTTTTTGTATACATTTGTATATAAACTCACACATGCCAAACCTCGTGATAACAAAGTTGTATTAACAAAGTTAGCCTAACACTTCATATAGGTGGCAACCACATAATTGTGATGAAGGTAAATAAAAAACTTTTTTAATTTAATTTTATTTACGTGAATGTAGAGACGCACACACACACAATGACAGACAAACAATTTTGAGTGTAAAAGTGTAGGCAAGAGGCATACGTTTAAGTTTCAAAAAATTAAAATTTTGAAAAAATTAAAATTAAAAATTAAAATGATCATATTACGATCATAATATCATATGATCATTATTTCAATCAATCTGAAATAATCATATTATGATACAAATCAATCATAATATGACTCAAAGTAATCATATTTATGACCCAATTAAATCATATTATGATCCAATGAAATTATATTATAATCCAAAGTTATCATATTATTATTAAAATTTATTTTTGGCAATACAAAATTTTATTTTAATAGGTTTTAGTTTTAAGGGACTAAATTCCCAATTAAAATATTATTCATAAATTCACGAACATTTATTGTTATTCGCTCTAGGAAAGTTATGAGAATAGCAGACACTCAAAATGTATTTGTAAAAATATCATAGCTTAGACAAACACCAAGACTCACAACTGGTTAGAACAAAATGCTATTAAAAGTAGACATATTTTGTTTGCATCTTAAACATATTATGACTACTTAATATAATAGGTTTACCTATTTATCATTATTTAGTTGTTGTAAACATATTCTGTTTACATCTTAAACATATTATGACTACGCGTATAGAAGCTTAACATTTAATGGTTGTACATAATATAATATGTTTACCTATATATCATTATTTAGTTGTCCGAACCATTCGGTGAACCATATTCTTATTTAGAACATTTAATGGTTGTACATGAATATATAAACGTTTACAGTAACTAAAATATTGTTGAAATTAAATTAAAACAACAATTATATGTTTACGACAACATTGCATTGTTACAACGAACATAGTATAGTTGACGTAACCATGTCTCCGCATGTAGATAAAAAAAATATGTAAAAAAAATCTTATACTCAGCCATTTGTGGGACAAATTTAAATATGGACTGTACCGGTTCTATTGATGTATTTAAGTTATTTGGGGGCTACGAAAAGTTGATATCAACATCCAGACATGGCTATTGACTCCAATAGCTAAATTTCAAAATAATATTTAAAATTTTCTACAAATCGTGTATTTTTGGTACGCATATAATATTAAGGACTAGACAGTTTGAGTTAAATTCTTGAAACTAACGTAAATGGGAATTTTAATAGATTCAAAAATAAATTTTTACGTTGATTTTAGTTTTCTCCCTATAAATCGATTAATAATTTAAACTTGGATATTGTGATTTACTACGTGCATGTCATCCAATTGTAAACTGAGCAAATTGTCAAAAAACCTTTACAGATTACCCTCGCTACACACAATTTGACGGTGTGCATATGTCCATGTTTTATTGTTTTTGTTTCGAATATTTTATTTTTGTTATTGCAATTATTGTATTCCTAAGTTTGACCACACAGTGGCAGTAGAATTTTTTTTTATTTTTTTTTACATTTTCGTATTTGTATGCATGTGTAAGTAATGTCCTGCGGTATGGCAAGGCATTCAAGTGTGAATTATTTTATTTGTTTATGCTTCTGATTTATAAATTAAAAACAACAATATCAACAAACTACAACTAACGAAAATAATAATAAAATCACAAGCAGTATGAAAAAAATTCAGGAAAGGAAAATATATTTATAGAATTAGTAGATGGTAACAAAATACTTGGAGTTTAGTAATTAAATCAAAAATTCCTTTTGTTTTTTTTTCTCCTTTTGACACTAACTAAATAATAAACAAATGAAGGCATGCAAAACTGGCACAGTGTGAAATTTGAATAACATTAAGGCGGGACATGCTAAGTGGAAAAAGTAAAATAGTTGAAGTGTAAACTGCACTAATGTTTAATTACGTTAGGTGTTACCATTTAGAAACGGTGATTGTTTTTCTTTAAAGCATATTCTTTGAATTTCAAATAAAAGCGATCACTAGTTTAAAAATTAAACAACTGTTCATTTACACACTTTGAAAACAAACTTTATAATTTATAAGAATACACTGGTAATACCGTTGATGTTAACTCTAACGATACACTGACTAAATGACAACTCGCTGTTTCTATTTACAAACACAGCACCATCTTCTAGAAGTCTCTAACGGAAATACTAGAATGAGCTATTGCCACGATACCCTTTAAAGCTTATAAGCAAGCTTATAAGCAATGTT
The DNA here is from genome assembly GCF_958450345.1 of Calliphora vicina. Classification (NCBI taxonomy): domain Eukaryota; kingdom Metazoa; phylum Arthropoda; class Insecta; order Diptera; family Calliphoridae; genus Calliphora; species Calliphora vicina. Next base: position 121,004,632 of record NC_088780.1, read on the forward strand.
AATAACAGCGTATTTTCAACATTGTTGAGAAGTACAAGTTTCAACTGAAGTAAATATTTTGTTTTTACTTAAAATACTTAGGTATAATTAGAGACATGCATTAAAGCAGATATATTCAGATCTAATTTGTTTTCTACAATCTGACTTCTTCTAGATTAGTAAAACTGGAAAACATTTCCAAACAATATGAGCTATCCTAATGTATGTGATATATTTTCTCAACTTAAATTATACTGAAATATAAGGTATTCAAGCACTTTTCTACAAGTACGTTTACTTTTTTGAAGGGCATAATAAATACCAAAATTAATAAGTTATATTTAAATAAAAGGGTGTCCCAAAATGTAAATAAGATTTAAATTAAAGAGAAAATACTATTAGAATCACACGATCTAAGAGGTCAATTCAGAAAGTACACGAATAGGATATGTCTCGTGCAGTAAATGAATATTTTCACGGGCGGTATGCATAGATGGCAGATGATTTGTGTCCAAAATGAAAAAAAAAACTTATTTTTCCATAGATATAATGTATAAAAAACGATGACCTAAACCACAATTCGAACAAATACGTAAAGGTTTTTGTACAAAATTGATTTCTCTATTTTCGAAGTTCGCAAATGTGGCCAATTATCTTTATGTTAAATAAAATGCAATTTGTATTCTCAAGGGCAAATATTCCAAACTTGTAACTGCGCTTTGACTATCAAAATAGACATTCATGGTAATTTTTTAGACTACATTCGATCTTAGTCAAACCACAAGTTCCTTAATAACCAGAATCTTAGTATAGTTGAATAACTAAATGATGAACCATATTTTCACCGTTGATCATTTATATCTGCAAAGACATACCAATATTTCCAGAATTAAAAATGCGGGATTAAAAATAAATGATGTATCTTTTGAATGGAATTTTTGTTTTTAATATCTTAATTGTCATTTATTCTCACTTAGTTATTGAAAATTGTTGTGTAAATAACGTTTTTTTTTTTTTTGCTTCGAAAATGTTGAATTTTGTGCCAACAAAGCGTCACATGCGAGAAGTTTTGCTTTACTTCTTTAATTTGATAAAAGTGACCCTGAAGTCCACCGATTGCTCACCAAAGCATATTGTGAACGTGCGATTCAGACATGGTGATTTTTAATGAAAGGCAAATATCGCCCAGGCCAGACAAAAATGTTTGAAGACCAAGAATTGGAGGCGTTACTCCATGAAGATTGTTTCCAAACTCAACAAGAGCTTGCTAAATAATTGAGAGCTATTCAATAAGAAACTTAAAAACATTTGCAAGCAGCAGGATTCATCCAAAAACAAGGAAATTGGGTACCATACGAATTGAAGCTGACAGACTATGAAATACGATTTTGCATGTTTACAATGCTGCTTGACCGCTATAAAATAAATTAATTTTTGCACCGAATCATTACTAGCATTGAAAAATGAATTCATTACGATAAACCGAAGCTGCATGTTGTAGTGGTTAGAGTGCTTCCCTACAAAACCAAGCACTCTAGGTTCGTTCCCTGGCAGAGGATTTAAAATTAACCACCCTCTAAAAAACACTCCATCCAAGAAGCCACCTGACTTCCCCCCTGGAAAAGAGGATAACATCATGGTGACGGTCATGCAGACCGCCATCACCCCCTGGGAGAAAAGGTAGGAATCAAAGATTAGCAAGGTTCCCCACCACTGCACCAAATACATAGAGGACATTATTTCTAAGAAACGACAGATGGAAGTCCCATTATCCTAGACCAGCTACAGCAGACCAATCTTCTACTTAGTTGGAACAACAACCGATTAGCGAAACTGATACAAGGGAAAAATAACAAAAGACTTGATCTTATGACAACTTGGACACGCAACATCAGACCAATCATCTACTTAGCAGGAACAACAACCCTTTAACGAATCTAATACAAAATAACAATAGTTCTAATGGCAACATCGTACATGGGGACGCACGATACCCCAATAACTAACATGTCAAATACGTAAAAAAAACCGAAGCATAAGAGATCGTCCAAGCTTCCGAATCGACAGCAAAGCCAAATATTCATGGCGCTCAGGTAATGTTCTGTACTTCGAGGGATCAAATGGGTACTATCTATTATAAGCTGCTGCAATCTGGCCAGACTATAACAGGGAACCTGTACGGAATGCAACTGATTCGTTTGAAAAGATCTTAGGCCGATTAATGCCCGGAATATGCGGCCAGACATGAATCCATAATATTCCATCATGACGCTAGAAATAAGTGGTTGGGAAGTTTTGCCTCACCCGCTTTATAGTGCAGACCTTGTCCCGTCCGACTACTATTTGTACGCTTCACTTCAGAACAGTTACCAGAAAGATTTTCAAAACTATGACTATTGTGTAAATGTTTAAAAATAAAAGCTAAAAAATTTAAAAAAATCCCAAATTTTTAAGTCATACACCCAATAATTATGCTACAAAAATATGCAGTTATGAGTAAAATATGCTATAGAAAGTAAAATATGCATAAATATTATGTAAACAGCAAAATATGCATAAATACGAAGTAACAAAATCGGTTCTAAAATTCTTAAAATTGTCGGAAACTATTGCATATTTTTGGTTGTCCTGGTTATTACATATAAAAATATATAGTAAAAAGACTTGAAAGGTATAGCCCTTCAAAGGGCAATATTTTAATTGTTAAGGACGAAAAAAAAAATTTAATGTTAAATGTAGAGTTTTTATAATAATGTTACTGATGATGTGACATATACATAGTTTGTGTTAAGCAAAATTAACTATTTTTTGTTCGTAAAATTTTTAGTAAAAAGTGCAGCATTTTTGGATTTTACCTATGTTTTCAGTTTTCAGAATCTTACAATTACATAAACGAACTATCGAGTTTATAGGAGTGCTCTGGTAACATAAGGAGGACGTTAGTTTTACCTTTATTTCAGAATTCTCATATAAACCATTTTCCAGACCACTAGAATCGGACCAAAAAAATTCCATTGACTGCCAACCATATTTAAACATCATTTTAAATTGTGAATTTGTAAATCATATTTCCCAAATATTTGCACATAAACTCCTAACTACAAGTAAATAAACCAAAATGTCATTAAACATAAAAAGATGCTCGTATAACAAGCACAGATTTATTTCAATTTTAATGCTAAATAAACAAACTTAAACATAAACATATGACGGGAATATTTTTATTTATTTCAAAATTGCAGCAATGACAACTATTAAAGAAAAACAACAAAGAGAGCTTTATTCGGCTGTTACGAATTTTATATACCTTTCACCAAATTTTACTTTAAGATAAAGATTGATAATTTTTTTTGGTGAAAAAATTTATTAGTGCAATTAAATTAGGTTGAATAAAATTTTAAGGTAAACAAAAATGGGGTTAAAAAATATTTTTTCCCGATTGTAACCCATTGTATGTTTGAATTACTATGGCGTTATATACATGAAAAAATATTAAGAATATCTATCATTAGGTATCCATATTGTGTATGTTTTCCAGATATAGATAACAAATTGAGGTGGTCGTGGTTTTTTGCTTATATCTCAGCCATCTTTGTGGGCCGATTTTTATAAATTTTAAATAACAACCGAACCGGGACTACATCAGATATATTGATGTATGAATCAGTAATTTAAGTTATTTAGTGGCTTCGGAAAGTTGATTTCAACATACAGACGGATAGAAGGACATGGTTATATCAACTCTGCATGGATCCAGAATATACATATGCATATACTTTGAGGGGTCTCAGAAGGAAAATGTATAAATTACAAACGGAATGACAAACTTATATATACCCTTGCCCCTCTTGGTGAAGGGTATAAAAACTACAAGAATATGCTGGGCATGAACATTTCACATAAAATATTAAACAAAAATAATACACAAACATAAACAATCTCAATGCAGTTGTTAGTCATTCATTCATTCACTCACTCAGTCAGTCAATTTAGTGTGCTGCCGTTAAAAATATAAAATTTGAAAAACGTACAATTGCAATTGAGTTTTTGTAGACTTTAATATTTGTTATTATTTTCACATACATATGTTTATATGAACAATTCTTCCTTTCGTAGGAACTATGTATTTCCATTGCTGACAAACAATAAAAATGGTAACAGATTTTTATATTATTCTTTAAAGCACTACTCTCAGTCATTGTTATATTTAGGAAGTAAGTTACAATAAGTTAGACAACTGAACATGGCTGCTGCAATTTGATGGCAACACAAATATTAAGTATATTTGTTTATTTACGCTTTATGTTCATGTTCTTTAAACGACCAATTTGTCAAAAAAATAAATAAATAAATAATGCCGTAATATGTATTGTAAAATACGAGCAATATGCAGTGGTAATGATATTAAAAGTTTGTGTTTTGAGCGAATGGAATATATTCAGGCAACAGCAGTTTCTTTACATCTTTTTGATCATTTTTAAAACAGTAAGAGTATGCATGTAGTAGTTTCAAACAGATACTAAACAATATTATATGGTTTGGTTGCCTCATAATGTAAATATTATTCTTTTTATATATTATATCTCCTCAATTCGTGGGCATTTCCACGGTCAAGAACGTGACAGTCGTACAGCTTCAAAGTGGAAAAATACAGAAATATTAACATTTGGTGTCTTATTTCCCTTTTTCGATAGCAATTTAGTGCCAATATGTTTAGTGCATTAGGTAGGCGTCCAATATATTAGCAAAAAATCAGGAACGCGACAAAAAATTTAACTCATTATCGAATGCTAGCAAAATGTAAAAAACACAAAAGTGGCTTCACATTGTTGCATTTTGGAATTTCAACGGTCAAGAACGTGATGTTCTTATGCCTTCGAAGAAAAAAAAATTAAGAAATCTCAAACAATTTTTCCTTGTTTCCATTTTGCGATAGCAATAATAATGGTGACAAAAAATAGAACGTGATGTATTTTCCCGTAGCGTTTGTAATAAGGATTAGTTTAATTAATTTATAATGATCAAAATTTTCTTTTTTTTTTGGCATAATTATTTTTCTTTCTGGTAGTAGCTTTCAAAGTATCGCATTATTGCTTCCCAGCTTATTGCTCCACATGTTTTACCCACGTTAAATTATTAAAAACAGTTGTTTGTGAAAAAAGATGCACTTACGATAGCGAACGGGACATAATTTGAATATTAAAATGAAGTGTTTCCAGTGATTATTATGCAGTATTTTTGTAGTTAAAGCTACAACATTTAATTTTATATGCATTAAAATTTTAATTTAGATTCACTTACTGTTAGAAAATCAAATATAAACTTCTACCACTCATAGTGAAGGTCATAATTACAAATAGGTACATTAACCAGTGGAACATTAATATAGATATTTCCGTGATATTATTTTAATAACATTTGATTTTGACAACTACATAAAACAAATAGCTGTAGCTAAATATTGTTGACTATAAAAAACTATATCTTTCCTTTTATAAATTTGCAATTTCTACCAAAATTTATTATACCCGCCGACATCATGATACAGCAATTTGCAGATATTTACACATATCATTTACAAACATTTTAATATTTATATTTAACAATCTTTCACCCCATTATTGATACTCGTAGAATATACAAAAAGGAAATTGTAACTACACGCAGAGAAAAAATATAGTTGGGCATGGTTACTGTAACCATTTCAATATTGTTACAAGTTTTTTAACTATATTATATTCACAGTAACCATTTACATGATTGTGGTAACAATAATATGGTTAATTTACGATTCACATGATTGTACCAACCATATATATGGTTACAGTAAACAAATATATGTTTGTGACAACCATTCATATGATGAAGGACTTATCATATTATGTTGCTCTCGGCTGAAGGCTTATCATAATCTGAAAACAGCATATTATGATAAAATTATTCATCATAAATATGGTTGCCATAAACATATACTTGTTTACTGTAACCATATATATGATTGATACAATCATTTGAATCATAAATTAACCATATTATGGTTACCACAATCATGTGGTTACTGTGACTATAATATTGTTAAAAACCTTGTAACTCTATTTAAATGGTTACAGTAACCATGCCCAATTATATTTTTTCTCTGCGTGTACTACAGTGCAATCATGACTTGATTTTATTTTATTTATTTTTTTAATTTTGTCTACTTTTCGTTTTTGTAACTTTATCTTACCACTTGCTGTACAAACATGAATTTGTAAAAACACGATTTAACTTATTTTGACTTGCGACCTTACTTCTTGTTCAATGAAATATGCTTAACTGAATGAAGAAAAGAACAACGTGCAACATGTTACAAGAGTGTAGTTTGTGTGGGAGTGTGGTAAGATCATGATAAAGTTTTCATATTGTAAATATAGCTGGTGTATTTATGTATGTGGGTGTGCTTTTCGGTATATTTGCAACTTTTAACAGTATTTTTGTGCACTTTATTATTTATGACTTTCAATTTAGTTTTCACTTTGCTGTTTGTTTCGTTGTGTTGCTGAAGCAACAAGCAGCTCAACACTTTTGTAGAAATTTGAACATGTGAATGTATACATACGTGGTTTTAAATTGTATAGTCTAAGAATGACTATTCCAAAATGCTAGAAAAAACTAAATTATAAGTGTGAACACATTCGGTAAAGTAGCTGCAATTTTAATTAGGATTTTTTTTTTTTATTTATAAAACCTTTACAAATCACACGTATGCGTATGATTGATATTTAATATAATTTCGTTATATATTTATCATACGTTTATCATATTTATTTGCAAATAAAATATATAAATTTGTACTGCATACTTTAGGGAGCTTTTTTTTATTACAGACTAACAAAAAAAAGAATTTCCGAGTTTTACCCGGAATTTTTGAATTTTTTTTCTTTACAAACCATCTCCTGAAAATTTCGAATCGAATAAAAACAAGTAAGAGTGCTATATTCGGCTATGCCGAATCTTATATACCCTTCACCTTTGTTGTGGATGCATTATTATTTTTTATAATTAGTATATATGTATGTACATTGCCCACTTTCAGCGTACAGCATCCTAAATTTATCAAGAACACAAAAAACAACAACGCCAAACGAAACAAAACACCAAAAGAAAAAACAAAAACAAAATACGCAAGCCAATGAAACCAACACACATCCAAACATACGTTTAATTGTTTAAAAAACAACAACGCCAAAAGAAACAAAACACAAAAGAAAAGCAAAATACGCAAAGTATGCACATCCAAACATACGATTTGTTGCTGTTTTGTCAAAAAACCAACACACAACCAAACAAACGTTTAGTTGTATAAAAAACAACAACAACGTCAAAAGAAACAAAACACAATAAAAACAAAATACGCAAAGCATGCACATCTAAAAACATACGTTTTGTTGCTTTTTTGTCAAAGCATGCAATACATTGTGTTTTTTGATGAAATTTTCAGAGGTTGTCTCGGATTTTTGCTCATATCTCCGTTATTTATGGACGGATTTTGCTGATTTTAAATAGCAAAATTCTCGAAAGTATGTCTGACAGAATTGTTGAAGATTTGGATCCCGGAGATATCTGGGGCCTTCAAAAAATTGATTTCAACAGACAGACAGACAGACAGACAGACAGACAGACAGACAGACAGACAGACAGACAGACAGACAGACAGACAGACAGACAGACAGACAGACAGACAGACAGACAGACAGACAGACAGACAGACAGACAGACAGACAGACAGACAGACAGACAGACAGACAGACAGACAGACAGACAGACAGACAGACAGACAGACAGACAGACAGACAGACAGACAGACAGACAGACAGACAGACAGACAGACAGACAGACAGACAGACAGACAGACAGACAGACAGACAGACAGACAGACAGACAGACAGACAGACAGACAGACAGACAGACAGACAGACAGACAGACAGACAGACAGACAGACAGACAGACAGACAGACAGACAGACAGACAGACAGACAGACAGACAGACAGACAGACAGACAGACAGACAGACAGACAGACAGACAGACAGACAGACAGACAGACAGACAGACAGACAGACAGACAGACAGACAGACAGACAGACAGACAGACAGACAGACAGACAGACAGACAGACAGACAGACAGACAGACAGACAGACAGACAGACAGACAGACAGACAGACAGACAGACAGACAGACAGACAGACAGACAGACAGACAGACAGACAGACAGACAGACAGACAGACAGACAGACAGACAGACAGACAGACAGACAGACAGACAGACAGACAGACAGACAGACAGACAGACAGACAGACAGACAGACAGACAGACAGACAGACAGACAGACAGACAGACAGACAGACAGACAGACAGACAGACAGACAGACAGACAGACAGACAGACAGACAGACAGACAGACAGACAGACAGACAGACAGACAGACAGACAGACAGACAGACAGACAGACAGACAGACAGACAGACAGACAGACAGACAGACAGACAGACAGACAGACAGACAGACAGACAGACAGACAGACAGACAGACAGACAGACAGACAGACAGACAGACAGACAGACAGACAGACAGACAGACAGACAGACAGACAGACAGACAGACAGACAGACAGACAGACAGACAGACAGACAGACAGACAGACATACAGACAGACAGACAGACAGACAGACAGACAGACAGACAGACAGACAGACAGACAGACAGACAGACATACAGACAGACAGACAGACAGACAGACAGACAGACAGACAGACAGACAGACAGACAGACAGACAGACAGACAGACAGACAGACAGACAGACAGACATACAGACAGACAGACAGACAGACAGACAGACAGACATACAGACAGACAGACAGACAGACAGACATACAGACAGACAGACAGACAGACAGACAGACAGACAGACAGACAGACAGACAGACAGACAGACAGACAGACAGACAGACAGACAGACAGACAGACAGACAGACAGACAGACAGACAGACATACATACATACAGACAGACAGACAGACAGACAGACAGACAGACATACAGACAGACAGACAGACAGACAGACAGACAGACAGACAGACAGACAGACAGACAGACAGACAGACAGACAGACAGACATACAGACATACAGACAGACAGACAGACAGACAGACAGACAGACAGACAGACAGACAGACAGACAGACAGACAGACAGACAGACAGACAGACAGACATACAGACAGACAGACAGACAGACAGACAGACAGACAGACAGACAGACAGACAGACAGACAGACAGACAGACAGACAGACAGACAGACAGACAGACAGACAGACAGACAGACAGACAGACAGACAGACAGACAGACAGACAGACAGACAGACAGACAGACAGACAGACAGACAGACAGACAGACAGACAGACAGACAGACAGACAGACAGACAGACAGACAGACAGACAGACAGACAGACAGACAGACAGACAGACAGACAGACAGACAGACAGACAGACAGACAGACAGACAGACAGACAGACAGACAGACAGACAGACAGACAGACAGACAGACAGACAGACAGACAGACAGACAGACAGACAGACAGACAGACAGACAGACAGACAGACAGACAGACAGACAGACAGACAGACAGACAGACAGACAGACAGACAGACAGACAGACAGACAGACAGACAGACAGACAGACAGACAGACAGACAGACAGACAGACAGACAGACAGACAGACAGACAGACAGACAGACAGACAGACAGACAGACAGACAGACAGACAGACAGACAGACAGACAGACAGACAGACAGACAGACAGACAGACAGACAGACAGACAGACAGACAGACAGACAGACAGACAGACAGACAGACAGACAGACAGACAGACAGACAGACAGACAGACAGACAGACAGACAGACAGACATACAGACAGACAGACAGACAGACAGACAGACAGACAGACAGACAGACAGACAGACAGACAGACAGACAGACAGACAGACAGACAGACAGACAGACAGACAGACAGACAGACAGACAGACAGACAGACAGACAGACAGACAGACAGACAGACAGACAGACAGACAGACAGACAGACAGACAGACAGACAGACAGACAGACAGACAGACAGACAGACATACAGACAGACAGACAGACAGACAGACAGACAGACAGACAGACAGACAGACAGACAGACAGACAGACAGACAGACAGACAGACAGACAGACAGACAGACAGACAGACAGACAGACAGACAGACAGACAGACAGACAGACAGACAGACAGACAGACAGACAGACAGACAGACAGACAGACAGACAGACAGACAGACAGACAGACAGACAGACAGACAGACAGACAGACAGACAGACAGACAGACAGACAGACAGACAGACAGACAGACAGACAGACAGACAGACAGACAGACAGACAGACAGACAGACAGACAGACAGACAGACAGACAGACAGACAGACAGACAGACAGACAGACAGACAGACAGACAGACAGACAGACAGACAGACAGACAGACAGACAGACAGACAGACAGACAGACAGACAGACAGACAGACAGACAGACAGACATACAGACAGACATACAGACAGACAGACAGACAGACAGACAGACAGACAGACAGACAGACAGACAGACAGACAGACAGACAGACAGACAGACAGACAGACAGACAGACAGACAGACAGACAGACAGACAGACAGACAGACAGACAGACAGACAGACAGACAGACAGACAGACAGACAGACAGACAGACAGACAGACAGACAGACAGACAGACAGACAGACAGACAGACAGACAGACAGACAGACAGACAGACAGACAGACAGACAGACAGACAGACAGACAGACAGACAGACAGACAGACAGACAGACAGACAGACAGACAGACAGACAGACAGACAGACAGACAGACAGACAGACAGACAGACAGACAGACAGACAGACAGACAGACAGACAGACAGACAGACAGACAGACAGACAGACAGACAGACAGACAGACAGACAGACAGACAGACAGACAGACAGACAGACAGACAGACAGACAGACAGACAGACAGACAGACAGACAGACAGACAGACAGACAGACAGACAGACAGACAGACAGACAGACAGACAGACAGACAGACAGACAGACAGACAGACAGACAGACAGACAGACAGACAGACAGACAGACAGACAGACAGACAGACAGACAGACAGACAGACAGACAGACAGACAGACAGACAGACAGACAGACAGACAGACAGACAGACAGACAGACAGACAGACAGACAGACAGACAGACAGACAGACAGACAGACAGACAGACAGACAGACAGACAGACAGACAGACAGACAGACAGACAGACAGACAGACAGACAGACAGACAGACAGACAGACAGACAGACAGACAGACAGACAGACAGACAGACAGACAGACAGACAGACAGACAGACAGACAGACAGACAGACAGACAGACAGACAGACAGACAGACAGACAGACAGACAGACAGACAGACAGACAGACAGACAGACAGACAGACAGACAGACAGACAGACAGACAGACAGACAGACAGACAGACAGACAGACAGACAGACAGACAGACAGACAGACAGACAGACAGACAGACAGACAGACAGACAGACAGACAGACAGACAGACAGACAGACAGACAGACAGACAGACAGACAGACAGACAGACAGACAGACAGACAGACAGACAGACAGACAGACAGACAGACAGACAGACAGACAGACAGACAGACAGACAGACAGACAGACAGACAGACAGACAGACAGACAGACAGACAGACAGACAGACAGACAGACAGACAGACAGACAGACAGACAGACAGACAGACAGACAGACAGACAGACAGACAGACAGACAGACAGACAGACATACAGACAGACAGACAGACAGACAGACAGACAGACAGACAGACAGACAGACAGGCAGACAGACAGACAGACAGACAGACAGACAGACAGACAGACAGACAGACAGACAGACAGACAGACAGACAGACAGACAGACAGACAGACAGACAGACAGACATACAGACAGACAGACAGACAGACAGACAGACAGACAGACAGACAGACAGACAGACAGACAGACAGACAGACAGACATACAGACAGACAGACAGACAGACAGACAGACAGACAGACAGACAGACAGACAGACAGACAGACAGACAGACAGACAGACAGACAGACAGACAGACAGACAGACAGACAGACAGACAGACAGACAGACAGACAGACAGACAGACAGACAGACAGACAGACAGACAGACAGACAGACAGACAGACAGACAGACAGACAGACAGACAGACAGACAGACAGACAGACAGACAGACAGACAGACAGACAGACAGACAGACAGACAGACAGACAGACAGACAGACAGACAGACAGACAGACAGACAGACAGACAGACAGACAGACAGACAGACAGACAGACAGACAGACAGACAGACAGACAGACAGACAGACAGACAGACAGACAGACAGACAGACAGACAGACAGACAGACAGACAGACAGACAGACAGACAGACAGACAGACAGACAGACAGACAGACAGACAGACAGACAGACAGACAGACAGCCAGACAGACATACAGACAGACAGACAGACAGACAGACAGACAGACAGACAGACAGACAGACAGACAGACAGACAGACAGACAGACAGACAGACAGACAGACAGACAGACAGACAGACAGACAGACAGACAGACAGACAGACAGACAGACAGACAGACAGACAGACAGACAGACAGACAGACAGACAGACAGACAGACAGACAGACAGACAGACAGACAGACAGACAGCCAAATCGCTCCAGCCGTTCTCACGTGATGCCATTACATGGACCATTTCATTTTTATATATATAGATATATACCACTACTAAACAAAATAAAATGTTTGAGCAGATTTGCCTCAAGAACGTGGAATTTAACTAAAAGTTTTAACATTTTTTTGTGATTTGAAGGTAAATTTAATTCGGTTCAAGATCATTTATTGTAATATTCTATAATAATTCAAAGAATATCATTCCAAACTAATTGGCAAATTGAAATATTATTAAATATTAAGAGCTTAACTTCTATAGATTCTAAGACCGTTATTTTATAAAACGAAACGACAAACGTTAAAATAAAATTCTATGGAATTTATTCAAGTTTCAAACCCTTTTCCCAGTACAATTCATACAAATTGCTTACGCTTCGTTCTATAAAATGAGGCCCTAAATCCATAAAAAATTATTTTTGGTTATTATTCGAATTTTTTATATTATAATTTAATTTGCCCAAGTGCACGTATTAAAATTACTCTGTATCGGTCATGCCCGACCATATAATACCCTACACTGAGTAAATGAGCAAAAAAATGTTTCTTTTAAAACTTCAATAATTTATTTTCGTGAATGATTTCCGGAAGAGGGCCTTATATGGAAGCTATGACTAATTATGGACTGATCACCATGAAACTAGACCGTATGATTTATGTCTAAATTATTTCTGTTGAATTTTATTTGTATACCAACAATTTTAAGTGATTTATAATCTTTAAAGGGATTTTCGGAAGCGGGCCTTATATGGGAGCTATGACTTATTATGCACTGATCATCATAAAATTATGTGAAGTGAATTCCGTATATAAAAAACTTAGTTGGAGCGAAATTTGTGTAGATACCTTTATAAATTAAACATTTATGACCGATAAAGTCCAATTTCATTTCAGCCAGTTTCAATAGGCACAAATTTTACAGCCAGCCAGCCGGACGGACATCGTTTAATCGACTCTGAAAGTCGATCGGTATACTTTAAGTTAGACTAATATTTTTGGACGTTTCAAACATCAGCTCAAACGCATAATACCCTCCCCACTATGGTGGTGTAGAGTATAAAAAGAGGGAAATAATTCTGTAACTTCTAAATGTTCGATAGACCGATTTCATTTAAATTTGACATTCGCAAAGAGGAAGCGTTGTCGAGTTAATTTTTCCCTAAATAATTTGCCATATAAAAAACATGTTATTTATCAATGGATAGGGGATTATGTCTATTTTTTAAAAATACATATGGGGCATTTCATGTCAAGTGAACCAACTTTTGAAATCGATGTCTTCCGATCGGGATGCACCAAGGTTAGTTCTATATAGTAACTCAGGCACAATTTTTCAACAAGATCGGTTGAGAACTCTCTGAGTTAGAGGGGGTCAAAATTTGACATTTTGGCCAAGCAATTGTTTTTTCTTATCCATATATCTTATTATCTATTGTTCTTAGCAAAATGTGTCCCAAATAGCTTAGATAGCTCTTTATTCAATCTTTCGAAAAAAAAAATATTTAATAAAAAATAAAAAAATTTTAATATTTTTTTCCGAAATCAAAAACTTTTTTTTCTTAAAATAAAGCTTAGATATTTTCCTTGAAGACCTATTTGGTCGCTTAGTGTTATGCGAGTGGGATATCTATCAAAATAAATATTTTGTAACTCAAAACATATAATTTTGGAATTTTTTTTGCAAAATCAAAAACTTTGTTGACTTTTGTGTGGACCTGGTAAGATCGGTATCAGCAATTTTCCAAATATTTTTTATTTAAAAAGTTTGTTGTAAATTTATTTTTTCGAAAAGTATAAACTCCTTATAATTATAAAAGAAATGAAGAAGTCAAAGTATTTTATTTTTGTTATTTTTAAACTTTTTTAATTAAAAAAGTACCAACGATTTTGATAATGGCATTTGTTAGATTGCTAATTCTAACATTGGCTACATTATGCCGCATAAACAAGAGATTTTAAGATGATTAAACTCTTAAATTTATAAATTTATTTTTTCTAAAAATACAATAAAATTAGTTCTAGAAAAGTAGTCTTACATACTTAGTACATCAGGTGTCTATCTTCAATATCCATTAAAGAATTTTCGTATTAGATATACAAATTCCCACTTTAAAATTTGAAAATGATAATCAATGATGTCATTGGAGCATTAATAAATTATACTTCAGTCTCTTATGTTGAGACTATAAGTTTTATCTAAATTTATATATTTTTACTATGTATATAAAAAATCTTTTATTTCTATACACTAGGGTGATCGATTGTTCGACATTTTTAGAAAGCGGTTTTCGGTTTCTTCGATAAATTGCAATTTAAATAAACCGGTTTCGGTTTTTTTATAATAACCGGTTAACCGGTTTTTTGGAATAATATTAAAACGCCTAGAAATAAGAAGAAACAAGTTTTATTTATTAAAATAACAGTGATTAAAACAATTTTGATTACTTCTTCTATCCCATTTGACCTATTTTTCAATTAATATTAAATTTTTCTAAAAGTGAGTGGTTGATATTTTTAATATTTAATGAATTTTATTTAATTTCAAAAGTCAACAAATACGTTAGATTTTTAGAAAAACAAATTGGCAAAAAATATCTATAAACTTGTTTGGACTTAAAGGTGTTTTGTTACGCACAATTAAGTTACATATTTTTTTAGAGTTTTGGTAGCACTACAATATATCTTTGTTAGCTCTAATATATATCTGTCTCTTTTCATCATACTTGCTGAACATTATACACGAATGAAAACTGGGATTCCCCGGGTAAATACCAAAGCCATGTTTTTCTTATCCTTCATAAGATCTTCGGGTAAAATTTTACGCATTTTGAAATTAATTGCAGTTTTTCTAAAAATTAGTGGTTGATATTTTTGATATTTTATAACTTTAATTTAATTTCAAATGTCAACAACTACGTTAGGTTTTTTTAAATATATTTTCTATTTGTGTCTAATTTGACCCGAAGATCGTTAACGTCAGTAAATTTTAAGACCTTATGAAGGTAAAATAATCTCTTAGGGATAAGTAAAACACTGTTTAAATGATTTGGAGTATATCGATTTTGAAGTTGAAGTATTTGTTTTAATTTTTTTTTTTGGAATTTGAATATTTTTTAAAATTTTTAATACATTAGAACTCATAAAAACACACTTTTAGAAAAAACCGGTTATTCGAAGAGAAAACCCCGGTTTCTTCGATATTCGAAATGTGAGCTTTTCAAAAAAACCGAAACCGACCTTACCAAAAAAAAAACCGGTTATAACCGGTTATTAAAAACCGGGCCTACTATACACACTCAAAAAATAAGTGGATATATGCCCTCTCCATTTTAGTACATTTTCAAGTTCCATGCTCTGAATCGAATTTTTCACTGAATTTTTGCAAAGGGGTTTTTTTACCATAAATGTGGAAAAAGTTGAAAAACTATTTAATTTCCAAGTTTTGTGATATTTTTATTAATTGTAAAATAACGCTTTTATTTAAAACAAAAGATGTATTGAAAAAATCCCCCTTGATTGGACTATTTTACATAAGGATATACATAAAACATGTAAAACAAATAAATAAAATATCTTGCTGTTTGAATCTGTGTACAACCGCTTAGTTATATAAATAAAATACAATTTTTTCAAGTCAATTGTAAATCATTTTTAAATACATTTATTTTTTTATCAATGAAAAAATGTATAAACAATATAATTGCCATAAATTTTTTGCAATAAAAAAGTTTTAAAAATAAATTTTAAATCCGATTGCTAAGTGAGGATTTATATTTATGTTTTTATGTTTTAATGTGTTTATTTATATAAGTATGTGTGTAGTAGAAATATATATTAGAGGGGACCTTATTTGGCAATTCTTTGTTTTCCGATGCCCCTATAGTCTACAATTGTTATCCGTCAAATTCTGAAAATTAGAACAAAATCGAATGAAGCTTAGATAGTTTTTTATGAAATAAAATTTCATGCTTATCTCAAGTCCCAAATTTGAAATTTTTAAAGTTGTGTCAAACAAAATTTCATAAAAAAAATTCAGTTCCACTAAACGCTAGATGGGTTTTTTAAAATTAAAATTTTGACGATTGTACCTATTAAGGGTTATCAGCGGAATCGATTTAAATTTTCAGATTTCGAGGAAATTTAGTTTTTGGTCAAAAATTTGTTAAAAATATTTCGTAACCTTTTTTGTAATATTTAATTTTAGATTTATTCTTTGGTTGTTACGCGTAATTTTAAATTTCTACACGAAAAAAGCATGTTTGTGGTAAACCTAATCTTAGAGCAAGATGATATGAAAAGTTTTATGATTGTAGTCCAAACATATTATGATAATTTAATAATGATAAAATATAGTCGTAATATCATTGTCATACATGATCCTAATATAAACTGAAGTGGCCCCATGTAATGATAATATGATCCAATGAAATCATATTACGATCCGACGAACAGTTTTTTTAGAAACGGTTTTTTTTTTTAAATAATTCGGTATATCGGGAACTATTGGAGGTATTGTTACGAAATTTAACATGGTTGGAGCTGAGGTGTTTTCGAGTTGATCTACAATTGTATAGCTTCCTAGGGGTAATGGAAGGCCAGTGGCCAGAATGGTCCCCAAATTTGAGCAAATTGGGTCTCACATTTTTTTAAAAAATTTCCAAAAGAATCATTTAATATCTGAATGAGCTGAAATTTAAAATATAAATAGTCCTTGAGCAAATTTACATTATGTAAGTTATCTCTTTTAGTTGAAGAGTTATGTAGGTTAGATTTTTTTCTTTTTAATTTTGCTCGATTTTTTTTGTTTTTTAAATATGGCGGAAATATGGCATTCAAAGAGCCGTATTTTGTACGTTTTTTTACAAAAATGTCCGTATATTTTATCTTTTGTAGAAAAAATTTTGCTTCAGGACTATATACAATTTTTATATAATCGGTAAAGAGAACTTAATACAAAAGCGTGTAAAGTAATATTTGGCTCACTTAAGTGAGCATGGCCAAACTTGGCCAATTAAAAAAAAAAAAAATTAGGTTTGAGTAAAAAATTCTAAAAACCGAAAACACCGATCTGCAAAAAAGCTTCATATTGTATAATCCTGTATGTTATTTAAATACGTTCTAAGTTGTTTTACTATCACACGGTAAATAACGTCACAGTAAATAACGTAACACATTTTCTCCGATTTAGGAATTTCGGTATTTTTTTCAAATCTTTTCTGGAATAATTTTAAATCATAAAAATAAACTTAAAGGGTATATATTAAAGGGTATTCATTTCAAAAAATTTAAAATTACACTCTGATTTTTTTACACTTTTACACAACAAAAGCATGAAAAAACATTCCACAAAAAAATACAACTTTTTTTGGATTTTTTTTCTTGTGTTTGTTGTGTAAAAGTGTAAAAAAATTAGAGTGTAATTTTCCATTTTTTTGAAAATGAAAACATCTGAAATTTAAAAAAAATATTTTATTTTACTTCCCATAAAATTTATTTATACACAAATTTCAATTCATAGGCTGATCAATTATTCAGCATATGCCTTTTAAATTTTTTGATTATCTCATTTAATTATGATTTGCAACGAAAAAACTCATATGATGCCACGTCAAATGACGGAGAACAATTTTAGGCCATGAGACTTTAAAAAATTTAAAAAGTGCAAAATAAGGTCCAGCCTAATATGCATTCATATATGAGGATTTAAGTATTTAAAACTGTACTGTGCAGTTTTCTCTATAAAGCATTGTCAACTTAGTGTTGTAGTGTTAGTAATTCCTAGTAAATCCATAAATATTTTAGTTTTTTCTTGCTCAATATCCATCGTATTAGCCAAAAATCATTTTAGTTGTTATTGTGAAAATTGCTAGACTTGCTGTTAATAAAAAATTAACTATTTAAATTTTATTAATGTATAACAAAAACAAGTATCTGGTAATATTATATTCCTTATTAAATCAATACTAAGTAAAATGTAGGGAGTCATAAATTTAACTTACTGACCAAACATTTATTCATAATCACCTACATATCTATGTAAAAAGGAATATATTTATCTATTATTAGTGCATCACATAACCAAGTAACTTTATATTTATTTGTATTATTTTATAATTTTTTGTTTATGCAAAAAATTTATGCACTTTTTTTATTTGCCTGATGGTGTATATAATGATTTTAATTTACAACATTAATCCAATTATTTAATACCGTTAAGATTATGTTGATATATGAGATTTATTTGTTTATGCAAAAATTTAAAAATAATAAAATTAATGTTGTTAACAAATTGCACACATGAGTGTTAATTCATGGAAAATATTTTGCAAAAACTGCTTGCACATTTTCACATGGTTATATTTAGTAATTAATTCAATAAAATGTTTTTCAAAGGAATTTACCTTCATTATACCCTTCCCCATGAGTGGCAAGGGTATATATTCTGGATCGTTATAGATAGTAAAGTCGATGTCTAACCTTTTTTACGTTTGTATGTTGAAATAATTTTTCTGTAGCCCCAAGTAACTTACATATATAATTCTTACATCGTTATATGCGCTATAGCCCCGGTTAGACAGCTATTAAGAATCGAGAAACTCGCACCATAAATGGCTGAGATATAAGCAAAAAACCACTACTACCTCGATTTTGACCTACTTCTGATCTATATCTTGATTACTAAGTCATTAATAGACAATCTTAAATAATACTTATTATATGGATATCTAATAATAGGTATTTCAATACCTTTTATACGAATCTACAATGGGTCAAAATATAGTCAAATATTTTGTAACTCTAATTTTGTCATCAAAATATTTTCTTAACAAAAATAAGTTTTGTCACAGCCAGCTTTCTTTTAAAGAATGCTTAATTTTAAATATAAAGGAATATCAAAAAAATTTTAAAAATATCAGTTGCATTTCTTGAAAAATTTAAAATGATATAGATAAAATTTCCATAAAGTTATCTGGTCCCTAAAAAAAAAGTTATACGCTGAAATATAAAAAAAAACAGAATATAACACAAGTAAGAGTGTTATATTCGGTTGTGGCGAATCTTTTATACCCACCATCAATATGTTCCAACAAAATTTGGTAGACAGATTTAGGTTCATATAAAACTTGTGTATGTCCAATTTCATGTTTCATTTCATCACAGTAATTATTATAAGAAAATTATGAATGTTCAAAGCAGTTTCTGCGGGCGACCTTTAACAGTATAATTTCAGAGTACTTAGAACTAATTTGACTACTAAAGCTGTTTTCCGGGGGTACATTTGTATGGCGGCTTTGTCAAATCATGAACCAATATTGTCCATTTTTAATAAACAAACCTTATTAAAAGAGAGTTTTGCCCCTATCGTGTTTTCAATAGACAGACAGACATAGCTAGATCGTCTTAGACTTTCATAATGACTTTTGTGGGTCTGCGAACATATTTTTATACGTTTTTGGAGGAAAGCTTAACGCAAAAAACTGATCAATTTAATAGATTTAGCCCTTTCAAAGATTGTTCAATTTTCAAGAAAAATTTCAAACGTACATATCTATAACAATTTATTTCTTTTGATTTTTCATTTTCGGATTTTTTTTAAATGATATCGCCATCGCTTTAAGCGTACAATTTACCATGGATAGGCTATATTTAAAAAAAATTAAAAACCTTAAAATTAAAAAATAGATTTTTCTACAAAAACTCGTCCAAAGCCTCAAGAACAACATTTTTTTGGAAAAACTGCTACCGCCATCTTTTGTAGCGCACAATTTCATTTTGGAAAGGTAAGTTTAAATAAAAATTAATCAGCCGATATAAGTTTGTCATTCCGTTTGTAATTTCAAAAATATAATTTTCCGACCCTATAAAGTATATATATTCTGGATCCTCATAGATAGCGGAGTCGATTAAGCCATGTCCGTCTGTCTGTCTGTTGAAATCAACTTTCCGAAGCCTCCAAATAACTTAAATACACATCAATATCTCCGGAATTCTTCCAGCTCGGTTGCTCTTTAAAATCCAGAAAATCGGCCCACAAATGGCTGAGATATAAAGAAAAAACCAGGACAACATCGATTTTTACCTATTTTTGGCCTATATCTGGATTACTAAGTAATTAATATAGACATTATGGATATCTAATGATAAATATTTCAAAGACCTTTGCAACGACGTATATAAGATAGTAAGTTGGACCTACAATGGGTGAAAATCGGAAAAAATATTTTTTAACCCGAATTTTTTTTTCCAAAAGTTTTTTTCGCTAAACATTAATACAAATTGAAAAAACCAAAAAAAATTTAAAAAAACAATTCGAAAAATTTATTTTTCCAAAAAAATTAAAAAAAAAAACTTTGAAAAATAAACATAAATTTTGTTTACCTAAAAATATTTAAAATTTTTATTTTGATAAATGTGAAAAGTTTTTCGCGTATTGTGTAATTTTTGTGCAATTCGAATAAATATTTATACTATTTTTAAGCAATGAAAATAAATATCCCGGGTAATCTATCATGAAGTCAGTTGTCACTTCAGTGTCTCTAAGTAGTCTAGGGTGCAGTCACTTTATAATTTTTTAAGAACTGTACTTTAGAAAGTACAATAGTTATTTTATTCAGCAGATATATTGTCTATCTAAAAGTCAATTGTCACTTAGTATGCTTTTGACAGTACCACAGAGCTGAAGAGATGTGTGTTTAGCCAGCAGTTTTATGGCACCTTTAAACAAAAATTCCTCCGACTATTCTCCAACAGATTACTTCTGGTAGGTAAAATAATTACATTCTATAGTGCAGTACAAAACAAATGTTTAATGTTACTACACTCTAGGTTACTTAGAGGCACTAAAGTGACCATTGACTTAACGCTAGGTTACATGGGATGACAGCATAAGCGTAGCTAGACTATTATTCTGGGGTGGGCAAGTGCCCATCCAAATAGTAAAAATAAATAATTTTTTATTAAAACAAAACTAAATATCACAAAAATTCAGTTTGCTAACATAACTACTTCATTTTTAATATTTAAAACTGCTAATTTATTTTATAAAATATTTTTATATATTTAACTTCCAATAGTTAATCAACTAAAGGAATAGAATCCGTCAAATCCAGATTTTAGCTTTTACCTAATGTTGATTCTATATAAAAATCTTCAAGAACACTTTTAATTACAGCGTAATTTTTAATTACTGACTTACAATTTTCATATCTACAACTCCATCTAGTTGTGCAAAGGCTGTTTATTTTATACTGTTTAATTTGAAGAGCTTGGCTTTTTAAATCATTATTATTTTCTGGTTTCGAAAAGTGAATGCATAAAGCCTCTATGCTAAGAATGTTTCCGCTGATGATATGTGTAAACACGAATCCACAATAATTAAGTTTAGCCTGTCGGATAAACAATGGCTTGCGGATTTGACTCCTTTATTTTAGCTTGTAAAAACCAAACATTACATGTGCTCCGTTGTACGATTGGCATTGGAATATTTTTTAACTTTTTGGGTTCCAAAAACCCCATGATTAATGTTCTAAGGCACAGGAATCTCATAACGGAACAATCTACAAATCCCAGCACCCTATCTATGAGAATTATATCAACACAATTTGTATAAAACCATGGCCCTGTGCTCCTTATAGGAACTACGGGAACTTATATATATAATATTTACGAATTCCAGGTAATACTCCATTTACGCGGTTTTTTGGGCCCAAAAAAATAAATCAAATTCGCGTAAAACGAGGTTCTAATTTAGAACGAAATGCTTTTGTGGGGCCAATAATTTTTTATTTCGCGTAAAACAATATATCAGTCACATAACAAAAAAGAAATTGGGACCTAAAAATCGCGTTAAATAGAAAACGCATATCGTCACCTTAAATGAAAGCGGACGTAACTACACAACAATTCAAAATCGAGTTTTTGATAGATTGAACAATTGCCAAGAATACTCTATTATAGATTTTATAACGTATCCTGTAAAAACAATAAAAATATGGTTACGTCCTTTTGCATTTATACTTTAAGTAAACTTATTTTATTTGTACTTTTAAAAACTTACTTAAAACAAAAGTAAAGTAAAAAAAAAATATTTCTTACCGAAAATTAAGGAAAAAATGTCAATTAAAAAAACAAAATATTCTAATATATAAAAGAGATCAATGCAACAAAAAATTCATAACAAAATTAACGAAGTTTTCAAAAAAAAAAATCTGTTCGCTTGTGTTTTTTTCGATTCTTGTTGTTTGTTGCCGCGTTATATAAAAATCGTGTAAAAAAGTCGCGTATTTGAAAAAATGGTTGCTAATTTGAGTTCGCGTTATATCGAATTCGCATAAATAAAGTACCGCGTAAATGGAGGCTGACCTGTACTTACAAAAAAGTGAAGTACAAAATAAACTACATTGTAGATTACATAAAGATACTTTAGTGACAATTGTCTTCACCATAGATTAAATGGGATGTATAAAGTAACCAATTGACTTCTCTCTGCACTACAAAGAGCATATAAATGTCAAATGATCCAAAATATATAAATTGGAGTAAGCCAAGTGATCAGACTACTTGCTTAACTGCTGGGTAAAGTATACTTTACCACTACTATTATAGAGTGAGAATTCACATACAATTTTAAATACGAGTAAATATATGTAGATAAGTACAAGTAACTAGCTGAGCTTTGCATTAATTTTTTTTTTTTTTTTGGATATGTTGTACTTGTTTTATTTGGTTTGTTTGGTTTGTTTGTAAATAATATTGTAATTTAATACTCTTTATTTGTTGTATTCAGTGAACGCAGTCACAAATTGTTTAGTTGTTTATATGTATGTATATCGGTCAATATTGTGGAACTGAGCCAGTGTTGCCAAAACTTTTAGACCATATCCAACCAGATTTTACTTCAGAAAAACGCTGATTTACATCGCTAAATTATTTTTTAGTGATATCTAATATTTAACAAGTTTAGGAGAATTGTCTAAAAGATACTTAAATTTAAATAAGTCGAAATAGGTGCTCAGGCTTTGGTTTTGAATATCGTAGATACTATTCTGGTCAAAATGTTACTAAACTTGGGACCGCAATGGAATTCAGATAAAATCAGACTTTCGAAGTTTCATATTCAAACTCGACTTTCTTGCTATCAATTTCTATACAAACTGCTCTCTAAACTATAAAAATATATTTTTCTCATTATTTCCGTTTTACCACAAATTGGTTTATTTTTATTCAGTTGATGATCATTAATTTGGTTTATTCACTAAGGGAAATAATGTCAATGATTCATTTTTTAATGGTTTCAGAACTGTATAAGTATTGCACACATACTGCTATACATGGGTGAGCATTTGGGTGGTCCTTAATTTGCAAATAGTGAAATTTTCCCAAACTCGGATGAGGGTGCATATTTTATTTGAAGTTTAGAGTTTTGCGTCAAATTAGCAATAACAAAAAAAATTTAAATGCAATGAAAATAAGTAAAGTATAGTCGGTCAAGCGCGACCATATTGGAGGTATGACTAATATATGAATGTATGAAACTTATTTGTGTTAAAATTTTTGTTACAATAACAAAACACATGTAAAATTTACACTCAAAGTACACGCTTGTACGCACATAAAATTTTCTGAAAATAAGCGAATTCACTTAATTGTAAATAATTTCGAAAGTAATCCATCGATTTTTATGATCGATATCTCATTTTGTTCCAATTACATGTGGATTTACGATAAAGCAAAAAGCCTAAACAATTTCTGCCGTTTTCGATTTTTCATGTTTTTTTTAAAATAAAAAAATTTTATATTTTCACATAAAAAATATATTTTTTGCTTGAATTTGTTATTATAACTCCGAAACTACTGAGCCGATTAAAACGCAATTTATATGTGAAAATTTGTAAATGGCATGGGGAAAATCTTTTCAAAATTCCATCTATCGAAAGAAGAACATTAACTATTAAATTTTATGTATATCAAACAAAAAAGTTAAATTTTGTGAAAATAAGCGAATTCACTTAATTGTGAATAAATTCGTAAAGAGTCAATAGATATTTATGATCGATATTTCATTTTATTCCTATTACATGTGGCTTTGGAATAAAGAAATCTGCCGTTTTCGATTTTTCATCAGTTTTTTAAAATATAAAAATTAGCTATTTTCACGTAAAAAATAATTGTTTCGCTTCAATTTGTTAATATAACTCCGAAACTACTGAACCGATTAAAATGCAATATATAAACGGATTAAAGGCTATGTAAATCTGAACTTTTCTATATATCGGTCTAACCCTTTTTCTATATATCGGTCTAACCCGTTTTGAATTATCATAAATTATATGGAAAAACATCTAACAAAATTCCCAATTTAAGAAAAAAAAATTTAAAAAAAAAATCTATGTATCTGGAACCACAATACATCAAAATTGTGTAGTGGTTTAAAAAGTCTCCAAAATTTTTTCGATTTTGTTGCCCTGTGTTGTGAAAGAAAATCCAGAAGTGCACAATAAATTCCACCCTGCTAGTGTTCATATATAGGCGCGTGTGTTTGTGTTTATTTTATTTGGTTGTTGATGCTGTTTTTCATAATTCAATTTGAATTTAAATTTAATGACATATTTTTTTAATAAGTATGTTTCTTTTCACTCTTGTTTTTTTTCTCTAGTGGCTCTTAATGTGTGATGATGTTGCTGCTTTTTTGTTGGGTTAATTTACATGTTTCTGTTTTATTGTTATTATTGCAGTTTAATTGTATTATGTGTGTGTTGTTTTTGAAAAATTATTATTATTTAACAACATTTTAACTCACTCAGAATGAAAAAAAACGAATATGGGCATAAAATTAATTGTTCATTATTTCTTAAATGTTTATGATTTTGCAATGACACTAGTAGCTGCAAAACTGCAAAATTTCGTAATCCAATGTCTATATAATTTGAATTAAAGTTTCTTAAAGTTAAAATATAAAAAAAAGTAATTGAAAGTAATAAAAGTTTGTTTCGTTTTAAAGTGTTTTTACCACAAGTTTTAACTTTTGGATTTAGAGTTGCATGGAGATATTGAGGAGCAATATTATTAGATATGTTATCACTAGTGGGCGGATTATTTATCATGCATTTATTACACTGTACAACACAAAAAAATTACAAGGTCCGACCAATAAATTTTGATAGAGGAGACAAAAAAAAGACACGTATTTCGGACACATCTGAATTTCATTTGAGGGAGGGTTAAAGTTTCCCAACTCTGGCGCATTCTTATTGTTAATCGGCATAAGAATGTGTTCAGTAAAAGTATGTAAAATGTTACGGAGAACATTTTTGTAGAATATGTTAACCCTCTAAATCCTCAAGGCATGGGTCTTTTTTGTCCTTCTTTTAAAAAAGTGCAAAAATCATTAAAACAGGGATTTAAGGGGTTAAAATGTTCCGCAAAAATATTATACGTGAAATTTTACTATAAGTCCCTGAATACACAAAAACGGAAAGTCAGAAATAAGACACAACAAAGGAGAGCCTAGGGTTAATTTCGCATTTATTAAGAATTTTATTTTAAAGTATCCCAAAAATTTAGTATGAAAAAAATAGTTAAAATTTAACTGAAAATCACTAATATCTCTATTATTTTACCTTCGATAGCAAATTTGGATAGGAAGTATTCATTAATTACATTTTTAGCTCTAGGCAATTCCACTTCATTAGCATATTTCAGCGATAAATGGATTTTTGGTAATTTTTTTTAAAAAAAAATGTGAGACCAGAGGTGACTAAGTTTGAGTGACCAAGCAGTGGTCCTAGCTGAATAACTTTAAATCAACTTGAAGTTACCTCAGCTCCGACCGTGTCAAATTTCGTAACAATATCTGGAACAGTTCCTAAGATACCGAATAATTACAAGAAAAAAAATGTTTCTTAAAAACTGTGCGCTGATACTAGTAATTAAATAATCAGTATTTTGTTGAGCCACTTCACCAAATTAATTTACGCCAACGGATTTTACCTGCTACTGAATGTTCTAACAAAAAAAAAAAAAAAATAAAAAAAGTTTAATCAAATTTGAACTAAATTATGTTTTTGCCCATATACATACATACAATTGCAGCCACAACCACACAGCTACAATTTGTTCATATTGTTTTATGTTAATTTCATTTTATTTTATGATTGTAGTACACTTGCGTTAGTACATTGACAGTAGAAGGCCTTTTTATTGGAATGATATAATGAAAATCTTAGAATAGCAATAACTTAAATAAGTGGATAAAAATTTAAATTTCCTTCCCTATCGAACATTTCTTCTTGTATTTAGCGATATATTTGAAGGCAATTTGATTATGAAATATATGATTTTTTTTTAAATCATCCTTATGTCTCCTGTCTAATACTGTTCATACCAACTCCACCATATGGTACAAACGTATTTTTACATTTACGAGTATTTAATGCCATTTTCATTTTTCACCTTGTTGTTTGTCAGTTTTATTTTATTATAATTGTTGTTGTTATTTTTTATATTTATAGATTTAATTTTATTGCCATACAATTCTGTATATAAATTATTTTATTCATGAATTTATAATTAAATAAAGATAATTCATTTTTTTTTGCACAATTTATTTTTTTATTTTTATTGCACAATTTTTATTTTTTACATTACCAACAAATTTACAATAATTAATTAAACAAAGGTAAATTGTTGTGCCTTAAAATGCTTGCCTTTAGTGATCCTGGGCTGCATAAGGAGAATGTTTGAAATGAAAAGAGAATCAAGGATAATTATAACTGTTGTAAATAGATTGTTCATTACCATAACTGTATTCATATTGATCGTTTATGAAAATTTACTTACAATCCTACACGCAGAGAAGAAATATAGTTGTGCATGTTTACTGTAACCATTTCAACATTGTTACAATATTATAGTCACAGTAACAATTTACATGATTGTGGTAACCATAATATGGTTAATTTACGATTCACATGATTGTATCAACCATATATATTGTTACAGTAAACAAGTATATGTTTGTGACAACCATATTTATGACGAATAATTTTATCATAATATGTTGTTCTCAGATTATGATAGCCATAAGCCGAGAGCAACATAATATGGTTGTCACAAACATATACTTATTTACTGTAACTATATATGTATATGGTTGATACAATCATGTGAATCGTAAATTAACCATATTATGGTTACCACAATCATGTATTGTTAAAAACATGTAACAATATAGAAATGGTTACGTAAACATGCACAACTATATTTTTTCTATGCGTGTAAGTAGTTCGTTGAAAGAACTAACCATTATTTGATTATTTAACTATTTTGAAAAGAAATGAGTTTAAAATACCACTTTAAAGAAAAAAGCAATTTGTAAATACTTACATTAAACCGAAATTATTAAATGAAAATTAAATGTCCTTATCCTTATGCTCATAATGCTAAAATCCTGGAAGTTTTCAAACTACATCTTAAGAAATAAAAGCAACAATAAATATTTTTACACATAAATACATTTAGAGAACAATGGCCAAATTTAAAGAACATCTGAAGATGTTTAAAGGAAATTATAGTTGTATGTGCATTAGGATGGTTCCAAAAAACAATTGCATCATTTGAATATACGTTTTCTCAAAATAATTGTTCAAGGATAACACTGTGTGACAAAACCATTACCCGGTAAATAATATATTATTTTTCTGGTAGGTTTTGTCGGTTATAACAAAAATCTGTTTATGAAATTTGCCTTTACCTTTATAAGCCAGTATCTTGACCACATTTTTTGGCCCTATGCAAGTAGAACCACCCTAATATATATAAATACACTTAGAAAAGCATAAGTAAGTGTACACCTAAATTTTTAATAGCATTGTATTGTAGTTTTGTTAGTATTAGTTTCAATATTCCTTTCTGAAAGTTGTTTTGTTTGAAATAATAAAAAATAAACTAAGGAGTGAGATCGAAAAATTCTTAACACACGTTTTTCATTACATTTTTTAACCCAAGTATTATTTGAATTTTTTTTTGATCAAGTTACCTTTGAAAAACATGTCAGTTATTATGTGTAATGTCAATTATATTAATTTTTTTGTTAATCTGATTAAAATGAGTGACCAGAAAAAAGTGCGTACTGAAATTATTAAATATTTTCAACAAAACCCAACTTGGTCTTACAAAAAGTTGGCCAAGCATACAAAGGTCTGCCGTCAAACTGTTTCCAATGTTATTAAACAGTACCGGGAGAACTTGTCAGTTGATAGAAAACCTGGTTCAGGTAGAAGGAATGGTCCACATGATGTTTCTAAAGCCAAAAAAATAGAACGCATTTTCAAAAGAGCTCCCAACACATCCGGTAGGAAAGCAGCCCGGTTAGCTCAGTGCTCGGACTATTTGGTACGAAAAGTTAAAGCTAATGCAGGTTTAAAAACATACAAGGCTCAAAAAGTTCCTGACAGGAACGCTACTAAAAATTTAGAGGCCAAAAACAGAGCACGGAAATTGAAGTCAAGTTTTATAAAAAAATATTCTTGCTGCATAATGGATGACGAAACGTATGTTCTGGCAGATTTTTCGCAACTTCCAGGTCAAAAATTTTATGTTGCTGATGCTCGAGGGAATGTTGAAGAAAAGTTTAGGACCCAAAAGCAGACAAAATTTCCCAGAAAGTTCTTGGTATGGCAAGCAATATGCAGTTGCGGCAAAAGAAGCCACTCATTTGTTACAACGGGCTCTATAAATACCGAAATTTACATCAAGGAATGTTTACAAAAAAGGCTGCTTCCATTCATAAGACTTCATAATGTGTCCACTTATTTTTGGCCTGACTTGGCATCCTGTCACTATGGCAAACAAGCCCTTGAGTGGTACAAGAACAATAATGTGGTATTTGTACCAAGAGAGGCAAATCCTCCAAACTGCCCGGAGCTAAGGCCAGTGGAGAGATATTGGGCTCTTGTTAAAAGAGAATTGAAGAGTACAAAAAAGGTGTCCAAAAGTGTGGTAGATTTTAAACGGAGATGGACTACATGTTCGAGCAAAGTGACAGAAAGCACTATAAAAACGTTAATGGAAGGGTTTCCGAAAAAGGTTCAAAATTTCATCACTAGTGATTAAAACTATAAAAATAATTTTTTTTGTAAATTGTAATAATAATTTCAATCAAATAAAAAAAAAATTAAAGCTGTAAGTTTAGTGGTTTCTTTTTTATAAACATATATGTATGTTAAGAATTTTTCGATCTCACTCCTTATTAAAATAAAAACGAAATGCAATTTCAATGTGCTAGTATTATGGACAATACATATACTGAATAAATACCAAACAAAAAAATGAGGTAACAATTTTATTATGACCAGAGACATGGTTAAGTAGAATAAGGTCAGAACTTCGCTAAGTGAAATATGTAGCATACTGTTATGGGCTCAACTTGATCGAAGAAATAAAATACTTTAGATTTAATATTGGGAAAATATACAATGAATAAAATAAAGCCAAAGAATACCTTTTGTACTAGTGCAACGCTCAGAGGGATGGCCTCATTCATATTTGTGCAAAAATTATAAGTAGTGTCTAGCAATTGGCACCAAAAATTATATGGACTAAATTAAGAAAAACATGAAATTTTAACAAAATCGCCCACTGCCCATACAAATCTATCCTTTCGCATTTAATTTTTCCTATCCAAACAAAAGAAGAACGCATGCTAAGTTTTATTAAAATCGGCCATGCTCATCACATACCGCCCATGGAATCCAAATCGATGTTTTTTTGCATAAAATGTTTCCTATCCAAGAAAAAGTCTAGAAATTTGTACATTTTCTGAAACAAAAGAAAAACGCATGCTGAATTTCAATAAAATCGGACACGCAAACCGCTCATACATATATACGAATTTTGTTGATATTTCGTTTATCATTCGACAAAAAATTTTAAGTTTTAATCCTGTTCCGAAAGCTTCCGATAACGAATTTTTGTTTTAATCGAAACAAGACAGTCCCACCTTTCATTTTTTTTTACCATGGAAAATCAAAAATAAAATAATTTTTAGAGGCTTAAGGCCAGAATTTTAAGAATTTCAAACTGAAATTACTCCTTGATGGTCCATGGGAAGTATACCCGCCCCCCACATGTATTCCAAGGAAATTTTATCTAGAATCGTTTAAACAAAGCGATCCGACCAATAGTTTAGTTTCTATTGAGATTTAACCTTCGATTTACCAAAGGTTTTTTATGTACATGGTTTACCAATACCCACCCGGGTGACACTACACTTCTATAAATATGTGCGACGAACGAAATTTTAAAAAATTTAAAAAACCTTATAAAAAGTTTAAAATGGTTCTATTAAATTCTATACAAATTTCATTTAAATCGAAACTAAATTAAAAAAAATATTAAACCAATAAAATTGATGTGGTCACCCGGGTGGGTATTGGTAAAGCGAAGGTTAAATGTGTTTAGTACAGGAACGTGTAAAAAGGTACTTGTACTGAAATTTCAACAATAGTTTTTTAGGCTTTTTTCATATAAAACTCATAAAAAATTAATAATGTTATACATATATAAAGGAAAATATTTTTTTAACATTCATTATACATGTATAATTAGTAAATAATAAATCAAAACAAAAAAAATTTTTAAAAAATGCGTTTTAATATAAAATTCATGTAAAATTCCCTTGTACTTCATATAAGGGCAATTTCTGCTCAACCGTCGGAGGGTTAAAGGTTTATGATATCCCCATATATTTTTTTTATTTATGGACAAATGCTTTATTTTTCAAATATGTTAAATGTAAATGGTATTATCAGGAAAGTCATACATATATAAACAATTGAATTGCGTGAAAATATAATTAATTTTTGCTTAACACACTTGCAAGGAAAATAAATTTAATTTAAATTTTTAAAAATAAAATACAATTTTTCTAAAAACTATAAGTGCACATTTTATCTTTAAACATTTCTCTACAAAACTGCATCATTTGATTTTTGAAATTGAGAACTTAGGGTTAATTTTGCATTTATTAAGAATTTTATTTTAAAGTACCCCAAAAATTTAGCATGAAAAAAAAAATAGATCAAATTTAACTAAAAATCAATAATATCTCTATTATTTAACCTTCGATAGCAAATTTAGATAGGAAGTATTCATTAATTACATTTTTTTAGCTCTATAAAATTCCACTTCATTACCATACAATGTCCAGCATATTTCAGCGTTAAGCGAATGAATGCTTTTGAATTTATAGCATTCTTCAATGGGTGCGCATGTCTGATAAATTGTTTGACCAAAATTCAACAAAAATTTATTTTTTAAATTCCCATATGGATTACTTTGAGAACCAGTTGTCAACAGAATCAGATGAACATGGTGAAAAATTTAATCAGACATGCGCACCCATTGAATAATTCTATAAATTCAAAAGCATATATTCGCTTATCGCTGAAATATGCTAGACATTGTATTTCTCAATGATTTTCAATATGGATTCAGAAAAGGATGTGAAACAGAAGAAGCAGTTGTAAATGTTGTGATAAGTTCGCAGGATCAGTGAATTTTCGGAATCCAAAAGGCAGCTCATAATTCAATACACTTAACATAACCTACGCACAGTGGAACATTTTGGTCATTTTCGGATCAAAAATCTGTAACTTTTGAATGGATGAGTATTTCTGTAATATTTTTTCTCTATTGAATAGGTGGGACTTTAAGCCTTAATTTGTATTTTCGAACATAAAAAGATAATCATTATAAAAAAAAGTTATGAACGATTAAAAATACATTTTTTATTTTTTTTATTTTTGTATAAAATTGAGATGTTAAGACAAGTAAAAGTGGTGTTTTTATGTATGTTCTTATTAGATTTATAGGCCTCGCTTAAAAATATGTCAAAAAATTTAAAAAACACACTCAAATTCAGAAGTCATTTAAAAAAAAGTTTTCAGTGATGTTCGTCAACTCAGTCAGTTTTTGCTTATTTTGATATGAAAGCTTATACAAATTTATAACAATGTGTAAAGAAAATTTAGTTCTTAACAAAACACGGTTTTAATTTTTCAAATCGGATGAAAATTGTAAAAGTTATTAAACTTTTCATTAACACCTCTTTTAGTATTTTCTCCCCCAGCGCAACAAAAAACAAAAAACTATAAAAAAATATTTGTACAGTTTTTAATAATCAAGGTAAATTTTTTCTAATTTTTTTCGATAAAGTTTAATAACTTTTGCAAATATAAATCGATTTCTTTAAGACACTGTGCAAAAAAATAGGTTTTCACAGAAAAAATTCAAATTACTATTGTTGAATTTGAAAAATTTCGAAAAAAATAAAACAATATGCGAAACTTTTTTAAAAAAAAACTTATATAATTTCTTGGAATGTGCATTTTATGCATATATTTTATGAAAGCTTAATTCCTTGTCTCTTCATAATTGTTTAAATTATATTATTGTTTAATAAGAAATGCAAAACTGCCAAGATAAAAAGCTCATTCAATTTAAAATTTTTTGTTTTAATTTCTGAGTTGCTCAACATTTTTGCATGCTATTTGTCGATAGGCAGCTAGTTTTGATATATCTTTTAGATAATAAGTTGAACTTTAATTCTATGTTAAAACTAAATCGGCGGCAAACGGCGCCAACAGCCAAAATCCTAGTCAAATTTGCGTAGGTAAGCCAAAAAGCATTATATATTTCAAGTGAATAAATTTCAAATCTGCTAACAACATATACAAAACTCATAACCAAAATAGAATCTGGACAAGATGCCCTATCCAACAAGGTATAACAAACTTAAAAAAAATAATTATAAATATCAAAAATACGCTCTTGAATATTGTATAATTTTAACTCCACAAATCATTAAAGTCGAAAGTAGTGTGTTCTGTCGCCATTTTCGAATACTTCTGTTGACTTAATAACTACTACTTATTTCTACAAATAATTATTGCTTGATATCTTAGCTTTACGATAGAACTTATTTTATGAATAATTTCAAACATTTGCAAAAAATAAAATAATGATATGCATTCACCTTATATTATCCACTGTGGCTACGTCCCTGTTTCCAAATACCCGTACTTTACAAATGGCAATAGAAATTTTAGTTGTAGCTGTATTTTCTCTCTCTTTTTATATTTATTTTAGAAAATTGCTAGCATATAAATACATTTGAAATTGCATGAGTTTTTTAAAACAAAACGATAAAAATTTATTAACATCAATACATATTAAAATATTTAGTTCTTGTTCTTGGTTTAAATGTCTCGTAATTTATTTGTGCACATTTTGTGCGTAAAAACTATTTTGAGGTTTACGATCAATGGGAGATACATACCTTATGACGAGTAATTTAAGTATGTAAGTACCAATATTCTGTTAACAAGAAATGTATAGTTTCACTTTTATGGCCAAATAACTAATAAAGTTATTTAAGCAATACATCGTTTTTTTTGTGTGTTACATACAAATACTCCCATGTTGCAAATACTTCTATTATAGTTGTTTGGGTTTTTCGTTTAGAGGATAATAATGACATGATTAAAGTTGTTGATTTTTTTTTTCTTGATGGCATGAGTAAGTGATTAAGTGTGTTGCCACAAGTGTTTTTAACCCTTTGGTCATAGTTTGTTAGCAGAAATTTTACTTGTTTCAAAGCTTACTCAGAAATACTTACATGGGTATATTAAACTCATAAGCATGAGAAGAGTATGTTTGGCATGTGTTTAATGTCGTAAAACTAAATCCTAAGAATGACCATTGTTATGCAAATATTTACTTATTGAGATGTTTTTTTTTTTTGTTTTGTTATTTTTCTGGTATCCCAAAAAAAGGAACTCCAGCAGAGCCTTAAAAATACATATAGCTATAGCTTCACTTATCTCCTTCTGTACAAATAAACACTTCTGAAATATATTTAGTTGGAAGTGTGTTTGTTGGCTGCCAGCAAGTGTGTCTTTCTTGTCTTGTATGATTATCTGGTGTATGAGTGTAAAGAGTTGTGCTTGTTTTTATCGGTTGCAAGGAAAATGTTTACAAAAGCATATTTCGTAAATAAGAAACAACATTTAAATAATTTGCATTTGTTCCAAGTGCTGTGGTTGTAGAATATTTATTTCTATATATATTTATTTGCTGCAACCACAAACTCATAATGGGAAGACTTTCAATGAAAATCTGAAAATTATCAAATGAAAATTTAAAAACACAACTTTATTCGATTTAAATCAAATTTTGTATCTTAATTAATTATTGTTTCATTCGTTTCTGAATGGGTCAATATGTCCGCGATTTTTTACTGCAT
Source organism: Calliphora vicina (assembly GCF_958450345.1). NCBI lineage: Eukaryota > Metazoa > Arthropoda > Insecta > Diptera > Calliphoridae > Calliphora > Calliphora vicina. The sequence goes on from NC_088780.1 coordinate 121,039,819, forward strand.
CCGTCGGTTGACTCCTGTCAAAATTTTAACAAGCTGGGTCATTTAGTTTGTGTTTGGCAGCCAATCGCTAGACTTGAGGAGAAAATAAAAATTTCGGGTGCTCATTAAGTATTATGCACCATCAATTTCTTTCTCAAAGCTAAAACGTGTAAAATTGTTTTTAATTTTGATTGCGAGAGAAATTAAAAACGTTTAGAACAATCTCATTATGAGCGATCAAGTACATTATCATTTAAATGGATATGTTAATAAGCAGAACTGCCCCATTTGGGGTATCCAAAATCCTAGGACAGTACATCACACAGAGGGATGGATTCATAAATTGTTGATAAGCAAGCACAAATTTGGTACATACTTTTTTTGAAACAAAAAAAGAACGCAGTTTCAATAAAATCGGTCACGCCCACCGCCCACGAAACTCATACATAGATAAGAATTTTTTGAATATTTCCTTTTATTATTCGACAAAAAATGTTAAGTTTTCATCCGAAAACTTCCGAGAACTAATTTTTTTTTCATTTTATTAAAACAACAGCTTTGGGGGAAAGTGGGGCAACATTATTTTTTCCTTGGAAAATCAAGAATAAAATAATTTTTAGAGGCTTATAGATATGGCCATATCTTTTTAACGGTTTATGATAACCCCATTATTATACCCTACACCACCATAGTAACGCCCAAAAATATTAGTCTAACACCCACCTTAAAGTATACCGATCGACTTAGAATCTCTTTCTGAGTCGATTAAACGATGTCCGTCTGGTCGGCTGGCTGGCTGTCCATGTAAACCTTGTGCGCAGAGTACAGGCCGCAATTTTGAAGATATTTCGATCAAATTTGGTACATATTATTTTTTCGACCAAAGGACCAAGCCTATTGAAACTGGCTGAAATCGGTCCATTATTTCAACTAGCCCCCATACAAATGTCCTCCCGACATTGGACTTTATCGGTCATAAATGTTTAATTATACCCTACGCCACCATAGTGGGGAGGGTGTTATGCGTTTGTGCAGATGTTTGTAACGCCCAAAAATATTAGTCTAACACCCACCTTAAAGTATACCGATCGACTTAGAATCACTTTCTGAGTCGATTAAGCGATGTCCGTCCGTCCGTCTGGTCGGCTGGCTGGCTGTCCATGTAAACCTTGTGCGCAGAGTACAGGTAGCAATTTTGAAGATATTTCGATGAAATTTGGTACATATTATTTTTTCGACCAAAGGACCAAGCCTATTGAAACTGGCTGAAATCGGTTCATTATTTCACCTAGCCCCCATACAAATATCCTCCCGAAATTGGACTTTATCGGTCATAAATGTTTAATTTATATATGTATCTCCACAAATTCCGCTCTAAATAAGTTTTATATATACAAAATTCATGTCACCAAATTTTGTTACGATCAGTCCATAATTAGTCATAGCTCCCATATGGACCCGCTTCCGAAAATCACTTTAAAGTGCATAAATCACTTAAAAATGTTGGTATACTCAAAAAATTCAACATAGTAAACTTTCATATAGACACAAATCACACGACCTAATGGTGATCGGTCCATAATTGGTCATAGCCCCCATATAAGGCCCACTTCCGAAATTCACTCAAAAATATAAATTATTGAAATTTTAAAAGAAAAATGTTTTTGCTCTTTTACTTAGTGTAGGGTATTATATGGTCGGGCTTCACCGACCATACTTTCTTACTTGTTTTTTTTTTGTATTTATAGAGAAATGCTATATTTTTCAAATATGTTAAAGGTAAATTGTTTTATCATACATATAGAAACCACTGACTTGCGTGAAAATATAAGTAAATTTTTACTAGTATCCTTTCATGGACTTTAATTAAATTTTTTAAAAATAAAATTAAATTTTTCTAAAAACTATAAATGCACATTTCATCTTTATACATTTCTCTACAAAACTGCATCATTTGATTTTTGAAATTGAGTGGTCGAAAAATTGAGTTTTTGACACAAAAATCCCTCTGTGCACCTCCTCTCAGATGCACAGTTATGTTTGTAGTAAGGGTTGATAGAATTATCGGTCCCTATTTTGTTTTTTTTAAATTATGCCGGGTAACCAGAAACTGTCTCCGGGGCGGTATATTGGACCATGTTGGAAAAAGAATGGAGCTATCGTAAAAACTGTTAAAAAATCGTTTGGAATACTAATTTGCGATCCAATATATTCTGGATCTTTAAAGGTAATTGAGTTGATTTAATAACACTGTTTGTAAAAATTATAAGTAGTGTCTAGCAATTGGCACCAAAAATTATATGGACTAAATTAAGAAAAACATGAAATTTTAACAAAATCGCCCACTGCCCATACAAATCTATCCTTTCGCATTTAATTTTTCCTATCCAAACAAAAGAAGAACGCATGCTAAGTTTTATTAAAATCGGCCATGCTCATCACATACCGCCCATGGAATCCAAATCGATGTTTTTTTGCATAAAATGTTTCCTATCCAAGAAAAAGTCTAGAAATTTGTACATTTTCTGAAACAAAAGAAAAACGCATGCTGAATTTCAATAAAATCGGACACGCAAACCGCTCATACATATATACGAATTTTGTTGATATTTCGTTTATCATTCGACAAAAAATTTTAAGTTTTAATCCTGTTCCGAAAGCTTCCGATAACGAATTTTTGTTTTAATCGAAACAAGACAGTCCCACCTTTCATTTTTTTTTACCATGGAAAATCAAAAATAAAATAATTTTTAGAGGCTTAAGGCCAGAATTTTAAGAATTTCAAACTGAAATTACTCCTTGATGGTCCATGGGAAGTATACCCGCCCCCCACATGTATTCCAAGGAAATTTTATCTAGAATCGTTTAAACAAAGCGATCCGACCAATAGTTTAGTTTCTATTGAGATTTAACCTTCGATTTACCAAAGGTTTTTTATGTACATGGTTTACCAATACCCACCCGGGTGACACTACACTTCTATAAATATGTGCGACGAACGAAATTTTAAAAAATTTAAAAAACCTTATAAAAAGTTTAAAATGGTTCTATTAAATTCTATACAAATTTCATTTAAATCGAAACTAAATTAAAAAAAATATTAAACCAATAAAATTGATGTGGTCACCCGGGTGGGTATTGGTAAAGCGAAGGTTAAATGTGTTTAGTACAGGAACGTGTAAAAAGGTACTTGTACTGAAATTTCAACAATAGTTTTTTAGGCTTTTTTCATATAAAACTCATAAAAAATTAATAATGTTATACATATATAAAGGAAAATATTTTTTTAACATTCATTATACATGTATAATTAGTAAATAATAAATCAAAACAAAAAAAATTTTTAAAAAATGCGTTTTAATATAAAATTCATGTAAAATTCCCTTGTACTTCATATAAGGGCAATTTCTGCTCAACCGTCGGAGGGTTAAAGGTTTATGATATCCCCATATATTTTTTTTATTTATGGACAAATGCTTTATTTTTCAAATATGTTAAATGTAAATGGTATTATCAGGAAAGTCATACATATATAAACAATTGAATTGCGTGAAAATATAATTAATTTTTGCTTAACACACTTGCAAGGAAAATAAATTTAATTTAAATTTTTAAAAATAAAATACAATTTTTCTAAAAACTATAAGTGCACATTTTATCTTTAAACATTTCTCTACAAAACTGCATCATTTGATTTTTGAAATTGAGAACTTAGGGTTAATTTTGCATTTATTAAGAATTTTATTTTAAAGTACCCCAAAAATTTAGCATGAAAAAAAAAATAGATCAAATTTAACTAAAAATCAATAATATCTCTATTATTTAACCTTCGATAGCAAATTTAGATAGGAAGTATTCATTAATTACATTTTTTTAGCTCTATAAAATTCCACTTCATTACCATACAATGTCCAGCATATTTCAGCGTTAAGCGAATGAATGCTTTTGAATTTATAGCATTCTTCAATGGGTGCGCATGTCTGATAAATTGTTTGACCAAAATTCAACAAAAATTTATTTTTTAAATTCCCATATGGATTACTTTGAGAACCAGTTGTCAACAGAATCAGATGAACATGGTGAAAAATTTAATCAGACATGCGCACCCATTGAATAATTCTATAAATTCAAAAGCATATATTCGCTTATCGCTGAAATATGCTAGACATTGTATTTCTCAATGATTTTCAATATGGATTCAGAAAAGGATGTGAAACAGAAGAAGCAGTTGTAAATGTTGTGATAAGTTCGCAGGATCAGTGAATTTTCGGAATCCAAAAGGCAGCTCATAATTCAATACACTTAACATAACCTACGCACAGTGGAACATTTTGGTCATTTTCGGATCAAAAATCTGTAACTTTTGAATGGATGAGTATTTCTGTAATATTTTTTCTCTATTGAATAGGTGGGACTTTAAGCCTTAATTTGTATTTTCGAACATAAAAAGATAATCATTATAAAAAAAAGTTATGAACGATTAAAAATACATTTTTTATTTTTTTTATTTTTGTATAAAATTGAGATGTTAAGACAAGTAAAAGTGGTGTTTTTATGTATGTTCTTATTAGATTTATAGGCCTCGCTTAAAAATATGTCAAAAAATTTAAAAAACACACTCAAATTCAGAAGTCATTTAAAAAAAAGTTTTCAGTGATGTTCGTCAACTCAGTCAGTTTTTGCTTATTTTGATATGAAAGCTTATACAAATTTATAACAATGTGTAAAGAAAATTTAGTTCTTAACAAAACACGGTTTTAATTTTTCAAATCGGATGAAAATTGTAAAAGTTATTAAACTTTTCATTAACACCTCTTTTAGTATTTTCTCCCCCAGCGCAACAAAAAACAAAAAACTATAAAAAAATATTTGTACAGTTTTTAATAATCAAGGTAAATTTTTTCTAATTTTTTTCGATAAAGTTTAATAACTTTTGCAAATATAAATCGATTTCTTTAAGACACTGTGCAAAAAAATAGGTTTTCACAGAAAAAATTCAAATTACTATTGTTGAATTTGAAAAATTTCGAAAAAAATAAAACAATATGCGAAACTTTTTTAAAAAAAAACTTATATAATTTCTTGGAATGTGCATTTTATGCATATATTTTATGAAAGCTTAATTCCTTGTCTCTTCATAATTGTTTAAATTATATTATTGTTTAATAAGAAATGCAAAACTGCCAAGATAAAAAGCTCATTCAATTTAAAATTTTTTGTTTTAATTTCTGAGTTGCTCAACATTTTTGCATGCTATTTGTCGATAGGCAGCTAGTTTTGATATATCTTTTAGATAATAAGTTGAACTTTAATTCTATGTTAAAACTAAATCGGCGGCAAACGGCGCCAACAGCCAAAATCCTAGTCAAATTTGCGTAGGTAAGCCAAAAAGCATTATATATTTCAAGTGAATAAATTTCAAATCTGCTAACAACATATACAAAACTCATAACCAAAATAGAATCTGGACAAGATGCCCTATCCAACAAGGTATAACAAACTTAAAAAAAATAATTATAAATATCAAAAATACGCTCTTGAATATTGTATAATTTTAACTCCACAAATCATTAAAGTCGAAAGTAGTGTGTTCTGTCGCCATTTTCGAATACTTCTGTTGACTTAATAACTACTACTTATTTCTACAAATAATTATTGCTTGATATCTTAGCTTTACGATAGAACTTATTTTATGAATAATTTCAAACATTTGCAAAAAATAAAATAATGATATGCATTCACCTTATATTATCCACTGTGGCTACGTCCCTGTTTCCAAATACCCGTACTTTACAAATGGCAATAGAAATTTTAGTTGTAGCTGTATTTTCTCTCTCTTTTTATATTTATTTTAGAAAATTGCTAGCATATAAATACATTTGAAATTGCATGAGTTTTTTAAAACAAAACGATAAAAATTTATTAACATCAATACATATTAAAATATTTAGTTCTTGTTCTTGGTTTAAATGTCTCGTAATTTATTTGTGCACATTTTGTGCGTAAAAACTATTTTGAGGTTTACGATCAATGGGAGATACATACCTTATGACGAGTAATTTAAGTATGTAAGTACCAATATTCTGTTAACAAGAAATGTATAGTTTCACTTTTATGGCCAAATAACTAATAAAGTTATTTAAGCAATACATCGTTTTTTTTGTGTGTTACATACAAATACTCCCATGTTGCAAATACTTCTCTTATAGTTGTTTGGGTTTTTCGTTTAGAGGATAATAATGACATGATTAAAGTTGTTGATTTTTTTTTTCTTGATGGCATGAGTAAGTGATTAAGTGTGTTGCCACAAGTGTTTTTAACCCTTTGGTCATAGTTTGTTAGCAGAAATTTTACTTGTTTCAAAGCTTACTCAGAAATACTTACATGGGTATATTAAACTCATAAGCATGAGAAGAGTATGTTTGGCATGTGTTTAATGTCGTAAAACTAAATCCTAAGAATGACCATTGTTATGCAAATATTTACTTATTGAGATGTTTTTTTTTTTTGTTTTGTTATTTTTCTGGTATCCCAAAAAAAGGAACTCCAGCAGAGCCTTAAAAATACATATAGCTATAGCTTCACTTATCTCCTTCTGTACAAATAAACACTTCTGAAATATATTTAGTTGGAAGTGTGTTTGTTGGCTGCCAGCAAGTGTGTCTTTCTTGTCTTGTATGATTATCTGGTGTATGAGTGTAAAGAGTTGTGCTTGTTTTTATCGGTTGCAAGGAAAATGTTTACAAAAGCATATTTCGTAAATAAGAAACAACATTTAAATAATTTGCATTTGTTCCAAGTGCTGTGGTTGTAGAATATTTATTTCTATATATATTTATTTGCTGCAACCACAAACTCATAATGGGAAGACTTTCAATGAAAATCTGAAAATTATCAAATGAAAATTTAAAAACACAACTTTATTCGTTTTAAATCAAATTTTGTATCTTAATTAATTATTGTTTCATTCGTTTCTGAATGGGTCAATATGTCCGCGATTTTTTACTGAATCCGTCGGTTGACTCCTGTCAAAATTTTAACAAGCTGGGTCATTTAGTTTGTGTTTGGCAGCCAATCGCTAGACTTGAGGAGAAAATAAAAATTTCGGGTGCTCATTAAGTATTATGCACCATCAATTTCTTTCTCAAAGCTAAAACGTGTAAAATTGTTTTTAATTTTGATTGCGAGAGAAATTAAAAACGTTTAGAACAATCTCATTATGAGCGATCAAGTACATTATCATTTAAATGGATATGTTAATAAGCAGAACTGCCCCATTTGGGGTATCCAAAATCCTAGGACAGTACATCACACAGAGGGATGGATTCATAAATTGTTGATAAGCAAGCACAAATTTGGTACATACTTTTTTTGAAACAAAAAAAGAACGCAGTTTCAATAAAATCGGTCACGCCCACCGCCCACGAAACTCATACATAGATAAGAATTTTTTGAATATTTCCTTTTATTATTCGACAAAAAATGTTAAGTTTTCATCCGAAAACTTCCGAGAACTAATTTTTTTTTCATTTTATTAAAACAACAGCTTTGGGGGAAAGTGGGGCAACATTATTTTTTCCTTGGAAAATCAAGAATAAAATAATTTTTAGAGGCTTATAGATATGGCCATATCTTTTTAACGGTTTATGATAACCCCATTATTATACCCTACACCACCATAGTAACGCCCAAAAATATTAGTCTAACACCCACCTTAAAGTATACCGATCGACTTAGAATCACTTTCTGAGTCGATTAAACGATGTCCGTCTGGTCGGCTGGCTGGCTGTCCATGTAAACCTTGTGCGCAGAGTACAGGCCGCAATTTTGAAGATATTTCGATCAAATTTGGTACATATTATTTTTTCGACCAAAGGACCAAGCCTATTGAAACTGGCTGAAATCGGTCCATTATTTCAACTAGCCCCCATACAAATGTCCTCCCGACATTGGACTTTATCGGTCATAAATGTTTAATTATACCCTACGCCACCATAGTGGGGAGGGTGTTATGCGTTTGTGCAGATGTTTGTAACGCCCAAAAATATTAGTCTAACACCCACCTTAAAGTATACCGATCGACTTAGAATCACTTTCTGAGTCGATTAAGCGATGTCCGTCCGTCCGTCTGGTCGGCTGGCTGGCTGTCCATGTAAACCTTGTGCGCAGAGTACAGGTAGCAATTTTGAAGATATTTCGATGAAATTTGGTACATATTATTTTTTCGACCAAAGGACCAAGCCTATTGAAACTGGCTGAAATCGGTTCATTATTTCACCTAGCCCCCATACAAATATCCTCCCGAAATTGGACTTTATCGGTCATAAATGTTTAATTTATATATGTATCTCCACAAATTCCGCTCTAAATAAGTTTTATATATACAAAATTCATGTCACCAAATTTTGTTACGATCAGTCCATAATTAGTCATAGCTCCCATATGGACCCGCTTCCGAAAATCACTTTAAAGTGCATAAATCACTTAAAAATGTTGGTATACTCAAAAAATTCAACATAGTAAACTTTCATATAGACACAAATCACACGACCTAATGGTGATCGGTCCATAATTGGTCATAGCCCCCATATAAGGCCCACTTCCGAAATTCACTCAAAAATATAAATTATTGAAATTTTAAAAGAAAAATGTTTTTGCTCTTTTACTTAGTGTAGGGTATTATATGGTCGGGCTTCACCGACCATACTTTCTTACTTGTTTTTTTTTTGTATTTATAGAGAAATGCTATATTTTTCAAATATGTTAAAGGTAAATTGTTTTATCATACATATAGAAACCACTGACTTGCGTGAAAATATAAGTAAATTTTTACTAGTATCCTTTCATGGACTTTAATTAAATTTTTTAAAAATAAAATTAAATTTTTCTAAAAACTATAAATGCACATTTCATCTTTATACATTTCTCTACAAAACTGCATCATTTGATTTTTGAAATTGAGTGGTCGAAAAATTGAGTTTTTAACACAAAAATCCCTCTGTGCACCTCCTCTCAGATGCACAGTTATGTTTGTAGTAAGGGTTGATAGAATTATCGGTCCCTATTTTGTTTTTTTTAAATTATGCCGGGTAACCAGAAACTGTCTCCGGGGCGGTATATTGGACCATGTTGGAAAAAGAATGGAGCTATCGTAAAAACTGTTAAAAAATCGTTTGGAATACTAATTTGCGATCCAATATATTCTGGATCTTTAAAGGTAATTGAGTTGATTTAATAACACTGTTTGTAATTGTTTAAGTCATGGAAATATAACTTTATTTAGAATTTTTTAAAGTTTTTTGCGATTTTGATCTTGATGATGAAGTTTTTTTTGATTTTATGTATTTACAATGTCTCAGAGAGTAAATCAAAATTACGAACTGTTTGCAAGATATGAGCCAAATAAAATTATCACTTTTTTTGAAAAAATTACACCGAGGCCCCAAATCTTTGGGGGCCCATAAAAAAAAGTGCATGACTTTGGGCAAAACTGGTCTTTTATCACGTATTGGTTTCCGTATATGGTTATATTTTCATTACTTAAAAAATTACAAACAGTGTTATTAAATCAACTTGATTACCTTTAAAGATCTAGAATATATTGGATCGCAAATTAGTATTCCAAACAATTTTTTTTAACGTTTTTCACACTTTTTACGATAGCTCCATTCTTTTGTTGCACTGTGTAATGTTATTATTTGATCGTGAACGACTTGATAACCTGTATTCTTCGTATTTTGGGAGAAATACACTATTATTTATACATAAATAGCTCTTAAAAATATTCCAAACAATGATTAACTAAAAGTTGGCCTACCATGCCATAGTGAACCTTGAGTGTTCTATTATCATTACTAAATAGAACCGACACTCTGGCATATAAACAATAAAACCTACCAAGGAATATCAACACAACTCACAAATATATAGAAAAGCAACAACCGTTTGCCACAACTGAACGAACAATAACTTCAGATGGCTCTGGTTTTATTACACAAACAAACAATAAGAGAAAATGAACGAAACGCATCCCTGAAAACCCGGAAAGAACTTGTTTAGTTTAACCAACAATTCCCCAAACAGCACAGAACTATCATACTCCATGGTACTGCTGCAATAATCAAATGTTTTTAGTTTGTATCATTCAAATAAACTCACAAGTAAAACTACACTGTAGTACAGGCAGAGTGGGATGGTGTTACTACTGGTCGTTGTAGTAGGAGTAGTACTACTTGTAGAATGATGTGATAGTAGTTGCAACATGCAAACCAAAGGCAGTTGCTAGAGAAGTGGCAAACAACAACAGCAGCAACAATAACATTTAGATGATCTAAGTAACAATAACAATTGAGATTTTACAATTTTCTTAAGCATTTTCTCGTTTTCATAGATTTGCCTAGATTGCATCCTTTTCTTATTATTTTTACGTTTATTTATACTGTGAAATAAACAAAACAAAAAGAAAACACATGCATACTTTCAGGGTTAGTTTGAAAAGTTAATTTATATTTTCTTTAGTTAATTTTGAGTTCGATTTCTTTAAGATAAGCTTCGCCCAAAGTTTCTCCAAGTTTTAGATTCCTTACTTTAAAATAAAATTAAAACTTTCTATGTCTACTTCTGTCACAGCTACGGGCTTATAATTCATTTCCGCCCAATTAGTTTCTTTATTTGTAAGCAGAATATTTAATAAAGAAAAGACAATATTCTGGGCAAAGAAGTTATAGAAAAAACCTGAAATGTTGACCTCAATGTTAAATTGTTGCTGTATCCCTTCCCTTTATGGTGTTCTTCTGCATGTGTCTCTTAAACTATCTGAAGCTGGATATGCTATAATTTTCATATAAATGTTTTGAAAATCAAACAAATATGCCCCTAAAAATGATGTTAAAACCAACTAGAACTCTTCTTTGAATACAAAGAAACCTATCTAACTCGGGAATAGAGTTGATAAAAACGGTTTTTCTATATGGGCAATTCCATGACATCGTACGTGACATTTGTACGCCTATAGAGTGGAATAGATTTTACAAAAATAAGAGTACATATCTGAAAAATAATTTGGCCTCAATGTTCCATTCAGAGGGTACTATATTTTAAAAATAATAATAAATTCTTTCGAAACATTATCAAAAATATCGAGCGAAATAAGGGTATATCGTACGTGACATAAAACGGAAGTAATTTTGAGGTACAAGTAGAAATATACGAAAATTTGCGAATTGTGAGCGGCGTTATGTTTTCTTTTAATTTCTTACACTAAACCAAATAGTTTTCCTTTACAATCCGTCATATTTAATATAAACACAATCTTTAGATGGTTTTATAATAAATAAAATTTAATATCGTACGTGACAGATTTTTCTCTTATGTGTATATCAAATTCAATATAGTAATTTTCGTTCGGCCCGAATAATTCATAATAGTTTCATTATGTGTAGTTGATACTCTAAAAGTTTATATATAACTTTGTTGTCCTCTACTAGTTAGAATTGCTTAAAAATTATTATCGAAATAGCTTTTTATATCAGCAGTTTAGATTTTAAATCAGAACAAATTGTTGATACATATATGGTATATAAGAATGAGTAACAGGTAAGAGTGTTTTATACGTCTATGCCGAATATTGTATATCCACCAATATAATATTTTTCTAATAAAGTTGTTATATGTGGGGATTGTCCAATTATGTACTAGTCCGCTAGGTGAAATCATTTCAGGAAGCTAGCTCTTTTCGGTTGGGCCTTATCGTTTCAACAGACAGACACACTAGATAGTCTTCGAATTTCATCAGGACCAAGAAACATATTTTGTGGGTCTGCGATGAATATTTCGATGTGTTACAAAAAATCCATCAAAACATAAAATTTATTGATTTTAGTAACAAATTTTAAAATCCTGTAACCGATAATCATCATTGCAAAGAATACTCTATATTTTAGTTAACCAGTTTATAAGCACTACGCGAGAGACTGTCATCGTTCCCTTTCTCGTTCTTATCACGGAACAACAACAGAAAATATTATTCTTCTATACCAGTGTTCAACTTTCATAAACACCAGCACTGAAATAGGCCTTTTAGTCAACGAGAGTAACAAGTCAGTAGGTGGAATATATATGTAGCTGTGGTTAGTTCTCGGCCGGTGGCCGATTTCATCTTCAACAACTCTTCAGACTTAGTCCAAAATCGTAGTTTGTAAGAGAGTAGGAATATAACCACTTATTCCAACTCATAAGTTAGTGTACAATTTGGCAATTTTATCCGCTTTGATATTTTCTGGTATAACTTTTAGTATAATTTAGCACGCGACATATTTTCCCGTCACGTTTATAATAAGAAGTAATTTGAGCAAAAGTTTGGTATTTAATATCTATTGTTTCGACATACTTTTTATATAGTTCTTCAAAATATTTAATTAGCATTTAGTATGAAAATGCGGATTTTTTATTTTTTGCATCAGCTTTACTTATAAAATAAAAACAAGTAAGGAAGTATGTTCGGCCAAGCTCGACCATATCATACCCTGCACTATAATTTATTTTCGTGAATAATTTTCGGAAGAGGGCATTATATGGGAGCTATGACTAATTATGGACCTATCGCCATGAAATTAGGTCGTATGATTTATTTCTATATGGAAGTTATTTGTGTTGAATTTTATGTTTATACCAACATTGTTAAGAGATTTATGCTCGTTAAAGTGATTTTCGGAAGCAGGTCTTATATGGGAGCTATGACTAATTATGGACCGATCGCCATGAAATTAGGTTGTGTGATTTATGTTTATATGGAATATATTTCTGTTGAATTTTGTGTTTATACCAATATTTTTAAGAGATTTATGCTCGTTAAAGTGATTTTTTTGAGCGGCCTTATATGGGAGCTATGACTAATTATGGACCGATCATCATAAAATTAAGTGACATTAATTCAGTTTATATAAAACTTATTTAGAGCAAAATTTGTGTAGATACCTGTATAAATTAACTATTTACGATCTATAAAGTATAATTTCTGGAGAACATTTGTATGGGTGCTAGGTGAAATAATGGACCGATTTCAGTCACTTTCAATAGGCTTCATCCTCGGGCCGAAAAAAATGTATGTACCAAATTTTATCGCAATATCTTCAAAATTGCGGCTTGTACTTTGCGCCAGTCACATGAACATGTAAAATAAAAATAGAAAAAAAAATTGGGAGTAATTTCATTCAAATGAAAAAAGTGTTCAACAAACAGGTCAAAACAGGTCAATAAGTATATATAGGATTAAAGAGGACACCTTGGCCTTTCTCCTGGTAGTAAAATTTGTTTAACCCCTTTTGACCCTAAGCAATTTCATTCCACTGAAATTAAAATTTGGCTAAAATATAGTACCTGAGAAAAAAATTTGGGAGTAATTTCATTCAAATGAAAAAAGTGTTCAACAAACAGGTCAAAACAGGTCAATAAGTATATATAGGCTTAAAGAGGACACCTTGGCCTTTCTCCTGGTAGTAAAATTTGTTTAACCCCTTTTGACCCTAAGCAATTTCATTCCACTGAAATTAAAATTTGGCTAAAATATAGTACCTGAGAAAAAAATTAATAACACATCAGGTATAAACGGTACAATGACAAATCATATCAGCTCTTAAACATAACAAAAGAAAAATCATCCAATTATCTATAATAGTTTGCGAGTAATGATAATTTACTTCTGATCAAATTTACAAAAATCACATTTTTATAAAATGACATAAAATATTTGACTTTAACAGCATGCTACCTTAGTTTCAATGTGTTTACTATTGAATGGCATTAAAATTTTTGAAATCGGAGTTAACAAAAAGTTGGACTTTTGGCCGATGTAATTGAGATATGAGCCACCGTGCGACGGTCCCCATATAGCCCCATAAATGCTTGAAGAATTTGCAAGGTTCTTCGAATTTCAAAAATTGTATTGTCCTAATAGAGTTTTTAAAAAACCAAATTTGGTTAGCCGATGTACTTCAAATTTAATTAACCGTTTGATAAAATTTATCACTATGTTTCCAATGAAACTTCATGAGTTATACATAATTTCAATTAGAGCCTGAATCAATTTTAATAGTTTCATTATGTGTAATGAAAGATTATTAGTAAATTTATCACCCTCTACTACTTTGAATTATTGTAAATAGTTTAGATTTTCTTGTATCACAAGTTTAGGTTTTAAAAAAGTCCACAAAAACATACAATTTATTTAATTTGTTCCTATTAGTTTTTTTGGGCGAAATGCCCCCATTAACGTTTGGTTCCTAGGAAACAAGTATCTTAAGGAACTTGTTATGTTTTTATATATTTTTGAAATGCGCTTTAAAATATAAAGCGCATAAAATATATTAATAGGAGTTTCTATAGGTCCTTCATAATTTATCCGGTTTTTCTATCTCAATTTTGAACTTAGGCTAAGTTTTTTAAAGCCCAAGATGGGATTTCAAGTCGAAAATCAAAAATTCTGAAATTTTAATTTTTAATATATTATATTTTTTTCACTTCTCATGTTTTCTTACTAAGAGAATTTTTTTTTGAGAAACTTGAAGAACTAACATTAGTAAATACCTATCGAGCGAAGTCGGGCGGCCAGCTAATTATTTAATAAGATCCTTTACAGATTTGTTCTAAAATTCCAAATCTGGGAATTACAGAGCATCATTTTGAAATCAAAAACGCCTTTTCACATAAACCTCGTACATGAGTAGAACCATTTGCGTTGCCTGGAAATGGTGCCACAAAAGAAGAAAAGGAGTATTTACATATTTTTCGATTTATTTTACTTTATTGTATTTGTGTTTTACGTTTTTGTTTGTTTATTTATTTATTTCTATATATATTTTTTTTCTTCTCGTTTAAGTGAAAGCTTGGCACAGAGAATACTACAAGCAAACAAGCAAATCATCATTTCTCAACGCTTGTCTATTTTTCATTCATTTTGAACAATATCCTTGTTGTGTTATTAGCACTGTTGTTGCTGTTGTTTTGTTATTAAAAGGAATATACATACGTATTTACAAAAGAGTATTTATTTGTTGTTTTTGTGCTTTTATATTTGTGTTGCACACAATAACACCAGCTTGTTATTCTTACTTTTTTTTAAAAAAAAGAAGGATTATTTTTGTAAAATTTTCTAAATAGTTGTCCAAACTGAGATGTTTTTATTATTTCCAATCCTGTTTGTGTTGTTTTAAATCGCATTTGTATATTTTTTTTTCTTCTTTATTCAACTAAATTTGTTTATTTTCTGTTAGAAATAGTTTAGACATGTTTTTGAAATGCTTGCTGCAGAAAACACTTTGAAATGTGTAACTTGGGATTTAAGTTTAAAAAACAAATAAAAATTATAAAATATTAAAAAGGGCTTTTAAAGGAAAAATTATTTTAATAAAACGTATATTACTTTGTTAGCACAAGACAACCAAACAAACACTAAATAACAAAGTAACATTGAATTTGATGAACAATAAACACTCTGACTTTTTTTTATTGAATGCGGGGAAATCGCTTTGAAAAACTGCGGTTTTCAATATTTTGAAATTAATATATCAATCTAACCAGAGCAAGCTGACGGCAAAGTTTTGCCAAAAATCTTAGACGATGACAAATTTAAACAAATTTAATTGTTTAGAAAAATTCCTATACATGTCACTAAAATTTGTTTAAAGACTCTAGAAAAGGTGGTTAGAAAAGTGACCACTAAACCGGAAAGAGTTAATACAATTTTTGAGTTCAGTTGTATGGGAATTCGAATTTACTACTAGAGTGTCCCTTAGAATTAAATATTTTGAAATGTTGGAACGGTACCCCCTGAACTTTCGTTATGTAAAATACCACCAAAAAATGTTTTGCTTGTTCTAAGAATGGCCTGGCGATTTTTTAATAACTTTAACATTTTTAAACCAATTTTTGTCTTTTATAGCTTATTAGAACGACAATTACGTACACATTTCGATTCTTTTAAATTAAATTGCAAAAGTAATTATTTAATGGCAAAATTTTTACAAAAATTGAAAAAAATGCATTTTTGTCCCTTGTAAATGCATATCAAAACTAAATCGAAAGTCGGCACGGGTTGCCATTCTTAGAACAAGCTAAACATTTTTTTGGTGGTATTTTAGGTCATTACGAAAGTTTTCAGGGGCTACCGTCTCAACATTTCAAAAAATTTAATTCTAAGGGACACTCTAATATCTACCCTTCAGGAGACTCACAAAACTCCTCAATGAAATTTTTTAATGCAAAATATGTACTTTTAATTTGGACGACGATCAACTGGTGCTTCTGCGATTCTCTGGCATCAAGAGTATAATAGTTCTGTATACATCATAATACTTCTGTATTGGTTTAAATACATTTACTAACTATTGAAATGTAAAATTCATGTCTAGGAGCTTTCATATAAAATAATTTGCCTTTTGGATATACTGGGTATATGGGCATGATGAATAAATACCAAATTTAAAGCTAAAGCTTGTTTCGAAAACTTAATACAGCCACAACATTTCTCATATTAATAGCCCGGAAAATAGCCAACCTACCCAAATCACCCATGGATAGGAAGACAGGAAATAAATATTTAATGAAATGTTTTCAAGTTTTTGTTTCTTTTAATTTCTTACAAAATACAATTGTAAACTTTCAATTTAACATCATTAAATGGCCATTACGGATGTTCATTTATAGCTCGTTATGTTGACATCATATAATTTCATTATTTAAAGTATTGTTGTTGTTGTTTTTGCTAGAGTTGCTGCATGTTGCATGGTGCTGCTGTGGTACGATGTCATTCTTAAAACACAAATTGCATTTTGAGGAAAAAAATAATAAAATTGTTAAAAAGAGAATTTTATTAGTGACACTCATCGTTCCTAACAGTTGGTCGTATATTTTGCAAAAGTCCTTGTTTTTGCGTGTGTGTGTGTAAGGAATTTTTAGTTTTATATGTTTCCAAATTCGGTTTCCTATTTTTTTGGGATTGTTCATGAGATGCATTCTCTAGAGTAGTAGAGTGTTGTAGTTGCATGTTATTGCTAAACACGTACAACGTACTGTCGTCATTGGTGTCGTTGTTGTTGTTGTTATTGCTCTATAAAATAAGTTATCACTTTAGGAAGTAACTAAACACCAACTGTATATTTCATTTCTTTACAGTTGCTGTTCGTTTTTTTTTTGTTCCTTGAAATTGGTCTCCTTGGCTTTTAGATCAAGTTTATTTTTAACAGCCACTATCATTCAAGCATTTTATGTTTTCTTGTCTGTTTTTTTTTTGCTCCTCTCTCCTTTCTTGAATTGAAGCAGAATAATTTGTTTTACTACTGAAATCGGCTAAACACGTAGTTGGGGTTTATTGCCTGGTTAGTTGGCTGTTGCATCATTTAGAAATTGATGAAATTTTATGTTGGTGAGTAAAATTTTATTTATAGTTGCTTGCTGCCTTGTATTTTCTTTTGTTAAAGTTTAATGGTGTAAATAAATTAAATTAAAAAAATTTTTTTAAAAGATGTAAATTCATTTTAGAGTTTCCTAGATATACAATTGACATGTTTTGGAAGTTTTAGCCTTAATTATTCTTAAACGATTTAGAATAGAGTGAAGTGTTTAATGACCTTTTTTACATCATACCCCATTTTCAATATACTTATCTGATAGAGATATTAATGTATTACCAATATATCGGAATAATGTTACGTTCCGTTCTACCATGTAACATTTTTGCAGACTATGTTGAAATTGTTAACATTCGAACATTCGGTCTTTAATTCCTACCATCTCCAATGTAAATATCTCATCGAAAGCGATCTTTAGCACATATAAGTAGGAATTATATATATGTTCCCAGCCAGAAAAAATTATAGGACTTCAGTTTGTAGGCCTTCTAAAAGATCCGATACTAATTCCACACTGCCTGCTCTTAGAAGGTGTTCAAGAAGCCCTATGAATCCCCTTCTAATAACATGAGAGTAAATGAAAATGTAGACTATTTCTCAATTTACAAAAATAAATTGCTTGTTGCCTACCAGCAGCCCATCATAAGTAGGCCTTCTCTCAGCCCTCTAACAGCAGCGAGTATGCAAGGCCTTGGCTCGTAATGACACGCCGCACAGTGGGGTCAAATGCCCCTTTTTTACGGATTTATTAATATCTCAACAACAATAATAGCGACGCTCGCAAAATTTTACGTGGGTAGCCCATAGACCAATCCGCATATTGTAACAAAATTTTAGGGATATAGGAGGGGGAAGTCAATTACCCACCATATAAAATAATTATTAACTGTGCTATATCTATAGAACTACAATAGTTATGCACACTAAATTTGCTGCGGGTAACTCTAAAAACAAACTACACGTTCCGCCAAAATCGGAAGAGTATACGAGGGTGGAATCGAGTTCCCCCATACAAATGAATTATTAATTTTCCTATATCTATAGAACTACATCAGTGAGACACACTAAATTTATGCATGTTATTGATAAAAAGACTTGCAAAGTTTAAATGCACTGCTTTGAAATTTATACAACACAATCTTTGAAATGAGCCAATATAAAAACTACAGATCTGAACGTGAGTGATAACTGGCTCCCGATATAAAACTTTAAAATTCTCGCGATCTCGCTCACTAAAATGATTTTTTTATTAAGCTAAATTGCCTGCTATCGGATGACTTCGTATTAACCACAAAAAAAAAATTTCGAATTAATCACAAAAAAAAAAAATTTTAAACAAGCATATACAAGTGTGAGTGCATGAGAGTTAAATTGTTAAAATTCCGCGTGCTATTCATTCACGATTAGAAAATCAATGGATGGAAAACTAAACTTAAATAAAGAAAAGTAATTGGTAAAAGATTATTATTGTTTATCTCATTATTTTTTATCACAAGAATATAGCCACGTCCAGGCCTGAATCCCACGTGACTCTCGTATTATTAATCACAACACTTGCACATCTCTTATAAAAAAAACAATGACAATAACAACAACAACAACGACATCAATAAAACGTTTATCAGAATCGCAAAGTGCTTTTTGGTGGTAGACTTAAAGGGTGACGCTTTTACCAATTTACATATAACTTATGAGGCGCAGCGATGCGCAACCTAATTGTTTCTGAAACAACGCTAAACTGTCCAGGCTTTTAAAAAATATTAAATTCTCTGCCCAGCTGAGCCCAGCTAATAACTTTATGTCCATTTGAACTGACAAAATCCATTTTTTTTTTGCACTTCCAATATAAAAACTAATATCAAAGCCACTTCCACAAATAATTCAAACTTAAATTTAACCAAAACATATCAATGAATATCTGAACTTGATGGTTGCATAATTAGATTTGTTAATTTTTTTAATTATCTATCACAAATAGTATTTATTTGCGCAATTTTTTATTTTTTTTTATATAAATTTTTTAGGTTTTTTTCTCACAATATGTAATTTCAACACGTGACTATAAAAATACCTTTTAATATTTCACATTAATTTTTTGCCTGCTGATGTAGTATTTTGTGCTCTTTAAGCTGGCGCTTTCAGTTTTCACGATACTTGAAATTTGTTTTTTCAATTAATCCGCAAAATTAGTATGTTTGTGAGATACAAACGCATAATAAATTATATGTGTGCAACTGAATCATTCGATTGGCAACAAATTCGTTGCTGTTACGAATCTGTGTTCTCTGTGTAGGCATTTATAGGTTAAATTGAAAGGAACAATTTTAAATGTTTAAAGAATACTTTTTTATATGCATAAAGCATAAAATATCCAATAAATTATACATATGTAGCTTTAAAATATTTAGTTTTTAGTAACCAGGAATGGTTAATATTTAATAACTATAAATATCCATTTTATTTTGCAATTAATGTGTATACAATGAATATGAAAATACATCAAAACCGAAAATCAACATTTTAAATTAACCGTTTCACAAAAAAACGAAATTAACCGGATTATAAAAACTTATAGACAAAGCAATCAATCAATTAAGTGGATCCAAACTCACGACCACACCAAATATAAGGGCCAGAAATGGCAACATCCTCACAAACATCAAAGATCAGCTAGGACGATGAAAAGAATTCTTCGTGTCTCCATTTATGGCAACAGACTCACACAGCTACAAATCAGAAGAAATCCAAGAAGAGACATCTCCACAGCACCACCGATAATATACTACCGAGTTGGATATCATGCAGATTCCCTTCGAATTGAAAGAATACGTAATAATAACACTACCCAAAAAGGGGGACCTAAACGCATGTAGAAACTGGAGAGGCATAACTCTGTTGAACATCATCCAGGGAAACCAAAATATGCAAATGCATGTTTTTTCTGGTGAGTCTAATGAGCACATGGATAAGATATTTACACGTTTCAGAACTATTTAAGAATTTTGGCATCGATTTGTTAGTGCATATTTTTGCATATTTTACCCTTAAATGCAAATTTTTGCATATATTTGTTTTAAGAGCATATTTATGTCATATTTTTGCGTTTTTAGAGCATATTTTACTGTTTAATAGCATATTTTGACTTTATCAAAAACAAATTTTGTCTTACTTATTTTTCGCTTTTGTGCTACAGGTTTTTACTTCCTATTTTAATAATAGCGCCATCTAAATATCAAATTTTAGTTGTAATTCAAACTTAACAGTTCAAAGTGTTAAAGAAATTTTGGTTTTTTAAATTTGCTCTTATAACATCAGTTGATGTCGAAAAAAAATTTTCTATGTATAAAAATATTTTAAGATCCAATAGACAACGATTTTTATTTGAAAATTTAAGTCAATATTTTGTAATTTATTGCAATAATAACCCTAATTGAAGAAGTGACTTTATATTTATATCAAATATCATCAAAAAATATATGTTGTATTTATTCTTATACTTGTTTTGGTATTCAGGCAGTCGTCCAAAACCTTGATTTCGTTCAGCTCACTTGGGTCCAATAAACGTTCCCTTTGTGACTTGTTTTAGTTCATGTTATTTTTGTTTATTTTATGTTACTTTACATTTTTAGAAATGAATTGTATTGATTTTTTTAAATAAAAGTATATTTTTTGGTTAAAAGTTATGTAAAAGTTTGTTTTTTTAAGAGCATATTTTTTAAATTTTAAGAGCATATTTTAAAGTTTTTACTGTATATTTAAAGAGCTTAAAACGCTTTTTTGAGAGCATATTTCCGGTTTCCCTGGTTATCAAAATGATCATCTTAGATCGAATTTCGCTAATCATTGACAAATCTCTTCGAAATGAACAGAGTGGTTTTAGCCAAATCGATCAAGTGTAGACCAAATCGAACAGTCCGCAAAGTACAACTCCCCGCTCTTCTTAGTGTTTGTGGACTTCGAAGGAGCATTCGATACTATCAATAGACAGGCAATATGGTCTACACTGGTAAACATTGCAATTCCTTACCATCTCCCTTATAAAGGAGCTATACCGAAACGCTTCATGTAAAGCGCGTTTCAAAGGCCAAGAAAGTAAGGATGTACGCTGTCACCAGTGCTTTTCCATTTAGTTCTGGGCACAGTTCTGCGTCAGACAAACATCGAGGCACTTAATGGAATCCAATGGCACCTGAACCAACGGCTACATGACTTTGACTATGCAGACGACATATTGATTATGTCACATAGATTGGACGGCATTAAAAAAAAACTCGATAGGCTGCAAGAGTGTGGCAGCGGGTAGGGCTTAAGATCAACATCGCCAAAACCAAGTCGCTCAGAATAGCCACTGCAAACACTTACCCAATACTTTTAAATGGCATGAAATAGAAAACGTAAATAAATTTACCTATCATGGAGACGCAGATGGAAATGCACCAAACTGATCGAGCTCGTAGTGCATTTCCCTCTCTGATTAAACTTTGGAATTCTTCCCAAATTTCTGAGCAGCACAAAATCAACAATTGAAGTTGTAAAGTCGGTCCTTCTCTACGGATGTGAAACGTGGAAAGTCACTGAGCCCTTAACAACAAAACAACAAGTGTTTGTAAACAAATGTCTGCACAAAATAAACAAACTATTTTGGCCAAACCACATCTCAAACGCCGACCTGCTGTCAGTTAGCAACCAAAATGTAGTCGCCCACGAAATCTGCCATCAAAAATGGTCGGGGAATGGCCACACACTGTGTAAAGACATCTCCAACATACCAAAGGCCAGTTTACAATGGAATCCGCAAGGTAGACGAAAAGTTGGACGACTACTAACAACATGGAGATGATCTGTAGAAGCGGAGCATCGACGTGGCTACAAATCGGACATATGGCACAAGATAGAAATCTCTGGATAGCCTTCGTGAACACGTACCCCTAACACATGAATAATTATTCCCTATTCGTTATTGTATGGTAGAACTTAAGTTAATCTATTTTTCTGTTTATTAAATGTAAATATTTTCCTTTTTTGGAGTAGCACACCTCATCTGTGCTGACTAGGGATGCCAATCCCGAAATCCCGAAAATCCCGGGATTTTTCGGGATCAGGATTTCCCGAATCCCGGGATTTGTGAAAAAGAATCCCGGGAATTTTCGGGATTAACAAATCCCGAAATATTATGAGATTTTTGATATTTTAGGAAGATTTTTGAAACACCCAAAATACTTAGAAAGCTAAATTTCAGCATATTTATAATACTAATCTCGCTTCAAATCAAAACGCTGCCAGATTTTTTCATTTGAATCAGGGAGCAGCACGTCTCCCTTGCATTGACAGACTTTTACACAATTTACACTTTTACGAAATTTATGTTCAAGTTATTTTCTGAAGGGGACTAGGGGCAAATGTAGCCCGATTTCCTCAGTACTCTACAGTATAATTTCAGAGTACTTACAACTTATTTTGTGCAAAATTTTATAAGGATTGCCGCATAATCAAGATATTTATGACTGCTAAAACAGTACTCCGGGGGACACTTGTTTTAATTGTAGTAATACTGATTTTTATTTTTTAAGTTCGAATGATGTCTAAAATGTCCTTCACAAATATGTGTGAAGGACATTTTACCTTCTCCTGTAAGATTCAAATTATGTCAGTTAGGGCTTTTCTACATAAGAACTACGATTAACTTAAGCCCAAATTTACAACCTAAAATCCTGCACAATTTTATACATTTTATTTCTGTTTCACATCCATAAAACATAAAACTTGCTTAATTTTATTATTACAAGTTATTACTTCTTATTAGTATTTTCACAATTATTCTTAACTAAACAACTGTTAAGTACTAAACTCTCTTATAAAATAATCCAAATTAACAGCACTGTCTTACCAAAGTCATTTGAACTTTAAACATTAATTAAATCATTTTATTGTTTCTTTTATTTTACAATTGCTTGAAAGTTGAAATTTGCGCTTCCTCATTTTTACTTTACACGATTATTGCAATAGAAATAATGAAACTTTTAACACTTTCAACTAAAATTTCCTTAAATGAAATATTAAACTTTGAAATAAAGTTTGCCTTGAACAGCTATTGCTACCAACTGCTGTTTTTGTCTGACAATTGGTCGGTCTAAAGTAGTTGTCTGTCTGACTGACTGACAAACATGGTTTAAACTGCAGATGAACTTATAAAAGTTGCAACTAAATTGGCTCATTAACAATAAACACGCTCCAACAGCAGAAATACAAAAATAAAAATAAAATTAAAGTGTAAATCAAATAAATGTTAAAGAAAACTTTAAGTACTTTTAAGAAACAATGCCAACATGAAGGAAGGAAGGAAACAAAATACATAAACAAACAACAGTTTCTTACAATTAATTTACTTCCGTAAAACAAACCACTGTTAGGCAGTCAGATAAAAGAAAATAATGCTGCTGCCTGCCTGCTTGCTTCCTTTTGTCAGCAGAAAGATAAAAGTGTATCAATACAATCTAGAACTTTCATGCACTTCAACGCTTCTTGGTTGATACCGCAGATGGAAAAAAAGAAAGTTTAATTTTGGTTTCTAGGTTTACATATGGGCAATTCCATATCATCGTACGTGACATTTGTACGCCTATAGAGTGGAATAGATTTTGCAAAAATAAGAGTATCTGAAAAATAATTTGGTCCTTATGTTACATTCAGAGGGTACTATATTTGAAAATAATAAAATGTTCTTTTGAAACATTATTGTCCAAAATATCGAGCGAAATAAGGGTACATCGTACGTGACATAAAACGGAAGTAATTTTGAAATACATGTAGAAATATGCGAAAATTTTCGAATCGTGAGAGGCGTTTTGTTTTCTTTTAATTTCTAACATTAAACGAAATATTTTTCCTTTACAATCCGTAATATTTAACCCTCCGTTAGTCGCAATCATATTCAATAGAGACTAGTCGCAATGTATCAAAATTGTAACAATAAAAGAAAGGCGCGTTTGAAAATAATCTCTTCACTTTTTATTTCGTAAACATAAAAACAATATTAAATTCAAAGTATTTAAAAGAATAATAAAAATAAAATTGCAGTATAAATATATTTTTATCAAAAAATAGCTTAAAACTTAGGGTGTTTAAACAAACTTACAATAAAACAAATTTTTGCCTGCATCAACTAGATAAATTGCGAGTAACGGAGGGTTAAATAAAAACAATCTTTGGATGATTTTATAATAAATAAAATTTAATGTCGTACGTGACAGATTTATCTCTTATAATAAAACAATATATATTCTGTAAATATATGTATACAAAACTGAAATAATTAATGGAAAATATACATTCGGTTTCAATAAACAATTTTATAATAGCAAATAAACAATCAGAGTCAAATTCATTTCATACTATATGCTAATTCGGAACTTAGTTTTAACCACAATATTAGCCTAAAACATGCCAATTAAATTAAAAAATTAAATATAGTCAGTTTAAACTATTTTTATGCCAATAAAATGTTGTAATAAGCTTTAAATACTTACACATAGTAATAGTGTTTTCTTCTATTCAAATCATCTTGAAAAAAAAGTTTCAAGGGTTTTTGGGTTTTCGGTCGTGGTAGTCATTCTCATGGAATTGCCCATATATATGTAAAGTTCATATGTGTAGATGAGTGTGTAAATTAGGGTGGTCCTTATTTTAGACTTTTCCGACTTTCGATGCTCCCAGGTGTAAATTTGTTCTTCGTCATCTAAAAAGCAAATGCAAAATCAGATAACAGTAGCAAATTTTTAATAACTCACTATAATTAATTATATTTATAAAAAATTTTAAAAAAAATAGTTTCTGATTCTAACAATGGTACAGAATTTCGAGGAAACTTAGTTTTTGATCACAAATATGCAGAGTTCGATCAAATCTTCGGTATCTGATTAGGCCAAAAATCGGCATAATGCTGAATCTTTTATAAAGGAAAAATTTGGCTTCAATTTACAGCAATAGGTTTTTAGGTGACGCACAGTGTCGCCCGTAGAACAAGTGAGGTTGCAAAATTCAAAATTTCATGTGCCCCTAAAAAATATTGAATATACCTCTTTTAGAGCAAATTGTCCAGCGATTTCAAAATTGGTTCAGAAGATATAGCCCTTCAAAGTTGACTGATTTTCAGTTTTCAAAAAAACAGATCATTTTTAGGTAATTTGGTCTGCTTTCAGATACAATATATCGAAAACTATGCAACTGATCGTCATTGTTTTTGATTCCTTTGATAGATATGTATATGTATTAAGAAAAGAATAAACAAAAATTGTACTGTTTGCTTTGTATTTGTCCAGGTAAATCGATATTTACCAACTATCCATTTTTTTCAATATTTCTCAACTTTGAAGAAAAATAAAAAAAACTATCAATTTCTATATTTTCAAAATAAGTTCTTTGGTTACTCCTTTACCTAATGCAAAAATTTCCAGCTGCCCGTCCTTGCCCCATTTTTTGCTAGAGGTAAAATTTTACGATATTTACCAACTATACATTTTTTCAATATTTCTCAATTTGATGAAAAATAAAAAAAAATATAAATTTCTATATTTGTCATATTTTCAAAATAAGTTCTTTGATTATTCCTAGAGATAAAATTTTGAAAAAAGACATGGTTTCAAAAATGACATATGACCGTGAAAAACCAACCAACATTTTTTTTTCCAAATAAATTTTTTTTTAATCTTTTCTGGAAACAACATAAAAAATTAAAAAATTTTAAAAAATATTTTACTTCCCATAAAATTGATTTTTCCACAAATTACAACTTTGCTAACCCATAAGTATGCACCTGAAAGGCGTAAAAAAATATTGCCTTGTGTGGGAATCGAACACTCACATAATTTGCTTGAGTTTGATAGTCAAGCTGCTAACTCACTGCTCCATGTACGAGTTATTTTATTGTAAGTTAACAATAGTTTTAACATCAAAATATATGAACAAAAAAATTAATGGCTTTGACTGGTGGCGAACCACTAACCTCCCGTTTTCCAGTCAAACACATAGCTGAGCTAAATGCAAAAGTTCATTACCAACCTGTATAAAAATAAGTACTTATTCTAGTAAATAAAATAATGTGCTGGGTAACCACCACTCGTTACAAAATAATCCATGTGGTAACTAGTTGGCATTACAAAAATTCACAAAATTTGGGTTGGTTCAAAAGTTGTGATTTTTGCAACGAAAAAACTCCACTGAGTGACGTAGAACAAACTTGGATCTTGGAAGCATCAAAAATCCAAAAAGTATAAAATAAGGTGCCACCCTTATATACAAATGTAAGTGTATGA
The DNA here is from genome assembly GCF_958450345.1 of Calliphora vicina. Taxonomy (NCBI): domain Eukaryota; kingdom Metazoa; phylum Arthropoda; class Insecta; order Diptera; family Calliphoridae; genus Calliphora; species Calliphora vicina. The sequence continues at coordinate 121,066,514 of NC_088780.1, forward strand.
TTGCGTAATTTTCAAACAAAAGTTGTATGAATAAAATACAAATACTAGTAGTTAAAATAAAATATAACGGATTTTGTTTGTAAATTGAATAATCTGTTATTTAAATTTAAAGGTTTGTATGGGTATGTTTGCATATTGCATTTGTGTGAGTGTGTTTGCCTTTAAAATTTTGTATGTCAATGCTTAAGATTGGTATTTTTGGTCATAAACTGTGCGGTTTCAATGAAATAATGATTATAAGTGCGGGTTTGCGTAAACCGCAATGTAAATGCCAGCCAAATGCCAAGAACAAATATGAACGTAGTGGAAGTCAGCTGTTATGGAAAATTTAATGGTCTTATTGTACACAATGCCCATGAATGTTTACTTTTATACACACACGCACACATATAATTTTGAATATATTCCAAAATAATATTAGGTTTACACCAACAACTGAATTTTGAGGAAAACATTAAAAACTCAATATGCAATTTGAAGAAAGAAAATAGCAAAAATGTGTAACATTAGAGATAGAATGTCCTTGTCAGTACCACCGAAAATAGACCCACAAGCATTATCCTTGGCTCCCTCGAATATTGAGTGTTTTATTGGTGAAAATGAGGTTCTGGCATTTCTAAACGGCTGGTTTGATCGGTATAAAATTTGACGCGGGCATTACAAATGCTCCAGGGGCGACGATAGGGAACTCAAAGTACGGTACCTTCGATATGTAAAACTTTTAAACACGTGCCATTTTTTGTTTCTGATCCGATTACTAATATATCCACCATGTTTTCTTGATGGTGAATATAAAAATATAGATCTTTATTTTCCAAGTTTTTTTAAGGTTTGGCTGTAACCATTTTCATAAGAGATTTTAAACGGAGGCAAATAAAGAAATCTTATGGATTTCAATGCAAGTGTAACCGTGTTAAAATGGTTTGTTGTCTGTGTGAATGTGTGTCATGGTGTAAGTGTATTGAATTTAAAAGGACATTAATTTGATTAAGAACACTTTACAAACGAATACCTCAAACATACCGTCATACACAGACAGGCACCAACATGTTCATATTTAAATCGTTGATTTATGGCCATCAAGTAAACACTGAAATTGTTTTTTATTTATTATTCATGTAAATTTCATTATAACAAAAGAGACAACAATTGCTTATGTTTTTTCTTAATTATTAGTATTTATTTTTAATAATTACACAATTTATTGAGAAAATTTAATATTTAAACGTCGATCGGAAAGGCAATAATTCATTGCGTAAATATAAAATAAGTGAATGGTTTAAATTTGAATGAATTAATTTTGGAATGATGATTGCTATAGTTAAATCATAGACTATTGTAGGTTAGTTTAGAGAAAACTAAGCATTTAGAATTTAACATATGACTTGTGGAACAACGATTATATTTAAATCAATCTTCAATGAAGAACTTGTGGATTTTTTTTTAGAATTTAAGTGATTATGGTTTTTTCTTTGTTTTTTAAAACCTCACCCCAAAATTCTTTATATTCCAATTCTTATTATATTAAAGCATCATATTACCATTATCAAAATCCATTAGTATTTAGCAATATTAGCATTTTACCTTGAAAAGAAAACTAATTTTTAAACCAACATTACAAGATTTGTTTTCTAAAGTACATAATTAGCTTAAACAAATAATAATAATACTCTATTGTATGAATATAAAAAAAAACACTTTCTTTTAGACATGCCGCCATCATTTACAGTGGTCTTTATAAACTTACAACAATTATCCTCTTAAGTGAATTTATCTCATGGCATAATAAATAAAGCTACTGAAAATATCATCATGTCTCATAAATCCTTCTCACAAATTCACGCAAGTCATAATTTATTTAAGAAAAATGTCACCAGCAAAATACTCTTTGAAAGACATTTAGCTTTAAAAATCCCTTGACTTGACGAAAATATCCTCTCACCGCCATTCAAGCCATGACATTTTATATTTGTCAATGCGCTACGCGTGATATTAAGGTCATAAGCAACTGAGTAAAAGTTTTGTGGCTCAAAGGATTTTGTAAGAATAGTTTTAGCCTGTGTGATTGAGGAGATTTAACGTAAAGTGATATGTAGAATCCTTCTTTTATTTTACATATAGCAATACGTATGTAGACTATGGTGACCCTTAATAAACGAAAGTTGGATTTTGGCCATTTTTACCCCCCGGTTTGGTGAACATTAGTAAAAAAATCATACTGAAAACATTTTAGGTAAATCGGTTGGGTTTAAGACGTGCAGCAAGCTCTCTGAAGTTTTGAGATGCATTTACAAGGGGAAAATTAATTTTATCAGTTTTTTTTTTTAATTTTGCCATTAAAAAATAACTTTTGCAATTTAATTTAAAAGAATAGAAATATGTACGTAATTGTCGTTCTAATGAGATATAAAAAACGGTAATTGGTCTACAAATTTTAAAGTTATTAAAAATTCGCCAGGCCATTAACGTGTCTCAGGCAACTAGAACAAGAAATGTAGGAACAAAATTAACATATTTAGAGAAATATTAAAATAATAGCTCATTTTTACTTAAAATATATCCATATTTACTTGTATATGAGTAGGATACCGTTAACCTATTCGCAAGTATGACCAAAAAAATAAAACTTTTTTAACGGCAGTTTCAAAACTACATTTTCAAATTTTTAAAAATTGTGTTAAACAAATTTCAGTTTTTCCGTACCTGCGATTTCAATTTAGAAATTTTCGAGAAAAAACAATTATTTGTCCATTTTTCGGCAAATGAGCTCTAATTCCTTACTGTTATGAATTTTAACTCAATTTTTAATTTAAATATATAGAAATATTATTTATTTTTGGGCCGATTTTTATGAAACTTAAGAAAAATATATCATAAACTCTGGTATTTATAATAACAGCACAAGAAATGCGGTTAAAATGACCCCAAACTTCTTAAACCATAAAAATTATGATTTTAAGAGTTTGGGGTCATTTTAACCCCAAATTTGGACCCGCTGTTATCAAAAATGTGCAGTAGGGTGGGTAAAAACGTTGAAAAAATACTATACTTTTCAATTTTATCGTTACATTTGCATGCGTTTTACTATGGATACCGAGGTATGTATGCTGTTGACGTAAGGGTGCAACTTCGTAAATGGGATTTATCTTACAAACGGGTAAGCCTACCCTAACCAAACTTAGGACAATTGCGGAAAACAGTTTTGGCTAGGATATCAAGAAATTTCAAGTCGATCCGATTATCCAATTCAAAGCTACAGCATTTTATATATGCAAAACATACCCAGGTATGTTCCCGTTGACATAAAGGTTAAAACAAAAATATGGAAATAAAAAGTCTTAGCTGATTTTTTTTTTAAATTTAAATTTTTAAAATGCAATAAAATTTTGTTTATGAATCGTTTTTATTGCAATTTTAAACTTATATAAACATTTCTGATCAAAATGCAAAAGGGATAAAGAAATTTGCGAATTGTTATTTACAATCCCACAATTCCCAAAAAACATTTAAAAAATCCAAAAAATGGTATATTTTAGATTTTTCCAAAAAATCCAAAAAATTGTATATTTTAGATTTTTGACGGTACCGAGTTCCGGGCTATAAATTCCCTTTTGCAACATATTGTTTTAGTTGTTTGAAATCAACTAAGCGATTAGAGAAAATTTGGAATAAAGTTGGAGTTAAAAAATAGGTCTAGTTCGGAAGGCTCTGGAACTCGTAGTTATACAAATTTTGAAATTAATTATCTTCTATAGGGCATCCCAAAATATTGCCTTTGGGAAAAATATAAACTCATTATTAATTTAGTTTTTATTTTCTGTATAATTAAAGATTAATTTAAGTACATACTTTTTTCGAAAAAATAATTTTGGAATTTTTTTTAATTTAAATCCACATAACTTTAGGCATAGTTATGATTTTGACATAATGGATATACAAATATAGATCTTTATTCTTTCTTTGTTGTTAAGTAAAAAATATATATTTTTTTTTTTCTTATAATTCTTTATTTACAATCTATCCATTTAAGGATAATAAGTAAATTTGATACAATATACAATAACGACAAAAATTGTTGAACTCCATTGAGAACAACAATATAAGTATTATTAATAAGTATGGATTAATATGAAATGCTATTTACATACATATGTATGAACAAGTATGTATATATGTATATATATATGTATATATTTAAAAGTAAAAATTAGTTCCTAAAGGGAAGATCCAGGATATGGTATCTTTTAAGACGTCTTACTTCATCAGTGTCATCAAGGAGGGAAATTGCTAGTGGGTTGATGTGTTGACTTAGTCTTTCTAAATAGTTTCCGCTGAATCTTTTAATTTCATCTATAACTTTAGGAATAGTAAGATCATTGTGAATTGAGAAGTTTGATACAAACCATGGAGCATTAACAATTGATCTTAGAGTTTTTGACTGGTATCTCTGCAATATTTCGACATTTGAGTTGCTAGCTGTCCCCAAAAATATATATAAATATGGAAAAAATCAGGAGATATTTGGATGCGCTAATAGCAGAAATCCAGAACAAGGTAGGTAAAAAACCTGACATTTTAATTTTCACATGTGAATATCTCGTAAACTCTAAGAGATAAAATGTTTTTTTGCTCTATATGGTAGTTTTTACGTATATACAAATCATGCAAATCGGATCAAATAATTTGGCATCATTTTTTATTTTTCGTATACCCACCTTAGGGTCCTTGAGGCACCCACCTTAGTGTTTTAAGTCCAAATTCAAAACTTAAACTCAGCTACACCTCGTCTATAGTCGGACTATCGGTTTAGAAGTTACAGATTTATTTCTACTTAGTGTTTAAAGTCCAAATTCAAAACTCCTCTATGGTCGTGGAGGTGTAAACTCGGACTATCGGTTTAGAAGTTACAGATTTATTTCCACTTTTTTAAAATTCACCCACTGTGCTGCGCTTATGAAAAACCGACTGACTGCAATTTTCTGTTCATGAAACATCTTCTAGTAGTTTCATGAACTATCTATCTAACGGACAAAACTAGAATGTTAGCAGCTTTAAAAGTTAATGTTGTTATAGTAACAAACAATGTTATGAACAGCGTGTTAACAACATTGTTGATAAGTAGAGCACTGGAAATATTTATAAACATGATAAATGTTGCAAGCAGTCGTTACGTACTCTTAAATTCAAATTGATAATGTAATTTTGTAACAATATATTAAAATATTAGAAATTGGACGAACCAGAAATGTTGCATGTCTGAGATGGCCTTCTTTAAGGCCCCACCGTACACTACTGGTTGGTCTTTGGGATCCATTGCTAAAAAATTGAAAATGTGAAATTTCATAATAATCGTATCAGCCAGTTAGAATTGGTCGATTTTTTTTACAAAATATTTTGATTGTGCCCCATTGTACGTACAGTGTACAATGGGGTATGATGAGGTTGAACAGCAGGTTTTTTTAAATTTTCACTGTCCATGTCCATAACAAAGTAGTGTAATGAAGTTTCGTTTCGAATTCAAAAAAGTCATTTTTAAATGAATTATAATGCGTCTTATTCCATTGAAATTTACAAGTTAAATCCCAGCAGTGCTAGCTAAGTATCCCGAACTAGTGATTTAACATGCCATTGCGGTCAACACTAGTTACAGAATTAGTTACAGAATTAGGTAGATGTCAGTGGACCTTTTACAAAAGAGCACTTAGTGACAATAGGCTTTTCAATTACTTAGAGACCTTAAATTTATGTCTGACTACACTCTAGATTACCAAAAATATATAAATTGAAGTCAGCTAATTAATTAAACATATGTGAATATTACTATCTAATAGGAAAATATTGACTTCTATAGTAGTCAATACAGAACTGCTGGGATGTATGTTGGTATGTGATTGTAACGCAACAACGTTTATTCAAAACATTTAATGTAATTTCGTCCACGAGCAACTATACAAAAGATGCAATAATCCTTTTTAAAGAAAACAAATACACAAGACCCCAATACAAACGACATTATGGTTGAAGTTGCAACTAAAAAAAAAAAAAATTAAAAAAAATTATACTTCCTGTTATAGTTGCTACGTTATGCTGGCTTTTCTTCCTTTTTCCTCATCTTATTACTTATGGCAAGAGAGAAAAAATAGCGAAGAAAAATTGTATACACATGAAACGGAAAACTAACATTTGTTTAATAAAAGAAATGAAATGAAAATAACACTGGCATTAGTAGCTATATTAGGTATTTATTTGAATGCAACAACACAGAAGAATATTAGCAACAACAAAGCAGCACAGATGTGTTGGTGTTGCAACCCACACACATAAAAAAGGAGGTTCAATTTTATTTGATATTGAATAATTTATTGAAAGTGCAACACATCGTTAGGTTTTGTTGAGTGGCACTTTAGTACTCGTTGCTACGAGTATTAAAGCGGTTGATTTTGTTTATGTTGCGGTTGTTGTTATTGTTGCTTCTTGTTGCAGGGACTGGTGTGTTTTAGACTTTGGTGGAAGTTTTTCTTTATTTAGTATGAAAATATGAGAAGTAAAGACTTAGTTGGAAAAGAGAATTATTTGAAATTGAAAATTTATATTTCAATTCATGTGTTTGTTTAAGAATATTTAAAGATATTGATTAGTTATAACCTGAGTTTGTTTAAATATGCACAAAAATATTAAAAATACATTATTGCCCATTGATTCTACTCAAACTCCAACATAATTTTGAATTCCATTTTAAAGCCAAATATATTGTGTTTAAAATGGTGTGATCCAAAGGGTTAAAGGTCAATTTTTGGAGTATATATTTCAATGTAAAAATACAAAGATCGCGATATTTAAAATTAAAAATGGATATGGTATGAGGACATCTAAACTCTCTCTTTTTGATTAGTTCAAGAGTTATAAAGAAAAACGTTATTACGTTTTTTAGTATTACGTTTTTTATATCCTACACCACCATAATGGGGAGGGTATAATGCGTTTGTGCAGATGTTTGTAACGCCCAAAAATATTAGTCTAACACCCACCTTAAAGTATACCGATCGGCTTAGAATCACTTTCTGAGTCGATTAAACGATGTCCGTCCGTCTGGCTGGTTGGCTGGCTGGTTCGCTGGCTGTCCATGTAAACCTTGTGCGCAAAGTACAGATCGCAATTTTGAAGTTATTTTGATCAAATTTGATGCATATAATTTGCTCAGCCCAAGGACTAAGCTTATTGAAATTGGCTGAAATCGGTGCATTTCACCTAGCCCCCATACAATGTCCTCCCGAAATTGGGCTTTATCGGTCATAAATGTTTAATATATTAATGTATTAATGTATCTCCACAAATTTCGCTCCAATTAAGTTTTATATATACGAATTTCATATCACCAAATTTTGTTAGCATCGGTCCATAATTAGTCATAGCTCCCATATAGACCCGCTTCCAAAAATTACTTTAACGTGCATAAATCTCTTAAAAATGTTGGCAAACACACAAAATTCATAAATAACTTTCATATAGACATAAATCGCACGACTTAATTTCATGGTGATCGGTCCATAATTGGGCATAGCTCCCATATAAGACACATTTCCGAAAATGACTCACGAATATAAATTATTGATCGTAACAAAATTTGGTGACATGAATTTTGTATATATAAAACTTAATTGGAGCGAAATTTGTGTAGATACATTAGGGTGGCCCTTAATAAACGAAAGTTGGATTTTGGCCATTCTCACCCCCCAGTTTGGTGAACATTAGTAAAAAAATCATCCTGAAAAAATTTTAGGTAAATCGGTTGGGGTTAAGACGTGCCGCAAGCCCTCTGAAGTTTTGAGATGCATTTACAAGGGGAAAAAATTAATTTTTTTCAGTTTTTGTAAAAATTTTGCCATTAAAAAATTACTTTTGTAATTCAATTTAAAAGAATCGAAATGTGTACGTAATTGTCGTTCTAATGAGACATAAAAAACAGAAATCGGTTAAAAAATTTTAAAGTTATTAAAAATTCGCCAGGCCATTAACGTGTCTCAGGCCACTAGAACAAGAAATGTTGGAACAAAATTAACATATTTTGAGAAATATTAAAATAAAAGCTCATTTTTACTTAAAATATGTCCATATTTACTTGTATATGAGTTTTTGTCTTCGTAGGATACCGTTAACCTATTCTTAGGTATGAACAAAAAAAATTAATTTTTTTAACGGCAGTTTCAAAACTCCATTTTCAAATTTTTAAAAATTTTGTTAAACAAATTTCAGAATTTTTTGATCATCTCATTGGGATTTATTAAGAGTATAATAGGGAATAAAAATGTGAAAAAATTATGAAAATATCTCTTATAGTTTTTCCGTACCTGTGATTTAAATTTTGAAATTTTCGAGAAAAAACAATTATTTGGCAATTTTTAGGCCAATGAGCTCTATTTTCTTACTCTTATGAATTTTAAGCAAAACTTAATTAGAATATTATAGTCCAGATAATTCTAAATATACTCTGAAACTTTTACTAAAATCAAAAAACGTTAACCCTTAAATCGTGAAGGTCAAAGGTCAAATTTTTCAATATTTGGAATTTCTCTTGGAAAGATTTTGAAATGTTCGAAATGTTGTATATTTTTGGGCCGATTTTGATGAAATTTAACAAAAATATAACACAAAGCCTAGTATTTACAAAAGCAGCAGAAAAATTAAAATTAACCCTATATAGCACTTGGTGTTAAAATGACCCCAAACTTCTAAAACCATAAAAAATTATGATTTTAAAAGTTTGGTGTCATTTTAACCCCAAGTGCCATTAAGCGTTAATTTCCATTCTTGTGCTGTTATTATAAACCCTAGAGTTTATGTTATATTTTTGTTAAATTTCATCAAAATCGGCCCAAAAATATACAACATTTCGATCATTTCGAAATCTTTCCAAGAGAAATTCCAAATATTGAAAAATTTTACCTTTGACCTTCACGATTTAAGGGTTAACGTCTTCCGATTTTAGTAGAAGTTTCAGAGTATATTTTGAATTATCTGGACTATAATATTCTGAATAGGTTTTACTTAAAATTCATAAGACTAAGGAAATAGAGCTCATTGGCCTAAAAATTGCCAAATAATTGGTTTTTCTCGAAAATTTCAAAATTTAAATCGCAGGTACGGAAAAACTATAAGAGATATTTTCATAATTTTTTCACGATTTAATTCCCTATTATACTCTTAATAAATCCCAATGAGATGATCAAAAAATTCTGAAATTTGTTTAACAAAATTTTTAAAAATTTGAAAATGGAGTTTTGAAACTGCCGTTAAAAAAATTAAATTTTTTTGTTCATACCTAAGAATAGGTTAACGGTATCCTACGAAGACAAAAACTCATATACAAGTAAATATGGACATATTTTAAGTAAAAATTAGCTTTTATTTTAATATTTCTCAAAATATGTTAATTTTGTTCCTACATTTCATGTTCTAGTGGCCTGAGACACGTTAATGGCCTGGCGAATTTTTAATAACTTTAACATTTTTTGACCGATTTCTGTTTTTTATGTCTCATTAGAACGACAATTACGTACACATTTCGATTCTTTTAAATTAAATTACAAAAGTAATTTTTTAATGGCAAAATTTTTACAAAAACTGAAAAAAATGCATTTTTTCCCCTTGTAAACTTCAGAGGGCTTGCGGCACGTCTTAACCCCAACCGATTTACCTAAAATTTTTTCAGGATGATTTTTTTGCTAATGTTCACCAAACTGGAGGGTGAGAATGGCCAAAATCCAACTTTCGTTTATTAAGGGCCACCCTAAGATACATATATAAATTAAACATTTACGACCGATAAAGTCCAATTTCAAGAGGACATTTGTATGGGGGCTAGGTGAAATAATGGACCGATTTCAGCCAGTTTCAATAGGCTTCGTCCTTGAGCCGAAAAAATTATATGTACCAAATTTTATCGAAATATCTTCAAAATTGCGACCTGTACTCCGCGCACAAGGTTTACATGGACAGCTAGCCAACCAGCCAGACGGACGGACGGACGTCGTTTAATCGACTCAGAAAGTGATTCTAAGTCGACCGGTATACTTTAAGGTGGGTGTTACACCAGTATTTTTGGGCGTTACACACATCTGCACAAACGCATTGTACCCTCCCCACTATGGTGGTGTAGGGTATAAAAACGTACTTTGAAAATTTAAAAATATTTTAAAATTGTCTAACTGGAATGGATTTCCGATGAATATATCATTAATTTGAGGAGTCCTTTTGTACCGTAATATGTGAGGTAAATTTCATTAAAATCGAAGATTTGAAATCCGAATATAGCTGTTTTCTGTCCGTTTGATATGGTTCTCCCCATATAGGCAAAATCTAAAAGTTTAAATACATTTTTTTACCAAGAACTATAAAGTGTTTTTCCACTTTCCAAAATGAAATTATCATTTTTTGTTACAAAAAATTTTGTTTGGCTAAAAAAAACTTTTTGTCGACACAACGACAGCGATAGATAGATAGATCGTCTTTAAGTTTTATAAGGACCGAAAATATATATATATTGAGGGATATATAAGCAATATTCGATACCTGGTTGTGGGAACAAAAACTCAAAATCAGTATTGTCTTTAAAGTTCAGCTTTTTTCCCCCTTGTAAAATATTTGCAAAAGCTTACTTTTTAAGTTTTTTGCTTGCAAAACTTGCTCTGGTTATAACTTAAATTTTCAAAAATATTTTTTACCTACAATATAATGGATATGAAAACTTTTATTAATCAAATTATTTATATACATATCTTTTGTTTTATTTTTCAATCCCAACATATTAGTTACACCCTTCTTTGTAAAGGTTGTTAACTCCTGTTGAAATGTTACTTGTACATTTAAACCTTTGTGTGTGCAGATAGCTTATCATATTCTATATATATTTCTAGTTTCTCTACATTTAGTATATAAAATATAAATTTAAAACCTTAAAAGACAGACTGACTGCATTTTACACAGAAAATACACAAGACCAGACTATAGTCGTGTATATTGCTGCATGTTTACGATAGTTTAGTTTAGACATGAATCATCATGCATTCATTCACTCATCTAGCTAACTTGACGTAAACGTATAGGAGAATTTTGTTCAAAAAAACACATGCATAAATACTCCGAAACTCATCAACAACTGCAAGTGTTAATATAAACAAGTAATATAGCTATATTCGGTACAGCCGAATACTTTAAAATACAAATTTTAAATATTTAAAAAAAAAATTGTTCATACTGTTTATTTTTTTTCCAATTGATTTTTTTTATTTTTTTTACAAATTTTGAAAAAAAAAAAATTTTTGTTAAAAAAAAATTCGGGTTAGAAAATATTTTTCCCGATTTTGACCCATTGTATGTCCAAATTACTATAGCCTTATATACATCGTTGGAATGGACTTTGCAAAACCGAGCTGGAAGAATTCCCGATATATTGATGTATCAATCAAGTTTGTAAGTTATTTGGGGGCTGCGGAAAATTGATTTCAACATATGGCTATATCGACTTCGCTATCTATAACGACCCAGAATATATATATAAAAAAAGAATAATGTAGAAATTACAAATCCAATGCCAAACTTATATATACCCTTGCCACTCATGGTGAAAGGTATAAAAAAAGTTTGTTTAAGTAAAAATGTTGGGTAAATGAAAATGTGTTAAGTTTTCTTAACACTTCGTCACTTTAACGTTGAGATATCATCAAAGTTACACACACTGGTGTTCTTTTCTTTCTCCATGCAAAATATTTAGTCGAGAACTCGAGCAAAATATTTTATGACTTTTGTCACATGTTTGACAACACAAATGTTCATATTTGTGAAAACAAATATTTAGCAACAGAAACAAAAAATTACAATTTTTGTAAATATTTTAACCATAAAGGTAGTTTTTCTTAAGAAATCAAAGCTAACTGGATGAAATTAAACCTACGAGCAGCAAAGTCTCTTCGATTCCCTTTTAAACTTGCTCGTCTGTTTACTGGGGTATTCGAATTATTCGATTTTTCTCTTGTTCGAAAAAAACGAATAATTCGAATAAGAGATTTTAACTTGTTGGAATAATTCGATCACACGTTTAAAATTAATCGAGTTATTTATTATTATAAAGAATGAAGTTTTGATGTCGTTTTTTTAATATTTTACTGTTAAAGAAAAACAAAAAATAACGTTAAAGTTAACAATTCCAGTATTGATAATGTTAAAAAACATTCGAAAACAAAGTCCATCATTCAATTTTCATTTGAAATATTCAGATTAGATTATTTTCCGTTTTGGAGCTATGCTATACAAAATTTGAGATAGTTGGACATGATCCTGAATTCAAATACAATATAAACGAATTAAGAACTTTTTTATGTCGTTCATTAATTCGGGTTTTAAATTGAGTAAATAATTCTTTAGTAAATTAATTAATCACTATTTCTAAATTATTTATTACAAATTGTATTATTCATCAAGCTCTATCAACGTTGCCAAATCTTTTCTTAATAAAGTGGTCTTGGGGAATTACACAATAAAGGCAATCTGTCCAGAGTTTGACATCATTGTCAGTGAACGTGGCTAATTTGAAGTTAGGCGGTGCATGATTGACGCATTCACAAATACGCAAAAATTTTATTACTATGTTAGACAAAGATGTTCAACGATGTTCAAATCATGTATCATTCGATTTATTAAATATTTTGCAACACTTACGTACGCGGTTAATAACATGAGTTATATATATTTTATGATCATGGCCTTCATCTATTTCAACGTTATCATTATAAATGTCATCCTCAATATCACTTTCGACGACCGTTTCAAAATCACATTCTCCATCACATTCAACTCCACTTTAATGTAAGTTAAAATTTTGATTATAAATTGCGATTCTTCTAGTATTTCGCCAGCTAAATAACAAATATTTTAGTCCGTACCTTTTATTTTTATGGTTCAAGTCCTAAGTTAAAAATTTTGAAAGATTTGGTTTTAGAATTGTAACTTCTTGCAGTAATATTTATAGAAGGAGCTATCGGAACACTTTGTCTTTAGTTATTTGTCGAATTTCAGAAACAATACAATTTTTGTGAGTCATTATTATTACTTATTTAAATTTTAAATTATGAACAATTTTAAGCAATTTAATATATTTAAGTATATATGAACATTTATTCGTTTTATTCGATTATTCTATATAAAATTGTTCGAATTATTCGTTATTCGAAAATGGCCATTTTTAAATTGTTCGATTCGTAAGAAATTATTCGATTAATCGAACGATCATTAGTCGAATGAATACCCTACTGTATACACACAGCAAGTCTGTGTTCAATTTTGTATGTCAAAACCTAATAGACGCCATAGTGAAAATGGGAAAGCTAAAGAGACTTGCCAGTACAAGCAAGTGTGTACCCCTCTTCTTTCTTCTTGCCTCTCTCTCCTATAAACTCAGACTTGCGGCAAGTGTTTAAATTTAAATTTATTCAAAGTATTGGCCATTGTTAGCTATGACCTTTTCCCATCTTTCTGGCAACATATGGATTCCGCGCCAAAAGAACTGCTCATCTTTTGAGGCCAAGAATGAATCAAGCAAATTTCTGTTCTGAAGTGGAGTGTATCCCATAGAGAGCGTTCTGCATCGATCGAAAGAAATACTAGTCGGACGGAAAAAGGTCTGGACTATAAGTTTGGTGAGTCAAAACTTTCCAACCACCTATTTCTAAATAGTTTTTAATATTTATTGCAACATGTGACCTAACGTTGTCATGATGGAATATTACAGTTTCATATCTGGCAGCAGATTTTGGACATTTTTCGGCGAATGATCGCTTCAAACGAATCAGTTGCGTTCGGTAAAGGTTTCCTGTGATGGTCTGGTAAGTTAATAGATAGGACCACTTTGCTCCCACCAAATACAGAGTATTAACTTAGCGCCATGTGTATTTTTCTTTAGTGTCAATTCGGCTGATTGACCGTCTTCACATGTGATCTCTTACTCTTCGGGTTATCGTAATGAATTAATTTTTCATCGCAAATAATGATTCGGTGCAAAATTGATTTTTTTTTATAGCATTCAAGCATCATTTCGAACATGCCCAATCGTCTTTCAAGCTCTCTCGGCTTCAATTCGTATGGTACCCAATTTCAAAATTTCGGTTGGAGTTGCTACCAATGATTTGGAAAGTTCTTGTTGAGTTTGACAACAATCTTTATAAGTAATGCCTCCAATTCTCGCTTCAAACTCATCAGTTGCGTTCGGTACAGGTTCCCTATGATGATCTAGTCAGATTTACGCTTCGGGATGTAGTAGTAGATCCATTTTTCATCTCAAGTACCAAATAGGGTAATAGTGTACAATTGTAGTTTAAAGACTCAAATGGTATCAAACATATACACAGTGACATCTTCCAGCAGTTTCATGAATTATCCTAACGGATAAAACTAGAATGTTCTATATCAAGAGCTTTTAGCAGCTTCAATGTTAATGTTAACAAACAATATTAATAACTGATAAGTAGAGGTTTCTACTGATGAAAATGTTTATAAAAATGATGAATGTTGCAAGCATTTCTTAACAGTATTTTGTTGTTGTGCCAGCAATCAAATTAGGGAGAGAGTAAATGTATTTAATATATTCTACTATAAGTTGCGCCTCTAGTTCTACCCTATGTTATACAGTATCAATTTGTATTTTTGACATATTAATGGTAAATATGTCAAAAAATACAAAAAACTATAGATAATAATGTACAAACTTTAGGAATATGTTTTTTTAAAATATCCTTGCCTAAAGGATATAGTTTAAATTTATTATCCTCTTTTCATCGAAATACTGGTGTCCCTCACAAAATAGCTGTCCCTACGACTTATATAAGACTAAGTTTATAAAAATCGGGCTACTAATAACAAAGATATGACTAGAAATATATTTGAGGTTTTTCTATTATTCTTCGAAATATTAGGACATTATGAAAATTGTTTATTATCTCCAGATTCCCTTCTGGTCTCAGTCTCAATTTTGTATGTGTTGTTAACCATACAATGTCTTTTAATTGAGGACAATTTTTAGTAAATGTAAAATATCGTTTTTAAGATATTCTATGTTCAATGACAATTTTTGTGTTCAAACGAAAAGGATATAAAAAAATATCTTTAAATATGCACAGAAAAAACTATATTTCAATTCAAATATTTATCACATATTGAACTGGTTTCAATTAATTCATAATTGAATCAAGTATTCATGTGCTCAAAAACGAAAATTTCTAATATTTTCTACTGATTTTTATGCCAAAAATTATGTCAAAATTAGCTGGTAAAATCAAGAATACCGCTTTTCTTTATTTACTTTTGCGATATTCGGACATTTAGATGGTCGATATATCTCGATTCCTAGACCTGACTCAGCGAAACGCCGGGACTATATGTATATATATTTTCCCCGGTAAGCCGAACCTCCGCCGATCACTTAGCCCTACCATTTGTCGCATAGTGTGTTATTTACATATATTTATTATTATTTATTACTTTAAACCCAAATTTTAAGCTGAATATTTGGACCAATAAAATTCGTTCAGAGAATGATATTGCAATGATTTCTAATGTGACTTTTAAATCTATTGTCTTTAGTTTTAATGTTAAAGTTAAAAATGTTGACAAAAATGTGTATGTTTTGGAATTGAAGCCAATGTAAACTTGTTAGGTCTTAAGGGATCTTCAGAAAGTTGTGGAAGGTAAAATACTATTACGAAATTGTACTTGAATTCAAATATAACGATTTTAAGGGCTGATTTAAAAGTAGCATAATGCTTTCAAATAACAGTGCTGTAATAGTAAACTGTAACATATCTGTGGGCATTATTAAATAAAAGCTTTCAGTTGATTTGACCGTAAGTTGGCAACGCTGTATTCGAATATTCAGTTAAAGAACATTGTAGAAAGTACACCACAGATGGCGTATGTATTAGTAAGATCTAGAATATTCGAATTTTGACAGTTAAAGAACAATCTAGAGTGCAGATGGCAGTGTTATAAATAGTGGCAGAGGTTGCAGTCGTGAGTGAGTTTATCAGAGACGCTTTTCGAATAAACATCAACTGAGTGCCTTAAAGTGTGTTGTGTTTTTCAAGTAAATTCGTGTACATTATAAATTGTGTCTGTATTTCTGAGAATTTATAAACGTGTATAAAAAAAACATTGAGTGGCTATTTAATTCTGTGGTTGTTGTACATTTTAAATAAATAAAGTGTTGTTACAATTTTCATACTACTATACGGCTTTTATTTGCAATCAAAAGTATCCGGTTTATTTAAAGGAAATAAACTAACGTTTTGAAAAGGTTAAAACGTAACAATACATTTATTTTACATTATTATTTTATGTGCTGTTTTTCTATAGCGAACGCGTGCTTTGAGTGGACGTTTTACATGTATTTTCTTTTTGTTACAATAACAAAATACATGTTAAATTTCCACTCAAAGAACTCGTTCGCTATAGAAAAACAGCACATTAAATTAATCCAGCTGAGCTATTAAGTTCTTAGATAAGCATAATCAAACAATTCACAAATAATTTCAGCAATTGACCTTAATCAAATTTAAATTTAATATTTTGGAAATATAAATTTTTAAAAATTTTCTCTTTCAGCAACTTCATCAGACATCTATTCATTCCTTCTCCATGTCAAACATATTTACACAAGAATGTAATAAAAATTAATTTATTTGCATGTTGACTGCTCTAAAATTTCTTTTGTAGGCTTTTTCTTAGTGTCTTTGATAGTTTGTTTTTTTTATAAAGAAATTTCATTGCTTTATCATATTCTTATAGACCTACGTAAATACTTTCACAATATCCCTTAAGGATATAAATGTCCTTGATTACATGGGTAATGCAAACGAAAAACACTCAAGTAAAAAGCTGGCAAAAGAAGAAAAAGAACTTATTTTTTATAACGACTTTAGATCAAATATAGTTTGTTATAGGAGCTTACTAAAAAAGTAAAATTATTTGTCTTTGGGCGCAACTTTTTGTCTTTGTTTTGTGCATAATTCTTTTTAAAAATTTTGTACTAAATTTATATTTCTTTTTACCTATTTTCTTTTTATAAATAAGTGGCAAATGGAAAGAAAAAAATTGTTTAGAAATTGGATCAATTTCTCTCAAAGTGAGGTATAATTTATTGAAAATGTAGAGAAATATAATTTGATTTAAAAAAAATTATTTTCTTATTTTTAGAAAAATTATTTAATACCTATATAATGGAGTCAAAGTAGATATAAATAATAAATTTAATAAATATTGATGGATGGAAACTTTTATGGTTATGGTTATTAAAATTTAATAACACAGTTCTATAATGATTTTGCGGCCCAAAGTAAAACTGATTTTAAGTATATTCGTTACCCTGATTCTAACTGTATACTTATTTTTTAATGCTATGAGTAGTTTTCGAGAAATTGCAGGAGTAAAAAAAGGGAAGTAAACGATTCAGGTTAGAAACTGTTTTTTAGATTTTTTACGATTTAGGTCCTTAGGACACTCCCATGTGATACTTCAAAAGTAATCTGCCATCTTAAGTTCATCCCAATGACCTTGGTATCTATCTTCCATGAAATCTTGATGGAAACGTTCTGCTTGTTCTCAGCTATACGATCCTCATATTACAACCAAGAATTTTAAAGCCATTTCAAAAAGTCTATAGCTAATTCCTGATAATTTTCAGCCCTCTGATTTCCTAAGAAATTGTTCACAATGGCAATAAAAGATTTCCAAGATTCTGCTTCTAAATCACTCATTATATGTATGAAATCGTTGTCTTTCATTAAAACTCTTATTTGTGGGTCATCAAAAATATCAGCTTTTTGTTTATCTGTACTCAAGCCTGGAAGCTTTCTTGGAAGAAAGGCAAACCATGGACCGGTTTTATCTAATGCCTTCACATACTGCTTTATAAGTGGTATGCAGACAAAACGATCTTATCTCTGATTTTATGAACATTTTGTTTTCTCTCAGAGGTCAGTCTTTCTTGATACAACGGTCATGTTTCATCTGTCATAAACAGATAAAACATGGAAATTTAGTGTACCCACCTTGCTGACCTAACAAAAGCATTGGTGATCCGCGTACTTAAGTTTTTTGAAACAAGATCTATATTTGGATACTCCTATTTTAATTTCGTAGAGTGAACATTAGGCACAGCTGCATGCTTATTACCAATATCTAGTAAAACATATTTTCAAATTCTCTTTGAGCTGTCCATAAACAATCTGTATTCATCAATTAATACCAAAGAAAGATAATTTGTTGAGCTGAAAAATGTAAAAAGTTCTTTAACGCAACCACGATAAAATAAGACTTTCGTGTCTTGAGATAAAAGATTTCGTTATTTGAGTCTAGATGCTAGCAGATCAGATCTCTATTTCGAACGGTCCAGATATCTATCAAGTCACATAAGTTATCTTATTAAAAAGTGAAGGCGTCGTTAGCACTTCAAAATCGCTGTCATGTTCATCCGAAAAACTTTCACCTTTTCTGCGTCCGATAAATCAGATAAATGTTGATTCAAAAGAGATGGCACATCGTCTAAATACAGTAGAGACCTTTTAGCAGACGGTAATTCAGGATATGTCATTTTCCTAGTATTCATACCATGTAACTTAACAACACAAAAATGGCAGTCATCAATGTGGTTTTTCATTTCTGTTCATATCATAGGTAAAGTTAGCATGCAATGTTTGGAAACCAGGGCATATTCAGGGGCTTAATATGCATCTTAAAGTAATTGAAACAAGTGTTTCTCACTATGTCTGTTATAGGTTTTCTTAACATTTTGACTGTGTATTCACAGTAATTTTAAACAAACTACCAGTACTTATTTAGTTCATAAAAACTTGACTATGATTTAAACAAAATTAGCATTCTTTGTTGATAGTCTATTAGTTGGTTTTATGTTTACTTACTTATGCACCGAAAATAAACAATCTTAACTCAATTTTATACCTTAAAAATAAATCTTTAATAAACATCCATATGTATGTAGATATGTGTGCAAGTACTTGTATTTGAATAAAAATAAAATATGATTTATAAACATTCTTTACAATCATTTGACTTGCCATTTTTCCACTTCATTTTATGTCTTCTCTGGCCTATAATATTCAAACTTTGTTCCATTATGATTTTACGTAACACTTTGCAAAAAAAAAATATTATTAGTTTTCAAATAGAATTTTTGTTATACAAAAAGTCTATGTAGAATTTAAACTAATTTTATGCATATTAAATGCAAATATGTATTTTCTTTTATGTAATTTATATCGGTGAATTATGGTTTTAAAGTTTTTATCAAATCAAATAAAATACAAAATATAAATATAAATTTTATACAATATTTGCTTTTAAATAATTCTACACACTCACACACATACATGTACAGTAGGATGGCACCCAACACAGAATATCCACAAGTTCCCAACTGAAAAAAAATTCAAATTCATTGTTGGTTCAGTATTTGGTGAGCTGGATCAAATAATAAATTTGATCCTTTTGCACTAAAAGATGAGCATTTCTTTGGCTCGGAATCCATATGTTGCCAGAAAGATGGGAAAAGTTCATAGATATCAATGGCCAATATTTTGAATAAATTTATATTGTGCAAATGTTTTAAAATAAAAGCTTTGAATTTGTATTGTTTAGCATCCAATAAATAAAATGTTTTTGTATGAAATATTCCAAGTAATTTAGTTAGACAAAAGTATTTATTTCATAACCCAACGAAATATGCCAATGGAAATCTTATGAAAGGATGCTTACTTTCATTGTGATTATCTTGATTTACTGCAACCATTTCAACATTGTTACAGTAACTATTTTTTATAACCATAATATGGTTAATTTTCGATTCACATGATTGTGTCAACCATATATATGGTTACAGTAAATAAGTATATGTTTGTGACAAGCTTCATATCGGCTTATGGATATCATAATCTGCGAACAACATATTATGATAAAATTATTCATCATAAATATGGTGGTCACAAACATATACTTGTTTACTGTAACCATATATATGGTTGACACAATCCCGTGAATCTTAAATTAACCATATTATGGTTATCACAATCATGTAAATAGTTACTGTGACTATAATACTGTTAAAAAACTTGTAACAATGTTGAAATGGTTACAGTATACACGCACAACTATATTATTTCTGTGCGTGTAGCTAACATCAGATGGGAGATGAAATACGTTTCGAAAAATTAGAACTAGATTGAGTTTCGAAAAACGGAAAAGACCGCTTTGATGAAATTATATGAGGTTTATAACGTATGAGTACAGTTTAAACTAGTAATTTTAAATCCTTCTTTGTCAAGGTTTAAAAAACTGAACATTTTTGCCAAAAATTGTAAAAATTACCATATTAGAGGACCCGCAGAACAAAAGGCACTTTTTCGAATTTTTTTACAAATTGATTTTTTGGTATTTTTATAATATAATATTTTTGTTGAAATCTTCTAAAAAAAAGTACCTTTTTTATACCCACCATCAAAAACGAAATATTGGTCGTTGAATCAGAAACATATTGTTACGAAATTGTACTTGAATTCAAATATAACGATTTTAATGGCTGATTTAAGGATGCATAATGCTTTCAAATAGCACTGCCCAAACTTTAACATATCTGTGGGCATTATTAACATTGAATAAAAGCTTTCAGTTGACCATTGATCGTAAGTATGGCAACGCTGTTTGCTGCGACCGTATATTCGAATTCGAATATTCAGTTAAAGAACATTGTAGAAAGTACACCACAGATGGCGTATGTATTAGAAAGCTCTAGACAGTTAAAGAGCAATCTAGAGTGCAGATGGCAGTGTTATAAATAGTGGCAGAAGTTGCAGTCGCTAGTGAGTTTATCAGAGACGCTATTCGAATAAACATCAACTGAGTGCCTTAAAGTGTGCTGTATTTTTCAAGTGAATTCGTGTACATTATAAAGTTTGTCTGTATTTCTGCGAATTTATAAACGTGTATAAAAAACACTGAGTGACTATTTAATTCTGTTGTTGTACATTTTAAATAAATAAAGTGTTGTTACAATTTTTAAACTACTAAACGTCTTTTATTTGCATTCAAAAGTATCCGGTTTATTTAAAGGAAATAAACCAACGTTTTGAAAAGGTTAAAACATAACAATATATTCTGGGTCCGCATACGATTCTAAGACGATCTAGCTATTTCCGACTGTCTGTCCATCTCCTCCATAGAAGGCCAAAACTACATATTGATGGTGGGCATAAAAGATTCGGCACAGCCGAATACAAAACACTTACTTGTTAGATTTGGACTAGAATTCAGATACGGCATTGAATGATCCTTTCAAAGAGCTGTTATATGATACCAATTTTGCATATGTTCCCTTTGCAAGAAATCAGAAGAAAAAACCTTAAAAATGGAGTATAAAAATACTTTGATCCAGCTCAACAAATACTGAAGCCAGCACAAATGATCTCCTCAAACAAATTAAACTTTCCTTCATACAAACAGGGCCATCCTAATATACATATACCAAAATATGTATGTGTGAGTGTGTGTATGTAGTAGCAGTTGTATTTGTTTAAGTATTTATACAAAAGATAAGAAAGTTTCCTTTTAACATTTTAATGGATTTACATTTAAAAATAAATCATAAAAATTTTTCTTGGTTAAACTTTTGTACAAATATTTCTAATTGTTTGAGTCTGTATGTGACTTTTTGTTTTGCTCAAAAAGAATTCTTAAGAAAATGTAGGAAATTTGAAAATATGTATGTATTTTCTGCATTTATATTAAAAAATTAGGTAAATAAAATAATTTATGAGCTTTTAAAAGTGATTGCAAATAAAAACTGCAAAACTATAAAAGTAATTGGTAATATTAACACTAGAACAAATGATACAATACTGGCAGCATTTATGAGTATTTTCTTTCAAAACTCCGGAGGAAAAATAAAAAAAATTTTATCTTTTATGGACGCTTAGAGGTTTCACGCTTCTGCCTAGTTGACATAACGAGGTCTACCCAGCAAAAAATTATTCTCATTCAGATACAATAAAAATGTACAGAAGCAAGACATTGCTTCTTATTGTAGCTGTTTAAGCTTACAGAAATGCAGCATAGAAGCATTTGCGATGCATTAAATACACCGAATCATAGAAAGAAGAAATTTTACATTAATGACAACTGAACTGACAGATTATTGCTTAGCTCAAGCAATCATTGCGCTATATATTGCTACATAGGGCAATTGCGGTCTACACATCGCAAATTTTATGGACGCAATAAAATTTGACAATTGCGGCAATATATATAGCTACGTGGAGACCTAGGTTTAATTATCGATTTGAATTAAAATATTAAAATAAAAATTGTTGTCGATTATGATATTTTTGCTGTTAGGGCTCGATATACTTGAATCTTTAATGAAATAAATGATATTAAACCCAGAATTATGGCAACTGGGAACATTTAGTTTCCAAGTATTTAAATTTCTTTGAACATTTTTAGCGCTTTCTATTTATTATTATACCCTACACCACCATAGTGGGGAGAGTATAATGCGTTTGTGCCGATGTTTGTAACGCCCAAAAATATTGGTCTAATATACCATCCGATTAAACCATATTTTCAGTATCTTGTAAAAACAAATCCCAACAAGTGTAAACGATTTTGATGCTGAGATAATAAAGACTTAAAACCATTAGTAAAATTTATTTGTTTTCATTTTGTGTGAAATGTAATTTTGTATTGAATATTTCTTGAAATTTCTAATATTGAAATATATTCCTTTAAATATGTAGATAAACCAAACCAAGCAATATTATTTTTAGCTTAAAATGTTTTAAACACGCTTCGTTGCATATTTTAAGTGAAAATTAATTCCTTATACTCTATGAATAACTTTTGCCTTGTTTTTTTTTCTCATGTTTCTTTTTGTATCAAGTTAATTTCCGTGTCTTTAGTTTTACTTTTTCTTTTGCTTTAATATTTTTTTTTAGCATTAACATGTATGCATCATGAGTTTAGGTATGTACATTAGGATGCAGGCGAAAATAAACTACATTTTTTGAACTATAATAGATCTAGCAGGAAAATTGGTTTTATTTCGTTTGATGCGCTTTTCATATTTTCATAACCCTTTCAAAGGCTATCAAAAAAAATTTAAGGAAAATCTGAATAACCAGACAACTAAAGTTAGAACATTAATTTTGTGTGACAAGCATTTTGTGGCTCTTTAGAGTTGCAACCACCTTAATGTACATGTATTTAAATATTAAGATGTATGAATTTCAATTAGTTTTTTCCACTGTTTTAGCGAAAAAGTCAAAAATGTATGCATTATGTTTTTGTTACCTACTGCAACATAAATTACTTTTTTCAGCTGATTTTTCATATGATTCTCTGTATGTGGCAGCAACGTCAACATTATGCGTAAAAACACAAGACTACACTCAGAATTTTTCCAGCAGTTATTTTAATTATGAGTTATTCACTGTATTAATGTTGATACCGTTGTTTAATTGAAAATATGAGGATTTAATTCAATATTTTTATTGCGGTCTATTCCACAAACTATTTAAATAATTCAAGTATCTCCATAATCATTATATCTCCATAATCTTAATTTTTTTTTATTTTTTTATAATTTCAGAATGATGTTGATCCAAAAGAGCCTACAAACAACAACCAGGTAAATTTAAGGAAGTCAACTGTTATATACCAATAGATTCTTATTCACGTGCTCTTTCAGAATCTATGGTGATATTAAAAAAATTATGTCAACTCTACAGTTATTTTTCAACGTAAAAATAAAAGTTCGCATGAAACACTTAAAAAAGGAATTTTAAATAGCCGTCATAAAAAAAACTCAGTTGAGGTTTCCGTCAGAAAAAAACTCATAAAATAAAAGTTTTATTTTATGACGGAAAAAATAATACTCCTCAAATTAGTTTTATTTTATGACGTCTATTTAAAACTCTTTTTTTTAAGTATTTCATGCGAACTTTTAGTAGAAAAATAACTGTTTGACTCCTTTCACACTAGGCAATTTAGTTGCGCAAGTCTCTTGTGTTTGTAGATGGCAGAGGTAATGTCGGGTTAAGGAGAAGAAAATTGTACATGCTGTTTTGTTGTTGGGCAAGAGACTTGCGCAACTAAATTGCCTAGTGTGAAAGGGGTCTTTTAGATGGATTTTTATTTTTGAAGTCAAAAAATAACTATTATAGAATAACCATCTAAAACAGTTATTTTTCAACGTAAAAATAAAAGTTCGTAATAAAATAAAACTCATTTGAGGAGTTTTATTTTTCTCGTCGTAAAATAAAACTCTTTTGAGGAGTTTTTTCCCTCTTTATGCAGATTTGGATTTTTCATTTAGTTTCTTCTTAACTTTAACAAATATGCTGGACATTGTATGGTAATAAAGTGAAATTGCCTAGAGCTAATAAAATTTAAATTTAAAAATTTGCTATCGAAGGTACAATAATAGAGATATTAGTGATTTTTGGTTAAATTTGAACTATTTGTTTGTCATGCTAAAATCTATCTATATAAATAAAAATCAATTGTCGTTCGTTGGTAATTGCATCAGTTGAGAACGGCTGGACCGATGTAGACATTTTTTTTTTTTTTAATGTTGGTCATAGTCCAACTTAGGTTTTTACGGAACGAAAAATTGACCACGCCCACTTTTACGTCCACTGTTTTCAATTTCTCTAAAATCGGCTAATTTTTTAAAAAATATTCGTAGTAAAATTCGTGAGAAAAATTTACCACGACCACTTTTTTTTCGACATATCTAAAATTGCAGAACGCCTGGACCGATTTGTCTATTTTTTTTAAATGTTCGCAATAGTCCACAAAACTTTTTTACGCCCAATAATATGCTCACTAATACGACCACTTATCAAATGTTTTAAATATGTGACCAAAGGTCACATGGCATCTGGAAAATGGTTGATCGACTGCCATCTACAATATTGACCAGATTTTTTGATATGTGCCGGAATGATAAATTTGTCAGAACCTGCTATACTCCGAAATGCTAATATCTTGGCATATACTTGGAATCAATCGTCAAAGAAATTTCAACGGCGGAATCAAGGAATTCCAGTTCCAGGTTTCCCCTAGATTTTTTATATAAAAACTAAAAAAATATCTAAATTTGCTAATAACTTGGCCAATAAGCGTTTAATAAAGAAAAGGAGCTCGATCAGAACAAAAATGAATTTTTTATATAAAAACTCAAAATATCTAAATTAGCTATTAACTTGGCCAATAAGTGTTTAATCAAAAAAAGCAGCTCTATCTGTGATCAGTCATATTTCAGAACAAAAATCAATTTTTTATATAAAAACTCATAATATTTCTAATCGCTAATAACTTGGCCAATAAGCGTTTAATGAAGAAAGGCTGCTCGATCTGTGATCACTCATATTTCTGAACAAAACTCAAATTTTTATATAAAAACTCAAAATATCTAAATTCGCTAATAACTTGGCCAATAAGCGTTTAATCAAGAAAAAGTGCTAGATCTGTGATCACTCATATTTCAGACCAAAATTCTATTACTTATATAAAAATTCAAAATATGTTCATTGATTTACATGTATGCTGTTGTTGCTTGGACAGGACAACGTCTGTCGGGTCAGCTAGTTCTTAATAAATACTTTCTGGTTGAATATTCCGTTTTGGTGTATTCAGGGACTAATATTAAAATTGCACGTATAATATTTATACGTGAATTTAAATCCCTGTTTTAATGGTGTTTGTTGCTCTTTTTTAAAAGAAGGACAAAAAAGACCCATGTCTTGACGATTTAGAGGGTTAACATATTCTACAAAAATGTTCTCCGTAACATTTTACACATTTTATATTTAAATTGTAAGGATCACATGGTTTCTTATGCCGATTAACAATAAGAATGTGCCAGAGTTGGGAAACTTTAACCCCCCCCTAAAATGAAATTCAGATGTAAACTTTCAAAACGCCAAAACGCCGACGTGTCTTTTTTTTTCTTCCTCTATCAAAATTTATTGGTCGGACCTTGTATTTTTTTTTGTATTCTACAGTGTTATTAGTATAAATAAAACATTCTATAGTTATTTTCCAGAGTATATTAACACTGTCCTTCGACTGAAAATTAAATGTATGAATTGGTTTTTCAAACTGTATTTTGGAGCTAATCGTCGAAGGTACAGTTACGATTTCAACATAATGTTGGGTATGTATCACTGTTCTATCGATACTAGAAAGGAAGTTATTATGATGACACATTTTTACGTAATATACCTTCTGCTACAGGAACACCTGCATTTGTGATGATTAGCTGGCAATTTGCACTATATACTGCAATGAAAATTCATTCTTTTGTCGAGATTTCAATAATATTACTAATGGAACCTATTGAGTGTAAAAACTAACTAACTTATGCATAGATATGCCTTCAAAAAACTATAAGACAGTTTGTTTGCAGAAGTTAATTTTTGGATTGTATGTTGCATTGCAGCATCATAAGAACCATCACAAAACCAACACTAATAATAATTTAACAAGCTGGCAAAAGACGATGAACCAGCCAACACCACTAGTTAAACACTGCCACTAAAGAATTTATAGACAAGAAAAATACAAAAAAAAAACTCAAGAAAACCTAGGAAGTATAATAAAGCACAAAAAATTGCGTTAAGAAAATGAAATTTTCTTTTTTTTTAAGTTTTTATAATCACAAAGACACCAGAACCAGCACCTTTGCGTATTATCATAAAATATCCCCCAGGATTAGCGTTTCCTGCGTAGCACTATCGAAAATTCAAACATTACTGCTGCAGTTCACTTCCATCGTTAAGATGTTCAGTTTTCATCATCAATCGTATTTGTTGAACGCAGAGTTTAAAACTTGTGCAACATTTTAATTTGCAAACTAAAGTTTTTCTTAACAGTTTTTTTGTTTCTTTTTTCACACTTTATATCTTTCTTGTTGGTCTTAATACAAAATGCAAGCTGAATTATAATATTTATGGTTTTTAGCTATTTGCTCTTGTTCAGATCTAATGAAATTCATCATCATTCTTCATCATCTTGCTCAAACTTATCCCTATCAATGAGGAGGGCATCTTTATCATTATGAGCATTTATCAGCTAAGACAATTTCAAATTGAATTTATAATTATGAATTCTCGTAATTGTTTAAGCGTGTGTTTGTGCCATGGTTATGGGTATCAAAGTTAAAATATTGTTTAATAAGAAATTAAACATCACTTGTCCAGAGGCTGATTTTATTATGCGAAATAATTTATTTGAAAATATGCTAATAGAATTAAAGATATAGAAAAACGAATGGTGGATTTACATGTGATCATAGATTTTCAACTTTTTGCTCCAACATTTTTATGTTTATTTTTATGATGTCATTAATTTTTTTTTTAAATTTTACCTATAAGTATGTGAGTGAAAGCTTTGTAAAAGTTGTGACCTTCCTAATTTTGTGTTCTATAATTCGATATTTAAAATCAATCAATCTAAAAGCGATATTGATAAGACTATTATAGAGGGTTTGGCAGTGTCCTAAGCAGTTTGGTATTAAAAATCGAAGTATGAGAACCAAATTTGCAAGTTTTTGCCGAATGAGCATCACAGTTCTCCAGGTGCTCCTATAGATTAGACGATGCTGTGATGGGCTACCAATCTGAGGGTTGCGGGTTCGATTCCCGCTAGAGACTCTGGGTATATCTGCAGACAAGCAAATAGCTTTCGAGATCGTGTTTTTTTTATTAAAAATAAAGATAATTTGTGTGATTCTGTTTTCATGTGTAGAGCATTTAAGATTCAGCTTAACTAAATACAGCATTCCAACATGTTTCTGTTGCATATTTTTCTAAATTCCTTTGAAGTGTGTTTTCTTAAACTTTAATAATCTTCAGGAGTTGTTCTGTGTGTACAAATGCAACACAATCTACTTAAAGGAGCTATTTTCATGGTATTGTAACCATTGAAAACAAACTATTGCATTCACAATTTCTTTTCTTGCTCGATTTTTTTTTGCTTGCATATTCTAAGACTTCACTTTTTTACACATTTTTCTTATATTTTTCCGTCTTTGAAAAATATTCAGAGGAATGTTTTTATTTCATTTTATTTTGATTTTTTTTTTCTGCAACAGAATTCTTTTCAGGTTGAGCTTGTATAATTTTGCCTTAAATGCTTTCGGTGTATGTATAATTTCATTCTTTCCGTGAATACACAAATATTGCAGCTGTTGCTGGGTGTTTAACATATGTTCGATATTTTACCAGGAGTCTTTATAATAGACATTTTCGGTTTTTTACTTGCTTTCAAATGATTTTTACAAAAAATATATTCAAAGAAGGCTAATCGTAAAGGTACTCAGCATCAATTGTGCACATGAGTAGACTTAAATACATTTTTTTTTACATAAATTTTAAAGATTTAAGTTTAAATTTGTGTTTTAATACGAATGTTTTTATAGTTAAATTGAATTAAATTATTTAATAGGAAATAGTAAAGAAGTAGATAAACGTAAACATCGGATTTAGGTAAGAATATTCGTTATTCTCACTTCTATTTAACTTGGGATAATGTAATGAATCATGCCTTCTCCGAATATTGCGGTTTCATTTGTGGCACAAATAGCGCCATAAATAGAATAGTTTCTGTAGCTTTTATCTTAACGAGTTTAACATTAATTCGGGACTACCGAAATGCGTCGTGCATCCTTCTTTTATATAGCTTAACTTTATAAACGAAATTTGATACAGACTTCCCAATCCAACCTATAATATGTCAGCTGACTGCAGTATTTGTCTTAAGTAAGTATTTAATAATTGTATATCAAAGATGAGGAGCGATGAGCAAATCATAAATCAACCATTTTTACATTGCTTGATTTGCATTTATGGATTGCATAAACATCGAGGAATAGGAAGATCTTGGAAATTCTATCCTCATCAGAATTACGATGTATATGTGCAGATTGTTAAAAGCTTCGTCTTTTCGGTGGTACAGTATCAGATGTTTTTAATACTATATTCAAGAATTAACAAACTTAATTGAGAGAAAAATCAACAATGCCGCAGTTTGTCGGAGCTCATATCTTGATGATTCAACCGAAGCCTCTATATCGAACAGTTGCACAGTGGTTTCCCTTATATGAACAAGCGGTCAATAATCAATATCTCCAAAACTAAAAAAGTTAGGGTCTTCAAAATTTGTCACCTCATAGCATGCTCGAAGAACTTAAAGTTTGCAAATTTTTAAGAAAAAATATTAACAACTGTAACCACAGTAGCCCTTTGATCTTTCAAGGGTTAATTGGCTTTTAGATTTGTTTTATGAATTTTTGAAATAAAATATTTCAGTATGAAAATTCGTTTGTTTTAAACAATTTAAGTAAATTTTTATTCCATTTTAATTCATTTGAATTATACACTGAAAAAAAAAAACTAAATTAAAAAGTTATACAAAGTTATATAATGCAATATGAGGTATTACTAAGTAATATAAGGTAGTAAGGTAAAATAAGACATTAATATACATATATCAAATATTAATCAAATTTAAAACTCCTTGACTTAAACTACTTGTTTTCTTTGTTGGTAAGTTTGTCCTCCAGAAATAAATGGATCTGAACTTAAAACAGGCTATTTAAAAGTTCTGTATTTATAGCATTGCACGAAATTTTTAGGGTATGTTTCAATCTAAACTGTTTTATATGCTTATTTTTCGCTTCAGCTGCTTCCTCCGATAATTCACACTACTACATGCTTGCTTACCTCAGCTCCATGGATCAGATTTTTATGTACCGATGCAAAAATAAGACGGTGCACAGAGGGATTTTGGTGTCAAAAAGTCAATTTTCAAATCTTAATTTCAACAATCAAATGATTCAATTATGTAGAGAAATGTTTATAGATGAAATGTACACTTATAGTTTTAAGAAAAAATTTATTTTATTTTTAGAAAATTGAACTAAAGTTCATGCAAGGGTGTTAAGCTAAAATTTACTTAAATTTTCACGCAATTCAGTGGTATAATTTTCCTAATAATACCATTTACCTTTAACATATTTGAAAAATATAACATTTCAACATCAATAAAAAAAAAAATTATGGGGAAACCATAAACCGTTAAGAAGATATGCCCAAATCTATAAGACTCTAATTATTATTGTATTTTTGATTTTCCATGGAGAAAAAAAAATGTAGCCCCACTTTCCCCAAGCTCTTTTTTTTAATAAAATGAAAGATGTGAGTGTCTTGTTTCGATTAAAAAAAAGAATAGTTTTCGGAACAGGATGAAAACTTAACATTTTTTGTCGAATAATAAACGAAATGCCCAAAAAATTCTTATGTACCAAATTTCTAGACTTTTGCTTGGATATAAACAATTTTATGCGAAAAAATCAATTTGGATTATATGGGTAGTGGGAGTGGACTTTTTTGATAAAATTTAATTTTTTTTTAATTTAGTCCATATAATTCTCGGTGCCAAATTTCAATGCTCTAGACCACCCCTTATAATTTTTGCTTGGATTGCATGGGCGGTATGCGGTGGGCATGGCCGATTTTAATAAAACTTAGCATACGTTCATCTTTTGTTTCAGAAAATATATGTACCAAATTTCTAGACTTTTACTTGAATAGGAAAAATTTTATGCGAACAAATCTATTTGGATTGTATGGGCAGTGGGCGTGGTCGATTTTGATAAAATTTTATTTGTTTCTTAGTTTGGTCCATATAATTATCTGTGCCAAATTTCAGCGCTCTACAACCACTCCTTATAATTTTTGCAAAAAAATGTATGAAGCCATCCCTCTGTGTGGCGGGTTAGTATATTACAGATTACAGATTAAATTTCCGCAACTAACTTCAGCACTTTTATTATCTTAAGAATCAGATTAATACAATGAAAAACAAACCTATGGGGGAATCTTGGGGGAACACAACTAAAACTTTAAGTAAACATCATGAAGTTTTACAAAAAAGTAACAAACATATAGGTTAACTAAAACATTTATTTCACAAGTTAGTTTTTATTATTTTCTAAAGATAAAATAAATACCTTTAGCTTCAAAATCCTTTGAAAATAATTTAATTTTGTAGACTACAGCAATTGCAAGACCGTTTTGAAGTGCACTTTTGCTTTGAATTATTCTTCCAGCGTTCAGCTGCGCTTTGCAAATGAATATTTGCTCATGCTTTCAATTTTATTTTTAAAAAGTCCCGTTAGATTTACAGTAAAAACAGACACTTTTTTTGGATTTTGTCTAAATATTTTGTGACCGTTTTATTTATTTTTGGCCTATGGGCGGAACCACTGTGAGTTGTTTGTAAAAGTTAAAACTACAATTTTGTAATATGAGGTCCCTAAATCCGTAAATGAAGTCAGTTTGATTGGGAAATTAAATAGGTGGGGGTGTCATGGGGGCTCTGACCACAAGATGGATATAAATTTGGGACGACAAGGTCTATGTGGTACCAGCATGCATTGAGTCTGTTGCTCTATCTTGACATAGATTATATCAGAACTATTACAGATATTTTTCCGAGTCTTCTTTGGGCGGTGTTCGACCTCTAAGTACGACACTTATGCGGTTTCCTGCAACCGCGGTATTGATGACGTCTCTATGAATGTCGTTGAAAGCTTACGTAAATGAATTAGCATCAAATTTATCTTGCACATCGTTCCTAACATACCTGGAGACAGGTTCAAGGCACGGATCCAGGTGGGTAAAAAAAATAAAAAAAATCCATACCAAGAACTGAACATTTTTCATATATAAAAATAGAAAAAAGGATATTAAAAATCAACCAACTACACCTCCACACAAAATGGTTAATCTGGAACCGCGTCTGAGCTAGGATAACTCTGCCGATGACATCTCAGGAGGAATTGTTTCGATAATATCGTTGTATGGCTTTACTAGGAGAACCATCGATTCATCGTATAGATTCTATTCCGATGTATGCAGCCTGTGATAGTCCTTAAGACAGCATGTAGGCTGCCACTGGGTATCGCTCAACGAAGGAGACCACACTAGAGAAGCGTAATTGACCACTGATTGATCGTCCTGTGGGTAACCAACAAGCACAAAATCAGTTTCATAAGGCAGCTCTCATGGAAAAAGAAATAATATAATAATATTTGTACCTAATAATATCGAACTATCGAGAGTACCGCAATGTGAAACGTTTGCCCAGGTCCCAAAGTTTGAATAGTTCGTCGAAGAGCCTATCTCAAACAGTCGACAGAGCCACCGCTATTTAGCAACCGAACGAAGTCGCAGAGCCCTTGTAAAGATGGCCGAATCTCTTAAACAGTCAGTATGGCCCCGAGTAGAGTCTAGACGTATTCAAATATGTTCTCGTTTCTCAAACTAATGAATATTTGTACTCTCCCTTGGTAGCATTTATAATCTAGTTCCCTCAGATTTCCACCATTTGGAAATCGATTTGGAATTGGGGATGGAGTAACAACAGATTGTTGAGGAGTAACCAAATTCTAATTTTTATTATTACATGGATGTTTCGATGATAAATTACCGGGTCCTTTTAAGCCTTGATTTCGCGGATTAGATGTTAGGCGGTAGTTGATTAATCTTTAAAAATATTTAGATTATATTGGAATTGTTTGGGTGTTGTATTAACATATTAAACAATTTCGTTATAATATCGGTGGAACGATGAAACGTAACCTAAATTGCGTTGATGCACTAAAATAACGTTAACACATTTAGTAATTTTCTGTTTAAATTTTTCAACTTAAAAACTTACAGAACTCCTTTTTATATATAGAATAAAGGAAAGTTGGTATGCTTTTGTCTAAAATTCATTCATTCATTAATTCATTCCTACAGTTGTTCATTTCAACAATATTGTGCTGCATCATCAACAATATTCAAGCAAAAAATAATTAAAAAACTTTTGGCCATGAAATGAGCAGAAAATCACACAGAAAATTGCACTTGTTCAACAAAAACAACATCATTGAAAGCAAGCCAAAAAAAAAAAATAAAATATAATCAAGGAACACTCTTGCCTTAATAATTCCAAGAATGTGTTAGAAATCGAAGTTAAACAACCGCAAGTGACCAACTCTACTTCAGACATTTTAAACAAAAAGACGGACAAAGAGACAGACAGACGCACAGAACCACAGTGTAATAAACGAATGTAATGATGGCAGCAGTAATAAATTGGATTAAGTGGGTAAATAACAGTGTCAGTGTAGGTGGTTGTCCAAATGAGCTGGAGTGTTTGGAAGTTAAAGTTGGTACCATTTCAATTGTTTGACTGTTGGATTTATTGTCTAGAAAGTCTAGAAAGCAATTTGTTTCCAACATTTTTGTGTGTGTGTTTTTTTTTATTATTTTTGAACATGGTTGATGTAAATTTAACAAGGACTTAAGAAAAATAATTAAATAAAGCTGAGATGAATATGGGTAAACGAGAGATTTAAAAGATTTTCTTGGACAATTAAAGAAGATTAAAGTCAACAGTTTTTTATGCAATTTATATGGAACAAATGTTTGTTAACGAGAAATAGTTTTTATTATTGTAAAATGTTAATAAAGTAGTTTTTCATTCCTATATATTGTAATATTTCTTAAACAAGAACAGTAGCAAAAGATGCATTTTTGTCAATTTTGAAATCGCATGTTGAACAGTGTGTAAGATGTGGAAAAAATGTTTAGGGAGATTTTCATTTAGATTATCGTTTACAGTAGAATCTTTTTCATAAGTAAAATGAAGACAACATTTTTAAAAATGTATTATTTATCACCTTCCAGATGCGGAGCCAAACTTGGTAAGAGGGTGGTTGGCGTGAATTTTATGGTTTTGATTGGTAACTAATGCCAAAGCGAATGACTTTTCTAAAGAGTTGGCAAATGTAAGACATTTTATGTGGAAAATTACAAGTAAAATCTATATTTAGCTATATTTAGCTCTTTCGAATCTTGTATACCCATCATTAAGATAAACATTGATAAAAAAAATTGGTGAAAAATAGGTAAAGAAAATCATGATAGTCGGGGTTTTTGTCTCCGATTTTCTCGATTTCAAATAGCAACCGAACCGCAACTATAGCCAATTTATTGAAGAATCAACCATGTTTGTAAGTTATTTGGGGGTTTCGGAAAGTTGATTTCAACATTCGCTATATCGATCCCGCTTTAATTTGGTGGCAAATTAAAAATTTATAAACTGCAAATATTGAAGGGTATAATAAGTTTTTGTTTTCTTTATTTTATATTAAGACTACTATTTAAATTAATGAATCCGATATTTGCCCACTGTTTACCCAGCATTCAAATTACCAAAATAACAAGACCAAATCTACAAGACTAGAATATTAAAACAAGAATTATTCTCTACTTGGCTAGGAACAACAATAAAAAGGATACATTTGTTTGTTTTTCTTATTTTTATTATTTAATTTTTTACTTACATGCTGACGAAAAAAAAACGAAAATTTCTAGTAAAGAAACAAAAATACAGCAATAAAAAAATAAAACAAACAAAAAATATTATGTATTTAGAATCTTGCACAAGATTTTAGGAAGACAACTGAGGAGTAGATGATGTTTATGATGTGCATTACATCGGGAACAAGATTCTACTTGCAGCTGCAAAATGCAAAGTTTCACAATTTAAGCAAAATGAACATGATTGAGAGTTTGTGTTTTTGAAATAAATTGAGCTTTTTCATTTCATATATCAAATTTCATGATAAATAAGAAAAACTTCCCAAGAAAACATAGGAGGGTCGTAAGTTATAGATCACTTTTATGTTGAAAAATAAATTAAAATCATGGCAATGATTATCCTTTAAATAAACCGAATTCTTTTAATTTCTTTAAATAAACCGGATTAATTTAATTGAAAATAAAAACGACCATTAGTTTAAAAATGAGTAACAACTCTTTATTTATTAAAATCTACACAACATTTTAAATATTCACTCTTTTAATGCATACATTTATATTTCACACTTTAAAAATACACTGGTAATACGGTTCATGTTACTTATAACAGCGTCTACGATACACTAACTGCTCAGCAACTCGCTGGTACTATTTATATGCACAGTGTCAACTTCTAGTAGTTTCATGAATTATCTAACGGAAGGAAATCGAATGTTTTATTTCTACAATGATCGCGAAGTTTTAAAAGCTGATTTTCAGTTAATGTCATCCTACTTATAAACAGTGTCTTATCAACATTATTTATAATAAACATGCAGCCGTTACAGACTGTTAAATTCAAATCGTTAAAACTATTTCGTAACTGTAACATGACATGGTCGCAATATTGTTACAACTTCTCAACATGTTTCAAATATTTTCAATAATCTTAAACATTTATTTTACCATCCTCGTACATACGAATTTTGTGATGAATACTTTTAAGCATGACAGACGTCTTTATTAACAATTATCAAGGATTAAAGAAAGCAAAAATGAAAAAGAATTTATTTTCGCAGAACAAAGAAAAACATGTAAACAAGAATATTAAGAATTTGTTGGTTGGAAAATGCAAGTTAGTTTTTGTGTTCTATTTAAATAATATTTCATTTCCTGTTTTGGAAAAAATGCAATAAATTTAAAAGGTTTTTATGTTTAAATTGCACAAATTTTCATTAGTACTTTTGGTGCTTGGATTTTAATAACAATAATTTAATCAATTAATTGAAAAAAATTATATGACTGTTTATAAAGGGTATTCGAAAATTTATCTAAGATGTTAATCAGTTAGATAAAGGTATTTTTCTTTTAGATTGTTTTTTTTTTATTGAATTTTTTATTCTATCCTATTCAATAGCCATTTTTAATAAATAAGATTGGATTTCATTGATGTAGCTTTAAATTTCCTCATTCAATGTACAGATGGATATGGGTTGTTCACATGGACTCCATAAAAATAAATCCACTGAAACTAAAGAATTGGATAATGCAGTAATTGAATTCTTTCACGGTCTGTACGGCATGTATGGCAACGCCTGGTTGAACCCACATGCCGTCCGCATCAGCATCATTAAATTTAGACAGAAAGAAGTCTTTTAACATGTCGCGATAACAAACAAACAAACATTTTTATGGTATCAATTTATATTTCTGAAATTAGGGATATGCATTTTAAAATATCCTTTCATAAAGGATATTGTTTAAATTTAATTAAACAAAATCGGACAACTAACTACAAAGACGTATCATTCATTCTAATAAGGCTTAAAAATGTGGAATTTTTAAAATTTTCCCATCTTTCTGGCAGCATATGGATTCCGAAACAAAAGAACTGGTAATCTTTTGAGGTTAAGAATGAATCCAATCAATTTTGGGTACTCTATTGCAAAGTGAAGCGTATCCCAGGGAGATTATTCTGCATCGATCGAAACAAATAGTAGTCGGAAAGGCCAAGGTCAGGACTATAAAGTAAGTGAGGCAAAACTTCCCAACCACTTCATTCTAAATACTTTTTAACAGGTACACAGAGAAAACAGATTCGTGATAGCAACCGAATTTGTTGCCAATCGAATGATTCGGTTACACACATAGAATTTTTCGGTTCTCTCAACAGAAAGTCAATTGATAAGGAAGAATTTCTTTTGAAGCAACCGAACTTTTGTTACCCTTTCTAAAATTGTATAGCCACAATTGTAAAATTCGGTGACTAAGGTAGAATCATTCGATTGGAGACAAATTCGGTTGCTATCACGAATCTGTTTTCTCTGTGTAGGGTTTCATGTCTGACCGCATATTCTGGGCGTGATTGCTTCATACGAATCAGTTGCATTCGGTACAGGTTCCCCGAGATGGTCTGGCCAGATTTCAGCAGCTCATAATAGATAGGACCATTTTACTCCCATCAAATAAAAATAATTAACTTAGCGCAGGAACCGGCCCAGGTCAATCATATGGTGGGGAACATAAACTAAACTTTATTTTACATTTTTGTTTTATTTTTTTTTTTATATTAAAACTTTTAGGTTTTTTGGATTCCGGGGGGTGAAAAAGTTAAATTATCCCATCATTTTCACCATCTGAATCCGCACCTGCCTTAGCGCAATGGATATTTGGCTTTGGTGCATATTCGGCTGGTTGGCCTGGCTTCACATACGATCTCTTAAAGTTAAATTATCCCATAATTTTCACCCTCCGCTAATTATCGCGGATGCCCGGTCTACAAGGAGTTACTAAAAAGATTAAGAGAGAGGCAAAAGCTGTTGAGAGGTGAAATAGTTGAATCAACAACTACAAATTCGGTATCTACATCTAGACCACTAAGCTCTGGAGTAGATTTTTCAAATGATAAAATAAATGCGGCTCATCCAGTATCACAGGAAAATGGCCAGGGAGCTACAATTAATGCTGGAGCCAGCTCATACGCCATTATTTTAAAAACGGGTTATAAAAAGCCAAAAGTCCCCCAAAATATGGGAGGGTTGGAAAACCTTATGCAAAGTGCATATTCGGATGGTTGGCCTGGCTTCACATACGATCTCTTACTATACGGGATCTCTTCCAATATTGGATCCTTTTTTCATCGCAATAATGATTCGGTGCAAAAATGATTTTTTTTAAGCGTTCGGACAAGCAAAATCGTTTTGAAGGTCTGTCGGATTCATTTCGAATGTTGAAATTGGTCACCATTCTCATCAGATTCTTTCGACAAATAATCCATATGGGAAATTAAAAAAATAAATTTTTGTTGAATTTTTGTCAAAAATTTCATCAGACATGCGCACTAGAGTGTCCCATAGAATTACATTTTTTGAAATGTTGAAACGGTACCCGCTGAAAACTTTCGTAATGACCTAAAATACCACCAAAAAAATGTTTAGCTTGTTCTCAGAAGGGCAACCCGTTCCGACTTTCGATTTAGTTTTGAGGTGCATTTACAAGGGGAAAAAATGCATTTTTTTCAGTTTCTGTAAAATGTTTGCCATCAAATAATTACCTTTGCAATTTAATTTAAAAGAATCGAAATGTATACGTAATAATGAGATATAAAAGACAAAAATTGCTTAAAAAATGTTAAAGTTATAAAAAAATCGCCAGGCCATTAACGTGTCTCAGCCCACTTGAACAAGAAATGTAGGAACAAAATTAACATATTTTGAGAAATATTAAAACAAAAGTTTATTCTTACTTAAAATATATCCATATTTACTTGTATATGAGTTTTTATCTTCATAGGATACAGTTAACCTATTCGCAGGCATAACCAAAAAAAATATTTTTTTAACGGCAGTTTCAAAACTCCAATTTCAAATTATTAAAAATTTTGTTAAACAAATTACAGAATTTTTTGATCATCGCATGGGGATTTATTTGCAAAAGTAATTATTTAATGGAAAATTAAAAAAAAAAAAAACTGAAAAAATTCATCTTTTCCCCTTGTAAATACACCTCAAAACTAAATCGAAAGTCGGCACTGGTTGCCCTTCTTAGAACAAGCTAAAAATTTTGTTTGGTGGTATTTTAGGTCATTACGAAAGTTTTCAGGGGGTACCGTTTCAACATTTCAAAAAATTTAATTCTAAGGGACACTCTAATGCGCACCAATTGAATAACGATAAATTTTCAAAAGCATTCATTCGCTTATCGCTGAAATATGCTGGACATTGTATTGTAATGAATTGGAATTGCCTAGAGCTAAAAGAAATGTAATTAATGAATACTTCCTATCCAAATTTGCTATCGAAGGTAAAATAA
Organism: Calliphora vicina; assembly: GCF_958450345.1. Taxonomy (NCBI): domain Eukaryota; kingdom Metazoa; phylum Arthropoda; class Insecta; order Diptera; family Calliphoridae; genus Calliphora; species Calliphora vicina. Next base: position 121,105,294 of record NC_088780.1, read on the forward strand.
TAGAGATATTAGTGATTTTCTGTTAAATTTTAACTATTTTTTTGTCATGCTAAATTTTGGGGATAAAATTCTTAATAAATGCGAAATTAGCCCTAAGCTCTCTTTTGTTGTCTCTTACTTCTGACTTTCTGGTTGAATTTTCCATTTTGGTGTATTCAGGGACTTATAGCTAAATTTCACGGATAATATTTTTGCAGAACATTTTAACCCCTTAAATCCTTGTTTTAATGTTTTTTTGCCCTTTTTTAAATGAAGGACAAAAAGACCTATACCTTGAGGACTTAGAGGGTTAACATATTCTACAAAAATGTTCTCCGTAACGTTCTACATAAATCAACAGAACACATTTTATATCTAAAATGTAAGGATAACATGGTCTCTTATGTCGATTAACAATAATAATGTGCCAGATTTAGGAAACTTTAACCCTCCCTCAAATGAATTACAGATGTAAACTTTCAAAACGCCGATACACGTGTCTTTTTTTTTGTCTCCTCTATAAAAATTTATTAGTCGAACCTTGAAATTTTGGAAAAAAATTTGATTTTGTTGTATAGTGTTATTTTTAATTTTTGTTTAATATTGTAGCTTTTTTAACAAATGTTGGGTTGAGTCTAATCTAGATGAAATCATAAGCCTTATTTATTTATGTACTTAAAGTATTTGCGAAAAATTTCAGCCAGTTAGCTTCTTTTGTTTGGGCCCTATCGTATTTTGGAAAGACAGACAGAAGCAAGGACATAGCTAGATTGTCTAAGAATTTCATAACGACCCGGAATATATATACTTTTGTTGGTCTGCGATGAATATTTCGATATGTTACATACATAATGACAAAATCAATATACCCCCAACTTTATAAAAATATAAATATTTAACCACATTTAAAATGCTTTCATTTCCCAGCAACAAACCCCCAACTTTATAAAAATATAAATATTTAACCACATTTAAAATGCTTTCATTTCCCAGCAACTTAACCTCCAACATAAAATATTTGACTTTATAATGCAAATCAGATAATTATTTTATTTCCCCATTATGCGGTCATCATAAGAAAATAAATGTCAATAATATTCTTTTAACAATGTCCCCATTCGCACATTCATATTTGAATATACATGAAAATAATGAACGAAATATAAAACAGGAACAGGATGTGTGTAATGAAAAGTATCAATGAAAGCAAATAACGAAAAAATATGAAAAAAAACGTCATAATTATATACGAGCAGTATTCATTAACATCTTTTCATTATTTTATGGTTAATACTGAGAAAGTCATTGCAGCTATCATACGTTGAAACTTACGAGTAAAAAAAATAAATAACGCACACTTGAAATTTCTTTTGTTGAACATTTCTTAAGAAATTATCCTTCTTGGTATAATAATTTCCTTTATTTTAAGAAGATATGGTCACACAACATTAAGTCTTCGGAAATTAAACAGAAAATTGTGGCAAGAGCATGAATGAATAAAAACTTTGGGTTAAGACAAAAGTGTAAATGAATATAATTTCATTAAGTTAATTTCATTCAATTTATATTATTCTTGCGCATTAGTTTTAAGAGTTGTCTTAAATATGCTGTTAAATCTGATAAAGAAATTTGCACAATGTTATATATGAAGGGGATTTCAATTAAGCTGATAATTTGAATTATTTAGCAAGTGATGTTTAAATATGTAATACTTTTACACCATACATTAATTACATTACATTGTTTTAAAAATAAAATATTTATGAAATTAATAACCTATATCAGTATTATGTATAATAATATAATTTAAAATGGTCTTACTTTAAAATTACCTTCTTTGATAAAGAAATGTATATTTGCATAACTTGTATATCAATGGAAAGCAGTGATCGGCACTCATGCTTGATTGGGATCATCTACTTACATGTCTCTCAATGGAATTCATATAAAAAAGAAATACACGTAGTATGTTTAAAAAAAATGCAAATACATCCTCAGTGTTCTCTTTACATCGACCACTGCGCGCTGGTCTAAAACCAAGAATGTAAGTAATTCACATAAGTTTTAGTATACTGCTGAAGACAATTTTGTTATTGCAATTCTTTTGCATAAACCACATTGGCCAATAACACTTTTTACCTGATAAAATTGTTTTGCACCTGAAGGAATTTTCTTTATAATGCCAATATTGTACCATAAGTATTCATAACATCAAAAGGAAGTTAAATAAAATGCTGCTTGACGTTAAGAAATTTAGTTTTATTTTTGTAATACACATGCATTTTAGATGAAGTTATTTTAAAATAGTTTTAAAACATTATTATATTAAATTTATGAATTACGAGTTGTTTTTCAATCTTAATTTTTGTTTTAGATTTGCGTAGACTTTTAATCTTAAACAATTGATCAATTCAATTTGAAAGTACTAGGGTGATTGACCCGGTTTTTAGTAACCGGTTATAACCGTTTTTTTTTTGGTTAAGTCGATTTCGGTTTTTTTAAAAAGCATACATTTCGAATATCGAAGAAACCAGGTTCTTCTCTTCGAATAGCTGGTTTTTTCTAAAATAGTGTTTTTATGAGTTTTAGTGTATGAAAAATATTCAAAAATATTCAAAACCTAAAAAACTTTTTTAAAACAAATAGGGTAGAAGGGGGACCATACGTCACTTGTTTTTGAGGCGATCTCAAATAAAAACCACAATACGTATTCTTAAATTTCTTCTTGTTTTGGATACTTAGATATGTTGGCTTTAGTTTTCATTTCAATCTCCTATCTCATCTTAATATACATATTTTTTTTTATCATTTATAGACTGACCAAAAACGGCGAAACCACCCCATCAATGAGGTAAATACGCCAAAGGGAGGGGCAGATTTCTCATTTGTAAAAAAAACAAAAAAATTCAAAAATATTATTTTACTGTTTTATACCATAATTCACAAAACAAAGTATAATAAACAAGATATTTATTCTTTATTTCACATTATTTTGACAAAAAAAATTTAAGCAAATTGTGACTGATTTTTTCTATATTTTATCAACATTTTGATCTACATGACAGGGATTCCTTGTATCTGGCGCATGTGCCCCTGGGGTAGTTTTGAGGTTTAATATAAATTTTTTTCGTACTTCAAATTAAATGTCACTTATTGTTCACTATTATTGACATTCTATCAGCAATCAAAATCTTTTTTGTATCACAAAAACTAAAGAAGTTAGCACAAAAAATTCACACGCTGAAATATTTTCCCACCTTTTTGAAAAACAATTATTCGCGTCTGCCTCACATCATATATAAAATTAAACTTTCCAACTTTCAGTGACGGTAAATAATTGATAAATGAAAACATAACTTGATAATGTAACAAAATCGGTTACTCGGTTTTTAAGTTATTCCCCATTCTACCCTATTCCAACTATTTTAGTAGATTTTTTTATTTAGACATATGACGTTTACGGTCTTCGGGTCCATTTGACCCAAATAGTAAATAGATTTTTTTGCCAATTTTTGTTTTTAAAAACCTAACGTACTTGTTGACTTTTTAAAGTCATAAAATTTTAGAAATTAAATTAATTGTGCGTAACAAAAATTCAAGATTTTTGCTCCAGGTCAAATATGACCCAAAGACCGTAAGTACAAACAATTTTGTAGATATTTTTTTTTTGCCAATTTGTTTTCTAAAAACCTAACGTAGTTATTGAAATTTGAAATTAAATAAAATTCATAAAATATCAACCACTCACTTTTAGAAAATTTAAATTTTTATTAACATCTAGATATTAACATCTACTATTTATATTTCTGAAATCGCATGATATGTTGAAAATTTATTTAAGAAATAGTAAAATGTCATAAAATATTCAAAGACGTTTTTCTCGAAACGACTTTTTTTAATTATGACGTTGTTGCATTTTTTTCTTTAGATTTAATAAAACTTTTCTTGGAAAAAAACTCTTTCGCTGATTGTATATGTTGGAGAAATCAAAAGCATGATAAAGAATATTCCTTTTTGGATTATTTTAGATTAATTTAATAGTTTCGTTTAGTTATGATAAAAGACTCATTTCAAAAAATTCATGTAAATACAAACAAAGTTTAAAAGACATGTAAATTAAATATGTCAGTTGTTATACATACTCACTAATCATGTTTATTGGATGTTCAAAAAATATCTAATTTTAATTTGAAATTTGTATTTGAATTGAAACGGAAAAATAAATACACACAAATTTTTAAAGTGCAATAAAATGGAATTTCGGTTAAACGACACAAATTAGTCGGTTTATTTGTTATTTGAAAATCGGCAATTTCAAATTATTCGAATAGTTAACCGTCCAAAATTAATCGGTTACCGATTAACGGTTAATCGATTGAATACCCTTATGATCACTCATATTTTATATCAAAAATCGATTTTTTATATAAAAAACTCAAGAATTCTAAATCTTTAATAACTTGGTAATACTGCGATTTTAGATAAAATAAGTTCATCCTGTGATCATTAAAATTTGATTTTTAATATAAAAATCCCTAATAGCTTAAAGCGTTAACAACTTTGTAAATACGTACTGCGATTCAATAAATGATCAATAGTGAAAATAAGCTCAATCTGTGATCGCTCATATTTTGTAATATAAATTTGTTAGTAGTATATATACAATATATAGAATTAACTACTTGATTTAACTTCTCACTTGTACTTAAAACAAGATTTTCTTACTTAATTCAAGAATTTCGTTCTTGTTTTAAGAAAATTTCCGCTTGATTTTTGTAATCAATCCGGTTTATACTTATTCTAAGTACAAATGAGTATGAATCGTACTTAAATTTTTAAGTACAATTCTGGCTAAATTTGAGTAAAATAAACTTAAATTTAGAAGTACTTTTTTCTTTCTGTGTACAAAATTCAAATATCTTGTATTCAAATCCGGGTAAACAGTTTGGTGTAGTCTATTGGTCTAGTGCTGATGTCTGTATCTGCTCAGGATTACTTACTGTGTCGATTAATCGAAAAGATTTGGGATAAACTTTTCTATTGCCCCAAGGACGAAGCCTATTGGATACAACTGTTCTATCTGAAAATAGTTAAGCTCTCATATATTTCTTAGTTATATAGTCATAATTACTCATAGCTCCCATATAAGGCGCACTTCTATTAAAAATGTTGGTATTCAAATAAAATTCAATTTGTACTACTTCATTATTCTTCTTTACAGTATAAAAAGGAATAAAGGAATATCAGAACATTCGGTGTTTCGACGTTCTTATTTGACATCATAACTGTTTATAGATGATTAGTTGTTAGCAAATATTTTTACACTTTTGATCACAAAAGCCCATATCTATGGTATATCATTAAAAACGACAAAAAATCGTTATTAAAAATAAGTAAAATAATTTTTATGGTTTGCTAGTATGAAATAAAATAATAATAAAATAAATTTTAATATGTATAATAAATAGTTGGATTTAAATGAAATTTTGTTTCTCTATATTAAAAATATATATTAAAAATCTATACTTCAAAAATCAGGAACATTAAAAATTTTTTTTTCAAAATTTTTAAGTTCGGAATTCGAAATGTAAAAGATTCGCCAAAAAAATAATTTTTTTTTAATAATCCTCTTGATCTAGAGAACATTTTGACAGCTTTAAAAATTTTTCGAACTTAAGTTCGAATTTTCGAACATAGTCTTACATAGTCATCAGTTTTATGCATCATCTCAATATTATTTTAACAATTTAACAATGTTCCCAACATAACTTCGAATTTGATTTCGAATTTTCTTACATCGGGTGTTTACATGAATAAATAATTTCAACCTATTCGGACTAGGAGAAATGGTTCATAATAGACCTAAACTAATATACAAACAAACCAACTAATATAGTAGGTTAAATAACATTTTAAAAAAATTGCTTTGTACTTTTGCGACTAAGTGTATGTCATCTTGTTAGAATTTCATAGCTCATAAAAATATATCAGTTTAAGGTATCGTAAAAATTTGTTATGATTTTAATGAATGATAAAAAAAAAACTAATTCTGAACAAATTAATTTCAGTATTATTTGTATGCAGTTGAATAAAATGCTACTAAAAATTTGACTGTTAAAGGACAGTTCTGTCCCAATAAATGTATTTATTCAAATTTGTGAAGAAATTGAAAAAACTCAATGTTACACTTTTACCAGCTTAATGATAAAATTAAAATATGTTAAAAAGAAATCACTTTTTTCGACTATTGCCTAAGGAAGGTTGCACGTTTATATCTTTACATTTACAATTGGTAATTTTTGTAGTTAGTTGTTATCAAGATTACAAATTTATTTAAAATTTTTTTTGAAAAATTTAAAAAATAATTTTGACAACTTTGAGATTTTGGAAAAAAGTTTTAACGTCTTAAAATAATAATTTTAGAAAAAAAATTGGCAACTATTAGGAAAGATATTTGCTAAAAACAAATTTAATTCAAGTTAATTCAAAATTGAAACTTAGATATATTTTAAATTATGTATAAAAGATAACTCAATAAAAAACACAATTTGATTTATTAATTTATTTGCTTTATAACAAACATTTATTGAATATCCGCCCGTATTTGAACAAGTGGTCAACTTTGACACCCTGTATCTCAGTATTGTAACAGGATGGTCATAAATTTTATTTTAAGTCCTCCTCTACAGATTTATTACCAATTTTCTTCCGATCGATCCCACTGCACAGTGGATTATATAAGGTGAATGCATCTCATAACTGATGTTTGAAATTAACCATAAAACAAGTATTATCTTAAAACTAAGATGTCTAGCAATAATTATTTGCAGAAATTATAGTTATTATGTCAACAGAAGTATTCGAAAATGGCGACAGAACACACTACTTTCGACTTAAAAGATTTGGGAAAATAAATTTATACCATATTCAAGGACGTATTTGTAATATTTATAATTATGTTTTTTTTTAGGATTGTTATAATTTGTTTGAAAGGGTATCATATTCGGATTCTATTTTTGTTATGAGTTTTTTATATATTGTTAGCAGATTTTATTCATTTCAAATATATAATGTTTTATGGCTTACCTGCGCAACTTTGACTAGGATGTTAACTGTTGGCGCCGTTTGCCTCCGCTCACGTTTTAATATAGAATTACTGTTAGAAAAACCTATTTTTTTGCACATTGTTTTAAATACTATTTTATATAAAAATAATCGAGACTTGTGGAAATCGGTTTATATTTCCAATATTATTAAATTTTTTCGAAAAAAGTTCGAAAAAATGTATCTTCTAATTAAAAACTGTACGAATATTTTATTTTGTATAGATTTTGTTTTTTTATTTATTCAGCGCTGGGTGAGCAAATACTAAAAGAGGTGTTAATGAAAAAATTAATAACTTTTAAAATTGTTATCCACGTTTAAACCACGTTTTGTTAAGAACAAAATTTTCTTTATAGATCGGCATAAATTTATCAAAATCAAAAATGTTGTTAAATTTTTTTTTTTTTGTTAGATATTTTTAACAAGATTTAGCCATTTTAAAGCGGAATCAGTTTTGTTTCTAAACACGTTAAAGAATTTATAGTCGGAGAAAAACTGACAGAGTTACAGGTAGATAAGTTGACGGACATCACTAAAAACGGTTTTTTTTATAATAACTTCTGAATTTGAGGGAATTTGTGAAATTTGTTGACATAATTTGTAATTTCAAAGACCTATAACCCGCGCTAGGTCGTTTCCCAATATTTTTTCACTGTAGCCCCAAAAACTTATTCGAATTATCACCAAAATATGTAAATCTAAACTTTTAACTTTTAAGTATCTTGTATTTGCTACCAATGAATTTTATTTTAACTCTACTGCAGCTGAACATGTTTTTTGAAAAATGCAACATTTGTCCCTTGTAAAATTGGGGCTTAAAAGTCTCCGGGCCGAAGGTTGCCATTTTCTAAAAAACTCTAAGCTAAAAAGCTATTAACAAATGTCAGTTTTTAATATAATTGCATCTTATGAGCAAATATATAAAAACACCTCTTTTACTTGTCTTAACATCACACTTTTATACAAAAATTAAAAAAAAAACTAAAATGTGTGTTTTAACTGTTCATAACTGTTTTTTATAATTATTAGATTTTTATGTTCGAATATAAAAATTAAAGCTTAAAGTCCCACCTACTTAAATTAATATTACAGAAATACTCATCCCTGCAAAAGTTACAGATTTTTGATCCGAAAATTACCAAAAATGTTTTTTCAGGGTTTTTCTAACCAAATGAACATATCTATTTACTAAAATATGAATTACACTGTTCAGTTTTATTTTTTCTTCTAATTTTAATGTTATTTTTAGTATTTTTATTCTAAACAAATTCCCAAAAGTTTAACGTCCTTCTATATAATGCGTATACGCAATATTTATTTAATAAAAATAAATCATACGCAATACTGATTTGAAAGAAACATCACAATACAAATGCAAAAGTTGCTTCTCAGACATGTAGGAAATCGTGTTGGTACACAAATTTCAAACCAATCAAATATGAATTTCTGATTAATTCGGGGGAATTTCTGACTAAACCTGTAAATTTGCCAAATGATTTCAATTTGTTTTAAATGATTTATTGAAACGTGAAAACTAAAAATGATTACGTAAAATTCTATATATAAATTATTACCGCAACAAGCGTTACAGTGAGTGCTTTGCAGCAGCAATCAACTCATAATAAAATGCTGTAAACACGACAGTTAACGAGGAACCTACTAACAACAACATCGGTGTTAACACACATACATATACACGAGCACACACACACGCAAACTTATGTATATATAGGTTGTGGATGCCTAAAAAATAGGGGCAAGTAAGTAAATGTGTACATGTTAATATACACGATATATATGTACGTACGATGCAAGAACGAACGAACCAATAACCAGTTGCCAAAAGTAGACAACAACGTTACAAATGCTTTAGTTGTTGTTACTGTTTAACAGCACGTAAGTAAAAAAGAAACAACACAAAAATGGGTAGTAAGAGTGAGTGTAAATCGTGCAACAACAACAACAGCTGTGAGAGACGTTAGTTGGTTGGTGGTTGTGGAAGAGGAAGGAACCTATTTTGTTAAGTGGGAAAAAGGAAAATAAAAAAATGTAAAGGAAAATAAAAAGATGAAAGCAAAAAAAAAAGATGGTGTGCCTAGCAAGGGGAAATTACAAGAGCTGAGTATGAGGGCAAACAATAAAATGTTGCAAGCGAACATGTTGTAAAAGGTGGAGCAATAAAGGATATAGAGGGAAGTTATAGTAAATTACAAATAATAAAAAGTTGTTCATTAGAGTTTAATAAATTTAATTTTAAATATATTTTTTTTTTTTAGTTTTTTTAGGGGATAAAAAATTAAATTGTTTTAACCAATAGATGCTAGTTTTCTTGAATTACGAGGATATTCTAATTTTGTTTTGTTTTTATATAAACAAATTTAGTTTTAACTCCCTCCTCTTTTTGTTAATAAGCACAAGTTTGTCAGATGTTTTGGAAAATCAAACTAGAGCATTGTAAAAAACCTTGCGAAATTTGAAAAAAACCAAGACATTTCAGTGGCATGTGCAGTATAATTTCTTTTTGATATTGTTTGTCATAAAGCTGCACGCAAATGAAAAAAAACTTGAAACAAAACATTGTAAATAAAATAGTTTAACGCCAACCCTTAATTTCTATACAAATCATGATGAAATTTTCTAGGGGAGGAGCAAAATCAGGCTACATGTGTCAAAAAACAAAAAAAAAAAACTTTAACACAAATATGTAAATATTGTTGTTGCTATTTCTTTTGGCGGTAAAATGTCTGTATAATCAACACATGTAGTTCAACTTTAGCATTTGAAACAAATCCTTATTTTTTTGTTATCAAACACTCACAACGTGTTGGTCTCAAACCATCAACAACATTTTCATAAATTATATTGAAACACTTACACACACTACTAACAGTCTGTTAAATACACATACTGTAATGTAAAATGTATTATATATGTACGTAAGTAAATAATTTGTATTTTACATACTCTCTCTCTCTGTTGTGTTTTTTTGTTTGATTTTGCTCTTTTGCTTTAACACTCATTTTAGAAAAGGTAACTGTAAACTACTCTTTTTGGGGATTTTAAATAGAAATAAATTAACTCTTTGGAATTTACTCTGTTAGCTGAAAAGAGCGAGGCAAATGTGTCTGCTCTTCTTTGCTAACAGACCACGTGACATTGTTGCATTTTTATTGTGTTGCCTATATACAGGCGGTTTTATATACTTACTGTTTCCTTTTACTTTTAGTGTAAGGTTTTGTTTTTCTTATTTCTGCTCACGAGAGTGGCGGTGTGTCTACTCTCATACACACACACAGTGATGTTTATTTACATTTTCAGCTGACTGCAACGAAGTTGTAAATCAAAACAAAAACAAAAATTTGAATGCGTTTGTTCCTCATTCTAATTCAATCTGCCTGCCTGTCCGACCGTCCGTCCGTCTGTCTCCAAGTGTGTGCTTGTGTGTCAGTGTATGTGCCCGTACGCGAGTTTGTTATTGGTATTTTATGTGTTTTTCTGGTGTGTGAGAGAAACACGTGCCATTATTTTAACAGCGTTTTTAACAGAGTGGCATGTTTACATTGTTTGTTGTTGGTGTAGGTTCTTTTAGAGCTCAATATAGCAAAAGAAAGCCAACGAAAAACAGTTCTATTTTCAGTTTGTTTTTTTATGTATTCTTGCATTTTATTCTACTTCGTGTATAAAAAATTTAAAAGCAAATAATGATTATATATAGTACATATAGTTTTGTTTCTTTGATGTTGCTTTTTTCATCTTTTTTATACATTATTTACCTTACTTTAATGACTGAAGGATAAAAGACTCAATGATGATGATGATGGCTACAGAAAAAAAATACTCTAGTGTTTTTCTCTGTAAGTGTAAGTTTATGTATGTATGAGTGTGTGTTTGAATGTTCTTTGTATAATAATGTCTGTAATATTTTAGATGAATGCATGTTAAGGCTGTGTGTGCATTTTGGGGGTGGCTAGGCTTTTCTATAGATAAATATTGAGGCCTATTTAACAACTACTCTGCATATGCCTCCGTCTCCGTCTCTGCCTCGTCTCTTTCTCTTTAGGCTAAAAAGCCTTTGCTTTGCTTTGCTTTTGTGTTTTTTGTCATTTGTAGTAGCGCTTTTTGCTATTCCTTTTATTTTATTTTTTTGTGTGTTGCATTACTTTTTGAATTGGTTCACTTTGTTGCTGTCGTTGTTATCGTTTGTTGTCGCTGCCTTATTACAAATTCAGTGTGTTTGGTTTCTTGTCTGAGTAGCAATTATTTCATTTTGTTTTCACACTTAATTTCTGTCTACATTTTCTATCTATTCTAGAATTTCGTATTTGTTCCATCATCGTTATTAGTATATTTGCCATCGTTTTCATTTGTTCAGGTTTTATTTGAATTTGGTGACTGTGTAACAATTAAATATCATTATGTGCACTAGTTTTTATTGATTGAAATGTTTGTTACTTTGTAGGTACTTAATACATATCACAATTAAATAATAAAAAGGAGAGCATAAAAATAGCAGTAATAGCGAATAAGTTGATGATATGTTTTTGTTATCAAAAGGAGACAGCAATAGCTTATGGAAAAGAATAGAAAAATTAATTAATTTTCAGCGCAAACATTTTTGAAACATATGGGCATTTCCACCGAGACCAGAAAATTAAAAGTTTTTGAAAACACTTTGTTTATTATGTTTCCATAGGAAAACAATCATATTAAGATAATGTAAAGAAATTTTACATTTATTCATAATCCATTTTGAGATGTTCGAATGCAAATTCGCTCAAGGGCAACATTTCTCATTTGAATATTTATAATTCACGATTTTTTGTGATTAGATATGCCAATGGGGACGATTTTATAAAATCCCGGTGGTACGAAAAATTTATTTTACAGGGCCCCACTCAAGGAAAACCAAAAATACCACTTTCCTTTACTAACTATATTGTAGCAGGCATTGAGTTTTGAAAAAATTACATTTTCCTCTATTTGGAAAATGCCGAAAATCCCTGGATTTAAAATCAAAAAATTCCGGGATTTTCGGGAATGGGATTCCCCGTTTGGCTTTTGTGATACAAGTTCTTAAAGAGCGACATTATTATTTTGATATCTAAAATCCTGCTGATGCACAACACCACATAATTGGGGTAAAAATATATCTTATGGCGTCTGATCAGATTGAAAAGCATTCCTTGTTATACAAATTAGACTACAAATGTAAAGAAGTGAAAAGCATTCCATGTATAACCCAGTTGGACTACTTTTGTTGCAATGCTCAAGAAGTAAAAGCACATAGGACTGCGTATTTTGGAAAAAAAAACTGCGTTTCATATTCCTGATACTAATTATAACACGGTGCTACGATGGAAAAAAACTTGGAAAACGGCCTATCGTGGGTTATAGGTCTTGCTGAGTACATTACAAATTGTGTCAAAAAATTTCAGAAACACCCTCAAATTCAGAAGTCATTTTAAAAAACCGTTTTCAGTGATAGTCGTCGATTTATCGACCTGTAACTTAGTCAGTTTTTGTCTGACTTTAAATTGTTTAACGGGTTTGGAAAGGAACCTGATTACGCTTTAAAATGACTAGCATTTTTTGATACATTTGTATGTTATAAGTATTGTTTTTGTTAAGAATATCTAAAAGAAAAACAAAATTTATCAACTTTTTTCATTTTAGTCGCTTTTCATTGCTTATTTTGATATGAAAGTTTATAAAACTTTATACCCACATATATAGGAAATTTAGTTCTTTACAAAACATGGTTTTAATTATTCAAATTGTAAAAGTTATTCAACTTTTAATTAACACCATTTTCAGTATTTTCTCCCCCAGCGCATATGAGTAAAAAAAGAACAAAAAACTGTAGTAAAACAAATATTTGTAAAATTTTGAATTTACAAGGTAAATTATTACGAAAGTATATCTCATTTTTTCCCATGTAAAGTTGTCTTTAAAACACTGCGCAAAAAGGAATTGACTTTTATAGAAAAAAATTAAATTAAATATTGTTAAATTTGAAAAATTACGAAAAAATAAAAAAAGCAAAACTTTTTATAAAAACTTACTCAATTTTTTTATATACATTTTATGCATACATGAAAGCTTTATTCTATCCATTATTGTTTAAAATTTTGAAATCGGTCTAAAAATGTGTGAGTTAGAGTTAGTACCTCTAGTACGACCTACCCTAAAACAGTTCTTTCAAAATGAATGAAAATTTTGAGGGAGTTTAAAAATCTTTGAAAACGGTTTTAGTATGTCCTCACCTAGGCCTAAAACCCCCATTATGTCGCTTTTCAAGTTCTGACAAAAAGTGTAATTTTGTAGCAGAGTGTTATATTTAAATTTTTTTTTTTATTGTATTTGCTATTACACATAACTTTACCTTATGTATATAAGTATTTGATAAATTTGTATTATGATAAACGTCAATATGGTTGTCAAGATAAAAAAATATCAGGTATAGTCCCCACTTATTAATAAAATTGTTAGTATTTTTGTTCAGACAACTTTGTCATGAAAACAAACGTTATTTATTGTTATGATATGATATTTGTCAAGTATAGACAGGGCTTATTCACACTAAATATTTTTTATTAAGTTTTTAGTGTGTTTACATACAATTGATATATTGAAATTAATACATTGAATGGTTCTGTTAATTTAAAAAAAAGTATGCTAAGATTGTTTATATATTATTTACATAAATATCATGATGGCAAAAAATATCCCGTGCTACAGTGATTAAAATTTATTTAAAAAAAGTGTAACTAATTTTTGGGTAAAATCAAAATCATTTTTAAGAGACATTAATGCACAACATTCTATAATTAGTCACAGTGAAATATTGCCTAAGGTTTCACTGAAATTGGCGTTTGAATTGTTGGCCGTGAAAATTAGTTATTTATTTGTCCCTTGGTTTTATGCAATCTTGAAAATTAAAACTTGCCTAAAATCAAACTAAGCATCAATTATAGTGCTAATTAAGAGCTATAAATTCAGCGCTTTGTCAAAATAAAAATTCAATATATTTTGATTTTTTTTCACGGATTGGAATTGCCCATATGCATATATTTTGAACAATTATTTGTTCAAAATATATGGAATATCTGGAAATTGCTACAGTTTGTTATCAAACATAAAAAATATGGTTTAACGAAATATGAAATAATAAGTATAACAAACTATTAGTACACCGTGACACTGTACGGTCGATAGGAAAACAGTGGTAATAATCCTGTATTTTCTAAACTACTGGTCCGATTACAAAATCAATCTTTATTATTGTTGGCTTAAAATCGTTTAAAATTGTATGCTATTATTATTAGCACTTTATTGCTCTTTTCATTACAACTTCCTTGTTTCTCGCAACATATTCCAATGCAACATGTTGTTGGCAACATTTCCTTTTTTCTCTGCTTGATAATGTTTTGTGACAGCTACAAGATGTATTTCCTTTCCTGTATTTTATTTTCGAGTAGTTGGCAACGTTTCAATTTATTGTTTTATTTAAAATAAAATTATTTGTTTAACATCGCTGCGTAGCAAACGTTATTTTGTTTTATGGGAGGTATGCAAACAGCAAAATTAAAACATATTAAAAAATAAAAAAAACACAAAATTATAAATATTTGTTTGTACTTAAAAATAAGGAAATTAATAAAAAAAGTTAACAACATGTAATATAAAAGCCACAAAACATATTGGACAAAACTGGTTATTTATGAAAAAGAAATGATCGTTACATTTTTTTAATAAAATTTCAATTGAACATCATTCTTAACTTCGCGGTTAACTGGAGTCTAAAACAACTGCAGTAATTATCTTTAATTATTTTAAAAAATATAGAGGAAATTATAGTATTAAATTTGTTTGCCAAATTCTACATAATAATTAAGTATAAAAACCAAAAACTGTGGAAACTATTAACTGAGGCGGTCGACTAAAATGCACAATAGCTAAGAAAGATGAATCAGCTTTCAGATTAATAGATTCTCTTCAGTGGAAAATTTTGGTGATTTTCGGATAAAAAATCTGTAACTTTTGAATAGATGGAGATTTCTGTAAGATTTTTTATTGTTGAATTGGTGGGACTTTAAGCTTTAATATGGATTTTTAATCATACAAATCGAATTATTAAAAAAAAATAACTCACATATTTTTAGACCGTTTTCAAAATTTTAAACAATTATGGAGAGGCCTTGAACTAGTCTTTCATAAATTTCTGCATATTTCATGAAATTATGTAAGTTTTTATAAAAAGTTTCGCATTTTTTTATATTTTTTTTGCAAATTCAACAAAGCGGCAAACGGCGCCAATAGTTAAAATCCTAGTCAAATTTGCGTAGGTTAGCCAAAAAACATTGTATATTTTAAATGAATAAATTTCAAATCTGCTAACAATATATACAAAACTTATTGCAAAGATAGAATCTGGACAAGATACCCTTTCCAACAAGGTATAACAATCTTAAAAAAAAATAATTATAAATATTAAAAATATGATATAATTTTAATTTCCCATATCTTTAAAGTCAAGAGTAGTGTGTTCTGTCGCCATTTTCAAATACTTTTGTTGACATAATAATTTCTGCAAGTAATTATTGCTTGACATCTTAACTTTACGATAGAACTTGTTTTATGGTTAATTTCAATCATTTACAAAAATCAATTATGAGATGCATTCACCTTATATAATCCACTGTGCGTCGTACACATTTACAGTGAAAAAAGTCAAAATAAATCGGATTGATTTATAGATCTTCATTAGCCCTATAATTGGTGTTATGTTTGATTTGGATTTTGGACTTGACAAATATTTATCATAACAAAAAATGAGTTTTGTTGTCAAGACAAAGTAGTCTTAGCAAAAATACTAACAATTTTGGCATAACGAAGCAATATACTAATAAATGGGGATATACCAGATAATTTTTTAACTTGACAACCATTTTGACTTGACAACCATCATGACAGATATTTATCAAGTATAGACAGACATAGGGTAAAGTATAAAAAAAAAATGTAAATGAAAATAGTACCAGGAATATCAAACGCAGTTTTTTTTTCTTAATACGCAGTCATATCTGATTTTACTTCATTACCATTGCTGCAAAAGTAGTCCAACTGGGCTATAACTGGTAGTTTTTCCTTATTTCCATTTCTGTCTAAATTATATAACAAGGAATGGTTTTAAATCCGATCTGACTATCTGGTGTTTATTCTTATTTTTCTGATTTATTTTATTGAAGTAAGAAAAAATTATTTTCCAATTTTTAAATTTCAAACTTACAATGTCTGTCGCACGGGACCAACTTATATAAGTATCAAGATCACAAATCGTTTTAGTTTTCAGTAATGTTTTTTTTTGTTATTTGAATTGTTTTCAAAATCTCTGTTTGCACTTAATCTTTGATAAGCTTTCTGCATGTACTTTCGACGCACTGATAACAAACGTTTTTGATGACGAACGGGACATTGAAATATATGATAAGGCGAAGCAAAAACGGTAACGTGACGCAATCGTTAATATCTTCAACTCGGTAGGGTCAATTGTTGCAAAGTGTTTTAAAACATTTTTAATATTCTGGTGTCAGTATAATCCAATATAATCAATTTATCTTTTAAAACAAAATTTCGTTGTTAATAATACTGAGGATGTGTTATTATTCTAGAGTTCATAAGTCGTTTCTTTCGAATTTGGAAAAATAATATAACACAAATGTTGTAAAATATATTTTGACCGACACTGTAGTTCAATACTTGTTACTATTTATATTGCAATTTTTCCAAAGTTTTCTATTTACAATTTGAAACATGTATTACTACTTAGAAATATGTAATTGATTTATGGCATAGATTCCGCTAATACTCTGCAATTAATTTAAAAAAAAATTGATTAAAACCAGTATATAACAAGAAATTTATCATAAAGGTACAAGTTCAAGCAAAACCATAATATTAAGGAATAAGCATTAAATACTATATAAAACATTAAGCAATTTGAAAAAAGGAACTTAACCACTTGCTCTTAACTTTACAGCAAGGAATACAAAGAAATAAGTTTTTCTATCTTCTGCGAGTGTGATTTCCAACTTCATCTCCCTGCTTTTCATTAAATTTAAACCAATTTTAATTAAAATACAACACCATTAAGTTAAATGTAAACTAACACCCACTATGAAAATTTAACCAGCAGTGCCATGTGCACTCATACAGACAGACCGATAGACAGACACAGACGCAGAGAGTTACGCACACACTAACTCAACCCATTCACACAAAAACAATTTGTGCCTTGTGTCACATCCTGCTGCTCTTCCTCTCAATCATTTTAGGTGTTGTTATCAAATACCGTAAGATTACACAGCAACAAACAAAAATATTGCACAAACAACACTTGTGTTCAAGTATGAATGACGACGACGACGATGATGATGGTGATAATGATAACTATGATGTTGTTGTAGTTGTTGTTGCATAATAATGAGTAGAATAATGCTGATAATGATGTTTGTACGCTGATAACAGTGGCAACAAATGTTAGGCGGAATGTGGTATAAAAAAAACATAAAACACAACATTTACAATCATCAGCAGTTGTAATACATGCATGAAACTATTGTAAATACATAAACAAACAAAAACAGCATTATTGCAAACATACGAGGGCAGGATGAATACTTAATTAAATTAAAAATGTGTGATATGGTGCTGACAAGGCACAGTGGAGTCGATCGGATAAAAGTGGATACACACAGCTTCAGCTATCTCTTATACTTAAAAAAGTGCTCGTCTAAAGTTTCATAAGTTTGAAAATTTGAAAGGATTGTTATGGTTTTAATGAATAATAGAAAAAAAAATGTTGAAGAAATATACAATTTTACTACAATTTTAAGGAAATTGAATAAAATGATACCGAAAATTGTACATTTTTACAAATTCTGCTTCCCTTTCCTCTTGTGCGGATAATAACACGGTGCTACGATGGAAAAAAACTTGGAAAACGACCTAGCGTGGGTTATAGGGCTTCCTGAGTACATTTCAAATTGTGTCAAAAAATTTCAAAAGCACCCTCAAATTCAGAAGTTATTCTGAAAAAACCGTTTTCAGTGATGTTCGTCAACTTATCGATCTGTAACTCAGTCAGTTTTTGTCCGACTTTAAATTAGTTAACGGGTTTGGAAGGAAAACTGATTACGTTTTAAAATTACGTGCATTTTTTGAAACATTTGTAAGTTATAAGTATTGTTTTTCTTAAGAATATCTAAAAGAAAAACAAAATTTATCAACTTCTTTGATTTTAGTCGCTTTTCATTGCTTATTTTGATATGAAAGTTTATAAAACTTTATACCAACATATATAGGAAATTGAGTTCTTAACAAAACGTGGGTTTAATAATTCAAATCGAATTGTAAAAGTTATTCAACTTTTAATTAACACAATTTTTAGTATTTTCTCTGAATAAAAAAAATCAAAAAACTGTAGAAAAAAAAAAATATTTGTAAAATTTTGAATTTACAAGGTAAATTTTTTCGAACTTTTTTAAAAAAAGTTTAATAACTTTTGCAAATATAAACCGATTTTAACAAGTAATATCTCATTCCATTCCATATAAAGTTGTCTTTAAAACACTGTGCAAAAAAGAGTAGGTTTTTATAGAAAAAAATTAAAATAACTATTGTTGAATTTGAAAAATTATTAAATAAAAATAAAGCGAAACTTTTTTTAAAAACTTACGCAATTTTTTCGATATGCATTTTATGCATACATTTTATGAAAGCTTAATTTTTTGTCTATCCATAATTGTTTAAAATTTTGAAATCGGTCTAAAAATGTGAGAGTTAGAGGTACTAAAGTAGTACGATTTACCCTAAAACAGTTTTTTCAAAATATCTCAACATTTTGAGGGTGTTTAAAAATCTTTGAAAACGGTTTTAGTATGTCCTCACCTAGGCCTACAACACCCATTAGGTCGCTTTTCAAGTTCGAACAAAAAGTGTAATTTTGTAGCAGAGTGTAATTAACTCTTCCTGCCACGGTTTTTTGTGTATATGTTTCAGATCAAAACAATTGAATTTTTGCTTTAATTAAGGTTAGTTTATAATGAAAACTAAGAAAAAAATAAAAAAAACATCCCATTCCGAAACAGAGAACAGAGTGTAATTAACTCTTCCTGCCACGGTTTTTTGTGTATATGTTTCAGATCAAAACAATTGAATTTTTGCTTTAATTAAGGTTAGTTTATAATGAAAACTAAGAAAAAAATAAAAAAAAACATCCCATTCCAAGGTTTTTATGGAATAGGGTGGTTAGTTTATTAACCACCATTGCCGTTGGTATTAAAAACTATAATCATACCAATTTTCGTAGTTTAAAAATTTGTTTGAAAGGTAATCTTTCTGTCGAAATTTGCTGACCAAATTAAACAAAATAGCAAAGTAACACTGAATTCGATGAACAATAAACACTCTGTGTTTTTTTTTATTGAAAGTGTTTACGTCTCTTGGAAAATTTGCAATATTTTCAAATTAATGTTTTTATCTAACCAAAGTACACTGACGGCAAAGTTTTGCAAAAAAACACAAACACTGACGTCAATATATTAAATTTTTAAGCAAAATGCCAATAGATAGCAATAAACTATGTTTTAAAGACTACAAAAAATGTGGATAGAAAAGTGACCACTAAACCGCAAAGAGTTAAAGGCTTTTGGTTTTTTAATGATGAGTTATTGCAACAGAGCTTTTTACATTTATCACCGAAGGTATTTGCGAAAATCAAAATATAGTCGAGCTAAAAAATTAAAAGTTTCCGATTTTGACGAAATTTCATACAAACTGTATTTAAGGTATTTACATTGATATGTATATTTTATTTTTATTTGTTACATCATAGATATTTTACTACCAAATTCGCCATTAATGTGTTCTATAATGTGTTCTCTAAATGAATTTATTATACTCTTCATCATGAGTGGCAAGGGTATATATAAGTTTGTCATTCCGTTTGTAATTTCTATATTTTTCATTTGCCACAACACAAATTATATCTATTCTGGATCGTTATAGATAGCGAAGTCGATATAGCCATGTCCGTCTGTATGTTGAAATCAACTTTCCGTAGCCCCCAAATAACTTACATACATGATTCATACATCAATATATCGGATGTATGAATCAGCTCGGTTGCTATATATAATCGACAAAATCGGTCCATAAATGACTGAGGTATAAGAAAAAAACCGGGATTTTTGGCCTATTTTGATCTATATCTGGATTACTAAGTCATTAATATAGACAATATGGATATCCAATGATAGATATTTCAAAGTCCATTGTAATGATGTATATAAAGCCATACATAGTAAGTTGTACCTACAATGGGTCAACATCGGGAAAAATATCACCAACAAATTTTTTTGTCGTATTTTTTTCAATAAATTAAAAAAAAATTTAAAAAACATTTAAAAAACTTTTTTAAAATAAATTAGAAAACTATTTCGAAAATAAAAAAACAATTTTGAAAAAAAAATTAAATATTTAAAAATTTTATTTTAAAGTGTAATTTGGTGAAAGGTATATTAGCTCTCTTACTTGTTTTTATACCCTTCACCATGAGTGGCAAGGGTATATATAAGTTTGTCATTCCGTTTGTAATTTCTACATTTTTTATTTGCGACCCTACAAAGTATATATATTTTGAATCGTTATAGATAGCGGAGTCGATATAGCCATGTCCGTCTGTCCGTCTGTGTGTTGAAATCAACTTTCTGAAGCCCTCAAATACACGAATGATACATCAATATCTCAGAATTCTTCTGGCTCGGTGGCTATTTAAAATCGAGAAAATCGGTCCACAAATGGCTGAGATATAAGTAAAAAACCAGGACAACCTCGATTTTTGACCTATTTTTGACCCATATCTGGATTACTAAATCATTAATATAGACAATATGGATATCTAATGATAGATATTTCAAAGACCTGTGCAACGACGAATATAAGACCATAGTAAGTTGGACCTACAATGGGTCAAACTCGGAAAAAATATTTTTTAACCCGAATTTTTTTTTTCACCAAAATTTTTTTTCACTAAATATTAAAAAAAAAAAAATTATAAAATTTAAAAAAAAATTTAAAAGAAAATTAAAAAACAATTTCGAAAAAACAATTGGAAAAAAAATTTAAATTTTGTTTACTTTAAAATTTTTATTTTAAAGTATAATTTGGTGAAGGGTATATAAGATTCGGCACAGCCGAATATAGCTCTCTTACTTGTTTTATTTATTGTGTTTTGCTGGTTATTTGGTATATTTATTTTCATATTATGCATATTTAGAGTAGTTTATAATCTTATATATACTAGGGAGTCTCTCCGTTGCACTATAGTTCAAAGTATCACTTTTTCCGTGCGAAATTAATAACTATTAAAGTATTCTACTGTTTGATACCAAAATTGGACCATAGGTAGAAATACTTATATTTTTAACAAATTTAAGAAAAAATTAACCCTTTGTCGACCATTAACCCATCAGGAGGAAAATAAAGTAAATTAATTGCTTTTGATTAGAAAAAAATTATTTCATATTAGTTTTCAGTCAAATTAGTTGAATCGGTAATTCATTTTGTAAACACATTTGATTCAATATATATTAATTGAAGTATCAGATAAAACTTCGCACAGTGGTATAGAAAAAAAAGAGGGAAATAAATCTATAATTTCTAAATCCTTAGTCCTTAGTTAGATTTTAATAAAATTTGACATGCGCAAAGAAGAAGTGGTGACGAGTTTAAATTTTGACCGCATGAGCCCACCAGGGTGCGGTCTGGGGTCCCCATATTAGGACACCTCGGGTATGTTCAATTTTTAAAACTATCCTATTTCTTCGTCTGTGTCATATATCATCTGCTTCGAATGTATTAATACCTTGTGTACTGTGAATGTCATTGGTAACCAAAGATACAAATCTGAAAGCATATATCACCATTAAGCCATATAGTGTTTTCATTTCGAAAATTATCTTCCTTTCTTCTTCATTTTTGACATTTTACTTTTAAGTAATTGTAGAAAAAATTGCGGACTTTTTCATCCAATAATTTCTTACAGCCCTTAGGAATAACAGGAGCACTAATTTTCTTCACAATATATTTAATAATAGCATCATACTTTTTGTCTTTTGGGCGTTCTTTTAGCCAAATTTCAAAAAGTTCATTTTTTTTATTGCACAGTAACCTAGAAAAAATTAAATTACTCAGAAAGCGCAAAAATGCGCAGTATGAAATAAAGTGAAATGAATTCACAATATTCCAATATATTTATTTCTTTTTATTTCAAGTTTAACAAACGTTAACATTTTTTTAACAGCTTCTATAAATTTAAAGTTTTGTAATCAAAAGAAATTACTTTAAGGTTATCTTTAAAAATTGTAATTTTTAATATAAAGGGAAATATTTTCCAAATATTTAGGAAAGAAAAATTAAGTACTTAGGCGTCTCGTTGTTTTCCATTTTAACTATTATTTAAATTATTCACACACTTTCCACAATTACCGGTTAAAAGTTACAATAAAATATTGATACTATTCACAATTTTTTGAAAATGTATCGAAACTTTGACTTTGAAGTCGTGCTGTCAAGCAGTATTTTGTATTTTGCAAAAACCAATTGCGAATTTGATTGCATTGGAGTTTTAGTAACATATTGACAACAAAAAATAATGAATAATAACAACTTCGAAATTCGAATTTAGCACGGAAAAAGTGATAATTTGAACTATAGTGCGTTGTCTCATCGATATGATAAAAAACAGACTCCATTAGGATCTGAATTAAAATTGATATTGTATTGTGCAGATAGTATCAGAAAGCTCTGAAACCAAGCATATACATACATATACAAAAAAGTAATTATAGTTGAAAAACACTTATCTGTAAAGTAATCTTCAATATAAATATAATAAGATCGGGTTTCCTACTATTTATAATTTTTCGGACTAATAGTTTTGTAGTTTCACATTTATTGCCAGTTATCCGATCAACCCCACTGTGTAATGTGATAGTAATAACTAGGTAATCTGATTTCTGACCTTTTCGTTAACCTTTTTATTGAAACCAATTTAAACAACTTGTTATCAAGAAATTTCTTTAGTTTTTAAACGAATGTTAATATCCTGCAATGGGTCTGTAATTCATACAGCAATTGGGCTTTGTCATAATGGTCTTTTGGATACATGCAGCTATTCCTTAATATATAGTGTATTGTAATGTAATAATCTTCTACATTTATCAGGTTCCTAGTCTAAATCGATTTAACGGTGACTTTATAACTACACTCAGGGAAAAACAACATTACTAGACTTTCGTTAATATTTCATACTGATTAAATATGTTTTTTACTGATTTCAAGTTGTTTTTTCTCTGTGTGTATAATTAATTACATATTAGGCGACATCTCACAGATTTTGAAAGTTACTTGCGGATTGCCCTCGTTCTAAACGCACTTACATGCATATGTATACGTAAATACATAGAAACGTACACACACGCACAAATAAACAAATGAAAGAAAACACAAACGAACAAACAAACAAAGCAACGCACATAAACGAAAAACGCATAAAACACACATCAAAGCAAAGCAACTACAACAATAATAACAACAACAACAACAAAAAGCTAAATACAAAGGCAACAGCAACAACAACACCAAGCAAAGATTATAATGTTTGGCCTTGTGCAAGCAATCCTACTGCTACTGCTACTACTACTGCTGTGTGTACTTTATTCAAAAATCCTTTTTGCTATTTTTCCCTTTGTGCAATAACAAATGACCCGGCAACTGAAGATGAGTAGAGAACTGTTATGAAAAAGGTTAAGTACTCGTTCGTATTCGCACAAACATACACATAAATAGAAATGTTGCTGTTGTTGATTTTGTTTATAGAAAAAAAAACAAACAAACAAACTTACATTAAAAATATATATGTAGGTTTGTGTAGGTGCCAACGAGTTAAATCTTTAAAAAAATTTACTCACACAGCTTAAGAGAAAGAGCGGCATTTACAAATAGCGACCGACATTTTCTATGCAAGACTTTAAGCTGCAGAGAATTTTACGAAAAGACACACACATACTTAGATGTGATTTGATTGTCATTATTATTTTATTGAGAATGAGGAAGAGCAATACATGCGCTTTTCTTTATTTTTTTTTTAGGTTTTTGAGTTTTCCTTTTTTTTTGTATTTTTATAATAAAATGCAATGCAACAGTGACAATTTCCGGTATGTTAAAATTCAGTGACAATATAATCGCAATAATAATGGAGATTGGAGTAACCAGATTTAGATGGAATATCTTAAGGGATTTGTATTACAACTAGGTTTCACATAGCCAGTGATGGGGTTTCTTTGAGTTGATTTATACCTACAATTGGATAGTAATTCAGACACAATCCTTCAACAAGACTGGTCAAGAACTCTCTCTGAGTTAGAGGGTGTCAAAATTTGACATTTTTGTTTAAACGGCTGTTTTTTTATCATCCATGTAACTTATTACCTATTGTTCTTAGCAAAATGTGATGCAAATAGATTATATAGTTATTTCTTCAATCTTTCAAAAAACAAAAAAAATTAAAAAAAAAAATAAAAAATGTTTGACTTTTTTTCTATAATCAAAAATTTGGTTGAGTTTTTTTTTCAAAATGGGCTTAGGTCTTTTTCTTGAAGATGTCGCTCGTTTTTGATCGCTTAGTAAGATGCGAGTTGGATATCTATGAAAATTAATGTTTTGTTTATACTGATGAAATATATAAACGTCAAAGTTTTATGTCGATTCGGCTTTTCAAAAGACTTTTTTCCGGCTAGATTGAGCATTTGGACCACTGTGTAGCGTCCTACTCAGCGATAAAAAAGCTCTTAATGAAAGAGACTAGAGTGTTCACAAAAAACCGGAAAATTTAAAAAACCGGTTTCCGGTTTAACCGAAAAAGTGTGTTTTAGAAAAACCGGTTTCGATTATTGTCTTTTAAAAAAACCGGTTAAGCGGTTTCGGTTTTTGTCTTCAAAAAAACCGGTTAACCGGTTTATGTTAAATTTTTATTTAATGGAAATTTAGCATTTTTGAATTCTTTATGCAATTATTTTATATCTTTTACGAAATGTTGTCAAATGCTACAATTTTCTGTAAAATAAAACAATATTTTTGAAAATGGTATCAAAGTTGTTCATAAATATGTTTGAATGAGCTTTAGAAAATATATTTCATTAAAACCGGTTAACCGTCTTACAAAAACCGGTTTGTCAAAAAAGCTAAAAGTGAAAAAATCCGAAACCGGTGGAGTTTACAAATATGAAAAAAACGGTTGACCGGTTTTGGATACTCTAGTATAGACCTTTTGAGCAAAAAAAAAAAATTAAAAAAATGTTCCAGCTTGAAAAAAAAGTCAACAATGTTTTTTATTTTGCCATAAAAATCAAAAATGGTACAAAACATTTATTTTCATAGATATCCAACTCGCATACGCCTAAGCGACAAAAAAAACTCTTCAAGGAAAATACCTATGCATATTCAGAAACAGTTCATCGAGATATATTTAAACAAAATACGTATGAGAACTTATACAAAGTGATTCTAAGCAAACTGTTTGGCATGAACAAATATGAATCTATGATTTTTCTAAACTCAACTCGATTTGTGGAGATAACATATTGGACGATTATCTTCCACTTTCGCCGACAATGCTCTAAAATATTATAGAACATAATTTTAATTAATTTAATATTTAATTGTTTATACTGTCATTTAATTGAGAATCACAGTAACTATTTATATGATTGTGGTAACCATAATATGGTTAATTTACGATTCACATGATTGTGTTAATCATATATATGGTTACAGTAAACAAGTATATTTTTGTGACAACCATATTTATGATCATTATCATTATATCATAATATGTTGTTCACAGATTATGATATCCATCGGCCACAGTTGGCCACGTCTTCAAGACATCCTCAATGATAGGTGCACGACAATGCATATTCTTCGACGACGTATGAGGGACAGCCAGAACAAATCGTCAACGACTTTTTCGAACAAATGTAGCGAAAGTCGTGGACGACTAAAAGACAGACAATGTAGCTCAGTTTGTCGTTTACACAATGACAATGGAAAGTTCGGTTATAAGTTAAAAGAAGACCGCATTCAAGAAAATGTCGCTCAAATTTTCGCCAACTTTCAAGACATTGTCGCTCATCTTGTAATCAAATGTCTTTGATATAAGACATGTTTTACATAAATCGTCAAAGAAAATGTCGTCTACGACGATTTTTCCTACTGGGATGATAAGTCCTTCATCATATAAATGGTTGCCTCAAACATATACTTGTTTACTGTAACCATACATATGATTGATACAATCATGTGAATCGTAAATTAACCATATATGGTTACCACAATCATATAAATAGCTACTGTAGCTATAATATTGTTAAAAACCTTCTAAAATTATTGAAATTGTTACGGTAAATATGCACACCTCTATTTATTCTCTTCGTGTGTCTACTTGATTCAGTCTTATAGTAATTGAAACTTCCTCAAGTATTAAAAAAGTAGCTATTTTGAGTTCCAAAAATATGTTTGGATAGATGATATTTTCTGTTTGAAACGCTAGAGTATTACGCCTTATTTCACTACAAGTATGAAAAAATTTGTTTAAATTTGTTTAAAATTATAATAAGGAAAATTTGAATATGGGTGTTGGTGACTACATCATCCCATATTACAATAAGTTTTCAACAAAGAGTTTAATTTGTTTGAGCTTTTTCGCCACAAGAGTGAATTATTGCACACATTACAGGTAGTGGTCATCTGATCATTATTAAGTAATGCATTTTCTGTGATATTATAAATTATCTAAACAACTATGGTCACCTTAATAAGTTACTATGATAGAATTGGCAAAGAAAAAAAAAAACAAAACTCAAACATACACTACAAAATTCAAATAACACAAAACTGTATCAAATAGAGACTATAAAGTAAATTTATTTGGCACTTTACCAAAATTAAGCCCAACATATACAGACGATGTAATGAGTTCTAAGGATTATAAAAAAATTGAATAGAAAAAGCAAGTAAATAGACAAAATTTTGAACAGAAAACACAAAAGCAAAAATAACAGTTGACAGAATTACTGGCTCTCTTCTATTTTACTCTCATATAAATATTGTAACAACACACATAACCAAGGTTGCCAACTCTTCAGCTCAGAAAATGGCTAGATTTTGAATTAAAAATGGCTAGAAATGGCTAAAACCCAAAAATAACTGAATACAAATTCATAAATATTACATTTCTTGCCCCCATTACCACGGAGTCTGGTTATGTGTTAACTAATAGTTATACTGACAGTTTTGAAAAATAATTTTTACCGACTTCGTAGTAATGGAGTTTAGTAGATTAACCCCCACTTTTTCAATCTCCGGTTATCGTTTTTCGTAACGATGATATACTTCCAATTAATAGAATTTTTGTATGAGAACTGTCAGTATATCAGTCACGATGAAAAATAACCAGAGATTGAGAAAATGCGGATAAATATTGTAATATCAATATTTTGTTTTCCTTTTTGATAAATTAAACATATTTCTGGGCACTTACATTCAAAATCGGATCCATTGAAGAAATGTAAAATAGATTTTTGAATATGCCTCATGTGTTTGCTTTGGAAACAATTTCGAAGCCTGTTTTCATAAAACTAATAATATTCTCATCAAATCATCAACAGACGAATTTGTTTAAAAATACTGTTTCTTTGTCATTTGATAAAAAATAATGTCTTATTTTTAAAAAATTCCAAAAATGCTCAAGATAAGTATAAAATAAGAAAGGCTAAGACAAAATAAAATGGCTAGATCTTCCGGCTAGATTAATTCTAGCCATTTTTTTATGGCTAAATGAAAATAAAATCGCTAGATCTAGCCGGAAAATGGCTTAATTGGCAACCTTGCACATAACCATAAATAAGAGAAACCTAGAAATGTAAATGGAACAGAGCAAGAGCAATTTTTATAAGAGTTGAGATAAAAGTCTGTAGTGCATTATTTAGATAGGCGGCTTTATTTTATTTTTAGGTTTTTAAAATGTTGTATACTTAACAATTCACTGTTGAGAGTGTTTATGAAATTAGCAAAGATATAATGAATATTTCTTTTTTAAATTTATTGAATATAAATTTTGTAAATAGAATAAGTTCAATAAAAATGGAGTTGTTTTTCTTTTTGAGAAATAAATTTCGGTAGACATTAATTATAAGGAAATTAACTGCAGAGCTAAGGCAATATTTTTTGGCACACTACCAAGAAAAATAAACAAATTGGGGTTGCATACCACCAGCACACACAACATGCTTATTATTAGGTCTGGCAGGGAGAATTTTATTTATAGAACATGGAAACAGAAAAAGCATTCAAACAACTCTCTCAGAAACAATAAATAAACATAAAGCCGAATGTAGTAAATGAACGAACGAACAGCGAGCAAGTAAACGAATGTTTAAAAAAACAACTTTGTTCCGGAAACTCCTGTTCGTTATAAACAACATCAACATACATTTACAAACTCAAAATTTCGTATAAAGAAATATTAGTGGCTTTTGAGTTTAAGAGCAAGCTTTGTAACATGTATGAGAGAGTGTAATGTTAAATTCTACATACAAATGCAGTTACACAGGCAGTGAAATGCAAGTGAATTTGAAAAAGCCCATAAAACTTGTGTGCAGTAGCAGAGGCAGCTGCTACTGTTGCTGCTTGGCTGACTGCATTTAACCAGCAACACAACAACAAAAGAAGCCGCAACTAAAATGTCTGTGTGTGTTGATGGCATGTTTTAAGGCAAAAGAGCACACACTGCAAACTGTGTGCAAGTCTGGCTGCTTGCTTGCCTGTCTGCCTAACTGACTGAGTGACTGTGTAAAAGTATTCTCTACTGTTTACTACAGAGGCAGAGCCTCATAAAAACCTACCAAAACTACAATAACAACAGCAAATATGCAAAAGTATAGAAAAGTATGGAAAAAATAAGAAAATAAATGTGCATATAACAACTAGACGAGTCCTTTGGCTGGTTGTATAGCGTTTGTATGTTGAAGTGTGTTTATTTTGTTGCTGTTTGTCGGTCGTTTTGCCCGTTTCGGCTATAACAAATGCAATTTTTAAATATCAGTTGTTTACGAAGCTTCCGTGTGAAAGGACGTTTTTTGTGCAGTTTTTCTCCAACTGCTTTTCAGTTTTACAACCAAGAGCACTTTTAGTTATTTTCCCTTCAATACAAGAACAAAACCAAGCATTATAGTGGAAACGTTTTTGTTGCTGTAATAACCTAACATATAACAAAATAACTAACACATTTCGCAGCTAAAATTTTAAGAAAATAAGAAATTAAGTGCAACATATACTTACATACCAATAACTAACGGCTGCAATAATAACAGCAGGCTGATAAAATCGCAAGAAAAGCAAAAAAAAAGAAGAAAAAAAAATAAAAAGCCGAATATAAAATTTAAAATCACAGTGTTGCTTGCTGGTAGGGATTAAAATAAAATTTGTATTAAAACCTCTAACGGCAGAAAATAAACGGAAAACGGAACAGAGAGTTTAAAAAGTTTACTCACAAAACATTGTTAATAGAAATCATGTAATTCCTTTAAATTCAAAACAACAGCCGGAATTTAAGTTAAGAGAAAAAATGTTGAAAAAAATATTTAAACAAAAAAGTGTAAAATTTTTTTTAAAAATATTTAAGTAACTACAAAACAGGTGATTAAGTTACTCTTCTAAACTAATTTTTTTATATTGTTCTACAAATACTTCTTATTATACGACTATCTACAAAAAAAAAATGAAAGAAAAAAAAAACAAACTGCACTATATGTGTTTGTTTGTTTTTTCTTTCTTGCTAGCATTTATTGTTTATTTTATGGCTTTGGCTCATGTTTTTATGCCATTATTATTGTTGTTGTTGCTGCTGCTGTTATTTTCCTTTGAAATAATTCCTTTGATAAAGTCCCATAAACATGTATGTATGTCGGGTCTCTGTATGCACTTTCATATGTATGCGTTTATATGTCTCAAAGGGCATACAACACACACTCAATCGCACACATACTTTACATTCAGCTGTTAAGTTTTAACAGTAATACTGTTAATGATATTTTACATAAATGCACTGACAATTGCTGATAACAGTTACATTCGTATACTGTACGTGTAACTGTAATCACACACATACGACCGACATAATGTGTTGGTGCAACGTCGTAATAATAAAATCCAATACAAAATTTTAATTATAACTACAAAATAGTTTTAGTTTTAAATATACATAATTATAAATCAAATAAAATAAACAGTTTAATTTAACTAAAATTTTTAATTTTCTTAATATTTATTAATATTAATCATACGCCTTAGTGTAGTTTTAAAATAATATATTCTCATTTTACGCGTTTAATTTTTCCGTTTTATGGCAACACAGTGTTTTTTTTTCATTGCCGTTCTTGCTCTCTTCTTCTCCAGCTCTAAGATTATCGTTAACTTCTTAAATGTACGTGTTGCTTAAAGTTAGAAAGTTTTAACAAAACCATAATAAATTTTAACTAAAGTTTTAATAATAACAAGTGCTTTTATTTTTCTAAATAATTCAAGTAATAAAAAAGTAAATAAAAAAGTATGTAAGCCTTTAAATGTTTGAATTATTATAAATTATTATTACGGTAATATTAATAGATTTTTTCGATCACTTCATTTTAGTGAAATAATGGTATAATAACATAAATAATTGCATTTTCAAAACATCATAAATATGTTTTTTAGAAACTAATTTCGAAATTGTTTCTTTAGTTCGATAGATGCGAGTTTTATCTTTTAAACAGATTTGTAAGAAGTGATTGCAAAATGGCTGAGTTACTGTAGTTTAAAGTCAGGTTGCTTCTTAAAGCAAAAATGTAACAAGAAAAAACACGCTGGAAAAACATGTTATCACAATAATTGGCATAACTCATTAATTTTTTAATAGATCTTTATGTATCTGAATATTTGTTTTGGAAAGCTGCTTCAGTATGTCCTAATTTTGTAAATCACGTCACCAAAGTGGTATTTATGTTGATAGCAAAAACAAAATTTCAAAAATTTTAAAAAATTGTTTTTTGTTTTATATACAAATTCTGAACAGAACAAATGAACCAAAATTCAGGTATTTATTTGCCTTTTATAATTTGAAATTTTTGTATATAAAACAAAAAAAAAAAATTTTTAAATTTTTTAAATTTCGTTTTTGGTTTCCACATCACTGTGGTGACGTGATTTACAAAATTATTGCCTTAAGATTTAAATATTTTCAAAAAGTCTCTTCTGTTTTAAATGAAAGAAGCAATTTGATCAATCAATCAATTTCAAAACAACATTATTGGTTCTAAATTTTCGAATATCTCCATTTTAATACATTTGTTAAAAAATCTTTATAATGCCGGTTAAAATAATTTTTGGTATGATAACTGTCATATACATAAATACGATGATTTACTTTAAACATTTTTTTTAAGAATTCAATTTAAAAAATTAATATTATTGATTCAAAAATATTTTAAAGATGAGTGTTTTATAAATTTAATTTAAAATAAACCCCTGTCTATAATTAACAAATATTTATCATGACAATTAATGACGTTTGTTGTCAAGACAAAGTTGTCTGAGGAAAAGCATTATTTTGAAATTGTTATTATTGTTATTGTTTGAAAAAATAAAAAAAAAATTGAATTAAATTTTTACAAAAAAAAATATTTTTTTTTCAGTATTGTGCCATTGATTTTTCGATATCTTTTGGCATGAGGAAAAAAAAATTCCCAAATAAACCAGTAAAAAATTGACTTTTTTACGGTTTTTTTAGTAGGTAATAAAAAAATCGGCAGATTTTTTTTAATATTTAAGGTATTATTAAAAAAAAAAAATTCCAAATTTCAGAAAAATTAAAGAAAAATTTAATTTTTAGTAGGTAATAAAAAATTCGACTGATTTATTTTTTTTAATTACCTACTAAAAAACCTTAAAAATCGATGGCACAATATCGATTGCTAAATCGACCCACCCTAGTACACATACTGTCAAAATTTAAGGTTCTATCGAATTTCGAAATTCGCTCATTTGGTGCAACAACGTCATAATTTCGACACATGGCAAATATTTGACGAAAAAGACATAACCAGTTAATAAAATATATTTGAATTCATTTATTTATTCCAAAAACTCATTTGATTTAAAACTAAAAATGTATTTATATTTTATTTGATGCTGTTTGATCTTACAAAACACTTGTAAGAGTAAACACGACAAACAAATTTATGCTAAAAAAAGTGGTTACGCTTTTTTGATTAAATATTTGCCATGTGTGACCGTACCCTTAGTAAATTGGTTGTTTTACTAACTGACAAAGTCTTGTGTACTAGCTTCTATAATTACACACAAGATCGCCATAGAAGCATTTTGTCTATTTCTTTAAAGTATTATTTTAAGTTGTGTGTTCAATATCGTTAAGTTATCTAGAAAAGTGACATACATATTTTGTTAAGTATATTATTTTCCTTAAACAATTTAAAGAAATATATATCGGTTTATAAAATAAAAATGCGTCGCCTGAAAATGACGACGTCCATCCAAACGTCACAAATAAAATTGAACTTGGGTCTCTATTTTTATAAAACATATTCTTTAAATATACTCTTTACAGTAATTTTGAAATTTGCATTTTATTTTTATTCCTAGTTTTGAAAAATTCGCAATTTTAGTATTTGAAAAAAAGGAACAAAATTAAGTTATTATTTGAGATGCATTTGAAAGATAATTATATCCTCTTTGGATGATGCTAATGCAATTTTCAGATGCACGTTTGGAAATGTTCTCTTTGTAAAATTTCAAATGTTTTCAAATAATCTTAAAAACTGAATAAAATTTAAATTGAAAATCAGCTAAATCGTTTTAAACATAAATGGTTGAGTTATTTTGATTTTCACAAATAAATATCTGATTTTTCATTTAAATAGTTCATACAACATACAAATTTTATTCGATTAAACAAAACTGTTTAATTTTTAATAAAGAGCAGCAATTCGATTTGATATCCAATAATTGTCTTGAATTGATTATTCGTTAAATTTATTTTCATGCAAAATTTGTGGAGTATTTTTTAAGTTATAAACTAAATAAAATACCTTTGAACAAATTATTATAAAATAAGAATACACAAATAATTTTAACCGACAGTATAACTATTAGTTAACACCTAACCAGACTTCGTATTAATCAAAATAGTTAAAAATCCAAAGAATATGTAGAAACATTTCTTTAAATACGTATGAGTAATATGTATTTATTTATAGTTTTAAAATAAAATATTACTCATACGTTCCAGTAGTTCTTCTAGTAGTAAACATTGGCGACACGAAATAAAACCCAATGAAATGACGGCTTGATGAAACCACTATTTCTTGGAAATTTTTTCATTGTAAAATAAAACCCAAATAGTGGGAATTACGTTGTAATTTAAATTAGGAGTTATTTCATTGAAATTATGAGATTAAAATTAAAAAAAAAAAATAATTTTTCTTTCACTATTTCATTAGGTGTTATTTCACGTCGCCGTGAACATTTATTTATTTAGGGAAGAGTTATATTATTGAAATAGTTTTTAATTTTTGTTTAATATAAATTCCTAGAAAATATATTTTCTAGGTAACATGGTGAATAATATATGACCAAAAATAACGACACAAATTAAGCATATTTTAAAAGTGTTTTATTTTTACCTTCTAGTGATAAAAATTAACTGCCTATTGCAGAGAATAATATATGTAAATAGGTTAAATATAATTGTAAAAAAATCTATGTGGGTAATCCACATTAGGGTAATAACTTTTTTAAATTTTTTGCAAATATCAAAATGGCCCTAGCATAGTCGAATAGACCATTGAAAGTTATTTAAAAAATGGTACTACTTTTTCGCTGTAGTCAAAAACGTTCACCCACTAAACGCGGTAAAGTTTGGGGATAATTTTTTAATTTTTTTTATAACATTTTCCATCGCGTGGTGCTAAGGGCAAAATTTGGTTATAGCCCTAATCCGCATGCTTTTAAGGCCTATTGTACAACACACACAGAAAACATCAAGATACATCCTTACAGGCAGCAATGTACATATGTTTTCATTAAATTACTCATAATCCTTGTTGTCAAGGAAATAAAAATATCATTTGAGAACATGGAAATATAAAAATATTTAATCTTTTGTAGATTTTTCCTCATAATAATACAAGAATAATTAAATATTTATAGCCACAATGAGATGCAGTAGTCAATTATTTTATCAAAAATCTATTGCTTGTTTTAATAATTAATAAGTTTAGTATCTCTTCTTTTTCTTCTTAAATTTATATGGATACATAGAAACTATTGCAGATAATAACGCAAAACAAGAGCTTTTTTGTTTCCTCACACATGAAATTGGTGCTAAAGTAGTATATGAAAGAATTAGATAAAACTGGTTAACTGGCTTCTTTTTAGAAAGTTTCCAGGTTTTAAAAACTAAAAGCTGGTATTTTTGATGGCCCACAAACAAAACTTTTAATGAAAGACAACGATTTCACACATTCAATGAATGAATTAGAAGCAGCGGCTTGTGAACAATTTCTAATGGGTGCAGAAGGCAGAAAATTACGAGAAATTAGTTATGGACTTTTTAATTGGCTTTAAAAATATTAGAAAGTACATGTCTTGTCATTTAGACAAGTTTCCAGATAATCTTGGAGTATCTTAAGGACATTCATTGTGGAAGATCTAAAAAAAGAAGCCTCTAACCTGTAAAATGTTCTAATAAAATGTTGTAAAATCGTTTACATTCCTAGATTTACCCCAGAAATTTCTCAAGGACTACATGTAGCATAGAAAGCAGTTAGAATCGGGGTATCAAATATACCTTAGATACGTTTTGGTTATGATGGCATCCAAATCATTGTAGACCAGTTAGTCTACTGTTAGTCTTAAATTCTAAAACACAGATTTCGAATGAAATTCCAAATTCTTTTAACACTAAGGTCACCAATTAAAGACAATTTACTACTGCTAAATTATCTGGGATGTATTATATGATTACTCTTTGCATTACAAAGTGCACATACATGTCAAGTTACTCAAAAATATATGAATTGAACAGCCAATTACTGTCAAAAATGGATATATTGAGTTTTTTGGTAGTGAATGTAGAACTGCTGGGAACAAACTCTGTAATGCTGGTCAATAAGTACGAGACTTTTTGAATGAATCACATTTTCAAAATAGTCTCCTTTGAGCGCTTCTTCAATTGTTGTATCCCTTCCAAAAAAATATAATTCGTCGAGGTTTTCGAAAAAGGTATTTTTTTTCGTTGGAGTTAAATCTCTTTCCGCCGGTTGTTGCGTTTGCTCACAATCGGGTGCACAAAATGGTACACACATGTGTAGTTTCCACGGCAAAAATCCATGAAATGCTCCCTCTTCCGCCCTATTCTCCGGATTTAGCTCCGAGTGTTTATTTTTTGTTTCCTGAAGAAATGTCATGGCGGAAAGAGATTTGACTACAACGACGAAAGTTAATGTCTGAGAGAATTCTTATTGTCAAAATTATATTGTGGAATTTTATGGGGATTATTATTGTGGAATTTCTTAACCCCTCTAGCCCCTCTCTTTAATCGTCAATTTGACACTTTTTCGAGAAAATCAAAAAACTTTTCAAAAAGGATTAAAAGATTCTACGAAAATTTTTGCCGAATAATTTTAGTGGATATCACTATTACAAAATTACATGCCACGTTTTCTTTTCTGACACAAACATATTTTTTATTATGATGTGTTACATTTTGATCGATCAAAAAAGATCAAGAATCATTGCATATATTTTAATTTATTAGCGGTGACAAAATTTAAATAGAATGGCAAAACAATAACGATTAAGTTTTAATATTATTATATATAAACACATATTTGGTCGATTCACAAGGTATCCTATCATGTCATATTGTCATAAAGTTCTAATATTTCAGGTGCAGGTCTCAGCTGGTTGGTTACAATAACTCAATAAACATAGCAAACAGAGTAGTATTAAGTATTTAAGGCAATTTTTAGCTAGAAAGGCAATAACAACATTTTCAAACCATTGTAAAATATTAGGAAATTATGACAATATATATAGGATACCTTGTAAATCGACCAATTACAAACTACTTACATATTACTTAACTTCAATTGAAATCAATTTTTTACTAACAAATTTTT
Source organism: Calliphora vicina (assembly GCF_958450345.1). Taxonomy (NCBI): domain Eukaryota; kingdom Metazoa; phylum Arthropoda; class Insecta; order Diptera; family Calliphoridae; genus Calliphora; species Calliphora vicina. The sequence continues at coordinate 121,141,734 of NC_088780.1, forward strand.
CTCTTTCTTTTACTACTTTTTTGTATAATAAAAACAGCAAATATTAGTATTACAAACTTATTTAAAAATCACAAATACTGTGTAAAGTATTAAAAAAACAAAAATAATAAAAATATACCTACATATATAAAGATGCATCTGAATACATATAAAATATATCTATATATTTAACTTTATAAATATGTATATGTGAATTTACTTAGTAAAAAATAAAACAAAATTTAAAGCAATTTACATTTTAAAGAAACAAAAAGCAAAAAGAACATCACAACTGTAATAAAAGTAAAAACAGAAGACAAGAAAAAGAAACAAAATAAGAATTCATCGAAAGTAAAAGTTCGTCAACTACAAAACAGGTGAGTTTTTTCTTAAACAATAACTAAAATGTTTTTAATTTTTTTTGCCATTTTTTGTTGACTTAAAGTTAGTAATGTACTTGTAAATTTTTATATAAATGAATTAAAGTTAAATTAAGTTTTATTTTTATTATTTGTTAACTATAGAATAGAATGTTGTAATTGTCACTAATAAATTATAAATTGATTTCAATAAAGTTTATCATTAAATAAATTGGAATTTGTGACAACCATTTTTATGATGAAGAGTTATCATATTATGTTGTTTTCGGCTTATGGATATTACAGTCAAAGAACAACATATTATGATGTCAGGATTCATCATGAACATGATTGCCATAAACGTATATATTTATTTAAAAGTTATATTTGTGTTGATAAACCGATTAACCAATAAACCGGTTTTTCTTCTAAATCTCAGATTTTTGCTAACCGGTTAATTTAAAATGTTGACTTTCGGTTAACCGGTTTTTATAATTTAAGACTAAAATTAATAAATCTCATGTTTTGGTGAATTTTTTATATTCATTGCATACATATTATATCGAACATGTGGTCGGATTTGAAACTTATACTGTTGATACTACCTGGATAACAATCAACAAAGGAGTTTTCTACATGTAGTTATTTGTGGGACACGATTTAATGCTCTTATTGCAAAAAGTAAATTCCACGAAAAAACTGACTTACTTTCATAATTTTTATAGAAATGTATCTACCAAATTATAAGGGGAGAGTTTTAGTAAATATAGGCCCCCTACAAAAACGGGGCGTGTACCGCCCATTTTTACTGAAATGGAATATTTTGCATGGCAAATTTGGTGAGGCTAGCTTTTTTTCAAGATGTATCAAAAATTCTGAAACGTAAAAAATATCATTAACCCATTTCGCTCCGAGATAAAATTTTTATATATTTTTTTTTAAAAAATAACATTTTTAGGGTAATTATGACCACCTGATTGCAAATATCTGGTTTCGTTTTTCCAGAAAAGCCAGTTTAGAATTTCGATCAGTTAAGTTTAAACAAATGTGATGTCCCGCATTTGCATGTAAATCATGGTTTTTATATTTTATGAAACAGTTACATATGTTGGCAATAATTCCTCATGTTTATTATAATTAATTAAAAAAATGTCTATTTGTAGACACTTTTTCCAATTTAATGTAATTGTAGAAATTTGCCCCTAGCAACGAGGGAGAGGGGGATGGTCACGTCAGGATATAGTTTTTTATTAGCTAAAAGATGAGACTTAACATTCATGCCAACATTTTTCAGAAATTCCACCTTTATCATATATAAAAATTTTGTTGAAAAATTTTATTTTTTACTGTTCGAAAAATCGAACAGCGGAGCGAAATGGGTTAAAGATTCATTAATATTAGAGCATTTTATCTTCTTAAAAAAATTAAGTAAATTTCGCGCATATTTTCCCATTTTCTAGCTGAAAATCATTAAAAAATAAAATCATTTCTAAGGAAAATTTCAAACATTTTTGAATAACATAAAAATATATGTAAATGAAATGCAAAATCATATATAGGTAAAACTTGGCTTACTTAAGCGGACCAAGTCGCTACCAGACCATCAAAACTTTGCGAATTTACAAAAAATAAAAAATTAGGTTTCAGTAAAAAGTTCTAAAAAGGCATAGCCCTATATCTTCTTATATTTAAATAGGCCACACGTTTTTTTATGGTACACTTTTAAGTATGTTATTGTCCATCAATATTGATGAAACATACATGGTTTAAAAGGTTTTTTCTCTAGATGTGCACAATATAAAAAATTGTTTTAAAAGTGGTAGAATTTTGGCCACCAGGCGATCCTAGTCTTTTTTAAATACGTACAGAGTCATTTCACTATCACAAGGTAATTGACGTCGAAGTAGACACTTTTATAAAAAAAACTCAGTATTTGGAACACATTTTTCCCGTTTTAGGAATTTTGGTATTTGAAAATAAAAAATGTGATACCCGTGTAATTAAGCGTAAAGAGCTTTACTTACAACTTTGGCATATTTGGCGACCCTCACTGAAATTTTTCGACAACAATTTTCCTAGAATATTTTAATCCTTAAATGTCCTTTTTGAAAGGAATTTTTTTGACAGAGGAGAAAATGATCCCAATAAAATTCCACAATATAACTCTGACAAAAAGAATTCTCTCAGACATTAACTTACAACATTTTTTTCAGTTAGTATAATGCTCCCTTCGATCAAATAATTAAAACTTTGACACATTGTAAAAAAAAATATTCAGACCAGACCAGGACTATAAGTTTATTCTACAAAAATTATCTACTCAACACGCACTTTTAGAATTATAGGGCCGCTATTCTTTTAAAATCAACAAATCTCAATTTGTTGGACAGTGTTATTTATGTAACATAATTTTCAAGAACATTGTTAATGTTATATTTTCATTGACTTAATAAATGAAATGAAAATTAGAAAACATGACTTCCGTAAATATAAAACTTATTAAAATTTGTGAATATAACTATATAAATTAAATATTTATGACCTATAATATCATATTGGGGGAGGACATTTGTATGGGGGCTAGGTCGAATAATGGACTGATTTCAGCCAGTTTCAATAGGCTTTGTCCTTGATATTTCGACCTGTTTTTGCGCACAGTATTTACATGGAGTGCCAGACATCGTTTATTAGAAAGTGATTCTGAGTCTATCGGCATACCTTAAGGTGGGTGTAAAACTAATATTTTTGGGCGTTACAAGCATCAGCACAAACGCATAATACCCTTTCTAATGTGGAGGTGTAGGTTCTAACTAGCCTTTGTCTTACTGTTTTAAATATGGTGATAAAAGCAACGATAAATCGAGTTTAAGTTGCGCGAAATTTTGGAGGTTAAAGGGCACACAAATGGATTTTTTTTTGATAAATCTTGCTCATTTTGCTTCAAACGTATTTAGAAGTAATTACACAATTTATATGAAACTAACTGTTTCACCAAAAATGTTTGTTGTTTTGATTGAAATATTCTAACCAAACTAAATTTCCATTAAAAAAAAACTTGTTTAATGAACATGTTACAATATTTTTTAATCACTTTCATCTCAGAATCACATCCTTGACCATAGTGCAGTATCCGTAAATGTAAATTTTGTAATGATTTTACAGATTGTAATTATGAAAACTTAGTATCCAGAATCTAATTGGACAACCATATTGAATTGAAATAGCTAAAATAGTTGTAATTACATTAAATATTTTATAAAAAAGCTCGATTAAATAGTACCACAACTTAAGCATGAAATTTGACACATTAAAATAAATTTAACGTCTGTTAAATCAAAAACAATTGTTAGCAATTTATTATCACTATGTTCATACGACTATGTGTATTCACACATAGTCGTCACATAATGTGCTTTCAAATTAATATAACAGACGTTTTTTTCCCAGAAACCCATATGTTTATTTGTCTATGTTGAAATAAATAAATATATAAAAAAAGAAGCGCCTAAATACACACAAAGGAATATTTTGTTTGAATAAAGAAGAAATAATAATTAAAGTGAAAAAATCTATATATTTTCCTTTCCATTTCCTCCATAACAAATAGAAAAAATAAACACACAAACAAATAAACACACACACACTGCAAATCTGTAAATATTTCCAACATTTAAGACCTTAATGTTAGACTTTGGGAAAAATGTCAGCGTTTAGTTGGGAGTGTTAGATAATGTTTGGGAGTTGGAGTTGTTTGTGTCCTGTGTGAGTGTTTAGATACTTCTAATGTTTGAGTATGCGTTTTTTTTTATTCCATTCATTCCCTTTTGGTTATAAACCTTTAGCTTCTACAAGTGTTTAGCATTTGGCAGCATCATATTTCCAACTTGTTTGTACATTTTCACTTTGCTTGTTCACTGGGTGGTTAGATCGTAGTAGCTGGTTGTTGATTTGTTACAGTTCAAGCACTTTTGGTTGTAAAATATTAAAATGTCAAAAATTTTGCTGTCAGATGTTTTTTTCTTTGTTTTTTTATTCATTTGTATTGCTTTTGTTTTTGTTTCTGTTGTGTCTCTTAGTTGCCGTTTTTGTGTTGTATTATGTTGTAAAAATAGGTCCAAGATTTTTAGTTACTTTAAGTCGCATTGCAGTATATTTCGGTTCTGATCTTTAAACAATTAAATTTTCTTATACATACATATGTATGTATGTAAGAGTGTTCAGAAGCAATACTCAACTCATTTTGATGATGACGACAATGAAGACGTACAAACACAAAGTCCAAAAATGTAATAATGTAAAGGGTGTTTCATTTTGTTGGCTGGTGTAATGAATAATTAAAGGATATATGTATGTAGGTTTAATTTAATAGTGCTTACTAACTATAAATTCTTCATTGAGAAATGCTTTGTTCTTAGATTTCAAAGTTATATGATCGTAAAATTTGCAACTTAGAAATGGTATCATTCAATACGAATGCTGGGGGTAAAACAGCATGCCTGTTTCCTTCAATACTACATTTACTATAGTACTAGCTGAAATATCTGTGTTCCAGTAAGAGTGACGCAACTTGGGAGTTTAACAGTCTGGTTGTTGGTGACATATGATAGTTATCACATAAGTTCAGTAATATGCAATCAAAGTTAGACAACATCCAAGGACTGGGAAGTTACATAGCCAATCAGTCAACAGAGCAAAATCAGATAAAATATGAAGGAAGGCCAAACTATATCTGCAGCTCAACATAAATAGGAATTTACCACCCCCCCAAAACCGAAAATTTTTCATATAAAAAAGGAAAAAAATGTGGAAAAAATTTTAAATTCCAAAACTAAGAAACCAATCCCCCAAATGGTTGATCTGAATACGCGCCTGCCTAGCTATTATATGGATGGTAAAACAGTTGAAACCATAAATCTAACTAATTGTGTTATTTTAACCATTTTCCATCAATAGCTTGATAAAAAATATTGTTACATTTTTTGATAGAGTAAAAAAAATTCAATAATAAGTCGGAAAAAATGACAAAGTTCTAAAATTTATCGAAAATTCTTCAACATCTTAACAATTATAAATGGATGAGGAACATAATGACGCAAACCACAGATATTTTCCATCTGATAAGATTGATACTTTTAGAAAATATTATAATGTCTGATGAAATTCAAATAATTAATGAAAAGAATGGTAAGTCTGAGATGGAGTGTATTTATAAGATCTAAAGTTGTATCTTGACGTTGAAAATAATGGAAAAATAACCCCATATACATATGTATATGGGGTTATTTGGAATTTCTACATCGCTAATAATCCTATTCAACTTTTCTATGACTATTATTAAAACCATGGTAACTTAATAGTGGTTCTGGTAAAGATTTCATAAATGAGGGACCTCTACTCCCCCCGTTTTCTAGAGACGTTTATTTTCGAATTTTGTGATTTTGCAAAATTGCTCAACTTTGGCCCACTAGTTCCCCACCAAGGAATGACCTAATATTACCGAAAAAATTATTTTAAGTAGTTCGATTCTCACTTTATCTATACCAAAAAAATCGCTCTTCTAGAATTTTCTAGAATTTTTCTGAAATTGCTCTTTAATGGGTTAAAGCTGTTTGTTTTATTGGGGAGTTAAGAGCTGCAAAAAGAGAGTTAAGAGCTGGGGACCACATGATTGAGCGATACATTAGCGCAAGTGGATGAAGTCTTGACAGAAGCCTAGGTTATAAAATAAAGTTCCAATTAAGCAATAAAAAATAAATAAAATAAAATGTGAAAGAATTACATATTAAAAAGAAATGAATATAATTAATTCCGGAATTGGTTTTTATTAAAAGTACAAAAAATATTCTGCGATTTTTAAAAATGTTGATACTTTTCTATTCACAATGATAGGAAATTAGTTTATAAAAAATTAAAAGACTCTAGCTATAACAGTTCTTTAAATATTCGAAAATAACTATTTAATTTGTATGGGTGGTGTCACATCTCCTGCTCCGATCCGTCCCATTTTCGGTTAAATTTCATGCACTGATAAGAAATCGATTCGTATAAAGTTTGAATATTTGCACTATTATAGTTCTGCAGATATTCGAAAATAACCATTTATTTTGTATGGTTGATACCACGCCCACTTAAACAATCCCGCCTATTTTGAGGCAAGTGGGGCACAATGGCACCGAAGTAAATCTCGCGAAGTTTCGCGAGACAATGAGAGTTCACCCGATATTCCATAATAATTACTTACTTTGTATGAGTGGTACCACGCCCATTTAAAATTTGAAAATAAAAATATAGAGGAATACACAGTAAAAATCTCAGTAGGATCGGTCTAGTGCTATAGCTTCATAAATGTTTCATTTATATAGGCATGTACACAAATTTTGCTTTAAAAAAGTTTTATATATACGGAACTCATGTCACTTAATTTTATGATGATCGGATGATCTAATTAGTCATAGGTCACATATAAAGCCCACATCCGAAAATCACTCATGAAAATAAATTATTGAAATTTAAAAGAAAATTGGTTTTGGTACTATCAAGCCCCACCATACATTCTTAATTGTTATAGTTTAGTTTTTTCAACACTGGATTTATCACCATTAGACTTATTATTTTTATGTGGTGACTTCGATGATCTTTCGGTGTAATCATACAATCGTGTGATTTAATACAATGGGATTGCTTTTAACAGTGACCGTAACAGTTATAAGGGATATCAAAAAATGTATTTTATAATTTTGTGACTTTAGAAATAAAAATCCATCTAAAATTTTTCAACTTAAAAATAAAAGTTCACATGAAACTTTCAAAAAAAGAGTTTTAAATAGCCGTCATAAAAAAAATCATTTGAAGACTTTTATTTTTTCCGTCAGAAATAAAACTCATTTCAGGACCTTTATCTTTTCCGTCATAAAATAAAAGTCATTTGAAGAGTTTTATTTTTTCCTTCAGAAAATAAAACTCATTTTATGTATATTGACACCTAAAGCTTGCCGCTGGTCAGATCATTATAATTTGTAAAGCCCCTTGCATTTCAAATTAATAATTTTTCATTAAAATAAAATCAAGTGCGATTTTAATTTGTTATTGTTGGACTCCTATTGTCAAATTGTTGGTTTTTTTTTTCTGAAACAAATAAATTACTACAAGCATTATATCAAATGGATTTTATAAAGAAAGATACTAAAAACAAGTAGAAAATAAACGAAAAGAGTTTTATTTTATGACGGAAAAAATAAAAGTCCTCAAATGAGTTTTTTTTCTGACGGAAAAAATAAAAGTCCTCAAATGAGTTTTTTTATGACGGCTATTTAAAACTCCTTTTTTGAGGGTTTCATGCAAACTTTTATTTTCACGTTGAAAAATAACTGTTAATTGTGGAGTTGAGATCATTTTTTTAATATCACAATGAAAGAGCACGTCACTACGAATTTATTGGTATATAACAGTATATGTCTCCGTTGACTCTAACATAGAGATTTTTTTTGCACGGCCAACAAGGATCATTTTTGAAATCAGTAATTTTTGAATTATAAGTTTATATAAATTGTTAGAACGATGGTAAATATTGCTGGATGCTGCAGCCTCTAATTTTCCGGCTATAAAAGTGTGTAATCTTTTTTATGCTTAACACAAGAGATTGTGTTACATTCTATAGAGCTGGCGACTAAGTTCCCTAAAGTAAACACCCTATTATATTTTATATACAAAAATTTTTCAAGAAAGTTGTTTATATATAAATATTTCGGCTCTTTCCACATATAAAATCAATTGCAACGCATTAGTTGCTAAAAACTTCTTTTTGTGATAATTGAGAATGCACATACATATATATATAGGCTCTAACACATTTCAACGTCTAACATATGAAATATTTCCTATACACTATAGTAAGTGTCTATAGTAACCCAGTAGTTCTAGGAGACAGTCCCGGACTAGTGATTTTACACATCATTTAGGGTGAGAACTAGTTACTTCAATAGCTACGTGATTAGATATTTTAACACGTGCATGTCCTAAGCAGGGGGTCAATTGACCCTATGTTACATGAGATATCAGTATACTTAAGCAAAAATAAAAATAAACTGTATGCGAATTATATCAACACAATTTTTATAAAACCAGTTTGTACAAATTACTCACAAAACGTCTAAAAAGACACTTAGAGACACTTAAGTGGCAATTGTCTCCACGCTAGATTACCTGGGATGTAAATGTATATGAATAGATGAAAATATGTATTGAAGTCAGCCAAGTGATAAGACATTAGTGACAATTACTATCTATAAGGGATACATTGACTTCTTACTTAACTGCTGGGAAGTAATGCAAAGGGAGCGACAAAATTATCTGTTGTAATAGTAGTAGTGATAACGGTGACGTTGCTAGTATATATATGTAGTAGTCGTCGATAGTACAACTGATTTTTAGGGATGCTATTAAAAGCAACTACAAAAACAAAAATAGAAATAAAAACATAACTAGGCAAAATAAGGAATTTTTAAAGTCACATTTTTTGGCCTATTGCCAAGAAACAGTAAAATATTTTTACCAAACATTACACTGTCTATGACTATACATATGTATGTATGTATTTTTATGGGCTAGTATGAGTACTCAACACATATGCATATGTGCTTGTAACTGGCTTCAAAACTAGACTTTCTTCTCTCAACTCATCGTTATTTACCAACACTATTACTAACAGTTTTACTACATACTACCACCACTAAAGACTATTACTACTGTGAATATATGCAACTTTAAATCACTTACTGATTTGATGTAACGGTGTCCATTTTTCTCAGGCTCTTTATCTGTCTGTTCATATAGCCGTTGTTGTAATCAAAATACTACTACTACTGCTGCTGCTGATTTTACTGCCGTCTCCTATCCTTCTACAGCATATGCTGCTGAATGTTGAAATAAAGCCTTCTGTTATCGATTAAATATTTGACTTATTATTTGTTTAAGTTACTTATGCCCACATAAAATATAATCCTGTGATAAGTACTTATGACTTGTGACAGTAGAGATTTAACTGGCAATCTGGCATAGCTTAATGAAGCAATAAATTCCGGGTGTTTTGGAAGATACAAATTCAAATAAATTCTGTAGTTTTTACCGTCGATCTTATTATTAGGACTTTTTATTTTATATTTAGTTGTCGAATATTTATTGGGTAGATGGTGTGGCATTTACTGTTGAAATCTGTTAAAAGAAGAAGACGAAATATATCATAACACTGTTTCGTAAATTAACCGTTATCTAATTATAATAATAATTATAAATTCGCAACAATATCTCTGTAATTTTGTCTTTTCTTATTCCCCAAAAATTCTTGAACAACAAGTTGCTGCTTTTTCAACATCGGTTACTAGACACTCAAATTTGGTATCACCCAAAATTTTTCTTATTTGAGGACCCACAAATATCCCTTCTTTTAATTTAGCCTCAGAAAAACTCAGGAACACGCTGCATAAATATTGAAATGCTGGTTTTGTCTTATCTAAAGCTTTTACGAAATTTTTCATTAAACCTAATTTAATGTGGAGTGGCGGCAAAACTATTTTTTGTGGGTCAACCAAACTGGCATTTTTATGTTCATTTTACCTGGAATATATTCACTACAATTTGTGCAAATCGAATGAGGAACCCACTTTTTATCCTGATTTGACACGGGGAATCCAAAATAATGTAAATAAGCATTTTGCAGTGTTTGTGTTATAGGAAAACCTCAATTTAACTGAATAATTTTTCCGCAAATAAAACAAAAATGGTCTGGGTTTATTTTGAACTTTCTACAAGACATTTAAAATAGTTTTTAGAGTTTTGTATTTAATAGCGATTTATTAACGTTTATCTACAAAAAAGATGTACTTTTAAGCAGTATTTATTTTTCACGTTAATTTTTTTTGGAATTTGTCAAAAAAATACAACTCTGAAGGTATATAGTAGCTTCGCCAGAGTGTTGAGTAGTAGTACTCAGTGCAGGTGAAAAATAAAAACTCATATATCTCAAAATTTTGACGTATAGGTTAGAAACAAAAAATGGTCAATTAACTAGCGTATCTAGCTCTTCTCATTCCATGAGCAAACAAAAATGTTTGATTTGTAAACTAGTGTAATTGGATGATCCTGAAAATTTAAGTTAAATTGAAAGTATTTAATTTGTTAGTTCATCAACGAATATAGACGCTTATATGAGACGCTTACAATTTGGAAACTTGAGGACAAGGGCTCAAAATTTAGTACTGAAAATTTACCACCTGTTTCTATATCCCATGTGAGTACTCTGAGTGAAAATTTAACATGTGTTGTGTAGGGTGGGTCAATTTGTTCGGGCCCAAAAAACGTGGTAAAGCGTATAGCAAATTCGTAATCTACGGAAAATTCTATGAACTTTTTCAGAAGAAACCATGGTTCTAAAATAAAAATCGAGCTTCCGGTTTTTTACGAGAAGATTTGGAGCTCAAGACCTCTTTTGCTAGGAGACCTCGGGTATGTTCAGGTCTTAAATATCTTTCACATAAAATTCCACAATATAACTCCGATAATAAGAATTCTCTCAGACATTAACTTTGCGCCCCCTGTTGTGGGTTTTATAACTATTTTTAAGGATTCAAAAAACATCAATTGTATTAATTTTTGATGCACAATCGACTGGTGCAATCAGATTTGCAATATATTATACCGTTTTTGCTCTACAGAAAAATGTGGTCAAAATGCGCGTTTTTAGGCGCGTTGAACCACCACAAGGAGTGGAAATTTTCCAAAAAAAAGGACGCCATTATTTTTATTTGCGTAAAAACCTTCAGAAAAATGATGATACCCGAAAAACAATTAACGTGACCTGGTCACAAACGAACTCTAATGTACACATATTTTTTTTTAATAGTTTTTTTTATTGGATAAAATACGAAATTCGCAAGATAGGATTTGATACGATTTTTTACTTTTTGATCCTCCATACAAATCGACCCGGCCTAGTATGTATAATTTTTAGAAATTTTATTATTTGAATTCTGTCAATATACATATTTCCAAATACCTTTACTGATTCCTGAGTTATCACAATTTGCAATTTTTTTAACTTTCATATGAAACATTAACCGTTTGTTGACTCTTCTTAAAAGGAGATATGTAATTTTGATACAAATGATTTCCAAATTTATAAAATATTTAGTAATTGAATTCTTAAGGAAAAAGCAAAAAACCCTTATTGATACAATAGCTCACTTTGATTGGCAACAAATACGGTTGCCAGAATATATTTAGTTGCAGTTTGTCTTTATCTAACACTTATAAGTTATATACTGCCTTTATTTATTTTTTTTTCGAAAATTTTAAACTACTTAACACTTAATGAACTTTTTCACCAAACCATGCCCATGTTTTATACTTAACTTGTTTTGGCCAAAGAAAAGAACAAACAAATTGTAAACTGTTTTAAAATCCACAAATCAAATTCAATATAATTGACCCTAAATCTTGCACAAGCGTGTAATGTCAACGATAAGCCTTCAAATGCGAAATGAAAAAAAGGAAAACATATCAGTTGATGTGAGTGATAAGTTTGTTTGTAACTCGAAATGTTGTAAATGAATTGTGAAACTAAAGAGGGAAAGAAAAGAAAATTTATTTACTTGTACACAAAATGTCACATGCATTTCTTGCTGTGTAGTTGTTGCTGCTGCAAATAAAAAGGAAATATTTACCCCATTGACAGTTTCTTCCTCATCTTGGGCTTTGGTGAAATTTCTAAGTGGGAAAGCTGCCAAATTTGAAATATTGAACTTGTTACTTGCGATTGTAATGGTGGAAGTAAAATACATAAATACACACTTACATAGATCCGTATATATGTGTCTATACTTCTATACTTTCAAATCTTTTTGTATTACATATATACAATATATATATATATATAAATATGTGTTAGTGTCTTATATTAGGGAGAAAACAAAAAAAGTGGTCGGAAATGCAAACAATTTAAGATAAATAAATAGTTTATTTCCCATATTTTCCATGCGGTCAATTTGTATATATTCTAATTAATGAAACTTTGTTTCATTTTACGCAAGTTTTAAATTATCTGGCACCTAAGAAGGTTTTGGCATAAATGTGTCTGAATATCCTCCATAAATACACGAGCATTTGCGGGCTTGTTGGCATAAATCTTGGACTTCAAATAATCTCATGAAAATAATTTCAATGGTAATAAATCATATAATTTAGGCGCCATCTGTTTAAAACTACTTGTCGTCTATATCATTCTGTAGCCAATAGATGAACTATGTTATCATGTCGCGATATTGAGCACCAGTATCAGCCACTGAATAACCAGATCCATTATCGCAGGAATCAGTTTGTTTCAGAAACAGTTATTTTGTCTTTTGACAAACATATTTTATCTGCATAATCAGGGTGCTTGAATCTGCATTCTAATCCCCATGTGATGTCTCTCTTGTTGTTAATTTCATTCTAAATCACACAGTGGAGTAGAATCAAATGGGGGCTCAATGTAGAGTACTCTCGACATATAAAATTTGTAAACACGTGCCATTTTATGATTTTCCATCCGATTTCAAAAATTGTTATATTTTTGGAAAGCGCTAATATATTTTGAAAAAGCTCTTTATCTCTTATTTCCGAGCATAGGCATTTCAAAATTGAAATTCTAAAATTTTTCCATACCTTGGTCCGCTTTTTTAAAAATATTGGGCGTACTTTTGGACCGAATGGAATCGAATTTTTTTTGTTAGTTAGACAACTAAATTACTAATAAGAAAAGTCTTCAGAGCAATGTCAATTATGGATTCAAAAATAAACGATTTTCAATTAATAAATTAAACTAAATAGTAGATTTTTACTGTTTTTTGTGCGAAAAGGTGACTTGACTATTTTTTTATTAAAAAAATCTTTCTTTAAGAGCATTTAACAATTTTATATTTATCTGTAAGGTATCTTTATGGAGAACATGTTCTATTTTTCGAATATATCGCCTTTACGCCCTTCGCAATTTGATCTATTTTTTATAAAAATTTCAATATTGGACCACATGTTCTAAAATCCCCAAGCTGGGATTAGAAATCGGAAAGCAGATTTGGGTACCTTAATATGTTCCCTATTCATCCCCAAAATATCAGCCCCGAAAGAAGTGTGGTCCCTATGAGGAAAATTGTAAAAAATACGATTTTTGGGATTTTAGGTTAATGAGGGTACATAATACAAAGCTACAATGTGGAGCACAATTACTCCAATTTTGTTTTGAATAACTGTTTTACGAAACAAAAAAATCTAAACAAACTGGTGGAAATCTTTATTTGGACCTTTAAAATTGTTTCTGTTAATTGGAAAATATGTTATCCGCCAAGTTACTGCCACCAGTATTGATACACATTTGTGCCCGTTTTATAGCATTTTCCATAACTTTCCGCAAGCCCCAAAGCAAGAAGTCTGGAATGGTTTAATCGGGCGATCTTGCTGACCATGGCAAATCGACACAAAAAGGGAGATTACGCGACCAGGAAATACTTCCTCTACAGTATCCATTGTGACTCCTTCTGTGTGTGCGGTTGCACCATCTTGTTGAAACACATGTTCACCAAGACCCGCTCATTCAATTATGGCAGTAAGAAGTCGTTTATCATGGCCATGTACTGTTCGCCAGTAACAATAACCGTATTGCCGATAGCGTCCTAAAAAAAATACGGTCAAATCACTCCGCTCTCGTGAACACCGCACCACATTTTTGAGATTGAGGACGGCTGTACAGTAATTCACACGCGACTGACGCACAGAGGGATTTTGGTGTCAAAAGTCAATTTTTCAAACACTCAATTTCAAAAATCAAATGATGCAGTTTTGTAGAGAAATGCTTAAAGATGAAATGTACACTTATAGTTTGAAGAAAAATTGTATTTTATTTTTTAAAAAATTTAAGTAAAGTCCATGCAAGGGTAATTAATGGGGCATTTCACGTCAAGTGAACCAACTTTTAAAATCGATGTCTTCCGATCGGAATGAAATTTACACCGAGATTATGCCTATTGGAAAGTAATTCAGACACAATTTTTCAATAATATCGGTCAAGAAATCTCTGAGCTATAGGTTTGACATTGATTTTTCTCATCCATGTAACTTATTATCTATTGTGCTTTGTGTCCCAAATAGTTTAGATAGCTATTTCTCCAATCTTTCGAAAAAAAATATTTAAAAAAAAAATAAAAAAATTTTAATATTTTTTCCCGAAATCAAAAACTTTTTTGACTCGTTTGTTAAAAAGGCACTTTTTTTCTTAAAATAAAGCTTAGACATTTTCCTTTAAGACCTATTTGGTCGCTTAGTGGGATACGAGTTCGATATCTATCAAAATAAATGTTTTGTTACTCAAAACAAGCAATTTTTGACTTTTTTTTACAAAATCAAAAACTTTGTTGACTTTTTTTTTTCAAAATGGACACTTTTTTTAATTTTTTTTTGCTCAAAAAAAAGCTTAGATATTTTCCTTGAAGACCTATTTGGTCTCGTAGTGGGATACGAGTGGGATATATAGCAAAATAAATGTTTTGTAACTCAAGATATACAATTTTTGATTCGAAAATCTAATTTTTTTCCAAAAGGGGCTGTAGTGTCCGTCTGCAGACGCCCAATTGCGTGGCGCCGTGTGATGGATGTTTCTTCGTTCTCAACAACATCAGCAGCCACAGCCGCGATATTCTCGACAGAACGACCAGTCTGTGGCGGCCACGCCATGAAATATCTCTTGTGGTTCCAGTCTGTTCGAGTCAAGCAGCTAAGTGGATTTTATTTTAAATGAAAAACAGGCTAAACAATACCTTTAGTATTCTCCCGACAGCAGAAGTATCATCTGAACATGATGACTAATTTCAATCCATGGAGTTTAAAATACAATGCTTATTAATATTTTGTAAAGGTTTGATGTAACATAACGCCCATCGAAACTATGATGCCCAACTTTTATATAAATTTGGAACATTGTAAAATCTTTTTTGGAGTCATCCTAATTTGTATGTACGTATGTGTTTCCGACATGTGCATGACTCTATTTTTATATTATTGTCATTTAATTGTGTTGTGCATTTCTTTATTTTTTTTATTTAATTTTGTTTTCATTCTCTGTACACACGCTTTTCTATTTTACTTGGAAATTCAGAATATATGTATATGTTTTTTAGCAAACACTGGCAGTACAAGGACATGTTTGTTCTGATGCTTGTAACAGCAGCAAATACAAAACAATGACAACAACAACAAATATGGCAAAACAACCAATCGATTTGAAATGTTTTGTATGCATGTTTCTCAGTCAGTCTGTCCAGGCAAACATGGCACTTTTAACTATTAGTTGCCAATAAATAATAAACAACAAATAAATATTTAAAAGGAGCAACGAAATACAATTTAGTTGCCTAAATGATTTCATTTTCAGCAAGAAGGATGGATGATTTCAATAAATAAGAATTAGGGAGAAATGTTATCAGGTTCCCAAAGATTTATAGCCTTTAGCAGAGATTGTGTGATTTAAACGCAAACGAAATTATTTTCAGTAATTTTGCCAAATTTTAAAAGTTTTAAATTAAATTTAAATTACTTTAAAAATGTAAACGAAAGATTTCTTTAAACTTTGCTTCCTTATTATTATATTTTTTTTTTGCAAAGACTTCCATCCAATACTAAGTATATATTTATTTAGATATTAGTAGCAAACAATGTTCTTTATGTCTACAATTCCCGCATTTTTCCTAAGAGCCAGTAAATTCGTTTCCATTTTGTTTGTAAAACATTTCTAAATCTTGTTCAATCATTGATTTCTTTTTTTTTATTTAGTTTTTGTTTTATTCTTCTTAACCAACAGCGTCGCCTTCTACTTCTTGTGGGCATATTTTTTTCTTCTCAGTTACAATAATGGTTGTGTTGTGCAATTGAGGCAGCAGGCAATTTCAAACAATGAAAATACTGATAACAACCTTTCAAACGTGGCTTAATGAAATCTTTGCATGCACAAATCCATATACACAGACGTACATCAGCAACATCAGCCATGTTTACAAACAAACTGAAAACGGATCTTCAAAGTTGACCATTGTACTGTAAAATTGAACATCTGCATTACCAGTTTTATTGTATTCATTGTAGAAATAAAAAGAATAAAAATAAAAAAAAGTAAAAATATCACGGGAGTATTTTAATAGTAGGAGGTATTGCAAGAGGGTGGTAGGATAGGATAGGAGCAACAACAACAAAAAGGAAATTAACTTAAACAGAATGATTCCATTGATTTTAGTTCAATTGATGTTGAATTAAAATGTTGTAACAAACAAAATAATACAGCAGTAGCATCAGGAGTGGTTAAAAAAAAATCTATAATCGTCTGTAACAGAGAGGCTTAAAAAAACTTGAAATGTACATACTAAAAAAAAAAAATATACAAAATGCCGACAATAGTTTAAAGTCAAATACCGGAAACCCACAAACATAAACACAAATACCAACTTAAACACAAACACAAACAACAAAACAAACGGAACAATGAACAATTATGAAAACAAGTACACATGTCTGGTGTATGTTAAAGTTCTGTTGAGTTTTACTCGTTTTATTTTTCATTATTATTTATTTGTTGTTATTGTAAATATGCATACCAACATACCTATAGAGGCTGGCTGAAAAGTGTTTTCATTTAACTGATACTCTTCTAAATATCCAAAATTCCATACAAAGTTGTTTTTACAATGATTATAATATGTATGAACCGGATACTTTTTTACTTTGAAAAATCATGATTCTTAGGTCAAAGCTCCAACAAAGTTTATTCTGTTATATTCTAAAAGACCTACATATACCGAATATCAAGATCGCTTTTGAAGTGATCTCAACATGGATCTACAGATCGTTGGGTCATGTATTATCAAGATGATACACGATCTTCTTGTAACAAAAGCAAAACACATACAATTTTGTGAAAATGAGCGAATTCACTTAATTGTGAATAAATTCGAAAATAATACAGCTATTTTTATGACCGATATCTCATTTTGTTTCTATTATACGTGACTTTGCGATTGAGCAATAAATCTGAACAATTTTTGTTGTTTTCGAATTTTCATGATTTTTTTAAAACCAAAAAATTGCTATTTTCCCGTAAAAAATATAATTTTTGCTTCAATTTGTTATAATAATTCCGAAACTACTGAGCCCATAGAAACGCAATATATAAATGGATTAAAGGTCAAATTTCTAAGTTTATTTGAATAACATTGGACTAAACATTTTTGAGTTATCATTATTATGTGGTGAAAAGTCTAACAAAATTTATAATTTTATTTAATTTTTTTTTAAAAAACTCTATCCATATAATTGGAAACTTTTACCACTTTTGTACTTAGGTAGCCATGATGCATCAAATCTATACAGTGGTTAGTCAAGCCTTTTTTTGCTGTTGACCTGTGTTATTTTTATAAAATTTCCTCGATTATTTGAACAAATAACGAGTAAAACTGATTGTATTATTTTATATAAATAATATCATATAAATGTAAAAATATTATTCAGTTACCTGCGGGAAATTTGTGTTAATTTTTTTTAAACGAACTAGTCTCGTGATATGTTAAATCTGGTAAAAATATATTAATAAAGTTGTATGACCAGTATTAAAGTATCAAAAACAGAACAAATGCTTTTGGTCAGTTCCGTGACATATCACAGAGTGCTTAAAAGGTGTCAAGTTACCCCTCCTAGGACATCGCTATGTTAAAGTGACAGGTCCCCTTCATATAAAGCGTTTGAACTAGAACTGGTCCCTATAACTTTGGAACTAGTCACGTTAAAAGTTTTGTGTTAGTTCCTGTTCCCCTAGGATTAATATTTTCAATCAGAAAATTTATAACAACACTGTCCAACAAATTGAGACTTTTTGATTGGAACAATAGCGACCCTCATTTTTGTAGAATAAACTTATAGTCGAGCTGGTCTTAATTTTTTTTTACTGTGGGTCAAAGTTTTATCTTTTTGATCGAAGGGGGCATTATACTAAAGGGTTCCCCTATAGAGAGGAGATAGAGGGTTGAGATCTTCAACCAAAATTATCCTCATAAAGTTCCACGATATAACTCTGACAATAACAATTCTCTCAGACATTAACTTACAACATTTTTTTCAGTTAGTATAATGATCCCGTCGCACAGTGCGGCCAAAGGCACCTTTGTCCGGCCAAAAGTCGAAAAGTGTACAAAATTATCCACAAATTTGTATATGGGGGTTTTTGGGGTCGCTGATTACGAATCCGTTATCAGAATTAGCAAATTCAAAATGATCGACCTAATATGGCGTCATTTCATACGAACAAAAATTAAATGAATTTGCTAATTGATTAAAAGTTTTTGTTTTGATATTTTTAGGGTATATAATTGAAAATTTATTAAAAATTAAAAAATTTACAATTGTGAAATTCAATATGGCGATGTTAGAGAGCATTCAACAAATACATGAATACGTATTTGTGTATTTTATGTTATTTCATGTAAATTAAACCGTACCACCTTACAAGCAAAAAAAAGTGCCGTAAACCGTCTAGTAAGTATTTTTGCAAGGTAGTTATAAAAAAAAAATGTATTTTTTTCCCGAACGTAGGGCAACTTGCAAATACGTGCAACTGAATTTTTTGTTTAACAAATTAAAAATAAAAAATAGTCATATCACTTACTAACAATTTACTATTTAGAAATTTATATTCAGATTTTTATTTTACTACCTTCAGCTGCAGAATCCATTTTGTTTCGTTTGATTTGCTTGATTACAAAAACTTTGACACGTGTTTAACGGAACTGAACTTATGAAGGGCATTTGAGGCAAGGGACATTACTATGATAATTTGTTGTCTCCTAGAGCATTTCTTTAAACAACCCAATGACAAAAAACCCCCAACTAAAAACTTGTTTTTTCGCCTTTTGGCCGGACAAAGGTGCCTTTGGTCGCACTGTGCGTCGATCAAAACGTTAAAACTTTGACCCACTGTAAATAAAATTTCAGACCAGCTGGACTATAAGTTTATTCTACAAATTTAATCTACCCAACATGCCCTTTGAGAATTATAGTGTTGCTATTCTGTTCCAAAAATGCTGTTGGACAGTGTAAATTCTTTGTTAACAATGAATAAAATCACAAAATTAATAATATATACATAGATGTAAATAATAATAATAATAATAAATAAGAGCATTTTAATTACATAAATTCTAGTTAAATATTTTATGAAATAATTGTTGATTTAAAGGCCATCGATTCCAAAGTATTTTAAAGTTTGTATAAGGTTTTCAGTAATTTTTTAAGTTATTTGCCTTAATTATTAATTGGAAAATCATTTGAACTCTATTGCAGATGCATTAACCATCCCAGGTCTTTCGTTTCTAAGTTAGGTTTCATAATGTTCTGATATTGGTGTATTAATTCATGGTTGATTTGAAAATGAGTGTAGAATGTCGTTTCTAATAAAATGTTCAATGCACTATGTGTCAAAAAGCCAAAATTGCTTTTGGACACTTAGTCCATTTTCAAAAAAGATATCAATCTATATTCTCATAGCACTTTTCACAAATACCATTTTAAAAACTTTTTCGTAACTTCACAAAAAACTTTACTAATAAAAACACGAAATTTTACACATAATATAAACATTTATTAAAATATTTTAAGTTGTATTTTAAGTACACACCTCCGGTATTGTAATTCATTTTGGTAAAATCTTAGTCATTACCAATTTTATTAAAAAAATCACTTTTTCCCTAATGCAATTTGTTTTACTTTTTTCAGATTGAAAACTCTATTAAAAAAATGTAAACTTCCATAGTTGTTTATTTATAAACTGAGTGGCCAATTTCGACGACATAAATTCTGAAAAGCGAAAGTTGAACATTTGAATTTTTGCCGCAAAAATTGGAAATGGGCACATAGTGCAATGTAGGAATACAATTTTAAACTTTTGGTATTTATATATGTTTAAAAATACATTTATTCGATTAATCAACAATTACTGTTCGAATAATATTTTATTCTAACTTCAAACTCACCATACATTTAGAACTCATGTCATCAGAGATCAATGACATCTGTAGAAGCTGCCGAAACCCTGTGATGATGAGATGATAATATGTTGTTGGAACATCGGTCTTTTAGCAATCTTTCTGTACTAAGTAAGCATTGGAAAGCAGTTAAATTCCTTAAAACCTTTTTAGATTGTCATCATACATAGAAATTTAAATATAAATATATACATATATCTGTCTATACACTAATACTGGGGCAAAGTATGTATGTAATATTATTTAAATACATTTTTTTGCTTTTTAATATTTAAATGCTTTTTTAAATCCGTTAGTTGCGCGTGACATAGTAATTAAATTTAATCAAATTAACAAAATCTATCTCACACACATAAAGTCCAGCAAACACCCATAAATTGGTCGTTGGTCTAGGAAGAGTGTAGGATGAATGATGTACTAGTATGAAAACATTTACATGACCATGCTAATAATATTACAGACACACATGTTGTTATACTGTGAGAGAAAATGAGGAGAGGACTGAACATGCTTATTAACATTATATTAGTATTGCGTGTTGACACCAACCAACATAAATTTTAAAACATGTGCATGAACAAATGATTAGCAACAGGGATGCTCAAACTACTTGCATATATATTCAAATTGTTAAAATATTTTTTACATTGCCAAAGCAGTCGATCATTCATTTCATCGATCGACACACTGGTGGCTAACCAGGGTGGCAAACACCCTGTCGATCGTGGCTGGTGGATTCATTTTAATCCAATTTTGGAAACATTGTTTTAATATATTTTAATATAATATTTATTTTTATAGATATCCAACTCGCATCCCACTAAGCGACCAATTAGGTCTTCAAGGAAAATATCTAAGCTTTCTTTTTAGAGAAAAAGGGACCATTTGGAAAAAATAGTCCAAAAAGTATTTGATTTCGAAATTTCATCCCGATCCACAGTGTCAGATATCATTGTTTTAGCGGGATTTAATTAAAATAAAAACCCCTATTTTTTTAAAAAAAAAAGTATTGAATACATTAAACAAAAAAACCGGTTTTAACAAAAATATGTTTTAAAACAAAAAATGTGAACGTATCAGACAGTGAGATATTTTATTGACATTAAACATTTTTAATAGTTCTTGCTCAAAATAATCAATGTTTGAATACTTTGAATTTTGTTGTTTTTTGACATTTTTTAAAATTCTTTTTGAATATTAGACTACAATATTTTTACTAAGTAACAGTTTCATTGCATTTTAAAATAAGGCCAGCTAAATTTGTTTGGCAGTGATATTCAAGACGTCCATTTTAGGTAAGATTTTTTTTAAGATTAAGTTTTCAATAGAAAAAAAGTTACAGAGTTCCGTTGAGTTCAGTGAAATGTTTTTACCAACCTTTCTATTTCTAGAAACAAAAAAGTCTACCTCAATTCACCCCCTGAAAATTTTGACCCATAAAAGCATCATGACCAAAATGTTGTTCGTAATGAAATTTTCGAAATTTGGATTTCAAAAAAGGAAAATGACATGATTATACTGGAAACGACAAAGTTGTAGACTTTTGTTTAAGAATTTTAGAAAGTCCATAAAGTCTGGGAGTCGTTGCTGTTGATTTTCGTAAGTGGGCCTCCCATGGCAGCTATGACCAATTATGGACCGATCGTAATAAAATTTGGTGAAATGACTTTTGCATATATGTATATAACATATTTATATTAAATTTTATTGTAATACCGATATTTTTAATAGATTTATACCAGTTAGTGATTTTTGGAAGTGTGCCTTATATGGGAGCTGTGGCTAATTATGGACCGACCGTCATAAAATTTGGTGGTGCGATTTCGGCTTATATAAAACTTATTTGTGCTGAATTTGATTTGGATATCTACTATATATAATTAATATATTTATGAGAGTTTAACTATTTTCAGATAGAACAATCGTATGGGGGCTAGGAGAAATAATGACCCGCTTCTAACCAAATTCTATAAGCTTTGTTCTTGGGGCAATATAAAAGCTTGTACCAAATTTTGTCGAATTATCTTGGAAATTGCGACCTGTAGTTTACAAAGTTTATATGGATGAACAGACGGACGGACGGACATCGCTAAATACACTCAGAAAGTGATCCTGATCAGATTGGTATACTCTGAGGTGGATGTTAGGACAATATTTTTGCACATTACAAACATTAGCAAAAATAACCCACTATACCCTCCCCACTATGGTGGTGTATGGTATACATATTAAAATTTTGATTTTAACATTTGCATGGGAGATAGGCGTAATATTGCCACGCCCACCTCCATTTTTTCTCAAAAAATTTATCAAATCGTAGGAAAACTGTGTTTCAAAAATCATTGAATCATCTTTACCCGTTTTTAAAATTCAGACTTTAGTCCCTCTAGATTACTTAAATCTGACACTGTGTAATCGGAAGACATCGATTTCAATAGTTTGGTTCACTTGACATGAAATCTCCCATATATAGATATGTATGTCTATTTGATAAGAAGTTGGGAACTGCTGTATTGTGTAAAGTAAATTATAATTGGAAAAGGGTGTGGAAAAAATCATTTTATTTTATTGTTGTAACGATAAATCGAGAGATTGTTTTTCAAAAGTTTCTAAATTTGAACACTATTGTCATTCTGCTGATTTTGTCCTAGTTAACTTAAGACAAAATATATGTAAAATTCACGGGGATGTAATCAGTTCTTTTTGTGTGAGAACATGACCAACAAAATTTACTGATCTGATGGATTTTAATTAAAAACTTTATTTTTATTTTAAATTTTTGCACTTTTTAAGTTACCTTCTAGTATAAAAGTATTGCAGTAAATATTTTCAGTTAGATACTACTAATAATATTTATTTATTTATGTATGTTTAATATACAGACATACATACTTACACAATAGTATACCTATATATTAACTGAAAGTGTAAGCTAAATTATGGTATTTTTTGGAATAAGTACATTTGAAATTATAAAATGTTGAGGCTAAAATTGCATTTATTTAAGAGCGAGCATGTTCTCGTCTGCATGTAAAATAATTGTGTTAATGTTAAGTACATGTTAAATATAAAAACAAAATAAAAACATTATTTAAATTTTAAAATAATATCAATGTTTTACTACGTGTTATTTCACAGCTATTAGACAAATTTTTCAAATTTCTGTCATGCAACATATTCCAGTAAACCACACAATTAGTTGGCGGCCTGGTCGTGTGTTTGTATATGAGGGAGATTTACAGTCCTTCAGTTATTTAGTTTTTACATTTTTCCATTATAAGTACTCGTAGTTATTGTAAATATTATTTAATTTAGTTTTGATGTTTGACATTTTTGTTGACATTAAATTATTATTTTGTATACGGAAAGCCCCTTGTAGTATATTTTACTATATTTACTTCTAATTAAATTAATAATTGAATGTACGCAATTTAATATGAATGTTTTATAAGGTTTCAAAATGAGTGGTAAATTAATGACACTATAAAACTATTAGGAATATGAAAAGCTTTTTTTTATATTCTCAAAAAGGTTTTCATGTCACCATAATAGGTCGAAACTTAACAGATACACAACCCTTGGAATAACTGATAATAAATTTCATATAAATGAAGTATAAAACAATAGTGTATGAAATTCCCATGAATCGTCCATTTGAATCAAACAAATCAAAGAAAATACACTAAGTAACCATGTTAATATTATTTCCCTCACAAAAGTGCAACAAAACATCGACTTGTAAATGACTTGTGAATTATTAAAGCGGCGAATAAAAGTCCTTGCAACAAAATGCAAAATTGTTACACAAACAACATAACACCTACTGACATTCAATGATGAAATGCTAAAAATGTTGCCAAAAACATGAACTGAATAAAATACTGAATGGAACTACTTTTGTTCACACATGCCCTCGTGCAGGCCGAAACATACAAACAGATTCATGTAGAACTATTCACCAAAAACCAAAAATAAACAAAAAACAAAACAAAAACAAACCAAGTTTAAAAATATAGACAAACAGACAGCAACTTCATTAAATCAACGCGTTGCCAACAAAATATAAATCTTTCTTAACAATAAAGTGATGACGAACGAACAGGAAGAAATCACAAAAAAAAAACGACGACGAAGAAGATGCCATAAAAGAAGGAAAAAGGAAAATATTAAAACAAAACTAAACTAAATCAAGTTAATATTCAAAAGGCAATGAAATCCAGTTTAAAGCATGACAATGCAATACAATGCATTCAAGTAATTCCTCTTTTCTTTCTACTACACTTTGCTCGCATTACTGCAACAACAAAAAGAATTAAAATGGTTGTTGCAAGTGCAGAAAATACAGAGAAAGAAGAAAATCAATGTAAACGAAAATAGTATGAAACATCCGACATACAATGTGACTTGCTCGTATCAGACAAACAATGTTTTGTCAGCAACATATTTTAAGTAGCACCGTTTCTCTCTGCTCCTTCTACTTCAAAACAGAATTTTTTTTATTGTTACAAAAAGAGAACTACAAAGCTTTGTTTGCAATCATTATTGCTTTCTATTGTTTTTGTTTTTTCTTTTATATATGTATGTATATTCACTCCCACAAGTATGAAAAGTGTCTGGCAAAGTTGCCAGTTTTAGGCTTTGTGAAATACTGAAATTGGAACTAGGCATAGTTAAGGCCACAGCAACAGTTTGTAACTGTCACAGTAAGATCATAATTTTGTTGCCGAAATGGAAAATGGGTTCAAAACCGAACTTTTCTTTGCTATATGTAGGAAATTTGCAGAAGACCTCATAGAAAACCATTTGAATTAGGAATTGGTTAGAAAAATCATTCAGAGTATCTACACTGCAATGGTATATCCAATCCGTGTGTTTGGTGGCCTGATCTGGAGAATGTACAAATAACAGAGTTCTATATACATTCACAAGACCATATAAACTGAAGACTTACTATAGTCCTCAGTGATACAATTGTCCAGTGCAGAAAGCCTCTATTGTAGTGCTCTGATGATTCATCTGCTATGTATATGTCAATGTTATGTATTTCACCATATGCAGTGGTCCTTCCAATTCATCAAGACTCTGAACGTGTACCATCTGCAAGTTCTGTGATAACATAAACACATTTTCTTAAGGAAGTCTATATATGACCGGTAATAATTTCCATCCCCACAAGATTCCTCAAAGTGGTGTTATAGGCTTTCGTTTGTTTATATCGTAATGAATTTTTCGTTTGTACTGCACAATGAGGTGGATTTTTGGTAATTGTAATGTTTAATGCTGAAGGTGGAACATAGATCATTCTAGCACGATCATGCCTATACAATGCTATTCCCATCCTGTAATTCTGGGAGTTAGGATTGTCATTAGAACAATCGAGGAAAATATAATGTGTACTTTTATCGAAAAAAATATCGCGAAAAAACAATTTTTTAAAATTTTTTTAACTTGGTATCGATTTTGAGGTAATTCTTTCCATATGATACTAATAAATTTGTTGTTAATTAAAAAATGTATATTTGAAAAAAATCGGGAGAGATTTGAATCAGCTATTTGCAAAAATCCAGACCAAAAACATAAAATTTTAAGTTTTCAATGGCCAATATCTCATAAACTTTAAAAGATAAAATATAGTTACAGAAATTTTTTTTGTAGCTCTCTTCTTGTACATTCTACAAAACATTTAACATAATTTTTTAATATACCCGAAGCCTTGAAGCTCCGCCCCACCTTAGTGCTGAATGTCCAAATTCAAAATTTAAGCTCAGCATTACCTCCTCTATAGTCGTCGGATTTTCATTTTTTTTTTATTTCCCCACTGTGACCCAAAAGCTCTTTTTTAGTTTCTCGCACATCCACGTTATGACATTTTTCAACCATCTTCGGGTGAAGTTTATTGTTAATCTTCTCCATTTGCAAAGATTCATTTTTTCTGCCTTTCTTTCCTTTCGAACAAGCCAAAACTCTTTGCTGTTGAGTGGTCACTTTACTAACCACCTTTTCTATAGTCTTTAAAACTTAGTTTATTAGCATCTATTGCCATTTTGCAAAACTTTGCCTTCATGGTGCTCTGGTTAGATAAATATATTAATTTGAAAATATTGTAAAAATCTGTTTTTTTTTAAGAGACTTTCACGCATTCAATAATAAAAGCAAAAAGTGTTTACTGTTCATCGAATTCAGTGTTATTTTGCTATTTCGGTTGTTTGGTCAGAAAATTTAGTCAAAAATATTCGATTTCAAATAAATTTATACGAAACAAACATTTTTATCATAGTTATTGTTAATGCCAACGGTGGTTAGTAAACTAACCATTTCACTTCACAAAAAACATTGGAATGGGTTTTTTATGTATTGATTTATTTTTTCTTACTTTTTATAATAAACTAATCTTGATTAAAGTAAAAATGCAATTGTTTTGAGTTAACCCTTTAGTGCATATTGTTGTCAATTGTCTGCATTCCAGTTCCACTTAATTTTAGACGAATATAAGCTTGATACTAATGCAGATTCTAATTCAGAAAAATCAAATGGAGTACGAAAAGTTTCAGCTAACGAAATTCTAAATCAAACTTAAGCTAAAGGAAATATAATAAATAAAAATCAACTAAATATTTCATACTTTATAGAAAAATAAAAGTAAAAATCATGCATTTAAGGGTTAAAAGGCTCAATAAAATGTTAGCATATTTAAACAAAAATATAAAATACCAAAAGAAAAGTTTCGTATTAAAAACGGTTAGCTTGACTTTGATTTCATACCCATGGTTTCTTCGGAAAACCTTCTAAGAATTCGTTGTTGATTACGATTTTCAAAACCGCTTGGTCGAGAAAAAAATTTTCCAACTGTGATCTGTGATCACTGGACATTGCATACAACAAATTCATTAGATTAGAGGAAAAGCAAGCCAGTTTCCCTTACTCTGGTATGAAGGCCTTTATCTATATATATAAAAGAGTAGTTTATATTTGTCTGCTATTATATTTGATCAACGAGAATATAAGCACTGTGACCCAAAGGGCCCATTTTATTCTGTCATTTGTTCAACACAAAATGACTAAATTCTTTGGAAAAAATGCCTAAAATTTTTTATTTAAAACACACTTTAATATTGTACAAAACACAAGTTTCTCGTAACAAATCACTTCGTCTGTACGATCCTATATATGGCTCCGATTCAATCCAGGACCTGCAGATTTGTCTAGAATATACATTAAAGATTCCATGAATATGCATCGAGGCTGTTCCTTCCCAGTGTAATCCAGGACAATATTAACTTATTTTGTTTACACAGTTCGTAAAATTACAGATATTATACTAATTTTATCTTAAAATTTGGACCACAAGTGCTCGCTCCATAAGGAACTTTGGAGAAATTGCGTTTCTTAAGATTACAACGGGGCCAGAAGATCTATTGATACGTTCCCAATAAAAACTTGTCTAACCAAGTTATGAATTAAAATAATATTCTGATACTTCACTACTTTCATTTTAGCTTCTAACGACTTGAATAACTCATTAATCGTAAATAAATATGCAGTTGTATATCACATAAAACCGTGTAACAATAATTTGAAAACATGGAAAGTAGAGGCCATTTACATTAACACTTCTTACTCAGTTTTTCTTCTTCGGTATAAAAAAGCCAAGAATGTCAGGAGTGTAATGTAATTATATATTATCAACTTGATTGAAATATAATTGAATGTTTGTCCATATTTTTGATACAGGGGGAAACATATTAAACTTGGAAAAAATATTAAACTTTTTACAGGGTGTGCCCCGATAGACTGGACCATAGTGTGCTGGACTATCAACCTGAGGGTTGCGGGTTCGATTCCCACCAGAAAATCTGGGTGTATCTGCAGACGAGCAAAACGCTTCGAAGTTTATGTTTGTTAAAAAAATAAATCATTATTCGACTACTTCTAAGTAATGTAGACCGTATGTATAAGTCAATGAAAAGTGTGTGTAGTTCAGTCAGTGTATGATTTTTCTGGATTGCTATAAATGTTAGATATAAGCTGTAACACTTATGATCATTCCGCTTTTATGGAGATCCCACAAAATAAGTGACCGCCATTTCCTGACCCTTGGCAATATCCACTTAGCGCTATATTAGAGAATTTTTAATAATATATATAATATACAACGATTTGTATTAAAATCAAACTGGGTCAAAGGCTTTAGAATAGTTATTGATTAAATTTGTAGGTAGGGTGTACAGTCAATTTCAAATGATCGTAATTTTGGTGACTTTATTTTGCCATTATGTTTAGTTATGTGTGTCTTTATTTTCAGGACATTTAGATGAGTAAATGTGTGTATTCAGTTGTTCTCTTTGAAGGATAAAACCAAACAATTTAAGGTTTCAGTTAGAAGACAATAGTACAAATATTCATTCATTCATATACACTTGTACATGCAGACTGACAGACAGACAGACATACGGATAAATTAAACACACACACAATTACAAATTTACATTTTGATGTCGCAATGTACGAGTATGTTTGTCTAAAACATCTAAGCAATGCAATGTTACAAAATGGAAAAAAAATCGTTTCTCTGTACTTTGTAGTGTAAAATAACAATAGATATTGTCTCGCCTTTTTTAAGCATCATAACGTACGAGGCGTTATATATATATATTTTTTTTATTTTTGTTGCTTTTTGTTCTGTTCACACAAAGTTTTTTTTTTTTGCATTTGTTTTATAGTTATTAAGGACAGAGATGCAAAATTTTATAAAATTTTACGTTTTTGGTACCATTTAAAACGAAAAAGTATGGAGATTGTGTTTCTTTTGATTTCCAGAATTTTTATTTACACATCGATGTTTGTCGGGAATTTCTTTATAAGTTTTCTTCTAAAAGTTACAATATTCAGATACGTTTCGATGGCCAAATTTGTTAATAATTCTATTATATCCATAGATGTTTTTGGTTCTAACAACAGACAGTCTGTTGGCAAAGAAGTATTACTATTGAAATAACCGAATTTTTTCACTCAACTCAAGCCACAGCAGAAAAATTTGGTTATTAAGAATGAATCAAATTTAAGGCTCATGCTCTTAAACGAATTATTAAGATGTCTAACATTACATCTTTTAGGGATATTCAAATTTGTTTATCTACATGGTCGAAATTCATAAGTTTTATAATAAAACAATGAATTTATTGATTTCATACAGATTAAAACTACGACTGTCACAATACCGATCAAATGCCACTATTAAATCAGAAACCCTTATAAAGGCTGGACCAACAACCAAATATAGTTATTTTATACTTCTTTTAAAACCCTGGTAAAATTATAAGTCAATTTATTCGAAAACAATTTTCTGGTTTTTGGTTTAATTTAGTGTTAAAAATATCCCGGGAATGAAACGATTTTTTAAATTCCTCCCGGGAAAGAAAAAAGTCCGGGAAATTAGGAACCCTATACTATAGGTGCCCGTCACAATTATATGGTTGATCTGTTTATCTAGAAATACAAACAAACCGAAATATCAAAAATGTAAATTTTGAAATGGAAAATTTATGTTTATATTATTTAATCTAAACACAGCAGAATACTCAAATGAAGCTGGGAAGTAGTTCAATCAGGAGTTCAAGGAACTTCCTGAACACTTATTTTTATAACATTCATTATTAGTCAAGGGTATATATATGTAAGTGTGTCATTCTGTTTGGGTGCCCCGATAGACTGGACGATAGTGTACTGGACTATCAATCTGTGGGTTGCAGGTTCGATTCCCGCCAGAGACTCTGGGTATAGCTGCAGACAATCAAAAAAATTCGCAGTTTGTGTTAGTTTTTTTAAAAAAAAAAAAATATTTTGCTTGCGACCTCATAAAGTATATATATTCTGGATCGTTGGAGATAGCAGAGTCGATATAGCCATGTCCATATGTCCGTATGTGTGTTGAAATCTACGCTCCGAAGCTAGCAAATAACCACATAGCAATAAAATTCATCCAGAGAAAAAATATAGTTGAACATTTTTACAAGCATATTAGTATTATTATAGTCACAGTAATTATTTATATGATTGTGGTAACCATAGTATGGTAAATTTAAGATTCACACACACAGTCAAAATTTCAAGCAAATCTGGTTAGCCGTTTAGACGTCTATAGACTTCAAACCAATAAATATACATACATTCACATTCACTTTTATATATATAGATTCGGCACAGGCGAATATATCACACTTTTACAGTCAAAATTGTCGATAAGTATATGTTTCTACTGATTGAAATTTCGTAACGGTCATCATTTTTCGATACGATAGCTCTTTCGATCACGAATGGGATAATTTGGCCCCTGATATAATAGTGGTACCATGTCTTATATGATCTGTTACAAATTGATTTAAAAAATTAATTGAATTATTTAAATTTGCATGTTTTTTTTTTTATCCAAATCTATCAAAAATGTTTATCACAGCCAAATTCTTATAAGAATTTCAAATATGTTTAATAGGTCAGCAATGTCATGACTTCTATAGGGTTAATGAGTTTAAGTACTTTTCAAATCATGTTAAACTCTGAAAAACTATGTATTTAAAAACTGACAGATTTTCTTACAAATTTTCTATTCGTGTTTCTGGATCAGGTTCTTAAACTTAAAAACGTACATTTTTTTTTTAATTTTTGGTACAATTTTGTAATTTACAAGTCTCATTCCTGTTTAAGGACAAGTGTGTGCGTGTGCAAAAATTATGAGACAGAAAGTAGGCATCAAGACAAGGGAGGTAGTTGAAGTCTGAGTAAGAAAGAGAGGGAGAACGCATTTTTCTTTTGTGCCAAAAAGCTTATGGGTTTCCTTTTTGATTCTTACTCTGCTCTAGAAAATATATACATATTTACATGCACTTGCACAATTGCTTTTATTTACATGTTTTTCTTAGAGTAGGCCGCTAAAGACGGCAAAAAGTACAGAAAACAAAAAGTAATATGAAATAAAGGAAAAAAGAAGTAAAGACAAGTAGACTGTCTTACATATTACGAGGCTAGTCTGGGATGTAGTTAAGACAGAGTGAATTAGAATTGCAGACAATGAAGCTTTATTTGTAAAAATATCAAAGCTTAAAATTCAAAAAAATAAAAAGTGATTTTATATTTTCTTACATTTCCAACTAAAATTGGTTGGTGTTTTTCCAACTCAATATATAAATTGTAAGTGGGTAAAGAAAATACAACTTGCTTTTTGAAATTTCGTCAAAATCAGACAGCGGATACTGGGGTTAGGCGTTAATGGGTTAAAACGCGTTGTTCCCTGTTATAATGGTTAATTTTTACTAAACCTAAACCGTCATCTGTCTATATTATGCACTTTTGTTAGATGTTTAAAGGGTCACCTTTAAATTACCTACACGCAGAGAAAAAAATATAGTTGTACATGTGCAATGGTTGTCACAAACATATACTTATTTACAGTAAAAATATTTACAATCATGTGAATCGTTAATTAACCATATTATGGTTACCACAATCATGTAAATAGTTACTGTGACTATAATATTGGTAAAAAAAAAACTTGTAACAATATTGAAATGGTTACAGTAAACATGCACACCTATATTTTTTTCTGTGTGCACATTCTTCTCTGGTTATCTATTTTAACCTTATTAGTAATTACACTTTTATTTATCACACGACCCTCATTTAGTGCCAGTTTATTTAAAGTCTAAAGCAAAATGTTAAATACGTAAATAGTATTTAAAATGAACACATACATTTCTGCTAAAAATCAATATCCAAACTTCTTAAACAACAAAATATTTTATAGTTATATTTTAACTCTTTCATCATGATTTTGTAATAATCGACTAAACAGACTTTTTAACTAAACTCAGTTGTCATTTCAATGTTATTCATAGATTTGAAATTTCTCAAAATACCCATCTATGCAAATGTGTTTTTTCCGGATTTGATTTGTATGTATATAAATAGAGACATACATGTGTAGCGGTATATATCCATTCTAATATTGTTATTGTTACTATTTCTATTTCAATTGCTTTATTTGTTGTTGTTGCTGTTGCTTCCAAACAGCACGTGTACATCACAAAACAAACAATCAAGTTCACACATTGAATACAACATGTTCATCAAGCTCATCATGATGATGTTACTGGTGATGATGACGATGATGATGTTGGTGGTAACACACATTTTCTAATGCCAAAACATCCGCCAAGATATTTTATTTCTCAACACCGACACATGAGTAAAGTATGCATATTAGGGTGGCCCTTAATAAACGAATGTTGGATTTTGGCCATTCTCACCCCCCAGTTTGGTGAACATTAGTAAAAAAATCATCCTGAAAAAATTTTATGTAAATCGGCTGGGGTTAAGACGTGGCTGGGGTTAAGACAAGAGGAAAAAAATTTAATTTTTTCGGTTTTTGTAAAAATTTTGCCATTAAAAAATTACTTTTGCAATTTAATTTAAAAGAATCGAAATGTGTACGCAATTGTCGTTCAAATCAGACATAAAAAACAGAAATTGGTAAAAAAAATGTTAAATTTATTAAAAATTCGCCAGGCCATTAACGTGTCTCAGGCGACTAGAACAAGAAAGGTAGGAACAAAATTAACATATTTTGATAAATATTAAAATAAAAGCTCATTTTTACTTAAAATATGTCCATATTTACTTGTATATGAGTTTTGTGTCTTCGTAGGATACCGTTAACCTATTCTTAGGTATGAACAAAAAATAAAATTTTTTTAACGGCAGTTTCAAAACTACATATTCAAATTTTTAAAAATTTTGTTAAACAAATTTCAGAATTTTTTGATCATCTCATTGGGATTTATTAAAAATATAATAGGGAATAAAAATGTGAAAAAATTATGAAAATATCTCTTATAGTTTTTCCGTACCTGCGATTGAAAAATTTTGCCTTTGACCTTCACGATTTAAGGGTTAACGTTTTCCGATTTTAGTAAAAGTTTCAAAGTATATTTAGAATTATCTGGACTATAATATTCTGAATAACTTTTACTTAAAATTCATAAGAGTAAGGAAATAGAGCTCATTCGCCAAAAAACCGAAATTTTTCGTAAAAACACTAGATTTTCACCAAAAAAATACAACAAATTTTAATAAAAAGTTTGTTTTTTAATTTTAATTTTGTTTCCAAAAAAAATGATGTTTGTAAAAAAATATTTTTCAATTGAATACTTTTTTCTAAAAACAAAAAAAATTTACAAACAATTTTGATAAAATAAATCGATGTTTTCATGAAATCCAGATTTTTACGCAAAATTAGTAGTGTTTTTGACAAATCATGTGACCTACCTTTAAATACTTTTAACTTTCCGTTTTTTAAAAAGTCGTCTTTTCGAACTTTCGACTTTTGGTAATTTATGAAAAGTCAACTTTTCGAACATTCGACTTTTTAGTTAATAAACTTTTTTCGACTTTCCGACTATTTTCAACTTTTTACCATTTCTTGTAAAAAATACATGGTTTCTACATTTATTTATGCACCTTTTGTAAAGTTTAGTAATAAAAATGAAATTTATCAAGGCGATAATAGTTAGAAGAATGTTGTAAGAATTTTGTGTAGTAAAAAGCTTTATTTTATAAACATTTGTTTATTATTTACACATAGGTATGCTAACACTACAAAAAATGGAGGTGTACCACTTAAATATTTTTGTAACCATCTAAATAGTCGACTTTTATGGACTATTCTACTTTTTTTGTTCGAACAATCGACTTATAGAACCCTAATTTATAGTCGGCATTTCATATACATAATCTATCGCTACCCAGCATTTTAGGTAGTCAATGTATTCCTTATTGGCATTAGTTGTGACTAATGTCTGATCACTTGGCTGACTTCAATTTATATATATTTTGAGTCATTTAACACGTATGTGGGCATACAGAAGTCAATTGGCTACTTTGTACATCCCAGGTAACCTAGCATGAAGTCAATTGTCACTTTAGTGTCTCTAAGTAATCTAGAGTGTAGTCACTTTAAACTTTTATTTCAATTGGTTACTTTATACATACCATGTAATCTAGCGTGAGTCAGTTATCACTTAAGTGTCTCTATGTAATCTAGAGAGTAGTCACTTTAAACTTTTATTTCGTATTGCGCTTTTTTAAAATTTAAAAAAAAAAATTTTTAAATTTAAAAAAAAAAAAAATTTTAAATTTAAAATAACAATCGAAAAAATTTTTTTTCCAAAAAAATTAAAAAATTAAATTTTGTTTACCTAAAAATATTTCAAATTTTAAGGTATAATTTGGTGAAGGGTATATAAGATTTGGCACAGCCGAATATAGCACTCTTACTTGTTTTAACTAATAATGAACAACATAGAGACCCATTCAAAACAAATATATTTTTGAAGGACATGTCTAATGTATATTTGTATACTTAAACTCAGATATGCATGAATATATACAATATAAATGAAAATACCCATACTAACGTATTTCAATATGCATGTGTGGATGATTTTTTTCTTTTTTATTCTTCTTTTTTTTATACTTCGACGGTTATGAAATTCAAATGTCTGCACTTTAAGTTACATGACACACATATGAATAAAATTGCTTCTCTATGATGGAGTACTTTTCTGATACGTAGTACAGAAATAGTGCAATTTAAGTTATTGCTGCTGCTACAACTAGTACTTTTTCTTTCTTGGTTTTTCGCATTGCATACAACTTTGTGGAATTCCCTCTTTCTGTTTAGTTGTATATATACTAACTCCATACTTAAATTTTACATAGAACTGTCTACACATTCCATGTGTATCAAGCGTTAGTGCGATGGACGACTGAAAAGAGTTAAAACATATGGTTTTCTTATAATTATCTTGTGAAGTTTCGAATATTCGTTTGTTTGAAAAAAGCTTGAGTTCAATTTAGCGCTTTTAGTTTTTGGTTTCTGGCAATCAGTTTAATTTAAAAATAATCATGAGTAAACAGTTTTGAATAGAATTTGAAAATAAGACGCGGCAATATTGTATGAATCACTATATCTTTTAACTGAGACAAATTATGAGCTCTTGTTAGTTTTTACAGCAAGTTTTCTAGCTAACCTCGTATTTAAAAATACACATGTGTTTTCACCGACACTTCATGACCACAAAATTTACTAGGGAATGTAAATAGTTGTATGTACAATACTTGTAAATATATGGCGGCACATAAACACATACTACATATTAAATAAGGTGATCCATATATTGCACTTTTAGGATTTACGATGCTCACAAGATTTAAAAACCAAATGCTGAACATTTGAGAAATACCATCTAACGCTTAGAGATTTCACATTTTATTTGAAGTTTCGAGTTTTGGATCAAAGTATCAATATTAAAAAAATGCAATTAAAAATAATTCCTGTAATTCATTTACCCGTATTAGGGGTAAAAATTCTCCTAGACAACAAAGTTAGACCTTTACACTAAAAAATATAATTAGCTTTTTAAGAACAATTTAAGAACTTATATTAATTTTATGTTTAAATAACACATAGTCCTAAAATGAAACTGTGTTCTCCTAAAATGCAACGGGTCTCTCAGAGTATATGGACGGCTCTTGGAAGGGAGGTCGAGTTGGCGTAGCTGTCTATTTTCAGGAATTCAAAATTAGGCTATCTTATAGAATTCCGAATGAATTCAGCATTATTATTCAAGCTTAATCAGGATGGCGAGACATTCAATAGTCCTACTCATGTGGGAAGGTGGACACGGAAATATTGCTGATGCTGTGGCGAAAAAAGGCGCAATGCCTTGGATGGAGACATAGACGTCATATGCTGGATTCCGTTACCTGATTGTAAGCTACAAATTAATAACTTTTACTATGGGCTCGCGCAAACAAGATGGGGATGTGAACCCACCTGTACGATAACCAGAATCATAAGGCCCCTACAAAACCGAGGGCGCACAACATATCTTCTTGGCCTGTCACGTTCACAATTTAGTAAACTAGTGGCGTTGATAACCGTTCACTGCACATTTGCAACCATGCGATGAGACTTTGCCTGCCCTATAACGACTTCTGTAGAGAGACCATTTTTCATCATCTTTGTCATTATCAGGCATTAAGAGATCTACGCACAAGTTTTCTGGGACATCGTTCCCTAAATAGTATTTATTAGCTTTCGGACATGAAGCTAGAATGTATGCCAGACACGGGAATCTATACAGAGAGACCTAATACCCGTCAATTGACTGGTGCTTAATATTGTCCTCTCTTCATCTTCACTTCTTCTACCTCTTCATTCCATCTGACTGTTCCCTTTTCCTTTTATTTCTATCCTATCATTATTTTCAGGTAACACAAATGGACCTACTTCTTGTACCCAATTGAGCTGCTCTCTTTTCCGTCTCCACTATGCGGCTGCTTGTGAACCTAACCTAAATGTTTTTGTTGACAACTGAATGGTGTGGGGAAACGATTGAGTTAGAGCTTTGTAACAAATTGTTAACTAAGGAGTTAGTCAGAAATAACTTTTGTATGTGAGCCACATATAAATCTTCATCAGGAAGTTGTGAAAAGTCTGCCAGTATATAAGTTTCTACGTCCATCACACAACAGGAGTATTTTTTATAAAATTTTACCTAAATTTTTTTCACTCGATCTTTTGCTTCTAAGTTCTTTAAGGCATTGAGATCTGGAACTTTCTGAATTTCGATTACTTTGGATCATAATATGATTTAATTGAGTCATATTATGATTTACTTATATCATAATATGATTATTTCAGAACATATCTTATCATAATATCATAGATTATGATTACCACAACTATGTTTTTTCTCTGCGTGTATGATTCGTACATAAAAATATCCGGTGTAGACCCGACTCCATTGCTATTTAAAATCGAGAAATCGGCACACAATTGCTGAGATATAAGGAAAAAACCAGGGTAACCAATTTTTTATCTATTTTTGATCTACAGTGAGTATACAACAAAAATTATTTGATTTTTTTTAAGATAATGAAAATTCTAAAATTTATCCTTCGATTCAAATTTTAAAGTTTTGGTTTGTTCTAGATTGGGTTGAATAATAGATTCGGTTGTGAAAAAAAATATAAGGCGGACTATAATGATTTTCATGATTTTAAAAAAATCAAAAAATTCAAAAGTGATATAGAAAATAAGGATATCTATGTCAGATATTTCAAAGACCTTTGTAACGGCGTAAATACAACCTACAATGGGTCAAAATCGGAAAAAATATTTTTTCACCCAAAAAAAATTTGTTTAATTAAATAAAAATTTTATTAATTTAATTTAAAAAAATTGTCCATAATTTTTTCTTAAGTTTTAAACAAAAATTTGTATTTTACAATTTTAATCGTTTTTAATGTAGAGGTCTAACCTAGCTGTATTCTACATTTTTGACCCCAGTTGTGGAAAGGTTAATAATGCTTTAGAAATTTAATACCCTAAGTCAACTACTTCAATATACAATATGAAATAAATATTAGAAGCAAGTTATTAAATATACTTGTGATCAAAAGCAAAATTTTGTCAAAAATCTAATATGTCCTAGCCCTCTCACCCATTATAGGTACACCCTTTGTAACGGGTTAAGATTTGCATTTTTAATCCTAATATAGCAGTCTTATAATTTTTTTAAATTTGTGATAAAAAAAATTTGAAAATGTATATGGGAAATGGGATTTGAGAAATGAATGAAATTTTGATTTTTTTTGTTACTAATTTATAAAGGGTTATCGATATTATAAAATTGTTTTGATTTTCTAAAAAAAATTTTGAAAACTAGTTTTGTCAACATTTAGTTTTTTAAAAATTGTTACTTTGATCCAAAATTGGAAACCTCAAATGAAATGTTCGACTTCTGAGAACAAAATTTGGGCCACTCTAATGTTCTTGTCAAATATATTTACATATGGGGCATTTCATGTCAAGTGAACCAACTTTTGAAATCGATGTCTTCCGATCGGGATGAAATTTGCACCAAGGTTAGCTCTATTGGATAGTAACTCAGACACAATTTTTCAACAACATCGGTCGAGAACTCTCTGAGTTATAGGGGGTAAAATTTTGACAATTTGGTCAAACAGGGGTTTTTTCTTATCCATGTAACTTATTACCTATTGTTCTTAGCAAAATGTGTCCCAAATAGTATAGATAGCTATTTCTTCGATCTTTCGAAAAAAAATATTTAAAAAAAAAAAATAAAAAAATTTTAATATTTGTTTTCCGAAATCAAAAACTTTTTTGACTTTTTTTTAAAATACGTCATTTTTTTTTTTTTTTTTTTTTCTTAAAATAAAGTTTAGATATTTTCCTTGAACACCTACTTGGTCGCTTAGTGGGATGCGAGTGGGATATCTATCAAAATAAATATTTTGTAACTCAAAACATAAAATTTTTGACTTTTTTTGCAAAATCAAAAACTTTGTTTACTTTTTTTTTTCAAAATGGACCCTTTTTTAATCTTTTTTTTTAGGTCAAACAAAAGCTTAGATATTATCCTTGAAGACCCTTTTGGTCGCTTAGTGGGATGCGAGTGGGATATCTATCAAAATAAATATTTTTTAACTCAAGACTTAAAATTTTTGACTTTTTTTTTTGCAAATACGATTTTTTTTCCAAATGGGCCCTTTTTTTAAAATTTTTTTTGTAGTCAAATGAAAGCTTAGGTCCATTCCTTTAAGATA
This sequence comes from Calliphora vicina, assembly GCF_958450345.1. Taxonomy (NCBI): domain Eukaryota; kingdom Metazoa; phylum Arthropoda; class Insecta; order Diptera; family Calliphoridae; genus Calliphora; species Calliphora vicina. The sequence continues at coordinate 121,180,858 of NC_088780.1, forward strand.
TTTTTAGTCCCTTAGTGGGATGCGAGTGGGATATCTATCAAAATAAATATTTTGTAACGCAAGACATACAATTTTTTAATTTTTTTTTTGTAAAATCAAAATTTTTTTCCAATATGGGCCCTTTTTTAATTTTTTTTTTGCTCAAAAGAAAGCCTAGGTCCATTCCTTTAAGATATTTTTAGTCCCTTAGTGGGATGCGAGTGGGATATCTATCAAAATAAATGTTTTAACACAAAAATTGTATGTCTTGAGTTACAAAACATTTATTTTAATATATATCCCACTCGCATCCCACTAAGCGATCAAAACCATCTTAAAGGAATAGGCCTAAGCTTTCTTTATAGCAAAAAAAAAAATTACAAAAAGGGCCCATTTTAAAAAAAAGTCAAAAAAGTTTTTGATTTTGCCAAAAAATCAAAAATTGTATATCTTGAGTTACAAAATATTTATTTTGATAGATATCCCACTCGTATCCCACTAAGGGACCTAAAATATCTTAAAGGAATGGACCTAAGCTTTCTTTTGACTAAAAAAAAATTTTTAAAAAAGGGCCCATTTTGAAAAAAAATTCGAATTTGCAAAAAAAAAGTCAATAATTGAATGTCTTGAGTTACAACATTTTTATTTTAATAGATATCCTACTCACATCTTCCTAAGTGACAAAATAGGTCTTAAAGGAAAAGACCTAAGCTTTCTTTTGAGCAAAAAAAAATTTTTAAAAAAAAGTCCCATATTGGAAAAAAATTTCGATTTTGCAAAAAAAAATTAAAAAATTGTTACAAAATATTTATTTTGATAGATATCCCACTCGCATCCCACTAAGGGACTAAAAATATCTTAAAGGAATGAACCTAGGCTTTCTTTTGAGCAAAAAAAAAAATTAAAAAAGGGCCCATATTGGAAAAAAATTTTGATTTTGCAAAAAAAAATTAAAAAATTGTATGTCTTGCGTTACAAAATATTTATTTTGATAGATATCCCACTCGCATCCCACTAAGGGACTAAAAATATCTTAAAGGAATGGACCTAAGCTTTCTTTTGACTACAAAAAAAATTTTAAAAAAAGGGCCCATTTGGAAAAAAATCGTATTTGCAAAAAAAAAAAGTCAAAAATTGTAAGTCTTGAGTTAAAAAATATTTATTTTGATAGATATCCCACTCGCATCCCACTAAGCGACCAAAAGGGTCTTCAAGGATAATATCTAAGCTTTTGTTTGACCTAAAAAAAAAGATTAAAAAAGGGTCCATTTTGAAAAAAAAAAGTCAACAAAGTTTTTGATTTTGCAAAAAAAGTCAAAAATTTTATGTTTTGAGTTACAAAATATTTATTTTGATAGATATCCCACTCGCATCCCACTAAGCGACCAAGTAGGTGTTCAAGGAAAATATCTAAACTTTATTTTAAGAAAAAAAAAAAAAAAAAAATTACGTATTTTAAAAAAAAGTAAAAAAAGTTTTTGATTTCGGAAAAAAAATATTAAAAATTTTTTATTTTTTTTTTTAAATATTTTTTTTCGAAAGATCGAAGAAATAGCTATCTATACTATTTGGGATACATTTTGCTAAGAACAATAGGTAATAAGTTACATGGATAAGAAAAAACCCCTGTTTGACCAAATTGTCAAAATTTTACCCCCTATAACTCAGAGAGTTCTCGACCGATGTTGTTGAAAAATTGTGTCTGAGTTACTATCCAATAGAGCTAACCTTGGTGCAAATTTCATCCCGATCGGAAGACATCGATTTCAAAAGTTGGTTCACTTGACATGAAATGCCCCATATATGTATAAATACATATGTATATAAACGTTTATGTTTGTGCAATGTTCATACATATAAACGGCCTGTTTTGATGTTTTTTTTTTTTTTTGTTTTGTCATGTTTTCTAGTCTAGTAGCTAATAGAACTCTCTCAAAGAATTATCATTACATTAACTATACTCTTTGATATACACACATTTACACTTACATAAGTACAGGCATACGTCTAAAAGGATAACGCTAACCCAGCAAAGTTTTTAATCACACCAAAGTAAACATTGATCCTTAAACAAATATGTTGCAATTGTTTGGTGCAAAAATTAACAACAAATTTACAAATCGTATGTATTCATTTAATTCTTTCAATAATCGGAAAACACAGTTTTTACTTCGGAGACGTGCCACTGTGATAACACTTCAGTATGATTCCAGAAAATTTACTTTCTGGAATTATATTTTAAGTCTAGGGCAATTCCATTTTATTTCAACCCATATTGGATTGTTACCATTTATAATTTCATACAAATCAATAATATATATACTTTTTTGGATATAAGATGAAAGTTTCTCATCTCTCTCTCTCTCATATCATCTCATTCTCGGAGTGACAGACTTCTTCTCTACTAAAAAAGGGTAATTTCATTTTATTTTAACATCTCTGATTTAATTTAAATTCAATGTATACATATATTCTACTCTTAAATTCGTATTTTATGCCCCCTAAAATTGGACATCTCGGATATTGTTGTGAAAAATTAGCAATGTTCCGGATTGAATAACTTACGTCTATCGATTTTAAGAACATTTTTCTGAAAGTACTCAGTTTTATCTTTACAAATATTTTATCAAGAGTACATACATATCTCCTTAGAAAAAGCACTTTCAAATTTGGAAAATGAAAAACTCAATATAAAATCGTCTATAACTTTGTAAATAAGCGTTTAAATGAGAAAAGGAGCTCCACCTGTGATCACTCATATTTCTAACCAAAAATCGATTTTTATATGAAAAACTCAAAATATATAAAATCGTCTATATCATTGTAAATAAGCGTTTAAATGAGAAAAGGAGGTCCAGCTGTGATCACTCATATTTATAACAAAAAATCGATTTTTATACGAAAAACTAGAAAGATCTTTAATTGTATATATCTCTGTAAATAAGCGTTTAAATGAGAAAAGGAGCTCCATCTGTGATCACTCATATTTCTAACCAAAAATCGATTTTTATATGAAAAACTCAAAATATATAAAATCGTCTATATCATTGTAAATAACCGTTTAAATCAGAAAAAGAGATCCATCTGCGATCACTCATATTTCTAACCAAAAATCGATATTTTTATATAAAAAACTCAAAATATACAAAAACGTTTAAAGCCTAGTACTCTGTTCATATTTGCGAAAAATTATGGTTTTTTCATGCGAAAAATTTTACATGCTGTTTGACAGCTAGCTGTTGGTTTTAATTTCGTGCGAAAGAAGTGCTGCATATGTTATTTCGTGTGGAAAAATAAGGTTGCCAGATTTATTTCACATGTTTTCCACAATAAAAACAGAGTACTACTTTTGCGAAATTATTTCGCATATATTTCATTCCAAATATTTTATATGTAGTTTGACAGCATTTCGCACGAAATTTTGAACAGAGTACCTAGCTTAAGACAAAAAGGAGCCCGATCTGTGATCACCAATATTTCTAACCAAAAATCGATTTTTATACGAAAATCTAGAAAGATCTTCAATTGTATATACCTTTGTAAATAACCGTTTAAATCACAAAAGGAGATCCAACTGTGATCACTCATATTTCTAACCAAAGATCGATAATTTTATATGAAAAACTCAAAATATATAAAATCGTCTATATCATTGTAAATAAGCGTTTCAATGAGAAAAGGAGCTCCAACTGTGATCATCCATATTTCTAACCAAAAACTGATTTTTATATGAAAAACTCAAAATATATAAAATCGTCTAAATCTTTGTAAATAAGCGTTTAAATGAAAAATGAAGCTCCGTCTGTGATCACTCATATTTCTAACCAAAAATCGATTTTTTTATGAAAAACTCAAAATATATAAAATCGTCTATATCTTTGTAAATAAGCGTTTAAATGAGAAAAGGAGCTCCATCTGTGATCACCCATATTTCTAACCAAAAATTTATTTTTTTATATGAAAAACTCAATATATATAAAATCGTCTATATCTTTGTTATTAAGCGTTTAAATGAGAAAAGGAGCTCGATCTGTGATCACCCATATTTCTAACCAAAAATCGATTTCTATATGAAAAACACAAAATATATAAAATCGTCTATATCTTTGTAAATAAGCGTTTAAATGAGAAAAGGAGGTCCATCTGTGATCACTCATATTTCTAACCAAAAATCGATATTTTTATAGAAAAACTCAAAATATACAAAAACGTTTAAATAAAAAAGGAGCCCGATCTGTGATCACCAATATTTCTAACCAAAAATCGATTTTTATATGAAAAACTCAAAATATATAAAATCGTCTATATCTTTGTAAATAAGCGTTTAAATGAGAAAAGGAGCTCCATCTGTGATCACCCATATTTTTAACAAAAAATTGATTTTTATATGAAAAACTCGAAATATATAAAATCGTCTATATCTTTGTTAATAAGCGTTTAAATGAGAAAAGGAGCTCCATCTGTGATCACTCATATTTCTAACCCAAAATCGATTTTTATATGAAATACTCAAAATATATAAAATCGTCTATATCTTTGTAAATAAGCGTTTTAATAAGAAAAGGAGCTCCAACTCTGATCACTCATATTTCTAGCCAATAATCGATTTTTATATGAAAAACTCAAAATATATAAAATCGTCTATATCCTTGTAAATAATCGTTTAAATGACAAAAGGGGGTCCATCTGTGATCACCCATATTTCCAAACAAAAATCGATTTTTTTATATGAAAAACTTGAAATTTATAAAATCGTCTATATCATTGTAAATAAGCGTTTAAATGAGAAAAGGAGCTCCGTCTGTGATCACCCGTATTTCTAACCAAAAATCGTTTTTTTATATGAAAAACTCGAAATATTTTCAATTGTATATATCTTTGTAAATAAGCGTTTAAATGAGAAAAGGAACTCCATCTGTGATCACCCATATTTCTAACCAAAAATTTATTTTTTTATATGAAAAACTCGAAATATATAAAATCGTCTATATCTTTGTAAATAAGCGTTTAAATGTGAAAAGGAGCTCCATCTGTGATCACCCGTATTTCTAACCAAAAATCGTTTTTTTATATGAAAAACTCGAAATATTTTCAATTGTATATATCTTTGTAAATAAGAGTTTAAATTAGAAAAGGAGTTCCATCTGTGATCACCCATGTTTCTAACCACAAATTTATTTTTTTATATGAAAAACTCGAAATATCTTCAATTGTATATATCTTTGTAAATAAGCGTTTAAATCAGAAAAGTAGCTCCGTCTGTGATCAGTCATATTTCTAACCAAAATTCGATTTCCATTCAGAGGATACATAGTAACATTTTAGTGTTTTCTCCTATTCAAATCATCTTGAAAGAAGCTGCAGGGGCTTTTTTCATCCGTGGGTGTCATTCTCGTGGAATTGCCCATATGTGTCTTGAAAACTTGATAATAATTTTTTTTTATAATTAAGCCACTTTGTAGTTTTAGTCACATATAATTGTATGCTGGGTTATTGCCATAAAGTATCTTATTTTCATCGTCGTTTATTTTTTTGGTTTTTAGTTTATTGGTCTAATCGTTTCAGCAACATACATACACATCTGTATGCTAATGCGAAAAAACCCTAAAGCAACGAAAAGAAAACATAATCTATCAATGTTTTGTCATGTAGACTTTAATAATTTTTAAGTTTTTTTTTTTTTTTTTTTTTTTTTTGCTGAGGTTGTATGTGAGTTGCTTTGTCCTTTCGATTCTGATATTTATTTAAATATTCATCAACTACTTAAGTGGTCAATTAAGACACATTGAGTAAGAGATAAATACTTTTTAATAGCAAGTAATTGTTTATATGAGTTTATAATTAAAGTAAGTTAATGGAAAAAAGTAAAACTTTATTTTGTTTTTACTTAATGTCTATTAAGTACTAGCCATTAATTAGATTGTACACTTTGTATAAGTTATGTTTTTGTTACAAAATATGCAATACTCACAGATATAGAAACTGGTTAATAAATTTAATTTATTTTAAATACCTACTATTAAAATATAACATGCCAACAAAAGTTATTGGAAATTATATGATTTAATAATATTAAGTCACAACAATGTACTAAAAGTTTGAGTATTTCAAAGTCGTAATTTCCTAAGTATTTTATAATAGTTATTGCTGCCGTTGCTTCTAACTACTGCCACTTCTGCCAGTGGCATAAAAAATTCGGCTCTGTAAATGAAGTGTTGTCCCGTAGGTTCTTTATCGAATGTAATTACAAAATTTCAAAGTGGTTGCCAGAGGTTAATCCAACTTGCTACTTATGCATTTTCAATGACCTATTACACAAACACAAATATGAACACACACACATACCCTGACAAATATTAATACACTCACTTTCATGCAAATACCCATACAATGCATAAGTTCATGAGACCCTGTAGCGTATGAGTTTTGTGCTATTCCTATAAAATATTAATCATACGCACCGTAAACCGTAATGCCCTGTATAAATAAGTTTAAGTAACAAAACAAAAACAACAACAACAACGATGTTTACTACATAAATTAGTACAGTAAAAACCAGGCAACTAAACGACGTCTTAGAAAGTTGAATTTAAATACTGTGTAAAGACGCAAATTCATAAGTATTCGTTGGCATTTGTAAAATGACCAGGACACTTTGATTTTCGCCGTGTCCCACTTAACGTAGTAGTTGCTTTATATGCATTCGATTATGTGTCATGTAAGTGTGTTAAGTATAAATGTAATAGACAGATGTAAAGTTACTAACTGGCTTACTTTAGTTCTGGAAAACTTTAAATTTCAGAAAAAAAAAATCAAATTCGTATATTATCGAATTTAGAAGACTAAATGTTCAAAAATCTAAATTTTGAATGAAGTTTTTGATTTCGTCCCCTTAAGCAATGATAGTGTTATAAAATTCTACAATTTAGAAAATACCGAAATACTGAAAATATTCTAAGGTAACCCAAACCCTTCCCAAATTTTAAAACTGAACAAAGGAGATTTTGAGACTATATGGGGCAACTAGACTAGCTTTCTCTTACACGTTATGTAATTACTAGGGGTTTTATTCGAATAATGATCGTTCTAGTAATCGAATAATTTCTTACGAATAATTATTCAAACAACTTAAAAATTAATATTTTCGCATTACGAATAATTCGAACAATTTTATGTAAATAATCGAATAAAACGAATAAATGTATATATATTAGGGTAATGATCAAGTAATGATCGTTTGATTAATCCAGTAATTTCTTACGAATAATTTTTCGACCAATTTAAAAATTACCATTTTCAAATAACGAATAATTCGAATAATTCTACGTAGAATAATCTAATAAAACGAAATTGGGTAACATTTTTCATAATTCCAAATTTAAATAAGCAATGACTTACAAAAATTATATTGTTTCTGAAATTCAAAAATTACTATAGATAAAGGGAGTCTTTCAATCAGGGGTCCGATAGCTCCTTCTATAAATAAATATATAAATATTACTGCAAGAAGTAACAATTCTAAAAACAAGTCTTTCAAAATGTTTAATTTAGGACTAGAACCAATGAAAATAAAAGGTACGGAATAAAATATTTGCTATTTGGTAACAAAAAGGCTGAATGATTTAAGAATTGATTTCGAAACAGAAATTTTACGTTTTGTTGCAAGAAAAACATGGAAACTAAAGAGTTTGCTAGTCAATTGTTTAGTAGATTATAGGGTATTCAATTGATTAACCGTTAATCGGTTAACCGATTAATTTTGTACGGTTAACTGTTCGAATAATTTAAAATTGCCGATTTTCATATAACAAATAAACCGATTAATTTGTGTCGATTAACCGATATTCCTTTTTTTTGCACTTTTAATAATTTGTTTTGTATTTATTTTTGTCTTTGAATTCAAATACAAATTTCAAATTACAAAAATTAGATATTTTTTGAACATCCAATAAACATGATTAGTGAGTATGTATAACAACTGACATATTTAATTTACATGTCTTTGAAAGTTTGTTTGTATTTAAAATTTTTGAAATGAATCTTTTATCATAACTAAACGAAACTATTAAATTAATCTAAATATAAAACAATCCAAAAAGAAATATTCTTTATCATGCTTTTGATTTCTGAAACATATACAATCTGCGAGAGAGTTTTTTTCCAAGAAAAGTTTTATTAAATCTAAAGGAAAAAATCGTTTAAATTATATTCTATTTATAAAAGTTTATTTCAGAAGATCTCACTAAAACCCTATAAAACTCACACATCAATCATTTGCTGCAACAACGTCATAATTAAAAAAAAGTCGTTTCGAGAAAAACGTCTTTGAATGTTTTATGACATTTTACTATTTCTTAAATAAATTTTCAACAAATCATGTGATTTCAGAAATATAAATAGTAGATGGTAATATCTTTCTAATCAGTATTTAACCCAAAGTTTTACTTATCAAATATACACAAAAAATAATTGACTTTGTTGAAAACTGATAAAACTATATGAAGGATTATAGAACAGCGCATATTTTGTATTACTCAGTTCAAAAAACACGAATTTTGAGTTATGACGTTGTTGCAGCAAATAGGCGATATGTTTACAAAAATGATCTCAAATACCTTATTTGCCGTTTTTTTATGTTTTTGTACACAAAATTAGCTGTTGTATTTTCAATTTAAAATGAAAATAGAAATTATTCGGTTAATCGAATAATTTTAAATTAACCGATAATTAACCGAATAAATCTAAACCTCTATTAATTATTTGCTCGATTAACCGATTAAACCAGAAACCCGATTAATTGAATACCCTAGTAGATTGTTCGGGAGGGAATCTGATCAGAATATTTCTGTTGAAAATTTAATGATGGACTTTGTTTTCGAATGTTTTTTAACATTATCAATACTTAAATTGTTAACTTTAACGTTATTTATTGTTTTTCTTTAACAATAAAATGCTAAAAAACCTACATAAACACTTCATTCTTTAAGTTTTTAAAAAAATTTTAATTATTCGAATAATTCGATTAATTTTAAACGTGTGATCGAATTATTCGAACAAGTTTTATTCGAACGGGAGAAAGATCGAATAATTTAAATACACTAGTATTTACTTTTATTAGACATCCAGATTATGATTCGCTAAGAAACTATGTTGAGGGTACTAGGTTCTTAACCTATCAGACATAGGTGCTTAGGCTTATGTAAATTGGGAAAAAGACTTCCTCGAGAGCGCACAACATACCGAAATAGGCATATGTATGTACCCAAATTGGTATTGTGCCATAAATTGCAGATGTGCTCAGCACATGTGTGAAGTGGATGTTATAACAACAATAGTTTTTGAGGAACTATTAATTTTAGTAAAGGATTTAACTGTTTACAAATTAAGATTCATATATTCATTCATATAGCTTTGAAGAGTAATTATAGTGGACTGTATTCGTTTTACCAAATAATGCCTTAAAGCAAATCAAAACCACCTGGTACATTTAATGAAAATGAAAACCAACCTTGTTGATTTAGTTGTGTTTGTATTTTATTTAACAAACTTACTTTATTCATTCTCTTTATATTAAACTCATTTTCAAATTATCCCTTTTTAATATCAAATTTATTCACCATATTATACACTTAATCACTCAGTTTTAATATCCCTAAATGTCCTGCATTTATGTTTTTTCATAATTAAATTATCAAAACCACAAAAAGTAAGAAACAGAAGAAAAAACGAAATTAAATAAAAGCAGCGTCAAATTTATGAAGATAATAACTCAAAAGCTACTGATTTTTTAGTGTTTTAGCGAGACACAGCACAACAAGACCGACAGTCTACCAGACAGACTTGAATAGATCAAAAAATATATTAAGTAAATGTGGGTCTGTTTGTCTGTTTTTTTTTTGGAAAATCAACAATATTTTACATACATCTGTTTCATATTTATGCAGTACAGCACTAAATTACAGCTGAACTCATAATCAGCAGCACAATCAGCTTGAAATTTGTTCAACTACAACTTCAGAAGAAGATGTCTGTTGGATTTTGTGTTTTTTTTTTTTTGTTTCTGGGGGGAAAACAGAGCAAAAGTAAGTTGTAGCAACTTCAATAATCCGACTTAGCTGTTATAAGAATTGCCAGATCTCTGAGTTGAGTGTGTTAAGAATAAAGCCAATAAGCATATTTGCTGGAATTCAAGTGTAAAAGAAATTGAATTCTAATCATACAATCAAATTTCAAGGGAAAATGAAAATTGAATTCAACTCAAATATTACAGTGTTAATACAGTTGAATTCAAGCCTTGCATTACAGTGAAATAATATTGAATTTATGCTTTGAAATAATGTTAAAATTAAGTCAAAAAATAATAGAATTCAAAAAAAATTAAAAAAATTCTGTAGATATTTATGATACTATTGGAGGATTCAGGCGGTGTTCTATTAAGTCATATTTTCATAATGTCCTAATATATTATGATAGTTTAAACAAATTCTTGTTGTTATGACAAAACAATAAACATAATTCAAAAAATCTTATTAGTTTAGAACTTTTTTGTTTGAAACACAAACAATTTTTATTAAACTATCATAATATTGACAATATGATGGACATTATGACAATATGACGTATATAGTAATGATGGGCTAATAGACTTGCACTTGAACTTGAGTTGCGTATTATAACTTTGCTTAATTACTATGATCGAATTCTAAAAATAGTACATCTGTTTTATTAATTATACCCTTCACCGTTTGTAATTTCTACATTCTTCATTCTGTTTGTAATTTCTCCATTGTAATATGACTTAAAAATGTGTAGTTTTTCAAAACGTTTAGCTTTTATTTGAAAACATGTGTACCACATAAATTTATTCAAAGTATTGGCCATTGTTAGCTATGACCTTTTCCCATCTTTCTGGCAACATATGGATTCCACGCTACTCTCTTTTGAGGCCAACCAATTTCGGATACTCGGTTCCAAAGTGAAGTGTATCCCAGAGAGAGCTTTCTGCATGGATCGCAACAAATAGTTTTCGGACAGGGCAAAGTCTGGACTATAAGGCGGGTGAGGCAAAACTTCCCAACCACTTCATTCTAAATACATTTTAGCAGGAATTGAAACATGTGGCCGATCGCTGTCATAATGGAATTTTAAGGTTTTTTGTCTGGCCGCATATCCTGGGCGTTTTTCGGCCAATGCTCTCTTCAAACGAATTAGTTGCGTTTGCTACAGGTTTCCTGTGATGGCCTACCCAGACATCAGCAAATAGGAACCTATTGCTCCCACCAAATACAAAGCATTTCCTTAGTGCCATACCCCACAGTGGATTATATAATTGATTTTTGCAAATGATTGAAATTAACCATAAAACAACTTGTATCGTAAAGTTAAGATGTCAAGCAATAATTATTTGCAGAATAAGTTAAAATTATACCATATTCAAGGGCGTGTATTTTTAATAATTTTAAATTTCCTTGTTGGAAAGGGTATCTTGTCCAGATTCTATTCTTGTAATGAGTTTTTTATATATTGTTAGCACATTTAAAATATATAATGTTTTTCAGCTTACCTACACAGCTTTGACTAGGAGTTTAACTATTGGCGTCATTTGCCGCCGATCTAATTTTAACATAGAATTAAAGTTTAACTTATTGTCTAAAAGATATATCATAATTAGCTGACATTCTGGTCCTATAAACAAATGGCATGCAAAAATGTTGAGAAATTTAGAAATTTAAAAGAAAAAAAATTATCAACTTTTTTGGATTTTAGTTGCTTTTCATAGCTTATTTTGCTATGATAGCTTATACAAATTTATAACTGTGTATAAAGTAAATTTAGTTCTTAAAAAAAAGTGTTTTAATTTTTTTAACCCTCCGACGGTTGCGTAGAAACTAAAGTATTGGTCGGATCGCTTTGAATACATGTGGGGGCGGGTATACTTCCCATGGACCATCAAGGAGTAATTTCAGATTGAAAATGAAAAAGGTCCCCGGGACCTTTTCACCTTTTCAGATTTAAACACATTTAAATCTCAATAGAAACTAAACTATTGGTCGGATCGCTTTGATTTTTTTTAAACAACAATTGCAAATATTGTACTTGACACACTACTGGACGATGTAATTGACGAATTAAGGGCTAATAATATAGAGATTAAGTTTATCACTAAGTATGTGGATGACTTGTTTGCGATTATAAGGAAATCGGACGAAGAGAAGATATTAAAAACAATGAACGTTTATCACAATAAGATACAATTTACAATAGAACGCGAGAAGAATATGTCAATACCGTATCTGGACATCAATATCATCAAGGATAATGGAAGAATAAGGACAAATTGGTACACGAAACCCACATCTTCAGGTAGAATGGTTAACTTCAACTCTACACAACCATTGAAAATGAAGATAAGTACAGCGACGAATTTAATAAGGAAAGTATTACAGATAAGTGATGTTGAATACAGGAAAACCAATATTAATAGAATAAGAAAAATACTTACAAAGAATAGTTACCCAACATATATGACGAACAATTTAATCAACAAAGTACTAAAATATGAAAAACAGCAGAAAAATCCAAACACTGAGGAGGAAAAAGTTTTTTACAGTGTACCATTTATTCCCAAACTAACGGAGACAAAAACAATGAAGAGAATGATCACAGAGAAAACAACAACAATAGCTTACAAATCAAATATGACACTGAGGCATCTATTTACAAACAACAAAACAAAAATTGACAAACTTAAGAGTGATAATGTGGTCTATGAGATAAAATGTGACGGTAATGAAAGGGAGAGATGTAACTTGGTTTACATTGGTACGACAAAGAGAATGTTGGGGACGAGAGTTAATGAACACAAAACAGATATTGAAAAAGGAAAAATAACGACGGCATTATCTCTGCACGTAAAGGAGTGCAATCATAAGATGGATTTTGACAATATTAAGATATTGGACAGAGAACAAAAAGAGAACAAACGATACACTCTTGAAAGCTTAAGAATACAACAAAAAATACACAATACAATGAACACGAAAGAGGACAAGGATAACACAAAACTGCAATATTCCGCTGCAATATTTAATTATTAAATCAGTTGAAGTTCTGTGATATTACTTAGTATTAAGTTTGACTTATAGTATATGTTTGTGTTGTAATGATTATTTATTTATTTATTAATTCTGTGTCGTGAAGTCCAGTTTTTTAAATAATAAGTTAATTGACAATGTAAACAATAGAATTTCGTAAGTTGAACTGTGATATCTTAAGTTTTTCAATGATTTATAATAAAATATTTATATGTTTTTGTCGCTAGAATTCAACAATAAAAGAAAACCCCTGAAGAAGTTTGAAACAAACAAACGAAACGTTGGGTAAATAATAATAAAAATGAAAATACTTTGATTTTTATTTACACATTTGGTAACAAATGATTGACCATAAATAGCCCGTAAGATTGGAATCTTAAAAACTAAAATTGTCAACATCATTGGTCATAAATAGAAAACTAGATTCTAGATAAAATTTCCTTGGAATTCATGTGGGGGGCGGGTATACTTCACATTGACCATTAATGAGTAATTTCGGTTTGAAAATGGAAAAGTTCCCCAGGGACCTTCTCACCCGCCGGAGGGATAATCGAATGAAAATTGTAAAAGTTATTCTACCTTTCAATAAAACCTTTTATAGTATTTTCTCCCTCAGCGCATATGAATAAAAAAAATAAAAACCTAAGTATACAATTTTTTTGTACAATTATTAATTTACAAGGCAAATTTTTTCGAAAAAGTTTAATAACTTTTGCATATATAAACCGATTTTAACAAGTAAAGTCTCAGTTTTGTCTATATAAAATTTTAAAACACTGTGCAAAAAAATAGGTCCTCATAGAAAAAAATTAAAATAACTATTGTTGAATTTGAAAAATTACGAAATAAATAAAAAAATGCTAAACTTTTTATAAAAACTTACAGAATTTCATGAAATATTCAGACATTTATGAAAGATTAATTCGATGCCTCTCCATAGTTGTTTAAACTTTTAAAATCGGTCTAAAAATATGTGAGTTAGTACTATTACTTTTATACAAAAATTCATAAAAAATCAAAAATGTATTTATAACCGTTCATAACTTTTTTTTTAATAATTCGATTTTTATGATTAAAAATAAATATTAAAGCCGCCTTTTTAATAAAAAAAATTTTACAAAAATCCTCATTCATTCAAATGTTACAGTTTTTTGATCCGAAAATTACCAAAATTCAAAAATTTCCACTGTGTACCTTAATGGATCCATTTTTTATCGCACGCAATGACTCGGTGCAAAAATTATTTGCTTTTATAGCGTTTCTCGGCTTCAATTCGTATGGTACCCAATTTCCCTACTTTTGGATGAATCGAGCTGCTAGCAAATATTGCTGCTTGAGTAGCTCCCAATGATTCTGCGAGCTCTTGTTGAGTTTTACAATAATCTTCATGGAGTAATGCATCCAATTCTTGGTCTTAAAACTTTTTTGGCTGGCCTGAGCGATGTTTGTTTTCCGTATCAAAATCACTACTTTTAAACGGCACAAACCATCTCTCGCTTGTTGAAACCAATGAAACACATTCTCAATAAGCTTTGGTGAGTAGTCTGTATAATTCAGCGGCACATTGTTTTTTCAAATCAAAGAAGTGAATCTTCACACATATGACGCTTTGTTTGCACAATATTCGACCAATTTGATGAAAGGTGTGGTATATGAGATTCGGCCTTATTTGTTAAAATATCCTAAATTTCGAATTACTTGTTTATTAAAAATTATGTTGCACACCCAAATCATCTGGCAATATTTCTTATACTTATACAGACAAATAAACACAATTATACAAAACATTTACACAGCCACAGTAATACAGACATGAATGAATAGAGAAGCGAATAAATGATAATGTGGACGTCAGACAATCTAGTGTATATAGACTTGCTGCTGCTTTTGTTTTTTTTCTGGCTATTGCTATTGTTGGAGTAAATAGTAACCGCTAACCATACAGTTGAACATCATTATGCATAATCACGATTTAGCACAACACACCGAGTAGTGTACAGTGAAGTACACTAAAGCAGCAAGAAAAGGGAATAAATAACAAGAATGAAAGAAAACAGAGTTCATTATTTAGTAGATAAGTAGAGGGTGTCTTTTTTAAGGAGGTGTTTAGTTCTAGTCCTATGCTTGTATTCAACAAATTTTGGGTGACCTAGATCAACGGGAAACAATAGTTGAATATGATCGGACCAAAAACCATAAAAACTTTTCGAAACTGTGAAGTACCCAACAAAGAAAACTGGAAAATTGTTTTCATATATATGAAGAGGGTACTGAGCATTTTTAGATAAAGCAGTTCTATTTCTATAACACAGTTTAGCAAAATCTGGCTGACCTATTAATCGAGATCGAAAGAAAACGAATACGATCAGATCAAAAAAACGAATACGAATACGCAATAAAATCGCAATATTTATACAAAATAATTATTTATTAAAACAAAACTATAGGTCCTTAAAAAAGACCCGTTTACAACAAAGAACATTTTACTTTTCGTTATGAAGGATTTTATATTTTCTGTTAAAGTTAGGTATTTTTTTCTAATTATTTTCACCCAAGTATTTGGCTTATATGTTTTTTGTTGTAGCATTTTATTATGTCTGAAAGTAAACAACATAAAAATAAAAAAAGGGAGAAGTGGGAGTTGGCAAAGGCGACACTCAAACAGAGGCTGATAACCTGCATCTCCTTGGAAACCTTGACAATAAAAATGTAACAGACAAGAACAAAAACAAAACTGAAACATATAAACAAAATAAAAATCCTGCTTCTAATGACCTACTTCTGGATGTATATAAGTACACTTGTTATATGTGTGTATTTTGTTTTTTTTTGCAATTTTGGTTGTTGTGGTGACAGAGGCCAGAAAAAGGGAGAAGGAAAAATCTAAAAGTTTTCCTTGTTTTTTTTATTTTCCGGATTTTTTTTTGTTATTTTGTATTATTAAGGTGATGTGTTTTCTATTTTGTTGTTGTCAATAAGCATCACCATCAGCACCATTATTATCATCCACATTATTACACCAAATACCTAGATAGACGTTTTTGTATAATTTTCAAGGTTTATTTTTTAATTCTCTCTTGTTAATATTTTCAGGGCAATTTTTTAATATTTTTATTTTTGAAAAATAATAATCGATTATTTTCCCTTTTTATCATCAGTTGTTGTTTTCTATTAAAGACAGGAAAAATATCACTTAAGTCGGTGCTAACCAACTAGCGAATTTTAAAAAGTTAATTTTATAATTGTAGTAAAGAGTAGTATAACAAAAAGCGCCAAATTCGGTTGCACCAACTTCATTTCGAAGTATCAGCGTTATTATTATTTAAATATTCAGTGTGCAATTTTTCATCTTTGCCGGCCCTTTTTAGTCTACAGACGCTTTTGTCATTCGTTTGAGTTATTTTGGGCAACAACTGAATTTTTCCCAAAAAACACATACTCGCCTTTTTAACTTTGTAAGTTTTTATATATTTTTAAATTTTTTTTTACTCCATAAATGCAGACATGTTTATAGAAATATGCATGTCAAAGCCTGTCGGTTTAGGCTTTTTTCTCTTATTTGGTGTTTTTTTTTTTTTGTTTATTTGGCGGCGCCAAATATTAAGTGCAGTAACCTACACAGAGAGTATTTAAACCAACAGTGTGCAACCACAAAGGCACAAGGAAAACTTTTTGCAATTGTGGATAAATAATAGAAGTATATTTGTTGGCTTATTTTTAGCAAACTTTAAGGTAGAATATTAAATAATAATAAAACGTTATTTAATGAAAGTAAAATTAAGTAATTAGAATTAGGTTAAGTATTAACTAATTTTGTTATTTCTCTTTACATATGAACTTTTTAGATTCATTTTAAATACACAGAGAAAATAGATTCATAGTCACAACCGAATTTGGCGCCAATCGAATTTTGTCGGTTGCATGTACTATCGATTGAATTCGATTGCAGTGACTGAATTTACGATACACACAACTGTTTTAAAAATTAATTCGATGAGGAGCACCGATACTATTAGTTGGAGCAATTAAATAAAAATTTTGGTGGTTTTTCTCTTATTATATTCAAAATAATTTATTGTTCTTTTAATTTTACAATATCTAAAATATACAAAAAATAAAAACTGTTGAATGAAGACAAAAATATTTTTCTTATGTAGAAGTATCTGCGTTATGGTGGTTTGCATCATTGTTTTTGGTTTGACATAAAAAACTGGAGACATTTCATCCGTCGTGTCATTGCACATCATACCAAGGTTAAATCGAACAAAAACTACTGGCAGGAGCATAGCAACGATTTATTAATAACAAATTAAAGTATTCGGGACCATAAGCATGTTAGTTCTAATAGTGGATGCAGAACCAGATACAATTAATTAATTGTTGTAAGGATGCCTATAATTGTAATAAAAAACTGTCTTTAGTGCATCAACAAATCTTTACCTAATATGTACTTACATGCAAAACAAACATATTTACATAAAATATGTACATATACAAATATTTATGTATGTATTTATAGTCCACAGAAAAGCGTAACTTGCAGTTTTATAGTCATTATCCAAAATATTTGTTGTATAATCCGTATATGTTCTTTCAAATATTTTATATTTTATTACATTAAAATTTTTTAAAGGAAAATGTCAAAAAATTTAAAATTGCTATTAATAGAGAACACCGAATTGAAATTATTATAACCGAAAACTTTAAAAAAAAACTTTAAAATTTAGTAAAGACACAAACCAAATTCAATTAACCGTAATTCGATTGTGATTGTGGTTTTACAATTCTAACTATAAGAAATCTGTTAGGAATATAGAATATCTATAATTGCAATACCATTTCTGTATTACTTATTAAATATTTATAATCAGAACTGAATTCCAATCGATTTGTTTTCTGTGTGTACATATGAGTATGTGGTCTCATTTTTGTGGAATATATTAACTGATTTACAGTTCCCATGGGGCATGCTATTCTGCTGCCGCCATATGAAAAAATAATAATTTTCTTAGAAATGTGAAATACATTCTTTAAAATTCAGAATTTCGTAAAAATGTTTTCCAAAGCAAGTCTCAATTTTAGAATAACTCTTGCAAATTCAAAAGCTAGTAGTAGCAGGAACTGGGGACGTATCCCCCAAATTGGTAATTTAAAGGTGTTGGCAGATTGAAATTAATGGTCAAGTGCCAGAGTGTACTGCTACATTTTACATGAGTTTTAGATTGAATGTTATATTCAGGGCAAGGAAAAAATAATTGAAAATAAGTAACACAAATTTCCAAAATAATAATCATGTAAACGTTTAAATGCCTCGCAAACTGTTAATTTTTACACTCTCGCAAAGGTGCGAAATATCCATATATATGTAGCATAAAATAATTTTTTCTATAAAATTGCAAATTGCTAAAGTAAAAAAAAATTGATTTGCTATTGAGAAAGTTGAAATTTCGATAAAAACTAGATCTCCTTCAAAAAGCTTTGGACCTCGCAGTAATAAAAAATTTTAAATTATTTTTCTTTCATAAAAATTTTACTTTCCAGAAAAATATAAATACATTATATATTATAAGGGTATTTCCTGTGGTCACGAACGTACGTTGTACGCTTTTGATGTACAAAGATAATAGAAAATAAAACTTTTCCTATGTTTAGTGCAAAAGATGGATTTCATCGAGTTTCGACATGTGATCACGAACGTACGCAACTTTGGCTGACAATAGTGAAATGTAAAAATCTGCAAAATTGAACGGAATATTCAAAAGCGATTAATTTATTTTAAAATTGTATTAATGTAGTTCTCTATCCAGTATTTACACAATAAAATATCTCTATTGGTTTTTGTTTAATTGGCTTAAGTAACGGTCGCGAACGTACGAGTCGCGAACGTAAGATGTTTCCCATAAATATCCTCAAATTTCCTAATGAAATTTTAACAGTATTTATGATATTTTTGTTTTTATTGAATAGGCCGTTATCGAGTGCATCATTCAGATACCTGTAATATTCGGTATATTATTAAATTTTTCAAGTAAAGTAAAGCAGTTGTAAAAAGACAATGTATCATTTTGAAAATTGTTATTTGTTTTAGTTATTTGGAAAATATTTCTCTTTACAATCGGTCCAACGCTCTACTTTCGCTCTACATTCCGACAGTGTTGCCATTTTACGATTTCATTAATTTTTGGTCAATATTTTACTGGAACATTAGATTTCACATCTTTTGTACAGGTTTTGCAATCGTTGGTCATACAGCTTTCATTTTTAATATTGCAACAAGTTTTGTGGAAAGACTGTATAACTGTTGCGAAACTATTTAAAACAAGTAAGAGACCTATATTCGGCTGTGCCGAATCTTATATACCCTTCACCAAATATACTTTAAAATTAATTTTTTTAGGTAAACAAAATTTAATTTTTTTTTTCGAAATTGTTTTTTAATTTTTTTTAAAAAAAGTTTTTTCCAAATTTTTTAAAAGAAAAATTTTTTTTAGTTTTTTTCCAAAAAAAAAAAATTATGACAAAAAAATATTTTGATGAAAATTAATTCGGGTTAAAAAATATTTTTCCCGATTTTGACCCATTGTAGGTCCTTATCTACATCGTTGCAATGGACTTTGAATATCCATATTGTCTATATTAATGACTTAGTAATCCAGTTATAGATCAAAAATAGGTCAAAAATCGAGGTTGTCCCGGTTTTTTGCTCATATCTCCGCTATTTATGGACCGATTTTGCTGATTTTAAATTGCAAACTTCTTGAAATCATGTCTGACAGAATTATTGAAGATTTGGATCCCGAAGATATCTGGGGTCTTCAGAAAATTGATTTCAACAGACAGACAGACGGACATGGCTTAATCGACTCCGCTATATATAAGGATCCAGAATATATATACTTTATAGGGTCGGAAATGTAAAATGTAGAAATTACAAACGGAATGACAAACATATATATATCCTTCTCACGAAGGTGAAGGGTATAAAAACTGAAATTGGCATACATACAGACATGTTATGCGGCATTTTGGTTGAATGTTGAATATGCTTCGGTCGACATTTGAAAAATTGTGTCTGGCTTACGCATTCTTAAATTGATGCGTTTTTATAAACTTCATAAGCTTCCGATACGGTTAGCAGCATATAAAGTTTAGCAACAATTTGTCCATCACCAATGAGCGTATCCTTTTTGGCTGCCGATTGAAGGCTAACATCTTCATGCAATTAAATGTCTTTCACCACTTTCAACTTCCTCTCCCATTCCAAATCAACTTGTGTAGATGTTTTATTTTGCTCATTTTCCGGTATGACATACTTCTTAAATAGTCCTTTAATAACTTAATTTTTTTTAAATCATTTGTTAATGCCCTTTCAGCCTTTTTCATTGCTTTCACACGATCAAATTTCATGGCGATCGGTCTATAATTGTTCATAGCTTCCATATAAAATACACGAAAATCACTTGCGAAAAAAAGTTACTCAAATTTAAAAAAAAAATAAAAGTTTTTGCTCATTTACTCTGTGTAGATTATTATATGGTCGGATTTTCTAAAAAAACAACTGCGAGAGAACGTTACTTAATTTAAATGCACATCATAACTTTTGAATTAGTAGTGATTTTTAAGCAATTAATTTTTATAAATACTTTTGTTGGTAATTAAAAAAAATATTATAAAAAAATTGTTATTGTTCTTAGCAAAATTTATCCCAAATAGTTTAGCTATTTTTTCAATCTTTCGAAAAAAAATATAAACAAAGAAAATGTGGAATTTTTTTGGTAAAACCAAATTTTTTTTTGACTTTTTATAGCCTACACCACCACAGTGGGGATAGTATATTGGTTAGTGCTGCTGTTTGTAACGTTCAAAAATATTGTCCCATCACCCACCTTAACGTATACCAATCTGCTCAGTATCCCTTTCTAAGTCGATGTCCGTCTGGTCGTCCATGTAAACCTTGTAATAAAACTACAGGTCTTGCAAGATTTAATTTTCTGATATTAGGGTGCACAGTGGGGCTAAATATTTTGGAAATAAATCTGGCATTTCTGAATGGTTGCTCCGATCGGAATAAAATTTCAAGTGGTCGTAGCCAGGGAAAATCTGGGTTTTAGTTATTAAAACGGGCCCTACATATGCTCCAGGCAATTGCTAAGAATTGAAGCGAAAATCCCAAAAATGGTATTTTTTACAATTTTGCTCATAGGGTCCACATTTCCCTCTGGGCTGTGAAAATACTTTGGTGATAAATAGGGAATATATCAAGGTTTCCAAACCTGCTTTGCGTTTTCTGATCCCAGCTTTGCGATTTTGGAACATGTGAACATATTTTGTATACTAAAATGTTCTACGTGAAGATACCTTACAGAAAAATATAAAATTGTTATATGTTCTTAAAGAAAATTAGCAAAAATCTACTATTTTTTTAATTTTTAAATTGAAAATCGTTTATTTTTGGATTCATAATTGATATAGCTATGAAATCTTGTGCGTATTATTTGTAATTTTGTTGTCTAACTAACACAAAAATTCGACTCCATTCAGTCCAAAAGTACGCCGTATATTTTCAAATTTAGGTATGGCAAAATTATAAAATTTAAATTTTGAAATGCCTATAACTCGGAAATTATAGCACACGCATGCATGTTTCTTCAAGACCTAGCCGAGCGCTTTTTAAAAATATAAAAATCTTCGAAATCGAATGGGAAACAAAAAAATGGCACGTGTTTAAAAATGTTACATGTCGAAGGTACCCTACTTTGAGCTCCCATATCGTAGCCCCTGGAGCATATATAGGGCCCATTTTAATAACTTACCAGCCATTTAGAAATGCCAGATTTATTTCCAAAAATTTCTATTCTGCCCTACTGTGGAGTGGTAAGAAGGGAGATCTGGTGGATAAATACTAGAATGGGATACTTGAGGACAATGGCACTTAGAGCTAAATATTAGTCTTCTTGAGACAAAAATATTGATAAATCATACTTTAAGATCCGACTGTAAATGCCAAATATATAACGAAAAAATTGTTTTTTCGAATCTGCTTTGCAATTATTCCTTATATTAGAGAGTGTTTTTTTGAGGTATGGTATTTTAATTGATAATCAAATATTATTTTAAAAAATTTAGTCTTTGATACCTTCTCCCACAATTTTTGGTTGGTTGAATCAGCAGAAAACAAACTGATCAATTTAATTTGATTGAGACACCTAAAACATATGTGTGAATGCATCAATATGAAAATTATATTCAAAAAGTTTCACAACCATTTGCCGCTACTTGAATAAAAAATGTTGCTCGGCGCATTTAACACAACTAGTGTTTACTGAGAGGCAACAGATGAGCCCCAGGGTTATTTTATTGCACACTTTGTAACGTTTTTCATGTGTTTTTTTTGTGGTGGCATGTGGTAATGAGATTGTGTTATTTTCATTTCTCTTTTGCGCTTTATGCATAAGGACTTCATCAGTTTATGATTGTAAATTATGTAGCACAACGCTTTAACTTGCAGACACTAGTACACACACACATATACGTGTACATATGTAAATATGTATGGATGTGTGCAATAAAATCGTGTGTCTTTGTGTCTCCGCATATGCTTGTTTATTTTACAAGTATTTCGGTTTACCATGGGCGTTTTAAGTAGTCAAGTAATTTTGTCAGTTTTTCCTTCACTCCTGATGATTTCATTGTTGTTGCTGCTCTAACTTGGCCTGGTTAAAGTCATGTTGTTTTTATGCAAGCTTAACCGTGCGTTACTAAAAGTTGGTCTGTTAGTTTTGCTGTTGGTTTTTTGTGCATTTTTATGGTTTATTTCCTTTCGTTCCATCTTTACTCGTGCTTCTAGTTCTTGTATATATATATGTTCTTATTTCTTGTTCGTTTGTTTTTGCCTGTATTGTTGGTTTGTTTATAAGCGTCTAAAATCCAACACAACAAATACATAAACCAACAGTGAGTAAAAATAAACTGACTACAAGAACCAACTAAACTACAGACTAAGGAAGAAACCCTTAATATTTGCCTTGCCTTTCTTGCCAATTTAAAAGAGAAATATTACACTTTTTAAGAATTAAGGCAACCAAAAGGACAACTAAAAAACCTTTTAATTTTGCAAATGAACAAAATTTCAAAACAAATAAAAAATAGCCAGAGTCTGTAATATAGTCTCTGAGATAAATTGGTGGTTTCGCTTGAGCAGCTAACGAATGCAACGAATTTTTAGTTTGTTTTGCCATTTGATATGAATTTCAATTGTAGGCCAAAAAAAAAGGCCAACAATTTATTAGAGAAAAGCTAAAGGATTTTTGTAGTAAAAGCGGAAATTAAATGTCATCAATATTTAGTAAACAAATAGTTGGGATTTTCAGTTTTCGTTAGCAAAGTTGATCTGTTATTATTATTATTGGGTAGGGTGAAAAACTGATTTCATATAATGTATATTTGTCTAGATGCAAACAATATGAACTTGGAAGGCTCCCGTGTATATGATGCCATTATAATAATCAACATATATCAAGTTAATTATGATTAGATCTAAGACCTGCAAATACTATATTTTGATCTACTCCATTTGCATCGCCATGCCCTTCATTTAAAGTGCTAGTACTCGAATCGGTCCCTCTAACATAACTTATGTTGTTGAGAATTGAACTCTGGACAATTTCGCCATCTACAGCTGAATGCACTTAAGTACAGCTTCTCATTTTATTCCATTATCCAATATATCTATTGCAAAAATATTTGTTCAAACTAATAAAATCTTACTGCAGTTTTTGTCAAGTTAGATTTTCAATTTCACAAAAAATTCAAATGACAGCTCCGTTTCATTTTATCCTTTGGTAATTGTTAAACAAAAAATGAAATGGAAAAAAAATTAAAAACTAATGTCTGCAATTTTTCTGTTAATCTACGTTTACTTTGTTTTAGAGTTTTCATTTCAAAAACGGAACATCAAATAAGAAAAACTTGCAAAGAAGAACTGAAACAGAAGGAAACTTTTGTGGTCAAATTGTGTCAAATGTTTGTCTAATTTGAATAAGACGTGCTGAACGGAACTTTGCCTTTCAATAGGAAATTAAACAAATAAAAATTTGGCAAATGCTAAGTAAAATTGATATTGAAAGTAAGCAATTTCTTAGTTTGAAAAATCTAATAAATAATTCCTAAAAAATATTAATTAAAAAGAGTTTTGTGTGATTGACTCTAAAATAAGTGTACAAAAACTTAAAATGTATTTATATTGGTTTTACTAAAATATTTATTTAAGCTGGCTTACAAAAAAACAAGTAAATTACAATTTAAGTACTAATTTACCTGTTCTTCTTAAAATGTTCTTATTTGATTTACCTAAAAATATTTCTAAATTACCAACTCTTGTTATTTACAACATAAAATAACTTCTAACATAGTAACTAAAAACAGAAAATCTGAATACTCAAATGTGTTTTTTTTTTAATTTTTCTTTCCAGGTAATTTTTTGCAAAAGACAATTCGTAATGGAAATCACTCTAGCATTTAATTGAAATACATACCCATATAATAATTTCCAACATTGTGTAAGTATGTTTTACGATAATATGATTTTGTTACAAATTACACAGAGAAACAGATAGAGAAAGAAATAATAGTATTAACTATCTGTAAGTTTTATAGTTATATGCCACATTTAACATATTTAATTGAATAAACTTTTTAAGAAGCAAATAACAGACACAGAAATAAATAAAAATTTCAGAAAGTCATCACACAACATGTTGAATATTGAAGACTGTTAGTTGCTAAACATTCGTTACAGTGGTGGACAAGTCAAAGGAAATACAATTTTTATTCATGAAAATTTCCAAAAAACCAGAAAATCAGTCTTAAACATTATTATTATTATCATTTACTGTTTATTATAATGTGCCAAAGTTTCTGCAACTATAGTTGGCCAGTTCTGTTTGTCATGAAATCGTTCAGACGTATTCCTTGCACTTTGACAAAGCAGACAATATTCTAATTTTCGTTTAGTTCTTCTACTCGTCGCTTAACAGGGATCTGTACATTCCTTCTTCTATTTGAATTGGGCAAAATATTCTACGTAATATTCTCGATTCAAAACAGAGAATTTAATAGGTTTATGACGGCTTAGTTTAGTTTAAATCCGGTTGTTAAGATTTCTTTTTAACACCTGAAAAGAAAATCTTTCACAGTAGACAAAATATATTATGTAAGACATCAGTATCGTAAATGTATAAAAACATTAAACCGTATTTAATTTTAAGATCATTAACCTTTATGTCAACGGCAACATACCTGGGTATGTTTTGCATTTTTAAAATGCTGTAGCTCTGAATTGGATAATCGGATCGACTTGAAATTTCTTGATGTCCTAGCCAAAACTGTTTTCCGCAATTGTTAGGATAGGATCACCCGTTTGGAAGATAAAGCCCATTTACAAAGTTGCACCCTTACGTCAACAGCATACATACTTGGTTATCCATAGTAAAACGCGACGTTTTTACCCACCCTACTCCACATTTTTGATAACAGCGGGTCCAAATATATCCCGATTTTCTCCATTTTTCTTTTATTGGACTAACAACAAATGTATATGTCAAACAAAGAAAGAGTTATTTAAAAATCGTGACTGAATCCAAAGTTATATGCATTTGAATTTAAAAAAATTTAAAAATGCTAGTTTTTGGGGAAAAAATACTATTTATACCCTACACCACCATAGTGGGGAGGGTATAATGCGTTTGTGCAGATGTTTGTAACGCCAAAAATATTAGTCTTAAGTATACCGATCGACTTAGAATCACTTTCTGAGTCGATTAAACGATGTCCGTCCGTCCGTCTGGTCGGCTGGCTGGCTGTCCATGTAAACCTTGTGCGCATAGTACAGGTCGCAATTTTGAAGATATTTCGATGAAGTTTGGTACATATTATTTTTTCGGCTCAAGGACCAAGCCTATTGCAACTGGCTGAAATCGGTCCATTATTTCACCTAGCCACCATACAAATGTCCTCCCGAAATTGGAATTTATCGGTCATAAATGTTTAATTTATATGGGGCATTTCACGTCAAGTGAACCAACTTTTGAAATCGATGTCTTCCGATCGCGATGAAATTTGCACCATTAGTTCTATTGGATAGTAATTCGGATACCATTTTTCAACAAGATCGGTCAAGAACTCTCTGAGTAATAGGAGGTCAAAATTTGACATTTTGGCCAAACAGGTGTTTTTTTTATCCATATAACTTATTACCTATTGTTCTTAGCAAAATGTGTCCCAAATAGTTTAGATAGCTATTTATGCAATCTTTCGAAAAAAAAAATTAAAAAAATTTAATAAAATATTTTTGATTTTTTTTTTAAATCAAAAATATTTTTGACTTTTTTTTTCAAAATGGGCCCTTTTTATTTTTTTTTTTATTTTTTTTAAGAAAGCTTAGGTCTTTTTCTAAGCGACCTATATGGTCGGATATCTATCAAAAGAAATATTTTGTAACTCAAGATTTAAAATTTTTTAATTTTTTTGCAAAATCGAAAACTTTGTTGACTTTTTTTAAAAAAATGGACCCATTTTTTAATTTTTTTTTTGCTCAGAAGAAAGCTTATGTGTTTTCCTTTAACACCCTTTTTGTCGCTTAGTGGGATGCGAGTGGGATATCTATAAATAAAATGTTTTGTAACTCAAGACATACAATTTTTTACTTTTTTTGAAAAATCAAAAACCTTTTTGACTTTTTTTTTCCAAAATGGACACTTTTTTTATTTATTTTTTTTTTCTCAAAAGAAAGCTTAGGTCTTTTCCTTTAAAACCTTTTTGGTCGCTTAGTGGGATGCGAGTGGGATATCTATCAAAATAAATGTTTTGTAACTCAAGACAAAGGTTTTTAAATTTGCACTATTTTAATTTTTTTCATATTTATGTGTAAACCTTAAAAATTAAACTTACGCAGAGGAATTAGACACATTAACCTTTCCGATGGTATGTAACATACCCAACTAAAATTTCATAGCCTCGATACTGTAATACCTATAATATGTTAACCTCAGGAATAAAAATCACTTTTTTTCTATGGAAATGTTGAATAATTTAATTTTGTTATTTATTTGTAATAATAATTAATTTAATATATAATAATAATAATAATACTAAAAAGATGAATAATTTAGTAAAATTTAATCTTAATCACAATAGATCAATTTATATAATAACTATTTTTACACTTAATTTATGAAGTTTTTAAATTTTCAAATATCCATACTTTTATCCTCCTTATTTGTCACCTTTATTAGCTGCTTTTTTTTTGTCAATCCTTTCTTGGCGTTATTAGATTCAGCTACTGATTTCGCTGCTGGCTTCTTTTTTGGCTTTGGAAAGAAATCGCATTGAGTAGATGCAGAAAACTTTTTTAATTTGAGTCTTCCATCGACAAGCGGTATGAAAGCATGGTATTGAGCAGTGCCATCGATTGTTACCGCAGCATCGAATCTGCTCTTTAGTGTTTTCAATGTTTCCTCATGATCCTCTTTGCTACTAAAAACTATTTTAGTTTCTTTACAATAATTCTTTGCCCAATGGAATAAAGCAGTCGCATCTAAAATGCGATCTTGATGAGAGCACTGGAGGCTATACTTCGCTGCATTTCTTTTGAGGTTTGCTCCAATACCATCACATGCTCCTTTACCATGAGCAGTAGGATGAAAATGCCACTCAGCTGGCATTCCAAAATCTTTTTCATGAGCTGTAAGATTTGCGAAGCTACTTTTGTTTTTAAAATGTTGACGAGCTCCGTCCGAAACGTAGTATACCTTTTCTACTGTAAATTTTAATTTAGTATTATCTTCTGGTACTCATAAACTGCAACGGTGTCATGTTTTAAATCGTCGGATATGATTGCCATACTTTTGTGTTCCAGGTTTTCTTCTTTCATGTAGTAAATAACTACTGTGAATATAGTTGCTTGGTCGTTATTGAAGTGGAATGCTTGTATGGAATCCTGAAGAACATATTTATAGTTCTCTGCGAAATCAAATGAAATAATGAATTCACCAGACTTCAAATGTGTTTTCAAGTCCTTGAAGAATGACCACTGCTCTTTGACTAAAAAGTCATGGGTTCTCAAATTTAGCAATCCTCTACACAGTTCTTCCACAAAATCATCCACATTTAAAATTATGGTTTTCAGTGTGCATCTTTCAGTCTGAAGCCAAGATTCAAATTTTAACTCCTCAATACATTCTCGATCAAAAGAGTTGATTAAATTTTCTTTGATGGATGTGGTTTCCGGGCAATTCGAACATTCACCTAAGTGGCAAGAAGTTGTAGCATTAGGGCACATAGTCAATTTAAGGCAATCGCGGTAATGGTGTAAATCTTCTGATGAATCATCTTTTAAGTAATTTAAGTTGATTTCCTTCAACATCAATTTAACATTTTCATGGTAAATACAAACACATACTGTGTGAGTTCCGCTGCTTCCTGCCAAAACGCAATGTTTTGGCCTCAGTTGTGTAAATTTTGTGAATCCAATTTTGACATCCTCGTATTCAGATTGAAATGTTGCGAATAATTCATTCAGGTTACAGAGAACCATTCTCTTCTGCATTTGAACTTTCTTGCCATCGGTTCGTACAGACATCCAGTCTTTCATCCCTGGCATCAGGCGACTCATATCATCTCGCTGATAAAACTGAGTTATTAGAGATTTAGTATCGCACTCCAAAGTTTTTCCCTTCTTTTTGTTTGGGAGTGTGAGAATCCCATGCTCAGCAACCAATTGTTTAGCAATTCTTGCTTTTCGTTGAGACGTTCCAAACTCAGTCATTGTTTTTGCAGAACTCCATGTTCTTGGAGCAAGCGTGAGAAGTTGAATTCTTTCAGCTTCACTCTGTGACGTTTTGTATTTCTCTTTTATTTGTTCAAGAACTTCTACTGCATCCTTATGGTATTGGTTTCGACACTCATTCGTTGAATTTGAAAAGTTAGAATAACCATCATCATCAACAGTTCTGTCTTCATTCTCGGAATTACTTTTGTCTTCATCTGGAATAACTTCAACGCAAGGCTCATTACTATTCAAATTCGGTAATTCGTTCAACTTTCCGAGCTCTTTCCTGCATGATCCACAAATTTTCAATCGTTTTGACAGCGTAGGGATTTTTTTTAATAAGCCGTCGGAAATATTTCGCATATCTGATGATCTGTGCTTCATTTTGTTAAAGGGATTAAAACAAAAAGACGAATAAATTTCATTTTCAACCTTAGCCTTTTTAGAAGTCGTAGACATTTTGAATTTTGTAAGTATTTATGTAAATAACACACGTCTTAACTTTAACGCTGTTTCTAAAAAACTGATTTCCGTATGTCTTCAGAATGACAATAAATAGTTTTTTAAGATCATATAGGTAGTACGTTTTAATGAATGAGTCTAAAATCTTTTATTAGGGTCAAGAAGGGCTTACATACTAAAGTACCTAGTTTAACCAAATGTTACAAATAATAATAAAAATAAACCACCATATAAATAACCTACCTGTCTACTTCTACCTCTCCACCCACTTCTTAAAGTCAAATGTCATAAAATAATAAATAAACTGGTACTTCGGAGAAGGGCCATAAAATATTTCCACTTGATTCCAAAAATTTGTTTCTGGGGCACCTGATATTTTAACAATGAAAATCACGTGCGCTGAAAACTACCTCTAGGATTGACTAAAAAAGCCGCAAGATACAAAACTCAGACAAATTTTGGGGGTGGAAAATTAATAGCGGTCGGCCTCATATTGCACCCCTCCAGTGGCTATTATCGGTCAGTTGTTGTGGTTTTTATTTTTAAGGTTTTAGAAACACTTACACACAAATATGAAAAAAATCAATTTAAAAACATTTGTCTTGAGTAACAAAACATTTATTTTGATAGATATCCCACTCGCATCCCACTAAGCGACCAAAACGGTTTTAAAGGAAAAGACCTAAGCTTTCTTTTGAGAAAAAAAATTAATAAAAAAAGAGTCCATTTTGGAAAAAAAAAGTCAAAAACGTTTTTGATTTTTCAAAAAAAAGTAAAAAATTGTATGTCTTGAGTTACAAAACATTTTTTTTATAGATATCCCACTCGCATCCCACTAAGCGACAAAAAGGGTGTTAAAGGAAAACACATAAGCTTTCTTCTGAGCAAAAAAAAAAATTAAAAAATGGGTCCATTTTTTTAAAAAAAGTCAACAAAGTTTTTGATTTTGCAAAAAAATTCAAAAATTTTAAATCTTGAGTTACAAAATATTTTTTTTGATAGATATCCCACTCGCATCCCACTAAGCGACCATATAGGTCGCTTAGGAAAAGACCTAAGCTTTCTTAAAAAAAATAAAAAAAAAAAATAAAAAGGGCCCATTTTGAAAAAAAAAGTCAAAAATATTTTTGATTTAAAAAAAAAAAATAAAAAATATTTTATTAAATTTTTTTAATTTTTTTTTTCGAAAGATTGCATAAATAGCTATCTAAACTATTTGGGACACATTTTGCTAAGAACAATAGGTAATAAGTTATATGGATAAAAAAAACACCTGTTTGGCCACGCGATCGGAAGACATCGATTTCAAAAGTTGGTTCACTTGACGTGAAATGCCCCATATATGTATCTCCACAAATTCAGTTCCAAATAAGTTTTATATACACAAAATTCATGTCACCAAATTTTGTTACGATCGGTCCATAATTAGTCATAACTCCCATATAGACCCGCTTCCGAATATCACTTTAACGTGCATAAAGCGATCGGTCCGTCATAGCCCCAATATAAGGCCCACTTCCGAAAATCTCTCAAAAATATAAATTATTGAAATTTTAAAAGAAAAATGTTTTTGATCTTTTTCTTAGTGTAGGGTATTATATGATTGGACTTGACCGACCATACTTTCTTACTTGTTTTAATATTTAAATACTTTTGGCAATATCATACAATTCTGTATACAAACTATAAGTCAATACAAAAAAGATATTTGGAAGTCATTTCCAGCATTTAGAAGTTTTGATCGACAATGATTTTATTTAACTAGGATCTGGAAAACTAAATGAATATCTAAACATGTAGGAAAGTGTGGTCGCAAGTTTTTCTTCTAAAATTGCAATAATTTATTTTGTGAGTGATATTCGAAAGTAGGTCCCGTCTGAATTACCCTTCACTGTATATTTATAAATGAACTGCTGTTTTTTTTCATAAAATCATTTTCCTCAACAGTCACAACTAACTGCACGAACAACATGATAATCTTAAACAATTTTGATCAAAATCTACCAACATAAGTAAATTTTCCTTATACTCATACACATGTACCATTACTACTGTTTATAAATTCTGTTTGATTTTCTATAAAAATTCTTTGTATGACATAACATGAAATTAACATCTACTTTTTTTGTCGGCGTTGTTGCAGTGTTTTTTTTTAGTTTTATGGTTTTGTAAAGGTATTTTCATTCACAACTTTGTTTACATCATTTCCTGTTACTAAGTATTTATCGTCGTAATATGGACACATGCAACATCACCAGAAGCAGCAATAGCCACATATAAAAATTAAAAAAAAAAATAATATTGCATGCGAAAAGGTAAAATGACAACAATATAGACTGCTGCCAGGGCCTACAAGTAAAATGACAAACAGAGATCCGGAAAAATATGTGTGTGTATAGTTTTTATGTGTCAGTGTGTGTAACTATCCAATTACTTGGATATCCTCCAATACATACATATAACTACTCATACAGATATTGAAATGCATACACGTACTCAATTCAAAATAAATGTTAAGGATTTTACGGGGATCCGATAACATCAAGTTAAAATATTCAACATAACTTACTATACAACATGTTTAACTTCCACACACAAACACTTACATACATATATGTAAGTGTATTCACAAACACACACACACAGCCAGGCAGACGACACACATTCTCTCTCATGCTCATGAGGCAACAAGCAACTAAAATTTATAGAAAGCTTAAAGCTAAGTTAACAAGCCAATGAAAGAATAAAATGTGTATGAACAAAAAAAAAAACGAAAAAAGATGAATGAATGAATAAAAAGTATAAAACAAAAATATAAAAACGAAAAACGAAAAAAATCTTACAAACGTGTCTGCATCCCTAACAGCATTTTCTATTGCAGAAGTTCCTAACGCGTAACGTCATAAATGTTTACATTCGTCGTGGATGAATTCGTATTATAAACGAAGTACTGACACCAGTCGGGAAGAAGGGTGGAATGCAATTACAATCATAAGTACACCTAATTGTAATCTTTTTAGTGACTTATAGAAGTAACGAATGCGTATCTATTGTAAATCCCCCGGTTTTTGTATTTAATAACTTATATGTCATATCGGTCATTTATTCTCACTAACTTATTGAATATTCTGGTGTAAACAACAAAAATTTTTTTCTTCGAAAATGTCGAATTTTGTTCCAACAAAGATTACGCTGTGTGTTATTTTTTAAGTCACGGACACCACTATGTGATAAAAGACCAAAAACAAAAAGTCCTGTGTCTCCCAGTGTTTCCCAAAGTCATGTACTTTTTTTAATAGGTCCCCAAAGATTTGGGGCCTCGGTGTCATTTTTGCAATAAAGTGATAATTTTTTCAGGCTCATATCTTGCAAACAGTTCCGAATTTTGATTTATTCTCTGAGGAAAAGTTGTAGCCCTTGTCATAAGGATCAATTGTGAACACATAACACAATTGTGAACATATAAAATCAAAAAAACTTCATTTTCAAGATCAAAATCGCAAAATTTTGTTTACATTTTTTTTCCTGTTCAAAATGCAAGGAAACAATCAACTACAAAAATGTACCTATGATCGCAATAAACAACCTTCTAGAACATATGAACTTCCTAGGAATGATTATTAACACCTTTATGACAAGGGCTACAACTTTGCCTCAGAGAGTAAATCAAAATTCGGAACTGTTTTCAATATATGAGCCTGAGAAAAGGATCACTTTTTTGCAAAAATAACACCTAGGCACCAAATCTTTGGGGGCCCATAAAAGACAAAGTTCATGACTTTGGGCATGAATCACGTAGTGGTGTCCATATATGGTTATATTTCCATGACTTAAAAAATAACACAGAGGGTAATCTTTGTTGGAACAAAATTCGACATTTTCGAAGCAACAAAAAACTTTGTTTATGGTTACAGCAAACAAGTATATGTTTGTGACAACAATTTTTATGATAAAGGACTTACCATATTATGTTGCTCTCGGCTTATAGATATCATAAGTAGAGAACAACATATTATGATATAATGATTCATCTTAAAAATGGTTGTCACAAACATATACTTTAGAGTGTCCCTTAGAATTAAATTTTTGGAAATGTTGAAACGGTACCCCCTGAAAACTTTCGTAATGACATAAAATACCACCAAACAAAATGTTTAGCTTGTTCTAAGACGGGCAACCCGTGCCGACTTTCGATTTAGTTTTGAGGTGCATTTACAAGGGGAAAAAATGATTTTTTTCTATTAATTAATTACTTTTGCAATTTAATTTAAAAGAATTGAAATGTGTACGTAATTGTCGTTCTAATGAGATATAAATTGGTTAAAAAATGTTAAAGTTATTAAAAAATCGCCAGGCCATTAACGTGTCTCAGGCCATTAGAACAAGAAATGTAGGAATAAAATTAACACATTTTGAGAAATATTAAAACAAAAGTTTATTCTTACTTAAAATATATCCATATTTACTTGTATATGAGTTTTTATCTTCATAGGATACAGTTAACCTATTCGCAGGTATAACCAAAGAAAAATATTTTTTTAACGGCAGTTTCAAAATTCCAATTTCAAATTTTTAAAAATTTTGTTAAACAAATTTATGAATTTTTTGATTATCACATGGGGATTTATTGACAACATAATAGGGAACAAAAATGTGAAAAAAGTATTTCAATACCTCCTATAGCTTTTCCGTACCTACGATTTCAATTTTACGATTTTTGAGGAAAACAAATTTTTTGGCCATATTTTGGCGAATGAGCCGAATTTCCTTACTGTTATGATTTTTAAGTAAAATCAATTCAGAATATTATAGTCCAGGTAAATTTAAATATAGTCTGAATATTGTACTAAAATCGGAAAACGCTAAGCCTTAAATCTTGGGAGTCAAAGGTCAAATTTTTCAATATTTGAAATTTCTAATGGAGAGATAGCGAAATATTATATATTTTTGGGCCGATTTTGATGAAACTTAAGAAAAATATAAAATGAAGTTTAGTATTTACAATAACAGCACAAAAATGGAAATTAACCCTAAGATCTGATGTGTTTTGTTGTTGCAAAATTTATTAAAATCATCTTTTAACTTCTAGAAGTGATGCAGTAGTCGAATTTGTCACAAAGACTATTGCAAATGCCGGCTGGGATGTTTAGGTTTGTAGGTTTGAATGTGTATTGAAACTGAGTATATGAAAGTGAGATGACAGGACACTTTATTTTGGTTGGTAACGTGTATATTTATTTGGGTACCTTTTTGAGTGGACCTGTAGTCGTGCCTGAGCGTAAGAGAGAACCAGTAGAAAGGGAGAAAGAGAGAACGTAAGCATGAGTTAGTGGTGGTATATTAAATGGTCAAACATAGGCAGACATTTTAAACGATTTACTTACTGGCTTAACAGGCATTAAGAACATTTACACTGAACAAAATCCAAAAAGGGGAGTAAATAGAAAAAAATGTTTACGATTATTTGCAATAATTGTTTCTAAAGCTGTTTGTTTGTTTTTGTAGTATGAATAATGTTGGTAGCGAAATCGTACTAAAGACTGCAAAAAGAAAAGAAATAAAAGAAGTGCGATTAGATGAATGCTAATAAAACCGGAAAGCTACTGTACTGGAAACGAATTTGTATTAAATTTGCATTTATTTATTTTTCGGATGTGGGGCTTATTTCTGATTTGAGGTTTATTTTTGTTGAACATCATAGGAATAAATATGTCTATATCAGTTTTGTTGGTGTTGTATTTGTTGTTCTCGGAAGTGGAACTAATATGGGAGCTATCAGCAATTATAGATTGATCTACATATAACTGATATGTATAAATTGTGGTTAGATATCGATATTTATGTTTTTCGGAAATGGTTGTTATATGGTAGCTACTAAAGATTATGGATCGATGCACATAGAATTCGGTACGGCGATTTATTTATACTTATATGGGGATTATTTGTGTGGAATTTCAATTTGATAACGTTTTCTAAGAAGATTTATTTATGTAGTTGAGTGATTTTCGGAACTAGACTTTATCCATCCACGAAAATGGCATTTATGTAGCATAGAGCTATATTCCGGGAAAAATTGTTATGGGGGCTAGGAGAAATCATGGACAGATTCTGAACATTTTCAAAACAGAGGTCAAGAGGTCATGGTATTATTTACAATATATCAACTACTTTGTTCCAACCCAACTCTGCTTCTGCTGGACTACTTAGTACAATTTCAAAAGTGTGGCAAAAATTATTTCCAAGGGATCTAGCATCATAAAACTTTGTGTAGAGACCCCTGTTGCTAAAATAAGCATTTTAAAAAATTGGCAATAACCCCCCTCCCCTCTTTTCCGATAACCCCCCTCCAACTCGCCAACAATTTTCCAAAAAATATTTCAATTATATTCTCATAGCACTATCTACAAATAGAATTTCTTCGTGTGTTTGGCGTTTTCTTGAGGATCTGCTATAAGTAAATTGTGGGTAAGAAATTGTGTATGTCTTTGACATTCACTATCGTTATAAAATTTGCTACATTAAGCTCTCATGCTTCGGTAAAAGTAGTTACAAAAAATTTTAGTATATTTCTATAAAAAAGAAAATTATTTGCTTCGGTGCAAGTAGTTGGAAAAAATTTGAGTATGGAATGAAGCCTGACCTTCCCACACATAACCACATATGTAGCATTCCTACGGCAAATGCAGGCAACTTATGTTCTATACTACAGAAGACAAACAACTTTTTCGTAACTTCACAAAAACATTTCATACTAATAAAAACATAAACATTTAGTAAAATATTTTAAGTTTTCTTTAAAGTACACACCTCCTGTATTGTAATCCATTTTGGTAAAATCTTAGTTATAACTAATTTTTTTAAAAAAATCACTTTTTCCTTAATGCATTTTTTTTACTTTTTTCAGATTGAAAATATTATTTAAAAAATGGAAACTTTCACAGCAGTTTATATATAAACTGAGTGCCCAATTGGCATACATTTTTGTCATTTATGTCGTCGAAGTCTTAGGAATTGAACCGTAATTTTTTTTCAAAAAGCGAAAGTTGAACATTTGAATTTTTGCCGCAAAAATTGGAAATGAGCACATAGTGCAATGGTAAATATGTTCATGTAGATCTGTATTTAGTACGTTTTACACTGACAGACAGACAGACGGTCTTAGCTTAAATAATAAAAATGTCACGAGGATCAGGAAAATATATATACTTTATGAAATGATAAACTTTTATAAACCTTCAGTCACCATTTTGAAGATGAATAAAATAATATTTTCAAAGTGGCAAATTAAATGTAATGTATACAAATTAAATAAAATTTTTAAAGGAGTTTTAAACAAAAGAAGTTCCGGCTGTTCCGAATCTTGAATAACCTTCACCTAAAACTAGAATGTCATACATTACGATCGTCCTTAAAGTGATGCCCAATAATGACTTAAACCTCCAGGTTACGCAAAGTACACGCTAGCCGCGGTAATTAATAAAGCAAATTGGATGGATATTGAAAACGTTTTTCTATGTTTTATATTAATTTAAAGTTATCCGCCTCTATATTTCATTCCGTTTGTAGTTTCCACATTTTTTATTTGCGACCCGACAAAATATATTTATTCCGGATCGTTATAGTTAGCGGAGTCGATATAGCCATGTCCGTCTGTCAGAAAAGCTGTTTTATTATTTATAATAATTTTCCTTCAAATATAAACATTTTTTTCTCTGTGTGTTTTCATGTTTTCCAGTAACAAATTGTAACGTCATTGTTACTGTATCTTGTAATATTTAATCCAATAAATCTTTTGCACAAACAATGAAATCAAGCAAAACATAAAAAAAATATATAAAAAAAACCGTCAAAAAACAGTTTAGACAGACTTCATATAAAATCGTTAAAGCTTACAATGTATTTAAAATGTTTAATGCGAAAAACTTTGTATTTTTACATTTACTAAACACAAACAAATATGTACACCGACTTCCATACAATCCTTTGCTATGTGTTATTTTGACAAAACAGCAACCTAACAAAATTCAAACATAATACTTACTACAGAGATGTAAAGAGGGGCCATCAGCTGGTTTAAAAAATCTAACAACTAAATTCTAAATTTATCCTAAACAAGGTAAAGTGTGGCCGATTGTAAAATTAATCCTAATAAATAGCGATATACAGTTTCGAACATTACAATACAATTAGCATGATTCTTGAAAACTCAGTTGAGGCTTTCAAAGTAATATTTGCAGAAAGATATATTTATTAATGATATGAAATTGCCAAATTGAAAATTTTAATTGTTATTGTTATCAAACCAGTAATGGTATTTCTTTCCATTTATTGCTCAATCGAATTTATTTGAAATTTGTAAAACTATTACTAACAACTTATGGACCACCCTTTTTTGTAAGCATATTTTCGATGGAAATTTTTGTGGTTTTCGCTATTGAATGAATTTTTATTTTTTGTAAATACTAATTGAGCATTTTTGTGATGTGTTAGTATGTATTAGTAAACCAATATTAGTTTAGTTTACAAATATTTATATGAATATTAATAGGGCCCATTTCATAGGGAAGTTATTTGAATTTAAAATGTTAGTTTTAATGTTCGGTTTTCTGATTTTTCTCATATTTTTAACAAAATAGCAACAAATTAATGAAAGAAAATTCATATGATTGCAAATAAGAACACCCAACCATCGATTCAGCTCACCATCTCTTATTCCTAGACAAAAATATTGAAATGTGGTATCTTGAAATGAAGTAAACTTTAATTTTAGTTTTATACATCAACAACTTTATTTTTGGCGACAGTCTAATACAAAAGTTTTGATGTGATAGTCCATAACAACATTATTGGCGATCCAAAAATAATAAATATTTAATGAAACAACTATGAATCACGTTTGAACGTGCAAAACTATTTAAGAGGCTGTCTAAAAATCATAAAATGTCGGCGGTATTTAGGGAACCACTGTCTGTACCTAAATTTATATACATATGGGCAATTCCATATCATCGTACGTGACATTTCTACGACTATACAGTGGAATAGATTTTGCAAAAATAAGAGTATCTAAAAAATAATTTGGTCTTTATGTTCCAATCAGAGGGTACTATATTTTAAACAAATAAAAAGTTCTTTCGAAAAATTTTTGTTCAAAATATCGTACGTGACATAAAACGGAACTAATTTTGAGGTACATGTTATGTTATATTTTCTTTTAATTTCTTACATGATACATATTTAAATAAAAACAATCTTTGAATGATAAATAAAATGTAATATCTTATATCTTAATATTTTTATCTTATAGTAAAACAATATATATTCTGTAAATATATGTATACAAAA
Organism: Calliphora vicina; assembly: GCF_958450345.1. NCBI lineage: Eukaryota > Metazoa > Arthropoda > Insecta > Diptera > Calliphoridae > Calliphora > Calliphora vicina. The sequence goes on from NC_088780.1 coordinate 121,219,564, forward strand.
ACTAAAAAAATAATTGGAAAATATATATTCGGTTTCAATAAACAAGTTGATAATAGCAAACAAACAATCAGAGTCAAATTTATTTCATACTAAATGCTAATTGGGAGCTAATTTTTGCCGAAATATTAGCCTAAATCATACCAATTAACCCTGGAAGGTTACTCTTTATTTTAGTACATAAAAGTTACTCTTCGTCGAATCTACGAACTATTTTTAAAAAACGTTCTAACGGAACGATTTTTAAAGTAAAAAATAAACAAAAAATATTTTTAGTTAAGCATTTTATTAAAAAACAAGTAAGAGATCTATATACGGCTGTGCCGAATCTTATATACACTTCACCAAATTATACTTTAAAATAAATTTTTTTAAATATTTTTAAGCAAATAAAATTTATTTTTTTTTTTTAAATTTTTTTAATTTTTTTTTTAAAAAAAAGTTTTTTCTTTGAAATATTAGATATCCATATTGTCTATATTAATGACTTAGTAATCCATATATAGATCAAAAATAGGTCAAAAATCGAGGTTGTCCCGGTTTTTTGCTCATATCTCCATTATTTATGGACCGATTTTGCTGATTTTGAAGATTTGGATCCCGAAGATATCTGGGGTCTTCAGAAAATTGATTTCAACAGACAGATGGACATTGCTTAATCGACTCCGCTATCTATAAGGATCCAGAATATATATACTTTATAGGGTCGGAAATGAAAAATGTAGAAATTACAAACGGAATGACAAACTTATATATACCCTTCCCACGAAGATGAAGGATATAATAAGAAAAATATATGTAATATATAAACAAAAATTATTTTTCTCTTTTAAAATTCGATACGAATTTTAACCCTTTTTTTTGGTTTTTCAAATTAATTAATTTTTAAAACAGAAAAAACTTAAAAGAAATAAAAATGACTTATTTCATAAAAATCGTTTAAAGATAATCAGTCCAATAATACAAATGTAAACACATTTTTAATCATTTGCCTTATTTTAGGCATGAGACACAAAGTTGAACTCTGTGTTCACCACAGATGATTTTCTTGCATATATTACATGTAGTTTTCGTCATTCTGCGTTTGATATAGACAGAGGTGACATATTTTACGCATTTTTTTGGACTTTATCAACATTTTCTCTACCTTCTTGCGGATTAGGTATTATATTTTGACATTTTCTTTAAAGCCTCGAGAGATTCTTGGAAATCTTTCAGGCACTGTCGTCGGTTTTTGGGTTTTTGATCTTTATGGAACATATTGTGATACAGAAATATTATTTAAAATTCCCCAAAATAGACACATTGTCCACCTGTTTGTTTTTCGAGAACACGAGACAATGCTGGACATTTTATCCAAAGTGTCGACACCGCATTTTGTCTGTCAAATTCTACAATGTCTGTCAAATTCCCTTTTTAGGATTTATGGTTACTTTTTCATCGCAACTTGATCAAATATATACAAGTTTATTTGGTTTTGGTTTGTAGGATAATAAAGACAGTTCATTGTCGTAACAAAACATGGATGTATGCTCACAGGCCTTTTACATAGACCATTTCCTTTGGATTTTCTCTCTTCATAAAATTGTCAACAATAGTTAATTTATAGGGTTCCAGTAGCAGTGTTTTGGAAAGGTGAACTGATGTATACCAGTTATCCATTTAAACATTGCGATTCGTTCCATGAACAGTTTTCGTCAGCACTTTAACTCTATTTCCCAGAGAAATTGCTGTCGGATTAGAGCCTAAAAAGTCACACTAAAGTTACTCTTCGTCTTTTCGACGAGTACACACCTGTCATATTCAACCTCAAAAAAATTAGTATTCAGCGTCCGCTCATTTAGAGTTTTCGCCATTAACTAACGTTGTTGAGAAAAAGAGAGTAATTTGAACACGCATAAAAAAGTTATATGATAAATAGTAAATGAGCATCGTCGATTCGATGAACAGTAGCCATCCAGGGTTAAATAAAAACAAGTAAGAGAGGTATATTCGGCTGTGAAGAATCTTACATACCCTTCACCAAATTATACTTAAAAATACAAATTTTAAATATTTTTAGGTAAACAAAATTTAAATTTTTTTCCAGTTGTTTTTTCGAAATTGATTTTTAATTTTTTTTTTTTTAAATTTTAAATTTTTTTTTTTTAAATTTTAAAATTTTTTTTTTAAAATTTTATAATTTTTTTTTTAATTTTAAAAAATTGTTTATTTTGTGAAAAAAAAAATTCGGTTTAAAAAATATTTTTTCCGATTTTGACCCATTGTAGGTCCAACTTACTATGGTCTTATATACGTCGTAGCACAGGTCTTTGAAATATCTATCATTAGATATCCATATTGTCTATAATAATGATTTAGTAATCCAGATATGGGTCAAAAATAGGACAAAAATCGAGGTTGTCCTGGTTTTTTCCTTATATCTCAGCCATTTGTGGACCGATTTTCTCGATTTTAAATATCAACCGAGCCGGAAGAATTTCGGAGATATTGATGTATCATTCGTGTATGTAAGTTATTTGGGGGCTTCAGAAAGTTGATTTCAACACACAGACGGACGGACAGACGGACATGGCTATATCGACTCCGCTATCTATAACAATTCAGAATATATATACTTTGTGGGGTCGCAAATGAAAAATGTAGAAATTACAAACGGAATGACAAACTTATATATACCCTTGCCACTCATGGTGAAGGGTATAAAAAAATAATATAGCCAGTTTAAACTATTATTTTTGCCCTTAAAATGTTGTAATAAAACCAACAATAAAGTAATAATATAACAAACGAGAGTAGCAGATTCGACAAAAATGTTTATTTAGGAGATAGGAATATGTTTCCAAACCTAAAGAAAAATAAATTTTGGTGGCTCTCTAATTAGTTTCCACCTTCGCTTCTTTTAGTACTTGACAATTCTTTCTTTCTTTTATTTTCTAATTAACATGTAAGGTTTTTTTGATTTTTTCTTTACATTAAATAAAAAAAAAAAATCTAAAAAATGAAAAGGGTTTTTGAGGGTTTTTGTTTTTTCAGTCGACGTTGACATTCTCATGGAATTGCCCATATGTCGTGTCCAAAAGTGCATGTTGTAAATATTACAATATGCAACATGATACCGTCAAGCAGATATTACATCAGCATCATTATATCTGTAACAATGTGGCTGATAACAATGTGACAAACAAAAACGAAGCAATGTTGTTTGGCACATTCTAGTGTATACACTTATTTTTTTAGCCTTCTCGATGTTGAATGAGACAATCTACATAAATTTTCCAAAATTTCCACAGCGTCAATCATGTGAACATTTATACTTATGGATTTAAGCTATTCATATGCATACAATGTATGTATTTTGTGGATATTAAATTAAAATTGTAAATTTCAACCAGTTTAAGGAAAAATTATTTTAGAATGTGAAATGTTTTTTTCATCATTGAAAATAGCAGCTAAATAACACACTTTTTTGATGAAACGTTTTAATGTTTTACACTGAAGGACTGTTACTTAAGACAAGTACCCACAATGTCTTAAACACGCCTTATATTTGTTTGTAATTAATACGGTTGATTTCATGTCAAGTGAACGAACTTGAAATCGATGTCTTCGGATAGGGATGATCTTTTGGATAGTAATTCAGGCAAAATTTTTCAACAAGATCGGTCAAGAACTCTTTGTGTTAGAGGGGTTCTAAATTTGACATTTTAGCCAAACAAGTGTTTTTCTCAACCATGTATTTTATTACCTATTGTTTTGAGCAAAATGTGTCCCAAATTGTTTAGATAGCTATTTCTTCAATCTTTCGAAAAAAAAAATTAAAAACTTTTTTGACTTTTTTTCAAAATGGGCTCTTTTTTCTTAAAAGAAAGCTTAGATTTTTTCCTTGAATATCTCTTTGGTCGCTTAGTGGTGTGCTAGTTGGATATCTATCAAAATATATGTTTTGTAGCTCAAAACATACCATTTTTGTTTTTTTTTTGCAAAATCAAAAATAATGTTCAGTTATTTTTTTTTTACCAAAATGGACCCTTTTTCTAATTTTTGTTGCTCAAAAGAATGCTTAGGCCTTAGGATATCTATCTAAATAAATGTTTTGTAAGTCAAGATATACAATTTTTGAGTTAAAACATTTATTTTGATATACATATATCCCATTCGCATCCCACTAATAGACCAAAAAGCTATTAAAGGAATAGACCAAAGCAAAATAAATGTTGATCAAAAAACAAAAAAAAAGTTCCATTTTGAAAAAAAATTCAAAATGTCTAAAAAATCTAAAATTCTATATTTTGAGTTACAAAACATTTATTTTGAGCTCATTTTTCAGTAGAGAAAAATCGGATTTGACCAGTCGATTCTGCATCAAAAATTAATACAATGGATGTTTTAAAAAAGTTTCAAAAATCTACAACAACAAAAAATAATTTTATTTTTTTTAAACATATGCACGATGAAAAGGCATTTTAAGCTTAGCAAAGTGGTACCAATGAGCTTAAAATCCGCCCATTTACAACATTACAAATCTCTCGTTATCCAGCACCGAGCAGTGGCAGAGTAGATTCCCTATTCTCTCATTCATCAATAAAACATGTACAGAAGTCAATATATTGGAGATTCAATCTCCCAGCGTGCACATTGGGCAGACAGTAAGTAATTAAGTAGTCGCTCAAGCGAAATGTTTGTCAGTATTGCAGATCAACGACAGTCATATATAGGTCATATAATACACCAATTAATCGGTCCACCTCTCTTTTCGATAATTAATTTAAATTTTTTTTGATAGAAAGAAGTCCAAATGTAAAATGTCTCGCCATCTCTTTTTCCTGTCATTGTATTACAATAATTTCGGAACACGGCATGCGCAAAATCAAATGACATTAACTGTGCTTTGTTCAGACCCTTTTCATTTTATTGATAATAGGTAATTTCTAATTTTATTGTATTAATTTGTTGTTGATAGAAATATTTCTTAAGATGTGTGCAATGATAATATAAAAATGTGGACAATGAATTATAAAGAGTAACTATGTGTGATATAATTAAATATAATTATTAAACTAACTGCAATCCGACAAAGACTACTTATTTATATAACTCAAGCAAAACCTCACTGCCTCACAGTTTGTTGTTTGCAAATTTAAAGGCGAAAGAAAAAACACATTCAATATTTCCACGAGTATGATTTTATGGGGATTTGGGAAGTTGATTTGATTTTAATATTGTGTTTAAACATCTATGTTTGTAAAATACAAATACATATGATATAGCAGTATCCCCATTGATCAGAGCATCACCATTGAACTTTATGCTAAAATTGGTTTTACATTTATGCGAGAACGACTATAGCAAATAATTAAAAAAAAACCTTTGTATTCGAAAGTACCAGAATGAATCATTAGCAATATCAATCGAGAAATTCTTTAAAATTTATCGTATTTAACTTTCGAAATATTCAGCCCTATTCTGTAAGCCGTTGTCAACACAATGTCATGTCGACAGCAAAAGAATGGTATATGTTTCGACGATATCGGCAACAATTGGTAACTATTGACTGCCTTTTTCCTTTCCTTTAACCAGACTTATAAAATTCTGTCCATAGTAACCGTTTCTTATCGATATCGACGAAACATATACCATTTTTTTTTTGCTGTCGTCGTGACTTTCTGTCCACAACGACTTACAGAATAGGGGTGATTATTGAGAATTAATTAATTAAAATTCGCAATTATTTTACAAACATTTTTGTTCGAAAAATTTAGCAAAAAAAGAATAAATTTTCGATTGTTTGTTGGGTGGCAAAAACATACAAAAGTATAAATGTATATGTGTGCATTTACACAAAGAATACATTTCTAGCTTATCAGAAAAAAGAGGGGAAAAAAGGAAACAACCAAGTTCCCGCGTAATTTAGCCTATATTTTACATTATGTATTTCCACTTATTGAAATACTTTGGTATTAGTTTATCTAAATGTGTGAGTGTTTGTTTGCCTTTCTGCATAAATACCCAGCAGTTAAGCAAATAGTCAATGTATTCCTTATAGACAGTAATTTTGTCACAAATATCTGATCACTTGGCTGACTCCAATTATATATTTTGGGTCATTTGACACGTATGTGCTCTTTGTAGAGCAAAGAGAAGACAAGTGGTTACTTTATACATCACAGGTAATCTAGCGTGAAGACAATTGCCACTTATGTGTCTTTAAATAATCTAGAGTGTAGTCACTATAAAGGTTTTGTGGGTAATTCGTACAAACTGGTTTTATACAAACTGTGTTGATATAATTCTCATACAGTGAATTTTTATTTTTGCTTAAGTATACTGATATCTCATGTAACATAGCATGGAGTCAAGTGAAGTCACTTTAACCCTCCGACGGTTGAGTAGTTTTTGCCCTTATACGAAGTACAAGGTCCACAGGGACCGTTAGGGAATTTTATATGAAAACGCATTTTTTAAACAGTTTTTTTTTTGTTTTGATTTATTATTATTAATTTTTTATGAGTTTTATATGAAAAAAGCTTAAAAAACTATTGTTGAAATTTCAGTACAACGTCCCTTTTCACACGTTCCCGTACTAAACACATTTAAATCTCAATAGAAACTAAACTATTGGTCGGATTGCTTTGATTTTTTTTAAACGGGGGCGGGTATACTTCCCCTGAAACATCAAGGAGTAAAAATGAAAAAGGTTCCCAGGACCTTCTCACCCGCCGTTTATGTTGTATTGGACTTTTACCCATGAGAAGCAATCTATTGCCGAGTTATAGGAGGAAGATTTGTCTATGATATGTCTTTTTAGCAATTGACAATTTGAGGTCAATTAGCACATGTTAAAGTAACTAGTTATGTAGCTTATCATGTTACCAGTTAAGTAGCTAGTAAGGTAACTGACGCTATTTAACCAGTATGTGAATCCAATGCGATGACTACTTTGTAACTATTAAAGTAACTAGTTCCCACCCTAAATGATGGGTAAAATCACTAGTTCGTGACTGTCTCCTAGAACTGCTGGGTACATACATATATCCATACATAGACATAAAATACTCACAGACATTCAAATATGTTGTTGCCGTTTTTCTACGTTTAGTTTTCATTTGCGCTCTTTTTATAGTCGTTTGTTTTTGTTGCTTATATTTGTTTCCCCATTTAAAGGCCATTTTCGCCTATTTTGAATGTTACTACTCTACTCGTTCCATGTTGCATAAATACGTTAATGTATGCAGTTTCATACACTCATACATACACAGCTTTTGTGTGCTTTTGCTTCCAAAGAAATTTTCTTTTAGCAAATTTGTTGGTGTATAAGCTACGTTTAGGTTGACCAGCTGTTTATTTTAGGTAGAAAAATATATATGTATAATTAAAGTATATTTAACTCATTTTTCATAACATACGTTGTTTACAATTGTGTGTTGTTTTCCACACATTGTTTCTTATGTTGCATTACCAAAAAATTTGCATGATTTACTATCAATAACATTTTATATTTTGTAGAGTTCGAAAACTGAAATTGAAATTTTATAAAAAATAACAAAGATTTTGGAATTTAAAAGTGGGAAGCATTTTTTAATATTATTTATTGTAATTTTTATAATCAATAATTTATATTCGTGAGTGATTTTCGGAAGTGGGCCTTATATGGGAGCTATGACCAATTATGGACCGATCATCATGAAATTAGGTCGCGTGATTTCTGTCTATATGAAAGTTATTTATGATGAATTTTGTGTGTATACAACATTTTTAAGAGATTTATGCACTTTAAAGAGATTTTCGGAAGCGGGTTTTGTATGGGAGCTATGACTGCTTATGGACCGATCATAATAAAATATGGTGACATGAATTTTGAATATATAAAACTTATTTGGTGCAAAATTTGTGTAGATGCATATATAAATTGAACATTTATGATCGATGAAGTCCAATTTCGGGAGGACATTTGTATGGCGGCTAGGTGAAATAATCAACCGATTTCAGCCAATTTCAATAGGCTTTTTCCTTGTGCCGAACAAATTATATGTACCAATCGGTATACTTTAAGGTGGGTGTAAGACTAATATTTTTGGACGTTACAAACATCTGCACAAATGCATTATACTCTCCCCACTATGGCGATGGCAGGTACGGAAAAACTATAGGAGATATTTTCATATTTTTATTCCCTATTATATTTTCAATAAATCCCAAATGAAATTATCTAAAAATTCTGGCCTGAGACACGTGAAGGGTCTGGGGAATTTTTAATAACTTTAACTTTTTTTTTAACAAATTTCTGTTTTATGTCTCATTAGAACGACAATTACGTACACATTTCTATTATTTTAAATTAAATTGCAAAAGTTATTTTTTAATGCAACATTTTTACAAAAACTGAAAAATTGCATTTTGCTCATTGTAAATGCATCTCAAAACTTTAGAGGCTAAAAATTTTTCAGGATGACTTTTTTACCAATGATCACCAAACTGTGGTTGAGACTGACCAAAATCCAACTTTTGTTTATTAAGGGCCAACCTAATACACACAGCCTAAAAAGTGTGTAAACACGATTTTTTTGATGATACGTTGTTTTGCATTTTAGGTGACGATATGCATGTATGTAATTTTAAATATAAAATGCCTATTATATTATAAAAATTTAAAATACAACATTTTGTTTGTATTTTTGCTGAAAAAAGTATGTACTACATGTTTTTCTAAAGAAAAATACGAAAGAAAATGTTCGTTCGCATTTAGAGAAACAGGCAGGTAATCGATTTTGATAAATATATTGTGCTTAAATTTACGCATATTGTGTAATTTTACATGAAAACTTACTTACTAAAGTAGTAGTAGATTTAAATGCATTTTCTAGAGTGTAGCAGAGTCATTGAAAATTGGACTTATCAAACCGTGTGAAAACGCTGCTGAATTGCTTTTGGTATAATATATACCATAAATATGCCATTTCAACATCGACCCATCCTTATTGGAAAATCCTTTAGTTCGTCTCCGCATAACTTAAATATCCTGGCCACCTTTGTTTTATTTTTTTTTTTGCATATGACTTTCTAAGTGCTGTGTTTACTAAAGCGTCTAGTATGTAGTTGGTTTTTCTCCCTTTTGATTTCTTTATTTTGTTTTTTGAGGTCCAAAGGGATTTATTCATTTTTTTGTATGATTTAGTGCATGTGTTTGTAAGAAAAAAAAAACGTTTTGTTTTCCGCTATATTTATTATAACGCGTTTTGTTTGTGTTTTTGTGGCTATTTTGTTGTTGTTAGTTTCTAATAAAAACAACAGCGTTAACAAAAACAACAGACGACATCAAGAAATAGCAAAACAAACACAGTAGAATAAAAGGAATGAATGAAAAAAAGCAGCTAACTAACAAAAACCTCATTTCACTTTATTACAAAACGTAAATTATGCTTGGGTAAATTGTGCCTAAAGCATTGAGCATTGTTGTGTAAATTATCCTGATTACAAGTACAATAAGGAAAATGATTAACACTAACACATGTACTAGAGCATAAACATGCAACACATACAAACGTATGAGAACAAATAGAAAATAAGTATGTATGGGCATGAACATTAGAATAGCCCCCCGTTTGTATGAAATTAAAACAAGAAGTTGATGATGTTATCAACTAAAATGAAACTATCAACGTTTATTATAGGATGCCTCGAAAAATATAAAAGGCTGAGATTTTTCTGACTTTTCTCTGATTTTTTTCAAAGAAATATTTTAGTTAACTATTATTTTTAGAAATAATACTTTACTGTAAAATATACTTTCAATTGCAATTGCGAATTGTGTTTTGATTCCTTACACACGGTGCCATCCTAATGTAAATGCATACGAATAAGTGTATGAATATATGCTGGCATAAGTGCACGTATTTGTATTTAAATACCTATCGTTGTAGTTGGTGGTATTGTTGTTGTTGCCGCACAGTGCATCAATATATTATTAGCTACATTGATAGTTTATCATTTGATCGTATATTGTAATCGCACACCACATAATAGCCTTTAGGCTCATTAAGAAGTAAGCAGCTGAAAAATATTTGATACTTGATTTCAAATATTAACTCACCAAAGATGTTGGCATAATAGTGTATTTGTACGATTGGGAAAAGTGAGAATTGTTGGCATTACATAGAGATAAACAAAGGAATGACGCGTTAAATTTTATCTTTCATTTTCATTTCAATTAATTACTAAATACATAAATAAATTCAAAATTAATTTAATAAATTACAATACTACAACTCTAAGTTTATGAGTCTTTATTGCGAATAAATTTTCTGGCTTTTCTTTTTATGCCTCCTATTAATAGCTGCACAACTTTTCTTCATACTTCTACCGTTATTTCAGCATATTTATTCCACTTTATTCTTATCAAAATCTGGTTATTTTCTGTACCTGCACTCTTTTTCATTTTACGTTTAACAACTTACCTACAATTTTGGCAATTTGTTTAATTGATTTGTTTTGGTATAACATCAATATTATTCTCATTATACCACTTAATAGTTGTATTTGAGTAATGATAACTTGGCTAAAACTTTGTATCAGATGTGTGATGTCTTATAAATGACAGCAATCGCTTTTCCAAACTCTCTTTTTATATATAATTCTAAAATTCTTTAAAAACATTTCTGAAAAACTTGACTCTTCAAACGCAGCTGCGGATTGCCTGCCAAATTAATATTTTTGTTCAAATCGAGACTAGTCGCAATATATAAAATTGGTATCAATAAAAAAACAGCGCATTTGAAAATAATCTCTTCAGTTTTTATTTCGAAAACATAAAAACAATATTAAATTCAAAGTATTTAAAAGAGTAATTCAAATAAAATTGCAATAAAAATTTATTTTTATCAAAAAATAGCTTAAAATTTAGGGTGTATAAAAAAATTTACAATAAAAAAATTACTGCCTGTATCAACCAGATCAGTTGCGACTAACGGTGTGTTGAATAACCTCGAGCTGCCGAGACGTAACACTTTTGACCTGATATCTGCCGAAAATCAGATTTTGGCTGTCTTTTAACCCGACAAAGTCGGATTTTCTAGACATTTGTGCACAATTTTATTTCTAGCTTCTTTTTCCATTGTGTCTTCACTTTTTAAAACTAAACATAATGACTTTCAATTCATTGTAGAATAACGGAAGATTTGTTGTTAAAAACGTACCGATTTTACGTGGCCACTTCTCTATATATGGGGGATTTCATGTCATGTAAACCAACTTTTGAAATCGATGTCTTCGGATCGGAAAGACATCGAGGTTAGTCAGTACTATTGGATAGTAATTTAGACAGAATTTTTCAATAAGATCGGTCAAGAACTCTTTGAGTTAATGTTCCCATTTTGAAAAAAGTTAGATTTTGCAAAAAAAAAACAGAAAAAACTATATTTCAATTCAAAAATTTTTCACATATTGTACTGGTTTCAATTATTTCATAATTCAATCAAGTATTCATGTTCTCAAAAACAAAATTTTCTTATATTTTCTATTGAATTTTGAGTTTTGAATTTGATAATTTTGATATTTGAATATACAATTTTCGTTATTGGTTGAACCATATGGTAACATAGAGACGAGACGTAATTGTCAAAAACCTAAGTCTGTTGTCAAAAACCTATCTCTGGCAACAACAAAATACATGCTAGTCAATGTATTTTGTTGTTGCATCAGACATATGATTTGTTGTATTTTTGTTTGACAAGTCGGAGTGTCTCGTCTCTATGTGTTGAACTTTAAATACAAAAATTATTGAATAGATAATTTTCGTAAATGAAAAAACAAAAAATAACAAAAATGTGTTTTCATTACGAAAATTATCTATTCAATAATTTTTGTATTTAAAGTTCAACCAATAACAAAAATTGAGCATATGAATACTTGATTAAATTATGAAATAATTGAAACCAGTTCAATATGTGACAAATATTTGAATTGAAACGGTTTTAGAAATAGTCTTTTCTGTGTATAAAATATTTATTTTAATAGATATCCCACTTGCATTTCACTAATAGACCATAAAGGTCTTCAAGGCTTAAGCTTTCTTTTGAGACAAAAAGGTCCGTCCCATTTTTAAAAAAAAATTTTTTTTTTTTTGGTTTCAAAAGATTGAAGAAATAGCTATCTAAACTGTTTGGGACATATTTTACTAAGAACAATAGGTAATAAGTTAAATGGATGAGAAGAAACACCAGTTTGGCCAAAATTTAAAATTTTGACCCCCTCTAAATCAGAGAGTTCTTGACCGATTTTGTTGAGAAATTGTGTCTGAATTACTATCAAAAAAATTTCATATTTCAAGTTTACTGCAGATTGATTAAGTGAAAAAAATATTTCTTTCAATAATAGGCTGTATTCCATATTTTGTTGTTCATTGAAATTTTCACAACACTTATCCATAATTTTCTTATTTTCATTTAGTACTATGTCTTATTGGGTTGTATTTCGTTTATTTATAAGTTTCATTCGCAGTATTTAATATGGTGGTTTTAATATGAATCCACAGGCTTTAACATTGATAATCGATGAGTTTCTTGATAATTTCTTTTTCATGTAATTTCTTTTGTGGTTCAATTGATTTAAGTTCGACCAGTTTTGCTTTCATTTGAATTGTTATTTTTGCGAATTCATCTTATTCTTTCCATGTAATTATATTGCTCTCCTCAGTACAAAGTCGTCCAAAAACACTTAAGTTTTCTTTAAAATTAAATTACATAATTTCACATTTTTCAAAAAAATCTGTGGGCTATGTTAATTGATAGTTTATATTGAGCCTTCAATATCGAATCTCAAATAGTCTGTGCTTAATCTTCAATCGTTTTTCAGAGAACTTAGTGCAAAATGTGAAAACATAAAATTAGGTTACCTTTTAAAAATGGTAACCGTATACCTTTGATTGCAAATAATAGCAGTTTAGTAGTTTAAAAATTGTAACAACTCTTCAAATTTACACAACAATTTAAATAGTCACTTTCGTTACTTGTATTATACACTTTGTAATGTAAAAGTTACTTCTAACAGCAAGTACGATAAACTAACAAACGCTATCCACATTCCAGTAGCTTCATGAATAATCTTAACGGACAAAACTAGAATGTTCGAATTCTAGAGCCTCAATGTTTAGGGTTACCATACTTACAAATAACGCTAAAAACTCCGTGCTATCAAAATTGTTGATAACTAGAAGTGTTGTTTATAAACAGAAAGTCCTCTTGGAACTGCATGTCCTCCAATTCAACTTTTACCAATTTATGGCTTTCTGGCTTGAGTATCCATTAAAAATAATATATGTGTAGTGGGTAATGATAAACTTCTGCCAAAAATCGTTTATTGCTTCGTTAAGATTCGTCAGAGTATGATCTCTGTTGACCCAATTGTGGACTTGATGACGTGTGTTCTGTTTACTTTACACATATTAAAACAAGACAGACTCTTGCCGCCATTTGATAAAGAAATGGAATCCTTCGATAGGGTGATAGCGTTTCGGCCACCTTGTACAACCGAATTCTGGCCGCCATTTGTGAACTGATATCAAAAAAGTTATTTTATAACAACTATTTTGTGACTTTAAATATAAAATTCCATATAAAACAGTTATCTTTCAAGAGATTGTTGTCCGCCATAAAATAAAAATCATTTGATCAGTTTTATTTTTCCGTTAGAAAACAAAACACATTTGAGGAGTTTTATTTTTCCCGTCAGAAAATAAAAATTAGTTCTACATGAGACATGATTTTTGCATATCTAGTTTATTATATTACGTTACTGCATTTTAGAAACACTTTATTTCGTAGTGCACAACAAATCTTTCTCTTCTTAAATGCTTCGCAAAAAAATCTAAATATTTATTAGTTAGTTCTAGTTTGTGTATTCAAACTTTTCGATTTTTTTCTTGTTTAAATAAAACGAATAAGAGAATTTAACTTGTTCGAGTAATTCGATCACACGTTTTAAAATTAATCAAATTATGCGAATAATTTAATTTTTTAACCCTTATGTGTGTGACAGGGTACCCGGGTAACTTTTTGAAATTTAATTGCAAGTTTCTCTGTATGTAGAATTCCTAGGCGCTTGCAAATTTCTAAGAATTCATAATTTTTTGTTGTATTTATATTTTATAATGGACACTTTTGTGGCTTGACTTGGGTGGGAGTGGTAAATCATTTTACATTTTACACCCTTAGCAGGGTGACAGGGCACCCAGGTACCACATACAAATTATATGGAAAATATTACTCTACGCTCACCACACAATATTGAGTAGTCTTTTTACTTATTGAATTTATTTGTGTATTGTGTATATAAATGAGAATACCCATTTATTGAATTGACTTTAAACCAAACTGAAACATTTTTCATGCTTTTACTAATATCATTTGTTCTGTGTGTGGATACCCGGGTACCCTGTCACCCTGTTAAAGGTGTTTTTTTTGTCACACACATAAGGGTTAAAAAAGTAAAGAATGAAGTTTTGATGTAGGTTTTTTTATATTTTATTGTTAAATAAAAACAAAAAATAACGTTAAACTTAACAATTCAAGTAGTGATAATGTTAAAAAAACATTCGAAAACAAAGTCCATCATTAAATTTTCAACAGAAATATTCTGATCAGGTTCCCTCCAGAACAAACTACAAAATAATTATCTAGCAAACACTTTGGATTCCGTTTTGGAGTTATGCTTTAAAATATTTTTTCTAGTTGGACATGATCCTGAATTCAAGTAAAATATAAACGTTTCAAGAGCCTTTTTATGTCGTTCATTAATTCGGGTTTTAAAATAATTAATTAATTGTTTAGTAAATTAATTATTCACTTTTTCTAAATTATTTATAACAAATTGTATTATACCCTCAAGCTCTATCAACGTTGACGACTCTTTGCTTAATCAAGTTGTATTAGGGCATTACACAAATCTGTCCAAAGTTTGATATCATTGTCAATAAACGTGGGTGGAATTTACAAATACGCAAAAAGTTTATTACCATGTAAGATAAAGATGTCCGTAGATGTTTGCAACAAAACGTAATTTTGCAATATTTTGTGTTTATCATTAGATTTTGCATCACTTACGTACGCAGTTAATAACGTCACTTATATCGAGGGCCTATATTCAAAACCCTCTATCTTTGATTTTCACGAAAATTACTTTTTGATGGTATGAGGTTAATAACATCACTTATATATATAGTTTATGATCATGGTCTTCGTCTATTTCAACGCAATCTTTATAAATGTAATAATCAATATCACTTTCGACGACCGTTTCAAAATCACATTCTCCATCACTTTCTTACACACAGAAAACAGATTCGTGTTCACAACCAATCGAATTTTGTCGGTTGCATGTACTATCACATAATTCGATTGAACTGACTGAATATATGGTACATACATACTTATGTTGCTGAATTTATGATACACATAACTGATATCTAAAAATAATTCGGTGAAAAGTACCGAATGTATGAATAGGAGTACTAAAATATTTGTTTTTTTTAAATTAAAACTATTTTATTTTTTCGTTATTTTTATTATATTTATGTACAAAAAAGCACCAACAAATACAAGAAATCGTGTAATTTTACATAAGCTTCATAGTTTTCATAAGATTATATTCATTCACAGATGCTCTTGGGATTTACGAAGATATTTTTTTGCTATTGAGAAGAGTTTGAGTATTTTGTATGGTTTGTTTCTTAATTTCTGCAGCAAAATATGCAACAAAGACAATGCAATGAACAATCCTAATCTCTACGTTTCAGGAATAAGAAAAGTATGAAATCATATGAAAATCGTTTATTTGAACATCGAACTATTCATAGCTTTTAGTTAAAGACCCATTAATGACGACACGTTTCAGAGTATGTTTTCTGGATGGATATCAACTTGCGTATTCCTTAATCTGCAATAATACAATATTAAAAAAAAAAAAATATAAAAATAAATTTTAGAAAAGCTACAAAAGCAAATGTATCTATAAATATCTTGAAATAAAGATAAACTTACCCTTTTATATCCTCCAGCTTCGGTTAATAATTTTGATTTACATACATATGTAAATACATTTTCGTTTATATTTTTGTATTTTATGTTTTTGGTCTTTTAAAATTTATTTTATTGTAATTTAATATTTTATTTCATCGAATGTCAAAAAATGTATATTTGGCTTTCATAATCGAATTTTTCTAGTACAGCTATTAATATGGTGAATTTAATTCGATTGGCTTTTCCGAATTAATTGAATTAAATTTAGTTAAGACAAAAACCACAATTATAGAGTTGTTGGAACCGTATTTCACTTACAATTATTTTTAGTTATTTGTCGAATTTCAGAAACAATACAATTTTTGTAAGTCATTAACTTATTTAAATTTGGAATTATGAAAAATGTTTCTTCGTTTAATTCGATTATTCTACATAAAGTTGTTCGAATTATTCGTTATTCGAAAATGGTAATTTTTAAATTGTTCGAATAATTATTAGTAAGAATTTATTCGATTAATCGAACGATAATTACTCGAATGAATACCCTAATTAATACTATAATTTCGGTGTTATGGTACGTATGATTAATATTTAATTTTGAATAAAGAGAAATTACACATACGACACTGTAAACTACATAATTGTATTAAGAACACATTATTACGTAATACACTCAGGTCTCGTTTTATGCGATAGATGCGTTCCAAAAAAAAAAAAAATCTCATAAATTGGATTCGCATAAAACGATACTATAGCTTCATATAAAATTCTGGAAAACCGCATAAATTCAGATTTTAATTAAAAAAATAAGAACAAAATCGCATAAAAAAATCAACAAAAATATATTTATTTCATTTATTCATTTACAAAAATAAACAAAAATATAATATTAATTCAATAATTACAGAAAAAACAGAAAATTATCCAAAAAATTAGCTAAAACAGGAAATTCTGTAAATATTTATGATTCATCTGAATCACTGAATAATTGTCTGCATCGTTTTGGAATTCGTTCAACGTCGCTTTCATCACTAGATGATATAATCATATTGTAAAATATTATTTTCATCACTAAAAATCTCATAAATTTTTCATCACTTAAAAATCTCATAAATTTGAATCCGCATAAAGAAATCCTCATAAAACGAGACCTGAGTGTACTTCCTTTAAATATTGTAAATAGCTCCTTTAAATTGTATGATTGGTTTAATAAAAAGCAATACAAATAATCCCAAAAATTCTCAAGACAATGAATAAAATAAACACAATATAAATCACAAACAATTTCCTACGATAAAAACAAAATGAATTGCATTTATTGCAAGTTTTCACAATTATTTGATTAAAAAAGAGCATACGACTTCTTTTTTTGGGGGATCTTAATGTAAACAATAAATATTTGTTTCTTAGTTAGTTAAGAAGAAGGTCTTTCTTTGTTTATGCTCCTATTGCTGCCGCTACAAAATTAAGTAAAACAATGTTTTTATATTTACAGAAAAAAAATACACATGTTTACTTATATAATGTAATACAATACGGAGACTTTTCCAAAAGTAATTGCAAAATACTCGTATATATATTAGTATTTTTAAACATTTTTGTATTTAAGTATATCCTGGTTTTATTCTGAAGTCTCTTCTAGCTCATAGGTTTTCAAATAATTTTGTAAAATCTTTTCAGTCGGCCCTCGTATAAATGTGAATGCAAGTATGTGTGTGTGTGTATATTTGCACAAGTTATACCTTTTTGTTAATACACAGAAATGTTTAAACAGCAACAAAAAGAAATAACACATGTTCTATTTTTAAGTATATTACAAAGTACACAAACACATGCTGCTGAAGTGGGGGAAGGGGGCGGGGGTAGAGAGCGCAAGAGGCATTTTAACAAACATACACTGATTATACTTGTTGTGTAAATAACCCGTATAAATAGTGACTGAATACAAACGGATAAACGTAACAACCAGCAAGAATAACAGCTACAAATACAACAACTACTAGTTTTTTAATGCCTTTTTCTCCGCTCTCCCTTATTGCTTTGCTGTTTTTGTGTGTGTTTATGTGTATTAAACTAAAAAACGTTTCACGTAATGAATTCATTTTATATTTTATTGTATTGTTGTAGATGTAGTTGTTGCTGCTTTGGCTGTGTTTGTGCATTTGGCTTTGTATTTATCCTTTGTACACTACATTAAGCTGCGTTAAAGGATGTTTTTGATTTGTGCCTTCTCTTTTGTGCGGTTTTTTTCAACTATCTGATTTCTTTTGGTTACAAAGAGTGTAACCTAGACCTGGATTGGTATGGTCATCGCTACATTTTTTCACTGTAAAAATATTGTCAAAGAGATTTAGTACAGGATCATTGTCATTTTAGAAAAATATGGGAACATTGTCCTACAACAGTTTCACTTACGATATTAATTACTTTAGTTTTTAATTTAGGTCTCAGGAGTTTCTTATCGTTATGAATGTAAATATAAATTTATTATTATTTGAGAAATAAACTCTACACAAAACCAAATGATTCTTATTGATCATATTACACAGTTTACACAAATATTTTATGTTTTATACAAAATGTATCTTTCTCAAATATTATATGTATTTGCCTTGATATCCTTTTTGAAATTTTTAACCAAACGGACAAGGAAAACTTTGTAAAATATGTTGAACTATATCATTGTAAAATTTGTTGGTATTTGAAATATAGTTTATGGGAAGAAGTAGCTCTGCATTATAATAAATCACATGGATTATATCGGAAACAAGTTTCAGCATTTGATTTAAACACATTCCATCATAGGATCTGCTTAAAACTGAAGCATTACAAACTTTGCAACTAGAATATAATACTCTACTGCTTCCGATAAGCACGTTTAGCCCTTCTGCACTCCTTGGTAATTTTGACCCAATTTTGGTTTTCAAACGCAACATTTTTCCCTTTAATTATAAGATATGAACGTGAAACTTTAATTTATCCATTACAGTAACGAAAACTATGCTTTTAAAAGAAAATAATTAAATTTAAATTTTTCCTCCCCCCTCCACATTTCAAAACACGATTTACAAACATTTAATATCATTTGAGTCAATATGACCGAACAAGCGATATTGCAAGTTTAATTCTACTTTACCATTTCTTTTCCTATTAAATTTAATTTAGTTCATCTTCATTCAGAATTATTGATCAATAATTTTTTCAGTCAAATAATCAATAAAATCGCTTACATTGACTACGGGAGACTTGCTAGCTTTCCTATCGGCCAAATGGTGTCGTTCCATTCACCGTTTTGGCGAAAGTAAATTGGTGGCTCTAGATATTTCCAAGGCGTTCGATTGAGTGTAGTAGGGTGCTTTTTTATCGAACGTTATTGCTTTTGGTGTCGGTATTAACTTCGCTCGATTTATATCGAGCTTTTTTCAGAGATCGCACTATACGAGTTGTTATAGATGGGATATCATCAAACGAGTTGAAGATAAATTCACCGGTTCTTTCTCCTACTCTATTTCTTATTTTTCTAAATGATCTTCTACGTCAAACTTCCAACCCTATCTATTACTTTGCAGTTACAGATCAAGTATTTCAAGAATTATGGCAATGAGGCAAAACTTGAATGATTGCCTTAATCAGGAACTTGTGATAATTTCTGAATGGGATCGTGCGAATAGAGTCACTTTCAACGAATCAATTTTGTATGTTGACATATAAACGAACGACAGACCATGTCGCTTAATCTGTATTTATGGGTGGTGTAAATATTGTGGAATCAGACACTCCTGATATTCTGGGCATGAGAATACAATGTGATGGTCTGAACACATTTTTCAAGTGTCCAAAGAAGCATTCAAGTGCCTCTGATTTCTGAAATAGTGTAGGAATTATTTCACTCCATCTGATCTCCTCACTATTTATAACACCTATAGCCGACAGAAAATGGAATACAACACCCATGGGCCGCTGCTTCAAAATCTATTTTGGAGCTTCTCGACCGCGTACTGGAGAGGGCGAATGTGATTATTTGTGACAGTTGGGTATCCAACTCTATTGATTCGCTAGAGCACCGTCGCAGTGTGGGCTGCGTTTCATTGTTCATAGTGATGAAGACGAAATTTTTTCATCCGACAGCTATGCAGAAGACGAATCATATTCATCATCAAATAATAGCGTTGAAAGTGTGGAGGTGGAAGATGCAGTAGAAATGGATCACAGCAATTAAGTTACATATTTATCTATGGACAAAACTGTTCCAAAATAACAGCTGAATTTCAAATTTAATTTTATAATATATTTTTTTTTAATAATTGCTCAGGAAGTGCTAATTTTTTTTAGTTTTCATTATTTTTTATTATAATAAATAAAAAACAACAAAACAAATAAATTTCCTATATTAAATATGAAATTTTGTTTACATTTTAATGTTGAGTCATATTGACCCAAAGGATTATAGGAAGGGCACATATCTAAGGGATGCAGAAGGGTTAGGCTATCTTCTAGGCGGCCCAGAAACTACAAAATAATCTTTGTGGCAGCAGTTCATGAATTCTTATTTAGCTCGTTCGATAAAATTCTCAAATAGAAAAACCTCGATATGAAAGCTTGAGAAAAGTTATTATAGACGTCACAAACAATAAGTATAAGTAAAAATGCAACACGATAAATATAATGACACCGTATTTATTAAAGGTAGACTAGATAGTCTGCGTTAGAGCGAATCCTACGAAAGACATACTGCCAAATATTTAATAACATTTTACCATTCCCTCCATAGCTTTAGAATGCAATGAAGTTGTAAATTTCAGGTCCATTAGTGTCTCGTTATTAACACAAGGGAAATTCGTAAATCATTCAGCGAAAGAGATAGCTTTATCAACACGATTAGTGAATATTTTGACTTCTTTAAAATAGTCCGCATTGATGAATTAAAGGCTGTTCCAAAATTCACTCAAGATTTTAGATAATCGCCATTTTTGCAGTAATGTGTTACTACGAAAAAGATAGCAGTTTGGTAGTTGTTTATGAGGAGTAAAAATGTAACATTATGCGAGAGAACTGGCTTTTTTGTTGAACTATATGCAGTTCGAATTATGAAACATATTTTCACTTTGATGGATTTTATGAATCAGAGAACCCAAAATACAAATGCATCCACAACGTGTAACTATTTTGTACGAATTTTGAGCTGGAGGCATCATTGGACTTTACATTCAAAGCAAGGCTGGTCAAGCAGTAACTGAGACTTATGACTAATATTATATCTTGATAAAATATTAGTCGTACGATACTATACTCGTATTAAAAATGTTAATTTTAAATATGATGAATAGCAACTTTAAATTGTTTGTTCTTTATATAGAAACAATACAAATAAACTACAGAAAACTCTCAAGATAATACATAAATGCTACAATACCTTATATTTCAGTATTAATTAAAGAGCTGCACAAGCACATTCATTTGCTCGTCTTCACTAAACCACATTCTTCAGTTCACTTGTCAGTGCTCTAAACGTTAATTCACTTTAAACGTTAATGTTTTTGAGTAATTCATATAAACTGGTTTTATTTAAATTGTGTTTATATAATTCTCATACAGTTTATTTTCTTTTTGCTTAAATATACTGACATCCCATGTACCTAGCGTGAAGTCAATTGTCATTTTAGTGTCTTTAATTAACATAGAGTGTACTCATTTTAAACGTTTATTTTGTTCTACCAATTGACACCCTGCTTAGGACATGCACCTGTTAAAAGAACTAGTCACGTAGCTAGCTATGTAACTACTTGTCACCCTAACTGATAGGTAAAATTACTAGTTCCTGACATTATCCTATAACTGCTGGGATCGTATACTACGCACATATACTACTCTATAATGACTTTATTATGAATTAATTCATAGGCTTAATTCCTTAGTATTTCACATGTTTTGAATTCATTCCTTTGAGAATTCATTCTTTATAGAATTAGTTCCTTATTTTCATTAATTCAAATGATTTACAAAATTTAATTTTTCTTCAATTCAAATCTATTACAGAGGGGCTTAAGTCAATTTCTTCACAATCATAGTGGGGAGGGTGTTTTTTGGGTTTGTGATAATGTTTATAACGGGTAAAAATATTAGACTAACAGCCACCTTAAAGTAAGCCGATCGACTCAGAATCGCTTGATTTAAAAATGTCCGGCTGGTTGTTCACTTCCGAAAATCACACACGAAAATAATTAAAGAAAAGAAAAATGTTTTTCATCATTTATTTGGTTTCAATTTATTTTGTAAACGATTAAAACTAAACAAAAACAAAACTATATGTATTTGATTTGAATTGAATTAACAAAAATTTAATCATTCAAAGACCGAATGAATTATGAACTAATTCTATTTTGAATTATTTCAACAATGAATAAAATTTCTATTTAAATAAAAGCCTTTGAATAAAGCTAAATATTTAAATATTTGGAATTACGAATTAAGATTTTAAGAATTAAGATTTTAAGGTCCTGGATACATATTTATTTATACAGTGCAAGAAAAGGGTTTCATGATAAAAAATAGTTTTCATTGCTCTGAAATAACAATGACCAATATTACTGTTTATCATTAAGCATTAGTTTTTATTCCTCTCAACTATACACTCAAACAAAAAAAAATTGAGTAGTCCTTACTTAAATCAATCCGGAGCGGTGTCAATAGTAGGGTAAGTACGGATTTTCTTAAACCGAGTACAAAATACTTGATTCAAGTACGCATTCATCAAGCTCAAAAATCTTAATTTTAGCTCTCCCTAAGTATGGCCGAGATTGAATTAATCTTAAAATGAGCTTGTTTCAATAATTCTAAACTTGATTTAAGCACGAATTCATACTTGATATAATCCAAAAATCGGATTGATTTAAGAATGTCCGACATTGAATTAATCTTAAAATGAGCTTGTTTCAAGAATTCTGAACTACATTTAAGCACGAATTCGTACTTGATATAATCCAAAAATAGGATTGTTTTAAGTTCGAATTTCGTTCTTGCTTTAAGAAAATTTCATCTTGATTTTTTTAATCAATCCCGTTTATACTTGTTCTAAGTACAAATGAGTATGAATCCTACTTAAATTGTTAAGTACAATTCTGGCTAAATTTGAGTAAAATAAACTTAAATTTATAAGTGCTTTTTTCTTTCTGTGTAGGGTGTTATATAGTCGGAGTCATGAAACTTTACTTTCCTATTTTTTAACATTTATTGCTTATTTTGTTGTTTTCTTTTCGCCATTTTCATTATAATTTAAAGTACTTTGTGCAGTTGGTGTAAAAAATCTTGTGTTTTTTTTTTTTTGTTTCGTTCAATACTTTGGCACTTGTATAACTTTCCAAAATGAGTGTAAATATGTTTGTAAACGAGTTCAAACACAATTCCAGTATAAGCACGAAAAGCCAATGTTTATTTAAAAATTGCAATTAAGACCAATTGAGAGGAGTGTTAAAACTGTTTAGAAATTTATGCCGTAGTTGTATGAGAATAAGTCTGTGTTGTCTCGCTTTTTGAGAGAAAAAAAGGAGTAGGTATTATAAATTAGTGCGCGCTGAATATGTTTTTTTTTCATTCTGTTATGCAGCCATAAACATCTTGTTTGCGTCTGTAGACGTTGAGTCAATACAGCCACAAAGGATTTAGTTCTTCATTGGCGTACAATATTAATTACGCGCATTAGAAGCGCCTAAGCTGCAATGGAAGCATGAGGTTTAGAGTTTTTATTTTGTGTGCTGTGTTATATGAGGAGTTAAACAAATGATTAGGTGGTTTTTATGTTTTCCCAAAATGTTGTTATTTATATAATTGTGTTTTCACTAAGTTAAGTAACACGATCATTTTATAGCGTCAAGAAATTTAAAATTTGTGGAAAATGGTGTATTTTTCAGCCATTTTCTGTTTCAAAGTTAAAACAAGATATAAATAAAAGTGACAATCAATCAAATTCAAACCAACATACTTATAACCTTTTAAAGTTATTTCACTACATTTGCTAATAAAAAATTACCAAACAAAAAAAACGGTAAAATATTTTGCTATATGAAAACTCCTGCATATTTTTGGTGTAGCATAATGTAATTATATATAATACATTATTATCTTGGTTATTATGTGTAGGAGGACGAGACACCTCCCATATGATGTTAATTAAAAAAATCTAATATATAGGATACTTTAAGAGCTAGAGCCCATACATTTTGTAGGGTTATTCTGACATTCATATTAATATTTAGGACAATAATGGACGGACTATCAATAATCAAACATTACGGGTTTTAGCTAGTAGGATATAAAGCAGAAGACCGGAGTTTGTTTATCAATGGTTCAAAGTAAGTTTAAAAAAGGAATTCTATTATACTAGGATAAGCTAATATTGAAAATACTTCTTATAGTCTAGCTTGATAATATATTATTACCACATTTACACATAAAGCTTGGGCTCATGAAAAACTTCGTGAAAACTATAGATAATAGTGGTGATGGCTTTTTATTTATTGAAAGAAAAATTTCGTAAACTAAGTG
Organism: Calliphora vicina; assembly: GCF_958450345.1. Classification (NCBI taxonomy): domain Eukaryota; kingdom Metazoa; phylum Arthropoda; class Insecta; order Diptera; family Calliphoridae; genus Calliphora; species Calliphora vicina. The sequence goes on from NC_088780.1 coordinate 121,244,112, forward strand.
ATGCAAAAATTAAAGAAGGCATATTTAAAGATAACTTAGTGATTGCGAAAAATCAGCCTGGGAATCTATATAAATATATAAATGTCTTTGTAAGTTAGTTTGTTTGTTGGTATGTTGGTTTGTTTGAGCATCACGCTTAAACGGCGGAACAGATTTTATTGAAATTTGGGACGTAGATGGATCCTTACTTGGAAGCGTCAATAGGCTATATCTTTTTTTAATACTTGGACTAGAAAGAGATTTAAAGGGGGAAACCGGTAAAATTGGTACCTTTAGTTCTTAAACAATCAAGAGTAAACGGCTGCACCGATTTGATTGAAATTTGGAACATAGATATTCGTTTACCTGGAAGCAATAATAGACTATATAGTTTTTCTTAACTTGGACCACAAAGAGACGAAAGAGGGCAAAATTTGTACCACACATACAAAGTAAATAGTTATTTTCGAATATCTGCAGAACTAAAATTGTGACTATATTCAAACTTTATACGAATCAATTTCGTATCACTGTTTGAAGTTTAACTAAAAATGGGACGGATCGGAACCCATACATAGTAAATAGTTATTTTCAAATATATGGTGAACTATAATTGTGGAAGTATTGAAATTTAGTCCGAATAGAACCCTTATCATTTTACATGGTTTGGCTGAAAATGGGCGGTATTAAATTAGTGGGCGTGGCACCTACCAAACAAAGTAAATAGTTATTTTCGAATATCTGGAGAACTGTAAATGTGCAAGAAGTTAATAAAAAAATGGGAAGGATCGGATCTCGGGGTGAGTCACCTCCCATACAAAGTAATTAGTTATTTCTAAATATCTTGAGATCTATAATTACTAGATTCTTCCAACTTTGTGCGAATAGCTCTCTTATAATTTTACATAGAATGAAAATGGGCGGCAGTGGATAAGTGGGCGTAGAACTTCCCATGCAAAGTATATAGTATTTTCGAATATCTGCAGAACTATTATTGCGACAGACTTCAAACTTTATACGAATCAATTTCTTATCAGTATATGAAGTTTATCCAAAAATGGGATGGGAACAAGGGGTGTGACACCCCTTATTAATTTCTGGCATAACAGGACACTGTCATCAACGTAATTTACACAAAGTTTAAAGACTCTTACAATTAGATTCACTTGATATTCGAATATTTATATATTTTATCTACAATGGTAATAAAATAACTCATTTCAAGCATTACTTTAACTATTATAATAAATAGCTTTCATATCATTATAAGGAGTCTGACTAAAAATAGGCGAATGTCTTAAAAAAAGCTTCAAGATTTTTTAAAATCACTGGATATTTTTTATACCTTCAACGGCATAGTTCAATCACAAACAAGAAATTCCGGTATTAATTATATTCATTTATTTGCTTATAAAATCTTTTCACATTTTTATTATTTTACTTCAACAGGGCGTAGTAGGAATGATCCCTCCCTTATAAAGGAAAGTTAAAGTAAAGCTTGATATTTACATAAAAGGTTTAAAAATAGGTGGGATTACAGCACTGGAGTGGTATGTCCTATACAAAATTAGTTAGTTATTTTCGAATATCAAGTGAACTGTAATTGAGAGATTCTCAAATTTTGTATGTGTTATTTTCGTATTTCCATGCATATGTTTTTAATTTTCCTAGGGTAGGGGTAGCGAAGCGCACCTACTACGCCGATTATGCTTAGCTAAACTTCGAACAGGGAACAGGAATAAATTCGTTTTTAGCTAACCTCCGTATAATGGTAATAAATTGATTAATACCGAGTTTAAATTCTTTTAGAGTTATAGTTCTCCAGATATTAAAAATTAATTATTTACTTTGTGCCACAACCACTAATGCATCCCGATAATTTTCAGCCAATCTGTGTAAAATGTGTGTAATGTAATGTAATGTGTGTAAAATGGTAAGTTTGAAGAACCTTGCAATTATTACCTTCTATGGGAGCTGACTCACATCCTTTTCCGACCTCTCCCATTTTGAGTGCTATGTCATCTAATCTAATTCAGTCTATATTCAGCTAAACTCCGCACAGTAATAAGAAATTAATTCGCTAAAAGTTTAAACACTTTTACAATTATAGTTCTACAGATATACGAAATTAATTATATAATTTGTATAGGGTGTGCCACGCCCACTATTCCAATTACGAATAATTTCAGCGAAACTATGCACATTTATAAAAGTGCCATTTAGACTAAGTTTGAAGAATCTTGCAATTATAGTTCACAAAATATTTAGAAATAACTATTTATTTTGTAGTTTCCGTTTTTTCCGACCCGTTCCGTTTTTCATTAAACTTCATGCAGTGATAAACCGTTAAAAATCCTCACAATTATAGTTCTGCACATATTATGAAATAACTATTTACTTATCTACAATTACATATTTACGTCCATATGCATAAACAGTTTTTTAAATTTGTCAAAGGTTTATAAAACAAATTTTCAAAATATATTTATTAAAGCGAATTTAAATTACTAAAGTCTTCTTCTTTGTTTTCTATAACAACTCTCACTTAAAACAGAGCGAAATCAATACTGTTTAATTGTTTCTCTTATTTATATACAACAACAAATTGGACAAACATGCATTGCTTTGTTTACCTTTTAGCTTAAGGTTCACATGTAAATGTTTTTGCATATGTGTTAGTAACATCTTTAAACGCTTAGAACTCCTTAGAAATCCTAAACGGATTTCAATAAAACCTTTATTCTGCACTTCTGTGCAAATTGAATATATAATGTGAGATTAAAAGGGGTCTAAAGAAATCGACTTGCCTATTAATATTATGATTTGGGCTGTAATATGTCGTTGAAAATACATATCCTACATTCACATTTAGATTTATTTCCTTTGGGTGCCATCGGCGATGATCACGATGAAAGATTCTACCAATATATTTCTACGATAGAAAAACGATATCAGCGCCAATAGGGTACATAAATGCTGGCGGACTACTGAAATGCTGGCGGAAAAATACAGAAGAAAATCATGAAGATACATTCATTAATTTTATTGATAAAAACTTGTTCCAAGCATAACTATACAAAAGTTTTGTTGTTACATGCAAAAAGTGTTTTTTTGTTGACCAGTGTAAATGTATAATATTAAAATACGGATTAACTCAATATCCTACATGCACCATTTCATATTCTGAAAGATTTACATTAATTCAGATAATGGCTTGAAATGATTATTAAAGTTTTCAACAGCAAAAACGAAAAAGAAAAAATAAGACGAAATAAAAACAATTAATAATTTTTATTGTATTGTGGCCACAAAGGTATTAAAGGAATTGAGTTGTTTGTTATTATTTTTTTTTGTTTGTTTAAATATAATACTACTCTACTTGAGAAATTCAATTGTTAATAAAAATTGTTCATATTTTAAACTGATACAAAGGCACAAAAGAAAAGAATTCAACAAAATGCCTATAATTTCAGAATATACACACATATGTATGAATGATTTGCTGTTGCTGCTGGTACTGAAGGTAGCCAGTGGAGGTTGTGCTCATTGTTGCAAATGTTGCATGGTTGGCTTTAACTCGTCAGTATTTCTTTTTATTTTACGTTGTTTTTTTTTTGTACGTACACTCATTCATTCTTTTTCTTTGCTCCATCATCACTTACACAAATTAATATAGAATGTTAAATGCATCCTTGTAGGGTAATCAATGTTCCTTTTTATTGCATTTAATGTTTTTGTTTTTTATGTTGTTGCTGCTGTTGCTGCTACTGATGTGGTATTTTTAAAACCATAAAAATAAGTGAAGGAATACAAAACCCACACACAAACACACTTAAACGCACATTCTCCTAAGAAAAGGAGCAAAATAACACAAACAACACAAACAACAACAATAACACATTAAAGCGTTGTTTGTATGTGTGTAACAACAACAGAAACCAAAATAATAATAACAACTTTATAACGATTATACTCAGCAGCACCTTAACCCTCCAATTACTTAAAAGTGTGTGTGTGTGAGTATAAAATACAAGAAGAGTACAGCCGTGTAAGCTGGCTGATGGAAAATTTTACATTCACTCATACCGTTCAAAGGCCAATTCGTAGAAACCCAGCACTACAGAGATACCAACAACATTTATGCAAATTGTAGCATTTTGTACTTTTCCTATACTAATTTAGTACTTTCGAATCTTACCAGCAGTTTTACAAGTAGCCAATGTATCCATTAGAGAGAGTAATTGACACTTATGTCTGATCACTGGCTGACTCCAATTTATATATTTTGTTTCATTTGCTCTTTGCAGTGCAGAGAAAAATCAATTGGTTACTTCAATCGCCCAGGTAATCTAGCGTGAAGTCAATTGTCACGTTAGTATCTCTAAGTAACCTTTGTACTGAAAGTAGTTATTTTTTCACCAGAAGTAATATATTGGAGAGTAGTCGGAAGAAGTTTGTTTACAAGCAGAAATCGGTTATTGGACTTTGTGATTGGTTTCCTATTCTCTTTTGATAAAGTTTGGGAAATATCGATGTATGATTTCATATAGCCCCTATTTAAATGTCTCCATGGAATACTGTGTGAGCAGTTGATAATGCGGCAATCCTGATAAAATGTTGCACAAATGAGTTCTAATTACTCTGAAACTAAACATTTGCCTTTGGTCCCCAAACACGGTCCCCCTCAGTGAAATGACTTTAAAATGACTCGAACATAATTTTCTTTACTCCAGGAAGCTGCGGCAGTAAGTACTGAATGGAAGTCTGAATCAACTTGCATGTTTGCCGATCACCCAGTGACATACCTCGAAATGTCATTCCGGCTCCTAGTCAATCGTTGTAAACTGGGTTGGCAGTCTAGCATAAATATTATAAAAGCATAGCTTCTGCTCCCTTGATGGTGTATATTCCATCGAACTCGGGTCTGGAGAAACGGTGACGTAAACTGAAACGGCGCAAAACGAAGCACGATTTTAAATATATTTGTATTGATTTTCATTTAATTGGTTCCTAGATTAATAATTCGAAGCCATGCGATGCAAACTGAACCCAAAACGATGGAAATCGAAGCACTAACGAAGAAACTTCGAAGCCATGTAACGTAAACTAGAATAAAATCGATGCAACTTCGAAATCACAGAAGTTTTAAAAAGACGCAACTTCGAAACTGACGCAGAACAAAGCGACGGCAAAACCGGGTATTAGTGTATATTAGGGTATTCATTCGACTAATGATCGTTCCATTAATCGAATAATTTCTTACGAATAATTATTCGAACAATTTAAAAATGTCCTTTTTCGAATAACGAATAATTCGAACAATTTTATGTAGAATAATCGAATAAAACGAATAAATGTTCATATATATTTAAATTTATTAATTTGCTTAAAATTTTTCATAATTTCAAATTTAAATAAGTAATAATGACTCACAAAAATTTTATTGTTTCTGAAATTCGGCAAATAACTAAAGACAAAGGGACTTTCGATCACTATATTTGAGTGTTCCGATAGCTCCTTCTATAAATATATAAATATTACTGCAAGAAGTTACATTTCTAAAAACAAATCTTTCAAAATTTTTAACTTAGGACTTGAACCAATGAAAATAAAAGGTACGGAATAAAATATTTGTTATTTAGCTGGCGAAATATTAGAAGAATCGCAATTAATAATCAAAATATTAACTTAGATTAAAGTGGAGTTGAATGTGATGGTGAATGAGATTTTGAAACGGTCGTCGAAAGTGATATTGAGGATGACATTTATAATGATTACATTGATATAGATGAAATCCATGATCTTAAAATACATGTATATAAGTGATGTTATTAACCGCGTACGTAAGTGTTGCAAAATATTTAATAAGTCGTTCAACATCTTTTTCTAACATGGTAATAAACTTTTTGCGTATTTGTAAATGCGTCAATCATGCACTGCCTTACTTCAAATTAGCCACGTTCACTGACAATGATATCAAACTTTGGACAGATTTCCTTTATTGTAATTAATGAACGACATAAACAAGTTCTTAATACGTTTATATTGTATTTGAATTTAGGATCATGTCCAACTAGCTAAAATTTTTTAAAGCATAGCTATAAAACGGAAACCAATGGGTTTGCTAGTCAATTGTTTTTTAGATTGTTAGATTTAATGATGGACTTTGTTTTCGATTTTTTTAATATTATCAATACTTGAATTGTTAACTTTAACGTTATTTTTTGTTTTTCTTTAACAATAAAATATTAAAAAACCGACATCAAAAACTTCATTCTTTACTTTTTTAAAAAAATTTAAATTATTCGAATAATTCGATTAATTTTAAACGTGTGATCGAACTATTCGAACAAGTTAAAATCTCTTATTCGAAATATTCGTTTTATTCGAACAAGAGAAAAATCGAATAATTCGAATACCCTAGTGTATATGCATTGTAATTTTACTTTATACTAACGAAATATTCAGAAATACACCATTGCATAAATTTGCAATACAAATGCACAAGATTGTGGATATCGCAATTGTAAGATAGTACCTACAATTGTACTAACTTTCACATCCCTAGCGTGCTGGGATAGGGAACCTGCAAATGGGATTATTTAAAACTTTCATCATCACAATGGGATTTTATTTTTATAATCGTACGATTGAATAATGTTCATGTGTATATTTGATGTGACCCCAGCAGTTCTGGGAGACAGTCCCGAAATAGAACTAGTTAACGTGCATGTCCTAAGCCCTAAGGGTGAATAATTCGTACAAACTGGTTTTATACAAATTGTTGTGATATAATTCTCATACAGTTTAATTTTATTTTTGCTTAAGTATACTGATATCCCATGTAATATAGCATGAAGTCAATAGTCACTTTAGTGTCTCATAGTAACCTATATAGGTGTCAGTTTCAACGTTTATTTGGTACTGGACTTTAGAAAGTATTTATTTTAGCCACCAGGAGAGTTGTCGAAGGAAGTTTTATTTACAAGCAATCGTTTATTGGGCTGTCTATGATATGTCTTTTTAGCTGATTATTTGAGGTAAATTAGCACCCGTACATGTTGAAATAACTGATCAAGTTATCAGTAATGAAATAACTGATCAAGTTACCAGTTATGTAGCTAGTAAGGTATGTGACGCTATTTAACCAGTATGTGAATGCAATGCGTTGACTACTTTGGATCAGCTATTAGACAGACTCATTGTAATCGGAAAAGGTCACTTGATCCCCTGCTTAGGACATGCAAGTGTTAAAATAACTAGTCACGTAGCTATTGAAGTAACTAGTTCCCACCCTAAATGATGGGTAAAATCAATAGTTGGGAACTGTCTCCTAGAACTGCTGGGCGTTTAACTGTTCTCTGCATATGGAAGTGTATGTGAGTGAAAGCGTGTGTAAATGCAAGGATGCGTGCATTTCTTTTTCTTTTGGTTTAATTTATTTGTGTGCATGTGTGTGTAATTTTATGTATGTGTGTATATGGTAATAAGCAGTCTGAAACGCAGCAATGCAGTTAAACGCAATACCCTCAGAAAGAAATCGTAAGTTTCATAATACTTATTTTATTAATTTTTTATAGTTGCTATAGAATGTGTTTGCGTATAAGAAACAAATAAATAACGTAACATTACAAGAACTGAAAGCATAGATGCATAAATGTTCATGTGTGCATGTACTAACTATATTAATGAAAATTAAAAAAAAATTAAAAAAAAATAAAAAAATTTTGTTGGTTATGTTGCCGCAATTCAACCTATTCTATTTTGTAAACTTCTTATACAAATGAATTTACATTTTTCAAATAAGCGGTAATTTATAAATTTATTTGCAGATCAATTTTAAGAGGTCAGCTGAATAATATTTCTTTGCAAATACCAAAATCAGGAAATTAAATGCAAATTATTTTCACTTTCACCCAATAGTTACATCCAATTCAACATTTCTTCGATAAGTTGGTATGTAATACACTCTCACCCTAAATAGTTTTTTGGTTTGTGTTAGGCTGGAGTAGACGTGGTTATGCTAGTACCCTGCAGTTCACTGAACTATTTCCGCCACGTCAAATTAGTTAGCCACTGAGTACTGAGGTATTGACTGGTGGCCGATTGGCACACTCTGCATAACACTTCACTATTCAATTCAATAGCAATAATACCCCGAGAGCGGGGTTGAACTCATAACCTCTCGTTTTATAGTTAAATCCGATAATCACTAAGCCACAGAGTTCTTATATGTACTGCTCTATATTTGTTAATAAGAATTACATGTAAGATTACATTTTTGTATCACTACATCGCAGTGGTATATTTTGGAGGATTTTATTTTAATTTCATTTATTTTCAAAAATTTAATCCCAACCAGCCTAACCACAAAAGCCTTAAAATCGATTTTAAGTCCATAAAGTTGACTATTATTTTAAATTTCGTACCATAAAACAAATTTCAAATACATATAATCTAAAATGGTGTTTTATTATTTTAAAATAAGCTTTTTCTTTTGAACTTTTATTTTTATGTAAATTTTTTTTTTAAAATTTTTTTTTTTATTTACATTTATTGAAAAATATTTTCATTTATTTGAATGTATGAATTGGAAAAAGTTTTGAAAGCTTTTTTAAAATATTTCTTATGGTACGAAAAAAATAATAGTTCTATTTTAAAATAAAGTCGACTTTAACATTTCTTTTATAGTTTCTTTTATAGTTATCTGACTTTTGTTTGTTACTGAATACGCTGACGTAATGTAAAGTAAATCATAACTTTTTTATAGCCACAGCGAACTAGTTTGTTGTACGAGCAGTAATAAAGCTAGTATAAGATTTCCAATTCGCACTGTTCAAACTGCTGGGTATGTACCAGCAGTAGTGCTAAAGTAGTAGTAGCAGAGTTGTTGCGGTTGTAGTTGGTGCATCAATTTTTGTTTTTTTGCTACACTTTGGTTTAATTCAAGTATTACACATTCACTACTCTTCCAACCCGTGGCAGACATCTTCACTTACTGCTATAAAACATTCATTTCAAACTGACTCTTGTTGCTGCTCTTTAAGTTCCATGTATTCTTTATATTAAAAAGGTGTTCTTTTGGGAGGAGTTATATAGAAAAATTATTAAAATTTTATGAGAACAGTTCTTCCAGAACAGTTCTTTTGTAAGGGGTTATTTTTTGGTGACCTGCAGTTATTGTTTTGTTTTGAATAATGAAAATTTTTAATGAAATGTAGTTCACACATCCTTTTTAACGGAATATGAACCTGATATTAAGTACATACATCGACGCCTCCATACTAAACTATCTTAATTCGACTGAGCACGAAATAGTCAGCAGAATCAGAGTCCAAATTTGTGTTTTTTTGGGTATATTATAAGTTTCCGTGCACAGAAAAAATTATGACTAAAATATTTTCAAACAAATGCATGTTTGAAATCAGATTTGTATTTTATTATTTATTTTATTTGGTTTCATAAATATTTTAGTTGGTTTTAAATTTGATGGTTAACAATGCTAACAACTTTTTTTAATAATGAGAAACGTTTATTTGTTTTGTAAATATTTTAACATAATGTACTTAAAATCAAGCACGTTTTCATTTTGTGATACATTTTTATAATATTCAAAATAATAGACAACACTTGTACATAACAAAATATTTTCTTTATTAAAATTTTGTTTGAATTTTTTTATAAACTCAAACAATTTTTTAAATTATTGAAAAAATGTTTGTTTACTTTGAAACAAAAACAAATTTATAGTGAATTTTGACAAACAGCTGTAAAATAAAAATAAATTATACATATATTTTGAAAAAAAATATTTACATATGTACACAATTTTTAAGTTTTGGTCGTCATGAAACAGACTAGGAGTTCAAGGGCTCAATAACTCCTCACGTTTCAAGATTGGTAAGTATGTATGAACTTAAAATTCTTTATTATATCATTGTTAAACATTCCGGTATAATTGCAGACGTTGTTAGCTTCCTATGACAGAAATTTGGGAGAATACGACATAATTGGTAAGACGATTGATTTTCATTAAGATGAATGTGAAAACTGGTTTATCTTCCCACAGGTGAACAATATCCATATAACTTGGATTCCCGTTTGCTGGATAGTCCGTAAGTGGGAGAAACTAGTTCATATTTTATATGACAGTATTTTCTATAGAAAATATTGTGTATAACAGTATTTTCTTTAGAAACTATTATATATAACAGTATTTTCTTTAGAAAATATTGTATATAACAGTATTTTCTTTAGAAAATATTGTGTATAACAGTATTTTTATATAGAAAATATTGTCTATAGCTGTATTTTATATAGAAAATATTGTGTATAATAGTATTTTCTTTAGAAAATATTGTGTATAAAGTATTTTCTTTATAAACTATTGTGTATAAAGTATTTTCTTTATAAACTATTGTGTATAACAGTGTTTTTCTATAGAAAATATTGTGTATAACAGTATTTTATATAGAAAATATTGTTAATAATATTATATTATAATATATAATTAAAATATTTATTGATTTTGAATTTAAATGTTATTAATATTTTAATTGATTTAATAAAAAATATTGTTTGAATATCTAGTCAAAACCAATTATTTGTTTTTATGGTTTTATTAAAAATATTGTTTGATTTTATGTGGAATTTCATATAAACGTTTCATTGATAGTTAAAATATTTTAATAAGAAAAAAAATTTTTTTTTTTCAATAAAATATTTACAAATTTTGTTGTTTGATTTTGTGATTTTTGTGATAGGTCCCATTTCAATAAAATATTCAATTGACTTTATGAATTTTGTGATTGGATTTGAATTTTTGTTTTTTCTGTGTGCAAGAAGAATGATAAAATTGAGACATTTTTAATATTGACTGGTGTAATTAATCGGTTGTCTTTTAGGAAAAGACGAATCAAGGAATAACAAGTAATAGTGTTATATTTGGCATTGTCGAATCTTGTTGGTAGAAAGATTTATTATACTTGTTTATGTCCAATTTCATCACGATATCAATTATTATAATACAATTATGCATGTTCAAGTAATTATCAGAGGGCGACCTTATATAGGGACTTGGGACAAATGTTGGCCTATTTTCGCCATATTTTACAGTATAATTTCAGAGTACTTAGAACTAATTTGTGCAAAATTTTATCAGGATTGCAGGATAATCAAAGTATTAATGCCTGCTCAAACAGTAATTAGTCCGAAGGACATTTGTATGGGGTCTAGGTGAAATCATGGCCCAATAGTGACCATTTACAACACTAAAACAACCTTATCAACAACTAGTTCCTTTGTTTGCAATATCGTATTTTCAATGGACAGACTGACGGGAGGTCATATCTAGATTGTCTTAGAATTTCATTGGTTCTATGAACAATTTGTATACCCTACACCACCATAGTGGGGTGAGGTTATATTGGGTTAGTGCTGATGTTTGTAATGAACAAGCCTTTATATTTCCCCAAGTACAATGCCTATTGAATTTGGTTAGAATCGGTTCATGATTTCTCCTAGCCCCCATATGATTGCCCTATCTGAAAATAGTTAAGCTCTCATAAATCCCTTATTTACATAGATATTCAAACCGAATTCAACACAAATAAATTTTACATAAACCGATCTCGCATTACCAAATTTAGTTATGATCGGTCCATAATTACTAATAGCTCCCATATAAGGGCCACTTCCGAAAATCATAATTCTCTATAAAATGTTGTTATTCAAATAAATTTCAACACAAATAAGTTACGTATAATACGTATAATAGTTATAATAGCTCCCATATCAATTTTAAAAGAAAACTGTTTATAATTATCTTCCCTGTTTAGGGTATCATATGGTCGGGCTTGACGGAATATACTTTTTTACTTGTTCGATATGTTACAAACAGAATCGCAGAATCAATATACCCCCATCGTTTTTGATGGTTAATATACAAATTTAATGCCAATGTATAATGAGAAAAATTATGGTGTGAAATTTAAGAAAAAATTTTTGATTTTGGGACACATAAAATGGTACCTGATATATCTTGTAACGACCTTATGCTGGGGTAGAGCTCGCGGCTCCAAGGGTTCATTACAAAAATTTATTTTTTAAGCCAGGTGCTTAAAAACTGTTTCTGTTTCTTACAACGTTATAAATCGTACTTTATTTTCTTACCTGTTTCTTATGACGTTACCCATCGACAGACGGAGAATACACTGTTACGGAGAGAGGCACGGTGAGAACGGGGGAAGGCTTCCCGTATATACTCTCGCGGAGAGCGAGAGGCACGGCGATGACGGGGAAAGGCTTGCCGTATATACCTCATGGAGAGAAGCACGACGATGACGGGGATAGGCTTCCCGTATTTACTCTCTACTCGTCTTAAGCCGCAGGGATTCTCTGCATTGTCCGCGGCACAACCACGGGCGTCAACAAGAGGGAGTACCGGAGTGGGAAGTTGATTGAGTAAGTTGGGCACGGGTATAACCACAGAACTCCACCAATACTCAATTACCACAGTTTTATTAGGTGGCAGAGGTATAATCCTCCGACTAATAAAATCTTTAGAAAATCTTCACCAGAAAAAAAGGCAAACTAAGAGAGTGGTTATAGCCTCTATTCTCTGAGTTTGAGATTATTTATCCGCAAGAGGTATAACCCCTAAACAGCTAAATAAGATCTTAACTCTTTGCCGGCTGCTGGCAGACTGACTGGCAGTGTTGCAAGGCAAAGTTTACCTTATGTCCCCAATTTGAAAGTCGATGTCCTCAAAAAACCCCATTTCAAAACTGAAATCCCCAATGTTGTCCCCATAAGTTTATATGTATTTACAAAAAACAAAATTAAAAAAAAAAAACTTAAATTATATTGTTAATACTAAATTTTACTATTGTCCGTTTTTCAAAAAGTTTATTCATCGATTTTGGAAAAAGTTCTTTACAAGATATCATTTTTTAGAACTCCCTGAGAAATCAAAAGTTTTATAATATTCGATTTTTAAAATGTAGGGGTTTGCACTTTTTATCCCAAAAAATTATGTTTTTATAAAGAAAGTAAATTTCAGTTCATCTTTTAGTACATAATTAAGATTCGAATTTAATTTGCAATGAAATTGATAAATAAGATGGATACTATATTCGATTGTAGCCATGTCTGTCGGTTGAAATCAACTTTCCGAAGCCCCCAAATAACTTACATACACGATTGATACATCAATATCTCAGGAATTCTACCGGCTCGGTTGCTGTTTAAAATCTAGAAAATTGGTCCACAAATGGCTGAGACAACCTTAATTTTTGACCTATATCTGGATTACTAAGACCATAGTAAGTTGGACCTACAATGGGTAAAAATCGGAAAAAATATTTTTTAACCCGATTTTTTCCAAAAAATGAAAAAACAACTTTAAAAAAAAAATATTGTGTTTACCTAGAAACTTATATAAATACTAGTTGTCCCTGCAAACGTTGTTCTGCCATAGCTCACACAAAGTTTGAAGACTCCCACTATAATAGTATACCAGATATGCAATAATAATTGTTTACTTTGTATGGGAGGTGTCATGCCCATTGTTCCTATATAGGTCAATTGTGAATCTAAACCATCCAGGGATCCACTCAAACACACACAACAAATTTCGAGGAGTTCAGTTACTAACACACGTACAGAAGAATTATATATATAAAGATAACCATGCCACTCATTGTGAAGGGTATAAAAATTATGGAAATATACCACAGTTTAAGCATAGATAACGCCAGCATAACAATTATAAGTTGTATTATCTTTTTAATTTTTCAGAAGAAGAAAAATACGAAATTAATTCTATTTCGATCGCCATAGAATTTTGTAAGGGGGATACATGTAATTTTATTTTTTTTATAAAAAACATTTAAAATTTCTTGAGAAAGCTCTTGTTTTTTTAACAATCTTTAAATGTTAGAACACCATTAGCAATTTGTACTGCTAAATCAGTGTATGTAATTTTTACCTTCTATTTTATTCAACATTGAAAACTTCATATGAAAACCTCACTTTTTTCACTTAGCATACTTTAGTTTGGTGGCTTCGACATCATTTCTTAATATACAGCGTAGTTTGCTCCATGAACGACTTCAAATTGAAGTTACTAATTAATTAATTCCTTTTAGCTAGTTGTCGTCTGACCATCCTTTACCTCTTAAAGGAAACACCCTTTATTTCCGTTTTTTGTGAAATCCCATAAACATAGACAAGTATACAGCTAAGTTGAGTTTAGTTTAGTTTAGTCAGTCAGTTTAACCGTTTGTGCATATAAATCGCAGCCGACTCTTTGACGCCATATTACAAAAGTAATGGTTACACCGTCGTAGATAACTATGGCGTTTTCATTCCTTATTTTTTTTTATCTACTGGGAAATTTTACTAACTATGTCTCTTTTGCTCATTCTCTCTCACTCACTCATTCTTCTTTGGCTGGTGTTTATCTGTGTTTTTTTATGATTTTCTATATGAAATGGCATTTAGTTTTTTGCAGATTTCTTTTTTTATACGTCGTCTTCTACTGCTATTTTTATTTGATGTTGTTGTTTTGTTTTTCTCCATTTTCATTTTATATTTAATACAACAGCCAAACCACCAACTTAACAATAATAAAAACTGTCCAATTTATTTAGCATGGAAAATTTTCAAAAGAAAATCTTGAAATAAAGTTGGTAGGAGTAAAGGAATGTGCAAGAAGTTGGAAAGTTAAAGGGAATAAGTGCAATTTCTTAGAAATTATGTATTTAATTTTAAAGTAAACTTAACACAGTAAAAGAGTTGTTGTGTAGGCAAGTGCTAGTAGTAGGCAGCATAAAGAAAAGTGTATAAATCTTGGTTTTGTTATTGCAACATTTACAAAAATTGTATAGAACTTATTAGTGGTTTGAGAAAATATAAAGTTTGTCTGCTGTGGTCGGCTGCTGACGTGTTGGGCATAATATTGGAATTACAGGTGCCCTTAGTAAAATAACATTGCTATATAATACCAATATTTTACTATGATGTAGGATTATCCGAGATTTTTTTTGTGTTTCTAATTAAAGACATTCACAAATAGTTTTGGGTGTCATTAAATTATTATTTTTGTATTTAAATACAGTGTTATGTACAATACAAAAAAAAATTACAAGGTCAGACCAATAAATGTGAGAATCAGTTGTCAACAGAACCTGATAAGCATGGTGAACAATTTCACCAGTCATGCGCACCCATTGAAGAACGCTTATAGCTGAAATATGCTGCACATTGTATGATAATGAAGTGGAACTATCCAAATTTACTTTCGAAGGTAAAATAATAGAGATATTAGTGATTTTTAGTTAAATTTTAACAATTTTTTTTCATGCTAAATTTTTGGGGTACTTTAAAATAAAATTCTTAATAAATGCTAAATTAACCCTCTCTTTTGTTATGTCTTATTTCTGTCGTTCTGGTGTAGCATAAACTATATGTCAACTATACCGACAGAATATTGAAATGCAAAAGAATTAATATCATATTACAGAAACGACAAAACAGTAAACACTTTGTGTGTTGTACTAATCGTTACTTTATTTTTTATGTGATTCATGCGTTCAATGTTCTGTCCAACTGCTACATTCTCCACTTTAGGTTAAAATGCAATGTAAGCATTAATTTAGTATATAATCAATAAAATTTTAATAAATGGACACACTTTGCATTACCAACTCTGAGCTGTAATTTAGCTCGAGCAAAGTGGTATAAAAATAAAACAACTTTTGATTTTCTTCTCTTATACTGGTTCAATTTTCCGTTTTGGAGTATTCAGGGACTTATAGTAAAATTTCACGGATAATATTTTTGCGGAATATTTTACCCCTTAAATCCCTGTTTTAATGGTATTTTTTGCACTTTCTTTTAAAGAAGGACAAAAAAGACCCATGCCTTGAGGATGTAGAAGGTTAAAATATTCTACAAAAATGTTCTCCGTAACATTTTACATAAATTTGCTGAACACATTTTTTCGAATTGTTCATTTTCTGGTTTGAGGTTGTATATAAGCAACCATCCCAGCAGGAAACTGTACTGACTTAATATTGATACAGTCAGCAATACTAGTAACTTATTATACTCCATGTAATGCTATTTACTATAGACATTTAACATATGCGTTTTATTGAAATGATAGTACTACTGACTAGGTACTTCATATGTAGACATTGGAACCAGAGACTGCCTAGTAGATCTTAATAACTCTAGTCTACACTTTTGGTAATTTTCTGAAGTAGATGTTGATAATGAAACTGTGTATTTTGTTAACATTTGACGTTGTACTAAACGAAAATTAAAAACAAACAAAGGTACGAATTCATAACAGTTGGAACAGTTGTCTTCAAATGGTTTTACTTTTGTTTTCTCATCAAAGAAAAATATAAAAATGTAGACGCGTCATTGACAATGTCGACAAAACTGGTGACTTGGAGGCACTTGTCCCCAGGTTTTCTTCAGGGATTTTACTAGTATTGAGTTCGAGAACACCCAACATTGCGTTAGAACTTGTTTGTTATGATTTTATCACGTTAATTTGTGTGATCTCCAACCATGTTTTACTTCCTGTGTACACACAGAGAAAAAATATAGTTGGACATGGTTACTGTAACCATTTACATAGTGTTACAAGTTTTTTAACAATATTATAGTCACAGTAACTATTTACATGGCTGTGGTTACCATAATATGGTTAATTTACGATTCACATGATTGTATCAACCATGATTGTATCTCTGCGTGTAGAGAGTTTTTAACTTTTATTACATCCTTAATACATTATTACAATTTGTTTTATAAACTTTTTAATATTTTAGTGGTTAAATAATTAAGGGTCCTCATGTAAACGCTTAAATGCCTCGTAAACTGTGCAATCTGTGCATTTTTACACTCTCGCAAATGAACTGTCAAAAAATTTATGGAAATTCGGTTGCACAACTCCGATAAGTTTGTGTGACAATTTAGTCTCGCAAACTTGAATTTATTGTGCATTTAATGAATCAGCTGCTTTTATTTACTTTTATTTATAAGAAATAAAAATCAAATAAAATATAAAAATTTTGTGAATGTGAAAATTGTGTAACTTTGGAACAGAATGATTGGATTAAATGGTATTGTGTATCAAAACATTAACCAACTGCTAGAACATAAATAAAATCTATCATACTATGTATACCACTTTAACTTTCATTCAACATTTTTAAAATTAAAATTTATACAATTTGAAAAAAAACAAATTGTTAAAGCTTTTGATGAATTTATTTTTATTTGACTTTTTTATCAAATATAAATTTTCTGTATAAACTTGCACAAAATTGAAAAGGTGGGTTCATGAAACACATCGCGCAAATTTGCACAAATGGGAAACTTAAGCGTTTAAATGAGTACCCTTAATATTTTTGTCTGTAGTGTATTACTTTATCTCAACTTTACTTCACTTTGCTCAGCGAAACGAAATTCTAAGAAAACTGAAATAACACTTGTCGTCTTCTTAAATAAAAATATGAAAAGTTTTACTAAAGTGTAAAGCAAATTTATAATATTAAATTATTATTTAATATCAGTACTAATGTTTGCCAGTTTGGACAGAGTTATAATTTGAAGACAAATGATGAATGTACCAGTAATCAGAGAGACTTTGAAAAAAATGATGGAGTAATGTTTGTAAATACCAGATTGAATTTTCAGATCAACCTGGTTATACCTTCGAATAGGTTAACTGTATTCTATGAAGATAAAAACTCATATACAAGTAAATATGTATATATTTAAGTAAGAATAAATGGTGTTTTAATATTTCTCAAAATATATTAATTTTGTTCCTACATTTCTTGTTCTAGTGACCTGAGACACGTTAATGGCTTGGCGATTTTTTAATAACTTTAACATTTTTTAACCAAATTTTGTCTTTCATATCTCATTAGAACGACAATAACGTACACATTTCGATTCTTTTAAATTAAATTGCAAAAGTAATTACTTAATAGCAAAATTTAAAAAAAATTGCATTTTACCCCTTGTAAATGCACCTCAAAACTAAATCGAAAGTCGGCACGGGTTGCCCTTCTTAGAACAAGCTAAACATTTTTTTGGTCGTATTTTAGGTCATTACGAAAGTTTTCAGCGGGTACCATGTCAACATTTCAAAAAATTTAATTCTAAGGGACACTCTAATGGATAGCCAGCCAGACGGACATCGTTTAGTCGACTCAGAAAGTGATTCTAAGTCGATCGGTATACTTTAAAGTGGATGCTAGACTAATATTTTTGGGCGTTACAAACATCTGCACAAACGCATAATACCCTCCCCACTATGGTGGTGCAGGGTATAAAAATCCATTTTTGGAATTTTTGATATGGTTTTTGGGAATTGTGGGGTTCTCAATAACAAATCTTATTTTCACTTTCAGATGCATTTTTGAAAATGGTCTCCATGTAAAATTTAATTTTTTTTTTTCAAATAATGTAATGAGCACATCTAGTTGACATAACTATTTCTTAGTAATATAGAAGGTATATAATAGTCAGAACAAGTTATGTTCATAAGTAATATCTTGTCATTACCAATTTTTGCTGCAGCATTCCATTGCAATGTGGAATATAATGTAAATCGTATTTTAACTAACTAACTAATCTTCCTCTATAGAAAATGTTATTCTTATTCTACCAATCTTTATTTCTGTTCAAAAACTTATCATAGTTATATTTGAGGTATAGACACTTAAAATAAATTATTTTATCTTTTTACTATAAACAATAACAAATTATTATTAGTTGTTGTTGTTTCTTTCTGTAAAATATCTTTGTTATTGGTTGCTGATAGAAACAAAAAGAAACCCATAGTTTACAATACTTGCAGTTTTGTTTTAAGAAAACTTTAAGTCTTAAAATGAAAGTTTTTCATGTCAATAACACAATGGATTTTTACTTGTTAATTTATTGACACTTTACTACACCTGTGACAACACTTTTTTCGGAATTTCCTTTATATAAAGGAAGATAAAATAAAAGATGTTATTGGTTTATTTTAATGGGGTCAAGTTGGCGTTTAGATTTACTACAAAAGAAAAAGTATATTCTAGCAACAAGATCTAATAAAGGGCAGGCAGTTCATATAAGGATATGATGAGAAAAGTCGCGGTTGCCTCATGATCGCAATCTAATAAAAAGTTGCTCTTTTCAAAGCAATTAAAAACAAAAGTTTTTAATTTTTTCACGAGAAAACAAAAGCTATTGTAACAAAACATACCCCAACCTGTTTCGAAATGTTAACTCCAGTCAAGTCTTCTGTAAGGGAGAGGGCGAGCGCTATCTTTCGTCTCCATCTTTAGTAAATTTGTTTTAGCGCTCACTCTCTCTTATATAAGGCATAATTTAGCATGGTGAATTATTTTTTGTAAATGCGCATTAAAGATGCGCCTTTTTCGAGGTACGTGAAAATGAAACAAAAGTGTTTGCTTGGCTGCGATCATGTTACAGTATCTATCCTCTAGTAAGTTATATCTAAATTGTGTCAAATTAAAGGAACACATTTTACATGTTTATTTTATCCATTGAGCGTATGCAATTTTTAGCTTTTATTTTGAAACATTTGGGCAATATAAGTTTATTGAAAGTAGTGGCCATTGTTAGCTATAACCTTTCTTATCTTTCTGGCGATCCAAAAGAACTGCTTATCTTTTGAGGCCAAGAACGAATCAAGTCAATAACGGATACTCTGTTCCAAAGTGAAGCGTGTTCCAAAGAGATCGAAACAAAAAAAATCGGAAACTACTTCAATGTAAATACTTTTTAAAAGGTATTGCAACACGTGGTCGAGCGTTGTCATGATGGAATATTACGGTTTCATGTCCGACCGCATATTCTGTGCGTTTTTCGGCCAATACTCGCTTCAAGCAGCTTATAATAGAGAGGAACCTTTTGCTCCCAAAAGAAATATAGAGCATTGCCTTGGATATTTGGCTTTTTGGCCGGCCTTCACATATGAGGAGCCGCAGAACAAAAGGTACTTTTTTGAAAATTTAATAATTTTGGGAAATTGATTTTCAACCTAAATATTATAAAAATACCAAAAAATCAATTTGTAAAAAAAATCGAAAAAGTACCTTTTGTTCTGCGGCTTCTCATATGATCTCAAAAGCCTCGGGTTATCGTAATGAGTTGGTGCAAAAATTATTTGCTTTTAACATCATTTCGGACATGCACAATAATCTTTCAAGGTCTCTTGGTTTGCTTTTGGAAGAATCCTGCTGCTCGCAAACGTTTTGAAATTACTGCTTGCGTAACAGGTCCTATGATAAATAATAAATAATTTAAAGATGTCAAACTCTGCCACTATTTACATACAGCGCCATCTTCCTTCCATAAGATTCATGAACGGTGAATGGAATGTTAGCAGCTTAAATATTTAGTGTCATACTTACAAACAATGCTAATAACCGCGTACTATCAACATTGTTGATTAGTAGAAGCTTCTACTGATGGACATATTCATAAACATGATGAATGTAGCAAGCAGTTGTTACAGACACTTAAATTCAAATTTATTTTGCAATTTCGTAATAATTTCTTTATTTTTTTAAAAGTAAAATATAAAAAAACTACGATTAATCGATAATCGCGATTAATGGAGAATTTTAAATCCTTTCTTGGCATTTATTTAGTTTGTATATTATTTCAATATATAATGTTTATTAAATACCATTTATAGGGCATTAATGGCCAATACTGACATGAATACCTATCTAAGCTCAAATAAAGAGCAACTAAACTATAATCTAAAGATTCTTTAGCAAAAGAAAAAACTTTAT
The DNA here is from genome assembly GCF_958450345.1 of Calliphora vicina. NCBI lineage: Eukaryota > Metazoa > Arthropoda > Insecta > Diptera > Calliphoridae > Calliphora > Calliphora vicina. The sequence continues at coordinate 121,264,928 of NC_088780.1, forward strand.
AAACGAACAAATTTGAGAGTTTTTTACACACAAAAACACAAAAACTATTCCCAAAACAATTAGAAAATTTTTTGAAAGCCAATTAAAACTTAAATGATAACGAACATATAGAGTTTACTTGAGTAACAAGCTTTTCATATCCCTCTCATACATCCAAACATCTAAACAGAATACATGAGTAGAAAATGTGCGTGTGTTTGAAAGAGCGGAAGTGTGTAAATGCATACACACACACTGTTGTTATAAATTTCAGGAAATATGATGACATTTTGTTTGTGCTGATATATATTAGTAGGTATATGTATATGTTTGTATTTGTGCATTCGAATAAATTGAAATGTTTAGAGAAAAGTTAAATAATCTGAAGTACGCGGGTTATCTGATACATTATTAAGGAAAACCTTATACAAGATTAAGTTCGTATATTTATAGAAAATAAAATGCATTTTAAAAAATTACAGTATATAAAGTGTATAAAAACATTATATAATAAAAGCATTTAAATTGAGGTTTCAAGAATATATCTCCATTTGGAATGCCACTGTTTAATTAAAACAATGATCCATTTCCATTCCTGTTACATATAAAGATGATCAAAATGTCTTACACTAATATTCTCACTAAAAAGGACAACCCGAAGCATATAACACTAAAAACATTTTAGGTACAATTTTTTTCCCGAAATTGTACCTTTGTGGATCCGAATTTATATGCAGCGAGTTATAGGAGATATTGACATACTTTTTTTCACATTTTTGTTCCCTATTATGTTGTAAATAAATCCCCATGCGAATGGGTTAACTGTATCATATGAAGAGAAAAACTTATATACAAGTAAATATGGATATATTTTAAGTAGAACAAACTATTGTTTTAATATTTCTCAAATCTTGTTCTAGTGACCTGAGACACGAATTTTTAATAATTTTAACATTTTTTAACCAATTTTTGTCTTTTATATCTCATTAGAACTACAATTACTTACACATTTCGATTCTTTTAAATTAAATTGCAAAAGTAATTACTTAATAGCAAAATTTTGAAAAAAAAAACTGAAAAATAATTTTTTTCCCCTTGTAAATGCACCACAAAATTAAAGCGAAAGTCGGCATGGGTTGCCCTTCTGACCTGGTATTTTAGGTCATTACGAAAGTTTTCAGCGGGTACCTTGTCCACATTTAAAAAATTCAATTCTAAGGGACACTCTAATATACATAGGGATCTAAATGTCCCCATAATTGGAGAGGAGATCAAACTCTCCAGTTGCTGTCATTTGAGGGTAGGCTTGCCAGATCGAAATTGGTAAAAAGCTTGACATTCAGAAGAAAAAGCTTGATTTTTCTTGATGTTAAAGAAAAAAAACTTGATTTTTCTTGACAATTTAAAATTCAGTTAAATTATGTAACAAAAGAAAAATTGTATATTTTTTTCATTTGAACAAATTTGATACGTTTTTGAATATTTTACAGTGTTTGAGGATATATAAAGGGTATTTCAAATAAAACAGTTAAAAATGCAACTACGTCAATTCGTAAATAATATTTTATTAACAAAAACAAGTAATAAAATTACATTTAATTCAGACTTCATTACTAAACTAATATTAACAAAAATTTAAAGTACATTAGTGATAAATTTAATCGAATTCGTAGCATCTGGTGTAAGTAAATACTGCTGAAAATTTTTACAATTTTGTATAAGGAATTTATACTTTTTGAAAAGCTAACTCTACATAAAATATTTGCATTTTCAATAGCAAAATATTTTTAATTGTCAAAAGTTATATATATTTTTGAAAAATAAACAAATATTTTTGACGTGGCAAATTAATTTGATAGAAAATTTTCTAAAATTCCTTTTTAGCTTGACAAATGAAATTTTTTCTTGATTCTTGACACGCATTGAAAAAGCTTGACAATCAAGCCAAATCAAGCTCGTACTGCAACCCTATTTGAGGATCATGTACGTTTGAGGCGATTGGAAGCAATGTATCTGGCCAGACAATCATTTTAACGAGCACTTATAATAAACAGTATAATTATCATGTACCAAAAGTATTAGGCTTATATCTATATTACTTTTTTATCCAGAGACATTCAAAGTTGACCTAAGTGAATGCGTTTGAAATGACCGTATTATATATGCTACCTTTTATCGCTTCATGCTTTTAAAATACTCTTGTAATGACATTATAATGATTTTTTTATACAATTGGATGTTCTAAATGATATACATATGTATGTATATGCAAACAAATTGTTTTTTGAAAATTAAAACAAAAAATTACATATAAGTTGTCCAAAAATATTTATTTTCTCCAATTTCTATGGTTTGTATGTATATATTGATCTCCAACGACCTCTAGCCAGAGACTTATATAAATTTAAAGCTTGAAGCATAGACAATAACTAGATAGGTAACTGAGAGCCAAAAACCTAAGTCTGTTGTCAAAAACCTAATTCATGAGAATGTAAGCGTATTTTTGGTAGATCTTCTCAAGGACTATTTATATTTTAAATTTCACCTCATTCGGATCATAAATGGATTTTTGTCGATTTTTTAAAAATTTGAGACACGAGGTGTCCCAATTTGAGGAGCCATGTACTGGCCCCCATTATCCCTAGGAAGCTGAACAATTGGAAGTCAACTCGAAAACACCTCAGCTCCAACGGTGTGAAATTTCGTGATAATATCTCTAATAGTCTTCGAGATACCGAATTATTGCCAAAAAAATACGTTTCTGAACCACTGTGCAACACCCTCCTTCGGTGGTATAACATTAAAACGCCACCGAAGTAAAATAATTAAATAAAGGTTGTTGGCTTGACAAATGCGTCATCTCACCACCAGAGGCTCTGCAACCTGCACTAATAACAAACATAACGCGCAATTGCAGAGTTGTGAACTAAAAAGCTTTTCTCCTCCTTTCACCACCTTTTCTTCTACACTCTATCCCCTTTCCAAAGAAATTAACACAATTATATATTATATTATTTAAAAAAAAAGAAAGATTCAATAAATAATAACAAAACGAATTTATTAAAATTATTTCTTCAAACAACATTACGTGGCCTATTTTCTAATATTTCATTTCAGATTGTTTATTTATATTGTTGTTTACGTGTTCGTAATTTTAAATTTCTAGGATGTTATTTGGGATTAAAATTGTATAAGACAGCAAAGTTTGGCCTCTACACTGAAAATTACTAATAATATAAAATAGGTTTCCGCGGTTAACAAACTGCCCTGTGCTAACTGTCTTGTGCTAACCTAACCTTAGTGCATGCCTAATCTAAGCAAAAGCTAATATACAACCCTCGTATTTTAGTATTAGCTACAAAAACTTTTACATAGACTAGTAGAGCTAAGAGTTGTTACTTAGAATAAAATCGAAATGTTTTTCATTTATTGATCGTTTTCTATTATGGAATGGTGTAAACAAAATAGTTGGGTCAGGTTTTAATGTTTAGAAGGGTGGGAAACGGGTCTAGAGAGTAAAGTAAAATTATGCAACAACAAAAACTAAACTGTAACCAAGTAGTTATTTACCTCTATAGAGTGTTATTGAAAATGTTATTCCTGTCTGTTGACTATAGTGGCTGTTTTGTTTTTGTTATCCGATTTCCTGTTTTATTTTTATATGAACACTTTTGTTTTTGTTGGTTTAGCATAGTTTTTATTGTGCCAAAAACACTCTCTGCTAAATTCTCATTTGTATACTTGTAAACTTGTCTAACAGACTTTATTTGTGGATACACACAAACTATAAGTATCTATGTATGGAGGTATGTATGTATGTATGTAGTATAAGCATGTCAGTGTGTCTGTGCGGATGGCTGTGGATGTGTATTTGTGTAAAAAACTACAAGTCGTATATAAATTTTATATGACTGCAATATAGCCATGTTAAAAGTGGGAGTAGACTGTGCACTCAATGTTGGTTGTTCGAATAGAAAACATCATCATGAGTTGGAGGTGGAATTTGTAACACCCCTCATTTTCTTGTTTTTCATATTTCATTACACTCCATACACGTGTTAGTTAGTTTTGAACTTTGAGTCTCAACAACTGTTGGTTAGAAAGTTTTACTGACTGGCTGGTGGGCTGGTTGGTTGGTGTGCTGACTTGACAGTCTGTCTGTCTATTTGTCTGCCTGTCAGTCAGTCTGTCTGTCTTTCCAACATTTTGACGTTTGGTTGTTTGGCCCGTTTTTTCTTTTATGTCTGTTGCAGTTTATATTCTCTTCCGTTACTGAAGCTGTAAAATAAAGCTAGCGCGTGTATATGTTTTATGCATCGTAACATTATTCGTTTATTTTGTTTTTCACTTTTTGCTCCTGCTTCATCATTCTGGTGGCATCGTTGGGAAACCATTACATTTCATTCGATTTTTTAGTTTTGTTTGCTGTTTTTGCTTCATATGCTGCATGTTAGACTTGAAGATGGTATATTGTTATTCCTGTTTGCCTGCAAACTCAGACACTCACTCCCGTTTTAATATTTGTCCCTCACTTTTGCATTTTATATTTAACATTTTTTTTTTATTACTTCTGTGCTCTGCTGCAATGTTCCACATATATTCATTTACTCATTTTCAGTTTTTATTTTACTTTTTTTGTATTATTCCTTTTTACAGCTTTTGTAAAATGGTATTGTAAAATTAGTGCAAATATGGGTGGCAAAGTAATGCATTTAACTACCTCTACTACTAAACGAGTTTAGTTCATTCTCTGTGTGCTTTTACCCGCGTTAACCGCAGCATTTATTTGTTACTCATAAAGTGTGTGCGCTTGTTTTAGTGGGTTGGTGTAGGTGTGTGTTTTAAAATACTAGCACAACTATTTGTTCAAACTAGGGATGCCAAACGGGACTGGGTTTTACAAATCCCGGGATTCGGGATTTTAGAAATGTAAATCCCGGGATTCCGGGATTTTTCGGGACCCCGGGATTTTTCGGGATCCCGGGATTTTTCGGGATTTCGGGATTTTTCGGGACTTCGGGATTTTAGTTAAACGTCAAAAACATCAAATTCAACAATAAAAACTATTATATCATTAATAAATTTAAGTAAAAACATAACAAATCAAAAACTAATGCGTTAAATTAAAATAAAATGGTCCATGATTTACCCTAGCTACCTACAATTGTCCCCCGGAGTACTGTTTGAGCAGTCATAAATATCTTGATTATGCGGCAATCCTTATAAAATTTTGCACAAAATAAGTTGTAAATACTCTGAAATTATACTGTAAAGTACTGCGGAAATCGGGCTACATTTGCCCCTAGTCCCCTTTAGAAAATAACTTGAACATAAATTTCGTAAAAGTGTAAATTGTGTAAAAGCCTGTTAATGCCAGGGAGACGTGCATTAACAGGCTCTCCGATTCAAATGAAAAAATCTGTCTGCGTTTGGATTTGAAGCGAGATTAGTATTATAAAAAATATGCTGAAATTTAGCTTTCTAAGTATTTTGGGTGCTTCAAAAATCTTCCTAAAATATCAAAAATCTCATTTTTCGGGATTAACAAATCCCGAAAAATCCCGGGATTCTTTTTCACAAATCCCGGGATTCGGGAAATCCCGATCCCGAAAAATCCCGGGATTTTCGGGATCGGGATTTCGGGATTGGCATCCCTAGTTCAAACACACATCCAACTTTAAAGATAAATAAAATGTTTTCGTATCTGTTTTGATCAGTTGCAGTCCAGCTCAATACTAGAATTAGATAAATACGTATTGAGTGGTTGAATACGTATTTACATCAGTGGTTGGCACTCACAGCCATCAGGGGCCTTCCGCGATTGATTATTCGGAAGACTACACTATGAATATCAGCGAAAATCGTTAAAAATATCAAAAGGGTATAAATTAAAGACTGCTCATCGAAAACATCAACTGAAAATTGATTTTATGCAATATAACATAAATTTGTTTGTGCCGGCCACTAATTTCCAAGTGATGATGTTAAGAATAAGTCCGCGACTTTTTGAATTTCCCGGCTCTTAACTGAACAAAAAAACTTAACAAAAAAACATCACTCAAATAAAGGTTTAGCATGATAAATACTATGAGAACTCTGCACCATCAATTTCAATGGTAAACAATTTTGTTTGTATCTGAATTTTGTTATGGCCGTACAAGCACGGATCATGCCGAACGTTATGAACGCACAGTTGAGTTGAGTTCTCTAAACCCGAAACAATTGAAAAAATCACATTTTGGCCGATCGGCGATTGAAAGTGCGAGAGATTGTGGAAGCCATAGGCAGCTCAGTGGTTTCAATTTGGAATGATCACTTGGGTATGAGATAGCTTTCTGCAAGATGTTTGCCGCGTTTGCTCATAATCGGTTGCACAAAAGGGTACACACATTTTCAGTTTCTAAGATAAAAATCCAAGAACTAGGCTTTAGTCCCGAGTGACTATTTCTTGTTTCCAAACCTGAAGAAATGTCTCGGAGGAAAGATATTTAACTACAACGATGAAATTAACCCTTGATGACCTCTACAAATATTATTTTTGGAAGGAATAAACAAATTGGAGAAACTATGTTTCATTCAAAAAGGCACTGACTTTTTTACCCACCCTCGTTTCTTAAACATTTATCTTTTAACATAATACTTTGACTCAAAACACGCAACTTAAAATAACATATCGCTGACTTAACGTGCAAAGTCCACATTTTAAAATTATACAGGAGAGACAAAAATATTCAATCTTGTTTTTGCGTAAATATTTTTGAATTCTGTAAACGCAATTTTTTTGTGTGCATAAAAGCAAAATGATAAAACAAGTATTTGCCGAGATAAAAGGCTTTTTGGACTTAGAGCTTTTTCTACTGCTTAGTTTGTATTTTTTGATGGACTTAGATAGGTCTTTTTCTTAGAACTTGTCTTTCATTTCTTATTTATTAGTTTTTATATCTGGATTACTAAGTCATTAATATAGACAATATGGGTATCTAATGATAGAAATTTGAAAGTCCATTGTAACGATATATATAAGGCTATTGTAAGTTGGACCTACAATGGGTCAAAATCGGGAATAATATATTTTAACCCGAATTTTTTTTTATCAAACAATTTTTTTGCCATAAATTCTTTATTAAAAATTTTTAAGAATTAAAAAAAATTTGGAAAAAACTTTTTTAAAAAGGGTATATAAGATTCGGCACAGCCAAATATAGCTCTCCTACTTGTTTTTCACTAATAATTTTAAAAAAATTTAAAAAACTTGAAAAAAAAAATTTAAATTTTGTATACCTAAAAATATTTAAAATTTTTATTTTAAAGTACAATTTGGTGAAGGGTATATAGATGTGTAGATGTGTAGATGTTTGTAACGCCCTTAAATTATACCGATAGACTCAGAATCACTTTATGAGTCGATTAATTTTGAAGACATTTCGACAAAATGTGGTATATATACTTTTTTAGGCCCAAGAACGAAGCCTATTTAAACTGGCTGAAATCGGTCCATTATACTATGGAAATCATGTCACCAAATTTCATGCCGATCGGTCTATAATTAGTCATAGCTCCCATATAAGGCCCGCTTCCAAAAATCACTTTAACGAGCATAAATCTCTTAAAAATGTTGGTATACACATAAAATTTAACGGTCCATAATTAGTCATAGCTCCCAAATAAGACCTTCTTCCGAAAATAAATTATTGAAATTTTAAAAGAAAAATAATTTTGCTCATTTACATAGTGTAGGGTATTAAATGGTTGGCTTGACCGGTATTAAAAGGTTGGGCTTAACCGACCATTTTTTCTTACTCTTTTTAATATATTTCATTGAACATTGAACAAAGTTTAAACTGTACTTTTTATAGGGACTTAGAGCTTTTTCTTGTGATAAATTGGACTAAGCGCTTTTGCTCATCACTACGAAACAACAACAAAAAGCGAGATAACTCCAATTTTTTGATCGCCGGGGCGATCAACTAGTTTATTATAAAATCATCCAAAGATTGTTTTTATTTAAATATGATGGATTGTAAAGGAAAAATATTAGTTTAGTGTAAGAAATTAAAAGAAAACATTACGCCTCTCACGATTCGAATATTTTCGCATATTTCTGCATGGACCTCAAAATGAGTTCCGTTTTATGTCACGTATGATAATATACCCTTATTTCGCTCAATATTTTGGACAACAATATTTCGAAAGAATTTTTTATTATTTTAAAATATAGTACGCTCTGGAACATAAAGACCAAATTATTTTTCAGATACTCTTATTTTTGCAAAATCTATTCCACTCTATAGGTGTACAAATGTCACGTACGATGATATGGAATTTCCCATATGCAACCTCATAACGCTATACGATTTTGCTAAACTTTTCAGCATTTTGATTCTTAGATGATGGAGACAAACTTTAGACCTTGATCACCGAAAATCTGTTAATGTGAAAATAAACTTAACATGTAGGTACAATTGTCCCACATTGCTTTTGATTAATTTCATTAAACTTACTCTTGTTTTAAATACAAAAGTTTTCTCTCGCCTTGTCGCTGTAATGAATATAAATGTTGCAAATTAAAATATGCCTTTAATAAATTGCCTACCAATACTTAAACAAATTGATTAAGCTGTTTTAAAGTTTGAACACATCCACCAAAGTGTTCAGCAAATAAAAACGATTTAAAACAAACACAAACTTAACAATAAAATACATTTAAAACGCTTACCTGCATTACATTCTTTAAACATGGGAAATAATTATTTATATTTCGGTGTCAAAATACTGTCAGATTTCTTTGTATTCGGTTTTTCCACTTTCCCCGATTGTTGTTAAAATCTGAAGTGGCAAGCAATTAATCCACCGCATTATTAACACTGCCGAGATGTCACCGCAGATTAATGGACACCAAAATAACATACAGTACTTTTCACAATACAACAATAAAAAACGAGCATAATATCACAATTGAGATTTTTATTTTTTGTAATTACCAAACCAAAAGATTAAATGTGATGATACAATTACCGTAACAACAATAGCAAGAACAATGTACAAACAATTGCAACAGAAATTGTAAAAACTACAACAGCGACTACGTTAAAAGTAAGAATTTGTAAAATTGATTTTATACTGAAAATAAAGTAAAAAACAAACACTTTTGCCGTACATACTGTACAATACAACAAACGTAAGTGTATTTAAAATACAACTCAATTCAGTACAATACTCTTATTATTATGATGATGTTGTATACGGCAGTGGATACATATTGTTGTATTTAAATCTTGTGAGTGCAATCAATGATTATCATCTTTTTACAACAAATTAAATAAATGTAAATATATACATTAGAGTGCTCCAAGATTGTATGGACGAAAAAAACTTTCTAGGTACAGGCCGTCCCCCCCTCTAGAATTGTTCTATGTATTGTAGAAACACGTTGTGTAAAATATTAGGATGATAGGATAACGTTAACTGGTGGCGCAACGACGCTGAAGTTTTGAGGTGCATTTACAAGGGGAAAATATGCAATTTTTTCAGTTTTTGTAAAAATTTTGCCATTAAATAATGACTTTTACAATTTAATTTAAAAGAATCGAAATGTGTACGTAATTGTCGTTATAATAAGATATAAAACATAAAAATTGGTGAAAAAATGTTAAAGTTATTAAAAAATCGCCAGGCCATTAACGTGTCTCAGGCCACTAGAACAATAAATTTATGAACAAAATTAACATATTTTGAGAAATATTAAAATAAAAGCTCATTTTTACTTAAAATATGTCCATATTTACTTGTATATGAGTTTTTGTCCTCGTAGGATACCGTTAACCTATTCGCAGGTATGACCAAAAAAATTAAATTTTTTTAACGGCAGTTTCAAAACTCCAATTTCAAATTTTTAAAAATTTTGTTAAACAAATTTCAGAATTTTTTGATCATCACATGGGGATTTATTGACAACATAATAGGGAATCAAAACGTGAAAAAAGTATGTCAATACCTCCTATAGTTTTTCCGTACCTGCGATATAAATTTTGCGATTTTCGAGAAAAAATAATTTTTTGGCCATATTTTGGGGAATGACCAGAATTTCCTTACTGTAATGATTTTTAAGTAAAAGCTATTCAGAATAATATAGTCCAGGTAATTTTAAATATAGTCTGAAAGTTTTACTAAAATCGGAAAACTTTAACCCTTAAATCGTGAAGGTCAAAGGTCAATTTTTTCAATATTTGGAATTTCTCATGGAAAGATAGCGAAATATTATATATTTTTGGGCCGATTTTGATGAAACTTAAGAAAAATATAAAATGAAGTCTAGTATTCACAATAACAGTACAAAAATAGAAATTAACCCTTAATAGCACTTGCGGTCCAAATGATCCTCAACTTTTAAAATCACGAAAAAAACATTCATTTTGACCCCAAGTACTCTTAAGGGTTAATTTCCATTTCTGTACTGTTATTGTGAATACTAGGCTTCATTTTATATTTTTCTTAAGTTTCATCAAAATCGGCCCAAAAAATATAACATTTCGCTATTTTTCCATGAGAAATTCCAAATATTGAAAAATTTGACCTTTGACCTTCTCGATTTAAGGGTTAACGTTTTCCGATTTCAGTAAAACTTTCAGATTATATTTAAAGTTACCGGGAATATAATATTCTGAATAGCTTTTGCTTAAAGATCATAACAGTAAAGAAATTCGGCTCATTCGCCAAAATATGGCCAAAAAAATAGTTTTTCTCGAAAATCTCAAAATTTAAATCGCAGGTACGGAAAAACTATAGAAGGTATTGACATATCTTTTTCATATTTTTATTCCCTATTATGTTGTCAATAAATCCCCATGTGATGATCAAAAAATTCTGAAATTTGTTTAACAAAATTTTTAAAAATTTTAAAATGGAGTTTTGAAACTGCCGTTAAAAAAAATAATTTTTTTGGTCATACCTGGGAATAGGTTAGCGGTATCCTACGAAGACAAAAACTCATGTACAAGTAAATATGGATATATTTTAAGTAAAAATAAGCTTTTATTTTAATATTTCTCAAAATATGTTAATTTTGTTCATAAATTTCTTGTTCTAGTGGCCTGAGACACGTTAATGGCCTGGCGATTTTTTAATAACTTTAACATTTTTTCACCAATTTTTGTCTTTTATATCTTATTATAACGACAATTACGTACACATTTCGATTCTTTTAAATTAAATTATAAGAGTCATTATTTAATGGCAAAATTTTTACAAAAACTGAAAAAATTGCATATTTTCCCCTTGTAAATGCACCTCAAAACTTCAGCGTCGTTGCGCCACCAGTTAACGTTATCCTATCATCCTAATATTTTACACAATGTGTTTCTACAATACATAGAACAATTCTAGAGGAGGGGACGGTCAATATTCGCAATTTTATTTTTTTGGAGCACTCTAATATACATACATAAATATTTTTTATTGATGTATGGCAGCACCGATGTTTGCATCTGTGTGGTTGCCATTTGATGTATGGATATTGTATAAATGTTCATTAACCTTCGCTTTACCAATACCCACCCTGGTGACCACTCGGTTTTTGTTAGCTTAATAATTTTTTTCATTTTGTTTCGATTTAAATAAAATTTAGACTCAATGAACAAATTTTAGAGTTCTATATTATTTAATAAAAACATTTTAAACTTTTTATAAGGTTTTTTCGATTTTTTAAAATTTTGTTCGTCGGATATATGTATAGAAGTGCAGTATCACCCGGGTGGGTATTGGTAAACCACGTACATAAAAAACCTTTGGTAAAGCGAAGGTTAAATGTAGTTGAAGAACATGCCCAGTGGGGAAATTTTTATAATTCCCATAAATGTTGTACAGCACTGAGCTTTACTTTACAGGCATAACTTTGCATACTGCATGAAGTAAATATATGGAAATTTTAAGAAATTTAAATGTGTATTCCTATTCCGTTATGATTATTATAAGGGGTTTTATTAAAATTCTTAATGGATTCTTTAAGTTTCAATAGAATTTGTTCATGTTCCTATAATATCAAGTTTCCAGGAATTATCTTAACTCTTTGCGGTATGGTGGTCAGTTTACTAACCACATTTTCTATAGTCTTTAAAACATAGTTTATTGTCATCTATTGCCATTTTTCTAAACAATTATATTATTTTAAGTCATCGTTTATGATTTTTTGCAAAACTTAGCCGACAGGGTGCTCTGGTTAGATAAATATGTATATTAATTTGAAAATATTGTAAAAATCTGTTTTTTTTAAGAGACTTTCACGCATAACACCCTACACTAATTAAAAGTGCAAAAACATTTTTCTTTTAATATATCAATAATTTATTTTCGTGACTGATTTTCGGAAGTGGGCCTTATATGGGAGCTATGACCAATTATGGACCGATCACAATGAAATTAGGTCGTGTGATATATTTGTATATGGAAGTTATTTATTTTGAATTTTGTGTGTATACCAACATTTTTGAGAGATTTATGCACGTAAAGTGATTTTCGGAAGAGGGTCTATATGGGAGCTATGACTAATTATGGACCGATCGTAGCACAATTTGGTGACATGAATTTCGTATATATAAGACTTATTTGGAACGAAATTTGTATAGATACATTTATAAATTAAACATTTATGATCGATAAAGCTATGGAAATAATGGACCGATTTCAGCAAGTTTCAATAGGCTTGGTCCTTGGGACGAAAAATTTTATATACCATTTTTTATCGAAATATCTTCAAAATTGCGACCTGTACTTTGCGCACTAGGTTTACATGGACAGCCAGCCTGCCAGACGGACGGACGGACGGACATCGTTTAATCGACTCAGAAAGTGATTATACGTCACACAAGCGTATTAATAAGCTGAATAAATATAAATAAAATTTCAGGTTGCAATTTTTAAAAAATATAATTGTTTAGCAAAATGGCAATAGATGACAATAAAATGCTAAAAAAAAAAAATTATGAAAAAGTAAAACTTGTAAAAAGTTGTCTTATATTTGCGAAGTAATTAAATACCACTTTATTCACATAAAATATTAATACAATTGAACCTAAGGTGTTGAAGATGTTAGCAAAAATATGCGATTGGGTGACGCTATCAAAAACAGAAGAGCGGTTTGACTTGCATTACATTTGCATTTGTATAAAACCATTTGTAGTAGAGTAACTTCGGGTAATGTGGACTACCGTTTTGTTTTTTCTAAATTTTGGCCACAATATACATATATGGATATTAAAAGAGTTGTGAAGCAATAAATTAGCTAATGTATTCTCTAATGGTTTTTGCAGTTGAATATTTTTTCCGTTAAAGGATAAAAAATTTATGTGAAAATATTGTAAGGAACCCAAAAATCAGCATTAAAAAAATTGGAGGGTAATATGGACCACTATATGAGGGTAATGTGGACTAGTATTTAATACATAAAATTCATGAACCAGCTAATCATGAATGATTAAAAAATGTAATTTCAATATATTTTTATTAATACAAACTAAAAAGTCGCGTTCTTGACTTAGATAGATTGCTTACAAAGTACATAGTTATTGTCGGGTAATATGGACCAGTAGTACATAATCAAGTAATTTAAGTGGTCCACATTACACGAACTTGGGTTACAGTGGTAAAAAGTTATTTTTACCTAATAATCTAAATGTGCTTAAATTCTTACCAAATATATGCAAAACTACGTGTCCACTTTAACTATATAAAACAACCAAACATTAAATTCTACCAAGTAACTGTACCAAATTTTGTTTCTTACTTGAACCGAAAAAAATGTTGAGCAGGCGCATTAATTTCAATACAAGAATAAAAATTCAACATATCAATAACTCATGAAAGCAAATGTGCAATTGTCGTTTCAAACAAATTGTAAAATGTACGACAAATCAGTTTTATCATACCTTCAATAGTTTCTGAAAAAAGACACTGGTCCACATTAGACGCATAGTCCACAACACCCGAAGTCACTCTAGGATTTTGAAAAACATAAAAATCTTTCCTCGTTTTTTATTTGTTAGCATTAGTATCTGACGTGACGTGACGTTACATTACTTTTTCTATTTGATATAATTATAATTCAGAAGAACGTTGAAAATTTAAGCATTATTTCTGAACACCCCTGAACACAGTTTCTTGTTCTCTAATCAGATTAATTCATGATTTCATAAACGTTTGTTCTTAAAGTAAATTCATAAATTATTGAGTGTACAATGACATTTGTCCTTGACTGTATACAAACATGCTTACGTACATACATATTCACACACATACACCAATATTTTATATGTATAAATATATTTATGATCTGTATGTGTTTTCGTGTGTCCTCATGCATGCATGCCTGCGTGTGTTGGTTGTGATGTTGCATGCATTGCATCATGTCGATAAACTTAAGACCATGACAGTGAATGTTGGTAGAACGATTTCTGTTGTAGTTGTTGTTGTTCCCAATGATGTTGCTTTTATTCTACTGAGTGCGTATATACAAGTGTTTGTGCATAGACAGTATCGGTCAAAACATATTGGATGAAAAAAATGTAACAAAAATCTAAAAAAATTATAAAAATCATGCGACTAAACCTATTGGATTATATAACGCATACTAATATTTTGTTCAATAACCTAAATTCCTTAAAACTACCTCACATCTTTAATGTATATAACTAATAACAATCTCTATTGTTGTCATTGTAATAGATTTATAGCTTGATACCATTTGTTTGAGTCTTGATCTGCCAATTAACAATTTACCTTTCTATTTACTATTTCTCAATAATTTTGCATAGAGGTCGGATGACTGTGCTTTGTGTGTTTAGGGTCATTGTTGTTTAAATATCTATTGCTAGGGCATTTTGTCATAGACACGAGACAACAAATGTCTACCTTTTGGTGGATGAATGCAAATTCTGAAAATTTTTAATGAGTTTGGGTTTATTACTTCTTTTTTTCACCTTGTCACTCGAAGTTTGTCATTCCGTTTGAAATTTCTACATATTTCATTAACGACCTGATAAGTATATATATTCTAGAACGTTTTAGATAGCGAAGTCGATATAGCCATGTCTATCCAGCCATGAAATCAACATTCCGTAGCTCCCAAATAACTTTCATACACGATTCATACATCATTATATCCTCCATAGTCAAGGTTTAGTTGCTATTTAAAATAAGGTATATCGGCCCACAAATGACTGAGATATAAGCCAAAGACAACAACAACCTCGAGCTAGTACCTATTTTTGGTCTATCTCTGGATTACTAAGCCATTAATATAGTCAATACGGATATCTAATTATAGACATTTCAAAGGCCCTTCCAATTTGGACCTACAATGGGTCAAAATCGGAAAATAACCCGATTTTTAATTTTGTTGTTTTTTATAAACGTATTGTTTTTGAGAATGGCAAACATTCGCAATTGTCT
This sequence comes from Calliphora vicina, assembly GCF_958450345.1. Taxonomy (NCBI): domain Eukaryota; kingdom Metazoa; phylum Arthropoda; class Insecta; order Diptera; family Calliphoridae; genus Calliphora; species Calliphora vicina. The sequence continues at coordinate 121,280,348 of NC_088780.1, forward strand.
TATAATAACACCGTCCAACAACCGACTGTTGATTAGTTCACGTTTTCGTGAGTTTACTGTATATTTATATATATAAATGTGGTGTTTTATTTTTTGCTATTTCATGTACATTAAAGCGTACTACCTTACAACTAGTAAGTATTTTTGCAAGGCATTTACCAAAACAAAATTGAATTATTTTTTGGCGAACGTAGAGCAATTTGCAAATACATGCAGCTGAATTTTATTTTATTTGTTAAATAATACTTTGATTTATTATCTCCAATAGCTTAGAGAGCAGGAAAAAGCAAGAAAACAAATTTCACTCAATCACATCAATTTTGTTTAACAAATTAAAAATATAAAATAGTCCTTACATATCTCTTTCTAACAATTTACTATTTAGAAATTTACATTCAGATTTTTATTTTACGTATTATACTTACCTTCAGCTGTAGAATCCATTTTGTTTCGTTTGATTTGCTTGATTACAAAATCTTTGAAACGGAAACTCTTACTAGTCGATCTTATCTACGGTAGTGTGCCATTCTTGTGAAGGCCTCATTCAAACTTAAATTATTAAGGGCATATAAGGCAAGAGACATTACTATGATAATTTTTTATCTCCTAGAGCATTTCTTTAACCAACCCAATGACAAAAAATCCCCAACTAAAAACTCATTTTTCCGACTTTTGGACGGACAAAGGTGCCTTTGGCCGCACTGTGCAGTTGGACAATAAGTTTATTCAACAAAAATGATATACTCAATATGCCCTTTTAGAATTATAGGGCCGCTATTATGTTTTTTTTTTTTTTTTTTTGTTAGCGTCAAGTTTTTGATAACCTGACCATCTCTATATTCGTTGATTCGGCAGTCAGGTTGTTATGACAAGTTTATTTTTATCCACACTGTATGTTTGTTTGCGTGTATGTATGCCAGTGTGTATTGTCTGCACAAAATAACAATTGGTGTTAAGGAAAGTTTTACATTCATGTGTGTTGCATATACATGTGGGTGCAATATTAATATAACCGAGAGTGTGTTTGTTTGTGTGTGTGTGTACGTAAGTATGTAATTTTCAGAGTCTGTAAATGGTTGTGATGTTGGGCGTACAAGTGTTTGTGTGAGTGTTAGTTTTATCTGATTGCGGTTAGCTGAATGGCATTGCGTTGTTATTTCTGTTGGCTTTATTTATTTATTTTTTATATTTCCTTCTTTTTTTGTTGTTGTTTTGTTTCAAGTCTTGTAATATTATTTTTACATTCTCTTCTTCTTATGATTTTCTTGTTTATTTGCTGTAATTGTTGCTGGGGTTTTTATTCGTCTCTGCTTTTAATATTATTTAAAGTTGTTTCGGTTTCTCTACGAAATGTCTGTGCAAATAATTCTGTTGCCTTTCATGTGATTTGCCATGGTAGAGTTTTGTAAATTATTTCACACTTTGGGATTAATTTTCACTTTTTATATATCAAAGATAGCAGTTTAAAAGTTATGTAGGAATTCATTACGAAATGCTAAAAGTAAAAGACAGAAAGCTGTTTTTATTACATTTAAATCAGGCAATGTGGAAGAACCAGCAATAAATTTCGCAATGTTCTAAAGTCACAAAATATTACGTTAAAGCAGTGGCTGTAAAATTAAGAGAATTAAATATATAAGGGAAAAAGTTAATGCAATATTTAAATTATATATATATTTATATGACTTATGAAGCAGTGAATGAGCGAGTGAGTGAATGAATGAGTCAGGCCTTGTATTTTTAAATATAGAGATTTTTAAAAAAAGGCCCAAAAAGTCAATCGTACGTATACTTTAGTAACTGTGTGTAAGTATATTAAATATGTAAACAGTGAGTGAGAAAAAACTTATTCACACTATTCCAGCCAAAACTTAGTTTTGGTCCAACAAATTTTTATGTTTTTTAATCACGTTAGCTTTCAAAAATTTTACAGATATTATCTTTTCTAAATCATACATTTTCAACTGTTATTTCGGTCATAAAGGACAGAAATAACAGTTGCTTGAAAAAATAATTAAAATTTTTCAAGAAGATCCAATATGGACTTTCAAAAAAATAGCAAAAGATCTAAAGGTTCATTGTCACATTATTTTAAAAGACATTAAACAGTACAATAGAGATTTAAACATTGAAAGAAAAGAAAAAAGTTCTAACAGATATTGGTAAGGCAAAATAAGTCGAAAAACTCTTTAGAAGAACATCTAACATCTATCAGAAAAGCAGCTTGTAAAGTTAAATACTATGATTCTCTTGTTCGCAGAGCAAAAGCTAATACTGGGTAGAAATCGCATAAAGTTCAGAAATTTCTTAAAAGCAAACGAACGTGCGGAAAAATGTTGGTAAAATTTTGTAAAAAAATACATTTTATGTGTGATTGATGCTGAAACTTATGTACTGGCAGATTTTTCACAAATTCCGGGTCAAGATTTTTAGGTGGCTGATGGACGAGTTAAGCTGAATTCACCCATGTGTTTCTGAAACATTTTTTGTTCGTTTTATTTTTTGACGTTTTATTTTTGAGAGAGACTTCAAACTACATATAAAAAAATAAAGTTCCGAACAGAAAATGTTTCAGAAACACATGGGTGAATTCAGCTTTAATGTTCAAGGACAATACCGGACAAAAAAAAAACAAACAAAATTCCCCAAGAAGTTTCTTGTGTGGCAGGCCATTTGTAGTTGTGCCAAAAGAAGCCAATCATATGTGACTTCAGACACGATAAACACAGAAATATATATTTCAGAGTGTCCACAAAAATTGGACACCCCAAATAACAACCTTAAATATTCGCACAATTTTTCGAATTCGAAAGAATTAAATAAAAATAATAAAATATCGGCGATACAAAAACTTTATTTTTGTAACTTTTTAACCAACATTGATATTTACTTCATTTTTTATTGCAAATCATTTAAATTTTTGTCCAATATTGCTAAAATTAAAAATATTTCTTTCCCAAATAAATTTGCTTTCGACATCGATTTCAAGTTTTAAATTGATCGAAGTAGTTGTTTCCAAATTTTATATTTTGTGCAATTTATTTTGCCGTGTCGATGCCATTCTGTACAATATCATAATATTTTTTTATTAGCTTTTTACTGTTCTTATTAAGAATACTTCTTAAAATCTCATTGTACAAGCACTTAATTTTCATCTTGTTAATAATATTAAATTTTAAATCTACTCCTTTAGGCACCACAAACAACCCACCATAAGGAGCAGAACATATTAAAAACAAATTTCATATTAAATTAAACAATTGTATATTTAAAGAAACAATACAACACCACAACACAAACACAACTTTCAGATCGTAAAGTGAGGTAGCGAATCTCGCATTCGCAAACATACGAAATAATCTTATTTTTATGCACCATCATGTCATAACTTACAACAAGAAGCATATAACTTATTTTTTGTTTTGTTTTTGCTTTTATTCCTATCATCCTACAGTTTTATTCCGTTAGTAACTTAAAATTGGTTTGGCTATGTGCTTTTGCTATTTTAATCTTTGATGCCACAAATGGCATGCAATCATTTTTCAAAGTAATTTCCAGTGTGAGTGCGGGTGGCATCGTCATGACTGAATGACTACATGGATGTACAAGAGAATTCCGAATTACAGCTAAAAAGACATATACACCAACATGCTTGTGATCAAAACAAGTGAAGAGTCTTTTTACACTTGAATAATTAAGGGTGTCCAGAATGTAAAAATTATAATAAAAATACATTTAATACCAAAGAGAATTTTCTTTTAATTAAACATTGAGTTAAAGTAATCCAGTATTAATTGTTTTAAATGGCGCTTAACAGCGTGAACAGTTTTTTCGGCGCACCCCTATCATAATAATCATAATCATAAGAGTTTAAAAGAAAATATAAGAATATTTTTTTTTGTTTGGGTGTTATCGAAATTATGCGTGCAAAAATTTACACCTTTCATTGCAGTTTTACAATACTATACTGCAGAGGTACGCACGTCACACACTCCGAACCATCTGACATTGGTCAAACATATAAATAGTCAATGTGCTTCAGTAGCGATTTTATTTTCGTTACAAAATTAGGGGTTTCACACCCACCTTTGCTTATACCATTCCATTATTTTATACAGGATCAATTAATGGATTACTAATCTGAATGAAATAATCATGACAGATTACGCTGCAACGTTTCTATAGTGTAGAAATAAGTTATCAGTGAGGAGCGTTACAGTACCAAATGTCTGAGAAAGCGATCGAGGGCTTCAAATAGGACAAAATTTGGGTGGGAAATTATCCTACACACTGAAATTCCACTTTTCACATGTCGCGAAGATACTTCTCCAACTGACAGCATGGATTTCGCAAGATGGACAGTAAAAAAGAAACATTAACCGCCACTCAGATCTAGCTATTATTAAACCCACAGAGTCGTCACTGAAAACACACTATTACCAGGCCTTTTTCATTCTTTGAATTTATCGTTCAGGCCACTCTATCTGAGTAGCTATCAGTCGTTCATACGCCATAATTTTTAACAGGGAATCCCTAAAGCGTGTTGTCTGTAGCCACTTCGATAATAACTTCTACCTCTCTAAATTTCACAAGTCCTTACAAGGACGAACATAATGTTATGCCAATGGGCAGCAACGTTTTTGCATTGAGAAATGGTTATCACAACGATATCCGCAGATTTCGTAGCTGAGTGCTAATCGTTGTCGTTGATTTGAAGATCCGACAGTGACCCATTTGACAATTTTGTTGTTCAGTGTTGTTGTAACAGTTCCACTGTTTTCGAGAGTTGTTTCCTGTGGAATGAGTTTTCAGTTGATACAGCTGTCGCTGAATGACAATCATTGGCCATGTGAGACTCGAATATTTCAGAATCGTAGAAACAATTATCATGAAAACGGTGGGTATCACATATTCGGTCAGTGATTCCTGTGGACAAAAATTATAAACTCTTAAAATTATTATATTAAGACAGACGGCCTTAACCCTAGTTAGATAAGGTACGTCTGCGAGACGTAGGCCTTTTCAATTTTGTGCTATTACTCTAACATTTGTTAACTTAGAACTTTCTCACGCTCAATTATCTCAGGCGTTAGCAGCAGCTTATTGTTATTACTTATTTGGGGCTGTGAGTTATTCTATTTTTGAGAAATAAACGAAAATAAACACAACATATGTCTCATAGACGTATCGCTATTTTTAATGTAACCTTGTAGCACAAATTTTTGTTTTGGTTGAATTTTAAGGTATTATTTTGTTTAAACTGGCTTTAAAAATAGATTTTAAGCGCGGCTTGGAATACGAAGAAATTGGTACTATTTAGCAAAACGTATTTGATGACTCGGATATACCACCGATGCAGGAAAATCCTCAAGAACCTGATAATTTACTACTTCTTTCGATAGCCGGGTTATTACGGTACTTGGACCTACAAAAAGCAGTAAAAGTAAGTACTGCTGGACTACACCAAAGGTCCAAAGCGCTGGTCAAATTGCTGCAACGAATGTAGTTCGAACGAAAAAAAAAACCAACTTGGGATTGCAAATCACTGTACGACCCAATTTCATGCTACGATATTTTTTTATTACCGAAATAATTTCGGAAATTTTCCAATGCACCAATGCCGAAATTTCCATAAATCGTTAAAAAGATATGACAAATTCAACTTTTAAAGACACAAATTCAAAAGAAATTGTTGCTCTAATAGGCATACTTACTCTATCAGCAGCATTGAAGAATAATTAACTATATACTGAAAAGTTGTTTAACTCTACCTACAGTGAAACTTGATTTACAGCAACCTATGGCGACCACAAAAATTTAGTTTGTAAATCTTGCATATAATGTTTATCGATTTTTTTTTTATTTATATAAGTTAATACAGATATTATCTAAACAAAGCACAAAGAAAATATTTATTTTAATTTTTGGAACCGAATTGATGAAGTTCTTTATAAAAAGCCTTTAAGTTGTCATAAGTTTTTAAGGCTAATTTAATTTTATTTTTATTATTATAAAATATAATATATATTTAATAAATAAATGATTTCAACCAAAAAAATTATCAATATTATTTCCGGTGATATCCTTTAAGGGGTATAAACTAGCATACGTTATCTTTTCAGTACCAAAAAATAACGTTATCTAACTAGGGTTAAAAGAACCTCTACCTTCAGGAGGAAAAAATTGTCCTTCCGGTTAAGGAACATAAAATCATATTGATCCAATAGTTACTTCAAGGCTTTCATCGGGTGGATCATCTAAATTTCGACTTCCTTACGTATGTAAGGAATTATCCATTTGATAGAGACTCCATGTAGTCTGGTATAGCAGATTTAGATTTTGCAACAGCAAATAATAGCAGTTATGATCCAACTGATATCACAATTGTGCTGATATGACTGTCTCGCAAGGCCAACTATCTAGCCAATCTTACTTTACTACCTCCAGTAGTGCCTATGCATTTTTAATTTAGATTTAAGGATAATCAACATTGAGCTAATTACACTATACAACAAAATCATATTTTTTTCCAAAATTACAAGGTCCGACCAATAAATTTTGGTTGAGGAGACAAAAAAAAAAAGACACATGTATCGGCGTTTTCAAAGTTTACATCTGAATTCCATTTGAAGGCGGGTTAAAGTTTCCCAACTCTGGCACATTCTTAATGTTAATCTTCATAAGAAACTATGTGATCCTTATATTTTAGGTATAAAATGTGTTCCTCAAAGTTATGTGAAATGTTACGGAGAATATTTTTGTAGAAAGGGTCTTATAGTAAAATTTTACGGATAATATTTTTGCGGAACATTTTAACCCCTTAAATCCCTATTGTAATTGTGTTTTTTGGTCATATTTAAAGGAAGGATAAAAAAACCCATGCCTTGAGGATTTAGAGGGTTAACATGTTCTACAAAAATATTCTCCGTAAAATTTTACATAACTTTGCGGAACACATTTTATGCCTAAAATGTAAGAACCACGTGGTTTCTTATGACGATTAACAATAAGAATATCCCAGAGTTGGAAAACATTAACCCGCCCTCAAATGAAATTCAGATGTGAACTTTCAAAACGCCGATACGCGTGTCTTTTTGTTTCGTCTCCTCTATCAAAATTTATTGGTCGGACCTCGTAATTTTTTTTGGTGTTGTATAGTGTTATTAATACAATATCTTCTTCAAAATATCAGAACCGATATGAACCAGGATCTTTAAAATTCACACTATTCGTTATTTCATATACATAGATAGAGCCGCACAGGAACTTTTTTTGTCCATTAGCATACTGTCCGACTAGGCATGAATAGAATACTTTCCCTACTCTCATAGCTGACAGTATGACCGACAAAAGGCAGCCATAATTATGTAGAAAACTGTCATAACGAATTGTATCTGGAGTAAGAAAATGGAATGAAATCTTAATCTTCTGTTGGCAACATATTCATTATTGTGTTTTCATGGATTTTTCTTTGAATAAATTTTAATGAATAAATTGTATATGGATTAATTTGATTGTCCTTTATTTACTTATTATTATTATTATTATTATTATCAGTGTTTGTTTTACAATATTTCATATTAAGATGTACTTTTTAAGAAGGTAATTTATAATAAGAAATAATGAAATAGCAAACAAGTAAGAAAGTATAGTTGATAAAGGCCGACTATATTATACTCTACACCTAGCAGATGATTACAAACACTTTTTTTTTAAATTTAAATGGGGAGTGATTCTCGGAAATGGGACTTAAATGGGAGCTATGAATAATTATGGACCGATCGTCTCAAAATTTGGTGGTGCCAGTTCGGCTTATATAAAACTTATTTGTGCAGAATTTGGTTTGAATATCTACATAACTTTCCATTGACATTTCTCTCTCCATCTCCATGTATTTATTCGTTTTGATGTTTACTGATTTAAAACTGTTGTTTTATATAATTCTTACTACTTAATAATATAACAAGTAAATACCATTTTATACGTGATATCGAAATTGCAGGTAAATATAAAAACAAACTGAATCTATAACTGGCAACACAATAACCAGAGCTCTTTAATCTAAAAGGTTTTTTGGTCAAAGTTTTAAGACTAGCTCCAGTATAACAACATGTCGACATGTTAATGAATCAATGGAAAGTACCAAACGAAAATCGTTTTAATAATGTATGAATTTTGAGTTTTTGTTCTTGTATCATGTAGTTTTAGCTGTTAAAAATCTACATACAAAACTATACTATATATATTTGATTGAAAATAATTTGTCGTACAACAGCAACATAGTACAATGCAATGCATGAAGCCATTCAGGTGAAATGTCATAATATTGAAAATGTTTAAGTTAAATACATAGTTGAAAGTGAACCAAAACAACAAAAATTTATAGTGTTTATGTGTGAGCTTCAAAAGTATTTCAATGACAAAAGATGAATGCAACATTTTAGTTGTAAAACTCCCACCAGTAATAGCTGTTCAGTTTAGTTGGTTCGATTTTTAAATTTTATGAGAAAACAAAAACAGAAATATTTTATGCAATATAATAGAATTTGTGGACTATTACAAATCTGTCAGAGTTGTCGGCGTATGAAATCTCTAAAAAGTTACCTTAAGCTTTTTACTATACTACATTAAAATTGAATTTTAAACATTATTTTGAATAGTTTTGTATAAAATAACCAATTGTCTTATATCTGCCTTACTAACAGTACGTACGTATCAAATGACCCAAAATATACAAATTGGAGTAAGCCAAGTGGTCAGTCGTTACTAACAATTACTGTCTATAACAGATACATTGAATACTTGCTTATCTGTTGGGAAGTTTAAGGTGCGAAATATACTTACATAGTTTGTATTCTCTTTCATACATATACAGACTTACACCTTTCTAGTTAAAGAGTGAGTCAAATAAAAGCGTATACATACTTACTATTCCTGCAAAAAAAAATATCATTCATCCAACAAATTATTATTTTTTTAATCACGTTAGCTTTTAAAACAAGTAAGAAAGTATGGTCGGTCAAGCCCGACCATATAATACCCTACACTAAGTAAAAGAGCAAAAAAAAAATGTCTTTTAAAATTTAAATAATTTATATTTTTGAGTGATTTTCTGAAGTGGGCCTTATATGGGAGCTAAGATCAATTATGGACCGATCACCATGAAATTAGGTCGTGTGAATTATGTCTATATGAAAGTTTACTATGTTGAATTTTGTGAGTATACCAAAATTTTTAAGCGATTTGTGCACGTTAAAGTGATTTTCGGTAGCGGGTCTATACGGGAGCTATGACTAATTATGGACCGATCATAAATTTGGTGACATGAATTTTGTGTATATAAAACTTATTTGGAGCGGAATTTGTGGAGATACATACATAAATTAAACATTTATGACCGATAAAGTCCAATTTCGGGAGGACATTTGTATGGGGGCTAGGTGAAATAATGGACCGATTTCAGCCAGTATATGTATATGTATCAAATTTCATCGAAATATCTTCAAAATTGCGACCTGTACTCTGCGCACAAGGTTTACATGGACAGCCAGCCAGCCAACCAGACGGACGGACGGACATCGCTTAATCGACTCAGAAAGTGATTCTAAGTCGATCGGTATACTTTAAGGATGGTGTTAGACTAATAGTTTTGGGCGTTACAAACATCTGCACAAACGCATAATACCCTCCCCACTATGGTGGTGTAGGGTATAAATATGTCAGATATTATCTTTTCTAAATCATTAATTTACAACTCTTATTTCGGTCAAAATGGTCAACGAAAATAAACTATGTACGTGAAAACATATTAAAAAAAAAACAAGTAAGAGTACTGTATTCGGCCGTGCCGAATCTTAAATACCCTCCACATAAAATGATGGTATAACAACTGAAATAATATAACAATTGTTAGAAAGACTAGTTTACGCAGAAGATATTTTATTTCAAATGTACAAAAAATTGTATCTAATTCAGCAATTTATAACTGAAATTCCTATTAGAACGTATGAAATTTAACAATTTATATACTTAATAATTAGTTAATACGTTTTTATCAACATTTTTCCCTTTTAACCTCAAGTGAAGAAACAGAGTATAAACAAGTAAGAGAGCTATATTCGGCTGTGCCGAATCTTATATACCCTTCACCAAATTATACTTTAAAATAAATTTTTTAAATATTTTTAGGTAAACAAAATTAAATTTTTTTTTTTAATTGTTTTTCAAAATTTTTTTTTTGAAATTGGTTTTTAATTTTTTTAAAAAATTTTTTTCTCCAATTTTTTTTCGAAATTTTTTTTAAATTTTTTTTTTTGTTTTTAATTTTTTTTTTTTTTTGAAAAAAAAATGTATGACAAAAAAATTTTTTTGATAAAAAAAAATTCGGGTTAAAAAATATTTTTCCCGATTTTGACCCATTGTAGGTCCAATTTATCTACATCGTTGCAATGGACTTTGAAATATCTATCATTAGATATCCATATTCTCTATATTAATGACTTAGTAATCCAGATATAGATCAAAAATAGGTCAAAAATCGAGGTTGTCCCGGTTTTTTGCTCATATCTCCGTTATTTATGGACCGATATTACTGATAGTAAACTTCTCGAAAGCATGTCTGACAGAATTATTGAAGATTTGGATCCCGAAGATATCTGGGGTCTTCAGAAAATTGATTTCAACAGACAGACGGACAGACATATCTCAATCGACTTAGAATTTCATAAGGATCAATAATATATATACTTTGTTGGGTCTCAGATGAATATTTCTTAATGTTACACACGGAATGACAAACTTATATATACCCTCATTCACCAATTATGGTGGTGGAGGGTATACAAAATTCAATATGGACTTTCAAAAAAATTGCAAACAATTTCAGCAGCCATTAATCAGTATAAGCAAGACATGAACAATGAAGAAAATCTGGATCAGGAAGAAAAAAATGGTCTAACAGATATTGGTATGGCAAAAGAAGTCGAACAACTCCTTCGAAGACCACCGAACACTTCTATGAGAAAAGCTGCTCGTTAAGTTAAATGCTCTGATTATTTTGTGCACAGATCCAAAGGTAATGCTGGCTTGAAGTCCTATATAATTCAGAATGTTCCAGATCAGAATGCGTTAAAAAAATTGAGGTCAAACTTTATAAAAAAACATCTGTTGTGTAATTGATGATGAAAGTTATGTACTGGCAGAATTTTCACAACATCCTGGTCAAGGTTTTTATGTGGTTGATGGAAGAATTAATGTTTCAGAATAACACCGGACAAAAAAATAAAATTCCACAAGAAGTTTTTTATTGGGCATGTCATTTATTATTTTGGCCAAACTGGTGTTTTTTCTTATCCACGTAACTTATTACCAATTGTTCTTAGCAAAATGTATCCAAATTAATTTGGATTTTCTTCAATCTTTCGAAAAAAATTTAAAAAAATTTTTTTCAGGAAATCAAAACATTTTTTGACTTATTTATTCAAAATGGACCCTTTTTTACTCAAAGGAAAGCTTATATATTTTCCCTGAAGTCCTCTTTTTGTTTATTTTTTTCGAAGAAATAGCTATCTAAACTATAAGGTAATAAGTTGCATGGATGAGAAAAAACACCTATTTGACCAAAATGTTAAATTTTGACCTAACTCAGAGAGTTCTCTTGTTCTCTCCATCCTGATCGGAAGACATCGATTTTAAAAGTTGGTTCACATGAAATTTGGCATCATGCCACAATGGAAAAAAGGCCCTTGAGTGTTATTCAAACAATAAAGTCAATTTTGTACCACGGTATGCAAATCCACCCAATGGACCAGAACTTCGTACAGTGGAATGGTATTGGGCTCTTGTAAAAAAAATAATTAAAAAACACAGGAAAGGTATCCCAGGATATTTCCGATTTTAAGCGTAATTGAGCCACATCGTCCAAAAAGATAACGGAGGCATCTATAAAATCTGTAATGGGAGTATTTTCGGAAAATGTGGATAAATTTATAAATTCTAAAATAACTGAATAAATTTACGTATCTTTGAGAACTTCTATATTGAACTAAGTTTTCTTTAACTTAATACAAATATAAGTTTATTTTTTGGCTCACTCTTTAGTTTCGTATAGACAAGTACATGTATGTATTTGGCATATAAATCTGTATAATCAGGTGTATGTGTGCTTTACAATATTGCGGCTGTTTGTTTATTTTCGTCATTGATTTGTTTTTGTTTGCTGAACTGACTGGCCGCCATGGCATGTGTCCTTTATTGCCTTGGTTATAATACAGCTGATGCTGTTTACGTCTACCCTATACTAACAGGTAGTGCAGTTGGGGAAAATATATTAAAGGTAATAAGAAATACAAGATATATTTAGACATTGCTCAGTTTTATTAAAATTATCCAACAAATTTCTGATTGTACACAGAAAAAATTATGACTAAAATATTTTCAAACAAATGCATGTTTGAATTCAGATTTGTATTTTATTATTTATTTTATTTGGTTTCATAAATATTTTAGTTGGTTTTAAATTTGATGGTTAACAATGCTAACAACTTTTTTTTATAATGAGAAACGTCTATTTGTTTTGTAAATATTTTAACATAATGTACTTAAAATCAAGCACGTTTTCATTTTGTGATACATTTTTATAATATTCAAAATAATAGACAACACTTGTACATAACAAAATATTTTCTTTATTAAAATTTTGTTTGAATTTTTTTATAAACTCAAACAATTTTTTAAATTATTGAAAAAATATTTGTTTACTTTGAAACAAAAACAAATTTATAGTGAATTTTGACAAACAGCTGTAAAATAAAAATAAATTATACATATATTTTGAAAAAAAATATTTACATATGTACACAATTTTTAAGTTTTGGTCGTCATGAAACAGACTAGGAGTTCAAGGGCTCAATAACTCCTCACGTTTCAAGATTGGTAAGTATGTATGAACTTAAAATTCTTTACTATATCATTGTTAAACATTCCGGTATAATTGCAGACGTTGTTAGCTTCCTATGACAGAAATTTGGGAGAATACGACATAATTGGTAAGACGATTGATTTTCATTAAGATGAATGTGAAAACTGGTTTATCTTCCCACAGGTCAACAATATCCATATAACTTGGATTCCCGTTTGCTGGATAGTCCGTAAGTGGGAGAAACTAGTTCATATTTTATATGACAGTATTTTCTATAGAAAATATTGTGTATAACAGTATTTTCTTTAGAAAATATTGTATATAACAGTATTTTCTTTAGAAAATATTGTGTATAACAGTATTTTTATATAGAAAATATTGTGTATAACAGTATTTTTATATAGAAAATATTGTGTATAACAGTATTTTTATATAGAAAATATTATCTATAGCTGTATTTTATATAGAAAATATTGTGTATAATAGTATTTTCTTTAGAAAATATTGTGTATAAAGTATTTTCTTTATAAACTATTGTGTATAAAGTATTTTCTTTATAAACTATTGTGTATAACAGTGTTTTTCTATAGAAAATATTGTGTATAACAGTATTTTATATAGAAAATATTGTGTATAACAGTATTTTCTTTAGAAACTATTGTGTAAAACAGTATTTTCTTTAGAAAATATTGTGTATATCAGTAGTTTATATAGAAAATATTGTTTATAATATTATATTAAGTATAATATATAATTAAAATATTTATTGATTTTGAATTTAAATGTTATTAATATTTTAATTGATTTAATAAAAAATATTGTTTGAATATCTAGTCAAAACCAATTATTTGTTTCTATGGTTTTATTAAAAATATTGTTTGATTTTATGTGGAATTTCATATAAATGTTTCATTGATAGTTAAAATATTTTAATAAGAAAAAAATTTTTTTTTTTCAATAAAATATTTACAAATATTGTTGTTTGATTTTGTGATTTTTGTGATAGGTCCCATTTCAATAAAATATTCAATTGACTTTATGAATTTTGTGATTGGATTTGAATTTTTGTTTTTTCTGTGTAGTTATTAGATTGAAAAAAAATTATCGTTCCAAATGTGAAAATGTTTTACTTATACGATATGCATAATCTACTATACATCTCTACTCGTTGCATTAATAATAATTTTTTACCAAAATCCTTGAAATATTTTAGAAGTATCGCCCTTAAACAAATCTCCCCATCAATAACTCTAGGTCGTTTGTGCTAAGTGCGTGTGTGTGTTTTTAACCCGCCATTTCTGTTCGCGCTCTTTTCTATCCCTCTATTTTGCTTTACTGTTTTACCGTTGAAGTGCTCATATATTGACCATCGTTGTCTGTTGAGTTCATATTTGTTGTTGTTGTTTTTTACGTTATGTCTACTCCTTGACCATAGTAAGATTTTGCATTTTGAAACTGCTTTTTCCCCAGCATCCTTACATTGCCACCGTTAACCTATAGTTCCCATTGTGCCGCTTTGGTACGAGTTGGAGTGTGGCTGTTGAATTCGTGGTTGTTGTGGTTTCATGTATGTAATATCGGTCATTGGGATTTCTCTGAAAATGTAATTTAATACTTTTTTTTCTGCTATTGCTTTACATTTCTTCTTTCCACAGCATTACCATACTTAAGCAGGCGTTGGGAAATTCTCCTTTTACCTTGTAGCACGAGTGGTTTGTTGTTTTGCGTTTGTTTTATTTTACTTTACTTTGGTGTCTGTGATTTTAATGATTTTATGTGATTTTCATATAAGCATTTTCCTTATTATCAGTATCAGCCATTATAATCAGCTTTTCTGTGACACAGTTACATAGTTCTGCACAGTAGCATCGAATATATAAGATGATTGGGTTTTCTGGTATTTCTTTTAGTTTAAAAGAAGGAAGTAAAGAATATATGGTTTAGGATTTTCATGTTTTGTATGTGTGTTACAAGAAGTTTAATTAAGTTTTGCCACGAAGTATTCAGTACTTGATACTAGGTTTTTGTACTTGGTACTAAATATTTAGAACTTGGTAGTAAGTCATTGGTTCTTAGTACTCAGTCATGGTACTAAGCCTTTGGTACTTCGTATTAATTCATTAGTACTTGGTATTTAGTAGTTGGTACTAAGGCTTGATAATTAATCGTTGGTTCTTGTTACTCAGGTATGGTACTAAGTCGTTAGCTCTTGCTTCTTGGTCTGTAGTACTTGGTATTAAGGCATGTTAGTACGTTTTTGGTTTACAGTAATAGCTACTTAAGAGACCAAAGTTCTATATTTTAAGTACTTAATTTTTAGTAAATACAACCATAGTAATTATTACTACTGTGAACAGTCTGTGTATACACAATAATATTATCTATACTTGCTATTTAGTACTTACATACTTATTAAAGAAATTTGAATATAATAACAAAGAATTGTTAATCTTTATAAAACTTCCTTAGTCCCACCGTGCAACAATTAAAATAGATCAAGCACCTTCAAGTGTATCCTATAATTAAATGTGAAATCCATGTCGATTTACTGTCATGGTAATACATATTCTATATAACTCCTCAACAGTCACACTTGACCTTCAGTGCTTATTTATATATAATGAGAAAAAAAAACAAATTAATATGAAAACATAAATAAATATTATAAGTAAGTAAATTAAAACACTTTAACAATTAAATGTTCATTCTCAGTGAGCACTTGAAAGCAAAAAAAAATATCGAATTGAAATTTAAATACATTTAATTTGTAACAAACTTTCTCCAGCATATCATCAACATTTAACCTTTTCTAAGAACAAAGCGGCAAGTTCCTCAACAAAAGTTGTAAGTGTATGGAGTGAAGTCTAACTAAATATACTTACGTTTTTAATCTAATTTAATGAGATGAAGAGCTGAAATGAAAATCTTTACACCAGTCTTATAAAGAATTTATTTATGCCACCATAAAACATTTTTAAAGTTTTTGTTCTACTGCAGGCGAATGGGTTTTTTATCATGTTTTTCTGTTTATTTGATCCACAGAAATGTCTTGAGCAGCTCTCTTTTGCATTTTGTTTTTTTAGCTCATTTTTTATATAGTTATGTATATTGACGTTTACAACTTTTATTTCAACCACACCATCCTATTAAAAACTTTAACATATAAACTCTGTGCTGCACATGCAACACAGCCACACATTAAGAATGAGTTTAATAAAATTATATAATCTTAACAATTTCAAAGATATAATCTTTACAATTTAACTCATAAACCAAGTAAATTAATAAATGTGCAAAGCAACGAAATGAATCATATAGAGAGGAAACTTGGCAAGAAGTAAAGGGCAAAAGTCGATACGAAAAGATATGTTTAGAAGGTAGAAATGTAGGAGGATATAAAGTAAGGATAATAAAATTTTTAAATCAAGTACATACATTTAAATTTGTAGTTTACAATGAAATCCCCTGTGGCGTATGAGTGTTAATTAATAATAATATAAATCATACGCAAGAGTATTCCTTTAAACTATTAATAACATAACTTACTTTTTATCGACTATTTTAACAAATCTATGAATTTCTTTTCGTTACAGGTATGATTGTCATAGAATTAGTAAGTAACTATTGATATTGAAAATTTTATATAATCTAAAACCAATACTATTAAAGCAGTGCACGGTGGTAAATTCCGGCCAAAACATTTTTTTTTTGTTTTTTTTTAATTTTTATAAAATTTTTATGGTAAATTTTCCTTAATACTTCAGAATATACAGTATCATCATTTTGTTGGCTATAAAGTAACTATATGGTTATTTATAATGCTGTAAAGGCAAAGGTTTTTTTCTTCTTAATATTAGAAAAATGTATTTTTTTACTTTTGAATCGATGTAGCCTGTGCTTTTTGCTTTAAAGTTTCTTTTTTGCAAATTAGCACAGATTTTATAAAGCAGTTAGCAGTTAACCATTCCACGTAGTTATTACGGATTTGTTGCGTGTTCTTTTTATATAAAAGTGAAGTGATTAGGAACTAGTTTTAAACCTATAAAAACAAAATTAAAAAAAGTTTGAAAGGTCAGACCAAATTAAATTGGGCTATTAGAGGTTAAGTGTAAATTACATCTAATACTGTAAAGTGTACTATACATTTCAGCTGCAATTATTTGCCATTCCAATAACCAGAACGATTTCAGTGCCTTCATATTTTACAAATTTTTTTTTGGTATTTTTTTGGTCAATTTCAAAAATTACGTAAGTTTAAGAATAATTTGCGTCTATGCTGATTTGGCTGAACCATGTATTAAATTGTAATTTCTGTAATAGTAAATGTAATTTCTAATGTTTTTTGCGATGGATCAAGTGTGTTGATTTTAAATGTAAGCAAACTTTGAGGCATTTACATGATTAACCTAATTTTTCCAATAATTTCAAAACATCCATGATTGTTTGACCAACCCCTGTATATGTATTCCGATGTTTGTACGTACATTTTGTATTAATTCTAAGAATTGTTATAATTAATAAAAAAATCAGAAAAATTAGACTAAATATTTATACAAATATTGGGATTTTTTTTGGGAATTTCGCGATTTGTTTTACCTAAATAATATATTTGTTTTCACGAAAATTAGCTCTTTTAACTAGAAAATGCTATTTCCGATCAGAGCCGATTTGACTTTGTTTTTAACATATTAAACTTTCTTAGATCAAGGCCAGATTTGTTGGTATTTGATCGACTCCAATTATCTATTTATGCTGGACTTAGTCAAGTCTACAATTTACAATAAGGCACATGACGGGCAGTCCTTCACTGTAGCACAGTGTTATTACTACTTGTTTTGTAAACGAGCTTACAGAGCTCTGCATAAAAAAAATTAGTTCTTAACTTTAAGACTAACTCTTGGAAGCACGTTATAATCTTTAATTTTGTAGCAGTTTACTTATGGTAATAAACAATTCTTATTGTACTCTAGTTCTATGTGTAGTTGTTACGATTTTTCAGCTGATGGAATAAAGGAAATAATATTGTTTTAACAAAAGTTTTTGCAGCAGCAAATGCGGTTTGTAGTCGTAAATACATTCAAATGTACATGTACATATTTGCTGCAATTTTAGTGATACAAGTAGTCGTGACAGTAACTTAGAAAAACTTGTTGTGTAGATTAAATAATGCAAGGTTGCATGCAACAAAGTTATTTATGTATATATGTCTGTCTAGCTAAATATTCTTACGCTCTACATACAGCAGTTACAGCATTCAACAATAATAACTAAACTAAACAGCACAACGGCAACAAAATGTTGCAAAGACAATGAAAAGTCAGTGAAGTTCACACAATAAAGTCAAACATACAACGTTGAAAATTTTTCAGTCATATTGTAGTTTCTAAAATCCATACAAAAATTAAATATTTCTTCTTTCCTAGAATTTGCCTCGAAAATGGCAAAGGTGCTTCCCCCTAATTCTGCACAATTTATATTTAGAACAAAGATTGCAGAGCATGTATAGAATTTAGATTTCACAAGAGTTTTCACACATGTTGGATTTGTGGCAACAAATTAACTTGAAATCATTAAAAACTAATTCAACACATGTGTAAAATTTATGATTTTATATTGCGAGAAAATTCAAAAATACTTTTGTAGTGTTAATTGTCTATCAACACAGTCATAAATCGGTTTAAAATCTGAGTACAATAAGAAATGTAGCTGCGTATCTAGAGATGAGTAGTGTTTTTTATGGTTTAATTAAAATGTTTTTTAGTGAAACCGGCTGCCATACAATTGCTGATTAAAATGCTAAAAGTCATAAGCAGGGAAACCAAAATATGCAAATGCATGTTTTTTCTGGTGAGTCTAATGAGCACATGGATAAGATATTTACACGTTTCAGAACTATTTAAGAATTTTGGCATCGATTTGTTAGTGCATATTTTTGCATATTTTACCCTTAAATACATATTTTTGCATATATTTGTTTTAAGAGCATATTTATGTCATATTTTGCGTTTTTAGAGCATATTTTACTGTTTAATAGCATATTTTGAGTTTATCAAAAACAAATTTTGTCTTAGTTATTTTTCGCTGTTGTGTTACAGGTTTTTACTTCCTTTGTTTAAAATTCAAAATTGAAAAATAGATAGCTTTTCACCAAAAAAAAGATTTTTTTTTTAAATTTAAAATAACAATTCGAAAAAATATTTTATCCAAAAATTAAAAAACTGAAAAAAAATTTTTGTTCACCTAAAAATAGTTAAATTTTTTATTTTGAAGTATAATTAAGTGAAGGGTATATAAGATTCGGCACAGGTGAATAGCTCTCTTACTTGTTTTAATATAAAATTAGCACTATTCTAATAATAGCTCCATCTAAATATCAAATTTTAGTTCTAATTCAAACTTAACCGTTCTAAGTGTTAAAGAAATATTGTCTTTTAAATTTGCTAACATCAGTTGATGTCGAAAGAACATTTTCTATGTACAAAAATGTTTTCAGATTCAATAGACAACGATTTTTATTTGAAAATTTAAGTAAATTTTTTTTGGTTAAAAATTATGAAAAAGTTTGTTTTTTTAAGAGCATATTTTTTAAATTTTAAGAGCATATTTTAAAGTTTTTACTGCATATTTAAAGCGCCTAAAACGCTTTTTTTAGAGCATATTTCTGGTTTCCCTGGTCATAAGACATTTGATGTTAAATAAGTATGGATTTATATAAGTTAAAAGAACGATTTAAAGAAAAGGGATTAAATCGTTCCCATCACCATTAATGAATCCTTATAAAAACATTCATTATATAGCAATGGGTTAAAATGCTAATAAAATTACTTTTAACTACTTACTTAAGGTAGGGTCACACATGACAAATATTTGACGAAAAAGACGTAACCTCTAAATAAAATATATATGAATTCTTTTATTTATAGTAAAAACTTATTTTACTTTGGATGATTCAAAACTAAAAATTTGGTTTTATTTTATTTGATACTGTTTGATCTTACAAAACAAATGTAAGAGTTTGTATTTCATAAAAATTACCAATTGTGTTTAGAAAATAGTAATTGTATTGTATATTCAATTACACCGTCCGACAAATAGAGAAAAAATTCATTAGACACAAACCGGATGAGATACGTCTGAAACTATAAATTTAATGTAGAAAAACTGTGTTTTCAGTTTCATTTCGTGATCCTGTGTCCTTTTTTAAGGACTTAAAAGTTTCAAAGAAGTACATTTTTCAATAAATATTTAAAATACTCCTGCTATTCCAACAATGACAAATTGTATGTCAGAAGAACAAGAAGAGTTGCAATTGTAATTTCAATTCAGATATTCTGAAACAGAAATGGACATTTTAGAAATAAATTATATCATTTTAAAGTACAATTTCAAAATTCTGATATACAAATAGAAAATTGACTTAAAAATGCTGGATTTGCAAGTATTTTAATAACTTGTATGTGATTTTTAAGGGTACATATGTATCTGTCTTTTATTATTTCTTAGTTATTGAATATTATAGTGTGAAGATTTGTTTCGATCGATGCAAAACGCTCTCTCTGGGAAACACTTCACTTCAGAACAGAGTATCCGAATTTGGCTTGATCCGTTCTTGGTCTCAAAAGATGAGCCATCCAGAAAGATGGGAATAGGTCATAGCTAACAATGGCCAATACTTTAAATAAATTTATATTGTATAGTTACATTTAACGATTATTGTAAGGTTTTACAAAAGTCATTATAAAATCGGAATATAAGATTAGTTACTACAGTACGTAGTTTGTACTTTGGAAAGAATATAGTGAAGTCTTTGAATACCGATAGTTCTGAAACTTCTGTTTGTTCATTTTGAATTTTCAATTAATTTCCTATTATCAATTTTTTTAAACAACTTTTTAAAAATGATCTTCATTAAATCTCTGTTTAATTTACTTAATATATTATTAACTAAAACTTCAATTGTACATTTATGTTTTTTTTAATTTTATTGATTTGTATTTTCCAATTTGAACTACGATGCAGTTTGACAGTTTGAATAATTAAAATATGCAGTCCGGCATTGATTTTATAAATTTTTAAGGAAAACTAAGATCAAATCTGTCATAGTCTTTATGCTTTGATTCTAGGCATTATTTACAAAAAATTTATGTTAATGTATAACAAATAAGTACTAATATAAAAACTAATAAATTAGATTTTATCAGACTACTTCTAGTTATGTTATTCAGTATTTGCGAAGTTGAATAAATAATAAATAAAGTTGAATTGATCACCACATAAAACTTCTTTTTTTTTGTAGATAAATCTCTACACCACCATAGTGGGAGGGTATATTGTGTTAGTGCTGATGTTTGTAACTTGACAAAATATTGTCCTAACACTAGGGTATTCAATTAACCGGGTTTCTGGTTTAATCGGTTAATCGAGCAAATAATTAATCGGGGTTTAGATTTAATCGGTTAATAATCGGTTAATTTTAAATTATTCGATTAACCGAATAATTTATATTTAAATGTTAAACTGAAACTAAATCACGAATTTTGAGTACTTATAAAAAATAAACAAAACATAACAATTCAACCAAAAAGTAAGTAGTTTTCTTTAGTTTTAATAAAACTCGACTTGGAAAAAACTCTCACGCTGATTGTAGATGTTGGAGAAATCGAAACTAAGACAAGATAAAGAATATCCAATTTGTCAGTTATTTTTTTAGTTTTTTCTAAGCATATAAAATCCTCCATTATACCATTGGAGTCCTTTTTGAACTTTTTAGATTTTAAATACTTTTAATAATTTCGATAAGTTGTGATAAAAACTCGTTTCAGTAGTTTCTCCAGTTTCGTCTATTATCATGTTCTCATCCGACAATTACATGTAAATTAAATATATCGCACTCGTTCAACAATACTGTATTAATCCAAAATTTTTAAAAATTCACTTTTTGCAAGAAATCAACCAACAACATCAATATCTATCTACTGTAAAAATTTCAACGTATTCCGATTACTCTTTCATCTTGAAAACCACATTTGAGACTATTTTGGTGATAATTAGTGACTACCGTATCAACAAAAAGGTATTATTTTGAGTTAATACAAAAATTTAAATAGAAATACATCGTATATTTTCATAAAAAAATTTATTAATTTGAATTGAGTCTTTATTCAAGTTAAAAATAATCAAATTGTTTTTTATTTTAATTTGGTTGTATTTTGAGTTGATACTGTTTTGTTGATAAAATAATACAAAAAAAAATATCGAGAAGTTCCAGGAAAATGGTAGTAACTCAAAAAATAGATTTATTTTGCAATAATTGCAAAAATTTTAAAGAAAAACAATGTAAATATATTTTCAAATGGAATTTGCTTACTATGATGTATTCGGATTTTCAAATTCTCTTAAAATGTAATCACAAACAGTTTTTTCCCTCTACAGAAAATTTGAAAATTTTGAGTTAATACAGTATTGTTGAACGAGTGCGATATCAGTTATTATACTCACTAAACATATTTCTTGAATGTTCGAAAAAATATGTAATTTTACTTTGACATTTGTATTTGAATTAAAATGGAATATTAAAAACAAAAAAATTATGATAAAGTGCAAAAAAAAAGAAATTTCGGTTAATCGGTTAACCGACACAAATTAATCGGTTTATTCGTTATTTGAAAATCGGCAATTTTGAATTATTCGAACAGTTAACCGACCAAAATTAATCGGTTAACCGATTAACGGTTAACCGATTGAATACCCTACCTAACACCCACCTTAAAGTATACCAATCTACTCAGAATTACTTTCTGAGTCGACTAAGCGATGCCCGACCATCCGTCCATGGAAACTTTGTAATCAAACTATAGATCGCAATTTTAAAAATAATTTGACAAAATTTGACACAATCTTTCATATTTATAGGACTATATTATAGGACTAAGCCTATTGAATTTGGTTGGAATCGGTCCATTATATCTCCTAGAACCGATCTATCTGAAAATAGTTAAGATCTTATAAATATCTTAATTATAAACATATCCAAACCAAATTCAGCACAAATCAGTTTTATACAAGCTGAACTCGTACTACCAAATTTAGTGCCGATCAATCCACAATGTTCCATAGCTCCTATATAAGCAACATTCTCAAAAATTTCATTAATCTTCCAATGGGTGTGAAGGTCCCGGGAACCTTTTGCATTTTCAAACTGAAATTACTCCTTGATAGTCCCACATGTATTCCAATGAAATTGTATCTAGAATCGTTTAAAGAAAAGTTCAAAGTCCAATAGTTTAGTTTCTATTGAGATTTTAAGGACCTTGCAATGAAGCTTCAAGAATTCATTAACAATTGCACTGTCTTTTAGCTCGTTTTATTGTTTGAACACAACAGAAATGTGTTCTTAAAATTTTAGTTACTTTTTGGGCCTATTGCCATTCCTGTAAAATTCCAGTTTGTGAGTTTTATTTTTCCCGTCAGAAAATAAAACTCATTTTATGTAAATTGACACCTAAAGCTTGTTGCTGGTCAGATCATTAAAATTTGCATTGCAATTGAATATATTGTCATTAAATAAATTAAATTAATTTGATGTTGTTTGATTCCTATTATTAAATTAATAATAGTTAAACTTGACTATATTTAGGCCCTAATTTTGTAAATCACGTCACCAAAGTGATATTTATATGGAAAGCAAAAACAAAATTTCAAAAATTTTAAAAATTTGTTTTTTTTTTATATACAATATTTTGAAATTATGAAAGGCAAATCAACCCTTGAATTTTGGTGCGTTTGTTCTGTTAAGAATTTGTTATAAAACAAAAACAAATTTTTGAAATTTTGTTTTTGCTTTCCATATAAATATTACTTTGTGACGTGATTTACAAAATTAGGGCCTTAATATCTTAATTTAACTGGTATGTTTTAGCCTAAGATTGCAACGAAAACTTGCATGTAATATGAATTGAATTTGAATCAGATTTTTTTTTTTGCTGTTATCAATTTTCTATTTATATTTTTAGTTTTTGTATACATATATTTACAGAATATATATTGCTTTACTATAGGAGATAAATCTGTCACGTACGATATTAAATTTTATTTATTATAAAATCATCCAAAGATTCTTTTTATTTAAATATGATGGATTTTAAAGGATTAGGAAAGGAAATATTTGGTTTAGTGTAAAAAATTAAAAGAAAACATAACGCCTCTTACGATTTACAAATTTTTGCATATTTATACATGTACCTCAAAATTTCTTCCGTTTTATGTCACGTACGATATACCCTTACTTCGCTCGATATTTTGGACAACAGTGTTTCGAAAGAACTTATTAGTTTTATTATTTTAAAATATAGTACCCTCTAAATGGAACATAAGCACCAATTTATTTTTCAGATACTCTTCTTTTTGCAAAATCTATTCCACTCTATAGGCGTACAAATGTCACGTACGATGACATGGAATTGCCCATATTTTAATATATTACAATATTCTGCATTAATGTGGCAACAAAATATAGTGCGATTTAAATCATTATGTAAATGACAGCATTTAATAGGTTAAATCGCTAGAATAATTTCAAATTATTTTACGTGTAAATGCAGACATAAACACAGACATATAGACTGACTGAGCAGACACCCAGCAGTTCTAGGAGACAGTATCGAACTAGTGATTTTACCCATCATTTTGGGTGGGAGCTAGTTACTTCAATAGCCACGTGACTAGTCATTTCAACACGGACATGTCCTAAGCTGAGGTTCAATTGTCTCTTTTTGATTACAATGGTACTGTCTAATAGCTAGGCAACGCATTGGCTTCACATACTGGTTACATAGCGTCAGTTACCTTACTAGCTTTGTAAATGGTTACTTGATCAGCAACTTGACTAGTTATTTTAACACGTGCATGTCCTAAGCAGGGGGTCAATTGACCTTTTTCAAAACAATGTGACTATTTGATAGCTGATCGAAAGTAGTCAGTAGGTGGGTAAAATAAAGTGTAGTACAAACAAAGTTTAAAGTGACTTCACCATAGGTTACTAAGAGACACTAAATTGAGTATTGACTTCATGCTATGTTACATTAGGGATATAACTATTGACATTTTTTGCAAATATGCAAATTGGCATAGCATAGTCGGATAGAGCATTAAAAAATATGAAAAACCACGGTATTATTTTTTCGCGGTTGTTAAAAAAGTTCACGCACCAAACGCAATAAAGTTTTTCATTAAATATTTTCAATTATTTCGAAATAC
Organism: Calliphora vicina; assembly: GCF_958450345.1. Classification (NCBI taxonomy): domain Eukaryota; kingdom Metazoa; phylum Arthropoda; class Insecta; order Diptera; family Calliphoridae; genus Calliphora; species Calliphora vicina. The sequence continues at coordinate 121,305,522 of NC_088780.1, forward strand.
AATATATTTTATTTAAATAACAACTGCGGACATACTTTAAAAAAACTCATTTTTAAATAAGGGAATAATAATTTTTTATATAAAAAAAATTTGGTTTATTTTAGAAATTGGTGTTGGTGCGTGATGTTTTTGATTCCAAATGACCTAAAAAAATGATTTTCATTACTTGTACAACATTGGCCATCACGTGGTGGTATGCCAAAAATTTTGCCAACAGTAGTTGTATCCCTAATGTTACATGGGATATCAGTATACTTAAGCAATAATAAAAATAAACTGTATGAGAATTATATCAACACAATTTGTATAAAACCAGTTTGTACGAATTACTCACAAAATGTTTAAAGTGACTACACTCCAGATTACTTAGAGACACTTAAGTGTCAATTGTCTTCACGCTAGATTACTTGGGATGTATAAAGTAAACAATTGTCTTCTCTCTGCACTATCAAATGCACACACCTGTCAAATGACTAAAATATATAAATTGGAGTCAGCCAAGTGATAAAACATTTGTGACAATTACGGTATTTAAGGGACCCAGCAGTTCTAGGAGACAGTACCGAACTAGTGATTTTACCCAACATTTAGGGTGGGAGCTAGTTACTCCAATAGCCACGTGATTAGTCATTTTAAAACGGGTATGTCCTAGGCAGGGGGTCAATTGTCTCTTTTTGATTACAATGGAACTGTCTAATAGCTTGTCCAAAGTAGGCAACGCATTGGATTCACATACTGATTACATAGCGTCAGTTGCCTTGCTAGCTTTGTAACTGGTTACTTGATCAGCTACTTGACTAGTTATTTTAAGACGTGCATTTCCTAAGCAGGGGGTCTATTGACCCTTTGGATTATATTGTGACTGTCTGATAGCTGATCGAAAGTAGTCAACGCTTCTGGTGCGTAAAATAAAGTGCAGTACAAAAAAAAGTTTGAAGTGACTTCACCATAGATTATTAACAGACACTAAAGTGACTATTGACTTCATTCTATGTTACATGGGATACCAGATACTTAAGCAAAAACAAAAATAAACTGTATGAGAATTACATAGATCAACACAATTTGTATAAAACCAGTTTGTACGAATTATTCACAAAACGTTTAAAGTGACTACACTCCAGATTACTTAGAGACACTTAAGTGTCAATTGTCTTCACGCTAGATTACTTGGGATGTAAAAAGTAACCAATTGTCTTCTCTCTGCACTACAAAGTGCACACAAGTGTCAAAAGACCAAAAGTATATAAATTGGAGTCCGCCAAGTGATAAGACATTTGTGACAATTACTGTCTTTAAGGGATACATTGACTACTTGCTTAATTGCTGGGGATACATTGAGTACTTGCTTAACTGCTGGGCACAGTCATTGCCATAAATACAATGCAAAACTAAACAGTAAAGAGTATTAAACACACAGATCTTGTTGTGTATTCTGCACAAATTTTTGGAAAAAATTGTTTTGAGGTTTTTTTTTTACTCACAGTTATTTTCTAAAGTTAACTGTAGAAAAACTAATAACGAAAGAAGGAATAACTTCAACTTACTTTAAAGCTTGTCATTTTTTTTTAGCATTTACGACGAAAGTATGACAAAAAAAGAAACAAAATAGAAAACAAACAAAAATTGCCATTTGGTATTCTGTTTGTTAGCTAATCGACAACGCCAAAAAAAGAAAGAAAAAAACTTGACTCAAAGTATGGTAAATGACTGAAAACATTCACTCTCTAGAAGAAACAAAAAAAAAAAAAAACCTTGAATAAATTCTTCAACCATTTACCATTTTGTACATGAATTTTTCGACTTTGAATGCAACTGTAAATGGTCCATAATGCAGCAACGTTTTTTGTACATTTCGACGAAACACTCACAGAAATCAGCAGCAGTAGCAATAGAATAAGTACTAAATAGAAGAACAAAACTACATTGCAACGTTTATTTGGCGCCAAAAGTTTTTATCGCAAATAATTTGTTTTAAAATCTGTAAGTATAGAAAGCGGAGAAAGAATTTTGAAAATAAAAAAAAAAATACTTAATAAGAGGAAAATGTTAAATACACACATACAAATTCGTTTTCTTCGGAATTTTGCCAAAAAACATTGTAAACACGAACATTATCGGATGAAGTTAAAGTTTTTGAAAATAATAAATGCAGCTACAATAAGACAATTATGGGGGGAAAACCTTAAGTATAGTATGTACTTTCTTCTATTGTCGAGTAGAAAACATTCGAATAGTCAATGAAAATACATATATAGGTTTTATTCGAATGAATAAAATTTTTAAATTTAGCTGTTTGTCCTGGGTCAGACCGTTCGATCCAAAGTTGAAAAAAATTGACAATGATATCGGTAAAAACTTTAGATCCTTAAGAAGACTGACCCATAACTGTGTCTGCCAAATTTTTAAAAACCGAAAAAACGGATTTTCTACGACTTTTCGGTTTTTTCTGAACCGGTTTTTCATCAAATTGTTCATATAAGTAACCGAATAACCAGCATTCTAAAATTTGCATAAACAGAATATTGTTGAACAATGTGATAGAAAACTGGAAAATTATAATACAAATCTGTCAGTTTTTTTATTGATAGTTGTAAGAGCATGTGATCCTATTATCAGCGGGTAAAGAGAGATATGTTGCGGCCCTTTAAACCGCTATATTTTGTAGTCGCACAAATTGCCGGTTCCAGTAAACTAATATGTTTTTAAACACTTGCTGTGGAACGCTGAATTCATTATACCCTACACCACCATAATGGGGAGGGTATAATGCGTTTGTACAGATGTTTATAACGCCCAAAAATATTGGTCTAACAGCCAACTTAAAGAATACCGGTTGACCTAGAATCACTTCCAGATTCGATTAAACGATGTCCGCCCTTCTGGCTGGCTGGCTGTCCATGTAAACCTTGTGCACAAAGTATAGGTAGCAATTTTGAATATATTTCGATCAAGTTTGGTACATATAAGTTTTTCGACCCAAGGACCAAGCCTATTTTGAAACTGGCTGAAATCGGTCCATTATCGGTCGAAATTGGACTTTATCGGTCATAAATGTTTAATTTATATATGTATCTCCACAAATTTCGCTCCAAATTAGTTTTATATATAGGAAATTCATGTCACCAAATTTTGTTACGATCGGTCCATAACCAGTCATAGGTCACATATAGACCCGCTTCCGAAAATCACTTTAACGTGCATAAATCTCTTAAAAATGTTGGTATACACACAAAATTCAACATAAATAACTTCCATATAGACATTAATCACACGACCTAATTTCATGGTTATCGGTCCATAATTGGTCATAGCTCCCATTTAAGGCCCACTTCCGAAAATCACTCACGAATCTTAATTATTGAAATTTTAAAAGAAAAATGTTTTTGCTCATTTACAATACTTTCTTACTTGTTTTAAAGTAAATTTTTTGTACTAGAAAAACATATGTGTATAATTATATGGCCTGTGCATTGAAGGCCTTTAATTTTTGTACCGCTATATAGTTCAGCAACTTTGTATTGCAGCGTATACACATATATACTGCTACATGTTAGTCTTGTTTTCAGCTTTAAATCTCTACAAGTAATATTTTGTTGAGCCTTGCCTTGTTGTGTAGTTCATTGCATTCTTTTGTGCATCTTTATGTGTTTAAGGATTTTTAACTTTAACCATATTTTGAATGTTTTTGTTTTGTAACATTTTATTGGCTGTGTTTCCGTCTAGCCTGGCTTTTTATTCCAACTTTTAACATTAAATATATGTACATAAGTAAAGTATATTTTTTTCTGTATTTCAATGACTGCATAAAATCTTTCCGCATATCCTCTAACAGGAATATTCCCGTATTGTTTACTTGCTTATTAAGTAAAGTGAAGTAAAGATTTTTTTCTTTTTAAAATAATAAGTATAACAGCGTAATGTGATATTGTGATTATTATGGTTAAAGTTTGTTATTTTTTTTTACAAAATTTTTATATATTTGAATTAAAAACATAAGATTTTCTATGCTTTTAACCCCATTTTTTTTTTTGAAGTATGTTTAAGTAGAAAAATATAATTGGCTTTAGTTGAAAAGTCTTTATTAATCACAGTTTTGTATTTATATCTTACATGTGTGTTCTTTAGTACTTGTAAATCCCGCCTTTAATTATTTGTTTTGTATAAAAAGGGCGTTTCCCCCCATTTTGTTTAAACACCTTTTGAAAATAATTTACGGTCCCTTCGTTTTAAATAGCATCTTTTTATATTGAATTTCCTTTCTATATAAAAATGTTTAATTTATTATTCTTTGTTTCAATAGCATTTTGACATAAAAGAGAGTTGCTTTATTTTCAGTTGTTTTACCCTTATGTATATTTTAATAATTATACGTAGTAACAAAAAATCATTTGTTCGCAGAAGAGAGTAAAATATAAAAATTACATTTTAGTCCAATAAAATCTTGTAGGAGATTTTAAAATGAATTGATCGAATTTAAATCACCTGTTTCAGAGTGATAATATCATAACACAATATCATTGTCTAAACCTGTCGTCTGTAAACACCTTTATATGTATTGTATTCGAAGCTAAGAATGTGTAAAATAAAGAATGTTTTACATAGGCTGTCCTCAAATTTATGAAAGAAAAGTAATTTTTATATTGTAATTATTTATTGAAACATAAATTACACAGAATTGGGGTTATGTATGGAGTAGAACAAAATGAACAAAAGCTATTTACGGCTTGGAGAAAATGTACGCCCTATTTTCTCGAATTTGATCATGACCGGAATTACGGTAGAGTGATGATTTCATTCCACCATAATTTTTCCACAATCACATGAGGTTTTTTAAACTTAAAAACACTGAATTTTGGACGAAAACTCGTTTAAAATTAAATGAAAAATTTGTTACTCCCTGAGTTGAAGGTTTTGTTTTCGGCATAGAATTTGGAACGTATCACTAAACAGGGCATATAGTGTATATTGATCTGCTCTATAAATGAAGTTATAATGGTGTTAGGAATTGACTTTGTCAATAGATAGACTCTACTGTTGTGGCGTGAACACTGGAATCTTTTGTGGAATTTTTAATTTTGGTGATTACACCGTGAACCTTTTCTCGTACATGTTGGATGTGTTTAGAATCATAAATCCACACTAATTAATTGTGATTTTATGGTGTCTGGATGTTAATGTGGAAACCTGCAATTGGTTTGCATCTTTAATGGAATATGAATTTAAATTAAATGCTAAAACCTTTCCATTGTCATTAAAGTAGGAATGAATACTTCATTATAACTAAAACTTCCCTGTCGTAAAACATAAGTGGGGCGCTTAACTATTTCACACATGATTCCAATTTGCATGATCCTATTGATTATTGGATGAACTACAGTAATACCAGTCTCTATTTATCAATAAGGCTTGAGGATTTCTCCAATTTATTTGAGGTAAATATTATGAGTTGGATTGAACGTCATCTCCGAAAATGACATGAATGTATTTTGAGAGCTGAACCTTCGTTAGGGACTTGATGTTGTTCATCTCTTAATGAGATGCTTCGATTAGAACAAATGAGATGTATCATAAGTAGCGTGAGTATAAACCAATTTTTGAACGCTCATCCCGCTTAGTAAGCCAAAATGCTGCTTGTTAATGCTTCAAAATGCTGGTTTTGACTCGTTTTTGGAATGATTTTAGAACTAGTTCTTAAATCAATGATTGTTTTTTGAAATTGTCTCCTACATTGTCTCCTATCCTTAGACAAAATATAATATATATGTGTACAAAAATATGGCTTATTACCGTTATTATTAGCTATTTGGAAACTAATATGTGGATATGACCAAGAACAGACCTTTTACTAGATATCTTAAGCTTTTATTTTAATTCTGAAAATTTTAAATAAAGTTTTTTTTTAATTTCATCATTTATCTGAATTGTTTTTTACCTCGGCTGTTATCTGCAGGCTTGATTGGACCATTCACAATATGTTTCGTTTAAACGTTGTTGATTTTGTCGAAACCTAAGTATACATTCCATTGAATATAAAATATGAGATTAATTTAGAAATCCTGATTTTTGATACAATCATTTTCAAAATACCGCCTTATCAACCCTACATAAACCACTTTTTGCTAAAAACCATTTGGAATATGTAGATGTGGTATTTATAGTAAAAGTATTTCACACAAGATTTAAGAGGAAACTTAAATCTATTAATCATTATTCAGGCTCCCTGATCTCTCCAGTGTATTGGATGTAAATATTCTGGGTAGGATCGAACGTCTTCAAAACTACTGCGAATATGTATTCTTAGACTAGAACCTTCGCTACGGCCTTGGGTTCCATATTCAGGAGAACTAAAACATCTCTTGACTGTTATTGATCCCTTGACAATATTTCTAGGATAAGAAGAAATTAAATTTCTAGTAGATGTACTTTGGTTCCAATCCCAAAGTTATACAAATTTGTGTTTTCATAATAAAGCGAAATATATTTTTTATAATATCTTGCCCTCATACAATGAAAAACCGTTATTTAATTTATGGTTTAGATTTGACGCGAAAAGTGTGTGAAGTTCCAGAAATATTTGCACATATTTTTGTTTAAAACTTTCTATAAAACGGATGCTCAACTAAATAACCTATAGTTCAAAATTTCTGCTTAAATGTACTTTACTGTAGATAACACACTATAACACTAAACTATGTTGCGATAGACCTTTAATTTATTTCTAAATTGTTTTTTTTTTTGCTTAGAAATTATTGAAATCACGACACAGTAGGGTACTTATACTTATAAAGTAATACAGACCTTTGTCAACGCAATTTTTGTATTCAAAAACGACGACAGAGCCACCAAATATCCAGCTATATTTGAAACCACAGTGATACCCAACCGTACTGGCAGCTTAAAATAATGTAAACATTTTTGGAGGAGGCATTGTTTGCCATCGAAATTTTCATAGAGCTAAACTTTCATATAGTCAGGTGCAACTCTCGAACTGGAATCCTTTGTCTAAACCAAAATCCAAATACCGTTTTTTGTGCACATAGATAAGCAGTATAGTATAAAAAAACTTAAATAAAACTTTCATTATACATAGTTAGAAAAATCCATAAAAATTGGGCCTCCCCAATTCATGCATATCGTCACCTTAAATGCAAGACGTAACTACACAAAAATTCAAAATCGAGATTTGGACTGATTATGGTTCTTTTTGGGATAAAAAAATTACAACTTTCTGAAAGAAATTCAAACGGTCATTTGACTGTATTATTATTAAGTATACCGTTTTTTGCTTCTCCTGTAAAAAAAAACAAGTAAGAGTGCTATATTCGGCTGTGCCGAATCTTATATACCCTTCACCAAATTATACTTCAAAATTTTAAATATTTTAAGGTAAACAAAATTTAATTTTTTTTCCAGTTGTTTTTTTTTATTTTATGGAAAAATATTTTTTTCGATTGTTATTTTAATTTTTTTTGTTTTTTTTTTTTGTTTTATATACGTCGTTGCAAATGTCTTTGAAATATCTATCATTAGATATCCATATTGTCTATATTAATGTCTTAGTAATCCAGATATATGTCAAAAATAGGTAAAAAATCGGGGTTGTCTTGGTTTTTTCCTCATATCTCAGCCATTTGTGGACCGATTTTGCTGATTTTAAATAGCAAAATTCTCGAAAGCATGTCTGACAGAATTATTAAAGATTTGGATCCAGAAGATATCTGGGGTCTTCAGAAAATTAATTTCAACAGACAGACGGACATGGCTTAATCGACTCTGCTATCTATAAGGCTCCAGAATATAAATACTTTATAGGGTCGGAAATGAAAAATGTAGAAATTACAAACGGAATGACAAACTTATATATACCCTTCTCACGAAGGTGAAGGGTTTAATAAAAATGTAGTTACGTCCGTTTGCATTTAAGGTGACGATATATTTATACCCTACACCACCATAGTGGGGAGGGTATAATGCGTTTGTACAGATGTTTGTAACGCCCAAAAATATTAGTCTATCACCCACCTTAAAGTATACCGATCGACTTAGAATCACTTTCCGAGTCAATTAAACGATGTCCGTCCGTCCGCCCGTCCGTCTAGCTGTCCATGTAAACCTTGTGCGCAGAGTACAGGTCGCAATTTTGAAGATATTTGGATAAAATTTGGTATATATAATTGTTTTGGCCTAATGACAGAGCCTATTGAAACTGGCAGAAATCGGTCCATTATTTCACCTAGTCCCCATACAAATGACCTCCCGAAATTGGACTTGATCGGTCATAAATGTTTAATTTATATAGGTATCTATACAAATTTTGCTCCAAATTTTATATGTACGTAATTCATGTCACAAAATTTTATTATGATCGGTTCATAATTAGTCATAGCTCCCATATAAGACCCGCATCCGAAAATCACTTTAACGTGAATAAATCACCTAAAAATGTTGGTATACACATAAAATTCAACATAAAGAACTTCAATATAGACACGAATCACACGACCTAATTTCATGGTGATCGGTCCATGATTGGTAATAGCTCCCATATAAGGCCCACTTCCGAAAATATCTTTAAATCTCTTAAAAGTGTTGGTATACATAAAATTCAACACAAATAACTTTCATATAGACATAAATAACATAATATAATTTCATGGCGATCGGTCCTTAATTACTCATAGCTCCCATCATAGCACTCTTCCGAAATTCATTCACGAAAATAAATTATTGAAATTTTAAAAGAAAAATGATTTTGCTCATTTACTTAGTGTAGGGTATTATATGGTCGGGCTTGACCGACCATACTTTCTTGCTTGTTTTATTTTGCTATGTGTATTTTAAAATACACCTAGATTCTCTGGCGGCAATCGAACCCGCAACCTTGAAATTGATAGCACAGCACACTATCGTCTAGTCTATCGAGGCACACTATCACATAAACCATATTACAGATACCAAATTAGTTTTCTTTAATACCTTTTCTCAATATGTTACAAATGCTGTGACAAATTGGAAATAATCTTGTACCTTTAGCACTTTATCGGAGGCTACAAAACAGAAGTTGAGATAAGAAATTTATGTAACACCTTATCATAAATGCATAAGGAAATAGCCTTAGAGGCATAATACTAGACGCATGTAAATACACACACAAAAGAGAGTAAATTACGTATATTTACATGCTTAGATGTACGTACACACTCCCATACACATAGATATTCACAGTGTCTTGGTATCGTTTGTTGTATAAAATTAAAGAACTAAAGAAAACACTAGTCCACTAGCACAGCAAATAACAGCAGTGCACTCTTTATACAACCATTATATGAATAAATTTATGTACCTTTCATTTGTGCACTAACATACTCAAAATACTCACACACACCGTTACAGGTATTTATGTATATTTGTGTAAATAAATAAACAAACTCATACACTCTCACATATGGGCAATTCCATGTCATAGTACGTGACATTTGTACGCCTATAGAGTGGAATATATTTTGCAAAAATAAGATTATCTGAAAAATAATTTGATCTTTATGTTCCATTCAGAGGGTACTATATTTTAAAAAAATAATAATAAGTTCTTTCGAAACATTGTTGTCCAAAATATCGAGCAAAGTAAGGGTATGTCGTACTTGACATAAAACGGAAGTAATTTTGAGGTACATGTAGGAATATGCGAAAATTTGCGAATCGTGAGAGGCAAATTTCTTATACTAAACCAAATATTTTTCATTTAGAATCCGTCATATTTAAATAAAAACCAATAAGAAAGTATTGTCGGTCAAGCCCGACCATATAATACCCTACACTAAGTAAAAGAGCAAAAACATTTTTCTTTTAAAATTTCAATAATTTATATTCGTGAGTGATTTTCGGAAGTGGGCCTTATATGGGTGCTCTGACCAATTATGGACCGATCACCATGAAATTAGGTCGTATGATTTATGTCTATATGAAAATTTACTATGTTGAATTTTGTGTGTATACCAACATTTTTAAGCGATTTATGCACGTTAAAGTGATTTTCGGAAGCGGGTCTATATGGGAGCTATGACTAATTATGAACCGATCGTAACAAAACTTGGTAACTTGAATTTTGTATATATAGAACTTATTTGAAGCACAATTTGTATAGATACATATGTATATAAATTAAACATTTATGACCGATAAAGTCCAACTTCGGAAGGATATTTGTATGGGGGCTAGGTGAAATAATGGACGGATTTCAGCCAGTTTCAATAGGGTTGGTCCTTGGGCCGAAAAAGTAATATGTACCAAATTTAATCGCAATATCTTCAAAATTGCGACCTTTAGTCTGCGCACAAGGTTTACGTGGACAGCCAGCCAGCCAGACGGACGGACGGACAATGTTTAATCGACACAGAAATGATTCTAAGTCGATCGGTATACTTTAAGGTGGCTGTTAGACTAATATTTTTGGCCGTTACAAACATCTGCACAAACGCATAATACCCTCCCCATTATGGTGGTGTAGGGTATAACAATGTTTGGATGATTTTATAATAAATAAAATTTAATATCGTACGTGACAGATTTATCTCCTATAGTAAAACAATATATATTCTGTAAATATATGTATTCAAAAACTAAAAAAATAAATAGAAAATATATATTCGGTTTAATTAACATTTTGATAATAGCAAAATAAAACAATCAGAGTCAAATTCATTTCATACTTCATGTTAATTGGGAGCTTAGTTTTCGCCGCCTAAAACATAATAACTTAATGAAATATAGTCAGTTTAAAATATTATTTTTGCATTTAAATGTTGTAATAAGCTCTAAATACTTTCACATAGTTAGTAATATTTTAGCGTTTTCAAGTTATCTTGAAAAAATGTTTTAAGTTCTCGTGGAATTGCCCATATAACAATGTTATAATTTCAATAATTTAAAAGATTTAAAAAAAATTACGCAACGTACAAAAGAAGGATTTTACCGTTGCATTCATGAAAAGTACGTGAATGTATATGGGTGTGCGTGTTCATGTGTAAATGTTGAAAATCCATTTAGAAGTTGGAAAATTGCAGAAACAATTATGAAATTTACAAAATTATTTACAATGACACCCTAGAGCAGTGAATGTGTATATAAAGTTATTTTGAAAATATTTCAGTGCGTTTAAATAATTTTGTATACGTGCGAGGGTGCGTGCGTTACACTTTACAATTATTTTATTTATTTCGTCTGTTTCTTTGAATTTCTATGTATAGAGCGGCATTAGAAACATATACATATATGCAAGATGACACATGATAGTGGAGCTAACAATAATAGATCTATGTAATATGTGTATTAGAGTGCTCCAAAAAAATAAAATTGCAAATTTTGACCGTCCCCCCCTCTAGAATTGTTCTATGTATTGTAGAAACACATTGTGTAAAATATTAGGATGATAGGATAACGTTAACTGGTGGCGCAACGACGCTGAAGTTTTGAGGTGCGTTTACAAGGGGCAAATATGCAATTTTTTCAGTTTTTGTAAAAATTTTGCCATTAAATAATGACTTTTACAATTTAATTTAAAAAAATCAAAATGTGTACGTAATTGTCGTTATAATAAGATATAAAAGACAAAAATTGGTGAAAAAATGTTAAAGTTATTAAAAAATCGCCAGGCCATTAACGTGTCTCAGGCCACTAGAACAAGAAATTTATGAACAAAATTAACATATTTTGAGAAATATTAAAATAAAAGCTTATTATTACTTAAAATATATCCATATTTACTTGTATATGAGTTTTTGTCCTCGTAGGATACCGTTAACCTATTCGCAGGTATGACCAAAAAAATTAAATTTTTTTAACGGCAGTTTCAAAACTCCAATTTCAAATTTTTAAAAATTTTGTTAAACAAATTTCAGAATTTATAATAGGGAATAAAAATGTGAAAAAACTATGTCAATACCTCCTATAGTTTTTCCGTACCTGCGATATAAATTTTGCGATTTTCGAGAAAAACTAATTTTTTGGCCATATTTTGGGGAATGACCAGAATTTCATTACTGTAATGATTTTTAAGTAAAAGCTATTCAGAATAATATAGTCCAGGTAATTTTAAATATAGTCTGAAAGTTTTACTAAAATCGGAAAACTTTAACCCTTAAATCGTGAAGGTCAAAGGTCAATTTTTTCAATATTTGGAATTCCTCATGGAAAGATAGCGAAATATTATATATTTTTGGGCCGATTTTGATGAAACTTAAGAAAAATATAAAATGAAGTCTAGTATTCACAATAACAGTACAAAAATGGAAATTAACGCTTAAGAGTAGTTGGGGTCAAAATGAATGTGTTTTTCGTGATTTTAAAAGTTGAGGGTCATTTGGACCCCAAGTGCTATTAAGGGTTAATTTCCATTTTTGTACTGTTATTGTGAATACTAGACTTCATTTTATATTTTTCGTAAGTTTCATCAACCAGGACAAAAACTCATATACAAGTAAATATGGATATATTTTAAGTAAAAATAAGCTTTTATTTTAATATTTATCAAAATATGTTAATTTTGTTCATAAATTTCTTGTTCTAGTGGCCTGAGACATGTTAATGGCCTGGCGATTTTTTAATAACTTTAACATTTTTTCACCAATTTTTGTCTTTTATATCTTATTATAACGACAATTACGTACACATTTTGATTTTTTTAAATTAAATTGTAAAAGTCATTATTTAATGGCAAAATTTTTACAAAAACTGAAAAAATTGCATATTTTCCCCTTGTAAATGCACCTCAAAACTTCAGCGTCGTTGCGCCACCAGTTAACGTTATCCTATCATCCTAATATTTTACACAACGTGTTTCTACAATACATAGAACAATTCTAGAGGGGGGGACGGCCTGTACCTAGAAAGTTTTTTTCGTCCATACAATCTTGGAGCACTCTAATGTGTATGTTGCATCTGGTAATGAATGACAGAGAATTGAAAATTGTTACAAATATACCTAAAATAATAATATTTTTAATTAGGATATTGAAGGTAAAGGGTAATAAATATTTCGAATACCATATTTTTTCATATAAAGAGTGATCCAGAAAAAACTCATACCTTTATTAAGTTCAATAAAACTTAAACCGTTTAATATAAAAATTCTCAAAAAGACGTATGTAAATTTATTCAAATATTGAACAAATTCATTAAACATACTATTCGCGAAAAATGTAAGAGTTATATCGGTCAAAACAAAATTAATATAATCCCGGCGTTTCGCTGGGTCAGGTCTATGAATTGAGATATATCGATTTGAAGTTTGTATGCTTCGTATTGGGGAAATTGTAATTTTTTGTGATTTTTTCATACATATTTTAAATATCAGAATATAGCAAAGTTATGTTTAGCAAAGTTGTTAAGCTCAACGGTATTTTTGGATTTCATTGAGTAGGACCCTGGAAAATCAGTTTTTCATAAATTTTTATGTAACAAAACTCAATTAAAATTATCTAATATTACACCCGGAAAAAGAATGTAGCTGTTCATGTGTTTTAACAATATTTTGGTCACTGTAATTATGTATATGATTGCGGTAACCATAATATGTTAATGCAATATATATGATTGTAGTAAATATATATATTTTTGGGCAGTCATATTCATGATGAATCATTATAACAAGAACAAAACAATATGGTGAAGTAATACATCATAAAAATGGTTGCCACAAACATATACTTAATTACTATAATCATATATATGATTGCTACAATCATGTGAATGGTAACTTACACATATTATGGTTATCGAAATCATGTTGAAATGCTAATGGTAAATATGTACAACTATATTTTTTCTCTGGGTGTAGTATGAGATGGTTTTAATTGAGTTTTGTAAGAAAACGGATGGTCAAAGTACATGAAAAACTCATAAAAAATACAATTTCTCCTATACAATTTTCCCTATATCTCGATTTCTAGACCTGACCCAGCGAAACGCCGCGACTATATAACTTTTTCTTGTGGGAAACCCCGCAGCTTTGGACTTTGGCAAATTACTCGTAATTTATATTATTTTATCCGCACATCCTCCCATTAAAGACTTTAAAGTTGCTTCCGTTACCTTTTTGGACGAGGTGCTCCACTTACGCTTAAAATCGTATATGTCCTGATATACAAGAGCCCAATACCTTTCCAAAGGTCTAAGTTCTGGACAGTTGGGTGCTGTTTTAAGAAAAGTAAAATTCGTTTTTGTAGACACTGCGTAATACATATGTCTGTTCCACAACTACAAGAAACTTCGTGGGGAATTTTGTTTGTGTTTTTGTCCGAAATTATTCTTGAACATTACCTCGTCCATCAGCCACATAAAAATCTTAACCCGGAAGTTTCATCATCTATCACACAACAGGTGTATTTTTTATACAATTTTACATACATTTGTTTGCTCGTTCTTTTGTTTCTAAGTTCTTACCTCACTGCGACTTCAACCTGGTATTAGCTTTGGCTCTGCGCATAAAAAAGTCAAAGCATTTAACTATACGAGCTGCTTTTCTGATAGAAGTGTTAGGTGTTATTCGATAGAGATTTTCGACTTCTTTTGCCTTACCAATATCTTTTAGACCTTTTTTGTTCCTGAGCCAGGTTTTCTTTTAATGTACATGTAATGTACTGTTTAATGGCTTTTGAAACAGTTTGACGATGAACTTTAAAATATTTTGCTATTTTTTTAATGAACATATTTGGGGTATTCACATGGTCTAATATTTGGTCATATTGTCATAATGTCCTAATATATTATGATAGTTTAATCAAATTTTTGTTGTGTTTCAAACAAAAAAGTTCTAAACTAATAAGACTAATTATTGTTTTGTCATAAAATAATACTTTTTTTGGTTTAAAACACAACAACAACAATATGACCAAATAGTAGACCATGTGAAAACCCCAATTGGATTTTTTTGAAAAGTTTTAAACTTTTTTCGATGGCCATTTTGAGCGAAATAACAGTAGAAAATTAAATTATAGGCTAACTTGATTAAAAAACATTAATTTGTTGGATCAAGCATAAGTTTTGGCTGGAATAGTATGTATAAGTTTTTTCTGAAAAACTTATACATATACAGAAAAACCTCTGGTTTTTCTAACCAGAGGTGGTCGACGGTCACTCCCTGGTCACCCCTTGGCCATAAATATAATTTTTTTAAAGCATATGGGCAATTCCACGAGAATGACAACCACGACTGAAAAAACAAAAACCCTTGAAACTTTTTTTTCAAGATGATTTGAATAGGAGAAAACAATAAAATGTTACTGAATTACTTAATTCGCGTTTTGAATTACGATTGCGAATCAACCTGTTTACACGACAACATTCGTAATTCAGTTTGACATTTATTTATTTCTTCTTCTTGTTTTTTTTCTTCTGTTTACATGTTTTGTTTTTTTTGTTTATTTTGTTTGTTTGGTGCGAATTTTAAATTTGTAATTTGGCAATGGATAAAAAAGGTAATTAAAAACATAAAATTGTAGCATTATTAATTAAACAAATATAATTTAATTATTATTTTCATTATTAGAAAAAAGAAAAAGTGCAAGCAAGTGGGACCAGGGCAGCGAGCGGGCTTTATTAGAGGTGTGGGCTGAAAGAATGGCAGAGCTGCGTGGCTTTAACTTTAATCAGACTTTTTATTTCTTTTAGTTTATTTATTTAATACAAAAAAAATTTAATAAAAAAATTAGAGATGACAGTCATTCGTTCGTAATTCATAAGGTAATTCAAACTGAATTACGTACGAACAAGGTAATTCGCACTTGAAATTTTGAATGGCGAATCATGTAATTCAGTTCGTAATTGGGGGTTGAATGACGAATGAGAGCGTGAATGACGAATAATGCCGTCGTGTGAACATGGTATAAAAGTATTTAGAGCTTATTACAACATTTTAAGGGCAAGAATAATAGTTTAAACTGACTATATTTAATTTTTTTAATTTAATTGGTATGTTTTAGGCTAAGATTGCAACGCAAACTAAGCTCCCAATTAACATGTAGTATGAAATGAATTTGAGTCTGATTGTTTTTTTGCTATTATCAAATTAATTATTGAAACCGAATATATATTTTCTATTTATTTTTTTATTTTTGTATACATATATTTACAGAATTATTTTACTATAACAGAAAAATTTGTCACGTACGATATTCATTTTTATTTATTATAAAATCATCCAAAGATTGTTTTTATTTAAATATGACGAATTGTAAAAGAAAAAAAATTAGTTTAGTATAACAAAATAAAAAAAAATAATATTTCTACATGTACCTCAAATTTACTTCCGCTTTATGTCACGTACGATATACCCTTATTTCGCTCGATATTTTGGACAACATTGTTTCGAAAGAACTTATTATTTTTTTAAAATATAATACCCTCTAAATGGAACATAAAGACCAAATTATTTTTCAGATACTTTTATTTTTGCAAAATCTATTCCACTCTATAGGCGAACAAATGTCACATACGATGATATGGAATTGCCCATATGTCCTTTTCTACGGACAAATAGCTTAGCAGATAATTTTTTTTTCGTCATTTTACACGTACAAAACCCGAATATAAACAATATAGCGGAAAAATGCAAATATTTCATTTAGTTAATTGATGCTGTTGCAGATATTTTATTTTTTACCCATAGGTCTACTGGTCTAGTCTATCAGGTCTAGGGTTTTTAATTTCCCGCCCTTTTTAGATTCGGGAAATTTTTTTCTACATTCCCGGGTACCCGGCTATTCCCGAAACATATAATAATACTGTAAATTAGGAATATTATAGCCAAATTTCATATAAAAACTTTATGTTATAATTATTAAATATCAGAGTTTCGAATGAATTAATAAAATTTGTGCTTAATTCACTAAAATCTTAATTAAAGAATATCAGCCTTTCATTCCATAAATCCATTCCCAATATTTTATTTTTTAGATTCATTCCAAAGCCTTTGTTTAAACTGAATTAATTTTAAAGTTAATTTATAACAGAATTTATTCAAACTTTTAATGATTTAATCAAATTATTTACAAAATTAATCGAAAAAATTGTCTTAAGCCTTTTTGTAATAGATCTGAATTGAAGAACAATTTAATCATTTAATAAATTTTTGAAGCTATTTTGTTATGGATTTGAAGAAGAAATTTAAAGAAATTAGAATGATTCAATAAGAAATAAATTTTATAAATAATGAATTCACTTTTTAAATTTTCATACGAAAAACAAAAAATAAATAATAATAAGCGGTATATTATTGCCAAGATATAAGCAAAAAGCAATAAAAAACTTTTCACTGTTTTTTGGTGAAAAAAATAGAGTTCTAACTTGTTTTCGATGTATTTTCGTCAGTTTTTAATTCCCGGGATTCTCGACTAAAAATCCCGAGAAAAAATTTCCCGGGAAATTTGTACCGGGAATTCCCGGGATAAAAACCATAATCGGGTCTTTCAGACTCCACTATGCAAAATAGTGAATACCAACTTGTACATGGTTGCGTATTAGTAATATTCAATTAATGTAGGTGTTATAAATTAAGTATATGTTCACGTGCAAAAAATATATGAAATTTCGGACAGCTAACTTTATACCCACTACTGTAAAAAAGTAGGTAGTGCTAGTAATAAATGCTGGCTGGCACATATACATATGTATATAATGATGTTATTGTAATAATAGCTTACAGTTAAATAAAAAAAACAGAAACGTACAAGTAAAATGGGAAGAGTAGAGAATAAGTATTTGTGTGTGTGTGAGATTGCATAAATAAGTGCATTTATAGTCTTAATGTTAAAATGTCTTTGTATTTTGCTCCAGCTTCCATATTCTCATCCAATGCAGCGCTCTTACTGATTTTTATTCACATTTTCTTAGTGGATGGCAATAAAAGGAGACAAACACATGCTCATATGATGCAAGGAACGGACAGACAACAAAAACAAAAAAGAAACCATAAAGAAAGACGACGACGAATAATAAGAAGTAGAATAATGCAAATAATGTCTTAATGCCAGTTAAAACAAGCCTCAATCTGCATTAATGTGTGAGTGCATGTATGTATGTGTGCTAGTGTGTATGTATCAGTGCACCTTTTTGAAGTTTTGCCGAATCGAAAGAAAGTACCACACAAGTACAAATTCTAGTCGTCTGCACTTGTTTTACACAAGTTTATATAATATTTGCAAGTAGTAGTGTAGACAGTGGGTCGTCAAGTAGTGTAGTGTACCAGAGGTATGGGTATGGGTATGATGCAGCAACATATGAGGTGCAACCTAAACACATTCAAAATGTTCCCTACATATCTAAGAATAAATGAATGGACGTTTCAGTGGCAGCATTGCAAAATTAGTACTAGTTGTTGTGTCAAATAGTGGCTGAATACAAATCCACTGAAAGGTTAAACAGTCGTGTTGACTTAACAAGCTTATGTAATATTTAAATAGTAGAGTACCTTACCATTCGCTAACAACAACAACAACTAGCATGTGAATGACAGAAATACTGTTTTACGTTTATTCTTTGTTGTGGTCGTAGATTGCAACTCTTTTGCAACATTTAGTTATTTACGTGCTTATGCTGCCGTTATTTTGATGCATTGCACGGTTGAAATATAAACGAAGCCAATCTGCTTCAAAGGCAAAAAGAAACATTAAAAACTAATGTTGTACATATGTTCAAAAACAAAACAATCACCATTTAGCAAAAAGAAAAATGTCTACGTAAATAAATAAATAAAAATAATTGTGACTGTTGTAGTTGATTTTATTATAAATGTTTATGCAATAACCTTGATATATAATATTATTTTACAGTGTGTTTTTTTGTGATATGGATTACATTCATATTTATTATTTTCTTTTTGGACATTGTTTAAAATTTCAATTTAACAAATTTTAATTATTAGCTACATATTTGTCACCTAACCATTACACTATAAAACAAAATCAAAATTTTCCCACAATTAGAAGATCAGACAATAAATTTTGATAGAGGAGACAAAAAAAACAAATTAGAAAGTATGGTCGGGCTTGACCATACTTGACCCTACACTAAGTAAAAGAGCAAAAAGATTTTTCTTTTAAAATTTCAATAATTTATATCCCTGAGTGATTTTCGGAAGTGGGCCTTATATGGGAGCTATGACCAATTATGGACCGATCACAATAAAATTAGATCGTGTGATTTATGTCTATATGTAAGTTAACTATGTTGAATTTTGATTTAGGCATAAGCATAAGCGATTTATGCACGTTAAAGTGATTTTCGGAAGCGGGTCTATATGGAAGCTATGACTAATTATGGACCGATCGTAACAAAATTTGATGACATGAATTTTGTATATATAAAACTTATTTGGAGCGGAATTTGTGGAGATACATATATAAATTAAACATTTATGACCGATAAAGTCCAATTTCGGGAGAACATTTGTATGGGGGCTAGATGAAATAATGGACCGATTTCTTATAGCTTCAATAATAGGCTTGGTCCTTAGGCCGAAAAGCCAGCCAGCCAGACGGACATCGTTTAATCGACTTAGAAAGTGATTCTAAGTCGATCGGTATACTTTAAGGTGGGTATACCGATAGATACCCACTATGGTGGTGAAGGGTATAAAAAATACACGTGTATCGGCGTTTTGGAAGTTTACATCTGAATTTAATTTGAGGGAGGGATATAGTTTCCGAACACTGGCACATTCTTATTGTTAATCGGCATAAGAAACCATGTGATCCTTACATTTTAGTTATAAAATGTGTTCAACAAATTTATGTTAGGAAGTTGATTTGTACAAGTATAAATCTCCATATATTGGACCATAACTATTTACTCTGTATAGTTACACAGTTTTTGTACAAAGGTAACCAAATAAATCATGCAAAGATAATATATACCATTTTGATGCAAATTTCTTAATAAAAGACCAACACAAATTCAATTTCAGCAAATCTGCTTCATTGGTTTTAAATTGATTTAATAAATTTAAAATCGATTTTCAAATAATTTCACTTAAACCATTTGTATTGCAATATCTTTCTATATGTATATATGCATGTACTAAATGTGTCAATGTTGTCTTATTTAATTCAGCATAAAAATCGATACAGTAACGATGAACATGTTAAAGTTATAACATTTTTTTTGTTCACACAAAGCTAAAATAGTCCTTTTGGCAGTGCAGCATAAAGTAGAAATATATACTTAAGCAAGCCTTTGTAAAATTTAAATATGGGTGTCTGAATATAGAGAGAGAATGAAAAAAAATGTAGAACACAAAAGGAATAAAATAAAAATCAGTGGCAGGAATACATAGACTCGTTGGTATAAGTATCTATGTATTTAACTGGCATCTAGCAACGTCATAAAACTTTATTGACATGTAAATGTTGTATGTTGCTTCAGTTTGAATGGTCCAAAAGCAGGAAAAAGTTGTCAAGAAACAAACGTGTATGGTCAAGAGTGACAACGTTATACTCTATTTCGTTTAAAATTTTGGGAATTTGGGGGCCATTGCGAAAGAAAGTTGATTTTTATTGAATAATTTCCTTTATTTTGTACATATTAAAAAAAAATATGATTATGTCAAGCTAATATGAACCTACAGTAGGAAGTTTGACCTTAAAATAACAATAAACTTCATTGAAAACAATTGAAATAAAACTTTTAATAACTTTTCTATGTTTAAATGTCAGCAAATACAACAAGATCTACAATAATAATCATGATGCACAAAATGAAAAACTCCTACAGAAAATGCAGCAGCATAAATGAAAAAACCCTAAAACAAACTAAAACAAACTACCCCAACATTTTTTTAAAAAAAGAGCAAAACTTAAGCTTGATAAACATTCCATAAATAACCAGCACGTGTTTTCGACATATTTACCTTTGAATAAACTTAACTTCCGGTAAAATGCAAAAATGTAAAAAAACAGCTACCCAAGAGTTGGTAGTATTGGTGGTGGCGCAACAAACTGTCGAGCATTTTTATTTGTTCATATATATTTTGGTCTTTTGTTAAAGTAAGATTGAAAGGAAAGTTAAATATTATAAACATACATATTTCTTTTCCGCATGAACAACTTGTAAATGTGATTGTATTTTGTCCTTGCATCTATCACTCTGGATGTGTGTTGTTCACGTAGGAAATTATGCATTTATTGAATCTATGGAAAATACTGGTACCAAATCAAAGCCTTTTTTGTAACTTTAATTTATTTATTTACTTTTAAGAAAATTTTTTAAAGCGAAATTTGGTATTGTGTAGACTTTCAAAATTCAAACCTTTGAATTTTAGCAAAGATGTGTTATATTTTCGCTGTATGGAAAAATACAACTCATTGGTTTTGATATTGCTAAGATAATTTTCTTAAATTAGTTTTTTTTATAAAATATATTTATAGAAAAACCTATAGAAATGTTTAAATGCTAAATCTACTTCATTTGCATGTTTGCATGAAGCTTAGCTATCAAAATCTATAATTTATTACATCAAATTTATAATTTTATATATAAAAATTATTCGGCTTCTGTATACTTTTATCTACAAAATTGACCTACTATTCTATTAAAGAAAATTAAATTAAGACTCTTATTAAAGAAAAAATGCGAGTATATTTTCCTTCCACTCTCTTTTTTTCCACAACTAACAACTGAATTTATTTATGCCAGTAACTTAACCTGAAAATGCAGCACAAATGCAAAAGCAAATAGAACTAAACTAAACAGAGAAAATTCTTAAAACAAACTATCGACTGGAACTAAAACGTCTGTATGAAGTTTTGCCGACAAAAGTCATAAAGTTTATATCTTAGGGTGTATATTTAATGTTTAAAAATATAATAATAAAAGAACACAAATATTTCTGGCTTAACGATTAAATAAGTTAAATAGGGCTATATAAAATTTTAGCAATGGCGGCAGCAATAACAACTATAAACTTCCGTTGTATACAGCGTTTGCAACGACCTTTTAAATTGTACATTTAAATTCCTACTACACATTCCCCGTGTTTAATTTTTAAAAACGAACACGATATTTAGGTGTGTTAAACTATGGCCACTATAAAATTTGGCTAAATAAAGAACTTGAAAAAAATAATAAAAAAAATAGAAAAACACTCAAACACTAGAATGCACGTTAATTTTTTAATAACATTTGTGTAAGGTAATTGGAGTATAATCAGCATTAAGCAGAAACTTTTTAAGACACTCATATAGAAAAGAAATATTGGTGCCGTTTTGCTATGCTTAAAATAAGCTTTCATCGTGCATGTTTAAAAAACTAAAATTCTTTTTGCTATTTTTGTATGAGATTTGCGCCCCCTGTTGTGGGTTTTTGGAACTATTTTTAAGGATTCAAAAAACATCAATTATATTAACTTTTGATTCATTATCGACTGGTGAAATCAGATTAGCAATATATTCAACCGTTTTTGCTCTACAGAAAAATGTGCTCAAAATGCGCGTCTTTAGGTGCGTTGAACCACCACAAGGAGTAAAAATTTTCAAAAAAAAAAGAGCGCCATTATTTTTATTTGCGCAAAAACCAAAAACGCAAAATTTACGAAATTAACTCTAATATACATATATAGTACATACCCAGT
Source organism: Calliphora vicina (assembly GCF_958450345.1). Lineage (NCBI taxonomy): Eukaryota > Metazoa > Arthropoda > Insecta > Diptera > Calliphoridae > Calliphora > Calliphora vicina. Next base: position 121,328,143 of record NC_088780.1, read on the forward strand.
ATTATATTTTGATGATTCTGATGTCAGAATTTTCTGAATTTATTCTAAAAATATATCATCAAAATTAACCAACTTGTCTAAATTTCCTTCTGACATGTCAAAAGAATTCAACTATTAAGAAATCGAGAACAAAAATTTGGCATAATTTTTAAGATACCCCATCTTAGTGTTTAAATTTTTTCTTATTTTCTAGAATATAGTAAGAAAATTATGCGACAAGTCAGCATATTTTCTGTTGGAGTTTTGACAACAAGTCAAAATCTGTTATAAAATATTAGTGTCAAATGCGCTGAAATATAGGACTATAGTAATTGTTAAAGTTAAAAATTATATTTGAAAAAATCAATATTCTATTTCAATAGTTTTTTCTTCGTGACTGATTTTATATGGAAGCTAAGCTCAATTATGAATATATCTGCTCAAAATGTTTAGGTAATAAATGTTTAGTAATAATAAAACTATTTGTATATAAAACTTGTTTGTGGAAAAAATGTGTGGATATCTATATAAATTAACTACACGGTGCTACGATGGAAAAAATAACTTGGAAAATGACCCAGCGTGGGTTATAGGTCTTACTGAGTGCATTACAAATTGTGTCTATAAATTTCAGAAACATCCTCAAATTCACAAGTTATTCTAAAAAAAATGTTTTCAGTGATGTTCGTCAACTTATCAACCTGTAGCTCTGTCAGTTTTTGTCCGACTTTAAATTATTTAATGAGCTTGGAAAGAAAACTGCTAACACTTTAAAATGACGTACATTATTTGATGCAGTTGTAAGTTATTTATTAAGAATATCTAAACAAACAAAAAACAAATTTATCGACTTTTTTGATAAATTGAAACCTTATTTTTTAATTATTCAAATTGGATGAAAATTGTAAAAGTTATTCAACTTTTCATTAACACCTTTTTTAGAATTTTCTCCTCCAGCGCATGTGAATAAAAAAAGAAAATTTTGGAATTTACAAGGTAAATTTTTTCGAAAAAGTTTAATTATTTTGCAAATGTAAACCGATTTTAACAAGTAATGTCTTATTTTTGTCCATATAAAATTGTCTTTAAAATACTGTACAAAATTATAGGTTTTCATAGAAAAAAATTAAAATAATTATTGTTAAAAAATATAAAAAATAAAGCAAAAGTTTTTATAAAAACTTACACAATTTTTTGGAATATACATTTTATGCGTACATTTTATTAAAGCCTAATTCCTTGTCTATCCATAATTGTTTAAAATTTTGAAATCAGTGCAAAAATGTGTGCGTTAGAGGTGTTTTTTAAGAATAACACAAAATTTTTAGGGTGTTTCAAAATCTTTGAAAACTGTTTTAGTATGTCCTCACCCCCCCCCATTAGGTCGCTTTTCTAGTTCTGACAAAATTCTTGGAACTGGATTTATCTTAATAAATTATTGTTCTGCAAGTTCATTAAGATATTTTTTCCGGGTTTTTAAATTAGACAACTGCCAATATATACACGTTCTTTTAAATAAATAAATTTTATAAAGGTTACAGTAACTTTACGAACACATTTCGTTATGTTCTTAAATTTGTTATGGAATTTTTAGTAATAAAAGTTATTGAAACGTTTTAGAATTTTAACAGTTTCTATATAACTCGCTTAAATTTAATATGATTACACACTTTGTGTATAAAAATTATTATATTTACTCGCATTATATAACATTTTAATGTTAAAATGCCGGTTGTATTTTAAACATGTTTAAAAATATTCCAAATTCCATATATTTTATGTATTTTTGCCGATCAAATTATATTAATAATTTGGCTAAGAATATTATGCTTAAATTTACACAATTTCTGTAATTTTACTATGAAAACATATTAGTAAGCTTACATGCATTTTATGGATTGTTCTTGACACAGTCACATAAATATTTCGACATTGTAAGAAACTTAGTTATAACAACAACTCTAGTATTCCACGACATGTAGGCTAGAAAGAACTTAAATTTTTAACAGTCAAGGCTAAAGTAGTTGTATATTTTATACATTAATAAAACAAATCAAGCATACTTCCAGAAAAAGTCACTATACTATCACACATTTTTTATTGTCTATGTTTTATCTTTTATGGTGGGATGCCGCACGGTGGCTCAGAACTTAATTTCATCGGCCAACTTTTTGTTAACTCCGATTTAAAAACTTTTAATGCCATTCAATACTAAACACATTGAAACTAAGGTAACCGTTAAAGTCAAATATTTTATGTTATTTTATAAAAAATGTGATTTTTGTAAATTTGATCAGAATAAAATTATCCGTACTTGCAAACTATTATCGATGATAGGATGATTTTTCCTCTGTTATATTGTTAGGATAATAGTCTTTAAGAACTGATATGATTTGTCACTCTACCGTTTATACCAGCTGTGTTTTTAAATTTTTGTGCTTAGGTCAAAAGTGCTTAGGGTCAAAAGGGGTTAAACAAATTTTACTTCCAGAAGAAAGGCTAAAGTGTCCTCTTTAAGCCCATATATACTTGTTGACCTTTTTTGACCTGTTTGTTGAACACTTTTTTCATTTGTATAAGATTACTCCCAAATTTTTTTCCTATTTTTATTTTACCTGTTCGTATGACTGGCACAAAGTACAAGTCGCAATTTTGAAAATATTGCGATAAAATTTGGTAAATAAATTTTTTTCGGCACGGCGAAGAAGCCTATTGAAAATTACTGAAATCGGTACATTATTTCTCCCGAAATTATACTTTATCGGTCGTAAATGGTTAATTTATATAGGTATCTACACAAATTTTGCTCCAAATAAGTTTTATATAAACTGAATTAATGTCACCTAATTTTATGATGATCGGTCCATAATAAGTCATAGTTCCCATATAAGACCCGCTTCCCAAAATCACTTTAACGAGCAGAAATCTGTTAAAAAATTTTGGTATAATCACAAAATTCAACACAAATAACTTCCATATAGACACAAATCACACGACCTAATTTCATGGCGATCGGTCCATAATTATTTATAGCTCCCATATAAGAAAATCATTCATGAAAATAAATTATAGTGTATATGATGAGCTTGGCCGAACATACCTCCTTATTCTTCCTTTTTATAAGTAAAGCTTTTGCATCAGCAAAAAAAAATAAATGCTATAAAAATTAAAAGTTCAACTTTAACCTTAAATTGCTCAACAACTGCTGAACCGATAATGAAATTAAAACTGGAGAAAAACTCAAGAAGTTATCTGTCCATCAAAAAAAAAATTCTAAAATATCTCTATCTTTTCAAAAGTTACAGAGTTTTGGCCTATAAAAAACTATAATTAGCCAATGTGCGCCGTAATCCTGTAATGCACGTAGACGTTACCAGTTGTATGAAAAACGTATTATACCAATGAAATAATGTAATAAATATTGTAGAATTTTTAGAATATATAGAAAAAATATGTGGTTGTGTAATCCTTTGTTTGTAATATAAGTAAATAAACTGCTTACTTGGTACGAATATTTATATTAAGCACAAATTTACATCTACATACATATGCCCAGCAGTTATAGGTGACTGTCCCGATCTAGTGATTTACCTATCATTTAGGGTGACAACTAGTTTCATAATTATGTGCATGACTAGTTACTTTAACATGTGCATATCCTAAGCAGGGATTAAGTTACACTTTTGGATTACAATGAGACTGTCTGATAACTGGTCAAAGTAGTCAACGCATTGGATTCACATACCGGTTAGATAGATTCAGTTAAATTACTAGCTACCTAAATAGTTAATTGATTAGCTACATAACTAGTTATTTTAACATGACCTCATATAGTCAATTCAAAAGACATCTCATAGACAGTCCAATATCCGATTGCTTGCATACAAAACTTTCTCCGACAACTTTCCTATAGATAACAAACATCTGTGTAAAATAGCTACTTTTTTAAGTGCAGTACAAAATAAACATTTAATAACACTACACTCTAGATTACTTAGAGACACTTAAGTGACAATTGTCTTCACGCTGGATTACATGGAATGTATAAAGTAACCAATTGACTTTTCTATGCTCTACAAAGAGCACATATGTGTCAAATAGTCCATAGTATAATCAGCAAAGTATATCCCTATAAGTGATATACATTGACTACTTGCTTAACAGCTGGGTGCTTAAATTTCCCAGCAATTCTGGGTGACTGTCCCGAAATAGGAATTTTTGGGGTCACCACTGGTCACATAATTAGGGACGTGATTAGTTATTTTAACATGTTCATATCCTAAGGAAAGGGTCAGTAGATAGATATACTACAAAGAGACTAGTCTAAGAAACATCTCCTAGTACTCAACCCAATCGCTGCAAAAAGACAATCTAATAGTATTTTCTTATTATTTCACATATTCTCAGGGAAATACTCCAAAAACCCGTTTCTTTTAAACAAACCTCATTCCCACTAATATATGCTTTCTATTATGGGACCAATCTCCGATATACCAGCTACAATAGGACTGTCAAATAACCGGTACCAATACGAATTACGGTTAACATTTTTTTTATTCTTCGAGGGAATACGAATTATTATTCTAATAATATAATCTATATACATTAATGCTATAACCAAATTTTGGCCCTAGCACCACGCGATGGCAAATGTTGTGTTTTTTACGATAACATTTTTTTGGGGTCATTTTGGAATAAAAACAAAAACTGTTTCTACCTATCTATGTCCGTTATAGACTCTGAAACCATCCAACCGATGAGCTCCAAACTGGTTTCATTAGTAAGTCACTACAAACATTTTTACCTATTTTGAACTTACGAAACTCTGTGTGTCTTGAAATTTTGTATATTCACTAGATCCACTAAGAAGTAATTTTTGGAAATTCTAATTTCAAGGGGGTAAATGGGTAAAATCGGAATGCTAACACCAAAAATCCAGTTTAAGTTATCACAACATAGCAGAGCATGAAATATATGTGAATAGCGTTAAGTGTGGCTATAATTCAATTTAAAACTAACAATTTTTATAGCACCTTAATCATGATTTCCTTTAAATCTCCCTCTCAATTTAATAATTTCAAAACAATTTGTCCTTGCAAATACCAGCACTCAACCTGAAACATAATAACAATAACGGTCTAACTCCAATTTAATGAAAACATTTTGCAAATCCCTAACATAAAAATTTACAAGGTAAAATTACAACAACATGCATATGCAGTAACAAAAACAATGAAAATAAAATGCATTATTTTCTGCATTTTTTTTTTTTTTTTGTGGAGCAAAAAGCTAAAGTAACCGGAAAATTTATTTTAATCATACATAAATTTGTTTGGTTGGTGGCTTTTCCTAAAAATTATGCAAACAACTAGAGTCTTACAAAGAGTTGACGAAACTTTAGATACCCTACATAGAATGCCTTAAGGTACACACAGAAAAAACTATTTTCTAAATAGTTTCAATTCAAATATGTATCAGATAATCTATTTGCTTTAATAATTTTAATTGTGTCAAGTATTCATGTGATCAAAAACTAAATTTTCTAATATTTTTGACTAAAATTTGAGATTTTGATAATTTGGATGATTGAAAATACAATTTTCGTTATTGATTGAAATTTAATAAAAAACAAAGTTATTGAAAATACAGTTTTTTAATTACAGATCACATTTTAGAGCAGAATAATAGCGGTGTATGTCGTATTTTTTTATTAATGTTTTGTTTTTGTTTCGAAAAATTAGTTTGAAAAATTGTTATGACATACAATGCTACAACACTACGACATCAATTGTGAATTGGGCAAATATTTCTGTTGTATAGGGCCAAATAAAATGCCTAACCTATAATTATCTTTTTATGAGTCAACTAGTTCGATATTTAAAAGAGAATTCTATAAAATTAGTCACAAAGTATTTTCCCGATAACGAAGCCTATTGAAATTGTTATTACTTACACACGTTCTGTGATACGATCCTGGACATTATTTTAATGTGAGCAACATATCATAATTTATTAAAGCTTTGCGGCCCTCTTCCGATAATATACTCTATTAAATTAAAATTAGGCACATGTGAGTTTATGAACTCCTTACCAACAATTTCTCTCTCTGTTTCTATTTGGCTACTTCATTATGCCCCAATAAAATTGTATGTAGTTAAGGCATATTTGGTTAGTCTAGGCAAATACCTTAATATGCATAAATTGGCAAGTGTGTAATATTTAAGTTATATATAACATTAGTATATATTAGGGTATTCAATTAATCGGGTTTCTGGTTTAATCGGTTAATCGAGCAAATAATTAATCGAGGTCTAGATTTATTCGGTTAATATAATTTATATTTTTATTTTAAATTGAAAATACAACAACGAATTTTGTGTACAAAAACATAAAAAACAGCAAATAAGGTATTTGAGATCATTTTTGTAAACATATCGCCTATTTGCTGCAACAACGTCATAACTCAAAATCCGTGTTTTATGAACTGAGTAATACAAAATATACGCAGTTCTATAATCTTTCATATAGTTTCATCAGTTTTCAAAAAAGTCAATTATTTTTTGTGTGTGAGATTGTTTTTTTGTTGTAAACATCAAAATTAAAATTCATGTTTTCTAGTATATTAGATAAGTGAAAATTTGGTTAAATACAGATTAGAAAGATACTAACATCTACTGTTTATATTTCTGAAATCGCATGATTTGTTGAAAATTTATTTAAGAAATAGTAAAATGTTATAAACTATTCAAAGACGTTTTTCTCAAAACGACTTTTTTGAATTATGACGTTGTTGCTGCAAATGAGCAATGTGGGAGTTTTTTAGGGTTTTAGTGAGATCTTCTGAAATAATCTTTTATAAAAATAATATAATTTAAACGATTTTTTTCTTTAGATTTGAGATGTTATATGTAGTACTCGACGAGAAGATTCTATATATATGTAATTTTTTGAAATCGGAACACAAACGAAGAAATATTATTATTTTTAAAATTGAACATACCCGAGGTCTCCTAGCAAAAGAGGTCTTGAGCTCCAAATCTTCTCGTAAAAAACCGGAAGCTCGATTTTGATTTTAGAACCATGGTTTCTTCTGAAAAAGTTCATAGAATTTTCCGTAGATTACGAATTTGCTATACGCTTTACCACGTTTTTTGCGCCCGAACAAATTGACCCACCCTATTGTATATGTTGGAGAAATCAAAAGCATGATAAAGAATATTCCTTTTTGGATTCTTTTAGATTTTTATTAATTTAATAGTTTCGTTTAGTTATGATAAAAGACTCATTTCAAAAAAAAGTTTCGTCTATACATGTAAATACAAAGTTTCAAATACATACATGTAAATTAAATATGTTAGTTGTTATACATACTCACTAATCAGTATTAAAAATATCTAATTTTAGTTTGAAATTTGTATTTGAATTGAAACGGAAAAATAAATACAAAAAAGTGCAAAAAAAAGGAATTTCGCTTAATCGGTTAATCGACACAAATTAATAGGTTTATTTGTTATTTGAAAATCGGCAATTTCAAATTATTCGAATAGTTAACCGTCCAAAAATAATCGGTTAACCGATTAACGGTTAATCGATTGAATACCCTAGTATATATGTATATAACATTAGGATGTCTTCATTGTTATTGAGTTCAAAAAGAAGATGATATTTCAAGTATTTCTTATCAATGGAAATTCCCAAGCTTGGTAATTTTTTTTTAATTATCATGAAGCTTAAATGTAATGAAATGCTTCTACTTGAATTGTTTTAATTTTAAACTTTTCGTTTTAATTATAAAAAAACTTATGTTTTTGATTTTAAACATTTAATTTCCAAACAGCTACCACCTTAATCCGAATGCACATACGTACTTATATTTACATACAGACACAGGTTTGAGTGCACATTTCTTACTCCATAAAACATTCATGTAATTGCCAAGTTTTACTTTATCCAAAGGGGCACCAGTTAGTTTTAGCTACCTTTATTACCATCGTCGTTGCTGTTACTACTTACTCTATGGGTAGAAAATCAACTTAATGCTAACCAAACTGTCATAATTAATTTGTGTGCTTCTACTAAAACTTAAAATCTAAAAATCCTCTAAACCTTAGAAAATTAAAAAAAAAAAAAACAAAACTAAAGGAATAAAACAGTAACTAAAGTGTTGTAAATACAAGTTCCATGTATGTATATGTAGTTGCAAGCAACATTTTATTGCATGATTTATAGCGAAAATTTAATAAACATGTACGCTTCGTGAATTTATTTAAGTTTATTTTATACTTTTTTATTAGCTCTGACCTCCGTGAATTTTTTGCGAGGGATTTATTTTAGCGTTTATTAAGTAACTGGTGTGTTAATTGTGTTATAAGACTGAACTTGTGATGTACTGAAAGTACTACTGAAGGTATCGAGCTACATAGTTTCAATAGAGTAGTGAATTCTGTTATGGGGAAACAGCCAATATAATTGAGTCCTTAAGACAATTGCGATTCTGATTATAAAAATATTAAGCTTAAGTCGTTATACGGCAGATTTTATGTACACATAAAATTCAACGGAAATAGCTTTCATATAGACATAAATCACACGACCTAATTTCATGGCCATCGCACTTTTGTGGCCAAAACTATAAGGAAACACTGAACAAGATGAAAATCGGTATACGGGAGTTTTCAAGGTTTCTGATTTCGAATCTGAGGTAAAATTTTCAAATTCAAAATGACGGTCCAATATGGCGGCGTAAATTTTAAAATGCCTTCTGATTTCCATGAAAATCGGTATACGGGAGTATTAAAGATTTCTGATTTCGAATCTGAGGTAGAATTTTTCAAATTCGAAATGGCGGATCCAATATGACAGCTTAAATTTTAAAATGTCTTCTGATTTACATGAAAATTTGGTATACAGGAGTATTCAAGATTGCTGATTCCGAATCTGAGGTAAAATTTTTCAAATTAAAAATGGCGGATCCAATATGGCGGCGTAAATTGTATAATGACTTTTGATTTACATGAAAATCGGTATACGGGGGTATTCATGATTGCTGATTTCGAATCTGAGGTAAAATTTTCCAAATTCATAATGGCGAATCCATTTTTATTTTCAAAACATCAAAAAAAATTGTTTTCTTCACTTAAGCCTATTCCTCATTCAAAATATTGCCACATTCAACTTTAGCAACAACAAAATTGTAAACGGCAGCATTCTTCTCCTCTTTCTTTAGTTCATCCAACCAACTTCCGCAAGTTCGTTATTTTGCAAGTGGAGGCTGCCTACGAAAAATTATATTTCTCAAAAAGTGCAACATGAACTTGACAAATTAAACTCAAAATTCCACATTTAAACCGTTTCTGATTGTTTAAACCCGGACAAATTCGGACAACTTTTTAAAAGTTTATCCAAAGTTAATTTTTCAGAATATATTATAAAATTAAGGGTTATGTCAGAAGTATGAGGAGTTTTTTCGCAAATAACAATTTTGTTTTTTTACAAAATATTTTTAAATTTATGTTTGTTTTTTAACTATTTAAATAAACTTAAAAATTCGAACAAATTGCACTGTAGGGTATTCAAGTAATCGGGTTTCTGATTTAATCGGTTAATCGAGCATATAATTAATCGAGGTTAATAATCGGTTAATTTTAAATTATTCGATTAACCGAATAATTTCCATTTTAATTTTAAATTGAAAAGAAAAAACAAGAATTTTGTGTACATATATAAGCATTTAGTTAATAAAAAGAACAAAAACATAAAAAACAAACAAAACATATCATTTCAACAAAACAATAAATAAATAATAAATAAATCTTTAAAAAAAGGAATACAATTGAAATGCTTTCTTTTTAAACGATTTTTTTTAGTTTTAATAAAACTTGATTTGAAAAAACTCTCTCACTAATTATAGATATTGGAGAAATCGAAAGTAAGGCATGATAAAAAATATCCAATTTCTCAGATCTTTTTTTTAGTTTTTTCTAAGCATATAAAATCCTCCATCTATGAGAGTCCTTTTGGATTTTTTTAGATTTTAAATACTTTCGTTAAGTTGTGATAAAAGACACGTTTCAGTATGTCTTCAGTTTCGTCTATTACCATATCGTCATAGAACATTCTAGAAAAAAGGGTAATTTCCAAATTCCTTAGTGTCGGTTATCATACTATACTTCAAAAAACTATTGCTAGAAGGGAATGTTTACGAGTTATGAAATAAAATTTGTGTGTTTAAAACTATATTTCTATATAAAGTGCAAAAAAAAATAAATTTCGGTTAATCGACATTTTTTATTTGAAAATCGTCAATTTTAAATTATTCGAACAGATAACCGACCAAAATTAATCGGTTAACCGATTAACGGTTAATCGATTGAATACCCTAGTATATACTGATTTCAACACTTTGCTCACAAACAACGACTTTGACCAATTGCTAAGCAGTCGCCGTTATTTGTTTACAAAAACAAAACTTGCAGTTGTTTGCTTTAATATTTTCTTTATCAAATACCAACAACAAAAAATGCATTCATGATATTTCAAAAAATTAATTTTTGTCTCAAAAATGGGTAAAATTACCTATAGTGCATCGGTCCATAATTAGTCATAGCTCCCATAAAAGCCTCATTCACGGACATAAATTATTGAAATTTTAAAAGAAAAATGTGTTTGCTCATTTACATAGTGTAGTGTATTATATGGTTGGGCTTTACCGACCATACTTTGTTACTTGGAAAAGTATTTAGGTGAAGAAAAAAATTTGGTGAAAATATTTTTCCGGTTTTGATCCATTGTCGGTCAGAATTTATATTGCATTATATGCGTTGTTAATGATGTTAATGACTTAGTAATACAGAGAAACACAAATCCAAAATAGGTTAAAAACAAGGTAGTCCTTGGAAAGTTGATTTCCACAGACAGGCGGACGGATTTCGAATGGATATATCGACTTTGCTATCTATAACAATACGGTATATGTACACACAGCCTCAAAAATTAATAAACAACACAAATTATTTGATTTTTTTAAGATAATGAAAATAGTCAAATCTATTCATATATTAAAATTTAAAAGTTTCGGTTTGTTGAAGATTAGGTTAAATAATAGATTCGGTAATAGTTCTGTATTCCTAAGGAAATCAATTTAATGAACTTGAGCCTAAATAATTAATATCGTAATAATAATAATAATACAAGAATTCTGAAGAAAAATAGTATTAATGTCGGACTATAATGAGTTCCATGATCTTAAAAAAATCAAAAAATTCACTGGTGTTTACTCATTTTTGAGGCTGTGTTTATATTGTATTTATGGAATCGCAAATGAAAAACATACAAAAGTGAAGGATATATTGAATTCGTCACTTTCGAATAATCAACCTATGATATACAACTTGCTTTCTATTCAGGTGCTTATAAAAACCTTAAAAATTTGTCTTAAAAAAAATGTATTGCTTTTTTCTACAACCCTCGTAAATATTTACGAACTTGTTTATTTAAGTTTAAGTTTGTTACATGTTTTACGACAAATACTTCGATGTGTAAATTTTGCACGTTTCAGACATAAAAACGTAACGGGGTTTGCAGCATTTTACAGCTCATATAAGGTAAACACACACATACTGAATCTACAAAATATAAATGGCTGTATGTGGCTCCTTCTAGCTGGAAATATGTATGTGTATTTGCAGTACCCTGCTGTTCTTTAGGTGGTAATAAGAAACTTTGCCTTAAAAATTTCACAACCTAGGCAGAAATTCATGTTGAACTTACAGGAATATTTATTACTTTACAATAGTATCTTCTAATGTAGAGTTTGTTAGCAGCAAAATCTCTACAAAAAATTTAAAAAAATGTAAATGCTCATTATAGATAGGAGCATTCTGAGTTTGTTGGCTTTTTATAGCTTACCCCTTTATCTGTGTGGAACTAGTTCCAATATATGCAGGGTTCTGAAATGTTCTTGTTGTTGCTTTTACTTACCTCATTCGATTTTTATTTTTTATTGCTTACAACAGCAACAACAACAGCAGTACCAGCTCCTTAAACTACTGATGATTTTCTTTCTCTTTTGTTGTTTTTCAAGTTAATGTCGGTCGTTGTTACTGTTGTACTGTTATTGTGTGTCCACTTAGTAGGGTATGCTTTCGAATAATCGAACAACTTCGAATACTTTTAAAACTACCATTTTCGAATAACGAATAATTCGAATAATTTTAGGTAGAATAACCGAGTAACACGAATAATAAAATTTTATTTAATTTATTTTTTTTTTTTAATTTTTATAATTCTAAATGGAAATAAGTAATAATAAATATACAGTGAGCCACCAAAAAATATTTGATTTTTTTAAGATAATGAAAATCCTAAAATATATTCATCGATTAAAATTTTAATGTTTCGGTTTTTTGGAGATTCAGCTGAATAATGGAAGTCGGACTATAATGATTTTCATGATCCTAAAAAAATCAAAAAATTCCCGGTTGTTTACTCAATTTTGAGGCTGTGTGTAAAAGTAACATATTTAAAAATAAATGCTTATGAAAATGCATTCTTACCAATTTATTTATTCCCTACACCACCATAGTGGAAAGAGTATATTGGGTTAGTGCTAATGTTTCTGAGTCGATTAAGCGATGTCCGTCCGGCTGTCCGTCCATGTAAACCTTGTAATTAAACTGCAGATCGCAATTTTAAAGATAATTCGAAAAAATTTGCCACAAACTTTTATATTACCCCAAGGACTACTAAGGCTATTGAATTTGGTTAGAATCGGTCTGAAAATAGTTAATCTCTCGTAAATATCATAATTATAAAGATATCCAACCCAAATTTAGCAAAAATAAGTTTTATATAAGCAGAACTCTTACTAAAAAATTTAGCATCGATACCGTCTGTATCCAAATAAATTTCAAAACAAATATGTTTCATATATAAGCAAATCATCCCACCAAATTTTTGAAGATCGGTCCATAATTAGTCATAGCTCCCATAAAAGGCCCACTTCCAAAAATCCCTTTATCGTGCAAAAATATTAGAGTATTCAGACGAATAATTCAAATAAGAGATTTTAACTTGTTAGAATAATTCGATCACACGTTTAAAATCAATCGAATCAATCGGAAAATAATGTTTAGTTATTTTGTTAAAAAAGTCAATTATGTATTAAATATATCAATATGAAAGTGATGATAAATGTGATATTGCAAATAGTAATGAAATTGATATTGAGGATGACATTGATTGATATTAAACATGATCTTAAAATATATGTATATACATAAGTGATATTATAGACCTAAAAGTAGAACCTAATCTCTTATATTATTTAAACAATTTCTGTTATTTGAATTACTTGATTAAAATTAATAAAATTATTGAATCATTCGTTCAAGTTAAAATCTCTTATTCGAATTAATCACTTTATTCGAGCAAAAGAAAACTGTAATAATATGGATACTCTATCAGTTAGTCTGGCATGTATAATATTTTAAATTGAGCACTACATTCTTTTTATGGTATTTTACCACCAGTTCATTTTTATAGTGTCCATCCACATCAATTTTGTAGGTTATATGTTACGACCAAAGAAGTTTATAGAAAAAATTATATTTATTCGTTTAATTTTTAGTTAAAGGGTGTGAGGGAGACGGTTTTGATGTGTCTGCTGTAAAAGTTTTCTATATACATATATATTATCAAAACTAATTACAATAAAGATTTGTTGCACATGATAGTAGTAATGACAGTTTTATGCGCATAAACACATACATACATATACAAATACACCCATTCCAGCATTTTCATCATGCATGCTGCATGGAATTGGTGGAAAAATGTTTTGCTATAAACTGTTAGCATGAATGTTATAGAAATTGAATTAACTTGTTCTATTATAGTGATTTTATTTTATTATTTTAGACGGACATTAATAAAATTGGAATAATGAAATTAATCGAAAATGTTCTAGTTCAATCAAGATGATTGTAAATGTTAAATAATAGAATTAGATTCAGAATATCATAAATAGTAGGGATTGCAAACTGATTTTAATAGTAATCAGAATCACACATTAAATATTGCAAACACCATTAGAAGCATCCACTGTTTCTTTTAGTCCACATACAACTGCAATATACGAAGATAGTTAAAATCTCGTAAATATCTTAATAAGTTTTATATATGCCTTACTCGCACTACAAAATTTAGTACAGATCGCTACATAATTTACCATAGCATCCATATACTTGTTTTAACTTGGAGGTTATTAATATTGTTACGTTTTTACTTTTTAAAAACTGTGATTTATTTCCTTTAAATGAACCAGACAATACAAACAGTTTAGTAGTTCAAAATTGTTTATTCATTCAAATTTACACAACAACAGTTTAAATAATCACTCAGTGTTTTTATACAAATACACGTTTATAATTCACAGTAATACACACACTTGGATTACACACTTTATAATGTACAATAATGCAGTTGATGTTAACTCTAATGGCGCCTATGATAATCTGACTACCGACTGCAACCTCTTCCACAATTGCTACACAACGCCATATTCATTCGAGTATCTTCATGAATGATCTTAACGGACAAACTGAAATGTTTGAATTCTAAAGCTTGTAGCAGCTTTAATGTTAATGTTAGCCAGGGACCGTAAATAACGGTTATCCAGAAAATTCACTATGTTAGAGTCAACACAGACATATACTGTTATATATCAAAAGATTCGCATTGACGTGATCTTTCAGAATCTATGGTGATAGTAAAAAAATTATCCCAACTCCACAGTTAACAGTTATTTTTCAACGTAAAAATAAAAGTTCGCGTGAAACTCTTAAAAAAAGAGTTTTAAATATCCGTCAAAAAAAAAACTCATTTGAGGACTTTTATTTTTTCCGTCAGAAAAAAAACTCATTTGAGGACTTTTATTTTTTCCGTCATAAATTAAAAGTCATTTGAGGAGTTTTATTTTTCCCGTCAAAAAATAAAACTCTTTTGGTTTAATTTCTACTTTTTTTCAGTATTTTTCTTTATTATAGTCTATCTGATATAATGAGTGTAGTAATTTATTTGTTTAAGAAAGGAAAACGGCAATACTGAGTATTAACACTTTTCAAATTTAAAATATTATTGAAATCATTCGGTATTTCAAGATATCGTTTCGATAAAACATTTATTGTTTACACGATAGCATTACACATATTTTATTTCTTTGTTGATTGATATTTTTCAGCAAACTTTATTTTTATTTTATATTCTGTTGACATTTTTGTTTGCTTTATTTGTATTTACAAATACATACCCGATATATATGAAAATAAAAAGTTTTTGAATTGTTTTAATTAAATTTTCAATACCGACCGTAAATCAAAAAAATCATTTTTATTTTTTGAAAATCTAATACAAATTTTGTTTAGACGATGAAATTGTATTATGATACTTGAGTTTTTGACAAATATTAATACTCAGTATTGCCGTCTATAAATACCTTTAATGACAATTTTTCAATTGCAATGCAAGGTGCTTTAGAAATTGTAATGGTCTGACCATTGGCAAGATTTAGGTGTCAATTTACATAAAAGGAGTTTTATTTTCTGACGGGAAAAATAAAACTCATCAAATGACTTTTATTTTATACACCCAGAGTCTCTAGCGGGAATCGAACCCGCAACCCTCAGATTAATAGTTCAGCACATCGACTGGTAGATAGTGTTTTGGGGCACCCAAATTTTTCAAATTTTTTTGTTGAAAAACTGGTTACGATTCTAATAAATGCTAATTGTATAGTTTTTGTATAGTGATCTATCTAACTTTGCTGTCATGGAAAATTTTTACCCCAGGGTTAAAATGTCATAGATATTAAAAATTACGAATACGTAAATTAATAACACAAAATAACAATCTGAAATTAAATATTAGAATATAGGCTACAAAAAGCATTTTATAAATAAATAATTTCAACAAATGTGTGTGCCACTGTATGTCAAAAACGTTAGGACTAACTACGCCCAAGCTGATGCAATAAGGAGATTATACTGAGAATTTAACAATCTTTATCATATCATTGATTTTTCCCTAAGAACAGATGTAATTAAACATAATATTATTCTTTTTTTAAATGATTAATTATTTTTGTAAATGTTTTGTAATTATTTATATGTATATACTTTCATAAAAGTCTGTAAGGATTTAATCCATTAACATAAATAAATAAAATAAAAAAAAACTAAATTTTCCTCGAAATCCTACAAAAAGTATTTTAAAGAAATAATTTCAACAAATGTGTGGAAAAGTAAACTAAATTTCCTCGAAATCCGACTAAATTCAACATTTAATTTTTGTTTTTGGAAAATAGGGCTATTTTTTACCCAAATCCGATTTTGCTCAAATTTAAAATTTTTAGATGACTGACAAAATGCAACAAAATTCTAAAAATTCCAAATTAATTATTCCTTTTATTTTTAACTAATCAACAACGTAAGAGTAACATTTATCAAAATTAAATATTTATGAAGTATACGCAAGATCAGTTTTTACTCTGCATTGGAGTGACAGCCGATTATTTTTTATACCCTACACCACAGTAGTGAGGGTATTATGAGTTTGTGCAGATGTGTGTAACGCCCAAAAATATTGGTCTAACACCCACCTTAAAGTATACCGATCGACTTAGAATCACTTTCTGAGTCAATTAAACGATGTCCGTCCCTCCGTCCGTCTGGCTGGCTGGCTGTCCATATAAACCTTGTGCGCAGAGTACAGGTCGCAATTTTGAAGATATTTCGATAAAGTTTGGTACATATATTGAAACTGGCTGAAATCGGTCCATTATTTCACCTAGCCCCCATACAAATGTCCTCTAGAAATTGGACTTTATCGGTCATAAATGTTTAATTTATATATGTATCTACACAAATTTCGCTCCAAATAAGTTTTATATATACAAAAATCATGTCACCAAATTTTGTTACGATCGGTCCATAATTAGTCATAGCTCCCATATAGTCCCGCTTCCGAAAATCACTTTAACGTGCTTAAATCACTTAAAAATGTTGGTATATACACAAAATTCAAAATAAATAACTTTCATATAGACATAAATCACACGACCTAATTTTATGGTGATCGGTCCATAATTGGTCATAGCTCCCATATAAGGCCCACTTCCGAAAATCACTCACGAATATAAATTATTGATATTTTAAAAGAAAAATATTTTTACTCATTTACTTGGTGTAGGGTATTATATGGTCGGGCTTGACCGACCATACTTTCTTACTTGTTTTAGATTTCAAAGATTGCCGGCTGGAATATTGTGACACTAAGCGTAAAAGTTATGTGCTGAAAATTTGAGCCAAATCGGACAACGATTTCTGGATGCGCATCAAGGTTAAAGATATACGCAAAATTTTACTATTTATATGAAATAAATAGGTGAAACTCGTTAACTTTATGGATTGTTTTCCGGAAATATGTAGATTTATTTATATTAATGAATATTACATTAAAACATTTTTTTTTGGATCCCTGTATCTCCTTTGGGTCAAAATGACCCAAAATTCGGAAAAATTCTAATATTTTAGTTTTTGTAAAAATGTTGATACTAAATAAATACTTTTGCAATTGAGTGAAAAATAATTGAAATGTGTACGTAATTATCGTTGTAATGAGATATAAATGACAAAATTTGGTTAAAAAATGTTAAAGTTATTACAAATTCGCCAGACCATTAACGTAGCTCAGGCCACTTGAACAAAAATATAGGAAAAAAATAACATATTTCTAGAAAAACTAAAATAAAAGCTTTTTTTATTGAAAATATACTCGTATTTACTTGTGTATGAGTTTTTGTCTTCGTAGGACACCGTTAACCTATTCGCAGGTATGACCAAATAAAATTTTTTTTTTAACGGCTGTTTCGAATCTCCATTTACAAATTTTTAAAAATATTGTTAAACAAATTTCAGAATTTTTGATCATCACATTGAAATTTATTAAGATTATAATAGGGAATAATAATATGTAAAAATTATGTTAATACTAGGGTATTCAATTAATCGGGTTTCTGGTTTAATCGGTTAATCGAGCAAATAATTAATCGAGGTTTAGATTTATTCGGTTAATTTAAAATTATTCGATTAACCGAATAATTTATATTTTCATTTTAAGCTGAAAATACAACAACGAATTTTGTGTACAAAAACATAAGAAACAGCAAATAAGGTATTTGAGATCATTTTTGATTAGAAAGATATTAACATCTACTGTTTATATTTCTGAAATCCCATGATTTGTTGAAAATTTATTTAAGAAATAGTAAAATGTCATAAAATATCCAAAGACGTTTTTCTCGAAACGACTTTTTTTAATTATGACGTTGTTGCAGCAAATGAGCGATGTGTGAGTTTTTTAGGGTTTTAGTGAGATCTTCTGAAATAATCGTTTATAAAAAGAATATAATTTAAGCGATTTTTTCTTTAGATTTAATAAAAAATTTAAATAAACTCTATACATGTAAATACAAAGTTTCAAATACATGTAAATTAAATATGTCAGTTGTTATGCATACTCACTAATCATGTTTATTGGATGTTCAAAAATATCTAATTTTAATTTGAAATTTGTATTAGAATTGAAACGGAAAAATAAATAAAAAAAAATGTTTAAAGTCCAAAAAAAAGGAATTTCGGTTAATCGGTTAATCGACACCAATTAATCGATTTATTTGTTATTTGAAAATCGGCAATTTCGAATTATTCGAACAGTTAACCGTCCAAAATTAATCGGTTAACCGATTAACGGTTAATCGATTGAATACCCTAGTTAATACCACTTACAGTTTTTCCGTACCTGCGATTTAAATTTTGAGATTTTCAAGAAATACAAATTTTTTGTCCATATTTTGGCGAATGAGCCCAATTTCCTTACTGTTATAAATTTTAAGTAAAATCTATTCGTAATATTATAGTCCTATTAATTTTAAATATGGTCTGAAAGTTTTACTAAAAGCAGAAACGTTAACCTTTAAATCGTGAAGGTCAAATATCAAATTTTTCAATATTTGGAATTTCTAATGAAAAGATAGCGAAATGTTATATATTTTTGGGCCGATTTTAATGAAACTTGAGGAAAATATACATTGGGGTCTAACATTTACAACAACAGTGGAAACATGGATTTTAACCTTTAAGAGCACTTGGAATTAAAATGGCTGTGTTTTTCGTGATTTTAAAAGTTGAGGGTCATTTGGACCCCGAGTGCTAATTTCCATTTTTGTGCTGTTATTTTAAATTCTGGACTTTATGTTATATTTTCCTCAAGTTTAAAAATTTTAACAACAATTTTTTTTTCCATACAACTGATTGTCAATCTACTCTACATATTATTTGAAATATGTATAAACTTATTTCTAATCATTATTGCTGAATTAATTAATGACATTTAGTAATAATTATGTAAATGAAATGTATAAAAACTTTTACTAAATTTAAAATTTTCTTTGATTTCTTTACAGGTAAAAATCCAACATTGTTTTAATGACATATTAAAGGTAACATTTAGTACCATAAACTACTTTATACGTTCTAATTTATCATTTAAGAGAATTTAATTTTAATCACATTTTGTCTATCAATTTGTACATTTTGTCATAAATTTCCTGACAAAGCCAAAAATGTACACATTTTTAAGTCTATTACAAAACATTTAAAAAGTATTAGTTTGATTGACATGTATGAACATAATGATAAATCTTATTAAGCTGTGGTTTTACTGGAAAAGGTGTTGTACAACATGTTGTAAACCAGAAGGATGTTCATGAACATATACATACTTAAACAAATTTATTGGAAAGATACCAACATTGAAAAGCTATGACATTGATAATATTAGATTCTGTACTAGAATTTTATTTGAAATTAAACTTTATTTCAATTCTGTATACATTGGCCATTGTATATTTTGTCTTTTATCTATTTTTTTTTGTTATAATTTACATAACCACATTTCTTTACTATTTATATGGTCACAGTTTTAAACCAGCTGTAATTATTTTCTATTTTTTTTGTCCACATTTTAAAACTCTACACCAATTGCAATTTCTTTATAAGGATAATTTACTTATATTATGATATTGTAAATTGCATGTAAAATTGGCCAAGAAATTTCAGGAAAATAGAAACAACTGATGATTTTTAAATAAATGTATATTTTATTAAATATAAATAAAATCTAGAGAATTTCAAGCACACATACATAGATACATAAAAAATAAAAAAAAAACATAATTCCAATTACCCACCTAACCAAACAATTGAAATTTTGCAGAAACGAATAATTGTCAAACAAAATTTCCAGGAGTAAAATCCACTTCCGAAAATCACTTAGATATGGATAATTCTCTATAAAATATTGTTATCAGGGTAAAATTCGTAAATACACAAATAGTAATAATTAAGTAAGTTCGTGTAATATGGTATAGACGGGTAATGTGGTATAGCTACTTTTCTCTAAAACTAAGAGCATATGAGTAACGATGCCAAGCTTAAGAGTTTTATGATCTCAGAAAATTAACATTGGGTGAGTGTACTTCATTTTTGCAGGTCATGAAAATAGTCAGCTGTAAAAAATCAGCATTATCTTGTGGTAGACTTTTTTTGTGATCTGTTAAAAATAAATATTTTCTAAAATCACGTATTTTAAACTTCATTAATTTAATTTTAAAGTCAAATGGGAATATTTTGCTATTGAAGAACACATATAACAATATAGCATATTTAGTGTATATCTTTAATTTTATAGTATTTTCAGCTAAATAATTTCAAACAAATAATATGCCAAAGAAATGTGAAGTATAAAAATGGGCAGCGGAACTTTAGTAACAACAAATGGAGTTTTTTCGCATCAGTCATTAAATGTCTTCTACGAAGCGAAGAATGCATTGAGGTGCTGCTGGTAAGCTTGGTCAGCCGCCAACTTTAACCGCATCCATGGAAGATGATTTAAATAAAACGCAATTCATTTACAAATTAAAATACAATGCAGCATTTATGCACGCAGAGAAAAAATATAATTGGGCATGGTTACTGTAACCATTTAAATAGTGTTACAAGATTTTTAACAATATTATAGTCACAGTAACTATTTATATGATTGTGGTAACCATAATATGGTTAATTTATGATTCACATGATTGTATCAACCATATATATGGTTACAGTAAACAAGTATATGTTTGTGACAACCATATTTATGATGAATAATTTTATCATAATATGTTGTTCTCAGATTATGATAAGCCTTAAGCCGAGAGCAACATAATATGATAAGTCCTTCATCATATGAATGGTTGATACAATCATGTGAATCGTAAATTAACCATATTATTGTTACCACAATCATGTAAATGGTTACTGTGACTATAATATAGTTAAAAAAAAAACTTGTAACAATATTGAAATGGTTACAGTAACCATGCCCAACTATATTTTTTCTCTGCGTGTGGGGTTCAGCATACAATATTAACAGAACATGGTATACCACATTACCCGCCAATTTTTTCAATGGCTTGTTTATGGGTTTTTTCTCTTTTTCCCAAATTTCTCTAAAACTTGAACTTAAAAGGCTTTTTTATATTAATGGATGTAAACCTAACACTTGTAGTAGAACACCAGCTGAGAACTGTTCCAATCGAATTAAGATTTTAAAAATTATAGTCAAATAAAAAATAGGTATACCACATTACCCAAACTTACTCTATATATAAAAATCGTCGTGAAAAATTTCAATTCAATTTGTTTAACCCTTCCAAAAAAATAAGATTTCTCGGTGATATCAAAAGAGATTTGTGAGATGATTTCATTGTTGAAATCAAATCTCTTTCTGCTGAGACATTTCTTCAGGTTTTCAAACAAGAAGTATTCACTCCTGGCTAAATGTGGAGAATATAGCGGAATAGGTAGCATTTCGTAGCCTAATTCATGGATTTTAGCAATGGTAACTGCTCATGTGTGTAGCCTTTTGTACATCCGATTGTGAGCAAGCGCGGAAATCTTTCTCATACCTAAGTGATCATTCAAAATTGAAACTACTGAGCCATGTGAGATGCCTATGGCTTCCACCTTCTCTCGCACTTTCAATATCCGATCAGCCAACACCATGTCGTGATATTTATACCCTACGCCACCATAGTAGAGAGGGTATATTGCATTTGTGCTGATGTTTGTAACATCCAAAGATATTAGTCTAAGACTCAAGTTCTGAGTTGATTAAACGATGTCCGTCCATCTGTCTCATTTGCTTAGTATATGGTATTATATTATCGGGCTTTACCGACCATACTTTCATACTTGTTTTTAATTGTTTTCGGTGTAGAGATCTCCACTGGGCGTCCATGATCGGCATTTTCCATTCTTATAAGGTTTTTCTCGCAAAAAATAATGCTGAATAAGCAGACGAAATTCAGTCATATGTGATGATCAGTACATCAATACATAATAGCTCCTGCAAAAGATTCCCTGCCGAAAATAACTATATCAATAATAAAACTCTTGGTGGTGTTTACATAAGATTCGGCATAGCCGAGAATGTGCAGATAATTTTTAAATTAATATTTCTTTGTAATAGTAAACAAATGACTCGTTATTGATATTGTTCTGGAACCTTCCGCAATGAAGGTTTTGATGTCACAAACTCAGCCATAGATGAACAATTTTCGAATTTTTATGGGAAAAATATTGCTAGTTATACGATTTTCGAATGCTCTGGTCAGGTGGGTATATAAATCAGCCAAAGGGTTTGAAGAATAGAGTGTAGTATAAAATATATCATCACTATTAGAATTGTGTTAAAATACTGAAGCAATAGCTCAAGTCTAACTATATTTGTGTATAGATATACATATATGACCAATTTATTTTGTGGTTTTATCAAAAGTTAAACTTTTTAACAAAAAAATCCAGCAGCAACAAAAAAGACAAGAAGAATAAAAATTTAAAGTGTTGCTTCCTTTTTGTTGTCAAAATATTCCCTTGTATGGCAATACAGTTGTTGCAACCTCTCCAGTAGATAGTTTGTATTAAACTATATGTCCGAATAGCTTTATACGTACAAGAATGTGATTATGTTTGCACTTATGAGTGTGGTATTGAAGTTTATACATCATCTTGTCAGCGAGATGAAAAGTTTCTTCTGGGATGCAGTCACTTGCTCTTACAGACCGATACATCGATTTGCCACACATGCACTGGTACACTTTGAAATCGTTCATACATACATGACAGCTGAAGTTTGATTGCAAGTGTGCATGTGAAATAGTTATGTTTGTATTACATAAGTACGTGTTTATGTGTATGTGGTTTACTTATGGTCTTGTAGGTGTAGGTGTTTATGTTTAGGTATGTGTGTGTGTACATATGTGTATAATAAATAAAATACCTAATACAACAAGCTTTATTACATTATAAGTAGTCAGGACATAAGTAGTTATAGAGAGTATTTTGTCATAAACGTTTTTGAATTCCTGTTGTTGAAAAATAAACCAACCACAAAGTACGTTAAGGATGTTAGCATGTATACATTAGGGTGGCCCTTAATAAACGAAAGTTGGATTTTGGCCATTCTCACCCCCAGTTTGGTGAACATTAGTCAAAAAAAATCATCCTGAAAAAATTTTAGGTAAATCGGGGTTAAGACATGCGCAAGCACTCTGAAGTTTTTAGATGTATTTACAAGGAGAAAAAAATGCATTTTTTTCAGTTTTTGTAAAAATTTTGCCATTAAAAATTTATTTTTGCAATTTAATTTAAAAGAATAGAAATGCGTACGTAATTGTCGTTCTAATGAGACATAAAAAATAGAAATTAGTAAAAACAAGTAAGAGAGCTATATTCAGCTGTGCCGAATTTTATATACCCTTCACCAAAATATACTTTAAAATAAAAATTTTAAATATTTTTAGGTAAACAAAATTTAATTTTTTAGTTTTATTTTTTTTTTTTTTAATATTTAGTCAAAAAAAAATTTTGGTGAAAAAAAAAATTCGGGTTAAAAAATATTTTTTCCGATTTTGACCCATTGTAGGTCCAACTTACTTATATACGTCATTGCACAGGTCTTTGAAATATCTATCATTAGATAGCAATATTGTCTATATTAATGATTTAGTAATCCAGATATGGGTCAAAAATACGTCAATAATCGAGGTTGTCCTGGTTTTTTCCTTATATCTCAGCCTTTTGTGGACCGATTTTCTCGATTTTAAATAGCAACCGAGCCGGAAGAATTTCGGAGATACTGATGTATCATTCATGAATGTAAGTTATTTGGGGGCTTCAGAAAGTTGATTTCAACACACAGACGGACAGATGGACAGACGGACATGGCTATATCGAATCAGCTATCTATAACGATTCAGAATATATATACTTTGTGGGGTCGCAAATGAAAAATGTAGAAATTACAAACGGAATGACAAACTTATATATACCCTTGCCACTCATGGTGAAGGGTATAAAAATTTTAAAGTTATTAAAAATTCGCCAGGTCCTTAACTTGTATCAGGCAACTAGAACAAGAAATGTAGTAACAAAATTAACATATTTTGATAAATATTAAAATAAAAGCTCATTTTTTTACTTAACATATATCCATATTTACTTGTATATGAGTTTTTGTCTTCGTAAGATACCGTTAACCTATTCGCAGGTATGACCAAAAAAATCAAATTTTTTTAACGGCAGTTTCAAAACTCCATTTTCAAAATTTTAAAAATTTTGTTAAACAAATTTAAGAATTTTTTAATCATCTCATTGGGATTTATTGAGAATATAATATGGAATAAAAATATGAAAAAATTATGAAAATATCTCTTATAGTTTTAACGTACCTGCGATTTAAATTTTGAAATTTTCGAGAAAAACCAATTATTTGGCCATTTTTTTGGCGAATGAGCCGAATTTCCTTACTGTTATGAATTATAAGTAAAACCTATTCAAAATATTATAGTCCAGATAATTCTAAATATACTCTAAAAGTTTTACTAAAATTGGAAAACGTTAAATCTAAAATCGTGAAGGTCAAATATAAAATTTTTCTAAATTTGGAATTTTATCTAATTTAAAGATATAGACATGTTATTTATTTTTGGCCGATTTTGATGAAACGTAAGAAAACTATAACATAAGCTCTAGGGTTTATAATAACAGCACAAGAATGGAAATTAGTCCTTAATGCCACTTGGGGTTAAAATGACCACAAACTTTTAAAATCATAATTGTTTTATGGTTTTAGAAGTTTGGGGTCATTTTAACCCCAAGTGTTCTAATTTAAAGATATAGAAATGTTATTTATTTTTGGCCGATTTTGATGAAACTTAAGAATAATATAACATAAGCTCTAGGGTTTATAATAACAGCACAATAATGGAAATTAGCCCTTAATGCCACTTGGGGTTAAAATGACCACAAACTTTTAAAATCATAATTGTTTTATGGTTTTAGAAGTTTGGGGTCATTTTAACCCCAAGTGCTATATGGTTAATTTAAATTTTTCTGCTGTTTTTGTAAATACTAGGCTTTGTGTTATATTTTTGTTAAGTTTCATCAAAATCGGCCCAAAAGTATACAACATTTCGATATCTTTCCAAGAGAAATTCAAAATATTAAAAATTTGACTTTTGACCAATTTCTCTTTTTTATGTCTCAGTAGAACGACAATTACGTACACATTTCTATTCTTTTCAATTAAATTTCAAAAGTAATTTTTTAATGGAAAAATTTTTACAAAAACTGAAAAAAATTACTTTTTTCCCCTTGTAAATGCATCTCAAAACTTCAGGCTTATGGCAATAGGGTAATATTTTTAACACTTACTGATCTATAAAGATGTTATTAGTATAGGTAGAAGAAGACCTAATGATACCACTCTAGAATCATAATGAACCGAGATTATTATTAAGCTCATAATACGTTGTAATTCCATGTCCAATAGATCTGACAGTCATTCGTATACTGCTGATAGCATGAAGATCAACGTGAAATAGTTTCAAAATGATTACAATACTTTCTCTTCTCAGATATAAACTAGACAGCGTACATATATTTACCTTAATATAGAAAGGCCCTAACTCGTGTTTTTTAAGTCGAGATTTTTTGGCAAAATAGGATTTATGAGCTTACAATTTATCCAAAAGAACTTTCTATGTTAAGGTATCGATATGTACGCTGTTTATAGAATATTGGTGGAAATTAAAAATTTAATTTTGAACAAATATCATCGGATAAGTAAAAGCTTTCTCTATATAATTCCATCATAGGAAAGCCAGTTTCTTGTAATGGAAATTAAAAGTGAGTTAAATCTGTTACAATATAGTTCATTAAAATGCCTATTAACATGGTCCTTATTTTAAACCTTTTTCGAATATCCGAAGGTCTAAGTTCTCCGTCATTTAAAAACTAAATTTTTAAAATTTGAGCAAAATCGATTAATATTTAAAGGTTGTAAAGTTTCGAGATTCTCCAAAAAAATTTAAAAAAAAAATTCCAAAAAAAATCGTTTTTTAATTGAATTATTCTTTTTTCCATAAGTTATCGATACCTGAAGTTCTGTGATATCTCCAAATTTTTAGTAACGATTAAATTTTTGAAATTTCAGAAAAATATGTCGATGTCTTACCTGGTTAATAAGCTTTAGGGAAGCCAGAACTACTATATAAATAAAAATATAGAAAACAACATTAATTTTTGTAAATGTTGCTACTTTGACGCAAAATTCTCAAAAGCTTTTTCTTCAGCCATTGAAAGCACTGGCCACATTTTGTCATATCCCCAATATAAAAAACCAAACAAAAATTCTATTATTAGGCAAATTAAGAAATCATTAATAACACAGTGCAACAGTGAAAAAAACACACGATCATGACTATATAGGTTCGACTCTACTACCAAAGGGTAGTAAAACCCTATACTCAGTTTGTCCATTTTGGTGACCGATTTTTTTTTATAGGCCCATAAAGTTTCTGAAAATCAGTTGGGCCTCTAAAAAAGGTGTCATCAGTTTTTGGTTAACAGCTAATTCAGACTTTGCGATACGGCTTAACTTTATATGGCAATAATATAGGTGAGATTCCGCCAAATAAATGTTGTTACAATTTTTTTCCAAAAAATAGCTTTTTCGTGCACTTTTGTTGAAAAAATATAGGAAGAAATTTTTTTTTTTTACTTTTTTTAGAATAACTTCCAGGGTCTCCTAATTTTTCACTAGCAATATTTAGCAAAGTTGTAGCTACGGTAAAGTTGAACAACTCTTGAGAACATATCAATGCATTCTGAACGTGTCTAGTCACTCTAAATAGCACATAAAGATCACTTTGTACCTTAACAATTTTCGTTTTTACTACTTTTTGACGCTAAAACAAAGATTTTTTGTTAAAATAGTATGATCAAGTCCATACTTCTATGTTGTGCTGTATTATTTAGTCGGCTGAGGTGTTCAGAATGGGGATCAGTGAGTGGACCCTCAATGTCACACATTTAAAAAAATCGCCAAAAAGCCATTTATGATCCGAATGAGCTGAAATTTAAAATGTAGATAGTCTACAAAAATATGCTTTTAACTGTAGGTATCTCTTTTAGTTCAAGAGATATTTAGGTTTAATTTTTTTTTTTTTTTATTATGCCCGATCTTTTTTTTGTATTTTATATATGATGGGACTACGAAAGGTCGAAATTTGTTTTCTATATATGACGTATATTTGCGATAAATTTCTAAAGAAAATAAAATAATCCTGATAACAATATAAAAAGTTACACGCATACAAACTTGAAGCATCTTTTTATATATTTCAATTTTGTATGCTTGTGTTTTTTAAGTTTTTTCCCAAAAAAGTCCCCATATTTTCTCTTTTATAAAAAACTAATTTTCTTCGGGACTATACACATTTTTTATGATCTGGAAAGATAACTTAATGCAAAGACGTATAAAGTAAAACTTGACTAACTTAAGCGGACATTGTACCCCTCAGCCCTATCCAAACTTGTGCCAATTTTGAAACAAAATTTTAGGTTTGAGTAAAAAATTCTAAAAACGCAAAGTACCGATCCTCAAAAGCTCATCATATTTGTATACCCCTATATATTGTTTATATACGTACAAAACGTTTTTACTATCATACTGTAAATAACGTCAAAGTGGGCTATTTTTTAAAAAAAAACTCAGTTTTTCGAACACGTTTTCCCCGCTTTAGGAATTTCAAAGAATGGCAACATTAGTGATGCCATTGACTTAAGAACATTAAGATCTATATTACTTCCAAATTTTATTGTGATGTCTGTAACTGTTCAAATTTTACATTGATTCAAAGTTTTTATTTTTCTTGATGGAAAATCACCATTTTATAATATTGTTAGTGTTTAAGGTAAATGACGTCCGAAAAATCACAAAATTAATTCATTTCACTAAAATGTCAATCTTCAAGTCATAAGGTTTCCACCGATATCAAAAACTTATATAAAAAGCTTATATTTACTCTTCAGAAGCTCCACAAACCTTGCCCAGTTTCAAAAATTTTGATGTTTTTTCATATCTTGCATCAAGCCGGTCTTGCGTGATCCAGATTGGATAAAGTGATGCGCCCGGATCATACCGATAATGATTTGCCCATTCTTCGTTATTCCAGCGCAAGTATACACTCGAACATACATTTTTAACAAACAAATTTTGTTTTATAGTCAAAAAATAGTAAAAAACTAAAATTTTTAAGCTACAAAATGGTTTTTGAAAGCTATTTAGAATGCCTAGATATGTTCGGATTGCATTGATATGTTCACAAGAGTTATTCAGATTTACCGTAGCTACAACTTTGCAAAATATTGTTATTGAAAAATTAGGAGTCCCTGGAAGTTATTCTAAAAAAAGTAAAAAAAAAAAATTTCTTCCTATATTTTTTCATTAAAAGTGCACGAAAAAGCTATTTTTTGGAAACAAATTTTAACAAAATTTATTTGGCGGGCTATTTGCTATATTATTGCCATATAAAGTTAAGCCGTATCGCAAAGTCTGAATTAACTGTTAACCAAAAACTGATGGCACCTTTTTTAGAGGCCCAACTAATTTTCAGAAACTTTGGGGGGCCATAAAAAAAAATCGGTCACCAAAATGGACAAACTGAGTATAGGGTTTTACTACCCCTTGGTAGTAGAGTCGAACCTATACTGTCATGATCTTGTGTTTTTCCAAAAGTCTTCATTTGTTGCATAGTGTAATAAGAAAAAACTAATTGAAAATGAGAAATCCAAATTTGTATAGAGAAAATACTAACTGAAAATGAGAAATCCAATTTCATATTGAGAAAATAGAAATTGTTAATCAGAAAATCAAAATAATAATAAACAATTAAATAATTATGCTTTTCTCAATATTAATATGGATTTCTTAATTTAATTTGTTTTATTTTTTCAATATAAACCTTAACCTATGGACCTGATGGTAAATGTTACACTTTATAAATTTTAATATTTAAGTATCTTCTCATATTGTTATTATAATTCAGTTCGATTTATACCCTACATCACCATAGTGGGGAGGGTATTATGCGTCTGTACAGATGTTTATAATACCCAAAAATATTAGTCAAGCACCCACCCTAAAGTATACCGGTCGACTCAGAATCCTTTATGAGTCGATTAAACGATGACCATTCTTCCGTCCGTCTGGCTGGCTGGCTGGCTGTCCATGTAAACCTAGTGCGCAGAGTACAGCAATTTTCAAGATATTTCTATAAAATTTGATGCATACAATTTTTTCGGCCCAAGGACGGATTGAAACTGGCTGAAATTTGTCCATTATTTCACCATACAATTGTCCTCCCGAAATTGGACTTTATCGGTCATAAATGTTTAATTTATATATATGTACATCTCCCCAAATTTTGCTCCAAATTAGTTTTATATATACGGAATTCATACACAGAGAAAACAGATTCGTATTGGCAACCGAATTTGTTGCTAATCGAATGATTCTGCCTTGGTGTCCGAATTTTACAGTTGTGGCTACAAAATTTTAGAAAGGGTAATAAAAGTTTGGTTGCTTCATATAAGACCGGCTTCCGAAAATCACTTTAACGTGCATAAATCTTCAACATAAAAATTCAACATAAATAACTTTCATATAGACATAAATCACACGTCTTAATTTCATGGTGATCGGTCCATAATTGGTCATAGCTCTCATTTCGAAAATCACTCATGAATATAAATTATTGAAATTTTAAAAGAAACATATTTTTGGTCTTCTACTTAGTGTAGGGTATTATATGGTCCGGCTTTACCGATCATACTTTCTTATTTGTTTTAGCTTAAGTATTCATGAGCGGAAAAATGGCGATGCTGGTTTAAGAATGACGACTAGGCCGCGTTTGCGTTACTTTTTCTTGGAAAATATTTTACAACCACATCAGACGTTAGCGTAAACAGGGCATTATCGAAATGAAATTACCACACGCAGAGAAAAAATATAGTTGGGTATGGTTACTGTAACCATTTCAATATTTTTACAAGTTTTTTAACTATATTATAGTCACAGTAACCATTTACATGATTGTGGTAACCATAATATGGTTAATTTACGATTTACATGATTGTATCAACCATATATATGGTTACAGTAAACAAATATATGTTTGTGACAACCATTTATATGATGAAGGACTTATCATATTATGGTGCTCTCGGCTTAAGGCTTATCATAATCTGAGAACAACATATTATGATAAAATTATTCAGCATAAATATGGTTGCCACAAACATATATTTGTTTACCGTAGCCATATATATGGTTGATACAATAATGTGAATCGTAAATTAACCATATTATGGTTACCACAATCATGTAAATGGTTACTGTGACTATAATATTGTTAAAAATCTTGTAACACTATATAAATGGTTACAGTAACCATGCCCAATTGTGTTTTTTCTCTGCGTGCACTCTTACAATTTAACTTTAGATTGTTGTATAATATTCGTCCAAGGTAGAGATCATTGTTGCTCGGAAATTAAAAAATAAGCCTAAATGTAAAACTACAAATATTTGTTTGCATTGTAGTAAGCGAAATTGTAAGAAGAAAAATATATTACAAATCAAAGTTTTAGCTTAATGAGTTTCATGAGTTCTTCGCTGACCACGGGAATGATTACAGGAAAACCTAAAGCCCCCCTATTTGAGAACCAGTGCTCTAAACGGCAGCCGATTTTTCTAGACTTTTCATAATTTTGAGAATAATTTTAGACCATGGAAATCCAAAAATTAAAAAATAAGGGCCATCTTTGTCTTTGCAAATTCATCGTCACCTCCTTCCTTACCAAAGATAAACTATTGCCTCTGAATCTGTAGTTCTCAAATCACTGCTAACACATATACAAGCCGTTTTCTGTACATTTTGAAGCACTATCAAATATACCTTTTTCTCATTACATGCTTTACCATTTTCAATACTTATCCCATAAATACACAATAGACCGGTAAAAGATGAAACAAACTAGAAACTCTATGCAATATTGTTTCTTTTTCCTTGTAGTTTGCAATTACCCTAAGGAGGAGTGAGAAAGTAGTGTGTGTGAGTTTTCGAGTGCATGCGTGCCTTGATTGCATGTTGCAATTTTCATAATTTTCTTTAAAATGAGTTTTACAAGTGATTTTATGACTTTAATGTCATCTAGATTTTATACAAATATGTACACATTTTCACATACCTTCATCTGCACTATATACATAAGTACATACATAGGTATAGACATTGTTGCAATAAAATTTCCTTGCTAACGTTTTTGTTGTTGCCGGTTGTTTCCTTTGTCGGTTATTGTTTTTATACCCAAAAGATGGGAGCTGTATTTATTTTGTCATTCCGTTTGTAATAAATCAAAATATTTTTCTGGGTCCCCATCAGACTCTAAGAGGATCTAGCTAGGTCCCTCCGTCTGTCTGTTGAAAACGCGATAGGACGCTAATGAAAGCAACTAGCTGGCTGACATTTTCCACAAATACTATCTGTTGATAAGGTTTGTTCGGTATTGATCGGTCCATGATGTCACCTAGCCCCAGTAAAAATGTCCCCCCGGAATACTGTTTGAGCAGCCATTAATATTTTGACTATGCGACAAACCTGATAAAATTTTGCACAAATTAGTTCTAAGTACTCTGGAATTATACTGGCGGAAATCGAACAAAATTTTTCTCTAGTCCCCATACAAGGTCCCCTTAAAAAAAGGACCTGAAATTATATGAACCAACTTTTATGATGATCAGTCCACAATTGACCCTACCCCAATATAACCCCTATAACCGAAAAATATGTATGTATACCCACATATTAATGGTGGGTATACAAGATTCGGCACTACCGAATCTTACTTGATTATAGGCATTATAGGAATATTTTTTTGTTTAGTTTTTCTTTTTCATTTTGAATTTTATAAGAAAACCGACATGCAAATAAAGAAATACACACATATTGTATAAACACTTTAAATACAGTTTGAAGCAGACAATTACATTCTTAAGTATTCAGAGCTCATCGCCTGCACGCATATCTGGGAAAGTATGGGTGCCAATTTCTATGTGAGAGTGAGTATGTAGCCATTTATCATTTTGAGTTGTGTTAAAAAAAATACTAATAATAAAGATTTTTATTATTTTCTTAAACAATTTTTTTTTATTATTTTTTTTCACAACATTTTTATAACATTATGAATTTTACATGTGCATATGTGTCAACTAATTGACAGTGGATAAGATAACAGAAGAATTCCTGCTTTATTCGAAACATAAGAATGTGAATTAATTTACTGATTAAAACACTTAGAGTAGTGAAAAATTTACACTGAATAAAAACATTCAGTATAAAAGTAATATCTCTCTATTACCCATTTATTTAGTGTTAAGCTTTAAACACATATTCCCGGTTCTTTTTGAAAACAACTTTAAATTAAAAACCAGCTTTTAATTATTTTGCAACTATAGTCAAAATTAAAGTATGTTTTAAATTAAACCGACTTTAATTATAATTCCTTTTATATATTTTAGGCTTCTTTCCATTGAAACGCTTCCTCCAAATTATCAATTGCAAAATCTCTTCCAATATCTTGTAACTTAAAAATTTTTTACTTGTTGTACGAATTATTTTACTTGGCAAAGAACAGCTGATGCTGCTGTTAAATGAGTAAAAAACCGCTTCAGGTAGTTTTATATTAAGAATCGAATTTAACGTCAAAATTATACTTTTATTTTTCTATGATAGACCTAAAGTCCACACTTAAGTAAAGTCGACTTCAGTTCTCTTAAAGTATACATACTTTATTTTTTGACTATGATTATAGGCCATAGTCTACAGAAAGCTACACGACTACAAATGCAGTTGGCAGCAATCATCGTTTATAGACACGTCCATCAGTAGAAGTTTTTACTTATTAACAATGTTGATAGCACGCAGTTATTAGAATTGTTTTTAAGTATAGCAAAACTAAATGTTTAGGCTGCTAATATTAACATTGAGGCTGCTAAAAACTCTTGAATTCGAACAACCTCGTTTTGTCCGTTAATATCATTCATGAAGCTATTGAAAGGAAGACGGCGTTGTGTAAAAATAGTGGCAGATGTTGCAGTTGCTAAGTTAGTTTATCATAGGAGCTGTTAGAGTTAACATCAACTAAATTCTTGTACATTATAAAGTGTGTAATTTATGTGTGTAAATAGCTGTGAACTGAGTGAACATTTAAACTGTTGTTGTGTAAATTTTGAATAAATAAATAAAGATTTGTTACAATTTGAAACAGCTTTTATTTGCAATCAAAAGTATCCGGTTTATTTAACGGAAATAAACCACCGTTTTAAAAAATCTTAATAATATTTTTCAGCTCCCATTTATTTAATATTTCTCTTGCATAGACATATCACCAGATCTGTTCATTGTCGTCTAGGAAAATGTTAATTAGCTTAAGTTGACTTACAGCCGCGCAGCTGTAATGAAGTCAAAATAATGGTCCTTATATAAACGTGTGTATATACCCTACACAACCATAGTGAAGAGGGTATTATGCGTTTGTGCTGATGTTTATAACGCCCAAAAATATATATACTATACTTTCTTAATTGTTTTATTTTGATAGTTTGTCATCTGCTAGGGTCAACTCGATGTCTTTTAGATGTCAACAATATTAAATATTACACTGTAGTCAACTGTATATTAATAAGTTTTTTATATTCTTCCTCAAAAACAATTCTCTTATCAAACCAAGTACATTTTGGAAAAATGTTGAAATAATTATCAGTAAGCTTAACCACCGATATATACAGTGTAAAATTATTATCCTGCAATACTAAAAATTGGCAAAGGAATTAGTTTAGTTTTATTTAATTCCTTTTTGATACGCTTTTAGCTCTCTTTGGTTTACTACCTCTTCCATGTTTTCTTTCAATTGAAAATGTTTCAATAAAATTTTTAATATATTTGTTAAACTCGAGACATGGCCTATTGACAATACATGGACAGTTTTGCCATCAATCAATATGGAAATGTCTTCTCGATTGTATTCATTTCCTGTTACAGCTTAGAAACCACCATAGGATAGTATTGGTTTAGGGACGAATAAGAGGTTATTTCTGAATGAATCTTTGTCGAACAGGAGTATTGAGTATCTAACATGCTCTGGCTCTTTACATATCTTGGAAATTGGTCATGATTAGGGATGGGTTATAGGTGTGACCGATGGTATCAGAATCGCTCCATGGCTGTTCGGGTATACACGGTACCTGCGAGCAAACCATGTAACCTAAATCAGAAAAGTTAAGGTTCTGTTTATTTTAACAATTATTATCTAATTTTGTCTTACACTGTAATTAAGTCTTTAACCAGGAAAGTCATATTGAGCACTTGTCTTAAATAATAAATAAAATATACATGTACTTGTTGGAACACACATATTTAGATACATTCATACACTTATAGATAAACATACACATAGATTCACTGATTGATGTCTGTGCGTGAGTATAGATTAAAGTGAGTTTGTACACATACATACTATGCAACTTCTGTTTTATCTCACCCCTGCAGTTTTAAGATAGCAACTATCGCTACTTAGCCAAGTCCTCGAACTAATTATGATCATGACAATTGGATTCCTCTGCACAGACAATTGTAAAAGGAAATCAAATAAATTAGCGTAGTTATTTTTTATGAAAAATCCATTTATTGGTCCAAAATGGGTTTTTTTCAAAGATTTTTTTGAACTACCAACCATAGCAAGAAGAAAGCTATTCCATATATCAGACCGATGACTGATCAACAAAACCATTCCGTGTTCTACATTTTGACACACACTTTTCTGGACCAAGCGTTTTTTTCTGATCTTATTGATACAAACCTGGTTAGAAAGAGTTCAGGAACAAGAAAACAATTCCCTACGTCCGACCAATCACTCACTAACCAAACCATTCCGTTGTACAGTTTGGGTTATCTCATTTAGTTCCAGAGATGTTGAGAAATTTTTTAAAACTAATTTTGGCCGAATTTTTGTTTGCGGTGTTAGGAATTTTATCCGTTAAAATTTTACACCAATTCGAATTTATAAAGTCATGAAATTTCATGGTAATTGTTATTTAAAAACTGATAGGATTCATTTTGTTAATATGTTAATCCTCTAGTCCAATGGTTATCAATAATATCAAATATTTCTGCATAATGCTTATATTTCCTGTTCAGAAAACTTACAAACCTTGCTCTCTGTTGAAATTAAGAATGTCATGACATCCAAGAAGTTGCTTAATATTACAGATGTAGTCTGTCTGTAGATGTAATTACATACCACACAGGTATCTCAAGTATCTGAATGCAATTACTCTATTTTGCATACGCCAATAAATAGGTCAACTTCATGGTTCACGGTACCCTGATATGTCCCATTGTAGAATGCATCGCAATGTCGTTCGGCGATGCCCTGCATTGCATAACCATATTGGATGTGGTGGAGACACTCCAAATAGATTTCAGGCCAGACTTACTACATGTGTCTATTCGAATATTCACCGCGTAAACTTAGCCTCAGCCTTATCCACGTCTAAGATCTCAGCCAGAAATTTACTGGACCGGAACTATAAAAGATATACACGTTCCAGTATATTCAATATAAAAACCTCCCTCAGTGGAGATCTCATATTTATTCCCTGAAAGAATTGTGTCAATTGACAATTTTGATGTCTCAAATACACATTTTTAGTACAAAGAGAAAACAATTTTGGTTGTGATATCCGAATTTGTAGCTCATCGAATCATTCAGTCTTTATTACCGAACTTTTTTGTTGTCACTTATCGTTTTTCATCGGCCAAAACTCTGTAAATTTTGTTTTTATTTGTTGCACCAGCTTTACTTATAAAAAAGTTGTAAGCAGATAAAAACAAGTAAGGAAGTATGTTCGGTCAAGCTCGACCATATAATACCCTACACTATAATTTATTTTCGTGAATGATTTTCGGAAGAGGGCATTATATGGGAGCTATGACTAATTATGGACCTATCGCTATACATTTTAAAAAGATTTTCGGAAGAGGGCATTATATGGGAGCTATGATTAAATATTGCTACTATCGGATGGTTAAGTTGGGGTGACAAAAATTCCGATATTTAAGTCCAACTTCTTCTTTCTTAAATGACTTTCATTTGCTAGAACCCCAAAAATCTGTGACTAAGTATAATCGAATCGTTCGATTGGCTATGAATCTGTTTGCTCTGTGTAAATATAGAAAGGTTGTAGATAATATGTCATCGCTTGGTGGTAACGAATGGCTGTTTATTTATAATGCTAACGCACAACTAAATCCCAGAGCAGCAGTGTCCCTTTCTGCAAGTTACACATACAGATTCGTAAAGACGAATATAAATTTTAATTTGCTTTAGGTTAAGTACAATATTTCACTAATAGTTTAAGTTTCTTTTCATTTTATTTTATTTATTTTATATGCATTTTTTTTACAAGTATGCATGTTAGTCATTGTGTGCATATTCTTTTACTATTGACACAAAATCTTTTTAAAAATATCTACATATTCTTGTTTATTATTCTTTTAACTTTTGAACTTTTTCTTTGTGAATTTATAAAATAAAAATAAATCTGCACTTTAACTACTGATGAAGTGGAGAACCCAGCAAAATGTATGATTGCCTAAATAGTAGTAAGCTTCTAGTTGATTATTCTACATCAAATATCTTCCAAATGTCCATGGAACCTAACCCATAAATAAGCCAAAAGTAAGCCCAAAAAACACTGTTCAGCTAACGTCAAGTTAAGTGGATGATCAACCAAATCAAGATTAATCCAAGAATAAGTGTACTAAAACTACATTATGAAATGCTATGAAACATTTTAGTATAAGTTACATCAAGTCGACACTATTCCGAGAGTCTTTCGAAAGAATGGTCTAAATTACAGAATTGCACTTAAGAAGCTCTTTGTAAGCCTAAAGAATAAAAAATTCGAGAAAGATTTTTTTTTCTAAGAACGTTTTATTCGCAGTTGAGAGCAAATATAATCTTTTTGGGCCAAATAGCTGAGACCCAATTAGGATGAAGCATTTACGTTCGATATCCAAACATGGTAGCGGGCATGTGATGGTAAAAACAATTTCGAAATAAGTGCTGAAAAACTCATTATAAAAGACACCATTAACTTTTTATCACGATAATGAACCAAAACATACGGCTGGAATTGCTAAAGAATTATTTAAACACAAAGAAAACAAGTAAGAAAGTGGTCGGTCAAGCCCGACCACTACACTAAGTAAATGAGCAAAAATATTTTTCTTTTAAAATTTCAATAATTTGTATTCGTGAGTAATTTTCGAAATGGGGCTTATATGGAAGATATGACCAATTATGTACCGATCACCATGAAATTAGGTCGTGTGATTTATGTCAATATGAAAGTTATTTATGTTGAATTTTATGCGTATACCAACATTTTTAGGAGATTTATGCACGTTAAAGTGATTTTCGGAAGCGGGCCTTATATGGAAGCTATGACTAATTATAGACTGATCATAATAAAATTTGGTGAAATGAATTCCGTATATATGAAACTTATTTGGAGCAAAATTTGTGTAGATACCTATATAAATTAAACATTTATGACCGATAAAATCCAATTTCGGGAAGACATTTGTATGGGGGCTAGGTGAAATAATTGACCGATTTCAGCCAGTTTCAATAGGCTTTGTCCTTGGGCGAAAAAAATAGTATGTACGACATGTTATCGCAATAGCTTCAAAATTGCGACCTGTACTTTGCGCACAAGGTTTACATGGACAGACGGACACCGACTCAGAAAGTGATTCTAAATCGATCGATACACTTTAAGGTGGGTGTTAGACTAATATTTTTGGGCGTTACAAACATCTGCACAAACGCATTATACCCTCCCCACTATGGTGGTGTTGGGTATAATAAGGTAATTAATTTTAATTCCGCATAAGTAAACAAAAATAATACATAAAAGAGATCGAAATGAAATCCATTGTGTGAAATATTAAATGATTTTTTTTTTAATTTGTTCATCACTTTACTCTAAATGAGAAACTGATCGGAACGTTCAAGGGAGAAGAGTTTTCGGAGAGGATTCGGCTATCATAGAACAATACCAAGCGAAACCACCTCAATAGTCACCTGGCGCATGAGCCCCAGAAAAAGTTCTATACAGTAATATAACTTTTTTTCACACTTCCAATTAAGTTATCAAAACAATTATTGTCCCTTTTTGTGCATTATAATTGATGGTCTAACATCAATTAATATATATTTTGAATAATAAAAATTAAACAAAAAAAATACACCAAAATATTTTTCGGAATTTTAGAAAAAGAATTAACCACATCTGTCTTAGATCATATGTAAAATTCAACTGTCAAACATTGAGGGATAATACATGATCGATAAACGAAAACATTAGAAAATCGATTGCTCTGTTATCAAGTTAATCAGTGTTGGTAGATGTGCCCCTATGTCGAATTGTCCCCCTTCTATCCATACTTTCTTAAACACTATAACTTTTTAAGGAATAAATCTATTTTAGTAAAAGAAAGAATTCAAATTGGGAGTTTCTATTCGTGTCTTATATTGAATTTTTTCGAACATGCAACAGATAAATATTAAATTACCTTAGATTTCCCCAAAATTGTTTGTTGGTCTTAATTTTTACCCGCATATATAGATAGATGTATGTATACTTTCATATTCATACAAATTTATGGTTTTTTATGAGATTTTGTATCCATATTGCGTGTATAATGTACTTGTGTTATTCATTTCATTCTTGTACAATATTATTAAAAAAATTTTAATAAAATTTTCATTTACTTATGGTAAAGTAATAAAAACTTGTTTGAATTGTTTCGTCTTATTGCAGCTTGTTAACAGAGAAACAAAAATAAAAAATACAAAGAAGTTGTTATTATTTATATATTGTACAAGTATTTTATTTTTATTTAACGAAGTTTATTTGTTAAATAACGAGACAGAGTTGGTTAAAATGGAATTTACAAAATGCAATTCAGGCAATTATTCAAACTTGATGTTGGTCACTTTTGCAATGAACAATCAAATTCTTTCAAATATCTTTAAATTTGCACATCATCTAATTGTAATTGAACTTTTTAATATAAACTAAAACCTAAATAAATTTTTAGTATCACTTATAGTTGTTTTTTTTTATTTATTCTAAACATATTGGTTATTTAATTTAAAGTTTATATGATAAATTTTTTAATTGACAGGAAAAATGTTTTAATTGAATAAAGAAAACAATTTAAATGCTAAAATATTTTTACCATCAAGCACACTAGACTGGTTTTAGAATATAGAAGAATGGCAATATTTACTTTATATGTATTGTTTTAAAATACTTAAAGAAAAATTATTATTGATATCAATTGGCTACAATTCCAATACAAATATATAAGCAATATTTATTAGTACCGTAAACGTTTGAGGAATTTGGGTTAAAAATATAACATAGTAATATGCCGTAATTTGACAACAAAACCATGGAAGGTATGACACACAAAAATGTCTAAACATTCGAATGTGTCATGTTATACAGGTTTTAATCTAAAGTGAACAAATAACTCATACTTTAGATGATCAATCCGTTCGCATAGATTATTTTTATTAATATTGTACTTGAATTCGAATATAACGATTTTAAGGGCTGATTTAAAAGTAGCATAATGCTTTCAAATAACAGTGCTGTAATAGTAGTACTGTAACATATCTGTGGGCATTATTAAATAAAAGCTTTCAGTTGACCATTGATCGTAAGTTGGCAACGCTGTATATTCGAATATTCAGTTAAAGAACATTGTAGAAAGTACACCACAGATGGCGTATGATCCAGAATATTCGAACTTTGACAGTTAAAGAGCAATCTAGAGTGCAGATGGCAGTGTTATAAATAGTGGCAGAGGTTGCAGTCATTAGTCAGTTTATCAGAGACGCTATTTGAATAAACATAAACTGAGTGCCTTAAAGTGTGCTGTATTTTTCAAGTGAATTCGTATACATTATAAAGTGTCTGTATTTCTGAGAATTTATAAACGTGTATAAAAAAAACATTGAGTGACTATTTAATTCTGTTGTTGTACATTTTAAATAAATAAAGAGTTGTTACAATTTTCAAACTACTAAACGGCTTTTATTTGCAATCAAAAGTATCCGGTTTATTTAAAGGAAATAAACCAAACGTTTTGAAAAGGTTTAAACGTAACAATATTAATAAACAATATTTAATAGAAAATATATACAAATACCTTTAACGAATAAGACATTAACTATTTTTGTTGATATATGAGGAAAAAACACCACTTAACGGGCCGCACGGCAATTAAACTTCACACAATTAGGCACAAATTTGTATAAAAAATTTTTTTTTTACATAATATTTTTTTTTAGAGTTCGTCAGGTTTTCTTAACTTAAAAAAAAGTATAACCAAATAATATTAGGTGTATGAATGGCTTTAAAATATGGACTCTGTTTTTTATAACTTATATGTAATTTTGAAGGGTACATATCTGTAATTTTTTTTCACTTAGTTGCTGATCATTATGGAGTAAACATAATGTTCAGCGGGAAGTTTTGCTTTACTTCTTAAATTTGAAAAAATTGCCACTGAAGTACACCGATTGTTCACCAGAGCTTATGGTGAATGTGTTCCATCGGTTTCAATGCGCAATAAATGGTTTATGCGGTTGAGAAGTGGGAATTTTGACAACCAAAAAAGTTTTAAGACCAAGAATTAGAGGCATTATTCTATGGAGATTGTTATAAAACTCAACAAGAGCTGGCAAATTCATTGGGAGCTACTCAAGCAGCAATTTCAAAAGCAGGTTTCATCCAAAAGCAGGGAAATTGGATACCATACGCATTGAAGGCAAGAGAACTTGAAAGACGATTTTGCATATGCGAAATGATGCTTGAACGCTATAAAACAATTAATTTTTGCACCGAATCATTACTTGCAATGAAAAATCGATCCATTACGATAACCCGAAGCGTACGAGATCGTATATTTATGAATCCCAGCCAACCAGCCGAATCGTCACCAAAGCCAAAAAGTCATGGATCTAAGGTAATTCTCTGTATTTAGTGGGAGTAAAAGGATCCTATATATTATGAGCTGCTGAAATCTGGCATCACAGGGAACCTATACCGAGCACAACTGATTCGTTTGAAGGCCGAAAACCAAAGAAGTGCCCCTTCCAATTGCTATTTGTTTCGATCGATGAAGAATGTTCTCTCTGGGATAGGCTTCAGTTTGGAGCAGAGTATCCGATATTGGTATGATTCGTTCTTGGCATCAAAAGATGAGCAGTTCTTTTGTCTCGGAATCCATCTGTTGCCGGAAAGATGGGAAAATGTCATAGCTAACAATGGACAATACATTTAATAAATTTATATTGTACAATTTAGTACGATTTTCACAAAATTCAAAAGTGATCTTTATATGGGAGCTATGATTAATTATCTACCGATCTTTATAAAATTTGGCAAGGTGGTTTCTATATATTGGTATTATTTGTGTTGCATTTCAACCTGATAACTATTGGTTAATTCACAATCATGTCATATGTTCATAATGTCCTAATATTTCAAAATGGTTTGTAACCATTAAGTTTTCATAATTACTTAATTATTCTACC
Organism: Calliphora vicina; assembly: GCF_958450345.1. Lineage (NCBI taxonomy): Eukaryota > Metazoa > Arthropoda > Insecta > Diptera > Calliphoridae > Calliphora > Calliphora vicina. Next base: position 121,370,361 of record NC_088780.1, read on the forward strand.
AACACTAACATTATTTATCCCTAATATTTAATTCCTTTATCAACACTATCATTAGTTGTAGCAGGTGGCAATATCTGATTGACCAATGAGCAAAGAGCTTCTAAATGAAAACTTATCGAAATTCGTTCACTCGCCATTGACCAATCCGAACAAAGCTTCTAAACTTTACTTTAAGTTTTTGCATTTAGATTCTAGTGAACATAGTTTAATGTAAAATAAGCTGTGGAAATAAAAGGACGTCTTCACGAAAAAAAAGGAAAATTCAAATAAAAAACAAGAGTTTACAGATTTGAAAATGTTGTTATTGCTTTTCAAGCTCAAAATATACTAAAATAATACTGCTCTGTATGCTATGTTTATTGTGTTATAGTAACCAACAAGCAGACACCTGCACCGAACGCCTAAGAGTCGGTTAAGGCGAGCCGCCGAGTCGTGAAATATTAGGAAATTATGCCAATATGTCACGATAAGAGACCTTGCATAAATTTAAGTGCTTTGAGGAAGTGTAGGTTAGTTGGGGGCAATTGTCTGCGATTTCTATATCTATTAGTATTATTTATGTCAAATTTTAAATTGATAAAGATATTTGTAAGAGATTTATGCATATTTATGTAATTTTCGGAAGTGGACTCTATTTGGTTGCTGTGATCAAATATGGACCAATCAAAAAAAAAAATAGTTTTGTAATTTTTTTGTGGAGACTAATATTCTAAAGGTATTTATGTATTATAGAGAAATATTCCGTGAAGAAATTTGTTACGAACAGATTACTACTCCCAACATGTGATAAAATTTAAACATTCTTTTAATATTTCTTTTTATTTTAGTCCAATTTTCCAATTTTTCCAATTTTCAATATTAAAATTATCTGATGAGCAGAAAAATATTTCAGGGACATTTAATTTTCCTAAGTCCTTCCTTCAATGCCATATCATGCCTTTAACAGACAGACGGACGGACTTAGCTAGATCGTCTTAGAATATTTGGTTCTATGGCCAATATTTCAATATATCACAAGCTGAATGAAAAAAAACGAATCCATAGTTTTGGTGGTGGGTATAAAAACATATCTGTGGTCGTATGGAAAAACTAGATAACTTAATTTTTTACAAAATTGAGATAACACCAAAAATAGAAAGTACGTTTCATATACTATCACTCTGTCAGATCGAAATTTTGATATAGGTTATCATTTAAAAGTTATTTTTATGTAAAAACTTGTTAACTCCATGCAGTTTTTTAAAAAAAGGTAACTCCCTAGTTTCTTAAAAATCTGAAAAAAATTAAGGTCCTAATTTTGTAAATCACGTCACCAAAGTGATATTTATATGGAAAGCAAAAACAAAATTTCAAAAATTTTAAAAAATTGTTTTTGTTTTATATACAAAATTTTCAAATTATGAAAGGCAAATCAACGTTTGAATTTTGGTGCGTTTGTTCTGTTAAGAATTTGTATATAAAACAAAAACAAATTTTTAAAATTTTTGAAATTTTGTTTTTGCTTTCCATATAAATATCACTTTGTGAAGTGATTTACAAAATTAGGGCCTAAAAGTTTAAAACGACGTTGTTTCGAAAACTAAGAGAAAAGTGGAAAATGGAGCCTAAAAAAGGAAAAAAACTCGTGTTATTTTTGAAAAAAAAAATTTTTAAAAAACTGGGTAACTCCATTTTTTCGTAAAAAATAACGGATAAATTAACGTGCTGAGTCAAATAGTCAATGTTTTACCACAAATGATTACTAAAGTTGCCTTAATTCCGTAAAATAGAAAAATAAATAGAAAAAAGAAGTTCTTTTGGAAAAACAAGGTAACACCATTTTTCGAAAAAATAAGGTAACTTATATCAATTTTCGGCTTTAATGTAAAGAAATGAGTTCAATGGAAACAGAAATCTTTAATATTAATACTCGTAATAACATAAATTAATATTAAATAATTAATGAAATATGTTTAAAAATTTAAATCTTATCAAAAAATGTAGTTTTTTCATACGACCACAGATATGTACATTTTCCATATTGTGCAGATATAGAAAGTTTCTGTAACTTTAACATTAATTTATGATTTTCATTTAAATGCACATACATATATTTATGAAGCTGTAAGATTTAAGGAAATTTAAATCAACCAGCCTCAATAATTTTGCAATTCTTATGCACTTTTGAGTATTTCCTGTTTCTGCTGATTTAAAGTGATAACAACGCGATTTATTATATAATACTATAATAATATTACAATCATGTGACGTGGTGTGGCATTGTAATGTTAAGTAGTAATTGAATTGTTCCTTTTAAATTGCATTAACTATGCATGGGGCAAGTCAATATAAGTGCCACTAAAATAACTATAAGCTGGTATAAGCTGGAGTGTATACGTTTCTGTGTGCGTGTGTGTGTGTGTAATATGTGAAAATTGACTTCCGGAATTGACATGATGCGTTAAAATAGATGAAATGTCGCTACTGATGTTACGGAAAACGAAAATAAATGCTAAACACGTTCACACGCTACACACAGAGTAGGAGAGGAAGGAGAAGCTAAGCGGAGCAAGGCAGTAAAGGATATTGCAGGAACATTGGCATGTTGGTAATGATGAACGCTTGAAATTGCCGCCATACTAGAGAGAGAAAAAGAAACAATGTCTGTAAATAGTGTGACTACATAAATTATGCTCTACTGTACGGTACGACACAGTATACTCCAGATTTATATACAATAAAAAAATGCTTGTATTTACAAATGTATGTATGTAGAGAAGTGTGTACAATATGTATGAATCTGTATTTGTTTAATATGAGTGTAAATATTTTAAATGCATACAATGTGCGTATACATGTTTACATGTCATTGATGTTTTATATAAAAAGGTGAAAAGACTGATGACTTCAAACGAAATAAATATGTGCGTATTTTATTCGTATATGTATATTAGGATGGCATGTATTTTGTAATGTTCAGACACAATTTTTCAACAAGATCGGTCGAAAACCCTCTGAGTTAGAGGGGGTCAAAATTTGACATTTTGGCCAAGCAGGTGTTTTTTCTCAAAAATCAAAAAAGTTTTTGATTTCGGAAAAAAATATTAAATTTTTTTTCGAAAATATTTGGGACACATTTTGCTAAGAACAGTAGGAAATAAATTACATGGATGAGAAAAAACACCTGCTTGGCCAAAATGTCAAATTTTGACCACATGTAACTGAGAGAGTTCTCGACCGATCTTGCTAAAAAATTGTGTCTAAAATACTATCCAATAGAACTAACTTTCATCGCGATCGGAAGACATCGATTTCAAAAGTTGGTTCACTTGACATGAAATCCCCCATATACAAAATTCGTGGTAACAAATTTTATAACTATCGGTCCATAATTATTCATAGTTCCCATTGACGGACCCCTTCTGAAAATCAATTTAACGAGAATAAATCTCTTAAAACTGTTGGTATACAAATAAAAGTCAACAGAAATAACTTTCATATAGACATGAAATAATTTCATGGCGATCTGTCTATAACTAGTTATACCTCCCATATAAGGCCCTCTTCCAAAAATCATTCCCGAAAATAAATTATTGAAATTTTAAAAGAAAAATGATTTTGATATATGATCGGTCTTGACCGATAATACTTTCTTACTTGTGAAGCATTGATTTGTAATATTTAGAGCGGATTTTGTATTGGCATATTCTCTAACCACAAGCATTCATCAAATATAATCGGAAACACTTTCTGAGTCGATTTAACATCCGCCGGTCAGGCTTGTCGGCTGGCTGTCCATGAGAAATTTGTGGGCTAAGTACAGCTCGCCATTTTCAAGATATTTCGATAACCAATTGAAAAAAGCGATGAAAAAATGTATCGATCAAAATTGTTTTATTTATATAGATGTCCACAAAGAAATTTTCACAAATCAGTTCCATATACAAATAAATCAACTTTGTATGGATCAATTCATAATTGACTATAGCACCCATATAAAGCCAACTTTCGAAAATAAACTTTAACTAGCCTAAAACCCTTACAAATGTTGGTACCCAAAAACAATTTAACATAAATAAGTCTCATATAGAAGGAAAACACAAGACCCACTTCCGAAAAAAACTTTATACATCTAAAAAGTAATCACACAACTAAAGTTCATGGCGATCGGTTCATAATTGGCTGCCACTTCCGAAAATTTTAAAAGAAAAAAGTTACTGCTCATTTATTCAATGTAGGATATTATATGGACGGACTAGACCAATTATACTTTCTTACTTGTTCTTAGTGTTTATAAAAATCGGACTTTTTAATCGAAAATTGCCATTTTTTAGAAAACCGGTTTTTCGGTTAACCGACAACAAAAAACAGGTTAACCGACATTGAAAGCAACTATTTTAAAAGTTTAAACCACATATTTTTATATGCAGAAAATATAAAATATCCATTAAAGTATACTTAGCTTTAAAATTTTTAGTTTTAAAATATAATATTAAATTAATTCAATTAATAAAATATTTTAAAAATTTTTTTTATATCCTTCGTCATGAGTGAATATAAGGAAAAAACCGAGACAATCTCGATTTTTGGCCTATTTTTTATCTATATCTGGACATTAATATAGACAATAACTAATGATAGATATTTCAAAGTCCATTGCAACGTTGTCTATAAGGCTATAGTTAGTTGGACCTAAAATGGGTCAAAATCGGGAAAAATATTTTTTAATCGGATTTTTTTTTTCATAAAAAAATTTTTTTTTGTCATAAATTCTTTTTCCAAAATTTTTTTTTTTTTAATTAGAAAAATCAAAGTTTTAAAAAAAATTTTTCCAAAAAAATGTTAAAAACTATTTAAAAAAATAAGAACAATTTAAAAAAAATTATTTATTTTGTTCAAATATAAATATTTTTAGTATAATTTTTTGAAGGGTATATAAGATTCGGCACAGCCGAATATAGCTTTCTTACTTGTTTTTTTTTATATTTTTGAAAATATTTCTACCTTGACCCGAAACTCGAAACTTCAAATAAAACGTTCAACCTCTATCCGATTTATCTAAAAGTTTCAGTAATTGGATTTTAGAATAATTTAAGACCTTGTGAACGAAAATATAAAAGGTGTAAAATAAGGGCCGCCCTAGTAAATATATACATACAGCAAACACACTTATGTACGCATACACTTCTACAGTTACACGTAATATAAATACAACAACAACAAAAACTGATTGCAGCGATTTAGAAAAATTGCATATTTATACACTTGTGATTTTGTGCGTTTTTTTTGCATTTCTTGTTTCTGTTTGCTTTGTATTTGCCTTAGAATACATCAACAAACAACTACGTAAAAAAATGTGATAAACAACAATTACATGCACACACACACCCATCGAACTTATGTCGGCATATGGGTGCGTGTGTGTATGCGTAGATGTCTTTTGATTTTTTCACATCTACTTCCACTTCTATTCCTTTTGTTGTTTTTGATTTCTTTTGATTCGGCTCCTTTGAGAATGATGATGTGCAGCGCCTCATAAGTAACAAATACACATATAGACACATATACACACACATGCATACATACGTTGTTTCAAAAGCAACCAAAGTATGTGCTTAGTTATGTTATGATGACGGCGATGATGAGAAACGTTTGCAATAAATATGTCGATAAAGTTGCGTACAACATACGCAAAATTGCACACTGATTAGGGAAACGCGTATTCCGTGCAACTTCATATATTGCTTTTGTGTGTGCAACTCACGTCGCTGGGGAATCACAATGTAACATTAAATTTGAAGACTTCATCGTTTGAAGTTAACGCTGATTTGGGGAGAAGATTTTAAAGTTGTAACTTAAAGATAATTAAGATTATTGTTTTGAAGATCTTTTGTGTTATTTTGTTTAATCTTATATATGTATAATAATTGAATATACAATACCTTTTAAAAAAGTTCAGTGTGGGAAAAGTCCCTCCTAGATACCAGTATCATGGCGGCATTTCTATCACATGACATATGAAACAAAATATTTCGTTTTGAATAACTTTTCAAAATTTATAAGAACAAATACATGATGTTTTATAATAAGGCTAGATTTATGTAAGGAACATTGCCCCGCATCCATTCGCTTATCTTTAAACATGTATCTCTCTTTTAATATACATATGTATACGCTTTAAAACTTTAATTTTTGATTACAAAATCATAAATACATCCATAAATAGATTTCAAGTTTTTTTAATTCCGTGCAACAGAATTTTTTATATATGGGGCATTTCATGTCAAGTGAACCAACTTTTGAAATCGATGCACCAAGGTTAGCTCTATTGGATAGTAACTCAGACACAATTTTTCAACAACATCGGTCGAGAACTCTCTGAGTTATAGGGGGTAAAATTTTGACAATTTGGTCAAACAGGGGTTTTTTCTTATCCATGTAACTTATTAAAAAAAAATTAAAAAATTGTTACAAAATATTTATTTTGATAGATATCCCACTCGCATCCCACTAAGGGACTAAAAATATCTTAAAGGAATGGACCTAGGCTTTCTTTTGAGCAAAAAAAAAATTAAAAAAGGGCCCATATTGGAAAAAAATTTTGATTTTGCAAAAAAAAATTAAAAAATTGTATGTCTTGCGTTACAAAATATTTATTTTGATAGATATCCCACTCGCATCCCACTAAGGGACTAAAAATATCTTAAAGGAATGGACCTAAGCTTTCTTTTGACTACAAAAAAAAATTTAAAAAAAGGGCCCATTTGGAAAAAAAATCGTATTTGCAAAAAAAAAAGTCAAAAATTGTAAGTCTTGAGTTAAAAAATATTTATTTTGATAGATATCCCACTCGCATCCCACTAAGCGACCAAAAGGGTCTTCAAGGATAATATCTAAGCTTTTGTTTGACCTAAAAAAAAAGATTAAAAAAGGGTCCATTTTGAAAAAAAAAAAGTCAACAAAGTTTTTGATTTTGCAAAAAAAGTCAAAAATTTTATGTTTTGAGTTACAAAATATTTATTTTGATAGATATCCCACTCGCATCCCACTAAGCGACCAAGTAGGTGTTCAAGGAAAATATCTAAACTTTATTTTAAGAAAAAAAAAAAAAAAAAAAAAATGACGTATTTTAAAAAAAAGTCAAAAAAGTTTTTGATTTCGGAAAAAAAATATTAAAAATTTTTTATTTTTTTTTTTAAATATTTTTTTTCGAAAGATCGAAGAAATAGCTATCTATACTATTTGGGACACATTTTGCTAAGAACAATAGGTAATAAGTTATATGGATAAAAAAAAACACCTGTTTGGCCAAAATGTCAAATTTTGACCTCCTATAACTCAGAGAGTTCTTGACCGATCTTGTTGAAAAATGGTGTCCGAATTACTATCCAATTGAACTAACATTGGTGCAAATTTCATCGCGATCGGAAGACATCGATTTCAAAAGTTGGTTCACTTGACGTGAAATTCCCCATATAAATATTTCGGTATAAACATGAATCTATGTATATACATACCAAATACACCAAAACTACGTACCTTCATTTATTGAGAGGCATCCCAATAAGCACCAAAGCCCCAAAAATTCAAGCACTTGACCATATTGTTAGAATTTGACTTGAATGCTTTAAACTTGACAAATATTTTAAAAAATTAAATATTTTTCAAACAAAAAACATAAGGCATGAATTTATGTTTTTTTTACTGGAAAATGCTATTGACATAAAGTGTAATACAACTATAATTCAATTGCTTGACTATAATTCAAGGCTTGAATTCCAGTAAAAATGCTTATTGGAATATAAGTGGGAAACTCGCAACTTCGTCCATCACTTGCAACAATGGGTATTGACTTTCCAAAATATACGAGTACTTACGTCTACAAGCAAGTGCTCAAATGAAAAACAGGTCGGTGATTGTTTTAAAATCAATAACATAACATTCATTCATGGGTTGATAATACTTTCTCAGAATCTTTTTGAAACCATATTCCACTTCTATGTTGCAGACGAATGACGTATTTATTTAGGTTCTGTAAAAAAGTATAAGAGGAATATTACTGCATATTAGCAAAGAGGAACTTTCAGTGCCTATGGTGCGGATGTTGCAGAATTCTTTGAATATTAATAAAACAAGGCAACAAAATCGAAAAAAATTTTAAAGGCTTTTAAACAACTACGCAATTTTGATGTGTTGTGGTTCCAGTAGTAGAAATATAGTCCAAATTTAAAATTATATGGAGAGTTTTTTTTAAAAAATTTTAAGTAAAATTGTGAATTATTTTAGACGTTTCTCCACATAATTAATGATAAGATTTGCATAAACTTTAATTCGCATATATAGTGCGTTTTAATCGGCTCAGTAGTTTCGGAGTTATAAAAACAAATTGTTTTAAAAAAATCATGACAAATCGAAATTTGCAAACATTTTTTAGATTTACTACTTCATCGCAAAGCCTCATGTAATAAGAACAAAATTTGATATCGCTGATGATGATATCGCAAAATATGACAGCACTCATATGAATAGTCTTTGCAATAATCCAGTATTTCTGATATTTTGTTTCAGTATCGGCACAAACCGAGGTTCAACTAGAGACTAGTAAATAGTAAATTTCTAGTCATCTTTCAACGAGCTATCTCACATATTTTAAGATTTTTTTTTTTCAATTTTTGAACCAGTTTATTGGGATAATTAAACAATTTGGTATCCCGAGGCTTTATTCGTGGACAACGGTTCTGAAAACCAAAAAAGGGACATTCTCGATTAAAACGGGACGTATGATTTTAGCCTTGGAAGAGTCAAGATTAATTGACGAATAAGCGTCAATAATCGTATGTTATTAAATAAAGCAAAATTATAGAGGTTTTCCATCGGAAAATTTTATATTTAATTTAAAACAAGTAAGAAAGTACACTAAGTAAAAGAACAAAAACATTTTTCTTTTAAAATTTCAATAATTTATATTTTTGAGTGATTTTCGAAAGTGGGCCTTATATGGGAGCTATGGCCAATTATGGACCGATCACCATGAAATTAGGTCGTGTGATTTATGTCTATATTAAAGTTAAGTATGTTGAATTGTGTGTGTATACCAACATTTTTAACACGTGTATACCAACATTATGCACGTTAAAGTGATTTTCGGAAGCGGGTCTATATGGGAACTATGACAATTTATGGACCGATCGTAACAAAAGTTGGTGACATGAATTTTGTATATATAAAACTTATTTGCAGCGGAATTTGTGGGGAAACATATAAAAATTAAACATTTATGACCGATAAAGTCCAATTTCGGAAGGACATTTGTATGGGGGCTAGGTGAAATAATCGACCGATTTCAGCCAGTTTCAATAGGCTTGGTCCTTGGGCCGAAAAAATAATATGTACCTGTACTGTAATAATATGAGACCTGTACTCTGCGCACAAGGTTTACATGGACAGCCAGCCGACCAGCCAGACGGACGGACGGACGGACATCGTTTAATCGACTCAGAAAGTGATTCTAAGTCGATCGGTATACTTTTAGGTGGGTCAGAGTAATATTTTTGGGCGTTACAAACATCTGCACAAACGAATTATACCCTCCCCACTGTGGTGGTGTAGGGTATAAAAAAAACCTAATTTGAAGAACGTGGTAAACTCGTGGATGAATATGGCAACATAATATATATAGACGGTTCTGAAATTAACTAGTATATTGTGGGATCTTATATATTTTTAATGAACTTGAAATAAGTATCGCACATCTTGTTTCGAATTAATGTAGTATATATAATAAATATTTGCTATCATGGAGGTATTCAAGTTACTGTATGACAGAAATAATTCTAGACATTCAGGCTGAATTTCTGTAACTCAACTCATATACTAACACGTCTCTATTAGCGACTTAATGTAAAAAAGAAATTACAAAGAAAAATGAGGAATCGATTTTCTAGCATCTCTTTGATATGCTGCCCGATCATAACAGCCAAGAGGCACAGATTCCATTGCAATTACATACTAACCTTAGTTTTTTTTAAACAAACACTAACTACTACACTTGTCTTTAGATACACCTAGAGTCTCTGGCGGGAATCGAACCCGCAACACTCAGATTGATATCCCAGAACACTGTCGTTGCGGGAAGTTCCCCTTCCCGCAACTGATAAGTATTGTGGTCTATTCAAAACTGGATCCTATCGATTCTACTTTACTGTTTGCGCGTATTACCAATGACCACGACTTGGGTTGGTAAGAATTACAAGTTGGAAAATTGATAAAGACCTGAGTGTCTACAATTATAAAACTGAACAAATCCTTTATAAAACAAGTAAGAAAGTATGGTCGGTCAAGCCCGACCATATAATACCCTACACCAAGTAAATGGGTAAAAATATTTTTCTTTTAAAATATCAATAGTTTATATTTTTGAGTGATTTTCGGAAGTGGGCCTTATATGGGGGCTATGACCAATTATGGACCGATCACCATGAAATTATGTCGTGTGATTTATGTCTATATTAAAGTTAACTATGTTGAATTTTGTGTGTTTACCAACATTTTTAAGCGATTTATGCACGTTAAAGTGATTTTCGGAAGCGGGTCTATATGGGAGCTATGACTAATTATGGACCGATCGTAACGAAATTTGGTGACATGAATTTTGTATATATAAAACTAATTTGGAGCGGAATTTGTGGAGATATATACATAAATTAAATATTTATGACCGATAAAGTCCAATTTCGGGAGGACATTTGTATGGGGGCTAGGTTAAATAATGGACCGATTTCAGCCAGTTTCAATAGGCTTGGTCCTTGGGCCGAAAAAGTAATATATACCAAATTTAATCGAAATATCTTCAAAATTGCGACCTGTACTCTGCGCACAAGGTTTACATGGACAGCCAGCCAACCAGACGGACGGACGGACGGACGGACATCGTTTAATCGACTCAGAAAGTGATTCTAAGTCGATCGGTATACTTTAAGGTGGGTGTTAGACTAATATTTTTGGGCGTTACAAACATCTGCACAAACGCATAATACCCTCCCCACTATGGTGGTGTAGGGTATAAAAATAGAAGAAGTGCCATTAAAGAAGAAACTATTCTTATACCATTCAATAATATATATGAATGCTTAGTAAATAAATAAACGGAAAATAGTCCAAGTCAGAAACAATACAATAAGAATTAATTTAAACATGGAACTGCTTAGTTAATATGATTCATATCATAATTTAAGATCGAATATTCCAGAATTAGCAAATACTGGAGCATATTTTGGATTGGCCCATGTTATAGAGGGAAGGACACAAAGCATAATACAATCATACAATTCCCAAATGGCAGAACAGCTAAAACAAAGGAACGAAAATGTGCAGTACTTAATTTTATTTATTATTTATTTTATTCCATATCTTGAAAACTAAAACCCATCTTAAACTACGGTGTGTTGATTGATCTATACAACCTTAGAAACAACGTTTGGTTGCTCAGGTCCAAAATCGTGAATATTCGAATAATCAGTTAAATTCGAAATAATATCTTCAAACATATTTATAATGATAATTTGTAATTTATTCAATTTACAATACATGCACTTGTTGTAACGTTTATATTATACGCCACCTATTGTAGGTCACAAAAGAATCTTTATTTCTTTTAAAAGTTACCACTTAAGGGTAAATTTGTGCTGCTTACACAATCATTTTTTTCAACGTCATCTTAAGCCCAGCTGGCTGCATACCATTTATTAACATAATTCTTATTTCTATTTATTTATTTGTTTTCATTTCTTTTTTCCAAAAACATTCATTAACCCAACATTTCTGATTAGCTTCTTTCACAAGCATAAGCAAGCAGCATCCTGTCTGCTCCTTTTAATACTCAGTTATAGAAATGTAAACAACACCTTTGTGTTGCATACTTACTCGCATATATTACACTCCTGCAATCATACGAGTATCAAAATCATTGTTGCATGTTGTAATCAGTTTCATGTTATTCCATGTTATTATAATTAGTCAAATTCACCCCTACAACAGCTTACTCTACTTTTGTTACCCCAACAACTCTCCAACATCTAATTTTAATACTTTTGCTACTGCTGTTGGGTCTTCTTGTACGTCTTAAACAAGCCACTTCTTAAGGCTTTTTGAATAACTAAATAGGCATGCAATGGCAAAGGATGTATGTATGTAAGTAACACATTGTTTAGTTAATTTACAATTTACACAAAAACTCAATCCAATACATGCACAAATATACTAATGTATGTATATTTCACATGTTCACTTGATGTGGAAGCATATAACTATGTGTATGTAATAGAGTTGCAGTTAAATTAAAAATAATATAAAAAAAATTTAAATTTGTTAAAGCAGTTATGTTACTACGTATTAACAAAGTATCAAATATATTTGGGGAATTCAAACGTTCATATTCTCATAATGTCCTAATATATTATGATAGTTTAAATAAAATATTATAAGACTTTTTGAACTAGTATGACAATAACACTTTTTTGTTTCAAGCTCAACAAAAATTAGTTTAATCTATCACAATATATTACGACATTATGACAATATGACATAATAATAGCAGACCGTTAAACAGCAAAATACGTTTCGTATAAAGTAACCAGTCTGATTATAATTCAAATTGTTGTAAATATGGAACAGTTGTTCTGACTATTTCAACATTTAAAATTTACATTTTATATTGATATTGAGAATTTCAATTCCAATAAAAATTGAGAAAGTTCAAAAAAAAACGGTATATTCAATTTTAAATTCAGAAAATTCTAAATGAAATTTAAAAACATTTATAAATGACTTTAAATTAAAATCCATAGAGATATACACATAATTTTTTTACTAATATATTATCACCACTTAATTTTTTGACAACTGAGTTAGGTCTTTGACAGGAGAGTTTTCGATCTATGTGTATTTGTCTATGATAAAGAAGTGGCCACTTAAAATCGGTACGGATTAAAGCAAGTATAACTTTTAAATGAAACAACGTATGTTAACATGTTATACATGAAATAAAGGGTAATTTATTAAGCTGGCTTTTCCTTTTATGCCTCCCATTAATTACTGCACAACTTTTCATCCCACTCCTATCGTTATTCCAGCATATTTATTCCACATTGTTCTCATCAAAATCTGGTTATTTACTGTATCTGCAATTGTCCAATATATCTCGATTGGACGAAGGTTTTGGCAATTTGTTTAATTTATGTGTTTAATATTATTCTCATTATACCACTTCATAGTTGTATTTGAGTAATGACAACTTGGCTAAAACTGTGTATCAGATGAGTGATGCCTTATAAATGACAGCAATCGCTTTTTTAAACTGTCTTTTTATATATAATTCTGAAAATTCTTTAAAAACATGGCTCTTCAAACTGCAGCTGCGGATTGTCTGCCAAATTAATATTTTTGTTCAATTTTACGTATTCATATTTAAATGCCGCACAACCTCGAGCTGCCGAGACGTACAATTTTTGACCTGATATCTGTCGAAAATCAGATTTTGGCTACCTTTTAACCAGACAAATTCCGATTTTCTAGATATTTGTGCACAATTTTATATCTAGCTTCTTTTTCCATTGTGTCTACACTTTTTAAAACTAAACGTAATGACTTGCAATTTATTGTAGAATAACGGTAGATTTGTTGTTAAAAACATATGTAAATCTTTTACCATTTTGATAACAGGGAGCGTTGTCATGATTACTACAGTGCGTACCAATTTTAAGTGGTCACTTCTTTAAAAAGAAGCAATGTAGTTCATATACAACTAATTTCTATGAATTTAGAAATTAATAAAGGTGAACGTGTAGCCTTAGTGCGGCCCTTAATAAACGAAAATTGGATTTTGGCCATTCTCACCCCCCAGTTTGGTGAATATTAGTAAAAAAAACATCCTGAAAGAACTTTCGGTAAATCGGTTGGCGTTAAGACGTGCCGCAAGCCCTCTGAAGTTTTGAAATGCATTTACAAAGGGGAAATAATGCATTTTTCAGTTTTTGTAAAAATTTTGCCATTAAAAATTACTTTTGCAATTTAATTTAAAAGAATAGAGATATAAAAGACAAAAATTGGTTAAAAAATTTTAAAGTTATTAAAAAATCGCCAGGCCATTATCTTGTCTCAGGCAACTAGAACAAGAAATTTAGGAACAAAATTAACATATTTCAAGAAATATTAAAACAAAAGTTTATTCTTACTTAAAATATATCCATATTTACTTGTATATGAGTTTTTATCTTCATAGGATACAGTTAACCTATTCGCAGGTATAAGCAAAAAACGGCAGTATCAAACTCCATTTTCAAATTTTTAAAAATTTTGTTAATTTTTTTGATCATCTCATTGGGATTTATTTAGAATATAATAGGGAATAAAAATGAGAAAATTATGAAAATATCTCTTACAGTTTTTTCGTACCTGCGATTTAAAATTTAAGAGAAAAATTAATTATTTGGCCATTTTTTTGGCGAATGAGCTCTATTTCCTTAGTGTTATGAATTATAAGTAAAACCTATTCAGAATATTATAGTCCAGATATTTCTAAATATACTCTGATAGTTTTACTAAAATTGGAAAACGTTAAACCTTAAATCGTGAAGGTCAAATTTTTCAATATTTGGAACGACAATTACGTACACATTTCTATTCTTCAAAATTAAATTGCAAAAGTAATTTTCCCCTTGTAAATGCATCTCAAATCTTCAGAGGGCATGCGGCACGTCTTAACCCCAATCGGTTTACCTAAAATTTTTTCAGGAGGATTTTTTTACTAATGTTCACCAAAGTGGGGGGTGAGAATGGCCAAAATCCAACTTTCGTTTATTAAGGGACACCCTAGTGTAGCATACGTTAACAAAATGAAGAAATATGTTAGATTTGGAATGCACCTGCTCTGGGTAGATTAATTTCAATCTATTTTGTCGTAAAACACATAGTTGGTTTCGTATGGTATCCAGAACAGTGCTTTTGAAACATTTTTCCCGTGGCTCCAACATGTATTATTCGTTAACTGTCAAAAACACAAACGAATGTTTCATATAGGTACTTTGTCGCATTTTCTGACAAATTGGTTTTTTGGTATTTTTATAATATTTGGGTTGAAATCTTCTAGAAACGTATAAAACGACCAAAATAATATATTTAATTTCAATGTGTAATTTGTTTATATATTAGATCTAGATGAAAAAAATATTCATTCAAAATATTATCGTTTTAAAAAAACGCATAAAAACGTACTTTTTAATTATAAAACAAAACGTAATTTTTCACATTATTTTTTAACAAAAGATTCTTTTTTCGTTTTAAAAATGGTTTTATATCAAACATTCTTAACATTTAATTTGGTGGCCTAAGGCAGTTAGATTTATTTCCCAAAAATTTTAAATTTGCAAAAAAGTACCTTTTGTTCTGCTGCCCCTTATTTCTTTATTTATGTAGAGTAAAATACAAATTATTCAAATTAAGAGTTTCTCAATTTCATTTAAATTTTTCTTAATTTAAATTGGAATTTTTCTTAATATATAATCTGTATGTGAATTCCATGCGTTGACTACTTTGAAGCAGCTATCATACAGTCCCTTTGTAATCTATGTATGAAATAACTAGCCAAGTAGCTAATTATACATATAACTAGTGGTGATCCTAAATTATAGGTGAAATCACTAGTTCGGGACAGTCATCCAGAACTGCTGGCAAATTCACTCACACACATACAAATTACTATGAATCCACGTAATGATTACACACACACCTTTTCCTACACTCTAGATTGATACAACAATAAACGAACATTTTATCGCCACTTAATCATACATCTAGCTAAATATATAGTTAAGTAGAAAAATCTATGTCATTTTATCAAATCATTAAATTGGACCATCTACTGGCATTGTGCGTAAATTAAACGCATGGGCAGGCATGTGTTTAAATGCCGATATTGGATATTACGACAATGTAATTGTTGTGTAAGCTCACGTCACTAATTACAATATTAATAAGC
This sequence comes from Calliphora vicina, assembly GCF_958450345.1. Classification (NCBI taxonomy): domain Eukaryota; kingdom Metazoa; phylum Arthropoda; class Insecta; order Diptera; family Calliphoridae; genus Calliphora; species Calliphora vicina. The sequence goes on from NC_088780.1 coordinate 121,386,373, forward strand.
ATTTAATATAGACATCTATACATAGCGGAATATACTACTCACGAACACACCTTTAGGAATAGAGTAACATTAACACGACAATGTAATTATATGTTTAGTATCGCAGTGAGAATACATGGTTTAAGCTGAAAATACAAAATAAATTTACAAAATTTAAATAAAATAAGGGAGAACCTAAACTTCTTAACTACAAAATTTACAAGAATTAAATTGCAGAACATAAGCTTCTAGCGATATGAAACAGTTAATAGCCGGCCAAAATTGACCATCTGGTGTGTGCTTTCAAATCTCCTGTGTTAGGACAAGGGTCGCTTGTAATAACTTTCGATCAGTCAATGTGCCTCAATACTACACAAATTATCATACCTCTTAGGGGCCTATACGTGGAACCACATATAGGGCAAGTGAAATTTGCAAATTGTTCGCCAATCCAAAGATTCTATTATATTCACAGATTTATCAAAAAAAAAGTCAGTTGAGAAAGAAGAATTACGATTAAAATATCCAAATTTTTGTCACCCCAACTTAAAATTGTCAGCTTTAGTAAAAAACGCCTTAATGATTCGATTAGCTACAATTTCGACCGCGAATGCGATGCAGAATATCACATGAAATATCAAGCTGTATCGAGGTAAATGCCGCAAGTATAAGCATTCCGTAACCAGTACATAGTTGTCCAAATGCTCAATCTAGCCGGAAAAAAATCATTTTTTTAATTGTTTCAAAAGCAAATTTTTTGTATGGTAATATGTTGACAAGTGTCCATAGTATAAACGGCATATTTTTTTTCTTTAAATAGCTACACTAGCATTGGTACCTTGCTTCAAAAACAAGTAATTGCTACTTTGTTAAAAAATTAATATCTCAAGCGACAGTGCAAGTGAAATTGTCGTCAAAAAATAATAAGAACAATTTAAAAAAAATTTGTTGGTGTAATTAATATAACAAAGGTAAGAGTAACAATCACTGTTTAAATTTTTCATAAAATATGTTCTGTTTAGAAAAAAATGCAATTATGTACATGTGTGTTCCATGTCCAAATTCTATTAGAATTTCAAATGGTAATTTAACAGAGTTAAGCTTTTGTTTTTATGTTGTCGTCATCTAAATATATGTAGCTTTTTAATGTGTAAAAAATTAGCTGCCACTTTTTGCCTCAACGATTTTTATTTCATTTAGAGGTAGTTTCTTACTTGTCAGTTAAACTCAGCTTAACACGCTGTTATATTAATCCTGAAACATATTTTGCCGGAATTTAACCAATGATTGTGTTTCTCACTAGTGGATTAATTTTGTTAGCATTGCCATACTTTTCAGTCAAATCACATGTTTATTCTTCAAATTTTTTCATATAAATATGGCAACACTTTAAATTTTATAAGAAAAAGCAACCGCGTACATAACTTTTTTTGTAAATTTTAACTTTCTAAAAGAAAAAGCGACATAAAAGTATATAAAATGTATATTAAAAATTATATTGATGTTAATAAAGCAAATAAAAACAAAGAGCTGCTGTGCTGAATTGTTTATTTTATTTTCCATCTGTTTGTGCTTTGGCATTTTATACTTAGGTTTAACTCACCAATGATGCTCAGTTAAACCTAGATTATATAGCATATAAACAATAAGTGAGAAACACAATTTTTAGTTTAATTTAGGTTTAAGCGAAGAATGTAGATTATTTTATCTATCCCAGAAACTAGCTCTTAGAGTTTAACATGTCAATTACAAGAAAGGAGCTGTATTTTTATTTTTAAGGTTGGCGTGGCATTTCGCCCACTTCAAATTTTTTAATGAATGGTATGCTTTAATTCCTTCCACACATACAGGAAGACGGTGTGAAAATTTCAGGAAAATCCAGAAACTAGCTCTTAGAGTTTAACATGTCAATTACAAGGAAGGAGCTGTATTTTTATTTTTAAGGTTGGCGTGGCATTTCGCCCACTTCAAATTTTTTAATGAATGGTATGCTTTAATTCCTTCCACACATACAGGAAGACGGTGTGAAAATTTCAGGAAAATCCGTCCAGCAGTTTCGCCGTTTATAGGCTTCAAACAAACCCACAAAGAAAAAATGTACATACAAAAACGCACATTCATGCCCAAACAAATTTTTTTTTCTCAGATTGTTTTACTGATGATATATATAATCGTAAAAAGTTTTAAGTCGATACGGCTTTTCAAAAGACTTTTTTCCGGCTAGATTTAGAATTTGGACCACTGTGCAGCATCGCACCGCACATTGTCACATTTGGCCAATCTATCAGGACAAAAATCAGATCTTAATTTTATCATTTTAAAAAGTGGGAGGCGATAAGGACCTATTAAAACAAAAATTTTGGAGTTAGAAGCATATACTTTCAAAATATTGTTTATTCTTTATAGTAATTTTTAATTTTTTATTATTTTATATGAAAAAACAATTTTCAAGGAATTTTTCAGAATTTTCATACAGTTTAAAATTCCGTTCAGATGTTTTTTAACAATATTATAGTCGCAGTAACTATTTACATGATTGTGATAACCATAATATGGTTAATTTACGATTCACATGATTGTATCAATCATATATATGGTTACAGTAAACAAGTATATGTTTGCAACAACCATTTTTATGATGAATGACTTACCATATTATGGTGCTCTCGGCTTATGGATATCATAATCTGAGATCAACATATTATGATATCTATAATGATTCATCATACAAATTGTTGTCACAAAAATATACTTATTTACTGTGACCATATATATGGTTGAAACAATCATGTGCATCGTAAATTAACCATATTATGGCTACCACAATCATTTAAATAGTTACTGTGACTATAATATTGTTAAACATCTTGTAACAATGTTGAAATGGTTATAGTAAACATGCAAAACTATATGTTTTCTCTGCGTGTTGCTTTTGCAAATTGGAGGCATTTTACACAAACGGTAATAAAGATAAGCCCTAATAAACAAAAGCGAAGAAAAAAATGTTCTTAAATGAAGTCATTTATGTAACAAGATCTGGCCTCGATCACTTTAGCTTAATAGTTGACTAAAAATACTTTATATTCGCCCATAAAAATCTCCCTCACTGATTTACTGAAAAAAGTGAATCATAAAAATAAAGAATCCATATAAACTAAACCAAATAACTTTCATCAAACTACGACATTCTGCCCTCTTTTATCGTCCTTTTCGGAAACAATAATATAGCGAAAATTAAGGCACTATATATAGATCTGAAAATATATGGACTAAGACGTTAGTCTTCTTCTATTTCATATATATTTACTTACACATCAGAATGTCTATAGTTTGTCAAAACTTGTAAGAAAATGTTAAACTTTCTCAAATTTAAATAAGTTGTTAATAATTCAAATTCAATGCTACTGCTTTAAATTCGCTTTGTAAATGTCTCTCTCATAATTATGTATGTCTACACAAAAATTATGATAAATTAAAATGAATACTTTAAAGTGGCACAAAGTCAATATTGTTTCTAACACAGCAGAGAGTGCTGCGAAAGCAAAGCAACTTCTAAACTAAATATTTATACATCACCTTTACCTAACTTAAAGCTGTTGTTGTTGTTATAATTATTGTCTTAAAAAGGCTGCAAGCAATACTACTTGCTGCACTCTTTTCTAAAGTTATTTTATTAACGCTTGTCTTATTGCAGCCTAATAAAGCTAAAATAGCAAACTCCTACATTCAAACGAATAAATACACAAAGGACTAGCCTGCATCTGTATATAAACTAACTGTATGTAACCATTGTAAGTGTGTGCGTAGCACAGTGTTTTGTTTCGATTTTGGCAATCTGTAAAATTTGTTTTCAAAAATTAAGAAAAATATTGATTTCGAACAAATTAAAATAGATTTTTCAAACATTAATAAACACTATACCGCTAGATATGACCTTTGACCTATATTCTGTAATATGTTAATAAATTTCCCCCATTTGTTAATAATTGAATATTTGTCATATTTACATATATTTCCCCCTAATAGTTGTGGCACAAAACTATTTTCATTTATTCAACTCTTTTCTTAGCATGAAACAAAGCACTGTGCGTAGGCCATGGTTGACTGGTTGGTTGGCATAAAATCCCTTTTTAGTTAAAGGAATTTTTAACTGGAATATTTGATGTAATAAAAACATATCAAAAGCATAATTAGTAACAACTTATTCCCACTCTAGTGACTATTAATTCACGCTTACACACGATGAAGGAAACAAAGAAAAAATCACGTAAATTAAAGCAACAAAGGATTTTGAAAGAACAACAGAAAACTTATAGACACACACACACATATACATATTTACATATACAATACATACATACTCATATACGTACTATGTAAAGAATATACTTTGACTGCATTGCATTAAATTGCAATGAAGGTTTCTTGCTGTTTTGTTGCCTACACACATGATTGTAGATGTTGTAGATTTATTCTCTTTGTATTTTTGCAATGAAGTTTAATACAGCTTATAAACAAACGCACATGTACACTAGACGTATCCTTAAAAAATAGATTTGGTTTGGACAGATCTTATTTTGTTTTTCAGTAGCTAAAACAAAATTTAAGGCTTATCGGATAATTAATAATAACACAGAGATACACAAGTCAACGAAAACAACGAATAGTATTTTATTCGACTGTGCATGTATAATAGGGTATTCACTCGGGTAATGATCGTTCGATTAATCGAATAATTTCGTACGAATAATTATTCGAACAATTTAAAAATTACCATTTTCGAATAACGAATAATTCGAACAATTTTATGTCGAATAATAGAATAAAACAAATATTTAAATTTATTAAATTGTTTAAAAGTTTTCATAATTCCAGATTTAAGTAAGTTACACAAATTGTATTGTTTCTGAAATTCGACAAATAGCTAAAGATTAATAACTGTAGATGAGTGGTCCGATAGTTTCTTCTATAAATTTATGAGGAGCCGCAGAACAAAAGGTACTTTTTCGCATCTTTTCAAAAATTGGTTTTTGGTATTTTTATAATATTTGGGTTGAAATCTTCTAGAAATAATCAAGTCAGCAAAATTTTGTTTACTAAGTAAATGGGTTCTTTTTGTTGTGCTTAATAAAACGTACAACACTAGTATAAAACGAAAATTTTTTTTATTTAATTTCAATGTGTAATTTGTTTATAGATTTGTTCAGGATTAAAAACATTAATTCAAAATATTATCGTTTAAAAAAACGCTTAAAGAACCTACTTTTTAATTTGTTTTTAACAAAATGTACTTTTTTTTTTCTTTATTTTTTAACAAAAGGTCTTTTTCCGATATTAAAATGGTTTTATATCAAACATCCTTAACATTTAATGTGGTAACTTATGGCAGTTAGATGCATATATTGATAAATAAGAAGCTTGTTACCATATCCAGGTTCATGCAGTTTTTTAAGGTGGGGAAATAAATAAAACTCATTTTCCCAAAAAATTTAAATGTGCGAAAAAGTACCATTTGTTCTGCGGCTCCTCAATATAAATATAACTGCAAGAAGATACAGTTTTAAAAACAAGTCTTTTAAAATGTTTAACTTAGGACTTTATCCAATGAAAATAAAAGGTACAGAATAAAATATTTGTTATTTAGTAAAAAGAAGGCTGAATGAATTTATAATTGATTTCGATACAGAAATTTTAGCGTCTAAACATGAACACATGTTGACGAAATACTAGCAGAATCGCAATTAATAAACAAAATATTAATATAGATTAAAGTGGTGTTGAAAGTGATGGCGAATGTGATTTTTAAACTGTCATTGAAAGTGATATTGAGACGAAGGCTATGATCTTAAAATATACGTATATAAGTGAGGTTAATAACATACCATCAAAAAGTACTTTTCGTGAAAATCAAAGATAGAGGTTTTTGAATATAGGCCCTCGATTAGGTTTATAAAAAACTGACTTTTTAAAAAACCGGTTTGTCGGTTAACCGAAAATTGGACTTGGACATCGAAAAAACCGGTTAGAAAAAATAAATTTTTTTTTAAAATTTGTAGGTTTTAGTAGGAATGGTTAATATTAAATAACTAAAAATATACAAAAGTGCTAAGTACATTTTATTTTGAAAAGATTTCAAAATTATTATCTCAGTCAAATGGAATTGAGTATAAATATGTTACTATGTATGTACATAATACTTGTTTTAATTATTGGTTTATTCATTAAATTTCAAGCAAAAAATGAAAATCAATTTTTTAGTTAAATATTTGATAATTTTAAAATTTATTATACCTATAAGATACAAACGCACTTCTTCTTAGCTGTGTCATTATAAGTCATACCAAATAATTAATAAAACTCCATTATCAGATTTCAAAAATATTTTAAATCGTGGATTTTAGAACGTTTTTTGTCTCTCCTGTAATATTTCTGAAAAGCACTTTGTACACTAAGCTAAAGAAATGATAATTTAAAAAAAATGTTAAGAACAAAACACACTAATGAAGTCAAACTTATTGATAGAAGGTATGAACATCAAATTCAATTTAACGTTTGGTAAAATCATCACTAAGTTTATAATAAATCATTATTAAGATTTGGCTTAACTTCTAGAATTATGCAGAATTTAATTTTTAATAGTTTCATTATGTGCAATTTATTCTGAAAAAAGTTTTTAAGTAAATTCATCGTCCTCTACTATTTAGAATCATTAAGGGTCCTCATGTAAAGGCTTAAATGTTTCGTAAACTGTGCAATCTGTGCATTTTTACTCTCTCGCAAATGAACTGTCAAAAAATGTATAGAAATTCGTTTGCACAACACCGATAAGTTTGCGCAACAATTTAGACTCACAAACTTGAATTTATTGTGCATTTGATGAATCAGCTGCTTATGTTTACATTTATTTATAAGAACTGAAAATCAAATAAAATATAAATATTTTGTGCATGTGAAAATTGTGTAACTTTGGAACAGAATTATTGAATTGAAAGAAATTGTGTATGAAAACATTAACCAACAGCTAGAACGTAAACAAAGTCTTCCCAAATATGCATACCATCGTTTGTTCCAAAGATTTAACTTTCATTCAACAATTTTAGAATTAAAATTTGTACAATTTGAAAAAAAAAAAAATATTAAAGTTTTTGTTGAATTTATTTTTATTTGACATTTTTATCAAATATAAATTTTCTGTATAAACTTGCACAAAATTGAAATAGTGGGTTCATGAAACACGTCGCGCAAATTTGCACATTTGAACAAATGGGAAACTTAAGCGTTTAAATGAGTACCCTTATTGTAATTCTTAAAAATATCAATCTAAATAGGTTTGTATTGTAAATCAGCAGTTTAGGTTTCAAATGAATATAAAAAATGTACAAAACCATGAGATTTCTTAATTTAAGACCTAAATTTTAAAAACCGGTTAACTGAGTGATAAAAACCGGATAAACCGGTTAACCGAAAATCAACATTTTAAATTAACCGGTTTATAAACACTAGTTTTTTTTTAACAAAAAGTTCTTTTTTCAATATATAAGTGGTTTTACGTCAAACATACTTGAAATTTATTGTGGTGACTTGACTTATGGCATTTAGATGCATATATTGATAAGTAAGAAACTTGTTACCATTTTCAGGTTCATGCAGTTTTTTTAGAGGGCGAAATAAATTAATCTTAATTTCACAAAAATTTTAAATGCGGCTCCTCATTTATATAATGGCAGTATAATCTGATCAATTTACGTAGCCTATAATCTATATCAATTCTTAATGTTGATATAGGGCATAACAAAACAAATATACGTATAAAGTATTTTACAACTCAATAAAACTTTATAATACAAATTCCGTTTTGAAGATGATACATCGACAGTTTTACATTCTTTAACATTGTTTCTATTTTTATTTCATTGTGTATTCTAGAAATCTGTAAATATATCTCTTACACTTAAGATTTTCTACAGTTTTTATTTAGACAAGAAAAACAAAAAGTAAATACATATTTGTTTTGTTACAGAAAAACAAACTTTGCTTTCAATATGGATATTACATTTGGTTTATTATAAAGTTTATCTCCAGTAGTTTATTGAACGTAACCTAGAGCTGTTTTATTTGTGCTTTCTTTGCCATGCAAATGAAGTTGTAAAATGTTGTTTATTTTATTTATTGTTTGAAAAACAAAAAACATTCTTAACTTAATAGCTGAAATTTGTGATTGCTATACATTTGCATTCACAGATTACATTATGTAGTAATAGTAAAAATAAACTTTATGTCAATTAAAAATTCTATATTACTTGCACTATTTTAATAAATTTTCATGGCCAAATTAGTTTTACAGTGTACATTGCCTCATTGACTGGCAAAATGACCATTTTTGAGGTGAAATTTTTATAATTTAATACAATTTCATAAAGCAAATGAAATATTCACGAGTAAATTTAAAAATTGTACTTATAAATTATAGCCACCAAATAGAGAAAAATGATTATTATAAAAAATATTTTGACCACAACCAAATAATAGTTTATCATGAGCATCCTTCATTTATTTAGGTAACAAAGCACTTTATTGAGCTCAAACAAACACTCATAACTATTTTAGAAATATGAACAAAATTAAGTCATATATGAGAGTAAAGTGCACTCACTATATTTTGTTTAGCCATTTATAGTTCATAAAATATGTATTAAATAGCCAATTGTAATGCTGGTGATTATGATGACACTATTACAAACTCTGGAATGCGTTCAGAAAGTGTTGGCAAATAATTATATATGAAAATAAAGAGAGTGAGAGAGCAAGAGTTTATTAGCATAAATCGTTTAATATTATTTTTGGAATATTTGTAATTGTGTGCATATTTTAGCTATGTAGAATAGGGTGGCTCCGTTTGTATGGGGGTAAAATAGTTGTATTTTGACGGATCAAAGGATAATAAGGTCATTTTTAATGGTTTTATGATTTTCATCATATTTCTCGCACAGGAATTATATGAGATATTGGTATCATGTGAAAGGTTTTTGAAAGACGCTTTTCATGCCGAATCTGAATTCATGTCAACATTGTGAAGATATTTAGATCAAATTTGGTACATACATATTTTTCTGCCCAAGGACGAAGCCTGGCTGAAATCGGTTCATTATTTCATCTAGCCCCCATAAAAATGTCATCCCGAAATTGGTCTTTATCTGTAAAATCTGTTTAATTTATTAAGGTATCTGCACACGTTTTGCTCCAAATAAAATTTATATATACGGAAGTCATGTCACGTAATTTTATAATGATCGGTCCATAATTAGTCATAGCTCCCATATAACCCAATTTTAAATAGCAGCCGAGGCGGAAGAATTCCGGTGATATTGTTGTATGAATCGTGTATGTAAGTTATTTGGGGGCTTCGGAAAGTTGATTTCAACAGACAGACGGACATTGCTTAATCTACTCCGCTATCTCTAACGATCCAGAATTTATAGGGTCGGAAATGAAAAATGTAGAAATTACAAACGGAATGACAAACTTATATATACCCTTCTCACGAAGGTCAAGGGTATAACAAGTAAGAGAGCTATATTGGGCTGTGCCGAATCTTATATACCCTTCACCAAATTATACTTAAAAATATTTGTATTTAAACAAGCTTAAAATTATTTTTTAAATTTTTTTAATTTTTTTTTTATTTGTTTTTAAAATTCTTTTTCCAAAAAACAATTTTTTTTTAATTTAAAAAAAAAAAATTTAGAAAAAGAATTTATGACAAAAAAAAATTTTGGTGAAAAATAAATTCGGGTTAAAAAATATTTTATCCGATTTTGACCCATTGTAGGTCCAACTTACTATATCCTTATATACATCGTTGCAATGGACTTTGAAATATCTGTCAATAGATATATATGTATATATAGATCAAAATGGGCCGATTTTAAAAAGCAACCGAGCCGGATGAATTCCCAATATATTGATGTATGAATCATGTATTTGAGTTATTTGGGGGCTACGGAAAGTTATTTTTAATATACAGACGGACATTAGAGTGTCCCAAAAAATTTTTTTGGAATTTTGAAACGCATACCATGCCGTGCCGACTTGCGATTTAGTTTTGAGTTGCATTTACAAGGGGAAAAATGCATTTTTTTCAGTTTTTGTAAAAATGTTGACATTAAATAACTACTTTTGCAATTTAATTTAAAAGAATCGAAATGTTTACGTAATTTTCGTTCTAATAAGATATAAAACACAAATATTGGTTAAAAATTGTTAAAGTTATTCAAAAATCGCAAGGCCATTAACCTTCGCTTTACCAATACCCACCCGGGTGACCACATCGTTTTTATTGGATTAATATTTTTTTTAATTTTGTTTCGATTTAAATGAAATTTGTACTCACTGAACAAATTTTAGAGTTCTATAGAATTTAATAGAACCATTTTAAACTTTTTATAAGGTTTTTTAAATTTTTTAAAATTTCGTTCGTCGCATATATTTATAGAAGTGTAGTGTCACCCGGGTGGGTATTGGTAAACCATGAACATAAAAAACCTTTGGTAAAGCGAAGGTTAACGTATCTCAGGCCACTAGAACATGAAATGTAGGAACATAATTAACATATTTTGAGAAATATTAAAATAAAGGCTTATTTTTACTTAAAATATCTTCATATTTACTTGTATATGAGTTTTTGTCTTCGTAGGATACCGTTAACCCATTAAAAACCAAGACCATTTAAAATGAAAAATTTTTAAATTCATTTATTTATTTAAACTAAAATACGCTCAAAGAACATAGAAAATTAAAAAAAATTAAAAAAAAAAATTTAGGAAACGTGTTTTTGGGGCTGTACCTGAATTGGTACAATGGCGTAAAGTGTATGCTATTTTTAATACATTACTTTTTCAACTCAACGCAATATCGCATTGTTCAGACAACCATCTTATTCTGTTATGACATTCACCCCATCACCCCAAATTCCTTTATGGAAATTGGTTTCCAGGAGTAGTTGCGACACCAGAAGCCAGTGTAATTTGTATATGGGTCTCACCTTGTCAGTAGCATCTAAATTAGTGTTATCAGCCAAATTAACAAAACGTTTTATTTCATTGAATCTGTTCCGTGATATAATTTTGGAAATTTTGGAGTGCGAGTATCCTCGCAGAGCTTCCAATACATATCTTCTTTTGGCATAGAACGAAATCCACTGTAAAGTCTTCTGCGTTGAAGGATAAATTGTGCTTATTAGCTTGCGATGCATAAATGCAAGTCTGCTAAATGGTTAAACTAATAACCTATTCAAATTCAAGTATGAAATAATATTGAACTCAATGTCCAAAAAAATAGTTTGAGACATTTGAACATCACATGGTCTTATTATCCAAATAGAATTTGTTTTGCTTGATCTTGAGGGCATTATTTTCTGTCAGAACATCTCAAGTGGAACATCATCGTCGCTATCACTGTCACAAAATACTTATATTTCACCTGGTACATGCGATCTCTAATAAAGTCGTCAGCAACACCTTCATCTTCATCCATATTACAATCCGGATCTGATAAAATAATAGCTATCAAAATTGTGGTGCTCATATTTTTCCAAAAAATCTTGTTTTTAAAACATTTGCATTAAAAACTTCACGTTTTGATGGTCTGAAATTCTATTTTAGCTTAAGAAAAATCTTAAAAAAAATAATAAATATCAAGCCATTGTACCCAATTGGGTACACCGATTTTCCTAAGCACACAACTTTGTCCCAAAAAATTATTTTTCTTATACATTTTAATAAAATGTACACATAATCACTCTACTTCACAAAATTATAAAAAACTCTTGCTTTCTTTATTAACCTCGCTAATATTTCATAAAATGATATAGCATTATAAAAACAGGACAAAATATACCTTAAGAGTATTATTTTTTTAAAATTTGTATGTGTGATGTTTAAAAGCACAGTGTGTTGAATGCAAAATCACAAAAAAAGTTGTAAAATTTATCTTGTTAAAAAATGTATGAGTATTTGAATATTGCCTTTTTTCTGTACTCAAGCAGGTACAATGACTGGGAATGGGTTAAACTATTCACAGGTATGACCAAAAAAAAATATTTTTTTTAACGGCAGTTTCAAAACTCCATTTTCAAATTTTTAAAAATTTTGTTAAACAAATTTAGGATTTTTTTGAGCATCACATGGGAATTTATTTACAACAGTACCTGCGATTTAATTTTTACGATTTTCGAGAAAAACAAATTTTTTGGCCATATTTTGATTTTTAAGTAAAAGCTATTCTGAATATTATAGTCCAGGCAATTTTAAATATAGTCCGAAGGTTTTACTAAAATCGGAAAACGTTAACCCTTAAATCGTGAAGATCAAAGGTAAATTTTTTCAATATTCGGAATTTCTAATGGAAAGATGGCGAAATGTTATATATTTTTGTTCCGATTTTGATGAAACTTAAGAGAAATATAACATGATGTCTAGTTTTTGTAACAACAGCACAAAAATTAAAATTAACCCTTAACCCTTAGCACTTAATAACTTAACTATAATATTCAGAATAGGTTTTACTTAAAAATCATAACAGTAAGGAAATTCGGCACATTCGCCAAAATATGGCCAAAAAATTAGATTTTCTCGAAAATAGCAAAATTTAAATTGCAGGTACGGAAAAACTATAGGAGGTATTGTCATACTTTTTTCACATTTTTATTCCCTATTATTTTGTAAATAAATCCCCATGTGATGATCAAAAAATTCTTAAATTTGTTTAACAAAATTTGAAAATGGAGTTTTGAAACTGCCGTTAAAAAAAATGTTTTTTTTTTGGTCATACCTGCGAATAGGTTAACGGTATCCTACCTTTAAAATATGTTAATTTTGTTCCTACATTTCTTGTTCTAGTGTCCTGAGACACGTTAATGGCCTGGCGATTTTTTAATAACTTTAACATTTTTAACCAATTTTTGTGTTTTATATCTCATTAGAACGACAATTACGTACACATTTCGATTCTTTTAAATTAAATTGCAAAAGTAATTATTTAATGGCAAAATTTTTACAAAAACTGAAAAAATTTAATTTTTTCCCATTGTAAATGCACCTCAAAACTAAATCGCAAGTGCCGACTTGTTGCAATTCATGATAGAAAGTCAAAATTTCATATTTAATTATAGTTTTATATATATAAAAAAATAGAGGTAATTTTTGGGACACTCTAACGGACATGTCTTCGATATCTATAACGATCCTGAATATATATTCCTTGTGGGGTCGCAAATGAAAAAAGTATAAATTACAAACGGAATGACAGACTTATATATAGGTACCTTTGCCACTCATGGCGAAGGGTATGAAAAGAATTGTTTTTGCTACTTTACTCAGTGTCTTTCTTATCTCTTATTTTAAATAATTATGTAAATGTAAAATTTAAAAAAAAAACTATGTAAATGGAGGAATATGAATAAAACCATAGAAAATTACCTTTGTATCCTAGGATCCAGCTTTTAAGAAACGGTACCTACGAATGAATTAAACCTTTTTTTTAAGCATTCATAAATTATCATGTGAAAAATTTATGAAAAATGTAAAAGAACGACATTAAAAGTAACTGTTACTTACTTCCAGTGATTTCTCAAAAACTTGAATATTGATAAATATAAAAGAACGACATTTAACCGTATGTTGGAAAATGTGAAAGAACGATTAAAATTTACCTGTTACTTGCTGTATTCAGTAACAGTTGTTACCAGTGATTTTTCAATCACGTTCATTAAATCACAAGTATGAAAATAAAATACTGAATCCAGGACAAACATTTTTAGAAATGATATCTTAGCACTAGTTAAAATTTTATTTTAGTTGGTAACATCCACAACTTTATGTTAGGGCCACCCTAATAAATACAGTTTATATAAATGTAAATCAGTGCCAAAGCCAAATAGTCGTAAAATTGCATTTGACATATGCGTTTATGTGCATGTGAAATTATAGGTACATTTTAATACAATTACTAATGTTAACAAAACACTACACTCTCACTCTAAAATTCAGTTAAACATTCGAGCATAAAAAAAATAAATGCAAACTATTTAAAGGACACACGCACACACAATTGAGATCATAATTATGGATGAAGCTGTTGAAAATAGGGGTCTTTATTTTTAAAGGAAAGGCATTTTAAGAAAAAACAAAAGATTTATTCCCTAACTCGATGTGTTTGCTAACATCCATTAACTTTGCCCAGATTATATTTAACACTGTTTACTTCTTAAGAGAAGTCTACCCAAAATCCTACAATAAAACTATTGGGAATAAAAGGGCTCATCTAGAAAATGTGTAACGAGGCTAAGCTTGAAAGAAACAGGAGTGGTTAAACATATTAGTTTTAAGAACCTAATTTGAGTGGATAATCTAGAGTGGGGGTGTCGTAGATAGAGGATAAATGCAAATAAATTATAATTTATTTACTGTATTTTTTATAGGTCTTAGTGAATTTATGTACCTCATTATAGAAGGTAAGCGGGAGTTCATCAGGAATTTCAGTAGCTAGTTGTTATCATTCCATTCTACATTCCACAGTGGTGTAGAATCGAAATAGTTTGGAAATAAATCTGGTATTTTTTTACAGTTGGTCCGATAAAATTTGACGTGATCGTAGCCAAGCAGATTTCGAGTTTGAAATTAGCCCTATAAATGCTCCAGTGGCGGCACTATGGGGGCTCAAATCCAATCGGCCATCCGTTTTGAAATGCCGGATTTATTTCCAAGAAAAATTAGATTCTACCCCACTGTGCATTCCAAGAATACATTGGGCATGTACCGCAAATAGTCACGAAATGTAAGAATTATTTATATTATTGATAGTGAAAACTTCTCTCAAATATATACAGTTTTCTCAAGGGTTCTTAAATATCATAATATCAAACCCCAAATTTCAAAACAGAGCTATACTCGACAACATGTAGCCATCTATTATATAATTAACCAAGTATTATATACATTCTGTCGAAGACACTGACATGATTTCTGATTTATTCATTGTATACCACGTGCAGATA
Organism: Calliphora vicina; assembly: GCF_958450345.1. Classification (NCBI taxonomy): domain Eukaryota; kingdom Metazoa; phylum Arthropoda; class Insecta; order Diptera; family Calliphoridae; genus Calliphora; species Calliphora vicina. The sequence goes on from NC_088780.1 coordinate 121,401,404, forward strand.
AAGATTAGCCTCTTATACTTTCTGTTGGAGTCTTTTGAGAGGATATAAGATGTAACCAATGTACAGAAGTATATATTGGGTCAGATCAACTGCAATGTCTCTTTATACCTCCTAGTCGCCTTCCTGTATATAGAAAGATATTTCACTAATCTCTAGCCAATATTTGATATTAACATAATTGGACAATTTGGTATATCCTCGACCATTTCTCATTTGTCGATAAAATTGTGACCTTTAGGAAAATAGAATAACATTAAGAATCAATTTAGAGCAATTTCGAAAACTGCAGTTCATGGTATAATGTAAATAAATCGGTCCTGAGGTCCATCCAAACTATCTCAACAGTAGTTATTAACCTATACTTTCGACATATGGCCAATATGATCGAGTTCCTACTAAAATCCAAAACCGACTCATTTCTTTTCCTTGACAAAAACGACCAGAGCATTCTGATTATTTTACAAGTACCAATTGTTGACCACCCGTTTCCTCATCTATTGAGTGCCCCTTCATCGATCATGTTCAATATTAGATACGTCGATTCATGTCACAGTTTCGCCGTATGACGATCCGTTCGACATTCGTCAGAGAATGAAAACCCAATGTATGTCCTCATGTCCCAGAACCCATTATAGGTAGGCATGTTGTTATCCAAGCTGGGTTACGGAATGTAGACAATCTAGTAGATATTTCAACTTTACTATATTGGAGTTGAGAGCCTTTGTGCATGATTTTCTATGTAGATATCTATGAAATAGATGGTCGCCGAATCTATAATGAATTTAAATTTATTGGAAAACAGTGCTGACATTGGACAATTTGAGAGAGCTGCCCAAAGGTTAAGATCATCAGAGAATGTTGTGTCTTTGAATCATTGTGATTGCTAAAATCCGTAATTACAGTTTAGAGTCGACATAAGCTAGCTTCCGCTTATTGTATAAAATAGATAGGCGTGTTTTGGTCTAGTGTATGTATATGGTTTAAAATCTCATCATTACCCAATGTTTAAAAAACATAAAGAGCCTTTCGAATATGTATCTCACCATTGCTTAGTCTAAAACTACAAAATAATTCGTATCTTTTTTTTTGAGAATTCCTCAACCAATCGAGTAGGACCGAAATCTGGAATTTTATATTTTCTGGTAAATAGTCGCAGTTCGCCTTCGTCGAATTGACGCTCAAACCATTATTTTTGGCCCAAAGGTGATTCCATGAGTTCACTAATCGAGATATGAAGTTTTCACCAGAGATCATGTCGACGAAAGCACTTCGGACTATCTAAAAACCGTAGAGCGCTATCAATATGTTTAATATGATTTCTCTTTAATTTAGTGGTGCTAAGTAGTAAATAACTATTCGTTTTTATATACAAATGCTGAAGACTGAAATAAGCTTCCTATGATTCACTTTATCCACGTGAACACGATTGCAAGTGAACTTTTTACTCACAAGTGTAGATATTCACAATAAATGCCCACAACCAACCAATCACTTACAGTTCACACTTGTTCGATAAACAAATACTAGCACATACACCAACAACAACAATAATAAAAAAATATACGTACAATAACTACAATCAAGCAATAAGAATAAAATAACCAAAATTACACACAATGAGCATTTGGTATAATTTTAGAAAATCTCTAAAATTCAACAACAGACACGCACGACGCCGCCACTATTTTAAGTCCCCCACGTGCTAGGATGTGTTTGATGTTTAAATCTCAGTGATTGGATGTAAAATTGTTATTTGAATAAAATATACTTTCAATTCTAATACCCGAATCCTACAACTCCCCTCCATCGTTGCAATTGCACGTGTCAATGCAATTTTCTCGTTGAAACTCACATAAAATCCAAATAGACACCCAAAATGCCCATAACTCAAATATTTTGTTGTTGCTTTATTGAAAATTAAATGTGTGGGAGGGCGCAAACATTATTGAATCTGAAATGAAGCGTAAATGACAAATACAGCAACACAATTTCCAAAAATTCACAACCTAATTGTATCACTATTAAATGTGTAGTTAAATGGAGTATTTATTTGGGTTGGGGAATTTCGGATATAATATTAAATGGATTTTTTGTAAATATTGACAAAAAGGTTTAAAATATAAACATTTTAATTTTTATAATAGGATATAACAGGCAAAAGCCAAATATTTGTTTTTATAGCATAACTCGAATGAGTCTTTTAGGTGATTAATTTTAAACCAAAAGACTCATTTTCGCCAAAATAATAGGCTATCGATATTTTACAATAGATGGTGTATCTTTTCATTTAATAATTTATATGTCATTTTAAAGAGTACATATCTGTCATTTATTCTCTCCTAGTGTAAACAACAAAGATTTTTTGCTTCGCAAATATCGAATTTTGTTCCAACAATGCGTTATATTCGAGAAGTTTTGCTTTACTTCTTTATTTTTTAAAAAAAAGTTAATTTGTTTCAACGTAAGAGAAATGGTTTGTTCGGTCTAGAAGTGGTGATTTTGACACAGACAATGATCACCCAGCCCACCCAAAAGCAGGGAAATTGTCGAATCGACACCAAAGCCAAATATCCATGGCTCTGAGGTCTATTATGAGCTGATAAAATCAGGTCAGACTATCACATGGATCGTGCACGCCTTATTGTTCAGACCTTATTGTTTCGATCGACTATTATTTGTTTCGATCAATGCAGAATTCTCTCTCTGGTATGCGCTTCACTTTGGTACAGAGTATCCGAAACTCGCTTGATTCGTTCTTGGCCTCAAAAGTTGAGCAATTCTTTTGGCTCGGAATCCACATTTGGTCAACAGGCGTATAGCAAAAAAGTAATCTACGAAAAATTCTAAGAAAATTTCCCCAAGAAACAATGGGTCTAAAATCAAAACCTAGCTTCCGCTGAGAGGCTTTAAAATACACAGTTAAAAAATTTTGATTTTAGTCGCTTTTCATTGCTTATTTTGATATGAAAGTTTATATAAATATATAGCAATGTATAAGGGAAATTTAGTTCTTAACAAAACATAGTACTAATTATTTAAATCGGATGAAAATTGTAAAAGTTATTCAACTTTTCATTAACACCTTTATTAGTATTTGCTACCCCAGCCCATATGAAAAAAACAAGTAAGAGTACTATATTCGGCCGTGGCGAATCTTATATACCCTCCACCATAATATACTTAACAATTGTTAGAAATACTAGTTTACGCAGGAAATATTTTATTTGAAAAGTAAAAAAAATTGTATCTAATTCAGCAATTTATAATTGAAATTCCTATTGGAACGTATGAAATTAAACAATTTATATACTGAATAATAATTTATATACTTTATAATTAAAATATTTTAACGTGATTTTTATGTATTTATGTGGGACCGATATTCACAAAATTCAGTAGTATGATTTGATCTGTGTACTATTTTGGTTCAATATATGGAAGCTATGACCTATTATGGGCCGAAGTATTTGAGGGCTATTTTTGTAGAGTTTCATATAAACAACGCTATTAACAAGAGTGGACCTTATATGGGTGCTATGCCGAATTATGGACCAATATTTAAAAAATCTTGTAGTAGGATTCTTGGATACAAATTACTGATCGGCGTAAAATTTTGGTTCAGTACATATTATTTTGGATATTTGTTCAGGTTAATGTGTTTTCCGGAAGTGGTTCTTATATGGAGGCTATGACCACTTATGGACCTATCATCGTAAAATTTGGTACATCGATTTTTGTATATATTGAACAAATTTGTTTCCAATTCCAACCTGATAACTAAATTTGTAAGAAATTTATGAGGATTTTAGTGACTTTCGGGAGTGAACCTTATGATATTCACAAAATCCTGTAGTATGATTTCTGGATAAAAATTACTGATCTGTGCGTGATTTCATTGTAATATATTTGTTTTAAATATTTATTAAGGTTAATATCTTTTTCGGAAATGGGCCTTGTAGGGGAACTATGACCAATTATCGGCCAATCTGCGTAAAATTTGGTACAGTGATTTCTATGTATATGTGTATTATTTGAATTTTAGCATGACAAATGTATTTATAAGAGATTGATGAGTACTTAACTGATTTTCGGAAGTGGTCCTTATATGGGAGCTATAACGACTTATTGGCCGATCTTCATAGAATTAGGTATAGCAATTTTGGTATATATGGGGACTACTTATGACGAATTTCGTCTTAATAGCGACGTTTATAAGACATTTATGTCTATTTAAGTGATTTTCGGAAGTGAACTTTATATGGGGGCTATGGTCCACAAAAAATTTGGTGTTGTGATTTTATTAAGCACGAAACTTAGTTTTCCTGAATTTGTTAAGGATACTGCAATTTTGTAGGCATTTACAGACCATAGAACCATATTTCGGGAAGAAATTTGTATGGGGGCTAGGATAAATCATGGACGATTCTTATAAATTTTACCAGAGTTAGTCCTTTTAACATGAAAATAACGTGTGTAAAATTTGATGGTATTATCTCCAATATATTTGCACAAATAACAAAAACTATTTTAAAATTATCAAGTTTTTTTTAGGTTGTCTCACATTTTAGTTCATAACTCTGGTTCCACTGAACCGATTTTGCTTATCTTTTTAATACCAAACTGCTTCGGAGAACAATAAACATTTTTCTTACAAGTTTGCAAATTTAGTTTGTCTATTTTGGACGTGAGCGTGTTTTACACAGACAGACAAACAGACGGTCATAGCTCAATCGACTTAGAATTTAATAAGGATCAATAATATAAATATTTCTCAATGTTACACATGGAATGACAAACTTATATATACCCTCATTTACCACTTATGGTGGTGGAGGGTATAAAAAACAAAAAAAACTATTAGTAAAATTTTTAATTTACAAGGTAATTTTTTTCGAACTTTTTTCGAAAAAGTTTAATAACTTTTGCAAATATAAACCGATTTTAACAAGTAATATCTCATTATTGTCTACATAAAATTTACTTTAAAACACTGTGCAAACACAAATAGGTTTTCATATAAAAAAGTTTTATTTTGTAGCAGAGTTAAATCTTAAATCTTTATGTCGCTCAGTGGGAGCTAGGTTTTAATTTTATACTCATACTCTCTTTTGGAAATGGTCTTAGAATTTTGTGTAGATTCCAAAACGCCTGTCACTTTTTTCTCATCCGAACAAATTGACCCACCCTATTGTACAAATGTTTAAAAATAAAAGCTAAAAATTTAAAAAAAATCGGCATTTTTAAGTCATACACCATTTTTATTGGGTGTATGACTTAAAATCTATTAAATTGTTTTGTGGGCAAACGAATAGAGGTTTTACATTGAGATCTTTTTTATTTGAAAGACATGAACCACTGCAATTTGAAATATTTAAAAAAGAAAAAATATCTTATATATTTATGGTTCCAAATTAAAAAGAAACGTTATTACAAAAACTAAATTACACCTTTTTCGTAAGTGATAATAATCACACTTTAATAATTATTATTTTTATATTATTAACAGAACTTAAATTGAATGAAAGAATACCTCCTCACATGCCCACATAAGCAAGAGAATGCAGGTGTAACAAAATTTCTCGTAATATCAACAAAAAAATTTAAATCCCAAAAAATTCAATTTTCATGTCAATCGACTGAGCTGCAGGAATTCCACAAGTGCACGCACAACTGCTATTATTACTGTTAAATATATGTTGTTGTTTTTCGTGTTGCAATGGCTGTTAAATTTGTTGGCAATTGCAATATAATGCTACCAATGTTGTTGTTTTATTTTCGGTTACTGCTTGCAGTTATTGCGTTTATTGTTATTATTGAAAATGAGCAAACGAGTGAGAAAATTTAATGAAAAACTCTAGTAAATCACATTTAAATCACCACTAACCAGTACAAAAGCAATAGTACTCAGGCAGACTTGCAGTCAGCCACTAGTCGTGTCACCAAATTGATGATGCATTTACCACTCACCACACACACACACCATATTGCCTTTCAATATGTCCCAGCAGCCATTTTCCAAATACACCGCACAAACCAAATCAATGTGGATTTTTTTACAAATTGTGAATGTTGAAATTTATTTTTGTTTTCCGTTTAAAAAATGAATTTTTAAAAGCACATACACACATACATATATACATTGATTCACTCATTCGTTTATATGTATAAGTAAATATAATTGGACAAGTGTATGTATTTATTATTAACAAATAAACACATCAATTGCATTAAAGTATGGGTGTATCAATTCAGTTGCACGATTGCTTGTGTATAAGTATGTATGCGGGTGTATAATGTGTGCGAGTGTTTATAATTTAACAGATTTACAAGAACACCTACACAAATAATTTTACTCAATCAATTTATAAAGTAATTGAAAACGTAAACGATTTTTTTTTGTTAATAAAAATTACACAAATAGATTTCAGTTGCATACACTAAGAGAAATAATACGATTTTTTGCAAAACTTTGAGAAATACGAGTATAATGTTAAGTTGAGGGAAATACTGTTACATGTACATGCTGAAATAGCTGGTGAGCTAAATAATGAAATTCCTTACACTAGAAGTGAGGCTCAATGACTGGTTTATGCACCTTTTTTCGGTACGTCTTCAGTCAAATCCCAGCAAAAACTTCGCTTACAAAGCTACAACTTTGTACTTTACTACTTACTTTGTATGCAGTAAAGTCTAAAAAATCAAACATCAAAATAAACAAACAAAATAATTAAACAGTTACTTTTTCTCAATCGGATGGTTGTTGGTTCGACTCGTGGCTGCGTCAAATTCACCAAATTTTTCGGCTTATTTGTAAGTAAAGTTTTTGCTGGGATATCCACTCAATGAGAAAGACTCTCAAATGCTGCTTTCATCAACAAATCGAAAATAATAAATTTTAATAAATAATAGCACTGTGCTAGTTGAAAAAACTGTCAAGCGGGGCACCTGGTGGGTTAATCTAATTCGGGTACGCTGAATTCAGTGGTGCTAACCGTTTTTTTAGGTTAGCTCGTATTTTCGAGATATACCGTTATTTCGAAAATGGAGGAGATTGCACAAAATATATTCGCGTAACTCAAAAACGGTTTATTTTATTGACCAAACTGAAAAAAACCGAAATTCCACAACAAAATTACGTTTAGGAAAGGCTTGACATGTTTTCTTTAGAAAAATTTCGAAATTTTTGGTTTTTAAAACGGCATTAAAAATTGGAAAATGCATATACGCTCTTAATTTTTAAATTCAAATGCATATAACTTTAGAGTCAGTCACGATTTGTAAAAAATTTTTTTTTGTTTGACATATACATTTGTAGTTAGTCCAATAAAAGAAAAAATGAGCAAATCCGGAAATATTTGGACTCCTTGTTATTAAAAAACTGGAGTATGGTGGGTAAAAATGTTGATAACTTAATTTTAAAATGCGAATATCTCCTAAGCTATAAGAGATAGTTGATAGCCACGATGAGATTTTTTTTAGTGCTCGATGAGGAGATTCTATGTGTGTATGTTTTTTGAAATAGGAACACAAACGAAGAAAGAGGATTATTTTAAAAATTTATCATACCCGAGTCCTACTTTGGGGACCCCTGGCCGCACGTCTGCTAGACTCATGCGGTCAAAATTCAAACTTTAAACTCGTCAGCACTTCTTCTTTGCACATGTCAAATTTCATTCAAATCGGACTAAGGGTTTAGATTTATTTCCCTCTTTTTTGTCTATACCTCTGTGCACTGCACGATGTAGCTAATTACTACGAGTTATGTATTTTGATAAAATATTAGGGGATATTTGTATTATTTTTTGTAAATAAAATGAAAAGTTGTGGACAGAATTTAATTATTTAGAGCTTATTTTATTTGGAACTTCGTTTTCTAAATGTGTAATAAAAATTTGCTTGAAGGTAATTTCGTTGCGGAATTTCATTTTTTTCAGTTTATTCAATAAACTAAACTGTTTTTGAGTTACGCGAATATATGTTGTGCAACCTCCTCCATTTTCGAAATAACGGTATATCTCGAAAATACGAGCTAACCTAAAAAAAATGGTTAGCACCACTGAATTAATCGTACCCAAATTAGTTTATGCCGCTAGGTGCCCCTCTTGACAGAAAAAAAGTGTGCATAGTGTAATTAAAGCCATTTCCATAAATTATATACTTTTATTTCTATACTTTTATAACGTCAATGTTTATTTGGCCAAACCCTGTATTTTTGCGATGTATCAAGTGTTCTGTTCTTAACTTTTATTTCATATTTCAGGCATTTACATGAATAACATAATTTTGTCAATAATTTCATACGATTGTTTGGCCAAACCCTGTATATGTATTCGGAAATTTTAATGACAAATTTTTTTTTGATCACTTATGTTATTCTTTATTTTTGGACTAAATTTCAGCCACTTAGATTACTTACATTAAATTTTTTTTGACATTTTTAGAACGTCCATGCGTTTTTGGCCAAACCCTGTATTTGAACATCGAAATATTTATCGATCGATCAGTTACGTTATTCTTAATACAAATATAAAAATTTAAATAATTTGTATGAAGAAGAAATAAAGATGCTATCTACATAACTAACCTCTAACACAGGAAGTGGAAAAATTGTGTCTGAGTTAATATCCAATAGAACTAACCTTGGTGCTAATTTCATCCCGATCGGAAGATATCGCTTTTAAAAATTGTTGCACTTGACATGAAATCCCCATACATTAAAATTTTTTATTTTAGACAAAGCCCCACTTTTAAATCTACAGTTCCGATCTTGAGGGTAATTTGCAGTCACATAGGCTTAGCAGTCGGCTAAGCCTATGTGAAATTTCATACAATCGTTGCAAACAGTTACGTTTCTAACTGCAGATTTATTTCCAAAATATTTTGATTCTTCCCTAGTGCGTTGATGGAATTAATTCACTAGTGTTATGGGAATTTTAAAGGATATATACAATATTTCTACCATCGATAATTATACAATATTAAAAGACCACTAGTAACCAAGGCTCTTAAACTCTAAGCCATTCAATAAATCTTGAGTCTATTATCGATTAATCGGGAGCTATGACAATTCACTCAAACCAAGGTTAATCTTGATAAATCCTATGGGAACTCTGCACCATCAATTTCAATGATAAACATGTAAGAGAGCTATATTCGGCTGTGCCGAATCTTATATACCCTTCACCAAATTGTACTTTAAAATAAAATTTAAATATTTTTAGGTAAACAAACTTTAAATTTTTTTTTCAATTTTTTTTTTTCGAAATTGTTTTTAAATTTATTATAAAAAAGTTTTTTTGCAATTTTTGTTGGAAATGGTTTCAATATACTTTAGTTTCAATGTAAATTTTCTATCGAATTAGTTTTTGAGAAATATGTTTTATGTTGAAAAAATATTTTTTAGTTTGTCAGAAATTTTCCTTTAATAATGATTATTTATAATAAATATTATTTTATATTAAATAAAAGATTTAATATTTTACTAACAATTTTTTTTTTTTTAAATTTATTGAAAAAAAAAAAATTTATTAAAAAAAAAAATGTTTGGTGAAAAAAAAAATTCGGGTTAAAAAATATTTTTCCAGATTTTGACCCAACTTACTTTACTTTTGCCTTATATACATCGTTGCAATGGACTTTGAAATATCCATCATTGGATATCCATACTGTCTATATTAATGACTTAGTAATCCAGATATAGATTAAAAATAGGCCAAAAATCGAGGTTATCCCAGTTTTTTCCTTATATCTCAGCGATTTATGGGCTACGAAAAGTTTATTTCAACATACAGACGGACTTCGCTATCTATAACGATCGAGAATATACATATATACTTTGTGGGGTCGCAAATGATAAATGTAGAAATTACAAACGGAATTTCAAACTTATGTATATCGAGCCCTTAGCGCCAAATTATCGTAAGCGACAAAACACAAATTTTACAGGAGAAGGTTTTTTCGATTATTTTGAAATTTATACATACAATTTCGTTCAAGCTATTTTCCTACTTTTCAAAAATATTTATAACTTTTGACAATTAAAAATTCATGGAATACTTTATTGAAAAATTTGACAAAAAATATTTTTTATTGAATTTTTGCATAGATAAAAATTTTTCAAATTGAAATGAAATTTTTATTTATAAAAAGTTTTTAATGAAATTTCACACTTATGTAAAACATTCTATTTAAAGTGGAAAAATAAAAACGAATTTTGAAATTTATTATCAGCAATACCGCAATTCCCAAAAAAAGTGTTGAAAAATCCCAAAAATGGAAATTTTTAGTTTTTTGGCTATAATATCCATACCAGGGTCGGAGTTATCGGAAACCTTTACAAAATAATTAAAAGCATATTGGGCCATCTAAAATCGGTTACTATATTTTGATATCGAATATGCGATTTGAGAATTGTTGGCCTAAAGTTTAATTTTATATAAAAAATAGGAGTTTTTTGAATTGACCTGGTCCCCTCTGTAACAAAAATTTAGTGAAAACTTAGCTTTCAGAAAGTATAAATTCTTTATAAATCCTCTTAGAAATTTTTTGCGATAACTGAAAAAGAAAAAAAGTTCTTTTTTCCCAAAAAATTAGCGAAAAATCGGCTTTTCAAAATGTTTTAAATTCAAATGCATATAACTTTGGTCTCAGTCATTACTTTTAAACAGTTCTTTTCTTATTTGACACATACGTATGTTGTTAGTCGAATGAAGGAAAACTGGAGAAAATCGGAAAATATTTGGATACGCTGTTATCAAAAAACTGAAGTAGGTTGGGTAAAAATGTTGAAAATTTAATTTTCAAATGCGAATATCTCCTATGCTATAAGAGACAATTGATAGCTATGACTAGGTCTTTTGTAGCACTCGATGAAAAGATTTTATGTGTGTAATTTTTTTGAAATCGGAACACAAACGAAGAAATAGTATCATTTTAAAAATGTAATATACCCGAGGTGTCCTACTTTGAGGAACCTTGGTCGCGGCCCTGGTGGGCAAATGAGGTCCACGCTTAGAACATAAACTCCAGAACACTTCTTCTTTACGCATGTGAAATTTCATTCAAAAGAATCCAACCATTTAGAAGTTACAGATTTATTTCCCTCATTTTTTTCTATACCACTATGTGTCGCTTACGATAAAATTAGTTTACTGTAAAATGTAAACATTGACTTACGATAAAATCTTACCCCGTATAATTTTGAAGTTATTAACAATTTTGATATTCTAGGATTAATTTTTGGCGCTAAGGGCTCGATATCCTTGCCACTCATGGTGCGTATAATAAGTGTTTTACTGAATTTCGTTGTGGCCGTAAAATCACGAAACAATTGAAAAAAATCACAATTGGCCGATCGATATTGAAACTGCTAGAGATTTTGGAAGCCATAGGCATATCACATGTTTTCAATTTGGAATAATCATTTAGGTATAAAAAAACTTTCCGCAGGATGGCTACCGCGGTTGCTCACAATCGAGAGTACAAAAGGGTATACTCATGTGCAGTTTCCATGGAAGAAATCCATGAATTAGGCTACGTTATGCTCTCTCTTCCGCCTTAATTTCCCGAGTGACTATTTCTTGTTTTCAAAACTGAAGAAATGTCTCGGCGGAAAGAGATTTGACTTCAATCATCACACAAGAAATACCTATTTTGATGACATCGACAAATTTTATTTTTTGGAAGATAAAAAAAATTGGAGAAACGTTGTACAAAGTGCATAAAATAAAACAATTTTTTATCAAAAAAAATTGTGTTTCATTCAAAAAGGCCACCCACCCTCGTATCATTAAAATCATTATTAGAAGTATTAAGAGATTTGTTCGCTTTTAAGTGTACTTGTGGAGTAGATCGAATATTTTGTACCATGATTTCTGCGTATATAACACTGATTTGAGTGAAATTTTATTTCAATATCAATCTTTTACAAGTCTTGTAAAAGATTTAAGCATGTTTGATTTATAATTTTCACAGCAAGTCTAAGATTTGATAAACACTTGCAATACTTAATAATTATGGTATATTTGATTTAAATTCGAGGTCTTTGAAATTAAAATGTTTATTAGAAACTCATTTTAATATACTATTTACAAAATATGATCTACTTGAAATAATAAACAAAGGATAAGGAAAACTCTCTTTGTAAGTTCATGTTAAAATGTTTTGAAAAAAGAAAATAAAAATAAAGCTACCTAATGTATATCAGCATAGTTAAATCTTAATCTTAAATTTGCTACAATATTGTGTTCTATTGTTTTCTTAAGGACAATGTAAACTAACAACTGGTATTGGACCTTCATCGATTAAAATGTTGTAGTTGGTGTTACTTTGTTGTTACTAAGATAATTACAAATTTTGCAATTTATACTGACACATTAGGAGGGCACTTATTTCTGTGTCCGGTAAACAAATTAAACTCTATGCTAACAAATACCAATTTGTGGTTCCAAAAGTTTGCCAAAATTAAACTTATCATTAAAATGCATATCAACACTACCCTAATTGCAATTTCCTCATTCTCAAACTACAACAATGAAGTATGTAAATTTGACCCTTAGGTTTTACAAGAAAAAAAAACACATTTCGATTACTTGTCTGCAACATCTTTAAATTCATTTTAAGCCACAAGTATTTTGGTGTTAAGAGTTATTTGCCATTTTCTTTAAAAAAGTAGGATTTTTACAAAACTACTGAATATGTACATGTAAACTTAAACTAACAATCCCCATTATGATACTTCAATATGCCTGTTCTTCATATTTGTTTGCCACAACATTCCTCCGATAAACATGCAGCAACCAGAAGAGCAGTAAAACAAATTCGTATTCAAAACATTTGCACGAAATGTGAATTGTAACGTATTCATGAAGTTTTCTCCAATATTGTTTATTTCAATACCAAAATTTAAAAAAAACTTTTACGATTAAAACTCTACCTTTTGTTTTGTTCTGTTCATTTCTGTATTTGTGTTTTTTTGTTTGTGCAGAATCTGATTAAGAAATATCGAAAAAAGAAGAAATGTTTTGTTTAAAGAACTTTCACAGGATTGTGTTAAAGTTTTGTGGCACCTTTGCAAGAATGGAGTCATTTTAGTAACCTGAACAAGAAATTGAACGGAAATAATTTGTTGATGCCCTGTTACTTTAAAAGAGATAATTGATGATGCAAAAATGGTTACGTATTTTTTTTGTTGATATCTTTGCTAGTAATACTCTGAAAGAGATAGTTCTATTTAAGTTTTATGTATGCTATAATTAAGATTATTTTTTATGTTTTTATTTATATTAGCTCCTTTAATGGCGATTTAATATGTAGTCGGATTGATGGATATATTCCAGCTAAACAAACTATAAACAAAACCCCGTCCAAAACTTGAACAAAAACTGGTGTTGAAATGCTTAAATAGCAGTTAAAGAATCATGACTCAATACTGTGCAACAAACGGCAGTGGCATCGAAAACAAAAAAATCAAGAGTATCGGTAACAATAAAGGGAAACTAAAAGTCAATAAAAATTTACACAACAACACCAATTCGCAACACTACATGGGACTATAGAAATTTTTTTTATTGTTTTAGTGTGTATGTTTACGTGAATGCGTTTTTTTGTTTTTTGAAGGTATGTGGGTTTTTTTTAAAGAAAAAAGGAGAAACTGAAACAAAAACAAACAATTTCCAACATTCACGGAACTATCGTAAACTAACCAAAACGGACACTTACTTTATTCATTGTAGTGGTGTATAAAAAATTATATACAAGTACACTCAAAATTATAGTCTTAAATTTTGTTTATCAAAATCTGTGTAAGAGAAAAATAATCACTAAGTTATAATGAGCCCTAAGGCATCCCGTTCAAGGCACTATATGCAAATGACTGCTAACAATGCAATGATTCTCCATACAACTGGATCATGGCTACACAGAAATTATATATATGCTCTAATTAATAATAAGTTCAATCCCGGTATACATGTGGACTATATAATATTCTTACTGCTCCTCAATCCGAGTTTTCTGAAAAAGTTACCGAATAAATTGGAATAGACAAAAGACGTGCTAAGTACTGAGAATGCCATCGAAATGTTTATTTATCGATCACACACTTAGCTCAGATGAATTTGAGAGTACCGGATCACTGAATTATAATTCATGCCGAAATACAGTCACACATTATGTTGAGTATCATGTTATATATTACAGGGGTATCCTCATCTTTACTAATAGTAATGCGGTCTTTACATCCTAGAAAATGTGAATTATCATGGACTAGCTTCAGGAGTACGCTATTTAGCACAATGTTGCCGTCGCTTGTATTTTGTTTAATGATCGTCCATATGAGATGGTCCTCCTCAGACTGTTACCGTTTAGGTGCTGTATAATATGATAACCGTTTAGCGGACTCTGTAGGTGAAGGGACAATATTTAACCCTGTGATGAGAAGTTTTCTTGAGAGAGTTTTTATGTCGATCCGTTAGCGCATCGGCAGGTCTTTCATTAATACGATTTATTATTTTATTGGCGGAACGCCTGTTGGTACCATCCTATTTGTCCTCCCTTCGGAAATCATCGCATCGTTTTTCATTTGCTCTCCTTGCATAATTGTTGGAACTGAATCAGAACTTTTGATGGGATCGGACCACATCCGAACTGCACCAGACAACTTATGGCAGTATTTGGGTCTTCGGAGATTATGAAACCTTTATTGGACATTAGAGGCAATAGGTGTTTGGATTTTATGACTACTTCCCACACTATGTATAAAATGCCACTTCACTGGTGATAAAGAAGTGGCCACTTAAAATCCGTACGGATTAAAGCGAGCATAACTTTTAAATGAAACAACGTATGTTAACATTTTATACATGAAATTAAAGGTAATTTATTAAGCTTTAAACAAAAAATATAACTGTAGGTTTATGTGTCTTTATTGCAAATAAATTTTCTGGCTTTTCTTCTTATGCCTCCCGTTAATAGCTGCACAACTTTTCTTCCCACTTCTACCGTTATTCGAGCATATATTCCACTTTGAACTCATCAAAATCTGGTTATTTACTGTACTTGCACTCTTTTACGTTTAACAATTGCCCAAATATATCTCGATCGGACGAAGATTTAGGCAATTTGTTTAATTGATAATAAATAGAGGTAGTTCTTAGACCGACCTCAGCTCAGATCCCTCTGTTATGGTTGGTTAGTGAAAAAAGTCACTCCCTAAACCTTCGTGCACTTCTTAACTGGATATTAACTGCACTAGTTTTGGTTCAAATTGTTTAGGAGAACCTGACTAAATTCATAGCATTAGCATTTTGACTATTTATCACTCACTCGTATAAATAAGTTATTGCTTTTTATCCTTTTAATAGGACTTTTTGTGTTGGAAATTGGGTACAAATATTAGTACTAAATGTCAACTAAAACGTTGACTACATTGAAAATACAGGGCGACGAAATTTATTTTTAGGTAATAAACATATTCTAAGTCTATAAATTTCTGTCGCAAAGTGGGTTGCGTTTCACTGTTCTACGAAATGTGTTCGAATTAAAATTTGGAACGTGTTCCTGATACCAGCAAATTTCTACGTAAAAAACCACTTGTGGTCGATTGACCAGTTTACCGCACAATACACTACAGGAAAAATTATTTTTTTTAACCATATTGTCCGTATGTCCTGTCACTTTTAATGTCGAAGAGTTTAAATTGAATGTTCATAAACATTTTTTCCTCCCTCCCATAACCCATTTTACTATATCCAACGCAATGCTTTGTATGAGTAGGGTTCATTTCCTGAGTGCTGCTCCAAGAAAAAAGAAATCTATGATGTAATAAATCATCGTACCAGCAGAAGATATAAATCATAGTATTAGCAGGTCTTTGCTTATAAAAGAGGTGCTATTCATTTAGAACATTGTTTATTTTTCAAATAACAATCGACTTTTTAATTATACTAAGCTATACTATATTTTTTCCAAGAGCGTATGTTATAGTGCCCGCATAAACGTACATTAGGATGGCCCCTGCAAATAGTGTCCACGTTCCCAACTAATATAATAGTTTAATTCGTTCTGTGTTCAGTATTTGCTGAGCTGGATCAAAGGATAAAATTAAAATTTTTTAAGGTTTTCATGATCTTATAAACATTTCCCTCAAAAGAAATACATATATGATATATTAGTATTATGTGAAAGGTATTTGAAAGGAACTTTCAATGTCATATCTAAAGTTGTATTGTAAGTCTAAAAAATATTAAAACTTTTGTAATTTCTTTTTGCAAAAATTCTGATTTTGTTGGAATTTGACTTGAATTCAAATGTAATTATGCTTTAAAATATTTGAAAAAATTAAAACATATGGCTTGAATATGGGCATTTCCTACGATTAGTCAACCAGGATCGAAAAATAAAATGTTGTTTTATTGAAGATATTTCGATATAATTTGGTACATATAATTTTTTCGGGCCAAGGCTTCGTCTTTGGCGGAAACCGGTCCATTATTTCACCTAGCCCCCATACAAATGTCCTCCCGAAATTGGACTTAATCGGTCATAAATGTTTAATTTATGTTGGCTTCTACACAATTATTGTTCCAAATAAGTTTTATATATACTGAATTCATGTGACCAAATTTTAGGAAAAGTTTTTTTTTCTATATTCTTTGGACATCAAAAGCGTACGAACGTAGTTCGTGACCCCAGGAAATTCCCATATATCTTTTTTACTGGAGAATTCTATTGAAATAAAGTGTAATTCAATTACTTGACTATAATTCAAGGCATGAATTACACTTACTTTCAACTTGAATTCCAGTAAAAATGCTTATTGGGAATTGCACCGATACCGGTTTTTCCGTTTTTCGAAATTCAATCAAGTTCGAATTTGTATCTTGCTGAAAGCTTTAACACTTCTCAATAAGATATTTTAAATTGTAACAGTAAATGAGGAACATCGATAACTTTTTGTAGATCCCAAATAAATGGTTCCATCCTAATTTATGTAGATATTTATGCCATCCCATGAACTGATGTTTCCTCAACCACAATAAACTCGCACTAGTAGCAGTGGTAGTAGTAGTAGTAGTAACTCTTAAACAAAATCAACAAAATGGAAAAAAAACACCAGCGTAAAGCTACGCACAAGTGTGAATATTGAATACATTTACTGGCATATTTTTGTGAGCTTTTTGTACGTTAGTTGGTGCGGATGTGTGAAGGTACTACATACATGAATGTGTTTTATTTCGTAGTTTTTAACGCTTCTTTTTTCGGTTTGGTGTGAATAACTTGGCGAAATGGAAATAATCTTGTCGAGTGTAAGTGTATCAGTGTATGTATGAATGTGTGCGTTTGTTTATATTTTTTGTTAAGTGACTAGGAAATGTATGTTAATGAAAGTATACATGCTAAAGAATTAGTTAGTTGTCATAAAGAGGCGTCTCTGTTAACACAACATGTTGTTCCTGAACAACAACATGTTTGGTAAACAACAAAAGAGGAAGCGTAAGGAAATCATTGATAAATATACAGTCCATACACAAACACACACATATCCTTTCAAACATATACACTGTAGATGGAAGAATAGAAAAACCGACATTTGAAAATTGAGTGCGAAAAACTACATGGATGCAGTTGTTTAAGAAATACCACCGCAGGGACTAAACAAGTCGTTCGTAATAGTTACATATTCGTTGGATTTGTTGCTCTTGTTCGTTGTTGTTGTTTGTTGGCTGTTGAATTTTTGTTTGTTAACCTGTGGCTTTGTTAAGCTTCAGATGACACACGTTTCTAAAATGAACTAAATGCTAAATTCTATGAGCGCACATTGGGCTCAAATATGTCCAAAGTGAAGCTTAATTTTGGTATTGGCTGGTATTGGCTAAAACTAGATAAAATACTGCATCACTATGCGAAATTTCAATCATCATCAGTTGCTTACATATTTCGTAGTTAGCTATCAAATCTTGCTTAATAATTGTCTGTTCATATAATTTTTGTTTGCATTTTCATTTAAAACTTGAGTGGTAAGGGTATATACATAAAAGTTTATAATTTCTACATTTTGCATTAGCGACTCTACCTTAAATGCAAACGGACATAGTTACACTTTTTTTTACAGGAGAATCAAAAAACATTATAAAATCAATAATAATAAAGTATTCTTGTAAATTTTTTGCGAATTTTACTTATAGTGTGGATACTTATTTATTGATTGCAGGTCGTGTTTATAAACCGGTTAACCGGTTTTTTTTGTAGAGGACGATAAGTTTACTGAACAAGTTTTTAAGAATAAATTTCACATAATGAAACTATTAAAAATTAAAATGAAATTCCGCATAAGTTTAGGCTAAATCTTACTAATGATTCATTAAAAACTTAGTGATGATTTTACCAAACGTTAAATTGAATTCGATGTACATACCTTCTTTCAATAAATTTGACTTCATTAGTGTGTTTTGTTCATAAAATTTTATTTCGTTAGCTTTTCAGAAATATTACAGGAGTGACAAAAAACGTTCTAAAATCCATTATTTGAAATATTTATGAAATCTGAGAATGGAGTTTTTTTATAATGACAAATAATCACAGCTAAGAGGAAGTGCGTTTGCATCTTATAGGTCCTTATTTGGGACTTGCAACATTTTCAGTTTTATATCAGAAAGTCGATAAGTTGATAATAAATTTCAAATATTTAATTAAAAAATTGACTTACATTTTTTGGTTGAAATTTAATGAATAACCCAATAATTAAAACAAGTATTTTCTATTTTTTTTTTAAAGGAAACAGGATCACGAAATGAAAAACTGAAAACGCAGTTTTTCTCCATTTAATTTATTGTTACAGACGTATATCATCCGGGTCGTGTCTAATATTGAGTTATATATTTAAGGCCGTATTCATAAAAAAAATTTAAATTTAAATTTTGCTTTAAAACATCGTTTAAATTCAAAATTTTTTTATTAATACGGAGGATAGTAACACATTTATACTCAATTCCATTTAAGTGAGATAATAATTTTGAAATTTTTATAAAATAAATGGACTTAGCAATTTTGTATATTTATAGTTATTTAATATTAACCATTCCTGACTACTAAAAATTACAAATTTTAAAACTGAATATACTTTATTGGACATTTTATGTTTTGTACACATATATGACGGTTAACCGGGTTTTTCCGTTTTCGGTTAAACGAAAAACCGCTTTTTTAAAAAAGGCCAATTTTCGGATAACCGAAAAACCGGTTTTTATAAACAATAATTGCAGGTGTCTCAAAATTTGCTTGAGCATGTAGTAGCTTGAGCATCCGCTATAGTTGCGGTTGTGATGCTATTTAAATTCGGACCAATTTAAAAAGCAGCCCTTGATTTTTGACCTATTTTTGATCTATATCTGGATTACTAAAAATATATATTAAAATTATGGTTTTCCTGAATTAATCGCCAATTTAGCCACTGTGAAGAATGTGCACTTAATGCTATAACCGAGAGTAGGTATGTAGGTGTTTGAATAATTGTCAGTTTTATGTTAAACTGGCAAATAAAACAAATGTTAGATGACTTGACATTTGACAAAATTACATGAGATCTTGTATTTAGCTACATAATCGTTACGTGTATAACAGTTAAGTCAAATATTTTAAGGATTTGTATATTGAAATTCTGTGTTTTTTTTACTATACTATATTATGATAGTGTTGACATTAATGTAAGGAAAATATTTGCATTTTATTTGGGCATTATATGAAGGCTGGTGAATCTTCAACATTACCGTATGCGATTGCGGTGAGTGGTTACTAAAGAATAATCGTAATCGTGTAACAAAACTGTAAAAACTTATACTTACATCAATGGAAAAATACCATGACAAATTACACTATACAGCACCAAAAAAAATTACAAGGTCGGACCTGTAAATATTGATAGAGGAGACAAAAAAAAAACACTTGTATAGGCGTTTTGAAAGTTTACATCTGAATTCCATTTGAAGGGGGGTTAAAGTTTCCCACTTCTGGCACATTCTTTTTGTTAATCGGCATAAGAAACCATGTGATCCTTACATTTTAGGTATAAAATGTGTTCAGCAAATTTATTTAAAATGTTACGGATAACATTTTGGTAGAATATATTAACCCTCTAAATCCTCAAGACAATTAAAACAGGGATTTAAGGGGTTAAAATGTTCCGCAAAAATATTATCCGTGAAATTTTACTATAAAATCCTTCCAATCTCCTCTGTCATCTACAAACTCAAGACTTGCGCAAGAAAACTCGACGTATGGTAACTAGCACTAAGTTTGCAGATTACTTCATTCAATCTATTATTGGACAATATTTTGTAAAAGTTTATACTTAAGTTCATTTACTGAAGCAACTAATTATTCAACTACATCTAAGTAATGTAGAAGGTATGTGATAGTCTTTACAAAGTATGTTAGTCTATAATGACATGTCATATATATTATATGTTAGAGAGTTGATGAATATTATCGATATAATCAAACTTATCGCGGATGGCGTATGTTTTACACCTACGTTAGTTTGGTACTAGATTAAAGTTAAAATTTAACCCGTTTCTTTAATCTAGTACGAAACTGTCGTAGGCCTAAATCACATACTCCAACCGCGATAAGGGTGAATATATTAAAATGACCATGTACAAAACTGTGAGGGTTACTTGAAAACAAAGATAATATTTTCTATGGCAATCAATCCAGTCCAAAAATTATGAATACAACACCTGCTGTTTTAATGTTAATGGTCAGAAATATTATATAATTGTTTAATTGTTTCTATTGTATGAACATTGCAAGCCAAACGATTATTGAAGCCAATGGTGTGAGTATGCAATCAAGTGCATGTAAGCGTGAATATAGGAAATTTACATTTTACACAAAATACTCCAAACAATACTTTTAATATCATACATTTTTTTCTTTTTGTAATGTGTTTTACAAAGCTCATAATAATAAAAATAATAATACTAACTAATAATGGCAAGCAACAACACCATGTTATCGAAAATAACAAGAACAAAAGCAATGAAAAATAACAATTTGTGTTTGCAGTTTTTAATTAAAAGGAAGTGAAATTTAATACTTTAGGGGTTGCTTGGCAATTAGTGTTGCCTGGAGTGGCTAGGTCGAATATAAGAAATGTAAATTGAAATTGGTTTTCATGTACTAAGATTCATTTTCATTTATTTACTCAAAATAAGCTCATAACCAATATTTGTATTGGTTTAAAGAAATGTGTAATTTGTTATAATTTTCTATTTTCTTAGTCGATTTATTTAGTTAACTAAAATTGATGTGAAGAGAAAATTGCATAACAAACAAATCCTTTACAAAACAACATTCTCCTTCGAGCCCTAAAGGGTTAGTAGTTTAGCATACCTGTACACGAAAGTGAATACTAAAAAGAAACGAAGAAATTCCCTCCCCCTCAATGAAATTTATTAAATTTTAAGGCGATAAAACAATTCATTATATTTTACAACTGAATAGTTAAGTGCAGCAGATGAAATTAAACGAATTTCTTACACTAATACAATTTTGGAGAATGTTTTTAAGCTATAAAACGCCACCCAACTATTGAATTTAATTTTCAAAATAAAGTTTAAAGTTTGCTAAATTAAATTTTTGGGGGAATTAAAGAAAATGAAAAAAAATGTATCAAGTCTATGTATTCCTTTACACTTGTTTTTTTTCTTCTTTATTTCGTCTCTTTTTAATGCATCCTTTAGTTTAGTATACTGTATATGTGTGTATGAAAATTTCAAGCATTATTTTAATAATAGGGTTGTCATTCGTATAAAAATTATTTGAATAATCGAGGAAAAAAATTATTTTATTCGAATGAATTAATTTTTTCAGTTTAGATTAAACACTATCGAATAACACAGGACAACTGCAAAAAAAGCCATGAACATGCGAGAGATGGTTTATTCTGTAGGAGCAAAAGGGTACGATCTATTATGAGGTGCTGAAATATGTACCAGACCGAACGCAACTGATTCGCTTGAAGCGAGCAGTGACCGAACAACGACAAGAATATGCTGACAGACATGAAACCGTAATATTCCATTATGACAACGATCGGCCACATGTTGCAACACCTGTTAAAAATTATTTAGAATGAAGTGGGTGGGACCGTGCTCCGCCCGACTACTACTTGTTTCCATCGATGAAAAATGCCCTCGCTTCACGTTGGAAAAGAGTATTCCATATTGGCTTGATTCGTTCTTGACCTCAAAAGTTGAGCAGATATTTTGGCTCGGAATCCATATGTTACCAGACAAATAGGAAAAGTTTATAGCTAACAATGGCCAATACTTTAATGAATATATATTTTACAAATGTTTCAAAATAAATGCCAAATATTTGAAAAAAAAATTCCGAATTTTTAGGTCAACACCCAAATTAAATTTGGTAAATTTTATATTTTTACTTTGTTTTTTAATTAAAACAAATAAACTTGTATTAAAACTATTACTACTCGTATATTCTTGAATTTGTACTTTTTCGATTTTCTATAAAATTTTTTTCGAATTTGATTTACAAGATTTGTGCTGGAACGTATTAGAAATGTTTGTGTTTTAAATATATGTGTATTAGTAAATGATTAGAATAATATTTTTATTTCTTATTCGTTCGAATAATCGAGGAAATTTTAGAAATTAATCTATCCATCACTGGACACATAAGATTTTATTCGATTAAAATCTAAAAAGTATGCAACCCATATTAAACGAAATCTGATCACCCGAAAACTGTTGCAAAAAAAAATAAATCATGAATTTCTGTTGCTTTTTTATTTTATTTTTCTTTCTCTGACTTTTACTCTTAGTTTACTTTTCTTTTACATTTTCACAATTTTTGCTGGATGGTCGACAAAAATAACATTGGCTTACCAAAATCAAAAATAACAATAATAAAAAAATAATGTAGAAGATGAAAAAAGATTTGAAAAAAAATTAAAACTAAAATTATTTTAAAGCCATCATGTCATGACCAGTACAAACAATGTAGCTAAAAGTTGTTGGTTAACTTTGGCACAAGGGAAAGAACTGTTACAGTCAGTGGTATAAATATTAGGACGTTTTTAGAAAATACATATAAAAATGTTATTCAAAACATTGTTATTATTTGCGCCTTGTATTTGTCAATCAATATATTGCAGATACATTTTGAATTAGACGACAGTCCCATGGCAAGTCTTCAAGCGGTAAGAACTGTAAACTTCTGACATGATTAGATCTCCCTATGAAAAAATGTTGTTGGCTACTGCAATAAAATATTATTGGAAATATTACTTATACTTTCCTCTGGATTATGAATCCAAATTCATAGTAAAAGTTGATGAATGGATGGAAAGCGAGGCTTCCAAATGATAAACACATACATCCAATACTATAAGCAAAACTAAGTTTTCTGAATAGGTTTGTATACCAAAACTTAAAGAATACATTAGCTAATATCAAATTTAAAAATATTATTCTGGCCAGTTTTAACCACGACTCACTTCGTCAAAGTAACAATTTATTATTTGTATTACAGAAAAATCAAATTTATGCTGAACCAGAAAATCGTTTTAGGCAAACAAATATAGTGTGGAAGGTTTTTAGAAAAAGAGACCATGGAAAAAAATGTAGATTCCTAGAACAAAAATCAAAAACCATCGATACAAATAGAATGCAGAAATCAAGATATATGTACTTATATGGAGTCATTATTTTTTTAATTGAACTTCGTTCCATATAAATATAATAAAAAAAATACAAATTTAGATAAAAATTCTATGTTTTTATATATTTATTTTAGGCTCCGTTCTTTCTCCTACTCTATTTCTTATCTTTATAAACGACCTTCTACGTCAAACTTCCAACCCTATTTACACTTTTGCAGATGACAGCAACATTTGCCATTCATATGCATTCAATTATAGACCAAGCCTTGCGGAGATTGGGGCAATGAGGCAAAACATGAATGATACGCTTAACCAAGATCAATTTCAACGCACGCAAGACTCAATGTTGTATGTTAACATACAAACGCACAACAGATCATGTTGCTCCATCTGTTTTCATGGGTGGTGTAAATATTAAGGAATCAGAAGCTCTTGATGTTGTAGGCATGAGTATT
Source organism: Calliphora vicina (assembly GCF_958450345.1). Classification (NCBI taxonomy): domain Eukaryota; kingdom Metazoa; phylum Arthropoda; class Insecta; order Diptera; family Calliphoridae; genus Calliphora; species Calliphora vicina. The sequence goes on from NC_088780.1 coordinate 121,425,542, forward strand.
CAGTGCGATGACCGCTGGACAAAACACATTTTCGAGTGTCGAATGAAGCATTCAAGTGCCTTGGATTCCTTAAACGGTGTAAGAATTACTTCACTCCATCTGATCTCCTTACTATTTACACCACTTATATCCGACCTAAAATGGAATACAACTCTCATGAGTCTTCTAGTGCTTCGAAGTCTATTTTGGAGTTACTCGACCGCGTACAGGAGTGGGCGAAGGTGCTTATCGGTGACTGTAGGGTATCCAGCTCTATTGACTCACTGGAACATAGTCGCAATTTGGGTTCTACCAATACTACAATGGTATGTGCTCTGCAGAAATTAGGGAACTTGTTCCCGAAACCCGTAGTTTTTTACGCAACACACGTTCTTCGGCAAGTTCTCACCAATTCGTTGTCGACTGGACAGTGGATCGCACAACACATTACAGAGAAAATTCGTTCTTTAGCCGTACTGTCCGTATGTGGAATAATCTTCCTCCTGAAGTCTTTCCTGTCACTTTCAAATCTAATGTCCACAAACACTACTCCCTCTATCCTCCCTCCCATAACCTATCCTCCCTCCCATAACCTATTTTGCATGAGTAGGGGTCATCCCCTGAGTGCTGGTCCAAGAAAAAAAATATCTATAGGTACTCCATAGGCATAAAATGGGGGGGAATCAGATAAACAGGCTATTTAATGTTTCTACTAGACCGATGTTATTTTATGGGATTATGTCCGGAATAATGCATTAGACAGGACTATAAACTGCACTCTCTTAGAGAGAGTATTATGGAAGGAGAGTATTGATCTAATAGCCAGTAAACTATATTTAAATACAAGTTCATTTATGCGGACGGCTCTAAAACGGAAGACTGAGATGACTAAATCTATTTTGCAATATAGGTGTCGTTTAAGGTATTTATAGACGACAATACTGAGTACTGATATTTATAAAAAACTCAAGTATCATAATACAATTTCATCGTCTAAATAAAATTGGTATTAGATTTTCAAAAAATACGAATGATTTTTTTGATTTACGGTTGATTTACGGCAAACAAAAATGTCAAGAAAATAAAAAATAAAAATAAAGTTTGCAGAAAAATATCAAAAAACAAAGAAATAAACTATTTGTAAGTAATAATACCGTGTAAACAATAAATGTTTTTTTGAAACGATTTCTTGAATGACCGAATGATGATAAATTTGAAAAGTGTTAATACTTAGTATTGCAGTCTATAAATACCTTTAGTATATTCAATTTTGTGTTCTGAGATATCAGCTGTAAAAGGTAGGGATATTCGTATAACTACTGGCTACGACCGGCTCATAATAGACCACTGTTTTGCTGATGATTTGGAGAAAAAAGGCGCTATGATCTCTTAGCATTTGCCCGAAATATGATGCGCTGAGATTGTATAACTATGTTTATATTTTTGTCAATATTCCATTAACTTTAACCAAACCAGTACCTTTTGCTTCAATCTTTAATAAGCTGCTTTCTTTAGCTTCTTCAATAAAACAATATTTTCCCTTTCTCTTTCAAACTTTAAACATTCATTGCCTTTACAACTTTGAACGAAATATGCATTTAAAATATCTTTACATAAAAACAGCTCAATAAGTAAAGATGTTAAGTTTATTATTTAAACGAGAAAGACCTCGTCCTAAGCTAACTATGTTATAGTATATTCATACAAACTACTGGCAACAGTGTCATTGATTTATTGACCAAGAATTGATTTTATTACGATAGTCTTCTTTACACATTTGTATGTTTAATAATATTATTTTACATTAGATGAAACTGATGCTACTGCTGTTGTTGCAGATAAATCAAAGTATCTTCTTTTGTATTATCTTTATAAAATGTTGAGTATTTTCATTTTGGAGATTTCTTATTTAACTATTACTTAAAGGATTGCCATACACTAGAATAGAGTATTTTTATATGAAGGTTAAATTTTCTTGGTTTTTATAGGTTTAGAAAATTGGAAAGTAATAACTTAAGATAAATGTTGCAAAGATAAAGTAGAGTAAGAACTTGATCTAGTGAAAAGGAGATTACGTGAAATTAGTTTCTAACTAGTTTCAAAATTATTGAAGAAATAATGAAAATCTGTATTCACTCATAACAAATTTCTATAAATTGGATGTTTCCAATGAAAGTTATATATTGGAAATGCTTTGAGCAGAAGATTTATATTAAAACTCTTATGTTAATACAGAGACTGTAGTTAAGCTCTCATAAATACCGTAGTTATATAGATATCCAATTCAAATTCTGCAAAAATAAGTTTTGTATATGTAATTCAAACTCGGGTAACCAAATTTTGTGATTTGTTGAAAAAATATAGGAAGACATTTTTTTTTACTTTTTTTAGAATAACTTCTAGGGTCTATTAATTTTTCACTAACAATATTTAGCAAAGTTGTAGCTACGGTAAACTTGAACAACTCTTGAGAACATATTAATGCATTCTGCATGTGTCTAGTCACTCTACATAGCACATAAAGATCACTTTGTACCTTAACAATTTTCGTTTTTCCTATTTTTTGACGCTAAAACAAAGATTTTTTTGTAAAAATAGTATTATCAAGTCCACACTTCTATGTTGTGCTGTATTATTTACTCGGCTGAGGTGTTCGGAATGGGGATCAGTGGGTGGACCCTCAATGTCACACATTTATAAAAAAATTGCCAAAAAGTCATTTATGATCCGAATGAGCTGAAATTCCAAATATAGATAGACCTTGACAAGGTCTACAAAAAATAACAATTATTTCGACCCTATAAAAAGTTACACGCATCCAAGTTGAAGCATGTTTTTATATATTTCAACTTTGTATGCGTGTGTTTTTTAAGTTTTTTCCCAAAAAAGTCCCCATATTTTTTCTTTTATAAAAAACTAATTTTCTTCGGGACTATATAAATTTTTTTATGATCTGGAAAGAGAACTTAATGCAAAAATGTATAAAGTAAAATTTGACTAACTTAAGCGGACATTGTACTCCCCAGACCTATACAAACTTGGCCAATTTTGAAAAAAAAAATTAGGTTTGTGTAAAAAATTCTAAAAACGCAAAGCACCGATCCTCAAAAACTCATCATATTTGTATAGCACAATATGTTGTTTATATATGTACATACAAAACGTTTTTACTATCATGCTGTAAATAACGTCAAAGTGGGCTATTTTCTAAAAAAAAACTCAGTTTTTGGAACAACTTTTCGCCGTTTTAGGAATTTCGGTGTTTGAAAACAAAGAATGGCAACATTAGTGATGACATTGACTTAAGAACATTTAGATCTATATTACTTCCAAATTTTATTGTGATGTCTGTAACTGTTCAAATTTTACATTAATTCAAAGTTTTTATTTTTCTTGATGGAAAATCACCATTTTAGAATATTGTTAGTTTTTAAGGTAAATGACTTCCGAAATATCACAAAATTAATTCATTTCACTAAAATGTCAATCTTTAAGTCATAAGGTTTGCATATCAAAAACTTATATAAAAAGCTTATATTTACTCTTCAGAAGTTCCACAAACCTTGCCCACTTTCAAAAATTTTAAAGTTTTTTCATATCTTGCATCAAGCCGGTCTTGCGTGATCAAGATTGTATAAAGTGATGCGGCCGGATCATACCGACAATGATTTACAAATTCTTCATTATTCAAGTACAATAGAGAAGTATACACTCGAACTTAAATTTTTTTAAAAAACTAAAATTTTTAAGCTACAAAGTGATTTTTGACAGCTATTTAGAGTGCCTAGATATGTTCAGATTGCATTGATATGTTCACGAGGGTTGTTCAGATTTGGCGTAGCTACAACTTTGCTAAATATTGTTAGTGAACAATTAGGAGTCCCTGGAAGTTATTCTGAAAAAAGTAAAAAAAAATTTCTTCCTATATTTTTTCAACAAAAGTGCACGAAAAAGCAGTTTTTTGGGAAAAAATTTTACCAAAATTATAATATATAAGTTAAACCGTATCACAAAGTCTGAATTAGCTGTTAGCCAAAAACTGATGACTCCTTTTTTAGAGGCCCCACTAATTTTCAGAAATTTTGGGGGCCCATAAAAAAAATCGGTCACCAAAATGGACAAAGTGAGTATAGGGTTTTACTACCCTTTGGTAGTAGAGTTGAACATATACTGTCATGATTTTGTGTTTTTCCAAAATTCTTCATTTGTTGCATAGTGTAATTAGTCATAGCTCCCATATAATGCCCACTTCCGAAAATCATTTTAATGAGTTTAGATTTCTTAATTAATTTTAATAAAATTTAACACAAATAGGTTTCGTATATACAAAAGTCATGCCACCTAATTTTTTGGCTTGACCGACTATACATTCTTACTTGTTTAATTATTAGACAAGTTTAGGAAAACTCAAAGACTGAATTGTACTGCCTCCTTTTCTCTTCTCATTTTTCTTAATAAGAGAAATTGTAGGAGAAACTTGAATAGCTAATAACACTGCCTCCTTTTCACTACTCAAGAAATTCCAGTATTTATTTTTTATAAAATCATTTTACATATTTTATTTTACTACAACAGGGGTAGCGACTTTCAATCGCTAAAAAATTATTTGTTTGGATTTTTATGTCAAATTCGTGTTACACATTTTTAATGTTCTATATAAGTCAGCATAACGTGTATAAAGTGAGAAAGAGATTCCAAAATAGTTCAAAACTGGCTGAAACCCAAACCTAAAGGAAACAAAAGAGACTCTGAATACAAACACTCTGACAACCAGTTAACTTGTTAACTAAACGTACTCATTTGAAGGCTCATCCTTTTTAAAGGGATAAAAATCGGTGATTACTAAAAGAAATCCGATCAAAAAATAAGGATTTTTCATACCAAATATAAAAAAATTAATAAAATGTAAATGTAAGACTCGACACTATAACTTATTTCATACAACTATTTGTTCATTCTCTAATTATCAATAGTACAAATAAATATTCAATCCTGTTATTACTATTAATTTGTATCGCAGTCGTAGCAATACAAATTGTCCTGAAATACAAATGTTTACACTAATACAATTTCCCGTTTTCTTATTTACCTCCTTTAGAAACAGAAAATTGAGAACAACCATAAAAATAAAAGGAAATATAACTCAACAACATTGTGTTAAATTGTTGCCATCCCTTAAGCGGAAACATTTTTCCATTTTTTCTTGCACAAATTTCTAAATATTTTGCTACGTTCAGGTATTTTTCTTTAACATTTCAGTTCATTTTATTTATGCAATTTAACAGTTTTTCTGTTTTGTAAATGATTTATTTTTTTTGGGTTCGATTTTGTTCGCTAACATAGCCTGTAAAACGCATTTGTGCTTTAGGTTTGCCAAAATTGACGAACGATTTTAAAGTGCTGGTATTTGTACAGTTTAGTTTTGCTAGCCAAAAAAAACATTAAAAAGTTAGACAGCTGACAGCTTAGTGTTAATAAAAGTGGCGCATTACATGAGAAATTGTTGTCATTGTCGAATTATTTTGCAAATATAAGTTTTTATCAAATTCGTAATACCCGAATTTCTTACATGTGATTGTCGAATAACTAATGCATTCCCAACTCATCTCTGTTTGTTGAAGATTTTGGATTGTAGTCCTTATTGGACCTAATAATTCTAGTCACGATCATGAAACATTTCGATATCCTATTCTAGGAATAACCCTAAACTATTTACTAGGAAAATACTAACTAAGTTTTCTATTTAATTTAAATTTTACACAAATTTTGGTATACCTTTTAAAATTGAAAGATAAGCAAATCTTATTTGCTTCTGTTACTGTTGCTTCAGATCTACCCAGTTTGCATTGCCTTTCCTTTCCTGTTTTTTCCTCTACCATCATCTGTCGTTTGTGGTTTAACGCTTCAAGTTCTCTATAAATCTAATTTGTAAATCTCAATGTAATAATAGTTTAACACGATTTTGAGTTAAAACACTTGAGAAACTGAGTAAAAGAACATGAGGAGTAAAAAAAAAATTGTAAAGTTAAAAAGGAAGAAAAATAATTCATTAATTTATGGGTTTGTGTCAAAGTTTTGTACGTTTTCTTTCCATTTTTCTGCTGTCCTTGTTTTTCATTTAAAGCTGACTGCGTAGATTTCTTACTGGCATAAAGTACATACATACGTAGTTTGTTACTTGCTGAAGTTTTTAAAAGCAACTTCAATTTACTATGATGAAAAAGTTTTGGATTTTTTACAAAATCTGTGCATGTGCTACTAACCGCCTTTTAGTAGTTCAATTTAGTTGATTGCACGCACAGTAAAGATTTTTTAGTTTTATAATACACGCACAGAAAACACATGGTTCGGCATGGTTATGACAACTACAATGTGTTATTTGTAACAATATATTGTTGTCATACATAAATAATTGTTATTTGAAATTGACTCCAGCTATATTTTAGTTATCGTAAACATTTTTATGTTTGTTCATCGCAATTATAAATTTGAATATGGTTCAATGAAACCTAATTATTCTTCCAAAAACTAAAGAATTAAAACTCTGCAAACATATTATGTTATTTAAAACTATTTAAACTTAGAAAAAATATGCTTATGATGCAGACAAAATACGTACAAATGTAAAAAATAAAAACATGCTTAAGATTTGGACAAAATAATAAAATTTAAAAAAAATGTAAAAACATAAACAAGTTCTACATATAATATAGTATGATTACTTTTGATCATTATATGACTAGTTTGGATCATGAGAATATTAGGGAATGTAAGGAATGTCGGGCTTTTTTTGAGTTTTATTCATAATTTTGTCAAGATCCACTATTTTCATTACTTTTGAGGACATATTTTAAAAGAAAAATGTCCGAGCTTTATTCTTGTGTTAAAATATTTTTAGTTTTTGTAATGAATTGGCTCATTAAGGTGCCCAACATTACAATTTTTCGAAATTTTTCCATAAATTTTGTAAATAAGGCTTTATAACTTTTAAATTTTTTATGAAAATGAAAAAAACTAAAAATGCAGTTTGAAAGATCAATTAATTATTAATAATTTAGAGACAACAATTTTTGAATTTGCTTCTACCGTTCCTGAGTTATATACAGCAAACGAAAACTTTTGTGTACACAAAATGATTTTTATACCCTACAACACCATAGTATAATCAAACTACAAGTCGCAATTTCAAAGATCAAATTTGATACAAGCTTTTCTATTGCCAACTAGACGAAGCCTATTGAATTTGGTTGGAATCGGTCCATTATTTCTAATAGCCCTATATGATTGACCTATCTAAAAATAGATAAAATCTCATAAATATCTTAGTTATAAAGATATCTAAACCAAATTGAGCACAAATAAGTTTTATATAAGCTAATCTCGCGCCTACCAAATTTTGTGGCGATCGGTCATATTATATATATGTTATATATATACAAAAGTCATGTCACCAAATTTGATAACGATCGGTCCATAATTAGTCATAGCTCCATACAAAGCCCACTTCCGAAAATCATTTTAACGAGCACAAATCTCTAAAAAATGTTAGTACATTTTAAAAGAAAATTGTTGTCCCTTAATTATTAAGAATTTATTATTAAGAAAAATTGTAATGTAGGGCACCTTAATGAGCCAATTCATTGCAAAAACTAAAAATTTTTCCACACAAAAATAAAGCTCGGACATTTTTCTTTTAAACTGTGTCCTCAAAGGTAATGAAAATCGTGAATCTTGATAAAGTTATGAATAAAACTCAAAAAAAGCCCGATGAAGAAATCTCAAAAAAAGGCCGACAAACTCGATTTTTTGGCCTAAACTCGACTTGAGCGACCTCTAAACCTCTTCCGAAAAATCTAAAAAAAATCTCAAAAATTCTTTACCCTAAAGCTTTCAAATTGTGCTTTTTTTTTGGGACACGCTAGTGTACATGTATGGCAATTATATGACAATATTTTGGTTACAATATGATGTCATGGTATCATATTATGATTAGTAGGAAATATATTATGATGTATTGGATGCATGACTTAAGAATGCGAGATTTTTTCAAATACTTAGAGCGTTTTTTGCATTGATCGAAACAAGTAGTAGTCGGACGGACACGACCTGGACTATAACCTTATATTTCTAAATACTTTTTAACAGGTGTTGCAACATACGGCCCAGCTTTGTCATAATGGAATATTGCGGTTTTGGCCAATGCTCGCTTCAAAGGAATCAGTTGCCTTTGATACAGGTTTCCTGTGATGGTCTGGTCAGGTTTCTGCAGCTCGTAATAGATAGGACCCTTTTGGTTCAACCAAATACAGAGTATTTCCTTAGCGCCATGGATATTTGGCTTTGGCTAATTGGCCTGGCTTCACATACGATCTCTTATGCTTTGGGTTATAGCAGTGGATCCTTTTTTCATCGCAAGTAATATTCGGTGCAAAAATGATTTTCCTTTATTGCGTTCAAGTAGCATTGCAGACATATAAAATCGTCTTTCAAAGTCGCTCAGCTTCAATTCGTATGATACCCAATTTCCCTAATTCTGGCTGAATTCTGCTGCTTGAAAACGTTTTGAAATTGCTGATTCAGTAGCTCCCAATGATTCTGCAAGCTCTTGTTAAGTGTTGCAACATTATTCATGGAGTAATGCCGTCAATTCTTGGTTTTCAAAATGTTTTGTCTGTCTTGGGCGATCTTTGGCTTTCATGTCTAAATCGACACTTCTGAATATCAAATGAAGATAATCCACAAACAAAATAAAATCAGCAAACAAAAAACCTAATAAAATTAGAAAATATGCCCACAAATATGCAGCAGAAAGCATGGAATTTTTTTACAAAGGAAAATAAATTGTTTTTCCACATTCTTTTATCTTTATTTGTTACATAAAACGCCAAAAAAATTAAAATTTGTAAAAACAAAAATTCACGACAAAAATATTTTTTTCCTTTCAAGACAGCCAACTCGAAGGAAATAGTTAGTTTCATAAGAAATCGAACTTTTAAAATATACAAAAGCTTACTTTTCAAGCTTTTGGCTTGAAAAACTTGCCCTGGTCATAATATGTTTGGACTGCAATCATAATATGTTGCTCTTAGACTATATTTACCACAACTACGGGTTTTCTCTGCGTGTACATAACCTATTTTTATGAATATACGAGGTGGCTTTCGGGAATTTACTGCCTACATTTACCTTAATTCAATGAATTAAAATCAAATTCTTACAAAATAATAAGTGAGAAAAATGAAAATAATTTCAATTCTATCTGTGTTTTCACTACTAAACAAAAAACTGCATCATTTATTAAGGGTTAAAGCAAAGACGTTTTAAAAGTAAAACGAAAAGAGCACAATTAAAAAATGTTATTTTTAGGCGCAAAAACACCAACTCAAAGGTAAATTAAAGACAAAAAAATATATAAAATAAACTTGCTACAAATAGTTTTTTTGCCATAACAATTAAATGTTGCAGAAGCTGTTGCTGTTGCAACAGCTCTAAACAACATCGATAAAAAGAGACATAGAAGACACCAAAAAATGCTACAAAAAAAAAAAAAGTTCAAAACAGTTGTATAATTATTACGGTCCACATAAATTTAATGATTTCAAGATTGTAATTAATTTGATGCAATTTAAAGGTCCTTTTACTATTCATCTTTATCTTTTGCGTCTTCTGGTTTCAGGTCTTCTGAGACAAAGTTTTTTATTTCTGTTTGTGTGTTTGTCTTGTCTCTCGTACTCGTGTTGTCTTAAAGGTTTGTTTTCTTTAGTTAAGTATTCAAAGGATTTTATACAGTTATAATTCTTTAAGTTTAGCTTTAGGTTTTGTTCGTTTTTTTTGTTTGTCATTGTTTATATTTCTTTATTTTCTCATTTGCTACACAAAGATTTACTTCTTCTTATTAAAGTTGCAGCACAGGACGTTAAAATGAAAAAACGAGATTCTTTTTTTGCAGCCTACATTATTTTTTCAAGGGCCAACTGATTAAAATAAAATATTCTTTTACTTAGGCGGGATTTTTGTTGCTTCAAAACTTTTGCGACATGCATGTAAGAGCAAAATGTAATAGAAAATAACCTTGGAGGCATACTTTGTGGAAGAAAGAAAATATTTGAATAATTTTTTTTAAATAAATAAATAGATTAATTATTTCGCAGACACGTAAATGCTACTAATTCACAGAATATTTGCCAGACTAAGGAGGTGTTGTCTGAATATCACTATAAGGCCAGTATTTAAGCCGCAACTTTAAAAGCATTAAAATGAAAATTAAAAAAAAATGGAATTGTGAGATGTGGAATTTCATCAGGAATATCTATGTTTATAAGTTGTATGGTCTAACAAGAATATTTCCATATGGGCAATTCCATGTCATCGTACATGACATTTGTACACCTATGGAGTGGAATAGATTTTACAAAAATAAGTCTATCTGCAAACTAATTTGCTCCATTCAAAATAATAAGTTCTTTCAAAACATTCTTGTCCAAAATATCGAGCGAAATAAGGGTATGTCGTACGTGACATAAAACGGAAGTAATTTTGAGGTACATGTAGATTAGATTGTTTATATATATTTATAGATTGGAATTTTGGAACTTTGGATTTTTTTTATGTATATAAAACTATAGTTAAATATGAAATTTTGTCTTTCTATCATGATTGCAACCCGTGCCGATTTGACATTTAGTTTTGAGATGCATTTACAAGGGGAAAAAAATGCAATTTTTTCAGTTTTTGTAAAATGTTTGCCATTAAATAATTACTTTTGCAATTTAATTTAAAATAAACGAAATATGTTTGTAATTTTCGTTCAAATAAGATATAAAACACAAAAATTGGTTAAAAAATGTTAAAGTTATTAAAAAATCGCCAGGCCATTAACGTGTCTCAGGCCACTAGAACAAGAAATTTAGGAACAAAATTAACATATTTTGAGAAATATTAAAATAAGAGCTTATTTTTACTTAAAATATATCCATATTTACTTGCATATGAGTTTTTGTCTTCATAGGATACCGTTAACCTATTCGCAGGTATGACTAAAAAAAATATTTTTTAACGGCAGTTTCAAAACTCCAATTTCAAATTTTTAAAAATTTTGTTAAACAAATTTCAAAATTTTTTCATCATCACTTGGGGATGAATTGACAACAGAATAGGGAATAAAAATGTGAAAAAAATATGTCAATATCTTCTATAGTTTTTCCATACCTGCGATTTAAATTTTTCGATTTTCGAGAAAAACAAATTTTTTGGCCATGATTATGATTTTTAAGTAAAAGCTATTCAGAATATTATAGTCCATATAATTTTAAATAAAGTCTGAAAGTTTTACTAAAATCGGAAAACTTCAACCCTTAAATCGGGAAGGTCAAATGTCAAGTTTTTCAATATTTGGAATTTCTCATGGAAAAATAGCGAAATGTTATATATTTTTGGACCGATTTTGATGAAATGTAAAAAAAATATAACATGATGTATAAATAAATGCATTCCAAAATTCCAAAAATGTCCGAAAAATTTTTTTTTGGACACTCTAATGTAGATATATGCGAAAATTTGCGAATCGTGAGCGACGTTATGTTTTCTTATAATTTCTTACACTAAACCAAATATTTTTCCTTTACAATCCGTCATATTTAAATAAAAATCATCCAAAGATTATTTTTATTTAAATATGACGGATTGTAAAAAAAAAAATATTTGGTTTCTCTTATAGTAAAACAATATAAATATATTCTGTACAAAAACTAAAAAAAAAATAAATATATATTCAGTTTCAATGAACATATTGATAATAGCAAACCAACAATCAGAGTCAAATTCATGGTAATTGTGAGCTTAGTTTTAACCGCCATTTTACCCTAAAACATACAAATTAAATTAAAAAATTAAATATAGTCCTTTTAATCTATTATTTTTGCTATTAAAGTGTTGTAATAAGCTCTAAATACCTTCACATAGTATTTTCTTCTATTCAAATCAGCTTGAAAAAAAGCTTTAAGGGTTTTTGTTTTTTTCAGTCTTGGTTGTCATTCTCGTGGAATTGCCCATATATTACATGCGTCCCAACATACCTACATACAGCCTCATTCACCTCGAGTTATGGTGTGGGATATAAACACAACACAAATGTACAATATGTAATGGCAGCCCTCCAAATAAAATTATTTATTAAATGCCTGTAATCTCTTAACGCCCGTAAATCATACAGTTTTTGTTTTTTCCTATTCTATTTGCTAAAAACCTAAACACAGACTAAAATTCGATTATTGCACATAAATACCATCACCGTCATCAACACCATCTTTAACATTGCATTATGGTTAGCCACATTAATATCACTATCCTCGTCATCATCATCATCATCAGCGCCATCATCGTACCCGTCAACGTCATTGATATCGTAAATATTGAAATTTTGTAAAATTATTGTTATAAAATGCATTTTGTTGTTTGTTGTTGTTGTTGTTGTTTTGTCCATGGAATTTTTCCTTTGGCCAAATAATTGATGAGATTGTAGGTTTGCATATCAAAATGCTGGGCAATAAATATTAAATCTGTGACCGCAGAAATGAACAAAAACAACATGAATATTTTGAAATAATACAAAACAATATTGTTTATATACTGCATATATAGCCAGACAGAACCATTCTAAATTGTTTTAGGGTTTGTTACATGTTTAGATGTGAAGGGAAGTGTTCCCATGAGGGAGACATAACATATTGGATATTTTTATATCATTTCACTTAAGTTAATTCAAGTAGAGTTGCAGTTATTTTAACACATAAGTGTATAAAAACAAATTCGGTTAGGTTACGAACCCAGACCTTTTATCAATTTCCAATTTGAATACCTAAAATAATCAAAGTTTAACTTTGTGTCCATAATAACTATTCGTATCTAATTCGAAAAATTGGCTCAGGTACTGTTTCAAAGTTTCGATTTCTTTCTCACACTCTCTACAGATCGTGTTGTCAGATAGACCATATAACAACTAGATAAATATTGTTATTGTATCACATATATCAGTGAAAAGAGACCAAGTTTGTTTTATTAATTCATTGACACCATTCATGGAGACCATTCTCCATTTTTAAAATTGTTCTTGTTTCAAAATCGTAGATATTACAGAATTATCGGAAGTAAAATACAAACAAAAGTAAGAAAGTATGGTCGGTCAAGCCCGACTAAGTAAAAGAGCAAAAACATTTTTCTTTTAAAATTTTAATAATTTATATTTTTGAGTGATTTTTGGAAGTAAGCCTTATATGGGAGCTATGACCAATTATAGTGAAATCTCAACCATGCTTGGTCCTTGGGCTGAAAAAATAATATGTACTAAATTTGATCGAAATATCTTCAAAATTGCGACCTGTACTCTGAGCACAAGGTTTACATGGACAGCCAGCCAGCCAGCCAGACGGACGGACGGACATCGTTTAATTGATGTCTTAGAATCACTTTCGAGAAGAAAGTGATTCTAAGTCGATCGGTATACTTTAAGGCGGGTGTTAGACTAATATTTTTGGGCGCCACAAACATCTGCACATAAGGCGTTTGTGCCGATGGTGGTGTAGGGTATTCTAATTATTATAATATATAAATAATTATAATGCTCACATGCTGCAATGTCGACATAACTTAAAAAATTTTATTTTTCATTTTTCCATTTTTTTACTATTAGTGTAAATTTAAGACCTTAAAGAATATTTGTCGCAACTTTCATTATAATCAGCACAAACATATATATAATATTTCGCAATTATTCATTTAGAAATTCCAAATATTGCAATATTTTAATGTTGTTCGCTTTTAGTTAAACTTTCAGAGAATATTTAGAATTATCTGGCCTGTAATATTCTATATAGGTTTTCTTAAATTCACAAAAGTAAGGAAATTGATATCATTCGCCAAAATATGGCCCACAAATTTAGTTTTTCCCGAAAATCATAAAATTTAAGTCGCTGTTACGGAAAAGCTGTTTTTTTTCTTATATTTTTATTCCCTATTATATTATCAATAAATCCCTATGTGATGATCAAAAAATTGTGAAATTTGTTTAACAAAATGTTGCAAATGGAGTTTTGAAACTGACGTTAAAAACTTACATTTGTTTGGTCATACCTGCAAATAGGTTAACGTTATCCTACGATGACAAAAACTCATATACAAGTAAATATTGATATATTTTAAGTAAAAATTAGCTTTTATTTTAATATTTCTCAAAATATGTTCATTTTGTTCATGCATTTCCTGTTCCAGTGGCCTGTGACACGAAATAAATCTGGCATTTCTAAACAGCCGGTCGGATCAGGATAAAATTTGACAAGATCGTAGCCAATGAGTGTTCGAGTTTAAGTTATTAAAATGGACCCTAAAAATAATCCTGGGGTGGCGCTATCGGGGCTCAGAGTAGGGTGCCTTCGACATGTGAAATTTTTAAACAAGGTCTTGATTTTTATACAAATATTTTAGTATGAAAAAGTGCAATATTTTTGATGGACGGAGTTTCAAAGTGCAATATTTTTGAATCTTATTGAGATATTGACTTGAAATTTTTTCTATAAGACCAAAAAATAAATTGTTTATACAAAAACATATAAATCGGAATAAATGTGGATCAAATTGTTCTAATATTTGCAATCTCATTCAAATTTTGATACAGATTTTAGTTTTAGAATCTCAATAAATATGCAATATGTAATAAAATCTTTATTTATTAAAAAACTCAATGAAATTGTCAAAGTTTTTTAAACTTGTCATTCTAAATAACAAAGTGTAAAAAAACTTGTCGAAAAGTCAAAGGAAATCCCGCAATTCCTAAAAATTGTAGCAAAAATCCCAAAAATGGTATTTTTTTACAATTTTGCCCATGGGGTCCACATTTCCATTGGGGCTGGGGAAATACTTTGGAAATAAATAGGGAATACATCAAGGTTTACAAAGCTGCCTTCCGTTTGTTGAGCCCAGCTTAGGGATTTCAGAACATGTGGCCCAAATTTGAAATTTTGATAAAAAATATGTCAGATTCCGAAGGGCTTAGGGGCGACATAATCGAAAAATATGCCATGATTTTTACACCAAAATATTCTTCGCAAACATACCTTACAGATAAATGTAAAATTGTTATATGTTCTTAAAGAAAGTTTATTTTTAATAAAAAAAAGAGCTCCCCTAAAAAACAGCAAAATCAACTATTTTTTGAATATTTAAATTGAAAACCATTTATTTTTGGATCCATAATTGATATTGCTCTGAAATCTTTTGTATGTTATATGTAATAGTTGTCTAACCAAAAAATTCAAGTCCATTCGGTCCAAAAGTCCGCCCTATATTTTTAAAATAGCTGTCCAAGGTATGGCAAAATTTTAAAGTTTTGAAATGCCTATAACTTGGAAATTATAAGAGATAAGTAGCACACGCAAGCATGTTTTTTCAAAACCTAGCGCTTTCCAAAAATATAAAAAAATTTGAAATCGAATAAGAACAAAAAAATTTCACGTGTTTAAAAATTTTACATGTCAAAGATACCCTACCCCCATAGCGACGCCCCTGGATCATTTTCAGGGCCCATTTTATTAACTTATACTCAGATTCTCCTTGGCTAAGCTCACGTCAAATTTTATCCCGATCGGACCAGCCGTTTAGAAATGCCTGAGTTATTTCCAAAATATTTTGATTCTGCCCCACTGTGTGGCCTGGGGAATTTTTAATAACTTTAAAAATTGTTAACCAATTTATCTCATTTATATCTCATTACAACGACAATTACGTATACATTTCGATTATTTTATATTAAATTGCAAAAGTAATTATTTAATGGCAAAATTTTTACAAAAACTGAAAAATAGCATTTTTTTCCTAACCTAACACAAAACTGCCCTTCGTTTTTGAAAAATCGAAAATAAAAAAATAAGGTCCACCTTAATAGGCACATATTTAAAACTTTGGTTGTTTTTTTTTTTTCTCCAAAACGTATAAATTTTTACCAAGTAAAGACCATAGAACACTCACACTGAGTAATATGTTCCTTCATTTTCCTGGTGTAGATTCCCTCAAATATGCCATATGTAATAATAATAATCAAATCAGTTTAGAGTGTGAATTATTTTTTTTGTTTATGGTTTTTATCCAATAAAACCTAAACATTTTCGTAATTTTTTTTCATACACAATTTTTTTTATTTCAATTCATCAATAACATTTACAGTACAATTTTAATTTAGATTTTTATTAAAACATACAATCACAGCGATTTCCCTCACGGCTAAATTGAATATTTTTATAACAATTATATAACAAATACATACATATATGTATGTATATAAATAGCTCTACATTTGTATATAAAAACATACATATGTATAAAAAATATACTCACCTATTAAAAACTATGTATGTATGTTTATGCAAATGTGTATAGAAAACTAAATATTTATTTTAAAGCGGATTTGATTTAAAACCAAAATCTGTGTAATTGGAGTGGGAGGAATTTTAAATATTTATAAATATGAATTAGACTTAGTTTAACAAATATTTTTACATTTTTAAAATACATATTGTAATCTTTGGTTAACATTTGCAAACTTTGTGACGTATGATTGATATGGAATGAAAGTATAGTTTATAAAAATATTGCTTATACGTTTTGTGGTTTTGAAATTAAAGAATTCTGTAAAATGATCTATCGTTTCTCAAAACCAACATCCTAACGTTAAGCACAAATCAACAGAATCAAATGAAAAATAGGTCCGTTTTGCAGGTTTCCATGTTCAGTTTGTTTTAAATTTTCTCCAAAGAAATACTAAGAAATTTTTTTAAATAAAATACAATTTAATCTCAAACAATTATGTATATAAACCACCATTTGTTAAAATCTGTTGCAAAAATTCAATTCACTAATATTTGTTTTGATTGTTTAAAGGTTTTTTCTTCTTTGTTTGAAAATGTTATTAAACCATATCAAATCAAACTAACACCAGTAATGCCACTTGTGTTTAATATTAAAATTGCAAATAAGTTTTCATTTAACTGCACACCTGCATGCATAGATTTTGGTCATATATGAAAAAAACTTACTTTAGGTTTATGCGCTCCATAAGGTACAAACTCACATGTGTTTGCCCATTTGCCAGCCTACTGCTGCGGATACCAAACTAACTGGTCTAAAACTCCTACAAATAGTTTTTCATAAAGCAACGTTTTTTTCCAATTCGTTTTACTTTTATTACTTTTCATACATTTTTGTAGGTAAAATGATTAAAATCAAAAGGTAATAAATTTTTCACTTTTCGTTTTTGTCAAAAAATGTATGAGGAAAAAACTTATAACCACAATATTTGTGTCTATAGCAGTTGTATAGTTTGGCCACACTTTCCTACAAAACTTTTCTATTATACACATTTATTCACATACGAATTGCTAAATATAGTTTTTTGTTTTAATACTAAATATGCAAATTAGTTTTTTCTAACTATATTCTATGTATGTGGTAAAGAATTTACAATATTTGCTTCTAGCCTTTTTTAGGCACCCTATAACAGATTTTTTAGTTTCACTAGAAGTTTAGTTTTATAAGGTTAATAATTAATAATTTGAATTAATGAGATTAAGGAATTGGATGAAAACTAGATGCTAGTGAGGTGATTACCATTAAAAATCATTAAAAACTCTCCAAAATTGTTGTAAGATTAAGATTAGTTTTAATACATTTTGATAGCATTGAGGTAGCTATATGAAGAGTATTAACGAAAATTCATATCATCTCCAACTGAGTTGGCCATGCCCTCAAATCTCTAGTGTAGAATGTCCAATGTGGAATGAGCTGTGTGGCACGTGGCTACGTCGCGAAAATAAATGCTCCCAAGAGGGATAATGAAGAAAAAAATCTTTAGTTTGCTTCATAACTTTTTCTTCAACCATTTAGTTTATCAAAATTTTACCTGATTATATTAATCAAAGTGGCAAATTTTTTATTAGAAAATTCTGAAATAATATTTCAGGGCTCCAGTATAGTCGCCCTACACTTCACGTTTACTTACTTTATTTTTGCAATGAAATTTAGTATGAATAGCATTTGTATCATAAATGTATCGTATGTATACATATAAATGAATGCGAAAAATATAACCGAAACAAAATAAAAATAATATTGTAAATATAGTTGTTCATAGATTGCCTACTGTATGAATACTCCAGGTACTCGTATATTTGCATTTTTACATGGTGTCGTTTTATTAATCAATTAAAAATATGAACAACTAGAGAAGCTTTGAAACATTTTTAAATGTGTTTTCTGATGAATTCTATTCATATTTTTTATAGATTCGTTAAATAAAAAAATAAAATTTAGTTACAAAAGAAGTTTCAATATAAAGAATTAAATTCAAAATACTTATAATACGTTTAAAGCAGTGGTCATTACTCATAGCCACCGGGAGCCGCATGCAATCGGCTACTTGATGTACACATCACGAATGTGAGCATAACTCGTTTAAAAAGGGAAACAATTGGAGACAAAGAATTTCGTATGTAATGCCCGGCCAACTAACCGAATCGATACCAAATATCCATGGCGCTATAGCGCGCTATAATAATGTATTTGGGTCCTATATATTATGAGCTGCTGAAGTCTAGCCATATCTTCACATGGAACCTGTACCGAACGCAACTGCTGCGTTTGAAGCGACCATATGCCGCAAAATGCCCATTGTCTTGAATTGTTCTTGGCCTCAAAAGATGGGCAGTTCTTTTGGATCAGATTCCACAAGTTGTCAGAAAGATGGGAAAAGGCCTTAGCTAACAATGGCCAGTACTTTAAATAAATACACTGTGCTAGTTGAAAAAACTGTCAAGCGGTGTACCCGGATTAAGCTAATTCGGGTACGCTGAATTCAGTGTGCTAACCGTTTTTTTAGGTTAGCTCGTATTTTCGAGATATACCGTTATTTCGAAAATGAAGGAGGAAATGGAGGAGGTTGCACAAAATATATATATATTTTATTGAACAAACTGAAAAAACCGAAATTCCGCAACAAAATTAACTTTAAGTAAGGCTTGTCATGTTTTTAATCTTCGCAGTCATTTTAGAAATATAAAGTTTAAGAAAAATTTCGAATTTTTTGGTTTTTAAAACAGCATTAAAAATTGGAAAATGCATATACGCTCTTAATTTTTAAATTCAAATTCATATAACTTTGGAGTCAGTCACGATTTGTAAACCATTCTTTTTTTGTTTGACATATACATTTATAGTTAGTCCAATAAAAGAAAAAATGAGGAAATCGGGAAATCTTTGGAGCCGCTGTTATCAAAAAACTGGAGTATGGTGGGTAAAAATATTGATAATTTAATTTTAAAATGCGAATATCTCCTAAGCTATAAGAGATAGTTGACAGCCACGATGAGGTTTTTTGTAGTGCTCGATGAGGAGATTATATGTGTGTAAGTTTTTTGAAATCGGAACACAAACGAAGAAAGAGCATCGTTTTAAAAATTTATCATACCCGAGTCCTACTTTGGGGACCCCTGGCCGCAGCTCTGGTAGACTCATGCGGTCAAAATTCAAGCCTTAAACTTGCCAACTCTTCTTGGCGAGTTTCATTCAAATCGGAATAAATGTTTAGATTTAATTCCCTCTTTTTGGTCTATACCTCTGTGCACTGCACGATGTAGCTAATTACTACGAGTTATGTATTTTGATAAAATATTAGGGGATATTTGTATTATTTTTTGTGAATAAAATGAAAAGTTGTGGACAGAATTTAATTATTTAGAGCTTCTTTTATTTGGAACTTCGAACTTTTCTAAATGTGTAATAAAAATTAAGATCATATATGCATTTTTCAATTTTTAAATTTCGAAATTTTTCTAAAAAATTATTTTTTTTGACAAATTATTATTAATTATATATCTAAAACGACTGCGAAGATTATAAACATGTTAAGCTTTACTTGAATGTAAATTCGTTGCGGAATTTCGTTTTCAGTTTATTCAATAAACTAAAGTGTTTTTGAGTTACGCGAATATATGTTGTGCAACCTCCTCTATTTTCGGTATATCTCGAAAATACGAGCTAATCTAAAAAAATGGTTAGCACCAATGAATTCAGCGTACCCGTATTAGTTTAAGCCGCTGGGTGCCCCTCTTGACAGAAAAAAAGTGTCAATTTCGTGCATAGTGATATTAATTATTTAACTTTCTGATCAAATTTTTAGAAAAAAAGAAGACAATTTTACCTATTTAAATTACGAAATATTGCATTTGAAGTTTTCAATATTTATGTGTCATTTGGTTTTATTTTTTAAAAGATATATTTTATTATGGTTTATAAATTTAATTAGAAAAATTAAAACAAATGCCACTTTAGAACAATAAATTAAAATATTTTGTTAAGAAATATAAAATTACCAAATATTTTTAACGTTTGAAAGGTAGCGAAAAAGTACTTTTTTGTAAAAACCATTTTATTTTTGGGAACAAATTTGAAAATTATTTTTTTTTAAAAAAAAAACTTTTTTTTACAAAAAAGTACGAACCCTATATTTTGCTTATTTATTAACAAGATGCAAGAATTATTAATTTTTGAAAAGCACCAAATTAAAAAAAAAGTTTTTTACTTAGAAAATACTTCAGAATATTTTTCATATTTTATTTCTTTCAGATCAAAATAATAATAATAAACTTACTTTTATTAGAACCTTGTATTTTACATATTTATTTATTTTATAATTTAATCTAAGTTAATTACATTTTAAACAAAACATTAATCAATTATTTTCCATTATTTTCGCTTCCAGCTAACTATCAACATTATTGACAACTCAAAACATCATGATGACTACATCACACAATTTCTTCAGTAACCCGTATGCAATATTTCATGGTCCACCAACGAAAATGGGACCACCCGAATCACCAATCAACAATTACGCCCTCGATTTACACACCACACCCAAACCACGAAATCTAGAAAGAGAAGAAAGACCACCGCCATATACGCCGCCGCCACCACCCACGCCGCCTAGGTAAGGTTTATACTCGCACAAACAAACAAAACAAAAACAACATGCAACATACCATTTTAACAAAAATTTAAAAAAGCTAAACAAAAAAAAAATTAAGTACCAAAAGTTGTTGGCTCTTCGACCCAAAAAAGAAAATTAACAAACATCTCTTCTTCAATCAACAAAAGTAACTACAATCAACATGGTTCGCTAAATTAACAGAAAAATAATACCAAAATTTCGGCCAATTTTTTGTAAAATATTTTTAAAAAAGACTCTTCTAAAGTAATGAAAAATTTTGAAAATAATAATATTAAAATTAAAAATCAAATTAAAAATTTTTTGAATATACTTAATTTTTATAAATTATTTCTATCTATATAAATTTTTTTTGGAAAAACAATAAATAATTTTGCGTGGCTTATGTATGTTTATCTTTTATTAAAAAAAATAAAAACTTTATGCATAAATTCATTACAATACATTTACAAATACATATTTATTTGTAATAATTTTGATTTATTTAGAAAAAAAGGTGGCAAAAATAAAATGTTAACAAATGCTAAATTATTGCATATATTAAAATATAAATCAAAATTGTTTGATTTAATACTTTTACAAATAATTTTGATTGGTTTGAATAGATTATTTTATTTGTAGATATGTAAATTATATTATATATTCTGGTATATTTATATTTATTTAATTTATGCTATGAAATAAACTAAATAATAAAGTTGAAGGCTGCGAGGAGACCAATACCCTACACTATGGTAGAGAAAAGCGACAAAAAATTTGTTGAATACTTTTCTATTTTTAAAATTACATGCCAAATGTTCTCTTAACTTTCAAAACTATGCTTGTTTTAAAACATTTGTATATAAAAGTTCAAAAAGCAAGAGTTTACAAATAAATATATTTATGTAAGAAACTGTTCATTAGATTCATAAATTTTTACACAATCCATAGAATTCACTTATTAATAATCTACAGCAGCGGTCGGCACTTATAGCCACCAGGCTCAGAAATGATTGAATGCCAAAGAAGCTAATAAGAAATGCAAATCACAATAAACTGCTGATCAGAGTGCGTAAAATGTTATATAATACATATTCCTGTTAAATTTTTGCTGACCACTGATTTATAGCATTCATTGTACTATATACAATATTAAATTACTTCCAAAATGCTGCTGTGCTAATAATACTGCACTGTGATGTATATGTTGTATATATATTGATTTCAATGAATTCACTAAATAAGCGAAAATGTTGCCTTATTCAAGTTTTATATTTTAAGAAAATAACCTTTTACTAGAGGAAAATGTTTGCTAGAAAATAATGACGAATTTTGGAAAGCATAAGCATAAGAATGATGCAGAGACAATGACACAAACTAAGATCATGTGATGGGATAGAGTGACCATAATTCAGTCTGAACCATAGGCAATGTAACTACACTGTTATACCCTACACATTAATAGTAGGGATGGCATTATGCGTTTGTACTGATATTTTTAAATCCCAAAAATAATTTCTCAATACCCACCTAAAAATATACAGTTCAACTCAGAATCAATTGTTTAGTCGTTTTAATTATATCTTGTTCACGAAAACCCTCAAATACAAGCCGTGCATGTATCTGAGGGTGTGTCTTCTTCGAAAGAAAGAACATCCCGTCCAATAGCTCTTAAATATCTTTAATTTGCTCATATCGTGACTAAATCTGGTGGAAATCGGTTAAAAATTATCCCCAATCCTCCGTAAAATATATTTTATAAATGTTGATATCGGTAGGTTGGAATCAAAAGCTTTTAATTTTCATATCAATCTTGCGAAATTCAGTTTTGTATGCAAAAATGTATTCCACAAACTTCCAGAATGTCGCTTTAAATCTATAATTTATTATAGCAAATTTATGTTTATGCGGAAAGCATGTCGGCAGTTTTTCTGACGATCAGTTCATAATTTGGCATAGTACTCAGTATCCAGATAAAATTTAATACACATAAGTAACGTATATATACGAATATATATATTTATACAAGTGCGGGTGAAAAGTCCGTAACTTTTTCAATGAAACACAGGTTTTTGGATAAAAAAATTATTTTATTTTTCAACATAGTCTCCTTTGAGCTCTATGCACTTTGTCCAAAGTTTCTAAAATTTGTTTATACCTTCCAGAAAATAAGATTTGGTCGAGGTCATCAGAATATGTATTTTTTTTTCTTTCCGTCAAAACATTTATTCAGGTTTGAAAAAAAAAAATAGTCACTCTGTGCTAAATCCGGAGAATAAGGTGGAAGAGGCAGCATTCTTGTAGAAAGCTTTCTCATTCCCAAGTGATCATTCAACAAAGAAACCACCGAGCCATGTGAGATGTACATGGCTTCCACAATCCATTTCAATTTCCAATCGGCCAACACCATATCGTGATTTTTATACCCTACACCATCATAGCGGGAAGGTTATAATGCGTTTGTGCTGATGTTTGTAACGCCATAACTATAAGTCTAACGCTCACGTTCTGAGCTGAGTCCGTCCGTTCGTCCGTCTGACTGGCTGTCCATATAAACCATGTGAGCAAAGTACAGGTCGTACTTTGGATGATATTTCGATCAAATTTGGTACATAAATTAGTTTCAGCCCAAGTACAAATGTCTTTCCAAAATTGTACCACAAATGTCTTCCCAAAATTGTACTTTATCGGTCATATATTTATGTTTAATTTGTATAGGCATCTACACAAATTTCGCTTCAAGTAAGTTGTATATATATGGAAGTCATATCACATAATTTTATGACGATCAGGACATAAATTCAGTTCTTTCCAATTTTTCCTCAAGCCACGAGATAGTCTGCTATCAATGGCTGTCAAACATAAACTAAATAACGTAACAGAAGTTAACTGACATATGCCTATTGACAGAAGCAATGTTATCTTTTCAATTAAGAGCCAGGAAATTCAAAAAGTCCCGGGCTTATTGACCCATCCTCGTAAATATTTAAATAAATTTGTATGATGATCGATACATAATTAGTCATACCTCCCATATGAAGCCTATTTCTTAAAGAAAACTAAATTTTCATAATTCCAGTCTTAGAATAATAGATATAACCACTTGTCTATAGTGTTGAAAAACCATCAGCTGAAAATCCCTTCAGCCATTATTAGAAATGGTAATAGTAAAAAATTGTGTTTAATCGGAAATAACGCTAAATACTGATTATGTATATGAAAAATTTTATACAATATTATTATACAATTTCAAAGGAAAATCAAAAATAATTGTGAAAATTAACTAATCATTATAATAAACCATTAGTAGTTATTATTAAGTTACATTATTTTCGAATTACCAATAACATAACATGATAAGACACAAAATTTAAAAACCGGTTTAAAAAAAAATGTTATTAAAATAATAAACATTTAACAGTTTGATTTTAGGACTTATCATGTTTTTAAACTAAGTTCTTCTAATATTATTGGCAAGTTATTATTTAAAGTTAGTTTATTCTTATAATTATTATTATCCCCAAAAAAGGCAGCAAAAAAATATGTTTAAAAAAAAATTTTGATTAAAAAAGTATTGACAGTAGAGTTAAGTATTTGTTAAGTAGTTTGAAAATCAAAACAAGGACTTTTATCCCAACTAAATCCGAAAAAAATCAAAATAATGATAACAAAATTAGAATAAAAAAAATGCTTTTGATTAGTTTTAAAATTAATAGAGATTTTGATATAATTTTTTCTTTAAAAATAAATAATCGAATAAACCCAAGAAATCATGAAAATAAACAAAACTACTTAAAAAAGTAAATCACAATGTAAGATATAACGCCAAATTAATGATTTTTATTAATAACCATAATACAATACAATAGTATACAAGTTTGTTTTAATAATTAATAAAATAATTTTTAATAAACTTTAAAACAAATCAAAAACATACTTAATAAATAAATCCAACAATAATTTGTATACGTAAATTTTTAACTATAGTGCTAGTATTTATTTTTTTAAATAATAACAAAATCATATTAGTAGCTTACCTAAACATAAATATTTAATCAAAACGAAGTAGCTTTTATTTAAAAACATATTTATTAAATTATTCATTAGTATTACGAAAATAGTTTAAGTAAATCAAAAAAAGCTATTGCAGAGCTTTTTTATTATACAATTAACCTTAAGTAAAGTAAGTTTAACTATTTAAGTCTTTATTGTATTTAAGAAGTTGTGTACATCAAATTGTAAGCAGATACTTTAGCTAATTATGGGTACAATGTAGTATTTAATTAAACAGAAGAGAATAAACAAATGTGTAATATTTTTCAGACTGTTTTTTTTATATATATAAAATAAAACATTTCATTAGGAAAATCTTCATATCAAAGTAAAAATATTATAGAATACATTAGTGGTAAGATCACATCATATATACTAGTAGTGATTAGTGAAAATACCATTAATTCAATGACTTTGTTTTAGGGAATAAGGTAGGTTTTTTTTTGATAAAAACATAAAAAATCAAGATAAAAATTTAATAAATTTTTGCAAATAATAACAGAATTTATAACATTTTTATTAAGTAGTTATAAAATTATATCCTATAGTTAACATTACAATACGTATATTTATTGTGAAATATATTAAACTATTTACAAATTGAATAAATATTTATTTATATTAGAGGGATTTTGAGTCAATATGTGAAAAAAACTTGCTGCTCAAATATTTTATAGTATCCAAAATAGAAATTTTATTTATTTTTAAAAGAACAATCTGTGTTTTTGTATCAAAGTATGTAGTTCGTACTCTGACTTTCATATTTCATACAGTTCAAGCCAGTTCAAAAATAACTCCTTTAAGAATTTTATATATTACAGGTTGAAGAAGAATTTCGCCACGATTCATAAAAATGCTGAAGAATGTGAGTTACGACAATTTTCTGTCTAAATGAGGCCCAAGTTTTTATACCCTTCACCATGAGTGGCAAGGGTATATATAAGTTTGTCATTCCGTTTGTAATTTCCACATTTTTCATTTGCGACCCCATAAAGTATATATATTCTGGATCGTTATAGATAGCGGAATCGATATAGCCATGTCCGTCTGTCCGTCTGTCCGTCTGTCCGTCTGTGTGTTGAAATCAACTTTCCGAAGCCCCCAAATAACATACATACATGATTCATATATCAATATCTCCGGAATTCTTCCGGCTCGGTTGCTATTTAAAATCGAGAATATCGGTCCACAAATGGCTGAGATATAAGGAAAAAACCAGGACAACCTCGATTTTTTACCTATTTTTGACCTATATCTGGATTACTAAGTCATTAATATAGACAATATGGATATCTAATGATAGATATTTCAAAGACCTTTGCATCGACGTATATAAGACCATAGTAAGTTGGACCTGGGCTGAGATATAACCATAAAACCAAAACACAATGTAATTTGTTATTGTTTTCAATGATGTCATGCAAATATATGTATAATAACAAACAAAGCTTTATTTGTATGTATATATGTATGTGTTTTTTTGTCAATCTTCAGCAATGCGAATTTATATACCAGGTGGTGTCGATTCTACAATAAGTACAACATTTACAAAAACCACTTGCAATTTGTGTTTGTTTATGTGGTTTAAGCTGTCAAAGTTTGCCTGTTGTTTTTGTTACTTTTACGTTTGTGGTAGCATTCGCCGCAACAATCATAGGATAATTGACAGCTCAAACATCAAAACAACATTATCAACACCACCTGGTATATAAATTCGCCTTGAGAGAGAGCTTTTTATAATGTGTTCTCAAAAGAGCAACTCTCTCACGAGTACACAGAACCAGTGTTGCTAAATATTTTTTGAAGAAAACTTTTTATTTCTAAGTACATACTAAAATTACAAAACCCAATTCGTACATATATGTAATCAAACTGAGATAATTTATGTGAATTTAGTGCTGGAGACACTTTCAATATATTCAAATCAATCTCACCATTTTGTGAATGAATTTGGGGACTATCATTTTGAAATCATCGGTTCAACTTATTGATATCAATTTTCCAAAAAAAATTTTTTTTTTAAAAATATAACTTTTTGCGTCTCAAAAACCTTGCTAAAAAAGGAAAACTTGACATATGGTAACACTGCACAGAACACATATTGTACAAAAACAACAACCACGTTGTTTGAGCACGTTGCTTTTGCGCTTATTTAATTTTTGTTGTTTGTTGCTATTGTCAACAAATAATTGAGCAACGCAACCACTCCAAGCAAGGCGAATCTATAGAAGGTGACGACAGAACTACAAAATGTACAAAAACAACAGGTACTTTGTTTTTGTTAAAAGATAGTCGAACTGTCAAAGTTGCCTGTTGTTGTTTTTGCTTTTAGGTTTTTTGTATTTTTCGCCACAACAATCACAAGTGAATTGACAGTTCACTTGTCTAAACAATTCGCCTTGACTCCCATATTGTTATTCTATTTTTTTAGCCGTTTTTAAACATGAAAGTAAATAACAAACATTTCAGAAAAAGCTTTTTGTTCGATTGTTGTGTTTAATTCTTTTAATACCCTTCATCATATGTATATGTAAGTTTGTCATTCCGTTTGCAATTTCTATAAAATTTTATGAAATTTCAACAGATTATGTAAACAATTCTATATTGGATTTGCTGTTACGGTTCCATATGTGTTCTCCTATTTTAAGATTTTCTTTTCTTTAAATATTATATACAGGGATGGAAAATTATATTTTTGTTCTGTATTAAAATAGTATTAAAAAATTACTTTCTTCCTCACCAGAGTACTTAAAATTTTAATATTACTGTAGCTTTATGTTGTAAACAGTCGTCTGTTATCACAAAATTGTCTATAGAAAGTGCTGTTGAATACGAGATTTTCTATAGAAAATGCTGTTATAATAGACAAGATTTTTAAAGAAAATGCTGTTTTTCATACGATTTTCTATAGAAAATACTGTTATACACAGCATGTCCAAAAATTGTTCTACCCAAGATTTTCTATAGAATATATTGTTCTATACAAGATTTTCTATAGCAAATATTGTTCTATACAAGATTTTCTATAGAAAATATTGTTCTACACAAGATTTTCTATAGAAAATATTGTTCTACACAAGATTATCTATAGAAAATATTGTTCTACACAAGATTTTCTATAGAAAATATTGTTCTACACAAAATATTGTTCTACACAAGATTTTCAACAGAAAATATAGTTATACTTAAGATTTTCTACAGCAAATATTGTTATACACAAGATTGTTTATAGAAAATATTGTTCTACGCAAGATTTTCTATAGAAAATATTGTTCTACGCAAGATTTTCTATAGAAAATATTGTTCTACACAAGATTTTCTATAGAAAATATTGTTCTATACAAAATTTTCTATAGAAAATATCGTCATACACAAGATTTTCTATAGAAAATATCGTCATACACAAGATTTTCTATGGAAAATATTGTTCTACACAAGATTTTCTATAGAAAATATTGTTCTACACAAGATTTTCTATAGAAAATATTGTTCTACACAAGATTTTCTATAGAAAATATTGTTCTACACAAGATTTTCTATAGAAAATATTGTTCTACACAAGATTTTCTATAGAAAATATTGTTCTACACAAGATTTTCTATAGAAAATATTGTTCTACACAAGATTTTCTATAGAAAATATTGTTCTACACAAGATTTTCTATAGAAAATATTGTTCTACACAAGATTTTCTATAGAAAATATTGTTCTACACAAGATTTTCTATAGAAAATATTGTTCTACACAAGATTTTCTATAGAAAATATTGTTCTACACAAGATTTTCTATAGAAAATATTGTTCTACACAAGATTTTCTATAGAAAATATTGTTCTACACAAGATTTTCTATAGAAAATATTGTTCTACACAAGATTTTCTATAGAAAATATTGTTCTACACAAGATTTTCTATAGAAAATATTGTTCTACACAAGATTTTCTATAGAAAATATTGTTCTACACAAGATATTCTATAGAAAATATTGTTCTACACAAGATTTTCTATAGAAAATATTGTTCTACACAAGATTTTCTATAGAAAATATTGTTCTACACAAGATTTTCTATAGAAAATATTGTTCTACACAAGATTTTCTATAGAAAATATTGTTCTACACAAGATTTTCTATAGAAAATATTGTTCTACACAAGATTTTCTATAGAAAATATTGTTCTACACAAGATTTTCTATAGAAAATATTGTTCTACACAAGATTTTCTATAGAAAATATTGTTCTACACAAGATTTTCTATAGAAAATATTGTTCTACACAAGATTTTCTATAGAAAATATTGTTCTACACAAGATTTTCTATAGAAAATATTGTTCTACACAAGATTTTCTATAGAAAATATTGTTCTACACAAGATTTTCTATAGAAAATGTTGTTCTACACAAGATTTTCTATAGAAAATGTTGTTCTACACAAGATTTTCTATAGAAAATGTTATTCTACACAAGATTTTCTATAGAAATTTTTTTTTTCACTAAATTTAAAAAAAAAATTAAAAAACAATTTCGAAAAAAAAATTCCAAAAAAATTGGAAAAATAAAATTGAATTTGTGTTTACCTAAAAATATTTAAAATTTTTATTTTAAAGTATAATTTGGTGAAGGGTATTTAAGATTCGGCACAGCCGAATATAGCTCTCTTACTTGTTTTTTACCATACGGTCTAGTGACCGTTAAGTTTAATAAAAGAATTTTAATAAATTTTTAACATTCAAAATCTCCACATGAATGCTTTAAAACTGCCATTCGTCCCAGTCATTAACTTATAGGTATTTCGGTGTGTATATTGGTTTCCTAATTTACAGAAATATATAGTATCTACTCGAAGAGAAAAAATATTGTTGTGCATGTTTACTGTAACAATTTCAAAATTTTTACTAGTTTTTTTTACCAACATTATAGTCACAGTGACTATTTATATTATTGTGGTAACCATAATATGGTTAATTTACGATTGGCAATGATTATCGCAAACATATATATGGTTACGGTAAACAAATATATGTTTGTGACAACCATTTTTATGATAAAGGACTTACCATATTATGTTGCTCTCATATCATAATTATGATATGACATTATTTCTTCTTGTAATGCAATTTAAAAGCAGATTTTACAGTTTTAGTATCCAAACATCAATAAAATGTCTTAATAGGGTTAAATATGTCCTTCATGTATCTAAAGGATCATTAATAGTTTCGATATTTAAAATTTAATTTTTGTTTAAAACATTAATTAAAAGCAACCAAAAATACGCCATGAGTAAGTACTAAAAATCTATGAAATTTTGGAAAAAACGATTCATTCCAAATAACTAATAATTGCTTAGAATATAAGCAAAAATCTGTAAACAAAAAAGTAATTTTCACATTACTTTGGCGAGAAAATTAGCGTTCCAACTTACTTTCTCTGTATTTTCATTAGTTTTAAATTCCCGGTATTCCCGACAAAAAATTACGTGAATGTGGAAATGAAAAGTTGTTAAAATTCCTGGAAATTTGTACCAGGAATTGCTGGGATGAAACCATACTTGTGTGGCTGTCTTTCACCTATCCAAAACATTCTACAAATAGATATCACTACCACAAATGATTTCTTGTGTATACAAAAAATATTTTCTGTTTTATGGTATCCCGTGTATTTTGAGTGTAGATAATTGATAAGAATAATCAATAATATACCTCACCTCAGCCTCAAAAATACAATGTTTACCATCGTGTGTTGTTTCTTTTTTCTTTGCTTAGTAATGTCGGTTTGAGGAATTTATTGTTGGAATTGTGGATTTTTCTGAAAGATAGCAATATTTTGAGAACCAATTTATATTTACATGCATATAAAAGCGATTTCAGTGAAGTTGTAAAATGAACTTTAGAACTCCAAAACAATCCAAAACATCTACATACATATGACTTAACTTTTATAAATTTAGTTAAACAAAGTTCAGTTCTAATTGCGATCACAAGTAAATCCTGTTCAACAAAGACTATTGCCCAATTCACAATTGATGTCGTAGTGTTGTAGCATTGTATGTCATAAATATTTTTCAAACTAATTTTTCGAAACAAAAACGAAACATTAATAAAAAAAATACGACATACAACGATATAACGCTACGACACCAATTGTGAATTGGCATATATATTTTGGATAACCATTGGCAGAAATTAAAAAATTCTTATTTTATTTAAAACTCAAAGTCCCTAACGAATATATAGGTATTAATATGTAAATTGCTTAGTAGTCATAAAATAGGCAAATTACAAAAAAACTTAATTTTCTAAATAAAAATTTGACTGCCCTACAATGTCATAATGTTGTGATCTCTTAAATAAGCTTCAATAATTAACAAAAGCAAATGCTTAAACTACAATTAACTACAATTCTTAATTAACTTAATTACAACTAAACAATTATTTATTTACTTAATCAACGACAAATAGAAATAAACTTCTCCCAAAACAAAGCGAATATTCTAATCAAACATACAAGACTACATAGGAAATAAGAAAAGAAACAAAATTAAATACACTACAATTTAACGTACAGAAATAATATAGAAATAATAACCCACTGAATTAAGACAACTATGTAGAATAAAAACAATATTTAATTTAAAAAAATAAATATTTATATAGAAAATGCTTTAAGTATTAAACAGTAGTATACGTTTTTATTCATGTATAATAGAAAAAAACAATGATAAAAGAAAAGTAGTGATATTTTTTCTTCCTAATTATAGACTACATTTTGTATACTTGTAAGTATTTTAGTAAGTAAGCAAAAATATTCAATAAATAAATAGTACCCCCTTTCTGTTAAAACTCCCATAAAGATTTCTATATATACATAACAAAAAAAAAACAAACAAAATTTAATTTCTCAAAAAATATTAAAAACATTCCCCCAAAAAGCACCCTGTAAAATGCATTTTTTGACCGAGAGTACAAAAGACAAATAAGAAATAATAAAAATAAAACAATATGAAAAGATTGAAAATTTCCAAAAAAAAAAAGTTTTTAAAAACTAAAACATTTCATTAATGAAAATCAAAGCTTAAATAAAATAAAAAAGAAAATCAAATGCATTTTTGTTAAATTATATAGAAATTTATTAAAAAAAAATACAAAATTATTTATAAGTTGTAAATTTGGGTAGAGCAAGAGGAAAAGGAAATATTTATCAAACATCCATCCGTTAAATATCAAAATGTGTTGTCGACAAATAATTACACTTATACTTACATACTAATTCATATACAAATCAGCAAACAATTACATATATTTATATAAATATATGCAATAAATATATGATAAATTTAACCAATATTAAATATATTCAATGTATTTAGCCACTAAATATTATAATATTCATAATTAAACCTAAGTAGACATTCAGTACGAGTACATAAATATTTATGTAGCATCCACAAATTAAAACTTATTTGTAGTTTAGTAAAATAACAATTTTAACCCCGAAAAAAATAATATTTAATTAAATTTAATCTAAATTTTTTATAAATATTTATAATAAATTTAGTTGTTGATAACATGTATGAGTTTATATTCACACACGTAAACTAAACAAACTAAAATATCTATATTAAATAATTTAAATGTGTAATTAAAAATTATGCAGTAATTAAATACAATTTAACCACTGAATACAAAAACACAGGGCAACAGCAACATGAAATCCAAAAAAAAAATTTGGACCACGCAACACTTTGATAGTAGATTTTTGCTTTGTTTTATAGTTCAATAAAATGACCGCTCATTTTAGGTCGTAGTTCAAAAATGAACTAGGTAGCTCCTCCACTTAGTTCAATCGCTCTTTTTTCGATTTGAAACGACCTATATGAACTACAACTTCATGCAATTGGTCTGCGGGAATAATGGAAATCATTTGGTTTCCAATTCGGAATGTACGCTGTTAATTGAATAAATGGCAGGCAACTTTAAAATATAACTCGAATTAAATATTCCTACTTGCTTTATTTTTGAACTGTATTTTATAAAATTATTCTTTGGTTAAAAATACGAATTCAGTTAAAAATGTATGTATGTTTATATTGAATGTTCGGTAACATCAGTACGTATGTTTGAATCTTATAGCGTTTTTACACTTATTTGGCGAAACATATGGAAGATGTTGAAAACTAGAAAAATTGATTTGCACTTACAACATCTAACATCTACATATTAAAAATCCTTGATTTGAATGAAACAAAATGAATTTAGACTCGTTTTCTTGTTTGTAATATAAAATCATGATGTAATAAGTAAGGTGAGAGCGTTTCGAAAACAAACACAATATTTCTTGCTGACAAGTGCATAGGTTTTGTCAAAATTGAATTTGTCAAATAAAAAATAAACAAATTTTATTTTGTCATCTTTTAGATATTTTTAATAAGATGTTTATTTTTTAAGTTCAATTTTATTGATACTCACCTGATTATTTTGTATATGGTATGTATTTATTATTTTTATTTACGATGATTTTAGCAAAATTTTGCTTTTCAGAATTAAAGAGATTTTAATTTTTGTTAGAATTTTTATTTATAATTTTTTTCTTTTTAATTTTAATTAAATTTATTATTTTTTATGTCAACACACAATATAAAAAATCTCTGACAAAACCGTTACCAATGTAAACACAAAGCTTATGTTATTTTAATATGTTAACTAAAAAACGGCCGTTAAATTTAAATTATATTTGAAAAAGAAAAACGGTTTAATAGTGCTTTATCCAAATTTCATTATATGAAATCTTTTTATTCTCATTTTCTTTCATGTTTTTTTGATTTAAAATTTTTTTTTTTTTGAAAATAAAATTTATTATTTTTTCAATATAAATTCAGTTTGACAAAACCCAAGCACTTTCAATATAGATAAATAAAAATCAGCTGTGTTGTTGATTTCACCTTTTTTAGTACATCCTGTATAAAATTAAATAAGAAAATAATTTCATAAACACATTCCAAACAAATAAAATGAACCCTCATTTTTATACAAATATTTGTTTACATTTTCTTTTTAATTTAAATCCCATTTTATTAGTGGGGACACTAATATAATCGAGTGATTTTGGGTGGAACAAAATGAGATAGGAACATTTTCTAAATATGTTGAGCACTCAGCCCTGTACAATTCTTATGGGAAGATGTCAACATCTTTGCAAAGTGATGGTAGATGTGCAATAATGTAAAAACCCTATTAGTGAGCGAAAATATTCGAATTATTTCAATTAGCACAATCAAGTGAATCGTTCATGAACTACCCAAATATATTTGTTAGCATTGCCATGACATAACATGACATACATCAAGATGACAAAGCGAGGCACCAACTCCTGTTTGGGTCGTCACAACACGGCAGATCATGAAATACTTATGTCTAAATAACATCATGGTACAGCATGTTGCTTTGTTGTTTTTATTAAGTATATATCGTCATCTAGAATTTAAAAGGGCGTAACAAGCAAAAAGTTCAAAGTCAAGGCTATTTTTAAAAATCACGACTTTATTGAATAGAGAATAACATATTTTTAACCACAACACTTTAAATTTCATTATGTGTTTTGTCTCTCTTATAAAATTAAAAAAAAGTGTTGATAAGTTTTTTAGGTGACGATATATTCCGTATCCTGTGCATTTTCGGTAGTTCTTATACGTTGTTTAGCCTAATGTGTTGTTTTTCACACATACGATTTGTCTTTTACACTAGCACCATAATGTTTTGTTTAAACAGCAGCATAGTTGTATTTATATTTTATTATCAGTTACATCAATAGTTTCCTTCAACACTTTTGCATATACATTTCACATGAGTAAATTTCAAAATACACTCAGATCAAAATTGCTGTTCGTAGTGTAAAATTCATAGAAATTACATATGTGTGGAAAAGCACACAAAGCTATGCAATGTAATTTTTTTAAATTGATTATTTTCAAAAAATATTTTAAATTAGCTGATGTCTTTTCCATTCTAAATTGATGCTGTATGAAATGTAATGTACACTGCTTAAGAAATTTCCATTTAAATTGATTAATTTTGTATGGTTTCCCAGACTACGATGAGATTAAATGACTATTGTTGTTATTATTCTATATCTGTTGCCCTGTGTTAAAACCAAACAATTAAATATTTAACTTAAATGTTATACTAACTAACTAAGTAGATTGTAACTAGTAGTAATTTAAGCAAATAATTAAAAATACCAATATTAAACTACCAAAAAAATTTAAAACTAAAATATATATTTAGGGGTTTTTTAACGCTTGTAGTGTAATAATAGTAAATAAAAACCAATCAAAATTATTGTACATATAGTAAATTCAATTAAAAAACCTAGTAAATATAATCAACAATAAAACAATTAAAAATTCATATTAACATAAAAACAAACATACATACGTAAGCTCGTAAAGTTAACTAATTGCTAATTATATTTTGGATAATATTTATTACAATATTAAATCACTTTTGAAATTTTTTTGGAAAATTATATTAAATTTTATATACAAATTTTTGCTCTTTAAAATTTACTTAAAATCAATTTAAAATCTTTAAATATAAGTAATTTTAAGTAAAGAATATAATCCGTAAGAAATCATCAATCAACATACTCGACTCTATCAACATTGATAAAGAAAGTTACTATCTATCTCTCTAACAACTTTGGTAAGTGCTAGACATATAAGTTTATATTGAAATATTTAAAGCAACTATTAATCAATTTAGAAGAAGTAGTAGAACATTGAAAACTAAAGGCTAAATGTTTGAAATACATATACATATTAACAAAATAAAACACTGTTTGAAAATTAAGTACATATTTGGAACATTTGAAAATAACTTATAGCAAATTTTCTTTTTGCTATAAGTTCTTTAAATTTAACAGTGTTTTTAAACCTCAACAAGCACTTGTCTCAAAGGATTGTATGCAGCTTTAATAGATGATCAGTTGCCTTGTTGAAAACGGCGTTTGTGAAGCATGTGTGTGGTAATAGTGATCTAAAATATTTATATATAAACGGATGCAGATATTTTAATGGAAATATCTAACAAATTAAAACATTTATACACTTTTCTAACATAATCCAGACAAAATTATATAACTCATATATTATTATACAATTTTTTTTCAGTTATTTTGTTTTGAACACTGCACAATATATCAATAACCCCCATTAGCATGAAGTCTGGTTATGTTTTAACTAATAGTTATACTAACAGTTTTCATACAAAAAATATTTTAACCGACAGTATAACTATTGGTTAACACCTAACCAGGCTTCGTGTTAATGGGGGTAAGTGGAATTTTTAAAGAAATTTATTGTAATTTTGTAAAAATTACAACTTTAACATGGAAAATATTATAACAAGTTTTTATATCAACAGTTCTGGGACAGAATCAAGATATTTTAGAAACAAATCTATCATTTCGTAATGGTTACTCCAATTAACAGTTTAAGTTTTGACGACGGACCCAAACATATTACTAGATCAGCGCTATGGGGTATCAAAGTAGGGCACCTAGGACGTACAAAATTGTGTGTGGTTTGTCCAAACTCAAAGATAATATACAATTCTAAAAGCTGGGATGCCAGCTTTGAAATAGTTTTAATTGCAAATCATTCACATTTTACAAATCCTGCACCAAATGAGGCTTTATAGGCAAAATTCCAAAAAAAATAAAAAAGTTGGTTGGTTTGTCCTATATCGTATATGTACATTCTTTTTAAAAAAAATGTGCCTACGTAACAGATTTCATAGCTATATGTTAAAGAGTAAACCTTTGCATTGAATATTATATTGGGTATATGACTTAAAAATGCAGAATTTGTTCAAATGTTTATTTAGCTTTTATTTTGAAACATTTGTACAATAAAAATTTAATTAAAGTATTGGACATTGTTAGCCATGACCTTTTCCCATCTTTCTGGTAACGTAAGAACTACGCATCTTTTGAGGCCAATCAAGCCAATATCAGATATTCTGTTCCAAAATCTAGTCTATAAAGCGGGTGAGGCAAAACTTCCCAACCACTTCTTTGTAAATACTTTAACAGGTATAGCAACATGTGAACGTGCGTTGTCATGATGGAATATTACGGATTCATGTCTGGCCGCATATTTTTGGCGTTTTTTGGCCAATGCTCTCATTGGTTCGGTACAGCATCAATGTGATGGTCTGGTCTTATTATACCAGTTCATAATAGATAGGACCCTTTTGCTCTCACCAAATACAGAGAATTATCTTAGCGTCATGGATATTTGGCTTTGGTAACGATTCGGCTTGCTGGCCGGGCTTCACATATGATTTCTTAAGCTTCAGGTTATCGTAATTGATAAATTTTTCATCGAAATCAATGATTCAGTGCAAAAATGATTTTCTTTTATGGCGTTCAAGCATCATTTCGGACATGCACAATCGCGTTTCAAGGTCTCTCGGCTTCAATTCGTATGGTACCCGATTTCCCGCATTTTAATGAATCCTGCTGCTCGCAAACGTTTGAAAACTGCTGCTTGAATAGCTTCCAATGATTGTTCAAGTTTTTGTTGAGTTTTACAATAATCTTCGTAAAGTAATGCATCTAATTCTTGTTTTTCAAACTTTTTTTGCTGGCTTGGGCGATATTTGTCTTGAGTCTCAAAATCAGCACTTCTGAATCGAACAATCCACCTCTCGCACGATGAATCGGATTGAACACATTCAGCATAAGCTTTGGTGAGCAATCGGAAGTAAAGCAAAACTTCCAACATATGACGCTTTGTTGGCACAAAATTCGAAATTTTGTCAGAAAATAAATTTGTTTACACTATAATTCAAAATGTGAGTAAGACAGATCTTCAAAATGACATATAAAAACCGCCTTCAAAAATACGCCATCTATTGCGAATCCCGAATTTTTAAGTCATACACCCAATATATTTATGATTTCTTAATTTTCATAATTTCTGTCTAATTAAGCAGTATTTTTTAAATATTGTAGACTATTTTACAACGACTTACACTAAAATTAACTATTTTGTTTATAGAATAGTCTTGCGATTATATGAAAATAATTCAAATCAATATTGTTTACAAGTCCAAAAATAGGTGACATGGATGTTAAAAAATGCAGAAATTTTGAATTTGATAGAGTTTTAGTAAAAAAAAATTTTAAATGTTTACAAGTCTGCAATATTTTATTACAAAGATTATTCAAACCTAAAAAATATGTTAAATTTTTAATAGAGGACCTTCATAGGTTCTTCCAAATTTAACCTATTTTATGTCGTCATTTCCAACCACACCTACACTCGAATACTCCTCTGCTACGATTATCTAAAATTTCGTGTCAGTTGGAAATTTCAGATTTATTAAAACAAACTATTTTGATACTTCCCCACTGTGCACTCTTATATATATTTAAAATAATACATTTTTAATCCAATAATTACTATATTTTTGTTTGCATTTATTCTATAAATATAATAATTTCAAATAATAGTTAAACACATCCGTTAAATGATTTCGGGTAGTTTTTTACGTTATATTTTCTTGAAAATAATCCTTCAAAATTCAAATACTTACAAAGAGTTATGTAAAATGAAAAAAGTTAACATGAGTTGAGTAAATTATTCAAAATTGCCTTGATTTCCTGTCATGTTAGCAGGCTTAAGTGTAGGTTTCTTTGAGGCTTTTAGAAAAAATTCAATAAAAATATAAAACCGCTTATAAATTGTTTTTTTTAATATTTTTTCATGTATCTGAGCAGTGTGTTGGCACTAAACATATTAATTCATTGGGAAATTTGTAATTATTTTTATTTTGCTCTTGTCCTCTATCGTGACCATTTAAATTTGTTTCGGAAAAGAGGAAAAGGAAGTGCCTGAATGCAGTTGTTTTAAATCTTTTACTAGTTTGTAATAGTCGTAGTGGTGGTGGTGGTAGTAATATTACAACAACTATGAATGAAGAAATATAAATAAGATTTTGTGTTTACAAATAGTTGGTCTAATCGAGGGTTGCATAGAAAATTGTGTAACAAAAGATGTTCGAAATATAATACAAAATTGGTTGCAAGTTCTAATTTCATATCTCTTCCAAGCGTATTAACTCTTAAACCTTTAAGTGTCACGACTTTTGACATGGATTAGCTTATAATATATTTTATTGGTTCAATATAATCTTATTTTTGACAATAGCTTATATGTATAATAGGGTGGGTCAATTTTTGTGGTCAACAGGCGTATAGCAAAAACGTAATCTACGAAAAATTCTAAGAAAATTTCCCCAAGAAACTATGGGTTTAAAATTAAAACCTAGCTCCCGCTGAGAGGCTTCAAAATACACAGTTAAGAAATTTTGATTTTAGTCGCGTTTCATTTCTTATTTTGATATGAAAGTTTATAAAAATATATACCAAAGTATAAAGGAAATTTAGTTCTTAACAAAACATTGTTCTAATTATTTAAATCGGATGAAAATTGTAAAAGTTATTCAACTTTTCATTAACATCTTTTTTAGTATTTTCTAGTATATCTATGAATAAAAAAAAAAAATATTAGTACAATTTTTAATTACAAGGTAAATTTTTTCGAAAAAACTTAATAACTTTTACAAATATAAACCGATTTTAACAAGTAATGTCTCATTTTTGTCTACATAATATTGTCTTTAAAACACTGTGCAAAAAGAAATAGGTTTTCATACAAAAAAAGTGTAATTTTGTAGCAGAGTTAAATCTTAAATCTTTATGTCTCTCGGCGGGAGCTAGGTTTTAATTTTAGACCCATACTTTCTTTTAGAAATTTTCTTAGAATTTTGTGTAGATTCCAATTTTACTATACACCTCTCACGTTTTTTCTCATCCGAACAAATTGACCCACCCTAATGTATAATCTAAAGCAGTGGTCGGCATTTTGAGAACGTGGAATATGAAGTTGTAAATTTAACTTAAAAATTTTATAAAATCACTGTATTATCACAACTGGAAAAATAAATTTTAATATATGGTAGATTTCATGTCAACTGAACCAACTTTTGTAATCGATGTCTTCCGATCGGGATGAAATTTGCACCAAGGTTAGTTCAATAAAATCGGTCGAGAACTCTCTGAACATTTTGGTCAAACATGTGTTTTTTCTCATTCATGTAACGAATGAATTACCTATTGTTCTTAGCAAAATGTGTCCCAAATCGTTTAGAAAGCTATTTCGTCAAACTTTCCAAAAAAAAAAAATATAAATTTTTTTTTAATTTTTCTAAATATGTTTATTTTTTAATTTTTTTTGCTCAAAATAAATCTTAATCGCTTTTTAAAATTTTTTTTCGAAAGACTGAAGAAATAGCTATCTGAACTATTTGGAACACATTTTGCTAAGGACAATATTTACATGGATGATCTTCACTGATCTTGTCTGACTTACTATCCAATAGAACTAACCTTGGTGCAAATTTCATTCCGATCGGAAGACATCGATTACAAAAGTTGGTTAGTTGACATGAAATCCCCCATATATTAATATTTATTTTTCCACTTATGATAATACAGCGATTTGATAATCTGAATCGTGTGCTCCATGATTGACTTTTTTCCACTTCATCCCCATACTCAAAAGTTCTGTTGTTAGATGTCATTTCTAGTTATGAACTGGTCTCCCAACAAGTCTGCTTGGAGTTTCAGTCGTATGATTAAACTGTTTAAATACGCGTTTTAGTTATTTTGTTGCCTTTCAAATTAAAAATTTTAATAAAAAAAAAAAACTGTGCGATGGTGCCTTATAAACTACACCGATCCTCGTTAGAATAAAGACTTTAAAAATTCCCTTTTATTTTTCGTTTTCAAAGAAAAGAAAAAATAAAACTTATTTATGTATTGTTTGTTGAGTCATGTAACTTTGACATTTATATTTATTTGCATGTTTACATGCGTATAAATTGTAGACCCAACAAAACAAAAAAAACAAAAAAACGTTGTGTTTGGACATGAAACTGTTCAAAAACTGCTATGTATTTTCAAATCACTGCAATTAAACTTCCTTCCTTCTTGCTTTTTTACTATTTATGTTATCCTTTATTTGCCTGTCCTATTGTGTGTTCTCGTTACCCTTTGCATATTTATGTATTTGCATTTTATTGTTATTATACTTTATTCATAAATTCTGAGACAGTCTGGGAATATTATATTTATACTACTAAAATTTAAAAAGATTTAGGACTGTGTAATATATTTAGAGTACAATAAACCAATAACAAATAGTAAGTTACAGTGATTTAGTTGTAGTTGGTAAATGAGCTAAACGAATTAAATTTATTTTGTGTCATTAAGCCTTACAAATTGTAAGGGCTTTAATGTGAACAATCTTCACATATGATGTTTATGATTTAAGTATTGGGTTAATGTCTTCAAAATGTGGAATTTTTTAAATTTTTATCATTAGTTTTCAAATATTTATAAGAAATAAGTTTATTCAAAGTAGTGGCCATTGTTAGCTATGACCTTTTCAATTCTCTCTGGCAACATATGGATCCCTCGAAACAAATAGTAGTCGGCCGGGGCAAGGTCTGGACTACAAAGCGGATTAGGCAAAAGTAACCAACCATTTGTTTCTAAATAGTTTTTAAAAGGTATTGCAACAATTGTCTGAGCGTTGTCATGATTAAAATTGCTGATTGAGTAGCTCCCAATAATCTTGCAAGCTCCTGTTGAGTTTTCCAACAATATTCATGGACTTCTGAACAGAACAATCCATCTCTGTCACGTGGAAACTGATTGAAAACATTCGCCATAAGCTTTGGTGAGCAATCGGTGTGCTTCAACGGCCTTATTTTTCAAATTATAGAAGTAAAGCAAAATTCGATGTGTCTCAAATAGTTTAAGCCATAGAGACGAGACACTCCGATTTGTCAAACAAAAATACAACAAATCATGATACAACAATATAAGGTACATTCAGTAGAAAATTATACAATTCTTGTAACGTCAAACAAAAGAAAATATAAAAAAATATGAAAAAAATCAAAATCAAAATTTGACGTTATAGGGCTAAATATATAAAACTTTCCCTAGTGATTCTACCTTCTACAATTATTGTATCATGACAACAAATAATATTTCTGATACAACAGCCTAGCATGTATTTTGTTGTTGCAAGCGTTAGGTTTTAGACAAATAGACTTAGATTTCTGACAATTACGTCTTGTCTCTATGTTACTCTATGGTTTAAGCTATTTCTTCTATCTTTCAAAAAAGTATAAAAATATAAAATTTTTTAAATTTTTTTCCTAAATCGAAATCTTTTTTGATTTTTTTTCAAAATGGGCCCTGTTTTCTCAAAAGAAAGCTTAGGTCTTTTCCTTAAAGAGCTTTTTGGTCGCTTAGTGGGATGCCATCAGATGACATTGATTTCAAAAGTTGGTTCACATGACATGAAATCTCCCATACATATGTATGTATATTTTTTTATAGTTTATATCTAAAATGTCACCCACATTTTTTTTAATTTTTCCAAATTGGATTGTAAAATATGAATTGTCCACAAATAGATAAACAGATAAAAACTGATTCCAGTTATATGCTAAAAAGTCGCTTAAGTGAAATGCATGTTAAGTCGGAGCATATTTCCTGTTTGATAGAAAATATTAGTAAAAACAATAAATTGTGTATATTTAAAAAATCTTTCAGTGATGAGATCTTCAGAGCGGGACCATGGCCGCTCTGAATTTTTAATATGTTGTTACCCATATTAAGGCCATCTTTAGTTGAATAAATAAATTGAAAATTCAAGATATGTTTCTTTATATACAATTTTAACCGATCCAAACCAAAGCTAATTTAAAACTTTTAAGAAACTTCACATTCTGTAATACCATAGAGAACTCGTGTATAATACATTTGCTTTCCTCCCAACTTATATTTTTTTACTTTTCATTTATTGCCTATTTACATTGAGGATTAATCGCTGTGATTTTATTTGTATTTTCTTGTAAAATTTCTTCGTAACCCGTTTCATGTCTACACAGATCAAATTCCACCCGGCAACTTTTAATCATAATTTTTCTTAACTAAGAACAACTCAATATGAACATATGAAAAATCGCCTACAGTCCCAAGCCATTCGATATCGTGCAACTTTTCCTACCCCGTTTGTTTCTCTACACTTCTAGCCAACAAACAAAACAGTTGTTGCGATTTGTCGCACGAAAAGTTGCCAATGTAAATAGGCTCATAAAT
Organism: Calliphora vicina; assembly: GCF_958450345.1. NCBI lineage: Eukaryota > Metazoa > Arthropoda > Insecta > Diptera > Calliphoridae > Calliphora > Calliphora vicina. The sequence goes on from NC_088780.1 coordinate 121,468,833, forward strand.
GTTAATAAATTTTTATTCAAATGTAGATATACAATGCCTCAATTTATTTCCACTTTTTGTAAATAATCTGCTAATTGTCCAATCTTATCGTATGACATGCAAATCAAATACCTTTGCGGCATTTATGTTGGGGCAAGTGTGAAAACTTATTTGTAAAATTTCATGTCAGTTCATGTTTAAGCTTAAACGCAAAAACTCCATAAAATTCTATTACACTTGAACTTAAACACGAATAGCATGTCGTAAGGGTGCACAAATTCAAAAGGCTTAAATTTGTACTATAAAAAAAAAATAAAAAAAAAACATAATTAAGATAAACTTATTTTTAATAAATAAACACCCCCACATTGATTTATTTGGAATAGACATGAAAATGTGTGACAACTGCCTTAAAGGATTGAGTGTAAATATTTAATATTATTATTCGATAATAAAATCGTAACAATGGATTGTCATTACAAAAAGACAACGACCTGCCTTCCTCCTTTTATTGAAATAATTGTGTGCTTCACTGCGTATGATTAATTTGTTCTTGAAGGATAAACAAATATTAAGTATACACATGTTGTACCTAGAGATGCTAATCGGGACTGATTTTGAAAAATCCCGGGGTTCGGGATTTGGTAAAGAATCCCAAAATCCCGACCCGGGGTTTCCAGAAAGAAACATACATAATTAAGTCTTTACAATTGAAAGTAAATTTTTTATTTAGCAATTAATTTTTATTGGACACTAAAAAGCATAAAATACTTGCATGAGTACATTATATAAGAATAAATAACAGTAACAAGAGCAACAAGAGGAAAATACTTGCAGATTTGTTATAAGTATTAGCAAACGTGTTTGCCAATGTGAAAGATGGAATGTGAATTATGTTTTTCAAGTTGCAAATCTACATTATAATTTGATGTCGTTATTATTATTTGGGTTTTTACATTTATTAATAATACCTTTTAGTCTTTTAGCAATCGAAATATTCTCATTTTGTTCGAGATAAAATCAATTTCATTTGAAGAGGATTTAAATTGAGTTTTGTTAGATAACTTACAAAAAAAGGTGAAGAATGGATTTTCTAGAGCCCCACTCAAGGAAACCGTAAATTCCGTTTTCATTTATTAACTATATTATAGCAGGAGTTGAGCTTAAAAACTTTGATGAATATCACTTTGCGATATTCGGACATGTAGAATGTCAAAATGAATGAAAAAGTCACACGAAAATGCCAATTTCCCCTATATATTTGTGAAAAACGGGATTTGGAAAATTCCGATAACCCCGGGATTTAAAATTAAAAAATCCCGGGCTTCGGGATTTAGGAAATCCCGAGTACCACGGGATTTTCAGGAACGGGATTGGCATCTCGAATTGTACCTTTACTTTTACCAAATGCTATTTATTAATTACACTGTGCTAGTTGAAAAAAACTGTCAAGCGGGGCACCCGACGGTTTAACCTAATTTGAGAATAGCTATTGTTATTTTAGAATAGCTATTGTTTTCGACATATACCGTGATTTCGAAAATGGAGGAGTTTGCACAATATAGTATATTCGCGTAACTCAAAAACGGTTTAGCTTACGAAATTCCGCAATAAAATTAGCTTCAAGTAAGACTGACATTTTTTTAACAGAAAAAAAAGTTTCAAATTTTAGCACAGTGTTACTAAGGAATATGTTTATTTAATTTGTGTAAATAAAAACAACTACATTTACTTTGTTTTATCACTTACTTTAAATTGTTTCTAACTTATCTGTTTAACTAAAATTTTTCAAATAATGTATAACCGGTCTTAGGAAAAGCATTTAAGAAAACAAAACTTAAAAAAGAAGAATCAAAATTTTAAAGAGAAAAAAGCAAAAATGAAAAACAAAGAACGGAAACCAAGTAAAAGAAAAATAAATATTATTTGCTGTATAAATTAGAAAACATGACAATGAACAATTAAAGTAATAGTATTTAGAGCAACAGTAACTTAGTTAAGGGTACTATAATGTTTGTGTTTTTTATATCCTTCACCATGTGCTGAAAATGTATAAATAAGTTTGCCATTCCAAAATTCCAATTTTTTTAGCATAATTTTTATTTCAACCATAAAATTTTTTTGGTCACAATTGTTTTTCATCATAAATTGTTATTAATATTTATCTTAAAGAATATTTGGTAAAGGGTATATAAAATTCGGTAAAGCCGAATATACAACTCTTTCTTGTTTTGCCTTTGTATGTATATAATTCACCAATAGAGTAATAATATCTTAAAATTTTAATAGAGTTACTAGGGTATTCGAATTATTCAATTTTTCTCTTGTTCGAATAAAACGAATAATTCGAAAAAGAGATTTTAACTCGTTCGAATAATTCGATCACACTTTTAAAATTAATCGAATTATTCGAATAATTTAAATTTTTTTAAAAAAGTAAAGAATGAAGTTTTGATGTCGGTTTTTTAATATTTTATTGTTAAAGAAAAACAAAAAATAACGTTAAAGTTAACAATTCAAGTATTGATAATGTTAAAAAACATTCAAAAACAAAGTCCATCATTAAATTTTCAACAGAAATATTCTGATCAGATTAACTTCCGAACAATATACAAAACAATTGACTAGCAAACCCTTTAGTTTCCGTTTTGGAGCTATGCTTCAAAAAATTTGAGCTAGTTGGACATGATCCTGAATTCAAGTACAATATAAACGTATTAAGAACTTTTTTATTTCTTTCATTAATTTGGGTATTAAATTGAGTAACAAATTCTTTAGTAAATTAATTATTCACTATTTCTAAATTATTTATAACAAATTGTATTATACATCAAGCTCTATCAACGTTGCCGAATCTTTGCTTAATAAAGGGGTTTTGGGGAATTACACAATAAAGGGAATCTGTCCAAAGTTTGATACCATTGTTAGTGAACGTGGCGTAAATGACGCATTTATAAATACGCAGAAAGTTTATTACCATGTTAGACAAAGATGTTCAACGATATTCAAAATCATGCTTTTCTTGCAATAAAACGTTAGTTTGCAATATTTGTGTTTATTACTCGATTTATTAAATATTTTGCAACACTTACGTACTCAGTTAATAACATCACTTATATACATATATTTTAAGATCATGACCTTCATCTATTTCAATGTAATCATTATAAATGTCATCCTCAATATCACTTTCGACGACCGTTTCAAAATCACATTCAACTCCACTTTAATCTAAGTTAAAATTTTGATTATTAATTGCGATTCTTCTAATATTTCGCCAGCTAAATAACAAATATTTTATTCCGTACCTTTTATTTTCATTGGTTCAAATCCTAAGTTAAAAATGTTGAAAGATTTGTTTTTAAAATTGTAACGTCTTGCAGTAATATTTATATATTTATAGAAGGAGCTATAGGAACACTCATCTACAGTGACCGAAAGTCCCTTAGTCTTTAGTTATTTGTCGAATTTCAGAAACAATACAATTTTTGTGAGTCGTTATTATTACTTATTGAAATTTGAAATTATGAAAAATTTTAAGCAATTTAATAAATAAATTTAAATATATATGAACATTTATTCGTTTTATTCGATTATTCTACATAAAATTGTTCGAATTATTCGTTATTCGAAAATGGCCATTTTTAAATTGTTCGAATAATTATTCGTAAGAAATTATTCGATTAATCGAACGATCATTAGTCGAATGAATACCCTAAGAGTTACCCTCGAGTAAATATTTTTAGTACTAAATTTTCTTTAGAATTAAGTAAATACACTTATTAATATTAATTTATGTATAGTTTTTCTAAGTATCTGTCTTTTTCTGAATATTTGTGTGCATATTTCCCAGATTTTTGTTAAGTTTTTACCATTTACAAATGATCTTTTATTACCTTTAAATAAACCGAATGCATTTGATTCCAAATAAAAGCAGATTAGTAGTTTAAAATTGTAACAACTCATTATTCATTCAAATGTACAACAACAATAGTTTAAATCAGATATCGAAAATAACTCGTCCATATACCAAAAAACCCAAATTGTGATTTATATTTTTGTGATAAAAATAATTCACTGAAAATAACAGTTATAAAATGATTTATATTTAAATGGTTTGGTATGACCTTTATTCGCTTTTGTTGTTTTTTAATGATTTGGTGTGAGATAAACAATTCATTTGTTCTTGTTCTTAATAACTGTTACTTTCCCTTTAATTTACATACAATAACAATAGTAATTTTTAACAAATTATGGAAATAATATGATATGTATGAAGTAATGAAGTCTTGGTAACAGAAATGATAATTTTTTTTAAATTGTTATTAATCTTTTGATAAATTTTATATATTTAAGCGTTGATGCATCAAATGCATTTTTGCGATTTATTTTTCATGTTCGCAAATAAAAGTCACAAGCTGACCTTTACGAAAAAAATAAATTATAAATCACTCATCCAGATTATTTGTGTTTGTTTCTTTTCTGTTTCTCTCAACCCCAAACCTAAAATGTTCTCGAATAAATCACTCTCTCAGTGATATATCACAAAAAAATTATTTTTAAATGGCTGCGAATGAGAATTTACCATTGAAATGAAAGTGAACCCGTTATTTTCGGTCTCTGGTTTAAATAGTCACTATGTACTATTAATACACACACGCACACTTTAATTAATGGATGTTAACTCTAACAGCCCCTATAATAAACACACTAATGATTTTAATAATTTTAATTGACCAAATTAGATGAGATTTGTATCGATGTTGACATAAGCATGTAAACCTGGCGGACTTTCAAGTGACAACTACTGGTGAAATAAATATAGAATTTAGTGGGTATGCTTGTGAGTGAAAGATACTTGAACTCTAAATCAGTTGGGTTCAAATTCGCTGTAATTTATTAATATCCTTCGAAAATACAATTGGTTAATTCACAAGGTCTCTTATCAGTCATATTATCATAATGTCCTAATATATCACTACTCGGCACCTCGGCTTAACCGACTCTTAGGCATTCGGCTCAGGTCTCTGCTGGTTGGTTACGATAACACAATAAACATAGCATACAGAGTAGTATTATTTTAGGACATTTTTTGCTAGAAAAACAATAAAAACCATTGTGAAATATTAGGACATTATGACAATATGACATGATAAGAGACCTAGTGAATTGACCAAATATATCCAATGAAATACAATATTCCGATAAAGGGCAACACTGAGGCTTTTTAAATATCAAATAAGAAACTAGTAATAGAAATGTTCACAAACATTTTTAAAAATCTTCAAAATTATATAAAAAATTCTGGCAGACACTTGCACTTTAGCTTTGCACAAAAAAACAAAAACAAGTCAAGTACAAACCAACACTTTTTAGTTTTATTTAAATGTATGTCGGAATATTTGTTAAAAGTAACAAGAGGCCATTTAAAGAAAGACAAATGATTTTGTTTTGTTATTTTTTCCTTAAAAAAAAATAAACATTTTCATATGGTCTCTATATGCAGATGTGCTAACATGATATATTTTGTAACACATGGCTTTAAATATCGAATATTTTTCAAACACTGTCCATAAAGATCCGCAGATTACTTACTTACCAAGATCGTTATAATACACCAAAATGCTTTCGGTTTTAAAATGTCATTATGTTCTTCTCAGGCTAAAGTGTCATAATATCGTTATGACATTTTGTAAAATCCATGAAACCTAGCAAATACACCTAATTACTTACACAATGGCATTTTATCTTATTATTTTAAAATGGTGCTTTCATTGGAGGCAAGTAGTTTCCATTAATGTTTATAAAAATGTAAATTATTTAATATCATTAAAATTACTTGTAATGACTGAAACAACACATTGATACTTAGGTCTCACGGAACCCATCATCAGTAAAACCAGAATATTAAAATACGACTTCTTCTAAGTAATGCAGTAGTTATTGAGCAATTGCATGTCCTTACCAAGTTCTTGCTGGACAGTTTTTGGATCTTATGGCTTAGGTGCAAAAAAACATAGTATAATTTTTGCTGTTATTATTATATTCTGGTTTTAAACCAACTTAAACTAATTAGTTCATCTGAAAATATGTAGAGTATAATAAAAGGCTACTTCAGCATTTTGTCTACTTACTTTTAAGTAAAATGCAGTAAAATTTTCTCATTTATATACACAAATATATTTTACACATTAGGATGACCCCATAAGCTATGCTTTTTCAAATTGTGCTTGCCCACAACTAAGATACAAGTTTAATTCATTCTAATATATGGTTTCTCAAAATTTGTGTTCTGACATCAATACTTGATGAGCTGGGTCAAAGGATAAAAAAGTCCTTCTTATGTTTTTTTTTCAAATATTTCTAGCAAAGGAAACCAGGGACCGTAACAATTATGACATTTATAATAAAAATCACAACATACATAATTGTTATTTTTTTATTTTTTTTTTTTTTTGTCAGAAATTGTTTTTGTCAGAAATATTTGTAAGTTTTTGTAAATATATGTACATATGTACATAATATGTAAATAGAACTCAAAAATTAATTTTTATATCCGCCAAAAAAATAAAAATCATAGTCTGACAAATATGTCTGACAAAAAAATAACAATTATTACTGACAAAAAAAAAAAAAAAAAATCAAAAACTGACAAATATTTCTGACCAAAAAATAAAAATCAAAGTCTGACAAATATTTCTGACAAAAAAAATTAAAATTATGATATGAAATAATGCGTAAAGAAAACCATCTGCGTATTTTGCAGACTCATCATACCGATTTTGTAGTCTCATCATCACAATTTTGTATATAAAAGAGGACATCCTGCAGAGGAAGTAATTTTTCAATAGGATGGCGACCCAATGCAAACGTCAAAAATCGTAAAGTATGGCGTTCCTAGAAAAATTTGTTATTAATGTCGTTACCAGCTCAATGTCCTGGGTTCAATCCTATTGAGAATTTTTAGTGAATCGTGAATTGGCGGTTGAAACAATACCGATTAACTCCTACCAATCAAATTACAACTATTAGACCTGCGTAATAGGTAGTGTTGTAAATTATGGGTACTTTTGACTACTCAATACAATACCCAATACTTTTTTTTGGGTACTCAATACTACTCAATACTTTAACAATTCTTTTAATTCAAAAACTAAAAGAAACGTTCAGATACTTTTTACGTACATATATTGTAAAAGGAAATATATACAAAATATGTATTGTTTATTATAACCATGAATTGTCTTGTAAAATTAGACAGTTTATTTAAAATCTATTAAATTAATATTTGTGTATGCAAATATTTTTAAGAATTTTTTTTTAAATTTGTTTGCTGCCTTTTAGTCTTAAAAAGATTTTTGTTTTCAATTTGTTTAATGAAATTTCAGTCACAGCGTAATTTATCTGTTAAATAAAATATTATTTAGTAAAAGTACAAATAAAAATATTAGTAAAATTTAACAAGAATATGTAACTAGATCCAAAACGTCGAGTTGTAAACAACCATAAACATCAAAAAATCGTGAACATTTTTTTTATTTTTCAAATACATGTGCAAAGTATAATACAAATTATTTATACTGTTCGTTTCGAGTTTTCGAATCTATATACATGTTTTATGTATCTTTATTAAACTGTAAAAGGTATATTTTCGATATTTTCAGTTTTTACCAGACTTCTTCTGTTGCTTAAAACCTGAAAAGTTATAGAAAATACCCTTTTACTAGGAACATATGTTGCTACTATTGGCAAATACTTTTTGGCTATTTTGGCCAGTCCGCGATTTACATTTCCCCCTCCTTCCACCACTGCAGTGGATCCCTCTATCTATCTAACTCTTTTTCAAAGCTAAAGTTATTTAGCCTTCTGATCAAAATCGGTCCAAATGGAATTGACATTATTATTTTTTTTACTGGCGAAGGATTTTCTGAAGTTGGTACTCCTATATTAAACAATGACTGTATTGTAGACTTTAAGTTATTATTGGCATTGGAATCAGTTAATTCTTTGGACTTGAGTCGTGGATCTAGGTAGGTGGAAATTGGTAAGACGTCGTTGACTGAAGATCATTATATATAAATTGTTTATTGAAAATTTAATATTTTTCTGATATAGGGGTTTTATGGGGGATAGGGTCAATTATAAAATTAGGTTCATAAAAAACTTGTTTGTGTCGAATTTTATCACGATATTAATTATTATAAGACAATTATGAAGGTTCAAGTCATTTTCTGAGAGGGACCTTATATGGGGACTTCGGCATACATTACAGTATAATTTCAGAGTACTTACAAATAATTTATGCATAATTCTATCAGGATTGAAGCATGATCAACATATCTATGGCTGCTCAAAAAGTATTCCCGGGGTACATTTGGGGGCTAGGTTAAATCATGCCCATTTTGATTACCAAACAAACCTTATCAACAGAGAGTATTTGTGGAAAATTTTAGACAGCTATATCCTTTCGTTTAGGACATATTGTGTTTTCAACAAATGCACGGACATAGCTAGATCTTCTTAGAATCTTATTAGCACCCAGAATATATATAATTTTTGGTCCTACGGCCAATATTTCGATAATTTTATCAATATACCCTGCATTTTTTTATGGTGTATATAAAAAGTAATGCGTACGAAACTTGATGACACAATAATATATCTCCAGATATTCAAAAATAAATATTTCCTTTGACATTCATAATAAAAAGTTGCCAATTATTTCGTTAAAAATCGTAAAATTTTTGTAAAAAAAAGATGAATATTTTTGAAGCTACGCTAAAATGTCTGATACAGCATACAGCAAAAAGGACAATTGTATACAATTTGACACCAAGACAAAACTTTAAACAAAAATGTATTTTAGTGGGAAACATCGACACCTTATTTTACCACCAAACAAACGGGGCCAGCCTAATATTCATTTGCATAAGTGTTTCAATTTGTTTATTTCTTTTACTACAATTTCCATTTCTCAGAAAATTACACAGTGATACAAAAGTAAACATAAAAAATATACAAGGATTCTCACGTAGCATTTCTTTTTTTTTCTGCAGTCCATAGATTACGGAAATACAGTTTTTCTCGATCACTTAGTTTTAGTGAAATAATGGTATTCTTAATGTTGCAAATTCAAAACATCATTAGTATGTTCTTTTGAAAATAAATTTTAAATTATTTTGTTTGAAATATATGACTTTAACCTTTTAAACAGATCAGTTGGAAAATATCTGAGTTACTGTAATTTAAAGTCAGGATGCTCAGCATAATACAGTCAGCTATGTTTAACTGATTCATAACTGAGCATAACTCAGTCATTTTTTTATTTTGTAAAGCTACTTTTGTATGTTTTTTTTTACTAAAATAAGAAACAAATATTTTACTGCCTTAGGATTAACATAGAGCGTGAAGAAAATTAAAATTTGTGGCAAAAAGTCCGTTTTGTGAAACCTACTTAAAAATCCGTAATACTGCCTCACATATACAACTAGGGCCTTCGAATTGACTGTGCCGATTCTAATATACCCTGCACCAAACTATAATTTAAAACAAGTAAAACAGCTATATTCGGATGTACCGACTCTTATATACCCTTCACCAAATTATACTTAAACATTTTTTTTTAAATATTTTTAGGTAAACAAAATTTATTTTTTTGAAAAAAATTTTCGAATAGTTTTTTTAATTTTTTTTTTAAAAATTTCAAATTTTTTTTTAATATTTTGCGAATAAAAAACTTTTGGTGAAAAAAAAACGAGTTAAAAAATATTTTTTCCGATTTTGACCCATTGTAGGTCCAACTTACTATGGTCTTATATACGTCGTTGCACTGGTTTTTTCCTTATATCTCAGCAACTTGTGGACCGATTTTCTCGATTTTAAATAGCAACCGAGCCGAATTCTAAAAAGATTGATGTATGAATCGTGTATGTAAGTTATTTGGGGCTTCGGAAAGTTGATTTCAACAGACAGACGGACAGACAGACTGACATGGCTTAATCGACTCCGCTATCTATAAGGATCCAATATATATATATATATTGGAAATTAAAAACGGAATGACAAACTTATATGTACCCTTCTCAAGAAGCTGAAGGGTATAATAAATATTAAGTAAACGCTTAAAAGCCTCGCAAACTGTGCAATCTGTGCATTTTTACACACTCGCAAATGAAATGTCAAAAAATGTATGGAAATTCGTTTGCACAACTCCGATAAGTTTGCGCGACAATTTAGACTCGCAAACTTGAATTTATTGTGCATTTGATGAATCAGCTGCTTTTGTTTACTTTTATTTATAAGAAATAAAAATCAAATAAAATATAAAAATTTTGTGCATGTTAAAATTGTGTAACTTTGGAACAGAATGATTGTATTAAATGACATTGTGTATGAAAACATTAACCAACAGCTAGAACATAAACAAAATCCTCCAAACTATGTATACCACCGTTTGTTCCAAAGATTTAACTTTCATTCAACATTTTAAAATTAAAATTTATACAATTTGAAAAAAAATTATTAAAGCTTTTGTTGAATTTATGTATTTTTATTTGACAAATATAAATTTTCTGTATAAACTTGCACAAAATTGAAAAGGTGGGTTCATGAAACATGTCGCGCAAATTTGCCCATTTGCACAAATGGGAAACTTAAGCGTTTAAATGAGTACCCTTATTGGCATTTTATTTTGCTGAAAAAAATTTTATTATAGAAAAAATATGTATGTATATTTTTTTTTTTTGTGAAAAAAAATTCTATTAGAAAGGTATACGTGATTAGAAAGGTATTTTAAATATCTGTCATATTATAGTGTCTACATTAATAACATAGTAATCCACATACAGATAATAATAGGACCAAAATCGAGGTAGTGCTTTTTTGCTATATCTCAGACATTTGTGGGCGGATTTTTTCGATTTTAAGTAGCAACCGAACCAAGACTATAGCGGATATATTAAAATGGCATCTCCGAACTCTATGGATTCCAATAACCTATAACTGCTACATGAGTACCCCTGCATTTGTATTTTTGGTGTAGCATAGTGTTATAATTGTTGTTCTTTAATTCCATTGTTGTTTTTGTTTTATTTATAAATTAAGCCCATTTGTATAAGATTTCTAATTTGTCACATGTGTGTGTTTCAATGTTTCTAAGTTTCAATGTTTTTGTTTTTCTTACTTTGTATTTAATATTTGTTTACAATTGTCCACAATTTACATTTTAAAGAGTTTGCAGAAAGTGGTTAGTTACATTTATATAATTTTATCAAATGATTCTCTATTATTTAAGTTTGAATATGCAAAATGCTTGTTAACAAATATTTATGCAAGTATGTATATTTTGCATTAATTTCATATTAATTAATTGTTAAAGAGTTCTGAAATTTAAATATTTGCACCATCTGTTTTCGTTTTTCTTGCCACAAATTATTCTTTGATTTTGCCATATTAATTATGTGTGCACTTGAGTTTATTAAGTGTTGTCTCCTTGAAGTGCTTAACACTGTGTAGATTTAAGTTAAACACTCGATTTAAGATCAAGTATTTAAATCAACAAATTTTGTAGAGATATTCTAGCAAAGTTGTTGTTCTAGTCAATAATGATTAAAAAGTGGAAACTTTTAATTAAGTACATAAAAGTATGTTTGAATTTCTTATTTTTTCTTATTCCTTTGTATGCTAGAGGGAGGTAGTATTGATGAAATCTTTAGTATTAAGGATATTAATAAAATGTAATCGATTTAAAATTTAAATAAACAAACATTTTCTACATCCCAGGTTACTGAGAGATACTAATGTGTCAATAGATTACCTGGGATGTACAAAGTGAGCCATTAATTTCTCTCTGGATTTGAAATGAACACAAACGTAAAGTGATTTGTTTCATAGACATAAATAAAATTTGTTTATTTTTCTAACAGCTTAAATTTTTTTTTAAAAAACTTGAAAAGCGTTTTTAAGTAAATTTGTTAAATTTGCAGAAACAATTTTTTAAATGAAAAGTGGTTCTAAATGTCAAATATTTATACAACAATCAAAAGAAACACATCCATTGGCAGTATTAATGACATAAAATTTTGAATGCTTGTAGAATTAGCCCACTATAATCCTGCCCGCAATTTACACTCTATAATAATAATAAGTTAAATATCGACATGTGTCCTTTAAAGAATTCTACATTTTCCGATCAAATAGCAAAAATGCAACATTATTAATAACAAAATATTGAGTTTTATTTACCTATAATTTAAAATCCTGACACAAAACAATATTAACTTAGAATTTCTAAAGCAACAAATTAGATGAAAATTAATTACCAAATATACATACATATTAAAGACATAAACCTTTAAAATTCAAACTATAAACTACTGATATAAACTGCAAAAGAGAATTTTATTTAATAAAATAATAACAAATTAATGTGAACAAATTTGTTAAATGCTCTTAATAAACATATCACAAACACATGTTTCCCGTAAATACATATGGATGTACCAGCAATTGACATTTTGTTATGAATTTGCATATCGTCACCTAAAATTCAAAACAACGTAACAATAAAAATACCGAAAAGGAATTTTTGAAAAAAAACAAAATCTTAATTTAAAAATGTGTGTGTCATTCTGTTTAAAAAATGGGTGGGTCCACAGAAGATTCTAAGACGATCTAGCTATGACCGTCCGTCTGCCTGTCTGTTTGTTGAAAACACGATAGGGCCCAAACGAAAGGAGCTAGCTAACAAATACTCTCTGTTGACAAGGTTTGTTTGGTATTGAAAATGGGCAATACAGGTCCATGATTTCACTTAACCCCCATAAAAATGTCCACCCGGAATACTGTTTGAGCAGTCATAAATATGTTGATTATGAGGAAATTCTGATAAATAAGTTCTAATTACTCTAAAGTTATACTCTAAAGTATTGCGCAATTTCTCCCTAGTGCTCATACAAGGCCCCCTCAGAAAATTACTTGAACACTCATAATTGTCTTATAATAACTAATATCGGGATGAAATTGGTCATAAACAAGTTTTATATGAACCTATATCTTTTTAATATTTTTTTTTAGGATTGGTCCATAATTGACCCTATCCCCATATAACCCCTATATCAGAAAATTATTCTGTTGTCACATATATTGATGGTGAGTATACAAAATTCGGCACAGCCCAATAAAACACTCTTAAGTGGTTTTATATTGTTACGTTTTAACCTTTTTAAAACGCTGGTTTATTTCCTTTAAATAAACCGGATACTTTTGATTGCAAATAAAAGCCGTTTATTAGTTTGAAAATTGTAACAACTCTTTATTTATTTAAAATGAACAACAACCACAGAATTAAATAGTCACTCAATGTTTTTTATACACGTTTATAAATTCTCTTTACTTGAAAAACACACTTTAAGGCACTCAGTTGATGTTTATTTGAAAAGCGTCTCTGATAAACTCACTAACGACAGCAACCTCTGCCACTATTTATAACACTGCCATCTGCACTCAAGATTGCTCTTTAACTGTCAAAGTTCGAATATTCTAGATCTTACTAATACATACGCCATCTGTGGTGTACTTTCTACAATGTTATTTAACTGAATATTTGAATATACAGCGTTGCCAACTTACGATCAATGGTCAACTGAAAGCTTCTATTTAATAATGCCCACAGATATGTTACAGTTTGCTATTACAGCACTGTTATTTGAAAGCATTATGCTACTTTTAAATCAGCCCTTAAAATCGTTATATTTGAATCCAAGTACAATTTCGTAACAGTATGCAGTTTTAGTTTCTTTTTTTATCCGCTAGCTTGTGTTTCTACACTAAAGATTAAATATGCTAAATTATGTTTATATCAGATATACTTTTTGTTGTAATGGTTTTTTGCCCATCACTTTAAAAATGTTTGAATTAATAATGGTACGATGTTTTGCATTTTAGGCGACGATATGTATTTGTATCTCTGTGTGTGTGTTTAACCATGAGTAAGTGTAATAATCATGGAGCAGAGTATGAGTAAGAAGGAATTCAAAGTTTATGTGTGCATATAGTTGAACCAATTTATTTAAAATATTTTTGGTTTTACAATATGAAGCAGACATGGAAAGTTATAATTTGTAAATTATATAAATTATTTACATAGTTTTAAGAAAAATAAGAAATAAAATATCGGTTTATTCACTTAAAGGAATTATATTTCGGTTTTGGTTAAATTGATTAAAATATAAATTCATGAACTTATGTCCATAATTTTAACATATCACTTGTAATCAACATCAAGTCACCTGTTAAATAATGCTATCTACTATGTAGTTCACACATTAGATATCTATTTAAGGAAATTACGAGCGTTAACCTAAAAAAAAAACATCGCATCCCACAGTTCAGTGTTCCATAAGCAAACTTTTGTTCCAACTTTAATACAAATTATTGATTGCAATATTTTCTAGATTCTACAGTATTCCAAAAAAAAAAAAAGTAAGAAAGTATGGTCGGTCAAGCCCGACCATATAATACCCTACACTAAGTTAAAGAGCAAAAACATTTTTCTTTTAAATTTTCAATAATTTATATTTTTGAATGATTTTCGGAAGTGGGCCTTATATGGGGGCTATGACCAATTATGGACCGATCACCATGATATTAGGTCGTATGATTTATGTCTATATGAAAGTTTACTATGTTGAATTTTGTGAGTATACCAACCTTTTTAAGCGATATATGCACGTTAAAGTGATTTTCGGAAGCGGGTCTATATGGGAGCTATGACTAATTATGGACGGATCGTAACAAAATTTGGTGAAATGAATTTCATATATATATAAAACTTATTTGGAGCGCAATTTGTGGAGATACATATATAAATTAAATATTTATGACCGATAAAGTCCAATTTTGGAAGGACATTTGTATGGGGGCTAGGTGAAATAATCGACCGATTTCAGTCAGTTTCAATAGGCTTCGTCCTTGGGCCGAAAAAATAATATGTACCAAATTTTATCGAAATATCTTCAAAATTACGACCTGTACTCTGCGCACAAGGTTTACATGGACAGCCAGCCAGACATCGTTTAATAGACTCAGAAAGTGATTCTAAGTCGATCGGTATACTTTAAGGTGGGTGTTAGACTAATATTTTTGGGCTTTACAAACATCTGCACAAACGCATTATACCCTCCCCACTATGGTGGTGTAGGGTATAAAAACTTAAATATTTAGCTGTGATAAAAACTACAGACTGACAGACGATAAACTCAAAAAAATTCTGCGAAAATCCTGAAATTTTAAACTGCAACTCAGTTAGTAGCTCAATGTACGTAGATTAAAACAAATCAGTTTTTTGTGGTAACCATTTTTATGATATAATAATACCAAAATATGTTGTTTTTGGATTTGGTTATCATACTCCATGAACAACATATTATGATTTACTACAATCATATATATTATTTACTACAATCATATATATGATTGCTACAATCTTGTGAATGGTAACATGTTATGATTACCGCAGTCATATACATAATTACAGTGACCATAATATAGTTAAAAGCTTGTAAAAACATGTGCAAATATAAGATATCGTTATTTGTAATTTTCCCAAGTGAAGCTTGTTTTACACGGACTAACTAAAATAGCTATATCGAATATGAATTTCATAAGAATCAATTAATTAGTTAGTTAGTTAGTTTGTGTAATTATTGAACAACAATGCTTTTTAGGACGCATTTTTGTTTAACGCATGAAAAAACCAGTTTAAACAAAATGTAATTAAATTCAAATTTTTAAAAATGTCTTCTAATTTAACAATTAATAATTGATTTAATTTGCGATCATAAGAATAACATGTGCCGTTAAATAATTTATAATGAATATAATTCATAATTGGTTAACCGATTGGTTCATGTAATAATGTTATAATCGGCAGCGCCGAATCTTGTATACCCATCAACCTGGCCTTCTAAGGGTTTTGAATCAGTTGTAGTCCGAACTGTACAGAATTTCACAGAGTGATTTAATTCATAAAACTTTAAATGACTTATGTCGAAATTTCTGATTTAGGAGTTATATGGGGGTATGGTTAATTATGGACGGGTCGTCACATATATAGTTTTATATAACACTTGTTAATGTCCAATTTCAAGTCAAATTCAAGTAATTTTCTGAGGAGGACCTTGGGTCTAGAGACAAATGATGCCCAATTTTCGTCATAGTTTACAGTATAATTTTAGAGTACTTAGAACTAATTTGTGCAACATTTTTTCAGAATTGCCGCATAATCAACATATTAATGAATGTATGGGGGATAGGAGAAATCATGTAAATAAATTGCCAATTTTCAATAAAAAAAAACATTATCAACAGAGAGTAGTTGTAAAAATTTCAGCCAGCTAGCTCCTTTTGAGTGGGATCGAGTTTTAAAAATACAGGCGGACAGACAGATGGACAGACATATTTAGATCGTTTTGGAATCATATCGCACACCCAGTTCAAAAGTGACACAACTCAAAATTAATTTGTCGGATTATATAAACCCGAAAAATGAATTTTACGCTTAATCTTGTTTATCTATACAAAAGATATCAGTGTATTCAGTTGTTGTTAAGTGTGGCTAAAAAAAACACTAATGTCTTTCATTATGTTTCATTCAATTGGTTTATATTTATTTTCGATTTCTGAAAAATTAAAATTTTGAGTAGATCTGCAACAAATATTTTGATGTGCTACAAACAGAATGACAAAAGCAATATATCCCCCATTTTTTATTTTGATGGTAGTTGTAAAAAAGTTTTCCTCAGTTCCACCAAAAAAGAAAAAAAAAAGAAAATATCTCAATTTTTGCTTAAAAAAAGTATGGCACAAGAATCACTGTTTTTAAATTGACTCTGGTGGTTCTTGATATACAGCTATTTTACATCCCTGCAATGAAGCCATGTTTATTATTGTTTTTGTTTTTCTACTGCTGCTGATTTAACTATTGTTATTCGTTTGTTGTTGTTATTTTAATAATGATGATAAAGTCATTTTATTACACACTCTCTCTTCCCCCTTACTAACGACCGACCAACAAACAAATAGACCAACACAGTCTGCCTGGCATCTCATAACAACCCAACACTGATATTTATTTATAACAAAACGAGTGCATATATACAAGTGTGTATGTATGTGTGTGTGTGTAAGCGTGTTGTTATAAAAACATGTGTACATGTATTAAAAATGCATTATTATTGTTATTGAATAGTTAAATGTTGGCATTTAATACGGCAGTAGCAGCAAAAGCAAATGCTGCACATCATCAGGCTGCTTGGTCCAACTAAATAAAGCAAAATGTTAAATACAGATGATGACGATGATTTTCCACAAATTATGTTTGTGACAATTAACAATAAATTGCAAACCAATTTGTCATTACAGTCTGTGTCAAATAAGTAGCAAACGTATTGGTTAACAAATATTTATGCAAGAGTATATATGGAAAACCTATGCACACAGATAAGCAGCATAAAAAAAACTAGAGTAGTGGAAGTAAGTTGGTTAATGTTAAATTATCTTTGTACGAGGACAGGCTGATAAATAATGACGTTTATATATTTACCCCCATATTCATAAAAATATCAGTTTTAAGGTTTAAAATACAATTTAGTTAAAACACATTTTAGGCCTAAAATTGCTTTCTTGCTAAATTCTGAGAAATACAGACACTTTATAATGTACACGAATTCACTTGAAAAATACAGCACACTTTAAGGCACTCAGTTGATGTTTATTCGAATAGCGTCTCTGATAAACTGACTAACGACTGCAACCTCTGCCACTATTTATAACACTGCCATCTGCACTCTAGATTGCTCTTTAACTGTCTAGAGCTTTCTAATACATACGCCATCTGCGGTGTACTTTCTACAATGTTCTTTAACTGAATATTCGAATTCGAATATACGGTCGCAGCAAACAGCGTTGCCATACTTACGATCAATGGTCAACTGAAAGCTTTTATTCAATGTTAATAATGCCCACAAATATGTTAAAGTTTAGGCACTGCTATTTGAAAGCATTATGTAACTTTAAATCAGCCGTTAAAATCGTTATATTTGAATTCAAGTACAATTTCGTAACAATATTTTTATTGATATTCATTAAAGTGTTTACATTATTATATGAGATTATTGTTCTCTTTAGATTTCCTATCGATTGCTATTATTTTAAAAATTCTTGTCATTGTTGTTGTAGGTTTATGAGAAAATATTAAAAAGTGCTATTTTCATATTTATAATGTCACTTTGTAATTAAATGGTAAATCGAATTATTTAATAAGTTCAATTCAAATAAATCAGTGTATTGTGAAACATGGAGCAACTGTATCACACAATTTTGTTGACATTTAAGTAAAATTTTTCAGAATTTTTATTTATTAGCACACCACACAGTGGAAAATTACAAAAATTGTGGAATAGGTGGGACTTTAAGCTTTAATATGGATTTTTAATCATAATAATCGAATTATTAAAAAAAAGTTATGAACAGTTAAAAATACATTTTTTTATAAAAGTAATAGTGCTATAGTAACTCTAACTCACATATTTTTAGACCCAATTTTCAAAAAATAATTATAAATATTAAAAATACGCCTTTGAATATGGTATAATTTTAACTCCTTAAATCTTTAAAGTCGAAAGTAGTGTGTTCTGTCGCCATTTTCGAATACTTGTGTTGACATAATATTTATAATTTCTGCAAATAATTATTGCTTGACATCTTAGATTTACGATAAAACTTGCTTTATGTTTAATTTCAATCATTTGCAAAAATCAATTATGAGATGCATTCACCTTATATAATCCACTATGCACCAGTAGCGTTTGATATGAACAAAAAATAGTATATCAGCAAGATATATCCGTTGGCGTGAATTACTTTGTCTCGGCCCAATTATTTTTTGTGTTTAATATTTTAAGTTAATTTAAGCGATAAATTAATAGCATGAGCGTAAAAAACATTTTTCAATTCTGTTACAATTAAGTATTCCCATTTAATTTAGTTATAAGATTCAAAATCAAAATATAGTCTTCAATATTACTAATTTTAGAAGAGATGAAAGGCTTTTTGAATTTTACTAATATTTAATGGTTGAATAGTCGATTTAACATCTGAAAAGATCTATACAGAGATGCTTTTTTGTACTGCAATTTTTTATTTTATCCAATAAATCAGCTGTTTTAGCTTTTAAGCATGATTCTGAGTAGGATACCTTCGACATGTAAAATGTTTAAACATTTCTTGAAAGATTTTGACCCGGAAGTTGTGAAAAGTCTGCCAGTACATAAGTTTCATCATACATCCACAACAGTTGTATTTTTTTATAAAATTTTACCAAAATGTTTTCGCTTGTTCTTTTGCTTCTAAGTTCTTTACCGCATAGTGATCTATGTGAACCTTCAGATCTTATACTATTCTTTTGAAAGACCATATTGGAATTTTTGGAAAATTTTGAATGATTTTGAAAAAATAATTTCGGAATACAATATTATTTCATTTGTAGAATCAACATTTTCTTCGGGACTGTATACAATTTTTATATGATCCGGAAAGAGAACTTAATGCAAAAGCGTGTAAAGTAAAACTTGGCTTACTTGAGCTGCCATAGTACCCCCAAATCTATCCAAACTTGGCATAAAAAATTTGTGTTTGAGTAAAAAATTCTAAAAACGCAAGGCATTGATCCTCGATACAGCTCCATATCTGTATAACCCTATATGTTGTTTAAATACATGCAAAGTTTTTTACTAATACATATTAAATAACGTCAAATTTTTAAATATTTCAATTTAAGTTGAAATAAAAAATATAAAAAAATGAAACATAAAAAAATTTGTAAAAATAGTATGAAAAATATTAATGTTAAACTTAATCTTAAAAAATATAAAATTGTTTGCGGCTGGAATTTTCAAAAAACTAAAAAAAAAACTTTTCTTTTCACGAACGGTTATCACTAGGCCCAAGATATTTTGGGAGACACCATAAAACAAATCATTTTTTATTTTGAGTGGGGTAACAAAATCACTTGTTTTACATACGAATGTAATAAATAATAAACTAACATTATAAATACGAAAAGCACCTTATAAACTGTCAAATTTACAATTCTTATTTTACTACTAGATGTTTGCGAAACCAATTAAAAGTATGGAATTATATATTGTATATTTCCCTTTTACTTCACAAACAGCTCTCGCTGCTTGTTATGTAACACATTACTCTTACATTTTGTGAAATATATAGTAGTAATATTGTGACAGGTACAACAAAATACGTACAGCAACAACAGAAAATACTCATTTAACAAATTATTGTGTAAAGTCAATTATATAAATCCTGTAATGAAGAATGTTGCATGAAATGGGTGCCAACAAAGTAAACGTAATTAAATTTTGAACAAAAAGTCTTATTGTTATAAATACTCTTAAAACTTAAATAATTACCAGGTATTTCTATTTGAGTAATGTGTTATAATTATATTCAATGTTAAAGTTGATTAAATGTGTTTTTCGAAATTACTGTAAAATATAACTTGTATGAATATGGTTTCCAGTAGAATTAAACGACAGTTGAAGTCATTACATATACTTCATTAACAATTGATAGAAATAAATATCGCTCATACGCAGCTTAATTATGAAGTGTTTAAATCAGTGTTGCCATTTCGACGCCTTTCGGGTATTTTATGACGCTTTTTTGGTCTCGTTACCCTTTTATTTTTTTCAAATAACCTTTTTTAAAAAAGGGTATTTTTTGACGCTTTTTCCATATTTTGTGGCGTTTTTTAATTTTTGGTATTCTCTTATTTGATATCGAATAATATGTATAGAAAATTATGATTGCGTTCGAAATTTATTTTGATTACGAGTGGGACAATTTGCCCCCTGAGTATTTCATTAAAATCGTTTTGATGATGATTATTAAAAATATGTATTTGAAAATGTAATTGTTTTTTCTATAAAAAGTTATCCTTATTTTGATTTTTAATGAAATGTTATTTTATTTTAAGGTTTTGTTTACTCCTAAGCAAATAATAAAATAAACAATTTAATTAAAAATTTAAACCTGCTTTTTATATTTAAAGTTTTTATCCTTGTTTTGAGTGCCAATTTTATTTTATTACCCGTTTTTAATGTGAGATTTGCAAAGCGAAAAAATAAATTTTTAAATTTTTTTGTTAAAATTTGACTTATCCTTTGTATCCTTTTTACCCGTTTTTACTATACACTTGACGCTTTTCTTCATTTCTAATATGGCAACACTGGTTTAAATATACCAGCTAAAGCTGTTATTTTCTTCAACTGAAATACTTTTCAATGCTATTAACTAGAATTTATAAATAATAAAACATGCTAAGAAATATATCGTTACCTAAAATGCAAAACAACGTATCATCAAAAAATTCGAAATTGATTCACTACATCATATCACATATTTTAAACCAAATTATACCAAGTAGTCCGACTCTCAATTTTTTCAAATTATTCTCTCACATATACGGGTAACGTGTGAGTTCAGAGAAATTTAAACAAATGAAATGTCTTTAAATTTTAAATTTTAATTTTTTTGATAAAGTAATGCTTTTTTTACACATTATTACTTTAACACATATTATTTTATATTTATTTTTAAACACTTCATTGTAAAAAGTTTCTATATTGCACAAATCAAGAAAAAAATATTTTTGGAAATTCTGATATGTAATTTTTTGTTATTGTAGAATTTAAACTATAGGACAGAGTTACAATTTTTGGTATTGAAAATTCATACAAATTCAAATTTAGAACATATTTATAAAACTCTGTTGCCTGTAAAAAATTTAAAAGTTACCAACCCATGTGTAATTTTGTTACTCACATGTTTAGAGTTAGGTACCTTTTTTACTAACACATGTATAGAGTTAGGTACTGTTGTCAAAGATTCGGACTACTTGTTATACTTTGTTTTAAACTATTACTATCGAAAATACTTACAAAATATAAAATATATCTGCTTTTATTTAAAATAAAAAAAAAACATATTTTTATTAAAATTTTTATTTTTTCATACAAATTTATGATACGTTATTTTGGTTTTAGAAAACAAGAATTCAAAATAACGTAAGACACATAGCATAAAGTGTACTGTAATTCAGATTTGAAAATTTTGTTTCAATATCTCAAGGAGTAATCATTTTATATCGTTTTTTGCTTTTCATACAGTGAGCCTCAAAAGTGAGTATTAGGGTGATCGGCCCGGTTTTTAATAACCGGTTATAACCGGTTTTTTTGGTTAAGTCGGTTTCGATTTTTTTGAAAACCTCACATTTCGAATATCGAAGAAACCGGGTTTTTCTCCTCGGTTTTTTCTAAAAGTGTGTTTTTATGAGTTTTAGTGTATTAAAAACTTTAAAAAATATTAAAAATCCATATAACTTTATGATCTCTTTTTTGTTCTGTTATGTTTTTTCATGAACTGTTTTTGTTTTAATAACTATTACTTTAAGAAATAAAACTTTTATTCTTATTATTTTTAGGCGTTTTAATATTTTTCCAAAAAAACCGGTTAACCGGTTATTATTAAAAAACCGAAACCGAAACCGGTTTATATTAAATTACAAATTTTCGAAGAAACCGAAAACCGGTTTCTAAAAAATGTCTAAGAATCGATCACCCTAGTGAGTATACACCAAAAAATATTTGATTTTTTTTAAGATAATGAAAATCCTAACATTTATTCATCGATTAAAATTTTAATGTTTCGGTTTGTTGGAGATTGAGTAGAATAATAGATTCGGTTGTTAAAAAAAAGATTTAACTATAATGATTTTCATGATCCTAAAAAAATCAAAAAATTCGCGGGTGTTTACTTACTTTTGACGCTATGTGTATATACTTATGAAAAGTGATGTTACGCTATTTTTCATTTTAGGTGACGATATGTATGTTCCAATTTAAGAGTTTTTCTATTTAACTGTTTTAATTAAGTAACTTTTATAATCTTCTCAATTTTATTGACATATCCCACCTCTGCTTCATATCACATTCCTCCAACGTAACTTTCGTAACTTATTAACCTCAGCACATTATTTATTTTATAATGTTCATACAAATAACTATTCATTTATTAATGAATACTTATTTTATTAAATATTCACTTAAAACTGTTACACATACAATATAATTACCACAATGCATGTCAATTTAAATTCAGTTATATCTACATATATTTATGTGTAAATATAGAATAAATATAAGAAATTAGTAAACTTTATTTAAATACGTAACTGTCATTTTAATTCAAATGTGGAATAACAGTAAATTTTTGAAACAAAATATATTTATGGCATTTAAATCATAGTTAAGTAATTGTTGTATAATTATTAAGGAATTATACATATTTTAAATAGTTCAATAAAATTGATATATAATTAAGTTTATTAGCAAATGTATGTTACACAGTGCTACACAAATTTGTGGGTACTTTAAAATAAAATTCTTTATAAGGCTCTCTTATGTTGTGTCTTATTTCTGACTTTCTGGTTGAAGTTTCCGTTTTGGTGTATTTAGGGACTTATAGTAAAATTTCACGGATAATATTTCTGCGGAACATTTTAACTCCTTAAATCCCTGTTTTAATGGAGTTTGTTGCTCTTTTTTAAAAGAAGGACAAAAAAGTCCCATGCCTTGAGGATTTAGAGGTTTAATATATAATACAAAAATGTTCTCCGTAACATTTTGCTTAAATTTGCTGAATACATTTTATACCTAAAATGTTCTTTAAAATAAAATTCTTAATAAATGCGAAATTAACCATAAGCTCTCTTTTCTTGTGTCTTAATTCTGACTTTCTGGTTGAATTATCCGTTTTGGTGTATTCAGGGACTTATAGTAAAATTCCACGGATAATATTTTTGCGCAACATGTTAACCCCTTAAATCCCTGCTTTAATGCTATTTGTTGCTCTTTTCTTTTTTTATACCTAAAATGTAAGGATCACATGGTTTCTTATGAGATTAACAATAAAAATGTGCCAGAGTTGGGAAAGTTTAACCCCTCAAATGAAATTCAGATGTAAATTTAAATAACGCCGATACGTGTCTTTTTTTTTTGTCTCCTCTATCAAAATTTATAGGTCGGACCTTGCAATTTTTTTTTCTGTTGTACAGTGTTATTATTTTAAAATATAGTACCCTCTGAATGGAACTGAAAGACCAAATTATTTTTCATATACTCTTATTTTTGCAAAATATATTCCACTATATAAGCGTACAAATGTCGCGTGCAATGACATACGTTTATACGTAGTCTATTCGCAAATAAAAATTATTTGCAATTAACTAACTCACTGTTTATATGTCACATTGGTTACGGAAAATTCTTGTTTTTATTAGATGCCGGATGGTAAAATTTAATTATTTGGTACCTCTTTAATTAAATAAAATATGATACATTTTTTATTTTTTTAAATGAAAAAATTAAAATAAAAGTTCTTTTTTGTCTTGCAATAAAATTAATGCAAAAATGCAATGAAATAGTTAAAAAACGTCTTAATATGGCAATGTTTAAAATCTTATTTGCAAATAGTGTCGTTAATCAGGAATTGTTTTCGTGAGTTAGCTATTCGCAAATAAAAAATTAATTCACTGTTTATGCGGCAATTTTTTCTAATTACAATATTTTTATTTGCGAATAAGCCGTGCGTATAAACGTAGTAATAGATTTGCCCATATACATGTATATATGTTTGTTTCAACCATTTTGATGATGTTATACTTTGTGGATAATATTTCGACATGTTTTTTTACCAAAGGAAGGGTTTCACCGCTTATATCAGGCACTGTATTGATGGTTATCAAATAACAGCGAAGTCCAGGAGTCACTATGAGCTGGTTGTTAGTCAACTTGAAATATTGACAATAAGGATCATAGTGGATTCCCAAGGTTAATTTAGCTTACGACATACGCCTTCCCAGTATCTTATATATATAAATAGGCCACACGGTTTTTGTGGTGCACTTTTAAGTCTGTTATTGCCCACCAATATTGATGAAACATATATGGTTTAAAAGGTTCTTGTGCATATCTAGCACAATATAAATTTTTTTTCAAAATTCTTTCCATACAAGTGGTAAAAAGCGTCTTAAAAGTGGTCAAATTCTGAACACCGGTCAATCATAATTTAATCTTATTACGTTATCTCTTTGCAACATTCAGTTAAATTGTAAATTTTTATTTATTACTTTATTTATATAATTTTATTTTAAGAGCCAGTTTTTGACTTCGTATTTAAATATGAATTATATTTAAGTTCTATTTAAATACGAAAATGAGTTTCTCAGCGCTTTTTTAAATGATACTTAAATGGCCAACGTTGGCCATTTAAATTCTATTTAAGTTTCATAAACTACCATATGTTTTTGACAGCTGACTTTTGTTGTTTGGTTTTTTTTTCACTCTATTGTAGTAAAAAAAAAACAAAAAACAGCGTCTTGCTAAAAAAAGCGTCTTGCAAAAACTACAATTCCGATGCGGGGCAATTGGAGCTTCTTTTGTGCATTTTCCTACCAATAATTTTATTGTTTAATAAACTTTTATTTCTTATTGGGCAAAATGTATCAATTTTTGTTTTGGTTGAACAGCTGTTTTAAGCAAAACTATCGATAAATTTTTGATATTTAGTAGTGCTACCATACTTTTATCTTATTTAAATAAGACAAATTATGTAGCACTGAAAAACTCAAACTGTATTTAAATACAACTTAATTTTAAGTTAAATTTAACTAAATACGTATTTAAATAACAAGTCAAAAACTGGGCATAAGACTCATCAAAATTTTACTTTACAATTAATCTAATATTCCCCGCAGACGTATAAGTGATATGAAATGCAATTAAATGTTAGTCATACGCTTCAATAACTGCAATTATAATAGGAAAAACAGCACATAGTATATATTAGGGATGCCAAACGGGACTGGGTTTTACAAATCCCGGGATTCGGGATTTTAGAAATGTAAATCCCGTGATCCCGAGATTTTTTGGGATTTCGGGATTTTTCGGGACTTCGGGATTTTAATTAAATGTCAAAAAACATCAAGTTTAACAATAAAAACTATTTATTTCGTTAATACACTAAGTAGAAATATAACAAAGCAAAAACTAATGGATTGAATTCAAATATATATAAAGTATTGCGGAAACCGGGCTACATTTGTCCCTAGTCCCCATACATGGTCCCCTTTAGAAAATGACTTTAACATTCATAATTGTCTTATAATAATTAATATAGTGATAAAATTTAATAAACAAGTTGTATATGAAAATTAATCTGTCTACCAACTCTTGTGAGGATCAGTCCATAATAATATAACCTCTATATCAGAAAATATTTTATTGTCAATAAATAATTTATATATAATAATATTAACATAAATTTCATTCATTCATAAATACTGATTCAAGTCCCCATAGAAGACCAAAACTACATATTGTTGGTGGGTATAAAAGATGAATATAACACTCTTACTTGTTTTATATTAGAATTATAAGTATGCTGAAATTTAGCTTTCTAGGTTTCATCCTAAAATATTAAAAAATCTCGTAATTTTCGGGATTTGTTAATCCCGAAAAATCCCGGGATTTTCGGGATTGGCATCCCTAGTATATATGGATAATTAAATGGCTTTGTAAAGGAAAAACAATTCATAGATTTGAGCTTATGAATTATATAAATTACCCAGATTTTTAACATAATGCGTATAAATTACAAGACAATCAAATTAAACACTTAGATAAATACATTTGAAAATATGCAAAATATTTTACAAAGATTTATTTGCTTACAAAGAATAAACACGAGAAATATTTTAAACAATTTATTAAAATATACATTTATCATTTACCTGCATACATATCTATTACCATATACATACATATATTTATATATATATGTATTTATTTAGGTAAAACTATCACAAATCATATTTATGATATGTTCACATATTTATTTAATACAAAATATTAAAATATTCATACACCTGTCTGTCTGCTAGCAAGTGCCTTTTGAACTAAGTATATTTACATATATTTGTAATAATTTGCCTGAGAAATAATAGACATGGAAAATTAAATAAATGATTTTAAATCAAACACATGTGCTAAATATCTGCAGTAAAATCTATTTGGCATAATTATGTTTATCTAACAATTCATTTGTTATTGCTTTTATTGTGTGTTAAATAGCCTTGAGTAAAATATATATATATATACATATATTTTTTTAGGAAAATACAAAAAGCAAGAAAATGTAAAATACATATACAAAGCATTTATGTAAAGGAAAAAGATTAGTTGAAAGTAGTTGAAGTTATTCGAAGACAAGGAAAATTTATTTCAAGACTATAATATTGGTTGCAGGTAATAGTAATGTCGTGAGCTTCTTATAAAAATGAAATGAAAATGTCACCAAAGATTTTTGTTTTAACTCTTTGCGGTTGGGTGGTGACTTTACTAATCACATCTTCTATAGTCTTTAAAACATGGTTTATTGGCATCTATTGCCATTTTGCTAAACAATTATATTTTTTAAAGTCATCTTTTAAGATTTTTGGCAAAACTTTGCCGTCAGGGTGCTCTGGTTAGATAAATATATTAATTTGAAAATATTTATCTAACCAAAATACACAAAAAAGCTTGGCTCAAAGTGTTAATTCAGTATAGACCAGGTATTAACTCTACTTATTTTTATAAGATTATTTACTACCTTATGATTCTTCATCTAACTTTTTATAAATAATTGGTTGAACATATCAAAAAACTAAAAGAAAACTAAAAGCCAAAAGTTACTAGTGGCAATTTTACGTTGAGGAACTATTTAAACAGATGTACGTATGAGTAATACATATTTCCAATTTATAACATATTTTAAGTTTTTGTATTTTATTGTATATTGAAAGAAATTATAATTTTATCCTGCACAATATCTTATAACAAGTAACATATGTCTGTTATAGTTTTCTTATGTGCACAAGGATGGTCCCGATTTACCATTTATTGGTTTCTCGATGCTCATAGTTTCTGAATTGTTCGCGGTCATCTAAAAACCAAATGTTTAAAATTTTATAACGTTTAGATGTTGCACATTTTATTTAAAGTTTTGGGTCAAACTAGCATGATTTTCCTATAACTAGATATATTTACCCATAATTAGTCGTCAGCCGACCGAGTGCTGAAGCATTTATCTCGTCAGATTGTAGTCATTAGTTAATCATAGTCAATTAGTTGCAGTCAACCTATGAGAGCATTTATGCCGTCGGATTGTACTAATTAATCAGCCCTAACTTATATAGCCAACGATTTTTCTAAATTTTTCCAAATATCTCATTGAATCCTGCATTAGAAGCTTCATCCCCTAAAGAAGATTACAAATGAAGCAGACCTTTGAAAATTGAAACAAAAACTGCATCAGCACAATAGAATAGACTTTTAAAATTAGTTTAAGTTAATATTATATTTAAACTTCTATAAGTAAATTAAATACTATTTTTAAATAATCGTAGATCTTTATTTATTCCCAGTTTAGCTAAACTTCAGTTTAAGATCTTTATTTACTCACATCTTAGCAACATTACTTACTCCTAGTTGAGCTTCAATCATAAATCTTTATTTTCCTCTAGTTTATCTTCAATACGCGCAGAGAAAAAACATAGTTTACGGTAACCATTATTATAGGTTTTTTAATAATATTATAGTCGCATTAACTATTTATATGAGTGTGGTAACCATAATATGATTAACTTACGACTCACATGATTGTGAATTAACTATTTATATGATTGTGGTAACCATAATATGATTAACTTACGATTCACATGATTGTGAATTGTAATAAACATTTATATGTTTGTGACAACCATTTTTATGATGAAGTATTTACCATATTATGTTGCTCTCGGCTTATGGATATCATAATCTAGAACAACATATTACGATATAATAATTTATCATAAAAATGGTAGTCACAAACATATACTTGTTTACTGCAACCATATATATGATTGATACAATCATGTGAATCGCAAGTAAACATATTATGGTTACCACAATCATATAAATAACACTGATCAACAGCAAAAATGGCTTCACTAACCACTATATAGATTTGATGCATCACATTTGAAAAAATTCACAATTTTAGAAAAAAAACTAATTTTAAAAAATCTATCCATAATATTTAAAATTTTTACCATTTTTGTACTCCTGGAACCACAATACATCAAAATTGAGTAGTGGTTTAAAAATCCTCTAAAATTTTTTCGATTTTGTTGCCCTGTGTAATTACTGTGACAATAAATTTGTTAAAAAATTTGATATGGTTACATTCAACATGTACATTGTACAACAATGTTCTTTCTCTGGGTGTAGTAGATCTTTATTTACTCCCTGTATAGTAGATCAACTCCAATTTTTGGTCAATTGTAGATCTTTTTTGACCCACAGTTTAACTTCAATGTTTGTTCTGTATTTACTTTCAGTTTAGCTTCAATTTATCTACCACTGGAATCGTAGATCTATAGTAACTCCCACTAATGCCTGAATCGTAGATCTTAGATACTTATTTACTTATCGTTAAGCTTCAATCGTAAATCTTTATTTACTATCAGTTTATCCTCTATCGTAGACCTTTATTTTTACAAAGTTAACCTTCAATCATTGATCGTATATCTTTATTGTCTGCCTGTTTAACTTCAGGCGTAGATCTCAAATTACTGCTAATTTGTCTTCAATCTTAGATGGTTATTTACTCCAAGCTTAGCTTCAATCGTAGATCTTCTTCATTTACTACAAGTTTAGCATTAATTTTTGTGTTAATATTGCTTGGCCTAAAACTAAAATAAAATATATACAATTTTTCTCAAATTTTCAGCATTTGGTTACTAGATGACGAAGAATATTTTGATGTGCACTAATATACATAAGAGTGACCTATTCGTAGCTAATTTAAATGTATATTTCATTTTAAGACACCATTTTTGATCTATGCTTTTCCCACTGGTAGCTGGCTCAAAACTAATGAACTTTTTAAAGAAATGTCTGATTATTCTCACATTCCTATACAAATTTTTAAACATATAAAAGCTATTTAGAAGTCATATTTTTATGCTGCCCTAATGCTAATATATTCATACTTAACAGGAATAATCCTACAAACAAATAAACACAACCTAATGTAATGTTCAAATATTTGCTGCTGCTGTTTAAAAAAAAATTTCAATATACTTGAGCAACAAATAAATATAAGTAATGTAATAATAAATTTTATTTTTTGTATCCATAATATACCTTGAACTTGCTGCTATTCCAAAAATGTTATATGCAAGACAGTTTCAACATGCATGCAAGTGTCGGTCGTTATGCGTTTGAAGATAATCCATGGAGTCAATTTAAGATGGAAGTTTTGATTTAGTGTTGTAAATAAAATTTTGAAATATTTGCAGATTTTATTATGCAAATGTTTGTGAATGTGTGCTTATATATCTGTATGAATACATTAAATTTTACCTACTGGCATTTTATTATAAGGAAAGTTTATATTTTAACACCTATTGTTTATTTTAACACATATATACACATTGTCAAATGTAAGCATCATAAGGATGTTTAATTTTTCTTAACTTATTACACAGTGGTACAAAAATTAAAAAAAAATAAAATTTGATAATAATAACGTCAAGACATGAACTCTTGCCATAATAAAATAATTACTATTATAGTCATTTGTCATCATTATAACTTTTAAAACTTTTATTGGTTTGAATAATTGTATAACTTAAGAAAATGTGGACATTAACATCACTGTTCTAAACTCCTATATTAACAAACTTTGTTCCTATTTTTGTCACTCTCCTTTATTTATAAAATCTAAAAGAAAATGAACAATAAGATTTTCCTAGTAAGATTTTCCTTCTGAAGTCACTATGGACGAAGATTATGATGAAGATGGGGAAGAAGTTTAACAACAATAATATCTTTAACTAGATTACTGCCAGACAAGAGTGACATTAAGAGGAAACACTTTTTTCTTAAACATCCTTCCCAGTCTTGTAATGTTTTGTACTCGTTTTTGTTGTTTCATGTTTTCTTATACACAATAGACTAAATTCAAGATACAAGGAGATTCTAACACTTCATCTTAAATGTTTGTATTTAAATCTTTGTATACACTTTAAGAAATTAATGAAGTGTTTAATGAACTATTTGTAATTATGGGAAATTAATTAAATGCTTGTTATCACGAGCAAATATTGTTTTAAATGATGTGTTTTCGAAAAGTTTTAGTGGTGATTTGAATTGATGATGAAATATATAATCCTTCTCAATAAGCATTCTTCCCTTCAACATGCATTTATTATAAAATTAATTATGTTCTTATTATTTATTATAATATTTTCCGTCTTTAGAAATATTTGCTTGCATTGACGATGTTTTTTTTCTAACAATTTCATGGTTGTTGCTTCAAATTGGCCCACATCATTTTTCAATGAAAATAAAATGGAAAAGAAACGATAAAATCTAAAAAATTTGTCTACGAAATTATAAAGACATTAAGGATATTCTATTATTATTAACGGATATCAAAAGTTTGATTGAAATTTATGATGCCAAAATAAGTTGCATGCATCAGTTTTAGTGAAAGTTTTAAACTAGTTAATGTTATAATAGTACTTAGATTTTTTGCAGGGATATTAAATCAATATAAATAAAATTATAACACAGCTGCAAATTTTGGTGCCCTTTGCCCCCCAATATCTTTAAATTTTCGAAAAAAAATATGTATTTGTTCGAAATTTTTAACTTTTATTTTGAAACATTTGTACAATATAAATTTATTCCAAGTATAAGCCATTGTTACATATGATATTTTCCCATCTTTATGGCAACATATGGATTTCGAGCTAAAAAAACTGCTCATCAATTGAGGCCAATAACGAATCAATCCAATTTCCGATACTCTGTTCTGAAGTGAAGTTTATACCAGAGAGAGCGTTCCACATCGATGGAAACAAATAGTAGTTGGACGGGATGTGGTCTGAACTATAAAGCGAGTTAGGCAATACTTCCCAACCACTTCATTCTAAATGTCATGGTGGAATATTACGTTTTCAAGTCAAGCCGAATATTCTGGGAGTTTTCCGGTCAATGCTTTCTTCAGTTGCACTTGGTATTTCTTGTAATGGTCTGGACAGATTTCAGCAGCTCATAATAATTTTCAATAACTAAGTGAGAATAAATGACAAATATGTACACTTCAAAGTGACATATAGGTTATTAAAAATAAAAAGCGCATTTAAATCACATGTCGTCTATTGTAAACTAGCTGACCCGACAGACGTTGTCCTGTCCAAGTTAAAAAAAGCTTGTGTTCGATTTGTGAATTTATGAGAAGCGGTTTGAAGAGGATAAAAAAAGTTAAAAAGCCAAAAAAAAACTTATTATTGAATGATAATTTTTATTCATATAAGACATAGAATAAAATATACATAGAAGCGCTAGCGAGAGACGAAGAACCTAAGTTTGTTGTCAAAAAACTAAGTCTTGCAACAAAAGAATACATGTAAATCACTGTACATATTTTGAGCTTTTATATAAGTTATTTTGGTCTGAAAAATGAGTGATCACAGATCTAGCTGCTTTTCTTGATTAAGCGCTTATTGGCCAAGTTGTTAACGAATTTAGATTTTTTTAGTTTTTATATAAAAAATCTTGATTAAACTTATTGGTCAAGTTATTAGAGAATTCAGATATTTTGAGTTTATATATAAAAAATCGGTTTTTTGTCAGAAATATGAATGATCACAGATCGAGCTCCTTTTCTTGATTAAACGCTTATTGGCCAAGTTATTATCGATTTAAGCTATTGTGAGTTTTAATATTAGTAATCGAATTTTGGTCTGCAATATGACTGATCACAGACCTATGTATTTTGCAGATGTATTTAATAAGTGGGCGTATTATTATAAAAAAATTGGCGTGGTCAATTTTTCATTCATTGGTAAATTTTTCTTTCTTTGGATTTAAACAAAAAATTTGCCAAATCGGTGTAGCTGTTTTCCGATTTTATATAAATCGAAAAAAGTGGGCGTAAGAGTGGGCGTGGTCAATTTTTCATTATGTAAAAACCTATGACCAGCATTTAAAAAAAAAATTGTCTAAATCGGTCCGGCCGTTCTCTACTGATACAATTACCAACGAAGGACATTTGGTTTTTATTTATAAATATAGACTAGCTTTTTCGGCAAACGTTGTTCTGCCATATCTCACACAAAGTTTGAAGACTCCCACTATAATAGTACTCCACATATGCAACAATAAATGTTTACTTTGTATGGGAGGTGCCAGGCCCATTGTTCCTATATAGGTCAATTGTGAATCTAAACCATCCAGGGGCCCACTCAAACACACACAAAGAATTTCATCGAAATCGGCCCAGCCGTTAAGGAGGAGTTCAATTACAAACACGCGTACAGAAGAATTATATATATAAAAATAGATGACACACTTTTAAGTCATACACCAATAACATAAAATTGTATCTGTAATGCTCTGCGACTCATTTATTTTTAAACTGCTAATCAAATGGTTCAAGTGTTCATGGCCGAATTTTCCAAATATAAATGTTTTAATCATAATTTGTCTTTACAAGATGACTTTCTAAAAACTGACTGCCTTTGCGAGTATGGAAAAAGTTTGGTTACTCAATCGAATCATTTGATAGCCATAGCCATGTTATTATCATACGGTTGTACTTCTTGCACTGTTGAGCCAAAGCAGATATTATTTGTAGAATTCCAGGCTTAGAAACATGGTATTTCAAATTCGACACAGATGAATATCTTCTACATAACATTGTCCAACAAATTGAGACTTAAAGAGAATTAAAAAATGAAAACTTTGACCCATTATAAAAAAAACTCAGATCAGCTGGACTATAAACTATAAGTTTATTCTACAAAAATGATCTACTCAACATGCTCTTTCAGAAATATAGGGTCGCTATAGTATTCTATGCCACCTTCCCTCCTAGAAAATCAACTTTAAAAAAACTCTATAGCATCACTTAAGCATTAAATTTACAAAAATATCTATAAAAACAATAAAATATAAACAATTATTACTTACTTCCTCGAAATACTCGTACAACAAATATAACAAATAAGGCAAAGTAACAGTAAATCCTTTTCATTGTTGTATTGTCATGTTCGACATAATACTCCATTGCATTGGTGTAATAATTGTACTTTCATGTATTTATTTTTGCATACAGGTGAGAGAGTGTTTTGATTATAAACTCCAACCACAATAACAGTGATTTTAAATAACCGTATTGTCGTTATTTGTGTGGTGCTTTTCAATACGTATTCTGATTCTCGTTTTCTATTTATAATGTTAAATAAAACTTTGCTACAATAATATGAAAAAAAAGAAATAAATATGAGTGTTATTAACCGTTAGAGAATCGGGATAGTTTTAACTTATCCACAAAATTCATTATGGACTAACAGAATTAACATTGCGAATTGTGTGATCTCTTTTCATATATCGAATTCATATATGTATATCCTTAAAGTTATTTCCATCATTAGTTTGACTAAACATTTTCATTATTTTGTTAATCAAATGTATTGTAAAGTCAAATTGTTTTTCGAAACTCATTAGGTCTTTATTTGTTCCCAGTTTAACTTCAATCGCAAAACTTAATTTAATCCCGGGTTGTCTTAAAGCATAGATCTTTATGTAATCCCAGTTTCTCTCAAATAGTAGATCTTTATTTACACCCAGTTAAGCATTTATTGTAGACCTTTATTTACTCCTAGTTTATCTGTAACTGTTGATTTTGTTTTCTACTCCCAACTTAGCTTCAATCTTAAACCTTTAGCTATCTAAATTTTAACTTTAATTACTCCCAGTTTTCAATCAATCGCAGATCTTTACCAAATCCTAGTTTGGCTTCAATCGTAGATCTTTATGTACTCCGAATTTGGCATAAATCGTAGATTTTTATTTAGTCTCAGCTTGGCATCAATCGTTGATCTATATCTACTCCCAATTTAGTGGCAATCATAAATATTAATTTACTTTCAGTTTAGCTTCAATCATATATCTTTATTTACTCCTCGTTTAGCTTAAATAGCAGATTAAATAGCATCAATCGTAGAAATTTATTTATTCCCACTTTGGGTTTATTTACAGCCAGTTTACACTCGTATATCTTTATTTACTGACAATTTAGTATCAATTGTAGATCTTTATTTAATCCAATTTTTGCTCTTACTTTCAGTTAAATCTTCATTTAATCGCAGTTTAGCTTCAAACATAAATCTTATCGTACTTCCAGTTAAAGAATAATTTAATTTCAGTTTACCTGCAATCTATATATGTAACTATATCTTCATTAAATTCTATTTTAGCTGCACTCATAGATCAGTGTTTACTCTCAGTTTACCATCATAAGTCTTTTTTATACCCTTCACCATGAGTGGCAAGAGTATATATAAGTTTGTCATTCCATTTGTAATTTCTACATTTTTCATTTGCGACCCCACAAAGTAGATATATATGTATATTATGGATCGTTATAGATAGCGAAGTCGATATAGCCATGTCCGTCTGTCTGCCTGTCCGTCTGTATATTGAAACCAACTTTCCGTAGCCCCCAAATAACTTACATACATGATTCATACATCAATATATCGGGAATTCTTCCGGCTCGGTTGCTATCGACAAAATCGGCCCACAAATGGCAGAGATATAAGGAAAAAAAGGGACAACCTCGATTTTTGGCCTATTTTTGATCTATATCTGGATTACTATGTCATTAATATAGACAATATGGATATCTAATTATAGGTATTTCAAATTCCATTGAAACGATGTATATAATGCAATAGTAAGTTGGACCTACAATGGGTCAAAATAGGGAAACAAATTTTAACCCGAATTTTTTTTTTATCAACATTTTTTTTTGTCATTAATTCTTTTTCAAAAAAAAAATTTTAAAAAAAATTGTAAAAAAAAATTGAAAAACAATTTTGAAAAAAAAAATAAATTTTGTTTACCTAAAATTATCCTAAAAGCAAATTTGTTTTAAAGTATAATTTGGTGAATGGTATATAAAATTCGGCACAGCCGAATATACCTCTCTTATTTGTTTAGTATTAGTTTCGATTTAATTATAGATCTTATATCCAGTTATGTCTTCTTTTAATCTCAATACATATTTAAATACGAATTATTTTTTTGAGCTATAGATATTATTACTTTCAGAAATTTGTCGGTTGTTATTGTATCACTTAAAGGGTTACAAGTAAATAAAAACATTGGGATTCGACATTTAACCACTATTAAATATAACTGTAAATTGTACAATATAAATGTTTATCACAATACAATTGTGCGTGCCGGTTATTGTATTGAAATGTTTTATGCGAGCAAACATATAGGTAACGAATACACTCCGGACAATTTAATTAGGAGCATATGCAGCCGCAATATGTCCTCCCCAAAAACAGGGTTAAATGGGTGTAGCTTCTACTTGTAGCAATTGTCGTTTAAGAAATTCAGTATTTCAGGGATCGGCGTATCCTGATCGGATATTCGGATTTTTACTGACGACAATGAACCATGTCCTTATTAATTAGTGCGTTAATCACTATTATAAATATTTTTGAGTCACATAAGAATATTTCAAGTTAAATCAATTGCTGTAGTAACTGATATCTACAAAAGATCCATTACCTATTTAAATGCATGGCTTTGCAGCGATTCAAATTAAGGTATTTTGGCTTAGGAATTCAAAAGTTATTCACAAATTTGTAAGTCAGCAGTACGAGATTGATTGGAACAACATATATAAAAATCAAATAAGTCCTATTGTTATTCATTTTAGGATAGTCCTATAAACATTTTTTTTGATTTGCTCCTAAATAAATTTCACAAACAGTATCAATATCGTGGACATGTTTAAGTGAATAGAAATGGAATTGCACTGATATGTACATTAGCGTGTCCCAAAAAAAAAATTTTTGTTGGGGCTCAAGCATAATTTGAAAGCTTATACGGTATAGTATTTTTGAGATTTTTTTTAGATTTTTCGGAAGAGGTTAGAGGTCGCTCAAGTCGAGTTTTTGCCAAAAATCGGGTTTGTCGGCCTTTTAATAAAGCACGGACATTTTTCTTTTAAACTGTGTCCTCAAAAGTAATGAAAATCGTGGATCTTGACAAAGTTATGAATAAAACTCAAAAAAAGCCTGACAAACCCGATTTTTGGCAAAAACTCGATTTGAGCGACCTCTAAACCACTTCCGAAAAATCTGAAAAACATCTCAAAAATACTTTCAAATTATGCTTTTTGGAACACACTAATGTACATGTGAGGGCATAAGCGTGGTGTTTGTATGCCTTAATGGTTCACCGGTTTTGAGGGCATATTTGGAAAACATGTACACGCAACACAATCATAAACACAAATTCAACATATTTGTGTACAACATACACAAACACTTAGTTGTATTTTATACATACATACGTATGTATGTATTTTTACTAGTATCACGTATGTAGTGTATTTAAATATGTTACACCTTTAACCATTTCATAAACACAAACAAGCCATATTAAAAAGTTATTGATGTAAATATTGTGTATGATTTTTTTTTTGTTGGAAATATTATTTTTTCAAATTAAAATATTTTTTTTCTTTTTCATTGTTTGTGTGTGTGTTATTGAGTGTAAATAAAATCTCTGAATTTTTATTAAATTATAAATATATATTTTATTTATTTATAATATTTGTTTATTTGTTTGATTTTTTCTTTGTTTTAAATAAATATATGTAAACAACTACGTTTGTTTGTACATACTTACATATTTTACTTACATATCCATTCATATGAAATTAAAAAACAAACAAAATCTTAAAAACTCATTGCCTACTTTGGGGCTTAACATATTTATTATCACTTGACCTTTGAAAGTATGCTGGCATTTATTTATTTTTCTATGTTATTGTTTTACTGTTAGTATGTAGTTAAATATGTATTAGATATTGATTGTTGCTTTAAACACCTGACATTGGCCACCCTTATTACAGGTAATAAGTAAAAATTAAAAAAAAAAAAAAAAAACAATAACAATAACAATCATATATGTATGTTAGAAAAATAAAATGTATATAGGCAATTTTTTTTAATCCAATTATTGCCATTATTTTTTTGTAGTAGTTTTCTTTTATTTGATTTTACTATGGCATTATTTATATTCATACATTACACATTTTATTTTATTTTTATTTTTTACTTGTATTAATATTGATTTTATTAGATACTGAAATTTGTTATACACCCACGGCAAAATTTATGAAATGTTGGGGACATTTAGTAATTGGTAGTGTAAGTGGCTTAGCGTACTTTGTAGGCATGAATAGATATGTATATACTTCATTATTCCTAAAATCTAACTATATACATATTTCTAAGGAAATAATTTATTTTTAAAAAATTAAGATCTTAGCATTATACTATTATTGTGGCACTTTATTTGAGAGGCGCTATTGGGTCAATTTAATTCATTCAAAAACATGCAAATATGAATCATCTAGCAAACAGCATTATATTAACGCAAGGTAAAATGATGGAGGTTTTCAGTGTCAGATATAACGCTCTTGGAAGTGTTGCTCTATTTTCACAACACCAGATGCAGTGCCAGCATGGTCGATCCATGACGATCATTAGTATTCAACTCATTCTCATCTATGAAGTTCCGACAAATGATTGTATTATACACAAAGTCGACTCAATGAGACATTGTCCAGTTAGTATAGAAACCAGGTATGATAAAGTAATAATTCATTGCAACGTACATTCAGAAAAGGCCACATTTTTCACATTATAGTGCAATCAATCTCCACTCCGGAAAGTTTTTAACTATCCCGACTGTTGGAATGGACATTCATGGGAGTTAAGGAGACGACATTTTATTATAGCAATTTCTTACAGTAGTTTTCTTCATATGAAAGGCTATATTAGGAGTCAACTGAAGTAAGAAGTTTGTGGAAACTTTTCCAAGCTTCCTAAGACGGCAACATCATCGTTTAGAAATATTCCTCACTACATCGTAGGTATTATCGACAATATATTCTAAAGCCTTTCAACTCCATTACGAAGTGCAACATTGATGAGTTAAAATGTTTTTCACAATATTCTTCTTTCGTTGAGGGTTTTGTTCCGACCATGAATGTTTATCATATTTCTCCGTAAAGAGAACCAGTTTTTGTTCTAAGTCCGTGTTCCCAATTGTATTTATTCCGATGACTTAGACAGTCCTAAATAATGTCCTTTATAGTTGAAAGAATTTCCCCATTGACCAAAATAACAATATCATCAGTATATTTGATAGTCAACAGCATGACGCTCCAACGATTTTATCACTGGATATGGCTCTGAGATTCCATCAAATTGGATGTTCGTCTATAGATAAAGCAGGTTATAAAAGAAGAATATAAAATTGAATTGATCATTAGCCCAAGTACAAGCAGATTCTTAATATATTCCCGTAATATACCTACCTATTACAGTGACTTCCTATTGGACATATAAGAAGGACTCCGTCGTAAATTCACCAAAAGTGAGACAGAGAGATCTCTGAGAGCACACTCACTTTATCTCTCTCTCCAATAATTTTACGCAGATTGTAGTTGATAATAATACGGTGCTACGATGGAAAAAAAAATTGGATAACGACCTAGCGTGGGTTATAGGGCTTGCTGAGTACATTACAAATTGTGTCAAAAAATTTCAGAAACACCCTCAAATTCAGAAGTTATTCTGAAAAAACGGTTATCAGTGATGTTCGTCAACTTATCGATCTGTTACTCAATCAGTTTTTGTCCGACTTTAAATTATTTAACGGGTTATGAAAGAAAACTGATTACGCTTTAAAATTACGTGCAGTCTTTTGTACATTTGTAAGTTATAAGTATTGTTTTTGTTAAGAATTCTAAATAAAAAAGAAAATTTATCAACTCTTTTGATTTTAGTCGATTTTTATTGCTAATTTTGATATGGAAGCTTATAAAAATTTATACTAACATATAAAGGAAATTTAGTTCTTAACAAAACATGGTTTTAATTATTCGAATCAGATAAAAATTGTAAAAGTTATTAAATTTTTCACTAACACCTTTTCTTGTATTTTCTCCCCCAGCCCATTGGAATAAAAAAAAAAATAAAAAACATTCCAAAACAAATATTTGTATAATTTTGAATTTACAAGGTAAATTTTTTCGAACTTTTTTCAAAAAAGTTTAATAACTTTTACGAGTATAAACCGATTTAAACAACTAATATCTCGTTTTTGTCTACATAAAATTGCCTTTAAAATATTGTCCAAAAAAAAAATAGAGTTGTTGAATTTGAAAAATTACGAAAAAAAATAAAAAAGAAAGCGAAACTATTTATAAAAACTTACACAATTTCTTGCAATATAGATCTTATGCATACATTTTATGAAAGCTTAATTTTTTACCTATTCACGATTGCTTAAAATTTTAAAATCGGTATAGAAATTTGTGAGTTAGAGTTAGAACTGTTTATTCAAAATAACTCAAAATTTTGAGGTTGTTTCAAAATCTTTGAAAACGGTTTTAGTATGTCGCATTTCAAGTTATGTCAAAAAGTGTTATTTTGTAGCAGAGTGTAATTTAAGAAGTAGAGATAATGTTAGTATGAAAAAAATGTAATAGCTCAAAAGACCTTCGTTCTTTCTCTTGTCTCTTTACAAGGTTGGCTACCGATTCGAAGCGGTTCAAAGGTAACGTTAAAGCTAATTTAGAAAAGTTTGGTACCAATAGTTGCTGTTATTTCGGTAACGATAATTTCATTCCAAAAGATTTTCAAAAATTAAAAATAAGTTGACAAAGGTATTTGTTATTTTTTAATTTGGTAGATTTCAATAAACTCATGTATAGAAATCAAAATATTTTTATTTTAAACTATTTATAGAACATCGGTAACGGTATTTATGATCATATCGGTAACGGTAGTTACAGTTATTTCGGTAAAGGTAGCCAACCTTGTTTATTTATAAAGCATATGTGGAAACCTAAATTGTTCAGCTTGGTAAGTGAATTTAGGATTCACCTATATTGTTATAGAATTCCATAATAAGCCTCCTCAACATTAGTCATCTTTATCAGACATGTGACTAGTATTTCAATGTGCTTGGGTTTTGTTTTGGTGGTTGGTATACTAATCAAGCACCCGAAAACAAGAATACTAAAATGTATTTTTATAGATTGAAATGTAGAAATAATAACTCTTATATACAACTACTTTATTGCTCATATATTTGTTTAGCATATAATTTACATCTATAATCATAAAATCTTTCTTCTTTTGAATTTACCCTTAAAGTACATTTATACTATTCTTATAAATGAGACAATAAATATTTTACCCTTTACTCCTTTCTCACCCAACTGTTATCTTACTAACCCGGAAGTATTTGTCACCCTTTTATATATTATTTCTTTTTCAATTTCTATCCTTCTCCA
Source organism: Calliphora vicina (assembly GCF_958450345.1). NCBI lineage: Eukaryota > Metazoa > Arthropoda > Insecta > Diptera > Calliphoridae > Calliphora > Calliphora vicina. The sequence continues at coordinate 121,510,443 of NC_088780.1, forward strand.
GCAACAACTTGAAATTTTACTGCAAATCTTTGAGCATTTTTTTTTTCTGACCCTAAAATATTTTCCAATGTAATAGAGAGCAGTGTGATAAAAACAGTGTGTAAAGCTTTATTTAGTAATATGGCTGGCATACATTACATTTTACACTTTCTTGTGTTAAAAGAAAAAAAAAACTGAAACAAATTCTTATAAAAGAAGAACAAATAAAAGGAAGAAAAAAAACGACGTTAGTGTCGGCGTCAGACAACTTGTTAAGAACTACTTATTCTTTTTTACAATTTTCATATTGCACTCGTACTTTACGAGTACAAAAACAATAAACCCACGCAAGTACACTGTGCGGGGGTAGGGGGACAGTTAGTAACACGCATAAAATAGACATAAAGAACCTTTTAACCTTCAACTGTCATCGTTGTTTTTCAACACACACCCCTTTCATCTCTGACCCCTTAACATGTTTTCATTTTTGAATAAGAATTTATGCATTGGATTTTTACTTTGGCGCCAAATACAATTGAATTGTAGCATAAAAAATTCAAATGAAGTATGAAAATTTAGGAAGAAAGTGATCAGGATGTAAAGAGCAGAATCACTTTTTGCCTATCAAGGTGCAATGTTCTGCAAAAATATGGATAAGACTACAATCAATAACAAATCCCTTCTATAGACATTATAAACATTGACAAAATCTTATTAATAATTTGGATCATTAATGAGCATGAACAGTTCTATAAAGATGTCCTGAAGCCATTGCATATAATTTTATGATGATATGATTTATAGAGGCAGCTTAATTATTAACCATGCAACTTTGCAACCTTGTGCTGTGTAGGGTACATTAAAATAAAAAAACTTTAAGTTCTATATTAAAACAGCAACAAATTGGTGTAAATATTTAATACCTAAGAATACACACATATGGCCAAATAGCGAAAAAAGCTTTGTCAGCTTTTTTTTCGAGACTCTAAATCAATTGTGGCATAAATTTATTTATATAAATGAATGTAAGTACAAAAATACACACTCGAAAGTACATCCATGGGTATGAGCAGGAAAGTAGTTACTCGTAATATGGAAATTTCATAGAGTCTTTCTGTGGTTAACAGCTGCTTTCAGAAGGTGCTAAAAAGAGTGGTAGTAATAAATTTCGTATATAGAGAAAAGTGAACAAAAAAATATATTTACAAAATGTGAGGCTCTTACTATTACATACTTTTGAAATACTTTTTATGCACAACTAACTTTAGACATACTATTTGCAGTTTTTATACCCTCCACCAAAAAGATGGGGGGTATATTTATTTTCTCATTCCGTTTGCAACATATTGAAATACTCATCGCAGACCCACAATATACGCTGGATTCTTATAAAATTCTAAGATGATCTAGATATGTCCGTCCGTCCGTCGAGGAAGGTCTTAGGGCAATGAAATTTACCTGGGCAAAATCGGTCAAATAAAACCAGGTTTATCTACTAAACAGTTAGATAACCTCCAAATTTTGTTTGGCAATTTTCTTTAAATATACATATAGCAGTTAATACATTGACACGTTTTTTTCTATTATAAAAGAACAGTTTGTGTTGAAAACAGTAAAAACAATATCTTCCCGGAATATGGCTCTATGTTACATAAATGTCTATAGAATATTGGTTCCATACAAAATTTGGTATTGAAAATAGGCAAAATCACATAAAAATCTTATATTAGTGAGGGTATATAAGATTCGGCACAACCGAATATCACAATCTTACATGTTTTCTACTAGTTTTATATATATTTTTTTTTTTGCCTTTTTTGTGGCATAAATTTGCATCTTATTTACGAGTGGAAAATGTCTGAAGGTTTCTACCGCAGCTGTCAACGTAAATTAATTTTTAGTACATTTTTTTGTATTAGATTTTACTTACTTATTTCATTATTACACGTGACATTTTTTTTTGCAATCAAAGAGGGAAGGAGGCTACAAGTGTTTAAGAATTTGTAAAATTTTTTGGAGTGCGTAACACAAGAAAAAGGAAGTGCACTTGTTAAAAGCACTTAGAAAAATTCTATGATATTCTATAAAAAACATTTGGGGTATTCACACGGTCTACTATTTGGTCATATAGTCATAATGTCCTAATACATTATGATAGTTTAATCAAATTTTTCGTGTGTTTTAAATAAAAAAGTTCTAAACTAATAGGACTATTTAAACCTTGTTTATTGGTTTGTCATAAAATATTAATTTTATTTTTGTTTAAAACACAACAACAACTATTATAATATATTAGGACATTAGACAATATGACTAATAGCAGACCGTGTGAATATCCCAATTGTAATGATTAGCACATATCGTATCCATTAAATAATGTAAATAGTATTTTCTATAGATAAGTTTGAATATACCAGTATTTCTCATAAAAAATCTGCAATAGAACAGTATTTTCTATAGAAAATCTTCAGTATATCACTATTTTCTATAGTACTTATATCAAGACTACGAAAATACAGGAAAATAATTTTAATTTTTAATTTAAGTTATTTTGATATCTCAGATACTAAAGATGTTCAATTCTATTGATGTTATCCTATTGAAATATTTTCTGTGAGTATTCGGCGTGAGTATTCTGTGAGTATTAAACTAAGAGTACCAGTTTACATATTTCTGTTGAGTGTACTTAAATATTTATAACATTTATCGATTGTTTTAATAGTATTTAATATGATTTATTTATATTTGCAATTGCTATAAATATTTTAGCACATTATAACCATATTCATTGTATTTTTATTGAAAAGTATGGTGCAGTAGACTGATGCAAAATTCAATATAACTTTAAAGAAAGAAACTATTAGGTTAGGTTAAAAGAACCAGCCGCCATTAAAGTTCAGTATGGCTTAAGATTCCCTATTATGATCAGCGTTGCCACTCATAAAATATTTTTCCTACCAAATTTCTAATTAAAAACTACCAAAGCCTACCAGAACCTACCAAATTTAAAATATTTGAGAAATGCTATATGAATTCGTTTCAAAATTAATAGTTAGCTTAAACTTATATTATTGCTGCTATAAAATTATCCAGAGGAAGAATGATATTGAAGCAGAGTTTAACACATATTATTAGAAAATAAAAGTTTTGGGAGCCCTTTGGCATTTTTTGAACTCAACACTACTAAATAAATACACATTTACCTGACTAAACTAAATATTTTAGAAAATGCTATCTTCATATTTTGCAAATATGTAGTTTTATTATTTTGGCTTAACATAAGTAGTTTTTTCGTTATTATTTTAATTATTTTGTTATTAAAAATACTTCTGTATTCAGAAATATCGTATCCTACCAAAATACGACAAATATCGGAACAAACCAACCAAACTACCAAAAGTCAATTTGTTAACTTCAAACTACCAATTTTGGTCCAATTGGACCAAAGCGGCAACGCTGATTATGATTAAATTGCCTTTTATTTTCTAATTCTAAAAAATTTTCTAAAACTTTACTCTGAGTATATTGTACACATTTCATTTCGATAAGTTGATGTATTCCAGAAATATTAAAAGGATAAATGCATTTACCATATGCTTACAAGGCCTTTAGTAATATAAAGCATTTTTTTAAATAATTTAGTATAATTTTTATGCAATAGAGTAAAATGCATAAGGATGATTAAAAACAAAAATTTAGTTGTATGTATGATTGATCATACAAAATACCTATATAAGTGAAATAAACGTCAAACGCTTTTTTGAGTAAAAATTTGCCAAGTGTGACACCTACATTTAGAAATATTTTTGAAGATATTCGAAGATATATACTAAAACAAAAATATAGTCAAGGTAAAAAATAAGAAAATTTCTAAATTAAAACTTAAATATCTGTTAAAGTATCAGTGGTAAGATAGAGAAATTAACAAGGATCTAAATAACAAAGTAGAATTCATTGAAATATTTCAATATTTTTACAACTTACGAGCTCTACAAAGAATTTGTCACCCTGTATCTCACCTTGTATTTTAACATTGTGATCTCAAATTTCGTTATCTGAAAGTCTATATCCTTATCTATTACCAATTATTAAAAAAAACAATTAGTTATATCTGTCTCTGATCATATGTAAAATGAAACTGTCAATCTTTGAGGGATGGCGCATGATCGATAAACGAAAACAAAAGTTATTCATGTAACAAAGTCGATTGCTCTGTTTTCATGTTAATCGGTGTTGGCAGATGTGCCCCTATGGCTATATCGAAACACTATAGTCTTAACCCTCCGTTACTCGCAACTGATCGGGTTGATACAGGCAAAAATTTTTTTATTGTATGTTTTTTTAATCACCCCAAATTTTAAGCTATTTTTTGATAAAATAATATTTTTATTGCAAGTTTTTTGTATTACTCTTTTAAATACATTGCATTTAATATTGTTTTTACGTTTTCGAAATAAAAAGTGAAGATATTATTTTCAAACACGTCTTTTTGTATTTATATCAATTTGATACATTGCTACTAGTCTCGATTGAAAATGATTGCGACTAACGGAGGGTTAAATACAACAGAATTGCATATTTTTGGTGTAGCATAGTGTAGTGTTCCAAAATCCGTGTCACTATTATATTGATGGTGTTTATATACGATTTGGAACAGCTAAATATAACACTCTTTCCTGTTTAATTTATGAAACGCTTAATACAAAACAGTATGCGCAAATTAAGTATTGACAAGTTTGAAATTTCGTATTTTCGAGATATACCGTTATTTCGAAAATGGAGGAGGTTGCACAACATACACTCAGATTCAAAATTTAGTATACAGCTAGCATTTTCATCTATGAAGCTAAATATTTTAATTATAGGAAGCAATATATAAGTGTAATTAAACTTAAAATTAAATTTAGAGTTTAATCTTTTAAAAAAACTTTGAAAATGAAAATCGATTTCGAGAAAAATTTATGAGAAAATGAGAAAATTTAGTATACAGTTGATGGGTAGCGCTATGATATTTTGTTTGTCTCCATTTAGCTTAATTACGGCCTCTAGTTGTCTTTTCATAGAGTTTCCAAGATATTCAGTTAGATCTTTAGTATTTTCCCCCTCTCATCCGTTAAAGAGGGTTCGGAGTTCGTCTTTAGATGAAATACTTCGTTTTTCAATATTCCGGTCTAAAATTTCCGACAGGAGCTCTATTGGGTTAAGGCCTGGAGATTGCGGAGGTGAATATAACTGCTTAGGCACGTTATACAATAGTCACTCCTTAACAATTATTGTGGTGTGCTTTGGGTCATTGACTTTCTTAATGACCCATGGCGTTGCAGGACCTAATTTTTCAGCACTTACTTTCAGATTGTCCTTTAAAATTTGTAAGTAGTCTCGGCTATTTATTGTAATTGCAATGAATACAAGATATACATCTTCAGGGGATATTTGAATAAAATCAAAAGTTGTGGACAGATTTTAATCATTTAGGGCTTGTTTTATTTGGAACTTCGTTTAAGAGCGTATATGCATTTTCCAATTTTTAGTGCCGTTTTAAAAACCATTAATTTCTAAAATTTTTTAAAAATTATATTTTTTTTACAAAAAAAAATTATATTTCTAAAACGACTGCCAAGATTAAAAAGGTAATTCTATTGCAGAATTTAGGTTTTATCAGTTTATTCAATAAACTAAACCGTTTTTGAGTTACTCGAATATATTTTGTGCAACCTCCTCCATTTTCGAAATAACAGCATATCTCGAAAATACGAGCTAACCTTAAAAAACAGTTAGCACCACTGAATTCAGCGTACCCGAATTGTGTGCCCCTCTTGACTGAAAAAAGTGTCAATTCCTGCACAGTGATATTAATGCATTACTTTGATAAGAAACTGATGCAGTGCAAAACTATTACACTTAGGGCCATTATTACAACTTGCCGTTATAGTTAAAGGTAACTTTAAGCAATAGAAAAAGGTACCTTTAAAGGTACAAGTTGTAATAATGGCCCTTAAAGTATTAACGTTAGTGATAGCTCAATATTTTTTTAATTAAATTTTTTTTTTTTTAATTTAATGGTAATGAAAACGTAATGTAAAATGCCCAGCTCTGTTAAAGGTAAATTTTTAAAATTGTAAAACTTTTGACTAATATTTCATTCCCTTAAGAGTAATGTGAGTTATTCGGCTTAATAATATTCGATCATCATAACTTTTGCTATAAAAATTACAATTTTATGTAGCAGTCTAATAACTAGTGCAGTGCATTTTACATATTGGTCTGATAGAGTGAATACAAATTTACATATATACGTACGTATATATTTTTTGCTTTTCTATATTATAGTTCCTCTAAAGATACTTTAAATGCAACAAATATTATATAACTTTGGCTAGTCATTGTCTGTATTAAATTGTATTACATATGTGTCATGTTAATTTCATTTATTGAAAAATATTAAACAAAAAATGTATTCTTTGTTATCAAAGTAGGTACCTATACTTTTAAATAAAACATATATTAGCAGAATTTTACCTTTATATTTATGTATGAATGTATAAATATTTATAAAGATAAAAAAACTAGACTTTAAATTGACCCACTTTATGAGTGAATGACTGGCTGGCTGTATGAGCGAACAAGTAGTAGGATACAATAGTTTTTCATTTACATTTCTGTTATTTTTTTTTGAGTTATTGAATAAATCTGAAAAATATTGTATAATTTTTGATTTTAAATTCTCTAAAGGTTTATTTTCGTATTCCTCTATTGTATTTTTATGCGATTGTCTTTTAAATAATATTTGCACCAATACCTCTGAAAGGCACTTGTACTTGTTAGACAGTGTTAAGTACGCTACTATTTAAATGGTAGGTGTAGTAAGTTGAATAATAGGTTTGTATTAGTAGCTCAAACTAAGCAAATAAATTACAATTTGAGTTTTTATTTAAATCCCTTTAATCAACAATTTACGTACTATTTCATTTTCATAATTTTTCATATAGCTCCTACCACCATAGACCTTTGCCTCCTTGTTTTGTTTCTTTGTTGTTCATTCGTTATATCCATTTTTTTTTTAGTTTTGACAACCTGTTGCAAGTAAAAAGCATTGTTCATGTTTGTCTGTGATTTTTGTTTTATTTCTTTTAGCCATTTATGTTTTGGTCTATTCCAATTTTTTTTTTAATTTTTTTGTTGGCAGTTTGAGAATTCGTACATAATGTTTGTAAATATGTAAATGACCATAAATATTTGCATATACAATTTTTCATGATTCTTGTAGTTTTTATTTCCCCCTCATATTTGCACCCTTTTTCAGTATTTTCTATGTACTTTTTTCTCTACATTTTTTTTATTATTTTTTTAATTTGTTTCTATTTGAGCAGTTATTTTTTTGCATTTTCGAAATTTTTCCAGTTTCGTGTTTGTAGTTCTTTTGTTGAACACATAAATTTGTTTAAAGCTTAAAATATTTCTCTTAAAGACAAGTGCATTTTTGTTAGAATTTCATGCATTTAAACGGTATTAAAGACGTGTGTTGAAGTTTAAAGTTCTGGACAAAAATTGAAATATTAAAAGAAAATGTGCCATTTAAATAATAAAAATGAATAAAGCTAGATAAGATGTGTTCAGGTGTTAAGTTACAATGAAAAAACTGTTGTTTAAAAAAAATTCATTGACGATATAATCTAAAAAAATTTTAAAAATTAATATTCTTTTCACGTATTTGAATTTTTAATAAAATTTTAAAATTAATTTTAGTTTATTTTGGTAAGTTTTTTCAAGTAAAATATAAAATAAATTACATTTTAAATGACCTAGTGTTAATAATGGATAAAAGTACATATCGCTCATTAAGTTCCAGACAGTCTATACATTAAAATTAATTGCAATGCAATTTTATTGTATGTTTATATAGTAAACCAACCAGATTTGGTAAAGAAATACATACAAATCTGCAAGTATTTTCCTTTTGTTCCTTCAGAAATAAAGTGATCTATTTCTTTTGCAAGTTGCAAATCTACATTATAACTTGGTTTCGTTATTGTTATTTGGGTTTTTTACATTTATATCTTTTAATATCTTTTAGCCATTGAGCAATCGAAATATTTTCATTTTGTTCGAGCTCCTCATCTGAGATAAAATCAATTTCGTTTGAAGAGGATTTAAATTGAGTTGTGTTAGATAACTTACAAAAAATGTGAAGAATTGATTTTCCAGAGCCCCACTCTAGGAAAACCTTTCTCTAGAAAAGCTTTCGTATATTAACTATGTTGTAGCAGGAGTTGAGCTTAACAACTTTGCTGAACATCACTTTGCGATATTCGGGCATGTAGTAGGTCAAAATGCATAAAAAAGGCACACAAAAATGACAATTTCCCCTATTTATTTATGAAAAACGGGATTTGGAAAATCCCGAAAATCCCGGGATTTAAAATTAAAAAATCGCGGGCTTCGGGGTTAAAGAAATCACGAAAACCCCGGGATTTTCGGCAACCGGATTCCCCGTTTGGCATCTCTAATAGGGATATATTGATTTTGAAATTCCGTGTGTAGCTTATCGAATTATTGCTGGTAGACCTTCAAGAGGATATATATTGTGGGATCCTATGAAATTCGAAGACGATAGTGCTGACAAAACTAAACACAAGTATTTTCCTTGTCAATAACTTGACATCAGATTTTCTGCAAATATTTAATTTGAAGAGTGGCCCGTTTGTATGAAGGAAAAAATGGAAAAGATATTTCCAACTAAATAAAAGGTTGGTTTGTTTGAGACCATTTCTCAAAATTTTTGTGTGACGTCTATATTTGGTGCACTGTGTCCAAGGATATAAATGTCCTTTCTGAGGTTTTTAATATTTTTTTCATATTTTCCGCAAAGAAAACCTATGAAATATTGGTATCACGTGAAAGGTGATTTCGAAAAACTTATTTTTTTTAATTTTCGCTTTTTTGTTTTTTTACAAAAGGATGGGTTTCGAGTTATTCGACAAACCGGAATTTTTGTCTGGAACTATTCGTCAAAATCTAATAATCTTTAAATATGTCTTATCTTTTCCTGTTGAATGCCGTTAATAATTTACGCGCGTCATTATCAGGATCGTTTTCGTGTTTTTACCTTCGGTAATTTTGAGTCTCATTTGTGTATAACGGTCCCTGTTCTACGTCGTTTACACCAACTGCGAATATTTTAATTTGGATAAACCATGGGGAACCATTTATAACTCAAATCGTACTTGGCTGGAGTTCCATTTATGATCTGATGTACCAGTATCACTATTACAGGTCGACTGGGAACTAACTTGAATCGACGTGGGACAACCTGTCAATTTGTAAGTCGTTACATCGCAAAGAAATTTTCAACGTTTATAGGCTATATAATTCTAAATTTATTACTTAAAACTTAAAACATTTTGAAGAAAAGGAATCCAATAATTCTCAAAAACAATGAAAAAATCCCTAAAATGGAAATTTCAACATATTTACCTAACTGAGATCACATTCGGTCCAAAACTGATAAAAGACTTACATTGCATAATCAAAACATACTAGGTATATAAAACTACATTCCATTGGGGATTCCTTGCTTTAGGATTTTAGAACAAATAGGCTAAAACCGAAATTTCGTTATAAAAATGTGTTAACTTTGGAAGAACCTGTGAAGGACCCCTACGTCGTTCTTTATACCCACCATCAAAACAGATCGGGGTATATTGATTTTGTCGTATAAATATGTATAATTACGATTTTAACACCTCCAAATTTTTGTCGCAGACCCACATTAGTATATATATTCTGAGTCCTCATAAGATTCTAACACGATCTAACTATGTCCGTCTGTCTATCTGTCTGTCTCTTGAAAATACGATAAGACCCAAACGAAAAGAGATAGCTGGCTGATCTATTCCACAAATAATATCTGTTGATAAGGTTTATTTAGTATTGAAAATGGGCAATAACGGTCCATGTTTTCACCTAGCCCCCATAGAAATTTCTCCCCGGAATACTGTTTGAGTAGTCATAGATATGTTGATTATGCTGCAATCCTGATAAAATTTTGCACAAGTTAGGTTTAATTACTCTGAAATTATACTGCAAAGTATGGAGAAACTCGGACAAGATTTGTCGGTAGTTCCCTTACAAGTCCTTCCTCCTTTTTTATAATTTTCAAATGTAATATCGATTTTGTTATTGAAATCCGTTATAAATTGCACACAAATGTTACAATTGTTTAAACATTTTGTATGTGTCCTACTTTAGGATCATGTTCCTATATAAAGACCCTGTTCCAATAAAGTTAAATTAAATTTTGATTATCCCCAGCGTCACTTTAACCCCACTGTAACAAGTTTTAATACAATTAAATTTGTTTTTCTGTTCTTTGTATCCACAATTAAAACATTTCTAATCTTAATCCTTTCAACTCTTACAAAAAAAAAAAACAATTCTTACCTTTTAAATATAACAACAATTTGAAATTGTTAACACCAACATTACATCTCATTATATCTACCAACAATATAATAAAAACGTATGTCTTTCTTTTCAACACAAATACAATCAATGAATATTTTTCGAAAAACCAAGAAAAATACTAAAGATATCGTTAAAAATTATAATTATAATAAAGACATTTACAGCGATATGGTTATTGTTAGGAAAACAACCACAGAATTTAAAGGTTAAAAAGATAACAATGAAATTGTTTTAGAAAAACTTTTAAAAAAAATTGATTTTTATTTTATTTTTGGAAAAACACAATAGAATTTTTATTGTTGTGTAGCTCGCTCATTCGTGGTTATTGTGGCATATGAATAAATTAGTCACTTACTTGCTACACTTTAACTTCTTGCATTTATTTCTGTAACATGTTGCAGTTGTTGTTATTGTTGTTGCTTGATCATTGTAAACATTGGCAACAATTTGGAGAAAATTGGCTGCCAACTTAAAAAAAAACAATGAATGAATATAAAAAAATTGGAGTTTGATGCTGCTACTTTTGGTTCTTTTGTTACTCAACTTCTTGATAAACATGGCCCCTGGTGGATAAAACGATTATTTACAAAACACAACAGAGAAAATAAAAAAATGGAAATTCTGTTGAAGAGAGAAGGGGGAAAAGTTGGAAAACAATAGCAATTCACAAAGTTAGGGAAAAAAAGAAAATCAGTAAAGTCGAGCAGCTTTAAGTACAATTACAATTTGAATACGAAACTGTGTGGACCCAGCAGCACGTTCCATAGGGTGTAGCAAAATTAGGAGTTATTTTATAAAAGGAAACAAGCCGATCGTATTGGCGTATTGGTGTTTTCTTTTTTACGAAAATCTCAATTCATCACCATTAGCCACAAAAGCAAACTAGAGCTGTCCACTGGTGGTAAAAAGTGCATCACTCAATGAAAACCTCTTTAAACGCAATTGTTTGTTCTAGGTTAGTTGGAAATTCCTCAGATAAACAAAAATGAGAGAAAATTAACCAAAGTGGACGTTAACGTTTTGCTGCAAGCACCAAATTATTCTTTATTTCTGTTGCTGCAATTGTTGTAGTGGCTGTATTTATTTGTATTGTTGTTTGAGCTGCATTGGTTTAAATTCCAAAAACATGCATACATACGCACACATGCACTCAGCCTGACTCACATGCCTAAATAACTTCCTTAGGAGGTGTCATTTATACAATTGTCCATCTGCCACTCTGGTTTTCAGTTGATACATTGCTGACATGCAGCTCTCAAACGGCGATCGCTACACTCTCCTACTCTGCCTTCCCTCTAGGTTAACAATTTAAATAGCAACATTTCTAAACATACACATATCCGATTCTTTTCAGTTTGATAGATTAGCTGCTACTTTTGGGTCTTCTAAACACCAAGACAATTCAAGCTGCAACGGCAGCAGCTTATGCCACAGCAACAGCAACAACAATGACAGGAACAGCCGCATTAACATTTACATCGAAAATCAGCTTGAGTTTTGTTTTCTTCTACACAGCAGCACTTTGCTCAATTAATGTTACAAAATTATCCGTTGTTCGTTTGCCCGTGTGGGCAATTGTTGCATGCCACAGTTCTACGGCAACTTGTAGTTAAAATTGTAGAAATTTAACAACTTCTACAACAATGAGCAAATCACAACCTACAAACATATTTATTGTAACAGCGTTGTGTGCATTTTATTTTGTTGTTGTTAATATTTTAAACTAGAACTATCAGTAGTTGTTGTAAGCTTGCAACAACAACAGCCGTATCAATGGCAACAACAACTACTGCAATAATGACAACAATAAGATGAACAGCAATAAGAACAACAATCATTTACAATGGGCACATCAAGAGTAGCAACAATGATATTATTTATCCTAAACGAAATATTCAAACCAAACAAAATTACGCTTAAAGTTAAATAGCAGGGGTATGCATGCACTAGAGTGCTTCAAGGAAGGAACCTGAATATTTTCCAAAAATACAACGTTTGTATATTGCAAATGTTTACCATTCGTCTTAGCATTACTTCTAAAGTGAAATCAATAATGCTTCATTGAATTAATTAGAACTTGCAACATCGTGGATAATTTGGTTAAATTTTGCACATAGGCTTTTATCGTTCAAGGCATAAACAATTGCTAAAATCAGAAAAACCTCTCATTCGATAAATACTTTAATATAGAAATATGAAACCCTTATTTCGAATACATTGTTATCTATTTATTAGTAGACAAATAATTATACGAGTCATCTTTTGCGCCAAACCCTAACGCCGAAAAAATGGTAACGGCAACGGTAATTTGGATAATTTCGGTGATTTATCGGTTCCGTTATTTTCAATAATTTTGATAATGGTAAATTCGGTCTGTTCTAGATTGTTAATAAAATTTACAAACATTTTAAATAATTTAGCGATGTTGTTATAATTTAAGTTCTGTAATACAGAAGAATGAATTTTTAAATGATTTGTTCGATTTACTAGCTAATCGATCCCAAAATTAATGTGATCTTCTAAAGTAATGAGCATTACGTAAAACATCAGGGTATCGGTTCTCTGGGTACAAGTCTTATAGTTTCCTCAGAATATATTCCAATGTAGTATCGATAGAACAGCGAAAAGCTCTCCAACGGACCTTTGTCATTTGCCATGCGTTCGAGATGCTTCCAAACATGTGACTCGTATTCCATTTTCTCAGCTTTGGACCTCCTGCTTCCTTCGTTTTACGGCTACATTTAATCGGGTTAGAAATTTCACATCCATGTGGTAGTGAATCGAATACTTGTTAGTAAGTTTATCAGATGAAATGAAGAAAACTTGACAATTAATTGAATGATTATTGCAGTCGTCTACAAAATAATATATAGTCGTTTTATATCTAAAGCGATGTTATAAATAAACTACTTCGTAGGTTTAATACATACTTCCACAGTCCGGAAGATTCTTTGGTCGTTAACATCGAATCGCAAAGTTCGCCCTATAATACCATCGATATATGCGAATAGCACGTGTATTCTGGCGTAAACCGTACCTCGTTTGATATTGAATGATTAGGACAGAACTCAACTGATTATCTCGAGATACCAAACATAGACATGAGTTTAAATACCTTCGCACGTAGCGGCCTATCAAAAGTTACAGTCTATCGACAAACATGTGATACTTGTCAGTTTAGATATCTTGTTGGTAGTACAATTTTTGCACCAAATTCATATTGATAAGTTCTATTTATGCCGTTGACTTAAATATGTAATCTTCCATAAAGAACGCTTAAACATTGAATGAGATGGTATGATGACTAGCATCTCTAGGATCGATGCATTCGATTTGTTTTCCTTTCTTGTGCATAGCCCTAACTTTGTTGGTAACAAGCTGATGCACATAAACTTTTCGCATCTATGCTCAAATAGCTCTAGCGGACAATCATCGACAGAAGCAGTTTTATTATTTATTTAGTTAAAGAATGAAAAGAATACTAATAATTAGTTTCAGCATTATATCCATTTTCTATGTACAGTCGCTATGTGTATCAGTTGATTTCATTGCTCAACCTTTAATGGGAAAATAACTACACCGATATATCAATCTTTGTTTAAATTTGTTTATGATCAACCCGTAAAGTAATGATTTTGAATATATTTAGTCTATCTAAAATTAGTTTCTAATGTAATAAAAAGTACGTTATTTATTTCATATTTTCTAACCTTAAAGTGAATTGTAATAAAATAGAAAAGTTTAGAACCAAAAATATTTGTATTTAATGTTGGGTTTTCCTACTCGCGAACATGCAACTGAAAACTGTTCATGTGAAAAAAATTAATTTTCTAGACTTGGTCCGCAAACATGCAAAGACTGACCTTGAGCTTTATCACTTGACATTGCAAATGCTAAGCAAATAGGAAACTGCCATCGAATAAAATTAATGGCATTTCCGAAGTTATAATCGGAATATGTGCAGCAATACATCTGTCCCTTTATACTTCCCAGTTATAAAAGTCGCCCGATTAGATTGATCATTAATTTCCTTACTGTATGTCGAGTGTCATTACAAATATGCAAACAATCATACAAACAAACAAATAAACACACATTGACTTTTATATATATAGATAAGGGTTTCATACTACAATTATACAGATAGATATGAATTTTAGTATTTAAAGTGTTTGGTAGGTGCCACGTCCACTATTTTAGTCCGCCCATTCTTATCCTAAATATTAATATTGATGGTAGAATAACCGTACAAAATATATGGATTCTATCTCTTATTGTATACCATATATTAGATTTTTTTTTAAAATAATCATCATATGGGATGTGCCACGCCCACTGTGGATACTACTCCCATTTTGCCTCAAATATTTATACAAACGGTGGAATTGCTCAAGCTAAATTTGAGGACAATAGGCATTATAGTTTCCTAAATATTTGATATCTAAAATTAACTTTGTATGGGAGGTACCACGCCCACTAAAAATTTCAAAACAAAAAGTAGCCTATAGCTCTTTCCAGACATACAGTAATATACTGTAAAAATTTTAAGCAAATCGCTTCAGCCGTTTTGCCGTCTATAGATCCTAAACTAATAATAATAAACATACATACAGACACACATTTACTTTTATATATATAGATAGATAATGATAACAGAACGGTTTATGGTATTTTTGTACATGAACGCGATAAGAAAAAAATGTCGTTCAAAGCTGTCCCGTATTTGAACACAAAGACTTCATCCATTAAAAAAATAAAAAAAAAAATTAAATCGAACTAAAAATAAGTTACTTGTAGACTTAAACTAAAGTTTATTTCCATACATATTAGTTAAATTATGTAAGAACCCAGCGGGAAAAAATGATAGGACTTCAGTTTGTAGGCCTTCTAAAAGGCATACTTACACATTCTAAAAGATCCGATACTCATTCCACACTGCCTGCTCTTAGAAGGTGTTCAAGAAGGCCTATGAATCCCCTTCTAATAACAAGTGGTCAAATAAAAATAGTCTACATCAAAAATAAAATACTCTGCATCTCTTTGATTAACTCTCTTTACAAAATTTACAACAATAAATTGCTTGATGTGGCTTCTTATTTATTTTTGTTGTTTTTAAGTATGTAATCAGAAATTATCATGTTTCAAAAAATTAAACAAACAACTTCATTTTAATTCTTTTTTATTTTAGATCTTCTAATAAGACTTTAAATAGTTCTTCCATTGTAGACGTTCTATAATACTTGAAAATGCACGACTTTTCATAGGCCGTCCTTTGATGCCTTATTCTAATGCTGTTTTTCTCTTTTAGGCACTTTATTAGGCCTCTCATGTAGCCCTTCCATAAGACTTTGCAGGCTTTGCAAAGTCTAGGCATTCCATATGACATTCCCCTACAGGCCTTTCATTATATCAGTAATAACAGGTTTTTGTACAGGCTTAAGACCATATAGCAGCCCTGCGAATAGCCCTTCCAAAGTAGACCTACTAATAGCCCTTCCAAAGTAGACCTTCTAATAGCTCTTCCCAATTAGGCCTTCTAGAAGCCCTTGCAAAGTAGGCCTTCTAGTAGCCCTTCCTTAGTAGGCCTTCTCTCAGCCCTCTAACAGCAGCGAGTGTGCAAGGCCTTGGCTCGCAATGACACGCCGTGTAAAACTGAAATGATTTTGCAATGCGGTTAGAAGTCCTTGTGTCTGCAAAAGAAGGCCTTTAGGAAGGCCTCTTTACTGCATCTTTTTCCCGCTGGGAAGTCATGCATTAAACACATTCAAGATAACAGGCTACACGACTACACGAACACAAATTCTGCTGGCTGAAGTTGTAGCCGTGTGGCACCTACTGAATTATTTTAAAGACGACAACTACTAAGTAAACAGCTGATTTATATTTCAGTGGTGCCACTTTAATAAAAAATAACCGTACAAAATTCCAAAGTAATTTAGATTGAAACAATTATTTTGAGTAAAAATATATATATGTGGTTATAATTAATTATGTACCTGTTATTAATTTATTTCAATATGATTATCAGAAACATCTCTTAATTAAGTAAAAAAAAATATATTTTTTAAGCACTAATTTGATTTACATTTTTTATTATATTAGCAACACTATTTCTGTTTTGTAGTTGACAAAAATAGCTGTGTAGCTGTGCTGTAGTCAAAATAATCGTCTTCATATAAACGTGTGCATTTCATTTTTGACAGATTGTCAAATTGCCTGCTGTCTGGAATGTGTTTAATGCATGACGCGAAGAAAATGGATCGACCATTCTATGCTGCAATCCAAATCATTCAAAATAAGATATAACTATCCAGGTGACGTTTAAGTTAATCTCGGTAATACAAAAAATCATATAAGCGTTTTAGTGCCGATCGAAAGAGCAGTTATACTGGAATGATGTTTCCACCCAATACTTTGTAATGCACATCAAGTGAATCCCCCTAAAACTCAATTCATGTTGTTTAGTTGGATTTTTTATTGTTTTATTTCACTTCTTTCTTTTACTGTAACAACATCTCTGACAGTTAACATGATGCTGTCAATTGACTTCATTGTTTGTTTGTTTGTTCGTTCGTTGTTCATTCGGTAGGCTGCTGGATGGTTGGTTGATTGTCTAGTTGCAGCAGGAGCAGAGAATCAGTATAGCTGCCTAACTGACTGACTGGTCGTATTGTTTGGTTGCTTGTTTTTTTGTTTGCTTGATGCTACACAAAATATGTGGCAAATGTTAATAATGAAGCAGTTAAAGATGTATGATTTCTTTTAAATGTTTTATTTGTATGAATGTTTGGTTGTTGTCTAAAGGAGTACGGTGGCAGTTACAGTTGCACTTGCGGAAATGTTTAAATTATAGTAATCATTATATCAACAAAATGAATTTCTAGCTGTAATCAAATAGATTAACAATTTAGGAAATGGGGCTTGTAAAAAACTAAATACAGAACAATAAAAAGCAACAGCAACGAAAATGAAATAAGAACTGTAATTGTTGCCAATATAAGCGGTTAAAAGCAAAAATTTTAATTTTATTTTCCAAAAAAAAAATTATTTTGAGCAATGGGTCAACTGTTGTTTTGAACGGAGAGAAAGTAGATTTCATTAGCATCACATATTATTGTGGTTGTTGGCTTAAAAATCATGTCACAATTCTTGTTCATTTGTAATTAAGAATAACAGAATTTAAATTGTCTTTAAATAAGAGCTAAAATTTATAGCTGTTGAATTTGACATTAACTCATATAGTAGTTTAGAATACCAACTTAAAAATATACGAAAATATTTGCCATATTTCTTATAATTTCATACTTCATTTAACAATCTGACTAACATGTTACTACTTGCAACATCTATGTATTTCAACATCCACCAAATCATTTCATATCATATCAACGCCATCGCTTTCATGTAAAAATCATTCAACTACAAGTAACAACTACGTACAAAAGAATCAGTATAAAAATCAACAGCAGGTGGCATAATGCATGCAGCAGCAACAACATTAACAACAAACAAACGAAGGAAGGTGCATCATTTATTATGCAGTTTTCTTTTGGTTTTTTTCCATCGACATTATAAAGATTTGCGGAAGAAAATAGAATTATTTTAAATTCTTTAATAAATGGCCAGCAAAAAAATAGAAAATTAAACCAGTTTTAAGAAAAATTATTTAAACATTTCCAAAGACTAAATTAAGAATAAAAAAATGTAAAAAAAAACAAGAAAATTAAAAAATTGATGGATGGGATTAAGACAAGGAAAATAATGACAAAGGGGCTGAACTGATGTTGTAACAAACACTCGCAATAGATACTGGATGATGGGTATAAATATCTTGTTTTAGGTAGAAGAGACAGACATCATTTGGTAGAGTACTTAGTACGAATTTCGTGATAAATTTCGTAAACTTATTTATAGGAAATGAGCTTCTATTTTAAATATAGAGGCTCATGTGTACTATTTTGTATAATTTCAATATGAAATGTAAGTAAAAAGCAACACCAATTGAAAAATACACTATAACTATATGATTAATCCTATAGTACCCCATCCGGTTTATATCACAGATCTTGAATTTTATATGTTGCATAAAATTTTGCATATTCTTTGATCGATTTCGGTGGATCTACCTGCTAGGAAGTTCGCTCTAAAAATGACAGTTAGACAGATCGCTACATGAGAACGTAACCATAGAAATTGGAGACTCATTGCCTTCTAAGTTTAAATTCTAGAATTTCCAAAAATACGGAAAATGATGAATCTCTGAGTATATGGAGTTGCATCTACATCGAATAATACAGTAGTATTCTTAAGACTGAATAATTGGCGATCTAAAAGGGCATTAAACTGGTTATGGCACTACATGATAAATATAAAAATTATTGTAATTCTTCGGACATAATGAATACCATACGTCTATTAACTTGTCAAGTTTACCCACATGTTATAAATCAAGCATCTATTTAACTATTTGATAGAGAACTTCACACTTGTTTAGGAGTCGCTGACTACACAAACTTCTACCGTAGTATAAATGGTAATGTAACACCATTTGAAGCAAATACTCTCTTGAGTTTAAAGCACAGCCACAACGTTACTCCCCGAATATCCACAAAACACCAGGCTGGACCATTTTAAGTCCCTCGTCAAACCGCAGCCCATGTTACTGTCAGAAGTTTCATTCCAAAAAACGTAATGCGTTAAGTCTCTGTTCCAACCGTGTAGGTATTTTCATTCAGTTTGGATTACACAGATTGGAGTTTTCAACCACCAGCAACAGTTCAGTCTAAAAGCCAATAATAGGATTTTCTCTACCACAGCAACTTTAAGCCATTAATCTATATAGATTAATGCCTTAAATAGCAATAGTTCAGTCCGAAATCCAGTGACAAGCTTAAATCAATATGGAGTAGAGCACTAAGATCTAGATGTGTAGATATTTGCCAGGACATGACCAATGCCAATCATATTGAAGACGGATGCGAACATTGATGATCAACATTGCATCCATAATTAATTACCTAGTGATTTGAATAACTATAATCGAACTCACATAGACTATTTATTACGACATCAGCGATCACAATTATGTGACAGCAACGATTACTTGAAAAAAATTGTAATTTTCTTCGCTTCTATCTTGGCCTGCAGGGTCAACAGTGTTAATATTTGGGAAGTCGATTCATTAACACCCTCCTCAAACTAACAATTATGGAACTAGACGAATATAGCTCACTATCTGTCAGCGAATAAGATGATTAAGTATGCTAATTAAAATAATTATGATAATGATATTGCCACGACAACAGAGATCACTTGACTTTGCAAATTTGGGATTCATGCAAATGGACCAGGACTGTTCAATGATCTATGTGGGTGTTATGAACACAAAGAAGAGGAATATACGATTCTTTTTCTACTTAGTCCTGCCCTAGAGGATCTAAGTCGTGTATAATTCGGATGTCAGATCCAAACTATCAACTATGGTGTGGATTGATATGTTTTCTTCACAGAATCCGTAGCGGCGAAATAAGATGCGACCGATTTTATCTTATCCTTTACAGAATGTAGGGTACCATTTACCCAAATAAATGCTTACCAATAAATCCATTTTGTTAACTATACGTTCTCCAGCATTTGAAGTAAATGATTGGATTATAAACATGGCGAACGAGAGAAAAACAAGGAGGCACAGTCCAAAACTCCTTATACATGTTGTGTTGTGTTGTTAAGACTCATGTATTATTTGGTGTAGAAATGCTAATCAATGTCAGTTGTAATTAGCAATGCTGTGCCAGTAACAGTTTAACATTGACAATGATTTTTTTGATTTCCCAACAAGTTTCACATAGACGCATGTATGGAAACGAATATTAAATAAAAATTTTTGTTACTCAAACAAATACGCCTTTTTCGGACGTTTTTCTCTTAAGCTTATGCGAATTATTGAATGTTACATTCAATGTATCTATAATCACATGCATAGATGAATAGTACTTGTAACCAGTATGGGTTTGGATATATATTAGTTAAATGGCTAGTTGTAATGTAAAAATAAGTATAGCATCATGTTTGTAAGCGGTCTCTATGTCTCTATTATTATTTACTCGAACGTCAGACTTTCTGTCTGTCTGTCTGTTGGCATGCATCTGCTCGTATTAAGATAGACATCATGTTATACTTGAATAATGTTTTAATTTGAATTTATGTTTAGTGACAAGTTATCGACAAAAATAGAATACTATACATATTTAGTTAATGTTAAGAAAAAATAACATGGTGTAAATGTTTGTGAGTATATTGACAGTGTGCCCAGCTGTTTTGCAAGTAGTCAGGAATTTTCACTAATGTTTGATCACTTGGCTCAGAGTCAGTTCTCGGTTAGTGGTCTTTTATAATCTGAAATATTATGTTACTACAAAATCAATCTGTGGTTATTTCAAATTATATTTCTAATTTTGTTTCTATTTAAGGATTAGCTTCTTTATTCACTACTTATATTATCAGACATAGTACATTTACATATAAGTGTCCCTTAAATGTGACATTGAAAATTATATTATATTGTACTTTTACTTACGCCAAGTAATCTATAAATACCCTGAAGGAAACCAGGGGACAAGTGTCTCCAAGTCACCAGTTTTGTCGACAATTTTGGTGACTTTTTAGCGACATTGTCAACGAAGACGACTCTTCCATCAGTTATGAATTCATACCATTTCGTTTTTTAATTTGTTTAATACAACGTCAAATGTTAACAAAATATGCAATTTCATTATTTACATCTACTTCAGAAAAGTACCAAAAGTGTAGATTAGAATTACTAAAATGTACTAGTGAATCAGTACCTAGTCAATAGTAATATCGTCAGTAGTAGACTTCCAATGACACGCACATGTTAAATGTCTATAGTAAATAGCATTGTCTGGGGTAAAATAAGTCACTAGTACTGGTGACTGTGTCAATAGTAAATCAGTATAGTTTCACTATTGACACTTCCTGCAGGGTAGGTAAATCATACGACACAATTTTGTAACTGGCATTATTTACAGTTTATATATTATTAGAATAATAATAAAAAATTATAACTACCTATGCGTAGACTATTTGATACCGTTTCGTTTACTGTCGTTATGCAGTTTGTAAGGTGATTGTGTATATTTAACCGGTATGTAAATCCTATGCTTCGACTACTTTTGACCAGCTATAAGACAGTATTAGAAACTAGTCATGTTAAAGTAACTAGTCATGTACCCTAATGCAGGCGCAAATCCTAGATGGTGAAATAAGAATTCCCCTCCCCAAAAATACGGAAAGTTTAAAAAAACGGGAAAAAAGCTAAAAGCAAAACAAATCTTAATTTAAAACATCCCACCAAATGGATGAGCTGCCTAATGATAGGTAAAATCACTACTTCGGAACAGTCATTTAGAACCGCTGGGTTATTTTCAATGTGTGTGTGGATGTGTGCGCAAAATTAAAATATTTACATTTGCATATTTGACGTGTATGTGAGTTTTTAGTGGGAAAAATGGTTGGAAAATTAAAGTAGTGCATACATTATAGAAGGCTTAATACACTTTAATTTCTAATAATTATAAGTAAACACGCAGAGAAAAAATATGGTTCGACATGGTTATGACAACTATACTATGTTCGTTGTAACAATATATTGGTGTCGTAAACATATAATTGTTGTTTTAATTTAATTTAAACAATATTTTAGTTACATGTACAACCATTAAAAGTTATAAATATGAATATGGTTCACCGAATGGTTCGGACAACTAAATAATGATAAATAGGTAAACATATTATATTATGTACAACCATTAAATGCTAAGTTTCTATACGCGTAGTCATAATATGTTTAAGATGTAAAAAGAATATCTTTATAACAACTAAATAATGATAAATAGGTAAATTATGTAGTCATAATATGTTTAAGATGCAAACAAAATATGTTTAATTTTAATAGTCTTTTTTCCCACCATCTTTGAGTGCTGGTGTTTGTCTAAGCTGTGTTATTTTTACAAGTAAATTTTGAGTGTCTGTAATTCCCATTCGCTCTACAGTTTTATTTGTGTAATATCTTTAGTACCTTAAAACTAAAACCTACTAAATTAAAATTCTGTATTTCTAAAAATAAATTTTAATAATAATATGATTACTTTGGATCATAATGTGATTTCATTGGATCATAATAGGGTCATAAATATGATGACTTTGGGTCATATTATAACTGATTTGTATCATAATCTGATTATTTCAGAACATATTATGATATTTCATGATATTAATAATGATCATAATATGTTTTGGACTACAAGCATAAATCTGATCATAATATGTTGCACTTAGTTTATGGTTACCACAACTATATTTTTTCTCTGCATGCAGTGAGCTTTAATTTCTAGGAAACCTTTCAATTTGTTCGGGTGAGAAAAAACGTGACAGACATATAGGAAAATCGGAATCTATACAAAATTATAAAAAAAATGCCAAAAGAAAGTATAGGACATAAAAATTTAAGATTTGTTTTTAAAACTTGTTTAACTGTCTATTTTGAAGTCTGTCAGCGGAAGCTATGTTTAAATTTTAGACCCATAGTTTATTGGGGAAATTATTTTAGAATATTTCGTAGATTACGTTTTTGCTATACGTCTATTGACCAAAACAATATACTAATATACATATATGTAAACTTAAAGATTTTTATATTAAAAACAAGTAATAAAGTATGGTCAGTCAAGCCCGACCATATAATACCCTACACCAAGTAAATGAGTAAAAATATTTTTCTTTTAAAATATCAATAATTTATATTCGTGAGTGATTTTCGGAAGTGGGCCTTATATGGGAGCTAGAACTAATTATCGACCGATCACCATAAAATTAGGTCGTGTGATTTACGTCTATATGAAAGTTATTTATGTTGAATTTTGTGTATATACCAACATTTTTAAATAATTTTCGGAAGCGGGTCTATATGGGAGCTATGACTAATTATGGACCGATCGCAACAAAATTTTGTGACATGAATTTTGTATATATAAACCTTATTTGGAGCGAAATTTGTGTAGATACATATATAAATTAAAGATTTATGACCGATAAAGTCCAATTTCGAGAGGACATTTGTATGGGGGCTAGGTGAAATAATGGACCGATTTCAGCCAGTTTCAATAGGCATGGTCCTTGGACCGAAAAAATTATATGTACCAAATTTTATCGAAATATCTTCAAAATTGTGACCTGTACTCTGCGCACAAGGTTTACATGGACAGCCAGCCAGCCAGACGGACGGACATCGTTTAATCGACTCAGAAAGTGATTCTAAGTCGGTATACTTTAAGGTGGGTGTTAGACCAATATTTTTGGGCGTTACACACATCTGCACAAACGCATAATACCCTCTCCACTATGGTGGTGTAGGGTATAATTAAACACAAGTAAACATACTCTAATGTTATAGCAGACTTAATACGACATGAATCAGAATACACCGTCAGAAGAACGAATTGGTATAATTTGAATTTGTTAAGATTGTGCAAATATTGTTTCAGTTTTAAAGAACATATATTAGTTTAATCTGGCTTCTGGAAAAGTACAGACTTGGATCCATTTGGTAGCATCCATTGCAATACCACTTTTTCATTCGTATCACAAATCCATATTTAGTAATCGCCATCCACGTCTTGCAACCAACATTTTGAGTAAGATAACTCTGATGGGTGAGTCCGAAGAGTCTTAAACTTGTTACTCAGAGTCAGACATAGGAGATGTAAGGGGCAGTCAAGTGTCTTTGTATGGCAGTAGCAATCTGCGTTATATACCTACCCAAAGGTAAGTGATCCGCTAATACCAATTAAGTTTCGAAGATGTATTCTAGCCTACTTTTGTTTACTATCCAAAGCCAGTTTTTTAATGGTTTCACTGCAAGTGAAAGAGCCCTCATTTGTTTTTTTATAAGATACAGTTTTCTACGTTATGTGACTTTCTGATGAAAATATCTACTTTGAAGTTCGTTCTGCGACGAGATTGTCCAGACAATAGCATTATACATATGTCTTCATTGCCAGGGTCCCTAATTTCTGCATTCGTAAACAATAGATCAAGTGATGATAACATTCTAAAGGTATGTTATAGCACTCTTGCTATTCAAGGCGAACTGATGCTTATCGCAGTGCTCAGCAATGTTGGGCAAAAAAAAATCAAAATTCCTGAAGAAGCTCCTCCTATGACAAGCCAGTTTCACAATCCAAAATACAGAGACATTTATAATAAATTATATTAGCAGAAGCGACTATTATTAGATTTTCACAAACATAAATTTCTTATTCAAATTGGAATCAGTTAACTATTGTTGAAATTCCCTAGACAAATAATAAAGCTTGCCCCAAAATTTACTCTTTATATTTATATTATTTTGTTGAATCACAAAGTACACAATATATAATGTCACCATTCCTCTCATCAATTTACACAAAACAGAAATTTTTTCATTCGAAATTTAAAAAAACCCGTTAAAATTTCAATTCTTATCATTGCGGCTTAAAATCATACATACAACTTGGAAAATAATAAAATGAAAAGAAACATTCTTACGAATCTGCCATAAAAATCACCTGATTTTTAATGCAGATGTTAAACTCATTATCTGAAATCTGGATTAGAGCGTGTAGTTAGAAATAAATAAAAATAATTTACATATATACATTTATGTAGAAAACTACTACCTACAAAACTATACTTTTCACATTTATTTGTAATGATTTCAAACCAAAATACTCCAGTCCAGAGTAACGCACATGGCCAGGCCAGCATTTGCTTAAGTCGGCCGGCTATTTAGTGGTGAATGTTACATTTTTTACACTTTAACATTTGTTTTACAATTGTCTTTTCGCATCATCATTTTTATCTGCTTTTCTTGCGGTCTTATCACTTTAGTGTGTGTTTACAGTTGTTTATGATACGAGTATTATAGAGTTTTTTTTCTGTTTTTTTTTTGCCAGCTATAGCTGTTGTTGTTGCTGTTGCTTTATTGTACCGTGCGGCACATTTAAAATTCCAAAAACAACAGCACAAATATAGAGGAAAACTGCAAAAAAAAACAAAAAAAAGATGCACCTGCAGTTGCTGCCACAATTGTTTTTCGCAATAAATCTCAATTTAACTGGCGCCCAGCCTGCCACTCAACGGGTTTTAGTTTTTAGTTTTGCTGTTCATTTGAAAAACATTTTTCTATGATTTTTTTTTGTTGTATTCTTTCATTTTTATGCTTCTGCTTCCTTGCAACATGTTTTTCATTGTTTTCTTCTATAGATAGTTGCTGCTGCCACAGCATCTTATATTTTTGTGAGCTGTAACTTCTTGTACTCCTTGGTTGTTGTTGCTAGTGGTTATTATTGCTTTAATATTCCTATGGATTCCATTGCCGATAAAAGTGCAGTACAATGAACAATTTTCCTATAAACATGTTTTCATTTTGTATTGTTTTGTTGTTCTGCACACACATAGCCAATCACACTAATAAACTCTTACATATAGGGGGCATTTATATGTTAGACAGACGGACGGGCGGACAGACGGTCTTTAGTACAGACAGAGATGTTCATACAAACAGACATTCATACAATATTTGCACTTGATTGCTTTTTAAGCTTAAGTTGGCGCAAGTTTTAGAGCTTTTTTGCACTGCTGAACGCAGTGGTAAACGTCATATTTGTAAATATCTTTAACCAGTTATCGGAAGTTTTACACCATTTGGGTTTTTTGTCCAAACTCAGAGATTCTTAAAGATAAATGTTTGGGTTTTTTAGCTTTGTATGAAACGAGGACACAACACTGCTAAAACTAAATTCTGCTAAACTTTCAAAATACTGGTTAATGAAATCAAAAAATTGAGCTGAGAGGGCGTTCTAGTATACATTGCTACAGTTATATGGAAAAGATTGAAAGAAATTAAAAATGATATTTTTGAAAAAAGAATTATATTATTTTGAACATCCATATGATTTCTACTTATATGCATTTTCTATACAAATTGAAACATCCTTCAAATTTGAATCATACAATTAAAAGATATTTTTCTCGTTTTTCTTTTTTTATGGAGACATTATTATAATACCCTACACCACCATAGTGGGGTGGAATGACCCGAGTTCACTCGGCCAAGGGCTGTCTACTCAGCAGCCACTGCACAGTGGTTTCCCTTATATGAACAAGCGTTCATAAATCAATATCTCCAAAACTAAAAAAGCTAGGGTCTCCAAAATTTTTCACCTCAAAGCATGACCGAAGAAGAACTTAAAGTTTGCAATTTTTTAGGAAAAAATATAAACAACTTAGCCACAGTAGCCATTTGATCTTTGAAGGGTTAATTGGCATATAAATTTCTTTTAAGAATTTTTGAAATAAAGTATTTCAATATGAAAATTCGTTTGTTTTAAACACTTTTTGTTCCATTTTAATTCATTTGAAATATAAACTGAAAAAAAAATTATACAGAGTTATATAATGCCATATCATTAAGTAATATAAGGTAACAAGGTAAAATAAGATATTAATATATATCATTTATTAAGCAAATTTAAAACTCCTTGACTTAAGCTACTTGTTTTTTTTTTGTTGGTAAGTTTCGGGCTCCAGAAATAAATGGATCTGAACTTAAAAAGAGTCTATTTAAATGATCTGTATTTGTAGCAATGCGCGATATTTTTCATGTATGTTGTAATCTAAACTGTTTTATATCCTTATTTTTCGCTTCAGCTGCTTCCTACGAAAATTCACCTATTGAGACTAATGCATGCTTGATCACCTCAGCTCCATGGGTCAGAATTTTCTGTACCGATGGAGGGAGGTAGTACCAGGGATACTCCTCAACAAATTTTCTGGCTGTCTCTTACAGCATATTCCTCAAACTTTTCGACATCAATTTCAAATCCAGAATTATAGCTTGGAGAATTGTGGCACATCTTTTCAAAATGCCCTTATCGATTCCAGTTATTTTTGATGAAGATCGTTCGAATTTCTGCAACCACTTACTTTTGGCCTATCTACCAAAAGTCCCATTTCGGCCCATCGTTGTTGAATAAATTGTTTTCTCTTCAAAACACTTGACTTCTCGTTCTTACTGGTCTTCCATTTCTTTTTTTTGCTCTAATTTGTACGATAATTACACTCTGCTACAAAATGACACTTTTTGTCAGAACTTGAAAAGCGACCTAATGGATTTTTCAAGGTTCAAAGGTTTTGAAACACCCTAAAAATTTTAAGATATTTTGAAAAAACTGTTTTAGGGTTGGTCGTAGTACTTTAGTACCTCTAACTCACACATTTTTACCAAATTTTAAAGAATTAAAGTTAGGTAAAGAATTAAGCTTTCATATAATGTATGCATAAAATCTATATTCCTAGAAATTGTTTAAGTTTTTATAAAAACTAAAGCGAAACTATTTTTTACTTTTTACGTAATTTTTCAAATTCAACAATAGTTATTTTAATTTTTTTCTATGAATACCTATTTTTCTTTGCAAAGTTTTATAAAGACAATTTTATATAGACAAAAATGAGACATTACTTATTAAAATCGGTTTATACTTGCAAAAGTTATTAAACTTTTTCGAAAAAAGGTCCACAAAATTTACCTTGTAAATTAAAAATGGGACAAATATTTTATTTTTGTATAATTTTTTGTTTTTCTTTTATTCATGGGGGAGAAAATATTAAAAAAGGTGTTAATGAACAGTTGCATAACTTTTACAATTTTCATCCGATTTGAATAATTAAAACCATGTTTTGTTAAGAACTAAATTTGCTTATACATTGGTATAAATTTTTATAAGCTTCCATATTAAAATAAGCAATGAAAAGCGACTAAAATCAAAAAAGTTGATAAATTTTGTTTTTCTTTTAGATATTCTTAACAAAAACTTATTAATTACAAATGTATCAAACTGACTGAGTTACAAATCGATAAGTTGGCGAACTTATAAGTTAACGAAGTACTCAACAAATCGTATTTTCTTAAAAAGATATAGTACAAAATAAAATTAGATTTTTCATTATTTTTCATCGGATGACTATGTAAATCACAATGATCAAAAATATTAGTCTAACACCCACCTAAAAGTACTATCGACTTATAATCACTTTCTGAGTCGATTAAACGATGTCCGTCCGTCTGGATGGCTGGTTGTCTGTCCATGTAAACCTTGAAGATATTTCGATCAAATTTGGTATATAATATTTTCTCGGCCCAAAGACCAAGCCTATTGAAACTATAGTTTAATCTGGCTTCTGGAAAAGTACAGACTTGGATCCATTTGGTAGCATCCATTGCAATACCACTTTTTCATTCGTATCACAAATCCATATTTAGTAATCGCCATCCACGTCTTGCAACCAACATTTTGAGTAAGATAACTCTGATGGGTGAGTCCGAAGAGTCTTAAACTTGTTACTCAGAGTCAGACATAGGAGATGTAAGGGGCAGTCAAGTGTCTTTGTATGGCAGTAGCAATCTGCGTTATATACCTACCCAAAGGTAAGTGATCCGCTAATACCAATTAAGTTTCGAAGATGTATTCTAGCCTACTTTTGTTTACTATCCAAAGCCAGTTTTTTAATGGTTTCACTGCAAGTGAAAGATTACTGGCTGAAATCGGTCCATTATTTCACCTAGCCCCCATACAAATGTCCTTCCGAAATTGGACTTTATCGGTCATAAATGTTTAATTTATAAATGTATCTCCACAAATTGCGCTCCAAATAAGTTTTATATATACAAAATTCATTTCACCAAAATTTGTTACTATCGGTCTGTAATTAGTCATAGCTCCCCCGCTTTCAAAAATCGCTTTAACGTGCATAAATCGCTTAAAAATTTTGGTATACTCACAAAATTCAACATAGTAAACTTTCATATAGACATAAATCACACTACCTAATTTCATGGTGATCGGTCCATAATTGGTCATAGCCCCCATATAAAGCCCACTTCCGAAAATCACTCAAAAATATAAATTATTGAAATTTTAAAAGAAAAATGTTTTTGCTCTTTTACTTAGTGTAGGGTATTATATGGTCGGGCTTGACCGACCATACTTTCTTACTTGTTTTTTTTTTTGTTTTAGGCCTATGGTATAGTTGCCTCAACTATGTCGTTACCATGTATTTTATCTGCGTCTATCGTTTGCAGAACACCTTATCCGCTTTTTACACAATTTAAGTTTCGGTTTCTGAAAGACTTTTTTTAAATCAATTTAGAAATATTCTAAAGAAAAACTATTTTTAAATTAAGTATGTATATCGATTGTTTAATTTTCCAATAATAGTAGTTTAAGTAGTTTTGGCTCAACTGAGGAAAGTGCTTAATATAAGAAAGCTCTCCATTAGGAACCGCTGGAAATGGTTAACGTATCCAAGTAAAAGAGAGTGTGTGTATGTGCGTTAAGTGTAAGTATGTATTTATTTATTTATTCGTAAGTTATTATATTCCGTTTGAATTCAAAAAAACAACCGTTCTTTATCGTATGCTTTCTTTCTTTTTTGTTTTTGTTGCTGTTGTTATTATTTTATTATTGTTCCGTTTGATTTGATCAATTTTCTCAAATCAAAACAATAGCAAAACGGCAGCAACATCAGCAACAATTTCAATTGCATTTACAACATGTAGTTACAGTTTCTTTTCAGTTTTTTTTTTCATTTTGTTCATATACAACTATGTAGCAGAGTATCTATTGGATGATTATCGTTTGTTAAGGAAACAACAAAACGTAACATAACAACTAGAGGTTATTTTGATGCGTTGTTGTTCGTTTGTTGTTTTCTGTTTTTATGAACTGCCAACAAACTTAAGAAACTATTAAAATTGTTTTGCTGTAATCAGGCTTGTTAAATTGTTTGAAGGCAGAGTAGAGAAATACTTAAGATACCGATATTTCGAACACTTATAATTTTTTTTGCCATCAACAAAAACGGCAACAACTGTCAATACCGGCAGTGCAAATAATAAACAATCAATGTAATCTACATATAGCAGATTGTATGAATATGAGCACACACTCACTTTTGTTGTCTTTGGCAACTTGAAACCAGTTGAACACTTGGCACACGTTCCTCATCACTGCTTAACTGGCTGGAATCATTGCTTTTTTTTGTGGATGTTGCTGCTGTTTTCATCAGGCAGTAACTTCTTTGATATTTCAACTTCTTAACTAATCAGCAACATCAAATTATTGTCAGCATTTATGTTGACATGATCGTCATTGAAGTTCTTAGCGGTTGATGTGTTTGAAAGTGTACGCTACTATGGGTGCAAGGTGAAATGTTATACTTAATTTTACGTAGATGGATTCGCATAGAGTTTTTTAAGGACTCATTGAAAATGTGTATATGTCGTCCATAACACAGTGCAACAGTGCAAAAAAACAAACGATCATGACAGTATAGGTTCGATTCTACTACCAAAGGGTAGTAAAACCCTATACTCAGTTTGTTAATTTTGGTGACCAATTTTTTTATGGGCCACCAAAGATTCCGAAAATCAATGAGCCCTCAAAAAATGGTGCCATCAATTTTTGGTCAACAGCTAATTTAGACTTTGTGAGACCCCCTAACTTTATATGGCAATGATATAGCTAAGAGTCTGCCAAACAAATTCTGTTAACAGTTTTTCCCATAAAATAGCTTTTTCGTGCACTTTTTTGAAAAAATTTATTTTTTACTTTTTTTAGAATAACTTCCAGGGACTCCTAATTTTTCAATAACAATTTTTAGCAAAGTTGTAGCTACGGTAAAGCTGAATAACTCTTGTGAACATATCAATGCATTCTGAACGTGTCTAGTCACTCTAAATAGCACATAAAGATCACTTTGTAATTAACAATTTTCCTGTTGTCCTTAAATTATATTAATTTTAATATAAAATTAATTTAAAAAAAATAATGCAAATCCAATTTTCTGATGCACTTTTAACAAATCTCTAACCTTTTAGAATACAGCACAATAAATACTATTTTGCTATAGGAAGGTCTACTAATTATAAAATAACTTAAATGATATTTTATTTTTTTCGGAAGAAAATAGTACAATTTAATAAGAATATAATAAGCTTTCATATGGTTCCCGTATCAACAAGATCGGTCTACTTATTTGCAAGATGTTTTGTCGAATTTTGTTATATATTGTGATTGATATTAGTACAAACCAAAAAATAATAAACTGGTGGCATTTTTTATAATAATTTTTAAAAATAGTAGATCTTCGTCTCCCAGATTAATTTATATTTCGCTGTTATCTAAACATTTAACATTTTAAAATTGAAAAATAGTAAAAATTATATTGTAGAATTTTGTCAAAACTGCATTAGCAAAGTGCATTACAATCAGTTGTATGGAAAAGATTTTTTGTTAATATTTTGAAGAGTGCCGGATGGAATATTGTGACACTTATAACAGTAAGGAAATTGGGCTCATTCGTCAAAATATGGAAGAAAAATTAATTTTTCTTGAAAATCGCAAAATTTAAATCGCAGGTACGGAGAAACTGTAAGAGGTATTGACATAATTTCTTCATATTTTTATTCCCTATTATGATCTAATAAATCCCAATGTGATGATCAAAAAATTTTTAAATTTATTTAAGAAAATGTTTAAAAATTTGAAAATGAAGTTTTGAAACTCCCATTAAAAAAAAATATTTTTTTTTTATCGTAACTGGGAATATGTTAACTGTATCCTACGAAGACAAACACTCATACACAAGTAAATACGGATAAATTTTAAATAAAAATTAGCCTTTATTTTAATTTTTCTCGAAATATGTTAATTTTTTTTCCTAAAATTCTTGTGCAAGTGGCCTGAGACACGTTAATAGTCTGGCGAATTTGTAGCAACTGTAACATATTTTAACCAAATTTTATCATTTGTATCTCATTACAACGATAATTACGTACACATTTCGATTCTTTTGCATTTAATAGCAAAATTTTTACAAAAACTGAAAAAGTTTTTGGGTCAGTTTGACCCAAAGAAGATACAGGGTTAATTTCCAATTTTTTTTTTAATGTAATATTCATTAATATAAATAAATCTACATATTTCTAGAAAACAATGAGGAATGTTAACAAGTTTCACCTATTTATTTCATATAAATAGTAAAATTTTGCGTATATCTGAACTTTGACCTTGATGCGCGTCCAGAAGTCGTTGTCCGATTTGGCTCAAATTTTCAGCATTTAACTTTTAGGCCTAGTGTCACAATATTCCACCCGGCACTGTTTGAAATCTAAAAAAACAAATCGGCTGTCACTTTAATGTACATATGTATGTATGTATTTAAAAAATAAATTTAAAAAGAAAAATTTTGGTGAAAGAAAAAAAATTTTTTGCAAAGCATGCTACCTCAACCAACCTGTATGAAAGCTACTGCGAGGCTGACAGCTTCTCTTTTGATTGTTTGTTTATTTAATTTAAGTTGGACTATAGCCGATATCATGTTTGTAAGTTTTTTGGTGGCTTCGGATAGTTGATTTCAACAACACCGCTATCTATAATGATCGAGAATATATATTCTTTATGGTGTGGCAAATAAAAAATATGTAAATTACACTGCAAATCTTGGCACAGCTGTAGTAAGCAAATGCAACCGTTTTAACCCTATGTTGTACGTATTCAATGTAGTATATCATCATAATAATTTAAATACAAATCATAATTTAACAAAACTTTATTCACACTTTAACAAAGTCCATGTGTATTTCAGTTCCTTGAAATACTTATTGTTCATTCAATGTAAGATCGTCACAACTCAAAATAATGTATCGAAATCAATATGTTAATGCCAAATTACATTGTTCAAAAAATTAAGACTTTTTGACTATACTTCTGGTCATGGTCAAGAAAAATTTCGACAATAGAAGAAGACATTTACACAATGTATTCTTCCATGCATAACCCTATCCTGTGTACTTTATGATTTAATAAAAAAAAAATAACAATCTAAAGAATTCAAATCATATTTACATTTTGGCAAAACCTATATATTTACAGAAAATGTTTGAGATGTGACAGCTTTGCATTAAGCACTATAAATTTTAGTCTTCAAAATCAATACGAGTTGAAAGACAAGTATGATTTGATCGGTATTTATCAATTACTGTTTTCTGTATGTTTGCTGCCCCAACATAAGTACGTACCTGTGCTCATACCAAAGCGTAACTAATTTGTAATACAGCCGTCAAATTCAACTGCAATTTTACGCTTAAACTGAGTTGGAGGTGTGCTTTTAGCAGAAAGCCTAACTGTTTTGTAGATGTTTTTTTAAATTAGAAAAAACAGAAAAGTCAATTATGATGCGAATATTCATACACACATTTATCACATACATACATATTCCCAGAAAACTATGTTGGTACATTTTATAATAATATGGTTTTAATGATATTTTGTTTTCCTGGAAAATGTTTGTCCTTTCATTCCCTTGGCAACACTTGGAAAGGGGTATTTTATAAACAGACAAACAATTTATAATTTGTGTGCTCTTCATCATGAGTATCAATTAAATATATATGTATATTCTGGATCGTTATCGGAGACCGTAGTCGATATAGCTATTTTCGTCTGTCTGTTGAAATCAACTTTACATACTTTATTGATACATCAATATATCCGCTATAGTCCAACTTAGATTGCCATTTAAAATCGGGAAAATTGACACAAAGAGAGCTGTCATATAGACAAAAAATCACGTTTGTCTCGATTTGTTATTGTTTTTACTACATGTATATGCAAATATGTACATAGCACACACAGTCGCGCTTCAAAGAGGTGTCACGAGACAGAAGATAACCAAGTTTTATATTTCTCTCTTTCTTTCAGAATTACCTTTTGTTTATATTTTGCAGCATGTAATATATAGCGATTTACTTTAACACACACTAAATTAAGCTTTAATTTAACAGAATTTACTAATCTTCACCATCTCCCTTACATAAGACGTGATTTTTGTGTTTGAACAGGGTTCCTAATTTCCCGAATTTTTTTCATGCCCAAGATACAATATAAAAAACTGAGGGCGTGGCACCTCCCATACGAAGTAAACATTTTTCAATAGCTACCGAGCGAACCCGGGACGTGATAAAAATTCGGTTATTTCAATCACAATTCTTATATGTCAAATGATTTTTTGTTGGATATAATCGAATTATTCGATTCGCAACAAACCACAATGAATCTCTTTTATCTGTGCATAAATAATACAGTTATTTATAGAAGAAAACTTCGCAAAAATTTCTCGGGAATTTCTTAAATAATATACCCCCGAAAATGTTCCCTATTAGGAACCCTAAAGGCGCGAAAGCATGTTTTTTGTGTGTTTTGATCTGGTTTATCATAGCAGCATTTTCAAAATACATGATATAACTTCCAAAAATGTGTAAAATTTTTAAATTTGTATTTAAAAGTAAATACAAAGACCAAAATGTAATTAAATTTTAAGGAAATCGTATTAACTAACAACAAGATAAATCACTTTGTACTTCATATTACTCACATATTTTTAAATTACCGACATTATTTAATTATTTTGAAAATTACTTAAATTCTCCAATGTATTTACATAAATTTTTGACAACTAATTATTTTGACTAGACTAATTTGTTGGACATTTCCAAAAATCATTTAAGTTTTCTGAAATCTAATTCGTATTTAAATAATGTCAAATAATAATATTGTTAAGGTTTTATTTAGTATTTTTACACATTTTTGTAAATGTCACACTGATACCACACAATTTTTAATTAGAATTTTAAAATAGTTATTACAATTTAACTATTTTATGTGTATGTGTAGCTATACATACATATCGATGGCTTAGTATAGAAAGGACGCATCTCGTTTTTTTTTTTTTTTTTTTCAAAATCGCGGTTTTTACATATTCTGATGGACAAAACTCAAATAGACCTGCCTTAAAAAATTCAGTTTCCTTGACGAATAACAGATTTACACTAATTATAAAAAAGCCATAACTCATTTAAAAAATCGGTTGAAAGAAAAACCCCTAACTTATTTAAAGTTGAATGCATACTTTCTGGTTTATAATAAAACTAACAACTTTTCCAAAAACATTTTTTTAAATATTACAAATCTTTAGTTGATTTTTTTTCAATTTCACTTTCTGATATTATTGAGTATTTTCCTTCTCCTGTAAAGTAACTAAAAGTTGAGATACGGCCTTTCTATATTAAGCCATCGATATGTAGCTACATATTCAAATATATGTACATATATTGTAAATTGTACGTATGTCATTTATATAATATTAAATCTAGTAAATAACAATTAGTTAATAACAAAATTTAAATACCCTATATGAGAAAAGAGGGAAAATGGCAATACTTCTACCATGCATTCGATAGGTGTAAGGCATTATATGATCGGGACTGATAAAATATACTTTTTTACTATTTTTATATAAATCAAACAAATACGATGAACGATGTCTAACCGTTCATAAGATCCACTGAAATTTTTATTATCTTAGGATCTGATGCAGATCTTTTTAATTTATTTAGCATTGATTTACCATATAGATCTTACTTCAAGTTGTATCGGATGTGGGTTATGTGCCATAAATGATAAATACACATGTTTCATTTATTACGTTTCAGTAGTTATATATATTTAACTGACATTGGTGCGATAAAAAATAATATGACTCTGAGATTTCTCAATTAACATAGCGTAACATTTCAATTGATGTATTAAATTGCATTTTCTATTCAACTATTATTGTATAGAATTCCCTAATACTATGCAAGCATATATGAACAAATATTAAACTCTCAAATAGTTTTTACTGTATTTAAAAACAATACTTTTATTGGATTGTGGATTGCCATTTGACCCAGTAAATTAAATTTATAAAACTAAACAGAATTTACTTTACAACAAATTGCATAACAATAGAGGTTTCCTTTATTCATATAAAATCGACCACATACAAATAATTTGTATACAGTTTGCGACGAAATGAAGTACGTATTACAATTTATATTTGAACTCATAAACTTGGAAATAAAACATATCAGACAAGTTTAGTCGGACGATAGTCTTGTGTACAAGACGGTAGTCTGAGTATAAGACGGTAGTCTCAGTGTAAGACGGTAGTCTGAGTATAAGACGGTTGTCTGAGTACAAGACGGTAGTCTGAGTATAAGACGGTAGTCTGAGTATAAGACGGTAGTCTGAGTATAAGACGGTTGTCTGAGTATAAGACGGTAATCTGAGTATAAGACGGTAGTCTGAGTATAAGACGGTAGTCTGAGTATAAGACGGTAGTCTGAGTATAAGACGGTAGTCTGAGTATAAGACGGTAGTCTGAGTATAAGACGGTAGTCTCAGTATAAGACGGTAGTCTTAGTATAACACGATAGTCTGAGTATGAGACGGTCGTCTGAGTATAAGACGGTAGTCTCAGTATAAGACGGTAGTCTGAGTATAAGACGGTAATCTGAGTATAAGACGGTAGTCTGAGTATAAAACGGTCCTCTGAGTATAAGACGGTAGTCTGAGTATAATACGGTAGTCTGAGTATAAGACGATAGTCTGAGTATAAGACGGTAGTCTGAGTATAAGACGCTAGTCTGAGTATAAGACGGTAGTCTGAGTATAATACGGTAGTCTGAGTATAAGACGGTAGTCTGAGTATAAGGCGGTCGTCTTATTATAAGATGGTCGTCTGAGTATAAGACGGTCCTCTAAATCTAAGACTATTGAAAATAACAACAAATACATACAATTTAACGCACATAATAATATAAACTAATTAAATCTCCCATCAAGCCGATTTTTAGTCGTCGACTATATATTTATAGAAAATTTACTATAACATAAATATGAAAACATAAAATATGGTTATTGCTAACACAAGCAACAATAACAACATCAAAGTAGCAACAGCAGCAAAAAAGTAAATTGATACTGTCATATAACTTGGCTTCTATTAACAAAAAAGGAACTATAAAAAATTTATCTTTTGTAGTATTTATAATAACAATTTTATAAATTTGTTTGTCTGTAACAAAATAAAGGGCTAAAAAGTTGCAATATTGATCAAAAAAAAAAAGGAAGAGACAAATAAGAAAAGGAATAAAAATGTTTTCTTATCAAAAATTTGTTACAATGTCGTTGAAGTAAGATGTTAAATTTAATAAATACGTATATACTAGGGTATTCAATTAATCGGGTTTCTGGTTTAATCGGTTAATCGAGCAAATAATTAATCGGGGTTTAGATTTATTCGGTTAATAATCGGTTAATTTAAAATTATTCGATTAACCGAATAATTTCTACTTTAATTTTAAATTGAAAATACAACACCGAATTTTGTGTACAAAAACATAAAAAACAGCAAATATGGTATTTGAGATAATTTTTATATATATTGCTCATTTCCTGCAACAACGTCATAACTCAAAATCCGTGTTTTTCATATAGTTTTATCAGTTTTCAAAAAAGTCAATTAGTTTTTGTGTGAGAGTGTTTTTTTATTGTAAACATCAAAATTAAAATTTATAATTTCTCGTATATTTGACAAGTAAAAATTTGGGTTAAATACAGATTAAAAAGATATTCTCCCATGTTCTGGAAAACGCAGCGTTTTCAAATCGCTTACGGTTTAAAAAACGCAAAACGCATTTCTGTATGTTCTGAAAAACACGCGATTTGCTATTGGTTTGAGTA
Source organism: Calliphora vicina (assembly GCF_958450345.1). Classification (NCBI taxonomy): domain Eukaryota; kingdom Metazoa; phylum Arthropoda; class Insecta; order Diptera; family Calliphoridae; genus Calliphora; species Calliphora vicina. The sequence continues at coordinate 121,548,629 of NC_088780.1, forward strand.
TACACTATCGGTTTGAAAACGCCAAATTAAAAGGCAAGATAAAGAATATTCAATATCTCAGTTCTTTTTTTAGTTTTTTCTAAGCTTATAAAATCCTTAGTTATACCATTGAAATCCTTTTTGGATTGTTTTAGATTTTGAATACTTTTAATAGTTTCGTGGAGTTCTGATAAAAGACTCATTTAAAAAAAATTTGGTCTATATATTTCAAATACATGTAAATTAAATATGCCAGTTGTTATACTCAGTAAACATGTTTATCGGATGTTCAAAAAAAATATCTAATTTTAATTTGAAAAAATGGTTAAAAGTACAATAAAAGGAATTTCGGTTAATCGGTTAATCGACACAAATTAATCGGTTTATTTGTTATTTGAAAATCGGCAATTTTAAATTATTCGAACAGTTAACCGTCCAAAATTAATCGGTTAACCGATTAACGGTTAATCGATTGAATACCCTAGTATATACATATAGCTACATAATATTCTATATAGATAAACATCGTATTTTCCCAAAATTAAATTCACAACCTTTTTTAAATTTGTCTTTCATCTCCAAATTGCCGTTTATACATAAATCATTTACCATAAAGTTTAATGGTAGTAGAACTTTTACTTACTTATAGTCTTAAAGATTTACAAACTCAGTTTAATTTTTTTAAAAAAATAGAAGTTTTATTTGTTTGGTTTCAATATAAGCTTGTTATACTGTGGTGTTTTTATAACAAGTAATTTTACAGCATCAGCTTTTTTAGTTTCTATTAAAAAAACAGTTTATATGTCAAAGAATTTTTGGAAGACTTCCAGTCTTAAGAAATATGTATACGAACATACATATAGTAAAAATAATAAATTTATATTTACAATTTATTTATGACTTTTATATATTTCTTTAATAATTTATTATTTACTGGTAATTTAATACTTGTATAATGCTAAAGAGAAACAATTGCAAAAGGATCAAACATTACACCAAATATCAATAGAAAACGTTTAGTAATTTAGGGATCCCTTTCCAATCTTCAGTTAAGGCAAGAACACAATAAGGCGTAACATTACTTAAATGGATATTGGGAGAAGATTTTCGGAAATTCTAAAAAATTTAGAAACATTTGAAAAAAAAGAGTTAAGTATATAATAATTATTAAATAATTATCATTTGTTTTTTCTGGCACACGCTTAAAATATACAGAAATAATGCAAAAAATATTTTATTAACTTTAGTAATTTATTTTCCTGAATGAGACTTATATGAGACTTATTTTTGTTTAATTTTATGTGTATACCAACATTCTTAAGAGATTTATGCTCGTTAAAGTGATTATCGAAAGCAAACCTTATATGACAGCTATGACTAATCATGGACCGATCGCCATGAAATCAGGTGACATGAATTCCATAATATAGAGTGAAATTTGTGTAGATACCTATATAAATTAAACATTTCTGACCGATAAAGTCCAATATCGGCAGGACATTTGAATGGGGGCTAGGTGAAATAGTAGACCGATTTCATCCAGTTTCAATAAGCTTTGTGATTGAGCCTTGATTTTATGTGCTAAATTTTATCGTACTATCTTAACAATTGCGAACTGTACTTTGCGCACAGGGATTACATGTAGAGTATCCAAAACCGAAAACGTTTTTTTCATCTTTGTAAACTCGACCGGTTTCGGTTTTCTTTAATATTTCGGTTTTTTGAAAAACCGGTTTTTGTAAGACGGTTAACCAGTTTCAATGAAACATATTTTCAAAAGCTCATTTAAACATATTTTTGGAAAACTTTGATACCATTTTGAAAAATATTGATTAATTTTATAGAAAATTTCAGCATTTGACAATATTTCGTAAAATATATAAAATAATTGCTTTAACGTTTGAATACACGTTTTAAATTAGCGTATTTTTCATATTGATTACCGGTATGCCGGTTTTTTGAAGACATAAACCGAAACCGGATAATCGGTTTTTTTAAAAAATAAAAATCAAAGCCGGGTTTTTCAAAAACACACCTTTTCGGTTAAACACAAATCAGTTTTTTAAATTTGCCGGTTTTTTGGACACTCTAATTACATGGACAGCCAGCCAGACGGACATCGTGATTCTGAGTCGATATGTATTCTTTAAAATAGGTGTTGGGACAATATTTTTGCACGTTACAAACATCTGCACAAACCCATGGTTTGTTTAGGGTATAAATGTAACTGAATCCGCAGATGGGGGTTACAAATAAATTCGTAGACAAACTAATTACAAATGAAATTGTATCAGAAAAATCGAGTATGCTTGATCGGCATTTCTATCAAGCCGTTCGTTATATCTTCAATGACATTGTATATAATTTCAAAACTGCGTTTGATACTTAAGGAAACAAGGGCAATGGAATTAACAGTAATTTTAGTCAGAAATATGAACAGCTCTTTTTATTTGGCCATCCTAATGTTTGTAAGTGCTGACTTGGAACAACAATAATCAGTAACAAACGGAACAACTTTTTTCTGAAAAAATTAAAAAGCAATTGGATGAATTTCATAACATTTTCTACCAAAAATGGTAGAGTCCTACTGAATATTTGGTTTCGTATTAGGCATAATACCAGTTTTCTATATTTCTTGTCTCTACTTAAAAATTCCATAACCTATGTTTTTTCATTATAAAGGCTTCGATTTCTGTATTTGGCCTAATTGTCCTCCAATACCGAAATCTAAACTTTTATAGAAAAAACAAGTAAGAGAGGTATATTCGGCTGTGCCTAACTTATATACCCTTCACCAAATTATACTTAAAAATATTTTTTTTTAAATATTTTTATTTAAACAAAAAAATTGTTTGTTTTAAATTGCTTTTAAATTTTTTTCCAAATTGTTTTTTAATTTTTTAAAAAAAAAATTTTTCCAATTTTTTTTTTAAATTTTTTCAAAATATTTTTAATTTTTAACAAAAAGAATTCATGACAAAAAAAATTTTTTTGATGAAAAAAAAAAATTCTGGTTAAAAAATATTTTTCCCGATTTTGACCCATTGTTGGTCCAACTTACTATTATAGCCTTATATACATCATTGCAATGGACTTTGAAATATCTATCATTAGATATCCATATTGTCAATATTAATGACTTAGTTATCCTGATATAGATCAAAAATAGGCCAAACATTTTTTTCCTCATATCTCAGCCATTTATGGGCCGATTTTGTAGATTTTAAATAGCAACCGAGCCGGAAGAATTCCCGATATATTGATGTATAATCATGTATATAAATTATTTGGGGGCTTCGGAAAGTTGATTTCAACAGACAGACAGACGGACATGGATATATCGACTTCGCTATCTATAACGATTCAGAATATATATACTTTGTGGGGTCGCAAATGAAAAATGTAGAAATTACAAACGGAATGACAAACTTACAAATCGTCACCTAAAATACAAAACAACGTATCATCAAAAAATTCGAAATTGATTTTATTATTGATTACGATTCACTACATCATATTACATATGTGTACAAAACTTTTACTATCAAAAATAAGCTAGTTATAATCAAAATTGAAACTAAATTATCATCAAGAATGTGATTTTCTTAAACAAAATAACGTATACGCTTTGAGTAATTAATTAATAAATTGATTTTACCTTATCCTAATTTTTTTTAAATAAATTTGTTGCAATTAAATATTTTTTGCAGTCTTTATGAAAATTTAAGTTTAGTTTAAAAAAGTAGTTGTTAGTAATTAAAATAAAAAAACATAAAGAATTAAAAATTTATATGTATGTATTAGAGTTATTTTCAAAAATTTAATTTGCGGGTATCATCATTTTTCTGTAGGTTTTTGCGTAAATAAAAATAATGGCGTCCTTTTTTTTTGAAAATTTTGACTCCTTGTGGTGGTTCAAAGCACCTAAAGACGAGCATTTTGAGCACATTTTTTTATAGAGCAAAAACGGTTGAATATATTGCAAATCTGATTGCACCAGTCCATTCTGCATAAAAAATTAATACAATTGATGTTTTTTATTCCTTAAAAATAGTTCCAAAAACCCACAACAGATGGCGCAAATCTCATAAAAAAATAAAAAAACAGAATTTTAGTTTTTTTAAACATGCACTATGAAAAGGCATTTTATGCTTAGGAAAACGGCACCAATATTTCCTTTCTATCGCTAACCATTAAAAAGTTATGAGGCTTCAAATTTAACAAGAAAATAATAATTTCAAAAAAAAGTTTAGAAATTTGTTTGTTAGTTTGCCTTAACAAAACATTTTTAAAGCCACATAACTTTTTAACGGGTTGTGATAGAAAGGAAATATTGGTAACGTTTTGATAAGCTTAAAATAGCTTTTCATCAAGTATGCTTAAAAAAATTTAAATTGTTTTTTTATTTTTTTTGTGGGTTGTGGGTTTTTGGAACTATTTTTAAGGATTCAAAAAACATCAATTGTATTAATTTTGGATGCAGAATCGACTGGTGAAATCAGAGTTGTTATAAATTGAACCATTTTTGCTCTACAGAAAAATGTGTTCAAAATCCGCGCCTTTAGGTGCGTTGAACCACCACAAGGAGTGACAATTTTCCAAATAAAAGGACGCCATTATTTTTATTTACACAAAAACCTTCAGAAAAATTATGATGCCCGCAAATCATTTTTCGGAAATTAATAGTACGTTTTAAAAGTTGTAGTATGTTTCGGATTAGGCCGAATAATGATTTTTTTGGGAGAATATTAGTTTCGTTCTGTTTCGGCCTGAAAATGGTGGTTGGCTGAAATTAGCTCTAAGCCGCTAAAATTGCCTTCCATTTCTACTACCGTTACCAATAACATAACGTTACTTACCGAAATAACTACAATTACCGTAACCGCCAAGATGTCCTTACCGAAGTAATGGAAAATACATCTATTGAATTTATTGAAATCTACATAAGTACATATTTTAATGTAAAATATCAACTGATTTTTAATTTTGTGCTCAACTTTATTATATACAAATCAATCTTGTTACTTTTAATACAATTTGTAATTTTTCCAAACTCCATCATTTGACATACAAATATCATTGTCATCCACATTATCCTCTGTGTCATCACAACAACTAATGTAAATCATATTTTCCACCAAAAACAAAACAATAAATAATGGTAGGCAACTGGTCCATCATATTACGATTGTTGCCATTATTTTAGCCAACAGTCGGCTTAAACTGTAAACTGTATACAGCAGCGTAGCAGCACATGACACACAGAGTTGGTGGCTTCACGTTGTAAGTCATTATGAGTGTTTGTAACAGTGGCAGTTAACATGAGATTTCAGCAGCAAACATAAAGCAAAGACAAAAGCGATTTGATAAAGTCAGGGAAAAGATAAAAACAGAAATAGTGATATAAAAACACACTCCCAAGTAGTGCAAAAAAATGCAGTAGGAGGAATGTGAGTTAAGTTATGAGCAGCTCAAAATAAATGCAATGAAAGCATTTTTATTTACATGATATGATATGAACTTATTTGGTTTTTGTGATTTTTTATAACTTTGGTCAGAGACAATTGAATTTTTCTAATTTTTTTTCTTCAAAATTTTAGATTTTTGAATTTTTTTCAAAATTTATGTTTTTTTATAAAATGGTAGATTTCTTATGAAATTGATAATTTTACATTATTTTGTTATCAGCAGTGATCTACCACGCGAACTATTGACAATACGAAAATTATAAATCTCAGCAAAGCTTTGTTGACTGGCTACTCAATAAATTATAAAACAACCCTCCTTGACCTTACTCTCCTTAGATATTGAACTAAACCTACAACTGAATGATGTAGCGACTTTATGGGTTTCCATGTAGGTGAGTATGTAAGTGAAATGGGTGTGTGAGTGAGCAATTGTGTTAGACTTTAGAATTTTACTATATCACTTTATAATCTCTTTTGAGCTTTTGAGAAATCGAACACAAATGCACACACATGCAGGGAGACCTACTACATACAACCAACATACAAATAAATACTAACATGACTGGCCAAATAGTAAACTAGCTTTCCCTGTTGCATTCATCATGGCAAGACAATAAAACATACTTGGAGTATTAAGAAGTACGTGTAGTATGAAAACGAGAGGGTATGACTGTAGAAATTTGAGGTATTAGTATGTGTTACAAAGTACAGCTAAGCTGCTCTAAGCTTAAACATAATCATCTCAAAACAAACGCCCATGTTGCAAGTTCACCCGAATAAATGTATGTGTGTGTGCCTGAATGTTACCGATATCCAATGCTATTTGGGAACCGTTTTTTTTTCATTTTTTTCTTTCACTGCAATCAGGAGGATCTCAGTTTAATAGAAATTTTAAAGAAGCACACACCAAACAAACAAAAAAACACACTCTACTCTCTAACATTAATCGCTACAACTTAAAGCAATTTAACAAACATTGAACACTTGTTGCAACAACTTGCTACTACTGCAACATTTAGCATTAAACAGTTAAAAATACTTGTTTACTGGTTTATTTTATTTTATTTCTTTCTTTCATCTTTTTTTTATGGCACATTAAAGAAAACTCTTTTCCAATTTTTAATCGTCGTAGTCGATGATTGTCTTGTCCACGCTTTTGCTGTTTGTTACAATTTATTATTTATAAATGATCGTTATTTATATTAAAACTATTGGCAGTATGCATGTAAAAGAGTGGAAAAAGAGCTATTTAATTATTTTATTAACATATTTTAAATGTTAGTAGCACATTAATTTTACGGCATGTTTTTCTAAGATTACGTTTAGTTTGAAAACATTTCTAAGAGTTTTATTGAGTAGCTGACATTAATTGTGACAGCTTATTTAATGGTTCAAACATTTGTGTATGATTTATTGAAGAAATCTTGTAATTATGGTTAATAGAAATGATTTGCGATAAGTTTTTGTTAAAGTAGTGTGATCTGTTGCAAGTTTACTTAAGTGGTAAATAAGTATCTCGTTGCTAAATATTGTCATTTTAAGCACCTTTGTTGTACGAAACTGTATCAATGGAAAATAAGTCATTTACTGGGTATTTTCAATTAAAAATGTTAAGCTTTTGATGCCCCCGGGCAAGTAAGCTTTTACAGAAGTTTTTTATTCTTTTAATTGTCCAGGTGAAAAGAACAAAAACTTACCTAATAGAAATAGAAACTGGTCTCTTTGTGATGCCCTAAAAGGATAATGTTCCAGTCCCCCAATCAGAATCGTTGCATATGTGGTTCGATCCGATCTACAAATGATCGATTTGATATTTCTAATATTCACCTTCGATAGATCAGTCAAGTCGTGCCAAAATGGATCGCGAATGTCGATAAAAGAGACCAAAATCAGAGGAGGTCCTTTCACCATTTCCTCATCATGGTAACTTCTGCAGAAGTCATTAGAAAAACTTCGCATGCGACCCTATTTAAAATTTCAATGCGAACCATAGCCGATAATGATCAAAGCCACCGATTTATGGCAGTCGCTGTAAAAGTGGCTTACATCATGAAGGTGGAACACCAACCAAACAGTAGATTCCTCGTCATAGAGAATAGTTTCATTCGCAACATTATTGTCAGATACGTCACCAATTTAGGAAGTCTCGACATCTCGTTAACTGACACTCAGCATTCATATATCATATCTAGATTTCATGTGGACACCAGAGGGAGATTTAATAGCTGATTTTTTGTCAAAAACTCTCAACAAAATTAACTCTCAAGACGAGAGGAGGAACCCACACTCCTACCGAATTTACTAGCTTCTTGGATTCTGTCCGTTATCATATCCGATGATCATGACACTCTTTAACCATTTTTTGTCATCGAACACAAAAAAGGAATCATTATCCATGCTGTCGGGTTCCTGAATTAGCGCCCGCAAGATTTTCTCTTCCAAATACATTCATTTTTCCGTAGTCATTTCTTAGTCATTCTGAGGATGACTAAGATCTATAATAGTCACTTGTATCCCAATTGCTTGTTGATTGTTATATCCGCTTGCATTGGGAAACTTGCATTTCACCGGATTTTTTCTGCTTTATACTATGAGGGTTTGAAGGACCATTAGTTACAGATCCTTGAATTTGTGAAATGAAATGACAGGGTATCTGATTAGAGTCTCCGAGATGCTGATAGTGATTGGTGCACTTGTTTAGTCATATTTACATGACAGCTCTGACAGTATTGAGCTTCGTACTGGATGATATAAGTATGTTTGCTCCTCGAACGTTTTTCGCTGATAGTCAGTTATATTGGATTTTGAACATATAACATCCGAACATACCTGTGAGAGCTATTGTTTCCGTTTGTCATAGGTCTCCCTTGACCTCCAGATTGTGACCGAGTTTCTCTAGGCTAACTTGAGCAGCCCATTCTCATTGATATCAGTGTTAACCTCTTACCACAGGTATGGTTGTCATCTAAATCATATTCCAAGTTAAATCAGTGCTCTTTTGTCAGAAATCTGTCCGATCTGTCAACTCCGGTAGTATTACTGTCTACCAAAGTATCCATGGATATTCTGATATACTAAAAAGTGTTAATGTACGTGGACATTTGTATTTAATTTAGTGCCACATAAAGCAAATAAAGCAATCCCAAGAGTGGGTGTATTTATTACAAAATAAAATAAATTTAGCTTCTAACTTCAAACTCTGGGGGTTAGATAAACATACAACAAATTGTCTAATTGCCATTTATTATTTGGAAGAATAATAAAAATCACATTTGTCAACACCACCAGCCACCAAGTTAAAGCACAATTAATCTAAACAACATCAACCATTGACTTAATGTTAAAAGGACCTAACTAACAATTTCAATAAAGTTGACACTAAAAAAAAAGAACTATTACATGTTAAGAATCTATCGAATAACTACCAGACATTCCAAGATATGACTCGATTTTATTTATTTGTTGTTTACAGTTACATGAAGACAATATGTGTCACTTGTTTTAAATGCATTAGTTCCTTGAGATAAATATGTTCAAATATTGAACATTTTGAAAGCAGAAGTATGTATATCTTTGAATATCAATATGATAACAGAGTAACTAAAAATGTCCATTAATATAAACAGTTAGAACATGAACCGATTCCAATTCACCAGGAATCAATCTCATGACTAGTCATGTTTCAGTTTCCTTTTATATAGGTATCTTTACTTGATTAAATACTTTGAAATAAATTTGTTTTAGACATATATTTTTAGCACCTTTAGCTCCTTTTTAAATTATCCTTATGTGTGGTATATTGAGCTATTATTAAGGAGCAACTTAGTAGTAGAGTTTTATAACATTTCCACAAAACAAGTTACTGTTGTATTACATGGATTATTGCCTGGAATCTGAAACAAAAGATCAGTGTGAACTTTAAAAATAAATTAATTGAAACATATCTCTTTTATATAGAATAAATCCCTGATTTGCTGGCATTCTCGCATTTAAATGCCCCCCTATTATTATACTCTCACCTATGTAACACTCTGTGTAAAAATATTGTACCAACGAATGGGTTTTATTAGGCAAACTTCAAAGATAAACAAAAAGATTGGCAAAGCCCAAAAAATACACAAAAATATAAACCAAAAAATAGTGTTTGAACTTGAAAACTAAATTTTCTGTAAAGTCAACATTTAGTTTCATTTTGTATACGAAATAAAATAAAAAAACACCAGCAACAAAGAATCAACACTCCTTAATTCCTCAACACCATGTCTATATGTTTGCCTGTGTGATTTGGCTGTTGTTTTTTTTAGGTTTTTCAGCCAAGTCATATAAGCCAGTCATAAACTTGCACTAACGATAAATAAACATATTCCTCTACGTACACACAATGATTTTTGTAAATTGAATGGTGTTTTAAGTAAAGAAACACTGATGTATTTTTTGTTATCCTATAGAAGAAAAAAAAACAATAAAATATAAATAAAAGGCTTATAAAAATGCATTTATATTCATTGGCACATCCAACCAGCCAACCATATCTGGCTTGTTATCTGTACATACATACATAAAGTTAGATGTTCATACATCTAAGTAAAATGACTAATGGACCCATTAGATGTCAATATTAACAATAGTTTAATTCATGTGTCATTCCTGTTTCGTTTAACAATATTGAATTGTCTATGTATGTAAAAGTATTTAATTGTAGTATTTGTTTTGGATGGTTGTTGTTTAGTGAAATTTTTATATTTTTTAAAATATACATACATATATTACACCGTACTACAAAAAGAGAAAAATATCGTTACACACGAACCGGATGATATACGTATGAAACTATAAGTAAAATGGTGAAAAACTGCGTTTTCAGTTTTCCATTTCGTGATCCTCTGTCCTTTTTAAAGGACTTCAAAGTTTCAAAGAAGTACATTTTTCAAAAAATATTTAAAAATACTCCTGCTGATCCAACAATGACAAGTTTTATGTCAAAAGAACAAGAAGAGTTGTAAAATATTTTTAACGCTTTTCCCAGGAATTTTGCCAATTTTTCACTTCCCGATTCCCGGGATTTTTGGTCGGGATTCCCGTAAAATAAAACCAGATGAAATTACAAAGAAAACATGTTAGAACTCCATTTTTTTTAAAGTGAAACGTTTTTTTTACAGTTTTTCGTTTATATCTCGGAAATAATAGGTCGCTTAATATTATTATTTAGTTGGGGTTTAACGACATATGGAAAACTGCACGATCTAGAAATAAAAGTGAATAATCTTCAATGCCAAAATGGAACGGTGCGAATTATTCCACAAAACTCTAGTAGAATAAAGGCCCCCACTTTTGATGGAATTGATTTTGGCTTTGAAAGGAAACACAGCAATAGTTCTTGATAACAATGACATCTTTATAATGAGTGTGTTTTCTGCAAAAAAATTCATTCTGTATTATAAAAATTCATAATTCTTAATTTTGTGAATGAACACCTTTGAATCCAATAATTTGAAAATTTTCATCTTTAAGCTTTCCGTCATTATATTTTTTAAAAATTATTTGTATAAACTTTTATATTTTGTATATGTAAATATAACATAACAAAGGATCGAAGGAATTAATTCTTAATTCCATTTTCGTGATCAAAATAAATTTTATCTCTTACCGATTCAGTTAAATGAATTGAATTAATTCCTTTTACTAAAATAAAATTTGTTTCAATTCATTTTGTAAATGATTAAAAGCTAAATAAAACTGAATGAGCAAAAACATTTTAACTCAATTTGTAGTAGATTTGAATCAACACAAATTTAATCATTCAAAGTTTGAATAAATTCTGTTATTAATTAACTACAAATTTAAGCTTTTAAAGAAAGCTAAAGAATTAGATATTGGGAATGGATTTATGAAATGAATTAAGTTCAAATTGAATTAATTAATACGAAGCTTTATATATAATGATTATACCACTAAGTTTTTATATGAAATTTTGCTATAATATTTATAATTCACAGTATTATTATATATTTCGGGAATAGCCGGGTGCCCGGGAATGTAGAGAAACATTTTCCCGTTTCCCGGGAATCAAAAAAAGGTCGGGAAATTAAAAACCCTAGTCGCAAGTTTAAGGATAATTGGACAAAATTTGGCAAAAACCTTTATGTTGTCCCAAGGTTAGAATCGGTCCATTATTTCTCCTAGCCCCCATATGATTGCCCTATTTGAAAATAGTTAAGCTCTCATAAATATCTTAATTATAAAAATATTTAAACCAAATTAAGCACAATTAAGTTTTATATAAGCCGAACTCTCACAAATTTCTATAGCTCACATATAAGCAACATTCTAGAAAAGGCCATTAATATACATAAATCTCTGAAATATGTCAGTATCCAAACAAAATTCAAAACAAATATGTTTCATATATTCACAATTCATCCCACCAAATTTTGTGACTATTTTTCCATAATTAGTCATAGCTTCCATATAAGACACACTACAGAAAACGTTTGTATTCAAATAACATTCAACACAAATAAGTTTCATATCATAAGGTCGGGCTTGCCTTTCCCAAAGGGTTTTTGTTATATTTTTTCGAATGAAATATTAAAATAAAATATAAAAAAATAAAATATTGCGAATTTAAAATATTATTTAACACTTAAGTAGTCAAGATAGAAGGATGATATTTTGGAATGAGGTATTTGGATCTTTAACTCACTATTTTTTTTAAAAAAAAATTATTTTAAATCTAAAAGGATATTCAAGGATAAAAATTTGAAGGACATTTTTGACATCTTCTGATCCTTACAGGATAAAATAAAAATAATACGAAATATTTTACAACTCCTCTTGATAATTTGACATAAAATTTGGCATAGTAGGATGACCAGAAGTATTTTAAAACATTTTTTTAAAAATGTACTCCTCTGAAAATTTAAAGTCCTTTTAAAAGGAAACAGGATCACGAAATGAAAAACTGAAAACGCATTTTTCTCCATTTAATTTATTGTTTCAGACGTATATCATCCGGTACGTGTCAATATTGAGTGTCATACGGTGTTATCATTTATAAAATTTATTTGTTAGACATTGTTTCAGCTTCACTCAAAATGTCAGCTGATTTATAAATGATGCATAAATGTAGCTTAATTTCGTTGATAAAGTGTTAAATTTCTTCACTTAATGCACGGGTAGTTCTGGGCTTGTTGGTCTAGACCTTTGATTTCAAATAACATCACAAAAATAAATCCAAGAATGTGAAGTCACACGATCATGGAAACCAATTCTGATCACAAAAACGAGAGTGTACAATTAAGAAATGTACCTCCTCCAAATAGGCACTGCTGTCAACGGGCGATATAAGGACAACGTCTACTAAGGTGTTTTTACCATGCTGGCAACATATACTACATAAGTATACAAAAAAAAACATCAAAGGTGGTCGCAAGTGCACGCAGCCTCAAGGCCCCACGGGTATATATGAAAAATTAAAAATGATGCCAAATGTTTGATTCGATTTGAAAGATTTGTATATATACGGAATCTACTACTCTAACTGAAATTTGAAAATTAAAATTTCAGTATGCTTAACTACCATAGTTTGCTTTTTTGATAATAGTGAATCTAAATATTTCCAGTTATTTAAAATATTTTTTGTTTCATTTCGATTTATAAATTAAAATTTTGAAAATTTTTTTTTTAATTCTTAAAATGTTTATAAATTTTTGAAAAGGTTACTTTGTCGTTTGTTTAAGGAGCCTTTAATTACAAAGGTTTGATTTTCTTATCGAATACAGCAAAGGACATTTTCATTTAGTACCACACTTTTTATCGAGTCTTGATAAAATAGTTGTGACAGATGTGACTTACGAAGTATACTTGTTATCAACAGAATTCAATGACGAGGAATATGAAGAGAGCAAAACAGGTGAAAATTGGTAAAAAAAAATAAAATTACAATTTTAAGGCACTGGATGCACTTCTTTCGGGTAGGTATGTTCCGCTTTTTTTCTCCTATTCAATATCTACCACTTTGCTTCAGACACAAAAGAGATATTCCGTACGGTAAACCGAGATATAACCGTGTTAAAATATAGAAAAAGTGATAAAAATCCACCTTGAGCTAAAAAAATTCTCATGGACATTATTATTACATTATATTCACGTGCAATTGTCAGAATTGAGTCCCAAAGCAATGAACTGAAAAATGTTGTACTGTGTTATACATATAGATCTAATTTTTATGTGAAGTTAATTTAATTTTTTCCTTTTACCTTTTATTTACTTTTTTTTATTGTTTAATTTAAGAAGTTATTGTTATAAACATTGTTTCTAATAAATGAATTAAAACAATAAAATTGGGGCATTGTAAAATAATGCATTTTATTTGTATATAAGTATATGAACGTTTAATTGATTCATTGGAGCAATTAAACGGGTGTCTTTTAATTGAGTTGCGGAATCAATTAACAGAATATCGGGTAAATGATTTTTCGGATAATTGCAGCAAAAACTGAAACATTTTTGAAAATCAATTAAGCGAAAACTACTGTAGTTATTCAAATAAATCATGTCATGGGGGATTTCCTAAAACATTTTGCCTCACAATGGTGAAGAACATAAAGTCCTTTGTTGTGTAAAGTCAACTGAAATATTTGAAAATTTCAGATTTCATAGAATTTAAGGGGCGACCAATTTTTGAAGAAAAAAAAGATTTGAAAATTGAAAAAAAAAACATTATATCTGAAATTACACTATAAGTATAAATAGAAAATCAATTTTTTTTGGTGATCCTTGCATAAATGTGCAGATTACGCATTTCGACTATATTTTTTTTTAAAGAAAATATTACTTTTTGTAAATCGCATATTGGTTCTCGACCGTATAATTTAGATATATGTTTGGTTCTTCCGAAACTTAAATACAATATTGTTTTTAAGTTTGGTCCGTCTATTTGTCTGATGAGAGCAAAAAAAATGTTTGTCATACAATTTTTTTTTACAAAATATTGTTGTTTAAGTAAAGATAATTTGAATTTGAAAACTGGAAAAACACTTTATTGTACTTTGTAATCAAATTTTTTATTACAATAAAATCATTATGATTATTATATATATATTAGAGTAAATTTAAAATTGATTTGTGGGTATCAATATTTTAATCCTTACAAAATGTAGTTTGGTCCGGCTTGACCGACTAATCTGTCAGCTACTAGCAAGCTAATTCTAAGTACTGTAGTCATTGAAAAATAAGTTGTTCAGTAGTTTCAAGGCATTACCAAGTTTTTGCTGGCTATGTATTTCTCTACTCACTTTTAACCATACATATAGATCGGAATCTCTCCTGTCAAACACCTAACTCAGTTGTCAAACACCAAAGTGGTAAGATTTTTTTGGAAAAAAACCATATGAAAACAAAAACAACACTCGTACGTGTAATTTTTTTTGATTAGTTTTTTGGTTTGAGTTATTTTCTATTATAGTTTCCGCTCTATGTTTATCTTTCTATGCTTTTAGCCATATAAATCAATAAATTTTTTTGATGTAAACTAAGTCAAACCAAAAAACGCACCAAATGGCTTAAATTTTACATTTTCTGATTTAAAGACACCAACCAAAAAATTAAAAAAGATGCAATTTTTTTCAAATAACATTTACAATTTTAAATTTTTTGGTTTTGTTCACATTTGGTTACAGCAATAAAGAAAAAAAATGACAGAAATAAATTTAAATATTTGTTTGAACACATTGCGTTTAACGTTTTCAAACGTATGCATACATACATATGTATGGATGGATATATGTACGTGGAACAGTAGAGAGGCAATAAAACTGTTTGATTAATCGTAAAAAATTACGTCTCTTTTGTGATTGTGATGTGATTTTTTTGCTGGTATTGTTTGTTTTTTCGGTTGATTGTTGTTTTTAGCTTTGTTCTATTATACTATTTACATGATCCTGATGTTATCCTGGCAACAAAGCAACAAAAAATATAAATAATAGAGGAAATCACAGAAAAACTAACAATATTCAACAAATCAACACACTATTCAAATGAAAATGCTAACAAACGTAATGCAAAAAAAAAAAAAATAAATGAAAATATTTTCATATGCACTTTAAAAATTGCACTGAGGCATTATTTTTTTTTTCTTCTTTGGTTAATGTTGCTGCTGATTTTACATCAAATGTCATTACAGAAATGTGCACCTATTTTTTATCCATTTCAATTTCAGTTTGTTTGTTGTTTTTTCTTTCATTGTTATTACATGACTTTGAGGGATGTGCAGTGCGACATGAAACATCAGCTTTAATATCAACACATTATGCGGTAGTTAGTTTGTACTAAATGCTTGCTTGCAACATGCAACATTCATACCCAAACACTTGCTGATACTGTGGCTGCCATCATTGTTGATGCATTGTTGTTACATTTATACAAATGTCGCACGAATGTATAAAAAACTTACTTGGATTACAGAAATGTCGGTGTATTTCCTATTTCTGTTTTTCTTTTTTTTTTGGAGAAAAAATAAAATTCAAAAAACTAATTTCACACTAGAAATTTATCAAAGTCAATTCGATTTGTAACGCTTAGTTTTGTATGAATGAATGTATGTAAGTTTGTGTTTACTTGCGTGTAGGTTTGTTTTGTAGATTTCTGCATTTTTATTAGGGAGGCATTTATTTTTATGTATAGAATGCAAAATTTTCAAATCAACATCAGCTCTGTACTTTCGAATCTTTAGAGAAGACTTTAAAACTTATTGTAAAAGATAAATTCCTTATTATTGGCATTAACGATTATATGATCAAAAATATCTGAAATTTTACAGCCAATGATCACATGGACCAAATTATCATTTACTTTAAGGTCGTTCTTCCATCCGTCTCTTTAATACATCCTCAAAGAAAATACAAACATTTTTCGTCGACAACATTATAGAAGGTGCTTATTATTAACACTAACGATCATGGTCAGCAATATCTTCCAATTTATCGTCAACGATCATATGGGTGACAATATCATCCATTTGAATGTCCGTTCTTCCATCTATAAGTACTTATACGACTTTAATACGTCTTAAAAATGAATACAAGGCAATATAAAATATTCTAAGAATGTAAAGAAATCGTCAACGACATTTACAAACATGTTTCGCGAAAATAGTATAAGACTACCCAAGCAGACCATTTCATAAGCAAAATGTAACTAAATTGTAGAAAAAGCTTATCATAAGAGATTTCCTACAACTTTGTATAAGCATACTTATTATAAGCTAGCTATACGCTTAGTTTATATAACAATTTAACAAATATGATTGCAAATGACTTAGGTTTGTAATAGTTTTGTAAGTGTTCTTGAGAATGATGTCCCGTTATATGCGTGCCTGAATTTCCTATTATTTGTTGAAGTTGAAAACTTTTAAAAAAGTAATTATTAAAATAATAAAACAATAAATAATTTATAAATAAATTTCAGAAAAATTAAATTCTTATGAAAAACGTGTACAAATATTATTTGGTTATATTCCTAAGCTTACAAAAATATTACCAATGCTTATTATATACTACAGACAAGTATTATTATCGCAAGGTATCAGTTTTCATTATTGAATAATTTTTAATAATAACACTAACAACACCAAAAAAATTACGAGGTCCGACCAATAAATTTTTTGCGCACAGTGGGTTGAATGGTACCCAAAGTGGCGATTAATTCATAGAAGCCGTAGTTTTAAAATATTATATTTTTTTATTGATGAGTTATTATAAGCACATAAAAACACAGCATTTTAGAAAAAAAGGTTAAAAAAAAAAATTTTTTAACCCTTTAAGCGCATTATTATTTTTTGGAAAAAAAGACCTTTTTTTCACAATTTATGCTGTAACTTTGGAATGGAAAGCGATAAATTATTGAATAAAATTGAAAATTAAAGCATACTTAATGTGCTATTAAAAAATTCAAAATTCAAAATTTATTGTATGTATTTATATTAGTATAAATTTAATTTAAAATCCAATTTTTGTTTTACACAAAGTTTTATAAATGTACAAATTTTTTTAAAAAAAAGCCACAAAAGACAATATTATAAATTTTTGTAATGAACAATCATAAATACATAAAAAACAACTTTAAAAAAAATTTAAGAAAAAAATGTTTTAACATATTTTGTATCAGAATATGGTTTTTAGCAAGAGGAGTTCTTTCACTATAACTTAAATAAGTAAAAAACCTCAATACCCGCACGATTTTTTTTCTGTATATAGAAGCTGAAAGTTCATATTTTAAGAGCATTTAATGGAATTTACCCGATCTCGCCCTCATTTTTTTTAAACTCAATCTATATCTGTGGTCATAAGCAATAACCACCTAAGTCGACTTAAGAAAGATTTGAGTTATATATGCTACATTATTCTGTTCATAGAACTGTATGTATACGTGAAATCCCTACCTTCCTAACTTTCTTATTTAAAAAGTTATTAAATAGAAACATATTGGCTTAAGTCCTAAGGAAGACTATTGCATTTACAATAAGCGCCAAAATATACTTAAGCAAACAGTCAATTATATTTTATTTTGTTTAAATAGCTTATAATGACTTTAGTTGTTATTGTTATTTTTCACGAAATAAATTTTCATAAAAAAGAGTGCTGTTCTAAGAGACAAACTAAAGATAAGCAATTATTGCAAAGTTGATTAATTACTTGACATGTCAATTTTTAAATATGTAATAACAGCTTAACTCAACATATGTCAAGCAACAATCACAACACTTACTTTCAACAAACGCCTAATCAGACATTAGCACTTTCAATTTAGTATTTCTGAGTTGCATTAAGCGATGATATTTGTTTTTATTAAATATTTCTCTAATAAATAAAGCTTTTGTTATAATTTTTCATTTTAGCATTGTGGGGGTAAGAATCTTTGATTCTGCATTCTACTTTTACTAATGCACTCTTTTATTTTTTTCAGAAACGCTTTTATAACTATAAATTGCTTTTTCTCAAAAACATGTTTTTTGAATTAGGCGGTTATTGCTTGTGACCACAGATATATCGAAAAAATCCCAATAATGGAGAACTTTACAAAAAAAAATCTTAAAAAATATTTTCAAAACATTTATCTAAACAAAAATTATTTATTTATGTTCTCAAATACCTGAAGTTGATGGTTCCATTTTAATATTTCTACTTTTAACAGATTTAACAAAAAATATAAGCTCTCGAAATATCACAATTTTCAATTTTAACCACAGCACGCAAAATTTGTAAAAATTATTTGACTTTGACCGCTCACTGCCAATAAAGTAAGTCACTCACAACTGTAATTTTAGCAGTTTGTGATGTATTATTTAATGCACTTTAACCCAATACCAAACATGACTGAAACAGATAAAGTTCAGCTTTTGAATTAATCGCCACTTTTGGTACATTTCAACCCTCTGTGCGGCGTTTTGAAAGTTTACGTCTGAATTTCATTTGAGGGGTGGTCAATGTTTCCCAACTCTGGCACATTCTTATTGTTAATCGTCATAAGAAACCATGTGATCTTTACATTTTAGGTATAAAATGTGTTCAGCAAAGTTATGTAAAATGTTACGGGGAATATTTTTGTAGAATACGTTAACCCTTTAATCCTCAAGGCATGGGTCTTTTTTGTCCTTCTTTTAAAAATGAGCAAAAAAACACCATTACAACAGGGATTTAAGGGGTTAAAATGTTCCGCAAAAATATTATCCGTTAAATTTTACTATAAGTCCCTAAATTCACCAAAACGGAAAATTCAACCAGAAAGTCAGAAATAAGACATAAAAAAAGAGAGCCGAAGGTTAATTTCGCATTTATTTTAAAGAACATTTTAGGTATAAAATGTATTCAGCAAATTTATGCAAAATGTTACGGAGAATATTTTTGTAGAATATGTTAACCCTCTAGCTCCTCAAGGCATGGGTCTTTTTGTCCTTATTTTAAAAAAGAACAACAAACTCCATTAAAACAGGGATTTAAGGGGTTAAAATGCTCCGCAAAAAAACGGAAAATTCAACTAGAAAGTCAGAAATAAGACACAACAAAAGAGAGCTTAGGGTTAATTTCGTATTTATTAAGAAATACCAGAATCCCAATTTAACTACAAAAAAACTATCTGGAAAAATTTTAAGAATAGTATTGCAAATGATTTTAATATTAATGAACCTATCCCAAATCAGAAAAATCTCACTAATTCAGAAATAGATTCTTATCTTGTTAAGTTAAATGACATGATAATTCGTGCAATTGAAAAATCAGTCCGTCCTTCCATCTATGATTTAAGTAGTTGGCCACATCTTTAAGAAATTATCAACAATATAGAATCCTCTACGAAAAGTAAGCAAATCGACAACGATATTTTTAAACAATTTTTGCGGAAATAGTGTAAGATTACAGAGCGACAATATCGTTCATCTTTTAGTTAACACTGTAACAAAGACAAATTTCTACAATCATTATAATGATAAATTTCTTATTGGCCACAACATTAAGACGTCATCAATAATAAAAACAAGACAATATAAAAACCTTTACAACAAGTGAGCAAATTAGTGTTAGAACATGGACTCGAGCTCTTATATACTTATATACTTTATATTCGATTTTTTAATTAACATCATATTAACATCACTACTCCCATTTTTGCCTGAAATATTTATACAAAAGGCGGAATTGCTCATGTAAAATTTGAGGACTTTTGCTATTATAGTTTCCTAGACATTTGATTTTTAAAATTAACCTTGTATGGGAGGTACCACGTCCAAATTTAAAAACAAAAACAGACATACAAAATCATACTGTAGTTGACTTCAAACAGAAAAAAATAAACATTCATCCATAAACACAATCACTTTTATATACATATGTATGTATATACTAAATTTCTTGCTCGATATCGAATGTTGCAATATCAAATAAGAAAATTACTATAAATTCTACTCGATATCGAGTGGTAATTCGGCCCTAGGAAGTTTACTACACGCATATAGTCAAGTAGAGTCGAAAGGAATTTACATGACTCGGAGGTGGGTATTAAAAAATAGCTGCTCCCTTATAATTTCTGGAAAAAAAACTGAACGTATATACAAATATTTTTATTTTTTCTATTGCATTTTCATGTGATGTGATGGTGGCGTGGCGTGTTGCAAACAAACTGTTTTCTGACTATTCTTTTTATTTCGTTTAATTCTTTTTTTTCGAAAACATTTTTATTCTATTATGTACGACTATAGTCTTCAATAAAAACGTATTTGTGAAAAACTATTTGTATTTTTGTCAGATTTACGTTCTACAAAACCAAGCCACACAAAAAATGTGTTAAAGAAAACGTATGTTTAAATACCGTACACGTTCTTAAAATATACATATAAAAAATTTATTATTTTCCAGGGAGTAAGAAGGAGCAGGACGAATTTAAAAATGTGATTGTTATATTTATTTTGTTACTCTGTTTTTTTTTCACTTTTTTATGTGTTTAGATTCAGATTCTTTGTTTAATAAATTATTGCTTTTCAACACTATAACAATGGAAAGTGAGGAAGTTGGAGTAATAAATTTAAGTTTTAAATGTTTGAGTTAAGCATGTTAGTTATGAATCTTTATTTTGTCATATAATAATGTGTTGAAAGGGATATTAGAATAATAGTGGTGAGCTTTTGCTGGTATTGTTCAGTTAAGATGGATTTAGTTCATGGACAATGTGGCAAAGAGGAGATGGTAAATGGATGGTTTTTCCCGTCTTTCTCTCGTCTGCTTCTACTAAAGAGTTCTAAATTTTCAGGGCATGAGATAGGTTCTTACTTTTAAATTCAACCGAGGCCATATTGTCTTAATGATTGTGTAAATGGATTCGTTTGATTACCTAATTTGAAGAATTTCATAATAAAGACAGATAGTGCAATGTCCCATAAATGGTCAATGTTGGCAACAGTTCATTAGCAATACAAGTTCTTACAATATACTCACGTATTCACGCACTAACATAACTGCTACTATCGAATGTCAAATGTCTTCTTTCCATTCATGCAAGTTGTGAAAATACTGGTCTAGATTTGATGTAGGGATCTTATCGACAACGAAAAGCCACTCAGTTCATTTGGAATACAATTGCTTGTAATGTACACTTATCGAAGGTCCATCTTTCCCATGTTTGATAATCCTAGACTAAACTTGTTGTAGAAAACAAACCTGTAAAGGAACTTCTGGCAACTTGACAATCAGCTTAAACAAAATGGCCAATATCTGGAGATTACGTCATACTCAAAATTACTTAATATACATTTTAATTTAAAAACATTAAATTACTTACCCAATAACTGATAAAATTTGGTATTATCACATTAAGAAAGATTTTTTAAGGAAAGTCTGAAACTAAAATTAGTTCTGTTCATTTACTTTCCTAGTAAATACTTGCATCGAGAGTTAGGTAAAAATGTATAACCATTTCTTCCTTACAAACCCGGTCCATGCAAGCAGTTCTTATAGCTGGACAGTAAAGTTGAAGATATATAATTGATATATTATTTAAAATGGAGTACTTTTTAATATTCAAAAATATCGAAGAGCACCCAAAGACTGTCAAAATTAATCTGAAAAAATCAAGCTATTTATAGGTTAAATATTCTTAAAGAAATTCATATTGTTACGTTTTAACAATTTCAAAACGTTGGTTTATTTCCTTTAAATAAACTGGATACTTTTGATTGCAAATAAAAGCCGTTTGGTTTGAAAATTGTAACAACTCTTTATTTATTTAAAATGTACAACAACAGAATTAAACCCAGCGGGAACAAATTATAGGACTTCAGTTTGTACGCCTTCTAAAAGGCATACTTACACATTCTAAAAGATCCGATACTAATTCCTCACTGCCTGCTCTTAGAAGGTGTTCAAGAAGGCCTATGAATCCCCTTCTAATAACATGTGTTTAAATAAAAATAGTCTACATCAAAAAATAAAATACTCTGCATCTCTTTGATTAACTCTCTTTACAAAATTTACAACAATAAATTGCTTGATGTGGCTTCTTATTTATTTTTGTTGCTTTTTAAGTATGTAATCAGAAATTATCATGTTTCAAAAAATTAAACAAACAACTTCATTTTAATTCTTATTCTTATTTTAGATCTTCTAATAAGACTTTAAATAGGTCTTCCATGGTAGACGTTCTATAAAATTTTAAAATGCACGACTTTTCATAGGCCGTCCTTTGATGCCTAATTTCTAATGCTTTTTTTCTCTTTTAGGCACTTTATTATGCCTTCTCATGTAGCTCTTCCATAAGACTTTGCAGTAGTCCTACCTTTCTAGGCATTCCATATGTCATTCCTCTACAGGCCTTTCATTAGATCAGTAATAACAGGTTTTTGTACAGGCATAAGACCATATAGCAGCCCTACAAATAGGCCTTCCAAAGTAGACCTTAGAATAGCCCTTCTAATAGCTCTTCCCAATTAGGCCTTCTAGAAGCAAAGTATGCCTTCTAGTAGCCCTTCCTAAGTAGGCCTTCTCTCAGCCCTCTAACAGCAGCGAGTGTACAAGGCCTTGGCTCGCAATGACACGCCGTGTAAAATTTAAATGATTTTGCAATGCGGCTAGAAGTCCTTGTGTCTGCAAAAGAAGGCCTTTAGGAAGACCTCTTTACTGCATCTTTTTCCCGCTGGGAATAGTCACTCAATGTTTTTTATACATGTTTATAAATTCGCAGAAATACAGACACACTTTATAATGTACACGAATTCACTTGAAAAACACAGCACTCAGTTGATGTTTGTTCGAAAAGCGTCTCTGATAAACTCACTAACGACTGCGACCTCGGCCACTATTTATAACACTGCCATCTGCACTCTAGATTGCTCTTTAACTGTTTAGAGTTTTCTAATACATACGCCATCTGTGGTGTACTTTCTACAATGTTCTTTAACTGAATATTATAATTCGAATATACGGTCGCAGCAAACAGCGTTGCCATACTTACGATCAATGGTCAACTGAAAGCATTTATTCAATGTTAATAATGCCCACAGATATGTTACAGCACTGCTATTTGAAAGCATTTTGCTACTTTTCAATCAGCCGTTAAAATCATTATATTTGAATTCAAGTACAATTTCGTAACAATATTAATGAATTGTAATGGATTGTGCATTTACTGTGAATTGAGTATCAAATATTCCCACTCAGATTGAAAGCC
The DNA here is from genome assembly GCF_958450345.1 of Calliphora vicina. NCBI lineage: Eukaryota > Metazoa > Arthropoda > Insecta > Diptera > Calliphoridae > Calliphora > Calliphora vicina. The sequence continues at coordinate 121,572,286 of NC_088780.1, forward strand.
ATTTTTCAATAAACAACTTATAAGTAATGCAGCTGGTAAGTAGTAAACATTACAAAAAATGTAAATGAGAGGAAGTTTTTGTGGTTTCATGATTCATGCAGACGTGAAATACTTTATTGCAGAACAAGTTCAAATCGCTTACTTTTGGGACATCGTGAACAAAAAGTAAGTAATTTTTCTAGTAGAATAAGAAGAAGTAGTCCTTTTGTCAAGCTTATTTTGTAAGTAAAGTTTTTGCTTGCTATTTTCTATTTGAATCCATTGTTATTAACATATTAAAAACAATTTTTATTTTTCTTTTAACATAACCTTCAATATCATCTTTCTTCCAAAAAATTGTTCATATTGAATTGATAAAATAGTTGTAATTGACGATTGCACAAAATCGCACTAAATCATTCACACAGATTCACACTAGCAAATTTAAGTGTGTGTTTATTTGAAAGTAGACTTGTCCCAGCAGTTTTCAAGGTAGTCACTTTATTTTTTTTTTCAAAATATCGAATTACTTCGCTGGCTTCCTTATTTATATTATTGTGTCATTTGAAACGAATGTGCTCTTTGTAATGCAAAAAGAAGACAATTGGTTACTTTACACATCCCAAGTATTCTGTGAAGATAAGTCTTCTCTTGTTGGACCATTACGCAGTCTCTTGTTGGACCATGCTGTTGTCATTTCGATAATTTCATTAGCCACTTTAATCAATATTCAATCTAGCCATTTTTCATATTGCCTTAGAGACCCCTCTTAGGGTACGTATAAAGATTCCAAATAGCAATCTTGGCATGTTGTTTATTTTGTGTTTCGTATATAAGAATATGACAAAAGGCCGTGAAGCAAAAGCTTGTGACAAGAGGAAATAATTTTCCACCTTCTCTGCGAATGCCCAGCCCTGAGTGTCAAGAGACTTATGTAAATTCATGGGCAACTACATATACATTGACCAACCTTGGGGAGGTAGCCGGGTCTAAACTCAATGACCTACTGAGATATCTCACAGCTACAGGTTGGGTCTAGCTAGCACGACTCTTTCTTTCTTTTTTGTGCACATAAACGACATTACATCTGACGAGTGGTGTGGTCTTATCTAAACGGGATCCCTTCGACTCTACTTGATTGTTCGCACGTAGTGAACTACCACGAAAACCAACCAACCAAGCTAAATAATTTAATAAGAGATTTAGAACCAACCAAGCTAAATAATTTAATCAGAGATTTAGAACTGTATACACCAACGAAAGTGAACTGATAGACTATGTGGTAACGGTTATTTAAATGTACTATTGTTGCTGGTATAATGGAATATTAGTGATATTTTATAGTAGTCGGAGGATGTGTAGTTTACAAATAACTGGGTATACTAATAAGTAAATTTCCTAACAATGAGTCTACTATATAAAACTGACTATTAGACTGTATCTCTGTTCCTTATATAAGCTGAAGTTGCCAGTTAGGTACTCGCAACTAGTAAAGTAACCAGTATGTGGATTCCCACTCATTGATTACTTAGGACTAGCAGATAGTGATAGAGACTTCCATATAGTATCTTTGCAATCTATGCAGTTTCAATTGACTTCGGCCAAGCGCTCCCACATGTTAAAATAACTAGTCACATAGCTGTTAATGTAGCCAATGGTAAAATCACTGTTCGGGACAGTCACCCAGAATTGCTGGGTTATGGGTGTTTATGTGTTAATGGGCTTGTTTATGTGTATGAGTGTGTGTTTGTGTACAATGAAAAACCGTTTTAATGCACCTGCAGCTTAATAATTATTCATGAAATAATTTATACTTTAACGGACGCATAACAAATTACAATTTTTCTTCTATTTTTTTGAGAGTTTTTGTTTGAAATTTTGAATTATTATTCTTTAAAATGTTTTTTCGGTTTTTTTGTTGCTGCTGTGAAAATTGCATTTGATGTTGCCAACATCAACGATTTTATATGATTATTATTTTTGTTGTTGTTAATTCATGTAGTAGTTGTTATTGCTGTTGCTGTGCTCTTACTGCTGCTTATCAAGTATGCAGGTATTGTATGACCAATTTCGGCAAGTGCTGCCAATAAACAGTTTTTGTTGCTTTCGTATGCCATGAATTATAGTACAAAATGTTATATACATCATCATCGTCGCCATCATCGTCATCGGTGATGGTATCCCCAGCACTAGTAGCATGATATGTACAGGACGGCTGGTGAATGTTGCTGCATTAAGAAACTCAAATAACTTTTTCCGGGAATTTCCTTAACTGTTGTTCTAATGCATTGCTTTAAATAATCAAATTTAAGGCAATAACCCCATAAGAAATAATCGGTTGCAGTAAGGTCATAAGACCTATGGGTCACCGGAATGTACAATTCTGTCACCTGGTTATATGACAAGTCTTGTTGAAAACATACAGAATTGAAAGGGATTCTCTTTCTGCGTAGTACAATACTATAAAGAAAAAATATTCTAAATTATTTAGGTAATGGTGTTGACAGTATGGTCGTTTTCTTCGAGAAAATAAGTCCCGTCAATACAGCTGGACGATGAAACTGCACACCAATGTGCAGTCTGGTCTGGAGAAAATTCCAAGCGTATCGGCAAGTCTGTAGCGTTCAGTTTTATTGTAATTAGAAGTATATAAGGAAACAAATTTAAATCCTTATGCAATATTGTGTCTGTAGTGACTGCCTGCTGATGCCCATTTGAGCAAATAAGTTCCTAGTCGAAACAGTAGGATCAACATCGCAGCAGCTAATGTAGCAATAGCTTCCAGCATCGAAACTGATCTCAATGATAGGGCCGTCTTGTGCCTGCTCCACGTTCAGTAAAATTGTTAACGAGCCTCATTATAGTCCATATAGCTCGGAGAAGTGCCGCTAAATTCACAGACTCAAATCCATATAATATTGTTTTATAATCATAATCGCCCATTTTCTTTAAATTGAAAAACGACTCTTTAAATAAAATAAAATTAAACCAATGGATGGTTTTTTTTTTGGTAACAGCGTTCATCAGCCGTTTGTATACGAGGATTGCAGCGGAAGTATTATTCAAGGGATTACTTATGTTGTTTATGTAGGAAAATAGTTTTTCAAACACTTTGTTAAAATAATTAAGCTAATTCACCTTTTACTTATATGCAAAAATGGTGATTTTTACATGGACCTTTAACCCAACATCCCTCGTTTATCCATATTTACAAAAATTTTAAGTTAGATGCCAACTACTCTAGTGCTGTTGCCACAAATACATACTCCATAGTACAATTCAAAAAGAGCTTCCCCAAAAAACACAATAATGTGGCTTAACTGTTTAATTTTTTTTAGCTGCTGCTGTTACTCTGCCACGGCTAAAACTTAGAGCCCAAGCATGGCTGTGTTTTATGGTTTAGTTATATAGAGAGAATTTGTTAACATGATGCCTTTAAGGTGGACACACAAAAACAACCGACCCAGAGACAGACAGACAAACACAACACACAAACAGAAATAGTTATAAACGTAAATAGTATAAGTAAGCGAGCGAGCGGCATTATCGGCAATTGCAGTTAAGTGCAATTTGTCAGTTGGTCAGTGAGTACACGACATTTTTACTTTTTGTTGTTGCTGTCGTATTTGCTATTTTTATTCAATTTAGTTTGGCTAGGAGTAGGCTGGCTGGTTGGCTGCAACCAATATGGCCTTAGACAAACAGTAATAGAAACAAAAACAATATTCAATTGCTGAAACCATATATGGCGCTTGAATTAAGGAAGAAGCTAAAGATTTTCATATGAATTGCATGTGTGTGTCTGTCTGATGATATTTTTTTTGTCTATATCAACTTCTGTAAAGCTTAAAACTTATTTGTAGGCTAAAAGCATCATCGATCTAATGTCGCAAATATATAAAAAAAAAACATATCGCTATAGGAATCAGCTTCTTCAGTTGGTGTGTTTTTTTTTTTTGTATTTCTAGCGAATAATTTTTGTTTAATTTATTTTATTACCTTTTGCCACATACAACCATTTCACGCACATTCGTATTGTATATAGTACGTGAGTTTACCCAATGTTTGGGTTTATCTTAATGTGACACACAATTACATTCAGTTTTATATGTGTGCAACACACATATTTAAGTACTTTGTGGCACAAGTGAAAGAATACAATACTGTACAGTACTCGTATAATCGATTGTTAAGCCAGTGTTTTATTTTATGTGAGCAAAAATTATTACAATACAATTGGGGGGACAGTGGTTTGAATTTATATACAAATATATTCAGAAAATATTCTCGTTATTACAAATTCAAAAGAACATTATTAGACTCAGACCACTTGAATTAGAGATTCAACATTGTAGAACCTGGTTAGAAAGAGGTTAAGAATAAATCGTACGCTGCACGTATGAGGGTATCCAAGATCCAGAATCGTTTGTTCGTGCGGCATAAGCTTCCCTTAATCCCCAATATCAAGGGCAGTACTTAGAAGGTGCTTCATCGTGTTCTCCCCTACTACATAATGACAAATTCTTCAGAAGTTTTCATATGGATGTTTGGATAACATGCACAGCGACCATGAAATAAGCTGTGTTCACTGCCATCATATTCCGCAGTCGATCACGCGGATTAATAATAAGTCCTGTAGACTGTATGGCACTTGTCGCTACAATGGTGTTCTACAGCGACCAACTAGTTTGGCATTAAATACGCCATCAAATTCAAAGAAGCATTTTGGTGTATTGGTATCAAGAAGAATCCAACTAAAGAATGCAGCGCAATATTGTTCAGAGACACCCGATATTCCATGACCATATTGAATGTCGTGCAGAAATCCATATGATATTTTAGGACAACGTATGCTCCTCAGACAGTTCACAGTCCTAACCTCGGCTAAGATATCAGTCTGAAGAACACTACATTAGCCCGGAGGTCTAAAAGATATCAGTGAAATTGTATGTGAGTCATTTCAGACAACCCAATATGTTAGCATGACTGAATTTCCTCCGATTTCATACAGCAGTAGTGTGAAGACGTATTTAGGCTTTAAGAGTAACGCTCCTGACCACAAGATAAACTGACAATTCAGCATTTTCAACATGGCTTTAGATGGTGTGGAGCAATCATCAGTGCCGAGGTACGTAGGATCCATTCAATGGCTTTCCGGTGTGTAGATCTTGTATGAAACATAAACATTACCAACGCATCAATGCAGGTATTTGGAGCAAATCTAGACATGAAAACTGTCCTTCGAGTTGGTACAACAACGAAATCACAATCAGAGTTCCCCACAACTGATGAAGTTTCATGATTGTCGACAGCAATAGAGGATGCCATAGAAGCCTCAGTACCGTCCTCAACTCCCGTAACAGAAACTTTAGGTAAATCGGTCCTGAACTAGATGACTGAGCTAGTACATGAGTTCGATTAATCTCAACATAGATGTGGCTTAACTGTTTAATTTTTTTTAGATGCTGCTGTTACTCTGCCACGGCTAAAACTTAGAGCCCAAGCATGGCTGTGTTTTATGGTTTAGTTATATAGAGAGAATTTGTTAACATGATGCCTTTAAGGTGGACACACAAAAACAACCGACCCAGAGACAGACAAACACAGAGATATTGATTTATTTCTGTTTGGAGAGGCCTCCGCAAATAGTGATAAACCAAATCTTCTAAATTTGACACAAAGCTTAGAAAAATCTTTAATAATCAGCATCATTGAAAGCCACAATGTACATATATTTCCTCATATATAATGTATATTCATCTCATACGTTATTTGTTTCGATATACCCTAATGAATGTATCTATTGTTTAAGCATACCACACGTTTCGATAAAACCACTTCATCCCACTACCGTTATTGAGATATCTGAATCACAGTAAAACCTTATGACAACAGCATTATTTTACAACCATTTAAAGCAACATATTCCACCTTATAACACCTCCAATAAGCTGGTAAAGCGCTGCAACATCTCTTAACCAACTAATCTGGCATAAAATCCTTTTTCGCCCCACTTAAACCACTGTATGGCATTTGGAGGCATTACAGAGACACTGCATTACAAATGCGTGCCGTTATGGTTTATTAAATGCGTTTTGAAAGTGCATTTCCATGTTTGTCCAAGAGATTGATGAGAAAATTAGATTTATTCATTGCTGTGTTTAGTTGTCGTAAACAATTACTTTTACAAATTTGTACTTAACACAACTAAACAACACAACAACTACATCTGCAACAACTAACAACAACCGGTCTGTTTGTTTGTCTCTTTCACTCTATCTGCTTCTAACACCAGGATTATTGGCTGTTTAATGTCATGATGTGTAAGTAAGTGTTTGGTTGAATGTGCCTAAGTGTATGGATGTGTGTGTGTGTTTACAGCATTTAAACGTTATAACGAAGTAACTGACTGATTCCAGCCACAGCATGTTGCATGTGTTTTATCATCATTACATTCTATTCTCATCGTGATCATCTTTAATTTGCGTGCTTTTTTCTACGTACATGCTGTGTGTTGTTGTTGTTGCTGCTGCTGCATTTTAGCCATCAATACATGTAAATTAAAATTAACTTTATCGATAGTTATTTTAGTTTGCCAGCCAAGCTTTTTGACTATGAATTAATACCTAAAGGTATCTCAGTGCACAGTAATAATTTCATGGGAAAATGTTGTCATTAATCATTGGCAGGAAATTTTTAAAACACATACATACATTTATACTTCTTACTTATTTTTTCTTCCTTTCCTTCTACTTGACTAAGTAGAGAAATGATCGATGGGAAGGTTTCTTTTATTTCTATTTTGTAGTAAAGTGAAAAAAGTATTAATTTAAACATACTTAATATTAAAGAATTTGTACCGACTGTGGGGAGAAGAAAAGGTAAACACATGTGTGCACTGAACTAATATTTCCTGGTTGAGAATATTTTAGAAAATTTGCGCTTGATACCTTTAGAGTAGAGAAGTGAGTAGAAATTAATTTTGTTTTTCTGGCAATTAATATAGTTATAAGGCCTTATTTATAATCAGTTTTTTTTTTTAATTTATTCAAGGTTTGTATGGAAATTATGTTTTATAAACCTTTTATAAATTAAAAATTGATTATGAATAAGGAGTATAGAATATAATAAACAAAATTACAAAGAGTGGTGGCATTGAGTCCATTAATTTTAGATATAGTTTATTTTAATCACCAGAAGTAATCCATTGTAGACTGAAACCTCACTTAGTATAGCTATTTATGGGTTCCTATTTCAGTTATTTTACGACGATTATTTTATGTTTCTTAATTCATTAAGAAACGAAAAGTTCCACTAGTTATTCTTTTTGGATTCTCAATTATTCAGGAGATTTAATTTTTTTTTGTTTCATTAATGTAAAAAAATTCTACCCATAAAAACATCTCATGTGAATTCTCACCCATCCATGATCACACGTACATATTTAATTTCATGTTTCCAAGTTCATTATAATAGAAAATTCTAATAGTACTTTTAGAGAAAGTACCATTGATACATCCCTTTGTGTGTTCTCACTTCATTTAGGATCATAAAAACTATCAGCCTTGTAAATCAATCACTTAGGACTATATATGGTTAATTTCGGTTAATTTCATGTTTCTAAGCACATTGTTATAGAAAATTCAAAAAATTCTCTTATATAAAATCAAAAGTATTATAAAGCCCTGCATTTTGCCATGTCCTCGCTACAGTCACGAATATATGAGCTTAATTTTATTATTCTATTTCTAAATAATAGAAGTTTCAAAATGTACCTTTGTCGATTTTCACTCATTCAGAATAATCCGATGTTACTAATTTAATATTGCTATATATTTATTATAGAAAATTCAAAAAGTCCTAAGATTTAACTAAGATTTAATATTAGGTCTCACCTTTTTGGTATCATTAGGTTCTACTTTGTGGATTTTCCCTCATTCAAATTATTTTATTTTTATAGTAGGGGGCACCTATGAACACTTTTTGCTTTCAAGCCTCATAAAAATTAATGTTTTTGAATTATTGACTTTTTATATAATTTAACTAATATGTATGGAAATTAGCTTTAGTTTAAGTCTACAGGTAACTTATTTTTAGTTCGATTTATATATTTTTTTATTTGTTTAATGGATGAAGTCATTATGTTCAAATGTGCCCCCCATACGGGGCAGCTTTGAACGGCAATTTTTATCTTTTAGCGTTTATGTACAAAAATACCATAAACAGTTCTATATTTCATTATTATAGTAGTTATATTCAAAAAGTATCATTAGAGGAACGAAGAAGTGTCAATTGGTCTCCTTTTTTTATTCTAATAGAAGGAAAAAGTACTATTATACTCCATTTTTTGGCAAAAATTTGTCCGATACAATTATGACTCAAACAATTCAATTTCATTTCAATATCGTAGTGTGAGCTACTCATATGTCTATACAAATATTTTATGAGAAAGTAGTAAAAATAGACAATAGAATAGACATTCTGTATCCCTTAATGTATCAAATAAATATTAAATTTTATTTCTATATCAGTATCAGAGCAGCCAGCAAAATGATTCGAAAGAAAGATCTTCCAAATAAAAAACATGTAAGAAAGCTAAAACCTTTAAATATTTTTAGGTAAAGCATTTTTTTTTTAATTTTTTATTTTTCACGATTTTGACCCATTGTTGGTCCGACATACTATGGCGTTGCAAAGGTCCTTGAAATATCTATCATTAGATATCCATATTGTCTATGTTAATGACTTAAGGTAGGGTCACAAATGGCAAATATTTGCTCCAAAAAGCGTAACCACTTTTTTAGCACACATATGCTTGACGTGTTTACTCTTACAAGTGTTTTGTAAGATCAAACAGCATCAAATAAAATAAAACTATTTTTTTTTTTGTATTGAGTCATAATAAGTAAAATATGTTTTTGAAATAAATAAAAGAATTCAAATGTATTTTATTTAGTTGTTACGTCTTTTTCGTCAAATATTAGTCATGTGTGAACCTACCTTTAGTAATCCAGATATATATCAAAAATAAGTAAAACAAATAAGAGACCAATATTCGGCTGTGCCGAATCTTATATACCCTTCACCAAATTATACTTTAAAATACAAATTTTAAATATTTTTAGGTAAAAAAATTCAATTTTTTTTTTCAAAATAGTTTTTGAAAATTTAAAAAAAAATTTTACCCAAAACTTTTTTCTCTATTTTGTTTTTATTTTTAATTAAATTTTTTTTTTTTAAATTTATTAGTGAAAAAAAATTTATGAGAAAAAAATTGTTTTGGTAAAAAAAAATTCGGGTTAAAACTTTTTCCGATTTTTACCCATTGTAGGTGCACATTACTATAGCCTTATATACTTCGAAATATCTATCATTAGATATCCATATTGTCTATATTAATCCAGATATAGATCAAAAATAGACCAAAAATCAGGAATCCCATAATTCCCAAAAAAGTGTTGAAAAATCCCAAAAATGGGATTTTTTAGTGTTTTGCCTATATTATCCATAGTAGGGGTGGGCAGATCGAAACATTTTTACAAAATAATTAAGAACATATTGGGCCATCTAAAAAAGATTACTATATTTTAATACCGACTATACGACTTGAGAATTTTTGCCATAAATTTGAATTTTACATAAAAACATTCGTATTTTGGATAGAAAATTTTCAAAAAGTATAAATTGTTTATACAGAAATTTTTTAGATAAATTAAAAAGATAAAAAGTACTTTCTTCCCAAAAAACTAGCGAAAAATTAACTTTTTTATTTTTCAAATTCAAATGCATATAACTTTGGACTCAGTAATGATTTTTAAACAATTCTTTTTTTATTTGACATATAGATTTAGTCCAATAAAAGAAAAATAACGAAAATCGGGAAATATTTGGACGCGCTGTTAGCAAAAAACTTGAGTAGGGTGGGTAAAAATGTTTATAATTTAGTTTTCAAATACGAATATCTCCTAAGCCACAAGAGCTAAGACAAGATTTTTTTAGAGCTCGACGAGGATAGTATTCTATTAAATATTTAACATACCCTAGTTGTCCTACTTTGGGGACCCCTGCCCGCGTCTTTGGTGGGGTCATGAGGTCCAAATTCAAAACATTATCTCGACAATACTTCCTCTTTTCGAATGTCAAATTTCATTAAAATCGGATCAACCGTTTAGAAATTACAGATTTATTTCCCTCTTTTTTTCTATACCACTGTGCAGCGCCCTCTAGCGTGAGTTTTCCCCGACCCAAAAATAGTAAGATACCACAACTTTCCGAAAAAATAAAAATAAATAGGCATTATTTTATCAATTTTTAATGATTTTTTCTTGTTAGCCAGCGTTCCAAAATCACTAAAAAAATCCTTGAGGGTTTTGTTATGGAAAACGTAAGCTTTCATTTGCTTTTTGTTTCATCCCATTCCGATTGTGGTTGTTGCACAGTGCTATTAATCATTTTTAACAATTAAAACTTTTAATTTTCAAGCGTCAGACCATAACACAATTAAAACATTAATGAACTAAAGGTTCATTATTTATTTCAAAAACTTATTTTACTTAGGATGATTCAAAACAAAAAATTTTGTTTTATTTGATGCTGTTTGATCTTACAAAACACTTGTAAGAGTAAACATGTCAAACAAATTTGTGCTAATAAAAAGTGGTTACGCTTTTTTGAGCAAATATTTGCCGTGTGTGACCCTACCTTAACATAAAAATATTCATCAATTTAAAACTACTTATATACTATTATTTCAATTCCCCACAGACTCTGAATATCTGAAATTCCTTTTTTAAATCAAAAAAGCTCCACAAATTAACTTCAATAAGTATGAAAAATAGTTTTTGTTGTCGACAAAAGTTTAAATTGTCTAACAAATTTATTACACATTTGTCAGCACCCTCACAACCTTCCATTAAAGCCGGCAATAAAGAATAACAATTTAACTTATTGCAATAAAAAAACTGCACAATGAAAAAGGAAAGAAATATAAATTCTTATTGTTACTATATGGCTCCACCTCATCTTCCTGTCTTTAAGGCAACTAGAGAAAAATTCAACACAAAAAAAAATATACAATTTCCAACACGTGCCATTTCTCTATTCAAAATGTAATTGGAAATACACAAGAAACGAAAAAAATTTACTAAAAACTTACAATTGGTTGTGGTGAATTTGAAATACCCCTAAATGTGATTTTGCATATCATATAGCAATTGTTAAGGGGTCCGTATAAACATTCCAGGAATGCATGAAGGACTCTGGAAAACATTAAGCTATATAATATTACTAGCTGTCCCGGCAAACGTTGTTCTGCCATAGCTCACACAAAGTTTGCAGACTCCCACTATAATAGTACTCCAGATATGCAATAATACATTTTTATTTCGTATGAGAGGTGCCACGCCCATTATACCTATATAGGTCAATTGTGAATATAAACCATCCAGGAACCCACTCAAACACACACAAGAAATTTCATCGAAATCGACCCAGCCGTTAAGGAGGAATTTAGTTACCAACACACGTACATGAGAATTATATACTTATACTAGCTGTCCCGGCAAACGTTATTCTGCCATAGCTCACACAAAGTTTGAAGACTCCCCCTATAATAGTACTCCAGATATGCAATAATAAATTCTTACTTTGTATGGAAGGTCAATTGTGAATCTAAACCATCCAGGGACCCACTCAAAAACACACAAGAAATTTCATCGAAATCGACCCAGCCGTTAAGGAGGAGTTCAGTTACTAACACACGTACAGAAGAATTATATATATAAAGAAGATAAAGATTATAACATAATATTATAATAAATATAATAATTTTATTATTACACAACTTTGATTTATAATATATACTTCTTCGTATTAATATTGTTAAATTTTTACATTTTAAAAACGGTGGTTTATTTCCATGAAACAAACTGGATTACTTTAGTTACAAACAAAAGCGATCAGTAGTTTAAAATATGTAACAACTCATTATTACTTAAATTTACACAACAATTTAAATTGTAACTCTCTTTTAATAAACACATTTTATAATTTACAAGAATACACTGGTAATAATGTTGATATTAAATCTAACAGCTCATAACTAGCCTTTCTATTTATATACACAGCGCCATTTTCCAGAAGTCTCATAAATAATCTAACGGAAATAACTAGAATGTTCTATTCCAAGAGCATTTAACAGCTTACTGTTATTGTTAGCAGCTTTAACAGTTAATGTTGTCATACTTCTAAATAATGTCAATAACAGCGTGTTATCAACATTGTAGATCGTTGATAGACCATTACCGGTACATTAAATTCAAATTAATAATGAAATATAGTAACAATATTTTGACAGCATATGATTCTGTTTTAGATATCTTGTCTTCATAATTTTTTTTTAATAATTTATTGCCTAACAACAGAAATTAGAAATTGGGTCGTGCTTTCAATCAAATGGATCAGGGGATCTGTGAAGCAAAATCTTGTGAGAACCACTGTCTCAAAGTTTTTTAAATTAAATTACATAGCAGTTAATAAGATTCATATCAGTGTGGATTGATATCTGTAGATTTTCATACAAATTTCCCATTAGCGATCACTGTTTTTGGGCCTTGAATGATCGATCTCCAAGAAATTTAATTCTTGGAGATCGAATTTCCTCTTTTTCGCGTATAGCAAGAGAATATATTAAAAATTCAAAGCTGTTTTCGGTTGCGGTTGCTGGTGCACAGGCACAAAAAATAAAAGTTAATTTTTAGAATTTTCTCTTCACTCTTTTCATTTTGCCACAATATCCACATCGTGTATTTGCTGTTGCTAAAACTGTAGTCACTACAGCTACTACTTTTATAATTTCTATTTGACCTTGACCAAGAAATCAACAAGGAAGTTTATGAAATGGCTACATAGACTTCCAACAACATTACAACCACCACCATTATCATCATCAACAGCAACGACACCCCCACCAACCACCACCATCGTTTACATTGCAACATCACTACCACTTAATGCCGCATGTTGCAATTTATATTTGAGTATGTGTGTATGTTTCTATGTTTGTAAGTGCACTAGTATCAGTGCGTGCCTGTGTGTTTGCTGATAAATTTAACCTTCATCTTAGTTTTGTTATTGTTATGTCTGTAAGTGTTCAAGTCTGTGTGATGTTGTTGTTACAGTATAAAAGTGCAAGTGTATTTGATGCGTGGGTGTAAAGAAAAAAGTCTGCTTGGCCGTCTGTGTCTGTATCTGTATTTTTCACTGGCAATTTGTTGTAAACTTTATATGAAAATTGTGCACAGCAACAAATAAAAAAAATGAAAAGAAGTACAGGATTCTTTCGTGCTTGTGCATTCTGCAGGATATAACTGACTTGAAAGGCAAATCATTTACATACAATATTTGTTTTTGTATTGTTCTCTCTCTATTAAGTTACAGGGTATGTCATTTGGGTTGATTTTCCATTTTCTTTAATGTTAAATGTCAAAACGGTTTAAGATTTAAATACATATATATTTTTCAAAAATAAGTTGGAGAAATTTAAAGAAGATTTAAGAGAAATTTAAAAGCTTAAATTTGTTGCACTTTATGCTAAGAAATCTAAACAAAAATTCAAGTAAAGTAGATATAAAAATGGAATATTAACAATGAAGCTTTCTGGCTGAAATTTTTAACAAATACACTCTGTTGACAAGTTTTGTTTGGTATTGACAATGGCAAATATCGGTCTATGAATTCAAATAGCCCCCATGCAAATGTCCCCCTTTAATATTATTTGAGCAGTCATAAATATGTAAGTCCTGATAACTATGCAATAGTTCGTTTCAATTTATGTAAGGAAATTAATTGATCGGATGCCGCAATACTTTCGAAGTTCGAAATAAAGGTATTTCAAATTTATTTTTATATTAAACAGATTTTTCTGATTTTCAGTACAAAGTAAGAGCATATTTACATTGGGGATTAATCGCAGCAAATGTATTTATTTGTATTTTCTTTTAGAATAGCTTGGAAATCCGTGTCACGTTTACACACAGCAATTTCAGTCTTGCAAGTTTTAATAATAATATTTGACAACTAACATATTTACACTTCTACCCAACAAACAAAACAGTTGCCAATGTAAATTACTTTAATTATTGTAAACATTTCATATTAATCTCATTGATTTCGGTTACGTATTTTGGATGTGCCCGTGATTTACACAGACAGACATATATTATATGTGGTAATACTTACTTATGAAATTGTACTCAGTTTTGTAACATTAAGTAACATTGAATTACTTTCTGAATTGATTTGATGATTTCCATCCGCCAATTCGTACAGGCTGCCTGAACAGAATAAATATTTAGACAGCCTATTTTATTAAATCTAAAGTAAAAATTCAGTACTTAATTTTCAAGTATTTAGTTATCTATAATTCACCACAAACTCTTAATATACTGGGTCCGAATTCGTGCATTCGATATCGAGTAAAACTGATCGATACGCTAGCTCATTCGATCACGAATACGGTAATATGGCCCTGAGTTCCTTTTTAACCTTTTGTGATTTAGTGGTCACTTTTCTAACCACCATTTCTATAGTCCTTAAAACATAGTTTATTGGCATCTATTGGCATTTTGCAAAACAACTAAATTTTTTGAAGTCATCGTTTATGTTTTTTTGCAAAACTTTAGCCTGAGGGAACTCTGGTTAGATTAATATATTGTTACGAAATTGTACTTGAATTCAAATATAACGATTTTAAGGGCTGATTTAAAAGTAGCGTAATGCTTTCAAATAACATTGCTGTAATAGCAAACTGTAACATGTCTGTGGGCATTATTAAATAAAAGCTTTCAGTTGACCATTGATCGTAAGTTGGCAACGCTGTTTGAAGTCGAATATTCAGTTAAGGAACATTGTAGAAAGTACACCACAGATGGCGTATGATCTAGAATATCCGAACTCTGACAGTTAAAGAGCAATCTAGAGTGCAGATGGCAGTGTTATAAATAGTGGCAGAGGTTGCAGTCGTTAGTGAGTTTATCAGAGACGCTTTTCGAATAAACATCAACTAAGTGCCTAAAAGTGTGTTGTGTTTTTCAAGTAAATTTGTGTACATTATAAATTGTGTCTGTATTTCTGAGAATTTATAAACTTGTATAAAAAACATTGAGTGGCTATTTAATTCAGTGGTTGTTGTACATTTTGAATAAATAAAGAGTTGTTACAATTTTCAAACTACTGAACGGCTTTTATTTGCAATCAAAAGTATCCGGTTTATTTAAAGGAAATAAACTAGCGTTTTGAAAAGGTTAAAACGTAACAATATTAATTTGAAAATATTGTAAATTTGTCCAAGAGATTTCATGCATTAGCTTTCAAACAAATTTATACGTCACGAAAATTTGTATCATTATCATTTTTAATGCCAACCGCCAGGGTGGTAATAAACTAACCACCGCATTTCATAAAAACCTTGGAATGGGATTTTTTTTATTTTTTATATAATAAACTAACCTTAATTAAACTAAAACTGAAATTGTTTTGATTTTAAACTTATACACAGAATTAAAACAAAAATTCTTGAGGAATTGTTTTATATATGGAAATCCTTTATAGCTAAATTATCACATTTGTGTAATCTGTGATCATTAGAATGCTTCAAGGCTCTATGAGCAGGAAAAAGCTTTTTTAAGCCAACAAATTTAACGATCAAATATAATGAACTCATGCTGCAATGGTTTAGATGTTTGTAAATATATGTAGGTTGGAAAAAACTATAATTATTCGCCTTGACTTTTGTAGTTCTCATATAACTTAAATAAGAAATACAACAGATATTTGTATATAAATGGCAAAATTTGTTTCATATGACACAAGAACTGGCATGATCGGTTTTTAGCAGTATGACGCTTTATGCCACCCAGTACATTAAACATTCGTCAGGATTTTTATGAAATTTGCATGAAGAATTAATTTATAAAACATGAAACTGACATGTCTTGACATTCAAAATCATCACTTATCATCGTATTAGGATTTAATATCTAACATATTTATTTCAAATATGTTAGTTTTATAAAATGGTAACATTAACATTGCAGTATTTAACCAGTATCTACTTCTATCATCATTATGCAGTAGTAATAAAAGATAAACTTACTGTGCATACAATTTCTTCTTCTACATCAGATATTTCTAGGCACAATCCCAAATTCCAATGCAAATATGCATGCATACACTTTCCAACAGATAGACACACTCATTGTGACACATCTCATATTTACATTTGAAGATTTGTAATGCTAGTATCTATTTGCAGCAACAAAATATAATATTTGCTATAATGTCACAACAATATTATAATACGCAAACAGTTTTTAGTTCAATATTTGTACTTAATGGATTTTACAACAGAAACAATCTACATATAGTAACACATATGCACAGAATGTTGCAAACTATTCGCATAAATGTGGCCTTTATATTTAAGTATTCCAGCAGTTAAGCAAGTAGTCAATGTATCCCTTATAGACTGTAATTATCACTTGAGTGTCTCTAAGTAAACTAGAGTGTAGTCACTTTGAACGTTTATTGTGTACTGCTCTTTTTTTGAGTAACTCGTATGAAGTAATCGAGCGTGAAGTCAATTGTCACTTTAGTGTGCCTAATTAACCTATTGAGTAGTCACTTTAATGTTGTACTACGCTTTAAAAACTTGTTATTTTACCCAACAGAAGTAATCATTGGAGAGTTGTCGGAGGTAGATTTGTCTACAATCAATTGGTTATTGGACTGTCTATGAGATGCTTTATTAAATGACTATTTGAGGTCAATTAACACCCGTACATGCTGATCAAGTAACCAGTTATGGAGCTAGTTAGGTAACTGATTCTATGTAAACAATATGTGTATCCAATGCGTTGACTACTTTGGACCACCTATCAAACAGTCTCATTGTAATCCAAAAGGGTCATACATGTTTAGGACATATATTAATTCCTGTTGTTCCTATAAGGAGTATAGAGCCGTAATGTTTAGGACATGCACTTGTTAAATTACTATTCACGTAACTAGTTATGTAACTAACTGTCACCTTACATGATAAGTAAATTCTCTAGTTCGGGACAGTCTCCTAGAACTGCTGGGATATGTGTACTTATTGTATATCGCACTTGATCAACAAGAGGGTATTAACTCAAAATTTTAAAATTTTCAGTAGAGGTTAAAAACTGTTTGTTGTTACATTTTAAGAGAATTTGAAAATCTGAATACATAATAGTATATAAATTCCATTTAAAAATATAATTACATTGTTTTTCTTTTAAATTTTTCCAATTATTGCAAAAAAAATCTGTTTTTTGAGTTAATACCTTTTTTCTGAAAAAATGTGAACAATTTTATTATAAAAAGAGTCACATTTCGAATTAAAATCATAAAGTAAAACAAATTTTATCAACAAAACAGTATCAACTCAAAATACAACCAAATATAAATAAAACAATTTGATTATTTTTAACTGGAATAAAGGCTCAACTCAAAATAATACCTTTTTTATGAAAATATACGATGCATTTCTATTTCAACTTTTGTATTAACTCAAAATAATACCTTTTTGTTGTATAAAAGTAGTCACTACATTATCACGAAAATGGTCTCAAATGTTGTTTTCGAGATGAAAGAGTAATCGGAATACGTTGAAATGTTTACAGTAGATAGATATTGATGTTGTTAGTTGATTTCTTGAAAAAAGTGAAATTTTCAAAATTTTGAGTTAATACCCTCTTGTTGATCAAGTGCGATATGTTCTTTTGTTTTTTTTTTGTCGTGTAGAATCATTAAAATATTATAGACAATAATAAATCGAATTGCTGCCAATACAAGTTGCTACATTTTCCATTTATTTGGAAAATCACTTATAATATCGCCTGCAGCAGTTGCTAGTAATAATTGCATTAAACACATACATATGCATTATCGCACATTTACATATGCAATATGTATGTAAAGAGTGTGTGTGCTCTTTCACTAAATATTTGAATTACTTTGCAAACGGTTGATTTGTTTATTTAATTTTATGTGACAGTTTTGTAGAAGACATTGTTGGTAATGAGTGTAAATACAATATGGTGAACAGGGAATCCGGAATTATGTACGTCCTATGAAGCCGTACTTAAAGTACTTATTTCGTTTTAGAAAATTTAAAGAATTCTGGAATATTTTTTTTGCATTTTGCTAATTTTATATTTATTGTTTAGCACTTTTTTTCATCAACCTAATTTTTTCAACCAAATCATTGTTTTTAATCTTTATCTTAAAATATACGTAGGTGATCGGTACTTTTGCTTAGAATTCTTCGTATAATCTTTACCCCTACGACTTTTTGTGAAAAACATCGACCCATCCTAAGATGGATGCATATTGGAATTTAATTTTTTCTTACTTTTTTAATAAATCTGTCTAAATATAGCTTTTTTTAGCGTCATAACAATAAATATATAAAAAAACACTATGAAAACTTTTAGAAAAATCAACAGCATCTGCCAATAATTTTTCAAAAATATTATTGTTTGAATTAGAAATCCAGCTATCTTGGAATCATTAAAAAAAATTCTAAACAATTTCACAGTTCTTTAAAAATATTTGATGAACATTTCAACAATACACAAAGCTTTGGATAAAGTACAGGTTAAACTCTTTGAGTACATTAACAAAATAGCCAAACAAATTTTAATACATATTTGGAATCTAAATCAAAGTAAAAATTAATTTCTAGAAAAATTTCAATATTTTTTTTATTTTTTCAATTTAATTTTTTAATAAAAACTATAGCTTTGTTCAATAACTAAAAGTTGTTACTAGTTAATAACAATTGTTACTGGAAAAGCGTTCATTAACTCAAAAAACTTTCAAGTAGAGCAAAAATCAAGAGCGTATAAATTTTAGAGACTGTTCTCTCGTTGCAAACTATTACAAGTCCTATTTTGAACTCGTAATTGTTAGCAGCTTATATTTCATATGTTTTGTGTTATTATTTATTTATTTTTGTGGTGAAAAATGTAAAAAAAAGAATTTAAAAATTTAAATTGAAGAAAATGTGAGTTTTTTACATTTTAAAAGGAATAAAATAAGAAAATTGTGTGTATAAAACAATTGTTACTGGAAAAGCGTTCATTTACTTTTTACTATTTTTGAGAATTTAAGAGAGTAATTTTGTAAATTTTGATTTTATTCTCTCGTTGCAAGTATTTACTGGGAAAGTAAATGAACAGACCTAATATTTGAGCTTACAAAATTAGACAGATTTTGTTTTTTTGGATGATATTTTTTTTAAATATTAAGATCATAAAATAGCATATTTTCGCTTTTCCTGATCATGAATATACAAAATTTTCTGTTTTATATTTATTAAGTTTTGTGGTATAATTTGACACATTCTATCATGACGTATGATGAATAAGAACTTAAACTTAGAAGTACTATTGATCAATCATCAGGGCTTATACACAGAGAAAACAAATTCGTAGTAGCAACCGAATTTGTTGCCAATCGAATGATTCTACCTCTGTGACCGAATTTTACAGTTGTGGCTACAACATTTTAGAAGGGGTAACAAAACCATGATTGCTTAAACCGAAATTCCTCTTTATCAACTGACCATAGAGACCAAAAATTCTACTTGTGCAACGGAATCATTCGATTGGCAAGAAAGTCGGTTGCTACTACGAATCTGTTTTCTCTGTGTATAAATCGGTTTAATCGGTTAATCGAGCAAATAATTAATCGGGTTTAGATTTATTGGGTTAATCGGTTAATTTAAAATTATTCGATTAACCGAATAATTTCTATTTTAATTTTAAATTGAAAATACAACAACGAATTTTGTATACAAAAACATAAAAAACAGCAAATAAGGTATTTGAGATCATTTTTGTAAACATAACTCAAAATCCGTATTTTTTGAACTGAGTATATAACTTTTCATATAGTCTTATCAGTTTTCAAAAAAGTCAATTATTTTTTGTGTGAGTGTGTTTTTTTTTGTTGTAAACATGAAAATTAAAATTCATATTTTCTCGTATATTTGAAATCTATTATATTTCTGAAATCGCATGATTTGTTGAAAATTTATTTAAGAAATAGTAAAATGTTATAAAACATTCAAAGACGTTTTTCTCGAAACGACTTTTTTTGAATTATGACGTTGTTGCAGCAAATGAGCAAATGAGCAAATGAGTTGTTTAGGGTTTTAGTGAGATCTTCTGAAATAATTTTTTTATAAAAAGAATATAATTTAAACGATTTTTTTCTTTAGATTTAATAAAACTTTTCTTTGAAAAAAACTCTTTCGCTGATTGTATATGTTGGAGAAATCAAAAGCATTGTAAAGAATATTCCTTTTTGGATTGTTTTAGATTTTGATTATTTTAATAGTTTCGTTTAGTTATGATAAAAGACTCATTTTAAAAAAAAGTTTCGTCTATACATGTAAATACAAACGAAGTTTCAAAGACATTTAATTAAATATGTCAGTTGTTATACATACTCACTAATCATGTTTATTGGATGTTCAAAAAATATCTAATTTAATTTGAAATTTGTATTTGAATTTAAAGGGAAAGATAAATACAAAACAATTTTTTAAAGTCCAAAAAAAAGGAATTTCGGTTAATTGGTTAATCGACACAAATTGATCGGTTTATTTGTTATTTGAAAATCGGCAACATAGAGAATAGTCATAGAGCGGAAACTCTCCCGTCAAAGGCCTAACTCAGTTGTCAAAAATCTAAGTGGTGAGAATGTATTAGTAGAAAAAACTATGTGAAAACAAAAACAACACTCGTATGTCTGATTATTTTGAGTAATTTTTTGTTTGAGTTTTTTTCTAGTTTCTACTCTATGTTTCTCTATGATCGGCAATTTTAAATTATTCGAACAGTTAACCGTCCAAAATTAATCGGTTAACCGATTAACGGTTAATCGATTGAATATCTTAATAAATACTTTTGATTCTTAAGAAATTCAAAATCGATTTATATTTCCGTCAGTCTGGCTGTCTATGTAAAACATACTCGCGTTCAAAATGCAATACCAAATTTAATGAGATTAACCTGAATGGTTTATAATTGTCCTGACCAGTTTGGTTTTGAAAATTATCAAAATCTATTCAGTTGAAATAATGTTTTAAACAAGAATTCGAAGTGATTTTTAAAAAATTTGATTTTAGAGCAAATCAGCTATATATAAATCAGGTTAGTGCGACGATCGTTAACTTTGTATTACAATAGATTGGGGTAAAAGATATTGATTACCAGGGCAACCAAAAATATGTAATATCATATTAGCTATGCGTTGTATACATATATGAGTTAGTTATTTTTCCGTTTATGACAAAAGAAAGTCCTATAGTGGGAGAACATTTGTATGGTTAGGTGCAATAATGGTGCGATTTCAAACATTTTCAATCGATCTGTAATTTGCACACAAGGTTAACATGGACTCAATCGGTTGGACTAATATTTTGGGCGTTACAAACATCAACACAAACGCAATATACATTCCAACTAAATGGTAGTGTATGGTACAAAAACTTAGGTATCTTGAGACAGTTACGGTTGGGCATTAACGTAAACTGTTATAACATTAATATAAAATTTAAGAACTATTCAACCAAAGGTTCATTCTGAACTTTTTAAGATCCATCGAAAACAACGATAGAATTAATAACAAATTGTAATTTACGAGCTCATTATTTCATTCAAAGTATTATATTTTTTCAAAGCTTTTTGAAATCAAACAAAATCACCAGTTTTTAAGTGCATAATTTTTATATTTTAAGATCATAATTTTCGTTTTTAAATGGACATTTTATGCGCATAAAACACTTTCTTTAGAGCATAGTTTTGGTTGCCCTGTTGATTAGCATTGGTCTGCTCCATTCGAAGTTGATACAGGCCAATAATTTCGCCAGCCCAAAATCCTCAACAAATATTAACTTTTTGTTGATAAATAGCCAGCTGGTGAAAATCGTGTGGGTTGACATTGTCCCCCATACGACAATTTCCGCAAGGTAAAAATACATTTTAGACCTATGGTTTCTTAGAATTCTGTTAAATTTTTTTTTATTTTTGCATCCATACAAATCGGTCCACCCTAATAATATAAACAAATTGTAAATAAAGTGAAGTTCACACCTTTCAAAGTGTGATATGATCTTTTAAAATAATTCATATAATTTACATCTCAAACTAACCAATTAATAAGAATTGAACAGAACAAACTAAACAAATGTCAAAGGAAATATCGCTGAAACAAACGAAAAAAACATAGGTGACTAAAAGCCAATAACCAGCAAAAAAAATTTGCTAATTTGAAAACAATATCGAAATACTACTGATTCTATTAACTTATAGGTCCACTAAAGAAGCAGTGTGGTAATACTAATTTTTGTGATGTTATAAGTCATGACATTTATTATTTATAGCTGGGCAGCATTTAAATAAGATGCTAAAGATAAGAAATCCTCCATACAACCAATTGAGTTGAGATAATTGCTGAGCGACAATTAAAAGAAAAATTTTAAAATTTTTTTTCTTTTTTACTTTAATTTTCTAAGAAAAAAAATTTCTGCATTCACTTATTTAGCGGTAGTTAAAGAAATTTCAATGGATTTAGTTTTAAATGTCAAGATGAAAAGAAGATGTTTTTGAAAAAAATTACTGTTATACAGTGATCGATAAAATTAGCCAGACACTTAGAATAGAATAATTGTTTAATATATTTCACTTGATAGCTGTAGTAGATCAAAGCTGTATCTGAAACCTTCGCAGTGAATATTCATTATCAAGTGAAGCTTACAAAGTAACACTTTGTTAAAACCAGTAATAATTTCTTTTCGTGTATATAATTTTCGGTTGATGAACCAAAAACTACTCTATATACATATATAATAATTGCATACAAAACATGCAAACCTACTTAAACGCTCAAGTATACACTGAGCGACAGACAGACTTACAATCAAGCACTTAAATTAATTAGTATCGACAATCTCTCTGTAGCTCTAAATTAATAAACACACACAAACATATTCAGATTTAACTAACTACAGTTTTTCTAACTGAAATTATGTGTGTTTATTTTTATTTTTCTTCAGTATTAAAATATTTAATTCAACTTTCGAAAAGAAAATGACAACATGTCGACAATAATGAAAGAAAATCTGCTACAATAAAAATAAAATAAAACTCAACTACAAAGAATGTTTAACCTGTCAGGCCAACTAAGAATTCTTTGCGCTGAATTAGCTGGCAAACACACAACTGCAACATTGAACCAACTATTTCCACACCACAGAGCGGTCAGTGTTTTTAACGGTTTTTTCTTTTATTTTAGACTTTAGCTGCTACAGAAAATGTTTGTAACCAGCTCAAGCTTTAACATACGAACAGAGATGCGATCAAAAGTGTATTGGATCATATGAAGATCAGGTTTTATATTTACTGTGCTCTATTGTAGGTAGAGTTTGTTGTATTAATTGTGCGTAACACGATATTTATATAAATAAGGTTTATTAAAATTCAATTTTATAAACTGCAACAAATTTAATCATAGGGTGATATTGCATATAGATCAGTGATCGGCATAAAAGAAACATGAAATATTTATTTATTTAATAATGTATATGGGGCATTTCATGTCAAGTGAACCAACTTTTGAAATCGATGTCTTCCGATCGGGATGAAATTTGCAAGGTTAGTTCTATTGGATAATAATTCAGACACAATTTTTCAACAAGATCGGTCGAGAACTCTCTTAGTTAGAGGGGGTCAAAGTTTGACATTTTGGTCAAGCAGGTGTTTTTTCTTATCTATGTAACTTATTACCTATTGTTCTTAGCAAAATGTGTCCCAAATAGTTTAGATAGCTCTTTCTTCAATATTTCGAAAAAAAAATATTTAAATAAAAAATTTTTAATATTTTTTTCAGAAATCAAAAACTTTTTTGACTTTTTTTTAAAAATGGTCCCTTTTTTCTTAAAATAAAGCTTAGATATTTTCCTTGAAGACCAATTTGGTCGCTTAGTAAATAAAACAAATTTTGTATGGATATTTTCTTTTACAAATTGAAAAATCGATTATGAATAAGGGGACTAATATTTACTACTAAATTCAATAAGAATTCTATAAGAAATTGTTTTGCTACACGGTATCACAAAGTCGTCCTAAGCAGTTAGTTAACAAGCCATGTCTTTCTTATTTTCCTTGTACTTCTAATATTGTTTTTAATTGCAATGAAATAGTCTTCGTCTTAATTCAGAAACCAATACAAAGTTTGAAATGATTGAATAATAAAAAACTATATAAACGATAATAAACAGAGAAAGAATGAAGTGAAATGAAATGAATAGAAAACTGTAATCTTAAAGGTTTTGTAGTTGTTAGTATTTTGAATTAGTATATTAACCTGTAAAATTAAACTCGAGAAAAAATAATAGTTTTAAAATGAAAAAATTCAGTTAATATCTTTAAAATCTTAGAGGTATAACGAAAAGACATATACATATATACTGGATCCTTATAGACAGCAACAGTCGAAATTTCGATGTCTGTCTGCCTGTTGAAATCAACATTCCGAAGACCCCAAATAAAATACAAACATGACTGGTGTATCATGGTCATGGTTCGGTTGCTATTAACTATCGGGGAAATATGTCCACAAATGACTAAAATATAAACAAATAACGAGGATTACAAACATTTTCTGATTTATTTTGACTATATCTCGAATACAAAGTCGTACACAGAGAAAATATGGATATGAGAAATAAAAGCATTTCACAAACGATATTTTCAAACAATTTGTTTAACAAAAATTCACAAAAAAAGTCAGCTATGAACTGAAAATGGTCCTCGATCATGCGACGATTGATTTCGTATGTCACGAGTATTCAGCAATTTTTAAGGATTAGGTTAGGTATTCAGGCAGCCGACAAAAACCATTCGTGTCGTACTGCTCGCATGGGTCCATTGATCCCTTTGTGCACGCAGAGAAATAATATAATTGGGCAGGGTTACTGTAACCATTTAAATAGTGTTACAAGATTTTTAACAATATTATAGTCACAGTAACCATTTACATGATTGTGGTAACCATAATATGGTTAATTTACGATTCACATGATTGTATCAATCATATATATGGTTACAGTAAACAAATATATGTTTGTGGCAACCATATTTATGATGAATAATTTTATCATAATATGTTGTTCTCAGATTATGATAAGCCTTATGCCGAAAGCACCATAATATGATAAGTCATTCATCATATGAATGGTTGTCACAAACATATATTTGTTTACTGTAACCATATATATGGTTGATACAATCATGTGAATCGTAAATTAACCATATTATGGTTACCACATTCATGTAAATGGTTACTGTGACTATAATATAGTTAAAAAACTTGTAACAACATTGAAATGGTTACAGTAACAATGCCCAACTATATTTTTTCTCTGCGTGTGGTACCTGAGAAAAAATATAAGATAAAGAAAAATCTATAGGTTGAGTAAGAGTGAAGATGGCAAGAGAAAAATGTAGGTAGAAATTGGAGGAGTAAGAGGAGAGAAGAATTCAACTAACGCATTACAGCTCCATGACTTGTCGATGAGTATTCTGTATTTGTTTACTTCACAAATAACAGAACTGGTGTTTCCACCACTTACAGAAGTTATAGGACTTTAAGATAGAGTAAGAAATGCACTGACAATTTGTACAAAAATTTATATTAAGGCTCATGGAATTTTGTAATCAATTAAATTCAAAGTTTTTAAGGTTGCATCAATCTAATTAAACGAATTAGAAATACATTCGTGAATAATAACTTAAATTAACATAATATATATTTTATTTTAGAGTTCATCTGTTGCTTCTGTTTTGTCCAACATGTTTTTGACCGAAAATCTACGAAACTAAACTTAAAAACGTGTAATTTCACAATCAAAAGTTTTTCTTCTCATAATTAATTTTTTATGATTTTTTTTCTGAGTCTAAACCAGGTTTGTGTCTCTTGGTTGTACTTTTATTTTATAAAAAATAAAAAAATTTTTATCTGTACCATAATAATGTTGCTTGCAACATTGACTTTGGGTGGCAAATTAAGCAAAATGTCTGTTGCATTTAAATATATTTCTCTTCATTAAATGTTGCTATGTCGTTATGTAATTGTTGATTTTATATCTTCATTAGTGGCTACAAACTACATACATACATATATTCCCAAGTATCTCTTTTTGTATTTCAACAAAATAATTGATTTGCCTTAATTTTATTACGAGTATGGGAATTTCTGGGTTGGAAAAACATGATAGTTTTTTTATTTTGAAAATATGGTAATTGATGGCAACAGTTATATGGACAATTGAGTTTAAACTAATGTTTTGCACAGAAAATTCTTAATACATAGAGAACATTTAAATGCATGGAGATGTAGGTTTAAAATAAACAGTTAAATCTTAAATTTCAATTACAAAGATTTAAAGAAAGAAAATCTTTTTTTGTATTACTTTCAGTTCCAGAATTTAAATAAAATCTTTTTGAATATTTGTTTTAAAAAAATTCTTGCATTTAAACTGTAATAAATTAGTTATCCTTATTGCTCTTTCTGTTTCGACTGTAGTGGTTGTTTATTCTACTGTTGTTATTTCTTTATCATTATATACAAATATTTAACCAACAATTTAATGATTAGTTTGTGAAAACATTAAAACTCATTGAAGCGTAATAAACACTAATAATACACTACTTTAGAGGTTTAGCAAAAAAAAAAAAAAAAAATCAAAACAGCCAACAACTATAAATTCCACTTTATATTAAATCAAAGCAACTAAAAATATACCTGCAACAACAATAAGAATATAAACAACAGAAACAGCTATCCAAATAATCAACAGTGCAGTTGCAACAACAACAAATACTTAAGAATATTAAAACTAGAAACGAGGCAATGAAGCACAAGAAGGCAGCAAATAAAGTAGAGATTTAAAGGAGGGAAATAATTAAATGTAGTAAAACTTGCCATACTGTAGCCTTTCATAGAGATATTCAGTACACTAATACTCCGGGCTGCGTCTCTAATTGGGTCCGTAGAACCGCGACGCAAACCGAAGCAGGACTTGCCATATTTTTTGGTTCCGAGATTTACAAGTTTAGCTCATTTTTCAATAAAAAATACCAATTTCGAAGCACTAACAAGGCAACTTCCAGTTATTTGGTGTATAAGTTTTGAAAGCTTAGCTACTAGAGTATTCATTCGAATAATGATCGTTCAATTATATTTTTTGGTTCCGAGATTTACAAGTTTAGCTCATTTTTCAATAAAAAATACCAATTTCGAAGCACTAACAAGGCAACTTCCAGTTATTTGGTGTATAAGTTTTGAAAGCTTAGCTACTAGAGTATTCATTCGAATAATGATCGTTCAATTATATTTTTTGGTTCCGAGATTTACAAGTTTAGCTCATTTTTCAATAAAAAATACCAATTTCGAAGCACTAACAAGGCAACTTCCAGTTATTTGGTGTATAAGTTTTGAAAGCTTAGCTACTAGAGTATTCATTCGAATAATGATCGTTCGATTAATCGAATAATTTCTTACGAATAATTACTCAAACAACTTAAAAATGACCATTTTCGAATAACAAAGAATTCGAACAATTTTATGTAGAATAATCGAATAAAACGAATAAATGTTCATATATATTTAAATTTATTAAATTGCTTAAAATTTATTATAATTCCAAATTTAAATTACAAAAATTGTATTCGACAAACAACTAAAGACAAACGGAGTCCCTCGATCACTGGTCCAATAGCTTCTTCTATAAATATTATTGCAAGAAGTTACAGTTCTAACAACAATTCTTTCAAACTGTTTAATTTAGGACATGAACCAATGAAAATAAAAGGAACGGACTAAAATATTTTTTTTTTAATTAAAAAGCCTGAATGACTTTGGAATTGATTTCGAAACAGAAATTTTAGGGTCTAAATATGACGGGCGTCCGTGATGTAAACATATGCTGGCGAAATATTAACATAATAGCAATTAATAACACTAGTTTACAAGGTTTTTGCTCATGAATTCAAACATATGGGGATTTGTGTATTTAGGTCTTCTAACTTCGGAAAAATATTTAAAAAAATCCTGGACATCAAACTTTTGAGATATTTATTAAAAAGGAAACATATAAAAATGTACATTAAATTAGGACAAACTAAAAGTGAAGTGTTTAGTCCTCTTTTTATAATTATTGATGGAAACGCTCTCCATGTTCGTCACTCATGTGTCCGATGTTTTCCGGGAAAATGTCCACATGAGAATGTAAAAAGTGAATTTTGAGGGATATATTTACACTCATCAGTTCAAAATTATGTAATAAATTCGCAACAATATCTCTGTAATTTTGACTTTTCTTATTCCCCAAAAATTCTTGAACAACAAGTTTAAAAATTTCCATGCTGCATTTTCAACATCGGTTAATAGACACTCAAATTTGGTATCAACCAAAATTTTTCTTATTTGAGGACCCACAAATATCCCTTCTTTTAGTTTAGCCTCATAAAGACTCGGAAACACTCTGCATAAATATATAAATGCTGGTTTTGTCTTATTTAGACATTTTACGACATTTTTTAATGTAAATAAGCATTTTGCAGTGTTTGTGTTATACCTCGATTTGACTGAATAATTTTTCCGCAAATAAAACAAAAATGGTCTGGGTTTATTTTACACTTTCTAGAAGACATTTTAAAATAGTTTTTACTTTAGAGTTTTGTATTTAATAGCGATTTATTAACGTTTATCTACAGGAATGATGTACTTTTAAACAGTATTTATTTTTTTTCCGTTAATTTTTTTGGAATTTGTCAAAAGAATACAACTCTGAAAGGATCTAGTAGCTTCGCCAGAGTGTTGAGTACCCAAAAACGATGTAAATACTTAATTACTACAATTCGGTATACTACAGTATGCATTAGTAGTACTCAGGGCAGGTGAAAAATAAAAACCCATATATCTCAAAATTTTGACGTATAGGTGGGAAACAAAAAATGGTCAATTAACTAGCAAACAAAAATTTTTGATTTGTAGACTAGTGTAATCACAAAGTTAACTTAGATAAAAGTGGTGTTGAAAGTGATGGCGAATGTGATTTCGAAACTGTCGTTGAAAGTGATATTGTGGACGATATTTATAATGATTACGTTGAAATAGACGAGTGCCATGATCTTAAAATATGTATAAGTGATGTTATTAATCGCGTACGTAAGTGTTGCAAAATATTTAATAAATCTAATGATCAACACAAAACATTGCAAACTTACGTTTTGTTGCAAGAATAACATGGAGTTCGTCTTGTACATGATGTTAAACATCATTGGACATTTTTTTCTAACATGGTAATAAACTTTTTGCGTATTTATAAATGCATCAATCAAGCACTGTCTGATTTCAAATTAGCCACGTTCACTTACAATGATATCAAACTCTGGACAGATTTGTGTAATTCCCAAAGACCACTTGTTATAAATAATTTAGAAAAAGTGAACAATTCATTTATTAAAGAATTAGTTGCTTCTATTAAAACCCGAATTAGTGATCGTTATAAAAAAGTTCTTAATACGATTATATTGTATTTGAATTCAGGATCATGTCTAACTAGCTCACATTTTTTAAATCAAACTAATGAAACTAGTCAATTGTTTTGTAGATTTTTCGGGTGGAGGAATCTGATCAGAATATTTCTGAAGAAAATTAATTGATGGACTTGGTTTCGAATATTTTTTAACATTATCAATACATGAATTATTAACTTTAACCTTATTTTTTGTTTTTCTTTAACAATAAAATAATAAAAAACCTACAACAAAACTTCATTCTTTACTTTTTTAAGAAAATTTAAATTATTCGAATAATTCGATTAATTTTAAACGTGTGATCGAATTATTTGAACAATTTAAAATCTCTTAGTCGAATTATTCGTTTTATTCAAACAATAATTTGAATATCCTATTAATGTTACAATCTTTCTCTAGATCGGTTTTTGAGTTAGGAAGTTGAATATTTATTGTATTATAATAACATTTTTTATAACTTTTCTGTGACCACAGTATATTTTTAAGAAAAATATAAGTTTTAAAAATTCGTTATTATTGCAAAACCTTTAAACCTCTGACAAAAAACAACCAGCCTTAAATGTAAAAAATAAACACAAAGAATTGAATGAAAAAATCTATAAAGAACTAAAAAACCTGCTCTCAATACCTTTAAGTTCATAACTATTGAATATTTGGTCTTACAACTATAACAACGGCCTACCAAACAGCAAAAAGAACCACAACAACAACATAACAACATTCTGAAGCAACGACAAACAAACAACAACACACATATAAATGCTGCATGTTTGCTAAATTAATGCAACAACAGTAACAAATACCCAAAGGCTGATTTTTAAAGAATAAGAACAATAACAACAACAACAACAACTAGCCTTATTTTTAAGTGAGTGCATGTATGAGGTTTTTGTGTTGCAAAATAAAAAATAATCTTTTTACACTCTACCACTATGTGGGCTGCACCCAAACTAAAAGCGATCAATGCCAATGCTGTATCTACATTAAATATATTTCTTTTACCTACTACAATCACTTGATGCCACAACAACAATAATAAAAACAACTCCAACACCAGCCTTAGACATGTAAAAGCAACAGACTATCGAGTCAAATTCTATCTAGTACCCGCTAGTAGTGGCCTTAAGAATCTTGCAACAATAACAAAACAACCTTTTCTTAGTCCCCTGCGCTATCAGACATTAGTTAGTGGTAAAGAATCCTGTTAATAATATTATTTTCTAAGCATATATGTAAGTATGTATGTACGTATATTTGTGTTTGTTGCATGGCCTTTATTAAGGTTGCGTGGCAGGTTCTTTTTACTATTTTAATATATTGAGTTTTTTTTTCCTGTTCTGTTAAAGCAACAGAGTATCAGAGTACATGTATGTTCACTGCATTCACAACTGTTGTTACTTCCCCTTGTGTATCTTACACTCTCCTAGCCAAGGTCTTGATTTTTTTTTAAATATAAAAACCTTTTTGGTTTTAGCTATTTATTTGTCATATTTTAAGTTTATTGTAGGGTTAGAAACATTAACATAAAAATATTTGAAATGACATGAAATTACATATAGGCGTAGTAGAAGATTATTAAAGTTTATTTTTTGACGATGGACCCTTGAATACCCTGTGTTACCACTTCGGTGCTAGTGGGTAATTTATAAATGCTTGTTAATTTGTTAGATTTGTCAAAAATCGAAGACTTTATTATATTTTTGATTCATAATATGGGGGTTAAACATCGTACACGAATTGCGATCTAATGGACATACCTTTGTATGTTCTCCTCGTATACACGAAAGCCCTTCCTGACATACCTATCTTCATCTTTGAAGATTTTGCTACTGGTTACCACTCAAAGAAGGTTACCACAATGGTGCAGCATAACAGACCACTGACTGTCCAATCGTCTAGTCGATAGCCAACAGGCAATGATTGCAGTTTTATGAACTTAGTAGGTAATTAGGATGTCAAAGATGACCTCGACTACTACGCCAATGTTGAAATTTACCTCCTTCATTCAGGTGGTGTTGCTGAAGACTTCACTGGTGTTTGCTACAGGAAACGTGCAGTGATGAAATTGTGTATTTTTCAGAGATAACTATTCACTGATTCACCGATACCATAATGTAGCAGTCGTTCGCATACGAGATGATCAAAAAGAGTTTCGTTGGAGGTAATATTTGGCCAAAAACGCGGATGATTTTTCGCAAGCAGCGATTTATAAGTATGTAGTCATAATGTCAATTGGCTTTTTCACGATTTTAATTGTGGTGTTTATCCGCATGTCTTTCATCTTAGGTATATTTATGGACAATCAAATAACACCGTATAACTTCTTCACACCATTCCGGATAAATGGGAGTGTCTTTGGGCGAGGAGGCTATTGTCGTCTGCGTAATCGAGATTGCTAATAAGTATTGTTCTGTAAACCCCAGATATTCCTATGTGGTTTTAGGATACTCGTGACATAATAGCGTCGAGAACAATATTGAGGAGTAGTGGCGATAGGATGCGTACATCTTATTGTACCAGTATTTGCCACTGCACTGTGCTGTGCTTGAATAAGTCTGATCAGTTTGCTGGGTACTCCGATGCATTCGAACACTTTGAATATTTCGCTATGATATATGGTGTCGAACGCTTTCATAAAGCCTATGAAACACAAGAAGATAGGTGTATCCAGACAGAACAGATGAAATAAGAAACAAGTAAGAAAGTATGTTCGGTCAATCGCGACCATATAATACCCTACACTAAGTAAATGAGCAAAAACATTTTTCTTTGAAAATTTCAATAATTTATATTTTTGAGCGATTTTCTGAAGTGGGCCTTACATGGGAGCTATGACCAATTATGAACCGATCACCATGAAATTAGGTCGTGCGATTTATGTCTATATTAAAGTTAACTATGTTGAATTTTGTGTGTATACCAACATTTTTAAGCAATTTATTCAAGTTAAAGTGATTTTCGGAAGCGGAAGACTAATTATGGACCGATCGTAACAAAATTTGGTGACATGAATTTTGTATATATAAAACTTATTTGGAGCGGAATTTGTGGAGATACATACATATATAAATTAAACACTTATGACCGATAAAGTCCAATTTCGGAAGGACATTTGTATGGGAGCTAGGTGAAATAATGAACCGATTTCAGCCAGTTTCAATAGGCTTCGTCCTTGAGCCGAAAAATTAATATGTACCAAATTTGATCGAAATATCTTCAAAATTGCGACCTGTACTCTGCGCACAAGTTTTACATGGACAGCCAGCCGACCATCCAGCCAGACGGACGGACTGACATCGTTTAATCGACTCAGAAAGTGATTCTAAGTCGATCGGTATACTTTAAGACTAATATTTTTGGGCGTTACAAACATCTGCACAAACGCATTATACCCTTCCCACTATGGTGGTGTAGGGTATAAAAATACCGTTCGTAAAATAAACTATGATTAAAGATCACAAGGTATTCTTATTAAAACCAAAATAATATTTTGATAATGTTGTACAGAGATCGGGCATTTGGAGGCTCGAGGGCATTTAGATATACTACTTGGCCCTCTACGGACCGGTATAGACATTCTAATTTATTTTCCAAATTTAATTTTACAAAACATCATTTCCTTATTACTCAACTATTCTAAGTATTCTCGAAATTTGGAAAATTAATTTCCTTGATGAAATACCGGATATATTTGAAATGAAAAAAACAAATTTAAATGGATCACGCGGAATAATACTAAATCGAATCTTGAGGATCCGATGGAATCATTCTGGGTTGATAAAAGAAAATAATACACTATTTATGTAGGGATATTTGGGAAATTTGTAATATTATAGTTGGATTTTAACCTTCATCCCTTTTGATTTGAGTAGTCCCCTTAAAGATCTCCTACTATTTACTATATTTCATATAATGTTTTTATTGCTGTTGTTGTTATTTTCATTCTTACTGCACAAGATCACTTTACTTCCTAGAGCAACTTGTTGTAGAGACAAACTGAAAAAAATACAGCAACGACACACACTATCAACAGCGACATACCAAGTCAAAAGGGGAAGGTTTACAAAAAAGATAATTCCCATAGAGAGACACCAAATATAAAGGTTTTTAACTTATATGAATATTTTTCTGCAGCTTCGTCAAAATGTACTTATTTAGTTCATAACAACAAACTCTCAAATAATAAAAAATGTTACCTTTTACCCAGTAACATTCAAATTTTGGAAAACTAGCTTCAGTGGTTTATTCTAAATAGAAATGCTAATCGGGACTGATTTTTTAAAATCCCGGGGATCGGGATTTGGGAAATCGGGAAATCTAAAATCCCGAAAATTATATGAAAGAAACGTACATAATTATGTCTTTACAATTGAAAGTAAATTTTTTATTTAGCAATTAATTTTTATTAGACAATAAAAAGCATACTATTGCATCTATGATATCCTCTGCCATTCTGGAACGAATTTCGTTTCCGACATATGCTGCTGCCGAAAAACATCTTTAATATTGGCAAAACCGTTTGCAAATACTTTTAACAAATCTGCAAGAATTTTCCTCTTGTTCCTTCAGAAATAAAGTGATCTATTTCTTTTGCAAATCTACATTATAACTTGGTTTCGTTATTGTTATTTGGGTTTTTACATTTATTAATAATATCTTTTAGCCTTTGAGCAATCGAAATATTTTCATTTTGTTCAAGCTCCTCATCTGAGATAAAATCAACTTCTTTTGAAGAGGATTTAAATTGCGTTTTGTTAGATAACTTACAAATAAATGTGAAGAATTGATTTTCCAGAGCCCCACTCTAGAAAAACCAAAAATACCGCTTTCCAATATTAACTATGATGTAGCAGGAGTTGAGCTTAACAACTTTGCTGAACAGCACTTTGCGATATTCGGGCATGTAGAATGTCAAAATGCATAAGAAAGGCACACAAAAATGACAATTTCCCCTATTTATTTATGAAAAACGGGATTTGGAAAATCCCGAAAATCTAGGGATTTAAAATTAAAAAATGCCTTCTCCTTCATCCCACTCGCAGAGAAAAACATGATTGTGGTGAACATAATCTAAGGGCTACATATTATAATAAGATTCATGAATGTAGTCCAAACATATTATGATTACTATTAGTATCATAAAATATCATATTATGATCAAATATTTTTGTAATATCATTGTCATACATTATCAAATATGTTCTGAAATAATCATATTGTGTTTTAAAGCGAGTAATCATATTATGATCCAATGAAATCATGTTAGATAAAGGATTTCATTCCTTCATCTTCTTCTTGGAATACCTTCCTCGCCAAAGGCCCCTTGTCTTTGTATGATCATATGTAAAGAAATGGAGAATTAAAAGGTGCACGTACTGTATACCACCTTTAATAAATAAATGTTTTCAAGTTGCGAGTAAAAGCCCAAGACTAGCACCACAAATGCGTTTATTATACATACGTACATACTCATGAATATATCGGCTAAAAGGAAGCTTTTCCTAAACGAAATAAAGAGAAAAATGTTGAAAAGTCAAAAGATTTGAACTTATTACACTTCGTCTTTTGTATCTTTCTCTTTATGTGACTGTTGTAGCATTCAGACAGTGTTTTTTAAGTTAAATAAACTTTTTTACTTGTTGGCCTCCAGTTAAGATCGATAAACGTTTAGATTTCTATATCCGCATGAATGTGTGTCTGTTTTTTTTTGTATTTATGAAACCTTTAGGGATTAAATAGACAAAAACACTTTAGTATTATTATTTTTTTTCTCTCTCTCTCTATTATTTTATCTATGCAAATATTAAGACAAACTATAAGCACGTACAGAGATGACTGAATACGAGTTGCAAGGCTTTTAAAATTATTTTATACTTTAGACTCAAACATATATTCGTATTCATACATTTTGGCATTCACAGAAAAAAAAATATTTTCTTAGTATAAAAAAGTATGATAGATTTATTTGTTATATTTTGTTTTATTTATTTTAGAAAGTTTACAGCATTTTTATTTTTATTTTTTTTATTGTATATTGTATATTGTGCCCCCTACAACAACCATTTTTTATATTTATAATTCTGTTTTTGAATGATTTTTATCTTGCAATGATTGTTTGTTTTAATTTTAGCTACTTTTTGTTTTGTTTTTTTTTTTGGTTTGTCCGCCGTTTGTTGTCTAGCTGTTTATCCCTTTCATTCCTGATGCCATATTTATGATAACAACTGGCCATAACAGGAATATAAGGAATACAAGAAAAAACAACAAAGACTCTAACCAGTATGTTGGAAAAAACGCCATAGATTCCTCTCAGTACCGCTATCTTTATGCTGTGTAGGGTTTGAATTATTTTTATACATTCTTTCATTGGATGTTGGTAGAATGTAGTGTGGTGGAAAATAATCAATTGGTATTGACTCGAATAAAATTGGTTTATATGAAAATATTACATCAGAAAAACAATTAAATTTGGCGGTAGAATTAAACATTATTAATCTAGATTCTTGATTTCCAGAATATACGAAATTAAATTGCTTAAATACATAAATCAGTATTTGTAATCATTATTTGAACAAATATAATAAAATAGATAAGTTTGTATATATTTTTTATCAGGGCGTATAATTAATATGAAATTTGCAATTGTTTTAAATTAATATTACTCATACGCATAATTTGTGGAAAATACATCTTCCTTTTTTCTGAAAGGAAGTGCAAAAATACTGCACAAATTATAATAATATAGCTTTACAAAGAAATTTAAATGAGACACATCAGTTAATGTTCAGCTATATTAGTCAAAAAACGGATAAAAAAGGAATACAAAAAACAAGGGGTTTCAAAAAGTGCTTTTTTAATAAAACTTAATATTTCGTCGTGGAAACTCTTAAAAAAGTTCGCAAAACAAAACTGCTTTTACCAAAATATTATTCTTCATATAGTGAGTCCAAATCAATAACTTATCTATTAGGACTCAAATATATATTTATATGCTCCTCTAAAAGAAAAAAGAACTTGATTAGTTCATCGTATTCCGCCGAGAAAATAATCTAATGGCGTAAGGCCACGAAATGAGCGGCTAAGTGAAATATTTATTCGTGACAGGGGTGAATAATTTCCTTAGCGATCATATGATAATGCGGCTAAGGATATTGGGTTGGGCTCCATAGTTCCTTATCAAGCTTATTATTTGCTTTATACAATCCAGCATACAAAACGATAACCAAAAATGCATCAAACTCTTTTAGAGTGATAGTTTTACTTTTCCTCCGTATAATTTTCAAATTCCATACAGTTGTTACTTCCCTGGCTTTTCGATTGATTTCCCATAACTTCGGTGATGAGCGTGCGGAATATGGTACGCTCGACCACGTTATGAGAACAAATGCGGGCATCGGTGGTGCAACTTTGCTCCATTTCCTGCCATTTTTAGATGCAAAATAACTGTCAGAAGTTTCGGTAGTAAAAGGAGTAGTTTCCAATTCATCTAGATCCTCATTGATTTCCACATGCTATTCAGTTTCGGCATCCGACTCATCAACGTCAAGATTTTGCTATATATTAGGTAGTCATTATCTTCAAAATTGACATCAAATGCAACATCATCATTGTAACTCTCTTCGTCATTCATAAATGCTGCAAATCTATCATCAATAACACACTTCTACTCCTCAGTCTCTGTCGTATCACTATTTCTATCCACATTTGAATCTGCTGAAATATGCTGGACATTGTATGGTAATGAAGTGGAATTGCCTAGAGCTAGAAAAATGTAATTAATGAATACTTCCTATCCAAATTTGTTATCGAAGGTAAAATAATAAAGATATTAGTGATTTTTAGTTAAATTTTAAATATTTTTTTTTCATGCTAAATTTTTGGAGTACTTTAAAATAAAATTCTTAATAAATGCAAAATTAACCCTAGGCTCTCTTATGTTGTGTCTTATTTCCGACTTTGTGGTTGAAGTTTCCGTGTTGGTGTATTTAGGGACTTACAGTAAAATTTCACGGATAATATTTTTGCGGAACATTTTAACCCCTTAAATCCTTGTTTTAATGTCTTTTTTTTGCTCTTTTTTAAAAGAAGAACTAAAAAGACCCATGCCTGGAGGATTTACAGGTTTAACATATTCTACAAAAATATTCTCCGTAACATTTTACATAATTTCACTGAATATATTTTATACCTAAAATGTAAGGATCACATGGTTTCTTATGCCGATTAACAATAAGAATGTGCCAGAGTTGGGACATTTTAACCCTCCCTCAAATGAAATTCAGATATAAACTTTCCAAACGCCGATACACGTGTCTTTTTTTTGTTGTCTCCTCTAACCAAATTTATTACCTTGTAATTTTGGAAAAAAATTGATTTTATTGTATAGTGTTATAAATTAAACAAAACATATATTTTGCTTTATATTTATGAGCTAATCGACTAGAGCCAAGACAGACATTTTCAAAATGACGAAATATAAAAAGCGCTGTTGTATAAAAGTGAAGAAAAAACCATGTACTTTTGATTCTGTATTAACAGGTCCAACGATTACAGTCTTATGTTCAGCTCAAGTGGGTTCTTTTGATTGTTCCATTTGTATTTATGCTAAGAGTCGAAAATGAATTCTAGTGTTTTGTTTTTTAAATGGTGCAAGAAACTTTTTTCCATATTTATATTTGACCTTTTTCCATATTTATATTTGACCACTTGTACTATAAGATAAATGTTGTTGAATCTAAAAATATCCTTCAAATCCTACCTAATAGCTCTAATCCTCTTGCACAACTACAACTGAAAGTTTCAGTAAAAAATAATTCAGTTATTTAACCAATAATATCCGATTAAATACGAATTAAGAATCTCACATCAGCAAACACACAATTGTATAGACACTAGATAATAAAAGTACATACGCTCCACACTTTTAGGACCATAAAACAGAAAATGTGTGTTTGGATCTAAATATATTACGAAACAAATAAAAAGCCTCAATAGCAGCAACAGAAATAATAATGAATTCAAGATAAAACTCCAACAGGTATTAAACAACATTGCTACATAAACGTTCCTCTGTGCCACAATGTCCATGTTGTGGTATGTAAGTAAATCTATAGGTAACCCAGCAGTTAAGCAAGTAGTCAATGTATCCCTTATAGACAGTCCTATCAATTGGCTGACTCCAATTTATATATTTTGGGTAATTAGACACGTATGTGCTCTTTGTAGTGTAGAGAGAAGACAATTGGTTACTTTATACATGCCAGATAATTCAGCGTGAAGACAAATGTTACTTAAGTGTCTCTAAGTAATCTAAAGTGTAGTCGATTTGTGAGTAATTCGTACAAAGTGGTTTCATACACATTGTGCTGATATAATTCTGATACAGTTTATTTTTATTTTTACTTAAGTATATCTAACATAGCATGGTGTCAATAGTCACTTTAGTGTCTCTTAATAACCTATACTGAAGTCACTTTAAACGTTTATTTTGTACTGTACTTTAGAATCGGAAGCAATATATTGGAGAGTTGTCGGAGGAACGTTTGTTAACAAGCAATCGTTTATTGGACTTTTTAGCTAATTATTTGAGGACAATTAGCACCCGTACATGTTAAAATAACTAGTTAGGTAGCTGATCATGTAACCAGTTAGGTAGCTAGTAGGGTAACTCGCGATATGTAACCAGTATGTGAATTCACTGCGTTGACTACATGTAATCATTGACATGCACGTGTTAAAATAACTAGTCACGCAGCTAGTTATGTAACTAGTTGTCAGCCTAAATGATGGGTTAAATCACTAGTTCGGGACTATCTACTAGAACTGCTGGGTAGTTAGTGGTAAGCACGTGTACGTGTGTGTATAAGTTTTTGTTTTTATAAGCAACTACGACTACGTTGTATTTGCAGTTAGGAATTTCGTATCTATTAATGCCTCAAGGTTCTAGCTATAAGAACAACAACAAGAAAACTATTTTTGTGCAAGTGTAGATACATGTTAAAGTGTTTACAAGTAGGCCCATGATACGAGCAGTATAAGAAGAAATGCAATCATACCCGGTGCATTTAGTTTTCTTTTTATTTTCCACACACATGCATTTGTTTGATAATGTTGCATCAACAACACACATACACACACACAAATTTTGGATCGCATCAATTTAAAGTCGATGCCAAGCAAAGTGCATTGATGCTGCATGATGAAATTAAAGTCAAGTTGTCCCTCCATAAGTACTTGCCACAACTACAAGTACTTTTTTTATTGGCCACATACATAAATGTATAAATGCATTGAAGCATACATATGCACTCGTACATTTATCTTCATGCGAATATATAATGATTCTCCAGATACACATATGATGCGATTCTATTTGATTGTATGCTCCGCTGTTTTATTTTGTTCTGTTATTTCTTTTCTTTTTTGTAATGGACATACGGTATTAGCTTGTCCAGTTGATATCAACTTGTTGTGCAACAAACAGCAACAGCCAATAACACACCACAACAGATCATTGTCAAAATGCAACTGACGCTGATGAGGATCAACATCAATATCAGCTTAACCATCTGGCTGTTGTTTCTGGTGTGTTGTGTTGCGTTGCAACATTGACTATTCCGAAAGAAGTTCTAAACAAAAAAAAAAAAAAAACAGAAAAACCAATAGCAGAACCTTCTATGTATGTGGACGTTTGGTGAAATATGAAATCTGTTTACTGCTTTGGTTGTTGTAGTACTATTTAAAACTAGTTCTAATGGTATCAACTTGAGTGAATATCACATGCACCATTTCTCAAGTTTCTATAAAAAAGCTCAACATGAAAATCATTATCTTGTCTTTACATGACTTGAGGAGCCGCAGAACAAAAAGTACTTTTTTGAAAATTTAAAAATTTTGGGTAATTGATTTTTTTTAGAAGATTTCAACCCAAATAAAATAAAAATATCAAAAAATCAATTTGTAAAAAATTCGAAAATGTAGCTTTTGTTCTGCGGCTGCTCACTTTTAATAGTTACTGAAAATATCCCTTATATACAGTAATTGTCAGTAATGATTAACCACTTTGCTAACTCCAATTTATATATTTTGGGTTATTTGACAATACGTTCTCTTTGAAGAGCATAAAGAATTCAATTGGTTGCTTTATACATCACATATAATCTAGCGTGAAGACAATTGTCACTTAAGTGTATCTAAGTAATCTAGAATGTAGTCAATTTAAAAGTTTTATTTTTTATGAGTAATTCATACAAACTGGTTTTATACAAATTGTGTTGATATAATTCTCACACAGTTTCCTTTTTTGGTTTCACTTTAGTGTCTCTAAGTAACCTAGAGTTTAGTAACTCTAACGTTTATTTGCACTGCACTATAAAAAGCAGTAATTTTACCCACCAGAAGTAATCTATTGGAGTGTTGTCGGAGAAAGGATTGTTTACAAGTAGTCGGTTATTGGAGTGTCTATGAACTGACTAGTTAAGGTCAATTAGCACTAGTACACTTTAAAATAACCAATTATGTAGCTAGTAACCAGTTAGGTAGCTAGCAAGGTAATTGACTCTATGTAACCGGTATGTGAATCCAATGAGTTGACTACTTTGGACCAGCTATTAGAGAGTCTCATTGTGATCGAAAAGGCTCATACGCCATATTTAGAACATGCACGTGTTAAAATAACTAGTCACGTAGCTTGTTATATAAGTAGTGATAGGTAAAATCACTAGTTCGAAACTATCTCCTAGAAGTGCTAGGTAATGAATTGAAAACAAACTCTTCAAGAGAAACATATTAGAATCAACCACAGTTTCCGTTTTTGGAAAATAACATAAATTAGAACTCAAATGTGTTGTTATTCAAATCCATTTTTTTATGAAATTATCCAAATTTAGATTCTTAATCCTTATTACACTATTCAATATTCCTCTTTGAAATTATTATTAGACATTTGAATATAGTCAAGGACACGGTGTAATTCCAAAACCAACACCAACAGAAACAAGACCTAACTAATACGTTTGACTCTTAAGGAATCTTTTGCACCGCTCATATTTTTTTTCTTTTCTTTTTCTCTTGCATCTTTGGTAGGTTTGCGTTTTCAACATTTTATTCTGTGGCATCTTTAAGGAAATTGTTTATTCAAGAACAGTATTTGCAATAACAACAAGAACAACTCCTCTCGAGCACAACAACAGCAACAAAAACTTGTTCCCTTCCAGCTAATCTATTACAACAACATTGGGCCTTGATATTTAAATTGTTTATTTCTACAATTTTTTATTTTTTTATTCCTCTCTTTTCGTTTTATTTTTTTTGTTTTACAATCAAGTTCCCCATTCTTTGTCTTATGCTACATTATTAATGTTGCATGCAATATTAATGATTTTTAAATTCAACCAGATAATATACAATTAGCTATTTTTAACTGTTCTTTTTTTTGTTCAACTAGTATTATTACATGGTGTCTATCATTACATTGTACACTTTTACCTGAGTACTTTGAATGGATAAGTATTTTGGGGCAAAACTAACAAATACTTTAAAATAAAAAGAAATTAGAAAGTTCTGAAAAGATTTGTGATGTTTAAGTGGCTAACCGAAGGTGTGAGGGAGTTGGTAATAAATTGAATGCAGTTTTTTGTAAAAGTAGCAAGTGTTAAATTTGTCTAGATGGACGGACTATCAAATGCAGAAATCATTAGTAGCTTATTAAAGGTTCCTTTAATGGCGATTAAAATTTCTATCTCGTTAGAGTTTATGATGTGTTTTTCAATATGCCGACCTCTGTTTGAAAATTGAAAAATTGTCCTTCAAATACCCTACAAAAACCTGTATAAGTAATAGGTTTATATTATTATTTTCAAGTAATGCAAATACTATGTTAATCAAAGCCGTTCACATTACATTTCAGATGATTAAGTTGACACTAAAATGAGTAGTTGACAAATAAAAAACAACAAACAAATTTATATTTCTTTAAAGCATTAAATATGGAAATAAATACTTTATTAAATATATCAGTAGATTATTTTAAACTTTTTAATTATGGAATTGGGAACATTGATGAATTATTTAAGG
This sequence comes from Calliphora vicina, assembly GCF_958450345.1. Lineage (NCBI taxonomy): Eukaryota > Metazoa > Arthropoda > Insecta > Diptera > Calliphoridae > Calliphora > Calliphora vicina. The sequence continues at coordinate 121,615,032 of NC_088780.1, forward strand.
TTTTTTGTAAGGAAAAAATAAAAAAAAACATCTGTCAAAATATATTTATCTGTACTACAATGAAAGGTGGCCGATGCTACATCATAGTCGGTTTGAGGTATGTTCAGGTGATTCTATGTGATTAAGTTTTAATCATGTCAATTTGAAGTGATTAACAAATCATTTAAATGTATAGATAATCATCTCGATTTTGAAGTGATTAGAGCTTAATCACGTTTGAAATGATTAACTCAGCAAATGTGAACATAGTATTAGGTTACGTTAGGTTACGTGGGTTGCTCACAAATTAGTGAATTCACTCGGAGGCTTTGTGGTATCCTTAGAAATACTATTCCTCTTATGCTGAAAATTTATACATGAAAAGAGAATAGTTTTCCTCCCTAATTTCGTTGACTATGTGATTCATATGGTCCTTTACTAGTGACACATATTTGAGATAGTCAAGATTAAGAAAAATACCTCTACAAAGATGTAGTAGTCTACGGGCTTGTAAGGCCGGGCAGTCATATAGAAGGTGTTGTACTGAATCTTCCTCATCTTCATTAAAACAACTTCTACAATAGCCATAACGTGGGTAACCCATATGTGTCCAATTATACAGCGCCCAGTTATTATACCCATAGGAATTCTAATGGTATTCCTATCAAGAGACAAAAGAGTCGTGGTCCCATCCTTTGTCAGAGTGGGCCAGAGCATTCTGGATATTCTACAAGTAGTGATATTTGACCACCTGAGTCCCGTTTCTCATTCATCTATCAAATTCGATACGGTCACCAAGGGAGTGTAAATATCCTTTTGCGAATGAGTTACATCCAGGGACGACACGTTGTTTGTACACTCATCAGATACTTCATTTCCCCGGATGCCCTCATGTTCTGGAATCCATATCAACTCGACGTGATGTTTTGTGATTTGTGCCAGTGAATGGATACAATTGAGAAGACATTTCGACCTAATAACGTTGGAGAGCCTTGAGTGATGAACCTAATTATATACAAGATTCTGCGCAGCCGAATATAACACTCTTACTGGTTGTTTTTATTTTTTGTTCAAAACAAAATTCAAATAAATTGAAGTTTGCGAAGTTCAAACAAATGATTGAAATGAAACAATCGTTTAATAAAAATTTTTTTTGATACAATTATTAGCGAGAGTTGTCATTATTAACCCCTACAACGTCAAATAACGCATTTACTCTCATCACTTTTTATTTTGTTTTCGCGATGTTTTGCACTTTATTTTAAAACCAACTCATATTTATTTGGAAAAATGTTAATTTACATTATTAAATTTATCTTTGCGTTAGACATTTCGTTTTGTTGTTTTCAATTTTCTTTTGTTTTACGTGCAACACAGCGCAAAAAACACACGATCATGCCAAAAAACTGGCAAATTTAAAAAACCGGTTTCCGGTTTAACCGAAAATGAGTGTTTCTGAAAAAACCGGTTTTGATTATTGTCTTTTAAAAAAGCCGGTTAAACGGTTTCGGTTTTTGTCTTCAAAAAAACCGGTTAACCGGTTTATATTAAATTTTTATTTAATATGAAAAATGGCTCCTAAATTTATTTTTATTTGTGGACGCTAATAGGAAATGTGTTAAGAATTGTGTACTAAATCTCTATCTTTATACAATTACTTTATATATTTTACGAAATATTGTCAAATGCTATAATTTTCTATAAAATAAATCAATATTTTTAAAAATGCTATCAAAGATTTTCATAAATATATTTGAATGAGCTTTAGAAAATATATTTCATTAAACCGGTTTACCGTCTTACAAAAATCGGTTTGTCAAAAAACCGAAAAGTTAAAAAAACCGGTGGAGTTTACAAAGATGAAAAAACCGGTTAACCGGTCCTCAAAAAAATGTTGTCATCAGTTTTTGGCCAACAGCTAATTCAGACCTGGTGATAACGCTTAACTTTATATGGCAATAATATAGCTAAGTGTCCGCTAAACAAATTTTGTTAACAGTTTTTCCCAAAACAATAGCTTTTTCGTGCACTTTTTTTGACAAAATATAGGAAGAAAAAAAATTTTAATTTTTTTGAAATAACTCCCAGGGACTCCTAATTTTTCACTAACAATATTTAGCAAAGTTGCATTCTGAATGTGTCTAGCTCACAAAAATCACTTTGTACCTTAACAATTCTAGTTTATACTATTTTTTGAAGCTACAACAAAGATTTTTTGTTAAGATAGTATAATCGAGTCCACACTTCTATGTTGTGCTGTATTGTTTACTCGGCTAAGATGTTTTCTAGTTGGTTTACAGTGTTTCAGCTTCGTAGGCGGAATGTTGATCAGTGGGTGGACCCTCAAAGTCTCACATTTAAAAAAAAAAGAATTGCAAAAAATCCATTTATGATCCGAATGAGCTGAAATTTAAAATATTGATAGTCCTTGAGAAGCTCTACAAAAAATATGCTTAGATCTGTAGGTTATCTCTTTTAGTTCAAGATATTTAGGTTTATATTTTTTTTTTTCAAATTTTGCTCGATTTTTTTTTTGTATTTTATATATGATGGGCCTACGGAAGGTCGATTTTTTTTTAAATATGACGTATAATTATCTCGTCCCTATAAAAAGTTACACGCATCAAAAGTTGAAGCATCTTTTTAAATATTTCAACTTTGCATGCGTGTGTTTAAGTTTTTTACCACTACGATATAAAAAAAATAAACTTTCGGGGCTTTAAATTTCTGAAAAAATCAGAGACCAAAAATAACTATTATTAAAGTTTTTGAGACTGAAAAAGTTAGGCATAAATCAATGAATAATTTTTACGTTTTCAAATAAGAGTTATTCATAATAAATATTTTTTTTCGTTGCTCACAACTTTTATTTTCGATTTGTATGTTTTTAAGTTGCTTAATAAGAGTTATTCTAAAAAATATATTTTATTCGTTGCTCATAACTCAAAAGAAGTTTCTTTCGTTACCTTGATTGCATTTTATTAGTACATACATTGTATTTAACCTTTAAAGTCGCAAAAAATAAGCTTGGTATGAGATTGATGGTTTTTATTGTGTGTTTTTTTAATTATGAAGAATTTTTTTCACAATCAATGTTTTAGCAAACGCATTGTCCGTCAAGTTGCACCTTTTCTCAGTCAACAAAATACGCAAAGCAGAAAATGCTCTTTCAACAGAAAGCCGTTTAGCCGGTAGTGCATAGACAATATGAACCAATTTATTTAAAAATTGCAAAAGTATCCTTTTTCTCTTCCTAATATTACAACAAATCGGCTTCTACGTCCAGTCACATAGGTTTAAAGCTCTCTATATCAGCTGTAGCTGCTAATAACTCTCGCGATGTGTTGCCTTTGTCATCTTCTGAAGATAAATCCACTTCAAGTTCTCTAATTCATGTTCCGAACAACGATGACGTATTTAGATTCGTCGATTCGTCAATCAGAAAATCGGATATTGGTTGAAGTGGAGATACTTCAGGTGAAGTTAAATCGAAAAATAAAAGTTATGAGTAACGAAAAAAAATATTTATTATAAATAACTCTTATTAGGCAACGTAAAAAATATAAATCGAAAAAAAAAGTTATGAGTAACGTTTAAAAATATTTATTATGAATAACTCTTATAAGGCAACGTAAAAACATAAAAATCAAAAATAAAAGTTATGAGCAACGAAAAAAAATATTTATTATGAATAACACTTATTGAAAATCAAAACCTATTTTAATTGAGAATAACTATTATTTAAAAAAACAAAAATTTATTTATACAATATAACAGTTATGGCTAAATTTTTTTAGATATTTCTTATAACAGTTATGTCTCTGGAAAAATTAAAAAAATTTACTTTTATTTTTACGGTTTTTTTAGTAGGTAATAAAAAAGTAAATTTTTTAACTTTTCTGAAATTTGGGCGCCACGAAAATGATTTTTTTGATATGTCGTAGTGGAAATTTTTTACCTCATGCCAAAAGCTATCGAAAACTCGATGGCACAATATGGATTGCTAAATCGACCCATTGCTCATCAAAACTAGGAGATCCTGGTTTATTGATTTTTAGTGTATCATGGTGTACATTATTTAAGAATATAAAACCTGTCTGTCCACTTATGTGGGCTGAGAATTGGATTTCAAGCTGATTAATATATAGATATATCAAAACAACGTATGTTAGGTAGAGTCTTGGTAATTAAGGCTTAACATATATCACTTAATAATCTCAGTATGTGAAAGGAGAAAAATAAAGATAGAACACCAGAGTTATATTTCGCTTGTGTGTTTAATATTTACCAGTTATAACCGGATGTACTTAGCTACCCGTATCGTAATGAAATAAAAAGTGTAGTGTTAGAAAAATGTCTTTATTTAGTAATTCAATTCTACAGTTTTTCTTTTAAATTAATTCTTATTTTATTATCATATGATTTATAATATATTTAGTCTATCTAAAATTAATTTCTAATGTAAAAAATAGTACATTATTCACTTCTTGCTAACCTTAATGGGAATTGCAATCAAATAGAAAAGTTTAGAGCAAAAAATATTTTTATTTAATGTTTAGTATATAAGTGCAATTTTTTTTAATAATTTGTTATTCTAATACGTTAGAATATACAATATTTTTAGGATTTTCCATCTGGTGCATTGACATATAAGTCTGTGATCGCCTCGATTAGACTGTTCATTAATTTCTTTACTGTAAGTAAGTTGGTGTATTAAAGTAATTCTTAGTAATTAACTCATATTCCACATTACTTCTGGAATATGATTTCAAATGCACACAATAAAATCTTTCGGGTTTTTCGACCATCACAGAATTTCGGCTCGCTTTAAAGTAGTACAAACGCTTTTCTATCACATCTTATTCCAGAGAATAACTAAACTATTTCTTCTGTAATTCCTCTTTTAACAATGTCAAGGTCTATTTGTTTTGTTATACAACAGTCCTTTTACTAAAATCGAAATCACGATTACAGATACGAAGGAAAGAGAGGTAGCTAATACTTTTACTTATGGACCATCATGAATATTATACTAATATCAGCAACTATTGAATTCTTAATCCTATATTATAATAACAAAAATAATCTACTAGAGACTAAAATTTGGAAAAATTTATAAATTTAGCTTTTTTCGAAATTTTCATAGTTATAAGACTTACAATAGAAATTTGCCTACCTGCTAAATAAGTAATTTCAAAAGTTTACAGCTGACAAATTTTTAAGAACCACCATAATATGTAGCAATGCATTTAAAATAAAACTCTCACCGATGAAAACAAATTTCCCAAAAATCATGACCAGAATTTTATTACAAACTTAATTTTGTCTTTTTTGGAACTGTTCATGTAATTTCTTTTTTGGCTTGTATATTCTGCTGACCAACAACAATTTTCCACTTGACTAAGAATTAAATAATTTCGTATATGGGGCTCCTGCTGTTACTGTTTTTGAAAGAGAAATAAGGAAAAAAACAAACACACACAAAAGGAAATCAACCACTGGACACCAGTAAAAAGATACTCATAGTAATGGTACTAAAATAAAGTGCCTACTAACGCAAGTGCAATCATAAAAACCAAAATAAAAAAAAAAAAAAAAAAACATAATACTGTTGCTTGCAACAAACAACATAAAAATATCTTGATTTTAATCTTAATAGAAAACCGTTGTTTAGCCGGTTTATTTAAACTAAAGGAAAACCAAAAAAATTGTTTCGAACCTTTAACTAAACTATAAACTTACAGGAGAAATAACAGCAACAACAACAACTGCCAACATAAAAAAACTACTCAACATTTTTGCATTTTTAAGTTAACGATTCCTCTAACACAGCATCTACTTGCAACATCAGCAGCAAAATGCAAGAAGACAGTTTGGACACAAAAAAAAGCAACATGAATACGAATAGAAGTATGGATGTATGGTTAGTATCAAACCTAAAACATCTACATACTGAGTCTGTCCAAAAGGTATAAGAGACGACAAAAATACTGCGAATAGTAAACTAAGTACTAAATACGTATGTACGTTCGTATACTTATAAAATGAAGCATGGGTAGTTAAAGTTAAAGTACAACATTGGCACTGGAGCCAGTTAGTTAGCTCCCTGTGAAGTAACGCATGTTACAAAAGTCTACTGGCAACTTGCAGCACACAAAAAAAAATAAGGAATAATTCAAGCCTATTTCAGTCAAATAACCCCAAAACAGCCAGCCAGTCAACCAATCAGCCAAACGGCCGACCAACTAGTCAACCAACCAGCAAAACTTTTTACGCAAAACAATCTAAAGATGCATGGAAAAAAGTTAATAAAATTCTTATACAAGTAGAAGTGGTAGTACATAGTAGTTTGTTGCAAGTTCCTGATCATTTGTTATGTAACAACGAGCACAGGAGTATGTGTCTCTGTGAGTGTGTGCCTATGCTCTAAGGTACATTGAACGATGTAATCCTTAATCAAGGTACTTTCTTCATCATCGTCTACATCAGAGTCATATTGCCCATTGACTTTAACTCTTTAAATAAGAGGATCGTTAAGGGAATTGTAAAAATAAAAGAAAATTTTATTTGCTCAAAGTAGAATTGGGTGCTAAGGTTTCATTGTTTTAAAAACAGCTCTCTATTTGATTCAGGTTGGTAATACCCTGAAAAACAGATTCTTAGTAGCAACCGAATTTGTTGCCAATCGAATGATAGTATCATCAGATAAAGAAGAATTTCGGTTGTAGCATCCAAACTTTTGTTACCCCTTCTAAAATTTTGTATTCACAACTGTAAAATTCGGTTACTAAAGTGGAGTAATTCGATTGGCAACAAATTCAGTTTCTATTACGCATCTGCTTTCTCTGTGTAGGAACTAGTTTACCGCTTTAATTTTGAAAATTCACTTGGTCCCTAATACGACAAACATTATTATTTTATTTTGGAATAGTTTAAATCTTCAGCAATTTTCATGATTTAGAAGGAATATATTAATTATGTATAAAGAATAATTATAAATTTACTAATGTATAACTAGCTGACCCGGTTCGCTTCGCCCAATCGTAATTAATAATTATTTAATAACGGTAAATAGATGTAGTTTTTAAGGATTTAGCATTATATGCTCTAGCCATCGATATTGTAATAATCCAACGTTCTGTACGCTACAATTCAGAATAAGATAGGGGTCTAAATTATACATTATTAATTATGAAGTCCTTAAAATTTGTGGCGATTGCATTTGAAGCTGGTAAATCCAGCCAACTCCAAATTAATTACAAACCAAGTTTGGCTACCGCTACTGTTACCCTTAAACTACAGCTCGGTTACCGTTACCATAAAGTTACCAATACCGATATAATCGTAAATATAATCCACATTAGCATTACCGTTAAAAATTTCGACACGATCAAAACCTTGATATAAAATGATATGTTGTAACAAAAATAAATCGGGATCCCTCATTTTAGAATTTAAAACAACCAAAAAAATTACAAGGTCCGACCAATAAATTTTGATAGAGGAGACAAAAAAAAAACACTGTATCGGCGTATTGAAAGTTTACATCTGAATTTCATTTGAGAGGGGGTTAAAGTTTCCCAACTCTGGCACATTATTATTGTTAATCGGCATAAGAAACCATGTGATCCTTACATTTAAGACATAAAATCTGTTCAACAAATTCATGTAAAATGTTACGGAAAACATTTTTGTAGAATATATTAACCCTCTAAATCCTCAAGGCATGGGTATATTTTGTCCTTCTTTTAAAAAAGCGAAAACTCCATTAAAACAGGGATTTAAGGGGTTTCTCAAAAATATTATCCGTGAAAGTCCCTGAATACACCAAAACGGACAATTCAACCAGAAAGTCAGAAATAAGACATAACAAAATAGAGCCTAGGGTTAATTTCGCATTTATTAAGAATTTAATTTTAAAGTACCCCAAAAAATTTAGCATGAAAATTTTTTTCAAATTTAACTAAAAATCACTAATATCTTTATTTTTTTACCCTTGATATCAAATTTGGATAGGAAGTATTCATTAATTAAATTTTTTAGCTCTAGGAAATTCCAACTTCATTATCATACAATGTCCAGCATATTTCAGCTGGACAGCCGCCTATCCTTGATTATTTCTTTACTCAGAAGCATAACAGCCAACTGTTCTGTTAATATACATAATAAAACAAGTAAAAAAGTAATAATACCCAACACTACGTAAAATAGCAAAAATATTTTTCTTTTAAAATTTCAATAATTTATATTTTTAAGTGATTTTCGGAAGTGGGCCTTATATCGGAGCTATGACCAATTATGGACCGATCACCATGAAATTGGGTGATGTGATTTATGTCTATATGAGAGTTAACTATGTTGAATTTTAACATAGTAAAATTTTTAAGCGATTTATGCACGTTAATGTGATTTTCGGAAGCGGGTCTATATGGGAGCTATGACTAATTATGGACCGATCGTAAGCAAATTTGATGACATGAATTTTGTTTATATAAAACTTATTTGGAGCGGAATTTGTGGAGATACATATCGATGGCTTAATATAAAAAAGGCGTAACTCGATTTTTTGTTACTTTACAGGAGAAGGAAAAAAATTAATAAAATCCATCAAATTTTAGACACAAAAAAAGTTTAAATGCAATTTTTAATAAGAAGAGACATCACATTTTTTTTCTTATTTAAAATTTTTTTTTTTTTTATTTTAATGAAGTTATTTAATATAATTATTTTTTCATTGAAATTTTTGAAAATAAAAAATTAGTTACGCCTTTTTTATATTAAGCCATCGATATATAAATTAAACATTTATGACCGATAAAGTCCAATTTCGGAAAGACATTTGTATGGTGGCTAAGTGAAATAATGGACCGATTTCAGTCATTTTCAATAGGCTTGGTCCTTGGGCCGAAATTAATATGTACCAAATTTGATCGCAATATCTTCAAAATTGCGACCTGTACTCTGCGCACAAGGTTTACATGGACAGCCAGCCAGCCGACCAGACGGACGGACGGACGGGCATCGTTTAATCGACTCAGAAAGTGATTCTAAGTCGATCGGTATACTTTAAGGTGGATGTTAGACAAATATTTTTGGGCGTTACAAACATCTGCACAAACGCATAATACCCTCCCCACTATGGTGGTGTAGGGTATAAAATGGAAAACTTTTCCTTTTTGAAATTTCACAACTAACAAAATAGTTTGCGACAATGCACTATGTGCCCATTTCCAATTATTGCAGCAAAAATTTAAATGTTCAACATTCGCTTTTTTAAAAAAAAATTTACGGTTCAATTCCTAACACTTCGACAATATAAATGCCAAAAGCTTATGCCAATTGTCCACTCAGTTTATATATAAACAGCTGTGAAAGTGTACATTTTTTAAATAAAGGAAAAAGTGTGTTTTTTTAAAAAAAATAGTTATAACTAAGATTTTGCCAAAATGGATTACAATATCGGAGGTGTGTACTTAAAAAAAACATAAAATATTTTACTAAATATTTATATTATTTGTAAAATTTCGTGTTTTTATTAGGAATGTTTTTTGTGAAGTTACGAAAAAGTAACTTCACAAGGAATGCTACATATGTGGTTATTTGTGGGAAGGTCAGGCTTCATGCCATACTAAAATTTTTTGCAACTACTTGCACTGAAGCAAATAATTTTCTTTTTTCTAGAAACATACTAAAATTTGTTGTAACTACTTTTAATGTAATAAGTTTTATAACGATAGCGAATGTCAAAGCCATACACAATTTCTTACCCAAAATTTACTTATAGCGGAGCCCCAAGAAAACGCCAAACAAACGAAGAAATGCTAGTTGTAGAAAGTTCAATTAGAATATAAATTTAATTTTTTTTTTGAAAATTGTTGGTGGGTTATAAGAAAAGTGAGGGGAAGGGTTAATGGCAACTTTTTTAAATTAATTTTGTAGAAAGTGCTATGAGAGTATAAATTGAAATCTTTTTTGAAAATGATTGGTGGTGAGTAGGGGTTATCAGAGAAGAGGGGAGAGAGTTATTGCCAAATTTTTTAAAATTCTTATTTTAGCAACAGGGATCTATCTCTATACAAAGTTTTATAATGCTAGATCGCTTGGAAATAATTTTTGCTGCAATTTTGGCTTTTGGACACATAGTGCAATGATATGCTTCAAAAGATTCAAGTCTGTGTTCATGAGATATAGAAAAAATAAGTTTTAAAAAGAACCAAACTCTTTACCCGAATTTAGCCCAATCTACACCTTCTCACTCCAGTTCCAAATAAATAAAACCATGTTACAGAATTTTTGTATGATTATAGGAACGAATTTTTTCATAATTGCCTTAAGAATTTAAAATTTAAACACCTGCCCACTATTTGTATAGATTCGGTAGTAAAAAAAATAAGTCGGACTATAATGATTTTCAACCTCAATTTTAAGGCTGTGTGTATATATAAACATATATAAACATATATGTAGATATATACATAGATTGATTGTATTTTATAACTTTTAATTAAATTCCAAAGTATATAAGTCTCGCAATTACACTAACCAACCCATCCTCGTATGCATTTGTTACCCAACTATGTAGTATAATGTCCATTTGTTGCACACATCCTCTACCTAGCTGTAAGTCCGTCTGTCTGTCTGCTCATCAGTAGGTTCATCCTCATTCAATGAACAACAAAAAAAAAACAGCAACCCGCTACGTTACAGAAGCAACAAAAAAAATCATCATAAAAAAAACAAAAACTACAAAAATATAGTCAACCTTACCAAGTCTCAACATACGTAAAATATTCGTACTTACGAATGAATGCATACACTCATACATACGAACAATCTCAGATACATACTCTCAAGCTTTTATGCATAAAATGACTAAGTGGACAAACCAGATATTGATAACGGCTTATTGTTGGTAACAACGTTTTAACAAAAGTTCTGTTACTTTGAAATTAAATAGCAAAAAGGAAGAAGGCTGTGCATCAGAACACATAAACACACACAGTAACACACAGCCACATAAACACCGAGAGAGTCACATTCATCTGTAGTTATCATCATGCCTAGGCGAATTTTTCTTGTTGTTGCTATTATTTCTCCCATTTTTTATACCCTTCACCATGAGTGGCAAGGGTATATATAAGTTTGTCATTCCGTTTGTAATTTCCACATTTTTCATTTGCGACCCCATAAAGTATATATATTCTGGATCGTTATAGATAGCGGAATCGATATAGCCATGTCCGTCTGTCCGTCTGTCCGTCTGTGTGTTGAAATCAACTTTCCGAAGCCCCCAAATAACATACATACATGATTCATATATCAATATCTCCGGAATTCTTCCGGCTCGGTTGCTATTTAAAATCGAGAATATCGGTCCACAAATGGCTGAGATATAAGGAAAAAACCAGGACAACCTCGATTTTTTACCTATTTTTGACCTATATCTGGATTACTAAGTCATTAATATAGACAATATGGATATCTAATGATAGATATTTCAAAGACCTTTGCATCGACGTATATAAGACCATAGTAAGTTGGACCTGGGCTGAGATATAACCATAAAACCAAAACACAATGTAATTTGTTATTGTTTTCAATGATGTCATGCAAATATATGTATAATAACAAACAAAGCTTTATTTGTATGTATATATGTATGTGTTTTTTTGTCAATCTTCAGCAATGCGAATTTATATACCAGGTGGTGTCGATTCTACAATAAGTACAACATTTACAAAAACCACTTGCAATTTGTGTTTGTTTATGTGGTTTAAGCTGTCAAAGTTTGCCTGTTGTTTTTGTTACTTTTACGTTTGTGGTAGCATTCGCCGCAACAATCATAGGATAATTGACAGCTCAAACATCAAAACAACATTATCAACACCACCTGGTATATAAATTCGCCTTGAGAGAGAGCTTTTTATAATGTGTTCTCAAAAGAGCAACTCTCTCACGAGTACACAGAACCAGTGTTGCTAAATATTTTTTGAAGAAAACTTTTTATTTCTAAGTACATACTAAAATTACAAAACCCAATTCGTACATATATGTAATCAAACTGAGATAATTTATGTGAATTTAGTGCTGGAGACACTTTCAATATATTCAAATCAATCTCACCATTTTGTGAATGAATTTGGGGACTATCATTTTGAAATCATCGGTTCAACTTATTGATATCAATTTTCCAAAAAAAATTTTTTTTTTAAAAATATAACTTTTTGCGTCTCAAAAACCTTGCTAAAAAAGGAAAACTTGACATATGGTAACACTGCACAGAACACATATTGTACAAAAACAACAACCACGTTGTTTGAGCACGTTGCTTTTGCGCTTATTTAATTTTTGTTGTTTGTTGCTATTGTCAACAAATAATTGAGCAACGCAACCACTCCAAGCAAGGCGAATCTATAGAAGGTGACGACAGAACTACAAAATGTACAAAAACAACAGGTACTTTGTTTTTGTTAAAAGATAGTCGAACTGTCAAAGTTGCCTGTTGTTGTTTTTGCTTTTAGGTTTTTTGTATTTTTCGCCACAACAATCACAAGTGAATTGACAGTTCACTTGTCTAAACAATTCGCCTTGACTCCCATATTGTTATTCTATTTTTTTAGCCGTTTTTAAACATGAAAGTAAATAACAAACATTTCAGAAAAAGCTTTTTGTTCGATTGTTGTGTTTAATTCTTTTAATACCCTTCATCATATGTATATGTAAGTTTGTCATTCCGTTTGCAATTTCTATAAAATTTTATGAAATTTCAACAGATTATGTAAACAATTCTATATTGGATTTGCTGTTACGGTTCCATATGTGTTCTCCTATTTTAAGATTTTCTTTTCTTTAAATATTATATACAGGGATGGAAAATTATATTTTTGTTCTGTATTAAAATAGTATTAAAAAATTACTTTCTTCCTCACCAGAGTACTTAAAATTTTAATATTACTGTAGCTTTATGTTGTAAACAGTCGTCTGTTATCACAAAATTGTCTATAGAAAGTGCTGTTGAATACGAGATTTTCTATAGAAAATGCTGTTATAATAGACAAGATTTTTAAAGAAAATGCTGTTTTTCATACGATTTTCTATAGAAAATACTGTTATACACAGCATGTCCAAAAATTGTTCTACCCAAGATTTTCTATAGAATATATTGTTCTATACAAGATTTTCTATAGCAAATATTGTTCTATACAAGATTTTCTATAGAAAATATTGTTCTACACAAGATTTTCTATAGAAAATATTGTTCTACACAAGATTATCTATAGAAAATATTGTTCTACACAAGATTTTCTATAGAAAATATTGTTCTACACAAAATATTGTTCTACACAAGATTTTCAACAGAAAATATAGTTATACTTAAGATTTTCTACAGCAAATATTGTTATACACAAGATTGTTTATAGAAAATATTGTTCTACGCAAGATTTTCTATAGAAAATATTGTTCTACGCAAGATTTTCTATAGAAAATATTGTTCTACACAAGATTTTCTATAGAAAATATTGTTCTATACAAAATTTTCTATAGAAAATATCGTCATACACAAGATTTTCTATAGAAAATATCGTCATACACAAGATTTTCTATGGAAAATATTGTTCTACACAAGATTTTCTATAGAAAATATTGTTCTACACAAGATTTTCTATAGAAAATATTGTTCTACACAAGATTTTCTATAGAAAATATTGTTCTACACAAGATTTTCTATAGAAAATATTGTTCTACACAAGATTTTCTATAGAAAATATTGTTCTACACAAGATTTTCTATAGAAAATATTGTTCTACACAAGATTTTCTATAGAAAATATTGTTCTACACAAGATTTTCTATAGAAAATATTGTTCTACACAAGATTTTCTATAGAAAATATTGTTCTACACAAGATTTTCTATAGAAAATATTGTTCTACACAAGATTTTCTATAGAAAATATTGTTCTACACAAGATTTTCTATAGAAAATATTGTTCTACACAAGATTTTCTATAGAAAATATTGTTCTACACAAGATTTTCTATAGAAAATATTGTTCTACACAAGATTTTCTATAGAAAATATTGTTCTACACAAGATTTTCTATAGAAAATATTGTTCTACACAAGATTTTCTATAGAAAATATTGTTCTACACAAGATATTCTATAGAAAATATTGTTCTACACAAGATTTTCTATAGAAAATATTGTTCTACACAAGATTTTCTATAGAAAATATTGTTCTACACAAGATTTTCTATAGAAAATATTGTTCTACACAAGATTTTCTATAGAAAATATTGTTCTACACAAGATTTTCTATAGAAAATATTGTTCTACACAAGATTTTCTATAGAAAATATTGTTCTACACAAGATTTTCTATAGAAAATATTGTTCTACACAAGATTTTCTATAGAAAATATTGTTCTACACAAGATTTTCTATAGAAAATATTGTTCTACACAAGATTTTCTATAGAAAATATTGTTCTACACAAGATTTTCTATAGAAAATATTGTTCTACACAAGATTTTCTATAGAAAATATTGTTCTACACAAGATTTTCTATAGAAAATATTGTTCTACACAAGATTTTCTATAGAAAATATTGTTCTACACAAGATTTTCTATAGAAAATATTGTTCTACACAAGATTTTCTATAGAAAATATTGTTCTACACAAGATTTTCTATAGAAAATATTGTTCTACACAAGATTTTCTATAGAAAATATTGTTCTACACAAGATTTTCTATAGAAAATATTGTTCTACACAAGATTTTCTATAGAAAATGTTGTTCTACACAAGATTTTCTATAGAAAATGTTGTTCTACACAAGATTTTCTATAGAAATTTTTTTTTTCACTAAATTTAAAAAAAAAATTAAAAAACAATTTCGAAAAAAAAATTCCAAAAAAATTGGAAAAATAAAATTGAATTTGTGTTTACCTAAAAATATTTAAAATTTTTATTTTAAAGTATAATTTGGTGAAGGGTATTTAAGATTCGGCACAGCCGAATATAGCTCTCTTACTTGTTTTTCTTCGTTTGGCTTCGTATGATGCAAGTGTCTTCTTGTGCAGCATCGTTGTTGCATTATTATCATCTTTTGCAAACAGCTTAAGCAATATTCTAGTATTAGTTTTACCTATAGCTATTTAAGAGTGACCAGTTTAAATTAAGTAGATTTTTATACTTTCACCACTAAAGGCTATGTAATGTCTTACGAATAATGGAGGGAAAAAAATTGTTTTATTCGAATGAATTTTCAGTTTTGTTCGTTATTCCTTCGAATAATCGAATTATAAAAAATGGTAAACTTTTATTTAATTAAAATTAAACTCGAATAATTTATAACCCAAGAATGAGTATAAGACGATAGTCTGAGAATGAGAGCATAAGTTTTTAATCTGAATATGATACGGTTTTCCAAGTATGATAAGAGTGTTATTATAAATAGTGAGGAACATGCAATACGATCCATAGGATTGTGTGCAGCCGTAAACTCTATCATAACAGGTGCAGGCTTTGTATATATCAAATTACCCTGTTAAATGAAAGAACAAAACATCACGAGTTGCCATCAAGGGGCTTCCGAACGTCTGCAATGTTTAGTCCCAACATTACTTTAAGTAAATTGATGGTATCTAACACCACAATGTCTGGTAAATAATCCAGTAAGTATACTCAAATCACTCTTTCCGTAAGATAAAAATTTTTTGGAACTACCTTTGGACAGAGTAATGGTTCGTCTGGCCTGACTGAGCCCAGTGTTGATAGTCAACTCCCTTTCCTTACACCAGAGAATGATCTGCATCCTTTCCGATACCGATGCGTCTTTCCAACATGTAACTGATAATACCAGTAGTGCGATTCACTAACTTTTATAACGATAATCGTATCGTTAAAATAAATATAACGAAAATTTATTGAATTTGCTATTCAGTAACATTTTTAACGATATTAGTTGTCGGTAGAAGTCAGCTGTTACTTTAAGCAGTTTTTGTTTCGTTATGTTAGCGACAATAATTTAAGTTGTGTTTATTTAATCGATTAAGTGTATTTGCAATTTTTTCTTCGTCATCTTCACTTTTTGTAGCTGGAACTACATAAAAATAATGAAAACAAAATTTTGTTACTTAACTTAATTTTCAAAAAAATATAAAAAATAAGCCGAAAAATAGGAGGAGTTTGACGATTAGACAACTTATTATTCTGCTGGAAGAATTAATTATTTTTGTTCGCGATGTCCCAAAAGTAATCCTTTACATTTTGGCCGGAAATAAATTGTTTTGTTAGTAGAGTTATTTATAAAATTATGTATTAACAAAAAAAAATAAATAAAGAAAAAGTAAGTCGCAGCCACGTGTCGAACCAACAACCTTCCGACTGCTAGTCAACGTTGTACTCACTACACCACTGGTTAATTATTTCATTGTGCGTCAAATAATGGTTTTCTGCTTTTCGCTTATTTTGATATTTTGTAGACAGGGATGTCATGTCTTAAACAATCGTTAAAAATAAATTTCTGAATCACACTACAGGTCGTCGGAGTTACTATATGTACGAAAGCCTAAGTTGTTAAGTTTATTAATAATTCATGGATTAATATATCCAGGTTATGGCCAGACTCTGGTTACCCAAAGTCCAACATAGTAACTCTAGATGGCAGCATCTCCAATATCCTTACAAAATACGAACTCCTTTCCCATACAGCGTCCGTTCAAATTCCTGTGTTTTCGATGTTCTTCTGAATGACGTGTTGGCAGACCAGGAGATTTGATGGTTGTTTGTGACAACCTGTTGTTCTCAGATAAGCCGAGATCAAACATATACTTGTTTACTGCAACCATAGTGTGGATTGATTGTAATCTGAGTATAAGAAGATTCTCAGATATTCTTTTCAGTTTCGTTTAGGCAAAAACTTCAATTGAATAATAATTTTTGGCTGGTGTGATTGATTTTGATACCAATGAATTAAGTTTTCAATCTGAATACATGACGGTAGTGTGGTTTGATTGTAATCTTGGTACAAGAAGATACTCAGAGTACTGTAAGCGTATGTCGGCAGTATAAAAGACCTGAGTATAAGATAATTTTTTAATTAGGAAACGGTAGTACCAAACGGTATACTGATTGTTAAACCGTAGTATGGATAGATTCAAGACCTCACTCGAATTATATATAATACAGGATTATAGCATAAAGCAGTATTTTTATTCAATTGATACTTTCTCCACCCACCTGGCCGCCTTATCCACTGCATGTGTCTTTTATTTATTTCGTTTTTTCTTAACGCAATATCAACATAAAACAACACACATATTTTTATTTCATGTTTAGTTCAGTTAGGTTCCTGATTCTAATGAACTGATCACCATCATCAGCAGCAACAGCCCCAGTCCCAGCACCAGCAATTGCAACATAAACATCGTGGTCGCCTCATGATCATGTGGAGGGACAACAACGCTTACTCGAACTTTTATATGAAGCTACTAAAAGTGCAGTAATTTTAAGATGCTGTTCTTTTTATTGTATGTTTAAATATTCCTGTTTTTTTTTAAACTTCAGTTTTCCTTACCAATTTTTTAATGTTCTTACTGTAGTTGCTGCTGTTGTTGTTGTTGTTATTGTTGTTGATGCAGCAATTGCTGTTGTCTTTCAAAATATCTGCGTTGTAAATCGTAGGTATATTTTTTTAATGTGGTAGAGCGCACAGGTGGTGTTAGATTCAGGTGTACTCGCATTATAGTCAACCATACAAAAAGGCATCTATGTATCTAAACTGCAAGCAACCAACTTAACTTAAGCTTTCAGCTCTAGCTTTAACTTTAGCTGGCTAGCTAGCTAACTAACGAACACAACAAACAAACAATCTATGTATCTGGGTATCTATGTATGTATCTGTAGTAACTAACATAAAATACCATACCATACCTTTTTCTGTAACCAAATTGGTATTTGGTTTGGTTTAAATCCAGTTTTTTCCGTTCGCATTTATAGTATTTTATATGAATGTTGGAGTATGTTCGAGTATGTGGCAATTATTTCTCTTCCAAAAAAAAAAGAAATATACTGTACTTAAGATAGCACTTGCAGTCAAGTACTTGAAACCTGAATCAAAACTCTAATATAATTCAAATCGTTACACAGGACAACGGAGTAACAAATGTTTTGATATTTGAAAAAATGTTTTGTTTAATGTAAATTTAAGAAGCTAAGAAGTTGAATGTCAGAAATGTAGTCTTAGTAATCGAGGTATTCCAAGTAGTCCTGAGTGAAATGAAGACAGTATTTAGTATGAGCTTTGACGTTCTTAGGTTAATCTAAAATTCATCATCATCAGGATCATCCTTGTTTCGAATACATCAGCAAATTTCTGCAAGTATTGCACTCCGCGACATTTTCCCTCTGTGAGTTTTTGTTTCATTAAAATGAGTTTCACAAAAAAAAAAAAAACACATTGTATTACTTCATTTCAAATGGCATAGATTCAAAGGCGAATTGACTGCTGAAGTTGTCCAGATGGTATTATGAATTCTCAAGGGCATGTGGACGCCAATTTTATAGAACTTTTCACGTTTTTTAAACAATTATATTTTTGTTGTTAGTCCAATAAAAGAAAAATTGAGAAAATTGGGAAATATTTGGACCCGCTATTATCAACAAACTGGAGTAGGGTGTGGATCATATGTTTTTATGAATAATATTTTTCAAAATTCGGAGGAAAATACTCAATTGTAATGTAGCATCCGCTACATTACAATTGATTATAAGATATGTATAAAGAATATAGTGAGTATATGAAAGTAGTCTGAGTATAAATAGTCTAGATATTAAATTAACAATAGAACACCACCATCTAGCTCAGAAAAAAATACCCGTAAACCTGGCTAGTGTTCCTATTCCGATTATATATCGAGTGTTAACTTTACTCTGTTTCCCTGTGTAATCAAAGTGGATAACAACCTTTTTTTCGAAATTTAATAAAATATGGAAAACTATTCGCAATTTTATGTGTGTGTTCTCAGATGTGAATGTGTTAGAATGGGAGTGTTTATTAGTATGTGTGTGTATAATTTATATGGGATCTCACCTTTTTTATTCATTACATAAAGAAGAAGGTTAATGTCCATCTATTGCATCTTTTTGCCACATTAAATAACATCAACAACAGTAACATGGAGCATTGCTGTATTTTGTGTTAAATTAGTTAAAAGCTTAATTGCCATATTCACGAAAAGTATCATCACCGCCATCTGTATCAACATCATTTGCCACAGCGCACAAATAAGAGAAAAAACGAACATACAACATTTAAACCCAGAGAAAATAATAATTTTAGTCAAAAACTTTATTTTTTTTTTAACTTGCTATTTTTAAAATGACCAATTGATGTGAAAACCTAAAAACTACAATACAAACAAGCACAATTTACTTTACATCTCACCACCACACCAATGGGTGTGCGTGAGTGTATCTGTGTGTTTTTAGTTTTAATTGTAATTACTGGTTTCTATAGCTGTTATTGTTTTTCGTATTACTTTCAGCTTAATTGCATGAAATCAATTTAATTTCAATTAATTGTACATTTTTATCCAGATAGATAATTACAACTACTAGTAAATGTAAATTATTTATGTGGTAGTGTGAGTAAAGATTTATATGTATTTTACATAAAAACAATTTAGTAATTTAGATTTAACGGTGTATTTTTGTCTAAGTTCTCATAGAATTTTCCATCAACTTCTATTAAATGGTTTTCGTTGTAGGTTTAATGTCATCTGCATGAAATTCTCATGATTAATTTCATTAGTTGGCTTTAAAAATGTCTAATTAACAGAGTTTTTATGCTAATTTAGTAAAACAGTAACATTTATTTATAAGGGAACACAGAATAAATGCATAGAACGGAAGGAGAGAGAAATGTAATTAAAAGAAATTGCTCCCTTTTCACACATACATAGGGAAACCAAAATATGCAAATGCATGTTTTTTTCTGGTGAGTCTAATGAGCATATGGATAAGATATTTACACGTTTCAGAACTATTTAAGAATTTTGGCATCGATTTGTTAGTGCATATTTTTGCACTAACATGGTACATCCCAACCACTTCATTCTAAATACTTTTTAACAGGTATTGCAACATGTGATCTAGCGTTGTCGTGATGGAATATTACGGTTTCATGTCTAGCCGCATATTCTGGACGTTTTTCGGCCAATGTACGCATCAAATGTATAAATTGCTTCCGGTACAAGTTCCCTGTGATGGTCAGATTTCAATCATCATTTCGGACCCAATTTGGTACCCAATTTCCCTGCTTTTGAATGAATCCTGCTGCTCGCAAACGTTTTTTCTGCTTTAGTAGCTCCCAATTATTTCGCAACCTCTTTTTGAGTTTTACAACAATTTTCATGGAGTAATTCCTCGGTCTGCAAACTTTTTTAGCTAGCCTCGGTAATCTGAGTCTGAGTATAAGGCGGTAGTCTGAGTATAAGACGGTAGTTTAAGTAAAAGACGGTAGTCTGAGTATAATACGGTAGTCTGAGTATAAGACGGTAGTCCGAGTATAACACGGTAGTCTGAGTATAACACGGTAGTCTGAGTATAAGACGGTAGTCTGAGTATAAGACGGTAGTCCGAGTATAATACGGTAGTCTGAGTATAAAACGGTAGTCTGAGTATAACACGGTAGTCTGAGTATAAGACGGTAGTCTAAGTATAAGACGGTAGTCTGAGTATAATACGGTAGTCTGAGTATAAGACGGTAGTCCGAGTATAACACGGTAGTCTGAGTATAACACGGTAGTCTGAGTATAAGACGGTAGTCTGAGTATAAGACGGTAGTCTGAGTATAATACGGTAGTCTGAGTATAAGACGGTAGTCCGAGTATAACACGGTAGTCTGAGTATAACACGGTAGTCTGAGTATAAGACGGTAGTCTGAGTATAAGACGGTAGTCTGAGTATAATACGGTAGTCTGAGTATAAAACGGTAGTCTGAGTATAAGACGGTAGTCTGAGTATAAGACGGTAGTCTGAGTATAAGACGGTAGTCTGAGTAGAAGACCGTATTCTAACTACAAGACGCAGTATGAGTATTAGACAATAGGCAGTGATCTGAGTATAAGACAGTAGGCTGAATACAAGTATCAGCAGTCCGCTTATAAGTAGTATGCCATCAGAATACAGTCTACTTATAAGATCGTAGTAATCATTTAACCCAATTAATGTAAAATATTGTTCAAACCTCTAAGCATAGAGCGGAATTCAATAATATAATCAATTCACCTTAAGTATGTCATAATTCAAATGGCATTTCCGTTGAACCACTAACAAGCAATAAAATTTTGTTAAAGTGCCATATTCTTAATTATTATAATTATCTCGGGACAGATTGCATGTTTTACTTAAATTTAAGACTATTTATTAATGCCAGCCACCACACCACACAACAGCAAACAAACAAACGTGAACTTTAAAATTGTAAAATTTGCAATAAATTTATGTGGGCAAGGTTAAATAGAAATACACCCAACAAAACAGAAATGACGATGAAAACTATATACAAAACATGTACTAAATAAATACAGTTTTTGAACTTAAATTAACTGAAAATAAAATACATACTTACATAGTGCATATATAATAATAAAATAAAATAAAACAATCAAATTCGATAAACAATAGTAATATCAACATTTCGTGAAGTTTAGGGAAAAAACAATAGGAACTGAAAAAAAAACAAACAAACAAATTAAAAAACCTACAACCACCTAAAAAAGCAATAAAATTTAAAACCAAAAAATAAAAAAATGCTGTTTAAAATGTGTATCCAAACATTTTTGTACACGAATTCATTGGTGTAGATTGGTTTAGTAAAGTACTTGTATACACGTACAATCAAAATAGCAAAAATATATATAAAAACAGCTATAAAATACTAATAATAATGTGCAATGACCAAAAAACCATGCGAATTTTGAATAGATAAATATATGTAGTTGAAAAAACAAAACGAATAATTAAAAGATTTTAACGAATAGGAAATGCCCTACAATTGTAGTGCACCAACAAGTATGCAACAGTTTATTCAGCTTCTTACATAGGACTTTACCATATACTTAGTTCTAAATATTTCGTTAATACGTCTGGACATTTAATTGATTAACGTCAAATCTGTATTTTCCAATTGTATGATTAAAAACTATATATTGAATTTAATTTCCAGAAACTTATTTTTTACTGTTAGGACAGCGTCTTTTCAATTCATGTTGATTTTCTATAAACATTGTTATAAATGCTTTAAAGGAATAGTAAATACCTTGTTAGTTTTGAATAGATAAAGGGCCTATTAATAAATTCTACAAACGTATTACCATAAAAGCGAGTAAACCCAGCAGTTAAGCAAGTAGTCAATGTAGCCCTTATAGACAGTAATTGTCACTAATGTCCTATCATTTGGTTGGCCAATTCATATATTTTGGGTCAGTGCAGAGAGAACACAATTGGTTACTTTATACAACCCATGTAATGTAGCGTGAAGACAATTGCCACTTAAGTTTCTATAAGTAATCTAGAGTGTAGCCACTTTAAACGGTTTGTGAGCAATTCGTACAAACTGGTTTTATACAAATTATATTGCTATAATTCTCATACACTTTATTTTTGTTGATATCCCATGTAACATAGCATGAAGTTAATAATCACTTTAGTGTCTCTTAGTAACCTATGGTGAACTCACTTTAAACGTTTATTTTGTACTGTACTTTAGAAAGTAGTTATTTTACCCACCAGAAGCAATAGGTAGCTAGTAAGGTAGCTGATGCTATGTAATCAGTATGTGAATGCAATGCGATGACTACATAGGCTATCATATACCAGCTATCAGACAGACTCGTTGTAATCAAAAAGAGTCTGCTTAGAACATGCACGTGTTAAAATAACTAGCCACGTAGCTAGTTATAGTTACATAACTTGTCATCTTAAATGATGGGTAAAATCACTAGTTCGGGACTGTTTCCTAGAACTGCTGGGAAGTCTCTTTCACACACACACTAACATACAAACTTCATTTGTTCACACATTCATTCATTCATTCTTAAAAACAATAAATGTGAAAATGAAAATGAATGCAAACCAAACGCATAAACGATGTACTTCCGGCATTCTATTGGACTTTGGGCAAAAATAATTTATTACGATGAACCACCAAAAAATATTTAACAAAAACACCAGCAACAAAATAAAAAATAAATTCAACACATACAATAAAATGTTGGCGAGTTCCAACCAGAAACCTAACAAAAAAAAAAAAACAAGAACCCCAAATTTAACAAAAACAACAAAATACTTTTTAGAAACGTGCATAATTTTTGCAAAATTATTTGAAGGTTTAAAACTAGTTTTTCGTTGCTATTTCAATTTCTATTAATTTTTATTTTCTATTTTAAATTACATGCATAGAAAAACACACACCAAAGAAATAAATAAAATAATAACAATAAAAAAAAAAAAAAAACAAATGGCAAATTAATTCTGTTGTTTTGCACAAAATATATATAAAAAAATCGCAAATATATATTTTTTTTTGCAAATTTTCAAGGGTAAATGACGTAAATTTTGGTAGTGAATACAGACAGACTTTTTCAGACAATAAAATAAAAAGCAGGCATGCAGAAAAATACATACTAGCTACACTAGTTTTTAAGTTTTTTTATTATTATTTTATTTTAGTGGTTGTGCAAATTTTTGGGTGTATTCATTTGGTTTAATATGCTGCTCTGCTCTACTCTTTCAAATACTTCATTTGTAAATTAAGTATTTAATACACATTACAATGCAAGCGTTGGGCGATGGAGCGACCACAAAATTTTTTGTATTTCTCACATTACATTTTGATTCTATTGAGCCATACTACATAAATACTGTAATATTAATAATATTTATTTTTAGTCTCAATAATTTAACCTAAAAATTTAAAAACAATTTAAAAATAGTGAAAATATTAGCAGCATATGGAGAATGTTGGAGGAAATTCAAAATAAATTTTGGAAGAACAAATCATATTATCGACTCCATCATTAGTTTTAGCGGGAAATAATACAAGTCAATGCAATACATTCCCAGTTTTAACATTTTATTACATTAAAATATTAGAATGTCAATATCAACATTTAGAAACATATGGAAAACGTGGTTATATTTATAAATATATGAAACAAATATTTTAAAAAGCTAACGGTAACTCTGTTATTTACTTAACTTTATTTTATTGAAAACCATAATTTCATCCTCTATTAAATTACTAATAAAATTTTCAAAAATAAAAAATACATAAAAGATATAATTATACAAATTTGTGTTTTCAGAATAAAGCCAACTATAATTTTTATAATAATAAAAACTATGTGTGTAATTTTTTCAGTCATGGAAATATAACCATATACGGACACCACTACGTGATAAAAGACAAAAAATAAAGACTCATGTCTCCCAGTTTTACCCAAAGTCATGCAGTTTTTTAATGAGCCCTCAAAGATTTGGGGTTTCGGTGTCATTTTTGCAATAAAGTGATCATTTTCTCAGGCTCATATCATGCAAACATTTCGGAATTTTGATTTACTCTCTGAGTTAAAGTTCTAGCCTGTAAACTTCTTTTTCAAGATCAAAATCGCAAAAAAATTAAAAGAAATCGATTTTTTTAACTGCAGGTCCATAGGTAGCAAACCGTTCAAAATTTAAGGAAACAATCAACTACAAAAATGTACCTAAGATCTCAATAAACAACTTTCTAGAACAGGGAAGCGCAAAAAGAGAAATTGTAGTTGGTGTGCATGTATGGGTTAAAAATAAAAAATCCGCAACAACATCACCCAGCGGGAAAAAGAT
The DNA here is from genome assembly GCF_958450345.1 of Calliphora vicina. Taxonomy (NCBI): domain Eukaryota; kingdom Metazoa; phylum Arthropoda; class Insecta; order Diptera; family Calliphoridae; genus Calliphora; species Calliphora vicina. The sequence goes on from NC_088780.1 coordinate 121,639,902, forward strand.
GCAGTAAAGAGGCCTTCCTAAATGCCTCATTTTGCAGACACAACACTTGTGTGTAATTTTAGGGGGATTCATAGGGCTTCTTGAACACCTTCTAAGAGCAGGCAGGGTGGAATGAGTATCGGATCTTTTAGAATGTGTAAGTATGCCTTTTAGAAGGCCTACAAATTGAAGTCCTATCATTTTTTCCCGCTGGGCAAGCAACAGAATGAAATATTTGTGTTTTTACTCTCTATTGTTTGCAACTTAATGAGTTATTTGTATTTTTTACGCTCTTGCTGTGAGTTGTTTACTTTCGGGTTGTGTACGTGTAAATTCACGAATATGTTCGTAATCTCAACAATATGAACGCCTACCAATGTTCTAGAACATATGAACTTTCTAAGAAGATAAAATAAGGACTAAGGACTATGTAGAAAATGATTCTATTCCAAGTGTTAGATTTTTAACACCGATTAGGTAGATCAAAATAAATAAGTAAGAAAAAACTAAAGGAATTAAGTGTTTTGGGCCATAAACTATTAAATTATTATAAACTAAAGCATACTTTTAGGCAGCTTGAAAAAAATGTATTTCAAATTTTTTAAAGATTTTTGCGATTTGATCTTGAATAATATTTTTTTGATTTTATATGTTCACAATTTTTGTTCTTTATGACAAGGGCTACAACTTTGCCTCAGAGAGTAAATCAAAATTCCGAACTGTTTGCAAGATATGAGCCTGAGAAAATTATCACTTTTTTGCAAAAATTATACCGAGACCCTATGCTCCCTCAAGGAGTGAAAGGAACATATATACATATAAATCTTTGGGAGCCCATAAAAAAAAGTGCATGACTTTGAGCAAAACTTTTTTTTTTGTCTTTTATCACGTAGTGGTGTTCGTATATGGTTATATTTTTTCGTGTTACACTGTGTAACCAATTATAACATGATGCCAAAATAATCATAAAATTGCATGCATATCTCAAATACCAATTTATTAATTTTCATTTATTAATTTTTTTCAAAATTTCAAAAAGTTTAAAAATAGTTTTTAATTCTAATAAACATTAAATGATTAAAAATCCATATTTTAATAGTTGTACCTATTAAGTGTTATCGTGAAATTTAATTTTTGGTAAAAAAATTATTTGAATGTATTTCATAAAAATTTATTTCGTAGCCTATTTTCTAATATTACACACTAATATAAAACACGTAAATTAAATATGCTCTTAACTACGCTCTTCGTTTATCGTCTACACAACCATGTTATGGGACATTGTGGTCAATACAACCATGTTATTGGTGCTTAATTGTTCATTGTGCTTCCCAACAGTATATAGGAAACAGGTACTTCTCTTTTGGAATGGCCAATCGATTACATTACTCATAATAAATAAAACCAAAGACAATCTGGTGTTAAATTTATTGGTAATAATGTTTTTGGAATTTTCTACCATGACTAATACAACCTTTCATTTCTCATCTTTACTCTCGTGATAACTCATTGAAAAATGTCTGACATATGAACACTAAGTTTTCACTAAGCTTTCAAAATATTACTTTACAATTTCTGTCAGAAATCCGACATACATTTCAAAAACTAATTTAAATACATTTTGTTCCAGTAAACATTTCATTAAATTGTGGCATATTGTCTTAAAGTCTAATACTCGTAATAAATTAAATATATAAACAATTTCTAAATATAAAAATAAATGTATATTTAAAGTATTAGCAGAATAGCCAAGTCATCTTTTTTTAAACAATGATACAATGTTTTTAATATTTAGTTTAAGAGAAAACAAAAGTTTCAATATTTATTTAATTCTACTGAATACCAAATATCTTAAATTTCCTAAATACAACACAGATGTTTTTAATTCTTCGTTTTGTTTTAACACATAAATAAACAAACATTTAACATTTTAACGCTTGCCTACATTTTGCAAAAAAAATTAAAAGATACAAAAACTTTATTTACAGAAAAAAGTAGAAATAGTATAAAATGTTTTTTTCTTTTGCTACGAAAAAAAAATCTAACTACAACAGCAATTCAGAGTTTTATTGTCTTACTTAAATATATTTTGGGTTTTGTCTTAAAGAGTTTTAAAAAATATTTAACACTTATTTTAGGGTTTTGATTGTTTATTAGGATGGCCGTACCCAGGCGACTTACATATATAATATATATAAGAGGTTTTGTAATTTGCCTCTTTTCACTAATGTGTTATTTAACGAAGATATTTTCTTAAGCTTCAAGATCAGCGACATAGCCTTCAAATTAATTATCTATAAAATCCTGTTAACGACAAGATGAGCGACATATTCTTGAATATTGGTTTCTTATCAATTCTATAAATTTAATTTATTCCAAACCCATTTTATACCATTTGCATAAAAATTTATATGTACGTCAAAGTTGAGGCAATTTTAAATTTTTCCATTTGATTCAAAAATAAGTACTAACAATTATTTAACATTTTTTTTTATTTTATTTTTAATTAAAATTTTTTGATTAAACTACGGAACTTTTTAGCTTTTATTTGATACCTATTTTGAGATCAAATATATTTTTCTATATCCTTCACCATGCATGGCAAGGTTATATATGTATAAGTTTGTCATTCCGTTTGTTATTTCTACATTTTTAATTTGCGACCGCAAAAAGTATTGGTTCTTTGTAGATAGCGGAGTCTATATAGCCATACATCATACATCAATATATCCGGTATAGACCCGGTATGGACCCACAAATGACTGAGATATACATCCAGGACAACCACGATTTTTGACCTATTTATACCCTACACCACCATAGCGGGGATGGTATTATGCGTTTGTGCAGATGTTTGTAACGCCTAAAAATATTAGTCTAGCACCCTTAAAGTATACCGATCGACTCAGAATCACTTTCTGAGTCGATTAAACGATGTCCGCTTATGTAAATCTTGTGCGCAGAGTACAGGTCGCAATTTTGAATATATTTTGATACATATAATTGGTACATATGTATAATTTTTTCGGCCCAAGGACGGAGTCTAAACTGGCTGAAATCGGTCCATTATTTCACCGAGCCCACATACAAACGTCCTCCCGAAATGGGACTTTATCGATCATAAATGTTTAATTTATATAGGATCTTCACAATTTTTGCGCCAAATAAGTTTTATATATACGGAATTCATGTCACCAAATTTTATTGCGATCGGTCCATAATTAGTCATACCTTCCATATAAGACTCGCTTCAGAAAATCATTTTAACGTGCATAAATCTCTTAAAAATGTTGGTATACACACAAAATTCACCAAAAATAATATAGACATAAATCACACGACCTAATTTCATGGTGATCGGTCCATAATTGGTCGTAGCTCCCATATAAGGCCCATTTCAAAAATCACTCACGAATATAAATTATTGAAATTTTAAAAGTAATATGTTTTTGCCATTTTACTTAGTGTAGGGTATTATATGGTCGGACTTGACCGACAATACTTTCTTACTATCTGGATTACTAAGTCAGTCATACAGACATACATATATGCATATCTAATAATAGATATTTCAAAGACCTTTGCAACGACGTGTATAAATCCATAGTAATTCGGACCTACAATGGATCAAAATCGGAAAAAATATTTTTTAACAAAAAGGGTATATATGATTCGTCATAGCCAAATATATAGCTCTATAACTTGTTTTTATATAATGTTTCCTTTTAAAGCGATATGTGACCTGATAAAGGAAATCTCTTCTTTCACGTATACATAGTTTTTTCCACATGTAGGAAAAAAATATTAAAATTGTTAGAACATGTTGCTAAACTAATCATTAAAATGGACAACTTTTCGCCCATATTATTATTAACTACATACATATGTAATATGTGGGAACTAATCTCCCATAATGTCTGTGACGGATATATAAAGGAACTTGTCGACCAAATAATCTTTCACGATAAAATGTTCAATGTTCGCTCTTTCCAGTTGTGCATAATATTCGCGGTACTTATTCAAAATCATTATTAACGATTCGCTTTATCTTTGTCTCATTATTGTGGATGATTTTTGCAGTTTTGTTCCTGCCCTAGAGGATTTCTTAATGACATGATCAGCTGTGTAAGCGAAAATATACTTAAATGTAATTGGAGGACTTTTTTCGGATTTTTACTAAAAATTACAAAAGAAATTCCAAACGAATTTCGTTTTCTTATAACAAATGGTTTCTTTTTATGAATGCTAAACTCAAAATATTTTCTTAATTGTTCATTTCAACTATACAGACGTACAGATCTGCAACCTAATTTACTGAAAACAATAATAAAAAACGAAAGCTATTAACAATTTCCCAAAAACTAGCACAAAATTTGTTTATAATTTTCTGCAAAAAAACTGAGCGTTTTAAAAAAATAAATATTGCACAAAAAAAAGAAGCAAATTGAACAATAATTAGTTGAATTTCCTAAATATTATAACTACATTTTCAAAGAAATCATAAAGTTTTTTTACAGAAAAACTCTAAAAATACTAATCTAATAAACAATTTTTAAAATTTCAAATAATAACGTTTTTTTTTTTCTTCTATTTTTTAAAAATATTTCTAACTCTTAAATACTTATCATTTTACTCTTAAATTGAATAGCTCTCTTATTATATTCTCTTACGTTTGTGTTATAAGTAAATCCCTTAAATTTGTTTACTCTTTATAACAATTTTTTTTAAACAAAAAGCTTTGCCCACAAAATTAGTTCTCCATTACGACAAACGACCTTGCGGTTTGTGTTGCTGATAGAGTAGATACGTTCTCGCACAATTCTTTGCTTATTGTGTTTATTACGTAGTGTAAGTTTGTTTATACAATTGTATCTATGGAATGTATCTCACTGTATTGTATTATTATGTATGTATATCTTTTACAATGAATATCTTACTCACCACCATGATACAATTTAAATAAAGTGCGATCAATTATTTAATTATTTATAATAGAATTTAATTGGGGTAAAGGGCTGCCACTTAAATTAAATCACGTGTTGTTCTATCTTATTTTCTGGTACTGTCATTATTACTGCAGTTATATATTTAGCAACATCTGCAATCCTGCAAACATTCTGAAATATTAAAATAACAAATTGTGCTCAATTAAAAAACTTAACTTCTGTAGATTTTTTATCCATAAATAGTTTTTAACTATCAGTCAAATTCCAACTTCTTGAGATAAAACTGCTAAAATCTGGATTTTTAGTGAAAACCCAAAAGTTAAAATATCTCGAAAACTGGCCGTACAATTTAAAAATATTTTACATATGTATGTATTTGTGATTGGCATCCTAAAATTATAAACGAGTGTAAACGAGGAAAAATGCAATGTGCCAAAATGGGACCAATAGTACCAAATTTACATTCCATGAAATAAACAGGATTTGGATCCATTTTTGACATCATTTTTATATTATTTGGCAAAAAGTTTTGGCAATTTAATTTAAATACACTGTTCCATCTGACATCAAACTAATACACATCTGGTTAGCGTTGTTGGCTTAACACGCTCAGGCTGAAGATTCCGAGTATATAACTGATCACAAACAAACATAGTGCCTGATTTAAGTACATATGTATGTGCATATAAAACGTATTTGACTTTAATTGTATCTCGATATTCATACTTTCAAACTATTTGATTTCCGATAGTGGACCTTTATGGGAGCTATGACTAATTATGGACTGATCCTCATAAAATACGGTGACATAATTTTTGTACATATGGAACTTATTTGTGAAATATTTGGTTTAGATATCAACATGTTGAAAACATTTATACTTAAAAGTAAATGTGATTTTCGGAAGTGGCCATTATATTGCAGCTATGACTAATTATGTACCGATAAAATTATGTGAGAAATCACTTGACATGGAACTTATTTCTGTTGAATTTTATTTATTTATTTTTAAACATTTATGCTCATTAGTGATTTTGGCAAGTGAACCTTATATGGAAGCTATGCATAATTATGGACCTAAAATTAGATGACATGACTTTCATATACATATATAAAACATATTTGGAGTGAAATTTGTGTAGATACCTATATATAAATTAAACATTTATGATCGATAGTCCTATTTCGGGATGGCATTTATATGGGTGAAAAACTGAGTGGATTTTAACCAATTTCAATAGGCTTAGTACTTGGACCAAACGAAATGTATAACAAATTTTATTAAAATATCTCCAAAATTTGGATCTGCAATTTGCGCTCAATGTTTACATGGACAACCCTCCAGCCAAACATATGGACAGATCGTTAAATGAATTCAGGAACTGATTCTGACTCGATCGGTATACTTAAAGTATTAGTCAATCAGTTATACAATTATAAAACAATATTCCAACATTATGTATGTTTGATTTGAAACACCGCTTAATCAATCATTAAAGTACAATTGTGTGAAAATTATCATCCAAAGTAACTGGCAAACCTTCTTTATTTTTCAAATAGTGCTCTGAAGTTTTACATAATTTTTAATATTAATTTCTAACTTTAAGACATACCTACTCATTTTTAATGTTTTAAAAATTATAGAAAGTGACAAAATAGTATCTATCGTTCCCTAGAGCCATTAAAAACGAAATACATAGTGCCAAAAATTACACAATTGTGCAACAAGTCAATGGTACTTATTAGAGTGTCCAAAAAATCGGTTTCCGGTTTAACCGATAAAAAGTGTTTTTGAAAAAAAAAACGGTTTTGATTCTTGTCTTTTAAAAAACCGTTTAAACGGTTTCGTGTTTTGTCTACCAAAAACCGGTTAACCGGTTTAGATTAAATTTTTATTTAATATGAAAAAGTTTAACTTAAATTTATTTTTATTTGTGGACGCTAATAGGAAATGTGTACTAAATATTCGGAAATTTTGCATTTTTTAATTTTTAGGCTCTATCTTTATGCAATTATTTTATATAATTTACGAAATACACTCAGGTCTAGTTTTATGCGGATTTTTTTTATGCGAATTCAAATTTATGCGATTTTTAAATTACGTTGTTTTTTTAGAATTTTAAAAGATTTTGAAATTTTAGATGTTTATAAAGCTTTTTTAAAATTGTTCAAATTAATTAAATTTCGCATCACTGATATAATGGTTATAGTTTGTTTTTTACAAAATCAAATTCTTAATATAGATTCAGATACGGAAAGAGCATTAAAGATTCATCGCGGACTGACTGATCTGTTTTCCAGATATCTATCTAAAAATTCGAAATCGCAAAGTTTAACGACAAATTATTTTGCAAGAAAAGAAGCAATTGAAGCTCCTAAAAAATCTTTGATTTCGTCTTCTACTCACTAGATTAATTCTAGTGATGAAAATGATATTTTACCATATGATGACAATATGATTATATCATCTAGTGACGAAAGTGACGTTGAACCAATTCCAAACCGATGCAGACAATTATTCAGTGATTCAGATTAATCAAACATATTTACAGAATTTCCTTAAAAAATATGTTAGCTCATTTTTTTGGGATCATTTTCACTTTTTCTGTAATTATAAATATTTTTGTTTATTTCTTTAACGTACTTTTTTTTATTGTTTAAGTAAATTAAATAAATATATTTTTATTGATTTTTTTATGCTATTTTGTTCTGATTTTTTAATTAAAATCTGAATTTATGCGGTTTTTCAGAATTTTGGAACGAATCATTAGTTTTTATATGATGCTAGAATATCGTTTTATGCGAATTCAATTTATGCGATTTTTTTGGAACGCATCTATCGGATAAAACGAGACCTGAGTGTAGTGTCAAAAGCTATAATTTTCTATAAAATAAATCAATATTTTTAAAAATGGTATCAAAGTATTTCATAAATATTTTTGAATGAGCTTTAAAAAATATATTTCATTAAAACCCGTTAACCGTCTTACAAAAGCCGGTTTGTCAAAAATCCGAAAAGTTAAAAAAACCGATTCGGTTTTGGATACTCTTATGCATAATAACATTAAATATTAAGCTCATTAGTATTAATAAGGGCTCCTTTCCATATACATACATATTTCGATCTTAAAATCGAACAATTGGTGCTAAAATTTAAATTTCAAAATAGATATGTACTTAACATAGACACTTTTGTACCACTTCCTCACCATATTTTTCAAACAAAATTTTAAAGACTCTTTTGTGTATAAATCTCATACTTTCTCAAAACTCTTATTTAAACTGTGTCTCCTCTCTCTATCAAAAAATTTGCACACATCTAAATCTCCAAAATACATATTTACCCAAAAAAAATTAAAAGGAAAAATAATAAATTAGAGAAACCATAACTAAACACAACAACTTATGTAAAGAAGTTAATGTAGACGGCAACGTCAAACGCCACATAAACGTTGGCAGAACTGCATGTATTTGTATCTGTTTGTCTTTGTTTGTTTCTTGTTCATTATTTTTGCAATGAAAAAAACACATAATTTCGCACATTTTTCAAACTTGGTCTTTTTTGGTCTCTCTTGTTTCTATCTATTACTCATAATCTACCAACGGTATTAATTAAAATTACACTCCAAAAACTATCTCTCTTTTTCTAAATTTTACGAACCATGCGCTTCGTTCAACAAAACAATAAACGATCTAACAGATACTCATTCATATACTCATCGTATTTACTAGTTGAGCAAGTATCTGAAAGCTTTAAAAGACAACACAGGCATTTATTTTTTATTTTTTTGCAAGTTTTATTGTTGTTTTTGTTATTGTTTATAAACGAGTAGTGTGTTTATTATTTTTTTTTTGATGGTGATTTGTTTATTTTACAAAAAAATGTAAATGTGGTTGTTGTCAGCATTTTTTTTGCAGAAAAAAAAATTCAAATGAATAGAGAGAAGACTTAAATGATGATGAGGATCGCAATTGGTGGTGGTTGTTGTTAGTGGAGCGTCATTAGAATGTATGGGTTTGTATTTCTTTTATGCGAATTTTATTAATTCGCATTATTTTATAACAGATCGCGCCTTTAGTTTTGTTGCCCAACAACTGCTTTTTTCGTTCGTTTGTATTTCTTTTCTTCCAGATACTTTACAAACAAAAAATATCTCGCAGTCATCCAAATAAATATTCTCGAAGATACAAAATTCTTATATGCGTTAGATTTAGATAATTTTGGGAGAGTCAAAAAATTCTTGAAAAATGTAATTTGTATTTGTATCTTTTGTGCTCCATTGAGCACTCTCTGAGTTTTTTTTTTGGTTTTATGACAAATAATATTCGTTAGGTCTATGTAAGTGTGTTTTGGTGTATCTAAAAGATTAACATGATATTCGTTATACATGCAACATGTGGCACATGCTTTTTTTCTTGCTTGCTTACTTACTTCTTCTTTTCAATAAACACAATTTGTGCTTTGAAAGCAACGAACAAAAAAAATACATATATACCTCTACTAAGAAGAAAAAACTGTTTGATACTGGTCATTTCTAACTGCTTTTTGTTGCCTTCTAAATGCATGGAACCTGTATCAAGAACATCATGACTTAGAGGAACCTGATTCATTAAACTTAAACATACACTATTATTGGTAAACTGCAAAATACACATAGCACAGCAACAACAAAGTCCAGAAAACAATCTTTTCTAACTGCAAAAAGCGGTTTAATGCACTACTGTTTGTTTGCTGTAAGTCGTTTTTTCTTGTTCATGCTGCAGCTGCATTTAAACTGTGCATCTTAAAACGGCATGTTTTCCTTGGCTACGTCTTCCTTCTTCTATGAAAAATTGTGATTTTTGTTGTTGTTGTTGTTTTTATTGCTGCTGTTGCTGCTTAGTGCATCTTGTGTAATTGGAAGAACATTGCATTGCGTTTGTCTGGTTTGTTTCTTTCTTCTGTTGCAACAGCAACAACCTGAAGAATAGGAAGACAACAACAACAACAACAACGACAACGATAACAAAAACTTAATAATGTTTAGGTTTTGTTGCAAGTATGTACTTATTTCTAATGCCTTTTAGACTTTTAGTGTTATTTTCAATATTTGCAACGAACACTCGCTTAAAACAACTGCATCCGCAACGTTGTGGCACGCGAATCATACGGACAACTTTCAATATTTCTAAGATACATTTCAAGTGGCGCTTTAAAACTTAACTTCAAAAATAAATAAAAACCAAACAACATAACAAACAAAAAAAGCCAAGCTAAACAAAATCCAATTGGATTTGAAAATAAACAAAAATCAAACTAACAACATGATTTAACCGATCTGTTCAAGAAAATATATGCAAAAAATATAGAAAAACAACAAAATATATACATCAACATATAAACAAACTGTTAATAAAAACAGTTTTTAATAATATTTTAAGAAAATCTGTGCAATATTTAAAAATAATCTTAATTTTTTGTGCAAACATTTTCTAGCAAATGTGTTAAAAAAAAAATATACAATACTTTAAAACCTTTAAAAAAACAAATAGATAAAGAAAAATTGTGTTAAACTGTGTTGAAACTTTAGTGCTTGCAAAACGTTGCTTTAATTGAGGATTAAGAAATCGAATAGAGGAATAACCTTTAAAACATTTTTATAACTCCTGCATAAACTATTAATTTCAACAAAAAAGGTAATCATAATCACTTAAAAAGCCAAAATAAAATTTTAGTTTTTTATCGGAAAAAATCCATGCAATAATACTAAAAGCATTACTTGGTAGTAGAAAAGAACAGAGTCATATTTTCAACAACAAACAGTATTATCATCATAATTTTACATCGAAAATACATATCTATATCAGTTTGTAAATACAGAAAATAATTATAAACCTCGTTATATGTTAGAAGTGTCACAATTTATAAATGTATCAACTACACAGAAAAAATTATATTTCAATTCAAAGATTTATCCCATATTGAACTGGTTTCAATTATTTCACAATTAAATCAAGTATTCATTTGCTCAAAAACAAAATTTCTTGATATTTTCTATTGAATTTTGAGTTTTGAATTTGATTATCTTGACAATTGAATATACAATTTTCGTTATTGGTTGAATTTCAAATACAAAAATTATTGAATAGATAATTTTCGTAATTGAAACACAAAAAATAACCAAAATGTGTTTCCAATTACGAAAATTATCTATTCAATAATTTTTGTATTTGAAATTCAACCAATAACGACAATTGTATATTCAATTGTCAAAATAATCAAATTCAAAACTCAAAATTCAATAGAAAATATCAAGAAATTTTGTTTGTTTTGAATTGAAACGGTTTAAGAAATAGTTTTTTCTGTGTAATCTAAGAATTATTTTAAATCGGATTCAAATATTGTTGCATAATACTATTGATACTTACATTTTGTTATAGACATACATAGATATATTGTTAATTGTTAATGGAGTAGCGCAATATCAAAAATAACAAATTAAAAACTTTGTAAATCTGATCTCAAATTCAATAAATTAGAATTAAAATTAAAGAAAAACAAGTAAAGAAAGTATGGCTGGTCAAATCCAACCCTATAATAATTTTTTTGCAAAAGATTTTCGGAAGCGGGCTTTATATGGAAGCCTTGACTAATTATGTACCGATCGCCATAATTTATTTCTGTATGAAACTTTATTATATTGAAATGTTTTTGGATAACAACATTTTCAAGAGATTTATGCTCGTTAAAGTAATTTTCGGAAGTGGGCCTTAAATGGGAGCTATGGTCAATTCTGAATCGATCTGCACAAAATTTGTAGGTGTGTGTACATATAAATCCTTTTTGTGGAAATGTGTGTCAGTATACTGACAAATTCTTGTTTTGGGTGGACATTTTTGTGGCGGATAAGTGAAATAATGAACCACTTTTTACTGGTTTCAATAGGCTTCGTTTGGGTAACGCATAATACCCTCCACACTATAGTAATGAGGGGTATAATAATAATAATAAATAGCTATGGAAAAATAATTTTATATAAAAAATGATTTCTTTCGAAAGTGCAGATTATTTTAGGAAAACTTAGCTAAATTACACAGTGATACAAAAGTGAACGAAAAATATATTTTTATTTATATTTGTTATACAATTCTTCTATTGTACCATACCACTATGGCCGAAAAACTCCAAGTAGGTGCAAAAACTATTTCCAGACCATTTAGCCTCACTAAATTTGCTATACAGCCGTCTAATGTCCAGATATTTGATTTGAGTAAAAATAGGCTTTTTATGCCCTACACCACCAAAGTGGGGAGGGTATTATGCGTTTGTGCAGATGTTTGTAACGCACAAAAATATTAGTCTAACACCCACCTTAAAGTATACCGATCGGCTTAGAATCACTTTCTGAGTCGATTAAACGATGTCCGTCCGTCCGTCCGTCCGTCCGTCCGTCTGGTTGGCTGGCTGGCTGGCTGGCTGGCTGTCCATGTAAACCTTGTGCGCAGAGTACAGGTCGTAATTTTGAAGATATTTCGATCAAATTTGGTACATATTACTTTTTCGGCCCAAGGACCAAGCCTATTGAAACTGGCTGAAATCGGTCCATTATTTCACCTAGCCCCCATACAAATGTCCCCTCGAAATTGTACTTTATCGGTCATAAATGTTTAATTTATCTATGTATCTACACAAATTTCACTCCAAATAAGTTTTATATATACAAAATTCATGTCACCAAATTTTGTTACGATCGGTCCATAATTAATCATAGCTCCCATATAGACCCGCTTCCGAAAATCACTTTAACGTGCATAAATCGCTTAAAAATGTTGGTATACACACAAAATTCAACATAGTTAACTTTAACATAGACATAAATCACACGACCTAATTTTATGGTGATCGGTCCATAATTGGTCATAGCTCCCATATAAGGCCCACTTCCGAAAATCACTCAAAAATATAAATTATTGATATTTTAAAAGAAAAATATTTTTACTCATTGACTTGGTGTAGGGTATTATATGGTCGGGCTTGACCGACCATACTTTCTTACTTGTTTTTATTTTTTTATTTTATTTATTTATATTTATAATCAAAGCCCTTATGGGCCAACTGATTAAAGAAATCTCTTATACGGAAGAATTATTGAATTCTTAAATACTTATCAATAAACTTACAAATTGGTTTAATACAAGTAACATTTTCATGCCCCATTTTTGTAGTGAGCCGCTCATAAGGGGAATTTTCGAAAAAAATAAATGCTTATAGACTGTATTTACTAAAACTCTCCCTTTATAATTTGATACAAACATTTCAATAAACCTTAAAAAAACAAGTATGAAAGTATGGTCGGTCAAGCCCACCATATAATATCCTACACTAAGTAAAAAAACAAAAACATTTTTCTTTAAAAATTTCAGTCCAAAATTTCCCTTATATGGGACAAATTGTGGACCGATCACCATGAAAGTAGGTCGTGTGATTTATGTCTATATTAAAGTTAACTGTGTTGAATTTTGTGTGTATACCAACAATTTTAAGCGATTTATGCACGTTAAAGTGATCTTCGGAAGCGGGTCTATATGGGAGCTATGACTACTTATGGACCGATCGTAACAAAATTTGGTGACATGAATTTTGTATATATAAAACTTATTTGGAGCGGAATTTGTGGAGATACTTATATAAATTAAACATTTATGACCGATAAAGTCCAATTTCGGAAGGACATTTGTATGGGGGCTAGGTGAAATAATGGACCGATTTCAGCAAGTTTCAACAGGCTTGGTCCTTGGGCCGAAAAAGTAATATGTATCATATTTGATGGCAATATCTTGAAAATTGCGACCTGTACTCTGCGCACAAGGTTTACATGGACAGCCAGCCGACCAGCCAGACGGACGGACGGACATCGTTTAATCGACTCACAAAGTAATTCTAAGTCGATCGGTATACATTAAGGTGGGTGTAAGACTAATATTTTCGGCGTTACCAACATCTGCACAAACGCATTATACCCTCCCCACTGGTGGTGTAGGGTATAATAAAGTAAAATTTACTACACCATTTCTAATTGTATATCAGAAGTTTCTAATTGTATTTCAAAAATTTTAAATTTCAGAATTATCTAGTAATATTTCAGAAGTTTCGAATTGTATTATATTTCTGAAAATTCCAATTATATCTAAATATTTCATTTTATATTAGAAATTTCTAATAGAAATACAAATGTAGATGCCTGCACTACAATTGGAAATTTCTGAAATATATTTGGTGTTTTTGGAAATACAATTAGAATATTCTGATATACAATATACAATGACTCAAACGCAAAATCGGACAAGAGTTTGTCTGATATAAATGTGCTCTAAACATAAAAGGATGTACCAAAAAATTTGTTTTTTTTTCGCTGCACAGAAACCAAAATAACTCAATTTCTTGCGCCAAACACAAAATCGGACAGAGTAAAATAGGTATTCAAAAGTGGGCGATAAATATTTAGTTGCATATCCTTTTTATATCGAATGACCTGTAATCGCTTTTGAATCGAGTTTAGCATGTTTTGGCATACTTCCGGCTCTATTGAGGTCCATGCTACCAGTAAGGACTCTTTTATGTTAAATTTTATTTGATGCACTGTCATAGCTAATTCCTCCCAAAGATGCTCAATTGCATTAAAGTCTGGGCTCTGTGCAGGAGTTTCTATAAGTTTGGGACAGTTATGGATCAACCAAAGACTTGCAACACCTGATGTGAGCATGGGATCGTAGTCTTGATAAATGGAAAAGATGTTTTCTGTACCCACTTTTTCGCACTTTGTTCTAAATTTTGCTTCTAAATGTTGAGATAGACAAATTTGTCCATTTTGCCAGCGATAAAATGCATATGCATACCGCGGCAATCAATATTTGTATTTCTATTAGAAATTTCTAATATAAAATGGAATATTTAGATATAATTGGAATTTTCAGAAATATAATTAGAAAATTCTGCAAATAGAAATTTCTTAAATACAATTCGAAACTTCTGAAATATTACTAGATAATTCTGAAATTTTAAATTTTTGAAATACAATTAGAAACTTCTGATATACAATTAGAAATTTTACTTTATTTTTAAGAAAACTGTTCAAAAAATTTTGCTTCACAAATTTTTCAGAAAGTTATAGATCGAGGTCTCTTAAAGTTTCATACATATAAATATGCACTTAATAAAATATATATGTAAGTATATTAAAGAATGTAGCAAAAAAAAACAATAATCATTTCAAACTAAGTCCATAACACTATTTATGTATATTTTCTTTTCTGTGAAGTATGACATACATATGTATGTAACCAAATTTGATACCCTATTTAGTACTCAATCGCAATTGTTATACGTACATACATATGTATGTATTTGCATGTTTATATACAAAGTAAAATTAACTTTAAAACTCATTCATGTTATTTTAGCATGACAATTGGAAAAGCAACGAAAATCTAAAAAAAAATATCCCTTTATGTTAAACTACAAAGGTTTACAAAAGAAAAACCTCTCTAGGCTACACCCTTTTATTTTTTATTTTTAACAAAATAACACACACAAAAAATAGTCTGTATTACATTCACAAACAAACGCCAAATATTATAATTAATTTTCAGCCAACAATATAATTTTTGGTGAATTTTTTAGATGAAAAATTCTATATAAATATAGAGTATTCATGTGACGATACATATACGTATTGTATATTTACAAAGATTACAAAGCATAAATTAAAATGTGAGGAAAAACAAACTGAAAACACAAATAAACATTAAAGTAAATGGAAATCTAAAAAAAAAAAACGTGTGTGTGTAAAGGACTATGTTTAACTGATGCAGGGGTTTGTCAATTTTTTAGGAACTTGGGAAATTATATAACTTTGGATTTATATGTAAAACAGGGCCGCATTGTAAACATAAATATTTGTCTTTGCAAATACAAAGACGACAATAAACGATCATTCCTAAATCTTATAATAAAAATAAAAATATTTTGCTATATATTGAAATCATACCACAATTAATAATTTCCAGAAATGAATTCAATTGTATTTTACACCAAACCTACGGCCATGTCCTGTTTTACAAAAAATAACCGAAAAATATTTATTTCAGAAAAAAACACCAAAAACGAGCAACGAGCTGCTCTTTTTACAAATCCTAAAGCATTAATTTCGCAAAAAAAAGCAAACAAGTACACACAGAGAAAAAACATGGCAGTTTGTAATGTAGAAATCGGTTACTTTATACATCCCGTCATTTAAGTGTCTCTAAGTAATGTAGAGTGTAGTCAGTTTAAACTTTGTGTTTAAATTTTGTTGATATAATTATATCATGCTGTTTATTTTATTTTTGCTTAAGAATACTGACATGCTAGCTACCATAATAACTAGTGTAAAGTCAATTGTTACTTGAGTGTCTCTAAGTAACCTATAGTTTAGTCACTTTAAAATTTAGAAAACAGTTATTGTACCCACCAGAAGTAACATGTTCGAGATATATCGATGGAAGGTTTGTTTACAAGCAATCGGTTATTGGACTGTTTATGAAATGTCTTTTTAACTCACTATTTAAGGTAAATTAGCACCCTTACATGCTGATCAAGTAAGGTAACTGCCTATATGCAACCACTATGTGAAACCAATGCTTTGACTACTTTGCACCAGCTATCAGTCAGTCTAATTGTTCCAAAATAGTCAATTGACCCTTTGCAGCTAGTCATGTAGCTAGCTACGTAACTAGTTGTCACTATATACGATAGGTAAATTCACTAGTTCAGGACTGTCTCTTAGAATTGTTGTTATTTTAATTGAATTTCATTCAATTTTGATTGTATGGTTCACAGAAACATAATTATTTTTCAAACAACTAAAGAATGGTAAACAGATAAACATATTATATTATGTCATCATCATATTTTGGTGCTACCGCCCGGTGTGGGCCTTAATCTCGTACACTTTCTTCTTCCACTCGGATATGTCTTGCGATTCATTCATCCAATCCATTAGATTGGCTTTCCTGCAATCTTCTTTGACTCCATCAAGCCATCTTGACTTTGGTTTTCCCCTTGCTCTGGTTCTGCTTAATCTTTGGGCCTTTGTAAATGTCACCACATCTTTACCTTCGATTATATTGTCGACCTCTCGGTTGCTTCTTCTAAGGAAGCCTGCGTCGTCATCACGTTTTGGGCCATATATTCTGCTTTGCATTACTTTGTCTTACACCTGAATTTATACTAAACTCTTCCGTGAGTTTGTTTTGTAAAGCAAATTTGCACGTTATTTTTTGTTGAGTGTAGTAACACCATTCTTGTTAATTTTCCTGGAATTCCCATGCTCATGAATATTGGTCCTAGAGTTTTTCGATTTATCGAGTCGAAGGCCTGTTTGAAGTCAATCATGAACATTTGTAAATCTCTCTTGTACTCATACCCCTTCTCCATTATCTGTCGTAACAGAAAAATTTTATCAACATTGGCAATCGTTGGGGATCGTTTCCCATATTGTGCAAATTAATTTACGGAAACATTTGCTGTATTTCTAAAAGGTTCTATGACTAGGCCATCATCACCAGGGCTTTGTTGTTCTTGATTTGTGAAATCAAGAACCATTTAACCATACAAATAACCAAGACTAATAGTATTTATACATTATACCACCATAATGGGTTTGTGCTGATGTGTGTAACGTCCAAAAATATTAGTGTAACACCTACCTTAAAGAATCACTTTCTGAGTCTGTGTGGCTGGATGTAAAGCTTTTGCGCAAAGTACAGGTCATAATTATGACGATATTTCTACAAAATTTGGAACATAACATTTTTTCGGCGCAAGGAAAATCGAAATCGGTCCATTATTTCACCTAGCCCCCATAAAAATGTCCTTCCGAAATTGGACTTAACCGCTCGTAAATTGTTAATTTATATAGGTATCTACACAAATTTCGATACAAATAAGTTTTATATATAAGGAATTCATGCCATCAAATTTTATTATGATCGGTCCATAATTATTCCTAGCTCCCAGATAAGACCCGCTTCCGAAAATCACTTCAACGTGCATAAATCTCTTAAAAATGTTGGTATACACATAAAATTCAACATAAATAACTTTCATATAGACATAAATCACACGACCATATTTCATGGTGATCGGTCCATAATTGGTCATAGCTCCCATATAGGGCCCACTTCCAAAAACACTCACGAATAACATTGAATCATAATATGATTAATTCAGAACATATTATGATTATGTGTGACAATGATATTACACTTTATTTCATCATAATATGATATGTTATGATACTAATAATGATGATAATATGTTAGGACTACAGTCGTAAATCTTATCATAATGCTCTTAGATTATGTTTACCACAATCATATTTTCTTTCTCCGTGTATAAAAAAACCCCGAACACATGATATAGAAATGAAAAACTATTTATTATACAAATCATTTGGATTTTTTTTACTCATAATTTTTTTTTCTTCTTTGAGCAAATCAAAATAACAACAACTAAAACACACAAAAAATACCTAAATGTTTGTAAAAGAAAAAATATTAAAACAAGTAAGAGTACTATATTCGGCCGTGCCGAATCTTAAATACCCTCCACCTAAATATGATGGTATAAAAGCTGAAATAATATAACAATTGTTAGAAAGACTAGTTTACGCAGAAGATATTTTATTTCAAATGTACAAAAAATTTTATCTAATTCAGCAATTTATAACTGAAATTCCTATTAGAACGTTTGACACAGTTAATTATTGTCTTTTAATTGAGAAATTGTCGCCTAAACTTAATTTTTCTAAATCTTCGTGTAAATTATTATTTTCTTACATAGGTAACCGTTAACAGTTTGTTGGAACTGGGTTAAACGATCTACAATATCTGAGTGTCAAAGTGGCGCACAGTGGTATGAGAAAAAAAAGAGGGAAATAAATCTGTAACTTCTAAACCCTTAGTCCGATTTTAATGAAATTTCACATGCGCAAAGGGGAAGTGTTGTCGAGTTTAAGTCTGGACCTCATGAAATGAAATTTAACAATTTATATACTTAATAATTAGTTAATACGTTTGGATCAACATTTTTCCCTTTTAACCTCAAGTGAAGAAACAGAGTATAAAAAAAAGGGTATACAAATATATTTAGACAAATTTCAAAATATTTGGTTGTGGGACTTTTGCGGGAGCTATGACCTATTAGATTCGATTGTCATAGAATATTTTTACGTGATTTTTATGTATTTATATGAGAGCTGTGGCCAATTATGGACCAATATTCACAAAATTCAGTATTATGATTTTTGAATACAAATTACTGATCTGTGTACCATTTTGGTTAAATATATGGATGCTATGACCTATTATGATCCTAAGTATTTAAGGGCTTTTTTTGTAGAATTTCATATAAACAACGCTATTAACAAGAGTGGACCTTATGTGGGAGCTATGCCGAATTATGGACCAATATTTAAAAAATCTTGTAGTACGATTCTTGGATACAAATTACTGATCGGTGTAAAATTTTGGTTGAGTGTAGATTTTTATGGATATTTGTGCACGGTAATGTGTTTTCCTGAAGTAGTTCTTATATGGAGGTTATGACCAATTATGGGCCTATCATCATAAAATTTGGTACATCGATTTTGAATAAATTTGTTTTGAATTTCAACCTGATAACTATATTTGTAAGAAATTTATGAGGATATTAGTGATTTTCGGGAGTGGACCTTATATGGGAGCTATGGTTAAATATGGACCGATATTCACAAAATCCAGAAGTATGATTACTGGATTCAAATTACTGGATCTGTGCGTAATTTCATTTTGATATCGATATGTTTTTAATACTTTTTAAGGTTAATATCTTTTTTCGGAAATGGGCCTTATAGGGGAGCTATGACCAATTATCGGCCAATCTGCATAAAATTTGGAACAGTGATGTCTATATATATGAGTATAATTTGTGTGGAATTTTAGCATGATAAATGTATTTATAAGAGATTTATGAGTACTTAACTGATTTTTGGAAGTGGACCTTATATGGGAGCTATGGTCAAATATGGACCGATATTCACAAAATCCAGTACTATGATTTCTAAATATAAACTACGAATCTGTGTGAAATTTTGTTTTGATATTGATATTTTTTAGATATTTATGTAGGTTATTGTGTTTTTCGGAAGTGGTCCTTATATGGGAGCTATAAGCAATTATCGACCGATCTTCATAGAATTAGGTACAGCGATTTTGGTATATATGGGGATTATTCGTGTGGAATTTCAACTTGATAGCGATATTTATAAGACATTTATGCTTATTTAAGGTATTTTCGGAAGTGTACTTTATATGGGGGCTATGGTCAAATATGGGCCGATCCACGAACAATTTTGTAATATAATTTCTTTTACCACGAAACTTATTTTTGCTGAATTTCATGTGGATATTCCTATTTGGTAGGCATTTATAGACCATAGAACCATATTTCTGGAAAAAATTTGTATGGGGGCTAGGAGAAATCATGGACCGATTCTTATAGTTTTCACCAGAGTTACTCCTTTTATCATAAAAGTAACGAGTGCAAAATTTTATGATTTTAGCTGCAATATATTTACAAAAAATGTCCAAAAATATGTGAAAATTATCAATTTTTTTTGAGGTTGTCCCACATTTTCATTCATAACTTTTGTTCCACTGTACCGATTTCGCTGATTTTCAATACCAAACTGCTTAGGACAATAATAAACATTTTTCTTGCAACTCTACTAAGTTTGTTTGCGTATTTTGGACGTGAGCGTGTTTTACACAGACGGACAGACGGACAGACGGACAGACGGACAGACAGACGGACATGGCTCAATCGACTTAGAATTTCATAAGGATCAATAATATATATACTTTGTTGGGTCTCAGATGAATATTTCTCAATGTTACACACGGAATGACAAACTTATATATACCCTCATTCACCACTTATGGTGGTGGAGGGTATAAAAAGCTTAATTTACAACAAACTCTAAAGAATAACCAAAAAAACAAAAAAAAAGAAAATAATATTACTACAATAAAATGCAAACACACATGAACAAATCTATCTATAAAAAAATAATAAAAGAACAAAAAAAAAACATATAGATATGTATGTATGTATGGATGTTTGAGTACATATTTACATAGACACAAAGACAGACATTTAGTTTTTTGCACAATAGATAAACAATTGTCAAAAAAAAGAAAAGAATTCAAAAAAACAAGGAAATATAACCGAAATTTTGCATTTACAACCAGGGACCAAACAAAAGAATATTAAGAAATACTTACACACACACATACATATCCATACATACATACATATATGTATTTACACACACTCTCACATAAACGAAGAAAAAAAAAACTGAAAACTAAACTTTGGAAAAAAAAAGTTCAGAATGATCGTCTCTTTTTTATGTTGGTGAAATGAAAAAGAAGAATTAATATAAAAAAAGGCGCGTCATAAAGACGATTAAATGTGAATAAAAAGAAAATAAAATGCAAAGACCCAAAATCGAAATGAAATAAAGATAGTAGGTTAGCAGGCAAAATTCTTCGTTCGTTTATAATATAAACTTTATATACTTAAAACAACATAAATACTTAGTACATACGTACCCTACATGTATGTCTGTATACTTTAGGGTTTATATATATTTGTTTGAGACATTTCTATATACATATGTATGTGATTAAATGTAATCGATTCACACTGATGCCCTGTTAGACATGACACACTCGTGTGTCTTTAATGCAAGTCCTTAAATTTGACAATTATTTTGTTTTAATGTATGATATGACTTCATGGCTTTTTACTTACTATCCTTACTTAACCCTTTGACGCATATGGGACACCGGTGTCCCAAATGTTTAACATTGGATATTTTAAAATTAAACTTATTTTTGTAATCAATTGCAAAACAAACCGACTATTTATAAACAAAACTTTATTTTCTCTGAAGTTTGGTACCACTAATCAGGAAAAGTAAAACAAATATTCAACTTTATTTTTGATAATTTCAAAGTTTTTTTTTATAATATTAAAAAACGATTTCTAATACACTAGTGATTAGAAATCGTTTTTTGATTAAATTGATTTTTGCTAAAAAGAAGATTTTGAACTATTCGAGATTTCTTGTCCCAATATGCATGAAAGGTCGAGAGTGTGGAAATTTTCCCTTCAATGTTTTATGATGTTGATATAAATTTTTTATATATTTAGGCCTATAAAACTACTAGAATATTCCGTAGCTATTTGTCCACTGAACCAGATATGGGGGTGCCATGTATAGCTTCTGTTATGCCTCTTTCACGGTTTGAGGAACTAAGAAGAAATTTACATTTCTGTAACAATAGTCGCAATTATTAACTTATCTTGAATTTAGAATTTTAGTACGCCTTACCATCAACATCCATAACAAAAAAGGTTATGGAAAAAAAACTTTACTAAAACGATGCAGCGTTTGTCGCGATGTCTGCAATGTACTAAGAGTGGAATATGCAATGTGCATTTATGCTTCATATCAAACGGAAATTGTTTTGTAGCTTTTTAATCCATAAAATAAGCAATAAAATATGTTTGTCTAATTAAAATCAATGTTTCATTTAAGTTTCAAAATATATTTATTACCTCCTGATACTAATTTCGCAGTTCAGGGATAGTCGGCCCTTAATGTATATTGTCCCGAGAGATTTTCAGTAATCTACTTAAATTTTTTAATTTTTATACCCTACACCACCATAGTGGGAGGGTATTATGCGTTTGTGCAGATGTTTGTAACGCCCAAAAATATTGGTTTAACACCCACCTTAAAGTATACCGATCGACTTAGAATCACTTTCTGTGATTGTCGCGTTTGTCGCGATGTCTGCAATGTACTAAGAGTGGAATATGCAATGTGCATTTATGCTTCATATCAAACGGAAATTGTTTTGTAGCTTTTTAATCCATAAAATAAGCAATAAAATATGTTTGTCTAATTAAAATCAATGTTTCATTTAAGTTTCAAAATATATTTATTACCTCCTGATACTAATTTCGCAGTTCAGGGATAGTCGGCCCTTAATGTATATTGTCCCGAGAGATTTTCAGTAATCTACTTAAATTTTTTAATTTTTATACCCTACACCACCATAGTGGGAGGGTATTATGCGTTTGTGCAGATGTTTGTAACGCCCAAAAATATTGGTTTAACACCCACCTTAAAGTATACCGATCGACTTAGAATCACTTTCTGTGATTGTCGCGTTTGTCGCGATGTCTGCAATGTACTAAGAGTGGAATATGCAATGTGCATTTATGCTTCATATCAAACGGAAATTGTTTTGTAGCTTTTTAATCCATAAAATAAGCAATAAAATATGTTTGTCTAATTAAAATCAATGTTTCATTTAAGTTTCAAAATATATTTATTACCTCCTGATACTAATTTCGCAGTTCAGGGATAGTCGGCCCTTAATGTATATTGTCCCGAGAGATTTTCAGTAATCTACTTAAATTTTTTAATTTTTATACCCTACACCACCATAGTGGGAGGGTATTATGCGTTTGTGCAGATGTTTGTAACGCCCAAAAATATTGGTTTAACACCCACCTTAAAGTATACCGATCGACTTAGAATCACTTTCTGAGTCGATTAAACGATGTCCGTCCGTCCGTCCGTCCGTCCGTCCGTCTGGTTGGCTGGCTGTCCATGTAAACCTTGTGCGCAGAGTACAGGTCGCAATTTTGAAGATATTTCGATAAAATTTGGTACATATTACTTTTTCGGCCCAAGGACCAAGACTATTGAAACTGGCTGAAATCGGTCCATTATTTCACCTAGCCCCCATACAAAGTCCCCTCGAAATTGGACTTTATCGGTCATAAATGTTTAATTTATCTATGTATGTACACAAATTTCGCTCCAAATAAGTTTTATATATACAAAACTCATGTCACCAAATTTTGTTACGATCGGTCCATAATTAGTCATAGCTCCCATATAGACCCGCTTCCGAAAATCTTTTTAACGTGCATAAATCGCTTAAAAATGTTGGTATACACACAAAATTCAACATAGTTAAATTTAATATAGACATAAATCACTCGACCTAATATCAAGGTGATCGGTCCATAATTGGTCATAGCTCCCATATAAGGCCCACTTCCGAAAATCACTCATGAATATAAATTATTGATATTTTAAAAGTAAAATATTTTTACTCATTTACTTGGTGTAGGGTATTATATACTTACTTACTTGTTATTTTTATATATGTTTAAAATAGCTCATAAAACCCCACAAAGCGCACTCAGATTTTCAAAAACTTTTTTGTAGAAGTTTTGTGCATGAAAGTGTTAAATGATATATTCAATATAAATTGGATGATCAATTCAATATTTCAAAACGTAAGACAGATTCATTGCTAATCGAATGATTTAGCCTTACCCAGCAGCACAATTTCATCACTGAAAAGTTTAACCAGTTGCATATATTTTTAACTTTTTGTTTGAAACATATCGAAATATTTCTTGTAGAACCAAAAAGTAAATATATTCTGGTTCCCCATACCTAGCTATGGCCGTCTGCCTGTCCATCTGTTATTGGAACGATAGGGCGTCGTGGGTAGGGCGTATAATGATGAAATTAGCCCCTAGTATTCCCTCCTTCTTTGTTGATCTAGTTGAAAAAGGGCAAAATCAATAAAGTAGAAACCACAGCCATGGACAACAATTTCAGACAACCTCCATAAAAGTTGATATTTTTCAAAATTGTTTTGTTATTTTCATATTTAGTTATATCCAATTATACTAAATATGACCATTATTATAATATCCAGAAAGGAACAATATATTTTGATTAACCCATTCTCGGTCGATGTGCCAAATTGGGAACACTTAATTATTATGGCTGTATAAAAAAACTGTTTGCACTGGTTAATTTATTTTTGCATTATTAAGTAGTGGAAAGTGCTATAATTAAATATTAAATCAAACAATTTAACTAAATTTATTTTTGTTGTTGTAATAATCTATTGAATAACATTAAAAATACACATGTAGAGGTAGGTTAAGGGTAACCACAGTTATATTTTGTGACTAAGGTTTATAGTCGTTATTTGTATTATAATATCAAATTCAATAAACAGGGAGACATAGAAAAGCATTTTTAGTTTCATACTCCAAATATATAAAATCTTAGAAGGCATAAAATAATGCTGTGCCAGTTTGGGTACAATGGCCGGCCACAAGTATACTAAAAAGAAATTATAAACTAAATTTTTTTTCGTCAACGGTCAAAAAATATTTAGCTAACAATCTACACCTTGTAGACAATATCGACGCTACAAAAACTACAGACAAAATTTTTAAAGTACGTCAACATACTGATATTCTTATCAGAAATTTTAACCAATGGGGTGAAATATTACGGTCTCCATTCAGCCAAACCGTATATTCCAGGCAAACCTAGTCGGTTTGGTTATAAAAACTGGATCGCAGCAAGTTCCTCTGGATATTGTCACTGCTTTGATATTTATTGTGGTAAATCAACTACACCTGTTACTGAGCCATTGGGTGGGTACTAAATTGCAGAAATGCTGCTACAAAAATTTACCACGATTCCTGCCATCCACAAAATAATTTTTTATAGTTATTGCACAAGTTTTGAGTTACTCAATGATTTGCGCCATTTAGGTCGTACCACAGGAATAATTCGACAAAATATCACTAACAAATGTGCACTGCCAAATGCAAAAGAGATGATGAAAAAATCAAGACCGACTTCAATTACAGATTTTACAAAGATAATGAGAGATAGTGTCCAGTAATAATCGGTATGAGAAATCTTTGATGAAATCTAGGTGTTAGTTTACCCCTTTTTTAAGGCAGAGTTGTTGTGATGTTTCATTGGTAAAGAGATGATATTTTTGTGAAGTTAGTTGTTTCCACTCAAGACAGGAATGCCAATATAAAGTCGACTTTCGCAAGTCCCCGTGACCAGGACCCTATATAAATGTAACATATGAAAGTCTCGCTATGTCCTCTAGAGACATGTTTAATTTTTGGAAAATTTCCGATGTGACGTTTTACTTCAAAGGTTTCAGATTATTGCTTCTCCTCATTCCTTTACATCGCCGTTAAAATATACCTTAGTGTCGCACGCCACAAACATAGTGATGTTAAAGGAGTTCTAAAGCTTAGAAACACAAAAATACAAAAAAAATCCATGTGCTCTTTTCTTGCTGCTTACAATTCTTTGGATTTTTAACGAAATATAAAATTTGAAAGCGAAACCCTCTTTAAGAAATTCTACATTTTTTTTTGGCAATTTTAATGAGAATATTATGAACAACAAAAAATTCGCACACAGATACAATAAGCAAACAAAAGATACGTAGGGATACAAATACTCGGCCATTTCATTTAGCCGGTATATATACAGAGACACATGTGAAATCATTTGAAAATTACATTTTAGGTTTTGTAAAAATTTCGCGTATATAAAATACATAATATTAATGTTGTTGTTGTTTTTGTTATTATTGCTTTTGTTGTTGGTGTTTAGCAAACAAGTATTATGTATCTGTATCTTATGGATGGCTGGGTAAAATATGTTTGTGGTTCTTTTTATACCCTCCACCACCATAAGTGGTGAATGAGGGTATATATAAGTTTGTCATTCCGTGTGTAACATTGAGAAATATTCATCTGAGACCCAACAAAGTATATATATTATTGATCCTTATGAAATTCTAAGTCGATTGAGCCATGTCCGTCTGTCTGTCCGTCTGTCCGTCTGTCCGTCTGTGTAAAACACGCTCACGTCCAAAATACGCAAACAAACTTAGTAGAGTTGCAAGAAAAATGTTTATTATTGTCCTAAGCAGTTTGGTATTGAAAATCAGCGAAATCGGTACAGTGGAACAAAAGTTATGAATGAAAATGTGGGACAACCTCAAAAAAAATTGATAATTTTCACATATTTTTGGACATTTTTTGTAAATATATTGCAGCTAAAATCATAAAATTTTGCACTCGTTACTTTTATGATAAAAGGAGTAACTCTGGTGAAAACTATAAGAATCGGTCCATGATTTCTCCTAGCCCCCATACAAATTTTTTCCAGAAATATGGTTCTATGGTCTATAAATGCCTACCAAATAGGAATATCCACATGAAATTCAGCAAAAATAAGTTTCGTGGTAAAAGAAATTATATTACAAAATTGTTCGTGGATCGGCCCATATTTGACCATAGCCCCCATATAAAGTACACTTCCGAAAATACCTTAAATAAGCATAAATGTCTTATAAATATCGCTATCAAGTTGAAATTCCACACGAATAATCCCCATATATACCAAAATCGCTGTACCTAATTCTATGAAGATCGGTCGATAATTGCTTATAGCTCCCATATAAGGACCACTTCCGAAAAACACAATAACCTACATAAATATCTAAAAAATATCAATATCAAAACAAAATTTCACACAGATTCGTAGTTTATATTTAGAAATCATAGTACTGGATTTTGTGAATATCGGTCCATATTTGACCATAGCTCCCATATAAGGTCCACTTCCAAAAATCAGTTAAGTACTCATAAATCTCTTATAAATACATTTATCATGCTAAAATTCCACACAAATTATACTCATATATATAGACATCACTGTTCCAAATTTTATGCAGATTGGCCGATAATTGGTCATAGCTCCCCTATAAGGCCCATTTCCGAAAAAAGATATTAACCTTAAAAAGTATTAAAAACATATCGATATCAAAATGAAATTACGCACAGATCCAGTAATTTGAATCCAGTAATCATACTTCTGGATTTTGTGAATATCGGTCCATATTTAACCATAGCTCCCATATAAGGTCCACTCCCGAAAATCACTAATATCCTCATAAATTTCTTACAAATATAGTTATCAGGTTGAAATTCAAAACAAATTTATTCAAAATCGATGTACCAAATTTTATGATGATAGGCCCATAATTGGTCATAACCTCCATATAAGAACTACTTCAGGAAAACACATTACCGTGCACAAATATCCATAAAAATCTACACTCAACCAAAATTTTACACCGATCAGTAATTTGTATCCAAGAATCGTACTACAAGATTTTTTAAATATTGGTCCATAATTCGGCATAGCTCCCACATAAGGTCCACTCTTGTTAATAGCGTTGTTTATATGAAATTCTACAAAAAAAGCCCTTAAATACTTAGGATCATAATAGGTCATAGCATCCATATATTTAACCAAAATGGTACACAGATCAGTAATTTGTATTCAAAAATCATAATACTGAATTTTGTGAATATTGGTCCATAATTGGCCACAGCTCTCATATAAATACATAAAAATCACGTAAAAATATTCTATGACAATCGAATCTAATAGGTCATAGCTCCCGCAAAAGTCCCACAACCAAATATTTTGAAATTTGTCTAAATATATTTGTATACCCTTTTTTTTATACTCTGTTTCTTCACTTGAGGTTAAAAGGGAAAAATGTTGATCCAAACGTATTAACTAATTATTAAGTATATAAATTGTTAAATTTCATTTCATGAGGTCCAGACTTAAACTCGACAACACTTCCCCTTTGCGCATGTGAAATTTCATTAAAATCGGACTAAGGGTTTAGAAGTTACAGATTTATTTCCCTCTTTTTTTTCTCATACCACTGTGCGCCACTTTGACACTCAGATATTGTAGATCGTTTAACCCAGTTCCAACAAACTGTTAACGGTTACCTATGTAAGAAAATAATAATTTACACGAAGATTTAGAAAAATTAAGTTTAGGCGACAATTTCTCAATTAAAAGACAATAATTAACTGTGTCAAACGTTCTAATAGGAATTTCAGTTATAAATTGCTGAATTAGATAAAATTTTTTGTACATTTGAAATAAAATATCTTCTGCGTAAACTAGTCTTTCTAACAATTGTTATATTATTTCAGCTTTTATACCATCATATTTAGGTGGAGGGTATTTAAGATTCGGCACGGCCGAATATAGTACTCTTACTTGTTTATTTCTTGTTCTGCTACTGCTGTTCGTTGGTTTTGCTGTGCAGACAGACGCTGCTGCTGCTTTGGATGATGACTTTATGGCATTATTTCATCGTGTCGTGCCATCGTTGTAGTCGTTGACTGCAAAAAGCCAGACAGTAACAACGTGTCCAAAATGCCCTTGATCATTTATATACCAAGTGTTTTTTTTCATCCTCTGCTGTTTGTTATTGTTCGAGTTTGAATATTTTTTTTTTGCAAATGCTTTTTTGTGTAATTTTTTTTTTCTTTTTCATTGCTCCAACTAAAACTAAACCATTTGAAAGCCAGCATGAAATCACAAAAATACCAAATATGTATAGCAAAATTGCTCGTTTGAAATGTAACATTTATTAGCAAAAGTTTTGTTTTCTTCTCTACCGACATTTGAACTAATTTTGATCTTGATTTTTTTTTTTTGGTTTAAGGTTTGCTGGTATTTGTATAATATTATTTTGATTACCGTCATTAATAAATTTTGTAAAAGCTGTATAGAAAACATATTGAACAAAAATAATATTTGAATCTTCCCATTTTTTTAAATTGATTCATTTGCTTACAGCCATAAAATGAAAATGATTCATTTGATTTTGAAAGCACCTAAAATTTATTTTTAATTTATTATATTTAATTTATTGCCAAGACTTAATTCCAGGAATAATGAGAATTTTTTTTAAGGGATTTTATTTTATCAAAAAACAAAAAGAATGACAATAGATACATTAATTTATATCTAAAAATTAGGTTTTAAACACTGGAGCTCATAAAAACATGTCTTAAAACAAAAATGAAACTGAAAAATAAGAGTGTTATTTTCAAATCTTATACATCCACCACCAATATAATAATATAATATATTACTAGAAACGGATAATGTATTTTCCGGATGCATAAGTCCATACTCGATGGTCACAAAACACAGTAGTAAGATGTATGCATACTTGAAACAAATTTGAATTAAATATTTAATTAATATCGATATTTGTATTTTTCGATAATTCATTTTTCAAGTGTAGACCTAACCTTTTAAGGGCGATTGTTATACAATTTTGTGCTATGATATCAATGTATCTTATATGAGAACTATTACATACTATCGACTGATCGCTACAAAATCCAATAGTACGATTTTTGAATACAACTGATCTGTGTAAAAATTTGGTTCGATGTTGATATTTATAAGATTTTAATGCGTTATTCGGAAATGATCCCTATACAGAAGCTATGACCAATTTTGCTAATCACTAATCATCATAATATTTGGTACAAGATTTCTAAGATTTAGGTCGAATTTCAACCTGATAACGATATTTGTATGAGATTTATGCTTATTAGGAAGTGAACCATATATGGGTGCAATGGTCAAATATGAACCAATCCAAACATAATTTCGTTTTGTGATTTCTTTTTACATACATTTTAAGGTTTCTGAATTTTTTATGGATACTGATATTATTGAGACATTCCTATACCATAAATCCATATTTCGGACAGAAATTTGTATGGAGACTGGGTGAAACCATGAACTGATTCCTGTCATTTTAAATAGAGCTTGTCCATTTTTATCACATTTTGGCCTATAACTCTAGTTCTGCTTGACAAATTTTTTTATTAAGGTTAATAAGGAAAACAATTTAAAAAATCGCCATATTTTTATGCCCTTCTTACTGGGAAATAATTTTTTTTTTATTTTCAACATAATTTTAATTTGTAAATTTGTTCAATATATATTTATTGTTTTTTGCTTGGCTAATAATACTAGTAATACTTATGGCTAGTAATACTTATATCTAAATTAGTAAAATGTTCATAATATTTTTAATGAATTTCATAGTTTTTAATATTATGTTAGGAAAAAAATATAAAAATTTTCTCTTCTGTACAAAATTGTCATTAAAGGGAAATTTTAAATTTCATAATGGTTTATTTGGTTTTGTTACTTTTAGTGCAGATTAAATATTTCTGAGCTAAAAGTTTAAAATTTCTTTGCCGCAAAAAATATTCCTCATAGGAGAATTTTTGCTTTAATAGTGTTTATAAACCGGTTAACCGGTTAACCGAAAAACCGGTTTTTCTTCGAAATCTCGGTTTTTTACGAACCGGTTAATTTAAAATGTTGATTTTCGGTTAACCGGTTTATCCGGTTTTTATCACTCGGTTAACCGGTTTTTAAAATTTGGGACTAAAATTAATAAATCTCATGTTTTTATGCTTTTTTAATATTCGTAGATTAAAAATACAAACCTCTTTAGATTGATATAATATTAATATTTAAGAATTACAATGATTCTAAATAGTAGAGGACGATGAGTTTACTTAAAAACTTTTTCAGAATAAATTGCACATAATGAAACTACTTAAAAATTACAATTAAATTCCGCATTATTCTATAAGTTTAGGTTAAATCTTACTAATGATTCATTAAAAACTTAGTGATGATTTTAACAAACTTTAAATTGAATTCGATGTACATACTACCTTCTTTAAATAAATAGGACTTCATTAGTGTGTTTTGTTCTTAAAATTTTAATTTATTAATCATTTCGTTAGCTTTTCAGAAATATTACAGGAGAGACAAAAAAACGTTCTAAATCCATGATTTGAAATATGATAATGGAGTTTTATTAATTATTTGGTATGATTTATAATGACAAATAATCACAGCTAAGAAGAAGTGCTTTTGCATCATCTAAGTCCTTTTTGTTTAAAACAATTCAAAAACTTTTTATTTTCATATGTATCGGGTATGTATTCATAAATACAAATAAGGCAAATGTCAAGAAAATATAAAATAAAAATAAAGTTTGCAGAAAAATATCAATCAACAAAGAAATAAAATATTTGTAAACTATCGTGTAAACAATAAATGTTTTTTCGAAACGATTTTTTGAAATACTGAATGATTTCAATAATATTTTAAATTTGAAAAGTGTTAATACTCAGTATTGCCGTCTATAAATACCTTTAGTAATATATTTATACTCAATTCCATTTGACTGAGATAATAACTTTGACATTTTTACAAAATAAAATGGACTTAGCACCTTTGTATATTTATAGTTTTTTAATATTAACCATTCCTGACTACTAAAAACTAAAAATTTTAAAGCTGTATATACTTTATTGGACATTTAATGTTTTCTACACATATATGACGGTTAACCGGTTTAACCGGTTTTTTCGATGTCGGTTAACCGAAAAACCGGTTTTTTAAAAAAGGCCAATTTTCGGTTAACCGACAAACCGGTTTTTTAAAAAGTCGGTTTTTTATAAACACTATGCTTTATGCAATTTTCAATATATTTTAAATTAAATGTCCCTTAAAGAATTTATGAAATTACCATAATATTTTAAAAAAAAATAAAAGTTTTGAAATATCCCTTTTTTTTAAATTTTTATTTCATTAATTTCTTTTTTAATGGTTCAATTTAAATTAATTGTTGTAGGGTATAAAAATTCAAATTTCCCTTAAACGAAAAAGAATTCAGTAACAGGAAATTTTATTATACCCTTCACCATATATAAGCTTTTCATTCCGTTTGTAATTTCTACATTTTTCATTTGCGACCCCACAAAGTATATATGTATATTCTGAATCGTTATAATTAACGTAGTCACTATAGCCATGTCCTTCTGTCCGTCTGTATATTGAAATAAACATTCTGTAGACCCGGCTCGGTTGCTATTTAAAATCGAGACAAATGGCTGAGATATAACGATTTTTTACCTATTTTTTATCTACATATATCTGGATAATAAAAATTTTCCTCGATTGGAAATTTAATTTCTAGACGTTTCCAATAAGAATATTTTCTTAACAATTAGAAATAATTTTTTTAGTTTATTTAATGTACACAGAAAAAAGTTTCAACATAAATATTATGATTCGAATTCATTGATTTCAATTCATAACATTTATAAATAATTTCTTAAATAGTATGATTTTTTTAATATTTTATGTTTTGAAATAAAATCTAGAAGGCTTGAAAAATATAATTTCAATTTCATTTTTATTTTTATGTTGTTCAAAAATGTTTTAAATTTTTCATGGAAAATTTTTAGTTTTTTTATGATTTTCAGCTACAAAATGATATAAAAAGCGAGAAAATGATTAAACTGATTTAAGAGGATGAAATGCTTTTATATTTATGAATGTTTTATTATGTTTAATGATAATTTTTAAGTTTCAGATATTCTCCTTTTTATCTTAAAATATTGGCCAATATATGGCTATTATGCAAATATTCTTGCACTAATTCATTATATAATACAATTATAATGCAATTTATTAAAAAAAATTAAGTAAAAAAAGCAAAAATGTCCGTCATGTAAAATTTTATAATATTTATGAACATGTTCTTATTTTGAATGAAATAAGTTTGGGAAAAAAAAGTCAAGTTCGATTAATAATATTTATTACAAAATTCATTCCAATTATGAATTTTTTTTTTTCTGTGTACAACAAACTTTTATTTGGAATGTATTCTTGAATACTTAAAGCATCATAATTTGTATTTATTTATTGATTTCGTCATTCCATTTGGAATACAACGAAGTACATATTCATCGCAGATCAATAAATGTATGCATAGTATATTCTGGGTCCTTTTAAAATTCTAAGACGATCTAGCTATTTCTAGTTAGGTGAAGGCAAGGGCTTAGGTGGGATACGGCAAGGGCTTAGGTGGGTGAATTTTTCTTCGGATATATTTTGTCGATTAGAAATGTTTGGTGTTAAAAAGTAGAAGCTGAGTTATAGAACAAATTGTGAGACCTAAAGTTGACATTTTTCAAAACTTTTTTGCAAATGTTTCATAAATATATTGCACAATAAATTTAGCACACGTAGTTTCTAGAAATGAAAACTTTGTGTTAAAAATGGTAAGAATATTTCGAAATATGACTATATGATATTAAATTGCCTATAGAATACATTTAAAATATGCAAAATCTGATAAAAATAAATGTTTTTATACAAAATGTATTAAAATCGGTGACAGTATTCTAATATAAGATTCGGCAAAGACGAATATAACACTCTTACATGTTGTTTTTATACCCTACACCACCATAGTGGGGAGGGTATAATGCGCTTGTGCAGATGTTTGTAACGCCCAAAAATATTAGTCTAACACCCACCTTAAAGTATACCGATCGACTTAGAATCACTTTCTGAGTCGATTAAACGATGTTCGTCCGTCTCGTCGGCTAGCTGGCTGGCTGTCCATGTAAACCTTGTGTGCAGAGTACAGGTCGCAATTTTGAAGATATTGCGATGAAATTTGGTACATATTATTCTTTCGGCTCAAGGACCAAGTCTATTAAAACTGGCTGAAATCGGTCCATTATTTCACCTAGCCCCCATACAAATATCCTCCCGAAATTGGACTTTATCGGTCATAAATGTTTAATTTATATATGTATCTACACAAATTCCACTCCAAATAAGTTTTATATACACAAAATTCATGTCACCAAATTTTGCTAACATCGGTCCATAATTATTCATAGCTCCCATATAGACCCGCTTCCGAAAATCACGTGCATAAATCGCTTAAAAATTTTGGTATACTCACAAAATTCAACATAGTAAACTTTCATGTAGACATAAATCACACGACCTAATTTCATAAGGCCCACTTCCGAAAATCACTCAAAAATATAAATTGTGAAATTTTAAAAGAAAAATGTTTTTGTTCTTTTACTTAGTGTAGGGTATTATATGGTCGGGCTTGACCGACCATACTTTCTTACTTGTTTTTTTTTTTGCTTTTATTTTATTTAATTTGATTTATTTTTATTATTTCAGCACCTGATTTAAAACACTTTACAACAATTGGAAAAGATAAAAACCCCAAAAAAAAGTAAACATTTGAATTTTGTGTTACAATATTTAAAAAATTACATAATTACATTTACTAAATAAAAACCATATTTAATAAAATATATGTACATAAATACAAAATAACAATTTTTAAGTGCAAAAAGAAGCAAATTTAGAGAGAATTTCAAAAACAAATTTGTGCATAAATGTGTTGATAGCGGCCAAAATTTCAAGATGACAAGGTATGTTTATTCATATTGTTAATAATTTGTTGTACTAAGAGTTCAAAATCAAGAAAATTGTAGAATTTAGATATTAAGATTTATTAGGGTGAATACGAAAATTATAATTTAAAAACTGATCAGACTGAACAGAACTGCAAATTTTTGTTAGTTAATTGACGTTGTTTTCAATCATTATTTCATGCTAAAAACAAGTAAGGTCGATTTCATGCTAAAAACAAGTAAGGTCGATCTCTTTTAAAATTTTAATAATTTATTTCTGTAAGTGATTTTCGGAAGTGGGAGCTATGACTAATTATGTGCCGATCATCATAAAATTAGTTGGTCTTACTTCCATATATATTGTATAAAACTTATTTGGAACGAAATTTGTGTAGAGACCTATATATCGCACTGTTTCCTCTAAAGAGCGTCAACTCAAAATTTTCCAATTTTCAGTTTTGCAAGAAATCGATATGCAGTGGAAATATCTACCCACTGTAAAAATCTGCTATCATTATTTACTCTTTCGCCAAAAAATTCAGTTGTATCCGTTTCATTGTAATGTATTGAAAAAAAATAGTTTTTTGCTTCTACTGAACATTTTAAAATTTTGAGTTGACGCTCTTTAGAAGAACCAATGCGATATATAAAGTAAATATTTATGATCGATAAAGTTCTATTTCGGAGGACATTTGTATGGGGGCTAGGTGACAGAATGAACCAATTTCAATTCAAGGCTTTTGGTTTTTCAGTCGTGGTTATCATTCTCGTGGAATTGCCCATATACAGCAAGTCAGCCAGCCAATCGGATGGATGGATGGACGGACATCGTGTAATCGACTAAGAAAGTGATTCAATGAGATCATTATACTTTAAGGTGGGTAGACTAATATTTGGGGGTAGACTAATATTACTAATATTTCTGGGAACAAACCCAATATGGTAGTGTAGGATATAAAAAACTCAGTAATGAAGTCATGAGATAACAAAACTGTGTAGATTTTGGTATTAAATTATTTAGATCTGAATAAATATTGTTAAAAATGCTGCAAAATTAATACTTGTATATTTTAAGAAAATTTCAGGTGTTTGTTTTAATAGTTTTTACATATTTCCGTTATCCATTGTTTTAAGCTGATTTTCAGTTTCCAATCCCAACAAATGAAACAAATATATATAGTATATGTACATATTTTTATTATTTTTTATTATTTAGTTGTCTATTTAGATTTGCCCAATTGTTTGTAAATTTTTTACAAATTCAAATAAACAAAAACTCAAAATTAAATGACTAAAGTCTATTGCAATTTTGTGCAGTTGACTAGAAAATCAAATAGACCTATAAATCTTAATTAAACCATGTTTTATTTAGGCAAACAAATAAAAAAAGTATAAAATCACATAACCAAAAAAAAAAAAAAAACAATATTGTTAGTAACCCGCAGTTTTGTTTTTATCTCAACATGATTACAATTGGCTTTAATGATTTCCAAATGCGTTTCAAAGAACTTTAAAAGATTTTTTTTTAAATCACATAAAAAAATCAAGGTTTAATAAAAAATAAAATTAAGATTTAACGAGCTTTAACTAACAAACAAAACCTCGGCTAGAAATTTTATTAGTTTTGAGCAACAATTTTATAAATTTTTACAAAAAAAAAAATTAAAGAAAATCGTCATCAATTATAAATAAACTACAACATGCAATGCAGTTTACTAATTTGTAAAATTCGCCTACTACATACAGCAGCGGATAAAAAATTAAAAAACAAAAAAATTGTAATTTGAATAGAATTAAATAGTTTTCTTTTTTTTTGTGTGTGACATGTATTCATGTGTAAAAATAATACAGTAAAATTTAAATGATAAAAATATTACAAGCTCACATTTAGCTTTACACTCAAACATACTTATGCATAGAGTTAACATGTCAAATAAGACTAATTTAGTTGTCATTTAGTTTATTTAATTAACAAAAACAAAAAAACTACAGCAACAATACTCACTGTATCATTGCAGGTGGTGTTAGTGTTACTATTGTTTTTGCAATTAATGCAGTAGTTTTTGAACAAAAAAATTTTTTTTAGTTATTGTTGTATTATTTGTTTATGGTGTGTCATTATACATACAACAACAAAAGTGGAAATTTGATATGACAACTGGGCAAACTTTTAAAGACAGGGGGCCAATTTCTATATATTGGGTGTATGACTTCAAAATGCGGATTTTTTTTAAAAAAAAATTTTAGCTTTTATTTTGAAACATCTGTACAATATAAATTTATTCAAAGTATTAACCATTGTTAGATATGAATTTTTAACATCTTCCTGGCAACATATGGATTCGGAGCCAAACGAACTGATCATTTTTTGAGCCCAAGAACGAATCAAGCCAATTTCGAATAATCTGTTCCACAGTGAAGCGTATCCCAGAGAAAGCGTTCTGCATCGATTGAAAAAAATAGTTGTCGGCCGGAGCACGGTCTGGACTATAAAGCGGGTGAGGCAAAACTTCGCAACCACTTCATTCTAAATTCATTTTAACAGATATTGCAACATGAGGGCCAAGCGTTGCCATAATGGAATATTACAGTATGAAATATAGAGTTTCACCAAAAACTTTAATTTCAAAATTTCAACAATTTATTTTCGTGAATGATATTCGCAAGAGGGCCTTATATGGGAGCTATGACTAATTGTGGACCGATCGCAATCAAATAAGGTGACTTGAATTCCGTATATACATTAGAGTGACAGCCGATTTTTTTTTTTTAGATTTCAAAGAGTGCCGGGTGGAATATTGTGACACTAGGCCTAAATGTTAAGTGCTGAAAATTTGAGCCAAATAGGGCAACGATTTCTGGACGCGCATCGAGGTCAAAGTTCAGATATATGCAAAATTTTACTTTAATATGGAATAAATAGGTGAAACTCGTTAACTTTCTGCATTGTTTTCTAGAAATGTGTAGATTTATTTATATTAATGAATATTACATTAAAAAAAATTTTTGGAAATTAACCCTGTATCTCCTTTGGTTCAAAATGACCCAAAAACTGTATTATCGCCAAAATTAGAGAAAAATGCAAATTTTTCAGTTTTTGAAAAAATTTTGCTACTAAATAAATACTTTTGCAATTGAATGCAAAAGAATCGAAATATGTACGTAATTATCGTTGTAATGAGATATAAATGACAAAGTTTGATTAAAAAATTTTAAAGTTATTACAAATTCGCCAGCCCATTAACGTGTTTCAGGCCACTTGAACAAAAAATTTAGGAAACAAATTAAGATATTTCGAGAAAAATTAAAATAAAAGCTCATTTTTACTTAAAATATGTCCATATTTACTTGTATATGAGTTTTTGTCTTCGTAGGATACCGTTAACCTATTCGAAGGTATGGCCAAAAAAAATATTTTTTTTAACGGCTGTTTCAAAACTCCATTTTCAAAATTTTAAAAATTTTGTTAAACAAATTTCATTTTTTTTCGATCATCACATTGGGGTTTATTGAGATCAAAATAGGGAATAAAAATATGAAAAAATTATGTCAATACCTCTTACAGTTTTTCCGTACCTGCGATTTAAATTTTGCGTTTTTCAAGAAAAACTAATTTTTTGTCCACATTTAGGCGAATGAGTCCAATTTCCTTAATGTTATAATTTTTAAGTAAAACCTATTCACAATATTATAGTCCTTGTAATTTTAAATATGTTCTGAAAGTTTTACTAAAATCGGAAAACGATAACCTTTGAATCGTGAAGGTCAAAGGTCAAATTTTTCAATATTTGGAATTTCTAATGAAAATATACTGAAATGTTATATATTTTTGGGCCGATTTTCATGAAATTTGAGGAAAACCCATATTGAACTGGTTTCAATTATTTCATAATTAAATTAAGTATTCATTTGCTCAAAAACAAAATTTCTTGATATTTTCTATTGAATTTTGAGTTTGATTATTTTGACAATTGAATAAACAATTTTCGTTATTGGTTGAATTTCAAATACAAAAATTAAATGAATAAATAATTTTCGTAATTGAAACACAAAAAATAACAAAAATGTGTTTTCAATTACGAAAATTATCTATTCAATAATTTTTGTATTTGAAATTCAACCAATAACGAAAATTGTATATTCAATTGTCAAAATAATCAAATTCAATAGAAAATATCAAGAAATTTTGTTTTTGAGCAAATGAATACTTGATATGTGACAAATATTTGAATTGAAACGGTTTAAGAATTAGTTTTTTCTGTGTATATTAGAGTGTCCCTTAGAATTAAATGTTTGAAACGTTGAAACGGTACCCGCTGAATACTTTTGCAATTGCCGCTCGTCGCTCAAAGTTTTGAGGTGCATTTTCAAGGGGAAAATATGCAATTTTTTCAGTTTTTGTAAAAATGTTGCCATTAAAAATTACTTTTGCAAATAATTTTAAAATAATCTAAATGTGTATGTAATTTTCGTTCTTATGAGATAATAAAAGACAAAAATTGGTTAAAAAATGTTAAAGCTATTAAAAATTCACTAGAACAAGAAATGTAGAAACAAAATTAACATATTTTGAGAAATATTAAAACAAAAGTTTATTCTTACTTAAAATATATCCATATTTACTTGTATATGAGTTTTTGTCTTAGTAGGAAACCGTTAACCTATTCGCAGGTATAACCAAAAAAATAAGTTTTTTTAACGGCAATTTCAAAACACCATTTTAAAATTTTTAAAAATTTTGTTAAACAAATTTTAGAATTTGTTGATTATCACATTGGAATTTATTGACAACATAATAGGGAATAAAAATGTGAAAAAATTATGTCAATACCTCCTATACTTTTTCCGTACCTGCGATATAAATTTTGCGATTTTCGAGAAAAACAAATTTATTGGCGAATGAGCCCAATTTCCTTACTGTTATTAATTTTAAGTAAAATCTATTCAGAATATTATAGTCCAGATAATTCTAAATATAGTCTGAAAGTTTTCCTAAAATCGGAAAACGTTAACCCTTAAATCGTGAAGATCAAAGTCAAATTTTTCAATATCAATTGTTTTGTAGATTGTTCGGGAGGGAATCTAATCAGAATATTTCTGATGACAATTTAATGATGGACTTTATTTTCGAATGTTTTTTTAACATTATCAATACTTGAATTGTTAACTTTAATGTTATTTTTTGTTTTTCTTCAACAATAAAATATTAAAAACCTACATCAAAACTTTATTCATTACTTTTTTAAAAAAATTTGAATTATTCGAATAATTCGATTAATTTTAAATGAGTGATCGAATTATTCGAACAAGTTAAAATCTTTTATTCGAATTATTCGTTTTATGCGAACAAAAGAAAAATCGAATTGCTTAGTTAAGAAATAAGTAGAAATGGAATATGCACCAGGAGGTAACCAACCTCCTACTTACTGTATATTTTTATTTTTCAACAAAATCAAAGCAAATAATTTTTTGAAATAAACAGTTTTTTGACTGTGTCACTATGTTTCCTAAATCTTAATAACCCCGTGCATTAGATGAGCCAACTCGGCACTCATTAATCATTGTGTCTAATAGATTTAAAATTGAAATAAAGAAACAAAAAAAATGTGTTCTGTTCGCAGGCAATTAGATGTGGGCGGTTGTAATACATCCAATTTTAATTCCAATTTGAATTCAGTAATGAAGTGTATTACACTCTACGCATTTCAATTATCATATCAAAATGTTGTTGCTGCTCCAAACGCACAGCACACTAAATTAAAGCTTAAATGTATCATCATCATCAGAAATACAGGCGACCGACCATATTGGTGATGATGATGATCATGATGATGATGTTGATGAGTAAGTAACTCAACTCAT
This sequence comes from Calliphora vicina, assembly GCF_958450345.1. NCBI lineage: Eukaryota > Metazoa > Arthropoda > Insecta > Diptera > Calliphoridae > Calliphora > Calliphora vicina. The sequence continues at coordinate 121,680,846 of NC_088780.1, forward strand.
TCACTTACTTACTTGACTTATTTATTGAAACTGGTCTTGTGCATAATTGGTGCATATTTTCTTGATATGATTAACACCCATATTCATTTGTTTACTTAAATACTTTTTCATTCTCGACTACACATGACCTTTCTTTATAGAAATTGTGTTGCATTTAACAAAAAAAAAAAAACATAAAATAAAAAATTGAAATATTAAATCACTGTTCATTCTATTGTTTTTCTTTTTGTTGTCTATATGTAGAGAATCATGATATAAATTTATTTTGTTGCTTTATTTGTTTTAATAGTAATAAATCTGTATTTTATTAATAATTAATTGATAGACATTTACGATAAAGAAAAAATAAAAACTTTAACTGGAAACTACTTACTACTTATTTGCATGTGGAAAACATGTATTTAAGATTATTTGTAATAAAAAAATTTATTTGTTTTATTTCAATTTAATGGCACCCGTATTAATTTCATGCAAAGGCGTATTTTAAAGTTGTACGAGAGTATTAAGAAGAAAAAAATATACAAAATTGTACATCATCCCCACTCTGATGGCATGATGTCATTTGAAAATTAAATAAGATAATTGATTATAAATAATATTGGTTCTATTTAGCACGCTACTCTATGGGGGTGTAGTGTCTTATGATGGAATTAAAGTTTAGCTCAAGATATAATACAGATATACATAAAATTATGTTTATCAGTGTACAGCAATAAGAAAAGTCTTGCCAGTTCCTTTTACTAAATTTTCTTAATTTCAATATTAAACAGTAGTACAAATGTACACTCAAAATATTTCAATACACTTGGAAGCTAAGTTTCAAATCACTTAAATAAATATAGTTACTTAACATAAGTGTACTACTATTAAAATTCGTATTATATATAAATATAAACTGCTGCTTAATTCCACTACTATTTTTTATTTAATTTTTTTTTATTTGCCAATAATCATGTTTTATAATTTTAATTTTGTATTGATATTGAAATACTGGTGACAGGCATCTACAGGGTCATTTAGGTTAAAGTTGAAGCATTTATTTTTCTTTTAATTTTTCATTACAAGATTCTAAATGGCACAATAATTTAATTTTATTTGTAGTTCGATTACAAAAAAACTAACTAAAATAATCTTTAAAACACGTTTTTATGAAAACATTTTTTTATTTATTTTAAAATTTTTCAAACATTTAATTTTTCTACTTGTTTTTAACACTTCGCTTCAAGTCATATGGAAATTAATGAAGTTCATTCATTCATAGCTTCATTTGCTCATTAATAAAAACTACAATTTTATGATAATTTCATGATGTTTTTATTACTATAGTTCGTTACATTCGACATCATTTATTACATTGATCAGGGTCCAGCCAGCTGCTGCTGTTGTATGGACTACACCCTAAGTTTTGTTTATGGGTTTACGTTTTCAAAGTTTTCTTATCAAAACTTGTACAAATAGAATTGGCAAAAAAAAGTAATACAACTTTATCATTTAATTGCTTAATGAAATCTATAGTTAATTAATAATAATTTAAATTGACACACAAAAACTACTGAGAAAAAGATTTGGAATTGTGACTTTGTTATTCGTACATATAGGAGAATTATTAATTGAACAATTCGAAATGTCGTTTTATTGATATAAAACTGAACTAGAACTGAACTAGAACTGAACTAGAACTGAACTAGAACTGAACTAGAACTGAACTAGAACTGAACTAGAACTGAACTAGAACTGAACTAGAACTGAACTAGAACTGAACTAGAACTGAACTAGAACTGAACTAGAACTGAACTAGAACTGAACTAGAACTGAACTAGAACTGAACTAGAACTGAACTAGAACTGAACTAGAACTGAACTAGAACTGAACTAGAACTGAACTAGAACTGAACTAGAACTGAACTAGAACTGAACTAGAACTGAACTAGAACTGAACTAGAACTGAACTAGAACTGAACTAGAACTGAACTAGAACTGAACTAGAACTGAACTAGAACTGAACTAGAACTGAACTAGAACTGAACTAGAACTGAACTAGAACTGAACTAGAACTGAACTAGAACTGAACTAGAACTGAACTAGAACTGAACTAGAACTGAACTAGAACTGAACTAGAACTGAACTAGAACTGAACTAGAACTGAACTAGAACTGAACTAGAACTGAACTAGAACTGAACTAGAACTGAACTAGAACTGAACTAGAACTGAACTAGAACTGAACTAGAACTGAACTAGAACTGAACTAGAACTGAACTAGAACTGAACTAGAACTGAACTAGAACTGAACTAGAACTGAACTAGAACTGAACTAGAACTGAACTAGAACTGAACTAGAACTGAACTAGAACTGAACTAGAACTGAACTAGAACTGAACTAGAACTGAACTAGAACTGAACTAGAACTGAACTAGAACTGAACTAGAACTGAACTAGAACTGAACTAGAACTGAACTAGAACTGAACTAGAACTGAACTAGAACTGAACTAGAACTGAACTAGAACTGAACTAGAACTGAACTAGAACTGAACTAGAACTGAACTAGAACTGAACTAGAACTGAACTAGAACTGAACTAGAACTGAACTAGAACTGAACTAGAACTGAACTAGAACTGAACTAGAACTGAACTAGAACTGAACTAGAACTGAACTAGAACTGAACTAGAACTGAACTAGAACTGAACTAGAACTGAACTAGAACTGAACTAGAACTGAACTAGAACTGAACTAGAACTGAACTAGAACTGAACTAGAACTGAACTAGAACTGAACTAGAACTGAACTAGAACTGAACTAGAACTGAACTAGAACTGAACTAGAACTGAACTAGAACTGAACTAGAACTGAACTAGAACTGAACTAGAACTGAACTAGAACTGAACTAGAACTGAACTAGAACTGAACTAGAACTGAACTAGAACTGAACTAGAACTGAACTAGAACTGAACTAGAACTGAACTAGAACTGAACTAGAACTGAACTAGAACTGAACTAGAACTGAACTAGAACTGAACTAGAACTGAACTAGAACTGAACTAGAACTGAACTAGAACTGAACTAGAACTGAACTAGAACTGAACTAGAACTGAACTAGAACTGAACTAGAACTGAACTAGAACTGAACTAGAACTGAACTGAACTAGAACTGAACTAGAACTGAACTAGAACTGAACTAGAACTGAACTAGAACTGAACTAGAACTGAACTAGAACTGAACTAGAACTGAACTAGAACTGAACTAGAACTGAACTAGAACTGAACTAGAACTGAACTAGAACTGAACTAGAACTGAACTAGAACTAGAACTGAACTAGAACTGAACTAGAACTGAACTAGAACTGAACTAGAACTGAACTAGAACTGAACTAGAACTGAACTAGAACTGAACTAGAACTGAACTAGAACTGAACTAGAACTGAACTAGAACTGAACTAGAACTGAACTAGAACTGAACTAGAACTGAACTAGAACTGAACTAGAACTGAACTAGAACTGAACTAGAACTGAACTAGAACTGAACTAGAACTGAACTAGAACTGAACTAGAACTGAACTAGAACTGAACTAGAACTGAACTAGAACTGAACTAGAACTGAACTAGAACTGAACTAGAACTGAACTAGAACTGAACTAGAACTGAACTAGAACTGAACTAGAACTGAACTAGAACTGAACTAGAACTGAACTAGAACTGAACTAGAACTGAACTAGAACTGAACTAGAACTGAACTAGAACTGAACTAGAACTGAACTAGAACTGAACTAGAACTGAACTAGAACTGAACTAGAACTGAACTAGAACTGAACTAGAACTGAACTAGAACTGAACTAGAACTGAACTAGAACTGAACTAGAACTGAACTAGAACTGAACTAGAACTGAACTAGAACTGAACTAGAACTGAACTAGAACTGAACTAGAACTGAACTAGAACTGAACTAGAACTGAACTAGAACTGAACTAGAACTGAACTAGAACTGAACTAGAACTGAACTAGAACTGAACTAGAACTGAACTAGAACTGAACTAGAACTGAACTAGAACTGAACTAGAACTGAACTAGAACTGAACTAGAACTGAACTAGAACTGAACTAGAACTGAACTAGAACTGAACTAGAACTGAACTAGAACTGAACTAGAACTGAACTAGAACTGAACTAGAACTGAACTAGAACTGAACTAGAACTGAACTAGAACTGAACTAGAACTGAACTAGAACTGAACTAGAACTGAACTAGAACTGAACTAGAACTGAACTAGAACTGAACTAGAACTGAACTAGAACTGAACTAGAACTGAACTAGAACTGAACTAGAACTGAACTAGAACTGAACTAGAGCTGAACTAGAACTGAACTAGAACTGAACTAGAACTGAACTAGAACTGAACTAGAACTGAACTAGAGCTGAACTAGAACTGAACTAGAACTGAACTAGAACTGAACTAGAACTGAACTAGAACTGAACTAGAACTGAACTAGAACTGAACTAGAACTGAACTAGAACTGAACTAGAACTGAACTAGAACTGAACTAGAACTGAACTAGAACTGAACTAGAACTGAACTAGAACTGAACTAGAACTGAACTAGAACTAGAACTGAACTAGAACTGAACTAGAACTGAACTAGAACTGAACTAGAACTGAACTAGAACTGAACTAGAACTGAACTAGAACTGAACTAGAACTGAACTAGAACTGAACTAGAACTGAACTAGAACTGAACTAGAACTGAACTAGAACTGAACTAGAACTGAACTAGAACTGAACTAGAACTGAACTAGAACTGAACTAGAACTGAACTAGAACTGAACTAGAACTGAACTAGAACTGAACTAGAACTGAACTAGAACTGAACTAGAACTGAACTAGAACTGAACTAGAACTGAACTAGAACTGAACTAGAACTGAACTAGAACTGAACTAGAACTGAACTAGAACTGAACTAGAACTGAACTAGAACTGAACTAGAACTGAACTAGAACTGAACTAGAACTGATCTAGAACTGAACTAGAACTGAACTAGAACTGAACTAGAACTGAACTAGAACTGAACTAGAACTGAACTAGAACTGAACTAGAACTGAACTAGAACTGAACTAGAACTGAACTAGAACTGAACTAGAACTGAACTTGAACTACAACTGAACTAAAAATTAAATTTCTAATTGTATTTCAGAAATTTCCATTTGTATTTCAGAAAATGCCAATAGAAATACAATTGGCAATTTCTGAAATACAATTAGAAACTTTTAAAGTCTGAAATTTAATTGGAATTTTCTGAAATATAATTAGAAATTTCTGAAAATCAATTGGAAATTTCTGAAATACAATTGGAAATGGTGTAGAACTAGAACTAATTTTGAACTGAATTAATGAGGATATCCACATAGGTATGCCTATGTTGCCCATTTTAGGATTAAATATTTGTTCTAATGAAGCCTTTCACTTTTAGTACTCGTACGTGGAATACACCAAGGAATCATATTAATAAACAATCCACTTTCGAACTTAATTTTGTTATTTCAAAAACGTTTATACTGTATTTTGTGAAAAAATTATAACAAAAAGACCTTAAACTGTACACTGTACCTTTTTGTTTTGATTTTTTATAAAATTCCAATTGATTTATTGATGTTACAGAAATGAAAAAAAAACAAAGAAGCAAATGAAATTAAATATATAGAAAATAAATAAATTCGCAGAAGTTAAATAAAAACACCAAGTCTAGAAAGCCCGCTAAATAACTTTTTTATAAATTTAAAATTTATACACAAAAAAAACCATCATTTGCAACCTTGAACATTTTTTAATTTAGTTTGTAAGTCACGTATTAGAGCTGCGCTCCAACATACACATTTTTAAAAAGGTTTTTTGCAAAAAATCGTCAGCAACAACAAAAACTACAAAAACAAAATTTGAAATGCTTGTTTTTTTCTATACGCATGCGCTTGTGATTCTTTAAAAGGGAGTTTGATTATTTTATTTTTTTTTTATTTTTATTTCTTAGATACAAAATTTGTTTTGAATCATACATTCTTACACGAACACATACATATGATTATGTGTGTGTGTGTAAATCTATGTAAGTATTTATTTTTATTTGGTTGTTTTAAGTTGCACGTTTGTATGAATTTGAAATTGTTTCCTGTAGAATGGGTTTTTATATACATATTTAAATATGTTTGTATTTAATTTTAAGCAAACGATATCGATTTAGAATTCAGAAGCTCTCTAGGTTCTAATTTTTTTATTTTTTTTTTAAAAAAATCTAAAATTAAGTAATGAAATAATAACTAATTACTGGTAATAAAACTGGTTTAGAATCCCTCCAATTCTAATTTAATTATACTTAACCGGTTTAGCTTTTGTGTTTTTTAATATATGCAGTTTTTTCTCGAATCTTGGTCCAACAAGTTTTATTATAATTGGACTTGTTTGAGTTTCTGGGCAACATATTTTTGTTATTTCGTAATCTGTAGAAATTTACTACAGCTAAATATATCGCTTTCAAATTAATTAAATTAAAGCTAATTATTTAGTTTTCATTTTCTGTGAATAGAATGCATTTTAAGTAACCAATAAATTATTGGCAAAAACTGTCATTTAATTGGTGTTAGGAAAAAAGTAACAAAATATCCATAGAAATAAATTTCAAATCACAAAATAAAACGCAAAACATTAATGATGGAATAAAATAAAAAACAAATAAAATTTTCAGATCACTAACAAAGCACGCTACACTAATAATAATGAGGCTATAAACACTTCATTGTAGAATAGGTAACAGCTCTGATTGGATAATATAATAGGAAAAATTAAAAACTATTTCTAATTTAATTTATTTTATTAAGGAAAATTTCAATTGCTAAATTTCTTATTTCTAATTTCATAAAAGAAGCAAAAAGTATCATCCGCTAAAGAAGACTTTTTCTACGTCTTACACCCCCCACAAAAATGGAACTACTGCTTGTGTTTTTAGGTTTATTAATATAGAAAAATTCAAAAAGACCCATGGGAAGATTCAAAAAGAACCAATAAGTAGCAAAAGAAAGTGTCAGAAGTGTCAAAAGAAAATTGTTGCTATTCTCTGCTTTTAATCTATCCAGGATTGTATGTAGACGCTAACATTTCTGTTAATTTATATTAATCTAAGTTAATTAACCAAGAAGGATATGATCTTGAGGAAGTACATAATCCAAAATGTGTGCCGTAATGGTACTTATTAGGGACCACTTTTATGATTATGTATTAATTTATGTATCAAAATTTAAACAAATCAAAAAGTACCAATGAATGAAAGGAAACGTTTTAATTTCACGCTACAACGCCGTTTGTTTTAAATCAAAAAGTACCTTTAGGTCCCTTATTGTGTACTATCAAAGTACGAATTTCCAGTTTTTAATGTTTACATATCTTTTCACTTTCATTATACAAATTGTTGTTAAAAAAAGTACAAAACTGCTGAGAATAAAACACAATTTTGGATATTTAGGCATTTGTAGCCCATTTTGTCCCCATGTCTTGATAGAAATGCTATGTTTTTGTAATTAATATTGCAAAATTTGTTAATTAAAAAAGTACTAACAAAATATACATTTTACATCACATATGACTTTGAAATTACATTTCTCTTATTTGTTACTTTCCAAACATGAGAAATTTATTTATTAGATCCTTATTTAACATGAGGGCGTCAATTGATTCCATTTAGATTAACATTGACAGGTCTGAAATAATTATGGAAAATCTAGAATTTATCCAAGATTTGAATTAAATGGAAAGTACTGTTTACATCTGTCTGTTGAAACCACGATAGGGCCTAGAGGGATGGACCGAAAACCGGGTTTTCATCGAAATCTCTTCTTTTTGCGAACCGGTTAATTTGAATTGTTAATTTTCGGTTAACCGGTTTATCCGGTTTTTATCACACGGATAACCGGTTTTTAAAATTTAGGTCTAAAATTAAGAAATCTCATGGTTTTGTACATTCTTTATATTCATTGTATACACATTATTGGTCTGATTTGAAACCTAAACTGCTGATTTACAATACAAACCTCTTTAGACTAATATTTTTAATAATTACAATGATTCTAAATAGTAGAGTACGATGAGTCTACTTAAACACTTTTTCAGAATAAATTAACATAATGAAACTATTAAAAATTAAAATTAAATTCCTCACAATTCCATAAGTTTAGGCTAAATCTTACTTATATTCATTAAAAATTTAGTGATGATTTTACCAAACGTTAAATTGAATTCGATGTACATACCTCTCAATAAATTCGACTTCATAAGTCTGTTTTGTTCTTAAAATTTTAATTTATTAAACATTTCGTTAGCTTTTCAGAAATATTACAGGAGAGACAAAAAACGTTCTAAAAACCATGATTTGAAATCTGATAATGGAGTTTTATTAATTATTTGGTATGATTTATAATGACAAATAATCACAGCTAAGAAGAGTGCGTTTGCATCTTATAGGTTCTTTTTTGGGACTTGTAACATTTTCTGTTTCATATCAGAAAGTCGAGTTGATAATAAATTTCAAAATTATCAAATATTTAATAAAAAAATTGATTTACATTTTTTGGTTGAAATTTAATGAATAAACCAATAACACAGTGCTACGATGGAAAAAAAACTTGGAAAACGACCTAGCGTAGGTTAAAGGGCTTGCTGAGTACATTAGACACCCTCAAATTCAGAAGTTATTCTGAAAAAACCAGTTATGTCCGTGAACTTATCGATTTGTAACTCAGTCAGTCTCTGTCCGACTTTAAATTTTTTAACCGGGTTAAAAAGAAAACTGATTACGCTTTAAAATGACGTGCATTTGTTGATACATTTGTTAGTTATAAGTATTGTTTTTGTTAAGAATATCTAAAAGAAAAACAAAATTTATCAACTGTTTTGATTTTAATCGCTTTTCATTGCTTATTTTGATACGGAAGCTTATACAAATTTATACCAATGTATTAAGGAAATTTAGTTCTCAACAAAACCTCGTTTTAATAATTCAAATCGGATGAAAATTGTAAAAGTTATTTAACTTTTCATTAACACCTTTTTTAGTATTTTCGCCCTCAGCCCATATGAATAAAAACAAAAAACTATAAAAAAAAATGTTCTACAATTTTTAATTTAGAAATACATACATCTTATACATACATTTTATGAAAGCTTAATTCTTTACCTAACTATAATTGTTTAAAATTTTGAAATCGGTCTAAAAATGTGTGAGTTAGAGGTACTAAAGTACTACGACCTACCCTAAAAAAGTCCAATTTAGGCAGAAAGAACTCTGTTATCATGTCTCAATATCGCGACATGATAACAGAGTATTATGTATAAAATAATAATCTATGAATATACAAAAGTGCTAAGTCCGTTTTATTTTGTAATACCAGACAGGAAACAATCACTTTCGAATAATAATAATAATGCATTTGTTTCTCGACAATTAATTGTCAGGCAATTTTGACGACTAGATCGACGCATGTTAAATGTTAAAATAACTAGTTATACAGATGAGCAAGTAGCCAGTTAGGCAGCTATTTAGTAACCGGTAAGGGAATCCAATGCGTTGATTACTTTGGACCAGCTATTAGACAGTCTCATTGTAATCCAAAAGGGTAGATTTTTATATAACTAGTTGTCAACCTAAATTATAGCTAAAATCACTGGATCAGCACAGTCCCCTAGAACTGCTGGGTACGTTCACATTGTTCAAATATTTAGTCAAATAAAAACTTTCACACATGAAAGATATTATTTTATTATTTGGTCTTGGTTGCTCTTACAAAGCTCATGTAACATTACATAATTATTTATTTAAGATCTTATTGAAGCGTATTTCTTCAAATATTTATACAATGTGTGCGTATGTACCTAAATAAGAAAACAGCAACAACAACAATTTTGCCAAAAATCGTTTGAAAACAAAGACGAACGAAATATTTTTTGCAAATTCAAACAGAAAAAAACAATAAAATGATGTGATCCCTTAGAAGTAAACAAACAACAACAAAAACTCCCTCTCTTACAGCCACTAACACATAAATATAAATACTACGGTTGGCGCTGCTGCTCTGCCAAAGACAGATAGATGATGGCTGATGCTGCTGCTGCTACTGTGATGGCTGAGTATTGATGATGACGATGCTCTCTAATCAAATGTTTTGTTTCGTTTTACTTTTTATTGTTGTCGAAGAAGAAAAAAAACCAAGCCCCAAAACTAATATTATCAGATACACTGAAACATACAAACTTAAATTTACACAAATGCAGACAGACAGCCATACACACACAGTTGTACTTCCATTTAACGTATGGTGTTGTTGTTTTTATTTATTTTTTGTTGATTTGCGACTGCTGCATTATCACGTTATACATACTTTGTTTTTCGTTTCTTCTGACTTTTTCTTAGCGATTTGATGTTGATGCTGCTGCTGCTGTTTTATATTTCGTATTTATTTTGCTGCTGATGATCTTCTTTCTTTTTAAATTTTCAAGGCCAAGCTCCAAATGATCTTTTTTTCTTTTCTGTCAATTGTTGTTGGTTTGTTGTAGTTCAGTTTTTTTTTTTGTAGTTGCAAATATTTTATTTCGCCGTCTGTTACTGAACGTCTGTATGTGTTTATATTAGTCCATTCCGCCTTTATAAGCTACATTATGTATAAAGTTTTTTTTGGTTTTTTGTTAAAGTAAAACAATATTTTTAGGTTTTATTTTCTCAAATTTTACATGTGTTGCCTAAGATTTTTATGATGAAATCATTCTTAGAAATTTTGGAAGGAATTTTTTTGCAAAATTGTAACATAATTTGAGGAATGTATGTGCAAACACAAATAGTGGAAAACTTTAGTGATAATAAGAAATAATTTCATAAAATAACTTAAGTTTCCATGTTTATTCGTTAAGATACGATTTTAAAAATTAAAATCTTGAAAAAATCGTATATACCTACCCTTCACCAAAGTAAAGGGTGTCTCAGTAAGAATGCACTTTTTTTCATTTTAAAATAAAAAAAACGTAGATTTGAGATAGTTGTGATTTTTTATTGGATTGTAAAGAAGACAAATTGCCCCCACTCTGGCTCTGATGGCAGGCCATTACTCTTTTTATGAAATTTTCATTGACTTTTTCAAAGATACATATGTGGCTGTATCTCACCGATGAAGCGTTGGATCTCGGATTTGAGCACATGAATTGTTTCTGATTTATTCGCATAAACCCGAGATTTCACAAAACCCTAAAGAAAAAATCCCACGGCTTTAAATCGCTTCTTGGTGGACAGTTGAATCCGAATTTGTTTTGGAAATCATTGCCGCAATAAATCAATTATTGCATGCGTTGTGTGGCAGATGGCTCCGTCTTGCTAGAACAATATGTTGTACTGATTCATGCCCTCCAGTTGAGGCGACAAGAACTCCGTTATCATGTTCCTGTAACGAATGTCGTTCACAGTCCTGCAATTTCCCAATCACGCCGCATAACCAAAATCCGCACGAAACAAATGCTCATTGTGGGTGCACTTGTTTCTCATTGATTGCATGAGGATTTTCTGATCCCCAAATTCGACAATTTTGTGTATTCACGAAGCCATTCAGAGAAGATGACATTTTTTTCGAATTGAACGAATTTCCGGCGCTTTCCATGGTCTGCTGGTTTGAGCTCCTGAGTAAGCTGAATTTTGTACGCAGGAAGGTGGAGGTCTTTTGTCAAAATTCGCTGCGTAGTGCTTCGTGATAATTGAAGTTGTTGAGAACGATGCCGAATTGATGTTTTCGGCAACACTCTCGTTTAAAGAGCAATATTTTAAAGAGACCATAACCGATACATTTCCTTCAAATTAGTTTACCACTCTTTGAAACGTACCTAATGAAAATTCTTCGAAGTTTGCGAACAGTCTCGTCTTAACTCTCCAATTTTTTGCCAAATTTCAGAGTTGCACAAAAAATTACACTAAATTTAAAAAGTTACTGAGACACCCTTTATTAATAATTTAATATTCATTTTGAAAACAATTTGTGGTGAAAAAAAAAAATTGGTGAAAATTAATACAGAAAAATCTGTTTTAAATATTTCCGATATATTGATTTATTAATCATGTTTGTAAGTTATGTTATGGCTATGGCTACTATATGGGGTCGGAAATGAAACATTTTGAAATTACAAACATCCTAGCCATGTCATTCCCTCATTCTTTTGTTGGCACGATAAGTCATAAATATTCTATGTTGTATGATGAACGTGTCTGGATTTGAAAAAAATGTGCGTCCGGCGCTCCTTAGAGGAAATATTTTCTCTTGATCAGAAATGTTTGGTATTGAAGATGAGCAAACTAGGTCCAACAAAAATTTTTTTTTTTAAAAAATTAACATAATAGGTTGAACCGTTTAAGTTTTGATCGGACTTACACATTATATATATATTTTGTTCTTAATGCTTGAATCTACCAAGAAGAAATACAAATTAAAGCTTCAGGTACAGTTTTACATTATAACAACATTTTATTTTATAAAATCAACATAACAATTTTTAACAAACACAATCTGCCATTTTCTTTTTGAGCCAACGGAAGACAATTCCGTATTTAGAAGAAAATCTAGATTTGTGATTTACTTTTTTAAAACCATAAATATTTAAATTATAAATTCATAATTTCTCGCTTATAAAACATGTGCTAAATGTTCCAAAACTAAAAAAACATACACTTTTTCTAATTATTGCCAATATGTAATTAAATCAAAAATAGTATATCCGCAAAAAAATGTGTTTAGTTTTGATTAATTACCAATCAAAAAATTTCGCAAAATATGAAATAAAATTTATAACAATGGTAGTTTAGTATCAGCAAAAAAAACAAAAGCAATTTATTAGCAAACAATATAAACTAAAAAGATTAACCATATATTAAAAATTAATTAATAACTATTATAGAAACAAAAATTGGGAAAAAATTAAATGCTAGTGATGTGAATAAAATACAGAAAAACTTCACACCATCAATAAAAAATTGTGTACAAAAAATGTATTGTATATACATAAATGAATATTGAAAGGTTTTATCTTGTTTTTTTGCATGTGTGAACAAAGTTGCTCAAAAAGACGAGGGTGGAGTGAATAGTTGATAGTTTATATAACATTTTCCATTTCTCAACATCAATTTTTATTTTCTCAATTTCATTTATTTTTTTCTCAATATATTAATTTTCTATTCTAATATTCTCATGAAATTAATTTGAATTTCTTGGTTTCAATTTGTATTTTCTTAATTTCAACTAGAAACGTAGGAGTCATATCTTGATTCCTAATTTTTTTTGTAGCATATGGAAAAAGTGGGTCGTGGTTTCAATGAAATCTATATATGTATATATGTACATATATTTGATATCTGTGCTCATAACAATTTATTTTTTATATACACTCTGTCATGGATTTCTCTCCCAACCCTCGCACATATCAATAGTTATACATATTTGTATATTGATTAGCATGTAGTATGATTTAAGCAATTCATTTACATATTACATAATATTTTTGTACATTTATTATATTTTTCTAGCTTTTTTTGCCAAAATATGCCAAAATTTTAAAACTCATCTACAATCAAAGCGAAAAACGAGATACAAATTAAAATTTGGTTTTTTTGTTTTGCTTTTTATTTCAATCATTATACAGTCATATCGTCATTCCCTCACACAATGTTGACGAAATGCCTGTCAAACTCACTATAAGTTGGTGTAACTGACCCACGGACCGACGGAATGGCATGTTAATCAATTGACCGTGAATTTTGTTTGAGTGTGTGCGATATTATTTTTTATTTTTTATTTTTTTCAATTTCATTTGATTTTTAATAAATTTTTAGCTATTTGCGGATTTCTCTTTAGAGTTTTAGTTTGTTTTATTTGTTGTTTTGTTTGTAGCCATACATCGATGAGATTTCCTATTTCATTGGCCATCATTTATCGTTGTTTAATATTTTGCATTAACAATTCGCATTTTGTAAAAACCAAATCAAATAATACATAAAACAAACCATATTTCTCTGTGTGGCACTTTAGATGATGAGAGTTTTAAACATAAATAGTTTGTACATTTTGTGCATACGGTTAGAGATTTATATATAGATGTCTGCCTTCATCTATCCAAAAATCTCACAACACAGTTATAAATGAAATAAATGGAGTTCTTATGAATGCGGAACTCGGTCAAAAATTTTGCAATTGTGAAAATTTATGCAAGATTTAAATGAAATATAAAACACGGTTTTTTTCTTCTTTATATTATTGTTATTATACCCTACACCACCATAGTGGGAGGGTATAATGCGTTTGTGCTGATGTTTGTAACGCCCAAAAATATTAGTCTAATACCCACTTTAAAGTATTCCGATCGACTTAGAATCACTTTCTGATTCGATTAAACGCTGTCCGACCGTCCGTCTGGCTGGCTGGTCGTTCTTGTAAACCTTGTGCACAGAGTACAGATCGCAATTTTGAAGATATTTCGATCAAATTTGGTACATTTTATTTTTTCTGCCCAAGGACCAAGTTTATTGAAACTGGCTGAAATCTGTCCATTATTTCACCTAGCCCCCATACAAATCTCCTTCCGAAATCGGACTTTATCGCTCATAAATGTTTAATTTATGTATGTATCTCCACAAATTCCGCTCCAAATAAGTTGTATATATACAAAATTTATGTCACCAAATTTTGTTACGATCGGTCCATAATTAGTCATAAATCCCATATAGACCCGCTTCCGAAAATCACTTTATCGTGCATAAATCACTTAAAAATGTTAGTATGCACACAAAATTCAACATATTTAACTTTCATATAGACAGAATTACACGACCTAATTTCATGGTGATCGGTCCATAATTGGTTATAGCTCCCATATAGACCCGCTTCCGAAAATCACTCAAAAATATAAATTATTGAAATTTTAAAAGAAAAATGTTTTTGCTCTTTTACTTAGTGTAGGGTATTATATGGTTGGTCAAGCCCCACCATATAATACCCTACACTAACCAGGAAATGTCTCATGCATTAACTGAATTGTTTCACGGGCTGTATGACATCGACTTGTTGAATTCACAAGTCGTCCACATCAATGTCATCCAATGTAGGTAGAAAGAACTCTGTTATAATATCGCGATATCATGCACCAGTAAAATTCAGTGCTTGCCCGAATTATATAAATTTTCGACAATCACATATGGTTTCTACAATCCCCAAAATGCGGCAGTCTTGATGCTTAACAAAAGTAGAAAATATTATTCATCGCTTACGATGATTTTGCTGCCAAACTTTCATGGTTTTTGAAATATTGGAGAACAATGAAAATGGGTTTTTCTGTCGTGTACCGCATCTTTCACTAACCCTAAACTGTCAGCTTCCATAATGTTTTTTTGGTTAGTGCAAATTCAAACCTTGTGTGAATAGATTAGAGCACACTATATATTTTTGTATTTTTAGGATTTATCAAAATTCTACGACTAAAGCCACCTGTACCGAATTCGTTTGAAGCGAGCATTGGCCGAAAAACGCTCACAACATGAGGCCAGACATGAAACTGTAATATACCATTATGACAATGCTCGGCCACATATTGCAATACTGGGAAATTTTGCCTCACCCGCTTTATAGTGCAGACCTTGCCCAGTCTGAATATTTGTTTCGATCGATGCAGAACGAAATGCCTCACTTTGGAACAGAGTATCCGAAATTGGCTTGATTTGTTCAAAAGATGAGCAGTTCTTTGGGCTCATCTCTTGGAAAAGATCATAGATAACAATGGCCAATACTTTGAATAAATTTATATTGCACAAAAGTTTTAAAATAAAAGCTGACAATTTAAAAAAAATCACTAATTTTTAAGTCATACACCCAATATCACACAGTGTAAAAGTTTATTTTTCTGAAAGAAATGGTGTTTCTCTAAGTTATTAAAATATGTATTTTTGAATCTATACATTAATTTGTTTAATGCTCATATCAATATTAATAACAATTAAGTACTGCATATAATAATATTTAAGGTAAATAATGTATTAAACATTTTTTATTGCGGTTACGATACCTTATCAATAATCTCTGCTAATCATTAATGCAGTCATGTTCTTGAATGTTAAGAACTATTGCATACTGAAATACTACATAATAACAGCAAATCTATTTGATCTTGATTAATGCTACACAAAAACGCTGTCATCACCAACATCAGCCACATCATTAGATACTAAAAAATCAATAAATAAATTTTAAAATTCATGAATAAAATTAATAGAAATTAACAAAGTTTTTAATGCAGTTCGTAATATATAGAAACGTGTTTCTTATCACTAAATAATTTTTGAAATTAACAACAAAAATTTGTTAATTTGTTTAAGCTAAAGCAAAAGTTAGTTATAGTGATCATGATCAATATTATAATGATGATAAAGCTGATCATCATGATGATTAAATAGATTTTGATTTTTTTTGTTGTACTCCTATTATTATTATCATTATTGTTTGGAGAATGCATGAGTGTATTTTACGCTAATTTTGGCCATTTGCATTTAAAATAAAGAGATTGTGAGTATCTGTGAGAGGGTTTAAATGTGTGTTAACTTATTATTACAACTACACATTAATGCGTTTGTTGTTTTGGCTCTGTGTTTTTGGGTGTATTGGTTTCTTTTTTTTGTTGTTTTATTTAAATTTTTTTTTTATTTTAGATTTTCTCTTTGTTGCTGCTTACTGCGCTGTGTTTTGCGCATGTGTGTTGAATATTTTGTTAATTATCTTTCTATGATGTCAGTCAGTCGGTTTTATTTAGTCTGTCTCTGTGACCGCTAAGTAAGACAGTCACTAATTTACTCAGTTTAGTTTAGTTGAGTTCACTTCAGTTGCATGCACAATGCTAGTAATATGTTGTCGTTATGTTATATTTTATTCCCCGTTTTAGGAGGGTAAACCGAAAAGTTCTTTTTCAAAATTATAATTAATATATAATTTTTTGTTTAAATCCATTTTAATAACACTGTCCAACAGCATTTTTGAACGTGCCCTTCTGAAATTGCATGTTGATTAGATCATTTTTGTAGAATAAACTTATTGTCCAGCTGGTCTGAATTTTTTTACAGTGGGTCAAAGTTTTAATTTTTTGTTCGAAGGGAGTTTCATACTGAATAAAAAAATCTTGTAAGTTAATGTCTGAGGGAATTCTTATTGTCAGAGTTATATTATGGAATTTTATGGGGATCATTTTTATGGAAGATCTAAACCCTCTAGCTCCTCTCTTTAGGGCTCAATTTGACTCTTATTTCGAGAAAATCAAAAAAAGTATTTTCAAAAAGGACATTTAAGGATTAAAGTATGCTAATTTTTGCCGGAAAATTTCAGTGGGAGTCATTAAAGATACATACCAAAGTTGTAAATAAAGCTCTTTACGCTTAATTAGCAAAATTAAACTTATACAAAAAGCTTATATTTATTCATCAGGAGCTCCACAAACCTTGCTCCCTTTTGAAAAATTTAAAATTTGTTTTATATATTCCACGAAAAACGTGTTTTGGAAAAAACGTGTACCAGCTTTGGATACATGATATTTTAAAAAAATTTCGATTATCGCCCGACATATCTAAAAAACAAAATAAAAAAGATCAAGCAAAATTAAAATAAAAATAAATAAACAAGATTTATATTTTAAATATCAGCTCATTCGGATTATAAATAGATTTTTTGCGATTTTTTAAAAAATGTGAGACCCAAGGTGGTGTGTAATTTTTCTAATTAACCGTAAAGAGCTTTTCATACAACTTTTGTATCTTTGGTGACCCCCAGTGAAATTTTCCGGAAAATTTTTTCGTAGAATATTTTATTTCTAAATGTCTTTTTTGAAAGGACTTTTTTTATGTCCTCGAAAAAAGTGTCTGATTGACCCCTAAAGAGAGGAGATAGAGGGTTAAGATCTTCCACAAAACTTATCCCCATAAAATTCCACAATATAACTCTGATAATGAGAATTCTTTCAGACATTAACTTACAACATTTGTTCAGTTAGTATAATTCTCGCATCGATTTTAAAAAAATTAAAACTTTGATCCACTGTAAAAAAAAATTCAGACCAGATGGACTATAAGTTTATACTACAAAAATTATCTAATCAACATGCCCTTTCAGAATTATAGGGTCGTTATTCTGTTCCAAAAATGCTGTTGGACAGTGTAATTCAAAAAATGTATATGAATAGAATATTGAAAATTTTATAGCCTATTTTCTAATATTTAATTTAAGATTGTAAATTTTCACTATCCCTTTTTATCTGTGGTCAAAATAGGCGAATTTTGAGAAAATTTGGTTAACAATTTTTTTACATTATTTCCTAAAAAAGCTTTTCATATTGATATTTCTAATACTTAATTTCATATTGTTTCTTTTAATTGAGTTAATAGTTGAAATTGTTTATGTTTAAACTGTTTGCAATTGAGTAATTGAAATTATTTGTTTTAGTTTTTGAAATACCATTTCATAATGCCCTCGTAATATTGTGCTTTTTTTGCCCCAAAGTAGCCAGTTAGTGAGCCAGTCATTTAGTCCAGGTTTTTTTTCTTTCTTTTGGTTTCTGTTTTTAGCCATCTCTCTACTCATCTCTAACCACCTATGATGTATTATTTAGCTTTTAGCTAAACAATAGCAACAACAATCTTCCAAACAAAAACAACACTACAATGAACCAACAACCATCCATCCGTTTATAATCATGTGCTATTTTGAATTCAATTTTTATGTGTTTCAATTTTATTTCATGTATTTTCACGTTTTATTTTATTTTATATATTTTTTGCGAGTTTGCTGTAAATATGTGTGTAAATCTGTGTGTTTGTGTTTATTTGTTGACCTTGATTTTGTTTTATATGAATGTTTTGTATAATTTGGTTGTAGCTGATTTTTGTTTTTGTTTAATTTTGCTAAAAAAAAGCTCAACTAACTTAGTAACTAACAACATTTGATGTGTGTGAGGTTGGTGTTTTTTTTCGTTTTGTTTTAAAACCCCCAAAATGAAGCGAAAAACACATAGTGCACAACACAGCAAATAGATAGAATGATAGATAGACAGATACATTCACTAACACACACACCAACAATCTCATTCATATATGAATCTTGGTGGTGGCTACATGGTGAATTAGATGAGATGAGATATTTGCTGATTGTTGTTAAACCAAAAATTCATATTTATGAATTTATAACGCTTTTTTGTGTTGTTTTGCAAATATAAAAACCATCTTATAATAAAATTCACATAATCTGCTTTTCTCAGCCAACAAGCCATTTAACAAAAAAGCTGTATTTTATTTAAATCAAAAACACTACAAATGAATGCAGGAAGTATATTATAAAACTGTGACTTTTGCAATTTCCTCAAAAGAACTGTATGTGTTTAAAGTTTTAAACAAATACTAAAAATGCAATTTTGTGTTAAGGTTTATGTTAAATTAGTTCTGGTTGTGATCATTCAAAAAAAAAATTAATTATTATCTTTTGTATAAATTTTAACAGCTTTTATTTGCCCTAGCGCACATAATTACCAGAGCTGTAAATTTATCATTAATTTTTGAATGAATCTTTGAATCGTTCATTCTATTAATAAAAATTCTTGAATTAAAATTTGAATGAATTCATCATGAATTAAATTTTGAATGAATACATTGTCTTATTTACTTTCATTGTAATTCGTTTTTGAATTAATTTTTCAGTTCACATAAAAAATACAAAAAAATCGCGATTCTAAGCTATTTCGTAATCAACATATTCAATTTATTTAAAACGACTTTTGGGGATTTTTTCAATCTACGAAGAGTTTTTCGATAAAAAAGAAGTGTTTTTGCCATATTTATTCTAATTAAAAAATGTAATGGAAAAATTAATTACAATTACATGTAAATTCTCAGCGAGTTGTTTAGTTTTCCCTAATTTATTTGACACGTAAAACACATAAGGTAGACACGTTATATATCAATGGATAGAGGATTTTGACTACTTTTCAAAAATGTATATAAATTTTGACAATTAAAAAATTCATGGAATACTTTTTTGAAAAATATAACAAAAAATGCTTTTTATTGAATTTTGCATAGATACAAATTTTTCAATTTGAAATAAAATTTTTATTTATGAATATTTTTTAATGAAATTTCACAGTTATGTAGATTTTTCTATTTAAAATGGAAAAATAAAAACAAATTTAGAAATTTGTTATCAAGTATCCCGCAATTCCCAAAAAAATCTTGAAAAATCCCAAAAATGTGATTTTTTCGTTTTTTGGCTATAATAGCCATACCAGTGGCGGGGTTATCGGAACCCTTTACAAAATAATTAAGAACTTATTGGGCCATCTAAAATAGGTTACTATATTTTGATATCGAGTATGCGATTTGAGAATTTTTGCCCTAAAGTTGAATTTTACATAAAAAATAGGCATTTTTTGAATGGACCTGATCCCGTCGGCATCAAAAATTAGAAATGTTTTTTTCATTTAAAATATTTGTCGTAAAGTTAGCTTTTCAAAAAGTACAAATTCATTATACATCCTCTTAGAAATTTTTTAGATAACTTAAAAAGAATAAAAGTACTTTTTTCCCCAAAAAAATGCGAAAACTCGCCTTTTTTAATTTTTTTAAATTCAAATGTATGTAACTTTTGACTCAGTCATGATTTTAAAACAATTCTTTCTTTATTTGATATATACATCTATTGTTAATCCTATAAAGGAAAAATTGGAGTAGGGTGGGTAAAAATGTTGAAAATTAAATTTTCAAATGCGAATATCTCCTAAGCTATAAGAGATAATTGATAGCTAGAAATAGGGTCATTTTAAAAATTTAACATACCCGAGGTGTCCTACTTTGGGAACCCCTGGTCCCGCTCTTGGTGGGCTCATGAGGTTCAAATTCAAAACTTAAACTCGACTACACTTCCTCTTTGCGCATATGAAATTTCATTCAAATCGACGTAAGGGTTTAGATGTTACAGATTTATTTTCCTCCTTTTTTATTCTCATACCACTGTGCGTCGTCTAATCGACTCAGAAAGTGATTCTGAGTGATTCGATCGGTATACTTTAAGGTGGGTGCTAGACTAATATTTTTGGACGTTACAAACATCTGCACAAACGCATAATACCCTCCCCACTATGGTGGTGTAGTGCGGGATTTTTTACAATATAAATTTATTTTCCATTGTTAGCTATAAACTTTTCCCATCTTTTTGGCCACATATGGATTCCGAGGCAAAAGAAGTGCTTATATTTTGAGGACAATAACGAATCAAGCCAATATCGTATACTCTGTTCCAAAGTTAAGCATATTCCATAGAGAGAGCATTCTGCATCAATCGAAACAAATATTAGTCGGACGGGACAAGGTGTGAACTATAAGGTGGATGAGGCAAATATTCCCAACTACTTCTTTCTAAATAGTTTTTAACACGTATTCCAAGATGGAGTATTACGGTTTCATATCTGGCGGCATATTCTGATAATTTGTCGGCCAATATCGTGCTTCAATCGAATATGTTGCGTTCGGTACAGACTCCCGGTCAGATTTCAGCAGCTCATAATAATAACATACCGAAACCGTATTTAGATTAATTGGTGTAAGTAAAAAAACTAGTCTCTAAAGTATATTATAGAACAAGTAAGAAAGTATGGTCGGTCAAGCCCGACCATATAATATCCTACACTAAGTAAAAGAGCCAAAAACATTTTTCTTTTAAAATTTCAATAATTTATATTTTTGAGTGATTTTTGGAAATGGCCTTATATGGGAGCTATGACCAATTATGGACCGATCACCATGAAATTAGGTCGTTATGTCTATATGAAAGTTATTTCTGATGAATTTTGTGTGTATACCAACATTTTTAAGAGACTTATGCACGTTAAAGTGATTTTCGGAAGCGGGTCTATATGGGAGCTATGACCAATTATGGACCGATCATAATAAAATTTTGTTACATGAATTTTATATATATAAAACGGAATTTGTGTAGATACATATATAATTTAAACATTTATGACCGATAAAGACCAATTTCGGAAGGACATTTGTATGGGGGCTAGGTGAAATAATGGACCGATTTCAGCCAGTTTCAATAGGCTTGGTCCTTGGGCCGAAAAACTAAAATATACCTTGTACTCTGCGCACAAGTTTTACATGGACTGCCAGCCGACCAGCCAGACGGACGGACGGACATCGTTTAATCGGCTCAGAAAGTGATTCTAAGTCGATCGGTATACTTTAAGGTGGGTGTTAGACTAATATTTTTGGGCGTTACAAACATCTGCACAAACGCATTATACCCTCCTCACTAGGGTGGTGTAGGGTATAATTATTTTCGAAGTTTAAGGGTCAGTAATATGGAAATTACACTTTAGAAACGACTATAGATTGATTTGTCAAAATACTATAAAATTAAAATACATCCAGAATTCTATACATTGTAATGAGTAAAATTTTAAAAATTAAACAAACTACACTATTGATTATAAAGGGACACTTAGTGACTTATTGACTATCCAACCGATTACTACTGGTGGGTAAAATAACTACTTTCTAAAGTGCAGTACAAAATAAACATTTTGCAAAGAACACATACATAAGTGTCAAATGATTCAAAATATATTAAATTCAGCCAGTTATCAGACATTAAAAACCATCTCCTATTAATAAAATCATTGATTTATTATTAAAAAATTAAAACAATTATTGAAATATTTATTAATTTCTAACTTATATATATTCACTCATTATTTGTAATCATAATTTTATGTACATACATACATATATACTCGTATTAATATTATAATGCTTTTATTTTTATTTAAAACACCAAAAATTTAGGTCAATTTAATAATAAGAGCAAATAATTAAAAATAGAACCATTAATAAATAGCAAAAAAAAAAAACATTTGTTTTATTAAACAAATACGGCGAATGCGTATTTAAATATTAGCAAATAAATATTAACAAAATTTAAATATGTATTTTTTTTCTTCACTTTTTTGTTGTGTTGATGTTTTTTTTTAAAAAAAAGGAACATACAAATAAATAATATAGCAAGAATTTGTTCTTAAAAATATGTAAACAGCAATAACAAAAAATATATTTTCAGCTGTGAATAAAAATATTTACTCACACACCTTTCATGTAGTAAATAATTAAAAAAAGTTTTTTGTTTTTTTTCATAAATAATGTTGTTGCTGTATTAACGCCAACTAACTACAGACTGGCAGTTGTAGTAACACTTTCGATTTTATTTGTTTTGCTAAAAAATATTAAAGAAAGCAAATGAAAAACTAGAAAATAAACAGAATTTTTTATTTTCTAGTTTCTATTGCACTATAATAAAAACTTTACTATCACAGCATTTTTACTGACGGTCCCCGGAATTCGCAATTTTAATCAACTTAGATCAAATTAGGGTGAACTTAGGCTTTTCGGTGTTCTTAAGGTCTAAAATTTTTCTCAATCATCTAAAAACCAAATATTGCAAATTTGAACAAAATGTTCAAAAAACTAAATATATTTTTTTAGATAAAATTAAAAAAAAAATCAAATTTTAACTAGTTTTTGTAGTTTATTATAGATGTTTAAACATAAAATTCAATGATTAATTTCTTAACACTTTTAATGACTTATGTAAATTGGAATTTATGCTAATATCATTATATAAAAATTATTTATTGTCAATAAAATATTTTCCCATATAGGGATAATAATTGGAAGCACCAATTATGTACCGATCCTTACAAGGCCAAAGAAAAACTACTTGAGATATAGATTTTTCAGGACTCAGTTTGAATTATGTTATGTTTTGTCATAGTACCACAAAATACTACCAATAATAACAAGAGTAGGATAATCTTGGAAAAATATTTGAAATTTTTCAATAATTTTTTTATTTCCATTGGGAAAGCAAATTACACAGGGCAACAAAATCTAAAAATTTTAGAGACTTTTTAAATCACTACACAATTTTGATGTATTGTGGTTCCAGTAGTACAAATATGGTCAAAATTTTAATTTCTATGTAGAGGTTTTTTTTAAAAAAAATTTAAGTAAAATTGTGATTTTTTTTTAGACGTTTCTCCACATAATTAATGATTACTCACTCAAAAACGGTTAGTCCGATATTATTAAAGTAAACTTAGAAAAATTGAAATTCACATATCCTTTAATCCATTTATATATTGCGTTTTATTCAGCTAATTTTGTTCCTATTACATGATAAAGCAATAAATCTGAACAATTTCTGTTTTCGATTTTTCAAGTTTTTTTTAAACAAACAAATTTGCTATTTTCACGTTAAAAATATATTTTTTGCTTTAATTTGTTATTATAACTCCGAAACTACTGAGCCGATTAAAACGCAATATATATGTGAAAATGTATACATAGCATGTTTTATGTACTATTTACGTCGTTTTCGATTTATAATGAGTTTTTTTAAAATAACAAAAATTGTTATTTTCAGGTAAAAAATTTATTTTTTGCATCAATTTGTTGCTATAACCCTGAAACTACCGAGCCGATTGAAACGAAAGGCTATGGAAATCTCAACTTTTCTAGGTTTACCTTAATAACATCGGACTATCCGTTTTTGAGTTATCATTAATTATGTGAAGAAATGTCTAACAAAATTTATAATTTTAATTAACAATTTTAAAAAAAAAAAATCTATCCATAAAATTGAAAAATATTACCATTATTATATTTAGGTAGCTATGATGCATCAAGTCTATATAATGGTTAGTCAAGCCTTTTTTTTGCTGTTGACCTGTGTTACTCGTGATGTTTTTCATTTCAATGACATGAGGAGGAGAAATGATTCCCAAAAGACGGCGAAACATGCCATACAGCGCGTGAGACCATCACTTTGTTGAGCCAAACGTTTGGTGACCGAATTATTTCATGAAATGGACCTGTGAATTGACCACCTCGTTCGTACTATTTGACACATTTCGACTACTTTTTGTGGGGTTACGTCAAATATCTGGTCTATGCAGATAAAACTGGAACGACTGATAATTTAGAAGCCATTTTGCACTATTGACGGAAAAATACCCGGAATGACAGAATGGCGTTCACAACGCGCAGTCGCGGAAACCATATGCCAAAAAATATTTGTAAAGATTAAATGCCATGACATTTATGAGCTTATAAAGTTAAAATTTTGGTCATTCCATTGAATTTGTTGTGTTTTATTCTAAAAAAAAGTTCTATGTCCCTAAAATTAGAGTCAGCTAAATAATAAGACAGACTAAAAGTTATACATTGACCTACTTTTAAAGCTACAGGGCTGTCTATCAAATTAAACCACTCAAGCTCAAATTTTTACAAATAGACTACCCACGCAGAACCTCTTTAGGGTCATCACCATAAACATCATAAACTCGTCAACCATAAATATTTCCATAAAACGATTTTTGTCTGCTGTCACATTGAATTTCTTTTTAACACCCAAACACTGACACCTCTTCAAAAGGCCACCCCCAAAAGGTGACTGCTACAACCGATACACAATCAAGAAATATTTATTGAGGTAAAAAGATTTTCTTGTTATTTTTTTCTCAAGTATTTTTTTATTTTATATATATGTTTTATGTGTGTTTATTCTGTGGCAGACAAATTGAAAATAAGAGCTAGAAAAGAAACTGAAAGTTTCAAAACAAATCATGTGTGAAATAAGTAAAACTAAATAGAATCAATATATCGATTTGTAAACTAAATAACTAAACAATTGCTAAATAGAAAATATTTCACTTTCTAAATGGAAAAAATTTAAAAAAAATAAATACAATAATATTCTTATCAAAATGGTTATTTCATTTATTTTTGCAATTGGTGCTCTGGTGTCTAGTACTTTCGTTTTTTTATACCCTACACCACCATAGTGGGGTGGGTATTATCCGTTTGTGCAGATGTTTGTAACGCCCAAAAATATTAGTCTAACACCAACCTTAAAGTATACTGTAGTAGACTTAAGGTAGGGTCACACATGACAAATATTTGACGAAAAAGATGTAACCACTAAATAAAATACATTTGAATTCCTTTATTTATTTCAAAAACTTATTTTATTTACAATGATTCAAAACAAAAAATTTTGTTTTATTTTATTTTATGCTGTTTGATCTTACAAAACACTTGTAAGAGTAAACACGTCAAACAAATTTGTGCTAATAAAAGTGGTTACGCTTTTTTGAGCAAATATTTGTCATATGTGACCCTACCTTTAGAATCACTTTCTGAGTCGATTGGCTGGCTGGCTGTCCATGTAAACTTTGTGTGCAGAGTACCGATCGCAATTTTGCAGATATTTCGATAAAATTTGGTACATATAATTTTTTCGGCCCAAGGTCGGTGTCTATTGAAACTGGCAGAAATCTGTCCATTATTTCACCTAGCCCCCATACAAATGTCCTCCCGAAATTGAACTTTATCAGTCATAAATGCTTAATTTATATAGGAAACTTCATAAATTTTGCTCCAAATAAGTTTTATATATACGAAATTCATGTCACCAAATTTTATTATGATCGATCCATAATTAGTCATAGCTCCCATATAAGACCCGCTTCCGAAAATCACTTCAACGTGCATAAATCTCCTTCAAATGTTCGAATACACATAAAATTCAACATAAATAACTTTAATATAAACATAAATCACACCATTTAATTTCATGTTGATCGGTCCATAATTAGTCATAGCTCCCATATAAGGCCCACTTCCGAAAATATCTTTAACGAGTATAAATCTCTTAAAAATATTGGTATATACATAAAATTCAACATTAATAACTTTCATATAAACATAAATAACACAACCAAATTTCATGGCGATCGGTCCATAATTAGTCATAGCTCCCATATAAGGACCATTTCCGAAAATCACTTTAACGAGCATAAATATCTTAAAAATGTTGGTATACACATAAAATTCAATGCAAATAACTTTCATGTAGACATAAATAACACAACCAAAATTCATAGCGATAGGTCCAAAATTAGTCATAGCTCCCATATAAGAGGCCCACAATATCTTTAAAAAAATATCTTTAACGATCATAAATCTCTTAAAATGTTGGTATACATATTAAACACAAATAACTTTCATATAGACATAAATAATATGATCAATTTCATGGCGATCGGTTCATAATTGGTCATAGCTCCCATCTTCCGAAAATCATTCCCGAAAATAAATTATTGAAATTTTAAAAGAAAAATGATTTTGCTCATTTACTTAGTGTAGGGTATTATATGGTCGGGCTTGACCGACCATACTTTCTAATTTATTTTTTTTTTAAAATATTGGGTTTCTTTTTTAATTTTAAACGTGTGTCAGAGGGCTGCATTTTCTGTAAAATCAATGTTTAATTCTTATCATCTTTGAAATTGTTGCTTGTTTCTAGAGACATTGTTTGCTTTTCTTTACTTTTCTATTTTAATAGATTTTTAATTTATTTTATTTTTTAATGAAAGTAAATTTTTTACGTTTTGTCCTATCTTATCTTTAGGAAATTCAATTTGTTGCTTTAAATGTATTTTTAGTTTTATATTATATAGCTGTAAATTAAGTTTTTAATTAAATTGTTTAATTAAAGAAGTTTTTCAAATCAGATTGTATATTAACAAATTTAAGTCATTATTTTCTCAAAATATGAATATACTTAGAGGTTGTAATGTTAGACACCTTAATAATTCCTTTAAGAACATAAAATTTCAGTGTGCTTCATTCTTAATGACCGAATTTTTCTGTTGTGACTGAAAAATTATAGTTGAATGAATATAATTTGGTTACTTCAACCGTAATGCTTCTTTGCCAACTGGCAAAACTGTTGCTAAAACCGAAAATTCTGTGAATATAATGAATCTTAATATTGCAACTTTAAGAAGAAAACATATAAAAAACTTCCCAAAAATTGTCCACAAAATTTTTCCGAAATTTTTCCCGCGTAGCAACCTTACTTGTAATGCAAAGAAAAGTCTGTTGGTTACTTTAAACATCCTAGGTAATCTAGTGTGAAGTCAATTCTGACTTTAGTGCCTTCAAATAATTTAGAGTGTAGTCAATTTAAAAATTTTTATACTGCTCTTTAGAGAGTAGTTACTTCATACATCAAAAGTAATCTGTTGAAGAGTCAATTTTCATTTAGTGTCCCTTTTTAATCTGAAGTGAAGACAAACTATGACCACTCAGGTTACTAGTGTGATAACTGATTGTACATAACCGGTAAATGAATTTGTTACAGCGTTCTGTGAAAAATGTTTTTCATGTACATCGAGCTACAATGGCTTTATTGAAAATTAGCGAGATACCGGTAGCAATGCTGGAAAGAGTCTAAATTCGCGAGATAACGGAATTTCCTACATGGATGGTTGTGGGCTTATTGACATATACATTTGACTTCAAAGAGTACAATAAGGTGAGATCCAACCACCATAACGAAAGAGAACACAAACATAAAATGTCTTATTCAGTATGCTTTTGAAACCACATGTCGTTTATAATATCATCAGAGGATCAATTAGATATCGAGCTACGACGCACAGTGGCTCATTTTCGTTTTTCATGGGCCAAAACTCTGTAAATTTTGAACCGATAGATATATTTTAGAAATTTTTTTTGGTGAACAGATAACTTCTTGAATTTTTCTCCAGTTTTAATTTCATTAAAATCTGTTCAGCAGTTGTTGCGCAATTTAAGGTTAAAGTTGAACTTTTAATTTTTGTATAGCATTTAGTATGAAAATGGAAATTTTTTGTTTTTTGAATCAGCTATACTTATTAAATCAGCAGATAAAAACAAGCTCGACTATATAATACCCTACAATATAATTTATTTTCGTGAATGATTTTCGGAAGAGGGCATTATATGAGAGCTATGACTAATAATGAAATAATGAATGTTTGTACCTATATTTTTAAGAGATTTATGCTCGTTAAAGTGATTTTCGGAAACGGGTCTTATATGGGAGCTATGACTAATAATGGACCGATCATCATGAAATTAGGTCGTGTAATTTATGTCTATATGAATGTTATTTCTGTTGAATTTTATGTTTATACCAACATTTTTAAGAGATTTATGCTCGTTAAAGAGATTTTCGGAAGGGGGTCTTATATGGGAGCTATGACTAATAATGGATCCATCATCATAAAATTAGGTGACATTAATTCAGTTTATATAAAACTTATTTGGAGCAAAATTTGTGTAGATACATATGGGGCATTTCATGTCAAGTGAACCAACTTTTGAAATCGATGTCTTCCGATCGGGATGAAATTTGCACCAAGGTTAGCTCTATTGGATAGTAACTCAGACACAATTTTTCAACAACATCGGTCGAGAACTCTCTGAGTTATAGGGGGTAAAATTTTGACAATTTGGTCAAACAGGGGTTTTTTCTTATCCATGTAACTTATTACCTATTGTTCTTAGCAAAATGTGTCCCAAATAGTATAGATAGCTATTTCTTCGATCTTTCGAAAAAAAATATTTAAAAAAAAAAATAAAAAATTTTTAATATTTTTTTTCCGAAATCAAAAACTTTTTTGACTTTTTTTTAAAATACGTCCTTTTTTTTTTTTTTTTTTTTTTTCTTAAAATAAAGTTTAGATATTTTCCTTGAACACCTACTTGGTCGCTTAGTGGGATGCGAGTGGGATATCTATCAAAATAAATATTTTGTAACTCAAAACATAAAATTTTTGACTTTTTTTGCAAAATCAAAAACTTTGTTGACTTTTTTTTTTCAAAATGGACCCTTTTTTAATCTTTTTTTTTAGGTCAAACAAAAGCTTAGATATTATCCTTGAAGACCCTTTTCGTCGCTTAGTGGGATGCGAGTGGGATATCTATCAAAATAAATATTTTTTAACTCAAGACTTACAATTTTTGACCTTTTTTTTTGCAAATACGATTTTTTTTCCAAATGGGCCCTTTTTTTAAAATTTTTTTTGTAGTCAAAAGAAAGCTTAGGTCCATTCCTTTAAGATATTTTTAGTCCCTTAGTGGGATGCGAGTGGGATATCTATCAAAATAAATATTTTGTAACGCAAGACATACAATTTTTTAATTTTTTTTTGCAAAATCAAAAATTTTTTCCAATATGGGCCCTTTTTTAATTTTTTTTTTTTGCTCAAAAGAAAGCCTAGGTCCATTCCTTTAAGATATTTTTAGTCCCTTAGTGGGATGCGAGTGGGATATCTATCAAAATAAATGTTTTAACACAAAAATGTTATGTCTTGAGTTACAAAACATTTATTTTGATATATATCCCACTCGCATCCCACTAAGCGATCAAAACCATCTTAAAGGAATAGCCCTAAGCTTTCTTTATAGCAAAAAAAAAAATTACAAAAAGGGCCCATTTTAAAAAAAAGTCAAAAAAGTTTTTGATTTTGCCAAAAAATCAAAAATTGTATATCTTGAGTTACAAAATATTTATTTTGATAGATATCCCACTCGTATCCCACTAAGGGACCTAAAATATCTTAAAGGAATGGACCTAAGCTTTCTTTTGACTAAAAAAAAAATTTTAAAAAAGGGCCCATTTTGAAAAAAAAATCGAATTTGCAAAAAAAAAGTCAATAATTGAATGTCTTGAGTTACAACATTTTTATTTTAATAGATATCCTACTCACATCTTCCTAAGTGACAAAATAGGTCTTAAAGGAAAAGACCTAAGCTTTCTTTTGAGCAAAAAAAAATTTTTAAAAAAAAGTCCCATATTGGAAAAAAATTTCGATTTTGCAAAAAAAAATTAAAAAATTGTATGTCTTGCGTTACAAAATATTTATTTTGATAGATATCCCACTCGCATCCCACTAAGGGACTAAAAATATCTTAAAGGAATGGACCTAGGCTTTCTTTTGAGCAAAAAAAAAAATTAAAAAAGGGCCCATATTGGAAAAAAATTTTGATTTTGCAAATAAAAATTAAAAAATTGTATGTCTTGCGTTACAAAATATTTATTTTGATAGATATCCCACTCGCATCCCACTAAGGGACTAAAAATATCTTAAAGGAATGGACCTAAGCTTTCTTTTGACTACAAAAAAAATTTTAAAAAAAGGGCCCATTTGGAAAAAAAATCGTATTTGCAAAAAAAAAAGTCAAAAATTGTAAGTCTTGAGTTAAAAAATATTTATTTTGATAGATATCCCACTCGCATCCCACTAAGCGACGAAAAGGGTCTTCAAGGATAATATCTAAGCTTTTGTTTGACCTAAAAAAAAAGATTAAAAAAGGGTCCATTTTGAAAAAAAAAAGTCAACAAAGTTTTTGATTTTGCAAAAAAAGTCAAAAATTTTATGTTTTGAGTTACAAAATATTTATTTTGATAGATATCCCACTCGCATCCCACTAAGCGACCAAGTAGGTGTTCAAGGAAAATATCTAAACTTTATTTTAAGAAAAAAAAAAAAAAAAAAAAAAAGGACGTATTTTAAAAAAAAGTCAAAAAAGTTTTTGATTTCGGAAAAAAAATATTAAAAATTTTTTATTTTTTTTTTAAATATTTTTTTTTGAAAGATCGAAGAAATAGCTATCTATACTATTTGGGACACATTTTGCTAAGAACAATAGGTAATAAGTTACATGGATAAGAAAAAACCCCTGTTTGACCAAATTGTCAAAATTTTACCCCCTATAACTCAGAGAGTTCTCGACCGATGTTGTTGAAAAATTGTGTCTGAGTTACTATCCAATAGAGCTAACCTTGGTGCAAATTTCATCCCGATCGGAAGACATCGATTTCAAAAGTTGGTTCACTTGACATGAAATGCCCCATATATAAATTAAGTATAATTTCGGGAGAAAATTTGTATGGGTGCTAGGTGAAATAGTGGACCGATTTCAGAAATTTTCAACAGACTTTGTTCCCGGGCCGAAAAAAATTTATGTACCAAATTTTATCGCAATATCTTCAAAATTGCGACTTGTACTTTGTGCCAGTCATATGAACAAGTAAAATAAAAATAGAACAAAAATTTGGGAGTAATTTCATTCAAATGAAAAAAATGTTCAACAAACAGGTCAAAACAGGTCAACAAGTTATATAGGCTTAAAGAGGACACTTTGGACTTTCTACTGGTAGTAAAATTTGTTTAACTCCTTTTGACCCTAAGCACTTTTATTCCACTGAAATTCAAATTTGGCTAAAATATAGTACCTGAGAAAAAAATTAATAATACATCAGGTATAAACGGTACAGTGACAAGTCATATCAGCTCTTTAAGACTATTATCATACCAACATAACAAAAGAAAAATCATCCAATTATCTATAACATTTTCCGAATAATGATAATTTACTTCTGATCAAATTTACAAAAATCACATTTTTATAAAATTACATAAAATATTTGACTTTAATAGCATGCCATGCACACAATTGACAATATTTTTATCTAATTTTTTGGCTACCTTAGTTTCAATGTGTTTACTATTGAATGGCATTAAAATTTTTGAAATCGGAGTTAACAAAAAGTTGGACTTTTGGCCGATGAAATTGAGATATGAGCCACCGTGCGACGTCTAATTGATCCTCTTGGACTTATAACATTATTGCATTTTATGTTTTGCTTGTTTTTCCAATTAAAAGTTTTACTATTTTAAAACCTTAAGCTTTTCTAACACAAGTGTTTGTGGCTACTTCTTCCTGCAACAGATGGAACAAATTAAAGAAATATTTAATAACAAAATTTTAAGTAAAAATGTTGACAAATATTTAAATATGCTTGTATGTATGTAAGATACAAACTCATGCTAATTTTTAAACTCACACATAAATATAACCCAGTTAACAATTTTTGCCGAAGAATCTTAAAAAATAATTTTAAAAATGTATAAAAAATTAATCGACTTGTCTAAATTTCCTTCTGATAACTAGCAGGAATAGTCTCTGGAATACAGTAAGAAAGTAATGCGACAAGTCTGAACATTCCATGAGGGCACAGTTTTTGTTTTGTTTATTTTATCAGCAACCATGCAAAAAAAAATAAAATTGTTTTCTTTTAAAATTCTCTGGTCTATCTATCTATTTATTTCTTATTTGGTTTTACTTTCTTAGTGAAACTTTAAGACAACAAGTAAAAATGTGTTATAAAATATTGATCTCCAATTGTAACTAAGTAAATTTTTATAGAAATATTTTTTTAAAAATTTGAAAATTAAATAAACAAATTTTATACCGGAATTTCAATACGTAGTTTATTTTTACAAAAATCGAATAATATTAAGAATATTCCTACAAATTCCTGATGTTTTTTTAGACTTCTATTAGAAATATCGTTAACAAATCGAAAGTTTTATCAGACTTTTGTTGGATATCAATGAGATATGTCTAAAATTCCTTTAGAATTTACCTTTAAACTCATACAGCATTCTGTCCGACAAAATTAACGAATTTCACCAGACAAATAGTTATGATTTCTTGTTAAAAACTGCTACAAATTTCGTACAATCAGACATCGGATACGAAATCGGCAACAAATGCTTGGTAGGTATGAACATATCGATACCTTAATATAGAAAGGTTTTTTCCTTATTTTACAGGAGAAGGAAACAACTTAATAAAACTTAAAGTTTTGTATATTTATTTTTAAAACAGATTTTTGTGAATTTAATGTTGTGGCATTTTATTTTATCTTTATCAATTGTCTATTAGGGGATTATCTATCGAAGTGTGCAAAAAATTAAATTTTGGAAAATAAACGAGTTAAGGCCTTTCTTTTTTAGGGTAACGATATAACTGTATGGGTTTGTTATTGTTATTTAATGTATTAAAAGAAATAACATAATAATTTATGATGACAAGTGTTTCATACAAAACCTCAGGACTACAGATATACATATTTTGAAACAAAAAATATATAAAATTTAATAAACATTTATAAGTACACACATGTATGGCATTACAAATGTATTTATAAAGCAAAATGTTAAGTGTTTATGTGTGTGTGCATTAGGGTGTTCCTTATTGAGAATTTTGATATTATATTGATCTCTGTCATCTAAAAGTCCTTTAGCATTTAATTTGAACAAAATCGGATAACGTTTGCAGTTTCGTACATTTTCAAACAAAATTAAAATATTAAATGTTGAAAAACAAAATCCAACTAAAACAAATAAGAAAGTATAGTCGGCCAAGCGCGACCATATGATACCCTACACTGAGTAAATAGTAGGGTATTCAATCGATTAACCGTTAATCGGTTAACCGTGTTCGAATAATTTAAAATTGACGATTTGCAAATAACAATAAACCGATTCATTTGTGTCGATTAACCGAAATTTCTTTTTTTTTGCAATTTATATAGAAATATAGTTTTAAACACACAAAAATTATTTCTTAACTCGTGAACATTCCCTTCTAGCAATAGGTTTTTGAAGTATACTTAGTACGGAAACTGAAACTAAGGGATTTGGAAATGACCTTTTTTCTAGAGTCGGAGTACGACAATATAGACATAACTGAAATAAGTCTTTTATCAGAACTTAACGAAAATATTAAAGTTTCAAAATCTGAAAATAAACAAAATGGACTCCAATTCAATATGTGTACAAAAGCCAAAATTGCGGCAAAAATTATTTCCAAGGGAGCTAGCATCATAAAACTTTGTATAGAGACCCCTGTTGCTAAAATAGGCATTTTAAAAAAATTGGCAATAACCTTCTCCCCCTATTTTCTGATAACCCCTCACATAATATAAACATTTAATAAAATATTTTAAGTTTTTTTTAAGTACACTTCTCCGGTATTGTAATTCAAATTCAAAGTTGAACATTTGAATTATTCTCGTAAAAATTGGAAATGCAATGGTGTGATGGATGATTTTATATGCTTAGAAAACACTAAAAAAACAAGTAAGGAAGTATGGAATATAGAATACCCTACACTAAGTAAAAGAGCAAAAACATTTTTCTTTTAGAATTTCAATAATTTATATTTTTGAGTGATTTTCGGAAGTGGGCCTAACATGGGAGATATGACCAATTATGGACCGATCACCATGAAATTAGTACGTGTGATTTATGTCTATATTCAAGTTAAATATGTTGAATTTTGTGTGTATACTAACATTTTTGAAAGATTTATGCACGTTAAAGTGATTTTCAGAAGCGGGTCTATATGGGAGCTATGACTAATTATGGACCGATCGTAACAAAATTTGGTGACATGAATTTCGTGTATACAAGACTTATTTGGAGCGGAATTTGTGTAGATACATATATAAATTAAACATTTATGACCGATAAAGTCCAATTTCGGAAGGACATTTGTATGGGGGCTAGGTGAAATAATGAACCGATTTCAGCCAGGCCGAAAAAATAATATGTACCAAATTTTACATGGACAGCCAGCCAGCCAGCCGACCAGACGGACGGACGGACATCGTTTAATCCACTCAGAAAGTGATTCTAAGTCGATTGGTATACTTTAAGGTGGGTCAGTTAGACTAATATTTTTGGGCGTTACAAACATCTGCACAAACGCATAATACCCACCCCACTATGGTGGTGTAGGGTATAATAGCTGAGAAATTGGATATTCTTTGTCATGCCTTACTTTCGATTTCTCCAAGTCAAGTTTTATTAAAACTAAAAAAACCTTTAAAAAAACATTAAAATATTTTTTTTAAAGATTATTTCAGAAGATCTACCTAAAATCGTAAAAACTTACATGTGTAAATGTATATTTATTTATTGTTTTGTTGAATTGTTTGATTTTTACATTTTTTTCTTTTTATTAACAATATGCTTATATAAGTACACAAAATTCGTGTTTTACTTTTCAATTTAAAATTAAAATAGAAATTATTCGGTTAATCGAATAATTTAAAATTAACCGATTAAATCTAAACCCCGATTAATTATTTGCTCGATTAACCGATTAAACCAGAAACCCGATTAATTGAATACCCTAGTAAATAGGCAAAAACCTGTTTCTCTTTAAATTTCAATCATTTATTTTCGTTAGTGATTTGTGTTGCATTTTATTTGGATGAGATTTATGCCAATCACTTTGATTGTCGAAAATGTCGAAATATTGGGAACATATAACATAAGGGCCACCCTAGTGAGTACGTGTGTATCTTTGTATTGATAATTGCAATACAGTTTGTCTGAAAAATACTGTTGTATTTTATGACACAACTTCCGTTGATAAAAACAAATTTGTATTAAACTCAAAAATTAAAAACAAAACCGTACATACACACACTCGCTCATATTTAACCGAAAACAATAACAACTATCATAATAATATTTACAACATAATATTTAAATATTTAAAAATATATGTATATATAATAAAAAAAAACTACAATTGCAATACAATGGAATGCAATGAAATGAAATTAACCACCATCATATAAAATTATGAAAATATTGCTGTGAATGCAACAGTGGGAAAATGCTGGAAAATTTCTTTGTCCAATAAAAATATCTTTAAATTCTTTTTAATTCTCGTTAAAATCACCTTAGTAGGAAAGAGCCTTACATAGAATTATTCACGTGACTAAATACATCATTGATAACACGGACGGAATATATATTTGTTACTTTTCACAAAAGCTGTTGGATATGCTCAAACCTATGATGCTCCACATCAGTACATAGTAGGTCCTAACATACTTGTTCTAATAAATAAGAGACTTATTGGCGAACCACCTCATTCCACAAAAAAACCTTGGAATGGAGTAGTTTTTTTATGTTTTGATTTATTTTTTTTCTTATTTTTAACAATAAACTAACCTTGATTAAAGCAAAAATACAATTGTTGTCGAAAGTGTTAAAAATACATTTACAAGCAATCGGTTATTGGACATTCTATGGTCCAATAACCGATTTCTTGTAAAGAAACATTCCCCCGACAACTCTACAATATATGAGGAGCCGCAGAACAAAAGGTACTTTTGCGCATCTTTTCAAGAATTGTTTTTTTTTTTTATAATATTTGATTTGAAATCTTCTAGAAACAATCAAGTCAGCAACATTTTTTTAATTTTTTTGCTATGTAAATGGGTTCTAAAAAAATTTAATATAAAACGAAAAAAATAAATATTTAATTCAATTTGTAATTTATTTATATATTAGATCAGGATTAAAAACACTCATTTAAAATATTATCATTACAAAAAAACGCATAAAAACGTACCTTTTAATTTTGTTTTTAACAAAACGTACTTTTCTTTTTCCGATATTAAAATGGTTTTATAGCAAACATCCTTAACATTTAATGTGGTGACTTATGGCAGTTGTATCTATTGATAAGTAGGAAACTTGTTACCATTTCCAGGTTCATGCAGATTTTTAAGGGGGCGAAATAAATAAAACTCATTTTCTCAAAAATTTGAAATGTGCGAAAAAGTATCTTTTGTTCTGCGGCTCCTCATATTACTTCTGTTTGGTAAAATAACTAATTTTTAAAGTGCAGTACAAAATAGACGTTTAAAGTGACAACAAACACTCACAGGAGATTATATGGGATGGCAGTAGACTTAAGCAAAATGAAAATAAAATGAATTAGAATTATATCAATACAATTTGTATAAACCCACATTCTACGAATTACACACAAAAAAGTGCAGTACAAAATATACGTTTAAAGTGACTACACACTTAAGTGACAATTGTCTTCACGCTAGATTACATGGGATGTATAAAGTAACCAAGTAAGTTTTCTCTGAACTACAAAGAGTTCATTCAAATGTCAAATGGCCTATCTGTGGACTTTCGAAAAAACAACTTAAGTGGATTTTTTTTTTAAAGATCTATAATTATTATGAAAGCTCTCAAAGTATAGTTCACTGGTGAATATGAACGATTTAATATTGTCCAATATAATATTCTTTATTATTTGT
Source organism: Calliphora vicina (assembly GCF_958450345.1). Classification (NCBI taxonomy): domain Eukaryota; kingdom Metazoa; phylum Arthropoda; class Insecta; order Diptera; family Calliphoridae; genus Calliphora; species Calliphora vicina. The sequence continues at coordinate 121,718,793 of NC_088780.1, forward strand.
TTAACATACTCCGCCCCTTGGCCCACTGTCTCCTTAATACTTTTGCAATAAAATTCTGTTCATGCCAATTTGTTTTTCTGATTGTAGGTGTTATCAAATGAAAAAGTCCTTCGCGGTTTAATAGCTTCACAATTTCAACTCATCTGCCTCTTTTTTTCTCTTTTGCCACCCCAACTCAACCCCACAATCACTACCACACACTCTCTTGTGCAATTAAATTGCAAGTGTGGCAAGTGCGTGATCGTGTGTTTGTGAGTGTTTGTGCGTGTGTTCAAGTGTGAATATGTGATTGTGTTGCAATGTTTTTATCAATTTACATACTCGTGCAGTACTAAAATGAAAAATATTTAGTTGTTGTTGTTTTGTATAATGAAAATGAAAATGTTTTTTACAATAAATAAATTTCACTTTTGTTTTTTTGGGGGCACAATAAACCCATCAAATCATACGACGACGGGTATGTTTATTAAATGTGGGCGTTCTGGTAGCACTATATTTCAATATAAAAGTGTTTGAGTTTGTTTAAAGTGTATTTGTGTTTGTCCATCTATCTATCTCTACTAGCCAGAGCAAATAAACAAGCAACCAGTCAACCAACCGTCCTTCCTTTTTCCAACATTTCTACATATCGTTTCATCTGGCCATCCGGCTTGCTGTCCGTCCGTCTGTCCGTCCTTTTGGCCATTTGTCCTCTATCTTTTTGTATGTGTAATTTTGACAGAATTTGTATTGGCTATATATATGAGAGTGTGTGTGTGTATGTTTCGTTGTATGGATGTGTCTGAGTTAAAGTCTTTTGGTCATAATATTTAAATGATTGTGAGTGTCACCCAGCACAATTGTGGTTTTATGTTGTTCTTACTGCCGGTGCCTTGATGTTGTTTGTTGTTGTTGTTGCTGTTATTTTCATTTCGTGTCTCAAGTGTTTCAAAAGGGGGAATTATTTTGTACTCATTCACAGACAGATTTCGTTTTATTTTTATGATTTTTTGTCATTTTTTTCCACATTGTTTTTTTAGAGACCAATTGTAAACAATTAGCAAACAGTAACAATTTTTATGGGTAAGAGTGAGAATTTTTTTTCACACAATTACATCTACATGAAAATTGTTGGGGCATTTTAAAGGAATTAATTCATGCTGTTGAGTTAGTCAATCATTTCCGATAATCTCAAGGTCTGAAATTGTTCACCGCCATCTTAAAATCAAATACTGAATATTCGAGCAAAATCGGAAAACGTTTGGAGGTTGCAGATTATTTTTTAAGTTTTGTGTTTTGGGCAAAAGGTAACGGTAATGCTGTATTATTTCGGTAACGGTATTTTTGGCTTATTTCTGTAAAGGTATTTTAGCGGTAACGGCATTTACTTGTAATTCAGTAACGGTAATTTCATTCTCAATTAAGTACCCAGCAGTTCTAGCAGACAGTCTTGAACTAATGATTTTACACATCATTATTTTAACACGTGCATGTCCTAATTGACCCTTTTTGATTATAATGAGCCTGTCTAATAGCTGGTCCAAAGAAGTCAATGCATTGGATTCACATAAATAATAGTGAAATAGTGTCAGTTGCCTTACTGACCTCAAATAGTCAGTTAAAAAGACATATCATAGACAGTCCAATAAACGATTGCTTGACAACAAACCATTTTTCGACAACTCTCCAATAGATTGGTAAAAGGTGGGTAAAATAAATACTTTCTAAAGTGCAGTACAAAATAAACGTTTAAAGTGACTTCACAATAGGTTACTAAGAGACACTGAAGTATACTTAAGCAAAAATAAAAATAAACTTTATGAGAATTATATTAACACAATTTGTATAAAACCAGTTTGTACGAATTACTCACAAAACGTTTAAAGTGACTACACTCCAGATTACTTAGAGACACTTAAGTGACAATTGTCTTCACGCTACATTACTTGGGATGTATAAAGTAACCAATTGTCTTCTCTCTGCACTCCAAAGAGCACATAAGTGTCAAATGACCAAAATATATAAATTGGATACATTGAGTACTAAATAAATTTCACAAAAATTAAAAATAAGTTGACAAAGTCGGCACTCTATTACATTGGTAGGCAAATTGATGCTTTTAATTTGTATATGGCTAAAAAATAAAATATCTGCAATAAAATCAAGCAACTAAATGAAATATCTGTATTTTTACGCTCTATTTGTTTACATTCGGGTTGTGTACGTGTAAATGGACGAAATCTCTATTATATTTCAAATTCTGTAAATACACGCAGAGAAAAAATATAGTTGGGCATGGTTACTGTAACCATTTCAATATTGTTACAAGTTTTTTAACTATATTATAGTCACAGTAACCATTTACATGATTGTGGTAACCATAATATGGTTAATTTACGATTCACATGATTGTCTCAACCATATATATGGTTACAGTAAACATATACATATATGTTTGTGACAACCATTTATATGATGAAGGACTTATCATATTATGGTGCTCTCGGCTTAAGGCTTATCATAATCTGAGAACAACATATGATGATAAAATTTTTCATCATAAATATGGTTGCCACAAACATATATTTGTTTACTGTAATCATATATATGGTTGAGACAATCATGTGAATCGTAAATTAACCATATTATGGTTACCACAATCATGTAAATGGTTACTGTGACTATAATAAAGTTAAAAATCTTGTAACACTATATAAATGGTTACAGTAACCATGCCCAATTATATTTTTTCTCTGCGTGTAGTTTCAAAGTTTTATATGTTTTACAATTTATTTTGAAATCGCTTCCCACTTTGATAATTACAATCATCCTGCTTAAACTAAACTCTTTTAAAATCCTGCATTCAGTTCATCACACAGTATTTGCTACCAAATGTCAAGAATATTTATTTATTTAATGTTTCCAGATTTCTTGACTGCTTCACTGTGAACTGTACAAGTTGTTTGTCTGTCTGTCGGTCTGTTTGTTTATTGTAAGGTGTCTATTTTTTTTATAATTTTTTACATTTTATAAAATATTTTATTTTCATTTCAGTTTGTTTGTAATTCTTTATGTTTTCAAAGTATTTCACTTAAATATACATATGTATGTATTTCATTTGACCATTTCGCTAGATGCCTTGAGTTGACTGGTTACATTTGTTATTCTCTCTAATGGTCGGAGGGGCTTTCTTCTATATGTCTAATTTGGCCTCTTTTAATTTTGTCATTTTTAATAATTTCGTTTTTCTTTTTGTTGTTGTTGTTAGTACTGCTCTACTATATGCTTGACACTTTATAGTATTTAATTAAAAAGTAAATGTCTTTTTTGTTGTTTTTAATAATTCTTTACTTTTTGCACTCGTCGTCGTTGTTCACTTTACATTTTACAAGAAAACGGCAAAGAAAAAACGACTCAATGAAATTCCGAAATTCTGTGCATTCTATTAAATTAAGTAAGAAAAACATTAATAATCACATACTTTTTTCTCTTGGTGATTCTTACATTTTATATTACTTTGAATATTTATTATGTCCATTTAGTAGAATTAGGGAGCAGTAGTTGCATATTGGCATTAATTTTTTTACTAACCTGCACGAAATGTTTCTAAATTGTTTCAATCAATTTAGTCCGCTGACACGAGAAAAGAGGACAAAAGGTACTTTTTCGAATTTTTTTACAAATTGATTTTTTGATATTTTTATAACATTTGGATTGAAATCTCCTAGAAAAAATCAATTTCCCAAAATTTTTAAATTTGAAAAAAAGTACCCTTTATTCTAAATTTAGGGGTCAAGCTTACAAATGTACTTACAATCAGTTGAGAAATAAGTAGTAAATTCACAACAAGAATATGTAGCTAAAAAAAACACAAAGAATATTGCCTTGTGTGGGAATCGAACAGTCACATTATTTGCTTGTGTTTGATAGTCAAGCTGCTAACTCACTGCTCCATGTACGAGTTATTTTATTGGAAGTTAAAAATTGTTTTAACATCAACATATAAATGAATATGATATGAACAAAAAAATTAATGGCTTTGACAGGTGGCGAACCACTAACCTCCCGTTTTCCAGTCAAACACACTAGATAGCTGTGCTAAATGCAAAAGTTCATTACCAGCCTGCATAAAAATAAGTACTTATTCTAGTAAATAAAATAATGTGCTGGGTAACCACCAATCCTTACAAAAGAATGCATGAAATAACTAGTTGTCATTACAAAAATTCACAAAATTTTTGCTGGGTTTTTTTAAAAATCTGCTCTTATGTCCAGCTACTATTTGATTCGATCGATGCAGAGCGCTCTCTTTCTCTCTGGGATACGCTCCAATATGGAACAGAGTATTCAATTTTGTCTTGATTCGTTCTAGGCTTCAAAATATGAGCAGTTCATTTGGCTCTGAATCCATATGTTGCCAGAATGATGGGAAAAGGTCATAGCTAAAAATGGCCAATACCTTGAATAAATTTCTATTAATAAGCCAGCATTTTTAATTCATACACCCACAACATCATCTATTTAACTCACCAGTTTGCAGGAATAGAATAAAGGACTTTTTATTAACAAAGTTTTATTTAATCTTATTTCTGATTTTACTGTGATTGAGTTAGATGAAGTTTACGAGCACTTTCAACGTTGTATTCTTTGGCATTATCGATCTTATATAAATTTATCAATAATTTGCCTTCTTTAGTACTACTAAGCGAAACGGTTTTAAGACTCTGTTCAATATACACAAAAATACACATGAAATCTTACCACCACCCTATTGTCCACCAAAGTACACCATCAGTTCAGTCATCCTTTGACAATCAAAGAAGAAGAAGAAAAAAAAACACCGATTTGGTATTGTTGCTGCTTTTTGTTGTATCCTCCACAGAGTGTTGCATACAAAAACTGTAAATATCAAACAGAAAGTGCCCTCACATTTTTGTACTCATACAATTTATAAATTCATTTAGTACTTGTCTGTTAAAATAAATGTTGCTCGTTTCATAATTTTTTTTTTTCTGTAAAATTCTGAATCGTTTTTTGTTGCAGTTCTGATTGTACACAGAGTCATAGTCAGTCAGTATTTTATTTTTCATTTGTAAGAATTTTTTTTTAACCTCCTCCATATTTTGTACTCATTCTGTCAAATTATTTTATTGTCAAATTGTAGCTATTGTACACTGTATTGTAGCTACATACATAAAATATAAATAAAGTATATTTATTTATATTTTATGTATGTTTTTTTTGTTTTTCCATTTAAAAGTTTTATTTTATTCTCATCTGTACATACATATGTATGTACGTGTAAATATACAAAATTATTACATGAATTTTCATATACATATTCATATGAATAAATGGATGAATAAATATTTCAGTTTCATGTCGATTTATTTTTTTCTCTGTAACCAATAACAATGATAATTTTTCATATTCATAGTGCATCCTTTTGTTCTTTCATCATCATCTTATTTGCATAATTATAAAGGCTCCTGCTTGTTTTGTAGCAGTGTGTTGAAAAGCTGAGGGCAGTTGAGCTCTGCTGAGCAGTTCAGCCCTTAATTATTACAATTGAGTAGATATTTTTTGATTTGCTATTGAAGGTGTAATTCTTTTTTGTTGCAAATTTTATTACTGGGCAAGAGTTTTTATTGATTTACTTGTGATGGTTATGATAAAAAAAGTTTAAGTATTTTCAGTAAGTTTCGATATTTAAATGAAAGTTTATTAAAGTCTAAGATTTAAAACTAAATGACTGATTTAAAAAGTTACAATTTATTACTCAACATTAAATTTTCATTTATATTTCATATAGTGTTACTTAGCAAATTCATGTAATAAAATAGGCATTCTAACTTAATCTATATTGCAATTCTTTGTATTTAATTTTATTTCAGTTTCTGCTCAATTTACATTTACAAAAATAAATATTGTTAGGCCTCCTACTAATTGGTATCGTTAGCACTTGGTCAAGCATAAACAATTGCCTAAAGATACAAAACATTTTAAAAACTATTTACAAATATGAAAATTTGTTGATTTAGTTTTTCTCTAAAAAAAAAACTTCAACATATGTCTTGCATTAAATGATTGTGTTCAAAAAATTTGTGTAAATTTGTTTAAATGTGTTAGAAGTTTAGCAGAATTTCAATTAAAGTAATTACGTTTGGAAAATGTTGAGTTTTTAATTGTTATTAATTACTTAGTTTCAACAAAATTATGAACAAAAAAGTTTGGTTTTTCAAAGGCGTTTAGATTTTTTTTAGACAAATTTGTGTGCTTTAATCTTGTAATTGGCTTAAAGACAGTGTCAATTCAAATTTAAAATAAAATAATGAAATTGGCTGAAGTGTGTACAATTTTTAAAAAGCTGCAGTATTCCATGCGTTATTACCCCAGTACTGTCTGATTTACATAGTTACGCCATGTACGCGCTAATCCAATTGGATGGATATTTAAAACGTTTGTCTCTGTACTCCGCCTCTTTAAAAAAAAACCTTCATAGGATCTTCGGGTGAAATTTGACACATTTTGAAATTAAAATTGAATTTTTTCTAAACGTGAGTGGTTGATATTTTTGATATTTTGTTGTTTTTTTGTAAACTTATCATAAATGTATTAATTGCCTAACAGTGGTAATTTTTTGTGTTTTTTATATAAGAATATAAGAGAAAGTGATCAGTACTTTTAATGAAATGGGCCAGGAAGCGTGAAGTAAAAGCTTGTGAGAATTCCTGACCTAGAATACATAAAGTCATTTCAATATTATAACATCTTAACAGCTCCCATACTCTGGGTATACTGCAGAACATGCCCGCAGTTCAGTATCTCTTAATTTATTGTATTTAAATGAAGTTATTGTTTATAGCTGCTTTAAATCTATTTCACGAACAAAATATTTTTGCATCAAAAAAATTTCAATTGAATTCCCTATTAAAAAGAAAAGTTATTTATGTGTTTCTTTTCCTGAAAAAATATTGATTGGTAATTTTTTTGGTATTGGGACTGCATAGTTGTTTTTATTTTGTGTTTTTACAATATTTATAGCATAAATAATAAATTCTGTACAACTTTTAATTTTTAGCCAACTTTGATTTTTATTATAAATTTCAACAAAATTGCCAAAGTTTTGTATTTAATCTTGCTCGTATTCATGTAAAACAAGCAAGAAGCTGTAGTCGATAAATCCCAACCAAATAATACCCTACACCGATTATATGAACCAATTATGAACCGATCACAAATAAATATAAGTAGCATGATTTCTCATCTTGATATTAATACTTGTAAAATGACTATGACTATTATTTTATTTATTTATATTTTATTAACAATATAATTACAAATTATATGCTAATATTAAATGAGCAATGGCATCGTAGGCCTTCAGCTCAACACATATGTAACTTAAATTTAATGACTAATTTTGGACCGATCGTCATGAAATAAGGTGACATGACTTTTGTATGTAAACATTTTTGCTAGTTAAAATGATTTTCGGTAGTGGGCCTTATATGGGAGCTAAGACTTAAGAATAAGATCCCAATAATATGAAGAAATTGTCATAAAATTAGGTGACATGATTGCTGTTTATATGAAACTCACTTGAAGCTAAATAAATTAAACACTTATGACTGATAAAGCAGCATTTGCACGGGAGCAATTTGAAATAATGGACCGATTTAAACCAATTTAAACATACTTCGTTCTTGGACCGAGCAAAATATATGTAAGTACCAAAGTTTGTCGAACTATCTTCAAATTTCCATTAACAAAAATGTTGGTTGAATGAATTTTATTATGAATTAATTATGAATTTCTTAAACAACTACTTATACATCAGATTAGGTACCGTGAAATAGCTCCCAAATGAATAACGCCCAATGAAATAACTCCTTATGAAATAATACCCATCAAAAATGAAATAATTCCCAAACTTAAAAAACGAAATAACTACCAAAGGGTAAAATGAAATTACTCCCAATAATTGGCGGTTTCATAATTTTAAAATATTACTCTCAAAAAAGCGAAATAACTCCCAATAGAAATGAAATAATTCCCAATCCGAAGCAATTTATTTATGTAATCTAAAAAAAGGAACTTCGCTTACCAAACATTTTTTGCATTGCGGGCCTATGGCGTAGCGCTAAGTTTTACTCCTCTGGGATGTGTCAAAAACTCGCTTCACTCAGAAAATTTGATTCGCATTGCCGGCCTTCAGCCGGGCGCTAAGGTTTTCTCCTCTGGGGTGTATCAAAAACTGGCTTCGCTCAGAAAATTTTTTTGAATTTCTTTCATTGCAGACAGGTTTTATAAATTTCAGAAAGCCGGTTTTCATTTCGCACCAGATTAAGAAATCGTTGCAACCTAACAAATGCCGACGATGTAAAAAGGATCTTATCTGAGCGAAGCCGGTTTTTGATACACCCCAGAGGAGAAAACCTTTTCGCCCGACCGAAGGCCGGGAATGCAAAAACTCTTCTGAGTGAAGACAGTTTTTGATATTTATGGGTTCTGCTTTTGCAAAGTAGAACCCAACAAAAATGAAATAACTCCCAATACAGTGAAATAACTCCTAATTCCCACAATAACATGAAATAAAACCCAACAAAAATTGCATTGGGTGTTGTTTCATTGGGAGTTATTGCATTATGCAAAATTTGTTGGGTGTTATTTCATTTTTTCGTGGGGAGTTATTTCATTTGGGAGTTATTTCACGGTACCATCAGATTATATGCCAGCACAGGTAAACAGCAAAAAAATGCTTCACTAACCACTATATAGATTTGATGCTAATTTTATTCTATGGATAGATTTTTTTATAAATTTTTTTTTTCTAAAATTGAGAATTTTTTTAGATGTTTCTCCACATAATTTATGATAACTCAAAATTATTTTACGTGAAAATAGCAAATTTTTGTGTTTTAAAAAACTCATGAAAAATCGAAAACGGCAGAAATTGTTCAGGTTTATTACTTTGTCGCAAAGCCGCATAGAAAAGCAACCAAATGAGATATAGATCATAAAAATCGATTAATTCTTTTTGAATTTATTCACAATTAAGTGAATTCGCTCATTTTCAAAAAATTTAACTTTTTTGTTAGATATACATTAAATTGAGTTTTCAAAATTCGATTGATTGAATTTTGAAAACATTTTCCTCTTGCTATGTTCAAATTTTCATATATATATATATTGCGTTTTAATAGGCTCAGCAGTTTCGGAGTTATATAACAAATTGAAGCAAAAAATATATTTTTTATGTGAAAATATAATTTTAAAAAAAAAAAATCAGAAAAATCGAAAACGACAGAAATTGTTTAGATTTGTTACTTTATCGCAAAGCCACAAATAATAGGAACAAAATGAGATATCGATCGTAAAAATCAATTTTCTGAAAATAAGGGAATTCACTTAATTGTGAATAAATTCGAAAATAATCCATCGATTTTTTTGATCGATATCTCATTGATATGTGGCTTTGCGATAAAGCAATAAATCTAAATATTTTCTGCCGTTTTCGATTTTTCATGTTTTTTTTAAAACAAAAAAATTTGATATTTTCACATAAAAAATATATTTATACCCTACACCACCATAGTAGGGAAGGTATTATGCGTTTGTGAAGATATTTGTAACGCCCAAAAACATTAGTCTAACACCCACCTTAAAGTATACCGATCGACATAGAATCACTTTCTGAGTTGATTAAACTATGTCCGTCCGTCCGTCCGTCTGGTTGGCTGGCTGTCCATGTAAACCTTGTGCGCAGAGTACTGGTCGCAATTTTGAAGATATTTCGATAAAATTTGGTACATATTATTTTTTCGGCCCAAAGACCAAGCCTATTGAAAATGGCTGAAATCCGTCCATTATTTCACATAGCCCCCATACAAATGTCCTTCCGAAATTGGACTTTATGGGTCATAAATGTTTAATTTATAAATGTATCTCCACAAATTACGCTCCAAATAAGTTTTATATTTACAAAATTCATGTCACCAAATTTTGTTACGATCGGTCCATAATTAGTCATAGCTCCCATGTAGACCCGATTCCGAAAATCACTTTAACGTGCATAAATCGCTTAAAAATTTTGGTACACTCACAAAATTCAACATAGTAAACTTTGATAGAGACGTAAATAACACGACCTAATTTCATGGTGATCGGTCCATAATTGGTCATAGTCTCCATATAAGGCCCACTTCCGAAAATCACTCAAAAATATAAATTATTGAAATTTTAAAAGAAAAATATTTTTCTCTTTTACTTAGTGTAGGGTATTATATGGTCGGGCTTGTCCGACCATACTTTCTTACTTGTTTTTGCTTCAATTTGTTATTATAACTCCGAAACGACTGAGCCATTAAAACGAAATATATAAACAGATTAAAGGTTATGTAAATTTGAACTTATCTAAGTTTACTTCAATAATATCGGATTAACCTTTTTTGAGTTATCATAAATTATGTGGTGAAACAACAAAAAAAAACACAATTTTAGAAAAAAAAAACTTCTCCATAGAATTTAAAATTTGTACCATATTTGTACTACTAGAACCACAATACATCAAAATTGTGTAGTGGTTTAAAAAGCCTCTAAAAATGTTTAAATTTTGTTGCCCTGTGCAGTCATTGCCAATCTACTTCTAGGTGATACAGTAGGTATGAAGTAGTCAAAGTAAGTTCTTATGTATTGTTATATTATATAATTGGCAATGACCACAAAATGCAATAGTGAGAAACTTTAAAAATTTTGTATTTTATTTAATTTGAACGCTGTTTACGAGTTTTTAATAGTTATATAGAACCAATGAGCCTTGACAAGAATGCATAAGGCAATTCTTTAACTTCTCTCTCAAATACAAAGTAATAAAATCTTTCATATTTTAAGCTTAATCTAGTTAATTTCATATTTGAATATGTTTTTAAACATTTCCTATTAAATACTATAGCTATTACTATTTAACGATACGAACATAAAATTTAATTACGAAAATATTTAACGTATAACAGGAAAATTATCGTCAGCTGTTTGTGTTATATTGCCACCAAAATTCTAATGAGTCGCTAACCCAGCAAAAGATGATGGTGACCGGAATGAAATCCAAAAATACAGGCAATGTCAATAATATCATTAAAACTAGCTGACTGTAAAATGAATAGCAACAACACAAGTAATACTATATTCTGAAAACAACAAAGACCGCTTTTAAGTGGCTTTATATTACAGTGAAGTATTGCTTACCTTACTACTTCTTTGTAATGTTTCCGTGAGCGATAGCTAATTTGTTGTTGGTAGTTTTATTTTTTGCTGGTCATATGTTTAAATCTAATATTTAACAACTAACAATTAGTTAATGGCCATAAACCATACTTCAAACATTTTAGTTATCAAATAAAAATTCATATCATACCATAAATATGGTCACACTATGCAGGAATATTAAATTGAAAATCTTTAACAAATAAAAATTCTGCACTTAAGTAAATAATTTTTCACAGTTCTACTTTAAAAGGGTTAAAAAGTACCTAACACAGATAACCATGGCAACTTGACTTACAAAATACAATAATAAAAAGAAAGAAACATTAAAAATGTTTGCAAAAGAAAAATTAAGTACAATTTTACTTGTACATATATATATGTCTGGTGACTTAAAACACATTTATGTCAAGTGGCCGAAGTAAATTTCCTTTTAACACCTGACCATAAAATCGACCATAAAAAACCTTTAAAAGTTCCTTGTACAACAATTCACAATTCTAGTTGTCGTACTCGTACTCGTAGCCTGAGTGGTGTGGAGCCTGGTAGTACCTTGTCAAAACAACAAGTATGTATGTGAGTGCAGTATTAAAGACACAAAATGTATTGTTGCATGTAGTTATGTGCTCGTATGTGTTGCTTCAAGTACCTGTATTGACTAGAAACTGTTATTTTGTTAAGGATACAAACAAACAATAACTAGGAAATCATATTTAGCAAGTGTTATGGTTGAAAACAAGGAACATCTTAAATACATAACGACCATTACCAATATTATTTACTTCTAAACGAGCAACTTAAAAAGCATTCCCACTAACAGGCAAACGGACAGACTGACAGACACGAAGACATACATTGAAGTTTACCAAAGTTAAATAGAATTTAGCTTGACAAACGTTTTCGAAAAGGATATTTGAAAGCTAAAACCATGTTTAGTTAACAAAATAAATACAGAAAAGTAAATAAAAGTAAATACCTTAAGACATAAATAGAAGCAAAATAAGAATTTATATAAATTCTTCAAAGTATCAACACTGTGGGTTTTAGAGGGTAAGAGAAGTTGTTTTATAGTTATGAGGACTCTTTAAGTATAAACTAAAAACTTCTAAATTTGTTTAAAAATTGATTGCACAGAAATTGTTTATTAATGCCCGTAATTTCAACAAATAAATATATACGGTGTAAAATACCAAGCGGAGAAATTTTATTTACCTAAAAGGTAACTTTCAAATCAATATTTCTGGGTACTCTTATTACTCAATACATCCAGCGAAAAAATTAAAACATCTATGTAAGATTTGACACAATTTGGTGTCAGTAGTGTATCAACCCCGTATCTGTGCAAATCATACACGGACGGTGTCAATTTGACATCCATTCGTTGTCATTTTGTCACCATACCATTGTTGATCTGACACCGTCCGTTGTCCATTTATGATTTGGAATCGAGTAATGTCTTCACTTTCCAAATTTTTCTTAATATTTATGAAGCACTTTCTGAGTCGATTAAACGACTTTACGGAACGTCCGTCCGTCTGGCTGGCTGCCCATATAAACCTTGTGCGTAAAGTACAGGCCGCAATTTTGGAGATATTTCGATAAAATTAGGTACATACATTTCTTTCCTAGGGACGAAGCCTATTGGAACAGACTGAAATAGGTCCATTACAAATTTCCTCCCGAAATTGGATTATATCGGTCATAAATGTTTAATTTAAATATGTATCTACACAAATTTCGCTTCAAATAAGTTCTATATATACGAAATTTATGTCAACTAACCACATAAGGCCCGTTTCCGAAAATCACTACAACGAGCATAGCATATCTTAAAAATATTGGTATCCACAAAAATAGAAATAAGTTTCATATAGGCATACATCACACGACCTGATTTCATGGCGATCGGTCCATAATTAGTCATAGCTGCCATATAAGGCCAACTTCCGAAAATCATTCATGAAAATAAATTATTGAAATTAAAAAAAGTTTTTTGCTAATTTGCTCAATCCACTCAAACACTGAGTTCTCTGGTATCTCTTCTTTTCAGAATTTTATACCCATCATCAAAAAATATGTTTGTAACATATAGAAATATTTGTCGCGGACCCCCATTAGAAAAATTCTAAGATGATCTAGCCATGTCCGTCCGTCTGTCCGTCTGTCCGTCTGTCTATCTGTTGAAAATACCATAGGTCCCACAAGAAAGGAGATAACAGGCTGATAACTGAGTGAGTGGCACTTCCCATAAAAACTAAATAGTTATTATGGAATTTCTGGTGAACTATAATTGTGAAAGCAAAACTTCGCGGAATTTACTTCGGTAGCATTGTGCGTTTCTTGGCTAAAAATGGATGGAATGGAAAAAATGGGCGTGGCACCATCCATTGCAAGTAAATAGTTATTTTCGAATATCTGCATAACTGTAATTGTGACAGTCCTCTTATCAGTGAATGAAGTTTAACCAAAAATGGGACGAATGGACACAGGGGGCGACCGGATAAGCCGAGCCGCCGAGTCTTGAAGTATTAGAATATCTTGATAATACGACATGATTGGATACCTTGTGAATCCACAAAATATATTTCCGTCTTAGTATTCCTTGTATTTCTCAATGGAAAATGCATAAAACATTAAACCAATCACTGCATTGAATACTTCTTTTTATGATTGTTACTACTTTAATAAGGTTTTCAAGTATCTGCACCCATAGTGCAATTTAAGAAGAAGATACCTCTCAATGCAGTAATAGAATCTTAATGCTTTTTAAGCATTACTACCACAAAAAAAATATTAACAACTCTAAACAGTAAACTGCATTGTTTATCAGACTTTTTAAAACAATATAAAAGTTGACCTTTATTTAAAAGTTTATGAAGAAAAATAAAGTCAAGTTTAGTTTGTTGGCAAGAAAGTTTTAAAAACTCACACACTCTTTAAGAGGAAAAAAAAGTCTGGCTAACAAGAAAAAAAAAGGTAAAAACATTATGAAGAAAAAAAAGTTTGCAATAATAGAAATTGTTTAAAACAAAAGCAACACATGAGTGTGTGTAAGATTTGTTAAATAAACTTGATTTTTTTTTAGTTTTGTTTTGATTTTGTTTCGTATTTTTTGACTCATAATCATAAAGACCTACTAACAACAATAAGTCAAATACTACAAAATAATAATAATGTTGCTGCTATTTTTTCAATTTCAAGGTCATAATAAATTACAAATGCTAACAACAAACACTTCAAGTTACTTTTTTTTTGTTAATGTATTTTTTTTTTGATTGTTACGTATTTTTGCTGAATTTGTAGTGTCTAAAGTGGATGTTGTTGCTTCGTTGGTTGGCATAGAGAAATAATAGAAGAAACATTTGCAAAAAACTAATGTAAAAATATTTAAATTTTTGGTGTAAGAAAAAATAAAACCTCGAGAAAATTAATGAAATTTAACGCTTGTAAGCAGTAAATAGTTTAAAACAAAATAAAAACCTAATTTTTTCCCTAACATGTTTCCAAGTATGTACGAGTGTGGATCTTTGAGTTTGTAAAAAGAGAGTTTTAAAGAAGAAACCAACAACTAGTTATTTATTTTTAGATACAAAAAGTAATAATAAACTTTCAAAATAAATACAACAACATTTCATCATCGTGTAAATGTTTACACTTAAACGAAAAATAACTTACCTTAGCAATGATAGAATATCATTTTTTAACATATCAAATTTTAGTAATAATAACAAGCATAGAAAATGTATTGTCAGGTAAAGGAAAAAGTCATTAGAAATCAGCAGAAACCTGCCACAAATTTCCTTCGGAGTCTTTTCGCCTACAAATTTGAAAATTATTCTGCTTATGCCCATAATTTCAACAAATAGATATCTACGGTGTAAAACTTTACCTAACAATTAATTTGGCATTAATTTCAAATCAATATAAACGGGTAAAAATTACCAAATATTTTTACCCCATAGGCAACTAAATACCCGTAGATATAAATTTGGAATTAATTTCATGTCACCTTTTAGGTAAATTTATCTGCTGGGTATTTTACACCGAAGTTATCTATTTGTTGAAATTACGAGCATTATATCGCACAGAGGGATTTTTGTGTCAAAAACCATATTTTTCGACCACTCAATTTCTAAAATCAAATGATGAGGTTTTGTAGAGAAATAGTTTTTAGAAAAATTGTATTTTTATAAAATTTAAGTAAAGTCCATGCAAGAGTGTTAAGCAAAAATTTACTTATATTTTCACGCAAGTCATTGGTTTATATATGTATAATTTTCCTGATAATACAATTTACCGTTAACATATTTGAAAAATATAGCATTTCTCCATAAATACAAAAGAAAATTATGCGGACGTCAGGCATGGTCATATCTATAAGCCTCTAAAAATTATTTTATTTTTTCTATGAAAAAAAATTCCCCCAAGCTGTTGTTTTAATAAAATAAAAGGTGGGAGTGCCTTGTTTCGATTAAAACAAAATAGTTCTCGGAAGTTTTCGGAACAGGATGAGAACTTAACATTTTTTGTCGAATAATAAACGAAATATCAAAAAATTCTTATCTATGTACAGGTCTCGTGGGCGTGACAGATTTTATTGAAACACGCGTTCCTTTTTTGTTTCAAAAAATGTATGTACCAAATTTCTAGACATCCGCTTGGATATCAATTTGGATTTTATGCGAAAAAATCGATTTGGATTGTATGGGCAGTGGGCGTTGGGCGTGGACGATTTTGATAAAATTTAATTTTTTTCTTAATTTAGTTCATATAATTCTCGGTGACAAATTTCAATGTCGTATTTTTTTAAGATATTTTGATAAGAGTTGGCACATGCATCCTGCACAAATAAGTTTTATATAAAAATAAATCACATATAAGGCCCATTTCCGAAAATCACTTTAACGTGCCTAAATCTCTTAACAATTTTGGTATCCACTTAAAAATCCACATAAATACGTTTTAAATAGAAATAAATCACGGGACCTAATTTTATGATGATCGATTCATAATTCGTCAAAGCTCCCATATAAGGACCACTTCCAAAAATCACTTTAATGAGCATAAATCTCTTAAAAATGTTGGTATCCACATAAAAATTAACATAAAGAAATAAATCACTGGACCTAATTTGATGATGATCGGTCAATAAATCGTCATAGCTTCCATATAAGATCGTTTTCCGAAAATCACTTTAACGAGCAGAAATAAATTAAAAAATGTTGGTGTCCGAATAAAATTTAATAGAAATAACTTTCATAAAGAAAGAATCAAGTTCATGGCGATTTAAAAAAAAATGATGTTCATTTATTTGGTGTATGACATTATATAGTGGGACTTGACCGACTATACTTTCTTGCTTGTTTGTTCTAAGACGAATTTTCCACATCTCTCTAAAAAACGCAAATACAAAAAATATTCTGGATATTTAACAGTATTAAATAATGAAAAATTCTCATTAAATATTCAACAATTTATTCATAAGAACACTAATTTATTTAGTTTTCAACAAAATTTAAAAATTTATTAAATTCTAAACTATATTTTACGCCCTGTCATGTCTTTATCATTTTAATAAACCAACAATTAAACCGTTACATTCATGAATTTAAAAAAAGTTTATATGAATACATATGTACGTCATACTAATTTCATTTCAAACATTTTTTAATATATTATTACTTAATACAAATTAAATATTTAAATTAAAATGAAATACTAAGTCAATGTGAAAGTCATTTTAGATTAAAGCTTATTTGTCATATTAAATTAATTTATTTGGTATTTTGTTTGATAGTGACTTCATTACAAAACATTAGATGAAAAAAAAAACAGTGGAACTTCAATATAATACGCAAATCAAATTTACATAAAATTCACATGTAACTACCTCATTCATTTAACGAACTACCACTACCAGCAACTTTTAATTTATTTATCAGTTGTACCTTTTCATAAGATTTTACTGTAGATAGAGACGTTTTAATCTTGTAAATAAACTATTAATTAATTATACTATCAAAGTTACAGACAGACTCACAGTCGGCCTGGCATACAGGTTAAACCATACGAAATATGTGTTTGTTTTTTGTAAATTAATTGTAAAATTATGAAAATTAATACAAAAATAAAAACAAAATAGAACTGTGTTTTTTATTCAAAAAAAAAAAAAGCGGCTACAACTTACACTACTGACACATAAACACACATTTTATGCGAAGAATAACGTTTTACATTTACATTTTGAAATTTAACATTATCAACAGTGGGGTGTAAAAGTCAACAAAATATATTGGATGTTTGTTTATGGCAAACAAAAAATATTTTAATAATTTCTGGGATTTTTTTTACCAACAAGTTGCAATTTTGCGCCACCTGAAGGTAATGTCTAAAGATTTTGGAAATTGTAGATTATTTTGACAATTGAATATACAATTTTCGTTATTGGTTGAATTTCAAATACAAAAATAATTCAATAGATAATTTTCGTAATTGAAACACAAAAAATAACAAAAATATGTTTTCAATTACGAAAATTATCTATTCAATAATTTTTGTATTTGAAATTCAACCAATAACTAAAATTGTATATTCAATTGTCAAAATAATCAAATTCAAAACTCAAAATTCAATAGAAAATATCAAGAAATTTTGTTTTTGAGCAAATGAATACTTGATTTAATTATGAAATAATTGAAACCAGTGCAATATGTGACAAATATTTGAATTGAAACGGTTTAAGAAATAGTTTTTTCTGTGTAGGTAGGCGTGTTGTCTGTCAGTTCGAGAGTCGGGAAGAGTCAAGAGAACTTATGCTTTTTATTTTGGATGTATAACTTAAAAATGCGGAAGCTTTTATTTTGGAATATTTGTACAATACAAATTTATTCAAAATATTGGCCATTGTTAGCTATGAACTTTTCCCATTGTCCTGGCAATATATGGATTCAGAGCCAAAATAACTGCTCATCTTTTGAGCCCAAGAACGATACTCAGTTCCAATGTAAAACGTATCCCAGAGAGAGCGTTTTACATTTACATGACGGGCCAAGGTGTGGACTATAATTCGGACTATTCCTTTTAAAGAGTTCAAGCATCATTTCGGACATGCATAAGCGTATTTCAAGGTATCTCGACTTCAATTAGTATGGTAAATTATTTCCCTACTTTAAGAGGAATTCTGCTGCTCGCATCGAAATACTCATCGCAGACCCACAAAAGTATATATATTCAGGGTCTTTATGAAATTCTGGTAAGATCTAGCTATGTCCGTCCGTCTGTCTGTCTGTTGAAAACACGAACCCAAACGAAAGGAGCTGATTAGCTGAAATTTTCCACAAATACTTTCTGTTGATATGGTTTGTTTATATCGCTCCATGATTTCATCTAGCTCCCATACAAATGTCGCCCGAAACACTGTTTGATTATGCGGAAATCCTACAAAATTAGTTCAGCTTACTTTGAAATTATACGCGGCAACATTAAGTACTTTGAAATTATACTGTAAAGTATGACGAAGATCGGACAAAATTTGTATATAATCCCCATGCGATACTCTTCAGAAAATTACTTGAACATTCATAACTGTCTTATAATAACAATAGTTTACAAGGTTTTTGCTCATGAATTGAAACATGTGGGGATTTGAGTATTTAGGTCATCTATCTTCGGAAAAAATTTATTAAAAACGAAACATATAAAAATGTACATTAAATTAGGACAAAAATATTAAAAGTGAAGTGTTGTAGTCCTCTTTTTATAATTATTTTCATTTGTCTCCCTCGCGACACTCCAACAGTAGTCTCTTAGCATATTCTGATACCAAAATCCTTGATAATTCCTCTCAAAACTCCAAATCTTGATGGAAACGCTCTGCATGTTCGTCACTCATGTATCCGTAGTTTTCCGGGAAAAAATCCACATGAGAATGTAAAATTTAATTTTGAGGGACATATTTACACCCATTAGTTCAAAATTATGTAATAAATTCGCAACAATATCTCTGTAATTTTGACTTTTTTATTCCCAAAAAATTCATGAAGAACAAGTTTAAAAGAATTCCATGCTGCAACATAGGTTAATAGACACTCAAACTTGGTATCATCCAATAGTTTTCTTATTTGAGGACCCAAAAATATCCTATCTTTTAATTTAGCCTCCGAAAGACCCGGGAACACGCTGCATAAATATTGAAATGCTGGTTTTGTCTTATCTAAAGCTTTTACGAAATTTTTTAATGTAAATAAGCAATTAGCAGTGTTTGTGTTATAGGAAAACCTCGATTTGACTGAATAATTTTTCCGCAAATAAAACAAAAATGGTCGGGTTTATTTTACACTTTCTAGAAGACATTTTAAAATAGTTTTTACTTTAGAGTTTTGTACTTAATAGTGATTTATTAACGTTTATCTACAGGAAAGATGTACTTTTAAACAGTATTTATTTTTTCCCGTTAATTTTTTGGAATTTGTCAAAAGAATACAACTCTGAAAGGATCTAGTAGCTTCGCCAGAGTGTTGAGTACCCAAAAACGATGTAAATACTTAATTACTACAATTCGGTATACTACAGTATGCATTAGTACTCAGGGCAGGTGAAAAATAAAAACCCATATATCTCAAAATTTTGACGTATAGGTGGGAAACAAAAAATGGTCAATTAACTAGCGCCCTAGCTCTTCTCACAAATATAAGTTTCATTCCATGAGCTAACAAAAATGTTTGATTTGTAAACTAGTGTAACTAATATCATGATGTAGTTGGACATACATATTATATACACATAATTTGTTTTAAAAACTTTTACCCTATGGTAGATGGATTCGGCAACAGCCGAATATAACACTTTTACTTGTTTAATTTTTTTCTATTGAATTATTTGTATGAATTCCTTTGAATGCCTTAATTTCAACTAATATCTTTATACCACATTTGCTCTCGACTGCATGCCGTCGTTACCTTAATACCAGTATTTGTTTCACATTAAAAACTACATGAAATAAATGATGAGGCTCTCTCACACAGTATGCTAATTAGTTTGGTTTTCGGTTGTAAAATAGAGTTTACAACAAACTAAAGTTGTTTGTTGTTGTTGTTTTTTTTCTAGGCGAATTTATATACACAGATATATTTTTTAAATTAACTGGAATTTTTTTCAAGACACTAACTTTATACAACCTTTTCGTATTTTTTGCCATTATGAAGGTCTTTTATGCTAAAAAAAAATCGAAAGAAAAAAAATATAAACAAAATAAAATTTACATTTCGTTTCGTTATTAACGCAGCGTTAATATGTGAATTTGTTTACACACAAACGTATACAATTACAAATTAATATGTGTGTGAGTGTAAATACCCATCAGTTCTGGAAGACAGTCCCGAACTATTGATTTTACCCATCATTTAGGGTGACAACTAGTTACATAACTAGCTACGTGGCTAATTATTTTAACACGTGCATGTCCTTAGCAGGGGGTCAATTGTCCCTATTTGATTACAATGTGACTGTCTGATAGCTGGTCCAAAGTGGTCAACGCATTGTTTACACATACTGATTACATAGCGTGAGTTACCTTTCTAGGTATTTTAACATACACGGCTACTAATTGACCTCAAATAGTCAGCTAAAAAGATATATCACAAACAGTCCAATAAACGATTTTTAAGGAGGAAGGTTTGTAAAAAGACCCTCCAATAGATTGCTTTTGGTGGGTAAAATAACTACTTTCTAAAGTGGAGTACAAAATAAACGTTTAAAGTGACTTCACTATAGGTTACTAAGAGACACTAAAGTGACTATTGACAAAAATAGAAATAGACTCTATGAGAATTATAACAACATCATTTGTATAAAACCAGTTTCTACGAATTACTCACAAAACTTTTAAAGATACTACACTCTGGATTACTTAAAGGCACTTAAGTGACAATTGTCTTCACGCTACATTAACTGGGATGTATAGAGTATCCAATTGTCTTCTCTCTGCACTACAAAGAGCACATATATGTCAAATGACCCAAAATATATAAATTAAAGTCAGCCAAGTAAAAGGACATTAGTGACAATTACTTTCTATAAGGGATACATTGACTACTTGCTTCACTGCTGGGTACTATTAAGCCAACAACAAAAATCCAGTATATATGTATATGTAATAATAGTTTTGTAAATTTTGTGGTTTTAGATTAAAGTTTTGTAAGTTTAAATTCATGTTGGTTGTTGGTACGTACATACATACATATGGGCAATTCCACGAAAATGACAACCACGAATGAAAAAACAAAAACCCTTGAAACTTTATTCAATAGGAGAAAACTCTAAAATGTTATTATGTGAAAGTATTTAAAGCTTAGTTTAAACTGACTACATTTATTTTTTTAATTTAATTGGTATGTTTTAGGATAAGATTGCGCAGAAAACTAAGCTCCCAATTAGCATGTAGTATGAAATGAATTTGAATCTGTTTTTTGTTATCATCGATTGTTTTTTATACCATACACACCATAGTGGGGAGGGTATTATGCGTTTGTGCAGGTGTGTGTAACGCCCACAAATATTGGTCTAACACCACCTTAAAGTATACCGATCGATTTAGAATCACTTTCTGAGTCGATTAAACGATGTCCGTCCGTCCGTCCGTCTGGCTGGCTGGTTGGCTGGTTGGCTGGCTGTCCATGTAAACCTTGTGCGCAGAGTACAGGTCGCAATTTTGAAGATATTTCTATAAAATTTGGTACATATAATTGTTTCGGCCCAAGGACGAAGCCTATTGAAACTGGCTGAAATGGGTCCATTATTTCACCTAGCCCCCATACAAATGTCCTCTCGAAATTGGACTTTATGTCATAAATATTTAATTTATATATGTATCTACACAAATTTCGCTCCAAATAAGTTTTATATATACAAAATTCATGTCACCAAATTTTGTTACGATCGGTCCATAATTAGTCATAGCTCCCATATAGACCCGCTTCCGAAAATCACTTTAACGTGTTTAAATCACTTAAAAATTTTGGTATATACACAAAATTCAACATAAATAACTTTCATATAGACATAAATCACACGACCTAATTTTATGGTGATCGGTACATAATTGGTCATAGCTCCCATATAAGGCCCACTTCCGAAAATCACTCACGAATATAAATTATTGAATTAAAAAAAAATATTTTAAAAAAAATATTTTTACTCATTTACTTGCTGTAGGGTATTATATGGTCGGGCTTGACCGAACATACTTTCTTACTTGTTTAGTTTGTGTTTATATGTTTATTTTTACAGAATATAGATATATTGTTACTTTAAGAGACAAATCTGTCACATACGGTATGTCACGTACGTTATGAAACTTTATTTCTTATAAAATCATCCAAAGATTATTTTTATTTAAATATGACGGATTGTACAGCAAAAAAAATATTTGGTTTAGAGAAAGAAATTAAAAAAAATAACATAACGCCTCTCACGATTCGCAAATTTATGCATATTTCTGCATGTACCTCAAAATTACTTCCGTTTTATGATATACCCTTATTTTGCTCGATATTTAGTATAGTAGCATCTGAATAGAACATAAAGACCTAATTATTTTTCAGATACTCTTATATTTGCAAAATCTATTGCACTCTATAGGCATACAAATGTCTCGTACGATGATATGGAATTGCCCATATGTACGTTGGCTAAGGTACGCATCTAAATTTGTGTTGTTGTTGCTGACGTTTGTTGTTGTCAGCTTATAAAATGTAAAAAAATAATACTTGTAAACTTTGAAAGTTTTTTTTATACATATATACTAATGTATATGTATGTATATATATTTGTTTCTAGTTTTGTATATTTTTTGCATAAAATGTGTGTCAGCAAGGTAAAGGGCAACTAATACATTTAATACATACTTGTATTGTTTAATAATACGAAATCAAATGAATTGAATTGGAATGAAATAAAGTAAAATGAATAAATAAATAAACTTGTAAATAAAGTTTGGTTAGATTTTGCAAAAAAAAAAAACAAATTGTTTACATTTAGTGTTTAAGAAAAATGATTTTAACAACACATTTATAATTTGCTAAAAATATTTTTGTATTTAAAAGACAACGTAACAATTTAATATTCTAAAACTTTTGGGCCCAACAAAGAAATACAATATTTGTAATACTATCGTGTAAACAATAAATGTTTTTTCGAAACGATTTTTTGAAATACCGAATGATTTCAATAATTGGTCAATTCACAAGGTCTCTTATCATGTCATATTGTCATAATGTCCTAATATTTCACAATGGTTTTTATTGTTTTTAAAGAAAAAAATATCCTAAAATAATACTACTCTGTATGCTATGTTTATTGTGTTATCGTAACCAACCAGCAGAGACCTGCGCCGAATGTCTAAGAGTCGGTTAAGCCGAGCTGCCGAGTCGTGATATATTAGGACATTATGACAATATGACTGATAAGAGACCTTGTGAATTGACCAAATATTTTAAATTTGAAAAGTGTTAATACTCAGTATTGCCGTCTATAAATACCTTATATGCTATTCCTAAATTGACCAACTAACAGTAAAAATTAAACACATCTCTTGACTCAAACATCAACTACAAAGATTCATTTGCTGCCAACCTTAATATGGTCACACATACATATTTATCTTCTCTATAAATAGTAAATAGAAATAGTGTGTGTGTTGGGCATTTCTTTAACTACGAAAACTCCACGAATTAAATATTTCTACCTTTCTATTACATACTTTTTTCTATCTAAGAAACAATTTGCAACACTATGTTTGCTTGGATTGGAATGTAATTTAACCATATTTACCGCACAATATTTGCTCAAAGGTTTCGAACACAAATATAGTTACAAAGAACACAACAACTATCAAACAGAAATTTGGTAAAAAAAAATCCTGGTCGTACCCAAACGTATAAAAAGATTTAAAGGGAAAATGTGTTTTAAAGAAATTTTGTGGAAACAAATTTAAGAAAAGCCTGCTAAATTATATAGACAAAACCAAAATAAATAAAATAATGTTTATATTGTATACTATTAATACAAACGAATATAACTGAAAATCACAAATAAAAATATCTTTGAAAGACACTGGGAGGGAGGGAGTATGTAGTAAGGGGGCCAGTTAAATTACCAATTGCCCCTAAAAGGCATAAAATCAAACAAACAAACAAACAATCCAACTAACTGGCTGATCACAGGAATAGAAAATAATAAAAATGAAAATATTTAAAAATAAAAACAAAAATATAGAAACATACGAGTACAGCTAAGATCTAGAAAATAGCACTCTATTGAACAAATCAAAAAATAATTTTAGATTCAATGAATAGAAACTTTTACTCTTCTTAAATAGTAGCTAAAATTAGTTAAAACAAAAGTTGCTTGAGATTTAATGTCTTGCTAATTACTGGAATGATCAATACTAATCAGATCAGATCAGCAAAAAATTAATTTTGAAAAATATGAAAAAATCCAGAATTTACAATATGTAAAGAATTTTTTTGTTGATGTTTGTAACGTGCAAAAATATTGTCCTAACACCCACCAATATGCTCTGGATCACTTTCTGAGTCCATTAAGAGATGTACGTCCGTCCGCCTGTCCGTAATCAAACTACTAATCGCAATTTTAAAGATTTGACAAAATTCGGTCAAATATTTCTCCTAGCCCTCATACAACTGCCCTATCGGAAAATAGTTAAGCCTCATAAATTTCTTAATTATAAACATATCCAAACCAAATTCAGCACAAATAAGTTATTTATAAGCTCGTACTACCAAATTTAGTACCGATCAGTACACAATGCTCCATAGCTCCCATATAAGCACTATTCTCGAACATTTCATTAATGAGCATAAAACTCTGAAATATGTTAGTATGTTACGCAAATTTCATAGTTTCATAGTTACGCAAATCATCCCACCAAATTTTGTAACAATCGGTCCATATAATACCAACTTCTGAAAATCACATTATCGAGCACAAATATCTTAAAAATGTTGGGGTTGCCTGACTATAATTTCTTACTTTTAAAACGAATGTTTTTGCACCAAAGTTAGTCATATTAAATATTAATTTGGACATATTTTTTCAATAAGATCAGTCCAGAACTCTCTGAGTTAGAGGGTAAAAATTTAACATTTTGGTCAAACGCGTGTTTATCTCATCCATGTAACTTATTACCAGGGAAACCAAAATATGCAAATGCATGTTTTTTCTGGTGAGTCTAATGGGCACATGGATAAGATATTTACACGTTTCAGAACTATTTAAGAATTTTGGCATCGATTTGTTAGTGCATATTTTTGCATATTTTACCCTTAAATGCAAATTTTTGCATATATTTGTTTTAGGAGCATATTTTTGCGTTTTAGAGCATATTTTACTGTTTAATAGCATATTTTCACTTTATCAAAAACAAATTTTGTCTTACTTATTTTTCGCTGTGGTGTTACAGGTTTTTACTTCCCTTGTTTAAAATTCAAAATTTAAAAGTAGATGGCTTTTTTTTAATATAAAATAAGCAGTATTTTAATAATAGCGCCATCTAAATATCAAATTTTAGTTCTAATTCAAACTTAACCGTTCTAAGTGTTAAAGAAATATTGTCTTTTAAATTTGCTCGTATAACATCATCAAGGAACATTTTCTATATATAAAAATGTTTTCAGATCCAATAGACAACGATTTTTATTTGAAAATTTAAGTCAATATTTTGTAATTTATTGCAATAATAACCTTAATTGAAGAAGTGACTTTATATTTATATAAAATATCATCAAAAAATACCTCTCGAGGCCTTTTCATAGCTTAAGTTCCTATTGTTTTTATGTTGTATTTATTTTTTGTTATACTTGTTTTAGTTCATGTTTATTTTATGTTACTTTACCTTTTTAGAAATGAATTGTATTGATTTTTTTAAATAAAAGCATATTTTATAAATTTTAAGAGCATATTTTAAAGTTTTTACTGCATATTTAAAGCGCTTAAAACGCTTTTTAAGAGCATATTTCCGGTTTCCCTGCTTATTACCTATTGTTCTTAGCCAAATTTGTACCAAATAATTTAGATAGCTATTTCTTCAATATATGGAAAAAAATAAAAAAAAAAATTTTTTAACTTTTTTTTTTACAAAATATAGCGCCCTTTTGGATATCTATCAAAATAACTGTTTTGTAATTCAAGACATAAAATTATTATTTTTTTTTTGCAAAATCAAAAACTTGTTTGTCCTTTCCTTTAAGAACTTTTTGGTTGCTTCAAAATAAATGTTTTGTAATTCATTAACATAGTACATATTTTGAATTTTTTTTTAAAATTGAACAAATTTTTTCAAAATGTGCCCTTTTTTGTTATTTTTTTTTTACTCAAAAGAGCTTTTTGTCCGCTTAGTGGGATGCGAGTGGGATGAACATAGAGACATGAAATTAGATATATTTTAACAGCGAACTATGTTAAACTAAGCACATAAATATGTACCAGAATAAAGTATGAATCATCAAAAAAGGGCCTATATTTGTCAATTTTATTATGAATCATCAAACAATGCATCCACCAAAAACAACTTAATAGTTATCTGTACTTGAAACTTAAAAAAACGTAATTTAACACAAATTATATAAAATATCGAAAAAACTCATCTTCTTTTGCTTTAAATAACTGTATTAGAAAATTTTCATCTGATCTATGGTTTGTAAGCATGTAGATGGATATTGCCATTTTTTGGAGTTTTTTTGATTCTATACAATGTGCTAGCTTTATGCCCATGGCTGGAAATAAACATACATATTTATATATAACCGTAAGTGTATGCATTTATTGGAAAAAATCAGTCTAAGCCACCAACCAACCGGCCAATACAAGTGGTTAGTTTGATGGCTGATTGTATGCACACATACAGGGAGTTGTAGTCAAAAAGTGTTATTTCTTGCATAAAATAAATAAATATGCAGAAATTCTAAAGTGTAGTTATTAGTACACTGAATAAGAGAAAACACTAAAATGTTACTATGTGAAAGTATTTAGAGCTTATTACAACATTTTAAGGGCAAAAATTATAGTTTAAACTGACTATATTTAATTATACCCTACACCACCATAGTGGGGAGCGTGCATAAATTTTTTAGCGTGCATAAATCGCTTAAAAATATTGGTAAACACACAAAATTCAACATAGTTAACTTTAATATAGACATAAATCACACGACCTAATTTCATGGTGATCGGTCCATAATTGGCCATAGCCCCCATATAACCCCACTTCCGAAAATCACTCAAAAATATAAATTATTGAAATTTTAAAAGAAAAATTTTTTTTGCTCTTTTACTTAGTGTAGGGTATTATATGATCGGGCTTGACCGACCATACTTTCTTAATTGTTTTTTTATTGCATAAGTGGTCAAAATTTGCTGAAATTTTACTTCCACAAGGTGGGTCAAAAGATCAATTGAAATATTACTTTTGTTATAGATGTCAACTAACAAAAAAAAAAATTTTAAACTCAACTATTTCGAAATGACAAAAAAATTATACACTATTGTTTTATTAATGATTCGAAAGAACTTATTATTGGTTTAAAATATTGTACCATCAGAATTATTTTTCAGATACTCTTATTTTTGCAAAATCTATTCCACTTTGTAGGCGTAAAAATGTCACGTTCGATGACATGGAATTGACCATATGTACTTATTTCAATCGTCTTTCAAACATAATCCATTTTGTAATTTTTTCTTCTTTTGATGGCTTTTACATATGTATATTCAAGTGTTTTATATTTTCCCAGCCTGTCTGCGTAGATTTTCTTCGATCATCTCTTTTTATCACACCCTA
This sequence comes from Calliphora vicina, assembly GCF_958450345.1. Taxonomy (NCBI): domain Eukaryota; kingdom Metazoa; phylum Arthropoda; class Insecta; order Diptera; family Calliphoridae; genus Calliphora; species Calliphora vicina. The sequence goes on from NC_088780.1 coordinate 121,746,892, forward strand.
TAATTATTAGAGTTTGTTGTTCCTAATGTTGCAGTTGCTGTTACTTTTTTCTCTGTTAAACAACAATTTATTTGTTGTGTGCTGTGTGGTATTTATCTAAAGGTAGGTAAACATCATCAATAAAACTGGAGGGACATTACATATAACCACCATCGGGTACACATCTCGGTGTATGTATTCCAAATAAACCAACATTTAAACGTCCCACTAGAGAATTCAATTTAATTTTAAGCTTTTTTAACCAAAAAAAAATCGTTTTTAGAGATAATTTCAAAATATTTCAAATTATTGAGTAGTAGATAGAAAAATAGGTCACTTTAAATAAACCTTCTTATGTGAACAAATTGTTTTATAGAAACTGGACTATGAATGTTCGAATGTAAGGACTTTTCCTCGCGTAGATTAGGGGGTGCAATTAATGATTAAACTTTTAAACTATTTTATAGCCTACCATAGCAATTTATAGAGAGATTTGTGTGCTGCAAAATATATTCCATATTCGCTAAATTTCCTATTGGCCTTCAATTAAGTTAAAAACCTTCCAAATGTAAACACAGTACAAAATCAAATATTTTGTTTTTAGGTTTTCATATGAATTAAACTAATAAATGTGTATTCTTGTGTGTGTGTGTGAGTGTATCATCCCTGCAGTTTTTGGAAAAAGTTTTTGTTAATGAATGCATACGCTGCTGAAAACCACCACTGGTTACCCCACTATCTACTTACATTCTAATGCAATTTGATGCTATCAGTAAAAACATGTACTAGTGAAAGCATTAATGAATGGTGGTCACTTGGTGCCCCTTATGAAAATATGATATTTAGGGTTGTCAATTACTCGAGTTTTATTTTATTCGAAACCGTGCCTAGGTATTTAGTAGTCACAAGGTTTTCGTTTTTATGTTAGGTTTCAAAATGTTCTGATAACGGTGTTTTAATCAAAAATCTATTGAAAAATTAATGTAGAAAGTCGTTTCTAATAAAATTGGCAACTTGGAATAAAACTCTAAACTATTGGTCTTGTTTCATTTAGATATCTTTGTATAAATTTTTGTTCATATAAAATTTTTTTTAATTTTAACTTGAAAATAAATTTATTCGATTAATCGTCAATTATTGTCCGAATATATTTTTTATTCTCAATATTTCTATTGATGTTATTCATTACAATAAAAATGATAATTTTTCCTCGATTATTCGAATGACAACCTACTGATTGACACTTCTTCATTTTTGTTTGTCAATTCTATTTTTAAAACAAGAATTTATTCAGTTCTAAAGATGAACAATTTCACTTTGCTTAATTGATATCTAGGGTGGGTTCTCCGTTTGAATTTACATATCTGTGTGGCTGGAAATTGCAAACTGGCAACTTTGTAGGTGAAAGGTAATGCAGTGGAAACTAGTTGACATGCTATTAATACTTACATACATAATATGAACCTGTCCAAAAAGCCAACATTACCTTTTGGAAACCTTTAAAACTGCAAGGTTTCTATGAATGTATGCCTATGTGTTATTTGCTGCAAGAGGAAGACTCATACTAATAAAAACACTAACAACAACTACAATAAACATTGGCCATTGTAAAATCAGCAATGTAAAGCTCAGGAAAGAAGAAAAAAACGAGACACTTGCTATTTAAGAATTTCCTAACGATGTTGTCTACTTCTAGATGCACATGTTTCTGTTTCTGTTTTTTGTACCAGCGAGTGTGTTTGTGCAACTTGGACTGTTGGTTGGTTGTCTTGCAACAAAACAGGGAACAACTAGAGCCAAACATAAGATTAATAACAAAAAAAAATCTAAGAAACTCAAAGAACAGTTAGATGCCTTAATGTAGACGTTTTGCCTGGCTGTTGTTATTGGTATTACAACAATGCAACTGGTTTCGTATCAATAACAAAATTACAACAACTTTAGTAACAACAAACGAATCCCAAGTCTCCATAGCACCAAAAATAAAATAAAAATTAAACGGAAAAATTTTTGCTGCAACTTAAAGCAACATCAAGTGCAATAATCGCGTTATTCTTCGTGCTTTAAAGCCAACCACACAAAAAGTGGTAGAGTATCACAAAACAAACAAACAATAAAAAAGACTACAAAACAGCTTCCTTTACTACTTTACCAAAGTTCTGAATTTATTTAAGCAACAACAAATACAACATCAGTCTGAACAAAACAAACCTTATATAGCATATGATTTTGTATGTTGCAAGTTGCTGTTGTTGTTGTTGTCAGCAGTTGTAAAAAAATAAGGGTACAGTGCACACATTTCCACGCTCGTGTAAGCATTACCAGCAAACTCTATACAAATGAAAAATTGGAAAATCTTTTAAGAAAAAACCTTAAAACCTGCTTCTGAAAAAATGACTTCAATATGTTTCATACCAACAGGTTGCATAGAGTTTTTTTTTTGTTTTGGTTATTTTGTCTTGTAACTGGTGTTGCATTGTTCCTATGAGTGCAGTTAGTTTACACTTAAAGAAAAGCATATGTTGCTGCTAAAAATTTAAATATTGACACCAATGTTACTCGCGTACATTTTTTAATTATTACAGTTTCTTACATATTTTACCAAACTTTCCATTTTTTTTGTCTCAAAAAAGCATGTTGGCAGCAAAGATACTCCCATATATTTTGAAAACTCTCACTTTTACGACCAGTATAACTATTGTACTGACTCTGGAAGGTGGAGATACATAACGTATGGATATGCAAACATATTGATTTTGCTTTCATTTCTTCTAAATCAATCCTCTGATTATATAACTCCCCTAATGAACTTTGAATGGAGGGAGGGTAACATGACAAAAGAGTATACACTAATCGTTCCACGATGAGTTGTGGCGTTGGATCTAGTGTCAACAGTAAATGCCAGGAAATCGATTTGACTTAACTAATTTATGCATCTGATACGATGAGACATAGACATATTGACGACATCGTAGCTAAAATTTGTTTTTCAAAAAAAACATCTTGAAAAAATAGTTTTTAATGAAGTCCTATAAAGACGACTGCAAAATTAGTTTGAACGAGGGAGAAGTAGATGGTATCAACTCCACTGCTTCCTTGTCCATTTAGACTTCTATGTAACTTCCAGGATCTACAGGAACACAAACTTATATATATCGATAGGTGCCCTTTTCATGGGGCTAATTACCGCAGTCGAACATGATCGAATACTTATTCGAATGTGCGAGTGTTTTTATTTTTGGGATTCTCTTATTCGATATCGAATAAAATGTATAGAAAATTTTAATAATTGTGATCGATAACGAGTTTTTACTCGAAAGGCTAATAGCGTTCGTTATTTATATCGATTACGAGTACGAGAATTTGCACCCAGGAAATAGGTCATCTTAGAGATACGTCATATAAACACCTGGAATGGTTTGGTAATTGAATGGTCTCCAAGTAACATGATTTTGGATGAGCAACACCAGTTTGTTAATGTTACTGTGAGGGTAATCATTGACTCGTTGTATACTCGTATTGAATTGGCCATTTTACAGCCTTGTATTATTGTAATTAGTAATAAATCTTACCCTTAAGCGGATATTTCAGAGGACGTCACATTGAGTTACTACAGTAGGCATGCAACTCTAACTATTAGAGGACTACAAATTTACTTATAAACTTTTCCAGAAACAATTACAAATAATGAAACTATCAAACATTATTTGGGCTCTGATATTATTATTATCCCTGTTCCTAGGTGGAACATCACAGAATTTTTCCAATCACTTTTTCTTATTGCTACTAGCTTTTATTCCACGTTGTATGCGCCTTCCTGAGTACGTCTTGAACTTGTCTTCTCCATGTTTAAGCGGGTCAGCCTCTATGTAGCCACGTAGGTGGGTTCTATTCACGCTTGTGTTATATTCAAGGGATTCTTTGGTAATATTTCCATCGGGCTTCCTCAATCGCCACTACCTGCTTGTAATTTTTTATACATTGGCTTTTTATGTCATACATGATTTCTAGACATAGTTCAAGGCGTTTATGCGCATAGATTTGGTTTTGGGGATATTTAATGCAAGGCTTGGTAGTTTGTGCTGCATGCTGGACTGTTGATGAGTTAAAATACATATGTTAGCAGATTAGTCTAGATCATTTAGCGGTCAATTGATGTACCAAGTAATATCATTAGAGTACCAAGTCGCAGCTATAATAATTGTGTCCAACACAATATTGTAAAAAAGAGGGGACAGCACACTTCCATGTCTTACCCCCGTACGAATTTTAATTTTCTGTCAGTCTATATCTTTCTAACGATTCATACAAAACTTGCTGATGATTTTAACAAACATTAAATTGTATTAGTTATAGTTAATTGAGCTTGAGGTCAGTTTTATAAAATAATTTTTGTTGTTATTTCCAATATTTCTCTTTTCCTTTTTGTAGCATCTTTAGGGAAAATTAATTGTTAATTTCCTCCTTAGTTATTCGATTTGGAAAGTTTCTAATTTTTCACAAAATATGTCCAACATTAGAGGACAATCCAATAAGATATGAGTTTAAGGGCCATTATTGCAACTTGCCTTTAAGTTCGTAATAGTAAAAGTTAACTTTAAGGGTACCTTTTTCTATTGCTTAAAGCTAACTTTTACTGTTAGCAACTTAAAAGCAAGTTGTAATAATGGCCCTAAAACTCTTTTTTTTTTTGGTCGACAAAATTTGGATATTTAGAAAAATTTCCAATTTTTTTTAAGTGTTTCCTTCATCTATATTTTCACAACAACTCCAAAAAAAAAAATAACAATATTAAATAGCTACGTAACAGCAACAGCCACACCACAAGTTGTAGATAAAAGAAGGCAACAAATAATCAAGTTAGCAGTAAAATACCATTAAAAACTGTAAAAACTGGACGCATGCGCAAACACAAGAAGTTGTTGTTGTTGTTGTTACTTACATTGGCTCAATGTTCTTCACCGAAAAAATAAAATAATGGCAAATAAGAAAAACAAAAACTGAAATAATCATTTACAATATTTTACTTGGGCATATTATAGTTTATGAGATTTATGGTTTTTAAAAAAGGCAGTAAAATATGCAGCATTATCTACTTTTTTCTCTCTCACTTAAAATATAATTTACTGCATTTAACACACACTCACACAAACACGGCATATGAGTAGCAGAATTTATGAGTGATCGTTAAGATAGTTAAAAAAAATAATAAATTTTGCATTGTTTTTAACAGTTCTAAAAAACTTGACATAAACTGGTTTAAAATTTAAAAAAAAATGGATTTAAATTATTTAAAAATAATAAGAAAATATTAATAATTTCTTTCTGTAATGATTGAACTGTTGCCTAACCAGGTATCGTTAAGAAACTTTTTCGATTTGCTATACTAAAGCCAATTTCCAATGCAGTCATATGTATGTATGTCAAAAGAGGTCTTCCCAGCTAATACTTGGTAATGTCTTTCAATTATGGAATAAGATACATTTCAATGACAATATTACTTAAAAGTGGTCGAATTATAACTAATTTATTATCTCTTATACATTCTCGTCATTTGCATAAACACATTCATTCGGTTTCTACAGATATCATCCTCTTTAAGATCTAGCTATCAATGAAATATTAAAGTCATTACTTTTTCTGATTTTGGTGCGATCAATGTAATGAATTATTGATAAACATCTAGGCAACCATATATTTTCTAACATTAAACAATTATGAATGCATATTCGGCCAAGCCCAACCATATAATACATTACACTGAGCAAATGAAATAAAATATCAATAATATTTTTGCTTGATCAATTATTGATCAATCGCCATGAAATAAGTTCCCATGATATCTTACTATATGAATCTTATTTGAGTTGAATTTTATTTGGATAGCAACATTTTTTAGACTTCTACATCCAGAGAGAAACATGATTGGTTACGAATAATATATTGTTATCCTACACATATAATTATTATTTTCATTTCAACAAATTAAGACATTTTTATTGGAACAGAATAGCGACCCTATAATTCTAAAAGAGCAATGTGAGTAGATAATTTTTGTAGAATAAACTTATAGTCCAACTGGTCTGAGTTTTTATACCCTACACCACCATAGTGGGGAGGGTATAATGCGTTTGTGCAGATGATTGTAACGCCCAAAAATATTAGCCTAACACCCACCTTAAATTATACCGATCGACTTAGAATCACTTTCTGAGTCGATTAAACGATGTCCGTCCGTCCGTCTGGTCTGCTGGCTGGCTGGCTGTACATGTAAACCTTGTGCGCAGAGTACAGGTCGCAATTTTGAAGATATTTCGATGAAATTTGGTGCATATTATTTTTTCGGCTCAAAGACCAAGCCTATTGAAACTTGCTGAAATCGGTCCATTATTTCACCTAGCCCCCATACAAATGTCCTCCCGAAATTGGACTTTATCGGTCATAAATGTTTAATTTATATATGTATCTCCACAAATTCCGCTCCAAATAAGTTTTATATACACAAAATTCATGTCACCAAATTTTGTTACGATCGGTCCATAATTAGTCATAGCTCCCATATAGACCCGCTTCCGAAAATCACTTTATGCATAAAACGCTTAAAAATGTTGGTATACACACAAAATTCAACATAGTTACCTTTAATATAGATATAAATCACACGACCTAATTTCATGGTGATCGGTCCATAATTAGTCATAGCTCCCATATCAGGCCCACTTCCGAAAATCACTCAAAAATATAAATTATTGAAATTTTACAAGAAAAATGTTTTTGCTCTTTTACTTAGTGTAGGGTATTATATGGTCGGGCTTGACCGATCATACTTTCTTACTTGTTTTTATTACAGTGGGTCAAAGTTTTAATTTTTAGATCGAAGGGAGCATTATACAAAATGAAAATAGTTTTGTAAGTTAATGTCTGAGAGAATTCTTATTGTCAGAGTTATATTGTGGAATTTTATGGGGATAATTTTTGTGGAAGATGTTAACCCTCTAGCTCCTCTCTTTTGACCAGTTTTTTCGAGAAAATAAAAAAAATCTTTTAAAAAGGATATTTAAGGATTAGAATATTCTACGAATTTTTGAGGAAAAATTTCGGTGGGAGTCAGCAAAGATACCAAAGTTGTAAATAAAGTTCTTTGCGCTTAATTAGCAAAATTCTCACATTTTTTTAGAAAATCGCCAAAAATCTATGTATGATCCGAATTAGCTGAAATTTAAAATATAAATAGTTCAGACAATAAATTACAACATTTTTCTCATTTAGTGTAGTGCTCACTTCAAACAAAAAAAATTAAAACTTTGGCCCACTATACAACCAAAAAGCTCAGACCAGCTTTAATATAAGCTTATTCAACAAAAATTATCTACTCAATATATATTTTCATAATTATAGGGTGGATATTCTGTTCTGTTGCACACTGTATTTAAATAGAAAATTTAGCATATTAGAAAACATATGTGATTTAAAATTTTTATTCCACTCCAGAGTTGAATCATTTCTATTCGAGAGTGTGCATTATTTTAAATTTGGAGTTAAAATTCAAATGTTATCATCAGGGAAACCGGAAATATGCTCTAAAAAAAGCGTTTTAGGCGCTTTAAATATGCAGTTAAAACTTTAAAATATGCTCTTAAAATTTAAAAAATATGCTATTAAAAAAACAAACTTTTACATAATATTTAACCAAAAAAAATTTACTTAAATTTTCAAATAAAAATCGTTGTCTATTGGATCTGAAAACATTTTTAAACATAGAAAATGTTCTTTCGACATCAACTGATGTTACAGGAGCAAATTTAAAAGACAATATTTCTTTAACACTTTCTTTAACGGTTAAGTTTGAATTAGACCTAAAATTTGATATTTAGATGGAGCTATTATTAAAATAGTGCTTATTTTATATTAAAACAAGTAAGAGAGCTATATTCGGCTGTGCCGAATCTTATATACCCTTCACCTAATTATACTTCAAAATAAAAAATTTAAATATTTTTAGGTGAAAAAAATTTTTTTTTTCAGTTTTTTAATTTTTTGGATAAAAAAATTTTTCGAATTGTTATTTTAAATTTAAAAAAAAATTCTGTTTTTTAAATTTTTCTTTTGGTGAAAAGCCATCTATTTTTCAATTTTGAATTTTAAACAAAGGAAGTAAAAACCTGTAACACAACAGCGAAAAATAAGTAAGACAAAATTTGTTTTTGATAAACTCGAAATATGCTATTAAACAGTAAAATATGCTCTAAAAACGCAAAATATGACATAAATATGCTCTTAAAACAAATATATGCAAAAATATGTATTTAAGGGTAAAATATGCAAAAATATGCACTAACAAATCGATGCCAAAATTCTTAAATAGTTCTGAAACGTGTAAATATCTTATCCATGTGCTCATTAGACTCACCAGAAAAAACATGCATTTGCATATTTTGGTTTCCCTGGTTATCATTAACATGACTTATGTTAAGTATTAGATTGCAAATTTTGTCAATAGAATTAAAAATACAAATATTAGTTTAGCTACAAAATAAGGTAAACATTTCTTTTTAATGTTTTTTTTTTGGAAATAGTGATAATTTTTGCAGCAAATATATTTTACAGAATTGTAGAGAAAAGGAATTTGTATTGCAGACTGTTGGTAAATTTAGATATGTTTGGGACAGTGATATTTTTAAAATAATGAAATTAGAATTTTGTGTTTTAATTGTATATTTACAACTTTATTATTTGGAGAAATAATTTTGCTAAAATTTCACTGTGTATTTTGAACCGTTAACATTTTTTACTGGAGTTCAGAATGGAGTGACTCTGCCATTGTGAACTTAGCTTAAAGTAAATGCCATTAACATTAAATTTTGTATTCTCAAAATTAACTTAATGATAATTTGATTACCTTGGATTATAATCAGCCCAATTATGAATAAAAAATCCGCGAAAGTTTTTTCCCTTTGCATATTATTCCTAGTCAAATTCAATGTTGCAAATGGGATAAGGGATTTTTTATTCATAATTGCTCTGAATATGATTTCATTGGATATATTTGGGTCTTATTATAATTGCTTTGGATCATAATATGATTACTTCAGAGTATATTAAGATCATTTATAACAATGTTATGATTATATTGAGTAATAATATAGTTTTATAAGATCACATCATGGTCTGCAATTAGGTTGCATTGTCATAATGTCCTAAAATATTATTTTAGTTTAAACAAATTGTGTTATTTTATGACAAAACAATAAACATAGTTCAAAAAGTCTTATTAGTTTATAACTTTTTTGTTTGAAACACAACAAAAATTTGTTTAAACAAAAAAAATATTTTAGGACATTATTACAATACGATCTAATAGTAGACCATTTGAATCCCCCAATTATATTTTATGATAGTAATATGTTCGGCTTACAATCATAAATCTTATCATAATATGTTGCTCTTAGATTATATTTATCACATCTAGGTTTTTTCTCTGCTCCTTAAAGTTACTTTCGGAAGTAGGTGTGATTTCTTTTTATATAAAACTTATTTGTTGCAGAATTTGTGTAGATACCTCTGAATCGGATATTTATGACAGGTCTATATCGGAAAGAAATTTGTATGTGGTCAAGGTGAAATAATGAACCGATTTCAACCAATTTCGAAAAAAGCACAGCTATTAAATTTCATAATCATAATGTCAACAAAATTGCGATCAGTACTTTGCGAACAAAGTTTTCATGGACAAACAGACAGACAGATCGTTTAATAGAATCTGAAAGTGATATTAAGTCGATCGGTATACTTTGGGATGGGTATTAGACTAATATTTTTGGACGTTACATCAGCACAAACACATAACATCCTCCCCACTATGGTAGGACAGGTTATAAATAGGATCAAAAGTCGAAAAGTCAACTATACAGATAATTTAAAAGGTCGAATATTCGAATAGACCTCTTTTTATATATTGAACACATTTGAAAAGTAGACTTTTTGTTTTAACTATATACATAACCGTAGTAATTACTTACCCTAATCAAAATCAACGTGTTATAATAATAAGCTAAAATTCTATAGTGTAAGTAGTTAAATGTCAGAATATTATTAGCATTTCAATTCATTAAGTGGTAATGAAAGTTTTTGCAAATAGCAACAATTATTGAAATTAGTAATTTCCAATACTTTTAAAATATCATGAAATTATCCTCCATTATTTTTCGCATTTAATAAAATTTAAACTTTTAACTATTTTAATAAAAAAAAATTATTGACTCAATATTCCAACAATTACCATCTCCAGCAAAAAACCAATAAAATTTATTCAAATTATTACACAAGTTTTTCTGTTGACCGCAATCAAATAAAAACAAATTCTCCCTCAAAAAATAAACTTGTAAATTTAACTCATTTGTAATGCAAATCAAAAATAACAATAATAGAAATTATTATTTTGTTAAAATAAATTCATTTTTTTTTTTATTATTTCAGTTAATTTAAGTATTATTGTTGTAAATGGTAAAAAAAAGAGAATAAAAAGATTTTGGCCATTTTTATAATGCAGTATTCAAATTCTATTTGAAACACAAAAAACAAAACAGAAATAAATTAAGTATAAAAACAAAATAATTTGAAATGAAACAAATGCTGATGATGTTAATTGTGACACTGGTGGTTTTTGCAGTACTAATGTCAGACATAGAGTACGAATGAATATGTAGTCAACTGCTTGCTGTGTTATTGTGGCTGAATGCTGGTGGCAATAGAGTCAGATTCAGTTGCTTGCTGCTGCATCTATCGTATTTTGCAAGTATTAATGCCAGACCATCAAATAGTCAATGTTATGGTTGTTGATATTATAAAAATCATTGAAGCTTCAAAATACCTACAAATAAAATGCTTAATACATATATAATTATATATACTTATAAATGTATGTATATATTGTACATATGTAAATATTTCCATGTACTTATTTACATATATAGTTATTTATGTTTCGTTTTTGGGTTATAACTGCAGTAGAACAGTGTGGTATTCAAAATTAATGTATTTTGGATTTTATAATATTAAAATATGTCTAACCCTAACAGCGAAAATATCTTAACCAACAATATATTCGATTGGTTTTGAAATACCATTGAAATACTATAGTAAAACACTTTTAGCTTAAGTGAAAATAAAAAAAAAAATGCTTCTAATATAAAGTTTGTTGTTATTATGTATTTAAGATTTTTTCGCTGTTACGGTTCGATATGTAAAATTAAAATAAAATTGGTAAAATCTTGAGGGTTTAGGAAAATTGGAAAACTTTGGCAAACATTTAAGTAAACATTATGTAATTTGTAGAGAACAACAGAAGCCGTGTTTTTAAGACAGAATCGAACCTAATATTTGACCTAATCCGAAACGTTTTAAATGTAATTTCGTAATATCTTCTTTAACCAATTTTTGAAACAGCGAAATCCATAGCGGACTAATTTTCGAAGGAATATGATCCACAATTGCGGCAATTTTGACGATTAACATAGGCATTTAGAATGAAAATGTGCTTATCTCTCGTGTGATGCTCCACTTTTACTATCCCTAAATTGTCAGCTGTCAACCATAGACATCTCATGCATTTTTGTAAAAAATTTGCATTGTTCAGGAGCGAATATCTCTTTGAAATGCGTAATTCTGTTATGTTCTTTAAATGGAATAGTATCCAGGGGTTGTACCACTAGCATGGGTGGGACGGCCCTCCAAAGTTAGTGGGGGTAAAGTGGAATTTTTCAAAATTTGACCATTGTGTCAAAATAAGGAACATTTTAGAGGTATAGTTCCTTGGGCAGATGGACCGAATTTGAACATGCCAACAAATGGACAAATTATTTTGTCCCCGACTGTATCATGCAGTTACTTAATAAAATTAGTTAAACAGTTTGGTTTTTGTTTTTTCATTTTTTAGTTAAGCTAATGAAAACTTATGCTACATGTTTTATTTTATATTCTTTTTCTTGTTTCTTTTTGCAAATTATTTTTAGAAATATGAAGTTATTATTATTATTTGAAAGCTTTTCAAAAATTAAAAATAACAATGTCAGCATAATCAACAACTTTATTATACCCTACACCACCACACAGTGGGGAGGGTATTATGCTTTTGTGCAGATGTTTGTAACGCCCGACTTAGAATCACTTTCTGAGTCCGTCTGGTCGGCTGGCTGGCTGGCTGTCCATGTAAACCTTGTGCGCAGAGTACAGGTCGCAATTTTGAAGATATTTCGATGAAATTTGTTACATATTATTTTTTCGACCAAGCCTGTTGAAAGTGGCTAAAATCGGTCCATTATTTCACGTAGCTCCCATACAAATGTCCTCCCGAAATTGGACTTTATCGGTCATAAATGTTTAATTTATATATGTATCTCCACAAATTCCGCTCCAAATAAGTTTTATATACACAAAATTCATGTCACCAAATTTTGTTACGATCGGTCCATAATTAGTCATAGCTCCCATATAGACCCGCTTCCGAAAATCACTTTAACGTGCATAAATCTTTTAAAAATGTTGGCAAACACTTAAAATTCAACATAAATAACTTTCGTATAGACATAAATCACACGACCTAATTTCATGGTGATCGGCCCACTTCCGAAAATCACTCAAAAATATAAATTATTGAAATTTTAAAAGAAAAATGTTTTTGCTCTTTTACTTAGTGTAGGGTATTATATGGTCGGGCTTGACCGATCATACTTTCTTACTTGTTTTTATTGAATTTTGTACCCTACAAACAAATTATTATTTGCTGTATACACCAAATGTATTTTTCGTTTTTTTTTATTATTTTCAAACTAATATTCTGATATTTCACTACTTAAACAGTAACATTTTAACCCTTTGTTGACTGACGTTACTTATAAGTACCATAACAATAATAAGCTTACAAAATGAAAACAAAACATATTTTGAACCTTTTTGTCCAAAAGTACTTTGAAAAACACTATCATCTTTGGAATACTATATTTTTTTTGACTATTGGCAAACCCGCCAGAATAATGGTGCATAATTTCATGTTCTCATTGCGGTGATTATTTATGTTGTAATGATAAATAATACTATTTCGTAAAATACCATAAAATAGACTTGTAATAGAAAATGTTATAAAAGATACAAAACGAAGCAATATATTCATAAAAATTAAACAAAAATCGATGAGTTTTTTTATCCTTTGGCTGATGCTGGCCCAACGGTACCAGGTCCCTTTAGAATCCTTGCAGGTCCCTTTCGGTTCCTTGCAGGTCCTCCACAAAGTTAAAAATTTTTAAATAACTTCCTGAAGTCCTTATTTTCAATATTTCATAAAAAAAAATAAAACTTTTTCAACGATTTATAACCTTGATCCACAAGGGGTTAACTCTGGTGATGTCATTGGAGGCATGACTTAACATGAGAATGTGATCATTTAAATTACTTCTTAAGAAGCTGTTATTTAACAGATAATAAATAAGTCATTCACCTAAGTAATGCAGCCGTTATATACTTATTATTGAAAAGTAACATCAAGCCATTACCATCATTTTGCTGGTTTACTAATGAAAATGTGTGATCATAAAACATAATCAAATGTAGCTCCTTAAAAAGCCTCCTAAGATTTACTAAACCTATTGAACTTGTTTTTTATTTTTCAAAAAAAAAGAATACCACTAGATAGTTAGCAGCAGCTAATAACAGACAATTTTTTTTTAATCTTTCGCTATTGAATGCTGGTTATTAATGTAAATTTTTGGATGCGCGCGTGTTCTCTTTTGGATAGAAAAAAAAAACAATAATAAAACACACATTGCAGTCAAAAATACAAGAACGAGTATTTTATAAATACATTTATTTGAAAATACACATTCTCATGCAGTAAACAACAAATAAATATAAAAGTTTTTGTTGAAATTTAAGTAAAATATGTAAATTTATGAAAAATAGACGAGAAGAACAAGTGTAGCCCAAAACTAAAATGCAAAAATATTCAAATTCATGATACAATCATCGATATAAAACGTTTTATCATTGTTTTTGTAATACTTAATACATACAAACTCATGTGAGGAAAATCATATCCTTAGGCTGCTCTTAAAATATGAACTTGTAAATTTTAAACGTAACTCTCAGTCAAGGAAGAGTTACGGTTTAAGTTCTTACATATATTCTAAATGTTAATTTTGTTAAAAAATGTTATATTCGCCCATAATGCAGAGGCTTTCTATATCAACCGATGTGGCACAGTATTAAAAAAGTACAATCATCCTAAAATGAATAATTATTGTGTCTAAAATGCTTGCTCCATATAAATTAGCTGAAGTCTAGTATTTGTCCACATGTTTTTCTCTAGTAGGGTGGGGATTGTGTCTATGCAAGTGCGGTTATGTCCGTTTTACACGTATTTATCAATACATTGACTTTAATGTGTGAGTGTCAGGGATGGTAAAATTCGGTATCGAAATACTGTTTGAGCAGTCATAAATATGTTGATTAAAATTAGTTCTAAGTACTCTGAAATTATACTGTAAAGTATGGCGGAAATCGGACTACATTTGTCCCTAGTCTTCATACTGGACATACACTTGTTTTATATGAACATAAATACTTCTATCTACATTTGTGAGAACCGGTCCATAATTGACCCTATATAACCCCTATATCAAAAAAATATTCTATTGTCAATAAATAATTTATATACGAGTATAATGATACTAACATAAATGTGGAGCTGAGGAAAAAATTCGTTCATATTCAACTCGAATTTATTAATAAATTTGTGTATAAATCTGTCAATTCAAGGGAGACCTCCCTGATTGAAATTAAAAAATCCGGCTCCCTTAGGATTTGAAGCGAGATTAGTATTGCCAAAATTTATCTTTCTAGGTATTTTGAGAGCTTCAAAAATATTCAGCTTTGCCGAATCGTATATACCCTTCACCAAATCATACTTTAAAATACATTTTTTAAATATTTTTTGGTAAACAAAATAATTTTTTTTTTCAAAATATTTTAAAATTTTTTTTAATTGTTTTTTAAAAAAGTTTTTTCCAATTTTTTTGAAAAAAGAATTTATAGCATAAAAATTTTTTGATGAAAAAAAAAAATCAGTTTAAAAAATATTTTCCCGATTTTGTCGCAGTTTAGGTCCAACTTACTATATTTTCGTTGCAATGGACTTTGAAATATCTATCATTAGATATCCATATTTTCTATATTAATAACTTAGTAATTCAGATATAGATCCAAAATATGCCAAAAATCAAGGTTGTCCCGGTTTTTTCCTCATATCTCAACCATTTGTGGGCCGATTTTAAAGAAGAATTACTGATATATTGACGAATCATCAGACGGACTTGGCTATATCGACTTCGCTATCTATAACGATCCAGAATATATGTACTTTGTGGGGTCGCAAATGAAAAAATGTAGACATTACAAACGGAATGAAACGAAAAAAAACTGTTATACTAAGAATTTACACTAAATAAAGGTTATTCCAAAATCTTTGTACAGTGAAATTGTAATACATGAAATTTGCATAGATAAACAATTTTGTATCGTAAAAACGATATAATTAGATAGATAAACTGTTTTCACAAAATATTCAACAGATGAAACCGTTATACACAAAACGTTTAAACATAGAAGAAAACTTTTATAAACAGGAAATTTTAAATCCATAAAATTCCAGTTATACTGAAAACTAAATAGAATCTATTATACACAAAATTTGCCATAGACAAACAGTTATACAAACTTTTTCTATACATAAACTGTTATACAGGGAAATTGCATAAAGAGGAAACTGTCACGTAATTAATTTTCTACAAAAAACTACTGTTGTATATGAAAATACTTATACAGTCAATTTTCCGTAGAAAAAAACTATTATATACATATATAGACAATTTTCAATATATATAACTGTAATACACTAAATTTTCGCTTTTGAATATGAAACAGCAGCAAGAAAAGTAGGAACGTATCAACATTTCCATCCCTTTAAGTGCATTTATTTGCATGTGCTCAAACTACTGCATATTAATTTGTATTTATTAGATGAATATTTGCTAAAACAATTTGTGCGAGATTTTATTCTAACAGTGATTTTGTAATAGAATTAGGGTTTTTAATTTCCCGACCTTTTTTGATTCCCGGGAATCGGGAAATTGTTTTCTACATTTCCGTGAAGGAATATATATAATAGGAATATTATAGCCAAATTTCATATAAAAACTGTTATCATTACTAAATATCAGTGCTTCGAATTAATTAATAAAATTTGAGCTTAATTCACTAAAATCTTAATCCGTAATTAAAGAACGTCAGCCTTTCATTCCATAAATCCATTCCAAATATTTAATTTTTTAGATTCATTCCAAAGCCATTGTTTAAACTGAATTAATTTTAAAGTTAATGAAAAACAGAATTTATTCAAACTTTGAATGATTAAATTTTAGTTAAACCAAATCATTTACAAAATTAATTAAAAAAATTGTCTTCAGGCTTTTTGTACTAGATTTGAATTGAAGAGAAATTTAATCATTTAATAAATTTTTGAAGCTATTTTTTTATGGATTTGAAGAAGAAATTTAAAGAAATTAGAATGATTCAATTAGAAATAAATTCTATAAATAATGAATTCATTTTTTAAATTTTCATACGAAAAACCCCAAATAATTATAATAATAATAACAACCCCAAATAAATAAAATATTATTGCGAGATGTAAGCAAAAAACTGTAAAAAAATGTTCACTGTTTTTTGGTGAAAAAATCGAGTTCTAACTTGTTTTCTAGTTCTAACTTTTCACGGTTTTTTGGTGAAAAAATCGAGTTCTAACTTGTTTTCTATGTATTTTCGTCAGTTTCTAATTCCCGGGATTCCCGACTAAAAATCCCGGGAATCGGGTAGTGAAAAATTGCCAAAATTCCCGGGAAATTTGTACCGGGAATTCCCGGGATAAAAACCCTAAATAAAATTTAAAAAAAAAATAATTCTTTAAACAATTGACGTTGTGTTGGCAATACCCAGAAATTGTAGATAAGTGCACCGAACTATTAATTTTACTTATCATAGGGGTCACCACTATGTGACGAGTTATTTTAACATGTGGGTGTTCTAGGCGGTAGTCAATTAACACTCCAAATTTACAAAGACTAAACTTCGCATTACAAAAGTTCATTTAGTGACAATTGACTCTCCAATAGACTACTACTAGTGTGTAATAAAACTACTTTCTAAAGTACGGTACAAAAAAGATTTAAAGTGTCTCTAGATTACATAGAGACACTAAAGTATAACCAAATAACCAATTCACTCTGAACATACGTATCAAATGATCCAAAAATATATAAATTGTCAGTCAAGTAGTTAGCTGTTAGTGAAAATTACAGTCTAAAAAAATACATTGACTTCTTGTGAAAAAGTTCATTTTTTAAAATAAATTGTTCAGATCAAAAAAATAAATCTCTGTAATTTATAATATATCTGTCATAAAATAGACTATTTCAACATTTTAAACATAACTAATACATATTTTTTTAAAATAAAACACAAAATTTTGAAATTCCAACATATTCAATTCTAAAGTTTTAAATTCCACATACATATCTCAACACCTGTTATGCATTCATACTCGTTTACATATTGCTAACAAAGAAAAAAAATACTAAGAGTAGTTCTTTTCACAAAAATCTCATTTACATATTCAGATTCTCATTAGATCAGCCGTAGGTAACCTTTTGGCATTTAAAACAATAATCCACCAAACAAAACTGAAATAAATTCCACACTACTAGTTAAAAAGAAATCTAAAAATACAATAAATGTTTTACTGAATATTAAATAAACATAATGTCAATAGAGTCAAAATAATACTACAGCTAGTTATAAATGTATCACCAAAACCAAATACACCAAACAATTTTGAATAAAACCAGTACTATAAAAAACCAAAATAAACCTTAATAATGTCTGTATTTATACACCCGTCCAAATACATATCTTATGCTACACAATGTGAATTTATTGTAGTCGCAACAACAATACAACTAAAACCAATCAATGCAATTTTGCAAAATTAAATTGAAAAAATGTTTAAATTATAACGAAAGCAATTATATTATACTCAAGTTTTATAAACATAAAATATTATAAAACAAAACCAAAAAAAATAAAATAAAACTTTAAAAACAGATTTATTTATTTTGTGAATAGAAAATTAACTTAAATGACCTTCAGTCATTAACAGCTATTAATTAAATGCACGTATCAGTTATACAGTTATAACATTAACAATTTACGGTTTAAACCTTAAGTATACCGTTAAAACATTTAATGGGTGCTGTATCAATATAATTTAGGGGGTTGTCATATTTAAATTACTGATTACAAAAGGACACTTAGTGACAATTGACTCTTCAGTAGTTTGTTATGGTGTATAAAATAACTGCTTTCTAAAATGCCATACAGACAAACATGAAATTAACTACACTTTAGATTATTTACAGACACTAAAGTGACAATTAACTTCACGCTAGATTACCGGGGATGTATAAAGTAGCCAATTGACTTATCTTTGCATTACAAAGACCAAATGAACTAAAAATATATAAATTGTAATCAGTCATGTAATTAGACATTATTGAAAATTATTGTCTAAAAGTGATACATTGACGAGTTGTGCGGTTAATTCCCACTTGGATAGAGGTTTGTGTGGGTTCTTTCCCATGCCTGTATTTCTAATGCAAAAAGCTATACAAGTATTGAAAAATAACAAAACTAGCTGACAAATGAACTTAATCGGGAATTCGAGGACTGCAAATATTGACTTTGTAAAGGTTGATTGAATGATCAATGTTGTCCCATTTGGGGTTTCAAAAACCAAATGCATGTTTGGTATTCACATTTTGTGCTGAAAATGTGTCTGCTCAAGCAATGACTGTCATTGTGGCACAATATAGCCTCTCGATAATAGAGTTCATACAGTCCATATTGGAGGATATTGATGTCAACATCATTTGTTCTATATATTTATTTTAATACCCTACACCACCATAGTGGGTATAATGCGTTTGTGCAGACCAAAAATATTGGTCTAACACCCACCTTAAAGTATACCGATGGACTTAGAATCACTTTCTGAGTCCGATGTCCGTCTGGCTGGCTGTCCATGTAAACCTTGTGCTCAGAGTACAGGTCGCAATTTTGAAGATATTACTTTTTCGGCCCAAGGACCAAGCCTATTGAAACTGGCTGAAATCGGTCCATTATTTCACCTAGCCCCCATACAAATGTCCCCTCGAAATTGGACTTTATCGGTCATAAATGTTTAATTTATCTATGTATCTACACAAATTTCGCTCCAAATAAGTTTTATATATACAAAATTCATGTCACCAAATTTTGTTACGATTGGTCTATAATTAGTCATAGTCCCCTATAGACCCGCTTCCGAAAATCACTTTAACATGCATCTCTTAAAAATGTTGGTATATACACAAAATTCAACATAAATAACTTTCATATAGACATAAATCACACGATCTAATTTCATGGTGATCGGTCCATAATTGGTCATAGGTCCCATATAAGGCCCACTTCCGAAAATCACTCACGAATATAAATTATTGATATTTTAAAAGAAAAATATTTTTACTCTTTTACTTGGTGTGGTATTATATGGTCGGGCTTGACCGACCATACTTTCTTACTTGTTTTACTTTTTTATATGAAAACTTTTCGGTTTGAGGGGGAGGGGGAATTCCTATTTCACCCCCTCTGGATCCGAGCCTGATACATACATACATATATATATATTTATACATTATAAAGTTAATATTTTAGAAACTACAAACGTGAAATAATATTTTACATTTCAGCAACAATTTAACAATGTTTTAATAGTTTAATACATACTTTATTAAGTTTCCAAATAAATTATTCAGTTAAGCAGCTCTAATTAATGATATTGAATTTCAGGCCACCAAGAAACTAACAAAGTGTTTTAAATACACTAAATTCCTATTACTTTTGTCTGTATTTCTCGCACAGTTATTAACATTTAATCCAACAGTTAGTAAACCAGCCCAGTTGGTAGC
Organism: Calliphora vicina; assembly: GCF_958450345.1. Taxonomy (NCBI): domain Eukaryota; kingdom Metazoa; phylum Arthropoda; class Insecta; order Diptera; family Calliphoridae; genus Calliphora; species Calliphora vicina. Next base: position 121,766,982 of record NC_088780.1, read on the forward strand.
AGTAAAACAAACCTAATTCTCTCTGGCAATATAAATCCTTTAAAATATCCGAAAATTTGTCTGCCTCTTAAAAACGAAAAATCTCTCATATTAATTTGAAATTCTTTTGACTACTAATCCTTTATTGTAATTGAAAATGATATTCAATTGTGTATTAAGTTTTTGTTGTTCTGTCTGTTGTTGTAGCTGCTACTGCTACTCCAGCTATTTGCAACAATTTAAACTGTTTAAAAATAATATCCCCAAGTCACATACCAAAGCAACAAAAGAAAAGGAAGAACAAAAAAATCATGTACTAGTTGTAGTAAAAAAGTTTAATCTCAAAACGGAACTGCAGCAAAAAGATAATTTTCAAACAACAAATTCAATATTACTATGCAACAACATATAAACGAAAATAATGTAAAGTAGTTCAACATACATAGTTACAACAAATTTCGAGCACAATGTTACAATCGTCTAAAGCAAAAGAGGCTAAAGTAGAAAAAAACACCAGGCAAGGCCAGTCCGCAAGCCTGCCCTGCCTTGCAACTATTTATTTCCAAAGAACAGAGGAACCAGGGATTTAGCAGCAGCTTGATCAAAGGCAAAAGTTTAAGAATGAAAATAAAAAAACACACACAACTTAAATATTGACTTTTTCCATGTTACAACGGTAGCAACAACTATAATCTTAAGTTGCAACATAAACGTATACAAGTGATGCCTTCTTCCTCGTCTTCTTGTCATGGTCATTGATAAGTATTTCAAGATGGACTAGATGGATGGATGGATGGCTGGATGAATGAAGCGCAAATAAAATACAAAAAATAAACAAAATACAAAGATTGAAAGAAATTATAGCACAACACAACACAAGACAAGACAAAAACGGAGGATGAATGGTTTTGGTTTAGATGGTCGGTCGGTCGGTTGGTTGGTTGCCTGGTTGTTTGGTTGCTTGTTTAGTTTGTTAGCTGGGTCGAAAAAATTACAGATTGATGTCTATAATAGTTACTTGACAGCAGCAATTATTGGATATGGGAAAAAGTTGTAGCAGTTGGTAAGGAGTTTCAAGAAAACAACTACCCCTGAGTCCTGTTCCTGGTGTTAAATTTTTTTGTACAAAAATCTTTTGGCGATGTCAATTGGCCGGCTGGTTCTTGATATTTATGCCATATTTATGCTTAACTGAAGAAACCAAAACCAACTCATTCTTTGAAAGATGAAATTCGGCGCTGCATTGACGATATAATCGAAGCGTTTTTCCAAATATTATTCTAAAATTAGTGCACATTTTCCCGGCATCATAGTGTTTTATTTAATTCCTATATTTCAGCTTTACATTGCAAATAATAAAACTGAATTTCTCTAAAAAAAAATGTATTTTTAAGTCAAATTACTTGCTAACCTCAAATTTGCCCATCCTGTAATTTTAAATATGTAAACTTTTTCTATCACCCCATATTTTCTGCTCTACAACTAGCAAATCAAAATAATGATAATGCTAATGCTAATAATGATGTTTTAAACGCGTGGCAGTCAACATTTTTAAACTCTGAACCAATTTTCTTTCTTTTACTTACCCTATCTGTCAGCATACTGCTTTAAACACTTTGCTGCAATTTTAAATCTTATTTTGGGTTTTCTGTTGAGCATTCTCAAAGTGTACCAAGTTGTTGCAACAGATTAAAAGACTTTCCACAAGATCAATGTATAAAGGAAAATTATAGTACAACCTTTAAGGTTTTCTGCCAGATATTGGCCAATTAGTTAAACAATTTTACCACCAATCTAATGAAGATTGACACATGAATAATAGATGTCTAAAGATTTTGTTGTTTACCATAAAAAAAGACTCTTTAATGTGGCTTCACTACTTCTTACTGCTACTGCTAAGTACTGCAATATCACGGACCCGAACGGCAGCAACATCATTTATATTGTCTGCAACAATTGTAACAACGAATCATCATCATTATTTTAATCATAGTTCAGGGGAACATCAGAGTTTTCTGTTTTGTGTATTGGAAAATAAAATAGCTGGAGTGTGCTGTTGCATGCTGCTTACAGCTCTGCTTTTTAGGTTTTGTTGCTACTAAAGATTGAGTGATTGATTAAATGATTGCTATTGTAATTGTACCTGTTTATTGTTGGCATAAACATTTTGGAAAATAGACAAATAATGGTTGTGGAGTGGGGTAAATATTAAAAATAAGAAGTGTTTAATATGAGTATTAAAATCTAAACTATAATTGTGAAGCAGAATTAAGGGCGTTCTTCACTTAGTTTAGTGAACTTAAACTTATTAATCAATTTGTTGGAGAATATTATATCTTTAATATAAAGATAGCCCCAATATTAAGATTATAAATAAATAGAAAACGAAGTTTTTATCATAATCACCACCAAAAAGATGATTGATTTTGACATTCCGTGTGTACAAAATCATATTTAAATATTGACGATATAGCTGTTAGTTAGTCCATCTGTCTGTTGAAGACACGTTTGAGTCCAAAGGGAAGCACTTAGGGGAATGAAATATTATTTGTTGATCATTTGTGATTCGTATTCGAAATACTTAGATAAAATCGGTCTAACCAAAAAAAAACATAAAAATGAAATATCAGTCCATCTGACGTTTCAAAACAATTAATCTACGATCACGGGCCTAAACGAGGAGACCTAAATAACCGAAATTGTACACAAATAGTTATTGCCAATAGCTAACGTATGAGTGCAAAAATTAACAGAATAGGTTAAACCGGCAAACAGTTATGGATCAGATTTACATATTCTGTTGCCGCTAACATATAAATGCATGAATCTAGCAAGATGAAATATTTTGCAAAAGTGTATCCGAATTTCATTGAAGCAGCGCTAAAATTCCTCCTCAAACATGAATTCAAATTACTCCACACAAAGAAATCGTATTGTGCTAAATCAAATGATCTAGGAGGCCTATTTTAATCACCAAATTGATAGAGTACACAACCAGGAAATGTCTCATACTATTACTGAATTGTTTTTCGGTTGTGGCACAACATCTCATCCACATCTAATTATTGCAATTGAACCAGAAAAATCTTTGTTATTATATCGTTATATGGAGCACTAGCACCAGTCTCCGCTTGAATAGCCTTAGATGTATTATCTAATGATGCCTTAAGCTCAAAATTCACACCAAGCTACGACACGTTCTGGATGCATTCGATTTTCGACAATCACATGTGGGTTTTCTGAATTCCAAATTCGACAAATTTTGATTATTAACATAGGCATCAAAGTGGAAATGTGCTGCATCACTTCGGATGATTTTGCTATGATTTAACTTTCAAACTGGCTGCAAATTCAAATATTGCATCAATTTTTGAAAAGCACACAGAGAAAACAGATTCGCAGTAGCAAGCGAATTTGTTGCTAATCGAATGATTCGGTTGCACACATCGAATTTTTCGGTTCTATCAACAGAAAATCAGGATAAACTTTTGCAACCCCTTTTAAAATTTTGTAGCCACAACTGAAAAATTCTGTAACTAAGATAAAATCATTCGATTGGCAACTAATTCGGTTGGTACCACGAATCTGTTTTCTCTGTGCAGTAAAAAATGTAGTAGTTCCACAACTACACCATAATTCGTTTGGTACCACGAATCTGTTTTCTCTGTGCAGTAAAAATATGTAGTAGTTCCACAACTACACCATTTCCAATTGAATTTCACAAATATCTAATTATATTTCAGAATTTTCCATTTATATTTTAGAATATTCCAATTATATTTCAGAAATTTCTTATTATGTTTCAGAAATTTCTAACAGCATTTCAGAATTTTCCAATTGTATTTCAGATTTTTCCATTTTAGAATTTTTAATTTATACTTAGATAGTTTCTAATTGTATTTCAGAATTTTTCAATTGTTTTTCAGAAATTTCTATTGCAGCAATTTCCATTGGTATTGCTTTTAAAATTTTCTGAAATACAATTAGAAATTTCTGAAATATAAATGGAAAATTTTAAAATATAATTGGAATATTCTAAATTCATCTAGAATATTCTGAAATATAATTGGAAAATTCTGAAATATAAATGGAAATTTCTAAAATTCCATTGGAAATTTCTGAAATACAATTGGAAATGGTGTAGTTCAAAAACGCAGACACGGGATTTTTGGAAGGCCTCTGGAATCAGTTCTTTAATCAATAATTTTTGTTCAAAATTGTTACCTTCGGAACATGTTCTTAAGAAATTTTACAAAGCAGACACCTTTTCATAGAAACCATTGTAGAACTAGTTCATTCTTCCACGATTATTGTTTCAAAATTATATGCTTGCAACTAGTTCTTATAAACAGTTGAGGAATTTTAATTATTTCTTTAGTTTAGATATAGCATTAGCTTACGAAGTTTTACATTCATTGAAAATCACTTCAAGATTGATTTTTGTATTCATCCGCTACATTAGGAATTCGGTCCAATTCTTTAAAGATCAAAATATTTGTGTACATTTTTTTTTCTTAATTAAATTCTTTGACATATAAAAACAAGTTTTTAAACCGGTTTCATTAAGTTGTTTCGAAGAGATAAGTGATCAACCATTGCATCACAAATTCCAAAGAACTGTTAAGTCTTTAAAATACAAATCCTTAATGGTTCTGATCAAAACTTTCATTGCCAATTAATGAGTTACAATGCTAAATTCTAGCACTTCTCAACTTACACAATAATATTCTACAACTTATTTGAATGCGGTGATGTAATTGGAGGCACAATCGCTTCTAAATAAGTCATTACTTTATTATCATTTGCATTATGTTTCGAAATCACTATAGAGAGCGTTTGTAATTGTTTGGTAAAAAATTGCATTGGATTTTGGAGCATTCATCATATATGAAGATTAACATCTAAATTTGATTTCCAAAATTTAGGAAAAATAAAAAAAATATTTTTGCATTTTTATTACTGGAACTCCTTTCTCATCAATTGATTGTTTTTTAATGATTTCCTAATATCTTTGTTACAATTTGTGTAAATCTATCAACGTGATTTGAACGTGATATTTTCGATGGATCTTAATATTCTGAACATTTGCTGAAAAGTTGTTTAATTCTGCATTAGTGGTAAACTGTCAATGCCCAACCATAACTGTCTCAAGCTTAACCTTAAGTTTTTTTTTAAATGTATCCAACATTTTGTTAAGAAGTTGCCCATTTTCTTTTCTTTTAATTTTTTATGTATTTTTTACTATTTGTTAAATTTTTATATTTGTGTGTGAATATTTTTAATTTAATTCAAATATATTGAAACTAAGATCCCTTAAGTCAATGAAAATTTAATGAAGTTAAGTCGATTATGGGTACTCTAAATTTTTCTTTAAGTAGCTTAGGCAAATTATCATTGGACCTTAACAAAATTGTAAAATATAGAAATGAAAAATTACAATACAAGCAATAAAATTATATTTAGAAAACAAAATAATGGAAATAAAGAAAATATGCCACAAAAATATGCAGTTATGAGTTAAATATGCAAAAATATGCTATAAAACGCAATATATGCAAAAATATGCAGTAAAGAGCAAAATATGGAAAAATATGCACTAAAAAATCGATGCCAAAATTCTTATAATTGTCTGAAACGGATAAATAACTAACTCATATATTTATACGATGCACAGCAAAAAATATGATATTGCATATTTTTGGTTGCCCTGGTCATTACATTGATATCACTAAAACTAGTTACAAGTAATAACTTTAATAACTAATAGATAGTTTAATCTCACAAAATAAGATGTCAGTAAAAACCGAATATATTTATGCAAATGACTAGAAAGTATGCAGTTATTTATATATGAGATTATATATATAAGCCTATATACGACAACTTCTAAGTAATGCAGACGGTATGTAGTAGTCATTGAAAAGTAAGTGCTGGTTCACAAGTGTCAAGTTTACATGCACAAGTCTTGAGTTTATAGATGACAAAGGATAGGAGATTGCAGATATTTTCCTCTTTTTTCATCCTATCTCTTCTATATACACAAGACTAGCTCAAGTAAACTTGACGTGTGTGAACCAGCCCTAAGTAATTGGGATTTTGCTGGGATTACTCTCGTTCTAGATCTAAATACTTTAGAACAAGTTCCAAAAATAATCCTGGATTGCGTCAGACGCTTAACAAATACATTTATTAATAAACGAAATTTATATTGGGCTTTTTTATTTAATGTAATTTTTAATTTAAAAAAAAAATATCACAAAATTAAAACTTTAACAAAATTTTATTACACGGAACTGAACAGAAACATGGCATTTTGTTTACAATTCAATTAACACACAACAAATACGCCATAAAACTCATAATTATATTTAAAATATTTAAAAAACAATCAACAAACAAATCGAAACGTAATACAAATATTACAACAATTATGTATGTGTAAATAATTTATTAACTATTAACAGCAAAAACCAACATCAAATAAGCTTAATATTATTAAATATTCATAATTCATAAATCTGTTGTAGTGACTCCTTTTTTTTTGTTTGTTTGTATGTATTACCAATGTATAAATTTGTATATTTATGTAAATAATTATAATGAAATCAAAAAAAAAATTATATATAGAATTATGTAAATATTTATAAAAGTGCAAAAAAAAAATATTCAAATAAATTACTTTTGTCGATTGAAGAATACAAGAACAGAACAGAACATCACCAGCAAACAATCAAACAAAACAAAAAATAATATTAAATTTACAACATAATTGCATTTGCATTAATTCAAAAAGACAACAACAATTGTTACAACCATAAAACAACATTAAATATAATATTCGAATATAGTATGAATTTACATAAATAATAATAATAATAAGAGTAGTAATAAAATAAATACAACACATTTTTGAGCATTAAATATGAATTGTGCATTAAATTACTTTTGCATTTAAAAAATCATTATACAAATAAATATTTAATATAAAACAGTAATAAAATTATCATAAAATTAATAAACAAAAATATGTATGAATAAATATTTATTTAGCCACAAAAATGTCACACACTAAAAATCAATAAATAAATAACAATAAATAATTTAATGCGTGAAGACTTTAAATTGGCCACAACAATTAGAAATTATCAAATGAGTGAAAAATTAAATCAGCCCTATTCCTGTATGAGTTAAATAAAAATTTAAGGCAAAGTGAGGAGCCGCAGAACAAAAGATACTTTTTTGAAAATTTTGAGAAATTGATTTTTTCTAGAAGATTTTAACCCAAGTATTATAAAAAAAAAAAATTCGAAAAAGTACCTTTTGTTCTGCGGCTCCTCAAGTATAACAAGTAGGCCGACTCACTACTTTTTAAAATTACGTTCTCACAGACATGCACATTCGGGTACCGTCTGAATTCAACACCCTTGTGAGAGAATTAAACACATCAAAATTCTTGAAATTTTAACTACGACTTTCTGTCTAAATAAAGGCCGAACCATCTTAACTCTGTCAGCCACAGTTTTTTGTGTATTAGTTTATAATCAAAACAATTGCATTTTTACTTTAGTTAGGGTTCATATATTATGAAAAATAAGAAATAATAAAAATATAGCTAACGACTTTTATGGAATAAGGTGGTTAGTTTATTAACCACCATGGCGGTTGGCATTCAATATAATTATAATACAAATTTTTGTAGCGTATAAATTAGTTTGAAAATAATATAATTTTGACTTAATTATTTTATATCATTGGGTATACCTTTTGTGTAACCAACCGGCTCTTCCAATCTACAATTTTTTTTACCATTTTGGTTCCACCACAGCAGTTTGGGTAGATAAGTCACTAACATAAGCATTAGCCAAATTTGATCATATTTTAACTGGAGCTACGAAGGTATGTTACCGAGGAACAACAACAGATCGACTTGCTCCTAATAATTCTCTTCTTCGTCGGGTTCAAGACTGCAGACATATTCGAATCCGAAGGTATACCTTCGAACAAAATATCTTCAATTTAATGTTCATTGAGTACACGCGGCATCGTTACAAAATAACATAATATTATGTAAAGAAACACTTTATATAAAATCCTTTTCAGTCACAGTGGTGACTGACCACCTTATTACTTACGTTATTTATCAAAAAGAATATAGTATAAACTATTACTTTGTTAGCACAAGCCAACCAAACAAACACACACTAAATAACGAAGAATTTGATGAACAATAAACACTCTGACTTTTTGTATTGAATGCTGGAATACCTCTTAGAAAAACTGCGGTGCACAATATTTTCAAATTAATAAATTAATCTAACCAGAGCAATCTGATGGCAAAGATTTACAAACAAATTGAAACGATGACTTAAAAAAATTGTTTAACAAAATGCCAATAGATGTCATTAAACATTTTTTAAAGACTCTAGAAAAGGTGGTTAGAAAACTGACCACTAAACGGAAATAGTTAATACACATCTATACAATATTTTACGAATTTTTTTTAACACTTTGCAGCTCACTTTTATTTCCAAAAAGCGTTCATTTTGAACAAATTAAAAAAATATTTTTTTTTAATATTTGACAATCCTTTTTATTTGTGATAGAATTTCAATTACACCGTCCGACAAATAGAAAAAAATTCGTTAGACACGAACCGGATGATATACGTCTGAAACTATAAATTTAGTGGAGAAAAACTGTGTTTTCAGTTTTTCGTTTCATGGTACTGTGTCCTTTTTTAAGGACTTCAAAGTTTCAAAGAAGTGCATTTTTCAAAAAATATTTAATAATACTCCTGCTATTCCAACAATGACAAATTGTATGTCAAAAGAACAAGAAGAGTTGTAAAATATTTTGTATTATCTTTATTTTATCCTGTAAGGATCAAAAGATGTCAAAAATGTCCTTTAAAATGTTAAGACTGCCAATAAATTCCTTTTAGAAAAATAGTACGTTAAAGACCCAATGTGTTAGGGCTGATGTTTGCAATATACAAAAATATTGACCCACCTTAAAGTATACCAATCAGGATCACTTTCTGAGTCGACTAAGCGATGTCCGTCCGTCTGTCCGTCCATTCATGTTAACCTTGTAATCAAACTACAGGTCGCAGGTTTAAAGATAATTCGACAAAATTTAGCGCAAACCTTTATATTGTCCCAAGGACAAAGGCTATTGAATCTGGTTAGAATCAGCCCATTATTTAGCCTAGCCCCCATACAATTGGCCTATTTGAAAATAGTTAAGCTCTCATAAATATCTTATGTATAAACATATTCAAACCAAATTCACCACAATTAAGTTTTATGTAAGCCGAACTCTCACGACCAAATTTTCTGACGATCGGTCAACCATATTCCATAGCTCCCATATAAGCAACATTCTCGAAAATGTCATTAATATACATAAATCTCTGAAATATGTCAGTATCCAAACAAAATTCAACACAAATATGTTTCATGTATTCACAATTGATCCCACCAAATTTTGTGACGATTGGTCCATAATTAGTCATAGCTCCCATATAAAATGTGTGGACTTACCACCGATATTTTACAGTAATAGAAAATTGCGTGAACTAGCTAAGTGTTTTAATACAAAATGTAAAAAAATTGGTGCCTGTAACGATTGCTCATATAGAAGATCTGCCAAATATAACACTTACATATTTTGTGTTGAATATTAAAATTGATATTTACCATCCAATTATCAATTTGTATCTTTTTTTTCCCAGGAATAAGGCTGATTCATTTATAAAATATTGTCTAAAGTCATTCATAAAATTTGTAAATAAAACCTAAAATATAACAGCTAACAAAAGTCATACAAAAAACGTAGTTGCATTTGTCATATTACATCAAAAACTCATAAATTTTTATCTCAGCATCTACAAATTCTTTTATTCAATTGAAATCTAAATTGAATAATTTTCACAAGTCTTCAAAATCTAATTAATTTTTATTATTATTCTTTCTTTTACAGGTAAGTGCTTTGGAGTTTTACATGAAAACAAAATCAAACTGAGCTGCCTACACGTGATAGATGTGATTAAGGTCATGACATTTGTTTACAATATAGATTTATGGATTAAGTTTAGTTGTAGAAATGAAAAATAAAATAATTACTTAAAGATGAAGGTCGAAGAAGAGCATTTAACAGGTAAATTTAATGATTTTTATTAAAGTTCTAAAGAATTTAAAATCAAATTTAATTACAAATAACTTTTAAACAGAGCTTCCAATAACTTAATTGAATTTGAGCTTAATTCACTGAAATCTTAATTCGGCATTAACAAATGTCAGCCATACATTTTCCCAACATCTAATTATTTAGCTACATTCATAATATTTTATTTAAATTAATTCATTTAGCGTTGAACTAATTCATATTGAAATTAATTCCTAACAGAATTCATGCAACTTTTCAATGATTAAATTTTTGTTAATTTAAACCTAAACAAATTGAATTAATTTGTGGACTCAAATATATTCTTTTTTCATTCAGTTTTGTTTTTAATCATTTACAAATTAAATTGAAAAAATTTACTTGAACCTTTTTTTAATAGGTTTGAACTAAAGAAAAAAATTAATCATTCAATACCTTTTTAAAGCATTTTGCAATCCGAATGATTTGATAACACTAGTTTACAAATCAAACATTTTTGTTTGCTCATGGAATGAAACTTATATTTTTGAGAAGAGCTAGGGACGCTAGTTAATTGACCATTTTTTGTTTCCCACCTATACGTCAAAATTTTGAGATAAATGGGTTTTTATTTTTCACCTGCCCTGAGTACTACTAATGCATACTGTAGTGTACCGAATTGTAGTAATTCAGTATTTACATCGTTTTTGCGTACTCAACACTCTGGAAAAGCTACTAGATACATTCAGAGTTGTATTCTTATGACAAATTCCAAAAAAAAAATAACGGGGAAAAAATAAATACTGTTTAAAGGTACATCTTTCCTGTAGATAAACGTTAATAAATCGCTATTAAATACAAAACTCTAAAGTAAAAACTATTTTAAAATGTCTTCTAGAAAGTGTAAAATAAACCAGGTCATTTTTGTTTTATTTGCGGACAAATTATTTAGTCTAATCGAGGTTTTCCTATAACACAAACACTGCAAAATTCTTATTTACATTAAAAAATTTCGTAAAAGCTTTAGATAAGACAAAACGAGCATTTCAATATTTATGCAGCGTGTTCCCGAGTCTTTCTGAGGCTAAATTAAAAGAAGGGATATTTGTGGGTCCTCAAATAAAACAAATTTTGGTTGATACCAAATTTGAGTGTCTATTAACAGATGTTGAAAATGCAGTATGGAATTCTTTTGAACTTGCTGTTCAAGAATTTTTGGGGAATAAGAAAAGTCAAAATTACAGAGATATTGTTGCGAATTTATTTCATAATTTTGAACTGATGGATGTAAATATATCAATCAAAATTCACTTTTTACATTCTCATGTGGATTTTTTCCCGGAAAACCTAGGACACATGAGTGACGAACATGGAGAGCGTTTCCATCAAGATTTGAAGTTTTTCGAGAGGAATTATCAAGGTTTTTGGGATCAGAATATGCTAGGAAACTACTGTTGAAGTGTAGTGAGGGGACAAATAAAAATAATTATAAAAAGAGGACTAAACACTTCACTTTTAATTGTTTTGCCCTAATTTAATTTACATTTTTATATGTTTCGTTTTTAATAAATATCTCAAAAGTTTGACGTCCAGGATTTTTTTTAATATTTTTTCCGAAGTTAGAAGACCTAAATACACAAATCCCCTTATGTGTCAATTCATGAGCAAAAACCATGTAAACTAGTGTAATTAAATAATTCAATAAATATGAAATTCTCAAAGGAATGAATTTAATACATTTGAAGTACAGAGTACTTAAGCCTATGAATTAATTCATTAGAAAATGAAAGGAATGGTTAAGATATACAATTTATTTTGATTTCGAAAAAAGAATTACGAATCTTTGTTTTCATCTACACGACTAAATTTCGTTTTGTCAGGACTCTGTTAAAATTATGTTAAATCGGTTGGTATTTGTACAAATAAAGAGCTAAAAATGGTTTCTCAAACTCGAGATGATGTCATTTGAACTTTAATGGCTAAATTAAAGTTCAAAACTAAAAAATCCCCCAGATTTCACTTACAGCAACCTTGCAAACTACTTTCAATATTGTTTCCAGTTTAATTTTACAACTTAATTAAATAATTTTGGGAAATGCAACAATTGCACCATAATTTTGTAACCGTTAAAAGTTTTCAACAGGCTGCCGCATTAACAAATTTTGTTGCCACACAAAAAACCTAATAAGTTCAACATTTTTATACATTGTACAAGTGTATTACAACTGCAACAAAAAAAATAAAACAAACACAAATTATAACAAAAATAACTTTATTTTGAAGGGGTCGAAAAAACTGATTGTATAAAAATGTTATTTTTAAAAACGCCCTCATAAATTATACAAAAATAAAACTAAACTTTACACTATATTACACAAAATGTTATGACGACATATGTTTATGAATCTGTTTAAGCAAATAGTACAAAACCAGCAACTTAATAGAAAACAATTTTTCGCAAAAAATAAAGAAAAAAACTAAAAATAAATTGTAACAAAGTCATTTTTAATAAAAACTATGATGTCAGTGTGTATAAAATTTCAGAGACTTTAATGGCATTAACAAGCCTGCGTTTATAATTTGAACAGCCAACAACGACTGTCACTGCTGCAGCAGCACAAGTCAACGACGCATTAATAGAAAATGCCACCACAGCAGCAACAACAACAACATTTGTTGTAGCAAGCATATTGTGTGTACGACTGACTGTAAATAAGTTGAGTATCAGTTAAAACTTATACTAAGTAAAACTATGCAACACGTCATCGCCACCTCCAACTTTAAAACAACAACTACAACAGCTACAACAACAAATGTTTATAAGCTACAACAACGACAATAATTTTAAGAAAAAAAAAATATCATTGTACAATTTAACTGCTGCTTAACAACTTTATGCCATATTAGAATAAGGTCATTGTAGCCAGTGCATAAAATCTGATTTAATGTTTAATAGTCGTTGCAGTACGATTGCTACTAGTGTACTACTGTGATAGCCTAGCAAACAATTTGTATAGCTTAAATTCGGGGTAAAAATTGTCTTTTACATTTTCACATCCTCTTTTAAGACTTTTTGAATGAAACACAGGTTTTTGGATAAAAAAAATCATTTTATTTTTCCAACATAGTTTCCTTTGATCTCTATATATTTGTACAAAATTTCTCTACTTTTTTAAACCCTTCCAAAAAATAAGATTTGTCGAGGTAATCAAAAAAGGTATTTGTTTGTGAGCTGATTTCATCGTTGCAGTCAAATCTCTTTCCGCCCTGCCATTTCTTTAGGTTTTGAAACATGAAATAGTCACTCGGTGGTAAATCCGATGAATAGGGCGGATGGAAGCATCACATGTGTGCAAAAGAGTGTACCACCTTACAAGTATCCCACTAAGAGTCTAAAAAGCTCTTAAAGGAATGGACCTAAGCATTTTTGAAAAAAGTTCGATTTTTCCAAAAAAATCAAAAATTATATATCTCGAGTTACAAAACATTTATTTTGCTATATATCCCACTCGCATCCCACTAAGCAACCAAATAGGTCTTAAAGGAATAGACCCAAGCTTTCTTTTGAGCAAACAAAAAAATTAAAAAAAGGGCCCATTTAAAAAAAAAAAAAAAAAAAAAATAAGCTTTTGCAAAAAAAAAGTCAAAAATTGCATATTTTGAGTTACAAAACATTTATTTTGATAGATATCCCACTCGCATCCCACTAAGCGGCTATATATGTCTTCAAGGAAAATATCTGAGCTTTCTGTTGAGCAAAAAAAAATTAAAAAGGGTGCCCATTTCGAAAAAAAGTCAACAAAGTTTTTGAATTTGCAAAAAAGTCAAAAATTACATGTTTTGAGTTACAAAACATTTTTTTTGATAGATATCGAACTCGCGTCCCACTAAGCGACCAAAGAGGTCCTCAAGGAAAATATCTAAGCTTTATTTTAAGAAAAAAAAATCAAAAAGTTTTTTATTTCGGAAAAAAATATTAAAATTTTTTTATTTTTTTTTTAATATTTTTTTTCCAGAGAAATAGCTATGTAAACTATTTGGGACACATTTTTCTAAGAACAATAGGTAATAAGTTACATGGATGAGAAAAATCACATCAAGAACTCCGAGAGTTCTTGACCGATCTTGTTGAAAAATTGCGAATTAGATGCCAAATTTTCTCTAATCACATAGCTGCTTACAAATAATTGAAACCTCTTTTTTATAACCCAATATGTTTCTAAATATTTTGCAAAGGGAATTTATAGTCCGGGCCCGGTACCGTCAACAGAGTCAAAAATCTAAAAAAATTTTGGGATTTTTGAAATTCACAAATTTTTTTATGACTTTTGAATTTTGATTAATCTATATAAGTTTAAAATTTCATCAAAAACGATTCATAAACAAAATATTTATTTTAATTGCATTTTAAAAATTAAAATTTTCTAAAAAAATCATCAGATTGTTTATTCCTATATTTTTGCCAAAAGTCTTCTATACATATTTTTATTCTTAAAAATTTTATAAATTTTTGAAAAGAAGACACAATTTCCTACATGTTGATTTATAATATGTATATTTTATATTTATTTGCACTTTTATTAAATTTCCTCCACTGTGCGAAACTTGTTCAAATTTTTACTAGACTCAACTGACAAATGCCTGTTGTTAGGGGCAGTGTTGCCCTTTCAGTTAAATGGCAGGAAATTTAAAAAAGCACGGACACATTGACTCGCCCTCTTATACGAAAACGCAATTATTAAGCAATCTTTGACAATATCTAGTTTTCTACTGACAGACAGACATACTGACGGACGGACGGACATAGCTAGATCGTCTTGGAATCTCATGAGAACCCAGGCTATATATTCTTCTTCGTTCTATAACCAATACTTCGATATGTTACGATTATTTGTAATAATAAGAAACATAGAACAAAATAGTAAATGCTTGTGTATGGGCAATCCCATGTCATCGTACGTGACATTTGTACTCCTATAGAGTGGAATAGATTTTGCAAAAATTAGAGTATCTGAAAAATAATTTGGTCTTTATGTTCCCAATTAAGGGTATATCGCACGTGACATAAAACGCTGTTGAACAAATGTTTTGTATATAAAATCAATGTCAAATTTGTTTGCCTATTGCTATATTTTAGTTACGTTAATACCAAGTAGAATGCACTAATTTCTTTATGTTTTGTAAAATAAAACATTTTTGTTACATTTAATTTTAAAAACTTAAATTGTTAAAAAAAAATATAAAAAACATTTTAAATTTAAATCATATTTCAAACCTAATTTCTTCTGTGCATATCGCATTAATGTTCATTGGGTTACCCGGACAGTGGCATAAAAGTCATTTGTACATACGACTGCATTACTAAGTAGTAAATTATAGTACATAAAGTAGAATTTAAGTAACTTCATAGCATTAGTAGTATGTAGTAGAAGTACGAGTTGTTGCAGCAGCATTAGCAGTCACAATAGTTGGGTCTTTAATATTTATTGTTGCTGTTGAGGCTGTTAATAAAGCAACAACAATTAAGACGCCTCGATAACCATATAAAGTCATAACACACAAAAATATCTCTATATATTCCTTTAACAGCATTTTTCCCCCAAAAACAAAATTTAAAAAAAAAACAAAAATTACACATTAACTGATTGTTTTCATATCTTTTGTTTTAAGTTAAAACTTATGTTTCTTACAACAGCAAAAAAAAAACCTTTAAAAAAAAAACAAAACATATGGTTAAACAACAAACTCTACATAAATGAATTTGGTTTTAAATTGTCATTTATTAATGTGGCTGATATCTCATGCTAATCACGCTTGTTCCAATTTTATTTTTTATTTTTTTTTCCATTTTCAAGCCACTCACACTCTCTATTGAATGTGAAAAACAGCAACAAAAAAATAGTTAAATAGCAGTAGCAATAAAAATACTCATGGATTGTGGTTGGTGCTGGTGATGATGATGATGATAATGACGACGACGCACAGTGCTGCGTTTCATGAAGGAAAAAAAATTAAACAATTTTATATTTTTCTGAAAGTCTCATAATTTTGAAAACACATAATTTAAAATCACTTGATGCCATCAAAATCGAATAATATTTACTTAAAAATTGTTATAAAAAATATGACTTTTCTAAATCGAAAGGATCTAGAAATAATAATAATAAAGTTATACGACAGCTACAAGAGTCCTTGCTCCAATTAATGAAAAATACATGCCTAATTACAAGCCCATAGATATAAACACCATCTATGTTTTTTAAATAGTAAAAGTAAATATTTTACTTTTACCTTTCAGAATATATACACGCAGAGAAAATAATATTAGGCTGGGTTGATTTGTATGGACGATCAAAAAGTAAAAAATTGTATAGCAGAAACACAATCTACGGAAAATACTAAGAATGGTTCCTCAAGAAACCATAGGTCTAAAATCAAATCCTATCTTTCGCATTTCGTCTTTTATCCAATAAAAAAAACTAAAACAAGTAATAGAGCTATATTCGGCTGTGCCGAATTTTATATACCCTTAACCAAAATATACTTTAAAATAAAAATTTTAAATATTTTTAGGTAAACAACATTTTTTTTCCAGTTGTTTTTTTAAGTTTTTTTTTAAATTTTTTTTTTAATTTTAAAAAATTTTTTTTTTAGTTTTTAATTTTTTTTTTTAATATTTAGTGAAAAAGATTTTGACCCATTGTAGGTCCAACTTAGTATGGTCTTATATACGTCGTTGCACATGTCTTTGAAATATCTATCATTAGATATCCATATTGTCTATATTAATGATTTAGTAATCCAGATATGTGTCAAAAATAGGTCAAAAATCGAGGTTGTCCTGGTTTTTTCCTTATATCTCAGCCATTTGTGGACCGATTTTCTCGATTTTAAATAGCAACCGAGGCGGAAGAATTTCGGAGATATTTATGTATCTATCATTCGTGTATGTAAGTCATTTGTGGGCTTCAGAAAGTTGATTTCAACACACAGAAGGACAAACGGATATGGCAATATCGACTCCGCTATCTATAACGATTCAGAATATATATACTTTGTGGGGTCGCAAATGAAAAATGTAGAAATTACAAACGGAATGACAAACTTATATATACCCTTGCCACTCATGGTGAATGGTATAAAATAAATACTGAAATATCATTGCGCAAGATAGGATTTTATTTTAGTGGTTTCTTGGGTAAAATTTCTTAGAATTTTCCGTATAATGCGTTTCTGCTATACGATTTTCGGGAAAAAAATACCCCCCCCCGTAATGTACATGTTTACTGTAACCATTTCAAAATTGTTACAAGTTTTTGAAGAATATTATGGTCACTGTAATTATTTATATGATTGTGGTAACCATAAAATATTAAATTTATGATTCAGGTGATTGTAGGAATCATACATAAGGTAGCAGTAAATAAGTATATGTTTGTAACAATCATTTTGATGATGAATGATATACCACATTATGTTGTTCCCGGCTTATGGATATTATAATCTAAGAACAACATATTATGATTAGAGATGCTAATCTGGACTGGTTTTTAAAAATCCCGGTGTTCGGGATTTGTTAATCCCGACCCGGGTTTTCGGGATTTTCAATCTAAAATCCCGAAAATTATAAGAAAGAAACGTAAATAATTATGTCTTTACAATTGAAAGTAAATTTTTTATTTAGCAATTAATTTTTATTAGGCACTAAAAAGCATAAAATACTTGCATAAGTACAAGGTTTTTGCGTAAATAAAAATAATGGCGTCCTTTTTTTAAAAAAAAATTCACTCCTTGTGTTGGTTCAACGCACCTAAAGACGCGCATTTTGAGCACATTTTTCTGTAGAGCAAACAGTAGAAAATATTGCAAATATGATTTCACCAGTCGATTCTGCATCCAAAATTTATACAATTGATGTTTTTCGAATCCTTAAAAATAGTTCCAAAAACCCACACATCTTATAAAAAAAATTAAAAAAAATTTTTAGTTTTTTTAAACATGCACGATGAAAAGGCATTTTAAGCTCAAAATCTGCGTCTTTAGGTGCGTTGAACCAGTGAAAATTTTCCAAAAAAAAATGGACGCTATTATTTTTATTTATGCAAAAACCTTCAGAAAAATTATGATACCCGAAAAACAAATGAAGTAACCTGGTCACAAACGAACTCTAATGTACATACTGCTAAAAACAGTACCTTATCTTTTAGCCTTTTAGCAATCGAAATGTTTTCATTTTGTTCGAGCTCCTCATCTGAGATAAAATCAGTTTCATTTGAAGAGGATTTAAATTGAGTTTTGTTAGACATCTTACAAGAAAAGGTGAAGAATTTATTTTCTTCAGGAAAACCAAAAATACCATTAACTATATTGTAAAAGAAGTTGAGCTTAACAACTTTGCTGAACATCACTTTGCAATATTCGGGCAAGTAGAATGTCAAAATACATGAAAAAGGCACACAAAAATTACAATTTCCCATATTTATTTATAGAAAACGGAATTTGGAAAATCCCGAAAACCCCGAGATTTAAAATTAAAAAACCCCGGGATTTTCGGGAACGGGATTCCCCGTTTAGCATCTCTAATTATGATATAATGAATCACCATAAACATATGTTTATTTACTATATACATACATATATATGATTGCGACAATCATATAAATAATTAATGTGCCTATAATATTGTTAAAAAACTTGTAAACATTTTAAAATGGTTACAGTATTCATGTACAACTATATTGTGTCTTTAGGTATGGGAGTTATATGAGTTCTTGAGTAAATGTTTTTAAAACTTTGCATATTTCTTAAATATTTCGATTTATAATAGTCTGCTGAATTTACATTTATTTTTGTCCAGTCGTTATATGAGAACGAATCACTGTGCGACGTTGACAATGATGATGCGTTGGTGGTGGGGTCATTTTGGTTAAATATCATTTAGAGTCGGGTTTTTTTTAAAAAATTCATGCAACTCCTTTTATTACATGAAGTTATTGTTTTGTTTTTCTTTTTTTTTTTTGTTTTCTTCACTTTATCGTGTGTTTTTGTGCTGACTCTGTTGGTGTTTTATTTTGCGCTTTTTGGTTAAATTTTGGGTGCAATTTTCATGTAGATTTCGGTTTCATGTTAATGAAGTCAAGGAGACATTAAATCGGGGTTTTTTGCATTTTTTTTATTGTCATTTAAATGGTTTGCCCTACAGTATGTATGTTAAAATCAACGGAAATTGATATGAACTCTATAGAAAATCGAAACTGAAAATAGGCAAAGGTTAAGTGAGGGACTCTATCTAGACTCCAGACCCATTTTATTGTAAACACTTTGTTGACTATAGGGTATATTAAAGTCTATCATTATCTTATTCAAAAAACTATCTTTGGTTTAGGTTTTTTTTTGGTCAGAATATAGTGTTTGCTAAATTGTCGTTTTGTGGGAGTCGAGCTGTCAGAGATTTTAGATTTAAATTAATTTGTTGTTTATTTGTTAATTTTAAAGGCTTTTTTTATTTTTGTAAATTATCATTAACATTTAAACACGTTATATTTCAAGCAACTAAACCAACAAATTGCAAATGTTGCATGCAAACGAAATTTAAGCCTACAACTGCATACTTGCAGCAAGTTTAAAAGAACCACGAACATGTGTAAACTTAAACTTAAAATTTAAACTAGATAAAGATAAATGAACGAACGAATGAATGTAAATGAATGAATGAAAAAAAAGATTTACATATTTGGCAGTAAGAACTTTAACTGGGTGCAGTTGCCTTATAAAAACTGTATTGATTATTTTTGTTCATTCGTTTTTCTTTTAAAGTATTTCAAGTTTAACATTCCAAATATTTGACCTGAAAAAAAACGCATTGAATTTTATTTTTGTTAAACATTATTTGATTTTAAATTGTCAACTAAAGGGAGTAAAGTTCACCTTTATCACCAGCTCCACCCGGTGCATTAAATAGGGGGAGGGAATTGGGTTTAGTTTCAAACTTTTCTACTGTAATCGTTTTTCAATTGAATTCAATTTACATGGGGAATATACGAGTAGATTTGTGTGTCTATGCCACATGTAGCAATGTTAAGTGAATTTTACACCAATTTTTTGCATTTTTTTATTTTTATTGTAACAAGTTAAGTGAATTTTGTTTTTAACAATTGAAGCCAATTTTTCTTTCTATAAATTCTTTTATTTTATTTTTATATGTCCTTGTTTTGTTTCAGCAATTTTAAGGCTGGAAAACATGTGGTGCAATTTAAGTTGAATGGAATTGTAAAATTGGAATGCAATATGAAATTTAACCAAATTATTTATTAGTTTTACAATGAAATTTTTGAAATACCAGAATTCAGGGGAATTGTTTAAATAGAGAAAATTAATATAACTGAATATATTTATGATCTAAAAGGTTGAAATTTGTCGGTTCTTATTAATTCGTTATTAATTAAACACGAATTAGAATAAAACCAATAAAAGTGTTATATTCGGCTGTTCCGAATCATATATAACCTTCACCAAATTATAATTTAACACTCCGTTAGTCGCAATCATTTTTAATCGAGACTAGTCGCAATGTATCAAATTTATAGCAATAAAAAAGACGCGTTTGAAAATAAGCTCTTCACTTTTTATTTCGAAAACATAAAAACAATATCAAATTGAATGTATGTATTTAAAAGAATAATAAAAATAAAATAGCAGTAAAAATATATTTTTATCAAAAAATTGCTTAAAAGTTAGGGTGCTTAGAAAAATTTACAATAACATTTTTTTTGGCCTGTATCAACCAGATCAGTTGCGACTAACGGAGGGTTAAGATAAAGATTGAAAATATTTTTCGTGAAAAAACCATTTTGGAAATAAAGTATTATTTTTTTTTAATTTTTCATTCTTTATATTAAAATTTTTGAGGGGTATCCCCCCTGGATCCACACCTGTGTTATATACGTCATTGCAAATATCTATCATTTGATATCCATATTGTCTATATTAATGACTTAGTAATCCAGATGTAGATGAAAAATAAGTCAAAATTCGAGTTAGTCGTGGTTTTTTGTTTATAACTCAGCCAATTTTGGTGCGATTTTCCAGAATTTAATTGCCAAGCTAAGTGGGACTATTGCGTCCATATTGATGTATCAATAATATATGTTAGTTATTTGGGGACTTTGGAAAGATGATTTCAACATACAGACGGCCATATTTAGACTCCGATATCTATAACGATCCAGAATATATACACTTTTTGTGGTTACAACTCATGGTGAAGCGTATAAAAAATATAAATTTCCCATTTATGCATTGCTACTTCAGTCAGGATCAATTAAACCAAATTTTTTGGATTCTCACCTATTCCGGATGTAAAAATTAATGTAAAACAATAAAAAAGTACTATTACAATAAAGAAAAAGTACCAATGAGTACGCCATTGTGAATTCCCACTCATTCAGAATCACATTTTATTATTTCTAACAAAACATAAAAAATGTACTATTGATTGAGAACCTAAAGTGCCCCCATTAATCATATAGAATCATGTACGATTAATTATCTTCATTATAATAAAAAAAAGTACTATTAGTAGAAACAATACTATAAATACCCCTCTTGTGGATACCCACTTACTCAATATAAGCTTAATTTCATGTTTCTAGGTTCATTGTTATACAAAATTCTAATATATCATCAGCAAAAAGAAAGTTATTTTCATATTTCAACGATCATTAGTATAGAAATTAAAGTCCAGTTGTGGATTTTCACTTACTTACTCATTCATTATTATAGAGATTACCCCCTTTTGTGGATTCATTCTGTTTCAGGAGAAAATTGTAGCCCCCTAATTCGGGTGAACAGGGGACTAGACCATTGTCCGAATTCAACCAATTTGAATAAATATTTAATTTAAAAAATTTTTAAATTTTACAGGATGAAGATTTGTGTCAGTTTTCAAAGGTGTTATATACAGGGGTTTAAAATATCAAAGTTCGCAATATTTTCAGAAGATATTCCATAATAACTATTTATTTCGTATGGGAGGTGCCACGCCCACTTGAAATTTACCCAAAAAAAGCCTATTTATACCCTTCATTATGAGTGGCAAGGGTATATATAAGTTTGTCATTCCGTTTGTAATTTCTACATTTTTCATTTGCAACCCCACAAAGTATATATATTCTGAATCGTTATAGATAGCGGAGTCGATATAGCCATGTCCGTCTGTCCGTCTGTGTGTTGAAATCAACTTTCTAAAGCCCCCAAATAACTTACATACACGAATGATACATCAATATCTCCGAAATTCTTCCGGCTCGGTTGCTATTTAAAATCGAGAAAATCGCTCCACAACCTCGATTTTTGACCCATATCTGGATTACTAAATCATTAATATAGACCATATGTATATCTAATGATAGATATTTGAAAGACCTGTGCAACGACGTATATAAGACCATAGTAAGTTGGACCTACAATGGGTCAAAATCGTAAAAAATATTTTTTAACCCGAATTTTTTTTTTCACCAAAATTTTTTTTCACTAAATATTAAAAAAAATTTAAAAACTAAAAAAAAAATTTTTTTTAAATTAAAAAAAAAAATTTTAAATTTAAAAAAAAAAATTAAAAAAAATTTTTTAAAAACAATTTCGAAAAAACAACTGGAAAAAAAATTAAATTTTGTTTACCTAAAACTATTTAAAATTTTTATTTTAAAGTATAATTTGGTGAAGGGTATATAAGATTCGGCACAGCCGAATATAGCTCTCTTACTTGTTTTCCATTAAATTAATCAGAAAGACTTTATGAAAATTTAAAGAAGATCAGTTCAGAGCTATAGCCCCCCAAATCCAGATATGGAACTAAAGCATTGTTCGAATTCAACAAAATTTAATATGGTTCGTCCTTGGTCCAAAACAATCTCATGTGTAAAATATTAAGTTAAGTTATCTTTACTGATTCAACGTGATTCTGATTCAACTGGTATATTTCAAGGGTGATGTAAAGACAATATTTTCTCATGTGGCAAACCAACTGATGAACAAATTTTGTTCTTTAAATTTAAATTTAAAATTTCCCGTTTTTTCATATTCCATTATTTGAATTTACTTTTAATATAAAACAACAAAAATAAATATTAATGCCTTAAATGTTTTAAACGTTTTAACACCTTAATTAAATAATATAATTCAAATTCTTGCATAACTTCCAAAAAAAAAAAAATAAAAGGATCCTTTGAAAAACACGCGCTGCAAAAAAACGGAAACAAATATTATAACGTGTTAAAAAGTTAAAACCACTTGTGTAAGATTATGTGCATTTAGTAGCTGTGATAGTAAAATATTTTTACAAGAATTTCACGTTCAGCTTAGAAAAAAAAAACGCAGCATCTACTTGCAACTTGTTTAACTTGGGGAGCTGCAGACCCTAGAGATGAAAAACAAACAAGCAAAAAATATACAAAAACTAAACATAACACAAAAGACAAAGTTGTCTATGTTGCAACACACACATACTAAATACAAACAAACAACAAGAGGCAGCAAAAAAATATAAATAAAGTAACAAGCAAGGCAACAACCAAACAATTTCTAAGGCACGCACACAAAAATTATTAAATAATTGAAACAACAACTGAGTTTTACTTTACTTTTCGCTGTTAGTTTTCCCCGGCTGATGTTGCACTATGGGGTGAGCGGCAGTTAGGTTACAGGAAAGGAAATTTTGTTAAAACTAAAACCAGAGTTATATTGTTTGATAACAACAAAAAAACACTTTTTCACAGTTGAATAGAATTATAAAGAAAGTAGAGGATTTGTACTAGTGTTTATATTTGTGATGATACATTTACAAGTGCAGATAGTTTGCTTTTGTAGTTATATTTTTCTGCTCTATGGCCTGTTTTTAAATGGCGGAAGTATTTCAAAGTATTGCAAACACATTCATTCATACGAGCAGCAGCAAGTGGTCACTTTCAAGTACAAAACACTGAATAATAACTATAACATTTAGGCTACCTAATGGATTGCAACAGCTATAAAGGTTATAAATACATAAATATTTATGTACTACAAGTATTAAATATTTACTCCGTTGTTAAGTAAACTATAGCTGCAGCAGTTTAACAATTTTATTGCTTTATGCGATTAAATTTAACAAAAAATAAATAAAAGAAACTCTTTATTTTAGTTGCAATTATTGTGGCGATAATTTTGTGTATTCTGCACTTGCTTTATAGTTCCTTGATAAACAATTTTTAAATACCACTACATTTTATTGTTTACTCTCAAAAAAAAAAAAACAGAAACAACGAAAACAAGGGCAATAGCAGCAACATCACCACCATGCTGCCTGCCATAGTCCTTGCTACACAGCTGATAGAATGCTGTATTCGCATTTATGGTCAGTGGCAGTGAAAATCTTCTTCTTCAGTATTAAAATTGTATTCTGTCTTTTTGTACTTTATTTTTGTTTTTTCGTTTTTTGTATTAAGGATCATAATAAAGATGTAATTTTGTTTATTATGGCCAAGATTATCCAGCTTTCAAATTATGTTGTTTTATGCCACAAAAGGGAAACGGGTGCTGTTGGCACGGTTAAATTGTAAAATTATACTTAAGTTCATTGACAAGCCGCAAGAGAATTTAACATTTTAATGGGCATAACATACATATCTGCGGAAAGGAAGGAAATTGTAAGGAGTTGTAAAACATTACCACTAGAGTTATCCAAAAAGTGTAAGGAGCAGCTAGTAAAATAAAGTGGAGTTTCATGTTCGGATCGAAAAGGAAACCGCGGATTTTCATCGATCTAAATCGAAAATCGACAACTATTCGATTATCTTCGGTTATCTTAAAAATTAAATTAATCTCCAACTATTTGGAGATAAATAGCAGACCTAACAGAGAATAACACGATTTTAGACTCGGAAATCCACCCACAATGATATTTAATTGTACTCTACCATTTCATAACGGGTGAAAATAAAATTTTAGTAACTGAGACACATATCTGAGAATCAAAGGAGTACATGACCAAATATTCATAATTCAATGAAGAAAAGAAATTGTTTATATCATACAATAAATGACACTTTTTATCAGAACTTGAAAAGTGACCTAATGGAGGTTGTAGGCTTAGGTGAGGATATACTAAAAACGTTTTTAAAGATTTTAAAAAACCCCCAAAATTTTGAGTTATTTTGAAAAAATTGTTTTAGGGTAGGCCGTAGTACTTTAGTACCTCTAATTCACACATTTTTAGACCGATTTCAAAATTTTAAAAAATTATGGATAGGTAAAGAATTAAGCTTTCATAAAATATATGCATAAAATCTATATTCCAAGAAATTGTTTAAGTTTTTATAAATAGTTTCGCTTTCCTTTTTATTTTAATTTTTTTCTATGAAACCCTATTTTTGCACAGTGTTTTAAAGACAGTTTTATATAGACAAAAACGAGACATTAGTTGTTAAAATCGGTTTATACTTGCCAAAGTTAATAAACTTTTTCGAAAAAAGTTTTTCGTATAGTTTTTTGTTTTTTTTTCTTCATATAGGCTGGGGGAAAAAAATACTAAAAAAGGTGTTAATGAAAAGTTGAATAACTTTTACAATTTTGATCCGATTTGAGTAATTAGAATCATGTTTTCTTAAGAACTAAATTTCCTTTATATATTAGTATACACTTTTATAAGCTTCCATATCAAAATAAGCAATGAAAAGCTATTAAAATAAAAAAAGTTGATAAATTTTGTTTTTCTTTTAGACATTCTTAACAAAAACAATACATATAACTTACAAATGTATCAAAAACTGCACGCCATTTTAAAGCGTAATCAGTTATCTTTTCAAACCCGTTAACAAATTTAAAGTCTAACAAAAACTGACTGAGTTACAGATCTATAAGTTGATCTGTTTCCATCGTAAAAAACTGTGTAATTGATTCTGAGGAAGTAGCATTTTTTAATTCATATTTGGAAACAAGGTTATTCAAATTATTCGATTTTTCTCTTGTTCGAATAAAACAAATAAGAGGTCTTAACTTGTTCGAATAATTCGATCACGCGTTTAAAATTAATCGAATTATTCGAATAATTTAAATTTATTTAAAAAAGTAAAGAATGAAGTTTTGATGTCGGTTTTTTAATATTTTATTGTTAAAGAAAAACAAAAAATAACATTAAGGTTAACAATTCCAGTATTGATAATGTTAAAAAACATTCTAAAACAAAGTCCATCATTAAATTTTCATCAGAAATATTCTGATCAGATTCCCTCCCGAACATCGAACGATCATTATTTGAATAAATACCCTATTGGAAACCTTTAAATAAAAAATATTACCAATTCATTTAAACAATTTATCATGACAATTTATCCTGACATTTAAATTTCAAATTGAGTTATGACTGCCAGATAATACCAAACTAATATCATTTGTCAAAGGATTATCATAAAATGTATTATTTGATTTTTTTTAAATAACACTATACAACAAAATCAAATTTTTTCCAAAATTACAAGGTCAATAAATATATTTTGATAGAGGAGACAAGTAAAATTTCACGGAAAATATTTTTGCAGAACATCTTAACCCCTTGAATCCCTGTTTTAATGGAGTTTGTTGCTCTTTTTTAAAAGATGGACAAAAAAGACCCATGCTTTGAGGAGTTAGAGGGTTAACATATTCTACCAAAATGTTCTCCGTAGCATTTAGAATAAATTTGCTGAATACATTTTATACCTAAATTGTTCCTTAAAATAAAATTCTTAATAAATGCGAAATTAACCCTCGGCTCTCTTTTGTTATGTCGTATTTCTGACTTTTTGGTTGAATTTTCCGTTTTGGTGTATTTAGGGACTTATAGTAAAATTTTACGGATAATATTTTTGCGAAACATTTTAACCCCTTAAATCCCTGTTGTAATGGTTTTTTTGCTCATTTTTAAAAGAAGGACAAAAAAGACCCATGCCTTGAGGATTTAGAGGCTTAATATATTCTACAAAAATATTCTCCGTAATATTTTACATAATTTTGCTGAACACATTTTATACCTAAAATGTAAGGATCACATGGTTTCTTATGACGATTAACAATAAGAATGAGCCAGAGTGGGGAAATTTTAACCCCTTCTCAAATGAAATTCAGATGGAAACTTTCAAAACGCCGATACACGTGTCTTTTTTTTTTGTCTCCTCTATCAAAATTTATTGGTCAGACCTCGTAATTTTTTTGGTGTTGTATAGTGTAATGAAAAATATTAGAATCGGACCTAAACCTTTTTATTTAATAACCAAAGCTAATATTCCGCCAAATCTGCAAAAATATTTCCCTAACACTCAACTTAACTCTTTCTGCTCCAAGCAATTTCAAAATTTGCGGATTTCAGTGAAATTTTCGATCACATTTCTTGCACTCGTAAACAAAATACTAAAGTAAATCGCACAAAAATATATTACAAAATATGTAAGAAATAACACATAATATTGAGACATTTAAGACAGTAAAAAAACCGTACAAAATAAATACAAAATACTTTAAAATGACCTACACATTTGTGTAGGCGGGAATGGAAAGCGTTAAAGTATATATTGCCGCATATATTACCCCAAGGACTAATCCTATTGAATTTGGTTAGAATCGGTCCATTATTTCTGAGAATAGTTACGCCACATAAATATCTTAATTATAAACATATCCAAACCAAATTAAGCCAAATTCGTACTACCTAATTTATGTCCCATAGCTTCCATATAAGCAACCATTTTCGAAAATTTCATTAATGTGCATTAATCTCTGAAATATGTTAGTATCCAAATAAAATTTAACACGAATATGTTTCATACATACACAAATTATCCCACCACATTTTGTGACGATCGGTCCATACTTAGTCATAGCTCCCATACTACCGAAAATCGCTTCATCGAGCATAAATATTTTAAAAATTTTCGTATACAAATAAGTTTCATGTCAAAAGAAAACTGTTTATAATCATACACTCTGTGTAATTGAAGTACTTATAGTATAGCCGCAACTTTAAAATTTCTTCGTTACACTTTTTGTTCCTTTTAGCACTATCATAAATTATCGCAATAATATGATGATAAATTAATGGTTATTCCAAAAACTTATACATATCCAATGATCTAGTTTAAAAATTATTTATACATATTGTTCAGTCGCCCCATACTGCAGTTTCAACGAAGTAAACTGCTCTACTTTTATTTCGCCTTCCCAAAACTAACAACAGGTCACTAAGTTGATCAGGGAACTAAAGGTCAGAAAACAATATAACTAAAACAGGCAGCTAGTCTCTTAAATTTATAAAGCAATATACTACATAAGTAAACCAGAATATTCGTTGATTCAATGATTAAACGTAAAAGATTAAATTTTTTGTTTACTATAGATATATCACTTTGAGAATATTATGCAATTTTACCTCAAAACAAACACAAACTCCGCAAAATGTGTGCCGGTCAAAGCCATAAAACTATAAGACAAGTACAAGTAATAATAACTGCAGTAATATTATTATTATTGCCAGGTTGTAACCAAAATATAAAAAAACAAACACAAGTTTGTTGTAGATTTTGGCCAAAGAAACAAAAATAAAAACATATGGTCAACAAAAAAAATCATAAAATTTATCTGCTTCTTGCAACGCCATCAATAAAATAACATGCAGCAGCAGCAACACCAACAACAACACATCATATTTTGTATAGATTTCATTTCATGTGTAGGTCTCCTCTGACTGACGGATACTACAATACATGTTTGTTGCACGGGGCTACATTGTTGCTGTTGTTTTTGTGTACGTTGCATGGTCACAAAAGTTCGATAGATGAAAAGATATCATAGACAAGAAACAAACAAACATGATGCCAGTGGCAAATTCTATTTCGTTTTTTTCCTAGTATTTTTCTGTTTGGTTTTTTCTCCAGACAAATTTCGTTATTTTGATGTTGTTGTTTTTTGTGCAGTTAAAAGTACCGTGTAACCTGCTGTTATTATTAGTGGTCACTAAAAATGGCAACAACCTTCGGTGCAACAGATTATTTGCACACGTTGTCATATAAACTTTTATTTATGTATGTATTAATGTGTGTGTCACAGTGTGTTATTTTTTTTCTTTTGTAAAACTAAACACACAAACACTTAGACATTTTTAACCAAATAGGAAAAAACAGCCAACAACTAAAGCCGTATTAAACACCAAAATATTCTACAAAATTTCGGGGCAATAACAAGAAAAAAATTAGAAACTGAGTTTAACGAAAACTTTAAGTACGAATAATCATGTAAATGTTTTCATAAATGCAACAGCATACTCGCACACATCTCCCAATTTAAAGTTAGATGTTGTTGTTTTTGTAAAATTTTAGCGGTACTACTTGATGGAACCGTGGTAAGAAGGAAATTAATTTTTGTTTAACTTTTAACTATGCAACAGGATAAATGATCTGTTTTGCTAGCCAAATCGCAAGTCTGATGTATACCCTTTGCATTACTTAGAAGTGGTTGAGTAATGACTGACTTATGTTTTGATATAGATATGGGGGATTTCATGTCAAGTGAACCAACTATTGAAATCGATGTCTTCCGATCGGCATGAAATTTGCAACAAGGTTAGTTCTATTGGATATGTTAGTTCTTTATATAAATGCATATATAATAGTAGTACCCAAACAAAATTCAGCAAAAATAAGTTTCATGTCCATAATTGACCATATCTTTATTTTCATAAATTTAAATATATATGAACATTTATTCGTTTTGTTCGATTATTATATGGCCATTTTCGAATAACATGATAACAATATGATTACAATGTTTTCGGATGCGAACTTTATATGGCCATTTTCGAATAACGAATAATTCGAATAACGAATAATTTTATGTAGAATAATCGAACAAAACGAATAAATGTTCATATATATTTAAATTTATTAAATTGCTTAATTTTTCTTATTAATTTCATATTTAAATAAGTAATAATGACTCACAAAAATTGTATTGCTTCTGAAATTCGACAAATAACTAAAGACAAAGGGACTTTCGATCACTGTAGATGAATGTTCCGATAGCTCCTACAAAAATATTACTGCAAGAAGTTACAATTCTAAAAGCAAATCTTCACAAAATTTTTAACTTAGGACTTCAACCAATGAAAATAAATGGTACGGAATAAAATATTTGTTATTTAGCTGGCGAAATATTAGAAGAATCGCAATTAATAATCAAAATATTAACTTAGATTAAAGTGAAAAGTGATATTAAGGATGACATTTATAATGATTACATTGAAATAGATGAAGCCCATGATCTTAAAATATATGTATATAAGTGACGTTTTTAACCGCGTACGTAAGTGTTGCATAATATTTAATAAATCGAATGATAAACACATATATTGCAAACTAACATTTTGTTGCAAGAGTTCGTCATATACATGATTTTGAACATCTTTGACTGACTTCAAATTAGCCACGTTCACTGACAATGATATCAAACTTTGGATAGATTCCCTTTATTGTGTAATTCCCCAAGACCACTTTATTAAGCAAAGATTCGGCAACGTTAATAGAGTTTGATGTATAATACAATTTGTTATAAATAATTTAGAAATAGCGAATAATTAATTTACTAAAGTATTAGTTACTCAATTTAAAACCCGAATTAATGAACGACATAAAAAAGTTCTTAATACGTTTATATTGTATTTGAATTCAGGATCATGTCCAACTAGCTAAATTTTTTAAAGCATAGCTCCAAAACGGAAACTAAAGGGTTTGCTAGTCAATTGTTTTGTAGATTGTTCGGGAGTTAATCTGATCAGAATATTTCTGTTGAAAATTTAATGATGGACTTTGTTTTCGAATGTTTTTTAACATTATCAATACTTGAATTTTTAACTTTAACGTTATTTTTTGTTTTTCTTTAACAATAAAATATTAAAAAACCAACATCAAAACTTCATTCTTTACTTTTTTAAAAAAAATTTAAATTATTCGAATAATTCGATTAATTTTAAACGTGTGATCGAATTATTCGAACAAGTTAAAATCTCTTATTCGAATTATTCGTTTTATTCGAACAAGAGAAAAATCGAATAATTCGAATGCCCTAATAAATACCGACATCCGAAATTTTATAATGATCGGCCCTTAACTGACCCATATAGGGATCACTTTAGAAAATATGTACATCAACCTACGTAAATATCTTATAAATATCGATTTCGAACTATGATTTTTGTATATCAGTTATTAGATAATATCCGGAACTCTCTTAAATACTCATAAATCTTTCATAAATTTCGTTATCAGTTAGAAATTCGCAATTAATAATACTCAAATATATAAAAATTTAAGTACCGAATTTTAGAAGGACCAGTTCTGAAAACAACATTAACATACATAAATAGCCTATAACTATGGATATCAAACTAATGTTCTACAAAGATCAGTTATATGTATACGAAAATCATACTGCTTTATAATGTGGCGATTAGATCCACATTTCACAATAACTATAACATCCCTAAAACTAATCAGAATATGTATTGAAATGCAATCAAAATCAGCCTCGAATACATAAAATCATAATACAATATTTTATGACGATTGGCCTACAATAGGCTACTTTTCACGTCGGAAAACTACATTAAAAAATTTAACACAAAGTTTTATGATTATCGATCCATAATTTTACTTATCTCCTATAATAAAATTCTAAGACTATTTCGCTATGTCGGTTTGTTGAAGGCATGATGGGGCCTAGAAGTAAGAACTTAGGGGGATAAAATATGACCAAATATTCTTTGTTGATCGGCAATGTTTGGTATTGAATGTGGGAAAAACCGGTTCAAACTAGCTTTGTTTAACATGCCACATACAGTTATTGATAACAGCTAACTTATGTGTCCTAAAATTAACAAAATATGCTAAACAGGTAAAAGTTTTAGAATATATTAAAAACTTTAACATTTAAATGCATGAATGTTGAAATTCAGCACTGAAATTTTGTAGTAATAGAAAATATAAAACTCAATAAATCTTGTGAAACAGATAAATGTTTTGTTTACAAATGCAAAATAAATGACTCATGAATACTTCAGATGGTAAAGTCATGGGTTTAAAAAGTCATTCAAATTCTGTTATTTTCTAAACCAATCGCTTTAAACCACTGTCTCTTTATAATATGTTCCTAAGTAGAACCCAACAAACCCTTAAAGCCATAGTCCAACACACATTTGTAGATTTTTGACCTGCAACGCATACATAAGTATAGAGGTTGCATCTACATATGTATTAGGGCGGGTCGGTTTGTAGGGATTTAAAAAAATCGCCCAAGTCACAAGGAAAATCGTATTCTAGGGATCAAAATAAGTAACGTTTCCCAATGAAACATACCTCTAAAATGAATTCTGATGTTCTTTATTTTGACCCAAAGGTCAAATTTCAAAAATGAATTTGACTAAGCTTATTTTTCCAAATTTGTTTATTATGACACGAACGCCATTTTGTGCTTGTTGAATACTCCGCTACTTAAGTACTCTATTGCAAGCAAAAGTTATATGTTGGTTTAATGTTTAAACTAAATCTTAAAAATAAAGCTATGCTGATTCTCATAGACGCATGATTAATATTATTTATTACCTACAGCACATTTATATTTATCATACGATCTATAAACAAAATTTATACACAATGCATACATACTAGGGTATTCGAATTATTCGATTTTTCTCTTGTTCGAATAAAACGAATAATTCGAATAAGAGATTTTAACTTGTTCGAATAATTCGATCACACGTTTAAAATTAATCGAATTATTCGAATAATTTAAATTTTTTTTAAAAAAGTAAAGAATGAAGTTTTGATGTTGGTTTTTTAATATTTTATTGTTAAAGAAAAACAAAAAATAACGTTAAAGTTAAAAATTCAAGTATTGATAATGTTAAAAAACATTCGAAAACAAAGTCCATCATTAAATTTTCAACAGAAATATTCTGATCAGATTAACTCCCGAACAATCTACACTTTAGTTACCGTTTTGGAGCTATGCTTTAAAAATGTTTAGCTTGTTGGACATGATCCTGAATTCAAATACAATATAAACGTATTAAGAACTTTGTTATGTCGTTCATTAATTCGGGTTTTAAATTGAGTAACTAATTCTTTAGTAAATTGATTATTCACTATTTCTAAATTATTTATAATAAATTGTATTATACATCAAGCTCTATCAACGTTGCCGAATCTTTGCTTAATAAAGTGGTCTTGGGGAATTACACAATAAAGGGTATCTGTCCAAAGTTTGATATCATTGTCAGTGAACGTGGCTAATTTGAAGTCAGGCAGTTCATGGTTGCCGCATTTACAAATACGCAAAAAGTTTATTACCATGTTAGACAAACATGTTCAGCGATGTTCAAAATCATGTATAAGAGGAACTCCATGCTGTTCTTGCAACAAAGCGTTAGTTTACAATATTTGTGTTTATCATTCGATTTATTAAATATTTTACAACACGTACGTACGCGGTTAATAACATCTATTTCAATGTAATCATTATAAATGTCATCCTCAATATCACTTTCGACGACCGTTTCATTGGTTCAAGTCCTAAGTTAAAAGTTTTGAATGATTTGTTTTTAGAATTGTAACTTCTTGCAGTAATATTTATAGAAGGAGCTATCGGAACACTCATCTACAGTGATCGAAAGTCCCTTTGTCTTTAGTTATTTGTCAATTTTCAGAAGCAATACAATTTTTGTGAGTCATTATTATTACTTATTTAAATTTGAAATTATGAAAAATTTTAAGCAATTTAATAAACTTAAATATAGATTTATTTATTAGTTTTATTCGATTATTCTGCATAAAATTGTTCGAATGACCATTTTTAAATTGTTCGAATAATTATTCGTAAGAAATTATTCGATTAATCGAACGATCATTAGTCGAATGAATACCCTAATACATACATCATGTAGAGTGGCAAATTTTTGATTTTTTGAAATTTTAGGGGGATTTCAGGGGTTATGCCACGAGCATGGCTGAGTCGGCCCCCCAAACTTAGTGGGGGTCGGTCATACATTTGGACTCGATTGGGGCACTTTAAATGGATCAAAGTGGGATTTTTCAAAATATGAACTTTAGGACAAAATAAGTAACTTCTGAATTCATTTTAGAGGTATGGTTCCTTTAGCAAATTTTCTTTTTTTGATCACTAGAAAACGATTTTCCTTGTCACTTGAACGATTTTTAAATTGATCCGCCCTAATATGTATGTATATGGATTTCTATGTGTGTACTTGAGTAGTTTTGCCGCGATATGTATGATTGTACGAATACTTGCAACTATTAAACAATTTTTGCTAGTTTTACAAAATTTTTACAATTTGAGGGCTTATGGCAGGCAACAGAAAACATTACAAGATAAATATTATTCTGTAGCCATTTTTATAACCAAAACTCTCGTGTTGGAATGAGTGTGTGAGTTGTATCTACGTATGCATTAGTGCTTGTTGTAATTGTTTAATAGTTGTTTTTAAATGGTATTTTATCCTCGAAATGTAAAGAGTAAAGAGCATGTTTACCGCTTACTTTATAGATTCTGATTCACATGCAGTTTTGTTGTAGTTTTTGCTTTTATGACTAAATTTGTAATTGTTTGATTGTAGTGTAGTGTAGTATAGTGTGAATGTGCATCAGAGATGAGTAACACATTTTCGTAAGCAACTTAGCTAAAAAGTACACAAAAAGCTGTTTTTCGTGCTCTTTGAAAAATGTGCTTCTTGGATGCAGTTGTGTAAGGACAAGTTGATCGCTACGTTTTCTCTTTAGCTTCCGCAGCTGACATGACATTTGTATGATGAGTTCCCCTTTTAGAAATATGGTTCGTGTGTATTTTGTTCTGTTTTAATCATAGTTGTAGTTTACTGAAGTCCTAAAATAGTGATTTTACCAATCATTAGGGTCACCAAAAGTTACAGAACTTGCTTTGTAACTAGTTATTTTAACATGTAAGTGATATAAGCGGAAGTTAATTAATTGATCGGCATAAATCAACATCATCGAAATAGCTGGTATTTTATTAATTTGGTGTTGAAAGATCTCCTAGTTGAGGAGTTAAAAGACTTTAAAGTCTTTATGAAAAAAAATTAATAAAAATTCGATTAATTTTAAAAATGTTATCGAATTATTCATACAAGTTGAAATCTCTTGTTCAGATTATAAGTTTAATTTGAACAAAGAAATTATTGAGGATGACATTTATAATGATTACATTGAAATAGATGAAGGCCATGATCTTAAAATATATGTACATATATAAGTGATGTTATTAACCGCGTACGTAAGTGTTGCGAAATATCTAATAAATCGAATGATAAACACAAATATTGCAAACTAACGCTTTGTTGGAGTTCGTCTTATACATGATTTTGAACATCGTTGAACATCTTTGTCTAACATGGTAATAAACTTTTTGCGTATTTGTAAATGCGTCAGTCATGCATTGCCTGACTTCAAATTAGCCACGTTCACTGACAATGATATCAAACTTTGGACAGATTCCCTTTATTGTGTAATTCCCCAAGACCACTTTATTAAGCAAAGATTCGGCAGCGTTGATAGAGCTTGATGTATAATACAATCTGTTATAAATAATTTAGAAATAGTGAATAATTAATTTACTAAAGAATTAATTACTCAATTTAAAACCCGAATTAATAAACGACATAAAAAAGTTCTTAATACGTTTATAGTGTTTTTGAATTCAGGATCATGTCCAACTAGCTCAAAATTTAATGATGGACTTGGTATCGAATATTTTTTAACATTATCAATACTTGAATTGTTAACTTTAACGTTATTTTATGATTTTCTTTAGCAATAAAATATTAAAAAACTGACATCAATACTTCATTCTTTACTTTTTTAAAAAAATTTAAATTATTCGAATAATTCGATTAATTTTAAACGTGTTATCGAATTATTCGAACAATTTAAAATCTCTTATTCGAATTATTCGTTTTGTTCGAACAAGAGAAAAATCGAATAATTCGAATATCCTAGTATGTACACAGCGTTGCCAACTTTTTAATTTCGAAAAACACTAAACTCAAGAAATAATCGCGTATTTTACGTAGAAAAACACCTAAAAGAAATATTAAATTGTTTAAAGGAAAATTTTCAGTTACAGTAAAATTTTTATGAAAAATATCCAAATTGCATTTAATTATGTGCAACCGAACTTATTGATAGGGTTTGTGCAGATGTTTGTAACGCCCAAAAGTATTAGTCTAACAGCCACCGATCACTTTCTGAGTCGATTAAACGATGTCCGTCCGTGCGTCGGCTGGCTGGCTGGCTACACATGTAAACCTTGTTCTCAAATCACAGATCGCAATTTTGAAGATATTTCGATACATATTATTTTTTCAACGAATCCTATTGAAACTCACATAAGTAAATATACTATGGGCCCTCATACCATTCTAAGATGATCTAGCTATGTCAGTCCGCATGTATGTCTGTTGAAAACAGGATAGGGTCCAAACGACAAGAGCTAGCTGGCTGAAATACTCTCTGTTGATATGGTTTGTTTGGTATTTAAAATGGTCAATATCCTAGTTTCACCTAGCCCCCATACAAATGTCCCACCCGGAATACTGTTTGAACAGTCATAAATATGTTGATTATGCGGCAATTTTGATAAAATTTTGCACAAATTAATTCTAAGTTTTTATATACTGTAAAGTATGGCAAAAATCGGGCAACATTCCCTAGATCCCATAATAATTAATATCGTAATGAAATTGGTCTTAAACTAATTTTATATGAACCTAAATCTTACTATCAAAATTTTTAAAAAGCTTTATAAACAGTAACATATGCTCTGAGTGAATCATATTCTGCAAAATTTAAACTTTTAGACTTTGCAAACTTGGTATAAAACGAGTACACTCAGGTCTCGTTTTATGCGGATTCAAATTTATGCGATTTTTTGAAGCCCCTAAAAATTCTTTGATCTCGTCCTCTATTCACAGATTAATCATACATACATATTTACAGAATTTCCTTAAAAAATGTCGTTAGCCCATTTTTTTGGATCGTTTTCACTTTTTCTGTAATTAATGAATTAATATTATTATTATTGTTTATTTTTTTAACGTATTTTGTTTTTATTGTTTAAGTACATAAAATAAATATATTTTGTTTATTATACCCTTCACCATGAGTGGCAAGGGTATATATAAGTTTGTCATTCCGTTTGTAATTTCCACATTTTTCATTTGCGACCCCATAAAGTATATATACTCTGGATCGTTATAGATAGTGGAATCGAAATTCTTCCGGCTCGGTCGGTATTTAAAATCGAGAAAATCGGTCCACAAATGGCTGAGATATAAGGAAAAAACTAGGACAACCTCGATTTTTGACCTATTTTTGACCTATATCTGGATTACTAAGTCATTAATATAGACAATATGGAAATACAATGATAGATATTTCAAAGACCTTTGGAACGACGTATATAAGACCATAGTAAGTTGGACATACAAAGGGTCAAAATCGGAAAAATATATTTTTTAACCCGAATTTATTTTTCATAAAATTTTTTTTTTTGTCATAAATTCTTTTTCCAAAAAAATTAATTAAAGAAATTTAAAAAAAAAATTTTGAAAAAACTGGTGATGATGATGATGATGGCAACGTTTGAACAATTTTTGACCAAAAATAGTCAGCCAAGTTAAAATTGTTTAGTTAGTACAAGTAATGTGTGTTTCTGTGTGTTAATGTTATTGGCCAAATTTACCTTTAGTTTTTGAAAACGTTTAAATACAAAACGTCCGTCTGTCTGTCCATCGTCATGTAACTTTGTTAAATGTTTGACTTTAAATACTAAATATGGCTTGTTTGTAGCTTGTCTATTTATGTATGTAGTTGTGTTGATATAACTTGCTGGCACCAAAAATGTATATACATACTTATATACATTTTAAAGTAACTGTCCGTCCGTACTTCTGCCAGTCAGTCATTCAGTCCAAATATCACCAAATATACTTATACTTGAGCTCCAAGGCAGCCCAGTTTGCACTTGCGCAAAACAAACCATTACAACAAAAGAGCGAGAAAAAAGGTCTTAAGACAGGTTACCTGATGTAGCCTGCAGAGATTTAACCGTTTTGTTATTGCTGTTGTTGTTGTTGTCGTCGTCGTTTTCCTCACTTGGCTTTTCATGTCTATTGTCAGTTATTAAGTTTGATATTACGAGTATTAGTTAATACTGTAGTTTTATTTTTCTACTTCTTTTTTTTGTTTTTGGTATTTTTTACCGGTGAGACTTTAATTAAACTTTTGATTGCAGTTGATGGAGATTTTTTCTATTTTTTTTTGTTTTGTTTTCATTACAATTAGTTTTGCTGCGTGTGGCTTTTATGACGTTTTCCTTAATAATTTTCAATTTTCCATTAAACAGGTTAATGTTTTTATGGGTGTAGTAATTTGTTTTAACGGTCAGTCAAATTAAGAATTTTATTCGCAAATTGAATTTCTCAATAAAAAAGGAAAGGCAGCCAAGAAAATAGTTATGCAGGTGGATTTTTAATGATTTTTGTTTTAAATGTTAGACCTTTTGGAAGTGAATGACTTGCTATCAATATTTTAGGTAGATCAACCATAAATGGTGAAATAGTTTAACCATATTTTGATTTTATACTGTTTTACATTAATTATAATTTTATATGAATTTATTTAAACAATAATGCTGCTCTTATAATGATTTGTTTTGGAGCTACCCATAACAAGCTTGAAATTTTCTTTATGAAATTCTTAGTCGATTTAGTCTATGTGTTAAATCACGCTCTAAAAAAACAAAACTGACATTAATACAAATGATAAGAATTTGTATCATTATCCTTATGAATTTATTATTAAATCTCAGCAGAAAAGATGTAAACCAAACCTCAAAATATTAACTATCTAACGAAAATAGTTTTTACATTGAAATAAACATTTAGTATAAATGATATCCATTTGTGATTGGGCCTCAATCAGTATTGAGAAAAATACTACATTAAAAGTTTTCAAAAATATTTAATACTAATTTTAGAACGTGTTGCATACTAAGCTGAAGATATAAGATTCAAATTTTGTACCAATATACATATGGAGGATTTCATGTCAAGTGAACAAACCTTTGAAATCGTTGTCTTCCGATTGGAATGAAGGTTAGTTCTATTGAATAGTAATTCAGACACAATTTTTCAACAAGACCGGTGAAGAAATCTCTGAGTTATAGGGGCCAAAATTTAACATTTTGGCCAAACAGGTGCTTTCTCATCCATGCAACTTATTGTTCAGAGCAAAATGTGTCCCAAATAGTTTAGAGATCTTTTTCTTCAATCTTTCGAAAAAAAATTTAAAAAAAAATAAAAATTGTTTGACATTTTTTTTCTTCCGAAATCAAAAACTTTTTTTAAGCGACCAAATAGGTCTTCAAAGAAAATACCAGAGCTTTCTTTTCAGCAAAAAAAAATTAAAAAAAGGGCGCAGACAAATGTATGTCTTAAGACATACAAAATATTTATTTTGATATATATTCCACTTGCATCTCTCTAAGCGACCAAAGAGGTCTTCAAGGAAAAGACCTAAGCTTTCTATTGAGCAAAAAAAAAAAACAATTAAAAAAGGGCCCATTTTCGGAAAAAAAGTCAAAAATTTTATGTTTTGTTTTACAAAATATTTATTTTGATAGATATCCCCCTCGCGTCCCTTTAACCGACAAAATAGGTCTTAAAGGAATGGAAAAAATTAGATTTTGCCAAAAAAAAAAGTTAAAAAATTAAAAAAAGGGTCCATTTTGAATAAAAAAGTTTCCAAAAAAAAAAGATTTTGCAAAGAAAAAACAAAAATTTAAAAATTAAAAAAGGGTCCATTTTGAATAAAAAATTCAACA
Source organism: Calliphora vicina (assembly GCF_958450345.1). NCBI lineage: Eukaryota > Metazoa > Arthropoda > Insecta > Diptera > Calliphoridae > Calliphora > Calliphora vicina. Next base: position 121,807,074 of record NC_088780.1, read on the forward strand.
AAGTTTTTGATTTTCCAAAAAAAAGTCAAAAATATTATGTTTTGAGTTCCAAAACATTTATTTTGATAGATATCCAACTCGCATCCAACCAAGCGACCAAATAGGTCTTCAAGCGAAATATATAAGCTTTCTTTTGAGAAAAAAAAGTCAAAAAGTTTTTGATTTTGGAAAAGAAATAGCAAAATGTTTTTTAATAATTTTTTTTTTTAATTTTTATTTTCGAAAGATTAAAGAAATAGCTATCTAAATTATTTGGGGCACATTTTGCTTAGAACAATAGTAAATAAGTAAGACCTCTTTCACACCAGACAATTTAGTTGCGAAAGTCTCTTGTGGTTGTAGATGCCAGAGGTACTAATGTCGGGTTAAAGAAAAGAAAATTTGAGAATTCTCCACCGATCTTGTTGAATTTCATCCCGATCGGAAGACATCGATTTCAAAAGTTTGTTCACTTCACATGAAATCCACCATATAGAAATGAAAAAAAAATAATTTCATTTAAATACCAATTTCTACTGAAATTTCTAAAAATTTTATTCACATGGTAACTAATTTTGTTACTAATATATTTAAAAATTTCTAAGACAACAGCTAAGAAAACTTCTTTAAATTCATTTTCAAACCTTAAATTATTTCCTTAAAACACTTGGTCCTTAAAGCACTTTAAACATTTAAATCATTTGTATACCCACATAAGTTTATTTTTATTTTTTTTTGTTCTAAAAGTGGAATTATTTCCTACCTCAACACACTTTAAGTTGCACATTCATATTTCACTGTTCAATTCAATAGTCTCTATCAACAGGTTGTAATGGCAACAAGTACTAGTTTGTGACATATTCGATGTTTGTAATATTTTATTATTATATTTTTTGTTTGTTATTCTACATTTCGCAGTCGACGCCGTCATCATTTTTCATGACTATAACCTGTCATAACAATTCAATATCCTGTGGAGGAATTGTGGTGAACTTTTGTCATTGAATTTTCATTTATTGTCTACTTCTTCATAGAACTCATTCTTTCATAAAAAGCATCATGTATAATGCGAAACTAGAGACATTTTTTTTTTTGAAACCAATTTTGAAAACAAAAAAATATATAGATACATACATACATATATTTCAAGTACATGGTGGAGCATTGATTTTTAACAAAAAAAAAATAAACATAAACACACGGAAATTGTTTAAATCAAATATTATTTATCGTCAATGACATACATACAAAACAATATACATATATGTTTGGTTATTTGAAGTTTGGCTGATATCCCAAAAAAATTTAAATTTTATTTTACAAATATTTAGCTGAAAGTAGTTTTATAAGTGTATTAAAAATCAATTACATTCAAATTTCCATAAATAAACTAATCAAAAAGTTGCTATTATTGTTTTATCTGTAAATGAAAACTAAAATAAAACACAATATTTTGGACTACAACGAATTGTTAATGAGCTACTCAAAATAGTTGTTCTATTAAATATAACAATAAATGATATTGCTTTTAGGCAAACATAATTCAATATTGATTTATGATAAAACATAAATTTAATTATTTTTGTGTAGCGTAAATTCTATTATCAAAATATATACATATATGGGGGATTTCATGTCAAGTGAACCAACTTTTAAAATCGACCAATTGCATAGTAATTCAGACACAATTTTTCAACAAGATCGGTCAAGAACTCTCTGAGTTAGAGGGGGTATAAATTTGACATTTTGGCCAAACATGTGTTTTTTGTTATTCATGTAACTTTAGATAGCTATTTCTTCAATCTTTCGAAAAAAAATATTAAAAAAAAACAAGTAAGAGAGCTATATTTGGCTGTGCCGAATCTTATATACCCTTCACCAAATTATACTTTAAAATAATTTTTATCCAAATTGTTTTTTAATTTTTTTTAAAAAAAGTTTTTTCCAAATTTTTTAAAAAATATTTTTTTTTAGTTTTTAAATTTTTTTTAGAAAAAAAATTTATGACAAAAAAATATTTTTGATGAAAAAAAATTCGGGTTAAAAAATATTTTTCCCGATTTTGACCCATTGTAGGTCCAAATTACTATATCCTTATCTACATCGTTGCAATGGACTTTGAAATATCTATCATTAGATATCCATATTGTCTATATTAATGACTTAGTAATCCAGATATAGATCAAAAATCGAGGTTGTCCCGGTTTTTTGCTCATATCTCCGTTATTTATGGACCGATTTTGCTGATTTTAAATAACAAACTTCTCGAAAGCATGTCTGAGAGAATTATTGAAGATTTGGATCCCGAAGATATCTGGGGTCTTCAGAAAATTGATTTCAACTAACATACGGACAGACAGACAGACGGACATGGCTTAATCGACTCCGCTATCTATAAGGATCCATAATATATATACTTTATAGGGTCGGAAATGAAAAATGTAGAAACTACAAACGGAATGACAAACTTATATATACCCTTCCCACGAAGGTGAAGGGTATAAAAATTTAATATTTTTTCCGAAATCACAAACTTTTTTCAAAATGCGCTTTTTTCCTTAAAAGAAATCTTAGATATTTTCCTTAAAGACCTATTAGGTCGCTTAGTGAACAGCGAGTTCGATATCTATCAAAATTGAACTCAAAACATAAAATTTTTGACTTTTTTTGCAAAATCAAAAACTTTGTTGAATTTTTTTATCAAAATGGACCTTTTTTTAATTTTTTTTATTTTTTTTGCAAAATCTAACTTTTTTCCAAAATGTTCAACATTTTTTTTGAAAACTTTTTTATTCAAAATGGACCCTTTTTAATTTTTTTCCATTTCTTTAAGACCAATTTTGTCGCTTAGTGGGACGCAAAATATTTTGTAACTCAAGACATAAAATTTTTGACTTTTTATTCGAAAATGGGCCCTTTTTTAATTTTTTTTTTGCTCAATAGAAAGCTTAAGTCTTTTCCTTGAAGACCTTTTTGGTCGCTTAGAGGGATGCAGTGGAATATATATCAAAAGAAATATTTTGTAACTCAAGACATTTTTTTTTTTTTTCAAAATCGAACTTTTCTTCCAAATGCGCCATTTTTTATTTTTTTTAATTTTTTTTCGAAAGATTGAAGAAATAGCTCTCAAACTATTTGGGACACATTTTGCTAAGAACAATAAGTAATAATATTCATGGATAAGAAAAAACACTGCTTGGCCAAAATGTAAAATTTTGACCCCCTCTAACTCAGAGAGTTCTCGACCGATCTTGTTGAAAAATTGTGTCTGAGTTACTATCCAATAGAACTAACTATCCAATAGAACTAACCTATTACATCCCGATCGGAAGACATCGATTTCAAAAGTTGGTTCACTTGACATTAAATGCCCCATATGTATACACAAATCATCAAATCAAAACTCATATATAAGGGCCACTTTCGAAAATCACTGTAACGAGCATAAATCTCTTTAAAAATGTTGGCATACTTACAAAAGTCATGTCACCAATTTTTATAATGATCAGTCCACAATTAGTCATAGCTGCCATATAGATTTTAAATGATATTCTAGGTATAGGGTATTCTTATTTGTTTAGTATAACGTATTTAAGTAATAACTAAAATTAATTAAAGTTATAAAGAGAAATAAAATATAAATAGAAATTGTAATTCAACATGAACTCAATTTAAACAAGTTAAAAAACTACGACTACGAACTTTGCAGTGTGAAATGCAAATTGACATTTAACACCAACTGAATACAAGAGCACATACTCATACACAGATAGAAATATTTACAAACACACATAGCATACAATTATTTATATGGAAAATAACAAATATGAAAAGTTATTACAATTCTATTACATATTAAGTACTAAATGTTTGTGTCTGTATAAGACCTGCCCGACTTCTGCACAAAAAAATAAAAAGGACAAAAAGGTACCATTTTAAATGTATAAAAAAAGTTTCAAATTTTTTCCAGACGAAGACGATGACGAGACACATTTTTCCAATTTATAACAAGATTCAAAGAGATCCAACAACAACAAATGCATTCAGAACGTGGTTATGTTTGTCTAGGATTTTGGGCAGGAGCCATCACTGGACCATCCGATGTTCGATATCGCGACATGATAACAAAGTTCTTTATGTCTAAATTGGTTGATATTGATGAAGCCATATGCCAAACGTGCCGTGAAAAAATTCAATTACTGCGTGCGACATTTCTTGATCGCGTACTATCTTGTTTCGGCGATCAGAGTCGGCCCCCTCCGTGATTTCACATAACATACTTGCATTTAAGGCGGAAATTCAGAGCCACATTTATGTTAAAATGTCATGGAAAATTTCGACAAAATATCGTGTATTTGCCTGCAAAGCAGTAAAGGCCATTTACCGGATGTGATATGCTAAACATAACCCTATCCTGTATACTTTGTTATCGTCGCACAGTGAACCAAGAGATAACCATAAAATTTTAAAGCCACAGAACAGATAATTGATCAACCTACGAAATGAGCGTTTGAAAGGGGTTCTGCGCCTTTTAGGTGCCTACTTATTGGTTAGCAAAGTTGAAATTTGTGGAAAAATCAATTTTATGAGAAGTAAATTAAAAATGTTTGATTTTTTATGATTTAAAATTATTCTTGAAATGATTTAAAATTTTTTTTTTTTAAATATTAAATTGCCCAAAAATGCATGCAACACATTTTTCGAACCATGTCTTTTTTCAAAATTTTACCTTTAGCAAAAAATGGTGTAAGAACGGGCAGCTGGACATTATTACATTAGGTAAAGGAATAATCAAAGAACTTATTTTAAAACAAGTAAGAAAGTATGGTCGGGCTTGACCATAATACATAATACCCTACACTAAGTAAAAGAGCAAAAACATTTTTCTTTTAAAATTTCAATAATTTATATTTTTGAGTGATTTTCGGAAGTGGGCCTTATATGGGAGCTATGACCAATTATGGACCGATCACCATGAAATCAGGTCGTGTGATTTATGTCTATATTAAAGTTAACTATGTTGAATTTTGTGTGTATACCAACATTTTTAACACGTGTATACCAACATTATGCACGTTAAAGTGATTTTCGGAAGCGGGTCTATATGGGAACTATGACTAATTATGGACCGATCGTAACAAAATTTGGTGACATGAATATCTTCAAAATTGCGACCTGTACTCTGCGCACAAGGTTTACATGGACAGCCAGCCAGCCAGCCGACCAGACGGACGGACATCGGACTAATACTTTTGGCCGTTACAAACATCTGCACAAACGCATAATACCCTCCCCACTATGGTGGTTTAGGGTATAAATATGGCAAATATAGAAATTGATAGTTTTTTTTATTTTCCATCAAAGTTGACGATACAAAGCAAACAGTACAATTTCTGTATTCTTATCTTAATAAATAGATCTATCAACAGAGTCATAAATAATGACGATACGCTACCTGCTTTTCGAGATATTGTACATATCAATAACAGTGGCATATTTGAAATCGTTGGACAATTTCCTGCAAATGATGTTTATTCAATATTTTTAAGGGACACATAATATTTTTGATTTTTGCAACTTCACTTGTTCTATGGGCGCCACTGTGCGTCGGAGCAATTTAAGTTTTCTTGTGCAGCTCTTATTATATGTGTATAACAACAAATTTGTGTTATATATAATTTAAAAATTTACCAGAGTTTTAAGGATTCACAGTATTTTTATCACACATGGTTTCAACTGCTATGGATATAGATACAATTACAATTACTGTTACACATAGACATTTACATGGAAAACTTTTCCCAATTCGTTGAACAGTCGTTGTGGCAACTATAGCATGTCTTCAGGGACTACATCATGGTACAATGATTCAAATGCAATTTAGATCAGGTGTAATACCAGAAGTTCTTGTGAATGAAATATTATTCAGGTCGCCATATTTACAACGTTGGTAACTTTACAAAAGAACAAAATAACTAAAAGAGAAAAACAAAATAAAATGGAAATATCTATATGTGAAATAAAACATAAATAAAAAGTAGAAAGAATTGTTATAAACGGTAGTCAATAAATGGCATTGTATGGATGTAATTGCTGTTATGAACATATATAAAGTTCAATGAAAATAAATATTAATTGGGAATCAATTATATAAGAAAGTTGAAAAAAATTAGTTTGAAATATACATAAGTATATGGGGCATTTCATGTCAAGTGAACCAACTTTTGAAATCGATGTCTTCCGATCGGGATGCACCAAGGTTAGCTCTATTGGATAGTAACTCAGACACAATTTTTCAACAACATCGGTCGAGAACTCTCTGAGTTATAGGGGGTAAAATTTTGACAATTTGGTCAAACAGGGGTTTTTTATTATCCATGTAACTTATTACCTATTGTTCTTAGCAAAATGTGTCCCAAATAGTATAGATAGCTATTTCTTCGATCTTTCGAAAAAAAATATTTAAAAAAAAAAATAAAAAATTTTTAATATTTTTTTTCCGAAATCAAAAACTTTTTTGACTTTTTTTTAAAATATGCCCGTTTTTTTTTTTTTTTTTTTTTTTCTTAAAATAAAGTTTAGATATTTTCCTTGAACACCTACTTGGTCGCTTAGTGGGATGCGAGTGGGATATCTATCAAAATAAATATTTTGTAACTCAAAACATAAAATTTTTGACTTTTTTTGCAAAATCAAAAACTTTGTTGACTTTTTTTTTCAAAATGGACCCTTTTTTAATCTTTTTTTTAGGTCAAACAAAAGCTTAGATATTATCCTTGAAGACCCTTTTGGTCGCTTAGTGGGATGCGAGTGGGATATCTATCAAAATAAATATTTTGTAACGCAAGACATACAATTTTTTAATTTTTTTTTGCAAAATCAAAATTTTTTTCCAATATGGGCCCTTTTTAAAATTTATTTTTTTTGCTCAAAAGAAAGCCTAGGTCCATTCCTTTAAGATATTTTTAGTCCCTTAGTGGGATGCGAGTGGGATATCTATCAAAATAAATGTTTTAACACAAAAATTGTATGTCTTGAGTTACAAAACATTTATTTTGATATATATCACACTCGCATCCCACTAAGCGATCAAAACCATCTTAAAGGAATAGGCCTAAGCTTTCTTTATAGCAAAAAAAAAAATTACAAAAAGGGCCCATTTTAAAAAAAAGTCAAAAAAGCTTTTGATTTTGCCAAAAAATCAAAAATTGTATATCTTGAGTTACAAAATATTTATTTTGATAGATATCCCACTCGTATCCCACTAAGGGACCTAAAATATCTTAAAGGAATGGACCTAAGCTTTCTTTTGACTAAAAAAAAATTTTTAAAAAAGGGCCCATTTTGAAAAAAAATTCGAATTTGCAAAAAAAAGTCAATAATTGAATGTCTTGAGTTACAACATTTTTATTTTAATAGATATCCTACTCACATCTTCCTAAGTGACAAAATAGGTCTTAAAGGAAAAGACCTAAGCTTTCTTTTGAGCAAAAAAAAATTTTTAAAAAAAGTCCCATATTGGAAAAAAATTTCGATTTTGCAAAAAAAAATTAAAAAATTGTTACAAAATATTTATTTTGATAGATATCCCACTCGCATCCCACTAAGGGACTAAAAATATCTTAAAGGAATGGACCTAGGCTTTCTTTTGAGCAAAAAAAATTTAAAAAAGGGCCCATATTGGAAAAAAATTTTGATTTTGCAAAAAAAAATTAAAAAATTGTTACAAAATATTTATTTTGATAGATATCCCACTCGCATCCCACTAAGGGACTAAAAATATCTTAAAGGAATGGACCTAAGCTTTCTTTTGACTACAAAAAAAATTTTAAAAAAAGGGCCCATTTGGAAAAAAAATCGTATTTGCAAAAAAAAAAGTCAAAAATTTTAAGTCTTGAGTTAAAAAATATTTATTTTGATAGATATCCCACTCGCATCCCACTAAGCGACCAAAAGGGTCAAGGATAATATCTAAGCTTTTGTTTGACCTAAAAAAAAAGATTAAAAAAGGGTCCATTTTGAAAAAAAAAAGTCAACAAAGTTTTTGATTTTGCAAAAAAAGTCAAAAATTTTATGTTTTGAGTTACAAAATATTTATTTTGATAGATATCCCACTCGCATCCCACTAAGCGACCAAGTAGGTGTTCAAGGAAAATATCTAAACTTTATTTTAAGAAAAAAAAAAAAAAAAAAAAAAGGCATATTTTAAAAAAAAGTCAAAAAAGTTTTTGATTTCGGAAAAAAAATATTAAAAATTTTTTATTTTTTTTTAAATATTTTTTTTCGAAAGATCGAAGAAATAGCTATCTATACTATTTGGGACACATTTTGCTAAGAACAATAGGTAATAAGTTACATGGATAATAAAAAACCCCTGTTTGACCAAATTGTCAAAATTTTACCCCCTATAACTCAGAGAGTTCTCGACCGATGTTGTTGAAAAATTGTGTCTGAGTTACTATCCAATAGAGCTAACCTTGGTGCAAATTTCATCCCGATCGGAAGACATCGATTTCAAAAGTTGGTTCACTTGACATGAAATGCCCCATATACTAAATATTGTACTTAATATAAAATTAAAATGAGATTATTATATGTGGTATTATACAGTGTATCACAAAACTATTGCCTAAAGAAAGTTATATGAAATTTAAAGAAAACTCTGCTATAACAAACGATGTTTAAACAAATAATTTTAATTTGGTCAAATATATGTACCTAATACCCCGGTTTGCGTCGTTAATTGGGACCAGAGAAACGCGACGCAAACCGAAGCTCTATTTTCCATGGATTTAATTTAATTGGTTTGGAGATTCATAATTTTAGCTGAAAAAATAGAAGCCATGAGACGCAAACTGCAATTTCTTATATTTTTTTATTGTTGGACGACATCTAAACATATCTATCACAAAAGTCATTTACCCTGTAATTTTTCTCTCTGAATTGTTTAATTATTTTATTTTCTGCATTTTTAACACAAAGAATTTGAACTATTGCGCTCAATAAGGACTATATTATAACTAATAACAATTGGAAGATACATAACACGTATCCTTTAACAAATAACAAATAAGTTCCAAGAAAAATTATTAAAAGAAAAAGTACCCAAAATAACATTAAATCAATTGGAATTTGAAAGACTCAAAATACTTTTCTTATCCCGTAAATTCCGATGAAAAATAATAAAATGCAAAATCAAATAACCAAAAAATTGCGGATTTTCCAATTTTATATAATTGGTCTCCTATTAGGACAGTATGCTAATATGACATGATAGGAAACCTTGTGAATTGACCAAATATCTATTATCAATTGCAAACAAGTAAGAGTGTTATATTCGGCTGTTCCTAATCTTTTATATCCACCATCATTATGTGACAATAAAATATTTTTCTGATATGGGGGTTATGGGGTAGGGTCAGTTATGGAACGATCCCCACAAAAGTTGGTAGAAAGATTTAGAAAAATGTTGTGCAAAATATTATCAGAATGACAGCATAATCAACATATTTATGACTGCTTAAATAGTATTCCGGGGGACATTGATATGGGGCTAGGTAAAATTATGGACCGATATTGCCCATTTTGAATACCAAACAAATGTTATCGACAGAGAGTATTTATGGAAATGTTCAGCAAGCTATCTCCTTTTGTTTTGGCTCTATCGTATTTTCAACAGACAGACAGATGGATGGACATAGCTAGATCATCTTAGAATTGTATAAGGACCCAGAATATATATTATTTTGTGGGTCTGCGATGAATATTTCGTTGAGCTACAAACGGAATGACAAAATCAATATATCCCCATCTTTTTTGATGGTGATGCAGCGACAGAAGCAGTATTAAGAATTTTGTTTTCGACTTCGTATAAATACATGTATTGCAGAGTGTATTCTTCTACGCACTTACATATGAGGAGCCGCAGAACAAAAGGTACTTTTTCGCATTTTTTCAAAAATTGGTTTTTTGCTATTTTTATAATATTTGGGTTGAAATCTTCTAGAAACAATCAAGTTAGCAAACATTTTTTAATTTTTTTACTAAGTAAATGGGTTCTAAAAAAATTTGTGCTTAATACTAGTAAAAAACGAAAAAAAAAATATTTTATTTCAATGTGTAATTTGTTTATATATTACATCAGGATTAAAAACATTCATTTAAAATATTATCGTTAAAAAAAACGCATAAAAAACATACTTTTTAATATTATACTGTACGTACTTTTTTTCTTGATTTTTTAACAAAAGGTTCTTTTTCCGATATTAAAATGGTTTTATATCAAACATACTTAACATTTAATGTGGTGACTTATGGCAGTTAGATGTATCTATTGATAAGCAAGAAACTTGTTACCATTTCCAGGTCCATGTATTTTTTTAATGGGGCGAAATAAATAAAACTCAATTTCCCAAAAATTTTAAATGTGCGAAAAAGTACCTTTTTGCGGCTTCTCATATATGTATACATACATTTGAAGCTAATTGCTTATTAATATTTTATAACAATAAACAAATTATTAGCATTCATAATTGTAATGCTGCAGCTTCATAATGATGTTAATAATCTTAATTATGAAGTTGTTTCGTCGCTTTTATTTTCTACTTTAAAGGAGAAATTTTGTTTTTTATATTTTTAGTTCAATATCATCAGTTTTATTTAAAAAACTTACAGGCTCAAATAAAATTTTTTTACAATTTTATATTGTATGTATATTATTAAAAAACAAATTGTTCCAAAAAATTCGTAAGCAAAATAGTTTTGTGATACACTGTATTTGTTTGAAAATGTTATACTGCTAACATTTATTTGTATTACCATTTTATCGGTAATCAATTGTACTGTGCATATCAATATATGTATAATAACTTTAACCTGTTTTTTAACTACATAATAACATTATTAACAATTCTTCAACCATTATAACACTTTAGTTAATTATTAATAATCATTTACTTACTTAACTAATAGGAAAATCAATGAATTCATTAATACCCAATCGTTCATTTACAATATTTATGATATTTAATATTTAATACAGTAGATATTTATTTCTTTTTTTTTCTCTATTAAAATCACAATTAATTTGTATTTATAACCCCATTAATATCAAAAGCCAACAATTAATAAACCCCATAAATTAAGTTCAAACTAAACTAAACACACACAAGCATTACAAATAAATTACAATAACAACAAACACATTAACTTGCATTAAAACTTAAACAACAATGAAGTCTATAACGATAACACAAACAAAACACAACAAAAAAAACTAAAAAAAAGAACATAATTATTGGCGCCTCCGATATGCTTTGTAAGCATAAGACACCAACAACAATAATGCAGTTAAAATATGTTTTAACAGCAGCAGCAACAACAACAGCACAAATAAGTTGGCGTTGTAAAAAGCATAACAGCATTAAATGAATGAATGCATCAACCAACAGCTAAAACGTCATCATCATCATCTTTGCAACCATTATTAGTGTTATCATGATCTTCATTTACAGTATTGAGTAGGGTTTTCAATTAATCGGGTTTCGATTAACCGAATAATTTCTATTTTAATTTTAAATTTAAAAGAAAAACACGAATGTTGTGTACATACAATATATAATTTAAATGCTTTCCTTTTAAACGATTTTTTTTAGTTTTTATAAAACTTGACTTAAAAAAAATTCTCTCTCTCTGATGTAGATGTTGGAGAAATCGAAAGTAAGGCATGATATTCAATTTCTCAGTTCTTTTTCTAATCATATAAAATCCTCCATCATACCATTGAAGACCGCTTTGGATTTTATAGATTTTGAACATATACTTTAATAGTTTCGTTAAGTTCTGATAAAATACTCTTGAATGTCTTAAATTTCGTATACTACCATGTCGTCATCCGACTCATTAGGACATTCTAGAAAACATGTAATTTTCAAATTCCGTAGTTTCTGTTTTCGTACTATACTTCAAGAAACTATTGCTAGAAGGGAATGTTCACGATTTAAAAAATAAAATGTGATTGTTTAAAACTATAGTACTATATAAATTGCAAACAAAAAAAAAAATTCGGTTAATCGACACAAATTAATCGGTTTATTTGTTTTCTTGAAAAACGTCAATTTTAAATTATTCGAACAGTTAACCGACCGAAATTAATCGGTTAATCGATTGAATACCCTAGTATTGAGTATAGTGATGCCAGGAGATTTTTTAAGATATCCCTACGCTTACGAGAAAAAATCCCTGTTTTTCCCTACACCCACTTTTTATTTTCCCTACACTACTTTTTTCAATTTTGAACAGCTACACATATACTTTAATAGTTTCGTTAAGTTCTGATAAAATACTCTTGAATGTCTTAAATTTCGTATACTACCATGTCGTCATCCGACTCATTAAGACATTCTAGAAAACATGTAATTTTCAAAAAAAGGCTTAAGCGGATTTTGAAATTGGCCACAGCATTGTCTTTTCCAGGACTTGTTTGTCCAAAAAAAGAATCCATTGTTCGGGTTTTTGTTTTCGAATGATTATCATACTAGCATTGCATCTGCATTTAAAGTCGTCATCTTTGACCGGCTCCAGCCATTCCATTAGCTTCTCGTCTCTCAACCAACTTGAGTTGTATTTCTTTGCTTTGTTTTCATCATTATCAGAAGACGAATCGCAAATTTTTTCTAAAATTAGTTATGTTTTAATTTATAATGTTATTTATTTCTTAAAAACTTATTAAAATCGAAGAGACCTGTAGTTGTCAAAAATTATCAGCGCAGCTAGTTATTTAAGGAAATGTCAAATACCGTAAAAAGAAGAATCAATAGGTACCCAGCAGTTTGAAAAGTGCCAATTGGAAGCCTTGCACTAGCTATATTACTACTTGTACAACTAACTAGTTCGATGTGGCTGCTAAAGTGGTAGTTAAATGGTTATCATTTGCACTACATTTCACCAGCATATTCAGTAATAAGCAATAGTCAGCTATTTGTCCTAAGTTTTTGAAAATAAATTCAAGAAAAATAAAATCTTCTAGAATATACCACTTCGATGGCCACATGTAATGCTGAATGTGGCCGTTTGTGTTTTCATTCTCAGTGATGATGTAAAAAATGCAAAAATAGAGAGTAGAGTCTACTCAGTAGACTCACATGTTATTCTTAATAATAATTAGAGAGCAGTACAAATAAGAGCTCTGTGGTTAGAGCATTTGACTAGAAAACGAGAGGTAATGTGTTCAACCCCGCTCTCAGAAAAATTTATTTTTTCTTTTTTTCTCAAATGCTGGAGTATTTTCACTATTGAATTTAATAGTGAAGTGTTATGCAGAGTGTGCCAATCGGCCACTTGCAATGACATCCCCGTGTTAAATTCACCAGTCCATAACGTTGCGAGTGGGTTGAAACGCCCACGCCCATTGTACGGCATGGCACCTCCCATACGAATAAAGCAAGCAAACGGCCCAGCCGTATGTAAGCAGTCATATAATACCCTACACCAAGTAAATGAGTAAAAATATTTTTCTTTTAAAATATCAATAATTTAAATTCATGAGTGATTTTCGGAAGTATGGGAGCTATGACCAATTATGGACCGATCAACATAAAATTAGGTCGCATGATTTATGTCTATATGAAAGTAATTTATGTTGAATTTTGTGTATATACCAACATTTTTAAGTGATTTAAGCACGTTAAAGTGATTTTCGGAAGCGGGTCTATATGGGAGCTATGATTAATTATGGACCGATCGTAACAAAATTTGGTGACATCAATTTTGTATATATAAAACTTATTTGGAGCGAAATTTGTGTAGATACATATATAAATTAAACATTTATGACCGATAAAGTCCATTTCGAGAGGACATTTGTATGGGGGCTATGTGAAATAATGCACCGATTTCAGCCAGTTTCAATAGGCTTCGTCCTTGGGCCGAAAAAATTATATGTACCAAATTTGATCGAAATATCTTAAAAATTGCGACCTGTACCCAGCGCACAAGGTTTACATGAACAGCCAGACGGACGGACGGACATCGTTTAATCGACTCAGATCGACAAGTGATTCTAAGTCGATCGGTATACTTTAAGGTGGGTGTTAGTTAGACCAATATTTTTGGGAGTTACACACATCTGCACAAACGCATTATACCCTCCCCATGGTGGTGTAGGGTATAAAAATTAGGATACTACCTAAAATAAGACAAAAACGATTTATTAATTAATTGCTCAAAGCGAATGTTTACGTTATTTTGTTTAAGAAAATCATGTACTTGATGATAATTTAGTTTAAATTTTGGTTATAACTTGGTTATTAAAAAAAATTTTGTACACATATGTAATATGATGTAGTGAATCGTAATCAATAATAAAATCTATTTCGAATTTTTTGATGATACGTTGTTTTGCATTTTAGGTGAAGATATATAGATTAAAAATCTTATAGGTTTGTGTTGCTCGTTTTAATTGCATCAGAACCTTCGATACGAGCATTTGATACGCCTATTCAAATTGAAATAAATATTTTCTTCCACGAACACTATTCTATTTAAGTTAATATAAATTTATAATTAAATTTGGTGTTTCTTTTTAATCCTAATCGTAATATATAATGATAACGATTTAATGGTGCGATCACAATTAAAATCGATTTCCATTCCCTATTGGTAATATGTATATCCTAAATCATAGAATTTATTCAATGTACGTTATACGATTTATAATTTTATATATAATTATTCTTCATTTTAAATTTTCCAATTATGTACTCTACCACATTAAGAAAACTTTCATTTAAGAAAAAAATCTCGTTTTACAAATACTTATTTATATAAATGCAATCAAAGAAAATAAAAACTCCAATTAATAAAGACATAATCAAGTATCAACAACAAAAAAACCAGCAACGAGCTGCTTGTTAACCCTTGAATTATTCAGTAATTGCTGTATAAGATTTTATTAATTTGGCTGAACAAAAAACCAAAAAAAAAGGAGTTACATTCAAGATGCAGTGATATTTACGAAAAAAAATAAGGAAAAAAACTAATGTGCAGTTAATGTGCAGTCATTCATACATTCATTCATTAAATACACAGTAACATATATGAATACAAACACTTGCATATACATAAATGCAAAAATGTATGAATACATTAGGCTGGATCCCAAAAAAGTGACAGTGGATGTTCCCAACTATTGGGTGTATGACTTAAAATTGCGGAATTAACAATAGATGGCGTATTTTTTTGTAATTTTGAAGGGTACATATCTGTCATTTATTCTCATTTAATTATTCAACATATATAAACATTTGAATTATTGGTATCATGTGAAAGACCATCCAAATTATAAATTAAAATTATTGTGTAAGTCCAGAAATATATAAACTTTTGGAGTTTACTTCCAAACATTTTAGATATTTAAAAATTTTACATATAATTTCACGGAAACGGGTTTTTCGAAATTCAATCTAATTCGGAAACCTATCTCTTTCTAGATCTAATGTTAGGTATTGAATTATCGTACAAGTCTAAAAATTACAACACTTTGAGTAATTTTGGTCTTGCACGAGAATTCAGATACAGCATTGAAAGTTCCATTCAAAAACCTTTCACATGATACCAATATTTCATACATATGTTTTTTGTTGCAATAAATATCAAAAAAAATTATAAAAACCTTAAAAATGGACATTTTTATTGATTGATTTAGATCATAAAATTTTGCGATATGATCACCTCAAGGAAACAAAGCATTCTCTTTAGTTGGGAACATTCTGGGCCACCCTAATGTACATATGTACTTACATGAATTCAACAACTTTACAGCTTGTGTATTGAGAAAAAAAACAGTAGTGGCAGCTTGTGAAGTAAATTGAAGGTACTCGTTCGTTCGTAACCAGTGAGTGTATAAATATAATTTTTCCTTTTTTTTTGGTTGAGTTTATTCTTTATCAAGTTGGCAGTTGGTTGAATCTTATGGTTTTTCATGTTGCACAAACATACTTACTTACGTGTTTGTCTAGGTGTGATGGTGTATGCGGATTTGTATAAGTGCTAATGTATTTATGGATGCCAGTATGGGTGAAGAATATCTTTATATATGAGCTCATTATATGCTCACTTACTATGAAGTACTTGTTGCTCTATTTTGGAAGCTTGATTTTTTTGTGATTTTTAAAAAGAGTTTTCCTTATAGTAGAAAGCAAAAGTTTTAGAACACTTTATAATTTATATTGAAAACCAAGGCACTTCATGGAATTGTATCCAATATTTGTTATTGACTGCAGGTTTGCTTCATCATTTAATTTGAAATCCAAGAAACATAAGTATTAATTGTTTTAAAATAACACAAAAAACAAGAAGTTAAAGCCTGATACAAATATCTCAAATATAATATGGATCGATCTTTTGGTAAATTTATTACATGTAATATAGCATTTAATCTGTAATTCGAATAATCGATTACAATAGCCAAAATAAAGTTTTTTAAAAAAGCGAAAAATAGATTATTCGCATAATTTATATAATAAGTTATCCAATAATCGACTACAATAGCAAAAAAGGCAATAAAAAATGACATAAAAAATAATCGAATAACCGATTAATCGCCATCAATATATACAAATTAAAAAGAAAAGTTTTTAGTAAGATATAAGAATCGAGTTTGGACAATAAAATTTAGTTATAAATAACCGATTAATCATAAAATTATTTAAATCATAAATCAAAATTTGTGATTTTTTGTATTTATTTTTAATCGAATAATAATTGATCAGCCTAAAATAATTTGATTTTATAATACTGATTTCTGTGATTTGTGTGCCTGAACTATTGAATAAATATTTATTCGATTAATCTGAAATTGTTTAATCGGCTAACCAATTAATCTGAAATTAATTTGTTAAATATAAATGCTAATTTAAAAAAAAATCTCAACATAGATTGTTGATAATATTTGTATAACCGATTAATCGTATTTAAAGTTAATCGAAAAACCAATAATTCTGAAAATAAATTATTATTTGCAACTTTGTTTTTTTATACTTATTGTTAGTTAGGCCTAAATAAAGAAACGCTATAAAAAATCTTGGTTTTGTGTTCTAACTTAAATGCTGTATATATAACCAAACAAACGAATAGTTATTCAAATTTAAATTAAAAGAAAGTATAAATTACATCAGGATTTTGTAAATTTAGTCTAAATATTAGAAATATTCACTTAATTTTTAAATTTTTTTAAATCCAAAATTGATTTAAAACTTTGCGAATAACAGATTAATCGAATATATATTTAATCGATTTATCTAAAATTTATTTAAAATAGAAATGAGCATCTAAATTTTCCTTTAATTTTAAGATTTTACTTTATTGGGAATAACCGATTAATCGAATAAATATTCAATAGATGAATTTGAAATTTTTTTATAATCGATTAGTATAAACTTACTTTTCGAATTTTGCCCTATTGAAAATAACCGATTAATCGAATAAATATTTAATCGATTAATTTGAAATGTTTTATAAGCAATCAATCTAAAATTTATATAAAATTTAAATGAGCAAATTTAAATAGAGATCTTTGCTCTGTTGCGAACAAGAGATTAATCAAGTAAATATTTAATCGACTAAATTGAAGTTCATTTATTCCATTCATTTAAATTTCTGCTTTATTTTTTTAATTTTAATCGATTAATTTGTAATGACTTATAATCGTTTAATCCAAAATGGAAGTATGCATTCAAATGTTCACTTAATTTTAAAATTTTAATCCAATTAATAACCGATTAAAATGAAAAAGTATATAATTTTAGATGTTGGTCTATTGCAAATAACCAGTTAATTGAATAAATATTTAATCGGTTAATTTGATGTTATTTATTAATCTAGAATTGAAATAAGCATATTGAGCTTAAATATCAAGTAACAAATAACTTTTTAAAATTGTTTATTATTCAAATATATATAATATTAACCACAGTATGTATGTGATATTACAATTTGGGTGCATTGCCGATTAAAATTTGTCATCGAATAAATGTTTATTCGATTAATTCAATTCAATTTCAATTACAATATTTCACTCTTTACTAAGTTACACACAATTAAAAAGATTTATATTGATTCTTTCCTAAATATGCATATAAATATTAACTCTGTGTTATCGATTAAAAATGAACATAACCAATTATTCGGTTATGTTATCACTTATTTCTGAATCCACTCATAATTTTATTTTTTTTTTAAACTGAAATTAATTAATTTTAGTTTTTTGATTTTGCAACCTCACTGGCGATTAAATATTCGCTTAATCGAATATATGTTAATTCGATTAATTAAAGATTTTCTATAATATACATATAAATAGAAATTAGATTTTAAAGTTTTCTGCTTCCGATTAATCGATTAAATGTTTAATTGATTAAACAGAATAGAAACTAATAACCGATTTATTAGTAACTTGTTTTTAGAGCGACTCATTATTTCTCACAACTTTTAATCTCTTAATTGTAATTTTTTTACAGTAGTTTAAATTATATTTGGTGGCTTTTAGTGGCTTACTTTCAAGTTTAAATTATAAAATTGAAAGTATGAATAATTTTACTCTTGACTGTATAACTCTAGATACCTTTAAATTAAACCTAAAGCGTTAACGGCAAACATCAGTCATACAGACACATTCGTTCATTCATTTCTGTAATTTTTTTTTAACCATTCATTCAGTCAGTCAGTCATTCATTCATTCATTCATCCATTTCGCGTATTTCTTTAGTAAACTTCTTGTAATAATTGTTTGTTGTAGTTGTTGGTGGTTTATTGTTGTTGCAGTGCCATAGACAAAATCATGTCTAGTGCAAAACTTAACGGTTTTTACACAATTACAAGCATTTACATACAATATGTATGTATGTATGCACTCTTAAGTATAAAGAAAAATAAAAATATAGCTTTTTCATTTATTTTATTGTACGAATACGAATACGAGCGAGTATTTTTCAATGTATTTATGATGACTGCACGTGAGTGTAGATTGCTATTTATAGTTTTTGTTGTTACCGACTGAATGCAGGTAGACTTAGTGACGTTTTAAACGATACAGTAAATAAATAAATAAACACACAAACAGCAACAATAACAACGAATAATCAAGCAGTCATTCAGTCAGTTAGTCTTTTTATTTATTCATTCATTTGTATTGTCATCGTATCGATGATTAATAGTTAATAATTTCCAGCTATTTAAACAGTTTTTTTGTTGTTTATTTATAATTTATAAATTACAATTAAATATTGCAACAGAAATGCATTTATGCATGTTCATTAACAGAAAGAACAGCGATTACTACAGCTGTAAAACAGAGAAATTTTAACAAGCTTTTATTGTCGTTTATATATTACTCTGAATTTTAATATTATTGCAATTTTTTGTAGTGACAAAAGTTAAGTTTGTGAGAAAATGTGTTAGTAAAAAACCTATATGATTTAGGACCAAATAATGATGTTTAACTCTTAAATGTAACAAGGGATAATACTGTTTTAGATTGAATTTTGTAAGAAAATTGTTTGATCTAATTGTTTCTCATTTATTTAGTATTTTAAAAGCTGAATGGCCGATTAATCGAATAATTGATTTATATAAAAAACGATTTTTAACTTAACTAAGGAAATTGTATGTTTTAACGACTATGTATTTATAACCAATTAATCGAATAAATGTTTAATCGATTAATCTGAAATTTTGTATAATTCATTTTTAGTTGGTTTTGTGATAACACCATATATCGCAATTAAACACTGATTTATTTCATCTCTTCTTAAATTTACAATATTAATAAAAATCGTATAGCCAACAAAAACCGAAAGAATATGAAGAAACCCTATTAAATAGCTTATAACTGGATTAATAATACCTATAATTATAAATTTAATAAAATAACCAATTAATAGAATATATATTTAATGGTTCAATCTTGTTTTTTTATAGTTAATACATAAATGCATAAAATATTTTACTCGATTTTGCTCTTTTGGTTTCAAATTTATAATCGAATAACCGATTAAACTTTTATTTCTAATATCATTATTAAAATCAATAAAGTATTTAGTAACTTTGAAATCTCTTCTTAACTTTGTAATGCTATATACACAGATTTGTAATGCTAAAACCCATAATAACCGATTAATAAAAAAAACTTTTAATCGAATAACCGATTAATCGAAAAAATAACTCATTAAAGCAGTATTCTCTGATTAGCTTATTTTAACGATTAAGAGTGTATAACCAAATAACCAATTAATCGCAAAAATAGTTTAATCCATTAATCTTTAATTTATAATTCTTATCCAAATAAGCATGTAAAATTTCTCTAGATTTAGTGATTTCCTTGTTTTGATGACTAACAATTTACAATCGATTAATCGCTTATATCCCCCAAAATATTCAGACATATTTAACATATCTGTATCATGTAAAATTATAAATTTTATAAAAAGTGAAAACGATTAGAAATCATATATGTGTTTAAGCAAACAAACTGATTAATCGTATAAAAAAATATAAATGGATTTATCTTTTTTAACGATTAAATGTTTGAAAAAAATTATGGATTAATCGAATAAATATGCAATCGATTAATCTGTATTTGTTTGTAATTGAAATAAACATAAAATTAGTTTTTCAATTTATTATTTCATTGTTTTGCCAATTAATAATGTATTCGGATAACAGATTATTTGAATACATTTCTGAAAATAACCCATTATTTTCCTAAAATAATTAAACTCTTGTAATCGATTAATCAAATAAATTTGTAATTGAATTACACATGGACAAATCTATCACAAGTGAAAGTAGAGACCATATTAGCACTGCGTACTCATTTGTTCCTGATCAGAACAGATATCCTTTAAAAAGGACTTTAAAACTTCAAAGAAAAAATTATATAAAATTAATTATAAAATATTTGATCTCAAATAAATGCTAAGAAGTTCAGCAGTCTAAAACAATATTTTTACAATTTTCTATAATCTATTAAACTTATATTGTTTTATAATTAAAATTCTTCAATTAATTTTATGATTTTGCCGAATAAAACCATTCAAAATGTATGAAAGAATAACAGATTAATCGCTTATTTTAAAAAAATCTAAATCTCATGCTCAATTTGATAATTTGCTCAAAAATACAAAGGATTAATAAATGTTTTACACCCGATCAAAACCGATTAATCGATTAAACTTAAAACTATACATTATAATTAGATTAAAATATTTCTTTCTCAGTTTTAGCGATTAAAATTTTTTAACAAAATAACCGATTAATCGAAAAATGTTTAATAGATTCATTTAAATATTTAAATTGATTTTTCTTTGTTCCTAAAATATGAAATTATTAATATTAATAAAAATCTTAAAAGCGATTAATCGAATAACAGATTAATTTTAAAAAAATAATTGGATTAAAATATTTCTCTGTTTTAACGATTTAAAATTTCTAAGAAAAAAGCCATTTTCGAATAACCTGAAATTTTTATACCCTACACCACCATAGTGGGGAGCGTATTATGCGTTTGTGCAGATGTTTGTAACGCCCAAAAATATCTAGTCTAACACCCACCTTAAAGTATACCGATCGACTTAGAATCACTTTCTGAGTCGATTAAACGATGTCCGTACGTCCGTCCGTCTGGTTGGCTGGCTGGCTGTCCATGTAAACCTTGTGCGCTGAGTCGCAGGTCGAAATTTTGAAGATATTTCGATCAAATTTGGTTCATATTATTTTTTCGGCCCAAGGACCAAGCCTATTGAAATCGGTCCATTATTTCGCCTAGCCCCTATACTAATGTCCTTCCTAAATTGGACTTTATCGGTCATAAATGTTTAATTTATAAATGTATCTCCACAAATTGCGCTCCAAATAAGTTTTATATATACAAAATTCATGTCACGAAATTTTCTTACGATCGGTCCATAATTAGTCATAGCTCCCATATAGACCCGCTTCCGAAAATCACTTTAACGTGCATAAATCGCTTAAAAATTTTGGTATACTCACAAAATTCAACATAGTAAACTTCCATATAGACATAAATCACACGACCTAATTTCATGGTGATCGGTCCATAATTGGTCATAGCCCCCATATAAGGCCCACTTCCGAAAATCACTCAAAAATATAAATTATTGAAATTTTAATAGAAAAATGTTTTTGTTCTTAGTGTAAGAAAGTATGGTCGGTCAAGCCCGACCATATAATAGGGCTTGACCGACCATACTTTCTTACTGGTTTTATAATAAAATTGTGTATTCACTTGATTATTTGTTATTTCTCCCAAAATATTCAAACTCATAAATTTCTTTACCTATTAGGTATACCATTTTATCAACAGTATAATTTATTAAAAAAAATAAATAAAATATGTATAAACTATTAAAACCGAACATCCGAATAAACGCTAAAATTCGTAATCGATTAACCGATTAATCTAAAAAAAATAATTTTTAAAAATATTAAGGCATTCTCTGTTTTAACAAGTAAACATTTGTAACAAACTAACAGAATAATCGAATAATTTACGAAACTATTTGGTTCTTTAACAAAATAATGAAAATTTATTTATCTAACTAATCACCTCAAAATCAACAGGTTCGTTCCTTCTTATTCCTGATAAAACAAAACTCTTCTGTGTAACAATTTTCATTCTCTCAAACATCATTAATCAAAAGTTAAATTAGTCGTGTTGCAAACGTTTATTTGGTAATAAAACGAATAATATCCTGAAAATCACAAACAAAAACTAATATACAAATGTAACAAATAAATGCGGTTGGTTGGATCAGTGTTATATAGTACTTCAAATAAACACCCAGTCAATTTATTTTCATTTCTTGCTTTCAGTAATGTTTTTTTCTTTCATTTTTCTTATTTCTTTTGTATTTTTATTAAGCTTAAATAAAAAACAACAAATTTCTTACATCATCATCAACAACAACATCATTATCGTCATAGCCATCATCATAATAATGATAATCATCATTTATTACTGTATATTTTTTTGTATAAATCTACTACTTACTTTTCAATGTCAACCTTTTCAAGCTACCAAAAAAAAAAACTCACACGGCCCGAAGAGAAAGAGCCAAGAAAAAGAAGAATAAAAGTGAAAAGAAAATATAACGAACAAAGTCAATGAAAGTATGAGAAAAAATAAATTTATAAATGAATAAATCAACAATAACAACAACAACAAAAAACCACGACAACAATAATAACACCGGCAAACCAAACAATGATGTGAAAAGAATCGCTTTAAGGTTGAAATCTTATAAAAATTAACGTAATAATGATGATGTCAAGCAATGTTGTTGGCGCTGATGATGATGATGATGACGTTTTTGTTGAAAAGTAAAAGTTCATTTGTATTCTTAATGAAATTGAAATCTACAAAATAAACAGCTTTGAATAAAAACATGTTAACAATACAAGACTGAAACAAATCAAGAAGTGTGGCCGAAAATTGATTTTAAAGTACTTAGCAATGATAGCAGGCTTTTAAATTGTAATTGCTGTAGATGTCACTTACAAATGTCAACTGGCAGCATATGTAAATCTCAACCCACACTACTACCTTGACCTTATAGAATAATTGCCGACAAATCCCAATTGACAAATATAAATTGTTGCCAGATTTTAAGCCACAAATTACTCAAAATACAATTTATCCAGAATTATGCTTTGCCTAAATATAGTTAAGGTGTATTTGAAAAGATGGACTTGGCTCTTTGCCAGAGATAATTAATATACAAATTCCCGAACAGAAACATTTAAGGTAGCATGGAATTCAACTCGATCAACGTCTAACATGGGTTTACTATATTGAATCTAAAGTAAAACAAATAAAACCAAAGTCTTCCCGAATGCATAGGCTTATTGTCCGACGAACAACCATAGACTTGAACTACAAAGTCATTTTGCAAAAGGAAGTTATAAAACCAATGTGGCTGTACGCCATAGGTTAGATTAGGTTCCATGAGCAGCCACTCATCAAGCAGTTCACTTGGTTCCATTCATAACGGATCCCATTGTGATATCCAAGAAATAAACAGCAGGTTATTTGTACTACATCTGTCGTTTCCAATGTAAACCAACCAGATTCTCTGAGGAAGGAATGGATGCGTCTCAGATTCATCCTTAATAACTCATCTAAACACGAGAGGATGGAGGTTCCAAAAGAATACGTTCCCTCATGTTTGTCAGAGCCGGGCTTTGGCAGAATAGTTGGGACATAGTCTCCTCCTCTTCTTCATGTCGACAGCCCATTCTTCTAGCATTTGTTCCAATTATGCAACAACTAGCAACTAGCCTTTTTTGATCACGTCGGAATTCTATAAGTAGATTCGTCCTGCCGGAATCATTTACGGGCCAGTTAGACCTCGCCATAACACAGGGTTATTCATTAGTCCACCTTTTCTGTGCAGGTCAACTAATCGCCTTCTCAGCCATCATCGAATTGGCTGACAAATTGGCCAGTTCGTTAGCTATAAATTACCCTGATTTCCATCGTGTCCAAGGACCCATATAAGCATAATCCAGCTATACAACATCCAGCTAAGTCGAACAACATCAACATCATGTAATATCCATAGGGATCTAAATGTCTCCACAAAAGACAGGATATTTAACACTTCAGTTTCAGCCACATGGTTAAACTACTAGATCCAACCATAGTCATATCTGGGATCACATGGATGGTGTAGTTCAAATCCGAAATCACGTGAAGGTTGTGGATTAAATGATTGATGCTTGTGGTAGTGGCAAATTTCCAACAACCAAATATCTCTCCAGGTGATATTGTCACTCACAAGATCCAAAATGTTGGCGACAGATGGTTGCTTCAGGTGTCGATTAATGTACTGGCGCACATAGTCAATGTTCGCAACAAATATTGGCTAAACTGAACTGTTGGCAGCAGTGGCCGGTTGATGTCGTACTGGGCACAGTTCTTTTCCGTAATTTCGGGGCTGTGCTGATTCACTAAGCTGCTTGTGGTATGAGATTAGAAGATCATGCTCTTCGCAATATGTTTATGCATTGGACCGCTGGAATCCAAACTGGGATTAAAGTACTTTCGAATTCTGACCAGTTACTTAATACAGATGGTACCTCAGCGATCAGGAGACCCTGAGACTACGGTATCTTTTTGATGCTGCTCTTCGGGAACAAACATGGTGGCTGTGGTTTTACCCAAATATCTGTTAATAAGGCTGGAGTTTGGGTAGTAGTCCTACTATTAAATAAGGGGAAGACACTCGTCCTGACAGCGAGAATTTTAATTGGCAACTTATGGCTACAATACCTACTCATGGGGTCGTTGGTAAACACATAGTATTTACCCTATGTTTTTAAGACAGCTTAAAACAATAATCTTCGCAATTCTGTCTCAATCAATCAGTTAAAGAACTTGCTCTTATGTTCCTAACACACACTAATTTCTGGCGCATTCAAAGCAATTCCAACTAATTGTTGTACCAATTAAGAAACTAAAAGAAATCCTTGCAGCCATTCTAGCGATTAGTTTTATTTTTTTTGGGTAAATAGGCAAGAATTATCATTCTAAAAATTAGACTACTTTGATAACGCAAACTTTTCAACTGGCAACGCTAAACGGCAACCACAACAATAGAAAAGATGGTGATAATGATGATGGCGATGACAACAACCTGGCAATAAAAGCAACAAATGACTGTGTTTAAAAATGTTAAGAAATTCCGTTGTCGTTCGTAACCTTCAAAAGTTTTTTGTTACTCGTATTAGACTAAATACTAATACGTTGACGACTACCAACTACAACAATCTTTAACAAACTGCACAGATTTATCTTTTGTCATGGGGCATATAACACCATTTTTTCATCATTCCTACTATTTGAGTGTTCTTTTTTTTCTTCTTTTTGATTCTAGTCTATTTGTGTTTCGTTCTTTGTAAATGTCAGTTTGGTTGTTTGTTGATGCTACTTTAATACCGTTTGTTGTGCTGGCTGGCTGGCTGCTTGCCGTGTGTTGCATGCTTCGTTACATTTAAGCTGTTGTTGTTGCTCTTGTAGTTTTTTTTTTGTTGTACTCAGGTAAAATAGTTTTTACAAAGAAAAATGGTGTTGTTTGTAGTCTGTCACATTTGACAGCTCAACATCATGAACAATCATGTTGAAGCATTGCAAGCAGACAAAAACGAACGAATGAACGAAAAAATGAATGACTGACTAGCTGCAACAAAAACATCTATAAAGAAAACCAACAAGCAATTTTTTATGTAGCTTCTACGGTTAAGGCTGCAACATTACAACCACAGGTTGGTAGCTTAGTTTATAATACCAACAAAAAACAACAAATTCATTTAGCAAAGATTTTTTCCAGCTTTAGTTTTTTTTGTGAGTTGCAAAGCAGTTTAGGAAACAACAAGTGATGATTGTCATAACATCTAATCGATAATGTTTAACCATATAATCATGATGTTTCTGGTTTTTATACCCTACACTACCATAGTGGCGAGGGTATAATGCGTTTGTGCAGATGTTTGTAACGCCCAAAAATATTAGTCTAACACACACCTTAAAGTATACCGATCGACTTAGAATCAAAAATTGGCTGGCTGTCCATGTAAACCTTATGCGCAAAGTACAGGATGCAATTTGGAAGATACTTCCATAAAATTTGGTATATATTATTTTTTCGGCCCAACGACCAAGCCTATTGAAACTGGCTGAAATCGGTCCATTATTTCAACTAGCCCCCATACAAATGTCCTTCCGAAATTGGACTTTATCACTCAATAATATAAATTATTGAAATTTTAAAAGAAAAATTTTTTTTGCTCTTTTACTTAGTGTAGGGTATTATATACTTTCTTACTTGTTTGTTTATGTGTTGATGTAACCTTAACGACGACGATGACAACAACAAACACAAGAAGAGAAAACAATTTCAATTGTATGCAGAGCTGCCAACTTTGACGATTTATCGTCATTTTGACGATTTTTTAAATCAAATTTATTAAAATGACGATTGACGATTTTTCATTTTTCCCGCGAACAAAAATGACGATTTTTTAAAAGCAAAACATATGGTAATCTTTTTTCCTAAAATTAAAATATTGTAAGTCCCCTTTTGCAATGTACAAATTGAAAGGCAGACAGCGTCCAATTTTATATTTGATATTGAGATTTTGGCGATAAACTTTTAGAAGGATTAAACTCCATAGAACAAACAAAAATTATTCAATTTTCCAATTGGCCAAACTTATTCCAAATTTATTAAATGGAAAAGAACTGGATAATGAAGTTCGAGAATTACGTAATATGAAATTCACCGAACTCCAAACATTGGAAAAATATTTATATTTTAAAGAGAGTCAATAATGCAAAGGCCTTCCCAATTTTAACACAATTTGTTTCGAGTTTAATGGCACTACCACATTCGTCGGCCAACGTTGAAAGAATTTTTAATATTGTAAATTTAAATAAAACAAAAATCAGAAATGCTTTGGATTCTTCAACATTACAAGGAATATTGTTTTCAAAAGATTATCTTAAGTTAAATAATTCTCAGTGTTTTAATATATGTAGCAATTAAAAATGACTTATTAAAAAAATGTCACACAGAAATGTACCAGAGTAAAGTCACATAATACCAAAATTAAATTAATTATTTTTTTTTTATTAAATAATAACTTTATTTACATGCAAATAAAATAAAAATATTTAAAAAGTTAATAAAACGTATTTTTGTCTTGACGATTTCTTTACGATATTTTTCTTTTTAACTTGACGATTTTGACGATTTTTTTTAAAAAAATTTACGATTTCTCCAAAAAAAAGTTGGCAGCACTGATTGTATTTACAGACAACATGGACAACATCAACTAGAAAAACTAACAATGAAATGACTACCTATGAAAACGAGAGAGAAATGACTTTGAATTTAGTTTCAGTTAGAGAACAAAAACCAAACATACAAATATTTATTTCTGGTAAACCCAAGAGCTGTGGCTCGCTTTTTGTTTATGCTACAACACTAATAGTAACAAATATTTTACAGAGCCCTTATTAAAACTTCACTAATTGCTTACACTATTTGCACAGCACATCCGCTCGCATAAACATGTTTATAAATATAATAATGAATTTCCTAAATAAATGCTTGAATTGAACAACAATTTAAAGGGTGTCTTAAAATTCATGCAAGATTTGAATTACCGCTATTTGTGCATTAATTTTCTTCACTTTCCTGACTTTAAAAATTCACAATATGATGCAGAACTTTGTTGGCTATCGAGATTATTTTATTAAATTTCTTTAAATTGATATTTGCCTTTTTGGCTAGGATTTCTGGTTAAATGCTCCTTAATGCAACGTGATGAAGCATATTTTCATCCTGATGGGTTTCAGAGAACCCACTCGTGATTGACGAAACAGAAATGTATTTGGGCTGAAGTCATCACGAGATATTGATATGGACAAGGGATTTCAAAAAGATTTCCTGGTCGTGTTTCGGTGATCAGAAATGTCCTCATTGACTTTCTTTTTAAATGGTTATTTGAAGTCAAAGATCTATGTCAACAAGACCACAAACATCCGAAAGCATATAAAATTCATCTTAGCATTACGAAATTCGGACACATTTATTGGCAGCGAAGCCGTGCATGCCATTTATTAGCTTGCGAATTCCGCATATCTGTCCGCAATTTTGTGTTTCTACTCTTATATTGAATTTCTCAATAACTATTAAATGCAAAACTATGCTTTAATATTCCACACATTCTCATAAATACATTTTGTATGAGTCTGTATCCTTTTCCACAAAATCCTACACCTTTAAAATAACGCATTAAGCATTAACAAATTTCCTTGCCAAATTAACGCTACAACAATACAATAGTACTCGTAGTAACAATAGAACCTAAATAACAAAACCTCCTAAGAGAATTTCAGGAAACCTATAAAATTAGCATCATAATTCGAGTATACATGCCATTAAAAGGCGATACACTTGGCAAGATTGGCAGGCAAAACACACAAACAAGAAAATAAAACACCTAAATACAACACGTGCAACAAAACACAATGATGCAGCAATAGTGCTACTGTTCTCGCTTAAAAGTGATTGAGCAACAGAGGCAAAAACAGCGTAGTGTTGCATCAATACCAGCGATTACTACTACGGTTACAGCCGCACACAATAAAGACTATTAGGATGGTAATGATGTTTTTGGAAACAGCTTGTTTTGGAGGGAAGAAGACAAACAAGCACAGTTATACACAATCGTGTTAATAGCAAGTTACG
Source organism: Calliphora vicina (assembly GCF_958450345.1). NCBI lineage: Eukaryota > Metazoa > Arthropoda > Insecta > Diptera > Calliphoridae > Calliphora > Calliphora vicina. The sequence goes on from NC_088780.1 coordinate 121,836,380, forward strand.
GAGCAAAAGTATTTAAAAGAGAAACCAAAAAAACTTTGGAATACCGGGAAATCTAGAGAAAAGTGGTTTGCAAATAACGTACAACAATATGGATTATAATAGAATTTTCGGAGAATCAATTTAAATTTCAAGGGCATGAAATAAAAGTGACATTTTATTCAGTAACATTAAGTTTGTGTCCATTTATTTCACATGTAGACTAATAACAGCAAAAAGAAAGTAAAGTCTTTATATTAAACAATTAACGTTTTTTCAACATTATTAAAAATATACTAAAATTTACTAGAGTTATGCTCTGCATCACATTCGTAAGTCTTTTGCTGTTACATTAGTCTCCGTGTTAAATCATTTAACATTTACAGATCTTTATTATTTAAAATTGCCTAATTAAAATCTTATATACCCTTCACCAAATTATACTTAAAAATATTTTTTTTTAAATATTATTATTTAAAAAAAATTAATTTTTTTTTTAAATTTAAAAAAATTTTTTTCCGAATTATTTTTTAATTTTTTTAAAAAAGTTTTTTCCAATTTTTTTTTTCGGATTAAAAAATATTTTTCCCGATTTTGACCCATTGTAGGTCCAACTTACTATAGCCTTATATACATCGTTGCAATGGACTTTGAAATATCTATCATTAGATATCCATATTGTCTATATTAATGACTTAGTAATCCAGATATAGATAAAAAAAATGGGGAAAATTTTTTTTTTTTTTATATCTCAGTCGATTTTGTCGAAAAAATTTAAACTTAAATATATTTTAAAGTATAAGAGATAACTTAGAAATTAATTTATATATTTTCTTATTGGCTTTGTAACAAATTAAAATTCATTAAAATCTGTCCATATTTGTACAAACTACGAGCAGTACAAAGTTTTTCAAACCAGAGGTGGACAAATTTGACACCCTGTATCTCACCATGTGTTCTAATAGAGCGGTCATGAATTTCATACATATACCATTTTGGAACCGGACTGGAAGTCTAGAAGATACAGATTTATTACTACTTGTGGCCGCCAAACTAGAATTATTTTTAAAATTGCTTGAAATTATTCTTTATTGCTTAGTAGGGTATTCAATTAATCGGGTTTCTGGTTTAATCGGTTAATCGAGCAAATAATTAACCGAGGTTTAGATTTATTCGGTTAATAATCGATTAATTTAAAATTATTCGATTAACCGAATAATTTCAATTTTCATTTTAAATTGAAAATACAATAACGAATTTTGTGCACAAAAACATAAAAAACAGCAAATAAGGTATTTGAGATAATTTTTGATTAGAAAGATATTAACATCTACTACATATTTATATTTCTGAAATCGCATGATTTGTTGAAAATTTATTTAAGAAATAGTAAAATGTCATAAAATATTCAAAGACGTTTTTCTCGAAACGACTTTTTTGAATTATGACGTTGTTGCAGAAAATGAGCGATGTGTGAGTTTTTTAGGGTTTTAGTGAGATCTTCTGAAATAATCTTTTATAAAAAAAATATAATTTAAACGATTTTTTCTTTAGATTTAATTAAACTTTTCTTGGAAAAAAACTCTCTCGCTGATTGTATATGTTGGATAAATCATAAGCATGATAAAGAATATTCCTAAGCATTGGTGTAGATAGGGGGGTGCTGGGGTGGTCAAAACCACCCCAGACTCTCATCTGCCCACCCCAGATAAAAAATTAGAAAGTAGCAGAAAGATTTTTTTGGATTTGTAGATTGTTCCGTTATGAGATTCCTGTGCCCTAGAACATTAATAATGGGGTTTTTGGAACCCAAAAAGTTAAAAAATATTCCAATGCCAATCGTACAACGGAGCACATGTAATGTTTGGTTTTTACAAGCTAAAATAAAGGAGTCAAATCCGCAAGCGATTTTGGTTCATTGTTTATCCGACAGGGTAAACTTAGTTATTGTGGATTCGTGTTCACATTTATCATCAGCCCAAACATTCTTAGCATAGAGGCTTTATGCATTCACTTTTCGAAACCAAAAAATAATAATGATTTAAAAAGCCTAAGCCAAGCTCTTCATATTAAACAGTATAAAATAAACAGCTTTTGCACAACTAGATGGAGTTGTAGATATGAAAATTGTAAGTCAGTAATTAAAAATGACGCTGTAATTAAAAGTGTTCTTGAAGATTTTTATATAGAATCAACATTAGGTAAAATCTAAAATCTGGATTTGCCGGATTCTATTCCTTCAGTTGATTATTGGAAGTTAAATATATAAAAATATTTTATAAAATAAATTAGCAGTTTTAAATATTAAAAATAAAGTAGTTATGTTAGCAAACTGAATTTTTGTGATATTTTAGTTTTGTTTTAATAAAAAATTATTTTTTTTAATAAAAAAATTGTTTATTTTTACTATTTGGAAGGACACTTGCCCACCCCAGAATAATAGTCTAGCTACGCTTATGCTCCTAAGAGAATTTCAGGAAACCTATAAAGTTAGCTTCATAATTCGAGTGTACATGCCATTAAAAGCCGATACACTTGTCAATATTGGCAGGCAAAACACATAAACAAGAAATTAAAACAGCTAAATAAAAAACGTGGACTTTTTCTCATCGATCCCACTGTGCAACTATGGCCGCAAAACAATTATTATTTTTTAAAATGCTTGAAATTATACTTAATCGGTAAGGATGATTTCGCTCGAATTGTGGCCGTTAAACTCTCATTATGTTTGAAATATTGTTGAAGAAAGAAAATGCGGTGTTTCCTCGTTAATAACCCTAAAATGTTCTTTTTTAAAACTTTACTGCACAAATGTGGCAAAGTGAAATCGTGCATAAGTTTTGGAACACCTTTTTTAAAAATTAAATGCATGTGTGATTATCTAAACTCGTAACTCATTGTATGTGTGTTTGCCTATCACTGTTTTAAAACCTTAGTTTTATTATGTATATCCTAATCTAGGTCGTATACTTTATATGAAATCAAAATATGATTGCTCACTTATGCGTATACTTTATATGTAAATTACTTATACGCACATTGGTCCTTACAAATAATGAAAATATACTTGGATATTTATAATTTTGAAAGATTTGAATTTAATAAAATAAATTTTCCAAAACTAATATGTAATAATAAACATAATAATTCGCTACCAATGAATAAATATTTGTATAAATAGCTTAATTTTTTTAATACAAACAAATTTAAAGGCTGTTAAAAAATTCCATAAATTACTCATACACTTAACAGAAAGCATATTGAAATCTTACAACATCTGCTAAAAATCAGAGATGAACAGAAAAATACAATAAAAAAAAAGAGTTGTAAGAGTCAGAAATCCTTAATTAAATAAATCTGACACAAGAACATGATGATACAAATACAATTCAACTAATTAAGTTAGTTCAGTTAGCAACTTTATACTACTACACGATGCACTTACACATACCTAGATATGCAAACACTTATTTTCTCTAACACTTATACACAGAAGTAGAAGGAAAAAAATGGAGAAAAACATACAGTTTTTTCTAACTCATGGAAACCACTTAATTTGGTAAATTAAATGTGACTTGATGCTGCAACAATTAAAACATTAAAGCAAGAAAGAAACTTTGGTAGAAAAAGCAAAAAATTAGCTAAAACAACAGCTACAAAATTACAACAATAATTTTAATGAAAAAACGTTACAAAGTCAACAGCAGCAGCAGTGGAAACAAAAAATAATCTATGAAATATATGTATAACGAGTATATAACTAGTGCGCTCCACAGTCAGTGATAGCCTTAAGTAGATGGGTGTTAAGTTGTCTTAGAATGTTGCCAGTCAGGGCATCAGTTAGTTTGACTATTTGAGCACTCTACAATATCAAACAAAAAAAAAAACCTTTTGAAAAAAAAGCGTAAATACTTTTGGGAAAAAGTACCTTTTATAGAAAGCATTTATAATAATAAGGTTTATTAAATATAATCGACTGTTTTTTTATATGCCTTTTAATTTAAAAAAATACCAAGTTTATAAATGTAGTGGCAGAGAGTAACTCTGCTTTTAACACTTCCTAAAAGATCAATTGATAACTTTCGAAAAAGGTATATTTTTACAAAAAGTACTTTAAAAAATTAACTTGATTTTTTAAATTTTTACCCTGTTAGGATATGTCTTCATAAAATAGTATGAAAGCCTTTATATAGGGCATCCTTAAGTCAACGTTGATTTTTTTAATAATTCCTATTTTATGAAATTCTATTATCTCCTCTACATACATATGTACATATATTTACAAATGTTGTCTATGAATGTATAGGTTATTGTCTCTGTGTTAGTTTAGAAATTAAAACAAACTAATTTTCTGTAAAATATTTGCTCCGTTATGGCGGCTAAAAAATATATTGTTGATAAAGGATCATGTAATTTTTTTGCGCTGCCAAGATGTTGATGTAATGTTTGATTTCAAGGAAGATGACAATTTAAATTTGTCGGAAATTATTAGAACAAAAATTGATTCAGTGATCGCTTAGCTGGAGCCAATTTTTTTCTTGCTACTTTTATCTCATAAACCACATGAGCAAGAGGCATTTTGATCGGGATTTCTAAATTTGCAAATTTAGTTTTTAAAACCCAGAGACGAAATATAGTTGTGTATGTTTACCATAACCATTTCAACATTTCTAAAAGTTTTTAACTATATTATGGTTACTGTAATTATGTATATGATTGAGGTAACCATAATATTTTTATGTTACCATTCAAATGATTGTAGCAATCATATATATGTAATTAAGAATGTATATGTTTGTGTCAACAATTTTGATGATGTTGTTGTGTTGTTTTCGGATTATGGTTATAATACTCTGTGAACAACATAGTATGATATACTGATTCATTATGAACATGATTGCCATAAACATATATATATTTACTTACTACAATCATATATCATCTTATATATAAAAAGAAGTGTACATTTTGATGTCACCATGATGGTTTAAGTGAAGTTTGCACGAAATCGGCATAGTGGTTCCGGAGATATGGCTGGTTTTTGGAAACAGCTTGTTTTGGAGGGAAGAAGACAAACAAGCACAGTTATACACAATCGTGTTAATAGCAAGTTACGGAGCAAAAGTATTTAAAAGAGAAACCAAAAAAACTTTGGAATACCGGGAAATCTAGAGAAAAGTGGTTTGCAAATAACGTACAACAATATGGATTATAATAGAATTTTCGGAGAATCAATTTAAATTTCAAGGGCATGAAATAAAAGTGACATTTTATTCAGTAACATTAAGTTTGTGTCCATTTATTTCACATGTAGACTAATAACAGCAAAAAGAAAGTAAAGTCTTTATATTAAACAATTAACGTTTTTTCAACATTATTAAAAATATACTAAAATTTACTAGAGTTATGCTCTGCATCACATTCGTAAGTCTTTTGCTGTTACATTAGTCTCCGTGTTAAATCATTTAACATTTACAGATCTTTATTATTTAAAATTGCCTAATTAAAATCTTATATACCCTTCACCAAATTATACTTAAAAATATTTTTTTTTAAATATTATTATTTAAAAAAAATTAATTTTTTTTTTAAATTTAAAAAAATTTTTTTCCGAATTATTTTTTAATTTTTTTAAAAAAGTTTTTTCCAATTTTTTTTTTCGGATTAAAAAATATTTTTCCCGATTTTGACCCATTGTAGGTCCAACTTACTATAGCCTTATATACATCGTTGCAATGGACTTTGAAATATCTATCATTAGATATCCATATTGTCTATATTAATGACTTAGTAATCCAGATATAGATAAAAAAAATGGGGAAAATTTTTTTTTTTTTTATATCTCAGTCGATTTTGTCGAAAAAATTTAAACTTAAATATATTTTAAAGTATAAGAGATAACTTAGAAATTAATTTATATATTTTCTTATTGGCTTTGTAACAAATTAAAATTCATTAAAATCTGTCCATATTTGTACAAACTACGAGCAGTACAAAGTTTTTCAAACCAGAGGTGGACAAATTTGACACCCTGTATCTCACCATGTGTTCTAATAGAGCGGTCATGAATTTCATACATATACCATTTTGGAACCGGACTGGAAGTCTAGAAGATACAGATTTATTACTACTTGTGGCCGCCAAACTAGAATTATTTTTAAAATTGCTTGAAATTATTCTTTATTGCTTAGTAGGGTATTCAATTAATCGGGTTTCTGGTTTAATCGGTTAATCGAGCAAATAATTAACCGAGGTTTAGATTTATTCGGTTAATAATCGATTAATTTAAAATTATTCGATTAACCGAATAATTTCAATTTTCATTTTAAATTGAAAATACAATAACGAATTTTGTGCACAAAAACATAAAAAACAGCAAATAAGGTATTTGAGATAATTTTTGATTAGAAAGATATTAACATCTACTACATATTTATATTTCTGAAATCGCATGATTTGTTGAAAATTTATTTAAGAAATAGTAAAATGTCATAAAATATTCAAAGACGTTTTTCTCGAAACGACTTTTTTGAATTATGACGTTGTTGCAGAAAATGAGCGATGTGTGAGTTTTTTAGGGTTTTAGTGAGATCTTCTGAAATAATCTTTTATAAAAAAAATATAATTTAAACGATTTTTTCTTTAGATTTAATTAAACTTTTCTTGGAAAAAAACTCTCTCGCTGATTGTATATGTTGGATAAATCATAAGCATGATAAAGAATATTCCTAAGCATTGGTGTAGATAGGGGGGTGCTGGGGTGGTCAAAACCACCCCAGACTCTCATCTGCCCACCCCAGATAAAAAATTAGAAAGTAGCAGAAAGATTTTTTTGGATTTGTAGATTGTTCCGTTATGAGATTCCTGTGCCCTAGAACATTAATAATGGGGTTTTTGGAACCCAAAAAGTTAAAAAATATTCCAATGCCAATCGTACAACGGAGCACATGTAATGTTTGGTTTTTACAAGCTAAAATAAAGGAGTCAAATCCGCAAGCGATTTTGGTTCATTGTTTATCCGACAGGGTAAACTTAGTTATTGTGGATTCGTGTTCACATTTATCATCAGCCCAAACATTCTTAGCATAGAGGCTTTATGCATTCACTTTTCGAAACCAAAAAATAATAATGATTTAAAAAGCCTAAGCCAAGCTCTTCATATTAAACAGTATAAAATAAACAGCTTTTGCACAACTAGATGGAGTTGTAGATATGAAAATTGTAAGTCAGTAATTAAAAATGACGCTGTAATTAAAAGTGTTCTTGAAGATTTTTATATAGAATCAACATTAGGTAAAATCTAAAATCTGGATTTGCCGGATTCTATTCCTTCAGTTGATTATTGGAAGTTAAATATATAAAAATATTTTATAAAATAAATTAGCAGTTTTAAATATTAAAAATAAAGTAGTTATGTTAGCAAACTGAATTTTTGTGATATTTTAGTTTTGTTTTAATAAAAAATTATTTTTTTTAATAAAAAAATTGTTTATTTTTACTATTTGGAAGGACACTTGCCCACCCCAGAATAATAGTCTAGCTACGCTTATGCTCCTAAGAGAATTTCAGGAAACCTATAAAGTTAGCTTCATAATTCGAGTGTACATGCCATTAAAAGCCGATACACTTGTCAATATTGGCAGGCAAAACACATAAACAAGAAATTAAAACAGCTAAATAAAAAACGTGGACTTTTTCTCATCGATCCCACTGTGCAACTATGGCCGCAAAACAATTATTATTTTTTAAAATGCTTGAAATTATACTTAATCGGTAAGGATGATTTCGCTCGAATTGTGGCCGTTAAACTCTCATTATGTTTGAAATATTGTTGAAGAAAGAAAATGCGGTGTTTCCTCGTTAATAACCCTAAAATGTTCTTTTTTAAAACTTTACTGCACAAATGTGGCAAAGTGAAATCGTGCATAAGTTTTGGAACACCTTTTTTAAAAATTAAATGCATGTGTGATTATCTAAACTCGTAACTCATTGTATGTGTGTTTGCCTATCACTGTTTTAAAACCTTAGTTTTATTATGTATATCCTAATCTAGGTCGTATACTTTATATGAAATCAAAATATGATTGCTCACTTATGCGTATACTTTATATGTAAATTACTTATACGCACATTGGTCCTTACAAATAATGAAAATATACTTGGATATTTATAATTTTGAAAGATTTGAATTTAATAAAATAAATTTTCCAAAACTAATATGTAATAATAAACATAATAATTCGCTACCAATGAATAAATATTTGTATAAATAGCTTAATTTTTTTAATACAAACAAATTTAAAGGCTGTTAAAAAATTCCATAAATTACTCATACACTTAACAGAAAGCATATTGAAATCTTACAACATCTGCTAAAAATCAGAGATGAACAGAAAAATACAATAAAAAAAAAGAGTTGTAAGAGTCAGAAATCCTTAATTAAATAAATCTGACACAAGAACATGATGATACAAATACAATTCAACTAATTAAGTTAGTTCAGTTAGCAACTTTATACTACTACACGATGCACTTACACATACCTAGATATGCAAACACTTATTTTCTCTAACACTTATACACAGAAGTAGAAGGAAAAAAATGGAGAAAAACATACAGTTTTTTCTAACTCATGGAAACCACTTAATTTGGTAAATTAAATGTGACTTGATGCTGCAACAATTAAAACATTAAAGCAAGAAAGAAACTTTGGTAGAAAAAGCAAAAAATTAGCTAAAACAACAGCTACAAAATTACAACAATAATTTTAATGAAAAAACGTTACAAAGTCAACAGCAGCAGCAGTGGAAACAAAAAATAATCTATGAAATATATGTATAACGAGTATATAACTAGTGCGCTCCACAGTCAGTGATAGCCTTAAGTAGATGGGTGTTAAGTTGTCTTAGAATGTTGCCAGTCAGGGCATCAGTTAGTTTGACTATTTGAGCACTCTACAATATCAAACAAAAAAAAAAACCTTTTGAAAAAAAAGCGTAAATACTTTTGGGAAAAAGTACCTTTTATAGAAAGCATTTATAATAATAAGGTTTATTAAATATAATCGACTGTTTTTTTATATGCCTTTTAATTTAAAAAAATACCAAGTTTATAAATGTAGTGGCAGAGAGTAACTCTGCTTTTAACACTTCCTAAAAGATCAATTGATAACTTTCGAAAAAGGTATATTTTTACAAAAAGTACTTTAAAAAATTAACTTGATTTTTTAAATTTTTACCCTGTTAGGATATGTCTTCATAAAATAGTATGAAAGCCTTTATATAGGGCATCCTTAAGTCAACGTTGATTTTTTTAATAATTCCTATTTTATGAAATTCTATTATCTCCTCTACATACATATGTACATATATTTACAAATGTTGTCTATGAATGTATAGGTTATTGTCTCTGTGTTAGTTTAGAAATTAAAACAAACTAATTTTCTGTAAAATATTTGCTCCGTTATGGCGGCTAAAAAATATATTGTTGATAAAGGATCATGTAATTTTTTTGCGCTGCCAAGATGTTGATGTAATGTTTGATTTCAAGGAAGATGACAATTTAAATTTGTCGGAAATTATTAGAACAAAAATTGATTCAGTGATCGCTTAGCTGGAGCCAATTTTTTTCTTGCTACTTTTATCTCATAAACCACATGAGCAAGAGGCATTTTGATCGGGATTTCTAAATTTGCAAATTTAGTTTTTAAAACCCAGAGACGAAATATAGTTGTGTATGTTTACCATAACCATTTCAACATTTCTAAAAGTTTTTAACTATATTATGGTTACTGTAATTATGTATATGATTGAGGTAACCATAATATTTTTATGTTACCATTCAAATGATTGTAGCAATCATATATATGTAATTAAGAATGTATATGTTTGTGTCAACAATTTTGATGATGTTGTTGTGTTGTTTTCGGATTATGGTTATAATACTCTGTGAACAACATAGTATGATATACTGATTCATTATGAACATGATTGCCATAAACATATATATATTTACTTACTACAATCATATATCATCTTATATATAAAAAGAAGTGTACATTTTGATGTCACCATGATGGTTTAAGTGAAGTTTGCACGAAATCGGCATAGTGGTTCCGGAGATATGGCTGGACCGATTTTTACCAAATTTTCAGTGAATCTTCAGATTTTTTATTTTCGGTCTGTGGGAGGAGGGGCGTGGTAAAATCAGAATTATTGTAAGGGCCAGCAACGCGGACCGGGTTCAGCTAGTAATTATATAAAAAAGTCAGACACAAATTTAATATTTTTTTTTTTCAATATTTTTTATTCCGGTACTATTGGATCGGCGAAATATCAAGAAAGTTGACTAAAAACTATTTTGAGATATTTTTAATTACACGGTGCTACTATTGATAAAAACTTGGAAAACGACCTAGCGTGGGTTATAGGTCTTGCTGAGTACATTACAAATTGTGTCAAAAAATTTCAGAAACACCCTCAAATTCAAAAGTTATTCTGAAAAAACCGTTTTCAGTGATGTTCTTCAACTTATCGATCTGTAACTCAGTCAGTTTTTGTCCGACTTTAAATTTTTGAACGGGTTTGGAAAGAAAACTGATTACACTTTCAAATGACGTGCATTTTTTTACACATTTGTGTAAGAATATCTAAAAGAAAAACAAAATTTATCACCTTTTTGAGTTTAGTCGTTTTTCATAACTTATTATGATATAGAAGCTTATACAAATTTATACCAACGTATAAAGGAATTTTAGTTCTTAACAAAACGTGGGTTTAATTATTCAAATCGGATGAAAATTGTAAAAGTTATTCAACTTTTCATTAAATCCTTTTTTAGTATTTTCTCCCCAGCCCATATGAATAAAAAAAAAAACTATACAAAAAAAATATTTGTATTTGTTACCAGATTAAAATAAAATTCAATCCCTGAAGAAGTTGGAAATAATACCAACGAAACGTCGGATTATATTGAAAATGATATAAATAATCTTTTATTTACATCAAATCACTGACCTTGAAAGCCTGTATATAGGAAACTATATAACTATCTATGAAAATTAAAGAAAAGGTCGATTAACAATTATACATATAAAATAATCGGAGGGCCCGCCGAATTTGATTGTTTAACAAGCAATAAGATGAGTTTTTTTAATCGTATCAAGCAAAAGTACAACGTGGACACCTGCTTATTACTTAAGAGATATTGTAGGAGTATGAAGAAGCTAGGAAAACAAACTGAACGACTTAAATATCTGTTAACCTGCAGGAAGAAGGGTCTTACACCGACACATTTGATAAACACGACGAAGATCACAAGACAGTTATTCACATCGACGAGGATATCACAGAAATTATATAAGGTTGAACATAAATTTCACATGAAGATACTGAGTCTGGAAATTAGGGAAACGAATTACAATTTGAATGATTTGAAGAAGGAGATGGCTGAAATGAGACGACTAATTACACGATCCATAAGTGGGAATGAATACGAATCCTTTATGATGGGACAACAATCTAGATATAGAAATATCACCATGGAGAATAAGGGATCACATTTGTCCAAGATTGAAAATTTGAAGAAGAGAAAATTTAAGGAATATAACATAACATTCAACCCTGAATGGTTTGTTAATAATACGACAATAAATATTCCCGATGATAGCAAATGGATTCTTTCTCTAGGTTCAAAATTTGCTTTACCAATCAGTAACGGGAATTTTTCTACGATCGGATTGATAGCAGATTTGGAACAATGGGTACAAACCCTCACGGATGATAGAGAAAAGGATATCATCAGATCTAAGATAGCAAACAGAATTATGACGCACCGAAGAACAATGAAGAATAATGACAAGGATAAATTCATACTAAACATTTATGACGATACAAGAAGATTCTTGAAACGATATAAGGATAAGATAATCATAACTAAAGCAGACAAGGGAAACAAGACAGTTTTAATGTACAAAAAGGACTACTACGAGAGAATGGATGAGTTATTGAAAGATAGAAACACATACAAACGAATTTTGATAGACCCGACACAAAAATTACAGAGGGCAAACAACAATCTTATTATGGACCTATATAAGAAAGAATATATAAGTATTTATGATAAGAGAGTATTAACATCAAACGCAGCAACGGCCCCCAGGCTTTATGGACTTCCTAAAATCCATAAACTAAACAATCCACTTCGTCCAATATCATCATCGGTAGGAGTACCCTGTTACGAATTATCGAAACATATTGGGAAGATATTGAAGAATATTATACAGGAAAAATATAATATAAGGAACTCCCTGGAATTAAAGATGAAACTGGATACACTTACATTGGACGAAGATGAGATCCTTATATCTTTGGACGTGGTATCGTTATTTACAAACATACCTATACACCTAGCTATAAGCAATATTATGGCAAAATGGAGTTCACTACAGAATCACACCAAAATACCAAGAACACAATTTCTGAAGATACTTCAATTCTGCTTGAATGACAATAATTATTTTGTACATGACGACAAATTATACCACCAGACATATGGTATGCCAATGGGAAACCCTTTATCACCGACAGTTGCTGATATAATATTGGACTGCCTACTGGATCAAACATTAGCGGAGCTACAGGAGAAAAATATTAAAATAAAACTCATCACAAAATATGTCGATGATTTATTTGCTATAATAAAATATGAGGATGAGGACATGATACTAAAGACATTTAACTCATATCACAACAAGTTGAAATTTACACTGGAGAGAGAAACGGACAACTCTATACCATACCTTGATATGAGAATACATAGGAATAACCAGAGGATAATAACAGATTGGTATATGAAACCAATTGCATCTGGACGATTATTGAATTTCCACTCAACACAACCCATGAGACAAAAGATGAATACAGCGATGAATCTAATTAACAAAGTTATGAAGATGAGTGACCGACAATTTGAAATAGGAAATATGGCGAAAATTAAGATTATACTGAAGAAAAATGACTTTCCAAATGATCTAGTGGATAAACTGATAATTAAGGTCAAAAATGGGAGTAATGATAATTCTTCACGGGAAAATGACAAAAAGGACACATCTGGCAACACCAAATATTACAGTATACCTTTTATCCCAAGACTAACTGAGAACAACAAATTGAGAGAGATGATAAAAGACCAACAAATAATATTTGCACATAAACCAAACAGAACAATACACAGCTTATTTACACAAACAAAGACGAAGATTGAGTGCAGAGAACAAGGTGATGTAGTGTATCAAATTGAATGTGATGGCGGAGACAGTGAGGTGTGTGGGAAAGTGTACATTGGCACAACAAAGAGAAATTTAGGCGTGAGAATAGATGAACATAAGGCGGACATAAAGAGAGAAAAACAATCAACTGCACTATCACAACACTGCATTGAAAACGGACACAAACCAAACTTTGAAAGAGTGAAGATTTTAGATAAGGAAAAAAGGGAAAATAAGAGATATACGTTGGAGAGCTTGAGAATACAGCAAAAATCAGAAAGTGCAATAAATACAAAAGAGGATAAAGATAATACAAATGCAATCTACACCATTGCAATATTTTAGTAATAACAACAACTGTGATCGAATAAGACAAATTTACTGTGATATTTTATTTATTTTTGCATACATTTATTTTAATATTTTTAAGTTTTGTGTTGTGTTGTCCACTTATACAAAAAACTGTGATATATTTTATAAATGATGTAAACTTGACAAAAAAGATTATATGTAAGTAAATTTGTTGAATATGTAGATTATAATTATTGTTGTTATTGACCAGAATTTTCCTTTTGTATATTTATAATGTTACCAGATTAAAATAAAATTCAATCCCTGAAGAAGTTGGAAATAATACCAACGAAACGTCGGATTATATTGAAAATGATATAAATAATCTTTTATTTACATCAAATCACTGACCTTGAAAGCCTGTATATAGGAAACTATATAACTATCTATGTAAAATTTTTAATTTACAGGTAAATTTTGTAGAACTTTTTTCTATACTTTTGCAAGTATAAACCGAGTTTAACAAATAATGTATCGTTTTTGTCTATATAAAATTGTCTTTAAAATTATGTGCAAAAATAAATAGGGTTTCATAGAAAAAAATAAAACTACTATTGTTGAATTTGAAAAATTACGACAAAAATAAGAAAGAAATCGAAACTTTTTATAAAAACTTTTTATAACAATTTTTAATGCATACATTTTATGAAAGCCTAATTCTTTACCTATCCATAGTTGTTTAACATTTTTAAATCGGTCTAAAAATGTGTGAGTTAGAGGTACTACAGTTCTACGACCTACCATAAAATAATTTTTTCAAAATAACTCAAAATTTCAAAGTTTCAGTATGTCCTCACCTAGGCCTTCAACCTGCATTAGGTCGCTTTTCAAGTTCTGACAAAAAGTGTTATTTTGTAGCAGAGTGTTATCAACCATTTTTTTTCTACATTAAATCTACCTCAATCAAATTGTTTACAAAGACGTTAGCTTTAGGAAGTGTATTAATCATTTTAGAAACTTTGTCATAACAAATAAGTTCGAAACTGTGTTTCTTACATGTCACATTTATTATGACACGGAATTATGTCATGCATCATCATTGTGTCTTAGTTATATCCGTTTAAAAAAAATATATGTGTAAGTTTTTTTTTGGAAAAACTTTTCATTTTACATCTACCAAAGTAAGTACCTTCAAAAAAGTTGTATAAACTTTTTTGCTAAGGAAGTCATCAAAAAGCTAAAACGTTTGTACAATAATAAATAAAAATGTCTGCAAGTTTTATATGTATACATAAACTGTATAATCTTTTTGCCAAAAGTAAAGCGTAAAAAGTATTAAAATTAAAAGAATATATCTACATATATTTGTATAAAATAAGAAAATTTAACAAACATGAACTATTTTACAACAGATTTGATTCTTAATATTACTTTAAGACACTAAAAAATTAAAAATGCTGAATAGCTTAACTAGGCGACAAGTTGTCACACCAATCAGTGTCTAGTCAAATACCGATGTTTGCACTTTTCTGAGCTCCTATTTGTGTTTCATGGTCTTATTTTTTCTCGATTTTTATTTTAAATAATCTGCAAAAACTCTTCTATTTAAAAAAATCCAAAATCTCTCAAATTATTTTTAATTAAAAAAAATATTGACATTTTTTTACTTTAGAAAGTCTGGAATTTCAAGGGTGTTCGAAACACCATAATCATCTGGACGTGACAGTTGGATGGTGGAACAGTTAAGAAGAACTTTCTTTTTAAAAAAATAATCGCTGATGTTTCTTTTTATGAAATGTACACATTTCATAATATATTAATTAGAATTGATGGTCAAATCAAATTCCACAAAAGTCAAGTACCATAGTTAGTCAATCGATACTTACACAAGTTTATGGCTGTCTATACGAAAACGAAGTCCTGTTAAAAAGTTTTGAAAGTGGATTAGAATTCACTCATTCACTACAAAATGTTCCCTTTTATTCAAATATGTAGTGATCATAAACTTCAACCTATTCCCAAACTTTATTTTCCTCTTTACCGACTTTTCAACAACATTTCCTTGTAAAACATTACAATTCATGGCAAATTGTAAAAAAAGAGAATGTTAATACTAACTTGTCGCCTATTATTTCAGTCCATTAACTTTTTGATTTACCCACGTTTTAACAGCAAATACTGTTGTTTTTCTACTAAATTAAATTAATTATATATTATATACATATATTTTTTGCAACTTGCTACAAATATTTCTCTCTCAGTCTTTCTCACCACTCAACGGGCAGCACAGGAAGTGCCAGTGAAAGAGGTTAATTTTGCTGTAAAAGGACACAAAATGTTTTTGTTGCACATTTGTTTGCAATAGTAAAATCATTGTAACACAAAAAAACTGCTGTGGCAATCGAAAAAAAACAAGGAAGATTAACCAAAAAAAATTTAAAAAAAAAAACAAAACTGAAATTTGTTAAGAAAAACACAAAAAACATGACAGCAAATGTAAAATTTATAGAACAGCATCATTTTTACCATAAAAAACAAAAGAATATTGTCTAATGCTGAGCGTTGTTTTTTCTCTCGAATGTTTTTGTTATTGCTTTTGTAGTTTTCTATGATGGTACACAAAAATGTTGCAGTAGCGGATGAATTTTAATTTCACAGTTCAATGATTTTATTCAAGCGTTAAGCGACGAAATGTTAACCACCACACTGAGGAAGTCAGCAGCCAGCCATCAGAGTTGCTAGCACCAACAAAACAAAAAAAAAATGAGACAACATTTCCAACGGGAGCTACCAGTGCAACCGAACCGAATAGCCAGCCATCTAGTCAGGCATAGAGTCAGTCAGCATCAAATACTTACAACCACAAACGCACAAAATCCACAATAGTATTACAATGGAAATTATTTGGTTTCGTTTTTTTTCCAACTCAAAATAAAACTATTTTTCTCTTTTCTATATTGTTTTTGTTATTGGTGCAATTGTTGTTGCCTTCATTTATTTTACAGATGATAAAGCTAGAATAGAAATAATCTTTTTTTGCAGAGGGAGACGAGGTATTGGTCCGCCCACTCTCTTACTGTGTGTCTGTGTGTGGTGCTGGTGATTTTTCTTACGCTTAAATGCATATTTTAATTGTAATGCACCATGGACCTAGAGAAGTATTTGGACCAAAGTTAATTGAATTTACAATTTCCATGTAAATGAGATTTTGATGGCAAATAATTCAGCAAACAAACCAACACTTGTGGTATAAATTTCAAGGAAATTTGCCCTTCCATTGGGACCGAACAATACAGAATTTGATAGAGTGATTAATTTCTTAAAACTTTAAATGATGTATGTCAAAATTTACGTTTTTCGAACACTTTTTTCCAATTTCTTCTCAAGTCATACGCAGCTTCTTAAAATTTTGTCAGGATTCAACTAACAGATGCCTGTTGACAGGAGCAGTGCTGCCCTTTAAGTTAAGACCCGAGCAAATTGCCAGCTAATTTATTTGAAAAAGAATAGATCAAAAGTCTTATTGAATAGTTTACAAATGGAATAATAAATAAAACTGAATTGTCAAATACATATTCTCAGACTCTGCATCTTAGTTGACGTTCAAAATTATTAATCACAATTTTTGGTTTTTAAATAACTTTACATATTCA
This sequence comes from Calliphora vicina, assembly GCF_958450345.1. NCBI lineage: Eukaryota > Metazoa > Arthropoda > Insecta > Diptera > Calliphoridae > Calliphora > Calliphora vicina. Next base: position 121,853,567 of record NC_088780.1, read on the forward strand.
GCTCCCCCAAGCCATAGTGCACAATAGAATTTCTCTTTTATTCATAGAATTTTAACAAATGTATTTTGTAAAAATACGTATGCATTTGGGTGAGTATGACCACAGTTTGATTGACACTCAGTGGCTTAAAATAGACAAACGAAATCTTCTTAAACTACATAACCGTTTTTACAAAAAAAATTAATTTAGTTGGAAACAAAAGAAAAACAAGTAAGAAAGTATGATCGGTCAAGCCCGACCATATAATACCCTACACTAAGTAAAAGAGCAAAAACATTTTTCTTTTAAAATTTCAATAATTTATATTTTTGAGTGATTTTCGGAAGTGGGCCTTATATGGGGGCTATGACCAATTATGGACCGATCACCATGAAATTAGGTCGTGTGATTTATGTCTATATTAAAGTTAGCTGTGTTAAATTTTGTGTGTATAGCAACATAAGCGATTTATGTACGTTAAAGTGATTTTCGGAAGCGTTCATATGTGGGAGCTATGACTAATTATGGACCGATCTTAACGAAATTTGGTGACGTGAATTTTGTGTATATAAAACTTATTTGGAGCGGAATTTGTGGAGATACATATATAAATTAAACATTTATGACCGATAAAGTCCAATTTCGGGAGGACATTTGTATGGGGGCTAGGTGAAATAATGGACCGATTTCAGACAGTTTCAATAGACTTGGTCCTTGAGACGAAAAAATAATATGTACCTAATTTCATCGAAATATCTTCAAAATTTGCGACCTGTACTCTGCGCACAAGGTTTACATGGACAACCAGCCAGCCAGCCACCAGACGGACATCGTTTAATAGACTAAGAAAGTGATTCTAAGTCGATCGGTATACTTTAAGGTGGGTGTTAGACTAATATTTTTGGGCGTTGCAAACATCTGCTCAAACGCATTATACCCTCCCCACTATGGTGGTGTAGGGTATAATAAACCCAAAACAAACAAATTTTATTTAGCCAACAATCAACAAATTTAGAAAATTATTCCTAGATGAGAATGAGAGACTGTATGCAATTACGCATTACATACAAATATCCTGCTGGCAAATGTAACATTTTCTACATTCGAGATATTTTCAATTACAATTGTAACATTCCTTGCAATTAAAGGAATACCCTGATATTCTTCTCAAACTTTTTTCTTTTTACAAGTTTTAATGATTTTTTTAAATTATTTTTGACAGCTTTAGTTACAAAATGTCATCTGTAATGTTGTACGCCGCCAACACCCTCTAATTCAACATGATATGAAACACTTCTCCTTAAGCCCTTTATCCTATTCGACCACTTTTCACTGGCAAAAATTGCATTTTTGACACAATCATCAGTTGCTGCTTTTAATATTGTTTTGCCACTTTTCAGTTGTTTAGTCGAAGGACATTTCTGTTTTCTATCTCCTTGATTTTACCCTTGTCTCCAATTTTGGTTTCAAGTTGTCCTTTTTTTTCACCGAACTACTAATAGTTTGTGTTAGAGAGAAATGGCTGTAAGACAAAAGAGATGAGGAAATACAATTGCAATTGTTTGTGCAGATTATTGCAGTTTTCCGCCTTTTGATTGTAAACTTTGTGATTTTTTTTTTTTCTTTCGCTGTTACTTTTTTCAATAGAATATTTTGGTTTTTAGCATCTTTCAAGCTCTGTGCGTTATAGGAGAAAGGGTGGTTAATATGGTTTGTGGCTGGGTTTGCAAGCTGTTGCTTAAATTAGCAAATTGTCCATTTTTAGGACTTAGCTCATTTTTCATTACTTTTTAAACTAGTTTACAAGGTTTTTGTTTAAGATGTGAAACTTATATTGACAGAACGTCAACCTTTTGACAAATTTATTAAGAAAGAAAATACAAAGGTCCTTATTCATAATGATATATAAGTTATTAAAATCAAAAACCTCATTCATAAGATCAATTGTAAATCCCAAATTTTTAAGTCATATACCCAATAATAAACTAATATTAATAATATATTAAATAACGCAGTTATAAACAAACAAGTTCGACAAAAGAAAAGGGAAAATGGAGCACGAAAATTTTTAAACGTTTATTTATCAAACAGTGTACCATCAATATATTGATTTTGTCATTCCATTTGTAACATATCGAAATATTCCCATATTGGCAGACCCACAAGTATATCGTCACCTAAAATGCAAAACAACGTATCATCAAAAAATTCGAAATTGATTTTATTATTGATTACGATTCACTACATCATATTACATATGTGTGCAAAATTTTAAAAATTTTAAAAATAACCAAGTTATAACAAAAATTGAAACTATATTATCATCAAGTACGGGATTTTCTTAAACAAAATAACGTATACGCTTTGAGTAATTAATTAATAAATTGTTTTTACCATATTTTAGGTAGTATCCTAATTTTTTTTAATAAATTTGTTGCAATTGAATATTTTTTGCAGTCTTTATGAAAATTTAAGATTAGTTTAAAAAAGTAGTTGTTAGTAATTAAAATAAAAAAAACATCAAAAATTTAATAATGTATATATCAACTGCTTTTATTTAAAATAAAAAAATATTTTTATTTAAGTTTTTATTTTTTCATTAAAATTTATATTGATGATACGTTTTTTTTCAAAAAAAACGCAAGCCACATATCTTAAAGTGTGCTCTGAAAAAATTAGTTTTTTTTATAAAATATATTTCTAGTGTCATTGTAATTCAGATTTGAAAATTTTGTTTCAATATCTCAAGTAGTTTTCATTTTATATCGTTTTTTGCTTCTCCTATAAACTTATGAAAAGTGATATTACGTTATTTTAGGTGACGATATATATATTTTGGGTCCTTACAAAATTCTAAGGTATAACTATGTCCGTTCGTATGTCTGTCTGTTGAAAACACTATAGCTCCCAAACAAAAGGATAATGTTGATTTGTATTGAAATGTTTAATTTCCCCCCGGAATACTGTTTAAGCTGTCATAAATATGTTGATTATGCGACAAATTTTGCACAAATTAATTAGTTCTAAGTACTATGAAATTATACTATAAAGAATGGGTAAATCAGGCAACATTTGTCCCATTTCCCCATACAAAGCTCCCCTCAGAAAATAGTTTATAAGAAAATTTGTTGAGGCGAAATTTAGTTACCAAAAAGTAAAACTCTTCACTGTTCATCGCAAATGAATCAACTGAGAAAACACAATATCTCGATGGAAAGCGGAATAGTGAGAGTTGTCCTCTACATTACGTGAACTGAAAATAGTAAATCTTTTTATTTTTAGTTAGCCAGTAAATTGGCTTATGTTTAATCGGTTATATAGTCAGGCTTTGAAAACAGTATCTAAGCTCGTCCGAGAAAATTGATAATCCCTTCGGAGTTATAATAACAAATTGAAGCAAAAAATATATTTTTTACGTGAATATAGCAAATTTATGAGTTTTAAAAAACTCATAAAAAATCGAAAACGCCAGAAATTGTTTAGATTTATTGATTTATCGCTAAGCCGCATATAATAGCAACAAAATGAGATATCGACCATAAAAATCCATTGATTCTTTTCGAATTTATTCACAATTAAGTGAATTCGCTCATTTTCAAAATTTAACTTTTTTATTTGATATACATAAAATTGAGTAGTTAATGTTCTTCTTGTGATTGCTTGAATTTTCATATATATATTGCGTTTCAATCGGCTCAGTAGTTTCGGTGTTATAATAACAAATTCAAGCAAAAAAAATTATTTTTTACGTGAATAATTTTATGTAAGTTCTAAGTTTACCTCAATAATATCCGTCGAACCCTTTTTGAGCTATCATAAATTATGTGGAGAAACATCTATCAAAATTCACAATTTTAGAAAATCCATAGAATTAAAAAATTTTACCATTTTTGTACTACTAGAACCACAATACATCAAAATTGTGTAGTGGTTTAAAAAGCCTCCAAAATTTTTTCGATTTTGTTGCCCTTTTTAATATGTTCTAAGAAAATGTTGTGCTGGATCAATTTCGTAAATGTGTAGTGGAAATAGTGATGCCTTGAGCAGTACTTGCAATTGAAACTCTCTTACAACGACATCTGCAGGAGTTGTTCCGACTTAGCGAGAAAAACAGACAATGCATTGGGTAGCTTTTTCTTGATTAATATGTTTTTTTCGAACTGGGAGAAAATACCGCATTCGATATCGAGTAAAATTTATCATAATTTCTACATTTCAGATTATGGCATTCAATATCGAGCAAGAAATTTGGTACATTTTATTATAAATGCGATAACGAAATCATTTTTCGTTAATTCGGGTTTGGATCGGTCCTCTAACACAAACTGATCGATAAAGGATATGTTTCGTGACAATTTCTTCTATATATAAATTAATACTGAGGAATATGTAACATCAAAAAATATATTAGCACATATTAATTAACAAAGATATTTGTATAATTTATAACATTTCATTGTATTCACATCAACTATTTATTAAATCCCTTTTCCATTCATAATCCCTAAGATTATGATTTTTTTTAACACATCAACACACCGCCATTTAAATTACGTATTATGTATTATGAGAACTTTTTCTAGAGGCCAATTGTGAAATTATGAAAATTTAATTTAAAAAAAATATTTATTTTTTTGACAAATATTATGCAACAACAATAACAAAAACCAACACAAATGCCATGAGTTACATGTGTAAATAAGCGCAGTTTAATATGAAAATAATAATTTAATATTTATTGTTCAAATGTTGTATGAGTATCATACAACAACTATTTTATGGATTGGACACTCAAACAAAAGTCCAATAAAAAGAGAAAATAAAACAATATACAAATTTAGCTTAAGGCTATTAACAAAAAAATAATAAAAAAAAATAGTAGTAGAGTGCATTGCAAAACCATCAACAAATACATACATACATACATACAAGAGGCCACAGGTGAAAATTTGGTTTTTTGACAAAAAAGTAAAATAAAAATATGTATTACATTTAAAAAATAATAGTTAAATGAAGAATGCGTGGTACAGAAAAAAAAAACAAACTAAAAACTGGTCATGATTGATTAAAAAGAACCGCTACAATCACAAAAGCATACATATAATAACACCGCCCGAAAAATAAAGAAAAAATTCGTTAGACACGAACCGGATGATATACGTCTGAAACTATAATTTTAATGGAGAAAAACTGTGTTTTCATTCCGTGATCCTGTTGGAAATAGTGAACTATATAGTAAATTGTAGGGTACAGAGAAAATAGTATAATATAATTTCAAGTACGCTTTATAGTTTAAATATATTGAACAAATATATTCTAAAGTACATACATATATGTCTGTATGTATAACATAATATACAAGCACATGATATAAAATACACTTAAATAAAATCTACATTTATGTATGTATTTACATAGAAAATATTTACAACAATCATTTAAATATTTGGATTTGTTTTTATATTGATTTCATCCTATAAAAATATGAATTTTTCAACAGAGTAGAACAATTTATTAGCTCTTAGTATTTGGAATATTAAAGTTTTATTAAAACAAAATATTAACAAAAACCACATATATGTAAGAAACATTATTCTTATTTATTTAGAATTTTTTTCAAAAATATAGCTGATTAAAAAATGTTAATACATAATTTTTTAATATTTAATACCCGTAACTTCAACAGGTTGATAAGTACGGTGTAAAATACCTAACAGATAAATTTATCTAAAAGGTCAATTGACATCAAATATTTTCATTCCATAAGTAACTAAACACTGATAGATATTGTAAGGTGTTTACCTTTTAAAAACGGTGGTTATTTCCTTTAAATAAACCGGATACTTTTGATTGTAAATAAAAGCAGTTTATTAAATTAAAATTGTAACAACTCATTATTTCTTCAAATTAACACAACAACAGTTTCACTATGTGTTTTAATACACACACACGTTTATAATTCACAATAATACACACACACTTAAATTACACTTTTTAACGTCCAAGACTTTATAACTAACGACTGCAACCTCTGCCACTATTTATACACAGCGTCATCTTCCTTCGAGTAGCTTCATGAACTGACAAAACTGAAATATTCCAATTCTAGAGCTTTTATCAGCTTCAATGTTAATGTTAGCTGCTTAAACATTCAGTGTTGCCATACTTACAAACAATGCTAATAACTGCGTGCTCTCAACATTGTTGATAAGTAGAATCTTCTACTGATGGCCAAGTTTATAAAAATAATAAATGTTGCAGGCAGTCGTTACAACAACTTAGCTCTGCCTATGTAAAATGTCATTGTTCATGAGAAACTGAATTATTTCTAAAATAAAATGATACCTAAACCCCTGTTCTTGGTTGTTTTAGACAAAACTTATTAGTAAATACTAATTGTATTATTACAATTTAGAAGAATATTACTCAATAAAATAAATTTTATTAATATATTTTAATAGCTTTTGTAATTTTCCAATATATGTCATTAATTTTTGTTTGAAATATCCTATTTATCAATTATTAGTTGTCCCTAACATTTATTTCCACAAATCACCCGGAAAACTTTATAGTTTAAACAGTTACTAGGTTCTTATTAGTCTTAATTATAATTAACTATATCTGAAAACAATAAAAAATTCTTCTCTTTTTATTAGTCTCCAATAATTTTTAACATATGATTCTTAATATCTAATCATTAAATCACCATAAAATCAATTTTCACAGAAAATTTTCTGTAACTAATGTAAAACTAACAATAAAAAAAATTAACTGAAATGGTTCAACTGTTGCTAATGTTGTAAACTCAACTGTATGTAATTGTAATTGCTTGTTGATGGAGTTGATGGATGTGCCAACAGACATAATAGTTTCAAGTATCCCAACATCATCATCCGTTCGAATATACAATATATACATACATATATGTATTATATCCCAGCAATTCTAGGAGACTGTCCCAATTTTACCTATCTCTACATGATAGGTAAAATTGTTAACCAAACTCTCACAACAATAGATTTGCTTCGTATTCTACACCATTTCCAATTGTATTTCAGAAGTTTCTAATTGTATTTCAGAAATTTCCAATTGAATTTCAGAAATTTCTAATTATATTTCAGAAAATTCCAATTCAATTTCAGAAATTTCCATTTATATTTCAGAAATTTCCAATTATATTTCAGAAATTTCTAATTATATTTCAGAATATTCCAATTATATTTCAGAACTTTCTAATTGTATTTCAGAATTTTCTAATTGTATTTCAGAATTTTTCAATTGTATTTCAGAAATTTCCATATGTATTTCAGAATTTTTAATTTATATTTAAAATGTTTCTAATTGTATTTCAGAATTTTCCAATTGTATTTCAGAATTTTATATTTGTATTTCAGAAATATCCATTGGTATTGCTATTAGAATTTTCTGAAATACAAATGGATATTTCTGAAATACAATTGGAAAATTCTGAAATACAATTGGAAACTTTTTAAGTATAAAATAAAAATTCTGAAATACAAATGGAAATTTCTGAAATACAATTGGAAAATTCTGAAATACAATTGGAAATTTCTGAAATACAATTAGAAATTTCTGAAATATAAATGGAAAATTCTGAAATATAATTGGAAATTTCTGAAATATAATTGGAAAATTCTGAAATATAATTGGAAATTTCTGAAATATAAATGGAAATTTCTGAAATATAAATGGAAATTTCTGAAATTGAATTGGAATTTTCTGAAATATAATTAGAAATTTCTGAAATTCAATTGGAAATTTCTGAAATACAATTAGAAACTTCTGAAATACAATTGGAAATGGTGTAGTGTTACGATGTGTGTACACTGAACCAAATTTCTTATGAAAATATTCTTCACTGGCAACACTTGTAAAATAACTCATGTTCGCTTTTTAATTTCGGTTTCACATATATAAGAAACTCACGGTACCGTGAAATAGCTCTCAAATGAAATATCTCCCAATGACATAACTCCCAATGAAATAATTCCCAAACTTGAAAAATGAAATAACTACCAAAGGGTAAAATGATATTACTCCCAATAATCGGCGGTTTCATAATTTTAAAAATATTAGTCCCAAAAAAGCGAAATAACTCCCAATGAAATAAATCCCAATAGAAATGAAATAATTCCCAATCTGCAAAAGTGAAATTATTCTTCGCTTACCAAACATTTTTTTGCATTGCGGGTCTATAGCGTAGCGCAAAGTTTTAATCCTCTGGGATGTGTCAAAAACTGGCTTCACTCACAAAATTTGTTTTGCATTGCCGGCCTTCGACCGGTCGCTAAGGTTTTCTCCTCTGGGGTGTAACATAAACTGGCTTCGCTCAGAAAAGTTTTTTGCATTACCGGCCTTTGGCCGGGCGCTAAGATTTTCTTCTCTGGGGTGTATCAAAATCTGGCTTCGCTCAGAAGAGTTTTTTGCATTGCTGGCCTTTGGCCGGGCGCTAATGTTTTCTCCTCCGGGGTGTATCAAAATCTGGCTTCGCACAGAAAAGATTTCTTTCATTGCAGAAAGGTTTTACAATATTTCAGAAAGCCGATTTTCATTTCGCACCAGATTAAGAAATCGTTGCAATCTGACAAAGGCTGACGATGTAAAAAGAATCTTTTCTGAGCGAAGCCGGTTTTTGATACACCCCAGAGGAGAAAACCTTTGTGCCCGGCCAAAGGCCGGCAATGCAAAGAACCTTTCTGAGTGAAGCCAGTTTTTGATATTTATGGGTTCTGATTTTGCAAAGTAGAACCCAACAAAAATGAAATAACTCCCAATACAGTGAAATAACTCCTAATTACCAAAATAAAATGAAATAAAACCCAACAAAAATTTCGTTGGGAGTTGTTTCATTGGGTACCGTGAAATAACACCCAAATGAAATAACTCCCAACAAAAAATTATTAAATAACTCCTTATGAGTTAGGAGTTGTTTCATAATGAAATAAGTCCTAAGTTGTATGAAAAATTTGTTGGGTATTATTTCATTTTTTCGTGGGGAGTTATTTCATTTGGGTGTTATTTCACGGTACCGAAACTCACACATAGACGGTGCCCGCGGGCGTATTGCTGGAGACCAATGATTTAGAGTGACAACTTGTTAGAAACTAGCTACGTGATTAGTTATTCCAACACGTACATGTCCTAAGCAGGGGCTCAATTTACCCTTTTTGATTACAATGAGACTGTCTGATAGCTGGTCCAAAGTAGTCAACGCATTGGATTCACATACCTTTGCTAATTGATTAAATACATAGATAGATAGTTCAACATGCTGGGTTATATGGAATATCAGTAAATGAAGCAAAAAGAAAATAAACTGTATGAGAATTACATCAACACAATTTGTTTAAAACCAGTTTGTACGAATTAAAATTTTAAAGTGACCAGACTACAGATTACTTAGAGACACTTAAGTGACTACACTCTAGGTTACTTAGAGACAGTAAAGTGTCAATTGTCTTCACGCTAGATTATCTGGGATGTATAAAATAACCAATTGACTTAGCTCAGCAAAGTGATCAGACATTAGTGACAATTACTTTCTATAAGGGATACATTGACTACTTGCTTAACTGCTGGGATATTCGTGAATGAGATGAGCAGGCAGCAGTAGTTGATACTTGTTATACATACAAATATGTAGATAAATATTTATACTTTTTGTCTTTTACTACATTTTAATGGCCCAAATTCATATTGGCCGAATTTTACTATCTCTTTCCTCTTAGAAAAACTTTAAATTTTTTCTATATACCTACTGTATGTACATATATACATATTTTTGATATTTTATATTTACAGCTAAAGTGTTTTTTCAAACACCTTTAACTCATAAACCGAAAAAAATCCAATGTATGTGGTTTTTTCTCTATTTTACTATTTTTGGATAAAATTCCTATATTGTGTTCATGGGGTTGTAAAGTATGCCTTAAAGCGTTACAGCAAAAAAAACATCAATCTATACAAACATTTTTGTATAAATTCAAACAAATAAAAAGCATATTAAATATTTTTATAGGTAATAAACAAAGCAAACAACAACAAGGCAAAAACTTTACAGTTTTAAATATTATATTCTTTTTTTTCAACTTAAATAACAGTTAAAATAGTTAAAACCCGACTCCCTATGATGATGCATCAAAAAAAAATATTTAAAAATGAAATAAGCTGTTATTAAATGCGGTAGTTAGTCGTTAAAAGTACTAAATACATCCAGAAATTGTTCTTTTTTTTTATAAAATTACAATTATATTATAAATCCTTGGTTGGTGAATCAATTAAATGATTTCAGTACATGTTGAAATAAGTTTTCCATTATTAATATATGGGAATTTTCATGATCAAGAACGCGACATTTATACGTCTTTGTATAATATGTCCTCATGGCGTTTTAGTAGCAGTATAGTATAGTATATATTAGCAATAAATATGGGTTCAAAAAATTTTTAAAAAATCTGCGAATTGCATTTTTAAAACAAAAATATACTAATGTGGATTTTTGTATATTGTTGTCATTCTGAAATAATCGCTTAAAAAACTACAGTTTGAAGTTTCTAGCACCATTTATGCTAGAAACGAAAACACCATAGCGGTATTCACTGTTAAGTGCGAATGGTCTAGCATCATTGCAAATGCAAAATTTTACCGTAATCCAATAACAAAATACACACAAAAACGTTAACAATTTTGCATTTACAACGATGCAATACCATTCGCACTTAATACTGAACTCCGCTCATAAGTTGTTTACAAATTCCGTAGATAGCTGTCAATGTTAGATAATATTGCAGTTTTCATACGAAGTGGTAAAACATGAAATTTAATACATAAAAGTGATTATTTATTAAATTTAGTATTTCGCCAATGGGGCACATCCGCCAACACTGACAGAGCAAGCGATTTTCTTACATTTCAAACTTTTGTTTTCGTGTATCGATCATGTATTATCCCTCTATTATTTTTTTAATAATAAAAATTAAAAAAGTTGGCACAAAAACTACTTACAAAATTTTTGGGAATTTTAGATAAACAATTAATTATGCACGGAGAAAACAGATTCGTAGTTGCAACAAAATTTATTGCCAATCGAATGATTCTGCCTTAGTGACCGAATTTTGCAGTTGTGGCTACGAAATTTTAGAAGGGGCAACAAAATATGGACTTCCTCTTGATCTATTTTATATATTATTTTTGTTTGTTTAAATAATTAAAGTATAAAGGCAATAAAATAATTAATTCTGACAATTCTGCCCCATCCCCTTGGCGCATTTACCACATGGGTGGGGTGGTATCGCCGTTTTTGGTCACTGTATAAATACAAACGAAAATTTATAGTAAAAGAAGATAGGCAAGATTGAAATACGATAAACTAAATCCTACATATCTAAGTATTTACAAGAACAAATTTAAGAAATCTTTAACCATTTTTAAAATATACAAATTTTATTTTTAAATTTTTTTAAATAATACATAATGTCTGCTCTGATCTGCAATTTAATTTATTGATTTGTTTATTTTCGTTTTAAAGTTACAGTGAAAATTGTGAATCAAGCTAATTTTTTCCGAAAAATAACAAAAATCCAATAAAATTCAAACCCAAATTTGTTTAAATTTTTGATTATTTATAATATATATAAATTGTAATATTTCTGAATTAATCGACACTTTGGACACATTTGAACTCACAATGCGATCGTTGAATACTGATAACAAACGATGGATTAGGTACAAGAACGCGACATTTATTTTCAAACACTTATTATCATAGCGATTGGCTAGCGCATACACTTGAAAGGAATTTTTGAAGCCAATTGATTAAAACTATAGTGTAATACTGATAACAAACGATTATTTATCTACAAGAACGAGACATTTATTTTCAAATAATTAGGTTCAGGCCTATACACTTCAATAGGATTTTTAATAGCTTGAATGTATGCCAACCGATATTTTCCTTTTCTATATTATTAGTAACGTAATTCAATACAGATTACTATTCCTTTATCACAAAATAAGAAAACTAATTTTCAATGAAAAAAATTGTTTTGAGAAAACCTAAACACTCCAATAGTGTACTAGTGAACTCAATTTTCAAACATCAGAATTGATAAGGCAAAGCTTAAAATTGTTTTCACCTGAAATTTGTAAGCTATTATTTATTGTAAATCATATATTTCTCAAATTTTTAAAATTTTGTCCAACTAGATTTCAGATTGAAACCATAAGTTAGAAAAAATCCAATAATTTATATCTATATATTATTTACACATAAATTGTAGTTAAAAAAAAAACAAACAATAAATAATCACATGTCTGTACAGTCGAAATACCAACCACCAAAACATGTATCATATAGATTTTTTTTGTGCAACATTCTGCCACAAAAGGGACCAATATTAAAGTCCTTTTGAAAAATTATAATCCTTAAACAGCAACATCCATCATCATCATAGACCTCAGCTTCATTATGATTGAAATCCAGTGGCGACGCAAATTAATTACAAAGTTTTAGTTTTTTTTCATCGTTTTGCAAAAGATATTTAATATCTATAAAATGAGTTAACTAACTGACACCCTGATTAATTTGGTTTTATTTTCGATATACCGACCACAATTTGTCAGGTTACATTTGAAATGTGTTGCGTATTTTTAGCATTTCTTTAAACAATGTCCACAATTTATTTCCTAGCTCTAGGTTTTTTTATTTGTTGCAATAAATGTATTAATTATCAAACTTTATACAGTGGAACCTGCTAAAAAGAACCCAATAGCTAACTAAAGGTTCTTTCATTAAGTGCTTTTTATGTTTATATGTGAGATATCACCGAAGTTTAGTATTCATTTGACAGATCTATCGATGCCATTATGTATGGATTATAACATCGTGCAAATGTCCTCTGCGGCTGCGGGTGGTGCCCATCCGAAATGATTAATTTTCCATGATTCTGGTGGATAAATCAGGCTGAATTTGACCGATGGCTTGGTTTAGGTTGGCTTTGAAGACCGCTGTGGTGTGTGGCTTAAGGAAACCGCACAAGAAAAAGTCTAACGGGGTAACAATTTCAATAGCCAGTTCAAATCACCTCCACATGAGATGACCATGCAATCAAATCGCTCGTACAGAATGTCCAATGTGGCAGGAAGTGTGTGGAACGTTGGTGTCCATATTATCCAATTCAGTCCAAAAGAAGTTGGTAATCAACGACATATAGCGGTTGCCGTTGACGGTGATGGTCTGACCAACATCGTTCTCAGAGAAATTTGGTCCGATTAAACCGCCATCTCAAAATCCATACCAAACAGTGACTTTTTCGGGATGCATTGGACATTCGACAATTTTGTTTGTTGACGTACCCATTCATCCAGAAATCGACCCCATTTTGGTGACAATTAGGGTTAGTTTCCATCTTCTGTAGGGCCCATTCAGCGGACACACGTCATTGTTTTTTTTAACGATATATCCATTAATGGTGATTTGACAAAACAAACTGAATAAATGACAGCCAATTCGACAGATGTAGCTTCCACAATATGGAGGCTATCAACTGCCAAACTTCGGATATCCCTATTGGAAGATCCTTTATTTAAAATCGACTAATATTAACTGCACATTTTTTTGTCTTAATTAAAAATTTCTTTGAGTTTTAGTTTTAGAATTTAAAATTTGTTGTTTATTTGTAGGTTCTACTGTATTTATACCCTACTACATGACTATGTGGTTTTGTGTTATTATAAGTTTATGTGTCGTTGTTGTTTTATTTTATAAATATATTGCGGTATTGAGAACCAAAAAAGCCAAACCAATATTTTAATTTCAGCTGTCAAACGTTACAATCGTAATTGACACTAATAAATACAACCATGTTTCTATTCATGTTTACGCTGGTTTTGTGGCCAACAATAAAAGTACTTTGTTTGGCACTTTTAAGTGTTAAACTAATTTATCAAATATGGCTTAATAAATAATATATTTATTTGGTAATGAAAAACAAAGAAATATTAAAGTTTAGATCATTGATTAGTGATACATTGATTAGTGAGTAATTCAGTAGCGGTAAAAACATAAAATCTTTGAATTTAAATTCGAGCAGAAATTTCTACAAACATAATACAATTAATTTGAGTTTATTTTTAAGCCCTGTGTAACTGTGGCAATTAATAATTTAAAATATTATTTTTCCTCAACATAATAATTTTATGCCCAAATTTAATTGTATTTATTTTACCTTTAGTTCAGATATTGATATTCGCCTCAATTATTCTGTAACTTTTTATTACACAATTATTTTTGATTGAAATTAAAACACCAACAGAAACATTTACCATAATAATAATTTTACAATTGCTTCTTCATTAAAATATGTATGGATATGTATGTAGTACATATTTTCTATTGAAATTTAATTTTCATTTTAACTTTAATTTGCAGTCCTTTACACAATTTTTAATTCAATATTATTTCGCCATTTTTTTTCCTCACGCTCTTATTAATTAGTCGTAATTTGCTTTTTTTAATTTCTTTCTCGGGCGATATTTTTGCTTTGTTATTGTTGTCGCTCGCGATGTGTATTTTGTTTTTGTAAATTTAATGAACCAACCATACATAAATTATAAACGTATTCTGATGTTCATTTTTTTTTTTCATAAAAAGTTTAAATAAAATTGATTGTGTATACAATTCTGGTGTGTGTTTGTTGTTTATGTTGTCTGTTGAGTTTTCTCTTAAATGTTAAATAAATTAAAAATTTTATTAAAAACAATTAAAGGACAAATTTTGCAATACACAAGTTACTCGTCGTTATATTACAACAAATTAAGGATATTCTCTGACAGCTCACACAAACACTCGTGATACGTTGTATTGATGCTGGAATTGTGGACAGAGGACAAAAGCACAGAGAACTACATACTTACTCTAGCACAGACACTATGTTTAATAATATTACGACAACAACAAAATAAGCAAACTTAACATGAAAATATGGGGAATTCCACGGTCAAAAACGCGACATTTTTAAGCTTTTAATGTGACAATAACTAAAGAAATCTTAAAATTTTTACTTTATTTTACTTATTTCCAATTGCATTTTATAAGCAGTATATTTAATACAAAATATAGATTTTGTCATATCATTGTATCCAATATATTAGCAATAAATATGAATCTAGATCATTGGAAGGCGAATAGAGGCATTAAATTTGTGTACATGTATGGGTGAAAAACAAAATCTCCGCAACAACTTCAAGCAACTGAACGAAATATTTGTATTTTTACGCTCTTGCTCAGTGGTTTAGAAACTTTTTTTGAAAATAATTCGGTATCTTGGGAACTATTGGAGATATTGCTACGAAATTTCACATGGGCTGAGGTGTTTTCGAGTCGATTTACGTTCGTTCAGCTTTCTTGGGCCAATGGGGGCCAGTGCGTAGCCCCTCAAAGTTGGTCACCTCGGGTCTCAAATTTATTAAAAAAAATCGCCGCTGAAATTTTTAATGTAAATGGTCCTTGAGAATATCTACAAAAACTACTACAAGTGTAGGTTATCTCTATTAGTTGAAGAGATATTCAGGTTTATTGGTTTATTTTTTTTAATTTTGCTCGATCTTTTTATGGTTTTTTAGATATGGCGGGCCTACGGAGGGTCGAAATTTATTTTTAAAATATCAGCTATTTTGGTGATAAAATTCTAAATAAAATGAAAACAACTTGCTAACAGTTATCTCTTCCTTATAAAAAGTTATAGGCTTCCAAAGTTGGAACTTGTAAAAAGGACCGTATTTTTTACGTTTTTTCCCAAAAAGCACATATATTTTTTCTTTTGTATAAAAAAATTACTTCGGGACTATATATGTATAATTTTTATATGATCCTGAAAGATAACTTAATGCAAAAGCTCATTCGGATCATAAATGAATTTTTGGCGATTTTTTTTAAAAAATTTGAGACCCGAGGTGGCCAACTTTGAGGGGCTACGTACTTGCCCCCATTATCGCTAGGAAGCTGAACAAACGTAAATCAACTCGAAAACACCTCAGCTCAAACTATGTGAAATTTCGTAACAATATCTCAAATAGTTCTTAAGATACCGAATTATTTCCAAAAAACAAAAGTTTTTAAACCATTGTGGGTTGCTGTGTGTTTTGTTTGTATTTGGGTTGTGTAAGTGTAAATTGACGAAAATCTTCGTAATTTGAACAATATGAACGCCTACCAATGATCTAGATTAATGCAAAAATCAGCCAATAGCCTCAAATGGGATATAGAGCTTCAATAACTTCAAATCTCTAACTAATGAATTTTCGTCCTTTACTGCTTTTTCTAATATTAGCTTGCAGTTATCAAGCAGTTACTTTTTTTCAACATGAGTAGTTTTTCGTTCCGTTTGTAATTTCCAAATTTTTAATTGTCGACCCAAGAATGGAAAAAGACCGGGATATTAGGAACCTTAGTTTCAAAATAAAAATTGTACTTTTTTTGCAATACTGACTTGTATGATCTCTACTATTCTACGGAAAACCCCATATAAATTATTGGATAGCGTATGTTGTGATGATACAGAGAACTACTTCGTTTTATTGTTCAATCATCAGCAAAAATTTCAAAATGAAAACTATAATAATATTTATAGACGACAAACTTGTAGTAGTAGAAATAACAACAAAAAATGTTGGAGTATTATATTCGGCTGTGCAGAATCTTATACAACCTTCACCTCATTATATGTTAAACCAAATCACAGAAAAACATACTTTTTACGCACCCTCAAATTAAAGCTTGGTTTGTTTTATATTTCGGGAAACATTATATTTTAAATCTACTGAAAACTTTTTTATTCTATTGCGATTCTATTGAGCTTATTTATCAGAAACATTAATGCTCTGATGCTCACCATTTCAATCACATACGAATAAACGGTCCCTTGACTTAACGATTCATGTGTAAATTACAAACAGAGTGTCAAAGTTATTGCCGGTGTGTAGGGTATAAAAACAATCACATAAAAATTACTTGTACAATACAACAAATGTAAAAACAATAAAATATATAACCCAAACAAACACATACATAAATACGTAAATGTATTAAAATGCTGGAGAAATTAACATAACAATGTTGACTCATTAACATAAATTGATGCAATTCAACATAAATACACAGACACACTTACTCACATGATCACATACATCCATATACATATAAACATTTATATCAATAATCAAACAATAAAGACATGCAAACAAATTTACATATCTTTTTTAAGGACCATCGTAGAAAACAACCAAACCTAAGAGGATCAATGGAAAAGTCTTCTTAAATAAAAGAAAATTCTTGGAGAATTTTATTGCCGTTTTAAAGCTCTTATTGAAATTGCTTTCATGCGAAAAGATTTACATATTTATTCTTTGCGAGAAAGCAATTTAAAATATAATCGCAAACAATTTTTATTAAAAAGCGATTTTTGGCAAAGATTTAACAAAATACTTTCTCAATAAATAGACATCTTCAGTATTTTCCTGAACATTGATTTGTGATCTAATTACTATAAGTCACTTTAAAAGTTAACAAACAAACACATAAAATGGAATGCAATTCGCCTTCTCATCCTTCTGTCAAAACTTTTTAGTATACATTCGAATAATGATGGTTCGATTAATCGAACAATTTCTTAAGAATAATTATTCGAAGAATTTAAAAATTACCATTATCGAATAACTAATAATTCGAAACATTTTATGAAGATTAATCGAATAAAACGAAAAATATATCTGTTTTAATTTATCAAGTATTTTTAAAAAATGTTTCATACTACTAAATTTAAATATTAATGTTTTCTATGGAGTTCACAATAACTCGTTCCACTCAAGTCTGTGTCAAAATTTAGAATACTTTAAGTAAAATATTAAAAAAAATTTTTGGTAAAAAAAATTGAATGAAAAAAATATTTTGAGAAAAAAAATTGGGGTGAAACTAATTTTGGTGGAAAAACGTATGTTGAAAAAAGGTTGGATAAAAAAAATTCGGTATAAAAATTAGTTTTGTCAGCCATTTTTGGGCCGGTTTTCTCGATTGTAAATAGCAATATAAGTTGAACTAAAGCGGATATATTGATATATCATCGATCATATAAATAAGTGACTTCAGTAATTTCGGAAAGTTGATTTCAACACAAAGAAGGACAGACGAACATACATATATATGGATCCGGAATATATCTGTGGACTTTTGACAAAACAATTTTAAAATTTTTCAGGAGAGCGTAAAAACTGTTGAATTGATCGATAATTATTTTATTATCTGTCCTTGAAGAACTTATTATTTGTCTCAAAGGATTATTCAAAGCTTTCGAAATCCCTGGGATAAAAAGGGATAAAAACCCTACTCATAATAGATAGTACCCTTTTGGACCCATCAACTACCGAGCAATACTCTAGCGCCAGGGATATTTCGCTTTGGTGTAGATTCGGCAGGTTGGCCGGGCTTCACATTTAGGTTTATAGTAATGGATCCATTTCTCATCGCCAGTAATGATTCGGTGCAAAAATTTATTTTATAGCATAGAAGCAGCATTTCTGACATAAGCTAGATTTTGTCTTTCCCTGCTTTTGGATGAATCTTACTGACTACAAAGATTTTGAAATTGCTGATTTAGTTGCTCCCAATAATTTTGCAAGCTCTTGTTGAGTTTGACAAAAATCTTCATGGAGTAATGCCTCCAATACTTGGTCTTCTAACTTGTTTGGCTGGTCTGAGAGATTTTTTTCTTCCACGTCAAAAGTAATCGTCATTACACCAGAAGTTTCTAAAAACTTATTTGTAGTAAATTTGGTGTAGTTATCAATTCAACTACGTACAGCACAATAGTAAGCAATATACTTGTCCTTTAAAATACAAACGTACTAGTATTACGACAATGATGTGGCAAAAATTAAATTATTTTGTAGCGAAACATGAGAATCCTTCCAAAGTGATAAACATAGTTAAAACACCATATTATCTATACAGTTGGTAATAAAAGTAAAACAATTTTACAATAAAAACAAGTAAGAGAGTTATATTCGGCTGTGCCGAATCTTATATACCCTTCACCAAATTATACTTTAAAATAAATTTTTTTAAATATTTTTAGGTAAACAAAATTTAATTTTTTTTCAAAATTGTTTTTTAATTTTTTTTAAAAAAAGTTTTTTTCAAATTTTCGACAAAAATAGTTTTTTGATGAAAAAAAAATTAGGGTCAAAAAATATTTTTCCCGATTTTGACCCATTGTAGGTCCAACTTACTATAGCCTTATCTACATCGTTGCAATGGACTTTGAAATATCTATCATTAGATATCCATATTGTCTATATTAATGACTTAGTAATCCATATATAGATCAAAAATAGGTAAAAAATCGAGGTTGTCCCGGTTTTCTGCTCATATCTCCGTTATTTATGAACGGATTTTGCTGATTTTAAATAGCAAACTTCTCGAAAGCATGTCTGACAGAACTATTGAAGATATCTGGGGTCTTCAGAAAATTGATTTCAACTAACAGACGGACAGACAGACAGAAAGACGGACATGGCTTAATCGACTCCGCTATCTATAAGGATCCAGAATATATACTTTATAGGGTCGGAAATGAAAAATGTAGAAATTACAAACGGAATGACCAACTTATATATACCCTTCTCACGAAGGTGAAGGGTATAATAAAAATATTGCAGCATATACTACAATTGAACTTTAATATATTGAAAAAGTAACCTTAAAACAGAGAATTCTAAGAGAATTGATGAAAAACTAATTTCATTAATTCTCTTTGGCTAAGAGACACTTTTATCGCCGACTCTTTAATATTCTACTCGAATAATATTAAATATATAAGACTATATAAATATTGTAGTACAACAACAACAACAGCAAAGAAACAGCACAACCAATAATAAACATCAAGTCATGAAAATTTGTGAATATCTTATATCCCTTTCTTATTCTGTTGTTTAAATCAAATTAAAAGATCGTTAAAGGATTTAAAGGATGCAAGTATTTTAATGCAAGTAATCAAATCAAAGTAAGAAATAAGAAGAAGTTAAAAGAAAATTTCATTTCAACTTTACACACACCCACAGAAGCAAACATAATTAAAACTTCATGACAATATGATTATCAACTAACCAAATGCAATCAATAAATACTTGCACTTGCACACATTCATACATTTACATTTACTTCTTCACATATATGTACATACGGATACGCCCAGCTGCTTTACAAATATCCAGCAGTTCTAAGTGACTGTCCCGAACTAGTGATTTTACCTATCCCTTAGAATGACAGCATATGTAAGTAGTTACGTGACTAGTTATTTTAACACGTGCATGTCCTAAGCATGACCCCTTTTTGATTACAATGTGACTGTCTGATAGCTGATCCAAAGTAGTCAACGTATTGGATTCACATACCGGTTACATAGAGTCAGTTACCTTACTAGCTATCTAACTGGTTACTTGCTCAGCTACATAACTACTTATTTTAACATGTACGGGAGCTATTTTACCTCATATAGTCAGTTAGAAAGACATATCACAGAAAGTGCAAACCTACCTCCGTGATCATCCAATAGATTACTACTGGTGGGTAAAATAATTACTTTCTGAAGTGCGCTACACTCTAGGTTACTCAGAGACACTGAAGTGACAATTGATTTCATGGGATGTCAGTATACTTAAGCAAAAAGAAAATAAACTGTATGAGAATTATATCAACACAATTTTTTTAAAACCAGTTTCTATGAATTTCTCACAAAAAAGTGCAGTACATTATAATCGTTTAAAGTGGCTACACTCTAGTGACAATTGTGTCCCCGTTGGATTACCTGGGACGTATAAAGTAACCAATTGTTTCCTCTCTGCACTACAAATAGCAGATATGTACGTGTCAACTTTTATGGACCAGCTATCAAACAGTCTCATTGTAATCTATGTAGGATCAATAGACTTCCGCCCAGGACATGTACATGTCAAAATAACTAGTAAAAATCACTAGTTTAGTACAATTTAGTCACCTACAACTGCAGGACAAAGCTTACACACAATTGTTGGAGTGTGAAGAAAAGAGCTTAAATTGTTGTTGCAATTGTTATTTATAAATTACAAAATCTTTACACTCAAACATATGTACATATGCAGGACAATAATATTATTTGACACCCAGCAAACATTGAGTACTATATTTACATGAAATAAGTGCTAAACAATGAAAAAGTAAAACGCTTAACTAAAACTTCAATCTATAAAAATGTCTTTATTTATAGCCGGTAATATGTTCTATGCTCTTAAATACAGTTCAATTAATTTGTCTAGCACGTAAAAAAAAAGTTTAAAAAATATTCCACGTCTAAACTATATTAGTTCTACAACTAGTTCTATAATGTATTCATATAGCCAGTACTCTTTCTTGGTTGTTCTTTAATCACAACTAGTTATAGAGAAGTTTTACGGAGTTCTATAAATCGTGATTTATGTTTAAAATTTAAAAAAAAGGATTAGGAATTTTTATTGTTAGAAGATAATTAGAAGGCTTATATTTACCGAAAATATGCTTAATTGATTTTTGAATTCATTCAGCGGCCATTACATTAGATAAATAATAGAGAATGGTTTTCGTAATAAAATTCGTTTTCCAAATATTGCCGCATTGTTGTATTATTTCCTTTACAATTTTAAAAATAAACTTTTATTAAAATTTTTAAAAATTTCAAATTCTAATATATTAAAAACAAGTAAGAAAGTATGGTCGGTCAAGCCCGTCCATATAATACCCTACACTAAGTAAACGAGCAAATAATTTTTCTTTACAAAAACATCAAAAATTAATATTCGTGAGTGGTTTTCGGAAGTGGGCCTTATATGGATGCTATGACCAATGATGGACCGATCACCATGAAATTAGGTCGTGTGATTTATGTCTATATGAAAGTTATTTATGTTGAATTTTATATGTATAACAACATTTTTGGGAGATTTATGCACTTTAAAGTGATTTTCGGAAGCGGGTCTATATAGGAGCTATGACTAATTATGAACCGATCGTAACAAAATTTGGTGACATGAATTTTGATACCTATATAAATTAAACATTTATGACCGATAAAGTTCAATTTCGGGAGGACATTTGTATGGGGGCTAGGTGAAATAATGGACCGATTTCAGCCAGTTTCAATAGGCTTGGTCCTGAGCCAAAAAATAATATGTACCAAATTTGATCGAAATATCTTCAAAATTGCGACCTGTACTTTGCGCACAAGCTTTACATGGACAGCCAGCCAGACGGACGGACATCATTTAATCAACTCTGAAAGTGATTTTGAGTCGATCGGAATACTTTAAGGTGGGTGCTAGACTAATATTATGGTGGTGTAGGGTATAAAAAGTTTGACAAAATATTGGTGTTTAGATTGTCCCTCATCCAACATATTTTGTGTGCAGGTGTATAAATGCATAAGTGTTTAATGATCTGCACAAACTGGATTGTTACAGGAATCGCATAGGCCTAAAAAGTAACTAAAATTTAAAGAACCTGTTTGTGATGTGTTCAAACAATAAAACAAGCCAAAAGAAAGAGCATTTATTAATGATTTTCATACGTTCTCGTAGTAAACACTTTTAAATCACAATAGAAACAAAACTATAGGTCTCGGATCGCCTTGAACTTTTTTTAAATGATTCTAGATAAAATTTCCTGGGAAATTTCCTTGTGTATACATCCCATGGACCATCAAGGAGTAATTAGCTGGCCACCACTGTAATTAAAGGCTTCATTAGTCTTTACTTTCCGTTGCTGTTGCGTTCTGTTCCGTTCTGCAGTTAGTTGTTCTGTGACAAAATATATAATTTTTCTTTTCTTTTAACACACTAACTTACCTGGCAGAGCTGTAAATGAATCACTCATTTTTGAATTAATTCGCGAATCATTCACACAAAAAAATGAATTGAATGAAATTTGAGTCAATTCAAATGAATTTGGTAAAAATGAATTGCAATTCGTTTCTAATTCAAATGAATTGAATTGATTTTGAATTAATTCAAATGAATTTGGTAAAAATGAATTGCAATTCGTTTCCAATTCAAATGAATTGAATTGATGTTGAATTAATTCAATTCATTTACAATTCATTTGAATTGAATTGATTTTGAATTAATTCAAATGAATTAGAAAAAAATTAGCAATTCATTTCCAACTCCGACGCGAAATTCGCAGCATATTTAGCAGATTGTTCAAAGTCATCAAGTATGCAGTAATTAATCGACGGTTAAAAAGTCTTTCTTTAAATATAATGCGCCGTTACCATCGTCAGCTGGCGTTGAAAGATTATTTTCGTACGCCTCTATTCTAAACATCCCTAAACGTGGATCACTTTCAGATGATAATTTTGAAAAGCTATTATTGTTTAAGGTGAATGGTGCATTCTAATTAAATCTAATTAGCCTTATTTATGAAACTCAATTGTGTTTTGAACTACATACATTGTTATTTTTCCTGATTTTTGATTATTTTTGGAAGATAGTTTTATTTTTTTGAAATAAATATAATATAAATATTAGCAAAAAGTTTGTCGTTGGGTGGTCGTGGGTTACAAAATTTCAAAAATTATTAATTGCTTCTTGAATATTAAATATGTTTTGTCGTTCAGCGTATTTCAAAATAAAAATCAGTTCTTCTTGAAGAAATAAACCCCAAACACCATGTTTTCATTGATCATGCGCGTATACAGGACAAGGCTTTTCAATTTTTTTACTGGATATTTTCATTTTGGTAGGAGAAATCTTTCATTCCCCCTAGAGATCTGCTCTTGAATTTTATTGATTGCAATACATTTTCGAGTCATTCATTTGAATTGCTAATTCTTTTTTCTAATTCATTTGAATTAATTCAAAATCAATTCAATTCAAATGAATTGTAAATGAATTGCAACTCATTTTTACAAATTCATTTGAATTAGAAATGAATTGAAATTCATTTCTGCCTAATTCGTTTGAATTGATTCAAATTTCATTCAATTCATTTTTTCAATTCAATGAATTAATTCAAAATTTAGCTAATTCATAATGAATTAAAATCAAAAAAGAATGATTCATTTACAGCTCTGTTACCTGGCATTCCCATTTCCTTTGATATTTTCGACCATACGGCTCGTTTTTTCCAAATTTCTATTAAATTTCACAAAATCAATAACAAATAATTTTTTTCTTTATTTGAATAGCCGCTGTCACTTACAATTACGTAGACAATTTTTGTTTTTAACAGGTTCGTCCGGAACAGAACGGAACAGCACAGAAAAACTAACTACTTATACATGTTTTTCATGTACAAAAAAGAAACAGCTGATTCGGAACGTAACAGAAATTAAAGACTAATTCTGCCTTAAGAGAGGTCATAATAACCATTCACATGATTTCATAATCTACCTAATCGGATTACAATTTAAAAGATATGAATTAATAAACTTACATAGGTAAATGTCAAAATGGCTCCGTACCCTATGTGCCAAATGTTAACAAAGTTTGAAGAAGCACGGTTTGTTTTTTTGACTTCTTTAATTTTTCCAAAAAAAATAACAGTTTTTCAACTGGATCGAAAAAGATGATTCGGAACTAATAAGTGATTTATAGAACTAGTCAGGAAAACATGTGTAACTAGTGCCACAGAATTAGTTCCTTAAAGACTTTATAGAAGTACTTTCTACAAAGCTGGTTCCAGAAGTAATTGTGACACTACTAGTTCCGAGGATGCTATTAAAGAATCTAAAGTAGTCCTGACAATATTCTCTTTGGAACAAGTTCTGAGAATATTTTTGGATAACAAGTATTAATTAATTCAGCTAAATAGACAAAGCTTTTTCAAACATCTATACCTTTTTTTATTATGGCCGCTCTTAATCTTTGTTATTTACTTTGTTCTCAACATTTTGTTAACTTTTTTTAATACATGCTGCTGGATGGGTTACTGTCAACTTAAGAGTGTCCTTATGTTTGCCATTAATTCATTTATACATGCCTGGACGTAAAGCATAGCTTAAGAAAGAAGACCAACAAGCATAAAATATTTAACAGTGTATGCATGTACAGGGTGGGTCAACTTCGTTTTTACAGTTTTTAATTTTTTTTATTGCAGTTAATAAACAATTTAATAAAACTTTATAATGTTATCATACTTAACGCAATAACATTTACAAAAAATTTAATTTTACTTGCGAAAGAAAATTACAACTTTTTGAACAATCTTATTATGTTAATAAACAGAACTGCCGAATTTGGGGTATGCAAAATCTTATAACAGCTCATGAGCGACAATTACACCCTCTCAGCTGCACGGGTTGGTGTGGAATTATGGCTGAGAGAGTTATAGGTCCATATGTTTTACAAAATGATGCTGCGGAACCATGTTTTAGGTAGTTCTCAATAATCCTGACATGTGTAAAAATAAAAATGTGTTATACACATTCGAAGTTGGTCCACCCTGTATATAAGAACACATGTGTATGTGCGTCAATATGAATTAACACATATTAACGTACGAACACACACACAGATCCAAGTATATTTATATTTCATTTCGGTTGTAGTTGTTTATTCTTCATTGTTGGTTGTTGTCTGTTTAAGATTTACTGTCATCTTAACCATGAATCTGCAGCATCAAACAACATAACAACAACCCCACTCAACCAACACATTACTCGTAACACCATTATCATCACCTTCATCATCATCAGCAACAACAAAATCCTTCATATAGTATTTACGACATCCCGAATATCATGTAGCCAGGCCTCTTCAGAGGTTACAATGAATAAAACCCCAGCTTAGGTTAAAACCAAGAGCTACAGTAACAGTAACAACATTAACAATTGTTGTGGATTGTTTTTTGTTTGTTTTGCAGCAAAAGATTTTTCCATTTTCCATCACAGGCTGGCTGACTGACTTGACTGTATGGCTGGCTGGCAACTTAATTACACAGTGACAATGAAGAAGTAAACAAAATTTCATTTAATTTTTATTCAATCTCTCTGTGCAGCAGTTGCAAAAGATTAAAACAAATGTGTTGCCACTTGCAACAAATTGTTTTTTTTTATTATAAAGAAGAAAATTGTATAAGGTTTCTGCAAAATGTTGAAAGGTTGAGCAAAAGCTCAACCTTTTGAATGTGTGGCATGGTTGGGAAAGGATTCATTTTATGCATGTATGTTAATTTGTTGGAAAAAAAAAATCTAATTGCAATCGTTTTTTTCTTCTCTTTACAGGTAAGCTTATTTCAGTTATTTAACAGATGTTGGTTTTACTTTTTTGTAAGTAATGTTATGTTAATTAATAAACTTATAATACATATATATCATAATTAAGGCATTAGAAAGTAATAGAAATTTCAACAAGTACTTAATACTTAGGCTACATGCAAATAAAAAACTTTGTTAAGCTTGATCACGACAACTATTTTTACCCTACACCACCATAGTGGGGAGCGTATTATGCGTTTGTGCAGATGTTTGTAACGCCCAAAAATATTGGTGTAACACCCACCTTAAAGTATACCGATCGACATAGAATCACTTTCTGAGTCGATTAAACGATGTCCGTCCGTCCGTCTTGTCGCAGAGTACAGGTCGCAATTTTGAAGATATTTCGATCAAATTTGGTACATGTTAGTTTTTCTTACGATCGGTCCATAATTAGTCATAGCTCCCATATAGACCCGCTTCCGAAAATCACTTTAACGTGCACAAATCGCTTAAAAATGTTGGTATATACACAAAATTCAACATAGTAAACTTTCATAGAGACATAAATCATACGACCTAATTTCATTGTGATCGGTCCATAATTGGTCATAGCCCCCATATAAGGCCCACTTCCGAAAATCACTCAAAAATATAAATTATTGAAATTTAAAAAGAAAAATGTTTTTGCTCTTTTACTTAGTGTAGATTATTATATGGTCGGGCTTGACCGACCATACTTTCTTACTTGTTTTCGTTAGTTATCTTACAAAACTCGATATTTCTCGGAACGCCGGGACACGTATAACTTTTTTTTACCGATCTAACATTTCCCGGTGGGCAGAACTCCCGCCGATCACTGACCATACTATTTGTCGCATAGTGTAAGTAAGGGGGAGAAGGAGAGCACCTTTTTAAGGGGGAGAAATTCAAATTTCAAACTAAATGCACACAAACTTAAAGTTTTAAACCTTTTCAAAATAAACACATTACACAGTTACCTATTATTTAACTAATATTTTTATTTCACAAATTATCATTAAATTCCCCCTAAACAAATCCATTAAAATTCATAAAATTTCGCCTCCATAATAAACGTGCATTCGTTAGAATACATACAATTGAAAATCAAAAAAACCAAAATGAAAATGAAAATAAGACAAAACTAATAAATATCATGGATATATTAAAATTCATTAGCATTTTGTATCTGTATAAAATTACAAATTCAATTGTTGCAAAATGTTGGTTGCTGCATGTACATTATTTTCTTTTATTCTGGCGCAAAATGAGGCGAAAAAACATAAATTTCAAGTCCATGTATTAGCGTACGTACAAAAACTCAAAATAATTCATAAATTCATGCTCATACATAAATGAATGGTACATTTATTTTATTAGATTTTATGATGAGGACATTCTACGAAAAAAAGAAAATTAACATACAAAAACATTTAATACAGATTTCATGCATGAATGACTAATTCATAGTAATTGGGTGTAGTTGGTAGTAGTTGTAGTACTCTTATTTTTGCATATATGTTTGTAGGTTTACTTTATATTTGTAGCACTTAGTTGGTATTGGTAGAGTTTTGTAAACTTTTGGCTAACAACAATTTACAGTGGCATTTAGAAAATGCTAGACATATTATTATGTATGTAAGTGTCAACTTAATGTAGTGCATTTAAATGTTTTAATATAAGTTTCATTGAGTTTATAGTAACTTTTCAAAAACTATGCTTTTAAAGAGACCCTACTGTCTGTCATTTTGCCGGTATGTCTGCGAAAAAACTTGATATTAAAAACCACTGACAAAAAATGCATTAAAATTACATTTAATAGATTGTACAAATTATTTACCATAAAAGGGCGATTTTATTGATTACAACGAAAAGCAGCCACACAATCTCTAACATTAAATGGGAGAACAAATTTGTAACGTATTAAAATTTAACTCGAGCTGTTCATACTTTGAAAAGCAACGTATTTTTTTGCTCTTCATGCTAATAAAATGTCAATCAAAAAACTAGCAAATATTTATAAAGAGTTACCTTAATATAGAAAGGCCCTAACTTGTTTTTTTTAAGCCCATATTTATGTTTATTTCCATAAATGGTCCACTCATATATCATATTTAGCTAAAAGATCTAGACTTAAAAAACACACGAGTTAGGACCTTTCTATATTAAAATAACGATATATACATACATGAGCTATTTGACAGCTAGAGTAAAACCCAATGGTACCGTTATAGATATTTATAAAGAAAAAAATTAAGGCACAACAACAACAAAAAAAATAATTTACGTTGTAAACTTAAATAGACAAATAATAGATACAAATACGACTATAATTCAAAAAAAAACAAAACATACACAACTCTTTAATTTTTTTATAAGGCAAAATATTTACGCATGTTATAAAACAGTACAAGCAGAAAAAAACTAGCACGCACCTATAAAATACTCATGCTCAAATATAAAAAAAGTATCTAGATACAAAAACAAAATCAAGAAATCCCTAGACAATTTTACAGGGCTGAGAGGTTTAAAGGGAGGCAATCATTAAATCAACACAAGTATGTGTCTAATAGAGTAAAGGTGACTGACTATTACCCAGCAGTTTTACAAGTAGTCAGTATATAACACTAATGTCTGATCAATTGACTGACTACAATTTATATATTTTGGATTATTTGACAAGTATTTGTTCTATTTGTTGTGCAGTGAGAAGAAAATTTGTTATTATATACATCCCAGGTAATCTAGCGTGAAGTCAATTGTCAATTTAGTGACTCTAGGTAATCTAGAGTGTAGCCACTTTAAAATTTATTGTTCAACACTTTATAAAGTAGTTATTTTCCCTACCAGAAGTAGTCTATTGGAGAGTCGATTGTCTCTAAGTATCCCTTTATTATTTAAAGTGTACTCTGTTCAACGTTTATTCTACCACAATATTTGAGATGTTATTCAAATTAATAAGATTTGTTCAGCTTAGATTTAAAAATATTACACGGTGCTACGATGGAAAAAAAACTTGGAAAACGACCTAGCGTGGGTTATATATATATCGAGATATAGCTTAGTCAGTTTTTGTCCGACTTTAAATTTTTTAACTGATTTGGAAATAATGCTTTCAAATGGCATTCAGTTTTTGATACATTTGTAAGTTATAAGTATTATTTTTGTTAAGAATATCTAAAAGAAAAACTATTTATCAGCTTTTTTTGATTTTAGTCGCTTTTCATTGCTTATTCCGATATGAAAGCTTATAAAACTTTATACCAATGTACAAAGAAAAATTAGTTCTTAACAAAATATGTTTGTAATTATTCAAATCGGTTAAAGAGTTATTCACTTTTCATAAACACCTTATTTAGTATTTTCTCCCCCAGCGTATATAAATAAAAAAAAAACAAAAAACTATTCAAAAACAAGTAAGAGAGTATGGTTCGTCAGGCCCGACCATATAATACCCTACATCAAGTAAATGAGCAAAAACATTTTTTTTAAAAATTCCAATAATTTATATTCGTAAGTGATTTTCGGAAGTGGGCCTTATATGGGAGCTATGACCAATTATGGACCGATCACCATGAAATTAGGTCGTGTGATTTATGTCTATATGAAAGAAATTTTGTGTATATACCAACATTTTTAAGAGATTTATGCACGTTAAAGTGATTTTCGGAAGCGGGTATATATGGGAGCTATGACTAATTATGGACCAATCGTAACAAAATTTCGTGACATGAATTTTGTATATATAATACTTATTTGAAGCGAAATTTGTGTAGATACATGTATAAATTAAACATTTATGACCGGAAAAGTCCAATTTCGAGAGAACTTTTGTTGGGGACTAGGTGAAATAATGGACCGATTTCAGCCAGTTTCAATAGGCTTGGTCCTTGGCCCAAGAAAGTTATACGTACCAAATTTTATCGAAATATCATCAAAATTGCGACCTGTACTCTGCGCACAAGGTTTATATGGACAGCCAGCCAACCAGCCAGACGGACGGATATCGTTTCAAAAATTGATTCTAAGTCGATCGGTATACTTTAAGGTGGGGGTTTGACCAATATTTTTGGCGTTACAAACATCTGCACAAACGCATATTGTATAAAAATATTTGTTCGAACTTCCAATAACTTTTGTAGGTATAAACCGATTTTAACAATTAATGTCTAAATTGTGTCTATATAAAATTCTCTTTAAAACAATGTGCAAAACAAAATAGGTTTTCATAGAAAAAATTAAAATAACTATTGTTGAATTTAAAAAATAACGAAAAAAATAAAAAGTAAAGCGAAACTTTTTATAAAAACTTACACAATTTTTTGGAATATACATGTTATACTTTGCCTATTCATAGTTGTTTAGAATTTTAAAATCTGTGTTAAAGTGCGTTAGTTAGAGGTACTACGTACCTAAAATTGTTTGTTTTTTCAAAATAACTCAAAATTTTGAGGGTGTTTACAAATCTTTGAAAACGGTTTCAGTATGTCCTCACCTAGACCTACAACCTCCATTAGGTCGCTTTTCAAGTTCTGACAAAAAGTGTTATTTTGTAGCAGAGTGTTATTGACAAATTGACAGCAGTTTTAAACATTACTATTGTGGCTGTTGTTATATAGTGCAGCTGGCATCTGATTAAGTAAGCTGCAGCCTAATTCACGTACATGTTAAAATAACTAGTTCTGTAGCTAGTCAAGTAACCAGTTAAGTAAGGTAACTGGCTCTATGTAAGCAGTATGTGAAACTACTGAATTATCTACTCTAGACCAGCTATCAGACAGTCCCTTTGTAATCTATTGCATAAGTTACGCACTAGTAACGTAGCTAATAATAGGTAAATTCGTTAGTTCGTAACCCAGAACTGCTGGGTAAGTATTCAAACAAACATACACGTTTCATTGTAGGTGTTTACTATTGTAATTTTTGCTGTAAAGCATTTTACAGCCCAAAGACACATATTGTATATTATAGTCAGTCATATACCGCAAAATTTACTTTTTTGTAATATCTGCTCGTATCTAGAGTGTGTGCTAACGCAAAAAATCAAATAGAAATAAAAAAGTACATACGCGTACTTAATGAATAAGTACTTTTAGACATAAAGACCTAACACACTTATGTACAATTATAGAAAAACTGAGTGTGTGTGTGTTTAAATTGTTTTTTTTACAAATAACCAAAAAACCTACGCAATATTTGGGCGAAATAAACAAAACTACTCATACTTATATTTACTTCATGTAATAAGCTGTTTTTTATGACTTTTTCTCGAAATCTGAAAGGTGTACGACAATAAAAAAAGAACCCCTTTTAGGCACACGATTTTGTTAATACTCATACAGTACACATGATAATGAAGATCAATAAAAAAAAATACTAAAAGAAACTGTATAAATTCAAACACTCTCTCATTCAATTACATGTATACAGTTGTTGTATGTATGATGATATGTGTTCTTGTAGATACAAACATAGATACTTATTACTTTAGACAAGTTTAATGAGTCCATTAACCCTTGTGTGTGTGTGTTTATGTGACTGACTGACTAAATGACTGTCTGCCCGCCTAATGTACTGACTGAATTGAGTCAAAATTATTTAGGACAACTTAAGTACTTTTATAGATTGTGGTGCTTATAAATGTTATTTAAAAAAAATATTAACTGAAACGCTACTAATTGAGCCACGCAAACACACATTTGCCAACTATTTAAAAACTTGTAATTACTGAACTTCTTACTTTTCATTGACTGCTTCATACCATCATCATTACATAGAAATAGTTTGGTAATGTCTTACATATTATCTCCTATATAAGTATTTATTTAAGAAATTCAGAATCAATTCATAATAAAATTCATTCAACCTTTGAACGATTACATTCTTGTTAATTCAAATATAATACGAATTGATTTAAATATTTTTCTTCATTCAATTAGTTAAGTAAATGAAGAGTAACACAAGTCCACAAATAAAGATGCAAATTTTGGTGACGTATTAGGTGTGCATTGGTAACAGCAATATTTTTTTTCCTGTGTGTAGCTTTGGGCCTACCTTCATTGTTCAGTATTGTACATTTCTACATTTCTTCTGATGACTGCTATTTATACCCTACACCACCATAGTGAGGAGGGTATAATGCGTTTGTGCAGATGTTTGTAACGCCCAAAAATATTAGTCTTACACCCACCTCAAAGTATACCGATTGCCTTAGAATCACTTTCTGGGTCGATTAACCGATGTCAGTCCGTCCGTCTGGCTGGTTGTCTGTCCATGTAAACCTTGTGCGCAAAGTATAGGTCGCAATTTTGAAGATATTGCGATCAAATTTGGTACATATTATTTTTTTGGCCCAAGGACCAAGCCTATTGAAACTGGCTGCAATCGGTCCATTATTTCACCTAGCCCCCATACAAATGTCCTACCGAAATTGGACTTTATCGGTCATAAATGTTTAACTTATATATGTATCTCCACAAATTCTGCTACAAATAAGTTTTATATATACAAAATTCATGCCATCAAATTTTGTTACGATCGGTCCATAATTAGTTATAGCTCCCATATAGACCAGCTTCTGAAAATCTCTTTAACATGCATAAATCTCTTAAAAATGTTGGTATACACTCAAAATTTAATATAAATAACTTTCATATAGACATAAATTCATGGTGATCGGTCCATAATTGCTCATAGCATAAGGCCCACTTCCAAAAATCACTCACGAATATTAATTTCAATTTTAGGGCAAAAATTCTCAAATCGCATAGTTAATATCAAAATATAGTAACCCATTTTAGATGTCCAAAGGGAATTTAGTAAAGGGTTCCGATAACCCCTCCCAATTTTCAAATTTGTTTTCATTTAACATATTCAATGTCACATCTTCTTAGAAATTTGAACACAGACGAAGAAATAGGATCGTTTTAAAAATTGAACATACCCAAGGCGACGCCTTCTCTTTTTCACAAGGTGCCTTAAGTGATTTGATAAGAGACCTTGACCTTTCGAATGAGAGATCTGAGCTGCTAGCATCTAGACTCCAAGAAAGAAATCTTTTAACTCATGGTATGATGTAGTCTTTTGTAATGGTATTGGTGGCCTTTTAATAAATATTTGAATCTCAAGCTACAAATCTGATGAATGGAACTTATTTATGGGCAGCTCAAAGCGAAGTTTAAAATAAGTTTTACTAGATATTGGTAATAAGTGTGCAGCTGTACATATTTATCATTCTACGAAATTAAAGTAGGAGTATCAAACCGTAGATCAATGTGATGTTATTTTTATTTGTATACTTTATTTTACAAAATGTGTCATCAAATTGATGTCACTGAATTCATTGCTCACACAAAATATGACAATATTTTATGATGACTTTCGTCATTGTATTGAAGTCTCTTTTCGTTTCATTGATGCCATTTGACATAACATTGATGTCAAAATTCTGATGATAGGGCATCATCAATATGAAGATGCATTTTTCTATGAGTGTTGTAAGTAGTTTCAGTTGTAGTTTCATTTATAATCAGTTCTAGTAGGTAATTGCCTTCAATGATATCATTGTGTTAAAATGAGGCGCTGAAAAGCTATTCCATAAGTCATTACTTGGTAATGGCAGTTTTTGCTGTGGAGTTATGCCTTAAGTTGGCTTAACTCCTCTTCTTATAATATTTCAAGTTTCGTATAGATAGAACTTAGTAGTTTTAAAATTTTATTTTAAATATCATTTACGTACGTATGTATTATGTATGTATTTGCACTGAGTAACAGTAAATTTTTCTACCTCCCTCATTTTTGCCCACAAGTTTCCCTCAATTAACCTCTAAATACTCTTCAAGACACGAACACACATCTTAAACACAACATGTAATTAAAGGTTCGCCACCACAATATGCCAGTAGTGACATTTTCAGCGACAATTCCGACAATTAATTAATTAAATTCTATTTAAGATTTAAATAACAGATGCAAACTTAAGTTGCAAACATCACACTCTATTAAAAGTTCTTACAATTTGTTTTTTATATTTCTTTTCTAACCCATTGTGCCGTGCCAGTGTGTTAATTAATGTTTTATTTTAGCAAATAACTAATGTTGTAAAACATTTTCTAAAATAAATGAATATTTCAAATGTTTTCTCACTTTTGTACTTTGTTTTTTTCTTCTTTTTTGTACGGATAGGAGATTTATTTTTTTTTAAATTTTTATTAATGGTTGTAACATAATGTGGTATGATCATATTTATTATATTTTTTATTTGTCTTTATTTGTTTGCATTATGTCTATTTGAAAATCATGAAATTAATCTAAAAAATGTTTTGTTTAATGTTTGAAAAAAAAAACTCCTTTTTCAGTAATACAGTGCAAAACCTTGACACAAAATTATTTTTACTGCACTGCACAATAAACATTGCGGTGGTAGTGTTTCAAAATGCTGGACAGACAGACTGACAGTGGCAGGGACAGACATATGGACGGATGGACGGACAGTCTTACAAATGGCAGTTATATATATTGTGCACAGTGGCGTTGCATTTATGGTTATAATTCTTAAATTTGTGATAATTTGCAGCATAATTTCAGCAATCAAAACTAATATTTGGCGGCGAAATCTTTATTCGGCTTAAACCGTAACAACCCGAAACCTATTGAATGTACTATTAATTTCTTTCCAAAGTAAAAATTAGTTATTATTTAATGTATCCGAGATTTAGACACAAATAGTTACAAATTTAAAGTCGATTAAAATAGAACCGAAAAAACCGACTTTTGGAAATCGGTTTTTGATTATATCTCGACCGTTTATTGATCGACTTGGATGACACATACACTTCAGAAAGCTTTTCATACGTTATTTCTATACGTTATTCTTTGGATATAAATTGTGGGTAAAAAAAATCAAGATAGTCCTACATTAATATACATATCTGATAAATTCATAACAAATATTTTAATTTTAAGAACAAAGGACCGGGATTCGAACATTTCATAAGACTCCAAAAATCGGAGGAGTGGAACTATTATGCTCTGTGTTCAAACTTCAAAATATCTTCGACTTTATCAAAAGAACATGATCCGATATCTAGGGTCTTTATTTCTCAGTTGATGTGACCCATTTCCAAGGTTTTGGCTTGAAAGGATTCACAGAGATTTTGGTTCTTTTCGGATAAATTGACTTATAATTTTACCAGGGTTTTAAAAGAAGTATTAAATAACTATATTTGGTTGTTGGTTCAGCTTTTATAAGGGTTTCTAATTTAATAGTGGCATTTGATCAGTATTGTCACAGTCGTAGTTTTAATCAGTATAAAATCATTAAATTATTTGTTTAATTAAATTTCGACCATGTTAAATCTATAAAATATGCGTAGTTAGAGAAATTTTTCAAATCTGATTGTAGATAAACAAATTTGAACCACTATTATTGTTATTATATTCTCTAAACATAAATAATAACACTATGCACGAAATTAACACTTTTATCTGTTAAGAGGGCCACCCAGCGGCTTAAACTAATTCGGGTACGCTGAATTCAGTGGTGCTAACCATTTTTTTAGGTTAGCTCGTATTTTCGAGATATACCATTATTTCGAAAATGGAGGAGGTTGCACAACATATATTCGCGTAGCTCAAAAACAGTTTATTTTTTTAAATAAACTGAAAAAAACGAAATTACCTTCAAGTAAAGCCTTCCTTTTAGAAATATAAATTTTTTTGTTGGCAAAAAAAATAATTTTTTAGAAAAATTTCGAAATTTTTAGCTTTTAAAACGGCATTAAAAATTTAAAAATGCATATACGATCTTAATTTTTATAACATATTTAGAAAACGAAGTTCCAAATAAAATAAGCTCTAAATAATTACATTCTGTCCAAAACTTTTCATTTTATTCACAAAAAATAATTCCCTAATATTTTATCAAAATACATAACTCGTAGTAATTAGCTACATCGTGCAGTGTAAAAAAGAGGGAAATAATTCCCTCTCTCTTTGAATGAAATTTGACATGTGCAAAGAAGAAGTGTTGACGAGTTTAAGGTTTGAATTTTGACCGCATGAGTCTACCAGAGGTGCAGCCAGAGGTGCAGCCAGAGGTCCCCAAAGTAGGACTCGGGTATGATAAATTTTTAAAACGATCCTCTTTCTTCGTTTGTGTTACGATTTCAAAAAACTTACACACATATCATCTCCTCATCGAGCACTACAAAAAACCTATCTCTTATAGCTTAGGAGATATTCGCATTTTAAAATTAAATTATCGACATTTTTACCCACCATACTCCAGTTTTTTGATAACAGCGGGTCCAAATATTTCCCGATTTGCTCATTTTTTCTTTTATTGGACTAACTACAAATGTATATGTCAAACAAAAAAAGAATTGTTTACAAATCGTGACTGACTCCAAAGTTATATGCATTTGAATTTAAAAATTAATAGCGTATATGCAATTTCCAATTTTTAATGCCGTTTTAAAAACCAAAAAATTTCGAAATTTTTCTAAAAGAAATTTATATTTCTAAAATGACTGCGAAGATTAAAATGTAATTTTATTGATGAATTTCGGTTTTTTCAGTTTGTTCAATAAAATAAACCGTTTTTAAGTTACGCGAATATATTTTGTGCAACCTCCTCCATTTTCGAAATAACGGTATATCTCGAAAATACGAGCTAACCTAAAAAAATGGTTAGCACCACTGAATTCAGCGTACCCGAATTAGCTAAACCCACGGTGCCCCGTACCATGTAATTATTGAATATCACTAAAAGTTGTAATGTTAGGCATCTTAATAATTCATTTAAAAGCATAATCTTTAAATTTGATTAATTCATAATAACCAAATTTTTCTGCTGTAGCTTGAGTTGAGTGAACAAAATTCGGTTATTTCAACAGTAATATTTCTTTTGCTAGAACCGAAAAAATCGATGGATATAATAGAATAATTCAATTACCAATAAATTTGGTCATCGAAACGTATCTGAATATTGTAAATTTAGAAGAAAACTTATGAAGAAATTCCCGAAAATTTTCATTTTCACGTCAGCTCTCACGTCAACCACTTTACCTTAATAGTTGTTTAAATCATTATCTTATGATTTTGATTGCAATTTTAAACTTCAATTTGAGTTTATTTCTTTAATATTAAAGCAAAAATGTTGGTTATTTTCCATTTTCAATTATATTTCAGAAGTTTCCATTTGTATTTCAGGATTTTTAATATGAGTGTGAAGCTACATCTGTCAATTTGGCTGTCATTTATTCATTTGATTTGCCAAATCATCATGATTGGATATAGCGTTCAAAAACACGAGCAAATGATAACATTATTTTACCAAAATTTGAGTTCTGTTCGGGCAACGTTTCGCTCGTTTCACCCATTTTACGCGATGAGACCCATAAAAAACAAAATTGTCGAATTGGGGACGATACCAATCCACATGAGAACCAAGAGCGTCCAATGTATCCCGAAAAAGTCACTGTTTAGTGCAGATTTTGGGCTGGCGGCGTCATCGCTCCATAGTTATTTGAGAACGATGTTGGCCATCACTGTCAACGGCGAGCCCTATTGGATTAAAAAAAAAAAAAGATTTTTTTAATGGAAAAACAACGGTTATTTGAAAACTCCAAGTTATACATACTTTAAAACCAATATTTGGAATTTTGAAAAGAATTTAATTTTTTCAATATTACTATTATTAAATATTGCCATACAAAATATCTGAACCCATAGTGCATTATTTATTTCTGAGTTGTTTGCTGTACCACAACACCAAATACAAAAAAAAAATCACAGTGCTAGATATTTTGATATTTTTTGGTTTGTTTTTTATATATATGTTTAAACCTTAATAAAACAATAAAAATCACAAACTAAACCAAAAACCATACAATAGTTTAACAATATTATTTTGTTAGTAGAAAAAAAATATTAAAGTATTGAAAATAAAGCTGCTGCATTTGGTTGTGTCTAGAAAACTTCAAATAAAAAAACAAAAGACCCAACAATCGTGAGAACCCTGTAAATGTTTCTATTAAAGTTGATTTTTGTGCTAAAAGTATAATGGCGCTTTTGTTGTTGCTGTTGTTGTGCGCATATTACGAGCATTTTATTTGTTTGATGTTGTTGTTGTTGCTGTTAAAGATTTTTATGTTGCACTCTGAAAAAGGTGTGTTTTTTTTACTCGTTATTGTAACATTGTAAATAAACAAACAAACCAGCAATAAAAAACTTAAACATTTGTTAGAAATAATAAAACTTTGCCAAGATAGCGATACAGACACAGCCACAGATACAGATATAGGCATAGGCATAATTAAATGGCCGCCAAATTAGCAAAAGCTTCCCTTTTAGCGGGCGCAATTTGGCCAAGTTTAAATTACATTTCTAGCTTTACGACTTCAAAAGTCTTACAAACACTAAAGTTTTACTTAAATAAATGATTTAATGCAAACCTGTGTCTGTTTAATTATGTTATTGAGTGTAATTTAATGTTAAACGTTTGTTTTATTTTGCTGTTGTTGTGGTATATATCTGATGTTATTGTTAATTCTTGGCAGATTGTAAACGCTTTTGAAGTTTTGTTGTTGTTTTTTTTTTTTTTTTGTTTGCCCAGATCTGCTTGTAATATAAACGTTCTAATGTAAATATTCAATGTATTCAATGTCATTTCGTGGCGTTTGTTAAACTGAGTACTTTGACACTTTAGTTAAATGCCAAACGAGTCTAAAACATACACTCACAACAGTCGACCAAACAAACAAACTGATAGATCGACATACAGACAGACAGACTAAGTTACAAACAAAACCCGCCGCTATTAGCCCAGCAAAGTTATAAACACCATCAACAACCCAGCAATTTCAATCCAAAATATCCAAAACTTGTGCTAACCAAAAGTGTCAAGTTAAAAAGATTTCAGTTTTTTTTCTCAGTTTTGCAAACAAACTTATTTATACCTGATTTTAATTCGAATTTTACACTTTAAGTTTTTGTTGCTGCCTTTGGTTAATGTTGGATTTTGTTCTCCCAAAGCAGGTAGAATATCTTAAAAAAGACAATTTAGATACGAGTACCAACAGTGCGAGTACTACATACAATACTAAAATATGGTGTTAGTTTTTTATTTAAAATTTAATTTATGTATTGATTTGAAAACAATTTTAATTTGTTTTAGTAGAAATATGGTCATAATTGGAAAATTGCTTACAATAGGGTCATATTTATTTATAGTGACCAGTTGACCAAGTTGCTGCTATTGCACATTATTAAAGGCCAGATCGTAAAATGCATAGAAATATGTAATATTTTTGATAATAAAGAATTAATATCTATACAAAACCATTAGTGTACGAACTACGTATATTACACCGCACAGTGGGGTAGTTTTAAAATATTTTGGAAATCAATCTTGTCATTTCTAACTGCCACAGAGGGATTTTGGTGTCAAAAAGTTAATTTTTCAAACACTCAATTTCAAAAATCAAATGATGCAGTTTTGTAGAGAAATATTTAAAGATGAAATGTACACTTATAGTTTTAAGAAAAAAATTATTTTATTTTTAAACAAGTAAGGAAGTATGGTCGGTCAAGCCCGACCATATAATACCCTACACTAAGTAAAAGACCAAAAACATTTTTCTTTTAAAATTTCAATAATTTATATTTTTGAGTGATTTTCGGAAGCGGGTCTATATGGGAGCTATGACTAATTATGGACCGATCGTAATAAAATTTGGTGACATGAATTTTGTGTATATAAAACTTATTTGGAGCGCAATTTGTGGATATACATATATAAATTAAACATTTATTACCGATAAAGTCCAATTTCGGGAGGACATTTGTATGGGGGCTAGGTGAAATAGTGGACCGATTTCAGCCAGTTTCAATAGGCTTGGTCCTTGAGCCGAAAAAATAATATTTACCAAATTTGATCGAAATATCTTCAAAATTGCGACCTGTACTCTGCGCACAAGGTTTACATGGACAGCCAGCCAGCCAGCCGACCAGACGGACGGACGGACATCGCTTAATCGACTCAGAAAGTGATTCTAAGTCGATCGGTATACTTTAAGGTGGGTGTTAGACTAATATTTTTGGTCGTTACTATGGTGGTGTAGGGTATAAAAATTATGGGGAAATTATAAACCGTTAAGAATATATGCCCAAATCTATAAGTCTCTAAAAATTATTTTATTTTTGATTTTCAATGGAAAAAAAATGTAGCCCCACTTTCCCCCAAGCTGTTTTTTTAATAAAATGAAAGGTGGGAAAAAATCTGTTTGGATTGTATGGGCAGAGGTGGTCGATTTTGATACAATTTTATTGTTTTCTTAGTTTGGTCCATATAATTCTCGGTGCCAAATTTCAGCGCTCTACGGCCACTCCTTATAATTTTTGCAAAAAAATGTATGAAGCCATCCCTCTGTGAACCGTAGCAGAGGAGAACTTTTTTGAAGACGGATATCAAGACCCCTCTGAAGCGGCTCATTGGGTCTCAAAGTAGGGTACCTCAGACATACAAAATTTTTAAACGCTTATGAATTTTTATGGTTTGTCTAAATTCAATAATTTTAAAACATTCTTAAAGCCCTTGACTAGGCATATAAAACCCTGGCCTAGTTTAGTCACCATCAAAACATATGGGGTGTTTTGTCATTTCGTTTGTAACACATCAAAATATTTGTCACAGACCCACATAAGACTACATAGGATTTTCAGACGATCTAGCTATGTCCGTCTGTCTGTTTAAAACACGATAGGGCGCAAACGAAAGCAACATCGGTCCATGATTTCAACTAGCCCCCATACAAATGCTACCCCGGAATACTGTTTGAGCAGTCATAAATATGAGGATTAGGCGGCAATACTGATAAAATTAGTTCCAATTACATATACTGTGAAGTATTTCAAAAATCGCTCAACATTTATCCCTAGTTCTAGGGTTCCTACACGGGAAAATTTCCCGGGAATTCCAGGGAATATTTTTTTTTGTTAATTTTCGGGAAATGTTTGTCGGGAATTTTCAGGAATTTCTTCATAAGTTTTATTCTAAAAGTTACAATTTTCAGATTCGTTTCGATGGCCAAATTTGTTGCTAATTGAATCATTCTATTATATCCATAGATTTTTTCGGTTCTAGTATTACTGTTGAAAACCCCGACTTTTTTCACTCAACTCAAACCACATCAGAAAAATTCGGTTATTAAGAATGAATCTAATTTAAATTTTATGCTCTTAAAGGAATTATTAAGATGCCAAACATTACAACTTTTAGAGATATTCAATGAATATTATTCATATTTAAAGAAAATAATAACAATAATAGTGGTTAAAATTTGTTTATCTACAATCAGATATGAAAAATTTCTCTAACTACGCATATTTTATAGATTTAACATAGTGGCAATTCTTAAGTTTTTTAATTAAACAAAGAATTTATTGATTTTATACTGATTAAAACTACGACTGTGACAATACCGCTAAAATGCCACTATTAACCCATTTCGCACAGAGATAAAATTTTTATTTATTTTTTAAACAAAAAAAACTTTTTTATTGTAAATATCTGGTTTCCGATTTTTCGTTTTCCCAGAAAAGCCAGTTCAAAATTTCGAACAGTTAAGTTTGCATATTTGTGATGTCCTGCATTTGCATGTAAATCATGGTTTTAATATTTTATGAAACAGTTACATATGTTGGCAATAATTCCTCATGTTTATTATTTTAATTTTATTTTTTTTACTATTTTTAAAAATTAATTTAAAAAATGTCTATTTTTAGAAAATTTTTTTAATTTAATGTAATTGCAGAAATTAGCCCCTAGCAACGAAGGGTAGGGGGATGGTCACGTCGGGATATAGTTTTTATTAGCTAAAACATGTGACTTAACATTCATACCAAAATTTTTTCAGAAATTCCACCTTTTTCACATATAAAATTTTTTGAGAAAAATTTTATTTTTACTTTTCGAAAAATCGAATTAGAAACCCTTATAAAGGCTGGACCAACATTGTAAAACCAAATATAGTTATTATATACTTCTTTTAAATACCTGGTATAATTATAAGTCAATTTATTCGAAAACAATGTCTGGATTTTGGTTTAATTTAGTGTTAAAAAATTCGCGGGAATTTTTTAACACTAAATGAAACGATTTTTTAATTTCCTCCCGGGAAAGAAAAAAGTCCGGGAAATTAGGAACCCTACCTAGTTCCCATACAAGGTCTCGCTCAGAAAATTACTTGAACATTCATAATTGTCTTATTGTAATTAATACCGTGATGAAATAGGACATAAGCATATCATATATGAACCTAAATCTTTCTACCAACTTTTATGATATTTGGTCCACAATTGTCCCTCTATATCAGATAAATATTTTATTGTCACGTATTGATGGTGGGTATACAAGATTATATACAAGACTATAACATTCAGCCGTCTACCTGCTTTCCTTTGCCCCTATCGAACGGACAAAGCGGTAGGATCGTCTTAGAATCTTATGAGGACCCAAGATATATACAGTTTTTTTTTGCTGTACGATCAATTTTGAACGGTTTGCTACCTATGGACCTGAACAGGGGAAAAAATGTTTTTGGGATTTTGATCTTGAAGATGAATTTTTTGGATTTTATATGTTCACAATTTTTGTTCTTTATGATAAGAGCTATGAGCTACTTTGCCTCAAAGAGTAAATCAAAATTCTGAACGATTTACAAGATATGAGCCTGAGAAAAGGATCACTTTTATGCAAAAATTACACCGAGGCCCCATTTGTATTTGTTATCAATAACATTTATTAAAATTAGTAATAATTTAAAATAGTAATAAAATCACCCTGATTTTATATTACAGTAGATTGCAATAAACTCGAAAAACAAAAATTTATATTTTCTTAATTTATAATTATTTTGTAGTTATTTCGGTAATGATAGATTGGTAAGGGACATTTGAGATAAAGTCGAGAAAACATTTAACATAGATTTATGTTCCTAATATATGAATTCGCTGGATCATACCCGACATATTAGTTAGAAGCTTCAGAAAGTTGATTAAGGACATCACATCGATAGTCCCAACAAATATACATATAAACATTATCACTCAAGGTATAGGGTATAAAAACAAAAATCGTATGAGAATTAACTTACACAGATTTAAGTTCAAAATTGTTTTCAATATATCCCTAAAATTTTGCTGAAATTAGATTAAAA
Source organism: Calliphora vicina (assembly GCF_958450345.1). Classification (NCBI taxonomy): domain Eukaryota; kingdom Metazoa; phylum Arthropoda; class Insecta; order Diptera; family Calliphoridae; genus Calliphora; species Calliphora vicina. Next base: position 121,897,065 of record NC_088780.1, read on the forward strand.
TAATATCTATCTAACACATATCGCATATGTACATATATACATATAAGTAAGTATGTAAAACAATAATTAAATGCGTTAATTGGCAGAATTTACAACAAAACACAATCTTAAACATTTTAAACACTCATCTCTCTTATACTCGCCAAGCAATTTTCTTGCAATTACTCTCATGAGCAGGCAGGCCTGCCAGATTGAACGACTTTTTACCATAGTTGGATTTCATCAATAAATTATGGTCCTTCTGCAGTTTTCGCAAATTTTTTTTTTAGCTAAATTGTTTTATATTTTTAATTGTCATAGAATTTATTTATTTACAAAGCCGCTGAATCGATTGTTTCGACAATTTTATCTTTATGCCAAAAATTCTATAAAGTTTCCAAATCCCGTTATTCGGCATTTTATTATTGTAAAACCTGGTCCCCATCCCGGGATATTATAAGATATAATCATAAACATTTGTTAACTAATTTTTAAAAATAAAAATGCCGATAAGCCAAATATTCCTCAAACTAAGCTGGCAGCCCTGCTCATGAGTAAAAAAAATCATAATAAAAAAACTAGCATAATAAATTGTCATATGCTCATTCATCCATACAATCATATTTATGTATTTATTCTTGTTGTGCTTTTCTTTTGGCACGTAGGCAAATAAGAACGAACACCAACAAACACACCAAACTCAAATATGTACGAAATTGAGTGTTTGTTGTATTAAACGTTTGTATCTATGCGAGTGGATTGTGTAAGAGTGAGTGCAAATTATTTTGTATCTCTGTATCATATAGAATTTATTTGTGATCTTCAGCAATGCAAAAACAGGCGCAATATTTTGTTTTTTTTTTTTTTTTGTACATATTAACGAAGAGTCTATAAGAATTTCTTTATAATGCTCTTCTTTTTCAAAGCTTTATTTGAAATTTACACAAGAAAATCCAACAAATTGTAAAATAGTTTTCTTTAGATCTTACGGGTATGAAAAACAACCTATGTAGTAAGGGAAACAACAACAATAAAACAAGAAGCTTTTTGAACAAATACCAACTTACACGTGATATTTAAAGAAAGAAAAAAAAACATAATGAAAGACAAACCATAACAATAACAATACGAAATAGGCAACATTGTATTGTTAATTAAACGACGTCATCGACGTCAACTGATCGGTATTGTTTAAGGGAAATATGTACAAAAATAAAGATTTGACGCTGTCGTTTGCACCGTGGGTTCGATGTATAATAAATGTTAATAACTATTTTTGTGCGATGTTCCTATGTAAAAAGAAAGTTAATTTTTTAATCCATCCAGCCTCACCCATTTTCTCCAAATTAGGTGAGCTGGATGAAAATATGTACTGCATACATCCAAAAATTTAAACTTTATCATTGAAAATACGAAAGGATTTTATTCCACATAAATGGCTAAATAAATGACTACTTTTTGCAAGGATTTTATTCCACATATGAACAGTACGACTACAAACTGAATTTTCACTGTAATGAGTTGTGGGATCCACTGATCAGTCTATCATAAATGCCTAACTTTTACGGTTGTTCATCAGAATAAATCATAATAATAAATCATCTAATAAAGCATAAAGAGCTTTATTAACAATTTTGGTGTCTTTAGTGACCCCCATTGAATTTTTCCGGCATACATTTTCGTAGAAAGTTTTAATTCTTAAATGAAGAGCCGCAGATCAAAAGGTACTTTTTTGAAAATTTTAGGAAATTGATTTTTTCTAGAAGATTTCAACCCAAATATAAAAATACCAAAAAATCAATTTTTAAAAAAAATGGAAAAAGTACCTTTTGTTCTTCGGCTCCTCAAATGTCATTTTTGAAAGGATTTTTTTGATAGTCAAATTGACCCATCAAGAGAGGAGTTAGAGGATTAAGATCTTCCACAAAAGTAATCCTCATAAAATTCCACAATATAAGTCTGACAATAAGAATTATCTCAGACATTAACATACAACATTTTTTCATCGACCCTCAACCAAAAAATTAAAACTTTGACCAACTGTAAAAAAAAACTCAGACCAGCTGGACTATAAGTTTATTTTACAAAAATTATCTACTCAATATGTCCTTTCAGAATTATAGAGTCGCTATTTCTGTTCCAATCAAAAAGTCTTAATTTGTTGGACTGAGTTATTAAGATTTTTTATTTGGAAAATACACGGATTATTATAACTTGTTAGATCCATAATAAAAGATTTATAAAAAAAAGTAATAAATCTGCCATTTCTAATTGGAAACTAAAATAACTTACATTCCATTTATGAGATACAGTGAGAAAACCTGTAAGGAAAAAAATGGAGTTACCCAGTTTTTTCAAAAAAATCTTTTTATGTTCTTATATAAGAACTTGTGATCCGAATTTGTTCTATTTCGCTCTTTCTCTCTTAGTTTTCGGAACAACATAATTTTAAACTTCTAATTTTTCTGTTTTTGAAGAAACCATGGAGTTAGCTTGTTTTTTTTAAAAAAAATGCATGGAGTTACCTAGTTTTTACATGAAAATAACTTTTAAATGAGAAACTATACCAAAATTTTGATTTGACAGAGTGATAGTAAATGAAACGCACTTTCTATTTTTGGTGTTATCTCAAGTTTCTCAAAAAGCGGACTTAACTAGTTTTTCCATACGACCACAGATTTGTAAAAATAGCAAAGCTTAGCCAAACATGAACAATAAACAGTGATTTTATCTTTTTTGCATTCCCTACTTCCTGCAATTGGTAGGCTTTTTGTGAAAATTAATTATTTTAAATAATTCTCTGTCAAAAATTTAAGAAACTTAAAATCTTTGCAAAAAATCGAATATTTTTGGACTCCATAATTTTAAAAGGGCCTTTCAACTGATACCAATATTTCATACGTTTCCTTTACGAGAAATACATACATATGAAAAAAATCATAAAAACTTTAAAACAGAACCTTTTTATCCAACAAAAGTACCTTTATCTAAGAATAAATTAAACATCCAAATCTTTTTTTAGTGCCACCCTACTATAAATAGATGATGCATCTCTGTAATCTGCAAATGTCAAATTGCGATTAGCCTAGTCTACAGTTGAAAAGTTCTATACATATTCGCTACCTCAAGTAAATATTTGCTTTAACTGGCCCACTGTTCATGGCAGCTTTTATTGTGTTGTTGTTGTTTGCCTCTCAGTGCCTGTGAGTTTTGCTGAATGTGTCCTAATTTTTTCAGTACATTTTAGGTGTAAGCAGCAGTAGCAGACGCGTTGATAATTGCCCTGCTGTTGTTGTATCAGCAATAGATACTTAAGAATATTTGCAACAACAGCAATCCATACATACATAAATAAATATTTTTAGATAATAGGTAAATACTTATTATGTAAAGCTTTTATTATTTTCTTTTCCTTTTTTCATTGTTGTTGTTATCTTTACTTTGTACTTTCGATCTAAATAAAATTTTACATAGTATGTAGTTGTTTGTGCTCTTTTCATTTAAACAAATAATAAAACTCTTTTTTTATTACTACTCTTTTGTTGTTGGTGTTTTTATAACTCTCTTGTTTAAACTTTTTCGCTTAATATTAATGATCTCTTTATATATTGCTCTGGCAAATTCTAGTGCTCTCTGTAGTTATTGTTTTGCAATTTTTTGTTGTTGGTTTTTATGCACAACATATATTTTATTATTTCTTTTTTTGTGTAATGTTGTTTATTAAATAATTTTTGTGTTGTTGTTATTGCTGCTGCTGCCGCCGTCGCTTACTTGTTGCTGTGTTTGCTTTTTTTGCTTACTCTGCTTTAGAAACAGTATTTGTCGTTAGTAAAGCATTTGTTGTTATTGCAGTTGTATAGTTAGTGTTTTTGTTGCTGTTGTTGTTTTTTTCGCTTGTTTTTTTATTGTTGTTCAGTACGCGTCGCTTTCATCGTCGTTTGTCGTAATCAAGAACTTTATTTGGCCGCCTGAAGATTGCGTTCAGTTCTTTTCTAATCGGCATGCGGTGTAATTCTTTCTATTAAGTAATCGGTTTTTGTTTTTTTTTGTTTGAATACTTTTTCAAATTCTTTCCGTTTCAATATAGTGGAACAGAAACTTGAGTGTGTGTGTTTGTGAGTGCGTGCGTGTGTGCAAAAATTAATTGTGCGCTGTTGCGATCACTTTTTTGTTTGTGCCTTAAATAATAATCTTTCTAATGTTTTGTGCAAAAATATACAATCATACATATATTTTTTGCACAACAAAGTAAATTTCTAATAAAATCTACTTAATTATTAGCGTATAAGAAAGTGTTTGTGTGTGTTTTATATTTTTTTCGGTTTAAATCACTAATGCGCAGCCCATAGCACAATTGTGCAGATTCAAATCACACGTATTCTTATGCTCTTACATTTTAGTAGTCGTTGTCCACTCAACGAGACAACTAGGAATACGCATGAGCACTGGTGTATGACTTTTTCTTTATTTTTTCAGTTTTTGTATTTGTGTGTTTGTAGGTGCACTGAATAAAATAAAGAATTGAATGTGTTGGTGAGAGTAAGTGTATTGGTGAGAGGATTTATTTTTGCGAACCTCTGGTTTAAATTTAGCAAAAGGCAACCAAAAATAACAAAATTGTTTTTAATTTTGTTTCCAAACTGTGTATTTTTTTCTAAATTTTGCAAACACACCAACAAAAGGAGGATCTAAAATTCTAATACATACTCATGCATACCTATTTAGAAAGAACAGAAAAAAACAATTTACATACAAAATTACTCTCAGTTCCCCTCCTAAACATTTTGAAGCAGGGCATCCATTAAATTCGTTTATCGTAAGAGTGCGTTGCGTGAATGTGTGGAGAATCAAATGTGTGCTTTTGCAAAATTTAATTAAAATGATGTAAATTTGTTCCAAACAATTAACTGCTATTTTTTTGTAGCACGAAGTGCAAAGAAATGGAAAGTATGGACATACATAATTTAATTACAATTATGTAAAATACCTATGTGTAAGTTTAATTAATATTTTTTTTAAGAGAATTTACATACAAACAAATGCCTTATAATATTGCAGTTAAGTGAATTGAAGGCGATCTTTAAAAGAACTTTAATAAATCGTAAATGACAGGAACAGATAATTTACATTTTCTAATCATTTTGCTCATGCTCTGTATAGGTAGTATTTCCAATTAGAAAAGAATTAAAATGTAAATTTAATCGCATTTTCAATTAAGTATTTTTATTAAAGTCATTGGTTGATGACACATTGTTTATTCAAACAGAAAAATAGTCAATAATACGTGAAATCAAACGGATTACCCTAATATTTGATTATAACCATAAAATCGATTACTATTGTACACGTTTTCGCAATTTTTGATTAAAATGACAGTGGTAAAATATCTAACAAAAAAATTGTTTACATATTTTTATATCTACCATCATAAATGATGGATTGTATATTGATTTTGTCATTCCGTTTGTATCACATCAAAATATTCATTGCAGACCCACAAAATTATATACATACAGTAGCCCAAGAAAGTCTACATACAGGAAAAATTATTATGTTACTTTAATTTAAAGCAGTTTTTTTAGTTTTTTTTTTAAGAGATATATAATAATAAATGTCTTATGTCGATTTTAGCAAAAAAAAATTCAAATAACGCCCAAAAGTTCACCGTTATTAGAGTTATTGATTCTGAGTAAAATAACGAAAAATTTATTCTCGGTCACGCCTACTTTTGGGTGGGCGGGACTATTAAGTTTCATAATATTTTGAACATTAAAGCCTAAAAAACCAAAAAAAAATTTCGTTATTTGACTCAGAATCAAAAAATTAGGAAATGTTGCTAAACCCGACTTAAGTGATGTTGTTTTAATTTTTTTCAGTGTGAGTTTATTTTTTTAACAAATATATTATTTCACTACTTTTAACTTACAAATACAGCTTTCAACGTAAGAAATTTAATTTGAATTCCTGTATGTAGACTTTATTGGGCTACTGTATGTATATGTATGTACATATTCTGGGTCCTTATGAAATTCTAAAACGATCTATCTATCTGTCTGTCTGTTGAAAACACGATAGCGCCCAAATTAAATAAACAGGAAATCGTCCATAAAAATTCTCTGTTGATAAGGTTTGTTTGGTATTGGGTAATATCGGTCCATGATTTCACCTAGCCCCCATACTAATGCCCCCGGAATACTGTTTGAGCTGTAAAGTAGTGCAAAAATCGCGAAACATTTGTCCCTAGTCCCCCTCAGCAAATGATTTGAACATTCTTAATTGTCTATTATCTTTTTATATGGAGACAAATATCGTGATGAAATTGGACATAAATACATAAATAAGTTTTATAGGAACCTAAATATTTCTATCAACTTTTGTGAAGATCGTACGCTACCCCAACTCCATATAACCCATATATCAGAAAAAATTTTTATTGTCACATATTGATAATGGGTATACAAGATTTGGCACAGCCAAATATAACCTAAGACCTTGGGGTTCAGAGAACCCACTTGTATTTGTCGGAAACGCAACGTCTGTTTGGTTCGGATTTTGTGCTGCAATGGGTTTTGAACTACTATTGCTAATATCCAGTTTTGAATGGAATGCTCAGTTATATTTTTCATAACAATAAATTTGGTTTTAATTATATATTTAATTAATATAGTATTACTAACATGGTGAACGTTACCGCAAAAATATCGTTGTACGTACTACATAATTTGAATTTCTTACTGCAAATAAAAACACTTTTATTGCTCCCATTGTAGAATGAAATATGGTTTCAAATCTATATTAAGAAAACCGGGAATTTCAAAATTAATGTTTTTTCCCAATACATACATATGTATGTATGTATTTTCAACATTTAACATTCAACGCACTATAGACCGATCGTTTAAGACCAACATTTTGAACGTACTAATTTTACTCATACATTTACTATAATACTCTAAACATTTTTAAAATTCTAAACTATTTTACTACTCTATACTTTTCATAACTGTCTTTGAAATTTCAAAATTCTTATTTCATAAACATATTTGTATCTTTTTACTAAAATCATGCCAATTTTTTTCCTTGATGTACTGAAAAATACAACTCTAAAACTATTGTTTAGTTATTTATTTTGTATAGAGTACCGAGAAAGTATGGATTGACAGTAATTTTCACTAATGTCTTTTCACTTGCCTGACTCCAATTTATATATTTTGGGCTATTTTACACGTATGTGCTCTTTGTAGAGCAGAGAGAAGTCAATTGGTTACTTTATACATCCCTGGTAATCTAGCGTGAAGTCAATTGTCACTAAAGTGTCTCTAAGTAATCTAGAGTGTAGTCACTTTAAACTGTTTGTGAGTAATTCGTACAAACTGGTTTTATACAAATTGTGTTGATATAATTCGCATCCAGTTTAGTGTCCCTAGTAACATGGGTAATAAAACTACTTGCTCTTTAGAAAGTAGTTATATTACCCAGTTATATTAAACTATTGGAGAATTGTCGGCGAAATGTTTGTTTACAAACAATCGGTTATTGGACTGTTATGTAGCTGATCAAGCAACCAGTTAGATAACTAGTCAGGTAACTTTATGTAACCGATATGTGAAACCAATGCGTTGACTACTTGGGACCGGCTATCAGGCAATAGAATTGTAAACAAAATTGATCCGTTGGTTATGACATGTACATGTTAAAATAACTAGTTCATATACACCCAAAATGAAAGGACAGTCTCCTAAAACTGCTGCTTAATGACTGAGTACCCAAATACTCAATACTTTCACTACTTTAGCCAGAAGATGGCTTAAAATGGAAACGAAGATGTGTAAAAGTTTTTAGAAAACCTAAAATTTTGACCAACTCTTATTTTGATACAACAACAAATTTAATTGTTTTCATTTCCTTTCCGTGTGTGTGTTTTATTTCTCCCATATGTTAAAATTAAAAATTATGCAATATTTCTTTTAATATTTTTAGATTGTATCGGTTAGAGTAACCAACAAGAATTCTATACATACTCTCTTATTTATACATTTTAAATTACTGTTCTATTTGTACAATATTTTTTAATAATTAAAATTAACTTTTTTTTTGCAATTAATTAGCGCACAATATTGAAAATAAAATTTTAATTAAAGGCAAAAATAAATATTCATAATTACATATTTCACAACTTAAGTACATTTGGGTTTTGGTCAAAAATAAAAACCTTCTAGAATTGTTTTATTATGTAAAGCCACAAATACTAACAACAACAACAATAATAATAAATAAATTCTATTTTGGCAATCTAAATTTATAAATTAATAAATAATAAAAACGAAGAAAGAAAGCAGGAAAAAATAGATTCATAAAGAGAATTTACTTACATAGGCAAATGTACAGTGGGTCTAAGAATGCCCAAATACAATTCGCTAATTTAAATTTAAATATTTATTTGAGATACCTACTTGTTTTGAAAGCTAGAATTGTGGCATAACTGATCAAATGCTTGATAAAAACATACTCAGATATAAATCATAGAAATTATGACCTTAGGAATGATAAGTTGATATAAATTTGGGTTTCAAGCTTAAAGGTCAATGTCATAAAAAGGGTAAAAGGAAATCGAAAACATTTAGGAATGTGTTTTAGTACAAATATTTTTCAGTTCGATACAAAAATTGCAAGATTTTAGAATCTTTGTGGCAGTGGGCGGTCTCCTTTTTGTTTGCCAAACAATACGAAAACAAAAGACATATTTTACCTAATAGTTGTTACTAAATTAAATTTTGTCATGGTTAATTTTTGTTTATTTTAATCGATACTACATATTACCTATTATGTTGTTTTTCTTTAAAATTTGGATATAATTTTCCATAATTGTTTTATGTTTGAAATATAAATTTATACAAAAATCAATTTAACAGTTTTTACGAAATATTAATTAATATCGTGGTGATATTATTTTGACCCCAGCTGTACATGATTGATAGTTCAATATAGATTTTTATTAAAAATCCAGATAATCGGCCGACAAATGGCTGAGAGAGATATCAGCAATAATTTTTCAACAAAATTGTTTTTAACACAAATATTTTTTCACCAAAAGCCTATATTCGGCTTTACATAATATGTATCTATTCCTTTTTGTTTTTTATACTTATAAAGTAAAATCACTGAAACAAATTGTAGATCTGCCCAAAATTGACTCCTAGATAGGGCTTATTCCAGAAACCTGGATATCGCTTAGGTATAAATCTTTTAGAAATTTTGGTATCAAGATGTAATTAATCATAGGACTTAATTATATGTATCTGTATTTTATGTATCTGTGCATGCTGTAATGTGTCAATTAGCGATCCATAATTGACCCAAGCTAGAAACCTATATGTTTGATAGGGATTGTATTCCTGAAACGGAGCTTTAACGCTCCTCTAACTAGACACGTTTGCCAAGAGATTTTGAATTTTTGCAGAAAAGTTTCTAAAATTAGTATGTACCTACCTACAAATTCAAAGTTTTTTAATAACTTTTGTACACCTAGTTAGTTGAAATTTTTATACCCTACACCACCATAGTGGGGAGGGTATAATGCGTTTGTGCATCGACTTAGAATCACTTTCTGAGTCGATTAAACGATGTCCGTCCGTCCGTCTGTCCATGTAAACCTTGTGCGCAAAGTACAGGTCGCAATTTTGAAGATTTTTTGTTATCAAATTTGGTACATATTATTTTTTCGGCCCAAGGAGCAAACCTATTGAAACTGGCTAAAATCGGTCCATTATTTCACATAGCTCCCATACAAATGTCCTTCAAAATAGGACTTTATCGGTCATAAATATTTAATTTATATATGTATCTCCACAAATTTCGCTCCAAATAAGTTTTATATATTCGAAATTCGTGTCACCAAATTTTGTTACGATCGGTCCATAATTAGTCATAGCTCCCATATAGACCCGCTTCCAAAAAAAACACTTTAAAGTGCATAAATCTCTTAAAAATGTTGTTATACACACAAAATTCATCATAAATAACTTTCATATAGATCACATGACCTAATTTCATGGTGATCGGTCCATAATTGGTCATAGCTCACGAATATAAATTATTGATATTTTAAAAGAAAAATGTTTTTGATCATTTACTTGGTGTAGGGTATTATATGATACTTTTTTACTTGTTTTAATTATGTAGGTAATAATATAGAATTTAAATAGGTACCTACATATCTTAAATTTTTTGCTAATTCATAGGTACCAATCTAATTTTTCTTCAAACGGTCCCACTGTTCTACATCATGTTATTGTTGTTGCAAATACCTACATACAGTATAATTTTGCACTAAAAGATCATGATGTTGTTGACGATGATAATAATGGGACAATCAGACAGTGAGTTAGTCAGTCAGTCGGTCACATTACCTTCTTTTCTTGTTCATTTATGAAAATTTAAAAATTTTGATAGAAGCAACAAAAAAATTGAATATGCACAACTGTGAAAAATATTTACACTCAAACACACAAGATCGAAAAAAAGCACATGTGGACAATGAAAAAAGCCCTAAACAGTTTTATACATTTCATTCGTAAATTTTGATTGGGGTACATTTTTTAGTAGGTAGAGGATACGTAGTAGATTCATGCATATGTACATCCATACATACGCTCATCAATATCATCATTACCAGCATTGTCAACTTTAAATTTTCAAAAAGCACCAAATTCATGAAAAAAACTCATATTTCTCGTAAAAAAAGCACTAAAAAAATAGTTTCCAATGTTCAAAGAAAATGTTCCAGGAAACAGATACAGTTTAGATTCTTGAACAGCAACCTTGGTACAGGTCCAATAATCGTTCGCTTTGTGATAAGCAGCAACCTTGGAACTAGTGATGCCAAATTTTAACCAAAATCATCGATTAATGAACATCGATCTAGAACGAACAACTCTATAATGATTTCACGGAACTAATTCCGAAGGTAAATATTTGTACGGACACTTCCTTTCAAATTAGAAATTGGAACCAAAAACGTTTTTATCACGAAAAAAAAGGTAAATTCAAGATTTAGGAACAGACAATATATTAAACGTATTGATAAGATAATTTCTGATCTAAAAGTTTGAAAAATTTCTAGAACATTATGTTTGTTGTTGAACATTTCCTAGAAGAAAATTATAAAAGTTACAGTTTCGATGTTAAATTTAGTGCCACCAAAGTTTTTCAAAAGCACTAGGCACTAACTCGAACATTTTTCGCGTCGAACATTTTTAAAAGCACTAAAAACAGTGCTAAAAGCACTAAGTTGACAACGCTGATATAACACTCAACTACATCATTTATTTAAACATACACTCAGAACACACACTCCTCTCACCCATCACATCATACATCAGGGATGGAAAATGATAATTTTAATTGGCATATGATTTTTGATAAAGAATTTTCAAATCTATATTTTCTTTTTATACCCTTCACCATAAGTGGCAAGGGTATATATAAGTTTGTCATTCCGTTTGTAATTTCTACATTTTTCATTTGCGACCCCACAAAGTATATATATTCTGAATCGTTATAGATAGCGGAGTCGATATAGCCATGTCCGTCTGTGTGTTGAAATCAACTTTCTGAAGCCCCCAAATAACTTACATACACGAATGATAAATAGCAACCGGCTCGGTTGCTATTTAAAATCGAGAAAATCGGTCCACAAATAGCTGAGATATAAGGAAAAAACCAGGACAACCCCGATTTTTGACCTATTTTTGACCCATATCTGGATTACTAAATAATTATTATAGACAATATGGATATCTAATGATAGATATTTCAAAGACCTGTGCAACGACGTATATAAGACCATAGTAAGTTGAACCTACAATGGGTCAAAATCGGAAAAAATATGTTTTAACCCGAATTTTTTTTTTAACAAAATTTTTTTCACAAAATACCTATTAAAAAAAAAAAAATTAAAAACTAAAAATAAAATTTTTTAAAATTAAAAAAAAAAATTTTAAAACAACTGGAAAAAAAATTTTATTTACCTAAATATATTTAAAATTTTTATTTTAAAGTATAATTTGGTGAAGGGTATATAAGATTCGGCACAGCCGAATATAGCTCTTTTACTTGTTTCAAACTAAATTTGGTCATATTATGAGTTGATCACAATGTTTAGAATACCAAGTGATTCTGTATAATGGACCTTCCTATTTTTACATATACATATGTATGTAATTTGTTGCGGAAGTACCTATTGCGGTACTTTTAAACTTTAAATAGAATTTAAAAAAACTACACAATTCTCTACACTTTTCCATCCCTGTCACACACACGTGTGTTCTTTTTGTTGTCTGTTTGTATTTAAAACATGTAAACCACTACAAGTGTAAAGAAAACAACAACAATCAAACAGCACACAAAGAAAAACAAAAAAATCACAAAAATAATAACAACAACAAGAACAGCAACAGCACATTAAAACTAATTTGAACAACACAGTGAACGAGCAAAAACGACTGACTTCGACTGCAGCAACAACAAGAAACGATTTAGAAAAAAAAATTGCCAAAAATATATAAAAATTGAAAACAATACCAACACATAAACAAAATTTAAGAAATTAAACGAAAAAAAAATAAACCAACAAAGTAACAACAACAGCGGCAGCAGCCAAACGACAATAAAAACAACAGCAACAACAACATAAATAAATATGCGCTTATGGGTCGTAAAGCTGACCTTCAAACATCTACATTTGCCAAATACTACAACAACAATACAAATACTATTAATATTAAGGCACACAATAATAATAACAACAACAACAATAATGACAAAAAAGAGCACACATTTTGAGCGAATTAATACAAACAAACAAAAACAAATTTGCAAAAAAATGTGTTTTTTTTTTAATTTTTGTTTGCTTCGCCCATTTTAAAGTTTTATTTTTTTATGGTTTTTTAACATTTTGGGTGTAATTTGTTAAAAAATTAATACAATTTTACAAAACAATTTTTACGACTTTTTGATGGAAACAACAGAACTGTACTGTACTGAATATAAATTAAATTAAAACATACAAAAATACGTTGATCGGTCAGTTGATATAATCAGCATATGTATGTTTTTCTTCACTTGATTTTGATGTAATTTTGAAACCTTTTATACAAAATTTGGCCTTACTAGGTATTAAAAATATACATATCGCTCATTTGCTGTAACAACGTCATAACTCAAAATCCAGGTGTTTTGAACTGAGTAATACAAAATATGCGCCGTTCTTTAGTCTTTCATATAGTTTCATCAGTTTTAAAAAAAGTCAATTATTTTTCGTATGAGAGTGTTTTCTTGTTGTAAACGTCAAAATGAAAATTCATGTTTTCTCGTATATTTGACAAGTAAAAATTTAGGTTAAATACAGATTAGAAAGATATTAGTATCTACTATTTAAATCAGGTTTTATTTCAGAAATCGCTTGATTTGTTGAACATTTATTTAAGAAATAGTAAAATGTCATAAAACATTCAAAGTCGTTTTTCTCGAAACGACTTTTTTTTAATTATGACGTTGTTGCAGCAAATGAGCGAAAGAAAATTGGATGTAATAGGGACATATTTAAAGAATTTTTAGGACTTAAGCCTATGGGCAGTTATAGATATTTACAGCTGCGGTCAAAATTATAGTACCACGTGATTCATATTGTGATATAATAATATTATGTAAGAACTGTTAAATGGATTTTTGTTGTTTTTGTAAATGTGTACTTAATTCACTAAACCTCCAAACATTAGACAAAATTTTGAAAATTAAATGCCAATTTTAGAGAAGAAATACATAATATATATGTAAATACCTATGAAATTCATCAGTCAAAAAATAGCACCAACTTAGAAATCGAATTAAAAAAAAAAAATAATCAGGACAAAATTTAGTAAGTTGAAAAAACTGTCAAGCGGGGCATCCAGCGGCTTACACTAATTCGGGTACGCTGAATTGAGTGGTGCTAACCGTTTTATTAGTTTAGCTCGTATTTTCGAGATATACCGTTTATTTTATTGAACAAACCGAAATTCCGAAATTATTGGTTTTTAAAACGGCATTAAAAATTGGAAAATGCGTATACGCTCTTAATTTTTAAATTCAAATGCATATAACTTTGGAGTCAGTCACGATTTGTGAACAATTTTTTGTGAAATATTTGGACCCGCTGTTATCAGAAAACTGGAGTATGGTGGGTAAAAATGTTGATAATTTCATTTTCAAATGCGAATATCTCCTAAGCTGTAAGAGATAGTTGATAGCCGCGACGAGGTTTTTTGTAGTGCTCGGTGAGGAGATTCTATATGTGTAAATTTTGAAATCGAAACACAAACGAAGAAATAGGATCGTTTTAAAAATTGATGATACCCAAGTCCTACTTTGGGGACCCCTGGCCGCACCTCTGGTGGACTCATGTGGTCAAAATTCAAACCTTAAACTCGACAATACTCCTTCTTTGCGCGTGTCAAATTTCATTCAAATCGGACTAAGGATTTAGATTTACTTTCCTTTTTTTATACCCTACACCACCATACTGGGGAGGGTATAATGCGTTTGTGCAGATGTTTGTAACGCCTAAAAATATTAGTCTAACACCCACCTTAAAGTATATCGATCGACTTAGAATCACTTTCTGGTCGAGCTTGACCGACCATACTTTCTTACTTGTTTTTCTATACCACTGTGCACTGCACGATGTAGCTATTTACTACGAGTTATGTATTTTGATAAAATATTAGGGGATATTTGTATTATTTTTTGTGAATAAAATGAAAAGTTGTGAACAGATTTTAATTATTTAGAGCTTGTTTTATTTGGAACGTTTTCTAAATGTGTAAAAAAATTAAGAGCGTATATGCATTTTTAAATTTTTAATGCCGTTTTAAAAACCAAAAATTTCGAAATTTTTCTTATAAAAATTTATATTTCTATTTTTTGCCAAAAAAAAATTTATATTTCTAAGACGACTGCGAAGATTATAAACACGTTAAGCTTGGCTGGAATGTAATTTCGTTTTTTTCAGTTTATTCAATAAACTAAATCGTTTTTGAGTTACGCGAATATATGTTGTGCAACCTCCTCCATTTTCGAAATAACGGTATATCTCGAAAATACGAGCTAACATAAAAAAGGGTTAGCACCACTGAATTCAGCGTAGATGGTGCTCCTCTTGACAGAAAAAAAGTGTAAATTTCGTGCATAGTGCAATTATTATGGTTTGTAACGTTTTTAACACGTTATTATTAAAAGTAAAATATTGGTATCTTTTGTTTTCATATTTTTTGATAAAACAAAGATACTTAAATTTTTGTATCAAACTCGCATCCTGTTCCACGACATTGGCCTATTAGCTTGAAACCCAAATTTATATCAATTTATCATTGCTAAGGTTATAATATCTTTTAGTATGATATTATCAAGCATTTGATCATATAAAATTGAATTATTTATTCCACATATTCAATATATTCTTCGAATGTTCTTATAATAGGTAAACCACGATTAAATTATTATTTTAAAATCTGTGTGTTTTATTCATGCTATCATACATTTTGGTGGAAATTGGATTCAGAGCGAACATTCTATAGAAGTCTGATGTCAAAGAATATATATTTTTTAATTATTTGACCAAAAAGTATTTTGGTACTTGAATGTTGGAGAAATTTTACCTTTAAATAATAATTTAAATTTTGTTCTCGTAATGGTCAGCGAATAACTGCAACACTAGTCGTCACTTTTGAGCACCGTAGAGAACATAAATGCCTGATTGTCGAAACGGTGACCCAAGAGTGTTTAGCGATTTCGCAACCTAAAATTTTTATTTGAACGCAATGTTTTTTAATACCATTTCTAAATATAAAAAAATATTTTTATTCTGAATTCAGCTAATTTTTATGATCAGAAATCGTATTTTTTTATTCTAAGACAAACATACACCACTTTTTTGTTACTAAAAAAATTAGATTTTTTTTTAAATTTTACTCAATTCGATTCGATATAAGTATATTAAAATTATAATTTTATGACGATTTTTTAAAACGAAAACAAAAATATTCTATATTATTTTGACAAATTCTTACGATGGTGCTATTATTTCGACAGCACAAAATCTGGGTATTTTTCAAAAACATAAATGATTAAAAGTTGAATATTTCTTAAAGAAAACTTTACTCATAGAAGGAATAGAGATCATCAGTTAACGATTTTATATTATATTTAATTAAAATTACTATAGAAATAAAAATATTTCTTATGTTAATTGGGTCTGTGGTGCTATTATTTTGACCAGCACTGTATATACTGTGGGCATTATAAGGTTATGTATTTTTGACAAATTAAGTTTTATTGATAAGTAGAAATATGGGAATTAATATTGTAATATGATGTGGGGCAAAAGTCCATTTCTATTACGTTGGCACTTTTAAAAAAATGTTGAACCAAAATTGGAAAAAAAAGCTCCCGTCAATGCAAAACCTTGATTTGAAACTCAATTTCGTCGTACGATTTTCAAAATTGTGTACACTAGACAAAGAAAACATCGCAGAAATGCGAGTAGAATATTTTTCAGTGCAATTTGCTTCCTTCTTCTCTAGCCTATCCCTGCTCTAACCGTTTATATTCCATTAGGTTGGTTCCAAGTACGGAGAAAAAAAAAATATATTGAAATGTATTTATATGTATTATATGTATTATATCTAATTTAGTAAAGCAGTAAAATATTAAAAAAAATTAACGAAAATATGATTCAAAATTTGTTGAACTTCTGGCGCTTCTGT
Organism: Calliphora vicina; assembly: GCF_958450345.1. Taxonomy (NCBI): domain Eukaryota; kingdom Metazoa; phylum Arthropoda; class Insecta; order Diptera; family Calliphoridae; genus Calliphora; species Calliphora vicina. The sequence continues at coordinate 121,913,846 of NC_088780.1, forward strand.
CGAGAAAACGAAATGTCCAATTGAAAAACACATTTGTATTGGAGGAGAGCAGATTGTCAGCTTCCGAAAAAACTTAGTTTTTCCAAATTCTGAAGATACCGATTTTCATAATTTTGTCCACCTAGATTTTGATTTGGAACCACAGTGGGCTTTCGGGATTTCTTAAACCCCGAAGCCCGGGATTTTTTAATTTTAAATCCCGAGATTTTCGGGATTTTCCAAATTCCGTTTTTCATAAATAAATAGGGGAAATTGTGTTAATAAAGGAAAGCGGTATTTTTGGTTTTCCTAGAGTGGGGCTCTGGAAAATCAATTCTTCACATTTTTTTTGTGAGTTATCTAACAAAACTCAATTTAAATCCTCTTCAAACGAAATTGATTTTATCTCAGATGAGGAGCTCGAACAAAATGAAAATATTTCGATTGCTCAAAGGCTAAAAGATATTATTAATAAATGTAAAAACCCAAATAACAATAACGAAACCAAGTTATAATGTATATTTGCAACTTGCAAAAGAAATAGATCACTTTAATTCTGAAGGAACAAGAGGAAAATACTTGCAGATTTGTTATAAGCAGGGCAACCAAAAATATGCAATATCATATTTATTGCTGTGCGTCGTATAAACATATGAGTTAGTTATTTATCCGTTTCAGACAATTATAAGAATTTTGGCATCGATTTATTATTGCATATTTTTGCATATTTGTCTCTTTACTGCATATTTGTGCATATTTTGCGTTTTATAGCATATTTTTGCATATTTAACTCATAACTGCATATTTTTGTTGCATATTTTATTTATTTCCATTATTTTGTTTTCTAAATATAATTTTATTGCTTGTATAGTAATTTTTCATTTCTATATTTTACAATTTTGTTAAAGTCCAATGATAATTTGCCTAAGCGACTTATCTTCATTAAATTTTCATTGACTTAAGGTATCTTAGTTTCCATATATTTGAATTAAATTAAAAATATTCACACACAAATATCAAAATTTAATAAATGGTAAAAAATACATAAAAAATTAAAAGAAAAGAAAATGGGCAACTTCTTAACAAAATGTTGGATACATTTAAAAATAAAACTTAAGGTTGCTTGAGACAGTTATGGTTGGTCATTAACAGTTCACCACTAATGTAAAATTAAACAACTTTTCGGCAAATGTTCAGAATATTAAGATCCATCGAAAATATCATGTTCAAAAATATCGAAAATATCACGTTTGTTACAAATTGTAACAAAGATATTAGGAAATCGTTAAAAAACAATCAATTGATGAGAAAGGAAGAAACATAGGAAATGTCACGGTATTTTGAGTTCCAATAATAAAAATGCAAAAAAGGTTTTTTATTTTTCTGCAGTTTTAAAGAAAACAAATCATTTCACTATTGTAAGGCTTTTTGATAATTCTGTTTAAATTTTGGAAGTAATATTAGATGTTAATCTTCATATATGATAAATGCTCCAAAATCCACTGCAATTTTTTACCAAACAATTACACACGCTCTCTATAGCGATTTGGAAAAATAATTCAAATGATAAAAAAGTAGATTTTAAAGCTTTATGTAGAATAGAAACATTTCGAGAAATTCTTAATATCCTCTCCCTACAATATTATGCAACTAATTACTAAACAAATTTTTATTTACTTCTTATATTATTTTTAATAAAACATTGAAATCAAACAATAACCAACTATTTTTAAGTGCATATTTTTTATATTTTAATAGCATATTTTTAATTTTTAAGTGCATATTTTATGCGCATAAAACACTTTTTTTAGAGCATATTTTTGGTTGCCCTGGTTATAAGTATTTGCAAACGGTTTTGCCAATATGAAAGATGTTTTTCGGCAGCTGCATATGACGGAAACAAAATTCGTTCCAGAATGGCAGACGAAACCATAGATGCAATAGTTTGCTTTTACTTTCAATTGTAAAGTAAAATTTTGTATTTAGCATTCGGGATTCTTTACCAAATCCCGATCCCCGGAATTTTCAAAAATCAGTCCCGATTAGCATCTCTAATGTAGAGTTACTAGTTGTTTTTTTATAACTTTCTTACAAATATTTAAACAATTGTTTTTAAAACACTTTTGTTTTTGTACAAATAGTATGTATTTACTAGATATTTTTGTTGTTTATTTTTTTTTATTCACTTTGCAAAATTAAAATTGTATTCTTTAATTAAAAACACTAAAATTTTCCTATGCAAAAAATATAAATACATATGTATGTATGTAGGTAGGTACTACATAGAGCTACATACAGCAACAATTATACATAATAATAAAACTAAAAACTAACTAATAACCCTCATGTTTTAAAATAAATTTACTGAAATCTTGTTTGAGCTTGTTTCATTCAATCTTGTCTTTGTTGTTGTTGTTATTATTCTTGTTGCTGTTTCTTATTTTTAGTTTAACAACGTCATCTTTAACGCATTCTAAAAGTGTGTTTTAATTTTTTGTTTCAAGTCAGGGTTTTTTGTTTTAATGATTTGCCAAAAAGACAGCAAAAAAAAAACAAAAACGACACATACATGCACTATTAAAAGAGCATTTGATGTTGGCAGCACTGCTGCTGCAAAACATTGACGCTAACGTTTCTATTTTATAATAATACAAGCAAAAACAAAGTTTGTTGTGCTTTTGTTTTGCTGCTGTGTGTTTGCAAATTATTTTTGCACAGCTTTTTCTCTGGCTGTTGTTTTGTTTGTTTATTTATTTATTCCCTTTTCGTTGGTGCTCTTTTTTTGGTTTGGTTTTGTTGAGTGTTTTCTATCTCTTGGTTGGAGTGTGTTTGTTCTTATTGTAATAATAATAAATTGTGATATTCATCATAAATAGATTTTGTTGTGTGTTTGGTTGGTAATTGAGCAAAAATATGTTGTTGATTTGGTTTTTGGCTGAGTAGTGCTGTTGTTGTTGTTGATCTTTTTACTTCTATTTTTCGTTGGCGAATATTTGTTTTTACTTTAGTGGGTTTGTCTTTAAAGCGTTGACGTCAACGTTCAGCAACGTTATCATTAACGCCATTGATACACATACATACAAATGTACAGAAGATACTCTCTGCAAAAAAAAATATTAATATGTAAACACACATACACAATCACTCGTATTTATTTACTTTATTAAAAAAAAAATTAAGCTCGCCAAAAATTTTGTGTGAGCAGCATAGATATTTGTTTAAGTGTGCGTGTGTTTTTGTGTTTATTTCCAATTTAGTTGTTGTTGATTTGTTGTACTTTTTGGTGATCGGTATCAAGGTTTTTGGCAATTTGGTTCGTATCGCTGCTGTTAGTCGGTCGGTAGGTCGTGACGTTACGACGCAACGCCTCAAAACGCGCGCTTGTTTATTTATATACAAATGTAAGAGAAATATTTGCGTTTTTTTCTGTTGGTTGGTTTGTTTGCTTGTTTTTTTCCATCTCTTTATTACTTAGAGGTGTCTTCTTCTATTTACTTGTGGTTATCGGTCTTCTATTTTTGCAAAATCTTTAAGTGGCTAGTATTTTTGTTGTTGTATTTACGCACACTCTCACATCCCATCCAAAAAAAGAAGAAAAAAACCTAAATGTGCGAATTTGTGCTGGTGTGCTGGTGTGTTTTTACACTTTTTCATACACTCTCTGATGAATTTATGTATGTATGTACATATGTAAAGTATCCACACCATATGTTTAATGTAGGAAATTCGTAAAAATTTTCTTATTGAGGCAACCTACTAAAATCGGTCCGCAGTAGCAGCTAAAAACTAAAATTTTGCAAAACGATCGTTGAGGATCGTAGTGTGTGTGTGTGTATGTACATATGTATCTATGTGTGTTTAAATGTGCGATTCTCTCTTTTCTGCTATTTTTTTTGTACTCTCTAATACTAAAGTAAAAAAAGCTGAAATGAATTTTTGGTGTAGTTGGTTGGTGGTTCGCAACATTAAGTTGATCATAAAAGCATTAGTTACATATTTGTAATATAACGCTTAACATAGAAAAACAAAAAAATTCGGAAACGGTTGGAATCAACAAACAAAAAATTATTTTTTTAAAAAAGCACACACAAACAAATTTTGCAAATCACACTAAATAGCTAATAAAATTAAAAATAATTAGAAATTTGAAAATAAAAATTACCTATGAAAAGAAAATCAAACAAAATAAAAGTGTCATACCTATAATTATTAATAATTTGTGTGTCTTTCAGTAGCTAATTACAATAAAAATAAATAAAAAACAAAATTTATTAAAAAAAAAAATACCTACCTACCTATTGCAACAAAACAGAAATTAAAAACAAAAAACAAGTGCCTTATTATAAATTAAATCAAACAAAATTAAAAAAAAAATAAACATTAAATTTTTTTTATTTTATTAAACAAACCCTTCCTCAAAAAAAAATAATCCTCGCCCTCCAAAATAAAATAAACGCGTGAAACAAAAATGTGCCGTTTAAAGTTAATGGTGTAACATTTTCAAACGATTTTATAAAAAATAATATATCGTTGGTGCTGTGTGTTGTTGTCATTTAAATAATTGGGTTCTTAACAATTTTTTAATTGAAAAAAAAAATACAAAAAATTTTAAATTTCAAACTAAAAAATTTAAAATTTTCAAAAATATTCAAAATTTTAACGGAAATTAAACAAAAACTACTCTACAACTCCTGGATTACTTTTGCCATAATTTATTGGATTATAATTGTTACTTCTTTGACTGCAGAGAATTAATAAAAAAAACCGCAAAAATTCAGCCGAATTTTGGATTACAATTTTTAATAAATTATTTTCTTTCTCAAAGGTTAGTAATAAATATATAAATAAATAAATATATACAAATAATTTTTATTCAAATCAAAATAGTACCTAAGTTGTTTTAAAAAATTATGAAATGTTTCTCAATCTTGATATACCTATTCAAAACTGTTTATATTTATTCAAACTGTTTATAAGGTTTCAGAATAAGTATTGCTGGCAAATTTACTAAATTTAAATCTACACAGAGATCTACAGATTGTCAACGTTGAACAACTTTTCATTAAAATAGCCTTGATTTGTTTATGTTATAGGGCCAATAACTTTTATACAAACATATTTATAGAATTCAATAATTTTTTGTAATATTTTAACAATTTTCTAAATAATTATTAATTTGGTTAATTTTTTTAATCATCTCAAACAGTTAAGTCAGCATTAACTTGACAATTTGCAACAAAAATCGCTCATTGAAGAACTAGTTCTATAACTGTTATTAAGAATGTGTGTTTGCTTCCTACAGCTTTTCTAGAACTAGCTCCAGGGTAACACTTTCAAACTAAAATCATTGAATTAATGAACTGGTTCGAGAACCGTTCTACATAACGTGTGCAAGCTCCGCAATGCTTCTTTAGAACTAGTTCGGGAGTTGACAATCTCAAACCAAAATCATTGATACCAACGCCTAACTGGCCTAACTGCATGCTATCTAGAACTAGTTGTCGAACTAATAAATTTTTTATTGTTTTGATTTGGAATAGAATTAGAGATTTTAAAATTGATTTCAAAAATTCTAACTTAAATTCGATTTTCTAAATATTGTCGCTGAATACTCTAAAACGTATGTTTGCTTTATTATATTATTTATTTTATTAATTTTGAAATGTGTTAAAATTCGAAAATAAATTTTTAGATAATAAAAATTACCAGGGGCCAAATTACCGCACTCGTGATCGAATGAACTATCGTATCGATATCGTAATTATAACAAAATGTACTAAATTTCATGCTCGATATCGAATGCCGTAATCTCAAATCAGAAAATTACGATCGAATTTACTCGATATCGAATGCGCTAATTCGGCCCCTGTTTTGTATGTTTTTATTAAAAAACTATATTTTTTTAAAAAAAAATTTTAAACTTAATTTCGAATTTCTTAAAATGATCTGTCACAAAAGCCTTTGGTGTATATATTCTCTTTAAATCTGGTGTTTTATTAATTTTAAAACATATTTCAAATTTGAAAATGAATTAATTTTGCAGAAAATTACCAACCTAAAAATTTATATTGTTTTAACAAATTTTGGAAATTTCAATAAATTCGAAGTTAATTTCAAATTTTTAACTCAAACTTTTGGAATAAATTTAATATGTTGCAATAATCAACATTTTCAGTATTTTTAAACTAAGAAGACAATTTTAAACTAATGCTTTTTTTATATAATTAACTTAATCAACAATTTTCTGAAATTCGAACTTAATTTCGAAAATCTTAAAACTGAAACAAAATCATTTGGAGGAACATGATTTGTCTTTAAATTAAGTATTTTATTCAATTAAAAACGTATTTCTCTTTATATTTAATTTCGAAATTATAATTTGGAAAAGTTGCAAGTTTTAAGTTTTTGCAAAACCTTTTGTAATACTTGTTTGTATTATATTGTACACTTTTAATATTTTTTTCAATTACATTTAATACTATTTTTATTACTTTAGAAATTCTTATCTTTAGAATATATTAAAAAAAACAAAACACTTTGAAATGTTTGTTTCTAAATGAAAGTGAAATTATTTAATAAACTTAAATGAACTACACTTTAAGTGCAAAATCCACTACTGATAGTATTTTGTAATTGTTCAAATAAACGTAAACAATAATAATTAGTCAAAATTAAAAGAGAAAATTAGCAAAATTAAGAAATCATATTTAAACAAATGTGCTAGTAGTTGTAGTTTTAAAATATTGTATATAAACGATAAGAATACATTTCGTATAAAACAACAAAAAATGTTCTGGTTTTCTCTGGATTGGAAATTAGCACCAAATTTATATAGTCTCCCATTTTTGTTAATCACTCAATATTAATTTCAGACACACCCATTTTTATACCCTACACCACCATAGTGAGAAGGGTAGTGCTGAAAACATTAGTCCAACACAATACCGAATGAAGCACTTTCTGAGTCGATTTGAGGTTTCCATGTAAACAGTGTTCGCTTGTTGAAATCGGTCCATTAGTTCCCCTATCTCCCTTACAAATTTCCTCTTGATTTTTTCATATATTTATCAACAAATAGGTTTTATATTAAAATAAATCATATTTTAAAATTTTGTGCGGTACGATCCATAACTGCCATATAGGGCCCACTTCCGAAAATCACCTTAATGATCATTACTATCTTAAAAATATCGGCACCCAAATATATTTTAACACAAATAAGTTTTATATAGATAGAAATCACGCCATCTAATTTCATGGCGATCGGTCCCTTATTGATCATAGCTCTAATATAAAGCCCATTTCCGAAATTCACATTAAAGAGCATACATCTCTTAAGAATGTTGGCAAATAAAATTCAATATAAATAAGTTTCATATACAAATAAATCACGCAACCTAATTTCATGGCGATCATTCCATAATTGGTCATAGCTCCCATATACATAAGTGACACTTCCGCAAATTACTCAATAAAAAAAGAATTATTGAAATTTTAAATGCTTTTTCTGATTTACTTATGATAGGGTATTAAATGGTCGGCCTTTCTACTTGTTTTAAAAAAAAGAAAAATATATTTGTTTTAAAAATAATACAAAATTGCTAATTTTTATAGCGATTAAAAGTTTAGTAAAACAAAAAACGAAATATCGTAAGCAATTAAAACGGCACATTTGACCACACGTGTAGTTTGGTGGGCAGCTTATCGTAAAGACAATATGAGCGAGTGGGGGTGAAGAGTGGGGTATAGATGATCTTATCGTGTGCGCTGTGTGAATGAATGGAAAAATTTAAAAAAATTTTTCACCAACAACCAACAATTTAAAGTTCAAAAATCAAAATATTTGCAACTGATAACAAATAAAACAAAACTAACAAAACATTTCAAAACAATTAAATTAATTTCTAAACAAAACCTTAGCGCCTAACTACGTTCTTAGAACAGAAAACAAAACTTTACTGCATTTACGTTAAATTTCCTGCTATTATATATTTAAATTGTCACATGACAGATAGTTTTTCTCACTGTTACAGTTTGTAATTAAAAATTATATATTAATTTCACACGCCTACATATTATTTTGCTTAACAAATCAAAAATAATTTAATTAAAAGGTATTAAAAGAAAGAAATACAAGAAAATTATACCGCAGAAAAATAGTTTTTTTCTAATCACAAGAAACAATTGACAAACTCAACTTTTAGCAACAGGCACATTATAAGTTTTATAAACTTTTTTTTTATTATAAAAATACAAATGTATATTTTTAAAACGTCTAACGTCACAGACATTTTGTCATTTAAACTAAAATGATAATTAGCACTTTATAATAAACAGCAATGCATTTACATTTACACGTACTGCATATAATAATACATAGAAATATCTAAATAAAACAACAATAAAATAAAATATAAAAATACATTATAGTACCAATTAACAGTGTCATATACATACATGTACTGTATGCTTCTATTCGCACTTATATTTTTTATAATAATTAACCCATGTTTAACGAAAGTAATCTAAAATTTTAATATCGAAATTGAAGAACATTTAATTATGTAATGAATGTTATATTTTAACATAATTTATTATGTTTGCAAAAAAATGTTTTAATTTAATTAATTTCGAATTTTGAATTTGAACTTAAGGCATGATTCAAAAACACTTCGGCAAAACAATTTTAACATTTTTGTAACCCTCAAAAATGTTTCAATATTTTTTCAATATTTAAAATTGTTTTCAGATCTTTAATTTCGTAATTTACACACAAAATTATAGTTTTTTATAACTTAAACTTATTTTTAATGGACTATCTAAGAATTTGTGATATTTGTTCGTATTTTAAATTTCAATATATTGTGAAATATAAGAGATAATATTTTACAATTTAAATTTTGAACCATGTTGTATCATTTTTATTCGGAATATTTCGGAATTTAAGTATTCCATACTTCGATTTTATGCAATTATTTTATAATTTTCAAAATTTTCTATTAATATATATAAGAAATTTCTTTTAGAATTTAAAATTATTTAGTTCTTGTCAATTTCTATGTTTTTAAACACTATTTTGATCATTTTTTTAATAAAAAATTTTATGGTTTTCAAAAATTTAAATCTAAATTTTAAAATCCAATAAACCTTGTTATTAGTCATTTTTAAAGTTTAAATATAATTTTTTTTTTTCAAAAAAATACAAAATAATATTTCATCTTTAATTATGTTAAAAAATTCGAACATAATTTTGAATTTTTTTCCAACTAAAATTCTTTTAAAATCGACAAAATTTAAATTTATAATATTTAAATACAATCATTTTGATAGTTTTTGAAAATTTCAAAAATTTAAATTTTGAAAATTGTCAATAAAAAAAAAATCCAATGATTCTAAATTTAATAAATTAAAAATCCAACAAACATTGTTTTTAGTTATTTTAAAGGTTTAAATATACATATTTTTAAATATTATATTTTTTCATCTTTTAAATATGTTGGAAAACTCGAACTTAATTTTGATTTTTTTTAAATCCATTATAAAATTTTTTAAAATCGATAAAAATTATTTTAAGGTAATTTAATCATAAAAATGTTCATAGTTTTCGAAAATTGGAATTTTGAAATTGAAAAAAAATCGTGACAGTTTTCGAAAATTTGATTTTTTACTTTGCTTTGCTAAAAAGAACGTGTTAAAATAAGCCGTTACATGTGATTAAAGAACAAGTAAGAGCGCTATATTCGGATGTGATGAATCTTATATACCCTTCACCAAATAATACTTTGAAATAAAAATTTTAAATATTTTTAGGTAAACAAATATTTTTTTTAATTTTCATTTCAAAATGTTTTTAAATTTTTTATTTTAATTTTTTTAGTGACAAAAATTTTATGCCAAAATTTTTTTTTCAAAATAAATTTTTAAAAACAATTTTTTTTTATTTTTTTAGTAACAATTTTATGCCAAACATTTTTTTTTTTTTTAATTTTTAATTTTTTTTTTATATATAAATTTGTAAAATTTAGTCGGTCTCTATAATTTTTCTTCACTATCGTCGAACAAAAATTCACGTCTTAACGTTTTTAAAGCATCACTAGTTATAACAATATGAATTTGTAAAGCGATCGTTTACCTTGCAAATTTTGTGACAAACTTATCAAAATTTGCTTTGCAAATATAGAATTTACAGTTTTTGTGGAACGAAACAGCATAATAATTTGCAAAATTTTAGCAAATTACACTTTTCAATATTAACTTTGCACTTTGAACAAGAGAACGTACGTGGAACAGAAATTGCAAAAAGAATATAAAAATTGCAAAAACTTTGCAAATTACACTTATCAATTTCAACTTATCAAATTTTATATTTCCGAGGAACATAAAGTTTTGAAAATTGAAAAAAAATTTTGTAAGTGCAAAGTGAAAAGTTGATAAGTTGTTTTGTAGTTGCATTCGGATAGATCCAAAGATACACGTAGTAAAACAAATTTAAATACATTATTTTTGTTAACCAGAGACCGAAAATAACGGTTTCACTTTCATTTCAATGGTAAATTCTCATTCGCAGCCATTTAAAAATAATTTTTTGTGATATATCACTGAGAGAGTGATTTATTCGAGAAGATTTTAGGTTTGGGGTTGAGAGAAACAGTAAAGAAATAAACACAAATAATCTGGATGAGTGATATATCACTGAGAGAGTGATTTATTCGAGAAGATTTTAGGTTTGGGGTTGAGAGAAACAGTAAAGAAATAAACACAAATAATCTGGATGAGTGATTCATAATTTATTTTTTTCGTAAAGGTCAGCTTGTGACTTTTATTTGCGAACATGAAAAATAAATCGCAAAAATGCATTTGATGCAAATCAAATATAATTTATCAAAAGATTAATAACAATTTAAAAAAAATTCTCATTTCTGTTACTCAGCCTTCATTACTTCATAGTTATCATATTCACCCCTAACGGCAATAACATGTGAAATTTTGTTCCCATGAAATATCCATTTCCCTCGAAGGGAAAATTGCTATCGGGAATATCATGATGAACTTTACATTCACAATAGTTGATTTTGTTCGTAACAGCTGTTTATTGTTTACAAAATTCCATCTAAAAATTTCACAACAAGGGGAATTTTTTCACGTGAACAAAGTTGATGAACGAAAAAAGGAAAATATTTCATGTGAAATGTTGATAGGGGTGAATATTTCCATAATTTGTTAAAAAATACTAATAATATGTTATTGTATGTAAATTAAAGAGAAAATAACAGTTATTAAGAACAAGAACAAATGAATTGTTTATCTCTCACCAAATCATTAAAAAAACAACAAAAACGAATAAAGGTCATACCAAACCATTTAAATAAAAATCATTTTATAACTGTTATTTTCAGTGATTTAATTTTATCACAAAAATATAAATCACAATTTGGGTTTTTTGGTATATGGACGAGTTATTTTCGATCTCTGGTGTTAACACAAAACCACTAACGCAGGCGCGGATCCAGAGTGGGTGAAATAGGAATTTCCACCCTCCCCCAAAACCGAAAATTGTTCATATAAAAAATTAAAAAAAGAAAAGTGTAGGAAAAATTTATATTTTATCCCCCCAAAATGGTTGACCTGGATCCCAGCCTGCACTAACAGTATCTCGGCACTAAAATTGTTTCCTTTATTTATTTGTTGACCAATCCAAGTAGTTGCATCAGTTACTAAAGAAGTCATTATTTGAATATTTCAAAGTAATTTAATACATTTGATTTTTAAAAAATATGTTTTCTATTCACCCCTTCCTGGGTTAAAATCAGTTTTCTTTTGCTTTCTAAGCAATGCATTCTCTATTCGCTTGTATGTTGCACTAAGGTTAATCAGTAAGAGAAGGGTGTCTAAATAGGCGTCAGAGAGGGAGAAATTAAAAAAGGAAATGTACAAATGTGATGCGTGCTTAATACAAATAATAATGTATAGTTACACATGTGTGTATTTAAATTCCAAGTATTTTCTTAGAATGAAAAACAAATTACTGCTAAGTATGGGTGGGTATTTATTAATATACAAATGTGCGTAAGATGGCAAATGTTTAATATCATCAACAAACTACTACCACAACTGATGTTGCTTCTGCTGCTGCTGCTGCTCCTGTGATGTTGTATGCGTATTTATTTAAGCAGCAATATGTTTTATGTTTGCGGAAAATGAAAAGCTGCCGACATAAATGAGTGGGTCAACATTTTGCTATATTTAATAAACAAGACATTGTTGTTGTTGTTCTGTTGTTGGCTGTGTTAATACAAACGGCTACTTGTGCCGCTGCATGCTTTTGCAAATTGGCTTACTATAATAATGCAATTGTCACTTGTTTGACGTTGCCGTTGTTGTTGTCGTTGCTATTGTGTTGCATGCAACTTTTGTTTTGAGAGTGTGCGTGTGTCGGGTTTTGTATATTTAAGTGTTAGTGTCTGCCTTGTAATAAATTATTTTAATTTGCTTTAAATTATTTACATACAGTGGTGGCCAGGAATTTAAGACAAAAATTGTTTGCTAAATTCCACGTGGTTGGTAATTATTTTTTCAAATATTTCGACAAATATGTATGCATGGGGACTGTTTTAACACACAAGTGTGTTTTATTCGACTGTGTCAATTCATACATATTCACAACGAACACATACAATTTTTCTACAACTTGACCAAAAAAATTTTTTTTTAAATAAACATATTTTCTCACATTTATATCATTATATTTGAATTATTATAAAATATTCGGACCAAATTTCGTATTTTTAGTTCCATTAGTTTCGGTCATATCATGTTATTAACAGCGGATGTTCGCTGAGGTGGGTCAACGTATTTCCACATATCTTTGTCCATATATGTTTTACCGATTTTTCCAAACATTTTTCAGAAACTAGAAACATTAATAATAAATTTCATACCCTTAGAGGTCCTTTTATTTTGGCTCTATCGCACTTAAAATTCAGTTGATGAAAAAAATTCAAGTATTTGTCTTAAATTGGTGGCCACCACTGTATGTTTGTATGTATGTATTTATGTACATACTATATGCATTTCTTGCTTCTTTCTGCGGTATTAGTATTTTTGAAATCTAAAATATATAATTATGTTTGTATTATATTAACACGTTGATTGCACATCATTTTGATTTAATGTCATTTGTATGTCTAGTCTTGTTTTCTTGGTATGTCCCTTTAAATTGACATACAGTGGTGGCCACCAATTTAAGACAAATACTTGAATTTTTTTCATCAACTGAATTTTAAATGCAATAGAGCCAAAATAAAAGGACCTCTAAGGGTATGAAATTTATTATTAATGTTTCTAGTTTCTGAAAAATGTTTGGAAAAATCGGTAAAACATATATGGACAAAGATATGTGGAAATACGTTGACCCACCTCAGCGAACATCCGCTGTTAATAACATGATATGACCGAAACTAATGGAACTAAAAATACGAAATTTGGTCCGAATATTTTATAATAATAAAAATATAATGATACAAATGTGAGAAAATATGTTTATTAAAAAAAAAAATTTTTTGGTCAAGTTGTAGAAAAATTGTATGTGTTCGTGGTGAATATGTATGAATTGACACAGTCGAATAAAACACACGTGTGTGTTAAAACAGTCCTCATGCATACATATTTGTGGAAATATTTGAAAAAATAATTGACAATCACGTGGAATTTAGCAAACAATTTTTGTCTTAAATTCCTGGCCACCACTGTATGTCAGTATTTTTTTTTTTTGAAATTTTATCAAAGATTTTTGTCAAGATTGCTTAATTTATTGGTTTCTTACTCTGTCTATATTGAGAATTTATTGTTGTGAATTGATGTTGTAGTTGGTTGCTAACTAAGCGTATGAGTGTTATGGATTTAAAACTGCATTACAATTTTTGTATGCAAAAATTGTTACTCATACGCCGTGTGGAAATTTTAAAATTCAATGCATTTGGCATTTACACTCAGGTCTCGTTTTATGCGATAGATGCGTTCCAAAATCGCATAAATTGAATTCGCATAAAACGATACTCTAGCTTCATATAAAAACTAATGATTCGTTCCAAAATCCTGAAAAACCGCATAAATTCAAATTTTAATTAAAAAACCAGTACAAAATCGCATAAAAAAATCATCAAAACTATATTTATTTCATTTACTTAAACAGTAAAAACAAAAACCTTTAAAAAAAATAAATAAAAATATAATATTAATTCATTAGTCACAGAAAAAACAGAAAATGATCCAAAAATTAAGCTAAAACATTTTTTAAGGAAATTCTGTAAATATGCATGATCAATCTGAATGACTGAATAATTTTCGGCATAGTTTAGGAATTGGTTCAACGTCATTTTCATCACTAGATGATATAAACATATTGTCATCATATTGTAAAATATCATTTTCACCACTAGAATTTAAAAAAAAACATCTAAAATTTTAAAATCTGTTAAAATTCCAAAAAAAATCGTTAATTTAAAAACCGCATAAATTTTAATCCGCTTAAAAAAAATCCGCATAAAACGAGACCTGAGTGTACTTATTTTTCGATAACCCTGTACAATTATTTATTTAGCAAATACATAGTTTTTAAATATACAAGGGATGAAATACAGTTTTTTTTTTGTATAAAAAATAGTTTTATTTATCAACATAGGCTCTTGCACTTTGTCCAAAGTTTCTCCAATTTTTGTATTTCTTCCAAAATATAAGATTTGTCGATGTCATATAAATTTCTTGAAAAATTTCGAAAAATTGTAATGTAGGACACCTTAATGAGCCAATTCATTGCAAAAAATAAAAAATTTTGCCCACAAAAATAAAGCATGTACATTTTTCTTTTAAACTGTATCCTCAAAAGTAATTAAAATTGTGGGTATTGACAAAGTTATGAAGAAAACTTAAAAAAAGTCCGACAAGCCCGATTTTTGACAAAAACTGGATTTGAGCGACCTCTTCCGAAAAATCTGAAAAAAATCTCAAAAAAAATTTACCCTATAAGCTTTTAAATTATGCTTGAGCACCCATCAAAATAAAAAAAAAACTTTTTTTGGGACACACTACTGCACATGTGTGTAGCCTTTTGTGCATCCGATTGTGAGCAAATTCAGCAGCCATCTTGCGGAAAGCTTTTTCATATACATGTGATCATTCAATATTGAAACCACTGAGCCATGTAAGATGCCCATCCACAATCTCTCGAATTTTCAATGTCCGATCGGCCAACAAGTCACGAGGTAAATGACGCAGCTTGTTCAAATTTTGACAGAAGTCAACTGACAACAATAAAATCAATGAATAAGCGGTAAAATATCACGCATAATGAATCTACCACAAAGCATTTGTCAGAAGCTAACAAATTTATTTGCCAGAATCATTACGATTACATACCATGAGGTGTAAAAAATGTTTTTTTTTTCTATATTACCCCTCTTGGAAGTATATGGCTTCCACAAAGCATCTGCATCTTACACGATTTGTTGCAGTTGTTTTCGCGTCTTCCCATGTAAGATTGCACTGTCCTAGATCTTGGAGTATCGTGCGTCTCCATGTATTCTTTGGCCGACCACGGCTTCTTGAACCTTAAGGATTCCACTCTAGCGCCATCCTTGTTATACTGTCAGGATTCTTTCTGATAAATAAAATATAATCAGAAATATAAAAAAAAATATGAAGTTTTCATATTGGGCAAAATTGTACCACTAATATCATAAACATTTCATTTTGAAATACAGGATAAGGGTTAAACTATAGCTGATCATTAAGTATTGTAGGTAATCTCTGTTAAGTTAACAAAAATTTAAAGTTCAACCAAATTGCTGTAGATTTCTAAGAATGTAATAAGAGCGGATGATGTCTACTTTGATAACCTAATGCGCCTATTGCAACAGTTTTCAACCAAATTGCTGCGGATTTCTAAGAGCAGTATAAGAGCGGATGATGTTAACTTCGACAGCCTAATGCTCCTATTGCAAACGAACAGAATTCTTAAACTGTAAATTTCCTTAAATTGCATGTCCTCCTTTATAATTTTTATGAAAACATTATTTCCATTAGCAGCAATTCTAATTTTGCAATGTCATCTTAAAATTGTCTGTTGTTTTTTGGGTGCATCATTCAATATGATTGAATCATTTCATTCAATCATGTTTTCTTAAATAAGAAATTAAAGAAAACATTTATTTATTGGCTGGCAATTAGGTCGCATGACAAAATTTTCATATTATTTATTTAAGACTTGCACATACATATATCCACTACACTATAAATTAGTTCAAACATTGATAACGTACATACATAGATATTTTGTTTTTCTGTTTAGCTTGTTTTTATGAGTTAAATGTCTCTGTTCTAAAATTTATTAATAAAAAATAAAAATATTGTTTGTCTCCAAATAGTTTTCAAAGGCTATTTTTATATATATTTAGCTATTTTTGCTTACCGACAATCACATTTCAAAGACATTTGATAAAAACAAAAATATAAAAACATATATTCTCTATATAAATATTTCGTTTAAACCGAAAAATAAACTTTTAGAAACATATTTTAAAAGGTGTTTGTGGTGTCACATTTGGTTTAACAAATTCAAACCACTACATGATAAAATATAATATTTATAAATACTTTCAAAAACAAATTTACAGGGATATACAGTTATTTTTAATTAAACCCAAGCTGGGTTTTATTTATATAACATTAAATTTTTAAATTTTTTTTTTCGATTTTAAATTAAGTTTGAAAATGTAAAGTTTTGGTTTTATTTATTTTTGTCTAAGTAAATTTTTAATCATCCAAATATGTAAATAATTTAACCATAACCAAATTAACTTGTAAATATCTACATATACATTTGTATGTATAATATTTAGTATTTGTCATTTTCATTTCATTTTGTTGACCTAAATTTATTTCGATCTTTAGTCTAAAAAAAAACAAAACAAACAAATAAACGAACGAACGAATGAACGAAAACACAATCCACTTAAGCTGCTTCCCCAGTATGTATCATTAGATAGATACACATGTACTAAAAGATATTCGCATTTAAAATTGTTTTTATTACTGTAATTGTTGTTGTTGTATTTTAGCTATGACAACCTAAAGAGAAAAAAATCGCAAAAAATTATTTTTGTTGTTATTGTTTTTTTTTTAATATTATTTGGCGTTAAACTCATGTCATTTATTTGTGTAGAGTAAATGTGTGGGTTGTTCATACAAAAAAAAATATATGACACAGTCATAAGCAAAATTCAAACTCTACTATTTTTTGTTGGCTTAATAATTTCGTGCAAATGTATTTACAACCACAAGTTCCCTAGCCTTTTGTTATTTACAAATACTCTATAGATATGTACATGAAATTACCCTAAATGCAAATGATCAGCTAAAATATGACCTTAAGAAAAGGTTAAGTAAACAGGCCCTAAATAAAAATTTGTTTAGGGTTTTTTTCCATGGCATAAAAAAACCTTGGAAATTGTTAACAATAATCCTACTTTTCCAATATCATCATTATGTCTTTATGATCCTTAACAACAAAAACCTCTTAACCAACAATATATTCAATTTAAGTTTTTTATTGCAAATATGTATACAATATAATTTAGAACCGTTTCTTGTAATGTCATAAGTGTACGAAATACTGTTATTTTAAAAGCATCTAAATCATTGATTTCCTTTAAAACAACACACAAATCGTTTATATTGTTGATTAGGATATTTTTGCTGTTAGGCCTTGATTATTTAAAGTCTTATATATATATTTGGAAATAATCTTAAATAGTTTAAATAACATTACATAATTACAAATGCTTATTCAGGCTTATCTTTAGAAATATAGGTCTTTTATAAAGAAATAAAGAATTTAATTTAGTTATTTTCATTTTCAAATATTGAGTTCCTTTTACAATATTGGAAAATTTACAACTTTTCACAATTGATAAAATACAAAATAACTGAAAGGAAATTTCGCTTAATTATTGACATTAGCAAACATTTAAAAAATGATTAACATTGTATATGATTTTAAAGATCCACCTTTCAATAATTAAAATTTTTCAAAAAACAAATTTTAAATATTTTTAGGTAAAAGTTGTTTTTTTCACTTTTTGGAAAAAAAAAATTCGAATTGTTATTTAAAATTTTTTTAATTTTTTAAATTTTAAAAAAATTTGTTTGTTTTTTAATTTTTTTTTTTTTGTGAAAAAAATTGGCCCATTTTGACGTGTATAAGACCCATATGGTCTTATACACGTCGTTGCAAAGGTCTTTGAAATATCTATCATTAGATGTCTATATTAATGACTTAGTAATCCAGCTATAGGTGGACCGATTTTGCTGATTTTAAATAGGAAACTTCTCGAAAGCATGTCTGACAGAATTATTGAAGATTTGGATCCCGAAAATATCTGGGGTCTTCAGAAAATTGATTTCAATCGATTCCGCTATCTATAAGGATCCATAATATATATTCTTTATAGGGTCGGAAAATTATATTGTGGAAATTACACACGGACTGACAAACTATTCACCTTCGTGAGAAGGGTATATAAAGCCATTCTAAAAGACAAACCAGGCACATTTTTAAATTTTTCAAAAAAAAAGTTTTCCTATTTTTTCAAAAAGTATCAATTTTAGGAAAAAGTATTTTAAATTTTTCCCAGAAATACATTAACGCCTTGTTTAAAATGTTTTAGTTCGTATTAAACCAAAGTATTTCAGACTAAAGAAGTTTTCAAAAAGGTACCTAAAAATTTTAATACTTTTTAGAAAAGTACCCTTAACACTTTTTTTTTAGAAAATTACCTTTTAATACATTTTTTGAAAAGTACCTTCATATTTTTTTAGAAATTTATTTTAGTACCTTTTTGAAAAATACCTTTTAATGTTATTTTAGTAAAATTTTTAATGCTAAATTCCCAATTTTATTGATAAATTCACTGAAATTTATTGTTGGGAAACCTTTTCCCAAAAGGCTTTAGAAAAACTTAAGATATTATACATTTAAAAAAATGTTTTTTTTAGAAAAATATCTGTTAATACTTTTTTAAAGTATGTAATGTTTTAATGTTTTTTTTAGAAAAGTACCAGTTGGAAAATTTCCTTTTAATACTTTTTTTAACAACTACAATTTAAAACATTTTTTTTAGAAAAATACCTTTTTTAATTACTTTTTTTGGAAAAGTAAATTATAATACTTTTTAAGAAAAGTACTTTTTATTATTATTTTTTTTCTTATACCTTTTTTTTAATCTTATACCTTTTTTATAAAAGTAGCTTTTAAAACTAGTTTACAAAATTACTTAATAATTTTTATAAAAGTACTTTTTGATACTTTTTTAGAAAAATAACTTTTAGTACTTTTTAAAAAAGTATATTTTTGTTTAAATTCCTTTTAATACATTTTTATAAATGATACTTTTTTTATAAAAGTATATTTTAAAACTATTTTATAGATATGTAAGTCCGTCTGTCTGTTGAAAACACGATAGGATCATAAGAAAATACTCTCTGTTAATAAGGTTTATTTCACCTAGCCCCCATACAAATGTTCCCCGGAATACAGTTTGAGCAGTCATAAAAATGTTGATTATGCGGCAATCCTGATAAAATTTTCCAAAAATTATTTCTAAGTACTCAGAAATTGTACTGTAAGGTATGGCGAAAATCGGGCAACATTTGTCCCTAGTCCCCATACAAGGTCCCCCTCAGAAAATCAATTGATCATTCATAATTGTCTTATAACAATTAACATCATGATGAAATTGGATATAAACAGGTTTTATACGAACCTAAATCTTTCTACTAACTTTTGTGAGGATCGGTTTATAATTGATCCTACCCCCAATATTTTATATTTTATTGTCACATATTGATGGTGGGTATACAAGATTCGGCTCCGCCGTATAACACACTTTTATTTGTTTTTAATACAATTAATCATAATTTGGCCCTAGATTTATTTATTTCAAAAAACCAACAAACTGTTATGCAAAATGGCACTTACAGAGAGTAAAAATAAAAAACCCAGCAAACTACATAAATGTGTAGGTTTTAATTTTTCAAATATTTTATGGTGATGCAAGTACTCATGGCTACAAAATGTACATTTAGTATTCTGAAGAAAGCCATTAATGTTGATGATTTGTTTAATTTAGTATGGGCAAATTAAATTAACTACTCAAAAAAGAAAATCTAATAAATAAAGCATTTACTTTTTAAATTATAGTAAAAAATTATTGAATACATTTATTTAGTTCAAAAACTCATTTAACTTACAACAATTTAAAAAAACCCTTCACCAAATTATACTTTAAAATAATTTTTTTTAAATATTTTTAGGTAAACAAAATTTTATTTTTTTTAATTGTTTTTCAAAATTTTTTTTAAAATTTTTTTTTCCCAAATTTAAAAAATTTTTTTTTTTTATTTTTTTAATTTTTTTTTTTAAAAAATGTATGACAAAAAAATTTTTTGATGAAAAAAAAATTCGGGTTAAAAAATATTTTTCCCGATTTTGACCCATTGTAGGTCCAACTTACTATAAACTTATCTACATCGTTGCAATGGACTTTGAAATATCTATCATTAGATATCCATATTGTCTATATTAATGACTTAGTAATCCAGATATAGATCAAAAATAGGTCAAAAATCGAGGTTTTATGGACCGATTTTGCTGTTAATTTAAATAGCAAACTTCTCGAAAGCATGTCTGACAGAATTATTGAAGATTTGGATCCCGAAGATATCTGGGGTCTTCAGAAAATTGATTTTAACAGACAGACAGACGGACATGGCTTAATCGACTCCGCTATCTATAAGGATCCAGAATATATATACTTTATAGGATTTGAAATGAAAAATGTAGAAATTACAAACGGAATGACAAACTTTATATACCCTTCTCACGAAGGTGAAGGGTATAATAAAGTGGTTACGGTTTTTTTTAGTAAATGTGTGACACTACAAGATATTATTTGGCAAGCTACAATATTTCAGTACTATTGACAACCTACAAATTGTTTCTACCAATATTTGACTATATGTAATAAAAGATTCAGTTTTTGTTTATAGTATGACTAAAGGTTACAAATTAAGCAGGAATGTGCAAAGGATAAATATTACAACGCACTGTATATATTTCAAGGTTTTTTTCCATCAAAACCAACTGTCACAGGGAATAAATAGCATAACAAACATATCAAAATCAATTGCAGAAAATAAACATTTAAATTTACTTTTATTAAAACCCCATTAAATAAATATTCGTGCAAATTTATTTAAAATATTTTTGTTTTTTTTTTCGTACTAACCCCCAACATCTCATTGATAACCTTCATTTCATACCTTATTTCAAAATTTCAACAACGAAAATAACAACAACAGAAATAAAAGCAAAACACTATTTGTTAACTATTGTGGTTAATTTTTTTTTCTCAGGTTTTATTATCATTTTTGTCGAGTGTAACTGTGTTTGTGAGTGTAAATATGATAGTGTTTGTGTTATAAACAATGCAAATAAGTGGGCGCTTATTTTCGGTTGTTTTGGTGTTGCCAAAAAAAAAAAAATATTCAACAAAACTTTCATACATACCGCATTGTATACTTGTTAAAACGTTGTATTTTTTTCCTTACGTATTTAATATATATTTTTTTTTTTTATTTAAACTTGTAGAATATTTACACAGTTGGCGTTTAAGTACTTATTAATACTAGACATACATACATACATACATACATACATACATATGTGTAATATGTACTATATACAATATATTTTTAGTACTTTATACAATTATATTTAAATACTGTGTACAGTAGTACAATACCTAAAGTTATAATATTTGCGTTGTTAAAATAATGAATTTGTTGTTGTAGTTCCAGATACACCAAAAAAAAATTATTTTGTATGCATAGTTTTTTGGTTAGCTGTTTCAAATACATATACTTGAAAATATTTGTAATTGGGGAAATGTAATTTGTGTATGATTGAGATTATAAGGTTTAAATACTCCAGGATCGTATAAACTCAAATATCCTTTGTGAGAAAATGGTACAGCTAATGTATAAAACATAGAGGAATTTATATACAATTGTTCAATTCACAACTGACGTTGTACAATCGTATGAGTTGTAAGTCGTCTGAATGTACAATAGTTGTACAAATGTTGTTGATAATTTCTATATAAATGTTTTGTACAACACCTACAACATTTTTACATATGTTTTTCGAATGTTGTATGAACATTTAAGTGTTACCAAAAGTTCATATTTATACATAAACAAAAAAATTAAAATATTTTAGTGCAAAATAATAGCCAAACGGTAACACTGAAATCAGTAATTTTATTTAATTTATGAAAAACGATAATTTGTTTTAAATATTTGTCAATTGTTTGCATTTTGTACACAATGCACACATTAGTTCGCTTTCATTATTAATTTTATATATTAATAGATTTTGGAATGTTTTTTTTATCATCTTCGTTGGGAATTGTCAAGGCTCGGCAGGGTAAACTTACGACTTGGCGAAATTTGTGTTCACAACCACAATAGTTGTAACATACAACGTACAACATACAACTAGGTTGTGAATTGGACAAATATAATTTGGTGTCTGGTTTTAATTTTTTTCTTTACCTTTTACAATTGTGTTCTGAAAGGTACCTTTTAATACTTATTTCTTAAAAAAGTAACTTTTAATACTTTTTTTTTTGCTAAAAAAAGTAACTTTCAATTAAATTTTAAATTACAAAGCTAACATAGTCCTTTTTTAAAAAGTACCATTTAATTAAATTAAAATGTTTTGCATGAAAATGAACCATTTTTAGTAACTTTTAATTTATCTTTGAAAAATTACTTTGAAATAGTTTTTTGAAAAAGTACTTTTTTTAGAAAGACCAATTAAATAGTTTTTCAAATAGTACCCTTGTAATCATTTTTCAAAAAGTACCTTAAAATCCATTTATTAAACAACCTTTTAGAAATGTTCCATTAATACTATTTTCAAAATTGTTTTGAAAAAATTAATATGTTTTTTGAAACAAATACTAATTTAAAAAACCACTTTTTAATCATTTTTGAAAAAAATATGTTTTAATATTTTTTAAAAAAGTTCCTTTAAATAACTTTTTAAAAAGTATAATTTAAAACTTTTTAAAAAAAATACCATTTTTTTAAAAAAAAAGTATGTAAAAGTATGTTTAAATACATTTTTAAAAATAACTTTAAAGGTATTTATAGACGGCAATACTGAGTATTAACACTTTTCAAATTTAAAATATTATTGAAATCATTCGGTATTTCAAAAAATCGTTTTGAAAAAACATTTATTTGGGGGATTCAAACGGTCTCCTATTAGGTCGTATTGTCATAATGTCCTAAAATATTTTTTTAGTTCAAACAAATTCTTGTTGTGCTGCAAACAAAAAAACTAACATTTTATGACAAACCAATAAACATAGTTCAAAAAGTCTTATTATTTTATAACTTTTTTGTTTGAAACCCAACCAAAATGTGTTTAAACTAAAGGACATTATGACAATACGACCTGATAGGGGACCATTTGAATTCCCCCCATTGTTTACACGATAGTAATACAAATATTTTATTTCTTTGTTGATTGATATTTTTATGCAAACTTTATTTGTATTTTATATTTTCTTGACATTTTTATTTGCCTTGTCAAAAAAATCATTCGTATTTTTTGAAAATCTAATACAAATTTTGTTTAGATGATGAAATTGTGTTATGATACTTGAGTTTTTGACAAATATTAATACTCAGTATGGCCGTCTATAAATACCTTAAATACTTTTCTATCGTGTAAATATATTTTAATACTTTTTAAAAAAGTATGCATTAAAACACAGCATTAAAAGGTACTTTTTAATAATATAAAAAAGTAACTTTTAATGCTGTTTTGTTTTTATATTTTTTAAAAATCGTAAGCACTTTCTTTCTGTGTTGTAATCCGACCTGATATTAACTGTGATTCTTGTTTCTTATATAATAATTCTTATCCACAGCCTTTGATATATTGTTACATCAATATATTTATTATAGTCCAACTTAGGTTGCTAGTTCGCGACTACCTCGATTTTTTCACATATTTTTCACACAAATTTTTGTTTCTCCAAAAATAGTTTTTAATATTTATCTTAAAGTATATTTTGGTGAAGGGTATATACTATTCGGTACAACCGAATATAGCAATTGTACTTTTTTTTTTGAGAAAATTTCAAAGGAAACGCAATTTTTTCCCTAGATATTTAAGATAAAAAATTTCGATTTTACACCCCCTCAAAGAAATCATCTCACATGGATACTAACTATATATGTATATGTATACGTACAAAAATATTGTTTTGTTGTTTTGATGTATTGTAATCAATGTTTAATTTTATTTATAATTTTGAGATTTTTATTTTGTTAATAGTACGAGTTGTATTGGTATATTTTTAGCATTTGTTTGACGTCAGTTTATCCCTTGTTTTAGTTTGTCGTTTAAATTTTATTTATTCAATATTATTCTTATTTTTATTTGCGGAAAATGTTTTCAAAATCTCTCTTTTATTCATTATTCAACCTAAATTAAACCCATAATTTGCCATGTTTTAATAACATTTTTTTAAATAATTTAAACTTAGCTTTTTACCCAAAAGAATGAGAAAGAAGTATTATACAAGAACCTGTATCTATACTACAGATAACCTTTATTGAATATAAGCCTTCGCTAAGTTACATTTTAGTAACGAGTTTTAATACTTTTTCCTTTATTAAACCCTTCACATTTTTCATTTGCGACCTCATAAAGAAGATATATTTGCGATCTTTATATATAGCCGTCTGTCCATCTGTATGTTGAAATCAAGTTGCCGTAGCCCCAACAAATGGCTGAGATATAAGCCATGACTACCTCGATTTTTACCTATTTGTTTATCTATATCTGGATTACTTGATTATATAGCTCTCTTACTCGGTTTTCTTTAAAACCCCACTACTAAATTAAAGTTTTGCATGATATATTAATTATAACTAGGATCGCCTGGTGGCCGAAATTCGACCACTTTTAAAACACTTTTTATCACTTTTATGGAAAGAATTTTTGAATATATTTTTATATTGTGCACATCTAGCGAAAAAAACCTTTTAAGCCATATATGTTTCATCAATATTGGTGGACAATAACATATTTAAAAGTGTACCACAAAAAAACGTCTGGCCTATTTATATATAAGAAGATATTGTCTCATTAATTGCATTTAAAATACATTCCAAAAATAGAATTATTAATTTTACCAGCATTTTTTCCTCTGCCCCTTCTCTCTATCTCTCGCCATAATTTAATTGTTTGTTTAAAAATCAATAAAATTAATAGTCGTGTCTATTGTTTGAATTTCTTGGAATATAAATTGAAATAATTACAAATTAGCTCTTATAAATATTAAATACAATATTTTTTGCTTATACTCGTTCTCTATAATTTCAACGAAATGATTGGGTTTTTATTTATTTATTTTTCTAAATAAATGTGTTAATTTTTTACAGAAACTATTATTTAAATGCAGCAATTAAAATTATCATGAATACACGCACAATTTAGTTTTGTTTTTTTCTATTTAATAATTTTAGAAAAGGTGGCGTTTTGGAATTTTGAGAGAAGGTAACAGAAATATGAAGAATTAAATTAGTTACAATATCATCCACTCTATTGACTATCAAACATACCTATATAGTATGTACAAACACATATTCAGTGGTCGCCACTCATAGCCACTAGATTGCGATCATGATCGGCTAATTTTCTGTTAACAATACGAATATTAACGAAGTTCATTAAAATAATCAAATAAGAAACAAAAAATCACAACTAAGAACCGTACAAATAATGAAAACGGTTTTCTTTAAAACTTGAAACTTTTTCGAGGCTTTGTCATATTTTTGTTCATAACTTCTTTTCTACTAAGCCGATTTTACTAATTTTCAATACTAAACTGCCTAGGACATTGATGAATATTCCAGATGAATGTCATTAGTTTTGGTTTTGTATTTTGCACCAGGGCATGATTTACACAAACAAATGGACTTGCAATTCCATTAGATTCAAGAATATTAAAGAGCATTCGTGCTACTGGTTCTCAGTTGTGATTTTAGGAAATATGTTGTTTAAAAATATCAATATGTTCTAGGTTATCTCACATTTTGGTGTTTTTGTAATGTTTTCCATTAAACCAATTCGACTGATTTTCTATCTAAAACCTGGTTTTATGATTTATGATAATTTAGATGCATTTTTCTACCAGATGTTAAGAATATTAATATATAATAATTTTAATATATGTAATTGTTTTACAAAAGAATATTTAATAAATTTTATTTTTTTTTTATTTCCAGGTAATTTTAATATTTTATAATCATAAAATCTTTGACTGTGGAAACTCACTCAAGTTTGGTATGCATATTATTTAATGATTAAGTCTATTTTCTACAAAATTTAACTAATTCAAGAACATTTCTAAATCAATATAACAAGTACCCTTAACAAAATTTACAAAATATAACAATTAAATTGCTTAGAAGAAGACAAAATTTTAAAAGATAAAAACATGCAAACATAAACAAAAACTATTATCTATCTATTTATCATGGTATTCGACGCCTCTGCCATTATTTAAATGCCTGACAACAATAAACATACATACATGCATACTTACTTCTTTCTAAATGCATTTTACTCGCGTACAAAAATATAATCACAATCAATTTAATAAAACTGTGTTAGAATGACAAATCATGGTATCCATTTTACACAATGTTTGCACATTGTCTGTCCATCGTCATTCTGTCTTACATTTGTATATCGTTTTGTAAATAAGAAAACTGCAATTGTTGGAGGAAAAAACGCACTCTAAACACTTGTACGAATAGTTTATAATAAATAGTTTTATTTCTTTTCTTTTTTTTTTCTGTTCCCCCACTTATGAAATTTGCCATGCCGCGCCACGTCCTCCCTTCTGTGAAATTTATATCTATATAATTCCTTGAATGTGTGCAATAGCAATTTATATTGGTCTACGATATACACACTTAGTGCAATGTAAATGAATTGTAGGAGCAGGAGTGTAAATGTATGAAATCTTGAAATGGTACTTATTATATTAGGTAGTTCATTGAAAAGGTACTTTTTAATTTTAGTTCCTTGAAAAGGTACTTTTTAATTTTAGTTCCTTGAAAAGGTACTTTTTAATTTTAGTTCCTTGAAAAGGTACTTTTTAATTTTAGTTCCTTGAAAAGGTACTTTTTAATTTTAGTTCCTTGAAAAGGTACTTTTTAATTTTAGTTCCTTGAAAAGGTACTTTTTAATTTTAGTTCCTTGAAAAGGTACTTTTTAATTTTAGTTCCTTGAAAAGGTACTTTTTAATTTTAGTTCCTTAAAAGTTCCTTATTTTAGTTCCTTGAAAGGTACTTTTTATATTACTTGCTTGAAAAGGTACTTCTTATATTAGTTTCTTGCAAAGTTTCTTCTTATAGTAGTTCCTTGAAAAGGTAATTTTTGTTTTAGTTCCTTGAAAAGCAACTTTTTATATTAGTTCCTTGAAAAGGTACTTTTTGTTTTAGTTCCTTGAAAAGGTATTTTTTATATTAGTTCCTTGAAAGGTACTTCTTATATTAGTTCATTGAAAAGGTACCTCTTACATTAGTTCCTAGAAAAGATACTTTTTATAGTAGTTCCTTGAAAAGGTACTTTTTAATTTTAGTTCCTTAAAAGGTACTTTTATTTCAATTCCTTTAAAGGTACTTTTTATTTTGTTTCTTGAAAAGCTTCTTTTTATTTGAGTTATTTGAAAGGGTACTTTTTATATTATTTGCTTAAAAAGCTACTTCTTATATTAGTTTCTTGCAAATTTACTTCTTATAGTAGTTCCTTGAAAAGGTACTTTTTATTTTAGTTCCTTGAAAAGCAACTTTTTATATTAGTTCCTTGAAAAGGTACTTTTTGTTTTAGTTCCTTGAAAAGGTATTTTTTATATTAGTTCCTTGAAAAGGTATTTTTTATATTAGTTCCTTGAAAGGTACTTCTTATATTAGTTCATTCAAAAGGTACCTCTTACATTAGTTCCTAGAAAAGATACATTTTAAGTTGTTCCTTGAAAAGGTACTTTTTAATTTTAGTTCCTTAAAAGGTATTTTTATTTTAATTCCTTTAAAGGTACTTTTTATTTTGTTTCTTGAAAAGCTTCTTTTTATTTTAGTTCCTTGAAATGATACTATTTATATTACTTGCTTGAAAAGATACTTCTTATATTAGTTTCTTGTAAAGTTACTTCTTATAGAAGTTTCTTGAAAAACAACTTATTATATTAGTTCCTTGAAAAGGAACTTTTTATATTAGTTAGTTCCTTGAAAAGGTACTTCTTATATTAGTTAGATCCTTGAAAAGGTACTTTTTATAATAGTTAGTTCATTGAAAAACAATTTCTTATATTAATTCCTGGAAAAGGTACTCTCATCCGAACAAATCATTTGAAAATCATTCCGACCTATATCTATAAATATATAATTAAATTGTTCATTCATGAAAGTACTTCAAACTGCTACCAGATTCTTTCCAAAATTTGTATAATATTTGTTTTTTAATTATTCAAATATTTCTTAGTGATAAAAAAAAAGAAATCAAAATCTTTTTCTTGCGGAAATATAAATTTAATTTTCTTAGATAAGAATTTAGAAAATGTTTGATATAAGAAATTGTCGACATTGCTCAAGTGCTGGCGAAAAAGTAATGAATGTATTAAAGTTGATAACCTCATTATTTGTTATTAATTTATAACCGTCTAAAGAAAGTGTTCTACAATCATATCAACGGACATTGGTTAGGGTTAAAAGTATTTAAAGTAACTAAAACTATTCAAGGTATTTTGTATACTTTGCAAAAAAAGCTCTAGCTAAATTTAAATTTGAAATCGATTCAGAAGAAAACAAGTAAGAACGTATGGTCGGTCAAGCCCGACCATATAATACCCTACACTAAGTAAAAGAGTAAAAACATTTTTCTTTTAAAATTTCAATAATTTGTACTTTTGAATGATTTTCGGAAGTGGGCCTTATATGGGGGCTATGACCAATTATGGACCGATCACCATGAAATTAGGTCGTGTGATTTGTGTCTATATGAAAGTTTACTATGTTGAATTTTGTGAGTATACCAACATTTTTAAGCGATTTATGCACGTTAAAGTGATTTTCGGAAGCGGGTCTATATGAGAGCTATGACTAATTATGGACCGATCGTAACAAAATTTGGTGACATGAATTTTGTATATATAAAACTTATTTGGAGCGCAATTTGTGGATATACATATATAAATTAAACATTTATGACCGATAAAGTCCAATTTCGGAAGGACATTTGTATGGGGGCTAGGTGAAATAATGGACCGATTTCAGCCAGTTTCAATAGGTTTGGTCCTTGAGCCGAAAAAATAATATGTACCAAATTTGATCGAAATATCTTCAAAATTGCGACCTGTACTCTGCGCAGCCAGCCGACCAGACGGACGGACATCGTTTAATCGACTCAGAAAGTGATTCTAAGTCGATCGGTATACTTTAAGGTGGGTGTTAGACTAATATTTTTGGACGTTACAAACATCTGCACAAACGCATAATATCCTCCCCACTATGGTGGTGCAGGGTATAAAAATCATGGACCAAAATGTGAGACAACATCGAAAAAATTGGATGTATTTTCCCATAATAATTTTACGTTAACTTAGTTTGACACAACAATTTTTTAACTTAAATTAATAAAAAAAAATTCAAAAAAAAATATTTTGATTTGAAAAATTCATTATTTTAAACTCCTGCTAATGGCAAACGTCACGCATCATATACGCGTAAATGCGTGAGTGTAATAAGTTTACAAAAACAACTCCAACAACAAACCTATTCGCTTATATTGTGTGCAAATCATAGAGTAATAAAAAAAAACGAAGAAAAATTGCAAATTAAAATCAGAATCAGAATACTTATTTGAAAATGTGTGCCACTGGGCGTAGGTGTTAACAGTTTGTTTTTTGTTATTATTGCCGTTGTAGCTATTATTTGTTGCAGTTGCTATTTGTTATTCTTCTACAAATAGCAAAAAAGAAAAAAAAAAAAAAAAAAAAAAAGAGGAAAAAAAAGAACATTGTTAAGTTTTTCTGTGTCTTAGAGATCTAAAAAGTACGTGAATGTTTTTGAATTTATATCTATCTACATGTACTTGTTTACTTTTTAGATTGTCTTATATAATTTAGAGTGTAATGAAAAAAATGGGATTTTCAAACGATTTTTTATTTAATTTTTTTTGTTGATTTTCTATAAAGGGTGAGGCTAGATATGTAGCTAATGCTAGCAAAACAAATATTTCTATGTACATATGTATTTCTACAATATTTGATGTTGCAAAGCTTTTGTACCAGCAAGCATTATGTAAATCAGCTGATTTTTCCTTTTATGCCCCTAAAATGTGTGACAGTGATCAAAGGCGTGTAGATTCTGTTAATAGTTTCGACTTTAACATTAGGCCTTTATTTTAGGAAACTTGTTTATTTTAAATTATCTGTTCATATTTAAATTCTTTGCTTTAATACCCCTAAATTTATATCTGTAACACTTTAAACTAAATCCTCTAACTTACTAAATATATAAAAATTATAGCTGCAATGAAATTAAGTTGTTCTTTTTTTAGTTCTGTGTTTGTTTTCAAAATAAATTTAATTGTAATTGTAGTTGCTGTTGCAGTTGCAGTTTTGTTCAGCTGCTTTTTTTACGCAATTAAAAGTTTATGTAAATATTAACATTAATTACAAAATATAAATTTCTATTGCTGTCATGTTGTCTGTTTATTGTTGCTGCTGCTGTTGTTGTGCAGTGTTGTCAGTTTCACTTAAATTATAATTTTATTAAAATGATGATGACAACGACAACACGACGAATACACAAACTTTAATTTGACGTGGAAAAAGTGAAATAACTATATATTTACCTGCAAAAAAAAAAAAATGTCAACAACATGAATTTATTTTGAGAATAGTTTAGGCAATGGGATATTTGCATTTCTTTAAATAATTAAATTATTAAGTTGTAATAAGGACAAATATACAAATTGACATAAACATATATTTAGTTACTACGATCATATACGTGATTGCAATAATCAAGTTGTTGTTAACTTTATCATATTATGATTACCGCAATCATATAAATAATAACAACTACCATAATATTGTTAATAGACTTGTAAAATGTTTGAAATGATTACAGCAAACAACAATATGTTTGCTCTGTGCATACTTTGAAAAGGCACTTTTATCAATAAATGTATTAGTGCTTTTTTAAGGAACTTTTCTAAAAGTACCTTTATTAGTACTTTTTAAAATTATCTTTATTAATACTTTTTAAATGCACTTCTATTAATTAGTACTTTTTAAGAAACCTTTATTAGTATTTTTTAAATACTAGAAACTTTTATTAAAAGTACCTTTATTAATACTTTTGTATTAGTACTATTTAAAGGTACTTTTTTTAGTTTTTTAGTACCTCTAAAGATACTTTTCTAAGTGCTATATTAATGTACTTTATAAAGTTACTTTTATAAGGTACATAATTGTAATTAATGTACCTTTTACAGAGGTACATTTTGTATAATAATTTTTGTGCTCTCAAATTCCTATTATATTTATGCAATAAGGGAACTTTAATTACTTTTCTTTATTTCCAATTCTATAAATACTTTTATCATTATTTTTGTTTATTACTTCTTATTAATATTGAGCGCTGTCCTAAAGATCTAGGCTAGGAAGGTACAGACATCAACTTAAAAAGTGTTATTTTCCCATATTATTTATTATTAAGTACAATATTAAGGTTATTCTTTTCAAAAAATGGAAAATTACACTCTGATTTTTTTACACTTTTACACAACAAAAACATGAACAAAATTCCCCAAAAAAAAAATACAACTTTTTTTTAAATTTTTTTTTCTTGTATTTGTTTTTTAAAATGTTAAAAAATCAGAGTGTACTTTTCCATTTTTTGGAAATGTTTACCCTCATTGTATTTTTTTTTTATAAAAAATATTGATTTTCACACAAAATTTCTATTATTTACTCCAGGAATACAATAAAAACTCGATCATAAGATGAAATCAAATCAATTTGATTACAAAAACATACATTGACAATAAGGTAGAAAATATGCAGAATTAGCATAGAACAAGTTAATGAAACCTTTTTGCAACAGAATGAAAATAAACAAAAAATAAAGAAAACCCTAGATTTCAATCAGACTCATTCATACAAACAAACATTTTTCACAAAACACATTCTACTAGTCATCATATTGTACGTACAATGGAACACTGCAAAAAAAGCAATCAGTTTAAATTCAATTTGTTTTATTTTTTTTTATATATTTCAGTTTTTTCTTCACTCTATTCTATTTTATTCTTCATTGTAATTGAACATAATAAATTGTACATACAAACTCGTAAAATGATGTCATTTATGACTATTTGCTCATAAATTTGTTAACTATGACAAGTGGCTAAACACACACACACGCACTCATACTTACTCCCTCCCCCTCCTCCTGTACCGCTCTCTAACGCCCTCGCAAAAATAAAATACTTTTTCTAATTGTGTAAAAACAATATGACAAATGTTTAGAGCCATAGTGAGTGTTCAGTGTATGTGTAGTAATTTGTAAGAGTGTGTTTAAATATGATAATAAATTTACACTATTATAACTGTAAAAATTCCATGTAAAAATTAATGAATACCGTACACTAGGTAAACATGCCTACATTCACACACACACGCGCTGTTATTCAAACTCAAACTCACATTTATATTTATTGTTATTCAAACTTATTTTTAGTTTAAATTGTAGGTGTGTGTTTTACCTTCTTCAACTCTTTTCACTATTTCTTTCCCTATGAATCTTTATGGTTGGTTTTTGTGATTATTATTATTATTACCTTTAATATTGAAACGTGCATACCTTTAATAGCATTTCTTAAAAGTACTTTACAAAAAACATTGAATAGTACCTTATAAATTTGAGTAGTACCTTTTGCAAGTCGTTTAACCCTTTACAGTATTTTAAAGTGTGCCATTTAAAAGTACTATTTAAATAGAACTTTTTAAAAGTACAGATTGAAAGTACCTTAAATAGTACATTTTAAAGGTACTTTTAATAGTAACTTTTAAAAGTACTATAAGAGGTACCGTCAAAGGTAAAATTTAAAAGTACCTTTTCAAATTACTTTAAATAGTACCATTTAAATGTAATTTTTAAAGGTACCTTTTAAACATACTTTTTAAAGGTACCTTTTAAACATACTTTTGAAATAGTACCTTTTAAAAGTACTATTTGAGATACCTTCAAATGTATTTTATATACATAATATATTTTAAAAGTACTTTTAATACAACTTTTTAAACGTACTTTTAATAGTATCTTTTAAAAGTACTTTAAATAGTACAGTATGAGATACCTTCAAATCTACCTAAAGTACTATTAGAGTTACCGTCAAAGGTACAATTTAAAAGTATCTTTAAATAGTATTTAAAAGTCATTAAAAAGTACTATTTAAATAGAACTTTTTAAAAGTACAGTTTAAAAGCACCTTAAATAGTACATTTTAAAGGTACTTTTAATAGTAACTTTTAAAAGGACTATAAGAGGTACCGTCAAAGTTACAATTTAAAAGTACCTTTTCAAATTACTTTAAATAGTACCATTTAAATGTAATTTTTAAAGGTACCTTTTAAACATACTTTTTAAAGGTACCTTTTAAACATACTTTTGAAATAGTACCTTTTAAAAGTACTATTTGAGATACCTTCAAATGTATTTTATATACATAATATATTTACAACTTTTTAAAAATACTTTAAATACGACATTTTAATAATTCATTAAATAGTGCCTTTAAAAGTACTTTAAATAGTTATTTTTAAAAGGACTTTTTTTAATAGTACCTTTTAAAAATACTCTAAATAGTGCATTCTAAATTTTGTTTGCAGATACCTTTGAAAGTATTTTAAATAGTACCTTTCAAAGTACATACTTTTCCTGATGCCAAAAATCACTAAACTGTCAACACTCTTTACATAATTCCAACTACATATATGATGGGTAAAAGGGAATGACGTCTGAGTTGGTATGAATGAAGTGTATTTTAATGTTGTTCGTGGTTTGCAAAAAATATAAATGACTAAATACACAAAATAGTGCTAAATATTAACTAAACTTCAACAGCAACAACTGCAACTCAGTTTTTCTCTTGAACAAGTTATTTTATTTTTTTTCATAGAAATTCTAACGATTAAACTTGAAAAATGTGTTTACTTAATGTTTGTAGCACACAATTAGCAATTAGTACCACATTTCTTTTTTATAAACATACAAAAAGTACTCGTAAGTAACTACATAAAAGGTATAGAGAATTTGTGACAATTTAACTTCTTCAAACAAGGGAAATTAATAACAGTAACTGAAAAATCTAATAAGATTTTTTGTAAATTGCTACAAAATTATTATACAATAAATGGTTTTTTATCAAGTCCTTTAAAAAAAATTAAATACATTTTATGCAATCCACAGGTGTTAATAACAACTGACCAATCATTCAAATGCTTTTAAAAAACAATTAATAATAAGCAATAAATTGTACTTACACAAGTATATCAATAAAATTAATGAAATGTACAGCAACAGACACATGTTTTTTTTCAATATTATTTAATAATATTGCTAAATAAAATAAGTTAATAAAATGCATATTAAAATCATGTCTTTCTGTCATAAATGTATTCAATAATCAACAATGTGCACATGATGTTTCTTAAAAAAAAAACTGAACAAAAATCAATAAATTACAAGTATTTTTTTGCAATAAAATCAGCCAAAGGTTTGAAGTAGCAGAAACTTACTTGTAAATGTATTTTTTTTATACGCGATTTTTATTTAATTAGGAGTAACGGAAGCATCCACGGATGACATGGAATTAAATTTTATTATTCAAAATATGGCCTTTTACAAATAAATACTGCTGGTCAATACAGGCTGCGTTTTTCATGCAAATGCATGTTTGTAGTTAGTAACCCATAAATAAATATTGACCAATTACTTTTCATATTTATATTTTTAATTAATAGTTTTGAGCATATTTTTTCATTATAGTGAATATTAAAAATTTTTTTAGTGCATAAACAAATCTCTGCCCTGTAAATATTGAAGACTAGCTGACCCGGTGCGCTTCGCCACCCCAATTAGATGAAAGAAATAGTACTATTAAGTCTCCCGCTCACTCGGGTCCATATAATCTTTATTTCATGTTTCTAAATTCATTGGTGAAGAAATTACTAAAAGTACCATTCGAATAAAGAAATAGTACCAAAAAGTCTACCCCTAGAATCCTAACTCACTTAGGACCATGTATGCTTAATTTCATGTTTCTAAGTCCATTGTTATAGAAATTTCAAAAAGTACCATTAGATTAATGAAAAAGTATCATGAAGTATCCCCTTGAATTTTCACTCACTTAGGACCATATATACTTGTAGTTTCCCACTCACTTGGGTCCATATAAGCTTTATTTCATGTTTCTAGGTTCATTGGTGAAGAAATTACAAAAAGTACCATTCGAATAAATAAAAAGTACCAAAAAGTCTCCCCCTAGAATTCTCACTCACTTAGGAGCATGTATGCTTAATTTCATGTTTCTAAGTCCATTATTATAGACAATTAAAAAAAGTACCGTTATAATAAAAAAAAGTACCCGGATTTGGCCTAAAATACACCATGGCACTCGAGTTACAAATAACAACCTGTTAACTAATTTTTGTATGAATCCAGGGACCAATGTTAAAAAAATTATCAAAATCGGCTTAATAATTTGCAATAAAATGTATTTTCTCGATTTTATCCCCTTTTTTGTACCTTTTTTATCCTCATTGCAGTGATAAAATATTATTAAAATAATGTTCTGTATCGGGGTGGGAGCTCATAGTAAAATATTCGAATGTCTATGTCAAATTATACAAAACCATATTTTATTAAAAAGTGCCAAAAATAAACACAATTTTTATCCCTTAAGGGTTCGAATTTCCAAAAAGTACCAAACTTATATTTTTTATTTTTTGATAAGTAAAGAATACGATTTAAATTTTGTTTCTATGTTTATTGGTTTAAAATATACATAGGGTGCCAAAAAAGTACCAAAATACAGTTTTTACCCGTTTTCTCCCCTAAAAGGTTCGAATTTCGAAAAAGTATGAAATAGCTGTCAGCTTATTTTTTAAATGGAGTAACATGCAATTTCAAGTTTTTTGTATCTTTATTAGTTTTGAAGATATAAGATTACCGGATTTACCCGTTTTTACCCTTTTTACCCCCTAAACGTTCGAATTTCCAAAAATCCCTTCTTAGTGGATCGTTTTGGGGATGGAGGAACCCACAGTTAAAATTTCATGATTCTAGCTTCAGTCGTTTGGGCTGTGGGATGATGAATCAGGCAGTCATTCAGTCAGTCAGTAACGTTACTCTTTTATATATATAGATGACATAATAATTACTTTTTGTGGGAATTACACTATTTGTATATCGTTGCCTTGTTAGCGAAATGGTTTATGGTTTTTTTCAGTAGAGCAAAAACAAGTTTTTTTTTAATATGATTTACTTGATTACTTCGGAATTAGTGGAGATTTTTGGAAATATATTGCTGATTCAAATGATCAAATAACAAAATGTTTTAAGAATTACACATAGTTAGAGCTTTTTGCAGACCACAATTCGAAAAGTTAGATGATATCTCTCTTATCATATGTCAACGAAATCGTACGAGTATGTTTAAAACAATTGCTGCAATAAATCAATAATACATTTAATAATACCTTTTTAAATTGTTTTAAATATAAATTAAATTAAAAGTACTTTGAATACTAACTTTTAAAAGTACTTTAACTAGTAGCTTTTAAAAATATTTTAAATAGTACCTTTTTTTATATAATTTTAAATAGTACTTATTAACAGAGCCTTATAAAAGTACTTTAAGTAGTTCTTTATATAGTACCTTATAAAAGTACTTTAAATAATATCTTATAACAGTACTTTAAATTGTACCTTTTAAAAGTACTTTAAATAGTACTTATTAAAAATAGTAGTTATGAAAGTACTTTAAGTTGTACCCTTTATAGTACATTAAATAGTACCTTATAAAAGTTCGTTAAATAGAACTTTTTAAAAGTAGTAGTAAAATAATACTTATTAATATTGCCTTATAAAAGTACTTTATATAGTACTTTAAGTAGTACCTCATAAAAGTATATATATCTAATAAAAGTACTTTAAATAGTGCTTATTACAAGTACTTTAAATAGTAGGTACAAATTAAAATTAGTAGTAAAATAGTACTTATTAACAGTGCCTTATAAAAGTACTTTAAATAGTACTTATTAAAAGTACAGTGCCTTATAAAAGTACTTTAAGTAGTTTCATTTAAAAGTACTTTAAATAGTACCTTATTTAAGTGCTATAAATCTAAATTTTTAATAATACTGAAATAGTACCTTTAAATGTACTTTAAGTAGTACATTTAAAAGTACTTTAACTAGTACCTTTTAAAAGTACTATAAAATTACTACATTTTAAAAGTACTGTAAATAATCCTTTTGAAAAGTACTTTAAATAGTACATTTATTTAAAGGTACTATAAATTTTAATAATTTTAAATATTACATTTAAAAATTACTCATAATATTACCTCTTAAAAGTAATTACCCTTTAAAAAGTACTTTTAATAATTCATAGACCCATTTTCTCAATCTCTGTTTTTTTTTTATCATGACGATATGCTGACAATTCTTATACAAAAATTATATTGTATTAATTGGAAGTACGTATATCCTTACGAAAAACTATAACCAGACATTGAGAAAATTGGGCAAAAATACTTACCTCGTCTATAAAAGTACGTCAGACCTATCAGCCAATATTTTGTAACCTTAAATCCTGATATATTATTATTCCGAATTTGTTACCGATCCCACCATAATATAATTGCTTATTAATATTTTCTTGCATAAATACATAAAAAATAAGAGAACAAACATTTGTTTAAAACTTACATTTACAAATATTTATAATTATTTTTTTTTTTGGCTATAATTAAATTTTCAGAAATTTTTAAACAAATATGTATGTTTACATAGTATATTTGTAAACAATTTATGGTTAAATTGTATGTACCATCTGTTAACACAAGTTGTAAATATAAACATATGAAGTCAATAACCTATGAATAACCTTAGTGTTGTTTTTTACTTTATGTAACAATCAATTAAGAATAATAGTTTTTTAACAACAACAAAAAACTACATTATATACCTACAGTATCGTTCAAAATAAATTGGACAAAATTCACGTTATAACTTTTGTTCTCTAAACAACAAACAAATGTACTCTAAAATACAAAAATACATATATTCTCAGTAATATTAACAATGAAAATTAATTTCAGTATTTCTCTGGGTATTAATTATTTAAAAATTTAACAAAATGTAATAAAACCTAAAAAATCATTCGACAAAACATATTGGATCATATTGTCAAGCGAATGTGTTGCCAATCGAATGATTTGGTTGCACACATCGAATTTTTCGGAACTAGCAACAGAAAATCTGTAGATAAAGAAGAATTTCGGTTGAAGCAACCAAACTTTTGTTTCCCTTTTTAAAATTTTATAGCCACAACGGTAAAATTCGATCACTGAGACAGAATCATTTGATTGGAGACAAATTTTTTCTGCCACACCTATCATACAAGATTCCCTATTGTTGACCAGATCACCATTTATAGCTTTATTTTGTTTGGATTCGATGTTTCAATTCCCGATTTATCTTTCTGTTTACTATAACCAATACATTTTCTAGAAAACTCCTTCCTATTCTAAAAACCCCTTTACCCATTTGGAGGTGTGTTTACTATACTATTGTTTGACCATAATTCTGTTAATTTTTTGTGCATTTTTATATAAATTTTTTGGTTAAAAAAAACAAGCAAATTGGTTTTCCCTATAAAAATATTACCGACATTGTATATGTATTTTACATGTACTTAAAATGAGCATATTTACATAGGTAAGTATATACATATGTACATAAATGTAAACAGAGAGTATATAGACATTGATCACATTAGAGAAATAAATGAATTAAAAAAAATGTGAAATTTTTCACCTAAGTAACGAATGTATGTATGTTTGTACACACAAATGTAAATATACTTACTGCCATGTATGTAAATTTATTTTGTTGTTGTCTCGATATGTAAACTATTTTACAACAAGTGTAATAGTGTTGTTGTTGTAGCTGTATGTGTGTGTTTTCTCATCATTTTTTTTACACTCAAAAGTTTATTGAACTTTTCGTATGGCGATAATGAACACAGAACGTAAATAAATATAAAATAACAACAACAACCACAGCAGCACAATATCGTCTATTATAAATTGTTAAATAAATAGAATAAAATATTATTACAACAATAATAAATTTTACACATCATACAATCCATCACACAGCCATGTACGCAAATACATACGCCAACATATAAGAACAACAACGAAAAATGATTTCGTTCACGTGTACAGTGCTGGACTGGAGCAAAAAGCTTTGAAAGAGTTGGAAGGGAGGGGGATGGTGTTAATTTTTTGGGGAAAAAATACAAAAAAACAAACAATATGTATGTATGTATTAAATATGGAATTTAGCTTGAATTTCAATTTATTGAAATGTAAAATAAATAAGAAAACGAAAAAAAATTTTAATGTTTAAATAGTAATGGTGATATAATTGATAATCGAAATTTGTTAAGTAAACAAACAGCAGAAGTATGTATTTAAATTTAAACTAACAAACAGTGGGATGTAAAAAGTGGTAGTAATACCTAACTATAAACTTTATAAATTGCCACCAAACTAATTTTTATAAT
The DNA here is from genome assembly GCF_958450345.1 of Calliphora vicina. Classification (NCBI taxonomy): domain Eukaryota; kingdom Metazoa; phylum Arthropoda; class Insecta; order Diptera; family Calliphoridae; genus Calliphora; species Calliphora vicina. Next base: position 121,953,896 of record NC_088780.1, read on the forward strand.
TTTGACACAAAATTCGTGAAATGTGAAATTTTTAATTAGTCATAGTGGAAAGGCTGGAACTATGATTATCATAAGCTGAGACCATTATCATAATGATGTATAGATTCATCATGGACATGATTGCCACAAACATATACTAAATTACCACAATCATCGATTCATATGATTGCAGCAATCATATGAATCGTAACTGTAACGTGTTATGGTTGCAGCAATCATATAAATAATAACAATTATCATAATTGGCATTGTTAAATAACTTACAATCATGTTGTTGATGTAATAGTTTCACTGTTACCGAGTGTTCTTTCCTGAGGAACTATCTTTAGCCGAGTAATACTCAAGGAGTTCCGCAGCGGATATACAACCCTACTTCGTACTTGTTTTTCTTTATAAAAAATTCAAATTTTAGGAAATATTTTAATCAGTTTTAAAAATTGGCTTTGTTGGATTTATTTATTTATTGGATTAATTTATAATTTGATTTTAGGAAATAGTTTCTTGAATTTATAAAAATTTGTAAAATTGTTTAAGCAATTAACCTTAGACCTTTCCACTGAAAGCATGATATCATAATTGTTTTAATAACTCATAATATTATTCATATTTAGCGGCCGAAATACCTCATATAAAATGTACCAAATTTCTTGCTTAATATCAGGCAAAGGCCAAATTTATAAAAAATAAGAAAATCAATATAAATTTTACTCGATAATGAATGCTGTAATTCGGCTACAGGTCATAACATACCGAAATTATAAAATTTCGTTAATTTTTGAAAGCAAAACCTTGCTAATAGCTAATTTTCAATACCAAACATTTCTGATCAACGGAGAATATTTGAGGAAAAGTTCATCCCCCTAAGTCCTTCCCTCTAGACTGTATTGTGCCTTCAACAGACAGACGGATGGAAAGATATAGCTAGAATGCTTTAGAATTAAAAAAAAATAAAATATATACGATATGTACTGCTAAGGGTCTAGTTTCGATGTGATAAAATCAATATATTTATTTTTGGTGGTCTATATCGAGGGCCCATATTCAAAACCCCCTATCTTAGATTTTCATGAAAATTACTTTTTGTTGGTAAAATGTTCAGTTAAACAGCCCTCATCAATGGTGTGAATTTCATAACTAACACATCTTTATTTTTGCTGTTTTATTTGCATTTTTTGTTATTTATCTTATAAAATTAATTTTTTCAGTATGCAAAAGCCTCTATCTTTTCATGTAATTAATTTTCAAAATTTTTTTTTAATAATTTCTTCTTGCAATTCATGTTTTCTTACTAATTTTTGCATGCTGAACATGAATTTTACATTTTTCTATCATTTATCAAAATAGCGAATGGTCATTCTGAATTAAATTACCATGAAAATATTTAACCTTTTTGTTTTCGTTTGCTTAAAAAAGGGTCTACTTTTAAAGTGTCAACTATTATTTTTACGATAATTTACAACAATCTAACTTCAAAAAAACTTAAAAAAGCAAAAAAAAAACATTTTTCTATAACTTTTTGTTTAATATTATTAATTTGTTTTATCTTATGTGGAATTATTAGCCTTTATATTTAAAAAATCACGTAAAAAACTGACAGATGACATAAATGAAATCAAAACAATTTAATATTATTGAAATGCTAAATCCTCTATCTTTTTGAATATTTTTGAGAAGAAAACCCCTCTATCCATCATAAATTCCCCAATAATGCAAAATTTTAAAAACAAATTATATGATTTATAAAAATATTGTAGAATATCGAATTTGAATAACTCAAGTAATACGCGTAAAAAACTGTTTTTTTGCTCTCCTGAAAAGTTGTGTTTTTTAGGATAGAGGGTTTTTAATATAGGCCCTCGATATAAATTAATTGGGCTCGAAGAGTTTCTTTGTGAAGTTTTCTCCGTTAGAAGGCATTTTAGTTTTAGATTTTACTTTTGGAACGGCTTCTCTGAAAACCATATTCTGAAGAGCTTATTCAAGTACATATTTGTAGGTTATATTTAAAATCACAACCAAACATTTTTCAATACCATACACTATACAACGGTAATAGCTAAATCAACAACAACGACACTTACTTACTTCGTAATTGAAAGTTCGTACATTATGATAAAACAAAAACAACATGGATAGCGATTGCGATAATTACTATTAGCAACTAATGATTGTAAATGTACTACTTAGCTAGTAGGTGTAGTATAAGTAAAAGAGTAACGATTAAACTCCCCATCAAACACACAGCAAAAGGCGGGTTTGTAAACTGTATAACAAAACAAATAGAGTTTTTTTGTAAGAGCAATAACTTTTGTACTCTACACTACACTACACACTTATTTCATTATTTTTATTTTTTTGTTAATAAACGATAAGAACATTTTTGTTGATTTTTTTTACAAAAGTTGAAGGTCATTTCAGACATAGACTCATATGATTCCATTGTTATTGTTGTTAGGTTTTTGCTGTTAATATTGAAACGTGTAGTATGTTTTTTTTTTTGTTTGGCATAATGTACGATGTAGTGTTGTATTTGGTGGGGGTGTTTACATAAATAGTTTAGTACTTTTTGTCTGAGGAGGGGTGTGGGCATAGCAACTAAATTTAAAATCATATAACGTTTCTGTTTTATTATTGAATTTTAGGTTTATCATGAAATGTGTTTTGTTTACATTGTAAATATCACATGCGTAAATGTTTTTATTTATATTTTACTTTTATTAGTACCTAATCTACTAGCTAATTTATACATCGATTATGTAACCCCAATAGAATGTAGAATTTAAATAAGAATTTAAAAAAAAATCATGTGAGAATTAAAAAATCGTGACAATTACGAAAATAAAAAGAGTTATGATTATGGAAAACTCATGTTAACAACATACATACATATTTATTTTCTGCTTTTACATTTTATATTTTTTCAGTTTTCAGTTTTAACAGCACCTGAAGTATTTATGGAAATACGCTGTGAACTGCAGTTTATCAAATTTCGGAATCTTGGATTTTTCGAAATTTGGATTTTTCGAACTTTGAGCGACGAGCGGCACGGGTTAACGTCGTTTAATCGAGCTCAAATTTCGACTATCTCAATATCTGGAAAGGGGAATCGTTTTGTGGGTTCCAGACGTACAAGATTCCGAAATTTTTTTTCACCATATGAGATCCGGTCACCCTAGTGATCATTTTACATAAATGTGACTGGATTGCCACGTTACAGCGTAGAATTTTCTTCTTTAATGCACAAGTATTTGTGGACTTGTTGACCTGACTTCAATCAACGCCATACAAATGAAATGCAATGATATTAAATCAAGCGATCTATTATCCAATAATGATCACCGAAACGAGAAAGAATACGACCAGGAAATATTTCATATCACCATCTTGTTGAAACCACATGTCTAACACATCAATATCAATCAATTTAGGCAGAAATAACATTATCATGTTGATATATTGTGTACTAGTACCAGTCACTGCTTGACAAACCTCATTTTCGTAAAAGTATGGCCCAAAGATGCCTGCTGCTCAAAATAAGCACCAAACTGTGACACGTTGTGGATGCATTATTTGTTTCGATAATCACATGTGGGTTTTCTGAAAGGCATAAAATCACCAAGATATTGTGGAGAAAATGGACTTCATGGCTTAGAATGATTTAGCACGAACTGTTTGGAAAAATTGTTCAACAATGAAAACGCTTTATTCTCTCGTGTAATGCTTTATTTTTAGTAACCCTAAACTGTACGCTGTCATACTGTATCAATAATGCAAATTAGCGTTATTGTTACCTTGTTAACGCTTTGAATCGTTAGCCAATCTTAATTTAAATAATGATGATGGTTCAGGTGACAATGCACGCGGTGCTATATATTAATTTATTATTGTTTGTTTATTTTTTTAACTGCATTTTGCCGGTTGTTTTGTTTTTGTTCGTTGGCTGCATTTCTTATGTTCTCTCTCTTCTCTCTCTCTTAGTTTCGGTTGTTATTTACTCACTTTGTTGATTTTCTCATTTCAATCGATCAAAACAAACAATATCAAATACACACACACACATTTAAATACAGGCATCCCAGCAGTTCTAGGTGACTGTAGCAAAACTAGTGATTTTATATACCTATCATTTAGGCTGACAACAAGTTATATAACTAGCTATGTGACTAGTTATTTTAACACGTCTATATCCTAAGTAGGGGGTCAATGGAACCTTTTGGATTACAATGAGACTGTCTGGTCCAAAGTATTCAACGCATTGAATTCCCATACCGCTTAAATATAGTCGCTTACCTACTGGCTACTTCATTAGCTACATAACTAGTTCTTTCAACATTTACGGGTGCTAATTGACATCAAATAGTCAGTTAAAAAGACATCTCATAAACAGTCCAATAACCGATTAACTGTAAACAAACCTTCATCCGACAACTCTCCAATAGATTACTTGTGGTGAGTAAAATAATTACTTTCTATAGTGCAGTACAAAATAAACGTTTAAAGTCACTACACTATAGGTTAGTTAGAGCCACTAGAGTGACAATTGACTTCAGTCTAGGTTACATGGGATATTAAGAATAAAATAAACTATATGAGAATTATATCAACACAATTTGTATAAAACCATTTGGTACGAATTACTCTCAAAAAAGTGCATTACATAGAGACACTTAAGTGACAATTGTCATCTCGCTAGATTACCAGGAATCTATAAAGCAACCAATTGACTTTTATCTGCACTACAAAGAGCACATACATACCAAATGACCCAAAACATATAAATTTGAGTCAGCCAAGTGATCAGACATTAGTGACAATTACTGTCTGTAAGGGATACAGTGACTACTTGCTTAACTACTGGGATGTTCTACACACTCACACGAGTATTTCTGTATTTTATACATACATACATATTTGAATTTTTATTTTGAAACGTTTTTTCTATCTTTCGTTTTTATTTATTTATACTTTCGCTTTCGTTTAGTATAGAACTGAAAGTGAAATTTTGAAATTGAATTTATTTTCTTGAGTCTTTATTAAATGTTCCTTCGTTTGTTGTTCGTACTCATGAATTAAATTTAATTAATTTATTTATTTACTTACAATGTATTTTTGGTATTTTCTTTTATTTAGAATAAATTTTTGGTTTGGTTTTTTTTTTTGTTTTTATTTCAAATATTTTTGTAGATAAGTTTTGTGCTGTTGCTGTGCTTACGTAAAATAAATTTTATATTTTGATACACCAAAAAAAAAACGAATGTTGTTGTTGTAGTTGTTTAACTTTGTATACTTTACGTTGTTGCGCAATTCCCTAAGATTATCATTGAAACACGTAAAAATCTGGTTGTTGTTTTTTTATTTAAATTACTGTGATTTAAAAAAATGTATTTTTATTTATTTATGGTTTTTTTAATTTTTATTTTAAATTTTCATTATCATCGCTAAAACATCTAATTTTATTTTGGTTTTTTCTTGAGATAAGATTTATATCGCTTTATCTCACTCTATCGCTTATAGGCTCGCACACTTTTACTTGAAATTGAGAGTAATTGAGTATATTTTTTTTTTACTTTATGTTTGTGTAATGTGGTATAAGTTTGTGCGTATGTCTTTGACCTTCATAGTTGGAAGTTTTTCATTGACATTGAAATTGAAATTTCATTAACATTAAGATGATAAGGTGACATTTCTTTTTAGGCCTATTCAAATAGGTACCTATTTACTGTTGATAATTTAAGCTTTGAAAAAAGCTGTTTTTATATTATCTACCATCACTTGTGGTAGTTGAGGGGAATGAGGGTTTGTTGTTTCCTGTGTAAATGCCTAAAAATATCCATCTCAGTCCGAAAATAGTATTAATTAAAATCAATTCCAATTAAAGACCTGCAAAACACCAAAACATTGTCAAGTTATATTGTGCTCAAACATGATGGACATGGCATGGATTTAAAGAATGAAATTTGTAAAAGGAATTAAAGGTTTCTGAGTTAAAAAAAATAATATGTAATGAAATTAATTTGTATTATTTGTCTTAATTAAATGTCCAACACCAAAAATTTGTTTCATATTAAATTTTTTTTAAATTATTTCAAGAAATATTTAATCTTTTACCAACTTTAATAGGTATAAGTAATACTCTCAAAGTTATTTAATTTCGGTTGTACTCAAAACTATTAAATAATTAAAGTGGATTATTTAAGTGAATAATTAAAGTGAAAAAATCTGGTAAACGATTCTAAGTTAAAAAATTTAAGTGCAAAAATTATATAAAAAAATATGGTTTGTACGAAGAGAATTCATTTCGAATAAATAATATACAATTGTATTAAGATTAATGTCTGTAGAGCTGGATGCACCCAGCAGTTAAGCAATGTATCCCTTATAGATAGTAATTGTCACTAATGTCTGATCACTTGGCTGACTCCAATTTATATGTTTTGGGTCATTTGACACGTATGAGCTTTATACTTTATAGATCCCATGTAATCTAGAGAGAAGACGATATTCACTTAAGTGTCTATAAGTAATCTATTGTGTAGTCACTTTAAATGTTATTATGTACTTTTGTACAAATTCTGTTCATATAATTCTCATACAGTTTATTTTATTCTTGCTTAACTATACTGACATACCATGTAATTTTTTACTGCACTATAGAAAGTACCCCCCAGAAGTGATATATTAGAGATTTGTAGGATGAAGTTTTGTTTACAGGCAATTGGTTATGGGACTGTTTCTGAGATGTTTGTTTAATTGACTATTCGATGGCAATTAGCACCCTAAAATGTTAAAATAACTAGATTTTATATAACCGGTATGGGAATGTGTTGACTAATTTGAACCTGCTATTAGACAGTCTCATTGTAATCCAAAAAAAGGGTCAATCTACCTCCTACTTAGAACATGCACGTGTCAAAATAACCAGTCAAGTAGCTAGTTATGTAACTAGTTGTCACCCTAAATGATAGGTAAAATCACTAGTTCTGGATTGTCGCCTACAACTGCTGGGTGGTTTATGCAACTACAGCTACAACAATATGTTTAAACACATCAATACATTAGAACAACTGGTAAATAGCAATAATGTTTCGATGTTGTTCCACATTTTTTGGCTTATAACATTTTTTCTACTGAACCGTATTAGCTGATTTTTAATAACAAACTGCCTAGGACATTGATAAATATTTTCTATGAATAAAAATAATTTCGTTTTGCTATTTTGAACATGAGACTGATTTACACAGACAAAGCCAAATCGTCTTCAGATAAATTTTGTGGGGTCTTAGATGAATATTTCTAAGTATTACAAACGGAACGAAAAATTTATATATGCCCTTCTTCAACTCAAGTGATTGTGGAATTTATAAAAATCGCAAAAATTTTGATGCAGTTGAATTTAGTCTGAAATTTATTTTATGAAAAAAGTATGCAATTTTCTTTTATAAAACAATACTTTTTAATCGAAAAATACCAAAACTATTTCATTATCACATGCGAACTTCAAAAAAAATAGTTTTTTTCTAAAAACAATGACAGCTGTTTAACCAGTGCTGCATTTCTAACACTTTGATACAATTGAGGTTAAAACATGTAGCATATTTTCGGGTTTTCAGGGCAAAATTATTTGAAAACAACACATACAAACTAAATTTTTTTAGGAAAAAATCCAAAGAAGGGTAAACGACAAAAAAAGGCATCATTTATGCCAGAAAAGAAAACGTTTTAATTATAGTTGGGAATATCGAAAATTAGTTTGGGCCATATTTATTAAAGGCATTTACTTAAAAACTACCGATCAAAAGCAGTTGGTTGGATCTTGTACTGTTTTTTTGTTTTTTCTGTAGCATAGTGTTATAACTTTCAGAAAATTTGTTTTTTTAATATACTTTTTTTTTACAACTTTTTTCTTCAGTAAATTTTTACTCTCACAAATTGTAAATCATATGTAGAGCATGTTACTTTTATTATTTAATAATAATAAAAAAAATTTAGTTGTTTTTTTATATTATTTCTATTTATTTATGTTGTTATACAAGTGCTGTTTGTGTGTAAGTATGTTTGTTCTCAGTAAATTAGCGCGTGTGAGTTGGGCTGTGTGTTTGTTTAAATTTGATAATTTTTCTTCAAGGTCACTTTTATTTTGATAATTTTGTTTCTTGACATTTAGTGTGTCTTGTTGTTCTCTTTAATATTGTATTACTTGAATGAAGGTAATTAAAAAGTCAAAGATTTAGTTTCAGCATTTGCTCAGATTTTGATTATAAGGGATTCCAAGAAATAAAAATAATGCAATTTGAATAGATACATAATGCAAATGTATTTTATAAATACATAAATAAAATTTCTTTTTTTTTTTTGATTATTTAAATCTAGGTCAGGTTTAGAAATTTGATTACAAATTTGAGAAATTTTTTGCTATAAATTCTTATAAAATCTCAGAAATTATAATATAAAGTAGATACGTTGTGATTTGTTGCCTGCCAATCCAATAATTCGATTATATCCATAGAATTTTTCGATACTAGCCACAGAAAATCGGTTGACATAGAATAGTTACGTTTTAATTTATGTCACCCCCAACTAAAATATGTCAGACGCAACAGCAAAATTGGGTAAAATTTAGGGCCTAATTTTATAAAACGAAACGTTCAGAAACTTAAGCAATTTGTATGAAGAAAACTGGGGAAAATGTTTTAAACTTTAATTTGTTCCTTACAAATGAGACCCTTATACCGAATCATTGGTTATAAATAAGTTCGGTTATCAGAACCAAAACTATTTTCTCTGTGTGACAATTATAGCACAAAACTAGAAATTAACTTTAAATATTAAGTACAAGTTAAGTTTTAAGACAGGTTATATACTGGATTAAATTTGTTTAAAATTTTTTTTCGGATTTGAAAAAGTTCTTTTTCGAAACGATTTAGAAATCTTTTCAAAATTTCTTTAAAAGTTTGACACAAATAAATTTTAAATTAAATAATTTGTATACCCTACACCACCATAGTGGGGAGGGTATTATGCGTTTGTGCAGAAATATTAGTCTAACACCCACCTTAAAGTATCTCGATCCACCTAGAATCACTTTCTGAGTCGATTAAACGATGTACGTACGTCCGTCTGGTTGGCTGGCTGGCTGTCCATGTAAACCTTGTGCAGGTAAACGTAGTACAGGTCGCAATTTTGAAGATATTTCGATCCAATTTGGTACATATTATTTTTTCGGCCCAAGGACCAAGCCTATTGAAAATGGCTGAAATCAGTCCATTATTTCACATAGCCCCCATACAAATGTCCTTCCGAAATTGGACTTTATCGGTCATATATGTTTAATTTATAAATGTATCTCCACAAATTGCGCTCCAAATAAGTTTTATATATACAAAATTTTGTTACGATCGGTCCATAATTAGTCATAGCTCCCATATAGACCCGCTTCCGAAAATCTATTTAACTTGCATAAATCGCTTAAAAATGTTGGTATACTCACAAAATTCAACATAGTAAACTTTCATAGAGACATAAATCACACGACCTAATTTCATGGTGATCGTTCCATAATTGGTCATAGCCCCCATATAAGGCCCACTTCCGAAAATCACTCAAAAATACAAATTATTGAAATTTTAAAAGAAAATAGTTTTTGCTATTTTACTTAGTGTAGGGTATTATATGGTCGGGCTTGACCGACCATAATTTCTTACTTGTCTTTTAAATTAATATTTATTTGATGGTTATTTTTTTGAATTTTTTTATGTTTATTACAGATATTATTAGTAAATTATTCAGACTTGAGTTCATTTAATTGTTTTCCTTGGAAAGACAAAGTTTTATTTTTTTTTATACAGCAGATTTAATATATACCCCAATTGACAGTTTCAGTTATTAGATGACCAAATACTGGGATCACTTGACGATCACTTAAAGTTGTCAGACGTCATGTCATGCTGTATTCAAAATAGTACAACAACAGCAAATTACACACTTAGCAATAATGTATTTAAAATTTCCGTTACTAAAATAAAAATGGCAAATATAAATTTTTCAAACAAATTACTAAAAATTTCATTTTGTTTGAAGAAAAACTTTTAATTTTTTTTATTTTCATACTCTCCCAGCAAAACCCGTGATCTAGTTAACAGTACAGTACGCACACATTTACTTACATACAACATACACAGGCAAAAACAACAATTAGTTAAATTTAGAAAAAAAATATAAAAACCAACAAAAATGATTAAATATTTCAGTACTTTTTTTTAATTTTTTATTTTTTTTTGCTAAAATATTTTTTTTGTTGCTGACTTTTTTCTCCAACACAAAGTTTTATGTAATAAACCATATGTAGTATTGGAACACACAAAAAAACAAAAACATAACCAAAATAACAAATAAAATTATACAAATTTAGAACTCATGCACCCATACATTAGCAGTTACTACTAAAAAAGTTTTGATTTGGGTTTTTATTTCGATATATTTTTTGCTCTGCAACACAATAACAACAATAATCATATAATTTGTATGAATTTTTTTGTAAATATAACAACAACAGCAATAACAAATACGATTTGTTTTATATATTATAAGCGGCAAACATGCCACCACTAACCCAACAACCACCCTACCGATCACCCAACACCACCAACCACCCCTACATCATTACTTGCTGCCATATGTTTATTGTTAATTTTCACTCTCGATCTCTCTTTGCGTTTGTTTGATTATTAATTTATTTTGTTAAGTTTATTAAGCTTTTATTGTTGTTGTGTTTTTTTTTTATTTTGTTGTAAACATGGAGCACAGTTCTCAATTTTGTTTTTGGATCACATCATTGTGATTGTATGTTTTTTACTCTCATTTCGGATGGGGAATGTGAAGAAAAAGTGTGAAAATTCATTTATGTTTGCAAAACATTTAAATATGGTGACGTATTGTAGAGTTGCCAAACTTTTTAAAGTTAAAAATCCTCCGTAAAAATAAATATGGGAATAAAAGAAAAATAAAAAAACACCTTCAAGTCCAGATAGAGTGCGGCATTAGGTTGACTAATCTTAAATCTAAAAGTTATTTTCTAAAAAAAAACTTAAAATTTTTCCGAGGTTGTTTGGCTGATTTATAATGCCAAACTAATTAGGACAATGATAAACATTCTAGAGAAATCTAATCCATCTCGGTCTGATATTTTTAATGTGAGAATGATTTACACACTTCAACTAACTTAAAATTAGCTGAATATTTCAAACATAAATTTGTAAATTTTTTTTACTGCAGCTATTTGGCTTATTTTCAATACCAAACTACTTAGTACAATGATAAACATTCTTGATTTAAATTTAAATAATTTCATGCTGATACTTTGGACGTGAGAATGATTTACACAGACACAACTTAAAATAAAGCATTACAAATTGAAAGATAGACTTATTTATAACTTCGTTTACTACAACTGATGGTGGAGATTATAAAAATCACAAAAATACGTCTATGACTCTAAAATCGTTATCTTGAAACCAGTGTTTAAAAAGCTACGATAACTAACAAATTTTTAACTGTTGCTACAACTACTGCTTCAAAAAAGTGTATGTAGCGGTAGCAGTAGCATTTGTCTTTTTTCGTTTTCTTGTTTTTTTAAAACTACTGCTACCTTCAAAATATAAAACTCTTAACAGAGCAGTAGTAATAAAACATGAATTGTAAATGGAGTAGTAGCATAAAAATACAAATCATTGCTACTGCGCTATATCGAGTTTTAATTTTTAAGGTAGCAGTAAAGTAGCAGTTGATGCAGCAGTTAAGGTAGCAATAAAAGTAGTCAAAAAAGAAAATCTTCAGTCATAACACCAAAATTAACAGAATTAAACACTGTGTGTTGTTTTTGTTTTGAGAGAGTTTGAAAGAATTATTCGATTTTATTCGTCTCAGATGTTCGTGTTGCTAACAGAAAGATCGTGTTTTCTGTGTGTATAACAAAAAAGCCGAACTTTTGTTTACAACACGACCAACATACACAAATATACATTCACAACAACAACACATAATATAATTTTTTGGCTGAAGATTTTTATTTTTGACTTATTTTATTGCTACCTCAACTGCTACTTAGCTGCTACTTCAATTGCTACTTAACTGCTACTTCTTCTACTACCTCAACTGCTACTTCTATTACTACTAAATTTTAAAAGTAGCAGAATTAATAAAAAACTAATGACTGCTACATCAAAACTTTTTCTTTTTTAAGGTAGCAATAGAAAATAAATTACTCTGCTACTTTTAAATTTTTCTTTTATTAGTACTACTACAACTACTGCTACCAAAATGTGAAGGTAGCAGTAGTAGTAGTAATTATTGACTCCGAGTTTTTATTAATTTTTTAACTAGACTACTTGTGTTTTTTCGTTGCTACTGCTACTTGTAGTCTAGTTTTTTAAACACTGCTTGAAACCATAAATGCCTGTTGTTTTTTTGGAACAAATATGAAAAAAGTATGAAAAACCTGAAAACACTTAAAGTTTCATGCGGCTTTTGAGCGCCTAAATCGAGAACAGACATGTTTATAAATGTTAAACATAAAACAATTTAAACTTTTTTTACACCAAAACTACCTAACAAAAGCAGCTGACAGCCTGTTTATAGACAACACGCTCTCCCCAAAAAGAGTGATAATTTCCTCACAATATAATCTCTAACATATCTCTCAAATTTAAGAGAATTCACTTATAAATTCTGTAAAAAAAATTCACTTATTATATAAAAAAAAAACACTCCAAAATTAATATATTTATTTTACTTTAAAAAAGAAAGTCCAAACAAAATTAAATTCTTTTGTTAAAATAAATATTTTATGGCTGTAAATGTTGTTTGTTTCAATAACTTGCACACGTTTCGAACATTTTTTTTCAAAAGTTCTGTAATCATCTCTTCATAAATGTTCGCGAGCTTTTTCGAAGAACTTTGTGCCAAATACGACGAGTTACAAAACAAGTATTTTTAATCTTTGTTCCCTGTTCTTTTATTATTTTATAATATATATTTTTTATAGTAAATAGTGATAAGAGAAAAATATATATATTTTTTTCTAATATTTTATATATTTCACAAAAAAAAAAATATGTTGTTTACTATCGTTTTAATTTGTTGCTGTAGAGGTACATAGTACGTATGCATGTATACGACACTCTCGCTGTTACTAAATTGAAAAGGAAAGTGTTTTTGATAAGAATTCCAAGCAGAAATTGCAATAAAATTGTTTTTATTGGTGGGACTTTGTAAAACCAGAAAAATACAATAACAACAATAACAAATTTACATGGTATTGTTGTTATTAGAGCAATTATACTGATACTGGTACTAAAAAAATTTTGTTTTTGGTTTAGTACCTGCATTATTATCATTGATAAGGGGAAATGGGTATTTAAAGGCAAGGTTTTGTTGATTATTTAAACGAAAGAAAAATTTCTAGCTTTGCTAGATAAAGTCTTTTTTTTGCGAAAATTACAAAGTTTGTTTTAGAAAAAAGATATTAATTACTCATACTACACGTAGTCCAATTTATGTATTAATTTGATTTCTTGTTGTATGGACTGCTAACTAAAATAACCAGAGATATTTTTTATATCATGAATACAGAAACAAGTACCAGTGTTATATTCGCCTGTGCCGAATTATTTCAATATAATGTTTTTTGTGACACATTCATTCTCTATCTTTAATAAATAATCCAAAAAGAGCATTAGAAAAATCAAAATTTTTGTTTAACTTTTTTGTTTGGAGTAAAATGTTGTGTTAAATATTAAAAAAAGTAGGACTTTCCCTAACATAAAAAAATTCATTTGGTTGTTTAGTCGATTTAACACTTTATAAGATTATTTGAAAACATTAAAATCGCGAATAAAATCGAGAGTTTTTCGAAATTAAAAGAATTAAAAATGGAAATGTTCAAATGACTCTAAAGAGTAAATGTTTATCGTGTCTGATTAAAATTGAGAGACCCAAATTTAATTTGTTTATGATGTCTGATGGAATTCATATACATTTTCTATAATCCGAAATTTACAAAATTTCAGCCTAACTATAAAAGAAATTTTTAAGTTAATTTTTATTTTCAAATAGAACTTTTGTTTTTTTCGTAACATAAGAAATATTTTAAAAAAAGCCTTCAAAACTTTCAAATAAATGAAAATATTTTTCAATGAATGCATGGCAGAATCAACCAGTTACAATTAATAGAAAGTATGTTCTCAATTATAATTTCCCTAAAATGTCAAACAAAAGAAAATGGAAAATTTCAAAATGGAATATCTAAAAAAAAATAAATTGAATTCCAGTTTTTTTGAAAAAAGACTATTTGAAAAGTTTATATGTGAAAAAAAAATTAATTTTATGAAATAAAAATGTAAAAAATTAAAGTTTAAACCAAAAAATTTCTAAAAACGAGTACAAATCAATTGAGAACATAAAGTGATACCATCCATAGTTTGACGTTGTAGGTATAAATATTGACAACTCTCCCTAATAATTGTAACTGGTTGATTCTGCCATGAATGAATGTAAATAAAAAAAGATTAGATTTAAACAAATTAAAAAATATAAAATATACATAAAAGTTCAAAACAAAAAGCTTATTTTAAAATAATAAAAAAACATTTGAAATTTGTTTTATGTTACAAAATCTAAAATAATAGTCAACTTTATGGACTTAAAGTTAACTTTAAGGCTTTTGTGGTTAGGCTGTTTGTTTTTATAATTTTGAAATATTTCATAAATTATTTTATTAAGAAGAATTTAAGTTGTCTAAATAAAAACAATTAGATGTTTAAATATGACTTGTATTTACCTGAAGATATTATTCAATGTCTCAAACAAAAGAAAGTTTATTATCCTTAAAGTATGCATTACAAAGTATTTGATTAAATAAAACCTAATAAAAACATGCTTATAAACAACACACAACAAGACAAACAAAAATACTTAAATATACATTAGCATAGTTCAGAAAAAGATTTCTGTGCTGAAAGGATAAAAAGATAATTTAAAAATATTTTTATAATTTATCTCTTATAAGTTGTTCTGAAGCAATTTTAAGCATTCATCGATATGATTGGCCTTTAAAAGTCACATCAAATAAATCATTTTTTCAAAAAGATTTTTTTCCCACTTTTTGAAATTCGTACACCGTTTCTAATTAAATTTTAGAAATTTCCACTTATTTTCCAGAAATGTCTAATTAAATTTCAGAAATTTGTATATCAGAAAATTATAATAGAATACAATTAGATACTTCTGAAATACAATTGGAAATGGTGTAATAAAAATAGGAATAACATGAAATATTTAGGAGCAACGATATCGCTTAATTATTTTCTCATTAACGGTGCCATCTAATACATATCATCATCTAAAATGCAAAATAACGTAACATCACTTTTCATAAGTTTATAGGAGAAGCAAAAAGCGATATAAAATGAAAACTACTTGAGATATTGAAACAAAATTTTCAAATCTGACTTACAATGAAACTAGAAATATATTTAATAAAAAAAAAAATAATTTTTTTAAAGCACACTTTAAGCTATGTGCTTTAAAGCTATAAAACCATCAATATAAATTTGTATGAAAAAATGGAAATTTTAATAAAATGATGTTTTTTTTAATTTAAATAAAAGCATTTATAAATATTTTTATGTTTTTTTATTTTAATTACTAACAACTACTTTTTTAAACTAAAAAAGTTACTTCATCAAATTTTCATAAAGACTGCAAAAAACATTAAATTGCAACAATTTATATATAAAAATATTAGGAAACTACCTATAATAATGTAAAATATTATTTATTTATTAATTACTCAAAACGTATACGTTATTTTGTTTAAAAAATCGTGCACTTAAGATACGTTGTTTTAAATTTTCGTTATAACTTGGTTATTTTTAACCACACATATGGCAATTCCACGAGAATCGCTACCACGACTGAAAAAAACAAAACCCTTGAATTTTTTTTCAAGATGATTTTAATAGAAGAAAATAATAAAATGTTACTATGTGAAAGTATTTAGATTATATTACAACATTTAAAAGACAAAAATAATAGTTTAAACTGATTATATTCAATTTTTTAATGATTTTGGCTAAAATTGCGGCCAAAACTAGGCTCCCAATTAGCTTGTAGTACGAAATCAATTTGACTCTGATTATTTGTTTGCTATTGTCAAATTGTTTATAGAAACCGAATGTATATTTTCTATTCACTTTTTTAGTTTTTGTATATTTACAGAATATATATTGTTTTATTATAAGAGAAAAATCTGTCACGTACGGTATGTCACGTACGATATTAAATTTTATTTATTATAAAATCATCCAAAGATTCTTTTTATTTAAATATGACGAATTGTAAAGGAAAAATATTTCGTTTAGTGTAAGAAATTAAAAGAAAACATAACGCCTCTCACGATTCGAATATTTTCGCATATTTCTACATGTACCTCAAAATGAGTTCCGTTTGATGTCACGTATCGTACGTGACCCGAAAGAACTTTTTATTATTTTAAAATATAGTACCCTCTAAATGGAACATAAAGACCAAATTATTTTTCAGATACTCTTATTTTTGCAAAATCTATTCCACTCTATAGGCGTACAAATGTCACGTACGATGATATGGAATTGATCATATGTAATATGATGTAGTAAATCGTAATCAATAATAAAATCAATTTCGAATTTTTTGATGATACGTTGTTTTGCATTTTAGGTGACGATATATAGCTTAAAATACTTATGTTTTTGTGTATTTACATATGTATGCAATTGTTGAATTTAAGTTTTGTACTTTACCCAAAAACAATTGAAATTGGTTATTAGTAAAATATACAAACACATAAACATAGTTGCAAAAACATAGATACATATGTACATACATACAATAAAGCATAACAATATATGTACATATGCACTAGCTTAGACAATACACTTACAAATGCATTAGCACCAAATAAATGGTTAGTAAACAATAAAAGCCATAAATAATTAATATGCAAATTTATATAAAATTAGAAAAACAATTGATTAGGGGCATTTAAATGTTGTTGCAATAATAAGATTTAAATTGAAGTTTAATAACGGCAAAACTTTCATTGCCGTGATTTAATAAAGCTCAGAAATTTTATGAAAAGCTTTTATATTCAGTTCTTAAAAAAAACAATTCTGATGTCACAAACTTAGAAGAAGAATTAAAAGCTTTGATGCCCATAGAACAGCAGTATCCATACAAAATAAATGTTTCACATCTAAAGAAATCATAAAACTATATATTATTTGGATCGGTCCATTTTTTACCATAACCCATTTCAGAAATTCCCTTGAAATACATATAAATCTCTTACAAATATCGTATAATATCGAACAACTTCCGAAAAACTTATTCTTATAAATATCGATGTAGAAGCAAAACTTTACACAGATCAATTATATGTATGCAAGAATCATACTAGTGGATTTTGTGATGATCAGTCCATAATTGTCCATAGCTCCCACATAAAATCTCCTTCCAAGAATAATTATAACAAACATAAAGGTCTTGGTGGTGGGTACATACGATTTGGCACAGACGAATACAATATTCTTAGTTGGTACTACTTATTTATTATAATTTATTCTAACTTCTTGTTTGTTTGTTATTTTCCTATATAATATGTACTATATTTAGGCTTGCCAGTTTTGGGGATTTATCCAATTGATTATTCGCAAATCGGTTGATGCCAAATCTTTGGTTAAAAAAGATACCATTACTAATTTTATAGAAGATTTGAAGCGATGTTCAGCCATTTCGAATGATTATTTTCAAAAGAAACGTTGGTTTGAAGACACTTTCTTAATATTATTGTATAACAACTAATTTTATCGGTTATTGGCCAATTAATTTAATATGAAGTTTAGTTTTTGTGAAAATTTCAAGAAAAATAATATGTCTGTGGTCGTATGGAAAACCTAGTTAACTCTATTTTTTGAAAACAGGAAAAAAACACACTTAACGTTTTAAACATACATATTTCACTAATTATTTAATATGAATTTATGTTATTATGTAGGCGTATTAAACAAAACATAATTTTAAATAATAATTGGATATTAAAACCGAAAATCGATGTCAGGTTACCTTGCTTTTTTTGAAAAATGGAGTTACCTAGTTTAAAAAAAAAAAAAAATTTATTTCAATTTATTTTTATATTATACGGAATTAAGGCCACTTTAGTAACCACTTGTGAAAAAAACATTAACTATTTGACTCATCACGTTAATTTACCATTTTTTTACGAAAAAATGGAGTTACCCAGTTTTTTTCAAAAATATTTTTTACTTTTATTCTTAAATACATATCTAATTTTTTCTTTACTTAGGTTCGCTCTTTTCTATGTTAGTTTTCGAAACAACGCACAGTGGTATAGAAAAAAAAGAGGGAAATAAATCTGTAACTTCTAAACGCTTAGTTTGATATGCGCAAAGAGGAAGTGTTGTCGAGTTTAAGTTTTGAATTTGGATCTCATGGGCCCACCAGGGGCGGGGTCAGTTGCCCCCAAAGTAGGAGACCTCGGGTATATTCAATTTTAAAAACGATCCTATTTCTTCGTTTGTGTTCCGATCTATCAATTATCTCTTATAGTATAGTAGATATTCGCATTTGAATATTATATTTTCAACATTTTTACCCACCCTACTCCAGTTTTTTGATGACCGCGGTTCCAAATATTTCCCGATTTCCTCCATTTTTCTTTTATAGGACTAACAACAAATTTATATATCAAATAATGAAAGAATTGTTTGAAAATCATGACTACGTACAAAGTTAGATGCATTTAAATTTAAAAGTTTTTGCTATTTTTTGGGAAAAAAGTACTTTTATTCTTTTTAAGTTATCTAAAATATTTCTAAGAGGATGTATAAAGAATTTGTAATTTTTGAAAAGCCAAATTTACACCAAATATTTTAAATGGAAAAAAAATTGAAAATTTTTAATACCGAGGGGACCAGGTCCATTCAAATAACGCCTATTTTTTTATGTAAAATTCAACTTTAGGAAAAAAATTCTCAAATCGCATACTCGCTATCAAAATATAGGAACCCATTTTAGATGGCCCAATATGTTCTTAATTATTTTGTAAAGGGTTTCGATAACCCTGTCCCTGGTATGAATATTATAGCCAAAAAACTAAAAATTTGAAAAGTAGACAAAATCCACTATCCATTGATATATAACAAGTCTACCTTGTGTTTTTTACGTGGGAAATTAATTAGGGAAATCTTAACAACTCGCAGAGATAGAAGAAATAGGATCTTTTTTAAAATTGAACATTCCCGAGGTCTCCTACTTTGGGGATACCTGGCTCCGCTCCTGGTGGGCCCATGAGGTCCAAATTCAAAACTTAAACTCGACAACTCTTCCTCTTTGCGCATGTGACAGATTTACAGATTTATTTCCCTCTTTTTTTTATATACCACTGTCTGTTTTTTAAGAAACTATGGAGTTACCTTGTTTTTTTTTCAAAAAATGCATGGAGTTAGCTAGTTTTTAAATGAAAATAACTTTTAAATGAGAAACTATATTAAAATTTCGATCTGACAGAGTGATAGTAAATGAAACGCAATTTCTATTTTTGTTGTTATCTCAATTTTCTCAAAAAGTGGAGTTAACTAATTTTTCCATACGACCACAGATTTGGTGAATTTTGGGGCGATAGTTTTATTTTAGGTTGGGGACAACGACAAAAATACCTGTCATCCCTGACTACATTACGTATAAGTATGACCCAATATCTTACTGCCACTCCTCCTTACCCGCTTTGTTCTCCTGCTACAACAATTAAACAACAATAACAATGAACCTCAGCTGTTGTTGTTTATCAATAAACATGTAGATTTTAGCAATCAAATACATACATACACTCAAACTAACTAAAGGTATTGATATGTGTGATAGGTGTAGATGTGTTTGCATGAGTTTGTAAAGGAAAAGGTGTGTTTATACATATATAGAGGAAAAATAACACACCCACATCTAAATATGTATAACTAGTAGATATCAATATAAACTAATACCAATATCTAGATATTCATCGTTGCAAATTAGCCTATAACACATACATTGGATGATTGTTTGCATATGTATTACAAAGTTCATATTGTTGCATACTTATACAGTATATTGTTGCTATTTTAAATACTCACACATGTGTATGATTTACGTATAAATTAACTGTATCGGTTTGTGTGTGAGAGTGTGTGTGTATTATATTGTTTATAAGCCACGTGCATTTAATTACATATTTACTCTCATTATTATGTTCATGTAGAAAATTGATGTATATGTATATTTAATAATGATGATTATGCATACTTAAAATTTCACACACCCACATGCATGTAACACTCAACATAAATACTACATACACGTGTATGAACGAAGGCAGTATGAAAAATACATCATGATTTTGGTATCTTCTTTAGTTATAGCTTTTCCAACTATAATTTATCTTGGAAACATCCCAATAAGCCATCAAATTTCAAACATATTGTCAATTCCATGTCATTGTACGTGACATTTTGTACGCCTATAGAGTGACATAGATTTTGCAAAAATAAGAGTATCTGAAAAATAATTTGGTTTTTATGTTCCATACTTTCGAAACATTGTTGTTCAAAATATCGAGCGAAATAAGGGTATATCGTACGTGACATAAAACGGCAGTGATTTTAAGGTACATGTAACAATATGCGAATCATGGTAGGCGTTATTTTTGCTTTTAATTTCTTATTCGAAACCAAATATGTTTCCTTTACAATCTTTGAATGATTTTATAATAAATAAAATTTAATATCGTACGTGACATAGCGTACGCGACAGATTTTTCTCTTATAGTAAAACAATATATATTCTGTAAATCGTTACCTTAATAAAGAAAGGCCCTAACTCGTGTTTGGTCCGCTCATATATCATACTACATGCTAATTGGACGCTTAGTTATCGCCGCACGGTGGCTCATATCTCAATTTCATCGGCCGAAAGTTCAACATTTTGTTAACTCCGATTTCAAAAATTTGAATGCCATTCAATAGTAAACACATTGAAACTAAGGTAGCCAAAAAATTATATAAAAATATTGTCAATTGTGTGCGTGGTATGCTGTTAAAGTCAAATAGTTTATGTTATTTTATAAAAAAATTTGATTTTTGTAAATTTGATCAGAAGTAAATTATCATTACTCGCAAACTATTATCGATAATTGGATGATTTTTTTGTTGTTATGTTAGGATAATAATCTTTAAGAACTGGTATGATTTGTCACTGTACCGTTTATAACTGATGTGTTATTAATTTTTTTTCTCAGGTGCTATATTTTAGTCCAATTTGAATTTCAGTGGAATAAAAGTGCTTAGGGTCAAAAGGGGTTAAACAAATTTTACTACCAGGAGAAAGGCCAAGGTGTCCTCTTTAAGCCTATATATACTTGTTGACCTGTTTTGACCTGGTTGTTGAACACTTTTTCATTTGAATGAAATTACTCCCAAATTTTTTTTCTATTTTTATTTTACCTGTTCATATGACTGGCGCAAAGTAGAAGTCACAATTTTGAAGATATTGCAATAAAATTTGGTACATATATTTTTTTCGGCCCGATGACGAAGCCTATTGAAAATGACTGAAATCGGTCCATTATTTCACCTAGCACCCATACAAATATTCTTCCGAAATTATACTTTATCGGTCGTAAATGGTTAATTTATATATGTATCTACACAAATTTTGCTCCAACTAAGTTTTATATAAACTGAATTAATGTCACCTAATTCTATGATGATTGGTCCATAATAAGTCATAGCTCCCATATAAGGCCCGCTTCCAAAAATCACTTTAACGAGCATAAATCTCTTAAAAATGTTGGTATAAACATAAAATTCAACAGAAATAACATTCATATAGACATAAATCACACGACCTAATTTCATGGCGATCGGTCCATAATTTGTCATAGCTCCCATATAAAGCCCTCTTCTGAAAATCATTCACGAAAATAAATTATAGTGTAGGGAATTATATGGTCGAGCTTGGCCGAACATACTTCCTTACATGTTTTTATCTGCTGATAACTTTTTTAATAAGTATAGCTGATTCAAAAGTTACAGAGTTTTGGCTTATAAATATAGTTAGTTTATACTATTATTTTTGCCCCTAAAATCTTGTAATAAACTCTAAATACCTTCACATAGTAAAATTTTTGTGTTTTCTCCTATTCAAATCACCTTGGATAAAAGTTTCAAAGGTTTCTTTTTGTTTTTTTCAGTCGTGGTTGTCATTCTCGTAGAATTGGCAATATCTTAGTATGACCAGAAGAAAAACATAAAGAACTTAATTTGTGTTTTGTATTTTGAATAAAATTTTCCGTTTTCCCTCATTCACACTTTTGCATGTAATTATGTTGATGACATGCAGCAGTAAAAGTGTTTTGTTTGTTTATATTATTTTGATTTGAATTTATCAAAATAAATAATAACAAATTAAAATGCATTAATTTCAAGCACATGCTGCTTACACACTCACATACTTATGTACACACATACATACATCCCAGCAGTTCTAGGAGACTGTCCTGCACTAGTGATTTCACCTATCATTTAGGGTGACAACTAGTTACCTAACTAGCTGCGTGATTTTGACACGTGCTTGTCCAAAGCTGGTCCCAAGTAGTCAACGCATTTGATTCACATACCGGTTACATGGAGTCAGTTACCTTACTAACTACCTAACTGGTTACTTGATCAACAACATAACATGTTATTTGTACATATATGAGTACTAATTGACCTCAAAAGAGACAGCTCATAGACAGTCCAATATCCTCCGACAACTCTCCAATAGATTACTTCTGGTGGGTAAAATAATTACTTTTTAAAGTACTTAGGCCGGGTAACTTATTTTTAAACATAGTTTAGGCTTAATCAAAGATAAAATTTATTTAATTTGTAGGAAAAAAATATATTTAAAACTTGATTAATTTACCCGGCCTTAGATACATTTAAGTTACAATAGATTCCACACTAGGTTACATGGGATGTCAGTATTGTTAGGCAAAAAGAAAATAAACTGTATAAGAATTATATCAACACAATTTGTATAAAACCAGTTTGTACAAATTAATCACAAAAAATTGCAGTTCAAAATAAGCGTTTAAAGTGACTACACTCTTGATTACTTAGAGACACTTAAGTGACAATTGACTTCAGACTAGATTACCTGGGATGTATTAAGTAATCAAGAGCACATACATGTCAAATGACACAAAATAAATAAATTGGAGTCAGCCAAGTGATCAGACTTTACTGACAATTACTTTCTACTTATAAAATATACATTGACTACTTGCTTAACTGCTGGGATATGTATGTAAGCGTGTCTATAATTTATGTATAAATTTAATTTAAATTGTTTTAAAGTTTTGCCTCCCTCCTCTCACATCTCTCACAATGAAATCAAATCCAACTACTATTGATATTAGAATATGCCTATAATGTCTTTAATTTGAAATTTGCATCAATATTGAATATTGAATTTAATACAAAGTTATTTACAATAACTTGTGTTTATGTATGTGTTTCTACACACAGTTCTAATACTCAAACAACATTTATGCATATGTATGTATGTATGTTTGGTAAAATGTATTTGATTATAATTTAAGACAATTACATATTGTTATAAATTTTAAATAGAAAAATGCCATTAAAGCCAATAATGACTATGTGTACAACATTCATTCGCATACATTTGTGGATAGAAAAAGAGCACTTTAATTTTAAAAATTCAGATGACTTTGATTTGTGTATTTAAACCAGTGATGCCAAGTGTAGGGAATTTTCCCTTTTTGTAGGGATTTTTTCCCAAAATTTCACATGTAGGGAAAAAGGGAAAGATTTTTTACTTTTGTCGAATTGTAGGGATTTTTTGCAATGGCAATTTAAAACTACATATTACGTATTTTCCAAATATAAAATTAAAAAAACATAAAATTTGTTTAAGCATAACATTACACAGAGAAAACTGATTCGTGATAGCAACCGAATTTGTTGCCAATCGAATGATTCGGTTGCACACATAGAATTTTTCAGTTCTAATAACAGAAAGTCAGTTGATAAAGAAGAATTTCAGTTGAGCCAACCAAACTTTAGTTACGCCTTACAAAATATTGTAGCCACAACTGTAAAATTCGGTCACTAATATAGAATCATTCGATTGGCTACAAATTCGGTTGCTATCACGAATCTGTTTTCTCTGTGTAGAAATTCGTAAATCTGGTATAATATGAAGTAAGTAATAACGTGGCATCTTTAATATCATCACCGCTTTCAAACTACATACATATATAGTGATTATCTCAAGGCGTATTAACTCACTCAAGCACTCTCCTTGTTAATACGCCTTGGATTCTCCTTTTTACGGTATTTGACATTTCCTTAAAGAACTAGCTACAAGAGTAGATTCTACAATAAATTTGAAGTAAACACATGTTTGGTTTTGTGCATTTTTTTACATACATACGTACTCCATCTTCGCAGGTCTCATCGATTATAATAAGTAATTTTTTAAAAAATAAATGTCATTATAAATTAAAACAACAAATTTTATAAAAAATTTCCGATTCGTCTTCTGATAATGATGGAAACAAAGTATAGAAATACTGCTCAAGTTGGTTGAGAAACGAGAAGCTAATGGGATGGCTGGAGCCGGTCAAAGATGACGACTTTAAATGCAGATACAGGGCTCGTGTGCTAATACCCAAATGCACCAAAAAATCTTTCAAAAACAAAAACCCGAACAATGGATTCTCTTTTTGGCAAGCAAGTCCTGGAAAAACCAATGATGTGGCCAATTTCAAAATCCGATTAAGCCTTTTTTTTTTATTGAATACAACTTAGCTGTTCAAAAAAGAAAAAAGTAGTGTAGGGAAAAATGTAGGGAAAATCAAAAGTGAGTGTAGGGAAAAAAAGGGATTTTTTTTCATAAGCGTAGGGATTTCTGAAAAAATCTCCTGGCATCACTGATTTAAACACTCTAAAATAGCATTAAATTGAAAACTCTCTCTATGAAATAGTGCTTAAATATTGTTGATTTAATCATAAATTAAATTTATATTGAAAATATTCCTTTGCAATATGTTGCTAAACATTAACAATAGTTTTCTAAATAAGTAGCAAAACGAAATGCATACATATTTTAAGGAATTTTCTAAAATTTGCTAGCATTTTCAGGAAATTAACAAATTTCTAAAAAAATTAGCAACATGTTGCCCAATACTTGAGTTACTTAACAACATTAAAATTGCATAAATTACTAAAATTCATTTTAATAAATACAAGAATATTGCTGATTTGCTCATAAACTGAAAATATTTTAAAGCAACATGTTGCTAAACATTTTTTATTTTTCTAAATAAGTATGAAACAAATAGGAAACTTTTAATTTTTTTTTTTTAATAATTTCATGAAATATATCTCTAATAAGCAACATGCTGACCAATGCTTAAGTTACTTTGCAGCTTTTAAATTGCATGTAATTTTCATTTAAATTGCAAAATAAGTCTGTAAATAGTGATTTTTAAAGTAATTATTAAGCAATATGTCGCAAAACATTTATTTTTTTATTAAATAAGTTACAAAACAAACAGTCAAATTTAACCAATTTACAAATATTTTCTTTATGTAGCAACATATTGCTCAATTTAAACTTTTCACAACATCAAATATCTAATGGGATTTAAATATGTAACACCAAATTTATTATGAAATTAACTGAAATAAATTGATTTTTTTTGCATATTTTACAACATATTGCTATATTTGCATTCATCTTAACTCGAATACAATTATTTATATGATTAAATATTTAATAACTGAAGGATTTATGAAATATTATAAGACAATAAAATATCAAATTTTATTTAGTACTAACTAGTTTTCGCAACATGCTGCTAGCAAAATCTTAAATTGTTTACGGAATGTTTAAATTGTTGTTACAATTAAAATAACGGAATTAAAGTTAGATTTCTGCCTTTTTGCAACATGTTTCTTAATAATTTATTAATACTTAATTTCAAGTTTCTCAACTTTCTTAACCTCAAACCTGATTGTCTATTCTCTATTTTGATAGGTAAAATATTTCACAACATGTTGCAAGCAACATAATTTTAATAAGCAACAGTTGTTCAACATTACCTCAAAAAAGTCTCGAACAATTTACAATTCAGAAAAAAATTTATCTAAAATCTTAAATACTCTTGATACAAAAATAAATTTGTTTAAAAAAATGTTTTAATAATATTGTAAATTTTCTTTGTTTATTTTGAAATACTCTTTAAATCAATCATCATACATAAAACAATGTTTCACAACATGTTGCTTTCAACATTATTCATGAATCTTAAAGCTGAATAGTTTATGATTTGAAAATGTTTTTTACTACCGCTCTTTTACTCACTCCAACTGTTTGATCTGCAATATGTTCTGCAATATGTTTTATTATCTTAAATTAACCAACATTTTCTAGCTAATAGACAAATTAATTTAATAATCTAAATTACTAAAAATTTAAATAAAAAACCTATTTATTTTCTACTCTTAATACAACAATACAATGTTGGTATTTAGAAAAATTCATGCAAGTTGAAAAAATATGTTTATAAATAATTTTTAATTAAAAATTACAACCTTATGGTTAATGAAAAAATGCTATAAGTTATGTTTAGAATTTTAATTAATAACAGTTATCAGTTTTATTTATTAAAGCTTAATGTGTTATAGATTAGTGTTTTTTAAATTAAGTTAAGCAACATATTGTTTAAAATGTATTAATAACTTATTTGTTTTAATTTTGTTTATTTTTATAGGTACAATACTGACCTAGGAGCTATGGACCAGCAATTTTGTTTACGCTGGAACAATCATCCGACTAATTTAACCGGTGTCCTCACCTCATTATTGCAAAGAGAAGCACTTTGCGATGTTACATTAGCCTGTGAAGGTGAAACAGTAAAGGTGAGTAAAACATATTAATTCTAACAACAATTTCTGCCTTTTTTAATCTTAAACTGTAATTGTTTTTTTCTATCAAATTTCAAAATTCATGCAACTTTTTTGCCACTCTAACTTGGCAACATGTTGCTAACCAAATTTCAAAATGAATGCAACTTTTTATTGCTAATAATGACTTAGACTTTAAACTTCGTCACAATACAAATTTAAGCTTAATTACTGCAACCAACACCTTGTCAGCCGTGTGGCACTTAGTAAAAACCGTGCGTTAATAACACACCCCATACTAGTTGGCCATAAAATTTCAAAGCATTTTTTCCTTGTCATTAGATTATGTCGTATGTTGTATAAATGGACAACCATAATATAAAAAAAAAAAATATGAAGCCACTGGTCACTTTCATATACTCCTGTAATTAAAAGAACAATTTGAGAAAATGCCTCAATTATACAGAAGTTTTATGCTCAATTGTCAGTAACAATAAGTTGGTTTTTTATACTACATAGTATATGTACGAGGGTGAGTCAAATAGTTCGGGCTGTTTTGAATGAAACACAGGTTTTGGATAAAAAAAGTTATTTTATTTGTTAACATAGGCTCCTTTGAGCTCAATGCTATTTGTCCAAAGATTCTCCAATTTGTTTATCTCTTCCAAAAATTAAGACTTGTCGAGGTCATTAAAATAGGCATTTGTTGTGAGATGATTTCATCATTGGAGTCAAATCTCTTTCCACCGAGACATTTCTTCAGGTTTGGAAACAATAAATAGTCACTCGGGGCTAAATCCGGTGAATACACAAGTGATCATTCAAAATTAAAACCGCCTATGGCTTCCACAATCTCTCGCACTTTCAATCTCCGATCGGCCAACATCGGTTGTAGAGACCTCAACTAAGCATCCAGAACGTTCGGCATCTTCCGTGCTTGTACGGCCAAAACGGAATTCAGTAAATTTTTTACCATTGAAATTGTTGGTGCAGAGTTCCCATAGTATTTATCAAGCTTAGCGTTTATTTGAGCGATTGTTTTTTCTCGCCAAAAAATAATGTTTAATGAGCAGAAGAAATTCAGATTTTTCAATTTATCCTCAAGTTACGAGGTACGCAGCATGTTAAAATTTTGACAGGAGATAACTGGCAGATGCCTGTTGACAAGAGCAGTGTTGTCCTCTCAGTTAAGAGCCGTGAAATTCAAAAAGTTGAGGAATTATTGACCCACCCTAGTATATTTCTTTTGGATTCTTGCAACTAAATGGTTTATATGTATGTATATATACATATGTAGGTACATACAATATTATTTGACAAATTTGATTTTACCAAGTCATTGTTGTTGCGGCTGACTACAGCAACAGCAGCCATATTGTTACAATTGCAAAGGTAACAACAACCAACTAACCAATACCTATTATATGTACAGATCTGTATGTGTACATGTAAAATTTAATTCACTTTACAACTCAATGTGTCAAATTAAACTCTGGTCCGGAAGCCTGGAAATATAAATAAATTGCAATGTTGAAAAAGTTCGACACACGTTCTTGCACTCAAACACTTACACGGGCCAGGCCAACCATGGCATGGCACGACTCGACACACACTACGACATATAGAAACTTGAACGGAAATGAAAATAACAGAACAGAAGAGAAGAGCAAAATAAAACAAACAAAAATGTAGTGAAAAAAAAACCAAATGCAGTTGCTGTTATTGTTGTTGTCATGAGACGGCATCCATTTATTACAGGACAATTGTCGCAAATCCTGCAAGTGTTGAAATAGCAGTAAAAATTCAGTGAAACTTACAACGAACGGTAACGTTTGCTAGAGCAACAGGTTTCTTTTTCTCATCCACATTACCTTGAAATACATGCAATAAAATTGTATGTGTGGCTGTGTGATGCTCCAGAGATATATAGAGATAGAGAGAGAGCGAGACAGTAAGGGGGTAGTTAGCTAACAACAGTAGCGTAAATATTTAATAAATGAATTGTTGGCAATTCGTGTCATAGTTGACAGTACTGTCACCGACCAAAGAACTAAACTAAAAATAAGAATCATAACACTGAGAAAAAAACATGTAGAACATATGGTACAAACTCAACTGGGACGAACGACGAAATGGTCGGTAAAAATTCGTTTCATAAATAAAAATATGAACCAAAAAATGTTGTGCTCTGTAAACGTTCCTATAGTTTCATGTCTGGCCGCATATTCTGGGCGATTTTCGGCCAATGCTCGCTTCAAACGAATCAGTTGCATTCGGTAGAGGTACCATGTGATGGCCTGGCCGGATATTAGCAGCTCATAATAGATAGAACGCTTTTGGTTCCATCAAATACAGAGTATTATCTTAGCGCCATGGATATTTGGCGTTGGTGTCGATTCGGCTGGTTGGGCGTGCTTCACATACGATATTTTACGCTTCGGGTTATCGTAATGGATCCGTTTTTCATCGCAAGTAATTATTCTACCGGCTTCAATTTAAGTATGGTACCGAATTTCCAGCAACTCGCAAGCGTTT
This sequence comes from Calliphora vicina, assembly GCF_958450345.1. Classification (NCBI taxonomy): domain Eukaryota; kingdom Metazoa; phylum Arthropoda; class Insecta; order Diptera; family Calliphoridae; genus Calliphora; species Calliphora vicina. Next base: position 121,983,496 of record NC_088780.1, read on the forward strand.
TGAAATTGTTGCTTGAGTAGCTCCCAATGATTTTGCAAACTCTTGTTGAGTTTGAAAAAAATATTCATGAAGTAATGCCTCCAATTCTTGGTCTCCAATCTTTTTTGTCTGGCCTGGGCGATCTTTATCTTCCGTGTCAAAATCATCCCCATAAGCATTGGTGAGCAATCAGCGCACTTTTTAAAATTATTGATGTAAAGCAAAACTTCCCGCATATGACGTTTTGTTGGCACAAAATTCTACATTGTCAAAGCAAAAAAAAACTTACACTAACTAAGTGAGAATAAATGACAGATATGTACCCTTCACAATGACATCTAAGTTATTAAAATTGTATTGTAAATCCCGCATTTTGAAGTCATGCACCGATAATATTTTGACACCCTTGGTCTTAAATTATATTCCCTAATAATTGATTTGATTTGATTGTTCAATAGTTACTTTGTTATTTTCCCCCGAATCTAATCATTCTGTTTTGAATACTCTAATCTCTCATTTAAAACATCAAAACCAGTAAAAACCAACATATTTTTACAAGTGTAAATAATTTAGTTAGAAATACATAGCAAGCAGATTGTGATGCTTATGGTAATGTGTATGTAAGTTGGATAATAACGATATTAATGTGATAATTGACATGTCAGATAAATCACGTTGACAATAAAACTGTTGAAACGTTTATGTGCTCTCAAGTGACAATAAATATTTAATATGAATGATATAACTTCTTAGTAAAACTACTTACATGAACATATATTGATTACGTGTTTATAAATGTTATTTTTTTTTTTCTTTTAGGCACATCAAGCCATATTATCAGCATGCAGTCCCTATTTCGAAACCATATTCCTGCAGAACCATCATCCACATCCCATCATCTATTTGAAAGATGTCAGATACTCAGAAATACGTTCCCTGCTAGATTTCATGTACAAGGGCGAAGTAAATGTCGGCCAAAGTTCATTACCGATGTTCCTCAAAACAGCCGAAAGTCTGCAGGTTTGTTAAACAGCAAAAGCACACAAAATTGGAGAAGAAACATTTTAATTTGGAAAATTTATTATTTTTTAGGTGCGTGGTCTCACAGATAACAACAATTTAAATTATCCATCCGACCTCGACAAACACCGCGATACAGAAGCCTCATCACCCACTGGCCGAACAGCCTATGGCTCAGCCGTTGGTATGGGCATGCGTGGCGAACGCGAGTCCCGCGAACGTGGTCGTGGCGATTTACGCGATGACATACACTCACACCGCAGTAGTAGCAGTCTTAGTGAACGTAGTTCAGCGGCGGCAGCAGCCGCAGCAGCTGCTGCAGCCGTAGCCGCTGCCAGTGGTAGTTCCAGTTTGCAATCAGCTGCAGCCGCCTTAGGTTTAACCGGCAGTGAACGATCTCCTAGTGTGGGCAGTGCAAGTGCAGCCGCAGCTGCCGTTGCTGCAGCTGTAGCGGCAGCAGCTAGTCGTAGTGCTAGTGCTGATGTGTTGAATAGCCGCGGTGATGCTGGCAGTGACCGTGGCAGTGAACGGGGAGTTAATGATAATGGTGTGAGTGGTGTTGGTGTTGGTAGTGGCAGCGTTGAACGTGCCGATGAACGTCGTGGTGGCGATGACCTTCTGCAGCTAGACTATAGTAATCAGAGTAAGAGAGATCGTGATAGAGAGGTGTCTACCACACCGGAGCATATTATTAGTAATAAGCGAAGACGTAAGAACTCATCCAACTGTGATAATTTGTTGACCTCGACCCAAAATGCGAATGTACAGGACAGGCATTACACTCAAGACTCTCAGGTGAGTGAAAGATTTAAAAAAAAATTGCCCCTATAAGGTCCCTAATTTCATAGAATAAACACATAGAACGGAAGGAGAGAGTAATATATATTGAAAAATCATTCTATTTTCACACATACGGGTTATACAATAACAAAATACATGCAATACATTCTCATGAATTAGGTTTTTGACAACAGACTTAGGTTTTTGGCTCTCAGTTACCTATCTAGTTGTTGTCTATGCCTAATTTTGTAAATTACGTCACCAAAGTGATAAAAAACAAAATTTCAAACATTTTAAAAATTTGTTTTTGTTTTATATACAAATTCACCAAAATTCAGTCATTGTATGAAAAACAAAAGCAAATTTTGAAAATGTTTGAAATTTGGTTTTTTATCACTTTGGTGACGTGATTTACATAATTTGGGCCTAAATGTTTTAAGGAAGTTTTTGTTTTTATAATTAATGAAATCATGTTGAAACAGAAATCAATTTTTTACTATGAACAGATTTTGTTTTTGCATTCGAAAGGTGAAATTTAAACCGGTTGAGAATTACATTTTTCAAACATTTCAAAATAGCAGTTTTTTTTTGCTAAAATAGCAGGTTTTATTTGCACATGTACAGTCGAATTATTAGTTATCTATCCCCTTTCCCCATTTCATATAAAATTGATTAATAATGCTAATCATAAATTTATAAAATAGACTACAAGCAATGTCTATCTAATGAAATGCAATTTTATCTTTTAAATTTCACATTAAATTACGGATAAAATCTAAAATTCCTGTAATATTTTAAATATGTACACATAAATTTGCCATACATAATTGCAATCTCTCTAATTTTGATTTAAATTTATTAAATACCTAATAGAATCAAATAGAGTTGTGTATGCAATTAATATTGTACCATAATTAAGTCGACAGCATAAAATATGCATAAATTTATTTAGTGTGAACATTTTAGAAGAATTTGTACAATTTAAATGTTTCCGCCATGGGATACATTTCAACACCTAGAACCTAGTATACAACACTTCCGGTTTCCGTTGCAACAATGTGCAACAACAACTACAACAAAAATACTACAGTCACACCCTCAACTAATTCAAATATTTATGTTTTTCATTACACAAACACAGCACCACATATTTGTGGTATTTAAAATATTTCATTACATATTTAGTATAAAAATTACAATAAAATAAACATCATCATCATCAAAATAATAAACTAATATAAAAAGCCATTAAATATACATATTATATATAATAAATTTGTATATGAGATTTTTGTGTCAAATAAATCGCTAACATTTTTGTTGGCTTAGCTAAATTATCTAACTGGGTTCTTTGTGTAAAAGTGAAATTAAAAATGACTTGCTATTAAATATTTGTACATATTTTGTTATAATAAACTAATAATGTAATATTTATTTATTTGTTTGTTTGTTTGTTTAAAACTTGATAAACTCTTACACATACATATGGAATTCTTATCATTTTTGTTGATAACACACATTTAGTATCAGAGTACTCGTGTTGTAATCATTGCAAAAAAAAGTATAATGTTTATAAATAAATACACATTTCAAACAAAAATACATAATAGCAAAAGAATCTTACGAACCCTACACCTCAATTGTTTTCTGAAGTGATAAGAAAAGTTTTAAAGTGATTTTTAATTATACCCTACACCACCATATTAGTCTATTATCCACCTTAAATCATATTCGGAAATACAAATGGATGCTTCTGAAATATAATTAGAAATTTCTGAAATCTCATTGCGAATTCAATACGATTTGAGTAATAAATAATAAGAATAGCTCTTAGCTGAAATGACAACACTGCTTCTGTAAACAGGCATCTGTCAGTTGACTCCTGTCAATATTTTAAAAAGCTGCTTCACTTAGTTTGTGTTTGACAGCAGACTACCTTGTGACTTGAGGAGAAATTGGAAAACAGTAAATTTCGTCTGCTCATTAAGCATTATCTTTTGTGAGAAACATCATCACTCAAATAAAGACTAAGCTTGATAAATACTATGGGAACTCTGCACCATCAATTTCAATGGTAAAAAAATGCTTGACTGAATTTCGTTGTGGCCGTTCAAGCACGGAAGATGCCGAACATTCTGAACGCCTTTTTGAGGTATCTACAGAATTGAACAAATTCACGATGTGGTGTTGGCCGATCGGACATTGAAAGTTCCAGAGATTGTGGAAGCCATAGGCATCTCACATTGCTCGCTCAGTGGTTTCAATTTTCAATGATCACTTGGTTATGAGAAAGCTTTCCGCAAGATGGCTGCCGCGTTTAAATGGCAAAAATCTATGAGTTATGCTATGAAATGTTCCCTCCAAACCTGAAATGCCTCGGTGAAAAGAGATGTGACTCCAACGATCATCATCATCTCACAAAAAATAACCTATTTCAAACATTTTAAAAATTAGTTTTACATTCATACAAATTCTGAACCGAACAACCGCACCAAAATTCAGGCATTGATTTGGCCTTCATAATTTTAAAATTTTGTATGAAAAACAAAAACAAATTTGGAAAATGTTTGAAAATTTTGTCTTTGCTATCCACATAAATATCACTTTGGAGACATTTGTTATGAACACCGTGACATTTATTTACAACAAATTAAAGTAAAGAGATTCAGTTGAAGTACATAATATAAATGGAAACATGTTGCTAATAATAATTCAACCAGCAACATGTTGCTAAAGTTCTTTATTAAGCTATTTTTAATGTTTTTGTTTTATTTTTTTTAATTTTAACAAAATTGTTTATTAAAATTAGCCGACAAAAAAGAAGAAAGCAGCAAAACATCATTAGCTTTATTGGAATTAAGTATATCTACGTTATTAAGTATAACTAACTACTTTTTAATTATTAGTTCATTCTTTTAATTTTAATCAAAAAATTTAACTCTTTTTTGTATCTTCTGTAAAATTTGTGAAAAGGGACTTAGCACATTTGCACACTGAGCTTACAACAGGAACAAATTGTTTATCTTAAAGTTTTGTTTGTTTTCATACAAATTCAATTGTCTTCACAATAAAAATAAACATCAAATTTATGTTGCTGGCAACATTGGTTTTTTAATAGCTTTAAATAGAATAGTTTTCAATAGCAACATGTTGCTGATTATTAAACTAATTTTATTATTAGACAACTATTAAAAAACATGTGTTTACTGAAGGCGAGATTGTATTTTTAATTTCCAGAAGATTAAAAACGCTGGCAACATGTTGCTGATAAGTAATTATGACAAGTTTTTTGTCGTTTATTCTCTTTCCTTCCTGTTATGTTCCTTTTCTCACAAATTTAAAACAAATGCAAAAACTATTTTATTAATAATAATGAAATATTGCTTATTTGATTTTTTAAAAAACAGAACACATTAGTTAAAACATGTTGACACATAATAATTTTATACTTTTTTTTTTGGAAAATTGAATGAAGTCACATCTTGGAGTTTTAAAAAAGTCCTAGCAACATGTTGCTAAACATTTGTATACATTAAAATATTAACTATATATTTACTTTAACAAAAACAAATGATTCAATTTAAAATGTAAAATCTCTTCAAAACTATAGAAACAATTTAGCTCAAATCTACATTTAAACACTCGTGCACAAAGTATAAAAGATAACTAGCATAACCCGGTGCACTTCGCTACCCCTACCCTAGTAAAATTAAAAAAATATGAATGGAAATACGAAAATAACACATACAAAATTTGAGAATCTCTCAATTACAGTTCACTTGATGGTCGAAAATAACAAACTAATTTTGTATGGGAGATACCACTCCACTGCTCTGATCCCACCCATTTTTAAACCTTTTATGTAAATATCAAACTTTACTTTAACTTTCCTCTATAAGGGAGGGGTCATTCCTACTAAGCCGGTCATGCTTAGCTAAACTTTGAACAGGGATCAGGAATAAATTCGTTTTTAGCTAACCTCCTTAGATGGTAATAAATTGATTGATACAGAGTTTAAATTCTTTTAGAATTATAGTTCTCCAGATATTAAAAAAAAAAAATAATTATTTACTTTGCGCCATAGCAACTAATGTATGGTAAGAGAGCTATGCGGACAAAGTTTGAAGAACCTTGCAATTATTACTTTGTATGGGAGGTGACTCACATCCTTTTCCGACCTCTCCCATTTTGGGTGCTATGCCCTCTAATCTAATTCCGTCTATATTTAGCTAAACTCCGCACAGTAATAAGAAATTAATTTGCTAAAAGTTTAAACACTTTTACAATTATAGTTCTACAGATATTCGAAATTAATTATATATTTTGTATAGGATGTGCCACGCCCACTATTCCAATCCCGAACAAGCGAAACTATGAAAATTTATAAAAGAGCCATTTAGACTAAGTTTGAAGAATCTTGCATTTATATTTCACAAACGGGACTGGGTTTTACAAATCCCGGGATTCGGGATTTTAGAAATGTAAATCCCGGGATCCCGGGATTTTTCGGGACCCCGGGATTTTTCGGGATCCCGGGATTTTTCGGGATTTCGGGATTTTTCGGGACTTCGGGATTTTAGTTAAACGTCAAAAACATCAAATTCAACAATAAAAACTATTATATCATTAATATATTTAAGTAAAAACATAACAAATCAAAAACTAATGCGTTAAATTAAAATAAAATGGTCCATGATTTCCCCTAGCTCCATACAATTGTCCCCCGGAGTACTGTTTGAGCAGTCATAAATATCTTGATTATGCGGCAATCCTTATAAAATTTTGCACAAAATAAGTTGTAAATACTCTGAAATTATACTGTAAAGTACTGCGGAAATCGGGCTACATTTGCCCCTAGTCCCCTTTAGAAAATAACTTGAACATAAATTTCGTAAAAGTGTAAATTGTGTAAAAGCCTGTTAATGCAAGGGAGACGTGCTGCTCTCCGATTCAAATGAAAAAATCTGTCTGCGTTTGGATTTGAAGCGAGATTAGTATTATAAAAAATATGCTGAAATTTAGCTTTCTAAGTATTTTGGGTGCTTCAAAAATCTTCCTAAAATATCAAAAATCTCATAATATTTCGGGATTTGTTAATCCCGAAAAATCCCGGGATTCTTTTTCACAAATCCCGGGATTTGGGAAATCCCGATCCCGAAAAATCCCGGGATTTTCGGGATCGGGATTTCGGGATTGGCATCCCTAGAGGCGACTCACCATTTTCTCCGACCCGTCCCATTTTTCATTAAACTTCATGCAGTAAACCGTTGAAAATCGTCACAATTATAAAATAACTATTTACTTATATTTACCCCCATATGCATAAACAGTTTTTTAAATTTCTTAAACGGTTTAAACTTCATGCAGTAAACCGTTGAAAATCGTCACAATTATAAAATAACTATTTACTTATCTACAATTACATATTTACCCCCATATGCATAAACAGTTTTTTAAATTTCTCAAAGGTTTATAAAACAAATTTTGTTTTATAAACCTTTGATAAATTTAAAAATTATTTATGCATATGGGAGTTAGAAAATAAAAAAACACCTTCAAAATATATTTATTAAAGCGAATTTAAATTACTAAATTCTTCTTCTTTGTTTTCTATAACAACTCTCACTTAAAACAGAGCGAAATCAATACTGTTTAATTGTTTCTCCTATTTATTTACAACAACAAATTGAACAAACACGCACTGCTTTGTTTACTTTTTAGCTTAAGGTTCACATGTACACGTTTTTGCATATGTGTTAGTAACATCTTTAAACGCTTATAACTCCTAAAAACTGAACCGATTTCAATATAATATATATTCTGCACATCTGTGAATAAATCCCTTTAAAATGGTATATTTCTTGCCCAAATTAAATGTATAATGTGAGAGTAAAAGGGGTCTAAAGAAATCGACTTGCCTATTAATATTATGATTTTATAGATAAACAGAAATTTATACATTAATACAACTAAGTAGATGTACATATATGTGTAAAAAAGTAAAAGTGTTAAATATAAATTTTTACATTTGAGGCACACAATTTATAAACAAAGGCACGTGATAACTAAAGTAACAAAAAAAAAAAAACAATAGCCTAGAATTATAACATCATTTTAGTGTTATCTAACCGGGTAAATACTTGAGGTGAAAACTTAATTTTTAATTGTTGAACAATTTATGATTTAGAAATAGTAAATGAATGATGAAAACTGTATGTACTGAATTAAAAATTATTTTTTTGCAGGCACCCACAAATTTTAAATCAAGTCCCGTGCCGAAATCTCTTGGCGGTGGTAATACTTCAGAGACCGAAGATTCTGGTGGTCGACGCGATAGTCCGTTGTCGGCGAGTGCTCTTAGTGGTGGCGGTAATGTTAATGCATCATCTGGTGTTATGGGTCTAAATCAATCGTTGAGTATTAAACAAGAATTAATAGATGCCCAACAACAGCAACAGCAGCGTGAACATCATGTCTCCTTGCCACCCGAATACTTGCCGGTAAGTGTTGCTACTTCTTATTTAAACATTTTATTTATAATTCATACTCGTATTGAAGAATTTGTGAAAAATTGCTAAAGTGTAGTTTACAAAAAGAATCTAAATCAAAAAAAAAAATTAAAAACTCTTTAACGGAACTAAAGATAATGTTTATAAACATGTTGCCAATCGAAAAATCAAGTTTTAAGAAAAACACATGATAAATTTAAAAATTTATCAAAATTAGTCAAAATAAAATATTATAAGGCCTGCGACAAAACCTGCTTTAAATCACTTAAAAATTAACGCTTTAATTTGTTGCTATTTCATAAGAACATTCGCGACATGTTTATAAACATTTCTTTTTTACATTTCAGACATTTAAAAGCATTTTATTTTTATATACAATATTTTTTTTTTTAAGTTTCGCTTTAATTTGTTAAGGTTTTTTCTTTGGACCGGTACGATGGTTCCAATTGCTAAAATAAAATTATAATTTATATATTCATCTTTGTATATTTAAACCATTTTTTTCCTGTTGTTGCTAGAATTAATTTTATTATCTGTATGAAAAGAAAAATTGATGCTTTAAACCTTGAAGAAAATAACCGCAAAATTGATTTGTTTTTGAATTGAAAATAAAAAAAAAATATGGATTGAAATTAAAACTTAAGAAATGAAATTTGTTTTTGTTGTTAAAAAGAAATAAAATTGACGAAATGTTTTTAGAAGGACGAAGGATTATTGAGAGTATGCATAAGAGACGTGGTATCGGCCGAGAAAAAGAAAAAATCTAAACAATTTAAAAAGTTTTTTTGTTTTAATAAAATTTTCTATTTCAATTATAAACTTTCTTTTGAATTTCTTAAAAAACACACACACACAACATAAATACACATCAACATTTTTACACACTCTATACAGACTCTATATAAAATAAACAGCACAATAATCCTTCCCCTTTAAACTTAAACTGTTGTCTGTTTTGTTTCCTAAAAAAAAACAATTTTTAATTTTCTTAAGTTGTAATTTTTCTCTTTATTTTGTTTTCTTTTTCTGTTTTTTTTTGTATAATTTGTTCATAAATGAAAAATTGGCCTTTCTAACTAAAGACCACAATTAATCTCGATAATCCTCCACGACCACAAAAACTTTCAATTCACGAACAACAAAAACAACAGCAACAAGTTGCTAAAGATTTTAAACAAATTGCCACCGAAACATTTACCAAACATTTGCAACATGAATATGAAAACTTCCAGAAGCAACAAAAACAACAACAACAGCAGCAGCAACAAAAACTGGAACAGGAGCGATTACAAAACGATCAGCAACAGTCGTTAATGTTTCAACAGGCTGTCGAAGTACAATTGAAACGTTTGCAACATCAAACCCAGCAACATTTCAAAAACGCCTGGCAGCAAAATGTGGCCGACATAGAAATGGCCGCTACCTCGACCATACAACGTTTGTTGCAGCAGCAGCAACAACAACAGCAATTCCTAAATATTTGTGCCGAACCTCCATCTACTTCGAGAAATACCTCCACTACGACCAGCGTAGTTCAAACACCCGCGCCCACTTCTCGCAAAAATGGACGCTTTCGTACCAATTGGCTGTTTCTATACGATTGGCTGCAGTTCGATGAACTGTCCAATACCATGTTTTGTAAATTCTGCCGCAAATGGTCCAGTGAACTACCCGACATACGCACTTCTTTTGTGGAGGGCAATTCAAATTTCCGTTTGGAAATCGTTAATCATCATAATAAATGTAAATCTCATCGTCTGTGCTATGAAAGAGAACTGAAAGAAACGCAGTCACAGCAATCATCGAAAACATCGGATAGCTCTTCGGTTCAGTCCAAAGCCAAGTCTGATTGTATTGGCGAAAAGTTGGATAGTGCAACAAAAAAACCGGAAATTATAACCATAAATGTTGGAGATGATAGTTCGTAATACATAGTTGAAAAGCTTTAAATTAGTTAAGACAATTAGCATTATTAGAGTTAAGCAAGCGTTTTATTAAAGCTAAGAAAGCTTTGTTAACATCTTTCTATAGGTAGTTGAAGAAGGGTTTTCAAACATTTTGACTTAAGAAAATAAGGAGATAATTCATTAGAATTAGTAGGCAATAGATGTTATTCAATATAGTATTTGTTTTATAAAAGCTTCCATTAAAACTTAAGTCATTCATTATTAAACCAGCACACACTTTGAAATATTTAAACATTATTAAATTGAAATTGTTGGTACAAAAAAGCTTATTTCTAATAGATCTTCCTTTATGTTTAAAAAAGGAATCAATGGTATTTCAGTCTTGATAATATTCAATTTGAGTTAATAACTATAATTCAAAAGACGAAAGGTTCCTTAAAAGCTTGAGCTATTTTTAATTAAATACGATTAGCAATTTAAAAGAACTTTTAACATTTTTCAAAAACTAATACAAAGACGACTTAAAGCTTTCAGTAAGCGAGTACTTTTAAAATGTTTCAAAAGCTTTTTAAAGCAAAAAACAACTTTGAATTAAGCAAGATGTCTTAAAGCTTTTACATTTACTATTTAAAGCCATGGTAGGCGTTCATATTGTTCAGGTTACGATGATTTTCGTCAAACAACCCGAATGTGAACAAAAGAGCGTACTAGAGTGTAAAAATACACCCATTTCATTCAGTTGCTTGATGTTGTTGTGGATATTTTATTTTTTACCCAAAAAAGCACACAAATTAAATGCCTCTATTTGCCTACCAATGATTTAAAGTAATGTTTTTAATAAAAACATAAAATTTCATTATTTTTTAAATTTTTAAAATCCTATTTTAAATGTATTAAATTTGTTAAGCTTTTTACTTAAACTCAGGTTACTATTATTTTGTTTTATTTAATTAATTTAAGAAAGAACCTCTATCAAAATTGTAAAGTATTTTTTTTTTTATTTTTAAAATATGTATTCTTAAGTTCATAATAGAATAATAAATTTTAAAAATTTTTGTTTAAGGTTTAAAGCATTTTTTCTTTAAATGTAAATAAAAATAAAATAAAGTTTTGTTTACAAACCAAACAGAAAAATAAATCTAAAAGTTTTTATTTATTTTCTTTCTCTCTCTTCTTAATCTTAAAATAAAACCTAAACTACACTTTTAATGTTTTCACCAAAGCCCGGAGCTTTGAAACACACAGCCGATGATATGTCGTCGTTATTGTCAAGCCATGCTTTACAGGGCGCCGATACACGAGAGGACCATAATGATACAAAACAATTACCCTTCGATCAATCCGATAATATTGATGGTAAGTCTTGAACTATATTTTTTTTTATTAAATATTCTTTTATATAAATACAATATTTTTAAACAAATTTATCTGTTAACTCCTTGTTAATATACTACTTACTTACCTACTTATATACAATACTATAATATACTTATTTATTAATTAAAGTTTGCCCTTAGTATCAAACATTTTTATTTTTTGTTTTAAATATTTAGTAGTATTTTGTTTCCTAAGTAATATTCCTCATTTTTTTCTTTAAATTTTGTTGTATAAATATTTATTTATCCCTTTTTTTATTTTAATATACATATATTTTGTAGTTAATAATTTAAATTAAGTGAATTTTTATTTTAATTGATTTACATTCATATATATATATTTTTTATTTAACTTATATATAATTACATATTCGGTTTGAAAGCAAAAAAGAGTGAAAATTTAACAAACAAATGAAATGTGGTTTATTTGAATATGTAAGTTTATAAAAAAAGGAGCTTAAAGCTTACAGCTTCCATAAGTTTATTTCGAAATATTCTACATAATTCGAGAAAAAGAGAATTCATAATTTTCAAATTTATTTCTCAAAAAATAATTAAAGATTGATGATAAATTTTCCCTTTACATTTCAATAATTGGTAGAAAATATGTAAGTACTTATGCGTTTCATTTATGATCATGAAAGTGTATTAGTCTAGTTATTGGTTTCTTGAGATTAGGGACTGATTCTAGTTCTTGAAATAACATCTTGAATGAAAGGGACCTGTCACTTAATATGATGTCCTAGGAGGAATGGAAATATTTTTAGAAATTCTGTGACCTAAGCGAATCCATTTCAGTGTATGTTAAGAAACGGTTCATACTATAATCCCATACAAGCTACAAAGGAGACAGTCAAAAAGTCTTTTCTTAACAGTTAACTAATTCTGTGGCAACTAGTAGGTAGTGCTAATTCCTAAACCTCGATCCATGGATTTTTTTTTTAAATTCTGGATTTTTTGATATTCCTTCAAAATTTTTTTGTTTTAAATATTATTGAAATATGTTAATTTGGTTTTACTACTTATAAGGTATGATCCCAGCATTCACGGGATGACCCCTACTCATACAAAACATTGAGAAAATAGGTTAGAGAAGGAAGGAAAAAAGGAGTCGTGTTTGTGGATATTCGATTGGAACTTTCCTACATTGAAAATGTCAGGAAACACTTCAGCGGGAAGTTTGTTCCACATACGTAGAGTACGGTTAAAGTACGAATTTTCCCTGTAGTGTATGTTGTACGGTCCACTGACCAATCGACCACAAAGGGATGTGTTCTTGATGAAAAACGTGTATTACGTAAAAATTTGCGGATATCAGTTCCCTAATTTCATCAGAACAAATTCCATTGTATTAGCAATAGAACAGTGAAACGCCGCCCACATTACGACTATGCTCCAGCAAATCAATACAGTTGGATACCCTACTGTCACCAATCATCACCTTCGCTCTCCTGTACGCGGTCGAGATGCTCCATGGGAGTTGTATTCCATTTTCGATCGGATATAGGTGGTGTAAATAGTGAGGAAATCAGATGGAGTTATGTATGAATTCCTACTGAATGCTTCTTTCGACACTTTCGAAAAACCGGCCAACCGGTTTTTTCATCTTTTTAAACTCGACCGGTTTTGGTATTCTTTAACTTTTCGGTTTTTTGATAAACCGGTTTTAATGAAATATATTTTCTAAAGCTCATTTAACAAATTTTAGAAAAACTTGGATTCCATTTTTAAAAATATTGATTTATTTTATAGAAAATTAAATCATATGACAATATTTCGTAAAAGATATAAAATAATTGCATAAATATAGAGCCTTAAGAATTCAAAAATGCTAAATTTCCGAAGATTTAGTACACAATTCCTAACATATTTCTTATTAGTGTCCACAAATGAAAATAAATTTAAGTAGACCTTTTTATACCCTACACCACCATAGTGGGGAGGGTATTATGCGTTTGTGCAAATGTTTGTAACGCCCAAAAATATTGCTCTAACACCCACCTGAAAGTATACCGATCGACTTAGAATCACTTTCTAAGTCGATTAAACGAAGTCCGTCCGTCCGTCTGGTCGGCTGGCTGGCTGGCTGGCTGTCCATGTAAACCTTGTGCGCAGAGTACAGGTCGCAATTTTGAAGATATTTCGATGAAATTTGGTACATATTATTTTTTCGGCTCAAGGACCAAGTCTATTGAAACTGGCTGAAATCAGTCCATTATTTCACCTAGCCCCCATACAAATTCCTCCCGAAATTGGACTTTATCGGTCATAAATGTTTAATTTATATATGTATCTCCACAAATTCCGTTCCAAATAAGTTTTATATACACAAAATTCATGTCACCAAATTTTGTTACGATCGGTCCATAATTAGTCATAGCTCCCATATAGACCCGCTTCCGAAAATCACTTTAAAGTGCATAAATCGCTTAAAAATGTTGCGAGTTGAACAAAATTCAACATAGTTAACTTTAATATAGACATAAATAACACGACCTAATTTCATGGTGATCGGTCCATAATTGGTCATAGCCCCCATATAAGGCCCACTTCCGAAAATCACTCAAAAATATAAATTATTGAAATTTTAAAAGAAAAATGTTTTTGCTCTTTTACTTAGTGTAGGGTATTATATGGTATATGGTGGATACAATAATCAATAAATATATACATACGTATGTATTTCATGGCAAATTTATTTCAGCTTTTAATCTATTGTCACAATATATTTGTAATGCAAAGAGAAATGCAGGTAATCCAGCATGAAGTCATTTATAAATTTAGTGTCTCTAATGCCCAGTTTTTGACTTGTTATTTAAATACGTATTTATGTAATTTTTACTTAAAATTAAATTGTATTTAAATACAGTTTGAGTTTTACAGTGCTACATAATTTGTCTTATTTAAATAAGATAAAAGTATGGTAGCACTACTAAATATCAAAAATTTATCGATAGTTTTGCTTAAAACAGCTGTTCAACCAAAACAAAAATTTATACATTTTACCCAATAAGAAATAAAAGTTTATTAAACAATAAAATTATTGGTAGGAAAATGCGAAAACGAAGCTTCAATTGCCCCGCATCGGAATTGTGGTTTTTGCAAGACGCTGTTGTTTGGTTTTTTTCACTACATAGAGTGAAAAAAAAACCAAACAACAAAAGTTAGCTGTCAAAAACATATGGTAGTTTATGAAACTTAAATAGAATTTAAATGTCCACCATTTCCCGGTTTAACCAAAAAAGTGTGTTTTTAAAAAAACCGGTTTTGATTTTTGTCTTTTAAAAAAACCGGTTAACCGGTCTCGAGGTTTATCTTCAAATTAAAATTTTATTCAATATAAACAAGTAAGAATGTATGGTGGAAAGTATGTATATATTTATTGATTATTGTATCCACCATCTAGAGACCACCATTCATTAGTGATTCCACCAGTAAATGGTTATGCAGAGGGTACCCATTGTTTGAAAAATATTTGCCAATACGTTAGTTAGATCACAAATATATGAATATTCAATATTGAAACGCATTTCATTTGTTTCAAAAACTATAAATAAAAATATTTATTTTTTTTTGGAAATCAAAATTTAAATTTAATTGTAAAATAAACAACCATCAATATTTTAACACAGTTTAATTCATTTGTAATTGGGGCTTTGTTTTTTTTTTACTCAACTAAAAAAGAACCCTGTATACTTTCCATTTTAATTCTATATTATTTTAACTAAAATTTGATTAATTTTTTATATGTATTATTTAAGAATTAGTAAAAATTATGTTTTTTTTCACATTTACCTTTTCCCTTTAATATTTAATGGTAAATTGTTATATACAAATCATTTATTTTCTTCAATTTAAATTTCCCTTGGTTTGCATGTTAAAAATCTAAACTAATTTCCAAAAAAAAATTCAAATTTCTTCAAAAGAAAATTACACCTTTTAATTTCACTAAGACTCTGTTTAAACAAACAAAGATAAAACTAGCAAAATAAAAAATATATATAAATTGTAATCCTTTCAAAATAAAATTTTTAAAAAAACGCTTGTGTAAGTATTTCAATTTTTCGAAAATTGAGCATTTTAGCCACGCCTTTTTTAAACTATATGCTACAAATAGAAAAATAATTATTAAAACGAATATTTTAGATAATTTAAAACAAAAAAGCTTTCATTAGTAGATTTTTCTCTCTCAAATAATAAATAAACCAAAAGAATTTTATATTTTTTTATTTTATAAAAATCACTTTTTTTGAAAGCAACAGATCAACACCTCTCCTACCAAATCAATAATTTTTTTTTGCAATAATAAAAGAAACCAAAAAAAAAAGTATATAAATATATTTATAGAAAGAAAGAAACAGAAATAAATATACATATAGTATTATTATTATTATTAAAAACCGAACTAGTTTCTAGTGAATTATTAGTTAATGCAGCTTATAGTTTTATATTTATGATTTTTATTTACTTTATTATTAAACTATTAGCACAACTGAATTTATTAGTATAATAATATCTTTTATAAAGTATGTGTTTTTTTGCATGTTGCATGTTAAATTTTTCAATACTTCTTTCTACTTCACTCTACTACTAAGTACTACTCTAATTCTACCATTTTTAGCTATTTTTACTTCCATAAATTTTCCTTTTAGTTTTATTTAGTTTATCTTTTATAACTCTCCTTTTTGTGCAGCACTATGTTTCTTTTATAATTTTTATGTTTTAGAACGATTTAGTTTCCTTTTATCCTGTTAGTTGTTTGTTATTAAATTATTTCTCATTTCGTAACCTTTTATTTATATTTTTCATACTTCTTATTTATTTATTTATTTATTTATTTATTTTTCACTTAAGTTTTCTTTAATTTTTAATTTTATTTTTTAACATTCATATAAAAACATCTATTTACTTGAATAAAATTTAAATTTCCTACGTGTGTAAAAGTAAAAACAAAAAAAAAAAAAACAACAAAAAACATTCAAATAAAATTTTAACAAATGACATCTTGCCTTTATTCAAAATTTTATTAATCCACATAATTTTGAAACAAAATCGAGTACAAGAATTAAAACAAAACAAAAATCATAAGAAAATGCCTCCGTTGTTAGTTGAACAAACGAAACAAACAAAAACAAATTAATTTCTACATAATTTTCCTAGAATTTAAGTATAAATTTAGTTTTAAATATAAACAAATTGGCTATACAATTAATTACGTGAATTTCATTTAAAATAATTTTACTAAATCCTACCACCTCTCATCGTATTTGTATCATAAAAATTCTCAAATAAATAATAATTCCACATATTAGCAGCCAGGATTAAGTTTAACATCACATGTCTCTTAATCTATCTGATAAAATGAAAGGTACATATTTGTTTGCCGGCTTCTTTATTGAGAACAAAATTTTATTTGACTACTTTACTAGCTGAAGTCTGGTAGTAGACTAAAGTAATAATTACATCTTCTACCCATCCATTTAAAGCAGTGGTCAACTGTCATAGCCCCTAGGGGTCGATCAAAATCGGTTATTTATCTGTAAACAACACGAGTGTCAACGAACTTCATAAAATTTATAACAAGAAAATAAAAATCACAATAAACATGTTATTATCCCTGTTCTCTTTATGCCGACCACTGATTTAAAGAGTTTCTTGTGCCTTACACTTTTATATACAATTATGCCAACTATTTATAACCACAAATGCTCATTTCTTAAAGCCAATATTGGATACTCTGTTCCCAGAGAGAGCGTTCTGCTTCGATCGAAAGAAATAGTAGTCGGACGGTCTGGACTATAAAGCGGGTGAGGCTAAACTGACCAATCACTTCATTCTAAATAGTTTTCAACATGTGGCAGAGTGTTGTCATGATGGCCGGGCTTTTTTCGGTCTAAGCTCGCTTCAGGTACAGATACCCTGTGATGGTCTGACCAGATTTCAGCAGCCCATAATAGATAGGACCCTTTTGTTGAGTTTTACAACAATCTTCATGGAGTAATGCCTCCAATTCATGATAATCATTGGCTGGCCTGGGCGATCTTTGTCGTCCGTGTCAAAATCACCACTGCTGAACCGAACAAATTATCTCTTGCACTCTGAAACCGATGGAACACTTCACCATAAGCTTTGGTGAGAAATCAGTGTGAAGTAAAGCAAAACTACCCGCATATCATGCTTTGTTGGCACAAAATTCCACATTTTCGAAGCGAAAAAAATCCTTGTTGTTTACACTATAAGGTTCAATAACTATGAGAGAATAAATGACAGATATCTACCCTTTAAAATGTCATATAAGTTATTAAAAATAAAAACCACGCTCAAAAGCTGGTCTGATTACAGCGAAAATGCATAAGATAATATTATAATACATAGTTGTTGTTCTCTTTATGGCGACCACTGATATAGATCACCAACACAATACTGTAATTATCTCTGTAAATAGGGCTAAGCTTAAAGTTAAACAAAAATCGGTTCACACCATTTTTATGTTTCTTAATCTCGCATTACAGATCCAATATATCCCCCATTTTCATTCTATTACTTAATATATTTGACATTACACAGCTCAAACGAAACTAAACTAATCCAAGAATAAAAAAAAAAAAATCTTAAAATAACACCACATATATAACCATAATTATAATTTCCTCTCTACTTTTTGTCTTTAATGTTGCAACTTATAAAAAATACAAAAAAAAATTTAAAAAAAACGTAAAAAAATAATTCAACAAAATATTAAAATTTTCAAAATATTATTAACTAAACGTATATGTGATATTATGTTATAATTTTTTCCTAAGTATTTGTGGTTTTTCTTTTACAACAAATTAAATTTACTACTAAAAATTTTAACTTTAAGTGTTTTAAATTATTTTAATTTTTTTCTCGCAAAACTGGCCTTAATCCCAAATTTTTAAATAAAATTTTGGTTAAAATAACCCTGGATTAAAAAAAAAAGTTTAATTTGCTAAAGAAAATTTATAATTTATAAATTCATAGAGAATTATAACAAACCCCAAGCCCCCTTAAAATAAAATAAAAACTAGAAGTGTGGATCTGCAAAATTTAGGTTTTTTTATTATAAAATTTATTTTTTAAAATAATTTATATTTTCTTTTACTTTATTATACACCTTTAAATGTTTGTGTTTTTTTTTTCTTTCTACTAACTCTATATTGTGTCGTCCTTATATTTTACTTTTTTTTATTAAAAAAAAAATTTAAAAACAATAATAATTTCTTACGAATTTGAAGAAGATGATGATCAAAAATCTAACAAAATTATTTTATAATTTTAATTTATTTAATGCCGCACATAATTTTTTTATTAAAAAAATTTAAATAATCTAATAAATGTTATTTTTTTTTATATAAAATTTATTAAAAATATTTTCATAAATGGTGTTGTTTACTGGCTTTATACCACTATTTTTGTAAAATATAACAACTCTATTCATTCATATTTTAAAAACTTTTAAAAAATTATCAAAATACAGGAAGAAAAAAAAAGAAAAGTAAATAAAAAGAAGTTTTATTTTTATTTAGCATAAAAGTGTTTAAACTTCAAATGAAAACCAATAATAAGACCTAAAGAACTGTTTTAAATTCAGTATAATGTTGCAACATTGAATGTAAAAAAGTACGTTTTACCATAAAAATTATAAATACGCTTAAAAACAAACTCCCATTTGATTACATGTTTTAAACTATTAAGCAGAACAATAAAAATATTTTAACAAATCAACCAAAACGAACAAATTTATAATAAATTTAAGATTTTTACACCTCAAAAAAATAAAAAAAACCTACAAAGAAAAACACTCACTATTCAATTTAATTTATTTATTTTGTTTTAGTTTATTTATCACTTATTTTGATTTTAATTTATGATACATATTTATTTATTTATTTATTCCTAGCATCAATTTATTTCTTTATACTGTTTAATTTATTTATTTAATTGCTGGCTTTAAATTTAAGTTTAACTTTGTTTTAATTTAATTTCGTTTTATTTTATTTATTTTTTGTACCTACCAAAATACTTTGTTTTGTTAAAAATCTGAAATCAAAAAAAAAAAACAACAACAACCTACCATACCATCTTGTTTTATAATATTAAAATCCTGGCATATCCTATGTGCCCCGCTCTCCTATATAGTTCCAAATCACTGAGTTTTGTTAAATGCGTTAATATTTGTTTTAAGTTGTTTCATTTACTTTTTTTATTTTTTCCAAATAAAAATATGTTTAAATAGAAATTTTCATACACACTAGTTGATTATTTTATGCTATATACATTACATATATATATTTAACAGATTATAATCATATACTACATACATTTATATATACATATATAATACTATACCAACCAACCAACCAAAACAAAAACGTTATATACAAATTTAATTAAAACCCCTAAAACCTTTTAAAACCATACCAGAAAAAAATACTCCATTAAAAAATAAACAAAAACTGTAGTTGACTGTTGTTACTATTTATTTATTATTATAATTTTTTTTTATATAAATTTTGCATAAACGATATTAATAATCTAGATGCATTAATTCTTTGTTGGAAACCCCTTTAATTTAGAAATTATTTTAATACAATAATAAATTCATTAGGAATTTGTTTAATTGGCTTAACAAAAACAAAAATATAGTTTTATATTAAGTATATAATTATTTCAAATTAACATTTACTTTTTATTGAGAACAAACATTAATTGAGACATTTTAACTGCTTCATGGTGAAGCTTACACTAAATATAAAATGCAAACAGCACCACTACTTAAAGGACTAATGAGAATTGTAAACAACGCCAATTTGTTTACTGGTTAACTAAACAAGAGAACAATAATTACATGTACTCTTGTAGTGGGAGAATAAAAGCAAAAGAAAATTACACAGAGATTTACTTAATAAAGAGGCTAAGATTAAAACCTTTCAAATACTGAAATTAAAAAAGTAAATCTTTGTCATTATTAAGCCAATTTATGGTTTTTTAACAAGGTTGTATCCATATTTTTATCACAACTACAATTTCTCTTTTTCCTTTGAAAAACATATATAAAAATAACCATATTCATCGTGTCCAGTAGCAATATTCATGCTCTTCTGAAACTGCTCAAGCAACTGGACGAATTAAAAAGTAGCAATACTCTTGCATTTTGTCAAGATCTGTAACTGCTCAATCATTCAGAAGAAAAATCATAATATCCCTTTAAGTAGAAAACCGCGCCTCTATTCTCACATTTAAGAAATAATTATATATTTATTTATAAATAATACCAGCATTTTGTAATGGATAAATTCGGTTAAACAAAACAAAAACAAAAAAAAAACAAATCCTGCCACCATTTGCTTTTTCCACTAGTAAATAAAAATATCTATATTGATTTTTTTCCAAATAAAACATTCGTGAAAAACAAAATATTTTTCCCCACCCTCGCAAATGACTCTTATAATTTCTTTGTTGGATAATAACACGAGAAACTTGCATAATACCAAAATGTTTACAGGTGATATAGAGGCACACGATGGTGGTGATGGGGATGACATAGCAGCGCAAGGTGACGGAGAAGAAGAACGCTTACAACTTGAACACGAACGCGAACATGATAAGCACGATGATGAGGATGAGCTGAGACATAATACGGACGAACGTCGTCGTCGCCCTCCTATATTGAGAAGTGAGGCGTCATCGTTGCACTATGGCGAGGGGGGAAGTGGTGGTGGTGTTGGCGATATGGATGAAATGAATGAGGGCGAAGAGATAATAATGGATAATAATAACTACGATTGTCAATATAAATGTGAAGAATTGGATATAACTAAGATACGTTGCCATCAAAGGGAAATGTATTTGCAGCAGCAGCAGCCTCAGAATCATGAGGAACAACAAGATTTATCGCCTAGCTCAGCACATCGTTTGCATCATGATGCCCATCAGCAACATCATCATCATCATCATCATGGCCAACAACCCTTGCATGTGGTAGCTGCACCTCAGAGTGTTATCAATTTGGGAAGATGTGGTTCATCGGCCCTGGACACCCTGGTGGCAGCCGAAGCAGCTGCTGCTGCTCTCTCACCCACAGCCTCCACCACATCCTCGGCCTCATTGCACCATCAGCAACATTTGTATGCTTTGCAGCAACATCATCATCACCATCAACAACAACAGCACCACCATGCTCAGCAGCCATCCTCGTCGTCATCCAGTTCATCCCTGCAGCATCATCAGCACCCACACCATCATCATCACGCCACATCACAACAACAGCACAGTGGACAACATGTGGCCAACTATCATCATGGTCACCTGCACAGGCATCATGGTTGCAGCAATACAACTATAGTCTCTTCAACATCTCTTGCCTCGTCGACCCACGATAGCGAACACTTGTCATCCACATCGGCTTTAACAAATTCCTCCTCTTCGACAACCTCCTCCACATCATCGGCTGCCGCAGCCGCTGCAGCAGCAGCAGCGGCCGCCGCCAATAGACGAGACCACAATATCGACTATTCTTCGTTATTTGTACAGCTTTCGGGCACTCTGCCCACTCTATATCGTTGTGTCAGTTGTAATAAAATCGTGTCAAATCGTTGGCATCACGCCAACATCCATCGGCCTCAGAGCCATGAGTGTCCTGTCTGTGGACAGAAATTTACGCGTCGAGATAACATGAAAGCCCATTGTAAGATTAAGCATGCCGATATAAAAGATCGTTTCTTCAGTCATTATGTACATATGTGATCAATTTTATATGTAGTCAAGTAAATTAATTTATATATACATACATTTTTATCTCTCTCTCTCTATCTATATCTTCTTAGTACTACTTCTCTACTATTACTGACACACTCTTTCTCTATCTCTCTCTCCTACATACTTACTATAATATACTATATAACTTAAAAAACAAGTAATATTTATCTCTTAAACTTAAAGAAATTTTAAGCCAATATATAAAATGACATATTGAAAACCAAAAATAGAAAAAAAAACACAAGAACTATTTTTTTTTTCTTCCTTGACTTAGTAGTTAATTTAATTATAATAAAAATTAAAAAAAAAAAATATATTAGTAAAAATTCCTTAATATTGTAAAGAATTCAATTTCTTTTATTTTTTTTTTTAACAAAACAAAGTATTACAACTATTGTCTATAACAATTTACAAAGTGAAAAACTAAAGTAGCTATAAATTAGTATTCTTTTTTGTTTTTGGTTTAATTTAAGGCCAACCGTAGTAAGTTTAGTTAGTAAAACTAAAACCCAAAACATTTTTTTTGGAAAAATTCAAAAAAACAACTGAGATTGTGTTAAATTTATACTATTATACTTTAAAAGTATTATGCTAGAAATTCCAATTTTATTTTAAAATTATTTTTAACATGTCTTGTAGTTAAATTAACTAAATTTATTGTTATATACATAAATATACGAAACATTTACTCGTATTTACTTACGTTTAATTTCTGCCATATTAATTGTTTTAGCCAAAATTAGCAAAAAAAATAAAAATTATAATCAAAATTAAATAAAATAAAAACAAACCAAGTTTTTTGTCAATTAATTTAAAAATATTTATTATTACTAAAACCAAGTATGTAGTAGCAAGCAAGCTAGCAAGCAACCAACCAACCAAAAATAGTGATATTTTTTCTTTTGTTTTAAATATTTAAATATTCTGAAAATGCTTTTTTGTTTAAAAAGAAAAAAGAAAAAAATATTTACTAAATAAATATAAACCAAAGATTTTTTTTAAATACTCGTATCTTAAAGTAACACATTTTAAAAAATTTATTTAGTAAATTAAGCGATTTTTTTTTCGTTTGTTTAAAACAAAATCTTCAAAACTGAAAAACTGAACATAAAATAATTAATATATATACGTAATCAAATGGGAACTTTTTACAATTTAAATACAATTTAATTTTTATAATTTCTTGTAGGAAAAAGACAAAAAAATATATATGAAAACATAAATATTTTTTATGTATTTTTAAAAATAGCATGTTAAATAAATTTAATTAGTAATAATAATAATAATGAAATAAATAATATCAATAATAATAAAACATTTTACACACTTTTGCTTAAAATAATTATAATAGAAATAAAGAAAGAAAATAATGGCGCTTTACTTAAAAGATATTACAACATTAAACAAATTTAAAAAGTACTTAGAAAATATGACCTAAAATTTTACTTAATCTCATTAATTTATATCAAAACCAAACAAACCACAACAGTAGTATACAGCTTAAATTTAACTCTAAATTATTATATAACAACTAAACAACAGTGAGGAGGGATGATGTTTCATTTAATTAATTCCTAACAGTTAATTTTTTTTATTAATTCTAAAAGATAAATCGTTAATTTGGAAGCCATTTTTCATTAACTACGTTTCTTACATATGAATTTTTCAAAATCCTTTAGTTTATTTATGCTTCAGTTCGAACATGTTCCAGTATTTCTTTCCAAATGCAAGTAACTTTTTAATTTAAAATTAATAAATAAAATGAACGGAACTGAACTTTATTAGAAATAACAAATAGTCCCATTATTTATGGAACATAGCCTTCCTCCAACAACTTTCCAATGTATTAATTTTGGTAGGTAAAAAAACAACTACAAAAAAGCGACTACACTCTAGATTACTTAGAGATACTTAAGTGACAATTGACTACACGCTAGATTACCTGTGATGTATTAAGTAACCAATCGACTTCTCTCTGCTCTAAAAGAGCTCATACCTGTCAAATTAACCAATAAACTGTGTGAAATGGTGCACCATCCTGCTAATTCCAAAGATTATCCAAGCTCATATCTTCCGTTAGTTTGCCTGAAATGGCTTGGATGAAGTCGTACACTTTCGGCCACAGCATCCACATTTTCGACGATATGCATCGTACGACGACGGTACCCATGAGTGCTGACCACTTTCAAGCCAATCTCACGAACTTTTTGCACTAACTTGCTTACAGTACTCGCGATGGTTGCTATTTTCGGCCACAACATCTTTTCAACAAACGCACAGTTTGAGCACTCATTTTGGATAAATGTTTGCACTATTTCCCATATTGCTCAAGTATAAATAAAGCCACTCATTTTGATCCGCGGAGGTATGATATTGCAAACAACTCCCCCTCACTGTTTCTATAAAAGAATAATGATAAGCAATAGGTGTACAAAATTAAAGAAATCTATATTAAAAAAAAACATCATACATACATATATCTATCTAAACCAATTAATTTTAAACTAATTTCCACTTTAAAGATAAACAAAAACATTATTTAGAATTTAAATAAAGTTATAAATAAATACAATACATATAAACAAAAAAGAAACTTAAAAAATAGTAAAAGAGAAAATTTAAAAAAAATACCAGTACAAAATTAAAGAAAAAAGTAAAAGAATAAAAGATAAAAAAGAACAAAAACTACAAGCTTAACATAAAAGTGAAACTTAACATTGAGTAAGAGAGTGAGATTGACTTAGATATAAACTATAGAACAATTTATTATAATCTTTCGGTTTTGATAAACTTTTTTAATTTTTTTTCAATTATTCTTTCTGCCGTCCTAAATTTTGTTTAGATTTCTAAAAAAAAAATAAAAATCTTTTAAAAAACAACTTTTAACTTTTCTGTTTATTATGTATAAACAATTTAAAATATACTTTTTAGTATTTATATTGAGAACAAGAGTTGATTGCACAACCTGTTGTCTTGGCTAGCCAAGGGTTACTGAATTTGTTTTTGAATTATACAGGGATTTTAAATAATATAAATAATAATTAAACAAAAAATAAAAACACTTTGAGCTTTTACCACTCTTAAAGACATAAAAAACAATACATACACTTACACAAAACCAAACAAAACAAAAACCAATCTACAATTAATTAAAAGAGCAAGGACATACATGTAAGCAAAACGAGAAACTGGTTTACTCTCTCTCTGATGCTGGAGTGCGAAAACAAAAAAATTTACTCTTAAAAGAATTTCTCTTGTTTTGTAATGAAAAACTTAACTAGACAACGAACGAACAAATTTTTAAACATTTTCAGAATATTTAGATCATTTTAGTTTTCTTATAAATTCAAGATACATACATATGTTTGGTATAATATAAAAAAAAAACCTCTTTCTTTGACACTCACTGTTTATGGAAAGTTTTCAAAAAATAAAAGTTATAAAAAATAACGTAACCCACCTTATTTTAAAACACATTATTAATAATTATACCATACATACAAAACATAAATGAAAAAAAGTATTGTTTAAACTAATTATAAAAAATAAATAAATAATTAAATATGACACAAACAAACAGAAAAAAATTCCAAATTTTTGTAAAGGATTTCCTAGAAATTCGAATTTTTATTAATGAGGTTAAAAACGATAATTGTTTTTTAGGGAAGTTAACAAAGTTAAGCTCACTATTACCAAACAACAAATTAAACTTAAATAATAAATAATTATTGAAATACAAAAACACTTGAAAAACCAACCATATATGAATTGCAACATTAATTAATGTATTAAATTATAAAACTAAAAAAATAAAATCAAACAGAATATATGCTAAACTTACTTAATAACAGACAAAAAACAAAAAAAAAAACAAAAAGAAAAACCAAACAAACTTTTAATCAATTAAAAATAAAACTTCTTTCAATTTCAACAAATAAAACAAAAAAATAAATAAAAAATAAAAAAAAAACAATCCAGGGTGTTTTAATTATTAAATTTTTGAAAAGCCGAGCAACAGAAATCATTAATTAATTAACTTTTTAGTTTTATTATTATTTATTATATTTAACTTAATTAACATCTACTTATATTATTTATTTTTCTAATTTCTAATAATTTGTTTTTACCTACCATCTTTTATAATATTTATTTGTAAGTCTTCAGTTTCCATTCAAACTAAAAACACATTTATTTTCTTTTAAACCAAAACAATATTTTTAAAAACCAGCCACGGTAAGTTTTTATATCTGTGTATATGAATGTTAAGTATTTTAAATATCTCTCTCTCTATCTATAATATTTATTTATACAAACAAATTTATTATTTTTCAAATTTTAAACAACAAAAATATCAACTATATATATTTTTTCCAAATGTTTAAACAATAAAAAAGCAAATAAAGTTACAGGAATTGGCCGTAAAATTTCCAAAAGAAAAAATACTAATTTTTTTTTTTAAATTCATATTATTTTTTTTAATAGTGTTATTGAGTTTTAAAATTACAAATACAAAATAAAGAATAGTTATTACGTTTTACTTCCATCAATGCTATTTTGGAAGGAGGGGTGTTGAAAATTGTTCGATGTGTTAGTTCGTTTAGTTTCTTTCTTTCTAACTACTTTTTCATTCTACTTTTCTAATTTCTTCTATATTATTTTCCTTAAATTAAAAAACAACATTGTTTCTTGTTTTCTTTTTTAACATGAAAACATTCTCGTAAACAACAACAAACCCATAATTAACATTTAATATTTTATTTTTAACAAATCACACACTTGCTGGAAAAAGTATACGTACACTTGACAATTTTAATTGTACAGGTTTTATAAACATTACCCCAATGAATATGTTTCAATATTTTAGGTTATTTCTTTGCTTCTCGA
This sequence comes from Calliphora vicina, assembly GCF_958450345.1. NCBI lineage: Eukaryota > Metazoa > Arthropoda > Insecta > Diptera > Calliphoridae > Calliphora > Calliphora vicina. Next base: position 122,010,730 of record NC_088780.1, read on the forward strand.
TTCCATATTTTTAAATATTTTTTAAAGAAAATGTGATTCTTTAAATCCCATATTCAAGGAAAATATTATGCTGCAGATATTAGTAAATTTTTGTTGGTCATAGAGCTGGCACTACGATACCATTTCGATACTTAAACCTAGAACCGATGATTTCATATGTATTGAAAGTAAATGTGTTAGTATATATTTAATTGGATAGATGGCTCCATAATTAAATAATTAAATCTATGGGTGTATTTTTTTTTTAAATAACGTTTTCGAATATGTTGCATTTAATTTTGCAGACTATGTTTTTCGCTCTGTAAAAGCTTTAATTGAATTCCATTCAACACCCCCAATCTCCAGACCACAAGCTAAAGCAAGAAATGTTAATGGGAAACAAGTTACTTTAAATTTATTGCTTTCAAAAACCTGTAAAGTTATAATTTTCAAGCGAGCCCATACTTTTCCCTGCCCCCACAAGTGTTATTAGAAATCCCGACATCAATCTATCGCTATTTATATTTTCTTCTCAGTCTCTCAAATCAGAAAACTTTCTAAAGCTATAAATAAATAAAAATAATTGAACAAATTTTTTAAATAACCCCTTTTGATAATCAAAACAAAAAAAATTTAATTCCTCACCGGTGTTTAACCTTTTATTACCCGAATTGTGTGTTTTACCTTATTAGGATTAACACTTTTATGTAAAAAAAACCATAAACTATTTTGATATTTACCAAGTTACATTAGTGGTTTGGGTTTTATTTAATAAACAAATTAAAATAATCAAACAAACAAAATTATAATAATAATAAAACATCATTTCTTTAATAAACTTAAACAAATTAAACACACTTCACACTTTATAATTTAATTTAACAAATAAATATCATCATATTTATTAATATACTACATACCTACATACATTATTTTAATTAAATTAAAAAAATAATAAAAAAAAAACATTAAAAATAAATAAACCTTTTAATGGAGTTGGTTTTATAATAAATAAAATAATAATATTAATAATAAAAAATAACTTACTTTTTGTAAATAATAATTATTATTAAAACAAATTAATTAATTAAGTTATATAAGTTAATTTACTTTTACAGTAGCATATTTGTAATAGGCAAAAACAAATTACCCCCTACTCCAAAGAAATATCTACTAGACCTTTCTATTCTCAAAATCAAAATTTATATTGGTTGGTGTAAAACAAATGTTTCGAAATTTTTCTTAAAAGAAATTCCACACTTTTTGGGTGTAACCGATTTTGTTGCGAAAACCACTTTTTTTTTAAATCACACAAAAGACGAAGACATTTATTGTAAAATTTAAATTTTGATAATTAATATGTTGAGCCTATTTAAACAAAAGTTTATTTAAACTTAAATATAACGGTTAAACTTTGTTGGCACAACAATTACTAAAGCTCTTCCTTTTTAACGGTGTTTTTCAATCTCACCCTCTCGTTCTCTCTTTCTTTCTGTGCAATACGTGTTCATATTTAAGTTCTCTGTTGTATTTTTTATTTCAAAACCTTTGTTCGTTCGTCTTTTGTTTGTGAAAAATATAATTTGAGTTTTTATTTGGTTTTAATAGAAAAAAAAAACTGAATGTATTTATTACAAGAATTTCTCTTCCCCTTTTGATTTAAAAAAAAAATAATTTTCAAATTTTGTATATGTCTTTCATTTTGTTTCGTTGTATATTTTAAGTATTTTCTTTAAAAGTTTAAGCATTTTTTTCTTATCTTTATGTTTTGTTTCTTGTGAATCATCAACAAAAACATTGTTTTTCTCTTCTTTTTTTATTCTCTGTGCGTGCGAATAATTTCACAAAAATAAAAACTAAAAATCTAAAATGTGTACAAAAACCATATTAAATGAATTGAAAAACAAATACTATAAAATTTTCGACATTCCCCCCAAATAATATGAAATGCCTAAAATCCACCACCACCACAACACAACACATGTATTCGTACTGCCGTGCACGTTTATCAGGTTCCAAAGCCTGGCATATGCGTTTGACATTCGAACGTTTGTCAGGAGGCTGCAATCTGCATCGGTGTAAATTATGTGGCAAAGTGGTGACACACATACGCAATCATTATCATGTACACTTTCCGGGACGCTTCGAATGTCCTCTATGTCGAGCCACTTATACCCGCAGTGACAACTTACGGACGCATTGTAAATTCAAGCATCCCATGTACAATCCGGACACCAGAAAATTTGAAAATTTAATGTCGGCTGCTGCCGCTACCGCTACACAGTCACCTACGCCCACACAGCTGGCCGCCGCTTCACAAGCCGCCATGGCTGCAGCCGCCGCTGCGGCGGCCTTTAATGTGGCCCAACAACAGCAGCGAGAGCAACAGCAAAGGGAGCATCATCAGCAACAGATGCAGCAACACGCCCATAATTTAACGCAACAAACGCAGCATTTGCTACAGCAACAAATACAACAGCTACATCCGCAACAACAACAGCAGCAGCAACAACAACAGGCGTCACAATTGCTCGCACAAGCATCAGTCCTCCAGCAGCCACAGTCGCATAATGCCGCAAATGAATGATACCGGTCTTTTCTAGGCTGGAATTATGGTAATTTATTAGGGAATCCTTATGCTCCACCACCACCGTCACCCACAACCCATCCACCACCATCGTCTTCTTCTTCTTCTTTGTCTTTGCCACCACAAGCGCCCCAACAACATACAACTAACAACGCCCATCAATCACTTGCCACCGCGGCCACAGCTGCACCTTCCTCTGCCAATACCGCAGTAGCAGGAAATCCTTTTGCTTGGAATTTTGAAGAAGAGCAACTTCAGCACAACAACAGCAACACTAGCAGCAGCAGCAACAATATCACAAATTGTATGCCACAAACAGCAGCAACACTACACAATTATTATAATCAATATTTTGCCAACTCCTCAGCTGCTAATCGAGAAACACACATGGACTATTTCAAAAGAGCACAAACTATGGTGGCCACTAATTTGCGTAACGTTAACAACAGCAACGACACCGAAACCGATCGTCAAAGAGAACTCGACGAAGAAAACTATTCTTCGCATCAGCAGCATCATGATCATCATCACAGCATACCCACATTTAATCTAATCGAAAGTGATGATAATGATGATTCTGATAATATCAGCGCAACCCTAAATGGCACACAAAACATTAAAGAGCTTCTGCACTCAAATACCGAATTAAATGAAAGCTCCACCGATTTCCCTAACAGCAAACAACAACTGGACGATAATAATAGTTCGCACAACAATTCATTACCAATATCGTCGTCGTCTAAAAAACCACATGACAATTTTCCAGCCGCAAGTTGTTTGGATGCAAAAGAGTCACAAATTGTTAGAGATTAATAAAATGCGTTTTACGTGCAAATTCAAATCAAAAGAGATTACAAAGTTGAAGGAAATATGTAGATTGTAGAAACATTTTCTCAATAATGAACAACTTTAGATAAAATGTAAATTTAGTAAAAATAACAAACAAACACCATTTCCATTGAATAGTTATAATTTGAGAGATTTTTAAAAAATATACTAGCAAATGGGAAGAAAATCGTAAAAGAAGAATACTAAGAATTATTTAAGCTAACTCTGCGGTTAACTCTGTAAATATAACACGAAATAAAGTCTACACTGAATTTGAAAGTGCTTCAGAATACCTTTCGTTTGATATATAATTTTTATGAAATATCTGAGATAAGAAAATCTCTAATATCTGCCAAGGCCGTAGGATTTTTAATCTAAAACTCGCCAAACAAAAACGATTTTGATAGCTATTTAAAACAGTTGTCTAATCACATGATTAGTTGCAAAGTAGTTCCGATATAGAAACCGGTTCTAGTTCCAACACTTTATATGAAAGTCAGCCTTTAGACACTGTGACATGTCAAGTAACTGAAGAGGTAACTATTTAAAATTCGATTCGAATAACAATGTATTTGATTAAAATTAATTGATTATATCTTTTATACGACAATTGCCACAATTGAACAAGTGATGTTATATGTTCTCTTATTACAAATCACGTTTAAAACAAATTTTCTCCGGGGAAGCTAAAAATAGTTAAAGCAATTGATAAATATGGTTCAATAATATATTTCTGAATCTTTCAATATTATAAAACTTGGAATAATTTTTTCTTGATTATCGGAATGCAAAACAAAATGTTAGAGATTATTTGAAGAAATTTTTAAAATTTTCAATATTAAGTTCGAATTTTCAAACATAGAGAGAGAAAAAGTATTCAAACAAAAATTTTAAGTTTTAGTAGTTAATTAGTTTTATTTTCCTTAAAAAGTTACAAGATATAATATTGAAAATTCGATAATTTTTCATTCAATTAAAGTCTATTCGAAATGGTGTTAAACTTTTTTACTTTATTTTGAAAATAATGTTAGAAAAACAAAACAAAAAAAGTCAATTTGTTTATTAAATAATTTAAAAAGAAAACATAGGAAATATAAAATTAAAAAATTACACTATTTATATTGCACTAAAAAAAATAAAACAATTAAAACAGAAGCACTTCAACATAAGAGTGACATACAAATGATATAAATAATAAAACAAATATTGAGTATCCTTTGATAACTAGGTTTCATATTATTGGAAGGCATATGATATAGATATTTAAGCACAAAGTTTCTTAAAATGGTTTCTTAGCTGAAAAAATAAACACTAATTTTGTTGTTAATTTAAATGAATATTTTTAATTCAATTTACCATGAATAATTTTGAGAAAATTATGTATTTAAAACCAAAAAAAAAAAAACAAACAATTAGCACAAAACATTATTGTAGAAATCATATAATAATAATAAAATAATTAGTAAAATGAAGAAGAATAAAAAAACAGTAAAGTGCATGCACAAGTAATAGAGGCCAATTCAATGTAATCCAGAAGATTTAGTCCAATTTATACATACAAATCTAATATAGAAAAAAAAAACAATGTTAATATCTCTTAAAATAACCCTTAGGAATACAAATATTGTGTTTAAAACTTAATAATGTGTTGTTAAATGTCTATTATTCCTTCACCAAGTTACTCTAAATGTTTTTAATTATTGCCAAGAACTCAACTCAAAAACTCCCTTCAAAAGCTGCTAAAGAAAAAAAAAAAGATTTTGTAAAAAAACAACAAATTAATATTATACTAAATACTTATTATAACTAACTAACTAATATACTATGAGATTTTATTAATAATTTATGTAGAAATTACACAAATTTATAAGTAAAAATTATTATTTATAGAGTTAGAACAAACTGAAAAGAAAACAAACAAACAAACAAAGTTTTATTGTAGTTTGTTGTAAATTATTTAAACTGAATTTAGGAAAAATCTAATTTTACACATTTTTAAACCATAAAGTAACTTTTTGTTAGACCTCTCTTGTTTAAAATCAATGCTGAATGCCCTAATGATATTGAATTGAATGAATGTCTGAAGTTTAGACTCTAAAAAAAAGTAGTCATCATAAATAATTAAATATAAAAAACAAATTTTGAACTTTGTATATACTACTTATACATATTTTTTAGTCTGTGTGTGTGAGCTCGTTTAAAAAATTATCAATTAATTAAATGTTTTTTATTCAAAATTTACATAATCTAATAGAAAGCCCCTATAGAAAGTAATGTTCGTTCGCTCACTAAAGAAAATCTTTTACCGATTTATTATTCCTAAAAAGTTAAATCCTACTAAGAAGAACAAACAAACACACACCCCTGCCCCAGAGATTCAATATTATTTATATATGTCTGTCTCTCTTTAACTCGTTAACTTTAATTAATTGTTGTTTCTTTCTCTATTACCAACCAACCACATCTTCCTATTAAAACAAAACGTTATATTTAAGACATTTTTTTTTTCTATTAAGTTTCTTAATATTAGCGTTATATTTTTTATTAAATAATATTTTTACTAAACAAAAATGTACAAAATATTTTAATTAACCTCTATTTTTTTTACTAATTCTTAAGCATTTTTTATTTTTTTTAACTAATTTTAATGTTTTGATACAAATTTCAACAAAAATCGTCTCAATAACTTAATACAAAGACATTTATTTGTAGTCCCCTTTCAATTAATTTTATTATTATTTATATAAATTTATATTAAAATATTAATAAGAAGTATGAATTGAGAAAGAAGCTTTAATTGAGGACAATATTTTTGTGATTGTTTACCACGTGAAGTTGTGAGTTGTGTTTTGTTTGTTACCCCCGTCTTGACAAGACATCAAAACTTGTTTACGCAGCAAACAGTTTCTTGTCGCCACATGAATTTGTCAAGTGTGGCCAGGAACCTAACATTGGCAGGAAGTGTCCATACGCGACAAATTGTTCACTGAGTGAACAAATTGGTTGCTAGTCAAGCAGTGGATTATTTGCGCCATTAGTCTTGACAATACATCAATTTGTTTACGCAGCAAACAATTTCTTGTCTGCACATAAATTTGTCTAGTGTGAACAAATTGGTTGCTGTTCAAGAAGTGGGTTATTAGCCCTATTAGTCTTGACAAGACATATAAATTTTTTCACGCAGCGAAAACTTTTTCGCGTTTGGACACCTCTTGTTAGTGTTATGTTGTTGTTCCAACAACATTTGTTCAAATAACTATGTCTGCCTTCATTTGAAAAAAATACTAAAGAAAACTATGAACACATTTTCCCAAACACAGATAAACAGGAACAAATTTATGTCCATAATTCTGCCAACATTTTGTTCTTGTGTCCACATAACGATTGCTCGTCAAGACCCCAACTTAAAGCAATATTTTTTTTTTAAATTTTAAATAAGGCAGAAATCTCATTTTTTTAGTTTCTGTAATAAATAACAAAAACCTGTATCTCTAAAGATTCTCATATTTTTTATATTGTACGTTTTGTTACTCAGTATTTTAAAATTAAATAAATGTATCAAGCTAGTTTGAGCCCAATTCATATAAAAAATTTGAAGATGACTGTTTTCGCCTTAAACAAATCGACATTGCTGCATTTGAAATAGTTTGATTAGCTCTTCAATTCCATTAAGAAAACTAAATTTTAGTTTAAAGTAAATTGTAACATGAATAAAATATATAAAAACAAATATTCATATAATTCTTAAACAAAAAGTTTAAAATATCGCTTTCACATTGGCTACAGTCAGTCAGCATTTGCAAAAATTTCAAATTCGAAAGAAAAATGTATAAAATGTTTGTTAATAGAACTGATCATTTAATGATAGCAAAGCAAAAGCTACTAACTCCAATGGTAGTTTTTGACCATTGACTTATATAAGTAGTTTAGAAACGTGGCATTGAAATATGTTCTAAACACAAACATTCAGCAAATGTAACTAGGTGGACAACAACAATTTGTTTAAACTATATATAATAATATGTTAGGACTTTATGACAATATGACTTAATAGCAGAACGTTTGAATCCCCCAATCTCTCTCTAATCCAATAGACAACCATTAGAAGCAAATAAGTTGGCCACTTTTTAAAACACACAAGAAATCATTATTCATTCAGTAACCAAATTTAAGCACAGTATTAAAAACCCGAATAGATGGCTTTTGAGGAAATATCTATCTAATATTAGTTCGTACTTTCGCATTTCTCATTTATTTGTATTATTCTTCATACAAATTAATATTTTAATATAAAATTATATTAACTAGCTAAAAAAAAAACTGAAACATTTTGGCCATACTATAGAAATAAATTACCACCTTTTAAACACTACCACCCTTTTTCCCCATAAACTTTATAAAAAAAACCCTAACATTTAAAAAGTAATGTAAATATAAAGAAATATTAAAAAAAATCGACTACTAATACTTAAAATTAATAAAACAAAACAAAAATAAAATATTCACTCAATGTATGTGTCTTTGAAAAAATACCAACCAACAACCAACCACAATTAATATGAAAATTTTAAAATGAATTATTAATTAACGTATTTAAAATTAACAAAATTAATTGGTCACTCATTAGTAAACAACAAACAAATAAATAAATAACTAATAATATTTGGTGCACAAAAACTATTTAAGGAAAACTCCAACAAAAAGTTTATTTACTTTTTTTTATTATACAAAAAAATATATAATTTTTTTTTTTAATAATTTATTTCAAGAATGTGATAATTATGGTAAAACAAAAGAAAAATTATTAAAAAGAAATGTTAGAGAGGAAACAGGAAAACGAAAAGAAAGAAATGAGTTAAAATAAAAATAAAAAAAGAAAAATGGTGCTAAATCCAAATAACTAAAAAAGTATATAAACAAATAATTACTGAAAATGAATTATTAAAAACCAGCAAAAAGAATATTAATTGTTCTTTCAACATAATTATTTTTAATGCAATATATTTTTAATATTAAACTAACTAATTTTACTACATTAAAATATAATTTTAAAACTAAAAACTCTAATAAACAACGTATGTGCAATAAATCACTAGTTTTCTTTTAAACTCAAAATTAAAAGAATGTATCAAAGAAATTATAAATTTGCTTTTGTATGATGAAGAATTTTAAAAGATTAATTAATATATATAAAAATAATTCAATTATTTATAATTTTTTATTGCAATAATTTATGATGTAATATTTGTTTTTAATGAAATTATTGTGAAAACAAACACAAAAACATAATTGTGCAATTTATTTCTTTGTTGAAATTAAAAATATTTTTAAAACAACTACCCCCCCCCCCTTTTAAACATTTAAAATTTATATATTAAAATTATAAAAATAGTTTTTAAAGTTAAAATTAAAAAACAACAACAGCATATTTAAAACAAGACTTTTTTTAATTAATACCTGATTTAAATTTTAACAATAATTTAAAGAAAATTTGTAAACTAGCTGGCGTCATATTTAAAATTTCGGAAATTAAGTTCGAACTTTCAAACATAGATAAATATGTATGTTAAAAATCACTTCTATGTTTTAAAGTTAATTGTTGTAATAAGTTCAAATCTTTAATATATCTCCGATATTTCTAATTTCCATTTAAGGAAATTTCAAAATTTTGTTTAGATTTTCATTGTATGAGGCTTAAGAAAATTCGAAATTATGTTCGAATTTTCGAAGATACATAAAAATGTTAAAAATCACTTCCACGTTTAAAAAGCCATTGAATGAGTTGAAAACAATTTTCTAATTTTCCAATTTTGAAGTTTTAGAACTGTTAAAAATATTGAATTTTAACATAAATGAATATTTTGCCAATTTTCGAAATTATGTTCGAATTTTTAAGCATCATTATAAATACAAAAAAATCACTTTAAAATTAATAATAGCTTTAAATTTTCTAATTTCAAATTTTTAAAACAGGTTAAATAAAATAACGAAATTTCTAAATTTTTATTAATTTTCTTTTTGCGTTAGTTTATGCGTGTGTTATTTTCCCGATTTTCGAAATTATGTTCGAAAATTTCTTATTAATTTTCTTTACGCACTAGTTTAAACATCATTTTGAGTTATTTTCCCGATTTTCGAAATTATGTTCGAATTTTAGAACATTGATAAAAAATATCAAAAATCACAACATTTACGTCTTAAAAGCAATTGAAAAAAAATAAAAATGTTGAATACATTTGCGAATTTTCTAATTTCGAATTTAGGAAACCGTTTAAAAAAGCTAAATTTCAAAATTTCATATTCATTTTCTTTTCGCGGAAGTTTAAGAGATCATTTTGAGATATTTTCCCGTTTTTCGAAATTATGTTTCGAACATTGATAAAAAATATCAAAAAATTAAAAATTCAATTGAAAGAAATAAAAATGTTAAATATAATTAATATATGCGAACTTTATAATATCGAATTTAGGAAGTGATTTAAACATTTTAAGTTGATTTTCGATAGTGACAGCTTTCGAGAACTTATGTATGTTTGAAATTACAATAGACATTGATTGATTTAGGTTATTTCAAAAATGCTTGTCATTTAGTTGAATTTTCTTTAAATTAAATATTAGAATTTAACAAAAAATATTTTATTTTATTTTTCTACAAAAACAACTTATTTAAAACAATATACATACTATATGATGAAATTTTGTACTGTTTTTTAATTTATATTAATTAATATAACAAAAATAAATACTGAAATCGTTTTTTTATATTATTTTTTAAAAATAGTGTTAAGTTTTATTTATATAAATTAAACAAAAATAATAATAATGATAATTTTAGCATAAGTTTTAGTTTTAAACAGAAAATAAAAACAATATATATAATTTCAAACAAAACAAAAGCCAAGCATTTGTTATTTAAAATATAAATAAAATATTTAAAATCAAGTAAACAAACAAAAAAAAAATATTACTTACTAAAATTATAATTAATTATGTTAAAAATAAATATTTTATATTTTATACAAAAAAAAAACAAAAACATAAAAGAAAATAAAAATTAAAACACATTTTTTAAGTTTTTTATTGTTATTTTGAATTTTTTTTTTTTTTAATTTAACAATCACACTAAACAGAAATATACTATATAAATATATATATTTTATGAAACAAATACCACAACAAAAACAAAAAAAAACAATTTTAACCCAAAACTAATTTAATTTAATGAAGAAAAATAATAAATATTTAAAAATAAACAACAATAAAAAATAAAAATCCAAATAATATAAAAAACCAAAAGTTAAAAAAATAAAACAAACTATTTTTTCTTCCAAACATAAATTTGTTTATTATTATTTTTTTTTTTAAACGAAAAAAGAAAAATAATTGTGCTTCCAACTTATAGGGGTTTATTTATTATTATATCTATAGCAAACAATATGAACATATTTCTCAAATCGTTAATACTTTTATATAATGAAATCTTCTATAAAAATCTCGGCCCAATTTCCTGTAATTTTATTTCTTTTCAAATTTATACATATATTTTTTATAATTTCTTTTCTCTCTATGTATTTTAATGTAAGTATTATTATCCTTTAGTCATTTTTTTATGATTATGATTATTATTATTACGAATTTATTTATATTTGTTGATAATTCAATTTAAGAGTGAGTGTTTGTTTTGTGGTAAGATTTTAAAAACTTTTTTTATTAAACAATTCGCACAGACGTTACACCCAAAAATTTATTCAAGTACTTCTTTATACATACTTTGTGCGAATTTTATATAATTTTTTTTGTAAAAAAATAAATACCCAACGTTTGTGACTAATTTACTTACATGTTATTAAAAATATTATTTTTACAAAACAAAAAAAAAACCGTCTTAAAATAAAAACAGATTTATGGAATTTGTTAAGAAGTTTAAAACAACGGAGGCATTTTTTCAATCATTTTCAATTTTAATCGTTATAACTTATGAAATTATTTGGTTATACCATATACATTAGAGTGACAGCCGATTTTTTTTTTTTAGATTTCAAAGAGTGCCGGGTGGAATATTGTGACACTAGGCCTAAATGTTAAGTGCTGAAAATTTGAGCCAAATCGGGCAACGATTTCTGGACGCGCATCGAGGTCAAAGTTCAGATATATGCAAAATTTTACTGTTAATATGGAATAAATAGGTGAAACTCGTTAACTTTCTGCATTGTTTTCTAGAAATATGTAGATTTATTTATATTAATGAATATTACATTAAAAAAAAAATTTTGGAAATTAACCCTGTATCTCCTTTGGTTCAAAATGACCCAAAAACTGTATTATCGCCAAAATTAGAGAAAAATGCAATATTTTCAGTTTTTGAAAAAATTTTGCTACTAAATAAATACTTTTGCAATTGAATGCAATAAAATCGAAATATGTACGTAATTATCGTTAGAATGAGACATAAATGACAAAATTTGATTAAAAAATTTTAAAGTTATTACAAATTCGCCAGACCATTAACGTGTTTCAGGCCACTTGAACAAAAAATTTAGGAAACAAATTAAGATATTTCGAGAAAAATTAAAATAAAAGCCCATTTTTACTTAAAATATATCCATATTTACTTGTATATGAGTTTTTGTCTTCGTAGGATACCGTTAACCTATTCGCAGGTATGGCCAAAAAAAATAATTTTTTTTAACGGCTGTTTCAAAACTCCATTTTCAAATTTTTAAAAATTTTGTTAAACAAATTTCAGATTTTTTCGATCATCACATTGGGGTTTATTGAGATCAAAATAGGGAATAAAAATATGAAAAAATTATGTCAATACCTCTTACAGTTTTTTCGTACCTGCGATTTAAATTTTGCGATTTTCAAGAAAAACAAATTTTTTGTCCATATTTAGGCGAATGAGCCCAATTTCCTTACTGTTATAAATTTTAAGTAAAACTTATTCATAATATTATAATCCTGGCAATTCTAAATATGGTCTGAAAGTTTTACTAAAATCGGAAAACGTTAACCTTTAAATCGTGAAGGTCAAAGGTCAAATTTTTCAATATTTTGAATTTCTAATGAAAAGATAGCGAAATGTTACATATTTTTGGGACGATTTTAATGCAACTTAAGGAAAATATAACATAAAGTCCAGAATTTAAAAGAACAGCACAAAAATGGAAATTAACCCTTAGCAGCACTTGGGGTCCAAATTACCCTCAACTTTTAAAATCACGAAAAACACAACCATTTTGACCCCAAGTCCTCTTAAAGGTTAAAATCCATTTTTTCACTGTTGTTGTAAATGCTAGACCCCAATATATATTTTCCTCTAGTTTCATGAAAATCGGCACAAAAATATATAACATTTCGCTATCTTTTCATTAGAAATTCCAAATATTGAAAAATTTGACCTTTGACCTTCACGATTCAAAGGTTATCGTTTTCCGATTTTAGTAAAACTTTCAGAACATATTTAAAATTACAAGGACTATAATATTATGAATAGGTTTTACTTAAAATTTATAACAGTAAGGAAATTGGACTCATTCGCCTAAATATGGACAAAAATTTAGTTTTTCTTGAAAATCGCAAAATTTAAATCGCAGGTACGGAAAAACTGTAAGAGGTATTGACATAATTTTTTCATATTTTTATTCCCTATTTTGATCTCAATAAACCCCAATGCGATGATCGCAAAAATCTGAAATTTGTTTAACAAAATTTTTAAAAATTTGTAAATGGAGTTTTGAAACAGACGTTAAAAAAAATTATTTTTTTTGGCCATACCTGCGAATAGGTTAACGGTATCCTACGAAGACAAAAACTCATATACAAGTAAATATGGACATATTTTAAGTAAAAATGGGCTTTTATTTTAATTTTTCTCGAAATATCTTAATTTTTTTCCTAAATTTTTTGTTCAAGTGGCCTGAAACACGTTAATGGTCTGGCGAATTTGTAATAACTTTAAAATTTTTTAATCAAATTTTGTTATTTATATCTGATTACAACGATAATTACGTACATATTTCGATTCTTTTGCATTCAATTGCAAAAGTATTTATTTAGTAGCAAAATTTTTTCAAAAACTGAAAAATTTGCATTTTTCTCTAATTTTGGCGATAATACAGTTTTTGGGTCATTTTGAACCAAAGGAGATACAGGGTTAATTTCCAAAATTTTTTTTTTAATGTAATATTCATTAATATAAATAAATCTACATATTTCTAGAAAACAATGCAGAAAGTTAACGAGTTTCACCTATTTATTCCATATTAACAGTAAAATTTTGCATATATCTGAACTTTGACCTCGATGCGCGTCCAGAAATCGTTGCCCGATTTGGCTCAAATTTTCAGCACTTAACATTTAGGCCTAGTGTCACAATATTCCACCCGGCACTCTTCAAAATTTTAACAAAAAATTTTTTCCATACAACTGATTGTCACTCTAATATACATACATACTATTTTGCACGCTGGAATGTAAGTAATATTAAAATTAACAATTTAAATATTAGTATAGTTAGTTAATTTATTATTTATAAGGAAACTGTTTAATAAAGAGGTGTATCAATCAGGAAGTGGTGATAAAAATTTAAGTTTTTCAAAACATTTTCTTTATATATAACATAATTTTAATGTAAGTAGGTATTTTAAGAATCGAGTAAACATTACAATATTATAATTGTTACACAACAATGTCAATACTATAGAGTAGCCAAAACCGAAAACCGGTGAAACGGTTTTTTCATCTTTGTAAAAGCGACCGGTTGCGGTTTTCTTTTGATAAACTGGAGTTTTTAAAACGGTAAACCGGGTTTAACGAAATAATTACTTAAAAAGGTTTTGATAACATTTTTAAAAATTTTCATATTTTAGCATATGAAAATATTTGGAAATATATTCAAAACTTTCACATTTGAAAGGATTTTTATAGTACACAATTCTTCTTATTAGCGTCCACAAAACTGAAATAATTATGTAAATTAGTAATAACTTTTTTTCACATCGAATAAAAATTTAATATAAAAACCGGTTAAACCGACACTTCAATCATGTCAACTGTGGCGCATATTTCAAAATGGCTAAAATATCAAACTGTTTTTTCTCTCTCTGCTGGTAAGGCTAATTTAATAAGGACATGAAGCTTATTTGAAATAAAAGTTTTATCAAAATAAATTCAAAATTGAGGATAGCTAAACAAATAGATAGCTTAGTTAGTGTACAAACATGCCAAGTCCACTTTTTATAAAAATTTAGATTTTAATAAAAAACGCCAAACTAAGTAAAAATAATAAATAAAATGCGAATTTATAGAAGATGGCCTTGTTTAAATGTTTTAACTGTCAATTCACGTATGTTTGTTGTGGCGAAAAATACAACAAACACATAAGCAAAACAACAGCAGGCAACATTGACAGTTCAATTATCTTTTAACAAAAAAATAATTCGCCTTGGCTTAAACGTTTGATAATAAATAATATTCCCTTCGAACTTTCTAATTTCGAATTTATAAGAATGTTAACCCTCCGTTAGTCGCAATAATTTTTAATCGAGATTCTAGTCGCAATGTATTAAATTGATATCAATAAAAAAAGGCGCGTTTGAAAATAATTTCTTTCATCACATTTACAATAAAAAAATTTTTGCGGGTATCAATTTTCGAAATCGATTTTCGAAATGAAGTTCTAATTTTCGAACATAGATAAGAAAAAAATTTTAATGTAAATTGTTTATTAATTTTTTAATAAAAATATCTAAAATCACTATATTAGTTGAACATTTTTAAAATTTTACTAATTTAAAATTCCAGAATCTTGTGAAAATATTGAAAATGTATAACTTTCACGTAATTTTCCTCATATTATTTCTGTCTGGATTATTTTGATATTTTAATATTGTATTAAGATTTTTGAAATTTCCAAAACATTAATAAAAATTACAGAAATCGCTTAGAAGTTTGAAAAATATTTAATAAAATAAATAAATTTAATGTATCGAAATTAAAAAAAATACGAAAATTTAGATATAATTTTAAAATTTTCTAAATTAGGTTTTCGAATTTTCAAACATTGATAAAATTAAAAAATCTGAAATTTGCTTTTACTTTTGCAAAACATTTAATAAGCTAAAATTTTATACAAATCTCTAAATTTCTAATTTCGAGTTTGTACATACATCTTGTTGCAAAAAAAATTACGAAAATTTTAAATTTTTGTCGCGGTTTTAAAGTTTAAATTTTCTTTTAATTTCGAATTTATAAATCTCGTTGAAATTACGAACGATTTTCGAAATTGTATTCGAATTTTCGAACATTGGTAAAAATTTCAGAATACACTTCTATATTTTAAAAACTATCGAAATAAATAAAAATATGTATAACAAAATCTTTGACTCGGAATTTTTTTATTTTTTTGAGTCCAGTCAACTATAATAAAAAAGCTCCCTAAAGTATGCAGTACAAATTTAGATATTTTATTTGTAAATAAATAAGAACTGGCAGGTTTATGTGGGTTGGAGAAACTTGAAGAACTAACATATTGAGTAGACGACATTGAATTTGAAAGAAAACTAAAATTTAAAAAAACTAGCATATTTTCAATTCGTAAATTATTATTATTTCGGATTATACTGTTTCCTTAGTTTTTAATGAATTGTAACTTGCGTAAAAATATAAAACTTATACTTTAAAAATTTATTGCCACATGAGTTAGTTGAGTTTGGAAAAGCCTGTTTGTTGTTCAACGTCATAAGAGTGAGTGCCAAGTATGTTTACATCATGAAAAAAACCTCGTGTTATTTGTAATAAAAACTAAAGCGATTTTGAAGATTTTGAAGTTTCAAGTTCAATTTATAATAAATAATATGTTGGGACATTATGACAATATGAACAAATAGTAGACCGTGTGAATACCCCAAATATGTTTTGGTGTATTATAATTATTAGTTTCGTAAAGTTGAAATTCAAAAAGAAGAAGAATATATGCAAAATGAAAGTAAATAAATGCTTTTTTAAAAAACGTAATTTTTTATCTTTATTTAAAATATTTTTTTTAGAATTATTTTTCTTTTAATATTTAGTTAAAAATGCTTTATCAGTTATGATTTTTTTTTAGATTTTGTTGTTTTTATTTTATTTAGTATATAATATTTTATAATGATTCTTTTATTTATTTTTAAGTTTATTTATATTCTCACACTATCATATTATTTCATTCAACACTTTTTTTCTTATGAAATGAAATAAAACTAAATTTTTTTCATACATTTTTTTAATTAAATAATACTTTTTATACGCTATAAAAAATAAATCCAAAAAAAAAACACTTTTTTCACTCTGTTTTGTTGTACTTGGGCTGATTTTCGCCCCATTTGTGGTGTGTGTTCTCTTTTTTTTTCATTGGTTACAGTATCCCGAGGACGTCTGTCAAGAACTCCCTATAGAAGATCATCGTTTTCAAGAACCTCATCGCTATCGGACTCACCGCCACCACATTCTGCGGCAGCTTATGGACTACACTTGGATGCGGCTATAAAAACTGATTACCTGTTGGAGAACATAATGAGAGGTACAAACGGCGGTCTACACCAGGGCGAAAGTCATCATCAGAGTCTAAATCAATTGCACACGATTGGCTCGACCACGAGCAGTATGGGAGGCTCAGCACACAATTTACATCATCAAATGTCGTATCACAATATGTTTACACCGTCCCGTGATCCCGGCACAATGTGGCGTTGCCGTTCTTGCGGCAAAGAGGTAACAAATCGTTGGCATCACTTCCACTCGCACACGGCCCAACGTTCTAACTGTCCCTATTGTCCAGCCACCTACAGTCGCATTGATACATTGCGTTCACACTTAAGAGTAAAACATTCAGATCGTCTCATTAAACTGGGTTCCACAATATAAACAGGGCAAGAAAATGTGTGTGTTGTTGTGTGAACAAATTTCTTCTTCTATGGCTATAAATTATAAATTATTTACATAAAAACTAAAACAAACAAAAACACTAAAAAAATATACATAATTTATACATATATTTTTTCTTATAAATATAAAAAATATAATAAATAATAAAACAAGAAAGATAGAAAGAACTACTACAAAAAATATCAAATAAAATATGTTGCTTAAATATAAAATTTTAAATAAATTAAAAGAAAAAGTCGATATAAATGATAAAAAAAAACTCAAACTATTAGAACATCATTCATTTATCAAGCAAAAATTATATATAAAAAAAACATTTAAAACTTTTATGGAAAATTCGTAAATGTATAAAAAAAAACAAACTTAACAATTTTTATCGGTGTAAATTACACGTTACAAAAACAAACCT
This sequence comes from Calliphora vicina, assembly GCF_958450345.1. Classification (NCBI taxonomy): domain Eukaryota; kingdom Metazoa; phylum Arthropoda; class Insecta; order Diptera; family Calliphoridae; genus Calliphora; species Calliphora vicina. The sequence continues at coordinate 122,028,459 of NC_088780.1, forward strand.
AAAGTAATACAATACAAGCACAAACCTGCTAACATTTTTCTACTACTATACTACTACTTTAATCAACCTATCACTGGGTGTAAACAAACAAAACAAATTAAAAAAAAAAAAACACTGTAAGAAAAACTCAACTAAATTACCACCACTCTATTATAACCCACTTGATAAATAAACATTAAAATTTTCTTTATTTTACTATTAATTAAAATTAATTACTTGATTAACAAACATGTAAAAAAATTTCATTGAAATCTTGTTTTATTTTTAAATGTTGTTAATGTAAAAATATATTATTATTATTACTTATTATTATAATATAATTTTTTAATTTAAAACTTTTCCTATAATTTTTAAGAGTTTTTTTTTTGTTTGTTTTAAATAATTGCACTGAGAAAAAACGTACTACCAAAAGAAACCTAATGTGCATTTATGTTTAGTAATTGTTTTTTATTATTATTAAAAATAATTAATTATACAACTAAACTAATTTAAATCAATAGATTTTTTTACATAAAAAAAACAATAGTAAATCTTTAAAAATAATAACAGTAACAAAAAAATCTACAATATACCAAAAAAAAAAACAACTTCTAAGCTGTCAAGAGAAGATTTTTTTAAATTGATAAAAACAAATAATAAATGTTAGCATTTCAATATTTTCGGGTCGAATATAAACAAAATAAACTATAAGTTAAAATGAGGCTTATTTATAACTAACTCTGGTTCAGTGTATTTATTGAAAAATTAATTTTTAATATTATTTTGTTAAACTTGACAGGTCTATTTTATGTAAAGCATTACACGTTCCTTCCCTATACCTGAGACACCAATCCGGGTACAAGTTTTGTGACAGTTTCCTTCTCTATGAGAACAGATAGTTGGTTTCAATTCTTCACAGCCTTTGCAGAAAGAACTTGACAGTAATTTGATATATTTAATTCTCCTTAGTTTAAATTTCAGTTAAATTCTACAATTACAAAAATTAATGAAATTATATTAGAAATAGTTAGTGCCTGTCCAGAAATTCGATTGAGATATATTTACAATTGCAATTAATCGATTATTTTTCAACTTTTGGGAAATAACAAAATCGAATAGAATCTAAAAAATTAAATAAATAGAAGCCAAATCAATCAATAACTATGGAAACAAAATCATTCCGAAAATAGTCAAACTTTAATTATTTAGATCTGACATGTTTCAAAATGCATGCATGCGCATGATGACATATTTTAAATCGTCAGAATTAACCTCAGAATTTTAAGAATTTAGAAAAAAATGTTTATACGAAAATTACTCTCTGGCATGCTTAGAGGACTTAAACAAAAAAACATAAATAAATAAATATTGTAATATAAAAACTTAACACATTCTCTAACAGCAACATCCAAAGTAAAATTTTACCATAAAAACTAAAAAATAAACAATTAAATTAAAAAATAAAAAAAAAACTACATACCAAATTAAAATTAAAATCCATGTAAAAAGAACAAACCATTTATCAATGTAAAGCTTAATTAGCGTGCCGCCCCCTCACCCCGAGCCCCCAAAAGAAGTGTCATTTTTTTACGGCTTTTTCTAACTACAACACGGTTATTTTACAAAAACTAAATAAATTCTTGAATTGATAAAAATATCATTAAAATATAACTACTGATAACATAAATACAACCAACAAAAAACTAAAACTAATTGGAAGGTTTCACAGCTAAAGAAGAAAATCGAGAAAAAAACAAACAAATTTTCAAAGAAAATAAACAAAAAAGTTTAAAAATTTATAACAAAAATAATGTGTACGGTTTCTTGTAATAATTAAATTATAATTAAACAACTACAAACAAATTACATAATTGGTAAATTACAAAAAAAAAATTAAAGGAAAATTATAAGCAACAAATAAAATTTAACGTAAAAACTACTACCTATTACATTAAACAAAATTACAAAAACTCTAAATACTAAAAATCTAATGAATTAGATAGAAAAAAAATAAAAGCAAAGTTTCATAATTAATTAATGGCCGCAAATTTAACAATGGATAAGTTAAATGGACATTAGTTTTCAATCAATATTTACGGGTTAATATTACCAAATAAATATGTTAACAATATAGGTAACTAACAAAGTATACATACATACATATATACTGCTTTGTATGTATGTATGTCCGACAGACAATATTTAAAAAATTTCATTAAAATTTTTAATTTTTCGATGAGCTAAGTTTTTTATTTATTATTTATAAAGAGTAATTCATAAAAATGTTTAAAATAAAAATCTGTTTCAGATGAGACGACGACATCTGCAAATTGTTAAGATGTGTAACAAAAATTCACAATATTTTAGGCAAAAAATAAAGTAAAATTACAATATACATATGTAATTAATGTCTCTAAAAACGTCACCAGTTGTTATTTTCATATTAAAATATGGCGGCAACTATAAAATGTAATAAACAAAACAAAGAGAGTGTGTGCTTTCTATATATGCTTAACAACACCAAATGAAGTAAGAGAGAAAGAAGAAAGAAATTGCAACATAAGCTGCATTCTTTCTTGCTTTGTTTTTGTGTTGTTTAAAATATGGCGACCAACCATAAAGAAATAAACAAAACAACGAAAGAGAGGGTAGACAAACAACACTAAAGAGAGAAAAAGAATATGGCATCATTTTCTTGACTTTGTTTTTTGTTCGCTTTTTGATTGTTTTTTTTTTTTTGAAGAGAAAAAATAACAATAATATTTAAATTTGTGAAGAATTATTTTTAATATTTCATATATTTTCTACTCCTTATAAAACATTTTGTTTTAAAATTTATTCTTTATTCCTTACTTAACGTATACAAACTGGTGTGAATGAATGTTAAAATTGAATCAAATTCTAAACATACTCTTTATAAAAACTAAAATGATATAATAACAATTTCAAAACTGAATTTACTGCCATTTTGCAACAAAATACGTATTTAATAATTTCAAATACATTTTAGAGTGATCTCTCTTGAATAATTGTATGCAAAATGTAGAAGCAGGATTCAATATATCTAGCTGCTACTTGAACTTTGTTTTTATTTTTTTTAAAAAACCATAAAATCCTAAACATTTAATATAATAAGAGAAATATTTTAAAATAGCTTTTAAAACAAAAAATTTATATATAAGAATAAGTAAGGTTTCTTTGTTACCTCTTTGATTCTTAGAATTATTTTTTATTTTCTAAAAACAGTAATAATAATAATTATTATTATTTTTAATTTTTTGTTAAGTTTTAGTTGCTGTTTTATAATATATAACTAGTTTATATACCATATAAATTTATTTTTTTTATAATTTTGTTTATTAAAAAACAATTTACTAAATACTAAAAAAGAAACTATTTTTAAGTTTTATTAAAGTTTAAAATTAATTATTTTATTTACTATTATATTATTATTTTTTTTTTTGTTAAGTTTTGATTAATGATTGATGAAAAAACATTAAATACATAAATATTTTTTTTTATTATTATTATTAAACTACAAACAAATATCAATATACCTCAAACGCATTTCAGTTTTAATGTTTTACTATTAATTTAATTACAGTTTAATGAAAAAAAAATAAAGAATTATTATAAAAATAGTTTTAGTTACAAAAAAAAAGAAATACACAAAAAATGTATAATTTTGTTTAGGTTTAAATAATATTAAAATTATATTAATTGTTTCTCTTCTATATTTTAATTATAAAACTATAACGAATTGAAAAATGATAAATAAATCAAACATTAGTTCAGGTTGTAGGATTCTGAACTCTTGGACTTACTTGCCTAACTAAATGATGTTATTATTTATCATTTTTAAAATTACCACCTCTTTTCAACATAAAACAAACAAAAAAATACGCGTTTAATTTATTTTATAAGTCTGGTTGTCGTCTTAAATTGTTTTTATCGTGTTCCCTACCATAGAAAGAATAAAATTCTCTCGAAAAAATAGGAATGTTAAATATATAAAAAATTTCATTAAAACTTTATTAAAAAATTAAAGCAAATTGGCATTAAAAAAGTAAATTACTCTTAAACAAAATTTTACAAGATTTACAAACAAGCAGAGCTGTAGGTAGGGAATTATAAAAAAATCTCAATTAATTTGTTTCAAATCAGCTTCTAAATGAATGATGCAATAAATCCAATTTTAAACGAATATATAGAAAAATACCATGAATTAATTTTTATTTAATTTCCATTCTTAAAACAATATATTATTAATAACTATGTAAATAAATAAAACCGTTTCAAAACGTGCCATTATTCAAACAAACCAAACGTTTTTCCAAAATTCCAAAAAAAATAAACATTTATTTGCCAATTTTGTCAGAGATTCTAAGTGGTATTCTTTGAATTATTTCCGAACTTGAGCCAAATTAAAAATTTAATATCAGATTATTAATTAATTTTAATTTCTTTAAATTTTATAATTTTTTGTTTAAAACTTTTATTGCTCTTTTAAAATTACCAAAATTATTTTCAGTTTTAATAAACACTCTTACAGCTCTGTGACTTTTGAATAATATACTTTATTATTTTTTTATTATTATATATTAACAAAAAAACAAAGGCATTATTGAAATTATTTGAAACTATTTATTCCATTCTTCATACAGGGAGCTTTCTAAGATATCCTAATAAACAAACAAACACGGTTCAAAAATAGTTTATGCAATAAAATTATAAATAAATAAATCAGACCAAAAAATACTGATTTATTTTATAATTACCGTTATGATGAGCATGGTTAGAAGCAACACAGTTTGTTGACAAGACTCTCTCTCTCTCTTAATATATAAAACAATAATGGCAGGCTCTGAGTTTATTTATGATTGATTTACCGTTAACTGTTTGTTTATTTATTACAAAGTTGATTTTGTTTGTAAACAAAACAGAGTTGTGTTGCTTTTATAGCAATCAATATAACAACTCTGTTTATAATGTAATAAACAACCATGTTGTCCAACACTTTAAATAAATATATCTCCTTATATAAATGTGTATGAATAATATATATTGTAGATTTTCTTATAATTTATTTATGTATTTCTTTTTAAATATTCAGGTTTTAAATTTAAGTTTTAGACAAAATCTTTGACTGACCCTTTTTTACAAAACAATGCATTTTTCAAGACTATTTTATTTAAAAAAACCGCCCTGTATATGTTTCTCTTTTTAATTTAATTTAAAACTAAACTGCCATTTTGCTTTGAATTAATTTTACTCAATTAAACATTTTTTACATAAAAAAACTTATTTTTCTTTGATTTAAATGAGGAAAAAAATAAAAACATGTTGAAAAAGAATATAAAAAAAACTACACACTCGCTGTTTGTATGTTTCCTATTTTTTTGTTTTGTTAAATATATAAAATAATTATTAATTTTTATCTTTTTTTTTTTGGAAAAAACAAAAAGTTATTTTTCAACATTTTTTGTGATATTCAAAATTTCATACCTATTTCGGCTAACCCATATTTTTCAAAAAGTATTTGTGATATTTTCGGCAAATTTTAAAATCTAAAAATTTTATAAATAAAAGTATATTTTTTTTATTATTTATTAAAAAAAAATTAATTGTTATATTGTCAAAATTGTTATGTTTCGGCTTAGTTTTTTATATATAAAATAAATATATAATAAACAACAACAAAAAAATCACACAAAATGTAAAAAAATAATTTTTGTTATAAAAAAAATCGCTCAAAAAATTTATAATTTTAATTAATTATAATTATTTTTTTTAATTATTATTAAATTGTATATATTATTTTAATTTTAAAGAATTTAAATGTAAAATTTGTAGTTATTAAAAACGATGAAAAATGAAATTGAAACAATTTATGTACCAAAAACCAATAAAAAAAAATTATAATAAAAAATATGATTTAAAAAAAAATAACGAAAAACAATTTATTTATTATTTATTTTTTTCAGTTCCCTTTTTATTTAAAAAACTACTTCAGCTTAACATTCATTAAATAAATAATAACAAAAAAAATATATATAATAAATAATAATATATATTTTTTATATGGCCAGCGATAAAAAAAACTTAAAACTCTAATTAAGTTGTAAAGTGGTGATAAATCGTAAAAGATCTAAACACACACAAACTTTTATTGTGATTGTATTATAAGAATGAGGCACTTCTGGACTACTCCGTAGAAGAAAAAAAAAAACTAAATTAAAACAGCACAAAACGTATAAAATTAATTAAGAACTTCTGGTCCATAGCTCCAGCTCCAGGAAACCTAAAAAAACCAACAATCCTTCTATATGAAAAAATAAAAATTTTTTTCATAAACGTTTAGATAAATAATTAAAAGTCATTAATAATTAACCACAAAAATCCCTCCTTTTATAAATTAAACATCCCCGTTTTAAGGCGTTTAAATTTAGGGCTCAACTTTTAATTAAACTTGAATTTATTTAAATTTAAACATCTTAAAGCTAATTAACCTTTTTTATATTAAAAAAAATACTAGTTTTTAATTAAAAAAAAAATTTATTAAAATTTATAGCAAGAATTGAAAACTCTACTTAACTTATACTAAAACATATAATAATTTTTAAAATTATTACTTTATGTTTAAAACGAACAAAAACTAATTTATTTTTTATATATATTATAAACAAATTTATTTGTTTTAGCTTTTAATAAATAAATGAATGAATATACAAAAAAAATGCAACAAACTGTGTAAATTAAAAACAACAAAATAAATAATAATCATTATTTATATTTCTCTTTTAATTTTTATTATTATAATAATTTTTAAATAAATAAAAATATAGTTAATAACAACTAAACGTATTATTATCTTAAAAGACTTCTTTTAAATTTTATTCATAAAACAAACTACAAACAAATTAAAAAAACAACAAACATTTTACATAAAAAAATTCTTAAAAAATATATAATAATGAAAAAAACTAAAAACATAATGATATAAATATACTTTATGCAGCTCTATTATGTATTATTAGATATATTATTTCAAAAGTCGTAAAAAATAATACAAAAAACAAACAACAATAAAATATAATAAAAATGAAATAAATATCTCTTCTATTTCAAATTGTTTTTATATATTTATTTTTAATATAATATAATAAATAAGTTAGTTAATTTTTATTAATGAAGAAAGACCCTTAAAAGTTGGAAGCACAATTTTAAAAATTATAGAGGTTTTTGTTAGACAAATTTAATTTCAAAAATTTCAGGATCAACATAATATATGATTAAATATGGGAAGACTTCCGGTAAAAAGTAAGTAAAGAAAGGAGATCGGAGAAAGATATTTTAAAGAGAAGTAAGTATAATTATAATAAAAAAGGATATTTAAAATATAAGTAGAAATAAAAAAGAGTAAAGGATATGGGTAAGTATAACTTATATTACATAAAAAAAATTCCTGAAGAAACCAAATTATATTCCGAAATAGAAACGTATTCAAGACATCTATATCTTCACTGATAAATAAGAAGTGAATGATGATAGCCCGTTTTTAATAAAATTAATTTCCCATGGCCTATAGATATTAACGTGTAGAGGAGGGAGGTAGAAGGAAATTCTGTTTTCTTTTCAAAAATTTTTAAACTTTTTAAGAATTAAAAAATTGATGCAGACATTTATTTTTCAAAAATATGGCAATAAAAATAAATGGTAGCCGATTTTTTTAAAAATTTTAATTTTTAAAATCCAATCAATAAAAGTTTTTTTTATGAATTATTGATTTTAATTAAATTTTATTACACTTATTTTTAAATTGTTAATGAATGAATGACAATCCCCCACCACAATTCCCAAACAACTTTTCAAAAATACCAAAAATTATGGTATTTTTTTTCTATGGTTTTTTTATGGTTTTTTGTGTCTATTTTGACGGTACCTGGGCCCGGACTATGAATAGGACGTGTAATTTATTTCTATATGAAACCTCCTTTCTGTTAAATTGTATTACCAACACTTTTGGGAGCTATGACTAATTAATTATAGACCGATACATAGATTTACATACATATATGTCAAGTGAACCACCAACTTTTGAAATTGATGTCTTCAGATCGGGATGAAATTTGCACAAAGGTTAGTTCTATTGGATAGTAACTCACTCAGACACAATTTTTCAACAGGATCGGTTGAGAACTCTCTGTCAAAATTTTAAATTTTGGCCAAGCAGGTGTTTTTTTCTTATCAATGTAACTTATTTATTACCTATTGTTCTTAGCAAAATGTATCCCAAATAGTTTAGATAGCTCTTTCTTCAATCTTTCGAAAAAAAAATATTTAAAAAAAAAAATCAAAAATGTTTAATATTTTTTTTTCGAAATCAAAAACGTTTTTGAATTTATTTTTAAATTGGGCCCTTTCTTTTTTTTGCTAAAAAGAAAGCTTAGTGTTTTCCTTTAAGTACTATTTGGTCGCTTAATGGGATGCGAGTGGAATAAATATCAAAATAAATGTTTTAACTCAAGTTATACAATTTTTGATTTTTTTTTTGGCAAAATCAAGAAGTTTTTTTATTTTTTTTTTAAATGGTCCTTTTTTTAATTTTTTTTTTTTGCTATGAAGAAAGAAGCTTAGGGTCTATTCCAATAACAGTCCATAATTATAAATTAACCCTTAAGAGCACTTTGATTCCAAATGACCCTCAACTTTTAAAATCACAACAAACACAGTCAATTGAGGGTCATTTTGACCTCTAGTACTCTTAAGTGTTAATTTCCATGCTTGCACTGTTATCTATATAAATAAAAATCGAATGTCGTTCGTTCAGTATAGAACGGCCAGACCGATTTAGACAATTTTTTTTTAAATGTTGGCATAGCCCCAACTTAGGTGTAAAATTGACCACGACTACTTTTAGGCTCACTTTTTTCGATTTATCTAAAATCGGAAAACGGCTACATCGATTTGGCTAATTTTTTGTTTAAATGATAACAGTAATCCTATTTAAGTTTTTACTGAAAGAAAAATTGACCACGCCAATTTTGTTTTTCGATATATCTAAAATCGCAGGACGTCTGGACCGATTTAACTAATTTTTTTTTAATGTTCGCAATACATAGTCCGCAAAAGTTTTTACATAAATAAAAATTGTTCACGTCCACTAATACGCCCACTTATTAAATACATCTACAAAATACATCGATCACTCATATTTCTGACCAAAATTCGTTGTTAAATCGATAATAACTTGGTCAATAAGCGTTTAATCAAGAAAAGGACCACCATCTGTGATCACTCATATTTCTGACCAAAAATCGATTTTTTATATAAAAACTCAAAATATCTAAATTCGCTTAATAACTTGGCCAATAAGCGTTTAATCAAGAAAAGCAGCTCGATCTGTGATCACTCATATTTCTGACAAAGAATTTATAGAATTTATATTTTATTATATGTCCTTTATGAATAAAAATTATCATTCAATAATACGTTTATTTTCTTTTTAACTATTTTTACCCTTTTCAAACCGCTTCTCACAAATTCACAAATCGAACACAAGCATTTTTTAACTTGGACAGGACAACGTCTGTCGGGTCAGCTAGTTAGTTGTAAATAAATCTAAGACCTTGAGGTATATTTTTCGCAACTTTCATTAAAATCAGTACAAAACCATATATATTTCGCTATCATTCATTCAAAAATTCCAAATATTGCTAAATTTTACCTTTGACCTTTACGATTTAAGGGTTAAATTTTGACCCCTAGTACTCTTAAGTGTTAATTTTCATGTTTGCACTGTTATTGTAAATCTAAAGGTAGGGTCACACATGACAAATATTTGACGAAAAAGACGTAACCACTAAATAAAATACATTTGAATTCATTTATTTATTTCAAAAAACTTATTTTTCTTAGTATGATTCAAAACAAAAAATTTAGTTTTGTTTTATTTGATGCTGTTTGATCTTACAAAACACTTGTAAGAAAGAGTAAAGAAGTCAAACAATATTGTGCTAAAAAAAGTGGTAACGCTTTTATATATTTACCATGTGTGACCCTACCTTAAGACCTTGAGGTATATTTTTCGCCACTTTCATTAAAATCAGCACAAAACCATATATATTTCGCTATCCATTTAGAAGTTCTAACTAAATATTGCAAAATTTTACCTTTGATTTCTATTTTTTACCTTCGATTTAAAACTTAAGAGTATATTTAGAATTAGCTGGCCTCTAATATTCTGTATAGGTTTTACTTAAAATTCATAACAGTAAGGAATTGAGCTCATTCGCCAAAATATGGCCAACAAATTAGTTTTCCCGAAAATCGTAAAATTTAAGTTGCAGGTACGGAAAAAGTGTAGGAGGTTTGGCATCATTTTTTCATATTTTTATTCCCTATTATATTCTCAATAAATCCCTATATATGATGATCAAAAAATTCTGAAATTTGTCTAACAAAATTTTGAAAATTTTGAAAATGGAGTTTAGAAACTCCCGTCAAAAAAATTAAATTTTTAATAGCATTTTTTCCCTTGTAAATGTTTTCACGAACTTTAACCCTAGTGCGGTATGACAATTCTTAACCGATCGAGCTCAAACTGTTTATCCTAACCAAACACAAAAATGCCCTTCGTTTTTGAAAAATCGAAAATAAAAAAATAAGGTCCACCTTAATTTAGGGTAGATGGGGGACCAAACGGGGGCCACTTTTTTTTGAGGCGTTCTCAAATTCAAACCACAATTCATATTCTTTTAATTTGTTTCTTGTTTCGGATACTTAGATATGTTGACTTTAGTTTTGATCAACAAAATCGATTACTCGGTTTTTAAGTTATTCGGTGTTGGCAGATATGCCCCAATGGCGAATGATCCCCCTTCTATCCTATATATCGATGGCTTAATATAGAAAGGTCGTATCTCGTTTTTTTTTCAAAATCGGGTTTTTTTACATATTCTGTAGACAAAACTCAAACAGACCTCCCTTAAACAATTCAGTTTCCTATGTTGACGAATAACAGATTTACTGTAAAATTATAAAAAGCCCTAACTCATTTAAAAAATCGTTTGAAAGAAAAACCCCTAACTCATTTAAAGTTGAATGCTTATTTTTTGGTTTATATTAAAACAAACAACTTTTCTAAAAATATTTTTTGATATTTAGTTGTTTTTTTCAATTTCACTTTCTGATAGATTTTATTGAGTTTTTTCCTTCTCCTGTAAAGTAGCTAAAAGTTGAGATACGACCTTTCTATATTAAGCCATCGATATGTAGGTATGTTGATATAGTTGAGATATTTGCTCTGGTAGAGTAGGGGAAGGGGTTTTTGTGAGGTGACCACAGGATTAACCTTTGTAAAGTTAGTTAATAAAGGTACTAACAACAATGAACTATAAAGTTTGTTGTTGTTATATGTTCCTTTAGGGTTTATAATTTCTCATGTAACGAGAATAACTCAGTATCTCGGCAACTATTAGAGATATTGTTACGAAATTGCACATGGTTGGAGCTGAGGTGTTTTTGAGTTGATTTGCGTTTGTTCAGCCTCCTAGCGCTAATAGGGACCAGTGTGTTACCAATCAAATTTGGTCACCCCAGGTCTCATTTTTTTATACACATTCAATGGAACATACGCATCCAATGGAACATGTAAAAAGGGCGGTATTTTTTATATATGGGGCATTTCACGTCAAGTGAACCAACTTTTGAAATCGATGTCTTCCGATCGCGATGAAATTTGCACCAATGTTAGTTCTATTGGATAGTAATTCGGACACCATTTTTCAACAAGATCGGTCAAGAACTCTCTGAGTTATAGGAGGTTAAAATTTGACATTTTGGCCAAACAGGTGTTTTTTTTATCCATATAACTTATTACCTATTGTTCTTAGAAAAATGTGTCCCAAATAGTTTAGATAGCTATTTATGCAATCTTTCGAAAAAAAAATTTAATAAAATATTTTTGATTTTTTTTTTTAAATCAAAATATTTTTGACTTTTTTTTCAAAATGGGCCCTTTTTATTTTTTTTTTTTATTTTTTTTAAGAAAGCTTAGGTCTTTTCCTAAGCGACCTATATGGTCGCTTAGTGGGATGCGAGTGGGATATCTATCAAAAAAAATATTTTGTAACTCAAGATTTAAAATTTTTGAATTTTTTTGACTTTTTTTAAAAAAATGGACCCATTTTTTAATTTTTTTTTTTTTGCTCAGAAGAAAGCTTATGTGTTTTCCTTTAACACCCTTTTTGTCGCTTAGTGGGATGCGAGTGGGATATCTATAAAAAAAATGTTTTGTAAAACTCAAGACATACAATTTTTTACTTTTTTTTGAAAAATCAAAAACATTTTTGACTTTTTTTTCCAAAATGGACTCTTTTTTTATTAATTTTTTTTTCTCAAAAGAAAGCTTAGGTCTTTTCCTTTAAAACCTTTTTGGTCGCTTAGTGGGATGCGAGTGGGATATCTATCAAAATAATTGTTTTGTAACTCAAGACAAAGGTTTTTAAATTGATTTTTTTCATATTTGTGTGTAAGTGTTTCTAAAACCTTAAAAATAAAAACCACAACAACTGACCGATAATAGCCACTGGAGGGGTGCAATATGAGGCCGACCGCTATTAATTTTCCACCCCCAAAATTTGTCTGATTTTTGTATCTTGCGGCTTTTTTAGTCAATCCTAGAGGTAGTTTTCAGCGCACGTGATTTTCATTGTTAAAATATCAGGTGCCCCAGAAACAAATTTTTGGAATCAAGTGGAAATATTTTATGGCCCTTCTCCGAAGTACTAGTTTATTTATTATTTTATGACATTTGACTTTAAGAAGTGGGTGGAGAGGTAGAAGTTGCCAGGTAGGTTATTTATATGGTGGTTTATTTTTATTATTATTTGTAACATTTGGTTAAACTAGGTACTTTAGTATGTAAGCCCTTCTTGACCCTAATAAAAGATTTTAGACTCATTCATTAAAACGTACTACCTATATGATCTTAAAAAACTATTTATTGTCATTCTGAAGACATACGGAACTCAGTTTTTTAGAAACAGCGTTAAAGTTAAGACGTGTGTTATTTACATAAATACTTACAAAATTCAAAATGTCTACGACTTCTAAAAAGGCTAAGGTTGAAAATGAAATTTATTCGTATATATACATATATAAGGGTTTCAAATGTATACAAATTTTAACATTTACTTAATATTGTTGGTAGTCCGCGCACTTCTGTACTAAAAATTAATATTGATAGCTGCTATAGCTTTCCCTATATATAATTTGTCATTATATCTATGGAAGGTGCCACACCCACTTTTGCTAGTTTGCCCATTTTTGGCCTAAATATGTAATTCATACAAAGTTTCATTGCTTTAAATATCAAAATTATACACATACGTATGATTTTTAGTATTTAGTTAGTATGGGATGTGCCACGCCCACTATTTATAGTCCGCCCATTCTTGTCCTAACTATTAATATTGATGATAGAATGAATAACCGTGCAAAATTTATGGACTCTATCTATCTCTTATTATTGTATCCCATATAATAGATTTTTTAATTATAATCATATGGGAGGTGCCACGCCCTCTGTGGCTTCTACTCCCATTTTGGCAAATAGTAGAAGCCACAAATTGCAAAATTTTAGGACTATAGCTTTTATTGTTTCCAAAATATATGATATTTATTAAAATTAACTTTGTATGGGAGGTACCACGCCCACTTGAAAATTCAAAACAAAAAGTATCCTATTGTTCCTTCCAGATATAGAGAAATATACACAGTCAAAATTTCAAGCAAATCTGGTTAGCCGTTTAGACGTCTATAGACTTCAAACCAATAAATATACATACATATATACATATAAACACACATTCAATTTTATATATATAGATATTTGAAAAATATAACATTTCCTACATCAATAAAAAAAAAATAAGAAGATATGCCCAAAAATCTATAAATCTCTAAAAATTATTTTATTTTTGATTTTCCATGGAGAAAAAAAATGTAGGTAGGCACCACTTTACCCCACGCTGTTTTTTTAATAAAATGAAAGGTGGGAGTGTCTTGTTTCGATTAAAAAAAATAGGAAGTTTTCGAAACAGGATGAAAAAAACTTTTTTTTTCGAAAATAACGAAAAATATCAAAAAAATTCGTGGGAGGTGGGCGTGGCTGATTTTATTGAAACTCGGCATGCGTTCCTTTTTTGTTGTTTCAATAAATGTATGTACCAAATTAAGACTTTTTGCTTAATATATTGTTACGTTTTAACCTTTTCAAAACGTTGGTTTATTTATTTCCTTTAAATAAACCGAATACTTTTGATTGCAAATAAAAGCCGTTTAGTAGTTTGAAAATTGTAACAACTCTTTTATTTATTTAAAATGTACAACAACAGAATTAAAAGTCACTCAATGTTTTTTATAAATTCGTTTATAAATTCGCAGAAATACAGACACACTTTATAATGTACACGAATTCACTTGAAAAACAGAGTACACATAAGGCACTCAGTTGATGTTTATTCGAATAGCGTCTCTGATAAACTCACTGACTACTGCAACCTCTGCCACTATTTATAACACTGCCATCTGCCATCTGCACTCTAGATTGCTCTTTAACTGTCTAGAGGTTTCTAATACATACGCCATCTGTGGTGTACTTTCTACAATGTTCTTTAACTGAATATTCGAAATCGAATACAGCGTTGCCAACTTACGATCAAATCAACTGAAAACATTTTTTTAATAATGCCCACAGATATGTTTGTTACAATTTTACAGCACTGTTATTTATTTGAATGCCGTTAAATCAGCCGTTAAAATCGTTATATTTGAATTCAAGTACAAAATTCGTAACAATATAAACAAATTTTATCAAAATCGTTTACCACAATAATTAATACAGTCAGTGCATTTGGTTTTCGTTCTGCAACATATTTCTTTCTTGACATCCTCCATAGATGTTCTATGGAATTCAATCAAGTCTGGGTACTGAGCGGCGCATGACATAACTCGAAACCACTCTTTACCAATTTGCTCGTGTGTTTCGGGTTGCTGTCTTGTTGGAAGACCCATGTAAGTGGCATATATTTATTCCATATGCATATGGCAGCATAATATTCCACGTACATTTTTGGGTCCATAATAGATATATTATAGGTGCCTTTTATTTCGTGTATTGTTATACCAAAACCGTTGTATGAAAAGCTATCTATCTACGCGCCACCGTGTTTAACTGCCTTTCTTGTGTGATGGATGGACTTCATTTTGTGTGTTCGGGGGACGTCGAACGTAATGCCTCCTAGTTCCACCAAATTCTGCTTTCGTCAGTCAGTAAAATAAATATTTTTTATATATTTTTATTTATTTTGCCAATTAATTAACTGATGTGTTTTTTGTTCGCTGCTTTCTTCTTAGTTAGTTAGTAACGGCACTTTTCGCGGACTTCTAGCGAATAGTTAGTTTGTTCTCCAGAAATATTTAAAACTTTCAAAGTTAGTTATTAAAAATCAGGGAAACCAAAATATGCAAATACATGTTTTTTCTGGTGAGTCTAATGGGCACATACATGGATATTTGTTTCCAATTTAAGAATTTTGGCATCGATTTTTTGTGAGTGCATATTTTTGCATATTTTACCCGTAAATGCATATTTTTGCATATATTTGTTTTAAGAGAATATTTATGTCATATTTTTGCGTTTTTAGAAGTTTTACTTACTGTTTAAAATAGCATATTTTGACTTTATTTATCAAAAACAAATTTTGTCTTACTTATTTTTTGCTGTTGTGTTACAAAGGTTTTTTTTTTCCTTTGATTAAAATTCAAAATTGAAAAATTAGGTTTTTAAGCTTTTTATTATAAGCACTATTTTAATAGCACCATCTAAATATCAAATTTTAGTTTTAATTCAAACTTAACCGTTCTTTAATATTAAGAGAATAATGTACAATATATAAAATATAATATGAGAAACAAAGACAGCAATATTCACATTAAAATTATAACCATAGAGACGAGACGTAATTGTCAAAAACCTAAGTCGTCTGTTGTCAAAAACCTAACTCTTGCAACAACAAAATACATGCTAGTCAATGTATTTTGTTGTTTTATCAAACATATAATTGTTGTATTTATTTTTGTTTGACAAATCGGAGTGTCTTTTAACATTGCTAAATACACCTACAATAAAAAAATGACTTAATTTTTATAACGTCAAATTTTGGATTTATTGAATGAAACATTTATTAAATAACTTCAAACAGCTGGGCGTTTGACCGAACAGTATAATTTTTAATGGAACAAAAATTTAAAAATATTGATAAAATCCAAATTGTAGGTTAAAACTAATATTGAAATAAAATTTGAACAAATAAATAAATAATAGGAAAAAATTAAGGATTAAAAAATAGATAGAAAGCATTTTTTGTAAACAGTTTAAAGGACTTTCCTCAACACAGATTTCAAAAGAAATATTATCTTTTAAATTTGCTCCTATAAAATCAGTTGATGTCGAGAGAACATTTTCGTATAAAAAAAATGTTTTCAGATCCAATAGACAACGATTTTTATTTGAAAATTTAAGTCAACATTTTGTATTTATTTATTGCAATCAATAATAAACTTTAATTGAAGAAGTGACTCTTTTATATTTATATAAAACCAGTTAGTTAGTTGATCGCCCCGGCTTCGCTCGGTAGAATTTACTATGTTCTCTGTCTTATTTGCAAATAAAAAAATATCTATCTATCCTTAAAAATAGTTCCAAAAACTCACACAACAACAACAGAGGGCACAAATTTCAATTAAAAAAATAAAAAGAGAATTTTAGTTTTTTGAAAGCATTTTTTTAAGCTTAGCAAACGGTACCAATATTTATTTCCTTTCTATCACAACCCGTTAAAAAGTTATGTATGTATGTGGCTTTAAAAACTTTTTGTCAAGGCAAATAATAAAAAAATGTCTAAACTTTTTTTTACCAATTTTAATTATATATTTCTTGTTATGTAAATAACTTTGAACCAACAACCCTCATAACTTTATAAAAGGGAATATTGGTGCCGTTTTTCTAAGCAAATAATATGCCTTTTTTTCATCTTGCATTTAAAAAAAAAAAAACTAAAATTCCTTTTTTATTTTTTATGAGATTTACGCCCTCTGCGTGGGTTTTTTTGGAACAATTTTTAAGGATTCAAAAAACGTCATTGTATTAATTTTTGATGCAGAATCGAAATTAGATTTACAATAATATATATTCAACCGTTTTTGCAGAAAAATGTGCTCAAAATCCGCTTCTTTTAGGTGCGTTGACTGACCACCACAAGGAATGAAAATTTTCCAAAAAAAAGGACGCCATTATTTTTATTTACGCAAAAACTTTCAGAAAAATGATGATACCCGCAAATCAAATTTTTGAAATTAACTCTAATTAATATATATAGATATCATCAAAAAATACCTCTCGAGGCCTTTCATAACTTAAGTTCTATTGTTTTTATGTTGTTATACTTGTTTTTTTATTATATATTATTTAAAGCACTTAAATGCTTTTTTTAGAGCATATTTCCGGTTTCCCTGTTAATATATATTAGCATTTTTTGGCATTTTGCGATGTGGCCTGCTTTGAGCATCTTTTATAAATAAAATAAGCATTGAGGGTTTAAACTCTCATAATAAATAAGATTGGCAACTAACTGCTCCTATATTTTGAACACAGCTGTTGTACACACTATACATAAATACATACACACACACACCGCTCTATATATGTGACTGTCAAGCAGCAACCAACAATAGAGTGATCAACTATTCGACATATACAAAAAACCGGTTTTCGAATAATTCGAAAAAGCGTAATTTTTAAAAACCAGTTTTCGGGTTTTTTCTATCAAAACCGGTTCGAATAACCGGTTTTAGCTTTTTTTTGTCAATTTATGAATTGAGATATAAATTAAGCATAAAATAATAAACATTGTATTTTTAAAACTATGTAATTAAAAAATCGCCAGTCTTTTAAAAATTAATTTAAAATAAACTTTTAAATTTACTCAAATTTACTCAATAGACATACAAAGTCCCGGTCCACACTGTGAAACATTTGCTGCAAAACATTTGAGTTTGTTGATGAAAGGGGAAAGAGGAATGAAAAAGGGAACTTTGTTTCATGTACATGAAGTTTTTGTTGAGTATGTCATCCACATTTATTCGTTCGTATTCGTACTGTACAGAAATGTCAAAAACTGAAAAGCAAAAAAAAACTTCACTGTGTGGACACGAATGCAGTTTCAAAAGAGAATTTAAAAATGTTTTGCAGCAGCAAATGTTTCACAGTGTGGACCGGGACAAATGAATATTTTATTAATAAATACATACTTTTAGATAATACTAAAATAGTTGTTGTTGTATTTTTTAAAATATTATTTCAAGAAGAAATAATACACATACAACCTTATTAAATGATTTGAAAATATACGATTCCTCCTTATTTATTCAACTTATAGTAGTTTTGAAGTGGATGGATATTATTTAAAAAATTGCATTGTATAAAAAAAAGACTTACTAATTAATTTGTTTTATAAATAAACTCTTTGAAAATGTTTCCAAAATTCGCTAGTTAGTTGTTTGTGTTCAATAAATATTGTTCTTTCTTATGTGTGGATTATTTTGAACTTCATTTGATTTAAACTGAGCTGAGGTTCTAAAATTTGCGAGTCCACTTATCATATATTCTAAATCAGATGAACTTTCTTTTAGCTCGGACTGTTTAAAAAAAAGGAACCGTTATACGAAGCTACTACACACACAGTACGAGAAAATTCTCGAAGGCAAAAAAAACAAAAACGAGCCGATTGATTGCCCTTAAGGAATGACAATGACGCGCAGTTGTTAATTATAACCCAGGCCAACTTTGAGACTCCGCCTTGGTCTTGATACATATTATATATAACTTGTTAATGGTATTTAACATGAAATCATATAATGTTGTTTAAAAAATAATCGCTAGTTAGTTATTTTATTAAAGTTAGTAAAATAGCAAACAAACAAAAAAATCTTAAATAAAAAATAAATAAATAAATATTCGATTTTGTTGAATAATAATAATAATTGAGAGAAAAAAAAACCCGGTTTGTCGAATAATTCGAAAACCGTCCTTTTGTAAAAAAAACCGGTTTAAAAAAACCGTAAAATTGGAAAAAAACTCAGTTTTTCGAATACTTCGAAAACCGAGTAGTAATTGACACCACATACATACAACAAGAAAGAACAAAAAAAAACAACAATAACAACTACATAAACAACTAACATACTTCGGTCGTATGAGTAATTTATTTAATCTAAAATCTCACTCCACCAACATTCATCATACGCACCCCCCACACCAACAAAACTAACTGAAACAAATAAAATACAACATCATCATGCATTCGTGACGTATGAGTGTTGTGCAATTACGGCCGAATTATTTATTCCACATACGTAAAATTAACGGTGTACCACAAAGGAAATGCAGTTTGTGCAATTTCGGTGGCAACGCGGTTTTTTTGTTGCAGTTAAATAATTCTCAAACGGTATATGCGAATTTTGGCATATAAGGAAAAAAAAAACGGTCAAAACCAGCAAAAAACAGAACGCCGCTGCCTGCTGCTGCTGAATCAAGGATTATTATTATTATTTTCTTTTTTCTGTTTTTTTATAAAAAATTTTTTTTTAATTAAAAAAAAAAAAATTTTTTTTTTTAATTAAAAAAAAAATTTTTTTTTTAATTTAAAAAAATTTTTTTTTTTTTTTAATTAAATTTTTTCTAAAAAATTTTAATTTTTTTTTTTAAAAATAAATAAAAAAAAATCTAAAAAAAATTTTTTTTTTTTTATAAAAAAAATAAAAAAATATGTGGTGAGTTTTTTTTACTCACCATTTTTTTCAGGTGTGGTGAGAATAAAATCGTGGTGAATATAAAAAGTGTGGTGAATAAAATTTTATTCACCACACAAACCGTTATTCGAAAAACACTGCATTACCGCACCGCACTACCGACCCCTGCATTATCACACATATGAGTCGATAATACACTGCCTTACCATAAAATGTTTTATCATAAGAACTGCATTAACTACAAAATAAATTGCAGCGCCCTCTAACGATGGGTAGTTAGTAAATACAACTCTGTGTGTAGAGTTGCACAAATGACGCCATTTTTCAACAACTGTAGACAGACATTTTGACAATTGAAAAAACCAACACAAAAAAAGCGAACAAACGAAGAAAGCAACAAAAAACCAATTGGAAAAAGTAGAGTTGTGAGCAAAAATTCATTGTTAAACAATATTAAAAAAATACGCAAAAAACCTGTTATTTGTGCAAAAATTGTGTAAAAATACAAAAAAACATGTAAATCAACAAACGACGCACATAATAAATCAATGAAAAGTTAATAACTTTCATTCAAAAGCGAAAGAAAAAAATTTGCAAGAAAAAATAATTGTATTTTTTGCTTATTTACAAGGTGTCTCGCGGGGGCTGTTTGCATTAATTATCCCGTATTAGCATTTTTCCACTGGCTAGATTCGGTAATAAAAAATTAAAGAAAAATCATATATAAAAAACAAATATTAAAATTTTATGACAATTGTATCAAGAAACAAGAAAAAAAACTAAGAAAAAGTTGATTGTTTTTAATAGTTTATTTGTGTGTTAAAAATTTTAGCGCGTAAACGCTGTGATTAAAACAATATTTTTTCTTCGTTGCAGACTTGTTCAAAGAAAATTTGTAAGTATACATTGAGCATAAATGATGATGTATATATGTAGGTAGAGATGTATTGATAAAGAAGAGGAAGAAAAAACCAAAGAAAGAAGTGATACGAACGAAGATAGATGTGTGTTAGTTTGTTTGTGTGGTGTGTGACACAATAAGTATAAGAAGATATTGCGCTTTTTACCTTTTTGCGCTTAATATGCACCCAATAAGTTTTCTTTTTCGTTGCATTCTTCATATATTCTTTTTTAGCATATTCTGTTTCCTTCACTGTCACGTACAAATCCCTACGTACCTCTTCTTCATATGTAAAAAATTTGTTATTTATCAATAAAGTTGGAATGGTAAATTCAATTTGTATACAAAAATCGCTAATTTTCGAGAAGGCCGGTCATAACTCAAAATTTGTATACGACGCTACTATATATACAGAAGTTTCTAAGCTAAAAAAACCTTAACAATTTTATTATATTTAGTGTATTCACATAATCTTGTGCATTGATTGCAATAATGGTGTATTCTGTATATTTTGTTAGTGTAAAGTAAAAATGCAATGCATGTAATACAATGATGCAATACCATTTGCAGAAGATTAGCGGTATTTACAATCTTGTGGAAATGGTCCTATCTAGCATCATTGCAAATGCAAACTTTTACCGTAATCCAATAACAAAATACACACACAAACCTTTACAATTTTGCATTTACACTTTCGCAAGACCATAAGCATCAAACACTGAACTCCGTTTGTATATTTTGTTAGTGTAAAGTAAAAATGCAATGCATGTGTAATAAATGATGCATTACCATTTGCAGAAGATTAGCGGTATTCACAATCTTGTGGAATGGTCTAGCATTCATTGCAAATGCAAAATTTTACAGTAATCCAATAACAAATTCACACAAAAATCTATACAATTTTTCATTTGCAATGATGCAAGACCATTTTCACAAGATTGTGAATACCGCTAATCGTCTACAAATGGTATTGCATCATTTATTACATGCATGTAATTATTATTAAAATTCACCATGGGTAAAGCTGGAGGTCCACACTACGCGTCTTCGCGTCAAAGCATTGCGTGCTTTTCATACCTACTTCGCATTCTATGCTTCAAGTTACATGCAATGCTTTTTAAGCGCCAATTTTTTGTGTTATTAAAAAAACTTCGCGTTTTTGCAGCTTTTATTTATTTATTTTTTCACCATTGTTTTAATTTATAAAAATTTAAAAATACACATTAAAAAAAGAATATAAATTGTCAAAATCAGCTGACATGTTCGTGAGCGCTTGTGGCGCTTATAAAAGTAGAAAGTAGATCTACTTTAAGCATTCTACGCGTCAAGGTATTCTACGCTTTTGTACTTGTAACTTGCAGCGTACAAATACATTGATTCTACTTTTCTGACAGCCGCGTAGAATTCGAGAAAGCGTAAAACGCATGGTTTGGACCTCCAGCTTCAAGCATTCTACGCGTTATGGCATTCTACGCTTTTGTACTTGTAACTTGCAGCGTACAAATACATTGATTCTACTTGTTTGACAGCCGCGTAGAATGCGAGAATGTAATATAAGTTTGAAAACCTATAAAGATAGATACCTATATTCTGGATACGATTTACAGTTTGGTAACCCTTTGGAAAAAAAATCTTTTCAACCAGGCAAACATGACAGATACCTCATTCCCACGACAGCCAGTTCTACGCACCGGAATGACCCGAGTTCACTCTGCCAAGAGCTGTCAACTCAGCAATCACTGATGCAACAACAACAGATACCTGTGCTGAACGGCTGTAAGCCGGCTGTGCCAAGTCGCCGATATTCTATCGGCTTGACAATAGTAGGCCACTGTTTTTGATAAAAAGTTCATTAGTAATTTCATAAAATTTTCGGAATTTCACTTTTTAAATTTATAATTTTATTTAGAACATAGGACAGACGAGAGACACACAGATTATTTGTCTACGACAAATCATATATCGAATACGAAACAGAATACATTGACTAGCATGTATTTTGCAGGAGTTAGTAAGTTTTTGACAATTACATCTCGTCTCTATTTTAGATTTAGAATGAGAGTGGTTACTTTATTAGTCTGCTGACAACCGACTTCAGCTGCCGCCGAATCTTTTTGGAGTCAGTAGCCATCGCCGGCCGTGAAATTTAGCCAGCGCAGGTCTCTGAAACATGGTACGATTGTAAGTAATATTACCACGAATCATTTGGTAGTACAATTTTAAAATACTCCAATTTTTTTGATTAGCATCTTCGTTAATATTCTGAGATACAATGATACAAAAATTTAAATTTCTGTTAAAAAAATTTGAGCCGTATGATGTGTTCAGTATAGACTTGCCACCTTTTGAAATTTCCAAAACGGGACACCAGAGAAAAATTCAAACAAATTAGTTTAAATTACTATCCTATTTTATTTATTAAAATCAACAATAACACATTAATTTTAATTGTGTAAAATCTGGATGGAGAACTATCACTGTGAAAGTCTTCGAACTTTATACGAGCCAATTTATTATGTGTGTATGAAGTCTAACCAAAAATGGTTAGACTTTCGAGATTCCTTAAACTATGTCCGAATATCTCTCTTATCATTTTACATAGTTTGGCTGAAAATGATCGGGATTGGATTAGTGGGCGTGGCACCTCCATACAAAGTAAATAGTTCATTTCGAATATCTGGAGTACTATAATTGTAATGTATTTAAACTTTGTATGAATCAAATTGTCTAGATCAGAACAGTTGGTGTGGAACCTTCCATACAAAGTACATAGTCAATTTTGAATATATGAATAACTAAATTTGCGAGATTCTTCAAACTTTGTCTCATATCAAATCATATGTCTGATACAACAACAAAATACATTGACTAGCACATATTTTGTTGTTGCGAGAGTTAGGTTTTTGACAATTACGTCTCGTCTCTATGTTACCCTATGCTAGTATTTAATAAAGTTTAATTATTTCAGTCCTTAATTTAAAATTTATAGTTTTAATCGATTTTATCAGCTTTTTGTATTATGTGAAGTTAGTTATAAATACAACAACCAACTCAGTCCATTTCAATGGACCAACAACTCAGCTTTAACTAAAGGTACAAGCATCCTAGAGCGAGTATCGTGCCATTTATTTTTCATGAATGTTAAAATATGTTTACTGATGAGTTTATTGAATGAGTTTTTTCGGAACTCATAGAAGTTATTGCACTAAATATATTGTTAAACAGATATATTCAGTTTTTAGAAAATACAATATTTCTGAAAATTAAGCATCCTGTATATCGGTATTTCCAATTTTTGATTTTTTTATATTTTTTGTGGTAATTAATGAAAAAGTTATGTTTTTTTTTAAAGCGGGACAAATGGCGTCCCCTTCAGTGTATCGCCGGTACACGGGACATTCGACTCTAAAACTGGTCTGTCCCGACGAAAACTGGACGGTTGGCAAGTCTAGTTCAGTAAAAGGTGTGCAAACTTAGTTTAAAAATGTAGTCGCTTATATATATGTATATTAAACCGTCGAAGTAGGTAGCTAACTTTTTAAGCCGGCTACATCAGCTAAGCTCATTCCATTTATATGCAGCTATGGACATTAAATTAGCAAAAAACTTTGTCATAAACATCATATTTTTTATTGTATTTTAGATCAAGCAACAAAAAAATGTAAACATAAAAATTTAAAATGCATATTCTTCTTTAAAAAAACCGAAACGACGAAATTGCCAATCGTCTGCTCATTAAGGCCTGCAATAGTGAATGGTAAATTGATTATGATTATTTTCGAAAATCGATTTTCAGGGTCTAAAAACGATTTTACTTATAATACTCTTCCAAAATATGATTTTAATCCGTAATTATAGCGTATACAGTGCCGGTCAAAATAATAGCACCACAGAACCTTAAAGCAATTAACATGGGAAATATTTTTATTTCCATAGTAATTTTAATTAAATATAATATAAGATGGTTAATTAATCTCTATTTCTTCTATGAGTAAAGTTTTCTTTAAGAAATATTAACCTTTCAATCAATTATATAATATTTTTGAAAAATACCCAGATTTTGTGCAGTCAAAATAATAGCACCATCTTAAAAAATTGTCAAAAAAATATAGAATATTCTTCATGTTTTTGTTTTAAAAAATCGGCATTAAATTATAATTTGAATCTATTTATATCGAAATGAATAAAATTAAAAACAAAAAAAATAATTTTACTTTTCTAATTTTTTTAGTAACAAAAAAGTGGTACATGTGAGATCTAGTTTAAAAAATTATGATTTCTAAACATACAAATTAGCTTAATTCAGAATAAAACTATTTATAGATATTTACAAATGGTTTTAAAAAAACATTGCGTTGAAATAAAAATATAAATTTTAGGTTGCGCAACCGCTTATCGCTTTTAATCATAACACTCTTGGCCCACCGTTTCGAAAATCAGGCATTTATGTTCTGCACGGTAGTCAAAAGTGACGACTAGTGTTGCAGTTATTCGCTGACCATTACAATAACAAAATTTAAATTATTTAAATTCTAGAAAAGTTTCACCAATAACAATATAACATCCTCTATTAAAGGTAAAATTTCCGAAGTCGCATTACCATTTCTCAACATTCAAGTACCAAAACACTTTTTGGTCAAATAATTAAACAAATTATATTGTTTGATATCAGACTTCTATAGAAAGTCCTCCGAATCAAATTTCAACCAAAATTTAAGATAATATATTCATCTTATCTTACAAACACACAGATTTTAAAATTGTATTTTGATTGTGGTTTTTCTATTATAACATTCGAAGAATATATTGAATATGTGGAATAAATAATTCAATCTTATATGATCAAATGCTTGATAAAATCATACTGAGATATAAATCAATGAAATTATGACCCTAGGAATGATCTATGGAATGATAAATTGATATAAATTTGGGTTTCAAGCTTAAAGGTCAATGTCGTGGCACAGGATGAGATATCCCCAAACATAATTTTATTAAAACTAGATGGCAAAGAGTCACAAAAAAGGTAAAATGAAACCAAAAATATTTATGAATTTATTTTGGGGAATGAAAAAATATATTTGGCATACAAGTTCGATACAAAATTTTAAAAATTTTAGAATCTTTATGTGTAGAAGGTGGTCATACGAAAACAAAAGGCAGCAATATTTTACTTTTAATAATAACGTGTTTAAAACGTTACAAACCATAATAAAATTAAATTAAATTTTGTCCTGGTTAAATTTTTAATCGATTTCTAACTTGGAGCTATTTTTTGACTGATGAATTTCGTAGGTAGTTATACAGTTAACAGTTTTTATTTTTTTTATTTGATTAAAATTATTATTTGTGCTCTTCAATTCTCTTTTAACAAGAGACCAATATCTCTCCACTGGCCTTAGCTCCAGGCAGTTTGGATGATTTGCCTCTCTTGGTACAAATATTTGTACTTGTACCATTGTTCTTGTACCACTCGAGACCTTGCTTACCATAGTGACAGGATGCCAAATCAGGCCAAAAATAAGTGGACACATTGAGAAGTCATATGAATGGAAGAATCTCTTTTGTAAACATTCCTTGATGTAAATTTCGGTATTCGGCCGCAACTGCATATTACTTGTCATACCAAGAACTTTTTAGGAAAATTTTCTGCTTTTGGGTTCTAAACTTTTCTACAACATTCCCTCGAGCATCAGCAACATCAAAATATTGACCCGAAAGCTGCGAAAAATTTTCCAGAACATACGTTTCGTCATCCATTATGCAGCAGGTATGTGTTGGGAGGAGCTCTTTTGAAAAGATTTCTATTTATTGGCTTTAGAAACATCATGTTTGGCCAACTTTTTGTAGAACCGAGTTGGGTTTTGTTGAAAATATTTAATAATTTTAGTACGCAGTTTCTCGTCACTCCTTTTTTAATCAGATTAACAACAAATGAACATAATAACTGACATACTTTTCAAAGGTAACTTGATCAAAAAAAAATTTTGGTTATAACTTGGTTATTTTTGATGGTAAAAGTTTAAACTTTTGTACACATATGTAATATGTTGTAGTAAATCGTAATCAATAATAAAATCAATTAAGATTTTTTTGATGATACGCTGTTTTGCATTTTAGGTGACGATATGTATTTAAATTGTCATTAATAAATAACTAAAACAAATTGATTTTGAAGAACATAATGTTAATTAACATTATTCAGTAATGTGTTTTTATTTATTTTATTTATAAAAAGTTAGGTTAAATCAAAGAAATGCAATTTGAACTTAATTGCAAACGAAGAAGGTTAGAACAATTTCTGATGAGAAAAAAAATTCGAAAATATGTACATACATATATCCAAATATAAAATATTAACAAAAGACCAATTATTTTAATTCATCGCCCAATCTATGAAAATTTACACTTATAAATACTGTGTATAAAAACATAAAAATAAGTGTGATGAAATTCCAACATTACTAAGAGTGCACACGAATAGAATTATGTTAACGTTTATCGTAATAAAATTAAAACTAATAAGTGAATTGTTTTATTATATTATTGACAACAATTAATAGTTAATAATTCACAAATTTCTTTGTTGTCTTTATACTTTAGCATCCTCAGTCTATTGTATAATTGAAGTAGCTTGTAAACGTTTTTTGAATCTCCTTGACTGTTTTAACTGACAAATGTGTTTCTAAGATCGAGTTTTTAATTGATTATGGTTTTTGATTGATTACGCATGTGACCCCCTTTATTAAAGAAATTCAAACGGACGTTTTTTGCTTCTCCTGTAAAAAAATAAAAGTGTAGTTACGTACGGTTGCATTTAAGGTGACGATATGTCTCTTGTTAACTTGTCTGGAAAGGTTCTAGAAAGTTGTGTTACCAGATCAAAGATCTCTATGGATTTTGTTTTAAGGTTTCTAGAACCTCTCTCACTGTCTCAAAATTTACCTTCTATACCGATAAGGATTTCTGAAGATTCTCACTAAATCCCTTTACATTTTCCAATCAAAAAAGTCTAGTAAACCATTTTTAGAAAATCTAAGCTCGCAATTAGTATGATAAGATTTAGAATGACGTATCTCACAGTAGTGACCAATATAAAAACTAAATTGTCATTAATTTCGCAATGTTATATACATACATATAAGTTAAGAAAGTTATAAACCTAAACATACACACCATTTGTTTCGTGCGCACTCCTTAATTAACAAACATAATTAATATTTAATGTGTTTTCCCTTTTTTCTTATAAATCAATATACGGAGAAATTGTGCACAAAATCAAGAGATTTTGAGAATATGTATGTACATTTTCCGTTGATCGGAAAACATAAACAAACTTGCCTTGCTCTTTTGAAATAAAGAAAAAATACAATGAGTGTGTTTCTTCTTATGGATTATTGGAAGAAAAACTCTTGTTAGTTGTATTTGGAACACGAATATGTTCAGTAATAGCGCGTTTATTGAAATTTTAAGAAAAGCACATAACAACAAAAGCATAAGGAAAGAAAATATTATTGTATAGTATTTGTACACAACGCTCCGCTACAAGCCGCCTAAGAAATTTTATTTTTAGACTTTATAACAGAAGAAAAGAAACCAAAAAAAAATAAAAAATGATCGTACTGAAGAAAATAAATTAAAATGAAATATTGA
Organism: Calliphora vicina; assembly: GCF_958450345.1. Taxonomy (NCBI): domain Eukaryota; kingdom Metazoa; phylum Arthropoda; class Insecta; order Diptera; family Calliphoridae; genus Calliphora; species Calliphora vicina. Next base: position 122,056,867 of record NC_088780.1, read on the forward strand.
TAATTAATTTTTGAGTTTAATATAAATACAATATTATATATGGTGATTATAGTGAAATCTTAATGAAAATATGATTTTAATAATAACAACAAATCACCAGCAAGTTTAAATTAAATTATATAATATCACAGCTAACTAAATATGGCAAAATCACAAAGAAATTCTCAGCATCCAAGTAGAGCGGGCTCTTCGGGTTCCTCGTCATCGCCCAGTAATTTACCACGTAAACGCTTCAAACGATGCTGCCGAAATTTTGTCACCTTTATGTGCACACAAGTGGGTGTGGGAGCTCTTATAGTTATATATGCCATATGTGGTGCCTTTTCCTTTATGCACATAGAACTGCAATATGAAGACAATACACCAACTGAGGTAGACGAATTGCGCAGCAATTGTGCCCAAGAACTCTGGAATATAACGGAAAAATTCAATACATTCAATAGATCAGAGTGGCAAAGTAGCACCGATATTGCATTACAGCAATATCAAATACGAATAGCAGCAATAATTAAATCTGGTTATGATTTTCGTAAACCCAGTGATATTTGGTCATTTCCGGCGGCCCTAATGTTTTGCCTCTCCGTCATCACAATGATTGGTTATGGCAACATGGTGCCCAGAACTCCATGGGGCAAAGGTTTCACAGTCATCTATGCCACATTTGGCATACCTCTGTATATATTGTATTTCCTCAATATGGGCAAAGTATTGGCCAGATCGTTCAAGTTTCTATATCGCAGCCTACATGAATGCACTCAGGATCGCGATAGCAATATAGATCGGCGTTTAGAGGCATTGGAAAGTGGCAGTTTAGCAATATTGCAGCGTAAAAAGATTATTGTGCCATCCACAGCTTGTTTGTGGGTGATTATATTCTACATACTAACCGGCACCATAATGTTTGCCAATTGGGAAAAGTGGTCGTTCCTCAATTCGTTCTATTTCTGCATGACTTCCTTGTGTAAAATCGGTTTTGGTGATTTTGTGCCTGGTGCTTCGCTGGTGACGCCTTCGCACATAGCAGAAGCTCGTAAAAAAGTCAAAGAGGATGCCACCATAGATCCAAATCTTGTATCGGACTTGCAGCAATCCATAACAGATCAACACTCAAAATTAGCCATAAATTTTATATACATGCTAATTGGCATGGGCCTGGTGGCCATGTGTTATAATTTAATGCGCGAGGAGGTTCGTGTTAAACTAAAGGAAATGAAAGAGGATACAAAACTATGTTTAGAAGACACGCGCCTACGATTTATGGGCTGCTGTAATGGTGCTAATAATGGCCAACGTGATTTCTATGAAGATGATTACTACTAAAAACAACATACCAGCTATAATTAATTTTTTTTACATAACGTTAAGGAAACCAAAAATCACCAAACGCATTCTAAAGTTTTATTTATATCATCGGGTTGTGTTTGATGTTAAAATTGAAAACTTTTAGTTTGAAAAACAATTATGTTTGTTTGTGTAAATAAATATCCGTTCATATAGAGTATTCATTCACCTATTTTATCTGACATTGATGATCTCGCGTTTAATGCTGTTGCTGTTTGTTTATTCATGATTGCTATCTATATATACTCAAAGATCTTCGGCCATTGATGGACGGCGTGTTGTTTTTGTTGGTGTCGTCATTATTTCATCTCTTAGGAAATTAATTTCAATCACTTATCAATAACACAACAAGTTGTTTTATTTGAGAAGGTATGTTGTGTATTTATTGTAGTATATGGTTTAAATTGTCATGTTTTCATATTTAAAAAATAATTATATAGATCATAATTAATATGTAGGGATTAAAATAGTTTGTGAATTTCATGTTTAAAATTTAGATCAAAGGAAATTTTGAAATTAAAATAAATTAGATTTCGTGGAATGCTAGTTAAGTGATGAATACAGAATTACGATCATGCTAATAACACTAATTTACAAGGGTTTTTGTTCATGATGTGAAACATACATACATATATGGACAATTCCATGTCATCGTACGTGACATCGTACGCCTATGAAGTGGAATAGATTTTGCAATAATAGGAGTATCGAATATTTAAATAAAAACAATCTATGGATGATTTTATAATAAATAAAATGTAATATCGTACTTGACAGTTTTTTCTCTTGTAGTAAACAATGTACATATATTTTTTAAATATTTTTATACAAAAACTAAAAAAATAAATAGAAAATATATGTATATCCGGTTCAATAAACAATTTGACAATAAATAGCAATAAAAACAGAGTCAAATTCAAATACATGCTTATATAATACAAAAAGTTAAAAGTATAAAACATGATACAACAATATAAGGTACACTCAGTAGAAAATAAATTCTCAATTATACAATTCTTGTAACGTCAAACAAAAGAAAATATAAAAAAATATGAAAAAAATCAAAATCAAAGTTTGACGTTATAGGGCTAAATATTGAAAATTCTCCCTAGTGATTCTACCTTCTACAATTATTGTATCATGGTATAAAATATTAAATCAAAAACCAAGAATTAAAATAAAAAAAAATAATATATTCAGTGAAAATTAATATTTCATGAAATCGTAGAGAGCCCCATCGTAGGCAAATTTCTGTCGGTGATGCATATTATTAATGTATTTCGCAACCTACGTGCTTAGAAGTTATTACAAAATTTGAAAAGAATAAAATTAGAACATTCCATTGAAGTCCAACATTTTTTGGTAGATTTTTCATATGGATTTGGGGTCTCTGAATCCAAAAATTAAGTTTAAAAGCTCTGCGTAACGTTTTTCTCGATTTAGATATACAAAATTCGTTTTACTACCAAAATCTTGGAACACAAAATTAAAAATTAAGATTTAGGCTTAGGTGGTCTTCGTTTTTTGAAAGCTATAGAATTAATAATTTTTTTTTATTTGAAACTCAACTATAAAGACTTAATTAAACAGGACTAAAGTGAATAAATATAAAAAATAGAAGCTAATTTCAATGTCTATATAAGACTTGAATTATGAGTTCCTATGTTCTAAAACAAATGAACTATAAGTTATTTAGCTAGGCGTACATTTGTTCGAAATATTGGGAGGAAAAAAATGAGTGAATATTTGCATTTTGGTTATAAGTAGTCTTGTAAAATGTCGATCATTTTAAATACTCGATATTATTTAATACTTAATTGACTCAATACTTAAATACTAAGCTGCCCACACACGAGTGATTTGTGAGTGCGATTTGTTCGTGTTCGACTTGTTAATGGGACTGTGCACGCACAAAATCACAAGTAATTGAAAATTTTCAATCACAAATCAGGCGAACAAATCATTCTGTGTGTAAATAAAATATATACAAAAATTGCAACTTTCTTTATATGAATACTTTTTGATATTTACTTTAAAAAATTGTATCTAACTATATACTGTAAATTAATCTAAAAATCTCTTGATATAATAAATACTACAGAACATATTTTTTAATTCAAACATGTACTTTATTTTTTTTTATAGTTGTATTTAAAAAATGCATCTCTGAAATTTTTAGTAGATACTTTTGTGTATTGAATACTCAAAAAATCATCACCAACCAACCTTAACTATTTTCAAAGGAGAATACAGTTTATAATTATGAATATAATTTAATGAAATTTGGTACATATATAGAATTGCCCAGAGAAGTAATATAATTCTTCAATACAACTCAACATTTTAAAAATATTCAACAGAATATTTTTGTTTTATCCAACAAAATAATGATTAGTATTCTTAAAAGACGTATTTATTTTCGAAACAAATTGTTTCAATATTACTTCCTTTAAATAAAAAGAAATTATGTTCTTGATACTCATGGAAAAAATTATAGTATGTAGTACTATTTTTATTTGATTTTTAACAAATTTAAAAATTTTATTGTATTTAAAATTATATTTTTCTAAATTTGTCATTGAGTATTCATTTATGAACATTTTTTTTATAAATATATAGATTACCCCAAAATACAAACATATTAACAACCAATAAAGTATGGCAACAATAGCATGTCACTAATATTTTCCAATTTCTGGCAACAATTAGATCTCACACTAATTACATAGCTGTCAAAATGACAGATCAATATGTTTTTATGTTTGGCTTTCTATGAACCAAACAAGTGTAGAAAAATATACATAATTTTGCTTTATTATTATTTTTGTTAATTAAAACTACGTGATTTTTAGGCAATGCTTATTTTAATAAATAATTTTAAATAAATTAAGTCAATCAACACAATCGATAAATCTGAACGATTTTTACTGGTTTCAGTAATATTCTGAAAGTGACTGAGACTGACCTTGCTTGGAGAACTCTGCACTGGTCAAAACTGTACAAATGATTGGAAAATTCCATGATACGGTGATGGATGAAAAAAGTATGATGAAGGTAAGTTTGTGTCGATAAGTGTGTGCAAATGATGGAAAGCATTTCTAAAAAATAACTATATAGATATGTGTGCATCAACTTAATGTCCATTTATTCCATTAACATTAAATGTGAACAAGCGCTAAATACTGTAGACGGAAGGAAATAATCAACCATCACTGTAACCAAAGATATTAAGTTAATAATACTACAAGTCAAATAAGTCAAAAAATATCTATTGTTTATATACTATAGTTTTCCAATCATTGTACAGGTGATTTTGACTTGATTTAAAAAATAGTTTTATGTTATAATTATAAATATACATAAATGTGACAGAGTATTCTTATTTATATGTTACTTCTTTACCAGTCAGATTTACAGGTATTAGACACGATTTATAAGAAAATGACGTAGTACTCATTACTAATGTTATCTTGAATGTTCTTGGACAAAATGTAAATTGAATATAATAAGAGAACACAAATTGTTTGCCAAATTCAATTTCTTTCTTTCATGTTTTAATTCTTAAGCAAATGTCATCTAATTTTTTGGAATAGAAACAATCTTAGTTGGTCAAGTAGAGTGCTAACTAATCAGATCTGGTGCTACTGCTACGCCTAAAGCAACGTTTCTACTACAATTCAAAACAATCGAAAAATATAGCTGACAAGTATGTAGCTAATAATTTAAAATAAATTATTCACGAATCGAAATCAATAAATACCAACATACATCACATCCTTTTTATACCCTTCACCTTCGTGAGAAGGGTACGATTCATACGTCAAAGCTCCGGAATTCTTCCGACTCGGTTGCTATTTAAAATCGGTCCACAAATGGCTGAGATATAAGGAAAAAACCAGGACAACCTCGATTTTTGACCTATATCTGGATTACTAAGTCATTAATATAGCCAATATGGATATCTAATGATAGATACTTCAAAGACCTTTGCAACGACGTATATAAGACCATAGTAAGTTGGACCTACAATGGGTCAACATTGGAAAAAATATTTTTTAACCCGAATTTTTTTTCACCAAGTTTTTTTTCGCTTAATATTAAAAAAAAAATTGAAAAAACAAAAAAACAATTCGAAAAATTTTTTTTCCAATAAATGAAAAAACCAACTAGAAAAAAAATAAATTTAGTTTACCAAAAATATTTTAAATTTTAATTTTGAAGTATAATTTGGTGAAGAGTACATAAGATTCGGCACAGCCGAATATAGCTATCTTACTTGTTCGTTTTCAAATCGTTTCATTTTCACCATCAAATTCCATCACAAATATCAAAAAAAAAAATTTTTTTTCTTTAAAGCTTGTTTTGAATATTATGTTGTCACAAACTTTTTACGTGAAAATCTAAGATATGTGGTATAGAATATATGGCTCTATGAACTCTGTTATTTTTAAATTTAATCAAAACACATTTGTATAATTTTGTATTTATAATTGCATGATTTCCTTATTTTTATGCTATACATCATGTGATGAGGTTAAGCTTTGTCAATTCATTCATAATGAAAATATATTAATTAGCCATAAATTATAATTTGAATCCTTAGAAAAAAGAGGTAGTCGAATTATTTCTGTCGGTCTGTTGAACTGTCTGTAATGGAATATTGTATAAATCAAATTTCTTAATACCCTATAACTACTTGTTGCATCTTGATATATTTTAAATTTTTTGTATGGAAAATAAGAGAATTCGTTACATACATATTTAATAAACCTTTTAAAATAAGCATTGCACAAATCTTTTAAGTTTCAAAAAGGGTTTTGTTAAATTGTTCCATTCCTTTAATATAACAATATGAAATGTACTTATGTATGTAAATATTTTTTAATGTATGGTATCAGACACAATTGCTATATAATATACATACATAATTATGTTAGCCTAAAAAGCTTTGTATTACAAATAAATAAGATATGAACAATTTTAAATAATTACTAAAGGAAAAGGGACGTTGTTACAAAACTCTTTGCAGTAATAAGACAAATGTCAGAAATAAATTAATTTTATAGTTTTAAACGTCATATTTCTAAAAATCCTTTTTTAATCAAAACATTTACATATTTACAAACGATATCATTCTTAGACGAAGGGCATATACAATTCGGCATAATGAAATAAATGTTTAGCAACATCTGTAATAACTGTTATTTGTTTATTTATTTTTATTTATTTATTTACAAGTTTTAAATACATAATTATGTATATAAAAATAAAGAAGGTACTAACAACAAAGGTTTTCGACCTAATAAACTGTTATTGTCTTTGAAATTACTTTGCCACATTAGTTTTTATTTAAAATTGTATATCACAAGATAATTTAACTACACGTGTTTCGACAACTTACATACAAGGCGCGCTGCTGTAGGTCATCATAATTCATAATTATTCATTATGTTGTGCTTAATGTAACTACTTATTGAAATTGACAATTTAATAATTTACTTTATATTTTTTTAACTTGTATTTTTCTAGGTAACCATTGATAAATTCTTTCAATTACAAAAACGTGTCACTAACTCTGAGGTAATGCTTGGTGGCAGTGCGGATCGTTTATGCACACCAAGCACATCAGCTGGTCCATTTCGAATATTTTCAGTGGCCGGTTTCCAAAATCGGACCAATGATATTGTGTATTGTCCACCCATTATAAGACAACAAAATCAAAATGTTGAAGACTCTACGGCAGTTGTTTACTTTGGCGGTGATGTACAGGTAAAATTAAATGGAATTATTATTAATTACATCGAAAAATTACTTAACTTGAAACAAATCGCAATATAATTTTTTATTAGCTGAATTATATTTGCATGTACATAAATAAATAGCTATATGAACGAACACATTTGTGATATTAATTACTTTCTGTTTTTTTTTTTTGTTGTAAATTTATAGGATTTTCCTGAGAGCATGGAAACAAATCGTGACAGTCGGGGTTACATGAAATATAATTTAGAAAATTCAGCTATTTTGCTAAGAGAAGCATTTCCACGTTCGCATATAATAGTTGTACGTCCAGTGAGGTTGGTATTTTTATAAGAATTTTATTTTAAGATACTATTATAATATAGCGGAGATTAAAAAGAACTTATTCATTTTAAAAAAAGAAACTTCTTTAATAATGCTTTTATCAAATTATAATGCTGGTACTAATCCACAGCAAAAATAAATATTTTCAATTCTCCATGAATCTGGAAGATTTTTAATTGTTATAACCAAATTTAATATATGTACTTGACTTAAACCAAAATTAACTATAAATTTTTTAACTATTCATATAAATGTTTTTTTAACCCAATTTTACCTTTAAAATTCTCAACTATGTAAATAAGCACTTTAAATTCGCTTAAGCAACACAATCATTTGTTGTAATATCTACATATGTATACATATGTAAAGATAGGATCTCAAACTCTAATTTAAATTTGATATACACATCTGCTCAAAATAATAGATACACCAAAATTTATTTTTTAAAAACGAAAAAAAATAATGGTATATTGTAAAATTATAAAAAAAAATTCAGTCGATTTTTATTTATAGTTAAAAGGAGAGTAAAAAACAAAAACAAAATATTTCATAATTAATAATAAATATTATAAAGTAAATTAAATTTCTTAAATTTCGAAAAATTTGGTGCTCATAATAATAGATACATTTTTAAAAATTCTTATTAAACAAAAGCTAATAAATTTTATCTTAAAAAAATTAGTTTATTATTAAAGTAAAGCTAGTATCCAGTATATCCACCTTTGTTTTGTAAAACTTTCTCCACTCTTCTGGGCATACTGGATATCAAGTTCTGACACTTCTCCAATGGAATCTCGTACCATATTTTTTGCGTTTTCTCCCATAAATCGTCTTTATTTTTGAAAACTTCCTTCGAAAGCCTTATCTTTAATTCACTCCACAAGTTTTCTATTGGGTTTAAATCAGGGGATTGGCTGGGCCAGCTTAAAACAGGTACGTTATTCTCCAAGAACCAGTTTTTAACTAATCTTGAACTATGTTTTGGGTCGTTGTCCTGCTGGAATGTCCATATTAATGGCATATTTTCCGATGCATATGGAAGCATTACGTTTTCCAATATGTCTCTATACCCACTAGCATTCATGGTATCTTCTATTCGGAATATCGGACCAACACCATTCCATGAAAAGCAACCCCAAACCATTATGTTTCCCCCGCCATGTTTTACCGTCTTTTTTGTAAATTTAACGTGGAATTCTTTTCCTTTTGGTCGGCGTACATTTCTTTGGCAGTCGTTTCCAAACAAATTTATTTTTGTTTCGTCGCTCCATAAAATATTTCTCCATTTTTTTTCGCCTTCACACCCGGACCATTGTAAGTGCTCTTTAGCAAATTCTAATCTTGTCTTGATATTTTTTTGGCGCATTAGTGGCACTTTTCTGGCAATTCTTCCCGGCAATTTAGCTTGTAAAAGACGACGACGAACTGTTTGTGGACTGATTTCGTTACATAGCTCCGCAGAAATAGCTTTCGATGATATGAAAGGGTCTTTTTTAACCATAAGGACGATCCGCCTATCTGTTTCTGGACTGGTTTTCTTTGGTCTACCGCGAGTTCCTCTTTTTTGTTTTTTAGATAAAGCATTTTGGACAAAATGTAAAGATCTTCCTATGCTCTTTGCTATTTCCCGTAATGATTTTCCTTGATTTCTCATCGTTTGAACAATTTTTTTCTCATCTTCGGTACAATGATGATTTCGTCCCATTTTCTTCAAAAGAGTCCTATTTTTTATAAAATTGTTGCTAAAATTTAAATTATACTTACTGTTTCACGTAAATAGGAACAAAAAATTGCACAAAAAAAAATTGTATATAAACAAATTACAAATTACTGATGTGTATCTATTTTTATGAGCAAATAATTTTTTGTAATTCAAATAAATTCGTTTTTAAAAATCAACATGAAAGCAAATAGTTGCCAGATTTTTGACTGACATGACATTGCCAGATAGAAATTTTAATAATATGATGTATTCTTAACGCTTGCGAGGAAATTTTCAATGTTACCGCCATTTAAATTTTTTCCAATTAGGTGTATCTATTATTTTGAGCAGATGTGTACATATATCACTTCTCATTCAACTTTACAGAAAATAATAACTTTCTTTAAATAAACTTCATTATCATTTTGAAATAATGTTAACATTATTATGAACTAGTTCTTTTAAATCCTGTTATATAAATTTAAATAAATATTTATGCTTTTTATTTTCTTGAACTTGCATAGCTAAGAAAATATATAACCAGTTTGTTTATATTATTCTAATTTAATTTTTTTTAATTTTAAATTCAATTCTTCCCCTCAAAAAAAAATATATATAGAATGGAATTCAAGACATTCAGTTGTTTTGATAATTTTGTACGTGGAAATAATGCTGGTGTGCCGGATCACACTCCCATGAATCATGCCTTGCAACATTTGGAAAAGTATGTATTTTTCTGAGCATGAGCATTCTGAGTTTTTTTTATTTTTCCATTTAATTTATTATAAATGTGCATTTTTTTCACTATATCTGAAATAGGTTATTACAAAATTTATCGCAGCGTTTGATTTCTATACCAGAAAATGAAATATTAGATCAGGCGGCGCAGGCAGCGGCTGCTGCTGCCGCTGTGGCAGCTGCAGCCGCCGCTGCTGCACTGGTATCATCAACACTATCAAATGCTTCTTCAGATTCTTCTTCGTCGTCATCAAATGCCAGTGATAGTAGTCAGGAAATGGACATTGATATTTTGCAGGTAATAACGCCATTTATTATTAAAAACAAAAAAATTTTAATTAAAATTTGGAATTTTTTATTGCAGGTTCAAGAAAATGTCACTGTTGATGCTGATGGTGCTGTTATCTTTTCAAATTCTAGTGATTTAAATAATACAACTTCAAATAATAGTGGTTCATCAGTGGCATGTACTGATAATGATACTTCAGTAGCTGCAGTAGCACCACTAACAAGTGTTACCACTGCTGCAACAGCAGCTTCAACTGGTTCTTCTTCCTCGACAGCAGCAGCAACTATTACAACAAATACAACACTACAGCCAAGTGATGTAACACAGCCACAGCAAAATAATGAAAATATACAACATTTAAACAATTTAAACAATAGTAACGATTGTTCCTTACAACAGCAATCATCTAATCAACAACAACAACAGAATCCTTTGTGGTGGCGTGAAAATCTCAACTTAGACAAATCCAAATTGATTATAATCGGCTTTAGCAAGGGTTGTGTCGTTCTCAATCAAGTGAGTCTGCTAATCACATAAAAAACGGTGTAAAAATCGTTACATTTTTCATAGTATTTTTTCTAAGCTATGTTTTTTAGAGTCCTATAAAAATTTGTTTTTTAAGCTAAAACATATAATACGGTCGAAAAATCAATAACAAACCGAAACTTTTATAATATTCTACCGATTTCCAAAATAATTTTATCTTTGAGCATGTTATTTTACATGATGGTCTTATTCTCAATCCTATCGTACACCTTCATCTTTAATAGTGTTTTATGATGTTTTCAGGATAGTTTTTTTTAATATGTATTTGTTTTTTTTTTAGACATTTTACAATTTCGGACTTGAGTTATGATATTGCGAATGTGTTTCTCATTTAAAATTCCGTAATCTATATTTTTTCATCATTAAAGTTTCAGTACCTGAGCGAATTTTTCCCGATTACTGGTCGGGAATTGCAAAATTTACATAGATAACAAAAACCTTTGTCTAAGTTTGTTAGTCAGTATTCTAGAAATAAATTAAGATATGAAGCAAGTTTGAACCAAATTCATATAGAGGATTTCGGGCAAATACCATATGAAATTATGATATTGCTATTTTTGATTTAACCAAATAGACATGGCAATATTTGAGATAGTTTGATTAGCTCTAAAATGAGTAATACAAATATATAAAGTTTTTGTTCAAATAAAAGACATTTAATTCTAACATGAACTAAATATAAAAAGGAAATAACCGTTCCGAATCGGTAGCGAACCTTGGTTAATAGCCACTCTTGCGCTTGTGTTGATGTTCGCCGTGTAATTTTTTTTGTTGTATTCTCAAGCTTTCAATGTTTATCTTCAAAATTTGGACGTTTTCAAAATCACCTAAGTCCTCTATTTTCAAAATATGCTGTGCAAGTGATATTAGTCTTGATTTTCTTTTCCTTTATATTTAATTTTAAAGGTGATTTATATTGACCTAATTGATAATAATAGAAAACTAAATAAGGCCCTGACAGCCAGTCCTTTTTTCTCTATATTTTTTGTAAATTAAATGTACATTAAATAAATATTAATAATAATAATAACATTGTACAACACAAAAAAAAATTACAAGGTCCGACCAATAAATTTTGATAGAGGAGACAAAAAAAGACACGTGAGTGTTATAATAGAACACTAATAATTCTGGGCCCGAATTACTGATTCTTGATCGAATGGAAATGATCGTAATCTTCGTAATTGACAATATGTCATACGATATCGATATCAATAAATCTAGTGCAATTAATAAAACTCAATAAAGGGTACCAATCGTTCAATTAGGTAACTTTCGCATCGCAATAGAGAGTAACCCCCCATATTTTGTTTTCTTTTATTTATACACTACACCACCATAATAACTTTTCGTATTGAAAAATCATAATAAAATGTTCTAGATTTCTTACTAGTATATAATGCCATAATTTCAAACAAAAAAACTAAGATAAATTTGACTACATCTAGGTGAATCGGCCCCTGATTATTTTATTAGAAAAATCCGGGTTTGAAATTGAATAATAGTTTTATTTAGTGATATTTTTTTTTAATGAGGGTATTCATTTCAAAAAAATTAAAAGTACACTCTGATATTTTTACATTTTAAAAAACAAACACAAGAAATAAAATTCAAAAAGAAAGTTGTATTTTTTTGTGGAATTTTGTTCATGTTTTTGTTGTGTAAAATGTAAAAAAAATAAGAGTGTAATTTTCCCTTTTTTTGAAATGAATCAACTTAATATTTTTTTGGGTGTTTCAACCAGGGATTATTATTCTTCTCTTATCTGTTGCAATAAATTTAATAACATTATAATAAGATATTTTAGAGATTTTTTGAAACGTTTGAGTTAACAAAACAAAAATTATCTAAAAGCCCTAACCATAGAGAATAGACATCGAGCGGAAACTCTCCAGTCAAAGACCTAACTCAGTTGTCAGAAACCTAAGTGGTGAGAATGTATTAGTAGAAAAAACTATGTGAAAACAACACTCGTATGTGTTTGTTTGAGTTTCTTTCTACTTTCCGCTCTATGTTTCTCTATGGCCCTAACCAAAATATAAAGTTCTCAACAAATACATCATTCTCTTAATAGTGATGGAACTTATTTATTAAATTTTGTTTTCGTACCAAAACCTATATGGGAAAGTACTTTTTTAAGAAATAATTTTATTTAGTATAATATAAAAACAAGCATTCAAACTATCACATTTATCAGCTACATACATAATTGTGATTTTCATGGAGTGCAACAGAATTCTGTCAGAGTTTTCTCTGATATTACTTCAGATGATTATGGTCATGTTCGTTTGCTTGCTAGTACATATTTACTGTACATTTGTCTTATGAATTGAGAGGTGATCGTGCGTAAGTAAGAACTTGGTACTTTTTAACATAAACATGTTCAAAAACTTGTACGATTGTATCAACTCTTTTAATAATTGATCTCACTCTCTCAACAAACAAGTTTTATTGAAATTAAAAAGCAACAAAAAAATTCATTGAACAAAAAAAAATAAACAAACTACATAAATTATAATTGCATCATCACGAAAAATTGTGTGCTCGTTTTATTTAGTATTTTATAAATTGTGATAGAGAAAACATCAACTGGTGAAAAAATATATTTAATCGCGTATAATAATGAGTGCTAAACTGGAATTAAGACGTTTAATTAACTTAAATATTCAACATACTCTTGCGGATAAGAATGCATTAGAAATGTTAAAATCGTTTCTACAGACACGTTCAAATGGCGACAAATCATTAATTGAACTTTACATAGAACTGTTTGAAAAGTGTAGTGAATATTTAAAACAATCACCGGAAATAACGAAAGAACAATTAGACGAATTATGTGATATGGGATTACCATATGATATAGAAATTGGAAAATTAAATATGATTATTAGAGGTGATGCAAAAACTTGTGCACGTCTAATTCTGGAAGAAGTGTGTAAAAAAATTGAAACACAACAAGAATATGAAGAATTTCGCAAAGATTTGCTTAAACAATTTGAGAAATGTTAATTTTTCAATAATGTGAGTTGATTAACTTTGATATAAACCTGTCTTGCCTGATTGTTGTCGCGTTGTAAATATATTCAATGTTATTCACCAAAATAACATTATCGGTTTTCTGTAAAAAATATTTGCTAAAATGCAAAAAAAAAAAAATAGCACAGTGTGATATTTCGACAATCTAGATCAGTAATGTTCACGCCATACAACAATTGTTTGAAAAATTTACACACATTTGTTACGCTCTTTTAAAAACTTTTGTTCATTCATCGTTTAGCTCTCGATGAAAACACATGCGGCGGACTATCGTCATTTTTTTCAGACATTTACTAAGCATTGTTGTTGGTTGTTTTTGGACGAAGCATAGCAAACACAAGCGTTTCAATTGCAATTGAACACAAAATAACAAAGTCAAAAATAAATACAAAATTAAATAGAATTTAGGCCGTATAATGCATATTTTTTCTTTTCCTTAAAATTTAAATTACATTCATTAAATAAATTGGTTATATGTGACAAAAATTCTAAATCTAAACATTCATTATTTTGTTCTTATTTTAAATGTTTGACATTATGTTTGCTGGGTAGCTCTCTCACCAATACATCTTCATTTTTATTTTTGAACATCACTGATCTAGATGGACAAAATTATTTCTCTGCGTTTTTTGTCAATAGATAGATTAATTATAAATAAAAGACATACACATTTTCTTTACAACATAAATATTTGGAAAAATCTAATAAAGTCTGAAATTTTTGCTTTGATTTACCGCAAAAGTGGGTCTGCTAATTTAGAATTATTTATTGCTTTTAAAACGTAAGCAAATAATGCATAACATTTTGATGAACTTTAGGTTCTATATATCAAATAATGTCAATTTAATTGTGAATATTTTCAAAGCGGGCAAGCGCAAAAGTTTAAATAAAAATAAAAATGTATTAAGTATGTTGTGTTGGAAGTTAATGTATTAACTGAAATATTGCACACCATTGGCTCTTTCGGCAAATCTTCTTCGCAAGTTTTACATAGCCACTGTTGTCGTTTGTTAGGCAATGTAGAGACTTTAAAAAAATTTACATTTGAATTTTTGCAAAAATATTTGGTATTTTCGCAGTTGGGGAAAATGCAACTCATGTTTGTTAAATCTTAAAATAATGTTCACAAATTAGCTTTGAAATATTTGAAAATGAAAATCTTACCTTTGATCCCAATTTGATAGTAAATATTTTTTATATTTTTTTTAATATTTTTCAAATTAATGAAAATTATGTATTAATTTTTTCACAAACTTCAAAGAATATATGGGAAAATTTTTAATTAATATGGTATTACTATTTTAACGAAAACGTCAAAATCCTTAAGCATGTCAGACGTAGAATTTTAAAAAATAAAGAGAGAATGAAACTACCTTCTATTTTTCTACTATGGGTTTAGGTCATGGCAGACAGAACAAGCAAGGTACAATTATTAGAAAGTATGTTCTCAATTATACATTCCCTATAACGTCAAACAAAAGAAAATGAAAAATATCAAAAGGAAATGTCTAAAAAAAATAATTGAATTTAAATTTTTGTTACAAAAAAATTCAATACTAACAATTGAAGAAAAACTAAAAAAAATATTATATAAGTGTGTATAGTTTCAGTTAAAACGTTACAAATTTATATAATATGGCGGTAACAAATTAAAAAAGTGAATAAATACATAGTTTGACGTTTTAGGAGTGAACATTGGAAACTCTCTCTAATAATTGTACTTGGTAACTGATTGTACCATGGGTTTAGGTTTGAATAAAGCTGAATATTTATTCAAAAATAATAAGGTTATGCATTTCAAAAAAATGGAAAATTACACACTTATTTTTTACACTTTTACACAACAAAAACTTGAACAAAATTACAATACAACTTTCTTTTTGATTTTTTTTTTCTTGTTTTTGTTTTTTAAAAGTGTAAAAATATCAGAGTTTAATTTTCCATTTTTTTGAAATGAATACCCTCAATATTTTTTCATATCAACAAAAATATTTTATGAGATGAGTAATACTTATCAAAAGTTAATGAGAATAGGCTACAGTTACGAACAAGAAAATAGCAGTACCACTAAGAAATTTTTTTGAAACGGCGTACTACGTATTTAAAAAATTTAAACTTAAAATTTTGTTTATACCCATAATCGGTCAAGCCTGTAAATTTTTTGTGAGATATTCATTTTGTAAAAAAATTATAATTTCGAAAATAAACGCTCTTAAATATGACAATATGTATTTATACCCTACACCACCATAGTGGGGAGGGTATTATGCGTTTGTGCAGATGTTTGTAACGCCCAAAAATATTAGTCTAACACCCACCTTAAAGTATACCGATCGACTTAGAATCACTTTCTGAGTCGATTAAACGATGTCCGTCCGTCCGTCCGTCTGGTTGGCTGGCTGGCTGGCTGGCTGTCCATGTAAACCTTGTGCGCAGAGTACAGGTCGAAATTTTGAAGATATTACTTTTTCGGCCCAAGGACCAAGCCTATTGAAACTGGCTGAAATCGGTCCATTATTTCACCTAGCCCCCTCGAAATTGGACTTTATCGGTCATAAATGTTTAATTTATCTATGTATCTACACAAATTTCGCTCTAAATAAGTTTTATATATACAAAATTCATGTCACCAAATTTTGTTACGATCGGTCCATAATTAGTCATAGCTCCCATATAGACCCGCTTCCGAAAATCACTTTAACGTGCATAAATCGCTTAAAAATGTTGGTATACACACAAAATCCAACATAGTTAACTTTAATATAGACATAAATCACACGACCTAATTTTATGGTGATCGGTCCATAATTGGTCATAGCTCCCATATAAGGCCAACTTCCGAAAATCACTCACGAATATAAATTATTGATATTTTAAAAGAAAAATATTTTTACTCATTTACTTGGTGTAGGGTATTATATGGTCGGGCTTGACCGACCATACTTTCTTACTTGTTTTTTATTAACATTGAAATAGCAGTGCCAGATTATTGAATTAATTTTTTTATTTATTTTTTTTTTTTAAAGAAGTCAAATATTTTTTAAGATTAAAGTAAATTTTTGTTAAATATACTGAATTTCTTGTATTTTTAATGTTAAATATAGTTCTTTTTTATATAATTCCTGTTTTAGTGGGTTGCGCAATACATAGCACCATTGCTTAGCGGAAATTAATTTTAAAGTTAAAAAAATAAGGAAAATCTTATCCATATAACTTTATATCAAAAGCTATTGAATAGAAAGAAAAAATAGAAAATAGGAACTGCAAACGGAAAACTGCACCTCAGGACGATCGAAATATCGTCAGAATCATCAAATGCAATCCATTTAATCTGTCAAGCAAATAAAAAAGAATGAAATTTAGAAGTTATTGATATGACAGTAAGGAGATGATTTCTAAATGCAAACTTCACAGAACGAAGTCCAAGGAAAAAGCCACTATTAACAAAAATACATAGTGGTACTTGTTTGGAGTACGCTGAATGCCGACTGGTTTACAAGCAAATATCGCAATATTTTGTGAACTGGAGGGTCTAAACTGGTTTTATTTGGAAGTTCTGGCTGTAGTTAATTATATTCGACGTCCACTCTCTTTTGTATGTCAAACACAGTACACTGTGAAAAAAGTTAAAACATTTCAAAATTTCGTGGTACTGCTATTATCTTGTTCGCAACTGTACATAGCTTTTCAAAGAAAATTATGATGAGGTTTATTAATATTTAGCAACGTGATTGCTGCCTCATAAAATCGAGTGGGTAAAAATCGAAATGAACTTCCAAGTAAATTTTATTTTAATGAAAATGTTTGAAGTATTTATTCCGTTAATATGCTAACCAAAGAATATGTCAAAGTTATTGTGTTCATTTTCGTAACAGAGGGTTATTTTGTATGTGAAAATTGTAGAATTCGGAACATATTTTTTTTATTAATTTTGTCCACCTTGATTGTTCAAATATCACACTGTGCTTTGTATGAAAATTAGAGTTGCGTTATATTGACTACAAATAGTCAAGACAATAATTTTCACCTCAATAAATATGAGGAAAATAAATTTTTTTGGAGAATTTGACTAAAAATATTTTTCAAAAGTTTTTTCTTATAACACTAACGCTATTTTGAAGTTGTGTACACCGATACATGCTAAAAATATAAATTTTTCCTTAATCATTTTTTTCATTGCGCTCAAGAGATAAATAATTTGGTTTGAAGTCGAAAATTTAAAAAATAAAGCTTTTGTTTAAGAGAAATTAAATTGATGCCAATTCATACAACTCTCTCGGAACTGCCAGCATGTGTTAAAATATACATATATTACAAATTAAATAATTATCGAAAAACACTGAAAAGAAACATTTTTAATTTTATTTTTTGCCGGAATTCGTCATTAGCAAGGAATATTTAACGTTTAAAATTGTTTTAAAATTTCAGATAACATTAGATAGGCATAATTTGATTATAATTAATTTTTTTAATCACCCTTATCGTGGTTGGCGTAAACGTCTTACGCCTACGACTGTTTCGTACTAGATTAAAGATAAAATGCAAACTGTTTCTTTAATCTAGTACGAAACTGTCGTAGGCGTATGACGTTTACGCCAACCACGATAAGGGTGAATAAATATATGTTGGTTAAAAAGTTACAATCGTACAAAAATTAGTATTAATGACAATTTTCTTTTGTTAAACACAAACCACGCGATTTAAGTTTTAATATAAAATAATAAAATAATGTTTCGCCGATTTTAAAACTTGTATTTGTGCTAAATGTTATTTTTATGCAGAAGGCTGTATTCAATACTTTCAATTTCGAAATATATATATACATATGGAGGGCTCATATTCAAAACCCTCTATGTTAAAAAAGACAACTTTTCAGGAGATCCAAAAAACTGTTTTTTTGGCGTATTACTTGAGTTATTAAAATTCGGTATTCCACAATATTATTTAAAGCAACTACTGAATCTCACATATAATTGGTTTTCAAAATTTTACATTATTGTGGACTTTATGATAGGTTTTTCTTTTCAAAATATTCAATGTGTATGTATAAAAATGATAAGATAGAGGATTTTGCATTTTAATAAAATTTATTTTATTTATTCACAGTAATCATGGCAGAATCAACCAGGTACAATTATTAGGGAGAGCTTTCAATCAGTTACCTTGTTATGTCAAACTACAGAAATAAAAGAAACGAAGCAAAATAAAATTGTATATTGTTTCTTCAGATTTACACCACCAGCTTCACTTTATCTGCTACATTTCACATATTTCACATTTTTTTGTTCAAAAGAACATTTATTAACACTAATTTTATAAGCATTTATTTAAAATTAAATTTGAATATGAGAAATTTTAATATTGTTCAAATTGAAAATTTTTGAAAATTATTTTATTTTTGACATTTGCTTTTATTGTTTTTCCAGTTTTCTTTAGTTTGTATGTATTTGACATTTTAGGGAAATTATAATTGAGAACATACTTTCTAATAATTGTACCTGGTTTGTTCTGCCATGCACAGTAATATTATTTTGATTTCATTTATGCCATCTGTCAGTTTTTAACGTGATTTGTTTAAGATAATGGCTAATATTACAACATAAGATAAACAAAACTAACAGTAAACAATAGTAAACAAAAAGTTATATTTATTTGAATATAGGCCTTCGACATTTTGATTGATAAAATTGTAAAGCTTTAAAATATTTTGGTATCAAGCAAAATGAAAGCTTCCATTTGACACTGTACATACAAATTTTAAAATTTCGTAAAATTTAAAAAAAAAATTATGTTTTAGCGCCTATCCGAGTTGGAAATTTTTGATTTTCTTCATATGTTTTTGGGTTGTTTCTATATTGCACTTTAGAAAATAGTTGTAGGTTGGTGCAAGGTAGGTTACCGATTCGAAATGGTTAAAAGGTAACGGTAACGCTAATTTGGATTATTTCGGTAAAGGTATTTTGGCATATTTTGGTAATGGTATTTGATGTTATATCAGCAATGTGTGTATTTCTCTACTGCTTTTAGTTCTTTACTCATTAGGTTCTTAACTTATTTCTCCACCACCCTTGATATACAATAATATTTTAACTCATTACATAATCACTTAAAACATAAATTCATTAGTTTAATGATAATAATCATATTTAAATGTTATTAATTTTTATTTTTTAGTTCATATACGAATTTCATTATTTGAAAACTTTAACGCCCGATGATAGTACTATGGGACGTTTGTTGTCACGCATTAAAGACATGTATTGGTTGGACGGTGGACATGGTGGTCAAAAGAATACATGGATTACATCTCGAAGCTTATTAGAAACCTTAACTAGAATGGGTAAAAAATAAAAATAAAACTAACAATGTGTAAAATTATAACTAAATGTATTTATTATCTTAAAATATCATTTTAGCCATTAACATACATGTACATTTAACACCATATCAAGTGCAAGACGATCGGCGACCTTGGATAAGAAAAGAGGAGAAAACATTTACGGATCTTTTAAGACGTTTGGGTGCCCAAGTTACACGCCACTTACATTACGACAGTCAAACCGCCAATCTAATGACACATTTTGAAGTATTACAAGCATTTTGCCAGCATATACACAATCAAAATCAACAGCAGCAACAACAATTACACTCTCAACAGTTGCAGCAGCAAGGACAATTGACACAACAAACACCTAATAATGCACAAAACAATGAGCAACAGCATCCACAGCCACAATCACAGGCGTTAGAAGAAAAGTGACATCGCCACCATCATCATCATCATCACCACCACCGAAGACGTTCGAATCACCATCATCATCACAACTACCATAATCATCATCACCATGGTAAAGTGTCTTCATCATCTTCTGCAACTTCTTCTTCTTCTTATCACAAACAAAAACAACACAAGCAACAACAGCAGCAGCAGCAACAACAACAGAATCATATTTTACATTGTATTGCTTCAGCAGCTGTTGCAGCAGCTTCATCATCTTCGACAACCACTAGTGGTTTAGCAGCAGCGGCAGCAGCTTTAATATCACAATCGACAGTGGCTGCGGTTGCTGCCGCTACGGCTGCTTCCTCAGTTAGCTTAAATGTCACATCGCCAACGTCACTAGCATCGGCTACGGCATCATCCGTTACCAATTCAATTGTAAATATTAATCATCAAAATCATCATAATTTTTTTAATTATCAAACCTATCAAACACCCCAACGTTTTCGCCATAACTATAATAATACCGCAGCAACAACAACACTATTAAATAATACACAACAACAACAAACGCAACAACATATTGCTGCAACTACTACTGTTCATCAACACCACCAACAGCAGCAACAGCAACTATCATCTAATGCTATTGTAGGAATGAATGCTAATGCTAATTCTAATACGACTACAACTTCTTCAAATATTACCCATCATGCGCACAACAACAATAATAATAATAATACTAATCATCATAATCATACTCACCAGTGTAAGTCCAAACGTAAGTTACAAAAGTTGTATTACACCCTGTGTCGTTGAATCTCTTGTTTGTTGTTTTTCCTTTTTTAGGCAATCAATTATTTTCGCTTTTAATTATGAATTTCCTTTAAAAAAAAAATATGCATTATAAGCATATTTTCATGCATACATACTATATACTTGAGTATATATAATAATTTTTAGTTATTTTTTCATTAATTATAAATTGATTCCCTATTATAGATGTTTTTTGTTCCAGTGCAATAAAAAATAACAACATTTTTGTTTTTCTAAACATTTATGTATAAATATTTACATTAAAAATTATTTTTTTTTTTACTACTTATTTATAATTACTTGAAAATTTACCGAATTGTAAATGATTTCGTATACATTTTGTATGGGAATTTCGATTTATAAAACTTTTATAAATTTAAAATTTGTTTATGTACGTACATATGTATATGGTGGTAAATGTTTTTAGCATTTACTATAAAAATGCAGCAATCGTTTGTTATGAATTGAAGTATCATAAAGTTTCCCAAGGAAACTAATGGGTCTATTATGAATGGCAACCGAACTAAATATTTCCCTCCCACAAACTATACTACAGTATATTGCAAATTTAATCTTTCACATTGTCAGTTCTAGACATGCATCGGTCTACTATACGTTTTTATAAACAAGATTGTAAAAATTTCTTAAATTTGTTTGTAATTCATTCAATTTTATAAAATGTAAAGAAATTTCTCAAGAATTATTATGAATGATATCCAAGTATGGATTTGTAATAATTCAAAAGGCGCTGTAACGAGTAAAATGGCTTCGAATGTTTAATGCCATTCTGTTATCAAATCACGTTATAGAAAACTTCAGTTTTTATTTGAACATACATGAAAACGAGTTTCCGTCTCTATGAAAATAATGAGAATTTTAGTAGTTTTAGTTAAATATAAAAACCCTATGGTAATGTAATTTCGAATGTTTGGTAAGGTCGAAAAAGGGAATATTGTGACAATAGGTCTAAGGGCCATTGAAGCTACATTTTACATTTACAAGTTGTAATATATTGACCATAAAGCGGGTATTTTAATTAAAGGTTGCGTTTTCAGACGATCATAAGGATCTAAAATATAGCTTTCAGTGTTGTTAATAATTTTCCGAAAATTGATATTTGAAATTACCTCCAATTTGTTCTTTTGAATGTCCCTTTTATTAATTTTTTTATAAAATGTGTTTTAACTTTAAAAGAATTTCAGACAGGTATCACTTTTTGACCGAAATATGTTGTGAGCAGGTCTTCGAATTGATTGATTTAATCTGTGCTTAATTCAGAATTAAATACATATATCTCAGCAATTCATTCCCTAAAGCCATTCACAAATGCTAATTCTATAGGAATCAAACCATAACAGAATTCTTAGAGACGAGACGTAATTATCAAAATCCTAAGTCTGTTGTCAAAAACCTAACACCCGCAACAACAAAATACATGTTAGTCAATGTATTTTGTTGTTGTATCAGACATATAATTTGTGTTATATTTGTTTGACAGAATTCATTCAAATTTTGAATGAATTAAAATGTGCTACACGTAACTACACTTTTCTTTATTTTACATGAAAAGCCAAAAACTTATAGGTACTAAAATTTTCAACTTATAAGAATTTGTTTACAACAGTATTAATACACATGTGTTTGACTTCTATATTTTACATACGAAAGTGTAGTTACGTCCATTTGAATTTTATTAATAAAGTCGCCGTTTTTGATTGTAGGAGTCTAAAAGTTTGCTTGAACAAGTAGTTCGATAAAACAAACAATAATCAATAAAAAAAAATGTAGTTTCGTAGTAGTTACGTCTGTTTGCATTTAAGGTTACGATATACTGTATGTATTCATAATAAAGCAAAAAAGTATATCGTCCCCTTAATAAAACAATAGTATGTTTATGTTTGTTTTCATAAAATTATCAAGGATTTTATTTTGCCCAGAGTCAATATTTTTGTTAAAATTTTTCCGCATCGTTAGAAATGTTAAATTAATTTAATAACAGAGAAATTCCTCATGTTGCAATGGTCTTTTTTCTATCACTTTGAAAATTTTTAAAATGATGTTATGTTATTTTGCAGTGACAATATGGGCCATATTGATGTTAATAGAGATTTTGAAGAATCACGAATATCACAATAAGTACGAATTAGAATTTAAAATAACAAACAAATTCATAAAAACTAATTTATTAACGGTTGTGAGAGCCTAATAAGGACATGTAATTTATCAAATATTAATCATAGAGCTTAATAAAAGATAAATACAGTATGTCAAAAATTACTTTTCACATTGACTTATTATTTCATTACATATCGTCCCCTCAATAAAGCAATAGTGTATAAGCATTAAAAAAAATTTGGTGAAATTCTACTTCCACAAAGTGTCAAAGATCAATTGAAATATTGCTTTTGTTCCAGATGTCTACTAACACAAAAATTACAAACTCAATTTTTACGAAATGGCAAAAAATTATATACTATTGTTTTATTAAGGGGACGATATACTTTTTTGCTTTATTATGAATACATACAGTATATCGTAACCTTAAATGCAAACAGACGTAACTACTACGAAACTACATTTTTTTTTATTGATTATTGTTTATTATTTTTTAAAAAATTATTATTTTTTAAAAAATAAAGTTCTTAACTTTTCGTGCATGCGTCTTTCACTACCAGACGATTTGTTGTTTTTCAACACTCTTCAAGTGAAACAATGTCCTAATCTTTTTAAGTAAAAACAAATTTATGGTTTTTGGACTTTTTCTAATAACAGAATTTGTAGATTATTTTAATATAAAAACCGAGAAAAATTAGAGTTTATAAAAAATACGAACATCAGTATGTCCTGATTCACACACATCAAGTTTACTTGCACAAGTCTTGATTGAGTATATAGAAGAGAGAGAGGAAGAAAAGCTGAAAATCTTTCCAATCTCCTCTCCTCTAATATATCTTCTGCAAACTCCAGATTTTCTCAAGTAAACTTGATGTGTGTGAATTAGCACTATTTTAAACCCATGTAGAAAATCCTGACTGTCACAAAAGTGCAAGGATGTAAGTAATTGTTTGATTACATTTCATTAATACAAGGTACGTTTGAAAAAAAATATAGTTTTCGGTTTCCTTGCAATTATTTTTCCGCATATGTTATACAAGAAATAAAAGAGACCTATTAACAAACATTATGATATCGAAATTGTATCTTTATTTTTTGGTAATCACATGGCAAAGTCCTTATTAATTAACTTAAAGATTTGTATGTAGATGACTATTTACTTTAATATATGAATGAATGGAGGTTGTTTCTTATACTCAGTAAACAAATTTAAGAATTTGTAGAAAAATTGATTGATTTTATTTTATTAAAAAAAAACAACCTTTTGTGTTAGTGATGCTTTTAGTTTTATATCAAAAGAGAAAATAGTTTTTTGTACATTTTCATTCATAAAAGATTTTGAGAAAGAAAATTAAGAAAAAAAAACATAATAAATTAAGTATTAAATAGCTTTTAGGTGATATATTTACATAATTATAAATAACTTAAAAAAAGTTAGAAAACCTAAGAAAGTTAAACACACATAATAAAATAATAGTAATTTTTACATAAGATTACAATATATGTATGGCTCTCTAAAGTTACATAATAATAATAATAATAATAAAAAAAGTAATAAGTTTTTAGTATTGTAAGATTTTACAATTTATTTAAATTAAAGCTATTTAAATTCAATGAAAAACTGAATAAATTTAAACGGGAGATAAACGTACACACCCAATTTGAACATTTGCAAAAAAATGTTTATCATTTAATAAGTATAAAAAAGAAAACAAATTAAAATGAAAAATAAAAAACAACTTTAAAAAAGTACCTTTTTCGAATTAGCAGTTCAAAATTGCATTAATGCGTTTCACTTGAAAGAAATAATAAAAAAAATAAAAACATTAAACATTGATTTTAAATACATACATACGTATAAAAAATAATTATTAAATAAATATAAAAATCAAATAACAAAATTTGTAAACAGTATTTTTTGGCAAAAAAAAACGAAAATAGAAAGAAAACTTGTAAAAAATCTGCTTTTATTATTTTCGCCTACATAAATAATTATTAATTTTATTTCAATTTAAATCCCAAATGATTTTGTTTATCGATTATTTATTTGAAAAAATATTTGGCATTTCGTTTGAATTGTTTATATTTTATATACATTACTACTTATACATATAATTATTAAGAGTATATAAAAAAATAAATGAGATTCATTTTCACAAAATCTATAAGAATTTAATTAAAAATTATGCATAAAACTTAACTTAATATAATATAAACACATACATACTTACATACATACATGCATAAATACATACATTTTAACTTTTAAGATTTAAAATTAAAACTAAAGCTAAAAACAAACAAAAATATTTGAAGAATAATAAAAGTAATAATAAAGAAAACCAACTCCATATTCATTAAGTTCTACTTAAATATGTATGTCAAAATAAAAATTAAACGTGTTTTATTTTTCAGCTACAAAAATAATAAAATATTAGTTAAAGTAGACTACATGTTCTAAATAATAAAATTCGTTTCTAATGATCAACAACTTTATCACCGACCGACTCTCAAAACAATGTTATTTTGTTACCCCTTCAAATTCGTTTCTAATGATCAACATGAAGGATCAGTTGGTACAGAATTAGAGGTATACTTTATCACCGACCGACTCTCAAAACAATGTTATTTTGTTACCCCTTCAAAATAATCCTTGGTTTATTTTATGATGTTTCTCAAAATATTTTGAGTCTAGTAATAACCGTTTTCAAAAAGCTTTTTTTTGCAAATGATACCCCACATGGAATATGAGGTATGAGCTTGTACGTGAAGTTTATACCGTTAGAAATGACTTAAAAATCCCTCTCAAATTATATGTGTTGTCTGGGGAGAAAATTTAAATATGTATTTACAAAAAAAACTGGAAAAAATCTATTTTTAAAAATGGTCCAGCTCAAGAACGGTTATCACTAGACCAAAAATATTTTGGGAAACATCATAAAACAAACGTTTACATATACTAGTGAGTGGCTCTAGAGTATATTTAAACTAAACGCGTCACAGTGATTTCTTCTCATATAAGTACTGGGCAAAATTAGAATTCGTTATTGTAGGTCTACGAAATTTAGCACACTGTTAAAAATCTAAGTATTGAAGAAATAAGCAAAGTTTAAAAAAATTCCTATACATATACATCAAAAAAAAATCTCAAAAATAAGATACACCTTATCGGATAATATTAAGTGAATTTAACATTAAAAATTCCGTTACAAACGAAAGCTATTTTCATTAAAAGTACCATCATCTCTTTGGAAGAAAATGGGACGAAACATTCATTGTAACGTAGAGAGATAAAAATTATCAAAACCATGAGAAATTATTGGAAGATCTTTACACTGTGTCCAAAATGATTTGTACAAAAAACAAACCATAGAAACTCGTGGTATACCAAAGAAAACCAGCCTTTTATTTTCATTAAAAGTACCATCATCTCTTTGGAAGAAAATGGGACGAAACATTCATTGTAACGTAGAGAGATAAAAATTGTCAAAACCATGAGAAATTATTGGAAGATCTTTACACTGTGTCCAAAATGATTTGTACAAAAAACAAACCATAGAAACTCGTGGTATACCAAAGAAAACCAGCCTGGAAACAGATAGAATAATCATAGTCATGGCAAAAAATACCATTTGAAATCTGCAAAAGCTATATTCTTTCTGCTGCGATTGACGATGAGGTCAGATCACAAACAGATCGTCGTCTTGTGCAAGTCAAACTGCACGGCAGACTTGCCAGAAAAGTTAATTAAACTAATGCTTAAGCAAAATATAAAGATGAATGTGATGGGGGGAAAAATTACGAAATATATTATGAAGCGATGAGACAAAAAAATGTCAAAGAAATTTCCGCCTCGGCTCGCCGTCCTAAAGCTAAAGAATTCCATGTAAAGTTTACAAAGAAGATGGTTAAACATGGTAGAGGAAACATAATGGTTTGGGGGTGCTTCTCATTGGATGATATTGATCCGATATATAGAATTGAAAATATAATAAACTCAGATGGGTAAAGATGCATATTGGAGAATATACCATTATTGTGGACATTCCAGCAAGATAATGATCCCAAAAAAAACAGTTTGAGATTAGTCAACAATTGGTTCTTGGAGAATAATGTTCGCGTTTCCTCAAAAGTCAAAAGTTGATAACAAGCATGGCTAGAAAAGTGGAGAAAGTTCATATTTTTAAAGAAAAAAGTAATTACTTTTAGATTAATTTGTTTTTACTCAATTATTATGATAACCAAAATTGCTGGATATAGGTGGTGTAAATAGTGAGGTGATCAGAAAGAGTGAAGTAATTCCTACATCGTTTCAGAAATCCGAGAAACTTAGGGTGTGTTCGTAAATGCAGTAAATTTGTGCATCACTGATGCCACGACCTGCAAACTTTTGCAACATATAACTTAATGATGCATTGGTTGCAGAAATTTGGGGCATCACTGCCAACAATTTGCATTAAAAAACGTTTGACGAAATGTCTGTATACAAAATAGTTGAATTAAAAAATAAAACCAAATCGGCGGGGGTTCTGCTTACCGGAAAAAGTTATATCGGTCAAAAAATGTTATATAGTCCCGGCATTTCGCTGGGTCAGGTCTAGGAATGGATATATTTCTATTTGAAGTTAGTAAGTATTGTTAATTGTATTTCTTTACTTTTTCTAAATGTAAAGTGATGTTCAGCTAAGTTGTTAAGCTCAATTCCGACTACAATATAGTCAATAAAGGAAAGCGGTATTTTTGGTTTTCCTTGAGTAGAACCCTGGAAAATAAGTTTTTCATATATATCTGGATTACTACGTCATTAACATAGACAATATGGATATCTAATGATAGACATTTTAAAGGCCTTTCCAACGCCATAGAAATAAGTTAGAAAATTTACAAAAATTCTTTTAAATTTATACCACATATCGTTACCTTAATATACTCGTTTTTTCCCAAAATTTAGTTTTTTGCATACTTCGATAGATAATCCCGTAATACACCATTAATAAAATAAAATTAAATGTCACAACATTAAATTGGTTGAATACCTTCATAAAAGTCTGCGTTAAAAAAATATTGCAACTACAGAACTTTAAGTTTTATTAAGTCGTTTCCTTCTCTTCTAAAGTAATGAATATGTTAGTTAGGGCCTTTCTATATGTTAGCAATATGTTTTACAGCTCTGATGTCGAAAGTTCATTCCTTGGTGAAAAAACTTTCGATTGAAACCCAGTCGCTGAGTTGACAAAATGGCCGAATGAGGCTGGGGTCATTCCGGAGAGAAAAACCAATTGTCGTGAAAACCTAACATAAAGGGTATAAAATATAGCCCATCGAATTATCCTTGCTTCCTTATTCTTAAACTTTATTTTCAAAAACATTCTTTTATTTTTTATAAATAATTATATAAAACTTCTTAAAACATGAATTATTTTTAAACACTAAAACTTAAATCAATATACATAGGAATTTTTTAAATAATTTTAATATCATTCACATCCGAATAGTTCAAAACCATTCGAATTTCAATCTTATACATATTTTAAAAACATGGAAATTTAATTAACATTTTAAATAAAACCACTAAAAAATATACATATAACATGAACTAAAATCAGTTATTTGTGATGCATTTTACGTTTAAACAAATGATAAAAAATCACTTTACAAAATCAAAATATGTCATATTCTAAAAGGATTTCAGAAAATACATACAATTTAAAGATCTTATAAATAAAACAAATTTTGCATGTTCAAAAAAAAATCTAGAAATCTAAACTGAAAATCACCCTTATCGTGGATGGCGTAAATGTCATACGCCTACGACAGTTTCGTACTAGATTAAAGAAACAGTTTGCATTTTATCTTTAATCTAGTACGAAACAGGCGTAAGACGTTTACGCCATAATCGTTTACGGTAATAATCACCCTTATCGTGGCTGGCTGACCCTGTATCAGAGGAAAAATTACATCGGTTAATCGCACTGGTACTAAACATTTTATAAATGCTATTATATTAACACGTACATTTTATTTTAATTTTTTTTCAGAAGAAACCAAGTTTCAAGATTCAAAGTCTAAGTTTCACTCTATTCGTTTGCCTACAAGTTTCACTATTTCTTTGTATGGAAAATTTCCAATAAGAGTCAAAATACTAACAAACTTGCAAGCAAACAAAAATATTCGTGTTACAAAATAAGACCTTTATTTTAAAAACTTAAAATATACATTATTTGGTAGTGCAGTTACTTACAATAGCCTATAATATAAAATAAATCTTAAATATTTCGAATACCTATATAAAATTATTAATTTAAAATCATGTTTATAACAAAATTCTATTATTAATTTTGAAATTAAACAATTTTAATTACCCTAGTAGATACATTATTTTCGCAGTCATTCGATGACTTGAGATAAAACTTATTTCCGAAATTCTTTAATATAAAAACATAAAAAAATAATAACTTAAAACTACTGTTGAAACTTAGTTAATCACTCCTATAAACAATTATTTCTACATTTGGTACCCTTCCATTCGTCGCTGCCATCACAGCAGTCACAAATTCCATCATTTACACGGCTACTATGGACAAATAAGTCACGTCCCCGTCCTGTAATATGGCGTTTTTGATATTTACAATAGTAACGGCCCTTACTGCAGGCATTTGTGCTCGGCTCATCACTGCCGTCGCGCTCACAATCACAGTAATCATCATTGACTCGATCAAAGGGTATTTCCAAGCTCCCATCCAAGCAACGAAATTTCCCCTCGAAATTAGGCTTATAGGAGTCATAATCAAAAAGTCGTATACCTCTAAAAAATATAAATATATATTAATTAAATATTATTTACATATCGTTAGCTTAGCCCATTTTTTTATGAAAATTGAGATTTTAATACTTAGATAAGTAAGTTTGTTAAAAAAATTTAATATTTTATTTTTATAATGGAATTTAGTATAATTTTGTTATCAAATATATAATAGCACCAAACTTGTTTTAATTATTAGTTTCTTAATTTAATTAGTTTATAAATCCACAAAAAATAAAAAGTAATAAATAAATCTCTAAAGTCCCAAAAAAGCGCTTCTCTACTGTGATTATTTTTCAGAATGAATTGGGTATGATAAGTAATAAAAAACCCCATTAACAGATTTAAAAAATTTTAAACCAATGATTTTAGTACTTCGAATTGTTTACCAATATTCATATAAAAAAAACTAATTCAACTTTTCAAATTGCAAGCAGGTATGAACCATTTTGTATTTTATCCCAAGATAATAACATTTTACCTTATTATTTTTATGGTATCTGGTGATATTTTAGCATCCTCATTATCACCATTACCGCCACCCTCGTCGTAAGGCCCTCCACCAGCACCTCCGCCTGAATCGTTATCAGTTTGTTTTTTACCCAAAGATGCCTGTATTTGCTTGTGCTTTCTTTTAAGACCCTGCATTGTGCCTTCCAAAGACCACGGTGTGCTAGCATTTGGCAGTTGATTTATGGAAACAGCTTGGTATACGAAGAATATAATTCCCAGTAGAAATATGCCCAAAAGTAACATTTTTGACTTTTGTTTATAAAAGGGAACATAATATATATTTTCCCGCTTTACCCAGGTTTTTTTCATTCTCATGTATAGGCTTTATTTCAAATGAAATTCAATAAACGGTAATAATTATTTATAATAAATTAACGCTTTACTAAATTTGTTTAAAACTTTGTTAATTTATACGACTATCAAATAAAAAAATGACAACTATTGACGTTGATAAAAAATTATTTATTAGAAGTGTTGCCATATTTAAAAAAAAAGGTTTTTTCCAATTTCCAACTAAAATGCACGACAATATGATTTGATCTCAAATTATATTTCAACACGATTTGGTACAAAAACAAATATCGTTTTAAATCGTATGCTATATTGAAATTGTCAGCTTTTTCTATTCGAAATATTGACTATCACACAGAGTATATATTGACTATCATTCCGTGCTGTCAGTATCATACCTCCGTGGACATAAATTAGTCGTTTTAAGACACTGAAATTCGGTTTACATAGCCGAGCGAATAACTTTTACGCGAGTTAACTCTTTCAAAATTCTATAGTATTGCTACTTCTTTCAAAAATGAGCACAGTGTGTTTGTTGAAAAGAATCGTTTTATCAGCCGTCTTGGCGATGTCAATTGGCCCCTTTAGACCTTTTCTTGTGCGGTGCCGCTAAAGACCGAAGCTATGCGAATAATCCAGAATCCATCCACACTCTTAAGGCTAATATCGCCGAGACCAAGGTATATTAATTATAAGATAGTGTCATCGGCGAATTCAGAATACCGAGCGAATTGGTTATATTTTTTGTATATGTAGTTTGACATTGTGCCTGCATTTGAAGGCGAATTGGCTGGCAGGGAAAAATGTCAAAAACAGCTCACAAATAAATCAAAGCGAATTTTTGTTAAACAAAAAATGTTTATAAATTTGAATCTGTTTGTAATTTAATTTGATGTTTTTAAAAATAAAACTAATTTCGTATCAAAACAAAGTTTGATATTTACAAAATGTAAACAAAGTTTGACATTTATAATGCACTA
Source organism: Calliphora vicina (assembly GCF_958450345.1). Taxonomy (NCBI): domain Eukaryota; kingdom Metazoa; phylum Arthropoda; class Insecta; order Diptera; family Calliphoridae; genus Calliphora; species Calliphora vicina. The sequence continues at coordinate 122,088,841 of NC_088780.1, forward strand.
CGGCGAAAAATTAACATAGTAGCAAAAAACGATCAGCTGGTCTGATAACACTACCTTATAATTAATATACCTTGGCCGAGACATTCGTGATATGAAACCGTCAAAAAAGTCTTGGCAAATTGGATAAACTACTGCGAAGCCAGCCACTTGAATGCAATCTTGTTCCATAATAATGGAAACTTCTAATCAAGGCGTATTTAACAAGGTGACAGCAGTGGCGAATTGAAATAAATACAGGCGAATTCACTTATTTTTTATATATAGAGTTTGACATACGGACGTACGGGCGAATATTTTTTATATATGTAGTTTGACATTTGTGCGAGCTATTTCTATAATCAGCTGTGCTGCCGATGGCACCTTATTAAATGCACCTTGCTTCTAATTTTTATTTTGTATGAATTTAATTAATTTAATGGTAATTCAAGGCGAATTCATATAAGGTGTACTCGTCCAAGGTGCATTTAATAAGGTGCCATCGGCAGCACAGCTGATTATAGAAATAGCACGCACAAATGTCAAACTACATATATAAAAAATATTCGCCCGTACGTCCGTATGTCAAACTCTATATATAAAAAATAAGTGAATTCGCCTGTATTTATTTCAATTCGCCACTGCCAAAGTAAATTAATAAAGTAGACTCAGTAGAACAGCTGACTATTTTTTTTACTTTGGTCTGAACTGTCAATTCACTTGTGGTTGTTGTGGCGAAAAATACAACAAGCCCAAAAGCAAAAACAACAACAGGCAACTTTGACAGCTCAGACCTTAAACCAAAAACAAAATTGCTTGTGGTTTTTGTAAATGTTGTATTTGTTGTAGTACTGTCGCTACTTTATTAATTTACTTTGGCCACTGCTGTCACCTTGTTAAATACGCCTTGTACTCGTCCCTACAACAATTACAACAATACAAAAACAACATACATTTTGTTTTTGATTTTTACCCAATCTGTCAAAAAACACAAGTAAGGCGAATTCAATATTAAAGTGGAATTTAACAACAAGCTCAAGGCGTATTTAACAAGGTGACAGCAGTGGCGAATTGAAATAAATACAGGCGAATTCATTTATTTTTTATATATGGAGTTTGAAATAATGGCGTTCCGGCGAATATTTTTTATATATGCAGTTTGACATTATCGCGTGCTAGTTCTGTAATCAGCTGTTCTCGTGAGGTCGCCTTTTTTAGATTCGCCTTGAACAAGCTAGTGTAATATGTATATTTATTGCTTCATTTCATGTGGAGGATGTTATATGGCGCGCACCAACACAAACACAAATTTTGACAGTTTGGATAAAACAGTTGATGATCAGCTGGGCTAATGAGGACACCTTATATGAATTCGCCTTGATGGTAATTAATTGCTTTTCGAGTTAAAAATATTTGAGTTGTTACTGCGTCTAGAAAAACGCCAAAATTAAGAGAACTTTTCACATATGGCAACACAATTTTTGACAACCAAATTTGTGCAATATATGTTGGCATAGAGAATTATACATAGAGGCGAGACACTCTCATTTGTCAAACAAAAATACAACAAATCATATGTCTGATACAACAACAAAATATATTGACTAGAATCTATTTTGTTGTTGCAAGAGTTAGATTTTTGAAAACAGACTTAGGTTTTTGGCAATTATGTCTCGTCTCTATGTTACCCTATGTATGTTTGCACTAGGGTTCTATAGCTGAAACAAAAAGTCGGCTTTTCGAACTTTCGACTTTTTCCGTTTTTTAAAAAGTCGACTTTTCGAACTTCGACTTTTGGTAGTTTATGAAAAGTCGACTTTTCGACTTTTTAGCTAATCGACTTTTTTCGATTTTTTTCAACTTTTTACCATTTCTTGTAAAAAATACATGGTTTCTACATTTATTGATGCGCCTTTTGTAATGTTTAGCAATAAAAATGAAATTTATCAAGGCGATAATAGTTAGAATAATGTTGTAAGAATTTTGTGTAGAAAAAAGCTTTATTTTATAAACATTTATTTATTTATTATTTACATATATTAGAATACACTACAAAAAATGCAAGTGCAATATTTTTTTTATCAATCTAAAAAGTCGACTTTTATCGAATATTTTAGACTATTCGACTTTTATCGACTTTTGAGATAACATAATCGATTGTTCGACTTTTTTCCGACCAAAAAGTCGATTTCGACTTTTGTCAGGAAATAGTCGATTGTTCGAACAATCGAACAATCGACTTATAGAACCCAGAGTTAGTGTTGTAAAGTGAAATGCTTACTATCAGCAGAGATGGGAATTTAAAAAAAGATAGATAGTGTTGTTCTGGATTTTATTTTACTATTACTTTCTTAGTTTTTATAAAATACAAGTAATACTGCATTCGGATGTGCCGAATCTTATATACTCTTCACCAAAGTATACTTTACCCTGCAGCCACACGATCAAGTTTTTCTTGAAAGTCTTTTACATATACTGTTTGTCAAAATTTATAAAAATCTAAAGCTGTGACGTAGGCAGCACGCAACTTGAAAATAATTTTAATACAAATTGGGCAAAAAAATGTAATCAGCTGTTTTCTTGAATGAAAAATTGAACACCAACTTGAATGAAAAATTGAATGCAAGTTCGTTTCAATTCTTAATAGTGTGAGTGTATTAGTAAAGAAGTGAGAGTGTATTAAAACTTGAAAGGCAAAACTTGATCCTGTAACCCCCAAGTAAGATAAATATTAAAAACAATTTTTGATGGAAAAAATTTTTGGTGACAAATAGTGAAAAAATTTAAGTATTCGCGTTTTTTAATTATATCTCTGCCAACTGTATGCTATTTTTCTCGATTTCACTATACAGTTATATCGACTCTGCAACATATAACGACCCAGAATATAAATGCTTTATGGGATAGCAAATGATAGCAAATTGTTATCGACTTAGAATCACTCGCTAGTCGATATATACATGTCCGTTCCAACTAAAATTATAGTGATTGAAATTAAAAACAACTCTTCAGCTGATTATTTGTGTCTTAACAGCTATGCTGCTGATGACACCTTATTAAATGCACCTTACATATGTAGTACACATTTATTTTATCGAAATAAAATAACACTTACCATCTCTGGTTAGCTGATAACAGCTAAATAGAAAGAAGAAAGAAAACAAATTACTTGAAAAAAAATAAATGTAAAAACTTATTTAATTTTAATTTATTATTGTATATTTAAACAAGTTCAGTATCAACAATGTCTCGTAGTTTTAATAATCAACAACAATTAGCTGCAAATACTCATGATGTTCTACAACGTACTGGATCAAGTTTACAACGTTCCAATCAAATTGCCTATGAATCTGAACAAATAGGAACTGAAGTAAGTTGCGTTTTATTTTAATAATTGCTTATAATGTTAACAAATCTTCATTCTTATTAATAAATACATTATAAAATATAATCCTAATAATAACTTAATAGTGGTTCAATTAAGTCTAATATAACTGTTTATGTTCTTTAAAGGTCCTTTCCGAATTGAGCGAACAGCGTGAGTCGCTTTTGCGTTCGACGCGTCGTCTTGAAAATGCCGATGATGATCTCTCCCAGTCGCGTAGTATTATTCGTAAGCTTCAACGTGAGGTTTTATACAACAAACTTATTTTAATTTTAATAATAATATTTGAATTAGCTATACTTGTAGGCATTGTTATGATTAAGTTTATTAAATTTTAATACTTTATATTAAAAACGTTTTAAAAAAAATTTAAGCCGTATGAATTATTTAATATTTCCGTTATACTATGTATTGTTTAAAATTGTAAAGCTAAATTTATAATCCTAACGGAGCTAGATTTTTTAATTTCAATCGGAGCAGCAGGTCTCCCTAGCATTGACAGTCTTATACACAAGTTTATTAATTTAATCTCGCGTTGACAATGTACGATGTTTTTCGCGACATAATAATTTGCGGCGATAACTAAGTACTTTTATATTTTATTTTAAATATTAAAATTTTCGTCAAAAATACAAAATTTTAAGTTCCTTTGGTGTGAATTCTATCGAGGTTCAACATTTAATAAGAATGGTGTAAAATTGTGCAGTTTCAATGCTAATTGCCTCAATATATTTCCCTAAAAAATATTTTTTTAATTAACACATGAACGTATTCCTTTAATGAAGGATATCATTACTACTTGTGTTATCAAACATATTTATATTAACCCCGTAATATGACAATAACAAAATTATAACAGAAATGTTTTTAATATCAATTTCCATACAAAAGTTATAAAATGTCCAGTTTTGTTAAAGATTTCCCATTCCCAATAAACCAAACGATATTAAAACAATATCGAAACAATATCATATAGACGATATAAACTATCATATATGATATCGTTTGCGTGTCACAAACGATAGTATTTGCGGACTAAATTGTACCGTTCCTTATAATATCGTATTTCGAGGAAATTATGATACGATAGTAAAATCGCTATGCTACAGGTTTTATTCTGAATGCTATTTAATACTAAAAATTATATTTTTTGTATCTGTAATACTACATACATATATCGCTGAAATAAGAATAAAAAACCTGTCAAATAACGTAACATATCATACATAATTTCATCTCACAACGTTTTAAATGATTTAAGTATTTATGTATTTTGTTTTCATCATTCTTATGTACATATCGCTAATTTGCTGCAACAACGTCATAACTCAAAATCCGGGTGTTTTGAACTGAGTAATACAAAATATGCGCCGTTCTTTAGTCTTTCATATACAGTGAATGTCACTTAAAATCGTACACCATCGTAGTCAAATTTTATTCATTAGTTTCAGAAAGATGATGTTTTGGAAATATTTTAAAATGTTATTTTTATATTGTGTGTGCTATTACCTATCAGAAAATTGGGTATTATTTTAATTGCCCTTATCCACAAATAAAAAAATTGGGTAAGACTGTCAGTGCCCAGAATATCAACGCTTCATTTAAAATCGTAAAGGCACTAAAAAATAGCAAATGATACCCTACAAAGTATTAGGATTATTTAATATTAACATTTTTTTTTTAATTTTTAAAGTTTTAATTATAATTTAATATAATTTTACGAATTTAAGTGAAATATGAATTTTGTGATGTTCTTTAATTTTCATCAATATTTTTTTAACGAAATGAGGTTTTGTTAACTTTTTTGTTGAAATACATATTTTTTGTTCCAATTAATAAAATGACTTAATTTTTTATATAATCACCTATTATTGCCTGTATAATTTCATAATATTTAAAAAAAAAATATGTTGTACGATTTTGAGTGACACTCACTGTAGTTTTATCAGTTTTAAAAAAGTCATTTATTTTTTGTGTGTTTCCTTATAAAAGAAATAAGCATTTTAGGAAAATAATATGTTTATTGGATTTTAGTTCTTAAAAATATAGAAATATAAAAGTTTACTACATTTACTGATTTGCATCTAAATTGCGATTATATATTATCACATGGTACGATCATTGTACCGGAACGTGGAGAATGGCGTGTTCCAAAAGAGTAATTGGGCGATCGTTTTCCAGGTTTATATTCCATACGATTATAGAAGTTCGATCCAGGTCCATATAACTTGAAAACGTACTCTGTACGAGGTGTTATTGTATACTTAGGACTATCGGGTCGTGTTAAAGACATTGGAGCACCTGGGTATGTAGCAGGACCAGGAGAACGAGTTATTTCTTTCAAATACTTTTTAACACCACTTAAATATGAAACAATTTAAAAAATTTTTGTAATTTTCTTGGATTATTTATAAAAACTTACATGCTATACTCAGGAGCTTTGTGCTTGACGAAGGTATCGTTAATACCATACTTATTTGGACCAGGTGCACAATTTTTAAAGAAAAATGTATTAACTTTGCCCATGGAATATTCTGGGGACTTTGAACCCTTCAAGTTAGGAGATTCACGTAGTTGATAAGCCATAGGTCCTGGACTTTTGCCTTTTTCTGTATGTAAGTATAAATGAAGAAATACAATTTTAATTATTTAAAAAAGAGTGGATAGATTTAACGGTCTACCTTCCAAATGTGTTTTTGGAGCTATTGTAAATCTGTTGGCTTTGCTCACACCATACCGTACTAGTTTCGCAACATTGTATCGGGCAGGGCCAGGTCCACAGCTGTTATCTTTTAAAGTTGTTCGTCCGCCAAATGAATAATTTGGTAAACGTTGCTTACGCAAATCATGATTTTCATAACCCACAGTTGGTGGCAGTGGATACAAATCAGCAGGACCTTTATATCAAATACATACTTTTTATTTAATTTATTTAAAATTTTCAAACATTTGTGTAGTACCTGGTAACGTTTTAGCCATACTGATATATTACTGCAATTTTAGATATTTTATTTAATTTAGAATTTGGAACGGAATTATTATTCTAAAAAATTTGCCGAAAAAATTATTTGAAGAAAAAATTTTGATTCAGAAGGAAATGAAATGAAAATATGTACATACATACATATTTAATAAATTTTTTGAAAGACAAAGTAGTTTAACAGCTTAATATAATAATGGGGCATTTCATGTCAAATGAACCAACTTTTGAAATCGATCGGGATGAAATTTGCATCAATGTTAGTTCTATTGGATATACGAGTGGGATATCTATCAAAATATATATTTTGTAACTCAAGACATACAATTTTTTTTTGCAAAATCGAACTTTTTTTCCTAAGTTTTATTTTAAGAAAAAAATTTTGAAAAAAGACTCAAAAAAGTTTTTGATTTCGGAAAAAAATATTAAGAACATAGGTAGGTAATGGGGCAAAGTATACCTAATGGGGGTTATTATGTAATTCGATTCGAAACACTTTCGAAATTCTATGTATAAAGCATACAAATTCGAACGAATTTCTTTTCGAAACGAGTTACATAATAACCCCCAATAAGTTACATGGATAAGAAAAAAACACCTGCTTGGCCAAAATGTCAAATTTTGACCCCCTCTAACTCAGAGAGTCCTGGACCGATCTTGTTGGTGCAAATTTCATCCCGATCGGAAGACATCGATTTCAAAATTTGGTTCCCTTGACATGAAATACCCTTAAAATATCTTGTTTGCATTAAAATCATTAATGTCCTGTTTTCGCGGCTTTTATATTTTGGCTTGATATCCCATTTATTGAAATTATTATACCCTTCCGTTTGTATATGTATCATATGTATGTATGTATATGTACATTAGGGAGATAACTATTGAAATTTTTTGCAAATATGCAAATTGGCATACCATAGTCGAATAGAGCATTAAAAAATATGAAAAACCACGGTATTATTATTTAGCGGTTGTTAAAAAAGTTCACGCACCAAACGCAATAAAGTTTTTTATTAAATATTTTCAATTACAAACCAAACATTTTTGTTTGCTCATGGAATGAAACTTATATTTTTGAGAAGAGCTAGGGACGCTACCTAATTGACCATTTTTTGTTTCCCACCTATACGTAATCATTTTGAAATATATGTTTTTATTTTTCACCTGCCCTGAGTACTACTAATGAATACTGTAGTGTTACGAATTGTGGTAATTAGGTATTTACATCGTTTTTGACGTTCTGACGAAGCTACTAGATACTTTCAGAGTTGTATTTTTTTTTCCAAATTCCCAAAAAAATTAACGCGAAAAAAATAAATAATGTTTAAAAGTGCATCGTTTTTGTAGATGAACGTTAATAAATCGCTATTAAATACAAAACTCTAAAGTAAAAACTATTTTAAAATGTCTTCTAGAAAGTGTAAAATAAACCCAGACCATTTTTGTTTTATTTGCGGAAAAATTATTCAGTTAAATTGAGGTTTTCCTATAACACAAACACTGCAATATGCTTATTTACATTATTTTTGATTCCCCGTGTCAAATCAGGATAAAAAGTGGGTCCCTCATTCGATTTTCACAAATTGTAGTGAATATATTCCAGGTAAAATGAAGATTAAAAATGTCAGTTTGGTTGACCCACAAAAATAGTTTTGCCGCCACTTCACATTAAATTAGATTTAATGAAAATGTTCGTAAAAGCTTTAAATGAGACAAAACCAGATAAACCAATATTTATGCAGCGTGTTCCCGAGTCTTTCTGAGGCCAAAACAAAAGAAGGGATATTTGTGGGTACTCAAAAATGAAACATTTTGGGTAATACCAAATTTGAGTGTCTATTAAACGATGTTGAAAAAGCAGCATGGAATTCTTTTAAACTTGTTCAAGAATTTTTGGGGAATAAGAAAAGTCAAAATTACAGAGATATTGTTGCGAATTTATTATATAATTTTGAACTGATGGGTGTAAATTGTCCCTCAAAATTCACTTTTTACATTCTAATGTGGATTTTTTCCCGGAAAACCTCGGACACATGACTGACGAACATAGAGAGCGTTTCCATCAAGATTTGAAGCTTTTCGAGAGGAATTATCAAGGTTTTTGGGATCAGAATATGCTTGGAAACACTGTTGGAGTGTCGTGAGGGAGACAAATGAAAATAATTATAAAAAGAGGACTAAAATACTTCACTTTTAATTTGTTTGTCCTAATTTAATGTACATTTTTATATGTTTCGTTTTTAATAAATATCTCAAAAGTTTGACGTCCAGTATTTTTTTTAAATATTTTTTCCGAAGTTAGAAGACCTAAATACACAAATCCCCATATGTTTCAATTCATGAGCAAAAATCTTGTAAACTAGTGTTATTTTGAAATACAATATATTTAATTTTAATAATAACTACGGACGTACAGTCAGCGTCTAAAGAAAGTGTACAACTTGCTTTTACATTTAAAACATTTTATTTACATATTAAAAAACTATTTGTTCACCAGTTCTAGTATATTTAACAAAACATTTAATTGTTCTCTTGCAATATATAAACAAAAAACTAAACTAGTTCAACTGCAACAAAAACAGTAACAACAAAACCAAAAATACTCCATTTTTAACGCGTCAAAAGAAAGTGTACAGTTTAGGGAAATTAGAAGAAAAAACGTGTTTAGTATTTTATTTGACATCTTTTGGGTTTTAAAACAGTTTCAAGCCTCCTTGGCATTGTTTCTACCAATTTTGATGTCACCGATGTTGGGATGTTGAACCACTCTTCCTGCAGAATTTCATGTAGAGAGTCATTGCTGGTAATATTTCATTTTCTGATCTGTCTGTCCAAATGCTACCGCAGATGTTCATTGGGATTAATGTTCGGTGACTGTGGGGGTTGTTCCAGTTGTTTCGGTGTATGATACAACAACCATTCTTTAACAAGTTAAGAAGTATGCTTCGGATAGTTGTCCTGTTGGAAGATCCAGGTTCGGTCTAGATTTAATTTTCTAATGATGGGTTCCATATTTTCTATAAGAATGTTTAGGTAATCGGTTTTGCTCATCAAACTATCAATAAATATGAGTTTGCCCATGCCACTTGCCGCCATACACCCCCACACCATCACCTAACCACCACAATGCTTTACAGTGGATAGTACATTTTTTGGTCGAACTCTTGATTTTTGCTTCTCCAAATTTTACTCCTTTTTTATATCCGAAAATCTCAAACTTGCTTTCGTCCGTAAACAGCACATTATTCCAAAACAATTTTCTTGGTTTTTATACCTGTTTGCGAATTCTCGAAGTCGCTCTTTATTTCGTTTGGAAATGTGGGGTTATTCTCTCGGAACTCCACCATATAGAGCATTTGGGTGTAGCGCTCGGCGAACCGTACTGTTACTAACTCTCACTCCAGACGAATCTGTTAATTCTTCGCATAATTTTACTGCACTTACTGTGAATATTTTCTTCACTGTTCTCACAATCGATCGTATTTCAAGGTTGTTAAGGCGTTTTGGTGTTCCGGCACGTTGCTGATCTTCTAAAATTCTAAATTTTTTTGTTTGTCTATAATTTTTTTTACAGTATTATGGCTTCTTCCTATTATAGAGGAGATTTCACATGACGATTTGCCTACATTTTTAAATTTTATGACTTACATTCTTGTTTCAATTGCAGTTTGTTTTCCCATTTTGGTTTTAAAGTTCTCGCGATCAAACAAGAAAAGCTACTATCTTAAAATCTCATGAGACTAGCAGCAAGATCCACAAAAAATTATAATCTAGGCAAAAATAAAGAATAACAATATATTTTTTTATGTAGCTAGAAAAATCTTATTGCAATTCTAAATGTGTACACTTTCTTTTGACGCGTTAAAAATGGAGTATTTTTGGTTTTGTTGTTACTGTTTTTGTTGCAGTTGAAATAGTTTAGTTTTTTGTTTATATATTGCAAGAGAACAATTAAGTGTTTTGTTAAATATACTAGAACTGGAGAAAAAATTGTTTTTTAATATGTAAATAAAACGTTTTAAATGTAAAAACAAGTTGTACACTTTCTTTTGACGCTGACTGTACTTCAAAAGATAATTTTTAAATAAAATAAACACTTGCAACAAAAAAATATGAAATTTTTATATAATTTTTCAGAGAAAAAAAAAATTTGGTTTATTTTAGAAATTGGTGTTGGTGCGTGATGTTTTTGATTCCAAATGACCTAAAAAAATGATTTTCATTACTTATACAACATTGGCCATCATGTGGTGGTATACCAAAAAGTTTTTCCAAAATTAGTTATATCCCTAATGTACATCAGTATATCGGGTATAGTCCCAGTTTGGTTGCTAAAAATCGGGAATATTGGCACTCATACATATATGTTATTTAAAGAATAATAGAATCAAGGCGTATTTAACAAGGTGACAGCAGTGGCGAATTGAAATAAATACAGGCGAATTCACTTATTTTTTATATATAGAGTTTGACATACGGGCTGTACGGGCGAATATTTTTTATATATGTAGTTTGACATTTGTGCGAGCTATTTCTATAATCAGCTGTGCTGCCGATGGCACCTTATTAAATGCACCTTGAATAGAATCCTAACCCTAGGTCTCCACGTAGCAATTTTTATTGCTAAGCTCAAACAATAACGTCGGCAGAACAACAGCAGAGTGATTGCTGATTGCTTTAGGTGGAGAAAACGTTCGTCACAAATACAAAATTTTCAACGAGAGATGTTCTATGAAAAACAGTGGTTTATTTTGCGTTGAATGATTTTTTTCACTAATTTGATTGTTTTTTTCTTCTTTTGGATCTTAAATAAATTAAATATTTATGAATTAATCGCACCGAATCATAGAAAGATGCAATTTTACATTAATGACAACTGAACTGACAGCTTATTGCTTAGCAATAATTGCTCAGGCAATCAGTAGAGCAATCATTGCGCAATGGATTGCTACATAAGGCAATTTGCAGTCTACATTCGCGAATTTTATTGACGCAATCAAATTTGACAATTACAGCAATAAATATTGCTACGTGGAGACCTAGGGTAAGCTTGATGTTATGGGTTATGATTACCTTGTCGCACACGGGCGATATGTTATTTATCCGAGTAATACAACATTTGTTTAACATCCGTTATTTCAGCTTATGTTTTTGGTTTTATTAAATATTTTTTTCACGATTTTGAGTCAAAAAATTATAAAGACATATTAGCTTTGTTCCAGTATTAGTAAGTTTTTAGGTTTTATAGAACATAATTTATTGTTTTTCTGACTAAAACCTGTTAATATTGCTAGTACTGGGACTTAGAAATTATTTAAACAATTTCTTATATTGTATGAATAAGTTTTATATTAGTTAAATTTTAGTACTAATCAGTTTAGCACGATAAGGTCAGAATTCAGAGTTAATTAGTAAGTTCCAGAAACTTATAAGTACGTGAACACTGCTATTCCATTGATTTTTTTTTAAATAGACTTATTATATTTAAAGTGGTCCATAACAAAACGCTATAATACCGATTTTAAAGTCTTTAGTTTTTTTTTTGGCTGAATCCAATTTACACATTAAAATCTATGCAACCACTGTTAAAAACCATACCATAACAAATATAATGGTTCAATTAAATTTATTCGTTTATCCAAAAAATGGGTAATGTTGAATTATTGCGTGTTGTTATGGACTCCTCATTTTGTATATCAACACCAAATAATATTTTTAGTATGTATATTTACATATATAATAATATGTATGTAGTAGGAATTACAGATATTGCTGATGGATAGTTCGAGTTTTTATTTATAAAGTTTTATTAGGTGCAATCAATTCACTCTGTGTCCACTGCATTATATAGTTGTTTATATTTACTGCCGTGTCCTCCTCCAGTTGAACTTAATAACATTTCATTTTGTTTGTCGCGTAAGATCTGTTACAACAAAAAAATAAAAAAAACACTATAAATAAATATACATACATAAATATATTGAAAATTAGCTGTTTCTAGGGTAAATTTTATGTACATTAGGAATATTTTTTAAATATCGGCCCTATCCATACCGCAAAGTATGGTAGCTTTATAAAGATCCAAGAATTCGGTTTCGGTCTGTATTCGTGTAAATGGCCGAATTCCAGAAATTACTTTTAAAAAGAAAAAAGCATTTATTATGCAATTTTGAAAATCATAATACAGACAATATTGAGTTATTGCAAAGTTTAGACCATATTTGTTAAAATAATACCTAAGTTTCCATTGTTTTGTCAATGTCGTAATAAAGAAATCTTTTAATTTTGTTTTCTCATTTTTAGAATTTAATTAATTATGTCCTTTGTTTTTTGTTAAATTAAGTTAATAAAAGTATACAAATAAAATACTACAAAAATGTTAAAATTTTTTAAAAAATTATTTCAGATTTTAGGCCACTAATGAAATATTTGGAAAAGTTTCCATTGTTTTGTCAACCACTGTATATACAATGATGCAAGACCATTTACACATGATTGTCAATATGGGCTATTGTGACTAATTTAAACTATCCGTATTGTAAATTTTAATATATAAAGAGTTGTTGTATTCTTTTTGCCTTTTGCGCAATTTTTGTATTAAAAAATTTTAAATTTAAATTTCAGTTTACTTTTCTTCTTGTGCATAGGAGATCATGATCATGTAATAAATCATCGCTCAAATGTTAACGAATTATTTTCATTATTGCTGGTACTAAACTTTGAAACAACCATAGAGTTCAAATGCAAAAAACATTCTCAATAAGGTTTTGTTCAAAAGTGTTAAACTTTTCATTGCAAATGTCGGCTAGCACCACCTAATAACACTTAGGTTTGCTAAGGTTTACAATATAAATAATAGTTACCATCGTATAGAGAATTGTATATGTGAACATCTCTTGTTGAAAAAACTTATTAATATGTTTGTAAATAAAATCCTTGTTACACTTACCTTTGGATCATATTTATAGTACAAGTACACCAATGTTGGACCATAAATTATATTGAAAAAACCTACAATGCGCATAAGCCAAGCAAATCCAAAAGCCTGCGCCAATTCACCTCCAATTAGGGGAGCCAAACAATAAGCCAAACTAACAGATGTCTGTTGTATGGCATAAACAGTACCATAACTTGACATGGTATGTGAACTACTCATAATTTTTGTATCCATATCAATTTGATCCTCCTGTGCTAAAGTAGCATCAACAAATGTGGCCAATAGAGGAACTAAAGCAGCATCAATAATGCCAATACCTAAGCCTAAACCAAAATGAGGCAGTAATAATTGTGCTACGGTTGTAGCACTAGGTATCTATTAAAAACACATATACAAAATGTTATATAGAGATTACTTGAAGTCGTTAGTCTTTCATAGTATATATAGTACTTACCAACACCGACGATATGCCCACCAACAATAGTGAAATACAGGATACCTTTATTTGACCGTATTTATAGGCAATGCTGCCAAAGAAATTTGTGCCTACAAAATAGCCTATAGAATCGGGTATAAATACTGTACCCAATTGCCATTTGGTAGGTTTCAAATACTGCATTAACCATATGGGCAAACAAGGTTCTAATATTGCCATGGTCGATGTAGAAACCCATATTGCTATTACAATGGCCAGAATCATTTTGCTCTGTAGTAAGGGTTTCCATTTAGGTTGTTGTTGTTGTTGATCAACATTAACAATAACCTAAAAATGTTGATAACGTTAAATTAAATTAAAAAATAATTAAACACATTTCTTATTTAGTATATATACCTCAGGTTGTATTGATAAATCCATTGTGACCAATTGCATGCCTAAAAATTAATAATAAAATTTAATTTAATTTAATCTTAATTGAGAATTGAAAATTGAAAATTACAGCAAATCATTCCATAAAACCATTCCCAACATAGTAAATTCTTTAGCTTCATTCTTACCTAAATTAATAAAAATTATTGTTGAGAGTATAATAAAAGGAGCCGATTTTCCAAATAAATCATATAATATACCACCGAAAGGATAACCAAGTAGAACACCCAAAGCAATACTACCCAAAATTATACCCATTACTTTTGAACGGCGATCTTCTTCCGGATAATGCTATAAATTGAATATTCATTATACATACATAATTTTTTAAACTTACATACATTTGTATATAAATATTTTTACTTACTTGAGCCACTAAACTCATGCCACAAACACCGATACAAGCAGAACCTATGCCCTGGACGGAACGAGCAATTATCAATGTCGTATACGATTCACCCACAGCAAATACTGAAAATATTAGTATGTATGATAAATAACTAAACTATGTAAGTATAATATCTAAGTTTTGCTACACCTGTTATTTGTGATATTTTCTAAACGGAAGCTTGTTTATTGAAATAAAAATAAGTTCAATATGTAGAAAAAAAATATCGATTTTTAATGGTTAGGATTGCCTCATAACCTAAACATCGTCTTAAATTTTAAATACAATAATATAAAAAACGCTGTCAAATTAATATCAGAAATAGAGAATTATAAAATATATTTGGAATTAACAAATTACGAGGAATCTGAAGAAACTACGAAATCGATCGGAATAAAATCTTTGGAATTGAAACCATTACAAAAATAACAAAGTATAACCAAAATTCAAAACAAAGTATCATCAAGTGCACCATTTTCTTAAACAAAATAAATAATTGATTAATAATAATTTTAATATTTTTTAATAAATTTGTTGCAGTTGAATTTTTTTTGCAGACTATGAAAATTTAATGTATGCCATTTTAGTTTAAATAAGTAGTTGTTAGTAATTAAAATAAAAAAAACCATAAAAAATATCTATGTATATGTAACTTCTTTTATTTAAAATAAAAAAACATAATTTTATATAAATTTGTTCATACAAATTTATATTGATGATACGTTATTGTGGTTTTAGAAAACAACAATTCAAAATAACGAAGGACACATAGCATAAAGTGAGCTTTGGAAAGGTTAGTTTTTTTTATAAAATATATTTCTAGTGGCATTAGTAGTGTTCGTGTACTTGATAATTTGTACAAATTATCACTGGAAGTTACTGGATTCTGTTCGTTTAGTGTTAAAAGCTTGCAACGAGAGAGCAGAGAGTGTTAAAAGTGACAGTTCATAGATAGAGAACATGATATTTTTGATATATTACTGGACATTTTTTGTCCAGTAAAAAATATTAAATTAAAAATATGTTTAGAACATATGGTTGCAAATGAAAACAAAACTCAAAAGTTGAAAATTAATACAATTTACAAGTTTTGCAAAGAAAAGAAGTAGAATAGCCCAAAACAAACGTTTTAAGTTAATTTATAATAAAATACAACTTATTTTTACAAATTGTTGTTCGCGTACTTTTTTTTAATTTTTCAGATTGAGAGTAATTTATTTTTACTCTCTAAAATAAAGTTACTGGATATTTTTTACTGGAAAGTATGCGAACACACCTATTGTAATTCAGATTTGAAAATTCAATATCTCAAGTAGATTGCATTTTATATCGTTTTTTGCTTCTCCTACAAACTTATGAAAAGTGATGTTACCTAATTTTGCATTTTAGGTGATGATATGTAGCTTTTTAATATTTATATTTATTAAGTTTAAGGAACTTGTTTTAAATTTAAGTCCCAAATATTTTAATATTTACCTAGCGATGAGATAAGTAGACAAAATGTACCCAAAACAATGGGTATTCGATAGCCATATTTGGTAGACATGTTACCCACAATGGGATTAAATATTAATTGTACTAGTGCTTTCATGGCCAGCAAAATTCCAATTGAACTATTTTCACTAGCCAGATTAGCATCATCATTATTATGATCCTTTGACATTGTTTCCGCCATTTTATTTCCTTTCTCATTGTTATTATTAATCAACCCCAAATAGTTTTCACCCATTTTACTTTCATCTACATGGTCGGTGGATATCGAATTCCGCTGTTGTTCATTTATTGGCGTCACCATTAACACTTTATTATTATTACTATTATTATCATCGCTTACCAAGTGAATCAATGAAAAATTAACCATCGATTTACCCGGTATTGGATGTTTTGTCATAATGTGTGTTTGTTGTTGTAGTGCTGCCGACTGTTGTTGTTGCTGCTGTGCTGTTCCGTCCAGATTACGATAAGCTAAATGCTGTGCTGTCGCCGCAGCGCCAAGGATACCAAGGCCACCGCTGTCATTTATACTTTTAATGCCTGTTGCTGCATTCGATGAAGCGTAATGTAATGTTGTTATTTTTGTTGTTCTATTATTTATGGTAGCAAGATAATCTGGCAAAATGGGCACTGCGTGTAGTCAAATTAATTTTGATTAAAAAAAGAAAATCACAGAAGATGAAAAAAATGTTAAAAAATCAATATTAATAAAACAAGTAAGATTGTTATATTCGGCTGTGTCGAATTTTATATAACCACCATCAATATGTCTACGAGTCTAGGTCGTACATTATTTTGCAAAGTCATTAATTTTGTAATAAAACTTACATAAGTATATCGAATTGCATTGCAATTTCGATACTTGTATGAGATTTATAAGTGATTTTCGGAAAAGGGGATTTTATGGGGACTTGAATCAGTTATGGTTATAAAACTTGTTTGTGTCCAATTTCATCACGATGTTAATTATTATAAGACAATTATGAATGTGCAAGTAATTTTCTGAGGAGAACCTTGTAAGGGGACTATGGCCAAATGTTTCAACATACTTAACAGTATAATTTCAGAGTACTTACAAAATTTTATTAGGATTGCCGCATAATCAACATACATATTTACGATAGCCAAACAGTATTCCGGGAGGACATTTGTATTACCCATTTTCAACAACAATCAAACCTTATCAACATAGAGTATTTGTGGAAATTTTCAGCCAGCTAGCTCCCTATCGTGTTTTCAACAGACAGACCGACAGACGGACATAGCTAGATCGTATTAGAATCTAATGAGGACTCAGAATATATACTATAATTTTTGTTGCAACATCTAATACTGCGATATGTTACAAACGGAATGATGGTGGATATAAAAATATATGTACGGGTTTAATTTTATATATAAAAGGCCTTATTCATAATTACTTTTTAAATTTATTAAAGCTTTATAAAACAAATTCTGTATGAAAATTTTGTAAAATTAAAAATTGATTACGAATAAGGGGGAATATGTATGAATAATAATGGAAAATTTTGTCCAACAATAGTAGTTTCGTTTAACTGGTAAAATGGTCCTATATAAACTAAACTTTGGTAATTTTTATATATGTATAGTTTATTATTTCACATAATTAAAATTAATATGTTATGAACCTCATATAATTTCACCGAATTTAATTAGGATTTTATTTCAATTTTTGGAACACTATTTTCTTCCCGATTTGATGTTAGATTAGTGGTAACGGTAGTTAAGCAAAAATGATATTTATAGGCAGGATTATTTATAGGCTGGATTTAAAATCATTGCGATATTTTATATTTAGTTTAATTAATTTTCTATCTCATGATCCGCTTAAAAGCAAAATTAAAATCGTTAAAGTCCCCCTTAATTTAGTGTTTCATTATAACATTTCTGTAAGCTTTTACCGTTAGTAGCTATAATTTCAATAACTTTAAGGGCACTGCTACACGTTCAATATATATTGAACGTGTAGCAGTGCCCTAAGTGCACCCAAAGATGCACTATTTTATGACCTGTTTAAATTAGTGCGGCTATACGAATTATATTAACAAAATGATTAAACATTATAAATTTAGGTGATTGTTGCCTGCTCATGTAAAATTTAATTCATGCCATATTCTCATAATGTTCTGATATTTCACAACAGCTTATCCGGCTCTTAGGCGTTCGGCAGAGGTCTCTCTAGCATACAAAGTAGTATGAATTGACTAGATGTGTTTTAGCGGGGTTATTAACAATTTTTAACAATTCTCTACATTTATACCTGTGAAATTTTAAATATATGTACTAGTATATAATTTATACTTTACCAATTACGGTTAACAGCACATTATCCAACAATAAGGCCAAATAGACAATTACAGCAATCATGCTGCGGTTAGGTGTATTATAATTAGGACTAGATGTTCGTCTTTCATTAAACGTTTCATTTAAAACAGAAGCGCGGTTTGCTTGTGATTCATTTAAGTTCATATTTGTATCACTTTCTAAATGCTGTTGTTGTTTTTTAGACATTTTGTTGTAGTTGGCTGGTTTACTTTTAATTACAAATGTTAGAAATAAAAGAAATTTTCTTAAAAATTTAATTTCAACTTAATTATTGCTGACATATGTTTTAAACGAAAACATTTATCGCACTTTTAGATGATGAGTATGTTGGATGTAAATCTGTAAACTAAAAGTAACACTTTTTCCTAAAAGTATGCTTTGTTTTTTACCAACAACTAAAATTCACTGTTAAATTTATCTATAGCTGGGTTTGTAAAACTAACTATTATTATATTGGTAGTATGTAGTTGGAGTGCAGTAACTAACAACACTGTAGTAGTAAGTAATATTATATTTCCATTGTATTCCAAATAATGCGAACCGTATTCAACAGGTGTTAGCGCCACGATGCCCGAAGCTGTATTGAAGAGTAACAGTATGTCGATGCCTGAATTTATATTGTACATATTGTAAAAGTACGAGGAGTATTTTTACATTGTTTGTTTTATTTAGTATTGTCTGAGTAGAAAGAACTTTATGCTCTAAATGGGCAACAATCTGACATTAAGTGTATGTATTTATGTGTATGTTTAAATAAAAATATATTGATACACAGAGAAAAAATATTCTCTAAAATCAATTCATAAACATTCGTCGGTTCAGAAGAAGATTGAATTTTCGTATTTTTTTATGCATGATCCCATAAAATAAGCTGTTTTCCTTTACACTTTACAATAAAAAAAGTAAGAGATCTATATTCGGATGTGTCGAACCTTATATACCCTTCACCAAATTATACATTACATCTCCTTATATCTCAGCCATTTGTGGGCCGATTTTCTCGATTTTAAATAAAAACCGAGTCGGGAGAATTCCCGATACATTGATGTATCAATCATGTTTGTAAGTTATTTGGGGGCTATGGAAGTTGATTTCAACATACAGACGGACATGGCTATATGGACTCGCTGTCTATAACGATCCAGAATATATACTTTGTAGGGTCGCAAATGAAAAATGTAGAAATTACAAACGGAATGACAAACTTATAAACATTGTATACCCTTGCATGTATGGGTAAAAAATAAAATGTCTGCAACAACTTCATGCAACACCAGTTGGCCACGTCTTCAAGACATCCTCAATGATATGTAGCTTCACGACAATGTATGTATGTATATTCATCGACGACATATGAGGGACAGCCAGAACAAATCGTCAAAGAATTTTTCGAACAAATGTCGCGAAAATCGTGAACGTCTAAAAGAAAAACAATGTCGCTCAGTTTGTCGTTTACAGTGTAAAATAACACAATAACAATGAAAAGTTTGGCTATAAGTTAACAGAATACCTAATTCAAGACTTTTCGTCAACATTCAAGATATTAGGTTACAAGTTTTTAAAAGTAAACGAACGGAATCCCGTAACTTCCAGTGATATTTGTACAAATTATTACATATTATCAAGTACGCGAACACTGCTATTAGTTGTGTCCGCGTACTTGATAATTTGAGAATGTTAAAAGTGACAGTTCGTAGATAGAGAACATGATATTTTTTACTGGACATTTTTTGTCCAGTAAAAAATATCAACATAAAAAACGTTAAAAACATATGGTTGCAAATGCAAACAAAACTAAAAAGTTGAAAATTAATACAATTTACAAGTTTTGCAAAGAAAAGAAGTAAAATAGCCCAAAACAAACGTTTTAAGTTAATTTATAATAAAATACAACTTATTTTTACAAATTGTTGTTCGCGTACTTTTTTTGTTACTTTTCAGATTGAGAGTAATTTGTTTTTACTCTCTAAAATAAAGTTACTGGATATTTTTTACTGGAAAGTACGCGAACACACCTATTGTCGCTCATCGGATTGTGTACCAGAGATGTACATGAGTTGATTCGCTTTTTTTCTATATGCCTTTGCATTTGTTGTGTTTTTAAACATCAACATGTGCCAATTATATTGCTTGCAGTGATCGCGCTCTCATATTTTAAATAACGTTAATAATGATTACTGTGTTTTGATTTGTAAGCAAAGTATTCTAATGATTCATAAAAGCTCGATGATAAGTTGAATGCATAAGACAAAATCAGTGCATTAATTTGTTTTAAATAAATTTTCGAGCGTGTTTCAAGAACTAAATTTCGTCCTTTTTTGATACAATAAACTGCGAAATAATAAAAAATATTGAAAAAATTTAAATATGCAAGAAAAATCCTTCTAAATACAGTCTTAAATTAATTCCAACATACTCATATAGAAAAGTGTATATCTACTCAAAAAACTCTGCGTATATTCAAAACACTCATATTGATTCGCTGCTTTTGTGAATGGTAAGAGTTTACAGAATATCCAAGCAATTACATGCATTTTGTAACAAACTACTTGCTGTAGTGAAACATGAAATGACAGCATTCGTTTAATTTATGTGTGGTGATGACTCAGTGTTCACTTTTGCAATATAATAAATATATCATTTGAATGGTATTCATGCACATCTCTGTTGTGTACGTGTAAATTTACAAAAATCTTTGTAAGCTTTGTAAGTATTTTGGCACTATTGGTCCCAACTTGGATTTTATAAGACCTCAGTAGGAAATTTCATACATACATACATATTGCGTTTTAGCCCAGAATTCGAAAAAAAAACTGAGACACGCGGGTATATTTGCAAAATATGTATATAATCAAAAACGTTGTATATAAAATATTTTCTCTCAGTTTAATTTATTTTATTATATATGGAAGTGTTCTTGTGCATGATGTGTTAACAATTCGAATATAAAGTGATTTTATATACAAAAATACATATATTCGGTTGTGTGTATGCTTGTATTTATATGGCAACATATTGAAAGGGTGGCAAATGAGTAGTGAAAGGATACATTTATTTAAAAACATTGTTTTATGAACTTAAAATTGTATGACTTGTTTGAAATGAAATCAAATTAGGGCATACTTTTAGTTATAATAAAATGTTTAAAATATTGCATATTTTTGGGCAAAATTGGCTAAATTATTTACCAACATTTCTATATATTTACATATTTAAAATAATTTAACAAATGTTTGTTTTCAATAATAACAAAACACTTCATCAAAGCGATATATGGGTATGTGTTAATGTTCTTCATTACTTTTCTAATTTTTGCAATATTCATTGGATCCTGAAGAAAATTAGAAGAAGCCTTTGTTCATCCATCACAGAGATATGACCAAAAAAAATCGGCTTCTAGAACATTTTATGGTTGTAGATTTTTCACCAAAAAAGGGGATTTTTCACAAAAACTGAATTTTCACTTTTACTTTAGTTCATATTTACTAAGCTGAAGGGCATATACGATTCGTTATAACTGAAATGAAATTTGTTATGTATCAGTATATGTTTATTAGCCGTTTGAAGTTCTTTAATTTTATCCTAGAAATTCTATAGACATGACACATTCATGTACTTACATACATACATTCATACATATATTTTTAAAGCGTGTTTGTGTTTGATAAGCTTTACGCATATGTATCATTTCCTGCCCAATATCATAATATTTATAAATATTAATAATCTAACGATACAGTCAGTAGCTTATGACGATATAGTCAGTTTGTCTATGATTTGTCCTTATTAACTTGCCAACGCTTTATAAATAATAACCCTTTAAAGGATACTAATATCGCACACCCAGTTCAAAAGTGACACAACTCAAAATTAATTTTTCGGGTTTATATGCATAAACTTTGCACAATACACTTGTTTATATATAAAAAAAATATCAGTGTATTTTGTTGTTGTTAACTGTTGCTAAAAAAAACAGTTATGTCTTTCATTATGTTTCAATTGGTATATAATTTTTTGCGATTTCTGAAAAATTTTAATTTTGAGTTGTGTCACTTTTGAACAATATTTTAAAATATCAAATCGGTCTACGACATCAAAATATGATGAAAATTTATTGATTAATTTTTCGCGAATATGTTAAAATGTGTTCGCCAATGAACACAATAATGTTCGGTACATACTAGGGTATTCGATTTTTCTCTTGTTCGAATAAAACGAATAACTCGAATAAGAGATTTTAACTTGTTCGAATAATTCGATCACACGTTTACAATTAATCGAATTATTCGAATAATATAATTTTTTTTAAAAAAGTAAAGAATGAAGTTTTGATGTCGTTTTTTTAATATTTTAGTGTTAAAGAAAAACAAAAAATTACGTTAAAGTTAAAAATTCAAGTATTGATAATGTTAATAAATACAAAGTCCATCATTAAATTTTCAACAGAAATATTCTGATCAGATTAACTCCCGAACAATCTACAAAACAATTGACTAGCAAACCCTTTAGTTTCCGTTTTGGAGCTATGCTTTAAAAAATTTGAGCTAGTTGGGCATGATCCTGAATTCAAATACAATATAAACGTATTAAGAACTTTTTTATGTCGTTCATTAATTCGGGTTTTAAATCGAGTAACTAATTCTTTAGTAATTAATTATTCACTATTTCTAAATTATTTATAACAAATTGTATTATACATCAAGCTCTATCAATGCTGCCGTATCTTTGCTTAATAAAGTGGTCTTGGGGAATTACACAATAAAGGGAATCTGTCCAAAGTTTGATATCATTGTCAGTGAACATGGCTAATTTGAAGTCAGGCAGTGCATGATTGACTCATTTACAAATACGCAAAATGTTTATTACCATGTTAGACAAAGATGTTCAATGATTTTCAAAATCATATATAAGACGAACTCCATGCTTTTCTTGCAACAAAACGTTAGTTTGCAATATTTGTGTTTAGAATACGATTTATTAAATATTTTGCAAAGATCATGGCCTTCATCTATTTCAATGTAATCATTATAAATGTCATCCTCAATATCACTTTCGACGACCGTTTCAAAATTACATTCAACTCCACTTTAATCTAAGTTAATATTTTGATTATTAATTGCGATTCTTCTAATATTTCGCCAGCTAAATAGCAAATATTTTATTTCGTACCTTTTATTTTCATTGGTTCAAGTCCTAAGTTAAAAATTTTGAAAGATTTGTTTTTAGAATTGTAACTTCTTGCAGTAATATTTATATATTTATGGAAGGAGCTATCGGAACACTCATCTACAGCGATTGAAAATCCCTTTGTTTTTAGTTATTTGTCGAAATTCAGAAACAATACAATTTTTGTGAGTCATTATTACTTATTTAAATTTGAAATTATGAAAAATTTTAAGCAATTTAACAAATTTAAATATATATGAACATTTATTCGTTTTATTCGATTATTCTACATAAAATTGTTCGAATTATTCGTTATTCGAAAATTGTCATTTTTAAATGGTTCGAATGAACTCTCTGGGGCGATTTTAAAAACCGGATTTACGTGACTGAATGAAGCTCAGAATGATACAGAGATAAAAATTTGGTGAAAATATATATACATACATATTTTTTTCTACTAATTTTGACTAATTGTCGATATATGTAAATTGGCTTATAAATTTATTTTAAGAATTTTTTAAATAAAGTATGAAAATTCGTTCGTTTTAAACAATTTTTGTAAATTTTTATTCCATTTTAATTCATTTGAAATATAGCATTGAAAAAAAAAATGAATTAAAAAGTTATACAAAGTTATATAATTTTTTATTTTATATGTTCACAATTTTTGTTCTTTATGCCTCAGAGAATAAATCAAAATTCCATAAAAAAAAGTGCATGACTTTGGGCAAAAGTGGGAGACACGGGTCTTTTGTTTTTTGGTCTTTTATCACGTAGTGGTGTACGTATATGGTTATATTTCCATGTCTTAAAAAATTACACACAGTGTTATTAAGTAATATAAGGTAATAAATAAGGTAAAATCATATTAACTAGTAAACATAAAGCCGAGTAACAACAAATACATACTCGGTAATTTAGTTGTTCTCAAAAATATGAACATTATTTGTATGTATAGTTCGAGTAAGTGTACAAACTTTACAAGTACACGTGTAATACTTAACAACAAATCCATTCATGGATTTGTAAGTTTCGAGCTCCAGAAATAAATGGATCTGAAGTTAAAAATATCCTATTTAAAAGATCTATATTTGTAGCAAGGCACGATATTTTTCATGTATGTTGCAATCTAAACTGTTTTATATCCTTATTTTTCGCTTCAGCTGCTTCATCCAATAATTCACCTATTGACACTAAAGTCTCTATTGTCACTAAAGTTGCTCTCAAAAGGCAATGTTTTTGATATCAGGAGTCGAGATGAAAATCCTATGGAATGGAGTTAGGCACACTACCATAACGATATAGATATAATACCACCTATGTCAGCATATTTTTAATTTTTGTAAATTAAATTACCGTTACCGGAATAAGCCAAAATACCGTTTCAAATCTGTAGCCAACATTGCTTTATACTATAATAAATTAATTTTTTCAAAAAATGTAAAATTACTGTGGAATTTATAACTTTTTTATTTGAAAAATTTTCTATTTTAAGATAGCAAAATAACAAAAATGCCGTAAAATGCACAAAACCTATTGTTATGCTTTCAAACTTACATATATCAGACATGGCGAATATTTAAGTGAGCATAAGTTCGCATATTTGTATATGGACTCTCGACAGGTATTTTTAAAATTAAAAATACAATTATTGATTTATCATTGTTTCTTTTTTATCTTCCTTTATTTTTTAAACTAAATATATTTGTTTTATGTTAAAGTCTTGATTCTTAATTATTATATTTTTTCGTTATTTTTATTTTTTTTAGCATTCTTTAAATAGATTTTATCATTTGGAATATTTATGTTTTTTAATTAATGTTTATAGAAAATACAAATAAGAATTCGTTAAACGCCAGCCTTAACTTATAGTGTAAGAAGAAAAATACATAAAAACATATACATGTATAATAACATAGATTAGAAGAGTTGAACTAAATTATTAAATAGTAATTACTAGATTATATAATGCAATAAACATCGTTTTAATTTTATGAAAGTATTTTTAAGAATATTGCGTAAACTCGATATGAACCGACAATACCATTTATTCATATGGATTCATGTTGTTGAAGAAACGGCAAGTTTCTTTAAGTGTTCCATAAAAAGTTGCAGTGAAACATCATCGGTCAATACTGGAGCACCGCCATCCTAGATAAATTATAAAAAAAATAATAAAATTAAAAATCCTAAAAATGTATTTGAAGACTATAAAAATTTATGCATTTTTTAAGCAATTAATATTAAAAATATTTATGTGAATATTTAAAGGAAAAACCAACACCATCATATATATTCATTGTCTGAAACAAATGTTTGAAGTTGACCTTCACCATTTTAAAAGCATTTAAGAAAAATCCAACAATTATAAATAGTATTATAGTATTTGAAATATAAATACCGTAGCTGAACCAATTGGTGGCTGCATTGTATTGGTTTTTTTTAATAAAAAAAACAAGATTTCGATCGAGGACAATTTTGCAAAAAAAAAAACAAACAAAGGACAACAAACAAAGGCGATTTTTTTAACAAACAAAAACAATTTCATAAATTAAAAATTAATTAAAAACATAAAATGAATATTTTTAAACAAATGATATGATATCGAAACTTACCTGTCCATAGGCATACATATTATTATGCGTTTGAGAAGGATTAACTTTAGACAACAGGAAACGTGCCTGCGAGCCACCGTGCTCCGTGTCAATGTAACGCGGCATGGGGAAACGTGTCTGCAAGATCTCCTGGGCATCATCGACCGGTGCCTGCAGCAACTGCTTGAAATTCTCATATTCTGGCATATCTTGATATTTAAGGGCACGCCATTGTGCTATTGTTTCACCGTGATAAATAAGAATTTGAAAGAAAGTATCCATCAATAATATACGATCGGGTTGTATGGATGATGTATCTAATAGAACTGGTTCGGGAGGACCATTAAATGAATACGAATACAAAATGGGCTGAATCATTATGAGTGATTGTGTAAGATCTTCACGCATTAGCATGTGCCGATAGAATGTGGTCTCATCGGGTGAATTATTGAAAACCTGCAAGAATTGAGAACGACGCAAATGATACATGAACTGCGGGAAGAGTGAGAAATTCTGAGCCAAACGGAAACTGTTGGGATCATCTTTGCTATATTCGCCGAATTTCTGACACTGTAAATTAAATAAGAAGAAAATTTTTAAAAATAAATTATTATCTGTAATTAATTATTTAAAATTAATTTAAATTTCGAATTAAACATTTTACACCTATAATCATACTTTAATAAATTTAAAATTTGTTTTATGAATATGGGGGTTTTTAAACTTTTATTATTTTTAATGATTACGTTTAAGAAACACCAGCTTGCGGATTTTAATGCCGATTCCGCTTTTCAGGCAATAATTGGTTGGTTGAAAAGATGAGAGCTCTAAGGCCCAAGTTATCAAAACTTCATATAAAAAAATGCATACCGGTCCACAAGATTTCTTACTTTACTGCTGGAATAGCCATATGGAGCGCTGCTTTTATATATATTTTGTTTTAAGTTAGATTTTATTTCGTTAAATTTTACTTTAATTAACTTTGTTATAGTTTTTGCGAGCCAATCGATGCTTGGCCTTTGTAAAGTAAAGTTTAATTTTTCTAAAATATGTATCGAGCCCTTTTTAAAATATGATTTAATAAACATTAAAAAACTAAAAAGAAGAAAATAAACTTTAAATTAAATCAAACTATCTATTTATTACATTACAGAATTTATATTGTCATTAGTTAAACCATAGGGTAATATAGAGACGAGTCGGAATTGTCAGAAACCTATATAATCTATATAAACCTAAATCAGACATATGATTTTTTGTATTTTTGTTTGACAAATCGGAGTGTCTCGTCTCTGTGTATAATTCTCTATGATTTAAACACTTTTAAAAACTTTTCGAACTTAACTTCGAATTTTCAAAATTTCAGCCTATTCTGGCTACAAAAAAACTTGTTCAAAATGCAGTTCCAAATTTTCATCTAAACCTAAGTTAAATTTTATTGTTGAAAATAAATAAATTAAAATAAAGTCTGTCAGTCGGTTGAAATTAATTTTGCGAAGTCAGATTATTTATATAACAATTGCAGCAATGTACTATATCAAATATGCTTTTGAAAAATTAGAATATTTGGTTAAAAAATTACTGATTGAAGCTCTCCAACATGTTACGGACTTGTTTAGTTTTAAACTTACCAAACGAATGAGTTGCCTATCAACCCATCTTAATATATCTGGTCCTTCATCGGTTTCAGCACGATAAACAACCATGCGAGCCATTATTACGGCAGCAGCTTCTTGATCAAAACCAGCACTGATATGATGAATATTAGAAGTAGCATCTGCCCAACTTTAAAAAATATAAATAAAAGTTAGTTAGCACTTATCTAAAGAAATTACTTCTTATTTTAACAAAGTTCTCTCTCTACTCACTTTCTTGCCAATGTCGTTACGCGTATACGCCTCTGACCACATGGATGTTGGTATTGTGTTATGAACTGAATGCAACCACGTCCACCCTGCGGTATGGGAGCAGCGTGTTGATTGACGACCTCAAAGAAGAATGCCATTGTTGAACTTGGATTAAGAGTGCACAATTTCCATTGTACCGTTTGGCCCATGCCGATCTCAACATCCGACACCGATGGGCTCTTCACATTCAACGACACACACGAGCCAATGCCGCCAGATATTTTCAATTCCCTCGAACATTTAACCTCCAATGTACCATTGAAAGCCATCTTCAAATCACCTCGTGCATCTCGCGAGAACACACGTTGGAAGGTTTGTTTGAACAAGGACGAATTGAATGAATCGCCCATTACCATGTGACCACCGGTGGAATTACAACACTGTTTCATTTCCATAAGACCAGTTTGATCGAGGGCACAAGAGTAAATATCAATGCAATGGCCGTTAGTGGCTGACCGAAGAGCCAGAGTATCGTAGTGTTTGATGGCCTTTTTCATGAATTTGACATTATCCTTTTGAATGTCGTGATGCGAACGAATGGGATGTTTAAGCTCATCGTCAACGACTTGGCCGGGGCCCTGAGAGCAAGGTCCGCCAACAAAAGCCATAATGCGGGCTCCAGTATTAGGATAAGTGCATTCTAACAAACCCACAGCTATGGCCAAGGCAGCTCCCGTTGAACGGAGATAACGCTTACCCTGAGGCACTGGCCAAGGATCTCGTTGCAATTCACTCAACAAATCTCCCAGAGCAATGTCACACTTGGAGATCGGCTGCAAGAAACGATTGGCCGGCGGTACAGCTGGATGTTGACCGGGTGCACCAGGCATACGCTGCTGTTGGCCAGGCATTGGTTGGCCGGCAGGGCCTGCTGGACCACCTTGTGGCCCGCCCGTTTGGCGGCCAATACCCAACATCTCTTGTACTTGTTTTGCAGTCAAATCTTTAGTGCCACGGAACACATAACTCTTGGAACAACCTTCAGCACCCAATTCATGAACTTGTATCATTTTACCAAAAGTGATAAGACCCACCAAAGCATTGGGTGGCAACAAACTCAAGGACATTTGCAAAGAATCTTTAAGAGCATCCAATTCTTCCTCGTCCATGCACGTATCAACAAGGAAAATGAAAACAGGCGGCATGCATGGGGCACGAGCTATGGTATATTCAATGGTACTAAAGCCTGGAATTAATTCAGCAGGTTGATGTTGCTCCGAAATGGCAGCATATTGGGGAGGGAACTAAAAAGATTTTCGAACAGTTATTAATAAACTAAGTTCTTAATAAAATTATGAAAATAAACTCACCGGATTTCTTTGGAAACAGAAATTGCAAACCCACAATTTAGCTCTATAGTCTACCTGACACAGGGGATTTAAAATGGCACGACAATTGCCTCTGGTACACAATACCGGCTCATACTGAATGGGTGGCAAGTCGGGACGTTCTTTTAGTGGTTGATACAAACAGGCCAATGGCACTACCAAGCGACTGGCATCAATGCGACTTGACGGCCAAACATTCCACGTCAATCTTACACCATCACGATCTTCGTTTTGTTGTATAAACTCCTCATAGGTCGTCATCTTTTTTAGTTGAAGATGTTAATGACCACCACAAAGAATTTTATTTTAAATTTCTATTTTTCAAGAAGAAATATAAAAACTTTATCTAATTAGAGAAATAAAGATTTTTTCAGTTGCTGTGGCTCGGCCACGTCACTACGTTTGACAGTTGCTTTTTTGACAATGAAAAACAGTGATGTTGACTTAGAGATTTTAAAATAAGTTTTAGCGGAAAAAGTTAGTGGTGGTATTTTATCGATAACTGTTTTTTTTTATAGTTAGTGATGGTACTTTTTTTTGTATCTTTGGAAAAATTCCCATATTCTTTTTTTATTTAAATTCCGCATAAATACCGCGAACCTGGTTCTTTAACAAAAAAAAAACCAAACAACAAACCACACACACCACAC
This sequence comes from Calliphora vicina, assembly GCF_958450345.1. Taxonomy (NCBI): domain Eukaryota; kingdom Metazoa; phylum Arthropoda; class Insecta; order Diptera; family Calliphoridae; genus Calliphora; species Calliphora vicina. The sequence continues at coordinate 122,118,860 of NC_088780.1, forward strand.
ACCACACACAACATCCATAACCAAAAACCACAACAACCAACAAAAAACACAAACAAAAAAACAAACAAGAAAGAAAGAGAGAGGAGGGAGGAGAAGAGAGAAGAGAGAGAGAGAGAAAGAAAAAAAAGACATGGGTTGGGACGACGGGAGGGGGAGGGAGAGAGAGAAGAAAGAAGAGAGGAGTGGAGAGACACGGACGGGTTGACGGACGGGAGGGCGCTGCTGATTTTTTTTCGCTTGTATGGTGAGAAAGAAAAAAAGTGGTGAATAAAAATAGTGGTGAATAAAAATAGTGGTGAATATAAAAATCGTGGTGAAATTAAGAAATTCACCACAAACTACCGTTATGTCAAAATTTTCAAGGTCATTGAAATTTTGACTCCTAAAAGTATGCAGTGCTATATTTTTTACAGAGGTTGTTGAATTAGCTAGCAAGCAGAGTGTGTGGTAAGTACGGAAGAGTGTGGTGTATATATATATGTATGTAGTACGGACAGACAGACGACAGGAAGGAAAAATATTTTTTTGTCAGGCAAGAACAAGCCGCCGATTCAAAAATTTCGGCGGCGGCGGCTACCGACTCTACGCCGAGTTTTTTTTTACCGGCTGAAAAAAAATCAGCTTTTGACGAATCAAAAATTATAAAAAAGCAAATTTAATAATATTTATATAATAATTTTGTTTGTCTCAACGATTTTAGTTGGAAAAATTCACTGATATTAAAAAAAATAATATAATATTTTTGTAATAAAAATACGGTAGAAAAAAATGAGAGATCGGCGCTAGCCACCAACCAACAACCAGCCGAGTAATTCGGCGGCGGCGTGGATTGTTGAAAAAAATCGGCTGAGCCGCGCCGATACGGCTTGCAGAGATATCAAAGATACACACCATTTTTAAAAATTTTGTTTCTCTCCAACTTCTTCTTTTTCTTTATAATTGAAATTCGTAAACAAATGCAGTGCTGCATTCGTTGGTATTTATTTAGTACAGTTTTTTATAACGTTTCCATTATGAACTATTCAAAACCAACGCTGCAACTCACAGTAATTTTCTAAGATGGCGACGAAAAAAACGCGTCTTGTGTGAATGTAATCATAACAAATTGTGATTTTTATTAATAAATGTGTTTAAAATTGCAAAAAAACAGTGTAATAACATTATTAACATTAAAGTGTATAAAATACATATAAAATTGTGTATGAAAACAAAGTGAAAATGGCTACAAATATGTATCGTGTCGGAGGTGAGATGAAGAAAAAAAATTTTCCATTTTTTCGCTTATATCTTTTGCATTGTGTTTCGTCTTCGTTTGTCGGTTTGCTTTTTTATATTAATTATTGCCCTTCATGTCTCGCACACCTCTTCAACATTTATGCTTTTTTGTGCCACCGATAACGTTGCTCGCTATTTTACGCTAAATTCCACCTAATTTGGTTAATCAAAAGTCCACAGACTTCGTAGTGTTCTTATTTTTGTAAAAAAAATAAATTATTTTAATGTTTTTGTTAACACTTTCCAATAATTACTTTTCCCATAGTAGTTAATGGACGTTGAACTGAACTTAAAAAAATATGTTTCTTGGTGCAGCCACAGTAGATGTAACAGGAACAGCACCAGCATCGGGGGCCTACAACAATTTGATATGGTGCTGATGTTAATAGCACACTGCTTTTTCTTGATGCGGCTGCTGACTGCATTTTGTATGAATCCCGTGTGTGTGTGTACTTTTCTACTTGTATGCAAAAAATATGGAAAATAGAAAGACGGAAGAATGTAATTCAGACAAAACCAATATTGCTGGTTGTGCAAATATGTCTGAATATAGTATTTCACTTGTGTCCATGAAGTAGTGTGATTTGGTGATACATAGTGGTGTTGTGTATTGTATACAACACAAGTTCACTTTTTAGTTTTTATCACACTTTTTTAAAGTTTTTCTACGCGGTGCGTTTTTTGTTTATTCATTACATTAGTTTTTAATTATATTTACATATTTTTATTACAATTAGCAACAAAAATAGGTATTTCTAATTCCGACATGGTCACATGAAGAAATCTACCATCTACTACCCCTTTTTGTGTTGATTAGCTAAAAGAAACAAATCCAGTATGAGTTTGCAATTTGTATTTATATTTTTCTAATTTTAACAAGTGTGTGTACACGAGTACTTCCATCACCACACACCGCCGTTTAAACTCTTACGATTTTAATTTATCTAATTGGAATTTGTTGAATATGCTATTATTGTACATATGGTTTGGTTTATACTTGTAATCTGTAAAAAAAAACTGTTGCAACTAGATGAGAGTTGGATGGAAGATGGTGTGTGTGTGAAAGTTGTTAAATATGATGAATTTCGCTCGTTTCACTAGGATTTATTTGTAACTTTACATATTTTTGGCTAGTTATGTATCCTTAATTTTTTAAAGAAATTTTGGTAGTTTTTTCTGGAGTCATCTATGAATGTTCGTACTTTTATGTTAAATATTGCGATAGGTATATATTTTTATTTATATGTATATTTGTAATGTAAAAAGAAACTTTGTTAGCGATTATGGCCTAGAAGAAACAGAAATAAATAATATTTCAAATTGTTCCATGTACCTACTTTTCTTTTGTACTGCAGTGTGTTGTACAAATCGAATTATATCGTGAAATATACAGTATTGTTATATACCCTTCACCATGAGTGTGTAATGTATACAATGGGACCCTATAAAAGTAGAAAAATGCTTGCGGACGGACCGGTATAAATTAGTTTTTTCTATATGAAGTTTTGACAACTTTTGTCTCATCACTAAATTAAAGTTAGAGTAAGTTCGAGTAATGTGGTATACCTATTTTATATTTGACTATAATTTTTAGAATCTTAATTCGATTGGAACGGTTCTCAGCTGGTGTTCTACTACAAGTTTTAGGTTTACATCCATGAAAGTAAAAAAGTTTTTTAAGTTCAAGTTTCAGAGAAATTTGTGAAAAAGAGAAAAAACCCATAAACAAGCCATTGAAAAAATTGGCGGGTAATGTGGTATACCATGTTCTGTTAATATTGTATACTAAACCACATAACCGATGCATAGTATTTTAGTTTGTAAATGAGTTGCGTTTTATTTAAATCATCTTCAATGGATGCGGTTAAAGTTGACGGCTGCCTAAGCTTACCAGAAGCTCCACAATACATTCTTCACTTTGTAGTAGACATTGAATCGTTGTTTCTAATAGCTCAGATAGCTTTCTTCAAATCTTCCGCTGCCAATTTTCTTAAATCACCTTTCTTTGGCATATTATTTGTTTGAAATTCTTTAGCTATACCACATTAGTCGACCAATGAAATTATTATAAAATTCAATAGCAAAATATTCCCATTTGACTTTAAAATTAAATGAATGAAGTTTAAAACACGTGATTTTTAAAAAAAAAATAATTTTTAACAGATCACAAAAAAAAGTCTACCACAAGATCACGCTGATTTTTTACAACTATTTCCATGACCTGCAAAAATGAAGTACACTCACCCAATGCTAATTTTCTGAGATCATAAAACTCTTAAGCTTGGTACCGTTACTCCTATTCTCTTAGTTTTAGAGAAAAGTAGCTATACCAAATTACCCGCCTATACCATATTACCCGAACTTACTCTAATTTTTCCTACTCAAAAAAATGACATGTGTAAAATCTGATACGGTCAATTTGTTGTCTAAAAATATACGTGTAATATAATATTCTAAAAAATACAATCAGCCCAATCATGAATAAAAAATTGCGCGGGAGTTTGTTCCCCGGGAGTTTTTTAGCATTGAATTTTAATAGGAAAAATGTGAAAAGGGAAAAAACTCACGCGGAATTTTTATTCATAATTGGGCTGAATAGCTTTTCCCATAATTTTTACAAGTATGTCTATCACTTGGCTGGCTCCTATTTATATATTTTGGGTAATTTGCTCTTTGTGAAGTCAATTGCAATATAATGTGAAGTCAATTGCTACTTAGTGTCTCTATGTAATCTAGAGTGTAGTCACTTTAAACTTCAATTTACCACTTTAGGACACATAAATATTTAAAATATTTCCACAAATTGTGAAATCATTATCAATATTAGATTATTACTTGAAGTAAAGTGGAGTTTTTTTTTATTGGATTTTTATACACATAATATATATTTTTAATTAACTAGATTTTTTCTTTTTTTAAACTACATTAAATTTTTTTAAAAAATATTATTAAGTAGAAATGTATGACCGATTATGGGCAAAAGGCTAAGTTATTGAAATAGTAAATAAAAATAAATAAATATCCAAAAGGACTGTTTTAACACACAAGTGTCATTTCATACATATCCACCACGAAAACATACGTTTTTTCTAAAAATAAAATAGCAGTGCTGGATTATTAAAATCAATTTTTTTAAGTCAAATATTTTTTAAAATAATGTAAAGTTTAGATAAATATGTTGAATTTATTGTATATTTAATGTTAAATAATGTTCTTTTTACGATAATTCCAGTTATCTAGTGGGTTAGGCAATACATTGCACCATTGCTTAACGAAAATTAATTTTAAAGATAACAAAATAGGGAAAATCTTTTCCAGATATGTTATGAAATTTTGATCTACTAAGGGATTTTTATAATTTCGAATTTTAAGGGGTTAAAAATGGCTATATTTAAATTGAATTGTAGTCTTAAAAAAATTTTAAATGGATTTTGGTACTTTTTTGAAATTTGAGAAATCGATCCTTTTTTTGGTACTTTTTTTACAAAAATATTTTTTATGTACATACATTAATAGGTAAACAAATGTTCATTATAAAACCCATCCATTAATAAAGAATTTTTAGCGTAGTAGTACACGCCAGGTAACCACCATTAAAACATAAAAACAAAAAAAAAAATAGGCGATATCTTGAAATCGATTTCTTAGTCACTTTAAAGTATTTCGTTTCGGTTAACCGGTTTTTTTCAAAAACACAATTTTTCGGTTAAACCGGAAAACGGGTTTTTGGACACTAATTCTGATATATAAAGGTTATTCATTTCAAAAAAGGGAAAATTACACTCTCATGTTTTTACACTTTTACACAACAAAACCATGAACAAAATTCCACAAAAAAATTCAACTTTTTTTTTTAATTTTATTTCTTGTATTTGTTTTTTAAAATGTAAAAAAATCAGAGTGTAATTTTCCATTTTTTGAAATGAATACCCTCATAATTTTTTTAAGATAGAGGAATTCCAAAAATATTAAAAAACTAATTTTCATGGAAATCTAAGATAAGGAGTATTGAATAGAGTCCCTCGATAAGCAAATTGTTATTGAAAATATGATGATTGTTATAAATTAGTAATTGCCATAAAGTTCAGAGTATGGGGGCTAAGCGATATATTAGTACATTTATTTGTATTAATTAAAAAATGCATACATATTACACTATGGTGCAAAAGTAAGGTAATGTTTGTAAAGGTTTTAAAAAATATTTGAATTCCCAAAAAATGTTCTCCAGAAAATAAACCATAACAATAATTTTCCTTTTTGTAAAAATAGAAGTATATTTCTTAAAAATGTTAAGTGCAAAGTTATTAATTATAAGAAAGAAAATTCCAATAAATCAACTATAAAATATAATCATAACGACAAAATACTTTAACATCGATATTGAATTCAAAAATTTTAAAGAAATTAACAACATTTTCAGTTGGTTTGAATGATGTAGCTGTTATTATAAATCTTTTATGTACCTTATTTCGATATATCCTATGTGAAATTCACCTAATTCATTCATCTATTGGCAGTTTTCTAAAGCCTTTATAAACATTTTGCACCAGAGTTTGTAATTGATATAAGTTTAGTTATAGTTTAAATTATCAAATAAAATACCGTGCCTCATGAATGAATTAAAGAAAAATAACATTGTTATTGTTTGATAACAGCTTAAATAAAACATTCGTCACACACAGATCCGATCTTTTTATACATTTTTATTTATATGATTTGTTCAAAGTCCAATATTGAATAAAAATCAAACTCATAAATAAATTATTATACATTTTTAAATATGAAAAGTATGCAATTGTGGATAAAAATGTTTTTCATCATGTAATTATTTCAGGTGGGCAAGGAGGTCAATGACAGTTTAATTCATAATAAAGTAATTAGACAATTATTACATACATATTTACTCTTTAATGATTTGTTTCTTTTTTACCTATAATTTGGGTTTCCCCCTTTTTTAATATAACAAGTTCCTACTTGACCAATTGTTTGACTTTAATGTGTTTTATGATTTGCTTTTAGTTATTTTTACTAAACACTTCATAGTGCTGGACACGTATGACAGAAAATTTTGTTTTATACTTTTTGTTTAGTCTGTACTAATATTTTGCATGTGTTTGTATGGGTGTATGTTGCTTTGTTGGGGTATGTGTATCTATTTAGGTAGTTAGATATATTGGTATCTCTAATATAGCCGTTGAATCTGCTAATGATACACACAACATACGTACATAATATGTATAACATACCCCCCTAAAAAGTGTGCGTACTTATTGAAAAGAATTGTACATATGTGAAATTTTAAAAAGTTAAAAAAGATTGTTGCATCTTTGAATTTGAAATAAATAATATTCGGCTGGACAAATCTTTCTCGAATTTCGGATTTTGAAGCCATTTAAAAACTATTTAAAAATAATTGATTAGGAATTTTACCGCACCATCCTTATAGTCCGCTATCTCTGGGATTTGCTTCACTTCAGAACAGAGTATCCGCAATTGGGTTGATTCGGTATTGGTTTAGTTGTTTTTGGCGCGGAATCCATATGTTTATAAAAAATTTAAAAATCATGCATTTTTAATAATTGAACGTCAAGATAATTTTAACCGAAAGAAAATCTTTAAATGGAGAATTCTATTTAACGTTATAGGGTTGCAAATAATCTCTAATGTATATATTTTTTTAATTTCAGACTATGTCTATGTAGAGACATCTCCGAATAGTCCATATCTAATACGTCGCATTGAAGAGTTAAATAAAAGTCAAAGTGGTAGTGTTGAAGCCAAAGTAATGTGCTTCTACAGAAGACGAGATCTTCCAAATACTTTGGTTCAATTAGCTGATAAACATCAACGTAAGTATTTTATATATATACATATATTCTTATACATGTAATTAAATCCAACGATAGCGTAATAAATTTAAATTATAATGCTCTATTGTAATCACATTGAATCCAGATTTTTTATAAAATATTCACATGAATTTGTATATTAATACAAATATTAATATTTTATGAGCAAGGACTTAAACGTTATAAGTTTTATGGAGAATTTATTATATTATATTTATTTCAGCTGTTACTTTAATAATTTAAACAAATAAATCTTATGATCAACTTTTTTTAAATGTTAAATATTAATCTTATATATAAATAGGCCACACGTTTTTTTGTGGTACACTTTTAAGTATGTTATTGTCCACCACTATTGATGAAACATATACGGTTTAAAAGGTTATTTTCTCTAGATTTGCAGAACATCATTTTTTAAATTCTTTACATAAAAGTGGTAAAAAGCGTTTAAAAGTGGTCGAATTTCGGCCACCGGGCGATCCTAGTAATAATTATCGTGCAATATTATTTTTTCCGTAAAAATTTTCAATTTTGACTGTCCTGCAAATCTTGTGTGATTTTATATTATTATTTTGTAGTAAAGAAGTGGTCACTTAAAATCCATACGCACTGTAGTAATCATAACAACGCCCCCTTTAATCAAAATGGAAAAAGATTTACATATGTTTCCAACAACAAATCTACCGTTATTCTACAATGAATTGCAAGACATTGGCCCATAATCATAGTCAGAAATAAAGTATATTTTAATAGAAATAAAGTCGTATTTACTTAAGAGTGGACTTTAGGTCTACCATAGACAAGTTAAAGTATATTATTGACGTTAAAGTCGACTGTAAATATAAAACAAGCTGAAGATGTTATTAACTCATTTAACAACAGCATCAGCTGTTCTTCGCCATGTAAAACAGTTCTGCAAAAATTAAAAAAAAATTAAGTTACAAGAATTTGGCAGGGATTTTGCAATTATTGAACAGTTATCAATAAAATTAGTACCAAAATATTCTAAATATGATATTAATCTTATCTTTTCCATTTTTCCACCACAAAAAACTTTTTTCTTAGTTGTCCCGGTTACTTTTATTGTTTACCTTTTTTAGTTTTTATTTTAATTTTCTATGTCAGCTGTTCAGCGGTGCCACTTGTCTGTATTTTGTTGTATATTGTATGAAAACATTTTCTAAATTTGAGGTGGCACCCAGTTAAAGTCAGTTCAATTTAAAACACACTTTAATTTTGACTATAGTTGGGAAATAATATAAAGCGGATTTTTAATTTAAAGTTGTTTTTAAAAAGAACCGACTTTAGTGTTTGACTATGATTATGGGCCATTATGTTTAGTTTTAAAAAGTGTAGACACAATGGAAAAAGAAGCTAGAGAAATAATTGTGCACAAATATCTAGAAAGTCAGACTTTGTCGGGTTATAAGATAGCCAAAATCTGATTTACGTCTCGGCAGCTCGAGGTTGTGTGGCCTTTAAATGTGCATACTTAAAATTTAACAAAAATATTAATTTTCAGAATTCTATATAAAAAGAGAGTTTGGAAAAGCGATTGCTGTCATTTATAAGACATCACACATCTGATACAAAGTTTTAGCCAAGTTGTCATTACTTAAATACAACTATGAAGTGTTATAATGAGAATAATATCTGTGGAGTTTGGACAAAGCATCTTAAGTCGAGATAACAAAATATTTTAGTTTTTTTATAATAAAAATAACTTTTCAAAACGCTCCGTTTACACTACTTCTTTTTACGAATATTAGTTTCTGAGATATCATAAAAAACAAATCAACTTATTTGGAGTTGTTATTGATTTGTTATTGACAAAACAACTTAATTCGCAAAAATTGTTGAATTTATCGATAATTATATTATTATTTATCCTTTGTATAATTCTTTGACACAAATAATAAAGTTCTTCAAGGACAAATAATAAAATATTGATCGATAAATTCAACAGTTTTTGCGCTCTCCTGAAAAATTTGAAAATTCGACTTAAGTTGTTTTGTCAAAAGTTCACAGATATTGATGTTATACCAAAATACATCAATTAAATAAATTGCCCAAATCTTCGTCCAATCGAGATATATTGGGCAATTGTTAAACGTAAATTGAAAAAGAGTGCAGGTACAGTAAATAACCAGATTTTGATGAGAAAAAGTGGAATAAATATGCTGAAATAACGGTAGAAGTGGGAAGAAAGGTTGTGCAGCTATTAATGGGAGGCATAACAAGAAAAGCCAGAACATTTATTTGAAATAAAGACACATAAACCTAGAGATATATTTTTTTAAAGCTTAATAAATTACCTTTAATTTCATGTATAAAATGTTAACATACGTTGTTTCATTTAAAAGTTATGGTCTCTTTAATCCGTCCCGATTTTAAGTGGCCACTTCTTTATACCTGACACATACATACATATCAATTTTATTTACTTGTTAAATTGGAATATAAATACAAAAATACCACACAGTATATGTCGTCTGTCTACTCGCTTTAAATAATTTTTTTTTAATTAATAAATATTCTGATTTTTTTTTTTAAATAAAAATTAGATCAAGTTTAGTGTGTTGGAATTAATTGAACCAATTTTCTGAAGTGCTATATAATACATACAAACAATTCGAAAAAAAAGCTGCACAATAACATGAACAATGCTCACGTACATTACCCTAAAAATATATACATGTATAAAACAAAAGATGTACGAATAATGTAAAGAAAAATCATAAATATCGATTTGCACTATGTTAAAGACAAATAATCTTAAACAAAAAAAGAAGTAAAAACTTTTTTCAAACAAACATACAGACATCCAAATCAGCACACAAATGACTATGACTGACTCCTCTAAACATACATACATACATACATACGTACAATATGTAGATAGATACTATATACATTATATGTACATTAGGGTAATATAACTTTTTAAATTTTTTGCAAATGGACTTGCTCTTGTAGAGCATGAAAATATGTTTAGAACTGATATTATTTCTTCGTAATCGTCAAAAAATTGGCACGAGAAGCAATTTTATAGCAAAGATTCTGTTATATATCCCGAATGGCTATTTATATTTAAACAATTCAACTAAATAAATCTACTATAATACAAATAAATTCAAATCCTGTAATAAAATTATTAATACAAATTATAAATTAAAAAAATTAAAATTTAATTAATGTGCAATTTTTTAAACAAAAAGGAAACCGAAAATTAAAAACATACATATATGTATATTAGAGTTCGTTTGTGACCAGGTCACTTCATTTGTTTTTCGAATATTATCATTTTTCTAAAGGTTTTTGCGTAAATAAAAATAATGTCGTCCTTTTTTGGAAAATTTTTACTCCTTGTGGTGGTTCAACGCACCTAAAGACGCGGATTTTTAGCACATTTTTCTGTAGATTGATGTTTTTTGAATCCTTAAAAATAGTTCCAAAATCCCTCAACAAGAAATTTCGATTTTAATCTTATCAAAACGGTACCAATATCTCCTTTCTATCACTAACCATTAAAAAGTTATGAGGCTTTAATTTATTTATTTAACAAGCTGAGCCGATTTCGATGAAATTTGTTGAGTGTGTTTGATGGTTTAGATTCACAATTGACCTATATATGTACAATGGGCGTGGCACCTCCCATATGAAGTAAACATTTATTAATGCATATCTGGAGTACCACGAACTTCTTCTCGTATGAAGAACTATGTCCTATTCAACTAAGCAATTGGAAGTATTTAGAATAATTGAAGCCTGTTATTCCGAAAAAAATATCATTATTTTTATGATAATTTAAAGCATGCGGGTAAAGATTAATTGTTTGTTGTATTTCAAAATGGTTTAATATAAAATTAATTAACTATTATTTCAAATTGTTTTAACATGGTAACGTGTTTTTTAATATTTTAATTATCAATAATATGTGAAATTTTGTTCCCATGAAATATTCATTTCCCTCGAAGGGAAAATTGCTATCGGGAATATCACGATGAACTTTACATTCACAATAGTTGATTTTGTTCGTAACAGCAGTTTATTGTTTACAAAATTCCATCTAAAAATTTCACAACAAGGGGAATTTTTTCACGTGAACAAAGTTGATGATCGAAAAAAGGAAAAGGGAAAATATTTCATATGAAATATTGATTCGCGATAGGGGTGATTAAATATTATTTTCTTTAAAAAATAACTAATTATTTTATTAAAAACTCGTTACAACAATAGGTATTTCATATCTTAAAACTAATAACTAATTTTTATTTAGTCCAACCAGCGATTGTTATCAAAACAATATTGCCCATAAGGTAGTGATAAGGTTTTTTGTTACTCAAAAAAGTTAATACCCTAATGTACTGTATGGTGCACTGTATAGTACTGTCTCGCATTCTATCATCTACTTTAATTCAACAAATAAACAACAACGACAATAACAAAATTTAATGGTTTTCAATGGTTGTGCAGGCATGGGAAATTGTAATTTTTTAATAACACTAAATTCAAACTTAGGCTAGTAGGATTGTCATTAGAATAAAAATTATTCGAATTTATATTTTTTATTCGAATGAATGAAATTTTTAAATTTAGAATAATTTTTTATTTTAAAATTTGTTTTATTTTATGTTATTCCAAGTAAGTTGGTTTATTACAAAGAACTTTCTACATTAATTTTCCAATCGACTTTGGATTAACACACCAAGATAAGAACATTATCAAACTTAACTTGTGACTACCAGAAATGTAAATGAATGATTCATATTTGATTTTTAATTAACCATGAATTAAAAAAATTTAAATATGATTCTATTAAAATTTGAGTAAATTCAGCATGAATTAGAAATTCTTGAATGAATTCAGTTTATTCAAAAGTCTCTTTAAATCAATTGAAGTGATTACGAAATAGTTTAGAATTACTATTAAGACCATTTTATTTAAGAATCGGACTTTATTTTTTACTATTTGTATTTCAGTTTTTTTTGGATGAAACGAATGCATCCCATGGAAATATTAAAATGCAAAACTTTTTCACATTTCACAAAATTTTCAACTTTTGTTCTTCCAATTTTATTAGAAAAAATGGCTAATATAGATTTAAAACACTGTGGACGGACGAGTTGTGGTAACTTACTGAAGTAATAGACTTATGTCGATTTTAGCAAAAAAATAACGCGCAAAAGTTCGGCGTTATTAAAGTTATTGATTATGACTAAAATAACGAAAAATTTATTGTCGGTCACGCCTACTTTTGGGTGGGAGGGGCTTTTAAGTTTCATAATATTTTGAACATTAAAGCCCAAAAAACAACAAAAAATCGTTATTTGACTCAGAATCAATAATTCTAATAACGGTGAAATTATGGACGTGATAGGAAATGTTGCTAAACCCGACATAAGTGATGTTGTTTTAATTTTTTCTTAGTATGAATTTATATTTTTTTTAACAAATTTAGCTGACTTCATAAACGCAGTTTGCAAAGCAACACTGCACGGTGGTCAAATCCGGCCAAAAATCCATAACTTCGTTTAAAAGTATCGAAACGGACGTTTAAAAGCATCGAAACGGACGTTTAAAAGCATCGAAAAAAACATTTTATAAATGGCTTCAATTAGGTTTATAATTAAAAATAACATAAATGGTCCATTGAAAAAATGTCGACATACAAATACAAGGTTTGGCCAATTTAGCATAGACGTAAATAACTCTCAAACTTACATAATTTTTGAAATTGACCAAAAAAATACAAAAAAAATTGTAAAATATGTAGGCACTGAAATCGTTATGGTTATTAGAATGGCAGATAATTGCACAACTAAATTGCCTAGTGTGAAAGGGGTCTAACTGTTTTATAAAAGCATGTGCTAATTTGCAAAAAAAAACTTTAAAGAAAAAAGCACAGGCCACTTCAATTCAAAAGTAAAAAATCACATTTTTCTAATATTAAAATAACAAGAAAAAACATTTGACTTTACAGCTCTATAAATAACCATATAGTTACTTTATAGCCAAAATAATTATGATACTGTATATTCTGTTAAGAAAAATTTACCATCATAATTTTATAAAAATTAAAAAAACAAAAAAAAAACATTTTTGGCCGGAATTTACCACCGTGCACTGCAAAGAAAATCGTTTACAAGCCAAAGCAGTACGTTATGGCAATATGTACTGCTTTATCAAAATATACAATTACATTTTAGTACATTTATGAACGCATAAATGTTTTTTGTTTTGAATTTAACAATTTGTAACTTTCCGTAAAATTATATACATATTTACATAAACAAAAATTCAAGTTACCATAAATCCGCCATTTCTACTAAAATATTAAATTCTTGCCTCCAAGATAATTTTATAAAGAACTCACAAAAATTACTAAAGAAAAAAAAAATCAATGCTCGAATTTGACAAATGTTGCGCATTGAAAAGCATTGTCATGCAATAATGAACATACGACATTGCCTAAATAAAATCTATTGAGTTTATGAACACTATTATGCATGCAGTGTTGCTTTGCAAACTGCGTTTATGAAATTCAGCCATATATTTCATTACTTTTAACTTACAAATACAGCTTTCAATGAACAAATTTAATTTGAAATACTATATGTTATATACAGTGGTGGCCAAAACATATGCAACTAGCGACATAATTTAACAAAATATGTTAAAACTAGTTTTTAAGGTAAAAAAAAATTATTCATGTTCTTGTAATATTTTTTTATTAATGCTTTAAAAATGAGAAAATGAAATTTAATTCAGAATTTTTTGCATTGAAACGAAAAAAATTTAAAAAAACTACGTATGGCCAAAACATATGCAACAAATTGCTTCAAAAACATTTATGTCTATAAAACATAATATTTCGTGGCAAATCCTATATTTTCAATGGCGGCCTTACATCGGCAAGGCAGTGAAGCTATCAAATTTGCAATAAAATTGAAACATAATATAATATCTGAATTAGTGCAATTTTCGTGATCGATTTTGAATAACGAATTCCCAAAGATTTTCAATGGGGTTTAGATCTGGTAATTGTGGTGGCCATTCCATTATCGAAACTCTTTCTTGTGCTAACCACGATTTAACAACATGTGAAGAGTGCTTGGGGTCGTTATCGTACTGAATAACCCATAGAAGCGGCATAGTATCCTCAGCATTTGGAAGCATTACTCTTTCTAAGATGTGTCTATAGATAAATCCGTCCATTATTTCATTAATTTTGAGCAATGAGCCAACAGAAAAACAACCCTTTATTCTGACAGATTATATTACAAAACTGAAGAATGAATTAAAAAAAAAAAAAAATAATAAAAATTAATAAACAAAAGACAGTATTGTCTTGTGATTTAATTCAAGTCGTTTATTATTCAGCATCTTTTGTGTACATAAGTAAAGAAATAAAAAAAAGTAAATAATAAAAAAATTATTTGGTGGTGTGTACTCCACATTACACTTTACATGGAGCGCCACAGCACAATTAATGCAACGAGTAGTGGTAGCTGCTTACATTTTCCATCGGCTTGACGTGTGTTCTCAGTAAGTAAATGATCTTTTCGATCAAATCTGATGTCGCATGATGATCCTGATGGAAGCTTTGCTGAGGCTTTCCCATAAGTAGATATTATGTGGCAATGCGCCAACGAAAAGATAAATGGTCCATGTAGCGATTATATTCATGAATAAGGCGTGCTTGTTGAATATATATACGCTTTTTCTCTTTTCGAGACCAATGTGAATTTTTTTTGTTGTAAGAATTTTGAAAAAACTCTACTTCACTTTCCTCTAAGGTATTTATTATCTCATTTAATGTTAAAAATCTAGAAAAAAATAACTGTTGTTTTCACCATTTTTGCACACTAATGCCGAACGTACTACAAATACATCAACTTAAATCACTATTATTTTTTTTTGCACATATACTTTTGCTACGTTTTTATTTTTACAACTATTATAATTAAAAAACATAGAAATGCAACAACAATAAATTATGCATATAAATCTTTTTATCACCGATTAGTGACATCTTCACGCTTCTTCCAATTTCAACTTGTCAACACATATTTTGTTGACCGTTATATTCTGTAGCACAACAACAAGTATAGTAGAAAATAAAGTACATACAGTAAACCCAGAAACCTGAATATATAGGTGTTCATCTGGGTTAAATTATCAAATTCAAAACTCAAAATTCATTACAAAATATAAGAGAATTTTGTTTATGAGCACATGAATACTTGATTCAATTATGAAATAATTGAAACCAATTCCATATGTGATAAATATTTGAATTGAAACTGTTTATGAAATAGTTTTTTCTTTGTGGAAAATGCAGTTTAACGCGCAGTTCCAAACAAAACAAGCCCACAACTTTTGATTTAATTCACAAAAGATAAAACCATCACCTAATAACATTTTAACATTTGTATACGCATAGCTGCTTTCAAATAATTAAAACCCTTTTTTGTATGACTCAATATGTTCCTAAATATTTTGCAAAGGTAATTTATAGCAAAAAATTCTAAAAAATACCATTGTTGGTATTTTTGAGAAGTTTTTTGGGAATTGTGGGATTGTCAATAACAATTCATAAATTTCTTTTTCACGTTTGCATTTTGATTTGTATACAAACAAAAATCACCTTAGTGTTTAAAACCCAAATTCAAAACATATACTCAGCTAAACCTACTCTATAGTTGGGGAAAATTTTATTAAAATCTGACTATCGGTTTAGAAGTTAGAGATTTATATCCACTTTTCATTTCCCCAACTGTGCGCAGTTTGAATTTTTCATAACATAATTTCTGCATTTTGTTGATTGTCCAAAAATTAAAAAATCACCCAAATATCCCCTTACATCACGTTGTTGCTGTTTCAAACGCAATTAGTGAAATGAAAATAGTTTTTATACAACTTTTTAAGTAACATCAGTAACAAGAGAAAAATGTTTTGTTATAGTGAGTATCATTGGCGTAGATAGGGGAGGGCTGGGGTGGTCAAAGACCAAAAGAAATTTTAACAATATATAACATAGCTGAAGAGGAAGTGTGACCCACCCTAGAATAATAGTCTACCTCCGCTTATGGTGTGTATGAATGTGCTAGTACATTCTAAGGAGTAGGTGGCATGATGGGTATAAAAAAAAACTGTACTCAGTTTTGGTTGAAACAGTGTTTTCCAAATAATATCCGTATCCGTAGCCACATTTCTTAATGCAATGCATAATCAGTACATCAGCATTATCAACCACGTCAGTAACAACAATAAAAATTGTATACAACAACAATAAGTACATACTAGCAATATGTATACCCAAAAACTAAACAACAAATGCAATGACATGGCAAAGTCTGAAAACAAATACAACGATAACAACAATCTATTTAAAATTCCTGAGATTTTAGGTATAAACATATATATCGAGGGTTCATATTCAAATAGTGCTATCAAACATTTTCTCGAAAATGAGTTTTTTATAGCAACGTATTCCCTGACAAATTTGTCATCTGTCATTTTAATTTAAAAAAAAAAATATATATTTCAAATGCTTTTTCTTCATAAAATTTGTATTGTGCTATCTAAAGCCGTGTGTCCACTACCAAGCTTTCTTGCGAAAGTAGCTTCCAGAAGTGACTTCCAGAAGTTTTTGTCGTGTAAACACGTCTTAGAAGACGACTTCCAGAAGTCACTGCTTGTAGAAGTTACTTGCAGAAATTATGTGGAAACACATTTTTGTTGCTTGCTGGAAGTAACTTGAACGACTTACTGTGAATTGCAAGTGTTTTGAAGACTTCCAGAAGAAGTCGGGTATACGTAGGCTAAACGATTTGTGATATTGTTTTTGTGTATTGTTCTGTTTTCAGTTTTGTTTTCTGTTTTTTTAGTTCTTTTCCAAATTTGTAAAAATGGACAAAAATTAATTCGTTTTGAGTAGTGAAAAACACATTTGGTAATTGAAAACCAAGAAAGTTTTCCTGAATTATGGGACATGTCCTCAAAAGGCTATACGAATAAAATTAAAATAAAGAAACTTAAGTCTACGCGCCGCAGCACCCAATTTCTCAACTAAACACTTTAAAATGGGTAATATCTGCCCACGATTTCAGCTAGCCCCCATACAAATGTCCCTCAGGAATACTGTTTGAAGTATCTCTGAAATTATACTGTACAGTATAGAGAACATCGGCCAACATTAGCCCATAGTCCCCAAACAAGTCCCCCTTAGAAAATGACTTGAACATTCATAATTGCCTTATAACACTTATTTTTGTTTCTTTTTTTTTAATTTGTTGTTTGTTTCTAATGGCAGCTGTCAATCTTATTTTGCCACAATATATTTTTATGCTGTCATTCGTAAAAAAGAAAAGTCCACTGCAAGCTGTACTCACATTGTGTGGAAACATGTCTGCAATTTCTTTCAGCAAGTTCGTCGTAATAACTTCTACAAACTACTTCTACAGAAGTTCTTCCGCAAGTGACTTGCTAGTGGACACACGGTTTAACAAACAAGTTATTTTGTTAGTAAAAAAGTGCTATCTACATAAGAAATATTTGTGTATATAAAGAAGTGACCACTTAAAATCCGTACGCACTGTAGTAATCATATCAACGCCCCCTGTTATCAAAATGGAAAAAGATTTACATATGTTTCTGACAACAAATCTACCGTTATTCTACAATGAATTGCAAGTCATTTAGTTTTAAAAAGTGTAGACACAATGGAAAAAGAAGCTAGAGATAAAATTGTGCACAAATATCTAGAAAATCCGACTTTGTCGGGTTAAAAGATAGCCAAAATCAAGTGTGGCCATTGTGTGGCCTTAAAATATGAATACGTAAAATTGAACAAAAATATTAATTTGGCAGGCAATCCGCAGAAGCGATTTGAAGAGTAAAGCTTTTTAGACATGTTTTTAAAGAAATTTCAGAATTATATATAAAAAGAGTGTTTGGAACAGAGAACGGATTGAAAACATTCACGTTTACTGTCCATTCATAAATTCATTGCTATTGCATTGGCTTTAATCGACAATAACAAAAAAATGCCGAGCTATGCGTAAACACATTTGTTTTTCTGATTGCCATATGAAAGAAACTAAAAACATTCACACCATTCGTTAAGTATTCGTTGACATTTGTGTGCATACATATAGTAGCCCAAGAAAGTCTACATACAGGAAAAATTATTATGTTACTTTAATTTAAAGCAGTTTTTTTAGTTTTTTTTTGAGATATATAATAATAAATGTCTTATGTCGATTTTACCAAAAACAATTCAAATAACGCCCAAAAGTTCACCGTTATTAGAGTTATTGATTCTGAGTAAAATAACGAAAAATTTATTCTCGGTCACGCCTACTTTTGGGTGGGCGGGACTATTAAGTTTCATAATATTTTGAACATTAAAGCCAAAAAAAACAAAAAAATGCTCGTTATTTGACTCAGAATCAAAAAATTTAATAACGGCGAAATTTTGGAAGTGATAGGAAATGTTGCTAAACCCGACTTAAGTGATGTTGTTTTAATTTTTTTTAGTGTGAATTTATTTTGTTAACAAATATATTTCACTACTTTTAACTTACAAATTAAATTTAATTTGAATTCCTGTATGTAGACATTATTGGGCTACTGTATGTAGTTTGGGAACATACAGAATCTTACGGAAGTATTTTAAATTTTTTAAATTAAAATCATATAACATTGAAGTCGGTCACGATTTTTAAACAATTCTTTTTCTGTTTAACATATACATTTATTGTTAGTCCAATTAAATAAAAATGGAGAAAATCGGGAAATGTTTAGTCCCGATATTATCAAAAAACTGGAGTAGGGTGGGTAAAAATTTTTAAAATTT
Source organism: Calliphora vicina (assembly GCF_958450345.1). Lineage (NCBI taxonomy): Eukaryota > Metazoa > Arthropoda > Insecta > Diptera > Calliphoridae > Calliphora > Calliphora vicina. The sequence goes on from NC_088780.1 coordinate 122,137,847, forward strand.
AATTTTAAAATGCGAATATCTCCTAAGCTATAATCGATAATTGGTAGCTACGACGAAGTTTTTTTATAGTTTCTTTATATGTAATTTTTTGGAAATCGGAACCCAAAAGAAGAAATAGGATCGTTTTAATAATGTAACATACCCGAGGTGTCTTACTTTGGGAACCCTGGCCGCGCATCTGGTGGGTCCATGAGGTCGAAACTCAAAACTTTAACTCGACAATATTTCCTCTTTGTGCACGTCAAATTTTATAGAAATCGGACTAAGTGTCTAGAAGTTACAGATTTATTTCCCTCTATTTTTTTTTCTATACCACTGTGCAACACCAATATGTTAAGTTAAACTTGTGTACAGTACAACTTTTAACATGTACGTTAGAGTGTCCCAAAACATTTTTTTATTGGAATTTTGGAACGCATACCCTCTATTTTTTTTATATACATATATAAAACTATAGTTAAATGTGAAATTTTGTCTTTCTATCATGATTGCAACCCGTGCCGACTTGCGATAAAGTTTTGAGGTGCATTTACAAGGGGAAAAAATGAAATTTTTTCAGTTTATGTAAAAATTTTCCATTAAATAATTACTTTTGCAATTTAGTTTAAAAGAATCGAAATGTGTAGGTAATTGTCGTTCTAATAAGATATAAAGCACAAAAATTGGTTAAAAAATTTAAAGTTATTAAAAAATCGCCAGGCCATTAATGTGTCTCAGGCCACTAGAACAAGAAATGTAGGAACAAAATTAACATATTTTAAGAAATATTAAAATAAAAGCTTATTTTTACTACATTTATGGAAAGACCTTTTAAACCATATATATTTCATCAATATTGGTGGACAATAACATATTTATAAGTGTACCACAAGAAAACGTGTGGCCGGCCTATTTATATATAAGATACTTGGATGTGGCGGAATGTAGTTATGATGTCTAGAAAATTTATAGTTATTTTCTTAAGAATTATTAGCCATAATTTAAGTAAGAATTTTTTTTTTGCAATTTGCATATGAAATTTATAACAAAAAATTTAGTATTTATTATATTGTATAACATAAAAACCTTTCGAAGTCCATCTTTTTGTCGAATAATTAAAAAAAATTTTTAATATAATTTGAAAGTAAATTTTTATTACAAATAAATTATAATAAAATGAACCAATATAATAATGAAATGATCCAATGTTTTAAGCCTAATTAAAAATTTACTTTCAAATTATATATAATATAAAGTTCGAATAATTACCAAAAAATCTATAAATAAAAATGTTTAATAAAATGTTGAATTTTTTTAGAAAAGTTTATTATTAGAAATATTTTATTTTCCAATAAAATTTAATAAATAATGATAATAGTAGTAAAGAGTTATAATAATAACAAGTAAGAAAGTATGGTCGGTCAAGCCAGACCTACACTAAGAAAATGAGCGAAATCATTTTTCTTTAAAATTTCAATAATTTATTTTCGTATGGGAGCTATGACTATTAGGTGATCGATCGCCATGAAATTAGGTTTTATGACTTCCGTATACATAGAACTTATTTGGAAAGGAATTATGTGTAGATACCTATATTAATTAAACATTTATGACGTATAAAGTCCAATTTCGAAAGGACATTTGTATGGGGGCTAGGTGAAATAATGGACCGATTTTAGCTAGTTTCAATATACTTTCGTCCTTTCATATTTAATTTTAAATTATTTCGTTTACAACTATTTTATTTTCCATATAAAAATTCATGAATTAGTTGAATTGGCGTAATTTAAATTTTATTTTATGTATTGTATTATATATTATATATCAAAAATATATTTAATAAAATTATGAAAAATATAAAAACGTTACACTGTTCCAATTTAAAAAAAATAAGTATGTATGTACATCTATTTTTCTTTCCACATGTGTATGTATATTATTTTAAGTTCATTTAAATTCTTTACTAATTTTTTGAAGCAAAATTTTAAATTTTACTATCACTAAATAATACTTCATGCTTTTGTATATACAATCTGTAAGATTTTTTCCAAATTTCTGGGTTTTTTATATTCGTCAAAAATTAAAAAAAAAATTAACAGAAAATTACAAATAAGCATCCTTGAAATCCATTTTTTCGCCACCCCTTTTTAAAATCAACAGCACAACCTCTTCAAATACACAACAGTACAATCATCTAGCAACATCCAATGTTTTCATGTAACCTATTCACATGCCTCCTTATACCACCCAAAATACCTCAATCTACTCACTCTCCACATATACCCAGTAGCCAACCGCCACATGCTTATGTATGTATTAGGGTATCCAAATTATTCGATTTTTCTTTTGTTCGAATAAAATTAATAATTCAAATAAGAGATCTCAACATGTTCGAATTATTCGATCACATGTTTAAAATAAATAGAATTATTCGTCTAATTAAAATTTTTTAAATAATATATTGTATGGGAAAACATGAACGCAAACCGTGAATTGTGTTAAATGCATTCGTGATTAAACGAGTTATAATAGATGGCATTATACTTATTTAAATTCAGAATTATGAAAAATTAAAACAAATATTTTTAGTCGTTTTATTCGATTAATCTTTATAAAATGTTTCGAATTATTCGTTATTCGAAAATGGTAATTTTTAAATTCTTCGAATAATTATTCGTAAGAAATTGTTCGATTAATAGAACTATCATTACTCGAATGGATACCCTAGTATGTATGTATATGTGTTTGGATTAAAAATATGGTACATTCTTCTTTAGTTGTTTATTTGGCATTTGTTATCTTCTCCAATATGACAAATAGAAGTAATTATATGTACATAGATTGATCATACTGGTTGAACAGATTTCAGATTTAAAACAATGCATGCCATGCCGACTTGTGAAATTCAGACTTGACAACTATTGTTAATAAAAATAAAATTTTGCTATGTTCTATGTTAATTTATTAATTATTCTGCAAAAAATAAAGAAAAATTATTTTTGTTAAACAACGATTAAAAATTTATTTATGAATTTTATGTTATTTAAATTTTCCAAAGGTGCATAATGAAATCGCCATAGCCGAATACAAGTTGCTTATTTGATTTTGTTGTTTTGGTCGGTCTTTTATTTAGTCTCCATATAACTCTCACAACATTCAGGAAGTACGTTTTTATCATCATAAATCCACATTAAATTCCTCCTCCCACTACGCATACTCTTTACACGTTTAGTTATGTATTTTTGGTTAAAATATACACACGTTTTTAAGTTATTTTTAGGGTTCGTAATCGGAAATAATTTCACTCAGCAGATTTTTAACATTATCAATACTTGAATTGTTAACTTTAACGTTATTTTTTGTTTTAATTTAATAATAAAATATTAAAAAACCTACATAAAAACTTCATTCTTTACTTGTTTCAAATAATTCGATTAATTTTTAACGTGTGATCGAATTATTCGAAGAAGTCAAAATCTCTTATTCGAACTAAATAATATAGATATCGGGACGAAATTAAGGAATAATCTAGTACTGGATTATAATATCATTAAAATATTGAATATCTTATAAGAAAAGTTCAAGGATATTAAAGGATATACATATATATAATGTTTGAAGGCATTTCGTGGCCACCAATTTAAGACAAATACTTGAATTTTTTTCATCAACTGAATTTTAAGTGCGATAGAGCCAAAATAAAAGGACCTCTAAGGGTATGAAATTTATTATTAATGTTTCTAGTTTCTGAAAATTTTTTGGAAAAATCGGTAAAACATATATGGACAAAGATATGTGGAAATACGTTGACCCACCTCAGCGAACAAAAAAATTAAAGTGGTTACGATAAATAATTGGGGTATTCACACGGTCTGGTATTAGTCATAATGTCCTAATATATTATAATAGTTGTGTTTTTTTTTTTTAAAGTATAATTTTATGAAAAAACAATAAACATAGTTCAAATAGTGTTATTATTTTAGAACTTTTTTGTTTGAAAGACAACAAAAATTTGTTTAAACTATCATAATATATTATATGACCAATGAATAGACCGTGTGAATACCCCAAATATCTATAGAAGAAACGTCGATATGAAATTTTCTTCACTATTTGTTTCTAAAAGATTAAAGCAAATAATTGTACCCAAATAGAAAAATAATCCTATTTGATTTAATACCCATAATAGTAGGGCAAGTCAAAATCTATGATATACATTTTTTAACCCTAATTTTTTTATTCACCTAAAAAATTATTTTTACCATACAATTTTTTTATTGAATGCGGGTTTTTGTTTAAAATTTTTAGCTTTTATTTTGAAACATTTGCCATTTTTAGCTATGACCTTTTCCCATCATTCGATACATATGGATTCCGAGCCAACAGAACTGCTCATCTTTTGGGGCCAAGAACGAATGAAGTGTATCTCAGAGAGAGAATTCTGCATCGATCGAAACAAATAGTGAAGATTAAATAGATAAGATTAAATGTTTAAAGAAAATTTTCTTCACTATTTGTTTCTAAAAGATTAAAGCAAATAATTGTACCCAAATAGAAAAATAATCCTATTTGATTTAATACCCATAATAGTAGGGCAAGTCAAAATCTATGATATACATTTTTTAACCCTAATTTTTTTATTCACCTAAAAAATTATTTTTACCATACAATTTTTTTATTGAATGCGGGTTTTTGTTTAAAATTTTTAGCTTTTATTTTGAAACATTTGCCATTTTTAGCTATGACCTTTTCCCATCATTCGATACATATGGATTCCGAGCCAACAGAACTGCTCATCTTTTGGGGCCAAGAACGAATGAAGTGTATCTCAGAGAGAGAATTCTGCATCGATCGAAACAAATAGTAGTCGGACGACGCAAGGTGTGATGCATAACTTAACAACCACTTCATAAATACTTTTGAACAGGTATTGCAACAAGTCGCCGAGCGTTGTCATAATGGAATATTACGGTTTCATGTCTTGCCGCATATTTTGGGCGATTTTCGGTCAATGCTCGCATCAAATGCAGAGCATTACCTTAGTGTCATAGATATTTGGCTTTGGTTCACATACGATCTCTTACGCCTCGGGTTATCGTAATGGATCCATTTTTCATCGCTAGTAATGATTCGGTACAAAAATAATTTTCGTTTATAGAGTTCAAGCACCATTTCGAACATGCAAAATCGCCTTCCGTGTCCAAATCACTACTCCTAAACCGCACAATCCATCTCTCGCACATTGAAACCGCTGGAACACATTCACCACAAGCTTTGGTGAGAAATCGGCGTGCTTCAGCGGCACTTCTTCTCAAATTAAAGAAGTAAAGCAAAACTTCCAGCATACGGTACAAAATTCGACACTTTCGCATTTGTATGTCATACACCCAATACCAGAAAATTTAGTTTTAACAAAAAATTCTTTTCAATCTTTATCTTAAACTTGTTTTTGTTAATATGTATAAGTAGATAAAAGCAAATATTAATAAAATACTAAATACAAATTTCATACGATTTTTTTAACTTTATTTAACTACCCAACAAAAAATTACATGACAAATAAATAGTTTAGGCAGGGATTCAAGTGATGACAAAGTGGTTCGATTTAGGTGAAACATGCATGATTTTTAGATTAGCGTTCCATTGGAGATCATGTGCGTATGCGAATAGTAAAATATAAGGCCCTTCAGTGGAATAATTGTATAGAACAAATGCAAGTTTGATGAAATGACTACGTTTTTTAGCGGTATTGACAATGAAGAGTACTTGGCCTGGTAATGTAGTAAAATAGCAAAAAAAAAAAAAAAAACAAAATACATTAGAAATATAAATATTTGTTAATAAATAGCTCTTGACGAATTTTATCGAAATTAGAATGAATTGTAATGTACTTTTGCGTAAGAAGTCGTAAAAATTATTTTCTTTGAACTACTTCGTAATATTTTTTGCTGGGTATAAGTTTCCATTGTATTGTCAGCCACTGTATTTTTTATTTTTATTTTTTTATGCACTATGCTTACCAAAGCTTAAAACCTCGGCATTTGAGTTTGGATTTTATTGTGTCCACATCGCACAACTTTATTTAATTAGCTTCCACAAACTTTGCTATATAGATAGCAACAACTTTTTTTAAAATTCACAATTAAGGGTGGTAAACAACCTCTTCACTTGAGAAACGAAGATCGCCAAAATTTGATTGGTTAAATAGTGTTTATATTTGTATTTTAATATGACGGGCAGATAAAAACAACAACATCGTCCCAAAAGTTACAATTAGAGCAAATAACAAATGGAACTAAAAATCGATTGATGAGTTAACTATACATTAATATAATTTAAAGCTAGCATATACATAAATAAATATTTATAATACTAACAAACCAATTTTATTTTGTTATATATGCATTTAAATAAATTCATAAAAAACCATTGAATTTTGGTTAAAAACTAAAACATAATTCTGAAATTTGTTTTTCTAAATTATGTAGTGGCCACAGCTGAAGACTCCCCACTGGCAATGAAGTTGAAGAAAACATGGCTTAGAACACCAGTAGGAGAAGAACAAGCGGCACAAGCTGTTCTTGATCCTTCGATAGGTATCAATCACAAACTCTTCTACTACATACTTACAATACTTAGTTAAAAACCTCAATTGGATTTCTGTAGATTTTTTATGTTTTAGTTAAAAAAAAATTCAAATCATTTGATTTTTGTTTTATTATTGGTATTTTATGTAAGAAAAAGTAGTTAACTCAATAGTTTGAGTATATATTGTAGAAAATTAATAATAGATTTTATTACAAAAATATCTTAAATATGTACTATTACTATTATTATAATTCAGTAATGATGATATTTACGTTATAGCTGCCCTAGATGAAGAACGTACAAGTCCTGTTTCGGCTGCCGGTGATAAAGCAACAACGGGTCATAATGCTTCATCAGGAGGAACATCAGAAAAAGGTGAACCCTTAACAGCTAAGCAGCGTTATCAAATCAAACATCGTGAACTGTTTTTGTCGCGACAAGTTGAATCTTTACCCGCCACACAAATAAGAGGCAAATGTTCGGTGACACTGCTTAATGAAACGGAATCACTGCAAAGTTATTTAAATAAAGACGTGAGTCGTAAATTTCCGAAATAATATTATCTTAACGAGATCTTTTTTGTTATACTAACATCTGATTAGCATATTTATTTGTGTTTTAATATAATGAGAGATATTAAATGATTTTCATTATATGTATGCAGGATACCTTTTTCTATTGTTTGGTCTTTGATCCCACACAAAAAACACTATTGGCCGATAAAGGTGAAATCCGTGTTGGTAGTCGTTATCAAAGTGAAATTCCCGCTAAGCTTAAAGACATTACCACCGATGAACGTAAATTAGAAGAATTAGAAACATTAGTATGGACTCCAAGTCATGTACTGACAGATCGAAAAATCGATCAGTTTTTGGTTGTATCGCGTTCCATTGGCACATTTGCACGAGCTTTGGATTGTAGTAGTTCGGTTAAACAGCCTTCATTGCATATGTCAGCGGCAGCAGCAAGTCGTGATATTACTCTGGTACTACATACATATTCATTAATATTATTCGATTGCATCTTTATGAAATGTATAAATATATAATTGTATTTTCAGTTTCATGCCATGGACACATTGCACAAACATAATTATTCCATTGAAGAGGCAATGTGTTCTTTAGTTCCTTCCACTGGTCCAGTTTTATGTCGCGATGAAATCGAAGATTGGAGCGCTTCTGAAGCGAATCTATTTGAAGAAGCGTTAGATAAATATGGCAAGGATTTCAATGATATACGACAAGATTTCGTAAGTATTTCAACACAATTTTACTTTGAATCAATTGATTAGTTGGACATTCATTTACAGCTGCCTTGGAAGACTTTAAAACAAATAATTGAATATTATTACATGTGGAAAACGACAGATCGTTATGTCCAACAGAAACGTGTTAAGGCTGTGGAAGCGGAACTAAAATTGAAACAAGTATATATACCGCAGTATAACACTGCCACTCCAAAGGGTGGTAGTATTGCTAGTGCAGCAGCAGTTACGAAAGGTGGTGTTTACAATGGCACAACAAACGGAGGTCCGGATGTCTCAAATATGGGCAAACCCTGTGAATCTTGCTCAAATATTAAATCATCACAAGTAAGGATGGTGGTGAAAAAATTTAAAATTACATTTTTGTAATCATTGTGAATTTATATATATTTTTATTAGTGGTACCCTTGGAATAGTGGCAATCTGCTCACACGTTTGTGTCAAACGTGTTGGGATTACTGGAGAAAGTATGGTGGTCTTAAGAGTAAAAATGATGGCAGCATCGTAGATGATACTAAGAAAAAAGTGGTTGCAGAAGAAGAGGAAAAAGTTAGTGATTTCTCAAATCGTTCGTTGCATAAGTGAGTATTGCATTTGGATATTGTAAAAGAATATTCAATTATTAATAAATTGGAGGCAATTCTATAGGTGTTCAATTGTTAATTGTGGCAAAGAATTTAAACTAAAAACGCATCTTGCTCGCCATTATGCCCAAGCTCATGGCATAGCAATTAGTTCAAGTTCACCCAGACCGATAATGAAGACACGCACGGCATTTTATTTGCACACGAATCCAATGACGCGACTGGCGCGCATTATGTGCAGAAATTTTATAAAGCCTAAAAAAGCTGCCCGACAAAGTTCATATGCAATTAATACGCAGCTGGTTAAGCAAGAATGTGAGTGTGTACAAAATACGACTTGACACTAATAACATATATATTTGCCCTTTTCTTTTTTTTATTAAAGTTACAACTCGCATGTCTGGTAAATCAGCTGCAGATATAAAGAACATTTTGTTGCTGAAAAAGAAGGATCGTGGTAGTGTTACTAAAATAGCTAATCGTTTGGGATCTCCGGGCATCGGACCACATGAGTGGTTAGTTTTGACACCAAAAGATAAAATGCCAAAACCAGATGTGGTTTATTTTCCAAAGCCACCCAAAGGCCCTGACGGCAGTCTGCTATACGATCGTATACCCAATAAAATTATTGACCTGGAAAAGGATATAACAATTATACCAACACCAGTCCCCTCCGTAATGCGTAAAAGACCTCATGAAGAAACTCAACTAAATGGAACAGAAGGTATTCTTAATTACTACGCTCATTAAAAATATTTGTGTGAAAACAACTTTTGTTTTACTTATTAACAGTGACTATTGTGCCGGCTGGACCCCCTACCAAGAGACCCAATAAAGATCCTATGCCTTCACATTGTCCAAGTCCCGAACAATTCGCTGCTATGATGGCTGCCTCCGGTCAACCATTATCAAGACATCATGTATATATCAATATTACCTTTTTTATGTCAAATAATACTTTAAATTTGATTTGTACTAACGTTTATTTTTTATAGCTTAATGGAAAACCGAAAATTGCTCAAATGGCGCGTACAGGTAATGGCCGCAAGCAGGTTATTAGTTGGATGGATGCACCAGATGATGTTTACTTTAGAGCTACAAATGCCAGCAAGTAAGTCGAAAATGTTTTTTATTATCTAATACTTAATACCTGTTTAATATTTCAAATAAATGATAGAACCATACCAAGCTAAAAATTACAATACAAAGAAGTAGTTTAAGCTGGGGTTCAAGTGATGAACAAGTGGTTCGATTTAGTTGAAACATGCATTATTTTTTACATTAGCGTGCCATTGGATATAATGTGTTTATGCTTGTATTTAAATATACAGTTCTTCACTTGAATGTTTTCATATAACCAATGCAAGTTCGATGAATTTATTACGTTTTTCATTGATAAAACACATTTATTGTTATATGCATCAGAGATGTGCATGAATACCATTCAAATGACACATTTATTGTTTAGCAAAAGTGAATACTGAGTTATCACTATACATAAACTAAACGAATACTGTCATTGCATGATTCACCATAGCAAGTGTTTTGTTACAAAATGCATGTAATTAATTGCTTGCATATTCTGTAAACTCTTACCATTCACAAAATCAGCGAATCAATATGAGTGTTTTGAATATATGCAGAGTTTTTTGAGTAAATATACACTATCCTATATGAGTATGTTTGAATTAATTTAAGACTGTATTTAGAAGGATTTTTCTTGCATATTTAAATTTTTTCAATATTTTTTATTATTTCGCAGTACATTCTATCAAAATAAGACGTAGAGGGAATGTAAGAAAAGATAAACTCACTGTTTATTGTTGGAGTTTTGTTTAAGCTTTGATATTTTTACAAATAAAGCTTGAGTGTCTGTATTTCTCATTCACTCTATAGCTTGATTTGTATAATATCTTCAGTTTTTCTCAAGCCTTTTGGGAAGAGGTTTCCTGATTATCTGGCCTAAGCAACCAGTGAAATGCGCATAGGAACTAGCTTATCCCCCCCAACAATAAATGTCAGTGAATTTATCAATAATTGGGAAATTTAGCACAATTCTTGTGAGAGCGCAAGCACTGCAGCAATATAATTTGCACATGTTGATGATTGAAAACACAACAAATGCAGTGATTTCATTCATTTGGAAAATGTTCATCTCTGATATGCATTGCGGAAGATATTTTAAAAGATTATCGTAAAAAGTCAAATCAACAATGAATTTTAATATTTAAATTAAACAAATGTATATTTCATTTTCTATTTGAGGAGCCGTTGTTAAAAAATTAAAAAGTACATTTTGTATGCGTTTTTTAAACGATAATATTTTAATATTAAAATATTTTCTTTGTTTTTAAGTTTTAACTGTTAATTAATATTTCTCATTTAGCAAACAATATACTAAACAATGTAAAAATATATGTGATAAACAGTTTTTCACATGTTGCTTAAAATAAACAACAACATTCCAAAGGAATAATATTAAAATAATCATTATAGCGCCATGTATAGTAAATGTTTTAGCTTAAATTTAAATATTCGTAGTGTAACAAAAAAAGTATACGAAATTATTCATCGATGGAGAGCTTATAAAATTTGAGTTATTTTGATTCATACATACTATGAATTGAGTATACAAAGATTGTTAGATAGGGATGAAATTAGGTTTAAACAAATTTGAATAAACATTGAACTAGACTGAATTTTAAAAAACCAGAAAAACCATTTCGGTGAAATTACATGATGTTTATGATCAAGAAAAAATAAAATTTTGTCGAAAATTTTTAAATTAAATTTTTTTTTTTTTAAATTTCTAATAACCAATGCGTCTCTCAAAGACCTTTCATATGATACCAAATTCACATATACTTCTTTTGGAAGAAATATGGAAATAAAAAATGAGAAAAACTTCAAAAAAGGACCTTTTTATCCTTTGATCCTGCTCGCCAAATATTGACCCCAGGACGAAAAAATTTCAAAACGTAGTCTTAGAATGAATCAAATTTTCATTTTAGTCGGGAACATCCGCAATTTTAATTTTGGGGCCACCATAATGCATATGACTCTTTTGCTTGTCAAACACAGAACCACTTGATAATATATATATTTTTTTTTGGTGCATGAAAAATAAAGATGAGACTTACCTCCATTAACACCAAGCCTGGTAATGCGTTATAATAGTTATGCTGTCGGTTAAATATATTTTTGTATGAAAACTGTCAGTATAACTATTAGTTAACACAAACCCATACTTCGTGTTAGTGGGGGTTAATGTGTAATATATAATGAAAAATGTGTTGCTTATTTTTATTTGTATTTCAGAAAAGCGCGTAAATTTTTAACACCTACAGATTTGAGAAGGGCAGCTCGCAAACCCTGGCGCAATATTCCTATAGCAACAGCTGTAAAACCTCATATACCCAGCAGAGCTATTAAGTCAGAGGTTGTAATATTAGACTGACCGTCATCAGCGGCATCTTTAACATCAAACACATCATCGTCATCATCTTTGATTGAACAACCACAATTTAATAAGCATTACCGCCAACAACTTCCAACTATTAAACAACATCATCAAAAACAACAACAACCATTTCGTTACACCATGGATGCACTGTTGAACTAAAATGCAAATAATAAGAGTTCTAAACGATGAAATGTGGTAAAAGATTAATTATTGCTTCATTGTTTCTTTTTTAATTCTTGTACATAAAGTAATTATTAATTATAACAACTTAAGGAAATAGTTGTTTGTTTAAATGCGAGCTATATATACATTAACTAGATATACATAGAAGTATATTTAATAGAAAGTGAAGTGAAAGTAAGAATTTTAAGGACAACGACGAATATAATTATATATTATATAAATATATAAAATGAAATGAAACAAAACTCTATCTTTAACACAGTCTCCCCATTTATACTTAACTTGTTTATTGTTTTTTGTTTTTCTTAAGCCTAAAGTTACGTTTACATTGTTCAAATATTTCACGGAGAAAGCGTGACCACTAAAAAATATATATTTTTCTTTCCTTTGAGCAAATAATAATTTAAATAAACAAGCATAAGTTTAGAAAATATCTCAATATAACTTCCTTATTGCATTGTTTCACGCTGTTTGCTCTTATATGAAATAAACATTTGCTGAAAATAGTGATTACGTTTTGTTCGTCAAATATTTGATCAATTAGATAATGATTAGGAAAAATTAATCAACCTTCATTATTTGCAATAAACACTAACCTAATTTTATACCATGAAATAATGAAAACTGGAGTAGGGAAGAAATGTTTGTTTTAATTGTTAAATAATTTTTAAAATCATAAAATTTTCTTTTTTATAATGTAGGTTTTTAGGTTAAAAATATTAGTTTCTTTGATTTTGGCCAGGTTTTATAATATAAATATACATATTATGGTTTTTGAATGCTATTTAGTTGTTTGCAGCTTGTGTTCAGTGTATATTGAAATAACTTTTAGATTATGTGTAGATATTTAGTTATGCGGCAGTATTTATAATAAAATTCTAAAAAATTACAACATTCTTATAAGAACATTTAGAGGGAGTATATTCGTGAGAAAAAATATTTATCAGAACACCTAATAAAACTTCGGCAGAATTTTCGAGAAATTTCATTGTAACAAGTGTGACATTATTACTAAATACGAATATTTATCACAAAATACTTATTTAGTTCATGAATATTCTTTTCCATTTTACTTTAGTGCATACTTAAAATTGTTCATATGTAATGTTAATAAGTGAATAGCTTGTTGGTTCCTTAACATTATGGCATTTTATTAGACTTCGTTTTTTTAGACTTCTCCAGGTTTTATTTTGTTTTTGTTTTAGTTGTGACATTGACTAAAATTAGTTTGTAAAAATATACATATTTTATTAAGTTACTGCAAGAACAAAATATAATAAGTTCTCTATTAAACTAAATATGGGAACCAAAGTCATAAAATATATACCCAAATTCTACTTGTGTGTCACTAATCGTAGAAATCGTCTTTTTAAATATAATGATTGTTAATTGAAACGATGATAATAACATGATCAAATTTTCAGATCCAAAGCAGTAATTAAGTCTATCGTGTAAGTTCTAGTTTTCGAATTCACATGAACGAACGATTTTACATATTCTTCATGTTCTCGTTTTGACGTACGAACAAAAACAGTCGGATTCTTTTCACTTAAAGTAGTTAGGTGAAATCAAAACGAATCAACTTTTTCTTTATGAAATAATGCTTTTGAGTCAAAACTATTTTTTTTTTAAATAAAACCAGTAACTTATTGTAGATTTTAAAACAAAATTGGTTAACAAGTTTTGTATTCATAAACGTTTGTTAAAGAAGTATAAGATAAACCTCTATGTTGGCAAATGCTTCTAAGTTTTTTACCCTTTTTCGGTTATATAAAATATTTGTTAATTCCCTTTTTTTCATTGTTTTTAGTAATAATACATTTTTAAGATAAAAACTTATTTTTAGAGCAAAATTGTGTAGTTGATCCTAGTAAATTTATAGTAAGCTTAAATGTATTAATATACAAACGTTTTTATTTTTTCTCAATTCTGTGATAAAAATTTTAACAAAATTTAATGGATTTCTATGAGGAAACACTTAATTTTAATTCCGAAGTGAGTATATTAGATTGGGTGCACCTTCTTCCACGATGTTTACACATTTAATTGCTACATGGCATAAATTACATAAAATAGTAATCAAACTCACTTGTGAACCTCATGAGGAATATATAACACAATCATATCAATATCGTGTGAAATCTTGATTTCATGTGATATTAAAATCTTTAGGAAACTAGAACATTCACGTATATCTCATAAACTTTCTCTTTATATACGATGTTCTGAGGTTTATTATGATAAATATTTGTCATGTTTATACTGCCTGTTAAAGAGAAACATTTGTCACTAGAGTTTTTTTTAAATACGGCTGTGGCTTGTGAATTAATCATAGATAAATACACATAGATCGGAAACTCACCTGTCAAAAACCTAAGTGGTGAGAATGTATTAGTAAAAATAAACTATGTGAAAACAAAAAGAAACATTCGTAGGTGTGATAATTTTGAGTAGTTTTTTTGTTTAAGTTATTTTCTAGTTTCCGCTCTATGGTATTAGGTATGTAATACTTTTTGAAAATACATAATGAATTGTAAACGAGTCAACTTTTTAATTTATTGTGTGAGATTAAATAAAACAACAAATAATTATTATTTTTTATTTCACTTAATAATAGCATGTCAATTAATGGAATCCATTCAACTTCAAACCCCCACTGATATCAATCAATTTTTTTATACCAGGCAAATTATGTTCAACGATTTAAAAGAAATGAAATTATTACATAAAAATCATATAACAAAACAGTAAAGATATATGAAGCATCACATAAAATGTTTATAAAACAAAGAAAATATAAATTATTTTTATACTTAAAAAACCTCCCACAATTTTTTACATTTAAAACAAAAATAAATAATTCGAATTTTAATAAAGAAACAAAAAATACGTATATTTCTAAATAGAAGCATCATCAAATATTTATAATAAAAATAGTTAATAACTTTCTAAAACACAAATATTTTAATCCATTAATAGCTGACATTTTTCAACATTCTTGTATTAGAAAATAAAAAACCCTAAATCTAAAGAAGAATGAAATCAAATCCTAATATTTTTGTATGAATCAATTTGTATGCAAGTATCTGGCGAATTGAATTTAAAATGTTTAATTATCCAATTAGTTATTATTAATATCAAAAACAATGTTTCAGAATTTAATTTTCACTCATTTATCTTATATACTATAAATTTAAATTCTGTGAAATTTGTGTTTGTCTATTATTAATAATTTAATATTTTTGGGGTTTTCAGTTTATGGGTTAGGTAAACCTATTTCAACTTAAAAAAATTTGTATTTGTTACATATGTATTTTCTAAACCGAAATATTATAAATTAAACTGAAAAATCAAATTAAACGTGTTCTTATTTTATTGTTTCAATTATTGTCTTCCTAATATTTTTGGTTATATATTTTTATTTTATAATAAACTTTGTTTCAGTTACCGAAAATACGTATTTTTAGGACGATGTCTTAAATTTATTCATAATTAAA
This sequence comes from Calliphora vicina, assembly GCF_958450345.1. Taxonomy (NCBI): domain Eukaryota; kingdom Metazoa; phylum Arthropoda; class Insecta; order Diptera; family Calliphoridae; genus Calliphora; species Calliphora vicina. Next base: position 122,153,405 of record NC_088780.1, read on the forward strand.
ATAAACATAACTCTGATAATTATTTTAAACTTTTTATTAGACATAATAAAACAATATATTTATAGTGTATGTATATAAATTTATGTAAACAAAATTTTACTTTATTTTACACGTTTTCTATTTACTTTTTTATATAATATTTTTTTTTATTTATATAAAAACCAAATTAATCTAATTCATTTATATAAATATAATAAACAGAAAACAAATAATATTTATATACATTTAATAGTTGTAACTTGTAACTTAATATACTAGCATTAAACAAAACATTCAAAATATATAAAAATTATATTAAAAAAAAACAACAAATAATAATATATACATTAATATATTTTACAATATAATTAAAATACCTTTACTTTTTAAAGTAATTATTAAATAAATGATAAAAAGTAAGGAAAAATTTCACTTTTTGATTAAGTTAATAGAGCGAAATGAAATGGATTATTAAAACAGCCATGTGTTAAAGGCGTTTAAGGTTAAAATTAATAATAAAAATGAAACCTAAAATAAAATAAAAACTTTAGCATAGCATTACCATCTTAAAAATAAAAAAATATACTTTTAAATGTAAAAAATATTTATTTCGTTTTATTCTTGCTGTGCCAATTAAAAAAAATACATAATAATATATGCAAAAGGAAACTCGAGCCGAAAATCGTTTAAAATTGATTAGAATTTGGTGCAAGCGCTAGATTTCTCGATTTTTCTATTTCAATAAAAATGTTTGTCGTTCCTGTACATGTATTTAATGGTTTCATGAACACTTGCTGATTGACCCGTCAAGCAAGCATTTTCTCTATTATATTTTGTGCTGAAAGTGTATTTAAAAATGTCAGTGTAAATATAATACACTCAAACCTCATTTTATGCGATTAATTCGTTTCGCAAAAAGTCGCATAATTCAAATTCGCATAAAAAAAAACACTAGCTCCATACAAAAACCACTAATTGGTTTTTCATTTAAAAAAAATCGCATAAATCCAAATTAAAGAAATAAAACTCATACAAAAACGCATATAAAAAATCAACAAAAATTTTATTAATTCACTAAAGTAATAAAAAAATAAAGCAAAAGAAAGAAAACAATGAATAAATAACACGAATTTCAAATAATGATTAAAATATATACATTTCTAAAAAATAAAAATTATATTACAAAGCAATTGAACTAGGATTTATAAATCAGAATCAGAATTGCTAAAAAATTCTAAAACGCTTGCATCACTAGATGTAAATGATATATTATTATCATCTGGAATATCATCATCTCCATCAATAGAAATATGTTCAATATGTTCAGGCGAAGAATTTTCAGGAGCTGTATTTTTTTCTTTAATTTGGAAATATTTTGTCACTAATGTTTGTGATTTCTTTTTTAATAGTTGTTTATACAACTCTTGGTATCCTGAAAAAAGATCGCCAAGTCCGCGTTGGAGCTTTATTGCTCTCTCCGTATCGGGGTCAATATTAAGAATTTCGTTTTCTAGAATAGCCACTTTGTTAAGAATTTGAAAAATTTTTTGGGAAGTAAGAGGTTCTACAGTTTCCTCAACATTATTTTCGCACGGATTTTCTTCAATATTGGTTGTTAAATTAATAATGTCTTCATCAGACAATGGTTCTTCTACAAGTAGTTCTTCTAAGTCCTGATTGTTAAGTGAATCAAATCCTTCACCTCCAATTTGATGAGCTAGGCTTAAAATTTCATTTGTTAAAGCAGATATTTCATTTTCATGACCGTTTCCAACGCAATTTGGCCATACTGCTTTCCAGCATGCATTAAGTGTTTTCGGCTTTATTTCTGATATGGCGGAAGCAACCTGAAGTATACAATCAAAAATAGAAAATTTCTTCCAAGCTTCGTTTAAAGTTAAGTCTTCCTTTTCAATTTTATTCAAAATGACTTTGTATGTGTTTTTAATGTAATGTTTTTTAAATGTAGAGATAATTCCCTGGTCCTGAGGCTGAAGAATGCTGGTAGTATTGGGGGGCAAAAATTCAATTCGAATGTTCGGATGTTCCAAATGAGGATGTCCAGGTGCGTTGTCTACAAGAAGCAAAATTTTGAATTCAATGTCCTTTTTTTTTGCATAAGATTCAACTTCAGGTACAAAACATTTGTAGAACCATTCAGAAAATATGGCGGATGTTACCCAAGCCTTATGGTTTGCCATCCAGTGAACAGGCAAACATTTTAAATCTTTGCCAATAAGAGCTCGTGGTTTTAAAAATTTATTTATAGCTAGCGGTTTTAACATTTTGTCTCCCGAAGCGTTGCTACATAGTAAAAGGGTTAATCTTTCTTTACTTGCTTTAAAACCTCTTGCTTGTTTTTCTAATTTTGCAATATACGTCCTACTTGGCATTTTTTTCCAAAAAAGGCCTGTCTCGTCAGCATTGAAAACTTGCTCTGGACTGTACCCTCCACTTTCAATAATGTTTTTAAATTGCTCGGGATAATTTGCGCAGGCCTCCTCATCGGCTGATGCTGATTCACCTCTAATCTGCACATTGTGTAGATTTGTTCTTTTTAAGAATAGTGTCAGCCAACCATTGCTTGCACCAAATTTGGAAGTAGAAGCCTCTGTCAGTTTTATTTTTTCATAAAATACTAAAGCCTTTTCTTTTATCATGTACCCACTGATTGGTACTCTTTTCCTTGTTAAATCATCAATCCAAAGGGCGATGCAAGATTCCATTTTTTCAATTGTCGTATCTCTGGAATAAAATGTATTTTTGGATGATAACTTTGTTCCACAAATGACCGACTTTCTGATGCTCTCTTCATTTTTTTTAATCGATCTTATTGTTGACTCCCCCAATTTGTATTCCTTCCCCAGCGCAGTGCATTTCGCTCCTTTTGATAAACGATCCAAAATTTCGATTTTTTTCTCTAATGAGATCGTTTGCCTCTTTTTATTTTTCTCCATAACTATAAATATCTAAAAAAAGGTTGCAATTTTTACCATAAAAACGCTCTTTGTATTTTTTTTATAAACTTACATTGCTCAAATAATAAATAAAATCCAATTTGTTTTATTAATTTTCAGTTATATAAAAATATCACTTCTTTAAATATATGTATAATATTTTTCGTATTAAAAACGGTATTTCCCCACAAATATATATAAAAAACAGAGTTCTAAGTTCAAAATAGTTTTTCTAGCGCCGGCGCGTAATTTTTTCAGTGTTGCCATTTCACATAGAAATTGTAATGACTAAAATAAAAAAAAAATAATTGTGAATTTAAAAACCGCATAAATTCAAATTCGCATAAAAAAAAATCGCATAAAACGAGGTTTGAGTGTATACTATAAAGGATATTCATTTAAAAAAAAAAACGGAAAATTACACTCTGATTTTTTTATACTTGGTTACAACAAATACAAGAAAAAAATTCCAACAAAAGTTTTATTTTTAAACTATAACCAGGTTTAAAAAATTTGAGTGTAATTTTTCTCTTCATCAGTCGCACTTATCAACCTCTCGTGATTGATGGGAAAACACCATACACTCATCAAAATGTGGCATCAAGCGTGCGTGCTAAAACTAAAAATTTTTAGATTTTCCATCAAGCGTTTTCGGTGTCAGACATACAAACACATTTTCACTAATATTACCATTAAGGCGTTACGGCGTTTTACGCCAGCTTTGCGGGCTTTATATGGTATTTATAAAAGTTGTTTTTTTTTTTTTTTTTTTTTTATTATTATTTATTTTCAACAACCTAGCCTATTGGCCATAATCGGTTATAAATTTCTACTTAAAAAAAAATAGTTTACATTAAAAAATTTAAATATAAAATAAATTAAATAATTATGATATAAATTAAATAAATATTATAAATAAAATTGAACAAAGTCAAAACTTAAACTCAAACATATTACATTATAAAACATCATTATTAGATAATGATTCTTTAATTGATGTCAGTAAATTAGCAACTTGATAAGAAAAACTAGTTTCCACTAGGAAAAAAGAAATTTGATAAGTATATGTGTAACAGAAATAATCAACCATATAAAAGAGAAAACATGGTACTCAGTACAACCTAGAAACTATAAGGGCCAAATATATGTATATATAAATATTAGTCACTGAATGTCTGTTAGTTGATACCACCTTCAGAGATATAAACAGTAGAGGGACCAACCTATATGACAAACAATGTCATCAAAAGGGTGTATATCTAATAATCAATTACAATACTCAAATCCTAATATCATAAGTGATTCAAACAATAATCAAAACAAGTTCGAATAAGTTCATGAGAGACTGATAAATTCACCGGAAAGGTACCTATCACAGTCCACAAATCAATGTCTACACACTATCCGCAAATTAAACTTCAAACATATATACTATTTTGGCGCCTCAACCAATTGCACTAGTGCAACACGTAAATCAAACACTAAATGTAACTCCAAACACCAAGACAGCTGTTGCGGAGGGCTTTATGAAAAAAAGAACCGGCGACACACAGGGGCTGACTGTACTTAATATCCCCCTATGTGAAACATCTCTGGCAGCCCATTGTTTATTTTTGCTTGCCGGAGGTGAATGGCAAATGTAATTGGCCAACAAATTTGTTTTTATAAAATGGAAAGAGGTCATATGTTCATGGGGAGAGACGATGAGAATATTATTTTTTTTCCCATATAATTAACCCCACCTCTTTTCCGGCTCTAGCTGTGATAAGTCACTATTGCGATAGGGATGGCCAATCCCAGTGACCTTATCGGCGGCAGGGAAGACGCTCAAGTGGCCGAGCCATACCACAGTCAACCCCGGACTCTGCTGAAAGTGAAGAAAAGGCATTAGAAATGTATACGAAAATATCGAGGAACGAATACATACCATACCCAAATCACCAACCTCCAGGAATGAAATTCTGAAATAAACAATTAAAAATTTGAATTAAAATTCTTTTGACAAAAATTTATTTTAATACTTACCATCCATGCTGCCTGTCGTACTTTGTTTTGATTATTAAATGTTAATGGTCTGTTTAATAGTTGAATGGATAAAGGAGAAGAAAAAAAAAACAAAGTGTTGCCAGATTATATAACAACACACATGATAGTATAATGATACTGTGAGAAATAAAATAGTAAAAATGTATGAATGAATTTTTTTCTTAACCGTTTTTGTTAGTAATTTTGAAATTGTTATACGTTATTTTTAAAAAGGGACAAATATATATGAAAAGGAATAAGGATGGATAATGTTTCTGTTATTTGACATATAGTTTGGACTTTGAACTGTCTCAGCCATATTTTTTTTGTATTATATGAAAATAGCGCAAATAAGTGAAATGGTGATGTAAAAAAGTACGAGGCATTTTAATAATACAGCATTCACGAAGGAAAGAGAAGTGGTTGTGTTAAATGGAATAAATAAGAAAAGAATCTATACACATATAACGAATTATTCTATTCGAAATGAAAACAAATTTAAATTAAATTGCAAACAAAATTATAAATATTCCCTGGGAGTTTTTTTTTAATAATTACATTTAAGAAAATAATTCAGAAGTATGTATATGTTAAAAAAATAGTTTCGTGAGAAAGTTTTCATTAATGTGAATGTTTTTTTTTTAGAAATTACAAGCGTTTAAAAAAAAATCATATACATATAATAATCCCTGCCAAAAATAAATAAAGTAAAAGGAGAACGTAAGTTAAATTACATGATGTGTTTAAAAAAAAAAAAATTGGTTCAACAACAGTTTTAAAATATTTTTTAGTTTGGAACGGGCCTCCCTTGGAGGCAGGGCTAGCAATTATTCATGGGAGACCGAACATAAGGAAATGAACAAAGTTCTCCAGAATTTGTATTTAAAATCCCAGGTAACAAAAGTAAATAAAGTTGTCAATTTTATAATTATTGAATATTAGAGTGAGCTCTCGGAGAATTCACCCTATCAGCTGCCAAGACAAACAAAGAAAAATAGAAAAAAAAGGAACACAGTTGCCACTATTTAATAATAAGTTTTTTTTTATCAGCTATAATAGTTACAATTTAGGATTTAGTTTAGATTAAGATAATCTTAGGTTTTATTTATTAATGTTGTGTTTTATTAATTTCGTCTGGAATTTTATTTGAAAAGGGTTAATTCGGTGTCGTTCTGTTGGTTTCGTGTCAGCATTTCGTTTCAGTGTTCGTTATTGTGATTCGTTTCGATTAGGTTTTAGGGAGCTCCTTCAGGCCTAAAAGAAGTTAATGAGAAACGGAAATAAAAAAATAAATAAAGTAGGAAATAATTAATAGCATCCGATTGTGACTGCTAAGTGAGTCTATAAATCAACAGGGGGATACATATAATATAAATAGAAAAATCTTTTTTCAAATGAAATTCAAAGTAACGTTTTTTATTGTTGTAAGTTTTTTTTTTTGTTCACTCACATATATAAGTATCCCGATTGAAATTTTGTAAATAATTATTAAATAATATAAAATCTAAGAAATTTATTTGTTAGTAGTTATAGGAAAAAGGAAAAATTAGAATAAAAATCATGTTTTGAAGGTTATACATATAACAAAGAATGTCTGGCTAAAATTATTTTTTTGTTAAGGGGAGACAAGTAAAGGGAGTGGTGGTATCCGAATAGTGAGTTTATGGGGTCACTACAAGAATGTGTTGGGGGATCAAGTGACCATGGAAGGGAGGGCGACTGGAGCAAACATCATGCTCCCGATTCAAAAAAAAAGTGTGTGTTTGATGTAAATTTTAATGTTTGTTTTTACATTTTTTTTTATTGTAACGGCCCGTGGACCACGATGATGGGAGGAATTCATACCCAGAGGGAGTCCGATAATGAGCTGTCAGGTGAGCGAATTATCGTGGTGCCTTATAACGGTCACGTAACAATATGGCGCCCAAACGAAAAGAAATTCAGCTTATAAAGCTTTAAGACACATAGTGTCTGAGTGTGTCAAGACCTACATACTAAACCATAACATACTAGAAAATTGCAATAGCCCACAGTATTCATTTGTGTACTCGGAATGGAGTATAGGAAAAATCTTAACCGTTTAGGTTGTTGACCTAAAGTCCGATGTGAGAGATTCCAATACACTACAGTTCGGAAAAGCAGAATGAATTACTTCTAAATTCTACCTAGGAAATAATGGGGTTCATAGGCTTGCAAGTTGCGTCTTATTAGTACTTGTATATTTCCTAGCGATTCGTTCTATATTCGTAGATTCAGTTTGATAACTCAGATGTAAAGCAGCATTCGTAATAACCGATAGCCGTTCGGGGCAAAGTCCTAGAGGTCTGTAGTATCGGATTGAATTAGAATGACTGACCTTTGGTATACAAAAAAACATTTTTTTTTTTTGCGAAAATACTAAAGAATTGATTATTTGATTTTTTTGATGATAAATTATGATTTACACGCCTTTTTGAAGAAGCTCTTGAAATACTAAGAGGGTCAATGTAACGATTTAATAAACGATAAACTCCAAAAGCACCACTACCTTTATTATGTTACCCCTAACAATAGAAATTGTGAAAGTTATAGAAAGAAAGTAAATTGATGAGAATATAAGTATTAGTCATTACCAGTCATATAAATAATAAATTTAAAGAGAAAAAAAAAAGACGAATGAAAAGAAGGAAAAAGGACAAAATCATTAGTTTAGATTTTTTTTGTTTACTTCCGAAATTCAACAGTATTTTAATAATAATAAGATAGCTTTTATATGTATAGATTATAGGAATTTTAATTGTATGGTATGCATGTTTTTTTTTTGTTTAGTAAAGTGATTAATAATTGATATTATAGAATTTTATTTGTAACGATTTATCAGACCTTCGTGTAAAGGGTATGAACGTGGCAACTAGGTCTCAATCGAATAGGAAAAGGAAAGTTGAATTCGATAACAATAGAACAATACCACATTTGTCTTCTAAGCAACGTCGAATGAAACCTCCCGTGTCTAATATGAATGAAAATAATAAAAAATCGAACGAAGGACAGATTACTGATCTGTCCAGGACTATAACGACGGGAAATCCGAGCACGTCTGCTAGTTTACCTACAATGCGCGTCACATCCGCTAACAATAGCTTGGTAGGCGACGAAATAGCACCAGAAGTTAGGGATTTGGTAGCAGATGAGGCTTTAATAGTACAAAAATCTTTGGAAGAACAAATTAGAAGTATGGTACAGGGGGAAATGGAGGGTGTTAGAAAATCTATAGGAGAATTAATGAAAGCCGTAAAGGATATTTCCACGATTCACACCCGTAATAATGGAACATTAGGTATTAACCAGACAATGACTAATAATGTTGCAGGTAACAGTAAACAGCCAGCCATTAATGTAAATAACATCAATCCACCTAGTGCCGATCAAAATTTCATGCCGACGAATAATGAATACCGTGCGAATCAGTTTTTGTCAGTAAATAACAATCGCACCCCAACAGGTAATGGTATAACAACAAATCTACCGGTGCGTAATACAATTAGAAATTTTGTGCCGCGACCCAATTATAATATTACTCAAACGCCCCAATCTATGGAAGGAGCTCAGTTAGTTACAAACATGTGTCAAAATAATGCGGGAAACTTACCGTTTGGAGGAAATATGTTGAATAATGATATGCAAACTGGCTGTGCTTTCGGCAATTACAATCATCCGAATAATTCCGCAACTCCAAATGTAACATCAAATAAAATGTGGATTCGTATAGATAAATGGGGGCTGAATTTTGATGGAAATACTTCGCGTATGAGCGTTGAGGATTTTATATTTCGTATAGAACGCCTTCAGGCCCAATACGAAATACCAGTAGAAGAATTGGAGAGAGATTTTCATTTGTTGATATCAGGTCCCGTAAAAGATTGGTACTGGTTATTTGTGCAAACTCATTTCGGCGTGAAATGGTCAGGGCTTAAGCAGGCTTTACTCAGTCAATATCAAACATCAAGATCCAATTTTGAGATAATGCGTGACCTAGTTGAAAGAAGACAGAACATTAATGAATCAATAGACCAATACTTTCAAATAATGAGTCAACTGCGTGCGAAATTATTTCAAGCATTACCTGAGTATGATATGATAAAAATTTTAAAAAGAAACGTTAAGGAAAGTGTTGGAAGAATTGTCTATCCAATATCTGTGTCGTCAGTAGAGCAGCTTCGAATCGAATGTAATGAAGCTGAACGAAATTTTCCCAGAAGGGAACTAAGAAATTTTCAACTTCCGGCCAAACCTACACGACAAGTCAATGAAGTGTATATTGATCACCTGGACTACCAAGAACCCGAGGAAAATCATCCGAAAAATTCAGAGGAAGTAGCGTCAATTCAACTTAACCATCAGCAACAACAAAAACAATCGCTGACCTGCTGGAACTGTAAAGTCCCAGGTCACGTGTTCATGGAATGCCCATCCACAGAAAGAACACTATTTTGTTATCGCTGTGGAAAGCCAGGAGTCATTACGCCTAAATGTCCACATTGCCAACAGGGAAACCAATGGCGGGGCGTGGGAACGATGGGAGCCCCACGTCGTACCGAAACCTCCACAGAAAAAGCAACAATGAATTAAGAGGCGTATCTGGGGAAGACAATAACAATATTACAAGATATAATTACAGCATAAATGATAAAGAATATTTACCTCAAATGAGGCATTATCTCCCTCTGCAAGAGAGAAAGGAGAATTATGAGAAGGTTAGATCTAGAATTTTTAGCGTAGATTCAATAAGGAGGGCAATCCCTAATAGAATTTTAAGGACTCGTAGGAAATTTAAGGAACGACGTGTTTTAAGAAAATTGGTAATCGAATCTCTGATTAGGGCAAATTTGAAGACAGATGATCCCCGAATTTTTGTGAATATAGAGATGTGTAATACGTCAATCAGAGGATTGTTGGACTCAGGAGCATCAGTAAGTATTTTAGGAAAGGGCTGTAGGGAGTTAGTGTCCAAATTAGATATCGAAGTTCACCCATTATTGAACAACGTGAAAACGGCCAGTGGTCAACAATATAGAATCTTAGGGAAAATAAATACAACTATTAAGTACAAAGATCAAGAGCGTAAGATGCTGTTGTATCTTTGTCCTGAATTAGAACAAACGTTATATCTTGGAATAGATTTCTGGAAACTATTTAAATTGATACCTGAAGTGACACAAATGGACGAACTTGACATAGTTAGTGTTCAAAACAGTATAGTGGAAGAGAAACCAAATTATGTAATGATGCCACATGAGCTTAGTGAGCAACAACAACATCTACTAAATGAGGTAGTAAAGAGTTTTAACACATTTGAAGAAAAAGGTTTAGGGTTAACTACTCTCGAGAAACATTCAATAAAGTTAGTGGACAATGCTGTACCTGTCAAGGACCGATACTATCCCATCTCGCCCGCGGTACAAGAAATTACATATAAAGAAATAGACACTATGCTGGAGCTCAAGGTGATCGAAGAGAGTGAAAGTCCGTGGAGTAATCGGACAACAATAGTCCGTAAACCAGGGAAAAATCGATTTTGCCTTGATGCCCGAAAACTGAATAACCTGACGGTAAAAGACGCATATCCTCTGCAAAATATCGATGGAATATTAAGCCGCATCGACGAAACATATTTCATAAGTAGCGTCGATCTTAAGTTTGCATTTTGGCAAATTGAATTGGACCAAGAAAGTAAACCATACACAGCTTTTACAGTTGCCGGACGCCCGCTGTATCAATTTAGAGTGATGCCTTTCGGCTTATGTAATGCGGCACAACGTTTATGTAGATTAATGGACAAGGTAGTGCCGCAGAGATTAAAAGATAATGTTTTCATTTATCTGGATGATCTATTAATAATTTCTAGCACGTTCGAAGAACATTTACGACTATTAGAGGAGGTAGCAAAATGCCTAAAGGAAGCGAACTTGACAATCGGATTGAAAAAGTCGCGATTCTGCTACCAAGAGCTTAAGTATCTTGGATTTATAATTGGAGGAGGCATGTTAAAGACTGATCCAGAAAAAATAGTTGCAATACGTAACATAAATCTGCCTAAGACCACGAGAGAAGTCAGAAGCTTCTTAGGTACAGCCGGCTGGTACAGACGGTTTATTAAAGATTTTGCAACTATCGCAGCGCCCCTCACAGATACCTTAAGAAAAGCTAAAAAGTTTGTAATGACACCTGAAGCTGCAGATGCGTTTTCAACACTCAAGAGAGCATTAACCTCAGCACCAGTTTTAAGGCATCCAGATTTTTCCAAAAGATTTTTTGTTCAGTGTGACGCTTCAGAATATGGCATAGGAGCCGTTCTATACCAATTGAACGACAGTAAAGAAGAACACCCTATTGCGTTCTACTCACAAAAATTGAATTCATGTCAGCGGAAATATTCCGTGACGGAAAAAGAATGCCTCGCGGCCGTGATGGCGATAAAAAGATTTAGGCCATACATCGAAATGATGCCGTTCACTGTAATTACGGATCATGCCAGTTTAAAGTGGCTCATGACCTTAAAAGATCTCAGCGGGAGGCTAGCACGTTGGTCGCTACAGCTCCAGGCTTACGATTTTGAGATCGAACATCGAAAAGGATCCGAAAATGTGGTAGCGGATATGTTATCAAGAGCTCCACTAGAAGGTGCGTTTGGTATAGAAAGTGTTGATACGGAAGACTTCCTAGACTTAGAAACCATTGAGTTCGAAAGTGAGGAATATCTTGAACTTATTAAAAATGTCATAGAGAACAAAGATCGGCTACCAGATTTAAAAGTTAGTAACGGTAAAGTTTTTAAAAAGAGCACTCTAGATCCAAACATCGGGGAACAATATTTGTGGAAATTATGGATTCCGAATAGTTTGACACGGACCATGATTAAAAGAGCTCATTCGGAAGGAACAGCTGCCCATGGTGGCATAGCCAAAACATTGGAAAGGATCAAACGGTTCTATTATTGGCCTAGAATGACTGTTGAAGTGAGGCAATATATTAATTCATGTGAAATCTGTAAGGAAACTAAACCAGTCAACCATAAAATGATGCCAGAAATTGGTCATGAAGTTAAGACGTATAGGCCTTTTCAGAAATTATATATCGATTTTTTAGGAAAATATCCGCGCTCGAAAAGTGGGAATTGTTACATCTTTATCGTTGTGGACCACTTCTCGAAATTCACTTTTCTCAAGGCAATGAAAGATGCTACGGCGAGTAATGTAGTTCAATTTATGACCCATGAAATATTTCATAAGTTTGGAGTGCCGGAAGTGATCCACAGCGATAATGGTGTTCAGTTCACATCGAAAGCATTTGAGAATATGATTAATATATACAAAATTAACCATATGAAAACCGCTGTTTATTCCCCTCAATCAAATGCTTCAGAGCGGGTAAATCAGTCGGTTTTGGCGGCAATTAGGGCCTATCTAAAGGAGGATCACAGGGACTGGGATTTATATTTGTCCGAGATAGAATGTGCCTTGCGGAATTCAGTTCACGCAGCGACCGGCGTTTCCCCCTTCTTTGCCCTTTTCGGTATGCATATGTTTACGAATGGTTCCGATTATAAACTGGCACGCAGATTACTTTCTTTAACCGACCATCGAATAGAAAATCTTGAGGGAAACGAAAAACTTGATTTAATAAGGGAGAAAATTCGTTCAAATATGCACGAGGCGTATGAGAGGAGTGCCGAGAGGTATAATAAGAGGGCACGTAACGTTAAATTTATCCCTGGTCAAGAGGTCTACAGGCGAAATACGATTCTAAGTGACTTCAGTAAGAACATAAACTCTAAATTTTGTAAAAAATTTATAAAATGTCGGATAATTAAACCTATAGGAAATAGTATGTATGAACTGGAGAATATGCAAGGAAAGCCTATTGGAATATTTCATACAAAGGATATAAAGATGTAAGCGTGCAATATAATGAATGGAAATCGATCTGTGATAATGTAGTCATTGTGCAATATTAGTATAGGAAATAAGACTTATGTTTGTTGTTTTGTCCTATATTTATAAGTCAATGTACCTGACATATTATAGATATTATTTCTATTCATATTATGTAGCGTTTTTTTTTAACAAAATAAACTTACAGAAATAGTTCCGATGTGCAATAAATCCAGTGCAATATTTACTAATTATAAGAGGGACGTGATGTTGTACCTGAAAAGAAAAAATTATAACAAAGTAAAATCATACGATAATTTTTGTCACAATAACTTCCCTAATATGATGACAAAATAGGCGAAAAAAGGAATCGGCGCTCCTTTCGTAATTAAAATAGCACTCAGTCATATTATTGACGCTTGGTTTGCCCGGCTTTTGAGACACCAGGGCGTGGGAGTTCCCCACGTTCTGAAAAGATATAACCCTCGCACACCATATTTTCCTTCGTACCTTGTTAAATTCGGTGTTTTGTTGCGGAGGGCTTTATGAAAAAAAGAACCGGCGACACACAGGGGCTGACTGTACTTAATATCCCCCTATGTGAAACATCTCTGGCAGCCCATTGTTTATTTTTGCTTGCCGGAGGTGAATGGCAAATGTAATTGGCCAACAAATTTGTTTTTATAAAATGGAAAGAGGTCATATGTTCATGGGGAGAGACGATGAGAATATTATTTTTTTTCCCATATAATTAACCCCACCTCTTTTCCGGCTCTAGCTGTGATAAGTCACTATTGCGATAGGGATGGCCAATCCCAGTGACCTTATCGGCGGCAGGGAAGACGCTCAAGTGGCCGAGCCATACCACAGTCAACCCCGGACTCTGCTGAAAGTGAAGAAAAGGCATTAGAAATGTATACGAAAATATCGAGGAACGAATACATACCATACCCAAATCACCAACCTCCAGGAATGAAATTCTGAAATAAACAATTAAAAATTTGAATTAAAATTCTTTTGACAAAAATTTATTTTAATACTTACCATCCATGCTGCCTGTCGTACTTTGTTTTGATTATTAAATGTTAATGGTCTGTTTAATAGTTGAATGGATAAAGGAGAAGAAAAAAAAAACAAAGTGTTGCCAGATTATATAACAACACACATGATAGTATAATGATACTGTGAGAAATAAAATAGTAAAAATGTATGAATGAATTTTTTTCTTAACCGTTTTTGTTAGTAATTTTGAAATTGTTATACGTTATTTTTAAAAAGGGACAAATATATATGAAAAGGAATAAGGATGGATAATGTTTCTGTTATTTGACATATAGTTTGGACTTTGAACTGTCTCAGCCATATTTTTTTTGTATTATATGAAAATAGCGCAAATAAGTGAAATGGTGATGTAAAAAAGTACGAGGCATTTTAATAATACAGCATTCACGAAGGAAAGAGAAGTGGTTGTGTTAAATGGAATAAATAAGAAAAGAATCTATACACATATAACGAATTATTCTATTCGAAATGAAAACAAATTTAAATTAAATTGCAAACAAAATTATAAATATTCCCTGGGAGTTTTTTTTTAATAATTACATTTAAGAAAATAATTCAGAAGTATGTATATGTTAAAAAAATAGTTTCGTGAGAAAGTTTTCATTAATGTGAATGTTTTTTTTTTAGAAATTACAAGCGTTTAAAAAAAAATCATATACATATAATAATCCCTGCCAAAAATAAATAAAGTAAAAGGAGAACGTAAGTTAAATTACATGATGTGTTTAAAAAAAAAAAAATTGGTTCAACAACAGTTTTAAAATATTTTTTAGTTTGGAACGGGCCTCCCTTGGAGGCAGGGCTAGCAATTATTCATGGGAGACCGAACATAAGGAAATGAACAAAGTTCTCCAGAATTTGTATTTAAAATCCCAGGTAACAAAAGTAAATAAAGTTGTCAATTTTATAATTATTGAATATTAGAGTGAGCTCTCGGAGAATTCACCCTATCAGCTGCCAAGACAAACAAAGAAAAATAGAAAAAAAAGGAACACAGTTGCCACTATTTAATAATAAGTTTTTTTTTATCAGCTATAATAGTTACAATTTAGGATTTAGTTTAGATTAAGATAATCTTAGGTTTTATTTATTAATGTTGTGTTTTATTAATTTCGTCTGGAATTTTATTTGAAAAGGGTTAATTCGGTGTCGTTCTGTTGGTTTCGTGTCAGCATTTCGTTTCAGTGTTCGTTATTGTGATTCGTTTCGATTAGGTTTTAGGGAGCTCCTTCAGGCCTAAAAGAAGTTAATGAGAAACGGAAATAAAAAAATAAATAAAGTAGGAAATAATTAATAGCATCCGATTGTGACTGCTAAGTGAGTCTATAAATCAACAGGGGGATACATATAATATAAATAGAAAAATCTTTTTTCAAATGAAATTCAAAGTAACGTTTTTTATTGTTGTAAGTTTTTTTTTTTGTTCACTCACATATATAAGTATCCCGATTGAAATTTTGTAAATAATTATTAAATAATATAAAATCTAAGAAATTTATTTGTTAGTAGTTATAGGAAAAAGGAAAAATTAGAATAAAAATCATGTTTTGAAGGTTATACATATAACAAAGAATGTCTGGCTAAAATTATTTTTTTGTTAAGGGGAGACAAGTAAAGGGAGTGGTGGTATCCGAATAGTGAGTTTATGGGGTCACTACAAGAATGTGTTGGGGGATCAAGTGACCATGGAAGGGAGGGCGACTGGAGCAAACATCATGCTCCCGATTCAAAAAAAAAGTGTGTGTTTGATGTAAATTTTAATGTTTGTTTTTACATTTTTTTTTATTGTAACGGCCCGTGGACCACGATGATGGGAGGAATTCATACCCAGAGGGAGTCCGATAATGAGCTGTCAGGTGAGCGAATTATCGTGGTGCCTTATAACGGTCACGTAACACAGCTTACTAAACAACATTTCAGGAATTCACAAACATAACACAGTCAAGACAGTCTCATAAAATCCACAACAACGGAATGGAAATAAATTAACATGACAATGACTAAGTATGCAGAAAATCATATGATAATAAAAAAAATCCATTAGCAATGCTTACATCAATTACCCCATAAAGAACCACGATTGATAGTAGTCAAAAAGCATAAGAGGATTAATGATAACCAAAACTTTATCAATGCCAAATCAGAGTTAATATCTTCAGAATATATCAACATATTAAGAGCAAAAATAACTGAAAAACAACCTGAAGGAAAAGAAAACAAGCTGAATAAATTACAAGAAAACAAAGCAAATGACACATGACTATGAACAAAGAAAAGATCAATATTAAGATTAGCCCGTCAGAAACTTAAGAATGAGATAGCAGATGGGAATGACATTATTAAGAGTGCCAGTCTTGATGATCAAGACCATTCCCTCTCTTTAATCAATCTGAGTTTAAAAAAATATTAATGAAATTTCCGCAAACCATACGATAAAAACTCTTATGTGCAATAGTTATCAATGAAATGTTATCTGTCTTTATCAATATAAAGAAAATATTTGAGGCAATGAAAATTCAAGTAACAAGTTCATTACAATGACATAACCAACTACTTGCAATCTACAATACATTCACTCAACACAACACAACCAAATCCACTCTTACATCATATTGGAAGTTGCTAAACAATTATCCAATAAGGAAGAAAACTGCTGTAATAGCATCAATGAATTTAGATCAATATCACATGCCATTATCAGAACAGTGAACATCGCATAAAACTCAACCTAGAAAAGTCGAATTTTATCTCAATATCGTTTTTTATATGCGATTTATTAAAATAAAAGTGATTTTCGGATGTAGGCTATGGTCAATTATACGGGGTTGTCATAGAATCCAATCATTGTCGGAATTGGTTTTGAAAACGACAAAAAAGGTCCATTTGACTTATAAAATACAATGTAATTTTTTGTTTAATCGATAAAGAATTTAATTCTAGATCGAATGTAATACCGATAACTTTCGAGACCGACAATGATTGGAATGGGGCAACATTCCTTTTGAAACTTCCCCGTAAACTATTAAAATCGTTTAAATGCCGTGGTCGAGAGCAATGGAGGTGCAATTAGTGAATATTTTACATAAAATAGAAATATAAGATATGGATCCACATGGGCATTTCCACCGAAAGGTCCACCGAGACCAGGGGCCGCATTAGATATCGAGTAAAACTGATCATAATTTTCTTATTTGAGATTATGGCATTCGATATCGAATAGGAAATTTAGTACATTTTTACAGGAAATTAAAAGTTTTTGAAAACACTTTGTTTTCTAAAAATCATCTCTATGTATGTACAATTCTCTATGATTCGTAAATTAAGCATAACGTTAAACGTCTTAAGCTAGTAGGACCTGGGGCACAAAGTATATACTTTGTGCCCCAGGTCCTATTATTCTCTATTGCTATGCGAAATAAAAAAAAAATGAACAATTGCGTTTTCGCATCGCAAAAAAATGTGTTTAAAATGTTTTTATTTTTCATTTTCAAGTTTTGACATTTCATTTCGGTATTGTTTATTTTGTAAAATAAGTTAAAAAATAAGCAACACTGGTAGCGAAAGCGTTTTCGTACACGATACAGAATACTAAATTGTGTTCTTATCGCATTTGCGTTTCGCAACGAACTTGCTTTCGCATCGCAATAGAAAGTAACCCCCATAGGGTAACATAGAGA
Source organism: Calliphora vicina (assembly GCF_958450345.1). Taxonomy (NCBI): domain Eukaryota; kingdom Metazoa; phylum Arthropoda; class Insecta; order Diptera; family Calliphoridae; genus Calliphora; species Calliphora vicina. The sequence continues at coordinate 122,171,015 of NC_088780.1, forward strand.
CGAGAAGTAATTGTCAAAAACCCAAGTCTGTTGTCAAAAACCTATCTCTTGCAACAACAAAATACATGTTAGTCAATGTATTCTGTTGTTGTATCAAACATATGATTTGTTGTATTTTTGTTTGACAAATCGGAGTGTCTCGTCTCTATGTATAATTCTCTAAATTTTTTACATAATTTCCCAAATAACATTTTATTCACTATACATATCTGTTAATAACAGTCTGTTAAAATAAGTAAATGTAAACATAAAAAAGCGCCAATATGTTTATATTATTTAGTATAGGTGATAAAATTGTTAATGGTAGTAGTGCAAGGTGTGATTGCATTTATTAAATTTTTTTGTTTTGTTTCTACGGGAAGTAAAAATGAATGAAAGCAATGGTGAATTATCCGATATTGAAAAAATTCTTTTAAAATATCCGGGACTCGTGAAGTCACAATCCAAAAATAAAGAATTTGTCTTACAAGGTCCACTAAAAGTCAATGTAAGAACTAAAAATTAAATTGTTCTGTAGTACATGAAAAACTTTAAAATTTATTTTTAGGATATTTGGCTCAATATTAAAATATTCTGTCCCAATTTCCCACGCATTAGTAATTTCCAACTACAAGTACAACAAAGTTTTAATATTAGAAGATATACTAGTGCCAAACTTGATATACCCACAGACTGGTCAGTTGAAGAGTTAATTGACAATTTATCAACATTAGTGCAACCTGTAGAGACTCCAATTCAATTTTTGCCCAGTGTTAATGATGGATTACAAACAAATATTTACTCGGAGATTGCCAAACTGTATGTACCCTCTGAATATGAGATTGTTCTGAATGACAATTGTTCACTGATTCGTTTTAAAAGATTTGCACTAAACGAGCAGCACTATCTAGAAGTAGCATTACCAAGTTTGCAAATATTGGAACATAGTCTGCCAACGTGTATAGACTGGTATGAACTGTTGGGTAAAGCCACTTCCCTAACGATGATGTTGCAACAATACAAAAACTGTTTGGATGATTTAAGACCATTTTATGAGAATTTCACTGACATCGATGAATTGTGTCATGTGGTTCAGCCCCCATTGCCCACTAGCAAGGCGAATTGGCGTTTATTTGTTTTAAAAGATAAAGTTTATCTAAAGGTCCAATTTGCTGATCCCTTTTCACCACTTAGTTCAATGTCGGTTTATATTATAGGCCCTACACAGGAAGTTACTCATCTTAGACGGGTTTATAGCGAGGGATTACGTGATTGGGATGCCGAATTGGATGTTCATAAAAATCTTTTACGTATATTCGATTTGTGCTTCTTTCCCATGACACCGGCAGAAGGTTCTCAAACATCTTATCAATATTGCAACATTTGCTATTGTTATAAACTCGAACATGGTGAAATTCCCATTGTGTCGTGTGATAACAACCATTGTAGTTTAATATTTCATGCTGCTTGCCTAAAAGAATGGTTTAATACTCTGGCTGACGGAAAAACTTTTCTTGATGTTGCCTTTGGTGCGTGTCCATTCTGTAAAGCGGTAGGTAGTTTTAGGTAAAACGTGTGGTAAAATCTTTAAACAATCTGTATTCATATTTATTACAGAAATTGTCAACTTCTTTCCAAGAAATTTTGGCGTAATCTCTCATTTTAATAAAAAAAAAAATAGAGGTATGTACTTAATATCTGTCTTTTTATCTTTCTACTTTAAAAGATGACAAATTAATCTTTGTTCTCAATATACACACTATAAAACCAATAGGTATACATACATAATATTAAATATTAAAGCATTATTGACAGCAAGGTCAATACGCCTTGAACTGTACTAACATTTAAGATAAAAATATAAAATCATTAATTTATTTATTTACTAACAAACAAAAATTCAAATTGTTTACAAACTTAACAGATATTGTATATATGTATGTACTTTTAACAAAGTTCTAATAAATGCTAGAGATATTATTTTACCGAACATAGCTGGCAATGCATAGTGAAGCATTAGTTCCTCCAAAACCAAACGAATTCTTTAAGGCAATACGTCTCTTACTCCCATCTTCACTCCAGACCTCGGGTGTAGTCACAACACGTACTTCAACCTTTTCATCCAATTCATCAACATTAATAGAAGGTGGTAATTTGTTTTCGCAACAGCCCTGTATAACAAAAGTAGCTTCTAAATTACCCGATGAACCCAATAGATGACCATGAGCACCCTTTGTGGATGAAACCCTTATATTTGGGGTATGATCACCAAACACACGTTTAATAGCATGTGATTCTATGCGATCGCCTGTAGGTGTTGAGGTCGCATGTGCATTTACATAACTTATATCCTCCGGTAGAATTCGAGCATCCTTAATGGCTCTTTGCATAGCTAGAGTTGCTCCAGTTCCATCTTCACTCGGTGAAGTTATATGATATGCATCACCGGATAGACCATAACCAAGTACTTCAGCTAATATGGGAGCATTACGATTAAGAGCATGCTCAAGTTCTTCTAAAACCAATATGGCAGCACCTTCGCCCATTACAAAACCATCACGTTTTTTGTCGAAAGGCCGAGAAGCTTTCTCTGGCAAGTCATTGAATGATGTACTCAAAGCTCTTATACGACAAAAGCCGGCTATTGATAGCGGATCTATGCAAGATTCTCCACTACCGGCTAACATAATGTCTGCATCTCCATTACGTATGAAACGCATCGCATCTCCAATAGCATGAGCACCAGTGGCACAGGCAGTTGATACCGAATGATTAGGTCCCCTTAGACCATGTCTCATGCTTATATGGCCACAAGCCATGCTTGGTAACAGCCGTGGCACAAAGAATGGACTTACACGATTGTAACCTTTTTGCAGCTGCTGCCAAGCTCCGTAAACTTCAGTCAAATCGAACATTCCCATTCCAACACACACGCCAAAACGTTCAAGTTCCTCACTACTAAGGTTCTTCGGTGTAATTTGCGCTGCGTACAAAGCCTCTTCGGTGGCTAATACCGACAATTGTGTAGCAGAGCTCATCAATTTCAAATCACTCTTACTTAATAAATCGTTTAAGGGCAACTTTTCCCTGTCTATTTGAGCTGCGACTTGGCATGGCAATCCGTTGTACTGGTTTCCCAATTTTGTGACGGCCGCTTCACATTTTAATAACTTTTGCCAAGATTCTTCCACATTTCCACCCAAAGGCGTAACTGCTCCCGTTCCTGTTACCACCACCCGTCTTCTATTGGTGTAGTTTATTTGGGTGGTTGAAAATCTGCGTAAATTTTGTTGTGATGCTGCATATTTTGTAAGTTTTATTACGAAATTCATTTTGTGTGGCTATAAACTGATCTACCGGCGAGATAAAGTTTTTCCTTCCCAGCTGTTTTCTGATATTGATTTAACAGTAGTTTTTTCAAAAGTTAACATACCACTTAATTAACATTTCATGTAAAGTTGTGTGCTCCTAGAAATAATTAATTAACATTTACCAACACTTAATTTCGTAGAATCTACTTGCAGGGTTCTAGAAATCGATTATTCGAATAATCTTGTTTAAATTTTTGAAAAGTACACTTTTCGACATTAGCTATTTATGGTTCACTGCATCTGTAAAATAATTGCACATACAATCAAAATGTACTTGAGTGCAGTGTAGCTAGATTTGGGGATTTCTCCCCAAATTGGGGATTTTATGAATAATTTGGGGATTTTAAAAAAATTTGGGGATATTTCATGCATTTTATCAAATTTTTGGGGATTTTTAAGATTTAAAATGTTTTGTTTTGACTTTATACTATTTACTAAAATTTCGAGTAATTAAATTTTATTTAAAAAAAAATTATTAAATGTCACATGGCATTTAGTTTTTTTGTTTATAGGACAGTTTCTAATTTAATTTAAAAAAATTAATAAAAATTAAATATGACTTAAAAATGCGGGATTTACAATAGATGGCGTATCTTTTGAACGCGGTTTTTGTTTTCAATAACTTATAAGTCATTTTGAAGTGTACATATCTGACATTTATTCTCACTTAGTTATTGAACATTATAGTGTAAACAGCAAAGTTTTTTCTTGCTTCGAAAATGTCGAATTTTCTGCCAACAAAGCGTCATACGCGGAAAGTTTTGCTTTACTTCTTTAATTAAAAAAGAGTGCTGCTGAAGCACACCGATTGCTCACCAAAGCGTATGGTGAATGTGTTCCATCGGTTTCAAAGTGCGAGAGATGGTTTGTGTGTTTCAGAAGTGGTGATTTTGACACGGAAGACTAAGAGTGCCCAGACTAGCCAAACAAGTTTGCAGATCGAGGCATTACTCCATGCAAATTTTTATAAAACTCGACAAGAGCTTTCTAAATCATTGGGAGCTACTCAAGCAGCAATTTCATAACGTTTGCGAGCAGCAGGATTCATTCAAAAGCAGAGAAATTGGGTAACATAGGATTTAAGGCCAAGAGACCTTGAAAGACGATTTTGGATGTCCGAAATAGTGATTGAACGGTATAAAAGAAAATCATTTTTGCACCGAATCATTACTTGCGATAAATAATTAATCCATTACGATAATCCGAAGCGTAAGAGATCGCCTGGTTGGCCGTGCTTCAATCGACACCAAAGCCAAATATCCATAGCGCTAATTCTGAACAGACCATCACACGGAACCTGCACCGAACGCAACTGATTCGTTTGAAGCGTGCATTGGCCGAAAAACACCCAGAATATGTTGCCAGACATGAAACCGTAATATTACATCATTACAACTTTAGGCCACATGTTGCAATACCTGTTAAAAAGTATTTAGAATGAAGTTGTTGGGATGTTTTGCCTCACCCTCGTTATAGTCCAGACCGTGCCCCGTCGGACAAATATTTGTTTCGATCGATACGCTCTCTCTAGGATACGCTTCACTTTGGAACAGAGTATCTGATATTGGCTTGAATCGTTCTTGGTCTCAAAAAGGAAGGACAGTACGATCAATGGAAAGTACAAAAAAATGGGACTGGAACTGGAACTGGAAAATTATCATGTAATTTTCCGTAACTTCACCTATTTATAGAAACGAAAACAGTATTTTACAGAATACAGTATTGTTTTCATTTCAGGTTTTCGGGGACTAAATTTTGGATTTCAATTATGAAATGGGGATTTTTTGGGGGCATCTATTATCATATTGGGGACATAGGTAAAATTTTTCTGGCAACACTGCTTGAGAGACTCATTTGATAAACACAATATTATACATAAATATATTATAAAATAGAACTCCAATGGTATACATTTGTTTTTCGCTTTTGGTTTAGAAGTTATACAGTAAAAAATGTCGGTTTTTGTATGTGTCGGAGCAGTTTTCGATATATCCGAGAGGTTAACCCTTCCGACGGTCTAATGGTAGGCTACTCAGAAAAAAATCTACTTTGTTTTTATAATATAAAAAATCTAGAGTTGGGTTGTTCATGAACGAAAAAGTTCAATCAAGTGATTTGTTCTACATAAAAATAAACAATCAGTAAAAAGAACGATTAAGTCTGTCCAAAAATCTTAGGTAAGGTTCTTTTATGTGTAGAACATAATGAAATTTTATTCGATTAATATAAAATAAACATCACAATTTTTTGTCTGACAAATGTTTATTCATTTACCAACACTATAGATCAGCTGTGACAAATAACATCATCCTTTCCCAGCTGGCTTCTGATTGTGTAAAACATTTTATTCGTGCATTTAGTGAAAAAAAAAAATAAAATATATTTCTATTTCAGTTTTAATAAATTAAAAAAAGGAAATATGTTGACAGCATTGAAGCAACTATCTAAAACCCAAGCAGCAAAGAGATATTTACACACGACCGCGAAGCAAAATGGCTACATAGTATTGTAAGTACAAGGTGGATTAATTTTGTGCCCGGCATGAGGTCTGTCTGATAACCAAAGAAATTCTCAACAATATTCCTTATTACAGAGTACCCGAAATTGGAGAGGATGGTCAAGCGGGAGACGTGACTGTTAAGCCAGATGGTTTACCAGCCTTTAATGAAATTACAATAGAGAATTGTTTGGGTGCAATTGGAAGTCAAGCAGGTGCTGTTGAAAAATTGGTGAAGAGAATCGAAAGCGATATTCATGAAATGAAAGAAAATGAAAAATTGGAATTGGGTCAAGTGTTTAGAGAACTAGACGAGGCAACTGGACCTTTGGATACTACGTGGGGTATAGCAAAAGCTTTGTATTTGGGCAATAGCAACCTGATACCTACAAAATCATATATGAATATCCACGAAAGAGCCAGAAATGCTAGAGCCTCGCGTTTTTGCAATAAAGTTGTCTATGAGGTATTGAAGGAACAAAATCCTGATGAGTTACAAGATGGAGAAGAAAAGAGACTTTTACAAAAGTACTTATTGGAAGGCAATTTGAACGGTTTATCTTTGAACAACGAAAGTCGAAATGGTCTTAAGGAAGTGCTTATACAATTAGGCAAAGAAAGAGCTAATTTTAAAAATAAAGTGAATGTTGCTGTTCATAGTTTTGCACACGTTGTTCATGACTACCAATTGGTACGTGATTTCCCTGCAACTTTGTTGGAAGCTACGGCCATCGACCAACATAGGCCAATGACACAAGGGCCATGGAAATTTACACTACAACCACCAATAGTTGAAGGTTTTCTAAAGTATTGTCCAGATCGCACACATCGTTGGAATATTTGGCAAGCAAATGTACGCAAATGTTCCAATTATATGGACAAAAGTTTAGAGAATAGTACCCATTTGGAAAAGATACGCAGTTTACGCAAACGCCAAGCGAACGCTTTGGGTTACCCCAATTTTGCCACCATGTCAATGCAAACGAAAATGGTTAAAGATGTATCAGAACTGAAGCAAACATTTACTAAACTTTTGCAATTTGCTGGACCCGCTCAGTCAGTGGAAATCGAAGGGTTGCAACAGTTCGCGACTAATAGTGGCTTCGAACATAAACTGGACTTGTTTGATGTCACCTATTGGCAGAGAAAATATTTGTTGGCCGAACACAAGCTCGACGAAGAAGCTTTAAGAGTATATTTCCCATTGCCTAGGGTATTCTCTGGGCTATTTTCACTGTCGGAAAAATTGTTCAACATAAAAATCGTAGAGAGAAAAGAGGCACAAGTATGGCAGCCAGCGGTTAAATACTTTGATGTCTTTGATTGTGATTCCAATGGCGGTAGTCATCCTGTTGGAGGATTTTATGTCGATTGTTATTCGAAGGAGAACAAATTTGGAAAAAATAATGGCTGGATGGTTAGTATACGCAATCGCAATGAAGCCGCAAAGTCATCACCATTGTGCGCATTAATCTTTAACTTCAGTGCACCCAACAATGACAAGCCATATCTTTTGAATATAGACGATTTGAAAATGGTATTCAAGACATTTGGTTCTGCCATGCAACATCTGTTGACAAAAGCACGCTTTACTGATTTGGCAGGACTTTCCAATATAGAATGGGATGCTTCACAAGTATCGGGCTATGTCATGTCCAACTTTTTAGACAATCCCACTATTTTGAAATCGGTATCAGGTCATATTGATACCGATGAACCCTTATCTGACGATTTGGCGAAGAATATAGGTCTACTCAAGACCCATTTGGGTGGATACAATCTATGCCACGAACTGTATCTTTCTGATTTGGACATTGAGTTACATCAATCGGACAACTTTTGGCTGGAAATTGTACGTAAAATGTGGCCAGTATATCGATGCATGCCGTTAGAAAAGAAGGATTCTCATCCATGTTCATTGACGGACATCTTCTCCGGAGATTGGGGAGCAGCACATTTTTCACATCTGTATTCGAAAATAATTGCCGCAGATGTTTCAGCCGCTTTTCAACAAAATCCCCAAGATTATTCCGAAATAGGAAAACGTTTTAAAGATACTTTCCTCTCATCGGGTGGCACAGAACCCACTGCTGAAGTTTTTCGTCGTTTCCGTGGTCGTGATCCCTCAGTTGAAGCACTACTTCGATCATTGGATATATTCCGTGAATCACAAACATCCGGCGAATTGTAACGACATTTCTATTTTTGTTTTAAATACGCAACTTTTTAATAAATACATATTTTGTTGTAGATAAATCTAAACATTTAATTTATCAATAACTAAACAAGAAGTAGTAGTGTTGAAGTGTTATCGATTTAAAATTATCATATTCGAAATCGTAAAACTAAATTAAATTTAGTTACTGATTAAAAAAACTAAATAAAAATTTAAATTAGGAGTACTAATAATAAAAACATGACTATTACTTTTGTTGTACAAGCAAAAAATTACATTATAAAGATGAAGGTTAACATATGATAAAGTGTGATAAATCATGCCTCATTATCACTTTAGCCTGCCTTTGGTGACATTGGTTTATGTGACAAAATGAGATTTCGAATGACCGATTAGAATTAATGAATGTTCAAACGTTTTTTCATTGGTGAGAGGCATGACTTTTTTATAAGCATCGAAGATATTTTAATGATTTAAGAGTCAAACTATAATTTACGATAACAATAAAAAAAGTTTGGTTAAAAATTTTAGTGAAATATTTTCCCGAAATTGGTCCACTGCTGACTCGAATTTCTCCTTGATATCACTGGATATGTTTTTCATTAGAAACGTATACATGTTTTTGTAAAATAAATCGCGTTAAACAATTATTTTTCCCGAAATTGACCCATAGTCTGTCCGAGGTAGTCGTGGTTTTTTACTTATTTCAAGATTTTAATTAGCAATTATTTAAAATTATTGTACTTATTTAATAACGCCTTTTTCTGTAGTTTTTAAGGATTTATGTACCATTATTTGTGCTTCTGCAAGCCAATAATCTATAAACAGTTATATGCCAACAAAGCACCCTTTTTAGACTGAAAAGAAGAATAAAGAAAAAGTTGCAATTATTACTTACTTTGTATTCTCATTCACTCAGAACTATATATGCGCAATTTCATGTTTCTAACTGGGCGTATTTCAAGATATTTAAGTTTTTTTTTAAAAAAAAAAATCGATTTTTGTAGGATCCAATGTTTAAAATTTTATAAAAATTAGCTTGATTTTCAATTTTCCGCTTTTTGGTACTTTATTAAAATAAATTTCAGTATCGTAGTGGGAAGTCCTAATAAAATATTAATATGTCAATCTATAGAAAAACAATAGATAAACAATATCATATTTTTTTATTTTTATAAAAAATATAAATCGCGAATAAATCGTTATTTTAATCGAATCTAAAGAGTATGTCTTTTCCGAATATAAAAAAAATCGGAAGACCCATGCTCAATTTGTTTTTGATGTCTGATGGAATTCACGATACCAGTAAATTATCCTAAAAAATTGCATAAACATACCATCAATACTTGGATTTAACTTTACACAACGCTGCAGCCCAATTATGAAAAAAATTCCCCGTGAGTTTTTTTCCTTTTCTTATTTTTAACATTGAATTTGAATACGAAAAATGGGAAAACGGAAAAAACTCCCAGGAATTTTTTTTTTATAATTGGGCTGAATATATCCCTTATACACAGTAATTGTCACTAATGTCTGACAATTAGACTCCAATTTATATATTTTGTGTCATTTGACAGGTATGTGTTCATAGTAGTGAAGTGTAGGCACTTTAAACGTTAATTGTGTACTGCATTTTTTATGAATAATTCGTGGAAACTGGTTTTATATAAATTGTACCTAGCGAAAAATAAATATTGATATCATTAACACCAAATTCAGAACACCTTGATTCACTATTAGAAAAACACCCACTCTTCAAAACTCTTCACAATCCAGAGGTGTTCAATCTATAATTCAATTTAGTTTAATACAGTTTAAGATTATCCAACTGTCACGTCCAAACGATTTCGGTGTTTTTCAACACTCTTAAAATTCCATGCATTTCTAAAGTGAAAAAATTTCCAAAATGGTTTTTGGATTTTTTAAATGGAAATGAAAACCAAGAAAAATAAGACCATCAAACTCAAAAAAGTGGGAAAGTATTTTATTAATAAACACTTGTAGATAAAATCCTTCAAAACTGCCACAAAAGTACAAAGGATATGATCTATTTGCTTACATTAAATTAATATATTCTACGATTTTATATATTATATTGCAAATTTGTTCCGCATACGATTTCGATTTTGTCTTCTAATTCAATTAACAACTTATCTCGTAAACATTGTATTCGATATTGAATAAGGGAATTCCAAAAATTAGAGAAACTAGCACGTTTTTAAGTAGTCGCCCGTATACGAATGCGAGAATAAGACCATTGATTATGATAATAAATGAAAAAATTGATTTATTTTACATTTCCCCAGTATTACTTGAATATGTTTTGAATGAATTTAACTTTTCTTTTCGTTTTTTTTTTAATAACTTTATTTAATGATTCTTATTATGTTATTTTTAATTTTTCAAACACTAGTTTTTTCATATACATACATACATATTTTGTAATATATATTTTTTAGTTTTTATTTTATATTTTTCTTTGCAGTATAATATTTTTATAAGAGTTTTATTCTTTTCAATTGAGAGAAGAACAATAAAACATCTCACGAAAATACATAGTTACAAAATTTTAAGGAAAAATTCCCTAATTTATTCATTATATTTTTTTACATAGCTTTAATGAATACATACATATTTATTTAATAAGTATATATAATTTTAATAATTAATGGCTATAACTTAAAAATATTGGACATACATAAATTTATATTTATCTTCCTAAGAAATTAATTCAGAAATCACGTAATCAGCAAACAAATTTTTGGTAATATCAAATAGGAAAACCTCTTCTTTGAAGGTACTTATTTATTCATACCTTTCTTGATTTTGGTTAATTTTATTAAAAATTTAGTTCATACTAGAACATTTTCAGTTCCAAAATCGATTCCAACGGATTACGAGCAATTTTATTGCAAATTTTTAAATATTTCGTAGTCTCCAAAAAATTAGCATTTTAACAATATTTTATATTTGGAAATACTTTTGACTAATTTTTCTAATCTGGTGTAGATCAAACGCTCAACTGCATTATCCTAAAATATAAGCAATTGAAGAGGATGACATAATGTGACAAAAGTAGAAGTCAGTTTTTTCCTTTTTGCAAAAATGTTAATAGGTTGCACTTAGGATATTTGCCAGATGACGTTACGTGACAAAGGCTGACTTCATAAACGCAGTATGCAAAGCAATAGATGTTGTTTTGGGATTGTCGCAAGTTCATTATTGCATGACAGTGCTTTTCAATGTGCAACATTTGTAAAATGTGTGCATTGTTTTTTTATGATTCATTGCATATTTTGATAAAGCATTATTACTATAAAGTATTGCTGTGCCTTGTAAACGAATTTCTTTGCAGTATTACATTGCAAACTGCGATTATGAAGTCAGCCAATTGTTTTAAATTTAATAAAAACGAAATCTGTATGAAATTAAAAAAAATTCATTCTAGAAACAATTTAGAGGTCACTTCCCTCATGGCACAGTGGGTTCAAATGTGTATCAAGTGGCGATTAATTCATGGAAACCGTTATTTTAATATTTTTTTTATTAATAATCATTTTTATTAAAACTCACAATTATCGCTGTAACCATACAGAATTATACATAGAAATGAGACACTCCGATTTGTCAAACAAAAATACAACAAATATGTTTGATAAAACAACAAAATACAGTGCTAGACCCCTTTTACACTAAGCAATTTGTAGATTTTTGGGCAAGAGACTTGCGCAACTAAATTGCCTAGTGTGAAAGGGGTCCTAGTATGTATTTTGTTGTTGCAAGAGTTAGGTTTTTACACCAGACTTAGGTTTTTGTGCAATATTAGAACATTACGACATGATAGAATACCTTGTGAATCGACCAAATATGTATTCTGTATTAATATTAAAATGAATTTAATATAAAAGTCCGATTTTTGCTTTTGACCAAATTCAATAATTATAAAAATTTATATCAAAAAAGTGATGAATGAAATATAATATATTTTTTATTGATGAATAACAATGAAATTCCTATAAAAAAAACAGTTTTACAAAACAAAATTAGAATAAACATTATTTTTCCATGTTAGACGCATTTTATTTTTCGGTATCAAAACTTGATTCACAATTCTAGCTGTAACTTTAGAATAAGAAGGGAAAAATTAAAAAATCTAATTTTAAATAAAGATATGTACAGTGCCGAACTTAAGTATTGGCACAGGATGCTCATTGTTCTATAAGGTCGATTTAAAGGCCATATTGTTGACATTTTTAATAAAAATATATATTTATCAGATAGATTGATGAATTTCCTACAAAATACCACCAACTTCATTTCAACAATTTTGCAATATTATTTAAAAATAAAAAAATTCCACAATTCCGTAGAACAAAACTATTGGCACACTTAACCAGATTCTTCAAATTTGATCGATCTATCCACTTTTTTTCTTTGAAAATGCGATTTTATCTTCTTTTATTTAACAGTTTTCGTTTCTAAAACTGTTAATGTCAATTTGTAAAAAATGAGCACAATAATTATCAATTTTGCTGAAAATAGCTATCAAATAAAATGAAACAACAGAATCTGAGCGCAAAATCATACTTCACTTGCACAATCAAGGAAAATCATATGCTGAGATTGTAGAGATTATGGAAAGAAGCCGTTTTACAATTTGGAGTATCGTGCAACGTTTTAAGGCAACATCAACACTTGAAAGTGCTAAACATACAGGTCGTCCTAGATTCTTAAGTGAGCGTAAATACAGCCATATAATCAAAAAGGTCAAGTTATGTCCAAAAATATCTTCAACACAGGTTGCTGTAGAGATTAAGGAAGAGTTTGGGAAAGAAGTTCACGCAGCAATAGCCAGAAGAGTGCTCCAGAAGACAAACTATAGTTGTCGTATTGCTAGGCGTAAACCATTTATTTCATCTGTGAACCAAAAGAAGCGTTTAGTATATGCCGTTTAGGAATTTACGTAAGCCACATGATTTTTAGCACCAAGTGCTATTCTCTGATGCAAACAAATTTAATATTTTTCGCTCTGATGGCCGTCAAACGGTATAGAAAAAAAACCAATAAAGAGCTGGAAAAACAAAATATTGCTTCAATAGTAAAACATGGTGCTGGAGAGGTAATTGTGTGGGGTTGTATGTCCGCTTCAGGGGTTGTAGAGCTGGTGTTCATTGACGAAATAATGGACACACCTCAAGAAAAGTACAGAAAAGTTAAATTTACCATTTTCTTTCACTTTTCAACATGACAATGATCCCAAACATTCGGCCTATACTGGACGTATGTTGCTTTCATACAATATTTCGCATGTCCTACCACACCCTCAACAATCTCCGGATCTCAACCCAATAGAGCATCTGCGGGAAGAGCTAGATAAGCGAGTGAAAAAGGCATTAGTTGAATAATGGCAAAGTATTGGGTTAGATATCACAAACAAGTTGGTAGATTCATGCCTAAGCTACTCGAGGCCTTTAAATAGTCCTTAAAGTAAAATGAGCATCCTGTGCCAATACTTAAGTTCGGCACTGTATGTATATCATAAGTGTTGTGTATTAAGAAAATAAAATCATAAAATTTGTCTCAAACCAAATTTTTTCACAAAAGTATTATTATAATGGAGCAACAAAGCAAATTTATTTTTTGCATTTTGAAGTAGAAATCCCATACTTTACTACTATAGTACTTAGTCCATCAAACATGAAAAATACCCAAATTTTTTTACCAATTTGAAAAGAATGTTAAACATTTTTTTAAAAATACAAAATAATTTGTATACACCAAAATACCTGAAGTTTTTATCATTAAAATAAAACTTTATAAATATTAACTTAAGGTAGGGTCACACATGGCAAATATTTATTTATCTATAATATACTTTACAAATGAATTTATAAAATATATACAGTGAATGTCACTTAAAATCGTACACCATCGTAGTCAAATTTTATTCATTAGTTTTAGAAAGTTGATGTTTTGGAAATATTTTTATATTGTGTGTGCTATTACCTATCAGATAATTGGGTATAATTTTAATTGCCCTTATCCACAAATAAAAAAATTGGGTAAGACTGTCAGTGCCCAGAATATCAACGCTTCATTTAAAATCGTAAAGGCACTAAAAAATAGCAAATGATACCCTACAAAGTCTTAGGATTATTTAATATTAAATTTTTTTTTAATTTTTAAAGTTTTAATTATAATTTAATATAATTGTACGAATTTAAGTGAAATATGAATTTTGTGATGTTCTTTAATTTTCATCAATATTTTTTTAACGAGGTTTTGTTAATTTTTTTGTTGAAATACATATTTTTTGTTCCAATTAATAAAATGACTTTTAATTTTTTATATAATCACCTATTATTGCCTGTATAATTTCATAATATTTAAAAAAAAATATGTTGTACGATTTTGAGTGACACTCACTGTACAAAAAAGGCGCCGGTAACCAGACCATAAGCGCTCGTATTATGATTAACTACAAAATAAGATAAAAATAGAGTACATATACATAGTGATGAAAATAAAGAATAAAATAAATTATTCCAGGAAATAAAAAAAAATTAATTAAAAAAGATTAAAATAAAAAAGCATAATTCTGAAAATGGTGAATTTTGAAGAAAGAAACTTATAAAATAAAACCTAAACTTCCGTAATATTGTGCTGCTGTAGACATCACATTATTCTGCATACGTTGTTAGATTCTTCAACTCCAAACACTACTTCGAAAAAACTGATCCGTCTACACCGTATCTCATATTCTAACTAATTGCCCGACTTCAAGGATGGATGGAACACTGGTGGAAATACTCGACTGTAGTAAATCTAACATGGCAAATATATTTGCTCAAAAAAGCGTAACCATTTTTTTTAGCACAAATTTGTTTGACGTGTTTACTCTTACAAGTGTTTTGTAAGATCAAACAGCATCAAATAAAACAAAACTAATTTTTTTGTTTTGAATCATACTAAGTAAAATAAGTTTTTGAAATAAATAAATGAATTCAAATGTATTTTATTTAGTTGTTACGTCTTTTTCGTCAAATATTTGTCACAATTATGAATGTTCAAGTAATTTTCTAAGGGGGACCTTGTATGGGGACTAGGGACAAATGTTGACCAATTTTTGAAATACGTTACAGTATAATTTCAGAGTACTTAGAACTAATCTGTGAAAATTAAATTATTTTTTCATTTCGAATCCAATTACGTAATAATTTATTTATCAGGGTACTTAATCCTCTTAGTCATAATCGGTTACAAAAGATGTTTCAAAAATATAGTAAACCTTGACGATGATTTTTTTAAATGTATTCTTATCGAGAAACGAGTTTAACTTACCGCATTATTTCTTGTTTTCTTTAGTTTAGATTTCAATCTTAAAATCCTAGACATATATTACTTGTATTTTTAATTTAAGTGAAATCTAAATTAAATCACAATAAAGTTAATCTACGTTTTAATAAGCATATTTTCGTGTCACAATTAAATTTGACAGAAGAGATAATTTTCTTATTATAAAAACTTTTGAATTTATCATATTTAAATTCGTAAATTATCTCTTTCGAATTGATTTACGCAGTAGACTGTCAGATTTTTTATGAATTTTCCAGAGCGCATTTGTGATTGTTATAAATACATATGTATGGATTACGTGTACGTCATTCATTTCAAAAGAGTAATTACCTCTAATTTTACTCAATCACTATAATTTTTGTTCGCTACATATTAAGCTTATTTATGGAAATTCCAGATTATGCAACTAATCATTTCCGAAATTTATAATTTTGAATATTTAGTAATTTGTTTATTATTTTTATAACACTGCTGAATAATTTAAACTTTGCAATATCCATAGTTATTATTTCTTACATATGTATTTTGTTTTTTAACATAGAATCATATATATTTTTAAAATGTTTTTTTTTTATATGTTGTGTTTTATTAATTTTTTTTTGTATTCTTATTAAATAATATTGGTGTTTTACACATACATACATAGTATAATGAATATTGTACCTAATATGGCTTTAATATACTTAAGATGTGTGTATAGATTTCCTAAAATTATAATTTGTTACATTTTAAATTATTGGTTTTTGTTATTTTTCTGTTTCATTACAAAAGCTTTTAGGCGTGTAGGCGACGTCCAACAGGACCAAATAGACAAGGATTATAATCTGTTTGTGGAGGATTTGTGGAAGATTAGGAAGAATAACACAATATAGTAGGAGATGTGTGTGTAATGTACACCTGCAGATGTATGTACATATAATTTGGTTTTTTAAGTGCTTTCATTATCATTATCAATTAACGATTAGAATACGTATGCAAATGAAACATGTTTATGCATGCTTGATGCGTAATCCGTTTGTGTGGGATGTAACATATGTAATTATTGATTTATTTTTGTATAATTCTATGCGTTTTATTGGTTTATTTTAAGGCCTAATTTAACTACAAATGTTTTTTTTTAACTTTTTTATTATTAATTAATATACGTTTCTTTTGCAGTTTTAAATTTAAATGATTTTTAGATTTTTTTAAGTTTTGTTTTCTTTCCATATTTTTGTTGTTGTAATAGTTAATTTTTTCATAGTAATATTGTATAATAATTATTTAGAAAATATCTGGACATTTTGACCAATCTTGTTTATTCTTGTGCTCCCAATAGTTACCCGTATGTATGTGCACAATATTGTCGGTACCCTCTTCGCGTTCTTGTGAAAACCAGATGGGTGTATAGGGTGGGAAGGGTTGACCGCGGCGAGCAGCTGCTTCAGCTTCCCCTTCCCGTTGTTTTCTTTTGGCTCGTTGTTTCTCTTCGAGGCGCAATTTTTCGCGATTACTTTCGTCCCACTGGCCATCTTCCATTAAACGTTGATCAGGTCTTAAACGTGAATCTGTAGGTGCTATACCCTCCTCCATTTCATTAAGTTGAGCCGCTAATAGCGTGAAATTGTAGAATTTCTCACTATCTGGCGCTGGCATGCGTCTTTGCCAAACAGTTTTATATGCACCCGTCTCATAGACAGGACTATCCGATGGTCCAGAAGTCGACAGAGCCGGGGCGATTTCAATTTTACTATCCCAAGCGCCACGTATAACCCATTTGACTTCGTTGTTGCGATCCATGACCACACCCTTAACACGTCTTTGGGTTTCACGTGAAAAATAGGAGTAGGGTATATACTTAAGCATACACTTTAGACCTGCTGCGCCATTTAAGCCAGTAATTTCCATTTCACCATGTTGATCAACCCACAGTTTGCCCACAATTATATTATTTACAGTTGTTGTTACTTTGCGCCATGTGTACTTGTGATCCGTTGCTGGAAACTGACAATAGGCACTACCCAATGGTATAATCTGTAATAAGATATGCAAACAGAGTTAGAAGAAATGGAAATAATATGCACGAAGAAAAAAAAGAGTAAACAAAAGTAACGAATATAAAAAAGATAATTAAAGACAATATTTAGGGTCATTATTACAACTTGCCATTATGTTCGTAATAGTTAAAGGTAACTTTAAAAAAAAAAAACATTTCTCAAACCAAGGCTAAGCTTGATAAATATTATGGGAACTCTGCACCATAAATTTCAATGATAAAAAAGTGGTTTACTAAATTTCGTTGTGACCGTAAAAGTGAGGAAGATGACGAAAGTTCTGGACGCCCAGTTGAAGTCTCTACCACTGAAACAAAAAATTTATGGCCGATCAGAGATTAAAAGTACGAGAGATTGTGGAAGCCATAGATATCTTATATGGTTCAGTGGTTTAAAGTTAGAATGATCATTTTGGTAAAAGAAAGCTTTCCGCAAGATGTGTGCCGCGTTTCCTCACAATCAGGTGCACACATGTGCAGTTTCTATGGCAATAATCTATGAATTATATTACGAATTGCCACCCTATTCCCCAGAATTAGCCCCGAGTGACTATTTCTTGTTTCCAAACCTGAAAAAATGGCTCACTGAAAAGAGATTTGACTCAAACGATGAAAACTCACAAAAAATACCTATTTTGATGTCTTTGACAAATCTTACATTTTGAAGGAGATACAAAATTGGAGAAAATTTGGACACTAGACCGTACCAAAAAAAAAATACATCGTACACCCCCTAATAAGTTACAAATTTTTGTTTTATTTTTTTGCCGAACGTAAGGGTCGCCTTTTTACATTTTTCGTTATATCTTTGCCACTTACAGTCGGATCTTAAAGTATGATATATCTAAGGAGTCTATGTTGAAAAATAAAATGATTTTTCATCCAAAAAAATTTGTTTTATTCAAAAAGGCACGGACTTATTTGGAAGTTTCCATTGTAATATCAACCACTGTATGTATTTTCGCCTATGTTTAACGAATATCGTATGAATGCATAATAATCAATATTAAGCAAAAACATATGAATACATTCTTTAAAACATTAAATAAACTAATGCTTTTATTGACTTTATTTATTATTATTTAACATCATCATCATCGACATCATATAAAGTACGTAATGACTATGTATAACTGTTTGTTATGGAAATTTGTTTACAGTACAATGTGCTAATGTATTAATATTTTTTTTTTTTATTTTTTACACATATTTCTATACACATGCATTTGGGTGGCCCGTTTATATGAAGGAAAAATAAGATGTCGATGTTCCGAAATAAAATAAAAGTTTAATTGATTCTAAAATACCGTTTCTCAAAATTACTGTTCTTAGTTGAGTATTGGTGAGCTGGATCAAAGGATAAAAAATTTATTTTTTACGATTTTTATAATTTTATTTATATTTCTCGCAAAGGAAATATACTTTTTTTAGGAGCTACCCTTATGGTTATAAATTTTTCCCGCGTAGGAACCCTAGTATGTATGTATATTCCACAAATTTACAAAATTATATCAAAGGCTACTTTTTTCGCAATCAAAGCTCTACAATTTAATTATAGTTCTGACCCCGACCCTACATTTTTTATATTCTCTCATGGCGTATGAACAACAACAAGAGCAACACAAAATATGGTTTGTCAATTATTGCGTGTCGTTAATGATATTTTCTGAACATTGACCAAAAATCGTTATTTATATAGTTATTATATAAATATGTACATAACTTATTGTGTATACATATTTAAAGTATAACATAGAATTTGTAATACGTATAAAAAAATAAACAAAAAGTTATGTACTTAGAGTATAATGTAAATTTCTCTGATACATGCTTCTTAAATACTACAAGATATTTCGTTAGCTTAAGGCTGCGTCAGTTGATCTCAACGTACTATTTACTTAACGAAACGGAATACATATACAGCCCAATTATGAATAAAAATTCCGCGGGAGTTTTTTCCCTTTTCTCATTTTTCCTATTCAATTTTAATGAGAAAAAACTCCCGGGGAACAAATATACAGTGACGGACATTACAATATAATCACTACCAATATTTCATTTAAAACCAGGAGCAATCATAAGGATTGGTGTGGTCCAGAAAATATAAAAAAGTGGCAAAATGTGTAGTGGACCATTAATTTAATTGATAGTGATGATAAGACATGGGTTAGACGTCCAAAAAATGGCAAAAACCAAAAACTTTTAAACATGGTTGGGGAAATATTATTATATGGGGATGCTTTTCTTGGTATTGTGTTGGTCCAATTTATTGGATTAAAGAAAATATGGATAATCACTTGTATGTAAATATTTTGGAGAATGTTATAAAGCCACATGCAGAATGGAATATGCCCTTAAAATGGCTCTTCCAGCAAGATAATGACCCAAAGCACACGTCAGGTCTTGCCAAAAAATGGTTTTTATATAACAAAATTCATGTTATGGAATGGCCGGCCGTCTCAATAACCAGACTTAAATCCTATGGAAAATAGTAAAAGACAAACTCGGACCTGAAAAATTGAAAAACAAGGAAGAACTTTGGCAAAAAATTCAGGAAGTATGGTATGTAATTTTACGAATGTGTTATTTTTATACCCTTCAGCTTCGTGAGAAGGGTATATATAAGTTTGTCATTCCGTTTGTAATTTCTACATTTTTCATTTCCGACCCTATAAAGTATATATATTCTGGATCCTTATAGATAGCGGAGTCGATTAAGCCATGTCCGTCTGTCTGTCTGTCTGTCTGTTGAAATCAATTTTCTGAAGGCCCCAGATATCTCCGGGATCCAAATCTTCAACAATTCTGTCAGACATACTTTCGAGAATTTTGCTATTTAAAATCAGCAAAATCCGTCCATAAATAACGGAGATATGAGCAAAAATCCGAGACAACCTCTGAAAATTTCATCAAAAAACACAATGTATTGCATGCTTTGACAAAAAAACAACAAAACGTATGTTTGGATGTGCAAGTTTTGTGTATTTTGTTTTTTTTTGTGTTTTGTTTCTTTTGGCATTGTTGTTGTTTTTTATACAACTAAACGTTTGTTTGGTTGTGTGTTGGTTTTTTTTACAAAAAAGCAACAACACGTATGCTTGGTTGTGCATGCTTTGCGTATTTTGTTTTTTTGTGTGTTTTGTTTCTTTTGGCGTTGTTGTTGTCTTTTAAACAACTAAACGTTTGTTTGGTTGTGTGTTGGTTTTTTTGACAAAAAAGCAACAAATCGTATGTTTGGACAAAAAAGCAACAAATCGTATGTGTGTTTTGTTTCTTTTGGCGTTGTTGTTTTTTATACAATTAAACGTATGTTTGGACGTGTGTTGGTTTCATTGGCTTGCGTATTTTGTTTTTTCTTTTGGTGTTTTGTTTCGTTTGGCGTTGTTGTTGTTTTTTGTGTTCTTGATAAATTTAGGATGCTGTACGCTGAAAGTGGGCAATGTACATACATACATATATACTAATTATAAAAAATAATAATGCATCCACAACAAAGGTGAAGGGTATATAAGATTCGGCATAGCCGAATATAGCACTCTTACTTGTTTTATTTTATTTTTTTCTATTTATTGTTTACGTTATGAGCATTAATTATAATGAACAAATTTTAAATTTTGAAATCAAATTTTGTAGTTTTACCGCTTTAATCGAATTCATATGTAGTGATTCTATTGTATTGTCCGTCAATGTTTGTATTTTTTATCAATGTTTGAGGTGCTCTTACTTTGTATGGACTTCGGGCTCATTATCGTGACATCGCTCAAACCAAACGTCGCGTATTTAGTTTAGTTATGATTGTGAATATACACTTTATAATTATAAGATGACACGTCAATTTCAATTTAAATTTGTTAAAAAATACTATTCTCGACTTATTTATGTGAATTAAACAAAATTTTAGAAGAATGTCAAGTTCGTTTCAACCTACATTTTTTTTTTTAGAAAATTTAAACTTATACTGGCTATCACTTTTTAACGCTTTTTATCACTTTAGTTTTTTCTATCGGAACTAAATTATCAACGTAACGTTAAATCAATAATGTGAATATAATTTATTAAAATTCTATAATTCTATAAATTATTAGCTAGTATAAGGGTCATTATTACAACTTGCCTTTTAATTTGGTTATAGTAAAAGTTAACTTTAAGGGTACTTTTTTCTATTACTCTAAGTTAACATTTACTATTACGAACTAAAGCCAAGTTGTAATAATGGCCCTAAACTCCTGTAAAATGAATAAAACGTATCTGTTAAGAAATTATTATTAATCATAAGTATGTATTAGTAATTAGAAAGGTGAAATAACGATTACTAATTGATTACAATTACAAATAATCAAAAATATTCAAGATTACTAACGATTAAGAGAAAATAATCAAAAAGAATTAAAAGTAATCAAAAAATAATTCGAATACTTTCAATGATTACTTTTGATAATTATTGAAAGCTGTCGGATTGTTTTTTGATTATTCTATCGTAATCGCAAGTAATCTTGATATTCAGTGGAAACTTTTCCAAATATTTCATTAGTGGCCTAAAATCTGAAATAATTCTTTAAAAAACATTTTTGTAGTATTTTATTTGTATACTTTTATTAACTTAATTTAACAAAAAAGAAAGGACATAATTAATTAAATTCTAAAAATGAGAAAACAAAATTAAAAGATTTCTTTATTACGGCATTGACAAAACAATGGAAACGTAGGTATTATTTTAACAAATATGCAATAACTCAATATTTTGTTGGGTATCCCTTATTTTTTATAACTGCTACACATCGACGATGCATTGAACCAATTAAAGAGTCAATGGTCTCCTTTGAAATATTTTGCCATTCCCTTATAACCGCCTCCGATAAATCTTCCTTCCTGGTGTAATTTTGGGTCCTTATTTTACGATCTACAATTTCCCATAGATTTTCTATGGGATTGAGATCTGGCGATTGGGCAGGCCACTTCAAAACACGTACCTCGTTGGGTCTTCTTGTAACCACTCGGTTACAACCCTAGAGGTGTGTTTCGGGTCGATGTCGTGTTGGAATCTCCAAACTAGGGGCATATTTTCCTCAGAGTATGGATACATAACATCGTTTATTATGGTTCTGTATCCTATACCTGTCATGGTATCTTTTATAATATGAATTGGGCACATACCTTGCCCTGAAAAACATCCCCATACCATAATATTGCCACCGCCAAACTTAACAGTCTTATTTGTGTACTTTGGATCTAATATTTTTCCCTTTGGTCGTCTTACAAATGTTCTCCCATCACTGCCTCTTAAATTGTATTTGGATTCGTCGGAAAAGAGGACAGTATTCCATTTCTGTATCGACCAGTTTAAATGATCCCTGGCAAATTGTAGACGAGCAGAACGGTTCTTTTTAGAAATGAGTGGTTTTTTCACAGGACGATAGCAACCAAGACCAGCCTCATTTGCCCTGCGACTAACTGTTCCGGTACTTATTTCTAATTTTAGGCTATTCACAACCTCTTGAGGAGTTATTTTTGGGAATTTCTTGAACTCTCTCGCTATTAAATTATCTTGTCTAGGCGTAGTCTTACGAGGTCTTCCACCTAAATGTTGAGTTTTTACAGAACCGATGTCACGAAATTTCTTTATAATTTTTGAAATTGCTGATTTATTTATTGAATATTTGTCACAGATTCTTTTTTGTTTTAAACCAGCTTTAAAATCGTTAATTATTTTATTTTTTAAGTCTTAACTTTAGCCATTTTCGTTAACTTTGAAAAAAAGCAATTATGCGAAAAACTTAGAAAAAGAAATTGTGAAAAATTACCAGAATTTAAAAATAAAATAAAATAACTGTAAACAGGATGCTTTTTACATCGTTATTTTAAATATTATTTTCGTTTTATACTTCTTTCTTGCAGAAGTTTAAAAGTTTCCATTGTTTTATCAGTAGCGAAATAGTGAATATTTTTAATTTTGTTCCCTTTATTCAGAATATAATTAATTATGTTGTTTGTTTTTCAGTTAATTTATATAAATAAAACTATACAAGTAAATTTTAAAAATATATTTTAAATTTTGGGCTACATATGGAATATTTGGAAAAGTTTCCATTGTTTTGTCAACCACTGTACATATATAATCGTAATCAATTAGTAATCAGAAATTGTTCTAAAGAGAATTATATAATCAATTAAATTATTTTTAAAATGTAATCTAGTTGATTACTAATCGTAATCCAAAATTAACAGCTATGAAATAAAAATATGTATCATTTTTACATTCTTGAGCATTTTTTGTTTAAAGATTTTGTATGAATTACATATTGTCATCCTGTTATTTTAGAAAAAATGATTCTTAAGAAAAATAAAATGTCACTGGTTTTTTTATTACCAATTTAAAATAATTATAAAATTAGCATACAATGTACCGACAATATCACACAAAACATTTTTTGTTATTGTAGTTTTATTAAACAAAAATGTTTTCATTTTATTCGAAACTAGATTTTGTAGTGGAAATTTAAATATTTTTATTTTAAAATATACTTTAGTGAAGGGTATAAAAGATTCGGAGCAGCCGAATATAGCACTCTTGTTTTTTTCAACTTAATTATTGGTCAATCATATTTTGTTATTTTATGATTTGTATTTTTATATTTACTTTAAATATAAATATGTAGTTAGGGGTCAATTGGGTTCTCTGTCAATCAAATTTTAACAAATTCTTTAAGTGAGTTAATCATTTTATAAAGTGAAAAAATGAATTTGTTACCAATAATATATTTTATGGAATTTCAGTTGAAAACAAGTGTAATTCCGGCCTTGAATCCAATGTCAAGTAATTGATATACTATATTTAGTTGTATTAGGTTATATATAAAAATTTCCCACCAAATATTTTGGGTTTTATAAAAAGTAATACATATTTTAAAACAAAATATTTTATGTTGTATAAAAATATTTTTGTATATATTTTTTCAATTTGAAATTATATATGTATTTGCATTCAACTTAAATTTGAGTGCTTGAATATTATAATATGTTATTTCCTTAACCCGCTTAAATGTTATTTAACATTATTTTCAAGTTGAAAATAATAAGCAACATATTTAACTGATATTGTTGGTCTTGGAATTTTTGGATTTATTATCATCTATCACAAATTCCTTTCCTAAAAAAACACAATTATCGAAATTATTTGACACTGTAGTTTATATGTATATTATACAGTGTCACAGTGTCCATTGACATAATGTCCATAAAGGCTCTTATATATGACAATATGTATTTTTTTATTAACATTGAAATAGCAGTGCCGGATTATTGAATTCATTTTTTTGAATTTTTTTTAAAGAAGTCAAATATTTTTTAAGATTAAAGTACAATTTAGTTAAATATGCTGAATTTATTGTATATTTAAGATTAAACAGTTCTTTTTTATATAATTTCTGTTTTAGTGGGTCGCGCAATACATTGCACTATTGCTTAGGGAAAATTAATTTTAAAGTTAAAAAAATAAGGAAAATCTTTTCCACATATTCAACTTTATATCAAACGCTATTGAATAGAAAGAAAAAAATAAAAAAAAGGGACTGCAAACGGAAAACTACTCCTCAGGACGAACGAAATATCGTCAGAATCATCAAATGCAATCCATTTAATCTGTCAAGCAAATAAAAACCGAATGAAATTTAGAAGTTATTGGTATGACAGTAAGGAGATGATTTCTAGATGCAAACTTCACAGAACGAAGTCCAAGGAAAAAGCCACTATTAACAAAAATACATAGTGGTACTCGTTTGGAGTACGCTGAATGCCGACTGGTTTGCAAGCAAATATCGCAATAGTCAATATATTCGACGTCCATCCTCTTCTGTATGTCAAACAGTACACTGTGAACAAAGTTAAAATATTTCAAAATTTCGTGGTACTGCTATTATCTTGTTCGCAACTGTACATACATACACATCTGCTCAAAATAATAGATACACCTAATTGGAAAAAATTTAAATGGCGGTAACATTGAAAATTTCCTCGCAAGCGTTAAGAATACATCATATTATTAAAATTTCTATCTGGCAATGTCATGTCAGTCAAAAATCTGGCAACTATTTGCTTTCATGTTGATTTTTAAAAACGAATTTATTTGAATTACAAAAAATTATTTGCTCATAAAAATAGATACACATCAGTAATTTGTAATTTGTTTATATACAATTTTTTTTTTGTGCAATTTTTTGTTCCTATTTACGTGAAACAGTAAGTATAATTTAAATTTTAGCAACAATTTTATAAAAAATAGGACTCTTTTGAAGAAAATGGGACGAAATCATCATTGTACCGAAGATGAGAAAAAAATTGTTCAAACGATGAGAAATCAAGGAAAATCATTACGGGAAATAGCAAAGAGCATAGGAAGATCTTTACATTTTGTCCAAAATGCTTTATCTAAAAAACAAAAAAGAGAAACTCGCGGTAGACCAAAGAAACAGATAGGCGGATCGTCCTTATGGTTAAAAAAGACCCTTTCATATCATCGAAAGCTATTTCTGCGGAGCTATGTAACGAAATCAGTCCACAAACAGTTCGTCGTCGTCTTTTACAAGCTAAATTGCCGGGAAGAATTGCCAGAAAAGTGCCACTAATGCGCCAAAAAAATATCAAGACAAGATTAGAATTTGCTAAAGAGCACTTACAATGGTCCGGGTGTGAAGGCGAAAAAAAATGGAGAAATATTTTATGGAGCGACGAAACAAAAATAAATTTGTTTGGAAACGACTGCCAAAGAAATGTACGCCGACCAAAAGGAAAAGAATTCCATGTTAAATTTACAAAAAATACGGTAAAACATGGCGGGGGAAACATAATGGTTTGGGGTTGCTTTTCATGGAATGGTGTTGGTCCGATATTCCGAATAGAAGATACCATGAATGCTAGTGGGTATAGAGACATATTGGAAAACGTAATGCTTCCATATGCATCGGAAAATATGCCATTAATATGGACATTCCAGCAGGACAACGACCCAAAACATAGTTCAAGATTAGTTAAAAACTGGTTCTTGGAGAATAACGTACCTGTTTTAAGCTGGCCCAGCCAATCCCCTGATTTAAACCCAATAGAAAACTTGTGGAGTGAATTAAAGATAAGGCTTTCGAAGGAAGTTTTCAAAAATAAAGACGATTTATGGGAGAAAACGCAAAAAATATGGTACGAGATTCCATTGGAGAAGTGTCAGAACTTGATATCCAGTATGCCCAGAAGAGTGGAGAAAGTTTTACAAAACAAAGGTGGATATACTGGATACTAGCTTTACTTTAATAATAAACTAATTTTTTTAAGATAAAATTTATTAGCTTTTGTTTAATACGAATTTTTAAAAATGTATCTAATATTATGAGCACCAAATTTTTCGAAATTTAAGAAATTTAATTTACTTTATAATATTTATTATTAATTATGAAATATTTTGTTTTTGTTTTTTACTCTCCTTTTAACTATAAATAAAAATCGACTGAATTTTTTTTATAATTTTACAATATACCATTATTTTTTTTCGTTTTTAAAAAATAAATTTTGGTGTATCTATTATTTTGAGCAGATGTGTACATACATACATACATACATACATACATACATACATACATACATACATACATACATACATACATACATACATACATACATACATACATACATACATACATACATACATACATACATACATACATACATACATACATACATACATACATACATACATACATACATACATACATACATACATACATACATACATACATACATACATACATACATACATACATACATACATACATACATACATACATACATACATACATACATACATACATACATACATACATACATACATACATACATACATACATACATACATACATACATACATACATACATACATACATACATACATACATACATACATACATACATACATACATACATACATACATACATACATACATACATACATACATACATACATACATACATACATACATACATACATACATACATACATACATACATACATACATACATACATACATACATACATACATACATACATACATACATACATACATACATACATACATACATACATACATACATACATACATACATACATACATACATACATACATACATACATACATACATACATACATACATACATACATACATACATACATACATACATACATACATACATACATACATACATACATACATACATACATACATACATACATACATACATACATATAGGGTGAATTCCAAAATGTATGTATGCAATGCAACCTTTAAAAGTCGAGCGATTCTTAACGCAACCGTGTAAACTTTGATAATGTTTCATATCGCAAAATGTAGGAAAAAGTAAAAACAGGTAGTATGAAAGTTTTTTTTAGATTTTAACTACGCGATTGCATGCTTTGTCTTGATAAAGATATGACTGCATTGCATATATACATTTTGGAATTCACCCATACATTTGTTTAATTGTAAAAATATTGTATTAATCGTATTGGTCCAGTGTTTCAGTATTTTGTTGTGTAGCCCTTGTTTTTTGTTGCAATCAATCGCCTCTTTTGAAATATTTTGCATTTGTACCTCATTGGATGGTAACCACTTGCTTACAACGCTGTGTTTGGTGTCAATGTCGAGCTGGAATCTCCAAACTAAGGGCATATTTTCATCAGCGTATAAAGCGACACACCGCGTATTTGAGATCCAGTTTCTTTCCCATCAGCCGTGTTATAAATGTTCTCTTTTTGAAAACTTTATTCAGTAATTTAGTTTTAACAACTAAATGTATATTTCCAAGATAAATTCAAATTTACTAGGTTATCTATATGTTTAAATTAGTTAAAAGCATTTAAATTTAAAAAAAAGGTTATTCTCTTTAAGCATTGGCCGAACTATGGAAACTTTTATATTTCCGCAAAGAAGAGTACTAAAACAAAAGTAGCATCATGTGTTTTTTTTTATTTTTTTATTATTATTTATTATTATTATTAGTATTTATTGTATTTTGATAATTTGTTTTTGTAATTTTTTCGCAAAACTATTTTTTTTAGAAATACATATTACTTTTGTTTTAGTCTTCTTTCTTGCAGAATTTTAAACGTTTCAGTTGTACTACTCCGTATATGCACGGGTAGTCCTGATATCGTTAAATAGGGCAATAAATGTCTGACTAATTTTATTGCTTCTATAAAGTAAATAAAAATCGTTTCTATACATCTAAACATTGATATTTGAATATTATTAAAGATATATTTACAAACGGCATTCATAATACAATTTCATTAACTAAACAAAAATTTTAAAATAATACAAATGACTTGTTTGATTTACGGTCGGTATCAAGGTGTATTCAATAAGGTGAAATTACGAACACAACTGATTATACAAGTTTACAATAAAAATAGTCAAATCCGAAGCCCCCAAATAACCAGGACAACCTCGGTTTTTGACCTATATCTGGATTACTAAGTCATTAATATAGACAATATGGATATCTAATGATAGATATTTCAAAGACCTTTGCAATGACGAATATAAGACCATAGTAAGTTGGACCTACAATGGGTCAAAATCGGAAAAAATATTTTTTAACCCGAATTTTTTTTTCACCAAAAGTTTTTTTTTCGCTAAATATTAAAAAAAAAAAATTGGAAAAGCATATTCATGATATATAATTGGTGTGTCGTGAGGGAAAGAAGTGAAAATATTTATAAAAGCAGAAATAACACTGTTCATTTTTAATTTTTTGTTCCAATTTTAGTGTTATTTTTAGTATTTTCTTTTTCAATAAATATCTCCTGGATTTTATTCAAAATGTTTCCTAAAATTACAGATATGAAAATTTAGTCGTCAAAGACAGAGCACGGAAATTGAAGTCAAATTATATAAAAAAATATACCTGCTACATAATGGATTACGAATTTTTCGCATCTGCCGTTGTAGAAAAGTTTAGATCCAGAAGCAGAAAATTTACCCAAAAAGTTCTTGATATGGCAAGCAATATGCAGTTGTGACAAAAAATCCAAACATTTGTTATTAAGGGCTCTATAAATACCGATATTTACATCAAGGAATATTTACAAAAAATAATGCTTCCATTCATAATACTTCTTATTATGTAGACTTATTGGAGTAGGTCCAATATACCTTATTGAAAAAACTATGGATAGACATACATATGTATAAGGAGACAGTTATGTTACCATATGCTGAGGAAAATAGTATGGACATTTCAACAGTATAACGACCCAAAGCACTCATCAAAACTTGTGAGTGATTGGTTTCGGGATCACACATTAAACTTTCTTAAATGGACCAGTCAACCCTCGACAAATGTCCAAGCTTCCACGCTGTAATAAAAAATAATTTTGGGAAAATATTAAAAAAAAAAAACAGTTCTACCGGGATATTATACCATATCTTATAGAACTTTAATTTAGGCCACACACAGCAGAATAGATGCTATTCTTAAAAATAATGGCGGATTGGTTTTATATTTATTAAAAAACACAAACCCTCGTGTACAGATTTTTGTTTTAATCTTATTTTTCAATTTCATAAAAGTTATTTAAGTATAGTATTATTTTAACACTCTGTTAATTTTTAAATAAATAAACTTGAAATATGTAATAAAATAAGTAAAAATATAAAAATATTATACTGTTCCAATTAAAAAAAATTTACACCTACTTTTTTGTCCACATTCAAAGAATAAAAATAAATATTTTTTTAAAACTTTTGTAAATAACAAAAAAATATTTTGAATACTATCGTGTGAACAAGAAATGTATTTTTTAAATGATTTATTGACAAAATGGATTGGTTGGTATTTTCCTCTGTACATATCTTAAACTCACATTGAAAAAATCCCCTTCAAATTTCATTTAATATAATTAACAACTTATGGGCCGATTAAAAAAAAACCACGAAGGGCTTAATAACGTCATTATTTACTATAACTGATATTAAAAAAAAACTTAATTTATACATATACATATGTATATGTATATGAATTATATCTACATACTTATTATGCATGTGTAAAGATTTGTATATGTAAGTTATATGGCCTCCCTCTTCTTATTAATTTTAAAAGAAACAAAAACGCTAATAGTAATAATTGTTGCAACTTTACCAGCTTTGTTTATTTTTTATCAACGACAAAAATTAACAAAAAAATATAAAACCCAAACAGAACATAGAATATTTAGATTATGAATAAATCTATTATATACAAACATTATAGATAAACATACAAACAACCAATGTATGTACATTTATAAATATATATATGTATATTAGGGTGGGTCGATTTTTTTCACGAAAAATCGTATAGCAGAAACGCATTCTACGGAAAATTCTAAGAAAGTTTCCCCAAGAAACCATAGGTGTAAAATCAAATCCTATCTTGCGCATTTCGCCTTTTATCCAATGATATTTCAGTATATATTTTTTTAATAGTTTTTTTATTGAATAAAAGATGAAATACGCAAGATAGATGATGAAACTTTCTTAGATTTTTCCGTAGACTGCGTTTCTGCTATATGATTTTTTACTTTTTGATCGTCCATACAAATCGACCCAGCCTAATGTATATACTCTAGTTCGTACAATGCAAAACGAACAAAAAAAAATGCGAAAGAAGGTGAATCACATAATTTCAAATAAAAATTTATAACAAAAGAAATAGGAGTATTTATCATAGTAATAATACATATTGCAGAACTTTTAAAGAATTAAATATTTTTACAATAGGAAATTAGTTAAATTATTCAAATTAAGTGCAATAATTAATTTGAATTGATAGATATCGTTCTATAGCTAAAAGAAAAAAAATTTATACAATTGAAAGAGCAAAAAATTTTATTAATAACGAAAACTTCTGTTAGTTGAAGTGAAAATTGACAATTATATGCATAAGCAAACATTAAAAGTATGTTCCTTTACACAATATTTTTTAAGGTATTTACAGACGACAATACTGAGTATTAATATTTGTCAACTACATATGTATCATAACACAGTACAGCACATGATTTTGGGACTAAATTCTGATAATTGCATGTGAAAGTAGCCCCAAAAATAAGAATTTCTGCATCATTAGTTTTGTCAAGTTGGCTGCATTAATAATTTAATGGCCATACGAATTTGTTTTGCTCAAGGTGGATTTTTATCACTTTTTCTATATTTTAACACGGTTATATCTCGATATACCGTACGGAATATCTCTTTTGTGCATGAAGCAAAGTTGTAGATATTGAATAAGAAAAAAAAGCGGAACATACCTACCCGAAAGTGTATCCAGTGCCTTAAAAATCTCAAAAATGCATATTTTTACCAATTTTTCACCATATTTTGCTTAATAACTGGATTACAAATCCAATTATGGACCGATCACCATGAAATTACGTCGTGTGATTTGTGCCTATATGAAAATTATTTATCATGAATTTTGTATGTATACCATAATTTATAAAAATAAAAACGAAAAAATTACTTTCCAAATAATACCGATATTGAAATGATAATAAAAATCAAGTGAGTGAGTCAGATTGGAATTAGAAGCCTGTGCAGCAGTTAATCTCATGGTTATATGTACATCTGGTTTATCTTTTGTTAGTTTGTTTGATATTTTGTTATTTTTGAACAAAACATTACTGCCAACCACATCTATTTCGCATGCCTTCTGATAAAATGACACTCAAGTCTGGTGTAATAAAGAAAATGTTTAAGAACCAACGAAGTGTACTGACAAAAAATACTTTATCTTAATACTACTTATTACGAAGTACAGAGACTTGAAAGAACACTAACTATCAAATAGTAATAGTATATTTTTGTTTTGAATAATTTGGTTAATTACTTGAATATAGCATTTGAGTATAAAATGTTCGTTTATTATAATTATTATAATATAGTCATAAAAAATTATTTATTAATTTTAGATTGATAACGTATTTATTTTAAGCCTTTCATCAGATTTGTAATTCATCATGTATATAACAACTTCATCGCAATGATATAACGAAATTATTTAATTACAATAAAAAATAACATTATGTATTTAAATCGAGAGCAGGTGAACTTACCTGTAAATATTTTCCACGAAATTTACTAGTCATAGTGAATTCCTGCCAACAGTTCCATTTATGACCCTCACAATGTATAGCCGCCATGGGAGGATGATGTGAAACTTGTTCGGCAATACAACGCCAACCTAAATCATCCATGCGATCACATTCGTAGGTCTCACCCAATAGGGGATTGAAGGGTTTGCCCGTACGATTGGCCGTTGTGGCATAGGCTGTTACCGTAAACGCTGCCAAGTAGGCCAACTGTTCACATTCATCGGTGCAACGGGCAGCAGCATCTAAGATTTCCGAGTACTCATAGTCCTCGGTAAGGCGTTGCAGCATGGACAATGGTTCGTTGAAATTTACGGGCATGGGTATTTTGGACAATTCTTTGCCAATGCAATTTTTCATTATGGACCATAGATTAAGAGGATAATGAGGTTTCTCCGGAACTCGGGTGCGCCGTTGACGCACGACCTTTGATGAGCTGGCATCTTCAGAAGCTTTGGGATTGCCGCCGGGTCGGTTGGGGTCTCTGCCACCTCCGCCACCGAAGCCGCTACCAGCAGCACCCCCAAAGCCCTCACCTGAATTATGAGGATTATTAGGATGATTAGATGACGTGGAACCATCACCCTGATCACCTGTGGAGGTATTATTACCTGTTGTAGAAACCTTGCGTGGATCGCCACCTGCCGGTGCAGCCATATCGGGCGAATCCATTGCTTTTCTTTCCTCCAACACGCAGACCTGCTGCGGTAACGAACGTAACACTGTCATATCAGCTTCTGATGAACTGCTGCTACTGTAGACTTCCGTTTGTTGTTGTTTATTGGAGCCAGCATTGGGCATTTTCAATATAAATGTACCACTATCAGAGCCATTCTGTGGCGAATCTTCTTCGTTATTGATAACCGATCCCTCGGCATCGAAAAATTCCGTTTCATCATCGGAGGCAAAGTTGCAATTCTGCTGCATGTCTGAGTCACATATTTGGGGAACAGCTGGCGGTGGATTTGGAACTACTTTGTTGTGTTGCACCAAACTGGCGGCTTGTTCTAGTTGGGTGTGTTGCTTGGCCAACTGTTCGACAATCTCTTCCAAACGTTGACGCGCTTCACGTTCATGCTGTAGGGCTTTCGACCACTTGTGACCCTGCGATTCGGCCGAGCGTAAATAATCATTGCAGGCGTTAATCATTGCTTTTGCCGTTATGCGAAAGAGTGTAGCGCGTTCATTGACAATTTTAATGCGACTGTTAACGGCCTCCTCGTCACTAGCAGCCAAATTTATTGATTTCATTTCGTTGAGAGCACCCTGAAGAGCGACACCGTGTTTATTAATTAAATCGTAGCAGGTGCGAAGACTCTCTAAACGATCGGTGAGGTCGCGCACTACTGTTGTGATCTCTTGACTGGGCACCACTTGATAGGTTTCTTTCTCTTCTTCCTCCTCACTTTCCATGGCCCGAATGGCCTTTACTTTGGCCAGCTCCAGAGCTGTAACCCATGATTGACGCTCTACCTCGTTCGCAGTCTTGATGTGAAATGTTTGAGTACCGCCGTTTGAGACAACAAAAGTGCACGAGTCAACGGTGTGTATAAGAGCGCCGTGCAGAGAGATGGTACCGCGACATGTATGATTCATTTCGGCCTGATTGCGATAGTAACTGAGAACACCATTAGATAATACGAACCAGCGTTTTTGATAGCCCTTCAAGTAATTGGTCCACTTGAGAAGCCAACCTTTCATCTCCGGGTCATTGTCATTATCGTTGTCGTTGCCGGGTGTCACTTTAGTAGATACGGAAACATCTGTCATTATCACACCACCAGCTCAGCACTCAATTATTATACTCTCGTCTCGTGTTTACTTTTATTTTGTTTTAAATTTATTGTTTAATTTTACCTAATAATTTCGGTTTTTTTGACAATTTTATTTAATATCGTTTATTGACTTTGATTATATTTATGCAGATGAGTTGGTTGATTGATATTCTCTTTACTTTCCCCTCCAGCAAGTAAAAACAATAAAAAATAAAACGATTTTTACTGGTCACCAAATTTTCGAGACAGCAATTCGTAGTTTTCTTTTTCATACAGAATTTTTTTCCTTGTTCAATAAACAACCAAATTGAAGACAACAAATTAAGAAAATAAAGAAATTAAAACGAAAAACACAAATTTTTAACGCCACGTACTACTAATTTGTTCCATACGCGAGTAGTAAAAAATAAAAATCAACCAGTCAATAAAAAATTGCAAAAATCTTTTCTACTTCCACTACTAGAGTATGTCACTTTTTTCTATTTCACACACAACTCTCACTCTCCAATTCGGATTTTTTCTTTGCTTTACAAAGTCATTAATAATTTGTTCATCTTTTTCAACTTAATTTTTAAGTTTGTTTTATATTATTTTACAACTGTGCAATTATCACCATTTAAATTTGTATATATTAATTGTTTTCATTAAATTTTGTATTGCAGTCTATTATAACGAAAGCTAAGAAAAAATTTTTCCGTATTTTTTCTTATTTTTTTTTTCGTGAAAATCTTTGTGCCTTAAAAAATTTTGACAAATGAATTGAATAATGTCAATTTTATCTCTGTCGAAGAGAGCATAGTATTTGTGGCTCTCATACTGTAAAATTAATACATATTTGTAAAGATTATGATTTATTATCAATTAATTTATAATCAATGGCCATAGATTAGCCAATTGTGTATTAATTAGTCGAACATGACTTTTTCGCTATTAGATTATTTGCTATGAAAAAAAATGTTATCTTTAATTTAGGGGAGAGTATTGGTATTTTATTTGGGCACTACCTTTTTTTCTTCGTTTTGAATCATACATACCTGGGGAAAATGGCATTGCCAGCATTAAAATTATCTAATAAGAAAATAAATCAGAGTTGATATTTTATGCATCACAACCGCATCACATAGTGGCAACACTGTCTAGAAACAGAGTCGTATTTTGTATTTGTGTCTACAAATTTTCCACGACTGGAACGGCAGCACTAAAAATATCAGCTTGTCAAGCAGCCTTTCAAACAGAATTGCATTTGTTGGTTTGACATGCAAAAAATAATTTGTCCCAATAAAGCTGGCCACACACGGAAAGATTTGTTCGCCTGATTTGTGATTTTGTGCGCGCACAGCACCATTAACAAGTCGAACACGAACAAATCACCCATGTGGGGCCAGCATAAAGGGGGGTCAGACGGCATGTATTGCCTGTGTTTTGTGCCAGGTATTGGGACATTTTTACATATACATACCGTGTGATCCATATGAAACTTTGTGTATGTAAAATACATGTGTATTAGAATCACTTTCTGAGTAGATTAAAAGACGTCCGTTCGTCTAGCTGGTTGGCTGTCCATGTAAACCTTGGTCGCAATTTTGAAGATATGTCGATCAAATTTGGTACACATAATTTTTTCTGACCAACGACGAGGCCTATTGAAACCTGCTGAAATCGGGGAACAAATCAAGATCCGCGTAACAGTTTATATTTTCATAATTTTTTTTCTGTTAATATTCACATTTTCTGTATTGCCGGCCTTCGGCCGGGTGAAGGGACTTTTAACTCTGGGGTGTATCGAACATTGGCTTCGCTAAAATCACTTTTTCTGTATATCAAAATTTTCTGAAGTACTGTCATATAAAATCAAAAAGGAATTTTTGGTTCACAATATTAATAAACTGTACCATATTATATATCATATTAAAGGTATTGTGAAGCACTACTCAATGATACCCATAACGATCAGTTTGTTTTCCAAATAGGTATATGAGAAATGTACTATTATATGTATTGACTTTAAATTCATATAACTCTTAAACTAAGAGAGAGCAGGCAAAAATATTAACGTTTTTGTGCTTCTAATTATGAGAGCTATCAACACCAAAGAAATTATAAAAATGCAAGCTGTTTCGCTGATCTTGATTTATACCAAAATGTTGGTATACACACAAAATTCAACATAAATAACTTTCATATAGACATAAATCACACGACCTACTTTCATATAAGGCCCACTTCCGAAAATCACTCACGAATATAAATTATTGATATTTTAAAAGAAAAATGTTTTTGCTCATTTACTTAGTGTAGGGTATTATATGGTCGGGCTTGACCTACCATACTTTCTTACTTGTTTCTTGTAGTTTTTAAATTTGTATATCTAATAACATGTCACAAAATGGTTAAATAGTAAATATCTTTAAAAAAAAAGTATTTTCCGACAAAATATGCTAACTCTAAAAAATATTATTTTTTATTTACAAAATTTAAATACATAATTATGTATATAAAAATAAAGAAGGTACTAACAAAGGTTTTCGTCTAAAAAATATTTGTCTATTAATTGGCAATTTTTATATAATCACTTGTTGGACTTTTAAAAAACATTTACTTTAATCGAATCGGGTAAGTATTTTTCGAATTATAATCAATTATATTATCAGCTGTATTGGGTACGGATAATTGTTTGAGACAGTCTATATTAGTAAGAATATTAAAAGCATCTTATGAAAGTTACGGACGGTACATTGTTTATTTTTACAATAATAAGCGAAATAACACATTTTTTTGCTATCCTGAGAAGTTGGCTTTTGAATATAGGCTCTCGATATATGATATTTCTTCCCGAAAACCTTACAAAAGTTTCCTCCCATACAAACTAATTGTCATATACATATGCTCGAAAAATCTGTCAATGTAGTATTTGATGTTCCATTTCCAAAAAATTGTTTTGCAAAAGCATACACAGTTTCTATTGTAATGCATTTTTTAATTAAAAATTTTAATTTTATATAATTTATTAATTTTTTAAAAACCATTGGTTTCATACAAACATAAAAATAGAAAAAATCTTACAATATTTACACAAAAAAATGTTTTTTTTTTAATATTTAGAGCTAAAATAGAGTACTTTTGTTTTGTTGTAGTTGATGTGGATTCCATTTGCATTCGAATAAACTAGATATAATTAATTGTTTATATTGTATGTTATCTCTTCTTTACTGAAATTTCTAAAAAAAAAAATTGAAACACAGAAAGAAAATATTTGAAACATTCCTGGTTTCAATACTAAAAATATATGTAAATAGTTTGTGTTTTTTGTAGTGGTTTTGTTGTGTTTAAAAGTTATTTGCATTTTAAAATTTCAAAATGCAGGCATGTCACAGAAGGCAATACTATGTTGTTCAAAATTTAAATTGGTAAACATTTTGATTAATAACGAAAATCAATTCCATTTGAAAAATTGTTTCCATAAGGAAACTGAAAATGCCACTAATTATTTAGATAGTATGTATTGATTGTAGCTGTGAATTTGTTTGAAATTGCTTGTAAATAAATGTCCTACATAAACAAAATTATATTTTCTTTCAAACAAAACTAAATAAAGATTTTAAAATTGTATTGAAACCAGAGCTGTAAATGAATCACTCATTTTTGAATTAATTCGCGAATCATTCACACAAAAAAATGAATTGAATGAAATTTGAGTCAATTCAAATGAATTTGGTAAAAATGAATTGCAATTCGTTTCCAATTCAAATGAATTGAATTGATTTTGAATTAATTCAAATGAATTTTGTAAAAATGAATTGCAATTCGTTTAGAATTCAAATGAATTGAATTGATTTTGAATTAATTCAATTCATATGAATTGAATTGATTTTGAATTAATTCAATTCATTTGAATTGAATTGATTTTGAATTAATTCAAACGAATTAAAAAAAAAATTAGCAATTCATTTCCAACTCCGACGCGAAATTCGCAGCATATTTAGCAGATTCTTCAATGTCATTAAGTATGCAGTATAATTAATCGACGGTTAAAAAGTCTTCCTTTAAATATAATGCGCCGTTACCATCGTCACGTGGATTTCTTTCAGATGATAATTTTGAAAAGCTATTGTTGTTTAAGGTGAATGATGCATTCTAATTAAATCGAATTAGCCTTATTTATGAAACTCAATTGTGTTTTGAACTACATACATTGTTATTTTTCCTGATTTTTGATTATTTTTGGAAGATAGTTTTATTTTTTTGAAATAAATATAATATAAATATTAGCAAAAAGTTTGTTGTTGGGTGGTCGTGGGTCACAAAATTTAAAAAATTATTAATTGCTTCTTGAATATTAAATATTTTTTGTCGTTCAGCGTATTTCAAAATAAAAATCAGTTCTTCTTGAAGAAATAAACTCCAAACACCATGTTTTCATTGATCAGGTGCGTATACAGGACAAGGCTTTTCAATTGTTGTACTGGATATTTTCATTTTGGTAGGAGAATCTGCTCTTGAATTTGATTGATTGCAACTCATTTTTGAATCATTCTTTTGAATTGCTATTCTTTTTTCTAATTCATTTGAATTAATTCAAAATCAATTCAATTCAAATGAATTGTAAATGAATTGCCACTCATTTTTACAAATTCATTTGAATTGGAAATGAATTGAAATTCATTTCTGCCTAATTCGTTCGAATTGATTCAAATTTCATTCAATTCATTTTTTCAATTCAATGAATTAATTCAAAATTTAGCTAATTCATAATGAATTAAAATCAAAAAAGAATGATTCATTTACAGCTCTGATTGAAACATAGAAATAGTTTGTTGTAAAATTAAAGTAATATTGTATAGATAGTATAGTAGATTATTATAATAGATTACATTAAACACAAAACAATAAAATAACTACATATCGTTGACATAGAAGTAGAAAGATAGAGATAATAAAGATAGAAGACAGTGTTGAGTGGGTGGCGGGGAGTGTTGTTGCAGTAATTATAACAAGGAATATATAAAATAATAATAAAGTGTTGTTTATACTTGATAATTTCAAATATTTTTTTTTTTTTGGTTTAAGCAGTTAAATAATAATATTAAAACTTATTTGGTGTTATTGTTGTTGTTGTAATAGCATATGATGTTGTTGTAATCAATAGTATACTTGACCGAGCGTAACATGCGAAAAAATCTGTAAGAAATATATTGAATATTTGTTGTTTTTAAAAGACTCGTTAAAATATTTATAAAAAAAAATCATCTTACGGAAAAAATGTTTATGAAAACGAAATGCTTTTTAGGTTTTTTTTTTTTAACCGAGGACAGTGTGATAGAAGAAGTAGATTGATAAAAGCCATTTTTTATGATACAACAAAATTTCCATTTTCGTATTTAAATGATCGTATTCCTTTAAGAACAAGTATACATAACAAAAATTAAACAAACACCACATTTAGAGAACAGGAATTTACAAGGACACTGTGTGTATATTTAAATAAAATTTTAACTCAATTAAACTCTAATTTATAATTAAGAATTTATTTAAATAATATTACATCTCTAAGCCATGATTACGAATTAATTTATTTATGATTTATACAATTGTGAGTTTCTTAAAAATTACTTTAAAAAATATATATTAAAATACAATTCAATAGTAACCTCCGTATTTGCACACTTTACGACAATGTTATTTATGTATAACAAAACTGAATATTTTTATATGAAAATTGTCATTAAAAAAGTTTTGTTACCATTTTTTCATCATCATATAGTTTAAAATATCGGAGGAAATTTCTAAAATACAATTTAAAATTGGTTAAATTATAGAAAAACAAATCCAGGTTTGATTTAAATGTACATTTGCCCAGAAGTTAAAATTCTAACTTTTATTCGCATTGAATTATAATTTTCAGTTTCAGGTTTTAAGAAACTATACTTGTTTGTGTTATTTTTTAAAAATATCTTTTCTTAAAATGTCATCCTAAAAAAGGCAAAACTTTAATACAGGGAGAATATTGTGATCTCAAAAATGTTAACATTGTAAAATATGGCACAAGTCATTACGTTTAGAAAAGAAAATGCGATAAGCTGTTACCATATACATACAATAGAGAAATACTAAATTTATGGGTGGTTTTCTGTAAAAAGAAAAATGTTCACTCACTTTTTATGTTATTCAATTTTTATTTTCGAAAAGGTTAGCTTCTTTAATGTTGTAGTCTTATTGTGAAATTATGGAATGCTAAGCATCATTTATTTCCACATGCATATATTTATTTGATAATGACATGCAAATTTGGCCCCTAAATATATTTCTTGACATTGGATGCCGAATAATGTAACAAGAGCTGGACAAATTCTAGATCAAGAATAAACATTGACCTAGATATAAGCTAAACAGGGAGAGTTCCAAAACATCAAAATACTTTACTGTCATATCTTTAACATATCTTGTCATATGTCATATCTTTGCAAACAGACGTTTTGGAATTCACCAGCAACGTGAACTCTAGCTGATATTATTATATTTT
This sequence comes from Calliphora vicina, assembly GCF_958450345.1. Taxonomy (NCBI): domain Eukaryota; kingdom Metazoa; phylum Arthropoda; class Insecta; order Diptera; family Calliphoridae; genus Calliphora; species Calliphora vicina. The sequence continues at coordinate 122,211,891 of NC_088780.1, forward strand.
TCCGAACAGATGTTCAGATTTCTATAAAATTTATGGAATTAAGAATGGGGTCAGAAAAACCAATATCCCGTAATTAATATAAGTGAATCAAGTTTTTTCGGACTATAGGTAGACTAAAATTTTGCCGTCATTTCGTTTTTTATTCATACTGATATTAGCAATAACAACCGATTGCCTAATTATTTGCCAACATTTTCTCAACAAAAAAAATCAGAAAATCACAAACAATATACGGCTCTTAAATGTTGATCTGTTAACAATTCAGCAAATAAAATGTACAATAAACAAAATTAAAAACTTGTTAACACCCACAAAAACCTCTTGGAAAATTCCAATTTAATTTTGTGAAAAGGAAACCTTAGAAAATATAAACAAACAAATAATTTGATATTAAAATCTAATTCACCATGAGCCATTTTCATGCAATAAATGAATGTCTTGTAAATTTATATTTAAATATTTTCAATCTCATTTGATTTCGAACAATACCAAAAATTTTCACATCTCTCGTCAAGAGAAGAAATTGAGTTAAAATTAAATCACAATTATAAACATATATTAAGAACAACAACAACAATAATAATAAAACATATTATTTAAATAAATACAATAAAAAGGATCGTTTTATAAAAAAAATAAAAAGATTTAAAAAAAGCGTAAATAAAAAAGTAAATAAAAAAGCATATAAAAATGAGACACAAGTGAATAAAAAAAAAATACAATATTAGAGAAGTAATGAGCTAGAGAAATAGAGAGAGCGAGCAGGGAGGGGGTCATAAACGAGAGGACAATTTATAAATAATAACACAAAATGATTGGTTTCAATGAGTAAGTGGTGGGTGGTTGTTGGTTAGGTGTTAAGTGGTGAAACACAAACACACAAAATATATAAAAAATGTGATGAATGATGAGTTGGAAAGAGAGACGCGATGGATCATGAAGATAAGGAGACTTATTATGATGCATTTCTATGTGGAGGGATGTGGGTGGCAATAATAATAATAATAATATTTATAGTAGTGGTTGGTTGGTAATAATTATAATAAATTGGTGATGGTTTGTTTGCTTGTGTTTTTGTTGATGGCGTAAATTAATAATGTGGTTTTGTTGTATGGTGGACAATATGTATTGAGTTTTGTTTTCTTGAAGATTAGATTTAGAATAGAACTTTGTTGTATGTATGTATATGTTGTATGCATATATAAATATATGTATGTATGTATGGATGTACGTATGTGTTTATGTTTATAGATGATGATTACATGGTATTATAAGCGGCTGCATTGAAGCTTTGCTTTGGTAAACTTAGCCTAGCGAGTGGATGAGTTTTTCCATGTTGTTGCAAGCGCCTCTGCTGTGGCGGCTGTTGCTGTTGCGTTAGTATACCCTCGTTTATATGATGCTGATGATGATGGCTTGCTGTCGCTAACTTTTGAGGTGCGGGTGGTGGTCGACTTTCACTAAATTCATGTGGTTTCCCTGTTAAAGACCTTTGTGGTTCATAGTATGACCGGGGTCGGGGTTTAAATGTCGCCATGGTGGTTATTGTGTTTGTGGAGGAGGTTGTTGGGACGGGAGGAGTAGGATTTGAATTCTTTGCTACAGCCGCCGTCGTCAGCGTTGTGGTGGTTGCTGACGATGAAGTCTGATATTTGTGTACTAAACCCTTAACATTTCGATCACTTTCTGAGGCCGATGTAGTCATTAGTGGTGTGTTAGTGTTTTGTTCTAAAAATGATTTAGTCGTTTGTTGTGTCGTCTGATGATCTACATGCTGGGCCACAGGCGACGATGGCAGCGATTGATGTCCCTTGGTGGGTTTATTGCATGCGATAGCGTTTCCTAGGGCCATAGCACTAGTGGTTTGTACTTGAGCCTGTGCAGTAGTTGCTGCACTACCTCCCACACTACCTGCTTTGGCTTCGAAACTTTTCTTTAAAATTTGCACATTACCCGATATGCGTTGATCTTCGGTATATGATATCTGTTGTCCCGTTGCGGTTGCTCTTAAAATAACATTTTCCTCGTCACTGCCACTGCCGGTTAAGGTGTTTTTGTTTTCGATATCAGACATGGTGTAGGGTTCGGGGGCCGAAGCTGAAAATATATCAGAATTTATGGGACGATTGCCATCACTACGTCTACCAGCGCCTAATTGTGCCACTTGTGCCCCAGCACTGGGTACAATTTCCTCACTATTACATCTTTGAGCAAAACGCGTTCGTGTACCGGAGGCGGCAGATGCTGAACGAAACAAATTGGTGCCTCGTTTGGGACTATAATGACTTTCCAAGTTTTCATCGGCCGTCGCAGTCGACGGCTCAATACTTGTGTTCTCGCTTTCACTGCCGTTCTCTTGGCATAGTTTTTTAAGTGCCGTGCACTCTTCGAGTTTCTGTTTTGTACGTTTCACCGTACCGAAGTGATGCTGGTGTTGTTGAGAGTGAGTTGTTGAGGCAGTCTTATTACTCGTGTTAAGTTCATGAATTTGACCTTCAAAAATGGCATTAGCGTTTGTATGCTGGCTAAAATTGTACTGGCAACTGTTACGGTTGGTATCGAAAGCTCCCCAGGAGCTATTGCGCATGGGCATGCCACAACGAGTGTCACCAGAACCCCAGGAGGCATGACGAGAGGGCAATTCTCTTTGGCGGGAACGTGTACGCACTATACCGTCGTAGGAAGCGACAGAGGAAGGTGCAGATGCCTGGGTTGAAATCGAATCAATGCTGCTATTCGAACCCCGGCAGCTGGCATCCATTATAATGCCACCACTGGTTGCAGCCCATGACTGGGTCTTGCGATTATGTTGACGCTTTTGTATGGCCTCTTCTCGATTAAACGGCGGTATACTTGTAGCAGCAATATTTGATGTTTGTGTAATCAGCTTTGCCGACGATGTCCAAACTGGACTACCCACTTTTCCACCACCACCACCAATGTCCGCTTCTGAACTTTTAACACTGTCGTCTACAGCAACCTCTTCTTCCTCGGCAGTTTTTTCAAATGGCAAATTCAATGTCTTACGATCCTCTATAACTTTGCGCGACGCATCTTGCGCTTGATGATTTTCCAAATCATACACAATTGTACGCACTGATGTGGCCGCTGAAGGAGATGTTTGCATTTTTTGCTCATCTCTACGGGCCAATGAGGCCAAAAACATTGATGTGTTTAGAGGAGGCGTATGTTTCTGTATATGCAAAACTTGATTTTGTGTAACACTATAGTTTTCCCCATTGCTGCCGGGAAAACGCATATTTTTTGGTTCATCTGCTATGCTACGGTCGGGTGTTAAATTCTCTAAACTCTGTGACTGCTGCTTCATAACAATTGTGGTGGCCATCGGTGACTGGACGGTACGTGGTGAGGTACTGCTAGACCTTCTTACAAATCGCCTGTGTTTATGATCACTACGTGCTGTGGGCCGTGACGTTCCCACATCTGGCACATCAATCGAGGCCGCACTAACCACGGACTCAACATCGGTACTATCTCCACCCGATTTTGTTTTCGATTGATTTAAAGCCTGTATTAGTGGTGTGGGTTCGCTTCCCGGTAACAGACGGGCATCTTTTGTGCTCTTCAAATTTGTCTCACTTTTACTGCGCTGCAGTTTCTCTTTATTTTTCATGGCATCTAACATTCCTCGATACGTTTCCAACTGATTGAGAAAATTCTTATTGGGCTTTATGCAGTTACGTCGTTGCTTGACATGCTGCAGAGCCTTTTGAAATTCCCAATTGTAGGCCTTCATGGCATATGCTATAACCACAGAGGCCGAACGACTGACACCCATTTTGCAGTGAACCAAAACTTTGGAGCCTTCGGCTTTGGCACGCGTTATGTAGCGATATGTGTTGTCCCAGTGCTTGAGTAAATTGGTTTTTTCATCATCATAAACACGCACATTTAAATAGTCAAACATGCCCGGAAAGAAATTGTCGATTTCACGAGTTACATTCAAAATGTGGCGTACACTAAAAAATTTCAAGAATTTAGTTGAATGAAGACCAGTTATAGCCATACTGAAACTCACCCATTTTTTTGTAACTCCTCCAAATTGCTAGCATTCCATTCTGAGCCTAAATAAACATGATCAAATATTTCGGTGGGAGCATCCATTTGACCTAATATCATTAACATTTCCTCATCAATAAACGATTTGTATTCGCCCAAATCCATATCTAAATGTTCCTCTAAACGACTACGTATATATTTCGAAGTAACCTCATCCAAATCAACGGACATCATTATTTCTTTTAGTTTCATTTTAATCACGCTTTCGGTTTCTTCTTTTGCAGTGGGTCTAATTAAAAAAATTTTAAATAATAACCAATAACATTACTATATAAACTAAGGGACTCCTTTTTTTGCATAATTTTGGGACACTGATCAGAAATATGTCAAACAATTTTAAATCGTACGTGTAGTTTTCGAGATATTTTCACTTTTAGGTTTAAACTAAAGAAAGCTTGCAGGAATGGCAGCAGCTTTTAGCACACCTAATGTACAAATATCAATAAATTCGATTTACTCTCTTCAAATTACAGCTGTAAAAAGTACAAGTTTTGCAAATGTTTTTAAAACTTTAATTTAAATTCCACGTTCTTGAGATAAATCTGTTAAAAATCAGGGTTTTTATTGAAAAATGAAAGGAGAAAATATCTGGAAAACTACACGTACGATTTTAACATTTTTGCGATCAGCGTCCTAATATTATACAAAAAATAGTTTTTTCTCGTGGAGCCTTTTTGGCTATCGAGTAGTATAATCAGATTAAATTTATTAATAAAAACAGTATGTTAGATAACTTACTTATTTCGTATGGCATCTGGTGAAGGTGGTCGACGACTTTCAATTGAATCCATGGCATTCCATTCATTAAGGCATGATTGCTCTGATTCTATGCGACTTTCATAACATGATAACCAATCATGCGAGGGACCGCCGGGATAGAAATTATTCTCACGAGCCTTTTGAGATACTTTATGTAGAGTTTGCAATGCTGACCTATAAAAAAAAATTTATTAACTAACCAGTTTTATCATGAACAAAATTCACTTTAACATACCACATTGCTTGTACAGAAACTGGCTTAAAAATATGAGTCTTGCCATAAACGGACACACTGAAACCTCTATTTAAATATAGAAATTAAACTGTGTAAACATTTTTGTTTTAATATGGGGCCAATTTTCTTACCCATCGCCATCCAAATGTATGGTAGTATCAGCCAATATTGGCACAACCAAACCAATTGTTGTGCGTTCATTGCAGTCAATGCCGAGCAGACAGGATTCTTCAACGCCCACACAATCTTGACTACTGGAGGTGGCATTGGCGGCCATGTTTGAGTAAGTAGTAGAGGAACAAGCCGTAATGTTAGAATTGGCAGTTGTTTGTGTTATTGTGGCGGTGCTATTTTTGCTACTATCACCCGAAGCACTAGTTTTATCTGCTGCATCACATTTAAGACTTTGACGATTCGATGCAGCGGAGGAATTAGACGAAAAACGTTTATCACGCAATTCCACCCAATTATCATCGATTTGTTGAAGTTGCTGCTGAAGCTGCTGCAAATGTTGCGACGATGGTTTATTACTATCAACTGATAACTGACGTGCTGTACCCATTGTTGTCGCCACGGGATTATTACCCACAACTGTAGATGCAGATGCAGATGATGATGATAATGTTGATGATGACGATGTTGACGCTATTCTAGCTGAATTATGACGCATAATCTTACTACGCCTTTCGGTGGTTGTAGAGCGATAACAACAACGAGATGCAATTACTAAATAACGTGTGCGATTAGCACGTTGTGATTCCAGTTTAACAGCCTAATAACAAAAATACATTAACGATCAAAAATGTTTTGTAATAAAAAAAGGTTTCTTACCATTTTTAATGTTTCCTCATGTCTAATCAAATAGAACATGGATTGCAAATGTTGTTGTATATCGGAATTGTTACTTTGTGTGCTATTTGTTGATCTGATTGAGTCGGTGCTCAAGCGACGTTCAGCATGTTGTGGAATATCTTTGAGCGCTAATACTAATGCGGTACCTTTGCCAGCAAAGAAACATTCGCTCTTTTCATTTTTGCTGCCCTCATCTTCGTCGGCTTCACTGTCCTATAAATAAATATAATAACAAATTAATAACATGATTGCGGGACAATAATGCGAATGATTATGTTAATCTTAGCATAATTCACTGAAATCTTATTTCAGAATTTAAAATTTCAGTAAATTTTTCTCTAAAATCATACCCAACATAACAAATTCATTTGAATAGAATCTAAAATTGCGGAATTAGTCCATAACGGAATTACTTCGTGTGACCTTATAATTTTTACGGGCACCTTAAACATATGGGTTAACTGAAATACAATTTGGAAGTTTTAAAAGTGATCATGGTAATGATACCTTGGCATCATTCTTAACATGAGGTGGAGTGAGAATTTATTCCCGATCAAATATGTATTTGTATATAAACATAAAATAGTTTAGTCAATTTAAAATATTTTGTCAGATTTTGTCGTGACCAGCAGGCTCAAATTAGTAAGAAAATATATTTTACAAGTAGAAATCATTCAAACTAACTACATTAAAAATAAATTATTTAAAAAGATAGATAGTTTTGCTTTGTTTAAAATAGAGAAATTTTAAATTTGTTCAATAAAATTGGAAAAAGGAAAAATATTTAAATTTATACCAGATGGGGGTTTGTTTACTGAATATTTTACCATCAAAAACAAATTTTCATGAAAATCTAAAGGCCCAACTATAATATGCATAAGCTAGCTTAAGTTAATGCCAAAACCGAACGAAAAGTCTGTCAAATGCTTAAGGAAATCCGAAGAAACTTTTAGGTGGCTATAATGTACTTACGTGTATTCAAAACAGTTTAGCACCATTTATGTGCAACATGCAATTAAAAAAATATGTATTTCTTATTATTTTATCAAAATAAATTAATTTTCTTCATCCTTTTCAATTATTTCTTTTTTTTCTCTGTATAAAATAAACAAACAGCTGATTCCGTACGGAATGTGCGACCAGCTTCGCTCTTTGCTTAAGCAAATAAAATTTGACGAAACTTGACGAAACTCTCCTAAGTACATTATAGTTTGTCACATATGTTTCATATGTATTCGCACAGTTGCTTAAGCTGACTTAAGCTAGTGTATGCATATTATAGTTGGGCCTTATGATAGAGGGCATAAAATATATAGCTCCTCGATATATTTCATGATATTTAGTTTTGTTGTTTCTTTTGAATTAGTTCAAACTTTTAACTCAGTAAATAAAAATATCATTATTGGAAATGTAATTAAATTAAATGTCCTGGCGTTTCTGATTTCTCTCCACTTGAATTTTTTTTCGTATTCATGTGCAATTTTGACATAGCATGATATTACTTTAAATGAGCAAGCCAACCATCGGAATTTTTCTGATTTGAAAAATATTACTGTATTGCGTTTTTAGTCACCCTCAAAGTCTGATTTGAATCTGATTGAAACCTCTATGGTCCAATTAAATTTTAATTGTTCTTTGATTATGCTAATTTAATTTTTTTAAATATGTATTAAAAAAAAATTAAATCAGCCGATTTTTTTTTATCTATTCTATATACATATATAAAATACAAAAAATGTTTCTACCTATGTCCGTTATAAACTCTGAGAACATCCAACCGATTAGCTCCAAACTGGTATCATTGGAAAGGAAATTTTCTGAATATGGTTTTAGACACCTAAAATACTATGTACATTAGGTCCATTCGGTAACACTCTAAAGTCAGATTTTTGATTTTCGGTCTGTGGTCTGTGTGGCAAAATCAAATTTTTACATTATACCGCTAATGCTATCTATATATGTATATAAAAAACCGCTGGACCGATTTTGATGAAATTTTCAGAGAATCTTCAGAATAGCCCAGTGGGTAACACTGTATATATACATATATAAAAAACCGCTGGACCGAATTTGATGAAACTTTCAGGGAATCTTCAGAATAGCCCAGCGGGTAACACTGTATAGTCAGATTTTTAATATTCGGTCTGTGGGCGGAGGGACGTGTAAAAATCCAATTTTTTACATTATACCGCTAATGCCATATATTTCATAAAAATGGATGTGTGTTGTATGTTCCGTAGTGACTCAAAAATGGCTGGACCGATTTTTATAACATTTTCACGGAATCTTCAGAAAAGCCTTTTGGGTAACAGTGTATAGTCAGATTTTTGATTTTCGGTCTGTGATAAACTTTTAATCAAAAAATGATGATGTTAACAAGCTCAATGACCAAATACAATTGAAAGTGTCTGGCGAAACAATAAAATACAAATCGATTGACACAGTATTGAACGAAGAACAAGTCGTCAATTGTCCTACTGAATTTTTGAATTCATTGGAACCAGCCGAAATGCCGCCACATGTATTAACATTCAAGGTTGGATTACCGACTTTTTCCGACACTGTATATTAAAATCAAGATCGAAATGCAATATAAAACAGATGATTTCTAAAGGCCAGCAATGCGGACCGGGTTCACCTACTAAAAAAAACCCTAAAAATAAAAGTAATTTTTTTTTAATATTTCTGAAATTTGGGCGCTTCGAAATGTACACATTTATAAATACATAAAAACGAAAACAAAAAATTTAAAGAAAATATAAAATTGAAAAGTATTGCCGTCTGTAAATACCTTAAGTAAATTTTAGGCTTGTCAGGCTATTTATTTCGGTTCAAGAGTTCTCCTATCCTCTAACATACTGTAGAGATACACACAGATTTCTCAAGGTTACTTACATATCAAATAAACAAATCCAAAGGTCTCAGTTTATTCTTTCTAAATCTGCTGAGAAACTTAAAATCAGTTTATCTACAATCAATTTACTAGCTTATAAGTGCATAAGGTACGAAAAACCTGTTACAGATTAACAGATTTCTGTTATACTCGATAAAACTTTCCAGAAAAGTAGTGTCACTTCCCTGTACCAATTCTCAAGAAAATTATCTTGTTTATTATTAATGCATACAAAGCCAAATTATTAATTTTATTTTTGGGAGAGATACACGATTTGTGTAATAAACAATAATTACCGTATATGAATTAGAACAATATGAATTTTAATTTAGCACAGAAGAATATAAACTAATAATATAAAATTGTGTTTTTTTAAGCAAAAAAATAAACAAACTATGTATCTCATACAGAGTCGAATTTAAACATTAATACATATTTAATATTGATAATAATCAAGGGAATTAAATAAATGTTTACTTTCTATACACCTCAAGTATTAAATACTACAAGTAGAAAACAAAAAATAAACAAATAAAATACGGAATAAAATGCCACACCATCAATGATGATGAGATATAGTCTAGCAAAAATAAAATACAAATATTGACGAAACAAAACAATATAATAACAACAACAACCAACAACTACTTAAATAGGGGGAGTTAATACATATTAGTGAATCATCACCGTCATCATCACCCACTGACACTGTTATGATATATTAGATTACAAATAGAAATGTCAAATGAAATGATAGAAGAGGAAGAAATGTGAACTTAAATAATGAAATAAAAAAACAATGATGTTCATTAATTTGTTTGAAGTTATTATACACAAAAATCAAAATAATTGTATTGTTATTATTTATTTGCTTATAAAAATACAATAACAACTACAGCACAAAAAAGTTTTTTTAACAAAAAAAAAACTTAAATAGATTTCAAATGAAAACATTGAAATCTTATCAATAAACCACATTAATATGAATATGATGAATTTATTTTTAAATAGACAAAAAAAAATACGCAAAAAATAATCGTCAACTAAAACGTAAATGTTTACAAAATAATATTCAAGGCAAAAATCACAAAACAAAATTTATACATAAAATATTAAATAAAAGACATACAAAAAATTATTAGTGAGGCAAGGTCAACAAAATTTTGACAATCAGCAAAGAGCGCGAGGAAATGAAAGAAATTAAAAAAATATATATAATAAAAATGGTAAGAGAGCGTACCAAAAAGAGAGAGTTTTGTTTATTCAAAGTGTTTATGTTATGACTATAAAAGGCTAATGAAATAAATATTACAAATTATGCATAAATCTATTTAAAGGCAAAGAAAAATATAAATAAGTAGCAGAAAATAGGCGCAGCCCCTAATTGGCATCAGTGAAACAGAACTTTAAAGTGAAGCACAAACAAATAAAGAAATTTTAAACGTAACCGGCTACCTGCTGAAAATTAAGTTTCCTTTCTTTAAAAACTTCATTTCAAAATTTATTACATTACGATTAAGTTCCTTTTAAATTCGAATGCCCTCCTTTTACGCTAAAATATTATAATTGAATAAAATTATTAACTATTATGGATATGAATCACCAAAATCGTTTTGAATGCTTAAATTATTTGACTTATTTTATGAAAGCTCTTATCTATCGATAGTTATTTACTACGTATTTTAATATTTTAGTACTAACAATTATTTAAGGAGCGCTTCTCAAAATGCTATTATGTCACACCTTTTTCTAAAACTGGTAAATAACCGCATATATCATTAAATTCACCATATAGCACAAAAATCCACAAGTCTTCCGATTTTTACCATATTTGGTAAACATTTGGGACATTCCTATTTTTATTATTTTAAATTAAAAAATGAAGAAAATTTACATGTGCTGTGTTATCGGATTTTATTGATGTAAGATCCATTTGAAAGATAATAATGTCTTCTTTAGACTACGAATTAAAAATCGATTATTGTATGGCGAAAAGTATTGCGACATCTGAAAATTGCATTTGTATCTTCAATACGAATTCGTATTTTTGGATAAACAGACAAAAAGTATGTGACATTATAATTTTGACGGGAACCTTATATCCCTTCTATATATTCTATAAATAATATTCGCAATCGATAAAATAAAATTTACAACCACGGAGGTTAAAACTCGAAAAAATATTTCGAAAAATTTTTGATAATCGTTAAAATTTTAAAAAATGTTGCCCAGTTTACAGAATTAACTATGTATATCTAATTGTCATCTCAAGCCCTTTTAAATGTTTCGGATTAAACCAAAAATCTACCTAATACAAGTATTCTGCATTCTGTAAAAATATTTTTCATTTGAAGAAGAATTAATAATTTTAATTAGTTTTTTTTTTAATATTTTTTGGGATAGGTATAAAGTACATTTGGTTCGAAATGATTCGTATGATATATTTTGCTTTTATAACATGGTTTTGGCATGTATTCTATAAGATTTAGTTATTTAATGTATTTATTTAAAACAGTAATAACAAAAGCCTCTTGAGTCCAATAAACTTATGAATAATAATTAACAATTAAAAAAATAATTAGTTTACACAACATTGTTTGTTTTTTTAAGAATATTTCCTAGCTCAAACTGAAAGTTGCTGAAGTTTCTAAGCTTAAATTGAGTGTATATAGTGTTGTCGGCTTATCATTTTCCAAAGCCCATTGTATGCATATGTTTATCGATGTTATACATCCTCTGATTCCGTATCTGATAATTCCATTTGCTCCTCATGAAATTCTTCTTGAATCCAGTTGTTTATGTCAGAATTCGCTCTTTATATATTTTATTTTATAATATAAACCGGATTCGTCGGCATTGTAGATTTGGTGAAGAGTCAACATATGTAATTTTTAAAAATCTATTTCCATGTCACCGCTTAAATTTCTTCAACCATCCATCACTGGCATTGAAACCTGAATTGGTTTGATAAATTTTGGAATACTAATGACGACTGCCTTTTGACCGTAAAATCGTTGCTGATATTGGAATTTTATTTTCCTTTTATAAAGCATTTTTTCCATTCTTGGGTACTCTGCTTTTTTTAAAAGTGCAACATTTGCCAGGGCCGTGTTGTTGCAGTATAACGAAGACTTACACAACGTTTTGTGTAAGTTTTTAAGAAATCGTTGGCTTTAAAATATGTTGAACTTTTCCCATATTATGAGATTTATTTACACAACAAATGACACTAATAAACTGTCAAAATTGAAACTCAAAATCATCCAAAATGGTTAATATACCAAAAGATGGGAATTTCCCTTTGTAATCAAATTTAATAAAAAAAAACAGATAAAAGTCGAGAAAATATAACCCGTTTTTCGTAAACTGTCGCGATTATAGAACCTGCAATGTTAAAAATGAATCCGTCGTAATAATAAGTAGTCGCGAATACCAAGCTTGCACTGTAATGACGTATGAATTATTGGGTTATCATGTTTTAAAAGTTTAAGTTTGATCTTTACTTAAAAATTACAGAAAGTTTTGGGGGCAAATTACTACAGTTATACTTCACAAATGTGACTTGTAATATAACTAATTAATTCGATTTATATTCGTATTTATAGTTTTTTGAGACAAAAGTCAACAACATATGTATGTATGTAGGTACATAAGAGTTTTGAGTACGGTTAAGCTTTACTGCAAATATTTACTAAAACCTGTATATCTTACTAATACAGATGTTTCTACTATTCTACTTTAATTTAACAGGAAAGTGGTAAATTATTGGAAAAATTTACAAAAATCAATATTAGATAATGCATTTTTTTAAATAATTTTTATACAATTTACTAAAGAATTTCTATAATAAATGCATACATAATTGTTCACAAAATTGCCGTCTGAAAATAGCTTTAATAACGGTAACTAAAGGAAGTTTTGTCACAAACTCGATACCTGACAACAGGAAATTACTAATGTGATAAAATAATTATTTAATTTATTTGTATGTATACCTTTTCACAGTTTTCTTATTTACGTTTAAAGAAACAATAAAAAAAACAATAAAAACAAATTGTAACCCAAAAGGCAAAATATTACAAAGGTTCGACAAACATGAACATACATATTAATTTGTAATATTACAAAGATGACAATATTCCAATTTTTTTTTTTTTTATTATTTTTGTTTTGTATTTTCTTAATCCATCTATAAAAAAAATTACCAACAACAAAAGCAAAACAAAAATGAAAATAAAGCCATAACATACAAGAGAAATGCAAGAAATGAGTAATTTTTTGTGGATATTTGCGCAACTCGCACTTTTTTGCCTTATTTGTGCACATACAATAAAGAAAATCATACCAAAACGTTTAAACAACGACGTATGGACTTTTTTTATTAGTTCTATAAAAGTTACATTGTTTAAGGAAATATGAATGAATAATACACCCTTTTTTAAATATATGTATGTATGATTTTTTTTCTTTCAAGCTTTAAAAGAAACCTGATATAATTAGCATTAATCTATTTAACCAATTTACGAGTGAATCTTAAAGTTCATTACTTTTTTCTTAATTTGTATTGTTTTTTGTTTTTGCCATGACATTTAAGAAGCTTATGGCACAAATGCAAAGCATCGAATTTTTATTTAAAGGTCTTACCGAATTGGAACATTGTGGTGAACCAGTGACACTTGGTGAACGTTGTACTGTCACTAGTGCCATTTTATCTAAAAATCCTTTGTCCGTGGTGTTGGTTTGATGTTTTTTCCTTTTTTGTGATGTTTTATCGTCTTGCACGATGATATATTTTCTTGAAGTTGTCGTCGCCCCTGTAATTTTTTTTTATATTTTCTGTCGTTTCCTACAACTGTTGTTGGCCTCAGCAACTGCCTTTTACATACACTTATTTTCTTGTCTTCGTTTCCTTAATTTTTTTTTTTGCACAGATTTTTTCACACTGGCCCTCTTCAACTTTTACATTTGTTGCACAAATTCATTTTCATTTCTTTTGTTTTTACCATAAAAATATATTAACTTCGTCTTGTTGATTTCATTGATAATACTTTATTTATGTATATATTTTTAAGAAATTTACAAAATTCTATTGCAAATATTGTTTTTTCCTTGTTTAACTTCTAACAAAAGAAAATATCGTAATTTTTCCTTTTTTCACAAACACACACACACTGGTCGTATAGAAGACATTTAACACGACGCGTCTTCTTCTTCTTGAATTCAGCTGCTACTGCAAGCTATATGGTTGTAAAAAGTGGTAGTAGAAACACTTTTGGCTCACGTCAAACACTACATATAAACGCAATGTATTTCTTTATGGAACAGCCTAATTGCGTAAAAACCGTATCATAACGTTTGTTTTTTATAATAGAATAAAAACTAATTCAGAGAAATAAAATATTTTCCGTTACGTAATAGTAATAGCACTCTTAAATAACAAAAAACAAACAAAAATAATTTTTAGACTTTTCTTATAAAATTATAACTAAAAGTTATAATCATAGAGCGGAAACTCTCCTGTCAAAGACCTAACTCACTTGTCAAAAATCTAAGTGGTGAGAATGTATTAGTAGAAAAAACTATATGAAAACAAAAACAGCACTTGTATGTGTGATTATTTTGAGTAATAATATTTTTGTTTGAGTTTTTTTCTAGTTTCCGCTCTATGTTCTCTATGGTTATAATAGCATTTAAAGCAATGTTATTTTGCCTGTTTTTATCAAATTATAAATAAATTTCTTTCGATAATTCATATATGTAATGTAGGTGTATTCACGTTACGATAAGTCGTACGATAAATCGTATAAGTATGAAATTAGTAACGTGTATCATGTTGTCGTACTTACGAAGTATGAAAAATAATCAGCTGTTCTTCTGAGGTCACCTTCTATAGATTAGCCTTGGCACAGCTGATTAATGTTGTATAGATGTTTGAGCTGTCAAATTATCGTGTGTTTGTTGCGGCAAATGCTACATCAAACTTAACTTACATCAAAGTAACAAAAACAACAGACAAACTTTGACAGATTAAACCACATAAACAAAAACAAATTCCAAGTGGTTTTTGTAAATGTTGTACTTGTTGTAGAATCAACACCACCTTGTATATAAATTCGCCTTGGTAGTCAACCTTACACTCGAGGCGAATTTATATATTAATTCGACTTAAAATGTGATGTATTACTATTGTTTGTATACATATTCATATTTCATATTCAATTTTTGATATTTCATATAAAGTAGCCCAATAAAGTCTACATACAGGAATTCAAATTAAATTTCTTTCGTTGAAAGCTGTATATTTGTAAGTTAAAAGTAATGAAATATATTTGTTAAAAAAATAAATTCACACTAAAAAAAATTAAAACAACATCACTTAAGTCGGGTTTAGCAACATTTCCTATCACGTCCAAAATTTCACCGTTATTAGAATTTTCGATTCTGAGTCAAACAACGAAATTTTTTTTGGGTTTTTTGGGCTTTAATGTTCAAAATATTATGAAACTTAATAGCCCCGCCCACCCAAAAGTAGGCGTGACCGAGAATAAATTTTTCGTTTTTCGGGTTCTGGAATTTGCAGTTGGTTGCTTAAATTTTTAAAAAGCGTTCTTCTAATATCACTTTCCATTGCAAAAGCTATTTTGCAAAGTGTATGTAGTATGTTTAGTGCATCAGCTGTATTTTACTATTTCATAACATTGATCTTTCATATACCACAATTTATATTATCTTCAATCAGTGATGTTAACTAGGAGAAGATTTTAGAGTACAATTTTTATACAATGAATGAATGAATTACAAAATTTATCACAGCTAATATATTTAAAATGTTTTGAGTATTAATGAAACTGGACAATTCAGCAATTTTGATTTAAGAAAATTGGGAAGCCAACCTTGAAAAGTTGCTATGTTGGCTATGTTCGATCAACGTTATCGCTAAGCTACCGTTACCTATGTAACTACAGTATAGAAAATTTAAAATGTAGTCACTCACTTAAGTCACCTTAGCTTTAATTGTATGTATCATTAAGTCGGATAGAAATTACCGTTACATCTAAGCTCCCCTTAGCGAAATAACAGCAAATACCGTTACCGCTAAGTTATCATTACCGAAATAAGCTAAAACGATGTACCTTTTAAATGTTTTGAAACGGTAAGACCCCTTTCACACTAGGCAATTTAGTTGCGCAAGTCTCTTGTGTTTGTAGATGCCAGAGGTAAGTAATGTCGGGTAAAGGAGAAGAATATTTAGCATTATGTTTTGTTGTTGGGGAAGAGACTTGCGCAAAACTACATTGCCTAGTGTAAAAGTGGTCTAACCAACTTGAAAAATTGTATGGGAAAACAAAAAGACCCGTTCTAACAGCAGTAAATATACTAAAATGACAACACTAAACAAATCGCTAAAATTCCCGAAAATCGTTAAATTATCATCACTGGCAAGTGCCAAATAATAAACAATAATATTTTTTTTCAGCCACTGATGGAATTTCACCAGTAGCCGCAAACGGAAACAAAAGTCATACATTTATTTAAAAAATAATTATAGTTATTTACAGAGTGTAGAAGATAATTATAGAAAATATTGAAAAACAAATAAAGTGGAAAATGTCAGCTTTAATAGAAGAATCTAATCGATTATTACCACGAATCGTACTAATCGCATGTGGATCATTTAGTCCACCAACACCAATGCATTTTCGAATGTTTGGTGAGTAACAATAACTTTTATGAATGAAAAAAAGTCTTGTAGAACTGAAACATTTTCTTTACGTTTCTGCCAAAAATAGAAATTGCCAAAGATCATTTTGAAATGCAGGGTACCCACAAGGTAATTGGTGGCATTGTCTCGCCAACACATGATGCATATGGCAAAAAAGGTTTGGCACCGGGTAAACATCGTTGTTCTATGGTAAAATTGGCATTGCAAACTTCGCCATGGATACGATTATCAGAATGGGAGACGCAACAGGACGGCTGGTCACGCACCCAATCTGTGCTACAGTACCATCAAAATTTTATGAATAACTATATAAATTCACCGGATTTGGACAATATGAATGGCGGAGATAATGTAATACCCAGCTGGTTGCCAACCAGTCTCAGGGAACGTCGTGATCCAGTACAATTGAAACTGTTATGTGGTGCTGATTTATTAGAATCATTTGCTGTGCCTGGCTTGTGGGCGGAAGAAGATGTAAGTTTATTATACCTAGAGTTTAAACCGAAGTATTTCAAAACCGCGGTTTCGGTTTTAAAAAATTGAAAACCGATCGGTTTCGGTTTATTTCGGTTTTGTGATAATTTATTAAATATTTAGTGTTATAGAAACACAATCAGTGGATAATATAGGAAATGCTATAAAAATTAACCACCATATGCATAAACAGTTTATAAATTTATCAAAGAGGATAAAGAAAAAAAGTTAATTTGTTATTTTAATGATATTTTTTAATATATTAGCTTATATATGTACATTAAAGTTGGCTAATATACATCTCAGTAAAGAAATAATCAAGAATAGGGAGATCAATGGTATTATGATACCAAAAAAAAAGAACTAAAGCAAACTAAGGAGTACTTTTTCGTTATTCAAAATTATACTTTTTGGTTTTTTTTTATAATATTAAATCTAGAATCAGGAAATTACTTTGAAATTTCAAAAATGACGGGGATTCAAGTGTGGTAAATTTATACCCCCATAGTGGGGAGTTGCTGATGTTTGTACCTTGCTATAATATTATCCCAATATACAAAAATTTACAAATCTGCTTAGGATCATTTGTCAGTCGACTTAGCCATGCTCGTCCGTCTGTCTATGTAAACTTTGTAATCGAACTAGAGGTTGAACCACCAAATTGTATAACAATCAGTCCATTATTAGTCATAGCTTCCATAATAGGACCAGTTCCAAATAAAATTCAACACATATAAGTTTCATATATCGAGGGTGTTTATATTCAAAGAGAGCAAAAAAACTGATTTTTAGTTAACTCCAGTAGTAATAACTATAATTTATTTTACAATAGGTTCATTTCATTTACTTTCCCAGTTAATACTTGCAACTAGAGAATGAAATCAAAATTTACAAAATTACTCTCTTAAATTCTCAAAAATAGTAAAAAGTAAATTAACGCTTTTCCAGTAACAATTGTTTTATACACACAATTTTCTTATTTTATTCCTTTTAATACTCACATTTTCTTCAATTTCATTGAAAATTCTTTTTTTTTACATTTTTTCACCACAAAAATAAAATTGTAAATAAATAAACAATAACTATATATTCAAAATCCTCTATCTTAAAACACACAACTTTTCAGAAGAGCCAAAAAACTGTTCTTTTCGCATATTACTTGAGTTATTAAAATTCGGTATTCTACAATATTTCTTTAAAGCAACTACTGAATCTCACATTGGTTTTTAAAATTTCGCATTATTGGGGAATTTATGAGAGATAGAGGAGTTTTCTTCACAAAATATTCAATGTGTATGTATGAAAATGATAAGATGATTTATCTAATAATACAACATAAGATACAAAATTAACAATAAACAATATTAAACAAAATGTTTTTTTTTGCTTTTTTAATTTTTTTTTGGAGTTTGATTGGTGTAAATTATCGAAATGTAATAGTAGACACTTTTTTAAGCAAACTCCAACTTTAACCATTTATTTTTATGCCATGGACATTTTATTTTCCAAAAACAAAAAGGTAATATATTTTCATGGTAATTCAATTCAGAATCGGCATTCGCTATTTTGATAAAAGATTGAAAAATGTAAAATTCATGTTCATAATGCAAAAATTAGTATGAAATTATTCCAAAAAATTTTTGGAAAATTAATTATTTGAAAAAGTAAAGGGTTTTGCATTCGGAAAAATTTATTATATAAGATAGAGAAATAACAAAAATGCAATAAAACATTAAAAAAAATATTTTTGTTACGAAATTCACACCATAGATGTTTTACTGAGTATTTTACCATCAAAAAGTAATTTTCGATAGAGGGTTTTGATTGAGAGGGTTACGAGTTCAAAATAGAACTTGTAATAGTTTGCAACGAGAGAGCACTCTCTAAAATTTATACGCTCTTGATTTTTTCTCTGGAAAAGCGTTTGAGTTAATGAATTGTTACTAACTAGTAACAACTTTTAATTATTGAACAGAGCTAATGTTATTTAAAAACGACGTCTAAATACTACGCTTATATGTTAGATAGCAGTTTTTACAAGTTGAAGTTTTATCGATTCTAACAATGAAATAAGCAGATATGACTATTTGAACAAAAATAATAATGAGCTTTAATAGCTAATCTGCTTTCTAGAATTTTCCACATAATTTTTTTTTAGAAATCTGTCTACTTGGGCCTTTAAAAAAACTTGCTTACTTTCTGAGGACATACCCCAAAACGTTTCAAATGTAGGTTTTCCAGTGTCGTCATACAATTTTATATTTTATAAAAAACAACTTTTATTATTTTATTATATTTACAAATATTTCTTATGTAGATAGCGCTTTTTTACTAACAAAATAACTTGTGTGTTAGATAGCATAATACAAAATTTTATGAAAAAAAAGCATTGGGAATATTTTTTTTTGTAAGTTAAAAAGACAGATGACAATTTAGTCAGGAAATACGTTGCTATACTTATTTTCGAGAAAATGTTTGATAGCACTATTTGAATACAAACTCTCGATATACAAAAGCCATGGCTCCAAATTGTAAAAGAGGCCCCACTTTCGATAATCATTTTAACAAGCACAGATTAAAAATGTTGGTTTCCAATTAAAATTCAATACAAATAATTTTATACATATATATAGAAGATTTTATGACAATCGATTCATAATTAGTCATAGCTCTCATATAAATTTAAAAATACTATTTATACTGTATATATACATACTCGGTGTAGGGTACTATACTATACTTTCTTACTTGTTTTTTTATGATTTGCTTAATATACTGTTTTATTTAGATTGAAGACATTATTTCCAATCATGGCTTGGTAGTCATTTCACGCAGTGGCTCAAATCCAGAAAAATTTATATTCGATTCAGATACTTTAACTAAATATCAAGTAAGTCTGAATATATTAATTGTAAAAATAATTAAACTTAAAAGTCTTTATTTTTATTCAATAATTTAGCGTAATATAACATTGGTTACCAATTGGGTGTCGAATGAAGTCAGTTCGACTATGATACGTCGTCTGATAAGTCGTGGTCAATCTTGCAAATACCTTATAGATGACATGGTTTTGGAATATATAAAACAATTTGGATTATACCAGTCAAACACGTAAGTGGATATTATCTTTTATTTTTGGTAACATTAACATTTTTCATTTAAATAAATCCTTTATAAAAACCCATTTAAACAAAACACAACGCAGTCATCAAAAGCATTTCATTTGTACAATATTCATTTGTTGATTAAACATTTCAAATCAAACGTACGTACACTGAACATTTTATCAAATTATAACAAACAAAATCTTTATTACAGTGCATCATTAATTTGCTGTTGTAATTCTTCTTACTAATTTCTGTTAAGCTTTAAATAATCTTTATTATTGTTTGTGTGTCTTTATTTATTTTTTGTCTGCTTTTTTCCCCATTTATTTACAATATTTTAATTTTATTTTTAATATTTTATAAACACTATAAAGCAATTCTAGCTGACCTCCTCCCTCTAACACCTTAAAATGCACTTCAACTACTACCATAACAACTGATAGCAACACCAGCACCACCACAACAACAACTATTACTACTACTGCTACCAATAATAGTGGTAGTGTTAAAATAAACTCAGATAATAAGAATCAAAATTTAAACATCGATTTATTATTGTCTTCTTCAACCTCTTCCAATACTTCTGTATCAGCACCTGAACACAATAATTTAACACATGTTACCTGGAAATTATATATGGAGTGTGAGTTAATTAACTAAAATCAAAATTTAACCAAAAAAAAAAAATACAAAAAGAAACCAAAAAAGATCAAACTAATTGTTAAAATAATATTATTGTGATATTTTCATTTATTTTAGTTTCAATTATATGTTGTTATTTAAAAAAAGGTTTGTTTTTTTTTAATTTGTTCAGTGTACGTTTATTTGAAAATTTTTATTTAACGGCTGCTTTTTACAATTTTGCACTACGCCTTAAAGTATGCTGTATTATTTTAAACGTTTATTTTACATCTATTCATTCACATAAGCATGTTGCTTAACAAGTGCTGACATCAGCTAAACCATTTTTTATATGCAGTTTTTCGTAGCTAGATTTGGACGGGTCTTTCAACCAAACATTCCCATAAGAAATACACAGGCGTGAGCAGATGAGCCGCTCATATTGAGCGGCTGATGTTGCCAGATTGATAGCATTTTATTATCTCTAGTTTTTTGTCGTTGTTAACTCCACTTCTGTTGAATTCAGGCCAGAAGAAGTTGGCAATCATCGACATATAGCGCTCGCAGTTAACGGTGAGACGGTACTCAAAGAAATATGGACGGATGACGCCGCCAGCCCAAAATCCACACCAAATAGTGATTTTGTTAGGGTGCATTGGACGGTCTTGGATCGCATCTGGATTGGTATAGTCCCAAATTCGACAATTTTGTTTGTTGATGTGCCCATTCGTCACATTGCTCCATGAATTTTGTTTGTAATAATCCCAGAATCAAGTTTGGTTACCGCTAAGCCACCGTTACCCTTATTTTATAAATTTTTAATTAACATAAAGTTTTGTTTTCCATAATTGAGTTTATTGACATCGACAGAACTTAAAATTAATATGTATGTTTGTAAACAATACAATCTTTATCAACTTATTTAAAATGTTTCACTGTAAGTACGTGAAAATGACATATCAAAACGCCGATACACGTAAACTTAATATCGGGTTGTAGAATCCAATCTTATTCAAAGCTTATTACTTTGACCTTTGGAAACATATGACACTGAATTTATATGTCGAAGCTCACTATCTTTACATTTCGTCCATTAATGTATTTACTTTTGACAGTAAAGTTAGTGTAATCGTAAAAAACCAAATAAATAATAAAAAATCAATAGTTCTAGAACGACTATGCTAGTGACCTTAGTTCTGTAAAATCAATTCTTCACATTTTTTTGTAAGTTATCTAACAAAACTCAATTTAAATCCTCTTCAAACGAAATTGATTTTATCTCAGATGAGGAGCTCGAACAAAATGAAAATATTTCGATTGCTCAAAGGATAAAAGATATTATTAATAAATGTAAAAAACCCAAATAACGATAACGAAACCAAGTTATAATGTAGATTTGCAACTTGCAAAAGAAATAGATCACTATTTCTGAAGGAACAAGAGGAAAATACTTGCAGATTTGTTATAAGTATTTGCAAACGGTTTTGCCAATATGAAAGATGTTTTTCGGCAGCAGCATATGTCGGAAACAAAATTCGTTCCAGAATGGCAGACGAAACCATAGATGCAATAGTATGATTTTTAGTGTCTAATAAAAATTAATTGTTAAATAAAAAATTTACTTTCTATTGTAAAGACATAATTATGTACGTTTCTTTCTTATAATTTTCGGGATTTTAGATTTCCCGGGTCGGGATTTCGGGATTCTTTACCAAATCCCGATCCCCGGGATTTTCAAAAATCAGTCCCGATTAGCATCTCTAGTCTAGACCGACCTATTATCTTTCGATACTCAATTATATCAGCAGCATATAAAGGGTCTTTCTTCAAATCAGTCCAGCCGTTTGACTGTAATTAATTATGCCCACATAAATCAAATTTACCAAAGTGCAATTTTGTGATTCTTAAAAATTCCATAGAGTTTAATAGGAATTTGTAATCTAGAACTAGTTACACATTGGTTGTAGACTAGTTTTATAAAACACAAACTAATACCGAAAGAACTTCATGAAACTTTAAAAAAACTTTGAATTTTGTTTTGAAAAAAATTAAAAAAATAACAATAATTGAATAAAAATGCGCAATATAGTATGTATGTATGTACGTAATCTAATGAGACATAAAAACAGAAATTGGTTAAAAAAATTTGAAGTTATTAAAAATGTCGCAGGCCATTAACGTGGCTCAGGCCACTAGAACAATAAAAGTGGGAACAAAATTAACAAATTTTGAGAAATCTTAAAATAAAAGCTAATTTTTACTTAAAAATATCCATATTTACTTGTATATGAATTTTTGGTTTAGTAGAATTCCTTTAACCTTTCACAAAAAAAATATTTTTTTTAACTGCAGTTTCAAAACTCCATTTTCAAATTTTTGTTAAACAAATTTCAGAATCTCATTTGGAATTTATTGAGAATATAATAGGGAATAAATTATAAAAATATATCCTATAGTTTTTCCGTACCTGCGATTTAAGTTTCTAAATATACTCTGAAAGTGAATCTTAAATCGTGAAGGTCAAAAGTAAAATTTTTCAATATTTGGAATTTCTAATGGAAAGATAGCGAAATGTTATATATTTTTGGGCCGATTTTGATGAAACTTACGAAAAATATAACATTAAGTCTAGTATTTATAATAACAGCACAAAAATGGAAAAAATTGGCTGAGCTGAATTACGAGTGGACATATGTATGTGTTTAATGCTTGTTTTTCAAAAAACACCCAGTGTTTAAACATGACCGTTCACATATTAATTTATTGTGTTTTTCTTTCTTTGAGAAGTTTTTCTTAATTTATTACATTATAAAGCTTAGTATAAAAGAAATAATTTACAAAATTGTATTTGTTTTATCAATAAGTGCATTATTCGCCAAAGGCAAGCCTTTTTGAATGAAACACAGGTTTTTGCATAAAAATTATTTTATTTTTCAACATAGTCTCCTTTGAGCTTTATGCACTTTGTTCAATGTTTCTTCAATTTTGTGTGGCTTCAATTTTCAATGTCCGATCTGTTGGTCTATTCGTGAATTTTTCAATTGTTTCGGGTGTAGAGACCTCAACTGGGCATCCAGAACGTTCGGCATCATTCATGCTTGTACGGCCAGAACGAAATTCAGGAAATCACTTTTTTTATAATTGAAATTGATGCTGCAGAGTTCTCATAGTATTTATCAAGCTTAGCATTTATTTAAGTGATGAATTTTTTCCGCAGTGCAGACGAAATTCTCTTTTTTCCAATTTCTCCTCAAGTCACGAGGTATGTAGTTTGATATCAATGGCTGTCACAACTAAATAACACAAATTTGAACAAATTTTGACAGGAGTCAACATACAGTTCACAGCAGCAGTGTTGCCGTTTCAGTTAATATCCGGGGAATTAAAAAAGTCGCAGATGTTATTTGAGGACTTCGGAGAGTTGATTTCAACAAACAGACGGACATGGCTTATGTATACTCTTGCCACTCATGATGAAGGGTACACGTATGTATGTCTGAACGTAGCATTATTTTCGAGTAAATAAACCTGGGTCCAATTTCAATGTACAAAATGTGCGATTTGCAGGACATCAATTTGTCAAATATTCGGATCTGTAAATCGCTTGTTTTTGAAATCACTTGATTTACAGAAACAAAAGGTACCTTTTTTTGGTATTTTTATAATATTTGGGTTGAAATCTTTTAGAAAAAATCAATTTCCCAAAATTTTTAAATTTTCAAAAAAGTACCTTTTGTTCTGCGGCTCCTCATATGTATCTGTGAATTGCTTGAACGTTTTTCTTTATTGTGAAACCCTGTTGTTGATAATCGGTTTTTTGGAAAAACGATTTCATGTGTAAACTTGCTTCTTAACTTTTTTCGTTGATATCTCAACTATGTATGGCCCACAAATATTCGAATTTACAAAACTTAATTTTTAGAGTATAAATTTCCTGCAACTAAACACTAATTAGAATAAAATAACTTTAATTTTTTCCTCTCATTACACTAAAACATTCCGTTCATACATTTCAATTCGAAAAACTATTTAAAATCATTACAATATTAGATGTTCTTCAAACTTTTTTAAACATTTTCCCCTCTCTATTGCTAACACATTGTTGGATCATTAGTAAGTATATAACATTATTAACCCGACCCTTAAAACAAGATAAACTCTTTAATATTGCTTACATTAATCAACAACAACAAAATGTTATTATGCAAACATCATCAAATGAGACAACACCTTCAGACGATGACGATGATGTCGAGGATGATGATGCAGAGCATATGGATGAAACAGATTATTCTTTAGTTAAAACCATAATAAATAATAGCAAAAATTTAGATAATCGTAAAACAATGAGTGCTGCAGCCAATGTATTCTGTTGTGGTGATAAAAATGGTGCTGGTGTAATTGGTAAATTGTTGGGACACAATAATAAAAATAAGAAAACTACTACCACTGGGCCCGGCCAGGCAGTGCAAGTGATAACCAATGAATGCGGCATTACAGAAGTTGTATTGAATGATAATGAGGTAAGACTTTTGATCTATTTGATTTAAATCACTACAATTTATTAATTATAATAATTTCTAACAGATGAAATCTAAAAAACTAAAAATGGCTGAAAATGTTTAAGTCCATTAATCATGTATTTTAAACATAAAATCGAAATAACTTATCGAATTCCAAAGATGTCTTAGGTCTGGCTTAAAAAAGGGACTGCAAAGTAATGGCTACAATAAACAATTCGAATATCAATTTTACTATTATTGTGATTGAATTGAAAATACTATATAATAATATATAATTGTATTTAAACATATTTATGCACTTTAATGTGTTTTCAAAGGCGTACAACTGTTTGCTACTATTAATTATTTCAAGTATAAAGTATCAATAAATGTTAAACTAAAATATGCATATAGAAAATAATGTTTTAATTTGTTAACTATTTAATATACACCAGTGAAGATACAGAAATATATTAAACATTGGAATGATTGTGGAGCTTCAGGTTTTTTAAATGGGTACAATTCCAATAGTCAACAGAAATCAGAAATTTCCATCTGGAAACCAATTCTATTAAAAATTATAAACTACAATATGATAATTTATTCCGTTAGAGCTTTTTATAATAAGTTGTTTCAACGATATTGGTCGCAGGAATATGTTTAAACTTATAATCAGACTACAGTTCGTAGTTTAGAGGATAATTCCATAAAATTTAGCCCAAGCTCCAACCATATTTAAGTGGCTTATAATCACCAAGGACCCATCCATATACATGGACAAGTTCCATGTAAGCAGAAATCGCACAGAAATTACTATCGGTGCATAATTGATCATTGTGATCAGAGATTATCTTATTTTTCGTTTGAAACACAGTTTCCTTCTTTATTGGGCTGGAAATAAATCGAGCTGTTGGTCACAACTTGTCTGTGATTTAAGTGATTTAAAAATTTCTTCTACTTGTCCTCATTATCAATCTGCAGATCCTGGATCACACACTTCCGCGAGTCTGGCTGATCGGATGATCACTGAAGATGATCACTGTTTTTCTTTTCGGGGCTGTAAATTCGGTTTTCAGAGATGATAAAATAGTTAAGCCGGTCCAGACAAATGCTTGTGGGTAAGTGGTCTGATCACAAAGAAAATATCGCTTGTCAGAATGTGCATTTAAACAGTCCAAGCCAAGTAATATGAAGGGAAATATCGCAGTTATCTAAAATCCGTGTGGTGGTATCATCATTCAGGATGCGGAATTTGAATTCTTCGTTTTGTTTCGTCACAGGCAGTCCCCCTAGTCTTTCATTAGGCTTGTGTGCCAGCTTGTTACTACATTATATAAGCATTTTGGCCGCAAAGTATTTGTCTCCATATCCAAATAGTGACAAAGACAAATTACACGGTTTGGTGATGCCGAAAGCGATGCAACCGCCTTTGCTTCTAGTGCTATTTTCTAGTAATCGTTGCAACTTTGGAGACTGGCAGTTGATTTCTTTCATAACTTAGTCCGGAACAGTAGCTAAGGCGACTCTAAACCAAACAATATCCCACCAGCCCAGAACCGCCTGCAGCACATTCTGTGCAAAACCATGTTCCGAGATTCAATTCAACTCCGTCATAAATTAGCAGAGTGGAATATGTTGTTCCGAGCAGTTATACTCTTTAGTGATTACATCTTATCAGCTATTTATCTGCTATTATTCCAGGACATTTAACGAAGTCGCTACTCGCTACTTAGCATTTTGATCGCTACTTAACTTTCCTGGTTTCCCTGCGATTAATCTCTGACTTACAGACTGTGTAGTGATTTGTAAGGTTATGCTACTGGTCTATATCATGACCTATAACATAATAAACGATCCCTGTACGATATAACTTTCGATAATTGGGGAACCTCCGTCTTTCTGTTGTCTTAAAAAATGTCAAAATTAACTGAAATCGTAAAATTCTTAACACACATTTTTCATTAAAACTTTTAACTCAAGTAATATTTGATTTTTTTACCTTTGTAAAGTTTGTCAGTTATTATGTTTAATGCAGAGATAGAAAATAACTCGCCTATATACCAAAAAACCCAAATTGTGATTTATATTTTTGTGATAAAAATAAATCACTGAAAATAACAGTTATAAAATTATTTTTATTTAAATGGTTTGGTACGACCTTTATTCTTTTTTGTTGTTTTTTAATGGTTTGGTGAGAGATAAGCAATTCATTTGTTCTTGTTCTTAATAACTGTTACTTTCTCTTTTATTTACATACAATAACATATTGTTAGTAATTTTTAACAAATTATGGAAATAATATGATAAGTATGAAGTAATGAAGTAATGAAGTCTGAGCAACAGAAATGATAATTTTTTTTTAAATTGTTATTAATCTTTCGATAAATTTTATATATTTAAGCTTTGATTTGCATCAAATGCATTTCTGCGATTTATTTTTCATGTTCGCAAATAAAAGTCACAAGCTGACCTTTACGAAAAAAATAAATTATAAATCACTCATCCAGATTATTTGTGTTTGATTCTTTTCTGTTTCTCTCAACCCCAAACCTAAAACGTCTCTCTCAGTGATATATCACAAAAAATTATTTTTAAATGGCTGCGAATGAGAATTTACCATTGAAATGAAAGTGAACCAGTTATTTTCGGTCTCTGGTTTAATATCAATTATGTTCATTTGTTGTTAATATGATTAAAATGAGTGACCAGAAAAGAGTGCGTACTAAAATTACACTGTCCAACAGCATTTTTGGAACAGAATAGCGACCCTATAATTCTGAAAGGGCATGTTGGTTAGAGCATTTTTGTAAAATAAACTTATAGTCCAGCTGGTCTTAATTTTTTTTTACAGTGGGTCAAAGTTCTCATTTTTTGATCGAAGGGAGCAGTATAACTGAAAAAAATGTTGTAAGTTAATATCTGAGAGAATTCTTATGGTCAGAGTTATATTATGGAATTTTAAGGGGATAATTTTTGTGGAAGATCTCTCTTTAGGGGTCAATTTGACCCTTTTTTTTGGAGAAAATCAAATAAAGTCCTTTCAAAAAGGACATTTAAGGATTCAGTCACCAAAGATACCAAAGTTGTAAATAAAGCTCTTTACGCTTAATTCGCAAGATTACACGCAACATTTTTAAAAAAAAATCACAAAAAATCTAGTTATGATCCGAATGAGCTGATATTTAAAATATAAATAGTCCTAGAGAAGATCTACAAAAAATATATATACATATGTAAATTATCACTTTTAGGTCAAGAGTTATTTATGTTTATTTATTTATTTTTTTTAAATTTGTTCCATATTTTTTTTAGTTTTTTAGATATGTCGGGCCTACGGTGGTTCGAAATTGTTTTTTAAAATATCACCAATATTTCCGATAAAATTTCGAATACTATAAAAATAACTTGTTAACAGTTATGTCGTCCCTATAAAAATTTACACGCATCCAAAGTTGGAACATGTAAAAATGGCCGTATTTTTTATGGTATCTTTGGTGACCCCCACTGAAATTTTCCGGCAAAAATTTTCGTCGAATATTTTCTCGAAAAAAGGGTCAAAATTCCACAATATAACTCTGACAATAAGAATTCTCTTAGACATTAACTTACAAAATTTTTTTCAGTTAGTATACTGCTCCCTTCGATAAAAAATTGAAAACTTTGACCCACTGTAAAAAATTCCGACCAGGTGGACTATAAGTTTATTCTACAAAAATGATCTACTCAACATGCCCTTTTAGAATTATAGGGTCGCTATTCTGTTCCAATCAAAACGTCTCAATTTGTTGGACAGTGTTATTAACAGGGAAACCGGAAATATGCTCTAAAAAAAGCGTTTTAAGCGCTTTAAATATGCAGTAAAAACTTTAAAATATGCTCTTAAAATTTAAAAAATATGCTCTTAAAAAAACAAACTTTTATATAATTTTTAACCAAAAAATTTACTTTTATTTAAAAAAAATCAATAGCGGTATTCACAATGTAGAATACTTGGCCTGGCAATGTAGTAAATGAGAACAATATCCAAAAAATAAAAACAAAATACATTAGAAATTGAAATGTTTGTCAATAAATAGCTCTTATGCTTTTTTACTAGGCCAAGTACTCTACATTGTGAATACCGCTAATACAATTCATTTCTAAAAAGGTAAGGTAACATAAATCGTTGTCTATTGGATCTGAAAACATTTTTATACATAGAAAATGTTCTTTCGACATCAACTGATGTTATAGGAGCAAATTTAAAAGACAATATTTCTTTAACACTTAGAACGGTTAAGTTTTAATTAGAACTAAAATTTGATATTTAGATGGCGCTATTATTAAAAGAGGCTTACGCAAAAATATGACATAAAAATGCTCTTAAAACAAATATATGCAAAAATATGCATTTAAGGGTAAAATATGCAAAAATATGCACTAACAAATCTATGCCAAAATTCTTAAATAGTTCTGAAACGTGTAAATATATTATCCATGTGCTCATTAGACTCACCAGAAAAAACATGCATTTGCATATTTTGGTTTCCCTGGTTATTAAACAGTACCGGGATAACTTGTCCGTTGATATAAAACCTGGTTCAGGTAGAAGGAATGGTCCACATGACGTTTCTAAAGCCAAAAAATAGAAAGCATTTTCAAAAGAGCTCCCAACACCTCCGGTAGGAAAGCAGCTCGGTTAGGTCAGTACTCGGATTATTTGGTACGAATTGAATGAAATTTCACATGCGCAAAGAGGAAGTCTAGTCTAGTCGAGTTTAAGTTTTGAATTTTTTTTAAATCGTAACACAAACGAAGAAATAGGATCATTTTAAAAATTGAACATACCCGAGGTGTCCTAATTTGGGAACCCCTGGTCCCGCTCCTGGTGGGCTCATGAGGTCCAAATTCAAAACTTAAATTCGACTACACTTCCTCTTTGCGCATGTGAAATTTCATTCAAATCGGCGTAAGGGTTTAGAAGTTACAGATTTATTTCCATCTTTTTTTATTCTCATACCACTGTGTGCTGGTTTAAAAGCATACAAGGCTCAAACAGTTCTTGACAGGAACTCTGCTAAAAATTTAGACGCCAAAGACAGAGCACGGAAATTGAAGTCATATTTTATACAAAAAATATACCTGCTGCATAATGGATGACGAAACGTACGTATGGAAAACTTTTCGCTCTATAAATACCGAAATTTACATCAAGGAATGTTTACAAAAAAGGATGTTTCCATTCATAAGACTTCTTAATGTGTACTGTTATTTTTGGCCTGATTTGGCATCTGTCACTATGGTAAGAAAGGTCATGAATGGTACAAGAACAATAATGTGGTATTTGGAGGCAATTCCTCCAAACTGCCTGGAGCTGAGTCCAGTGGAGAGATATTGGGCTATTTTTAAAAGAGAATTGAAGAGCACAAAAAAGGTGTCCAAAAGTTTGTGTTAGATTTTAAACGGAGATGGACAACCTGTTCGAACAAAGTGACATAAAGCACTATAAAAACCATAATGGAATTGTTTTCGAAAAAGGTTCAAAATTTCATCATTAGTGATTAGAACTATAAAACTATTTTTTTTTGTAAATTGTAACAATAATTTCAATCAAATAAAAAAAGATTCAAAACTGTAAGTTTAGTGGTTTAATTTATATTAACATATATCGCTGGCTTAACATGCAAAGGCTCTAAGTCCATATTTTAAAATTTTACAGGAGAGACAAAAAACATTAAAATTTTTTTTTGCGTAAATATTTTTGAATTCTGTAAACGCAATTTTTTTGTATTTTTCATTGTTTTCTATGTGCGTAAAAGCAAAATGACAAAATAAGTATTTTCCGAGATAAAAGGTTTTTTGGACTTAGAGCTTTTTCTATTGCTTAGTTGGTATTTTTTGATGGACTTAGGTCTTTTTCTTAGAACTTGTCTTTCATTTCTTATTTACTAGTTTTTATATCTGGATTAATATAGACAATATGGGTATATAATGATAGAAATTTCAAAGTCCATTGTAACGATGTATATAAGGCTATAGTAAGTTGGACCTACAATGGGTATATATTTTAACCCGAATTTTCTTTTCCATCAAAAAATTTTTTCGCCATAATTTTTTAAAAATAAAAAAAACAATTTTAATTAACAATTTTTAATAAAATATTTAAAATTCGTATTTTAAAGTACAATTTGATGAAGGATATATAAGATTCGGCACAGCCGAATATACATAGCTGTAATGCCTTTGTGTAGATGTTTGTAACGCCCAAAAATATTAGTGTAACACCCACCTTAAATTATACCGATAGACTCAGAATCACTTTCTGAGTCGATTAATTTTGAAGACATTTCGATAAAATGTGGTATATACATTTTTTTAGGCCCAAGGACGAAGCCTATTGAAACTGGCTGAAATCGGTCCATTATTTCCCCTAGCTCCCATACAAATGTCCTCCCGAAATACTTTATACTATGGAAATGATGTCACCTAATTTCATGCCGATTGGTCTATAATTAGTCATAGCTCCCATATAAGGCCCGCCTCCAAAAATCACTTTAATGGGCATAATTATCTTAAAAATTGTGGTATACACATAAAATTCAACGTAAATAACTTTCATGGCGATCGGTCCATAATTAGTCATAGCTCCCAAATAAGACGCTCTTCCGAAAATAAATTATTGAAATTTTAATATAATAATTATTTATGCTTAAGGTCTTTTTTATAAAAATATTTAATTTTTATTTCAATATTTCGCTACATCAATGTGTAGCATCTTCAACAACATTTTTTTCCTGAAGATGCTACACATTGATGTAGCGAAATATTGAAATAAAAATTAAATATTTTAATAAAAAAGACCTTAAGCATAAATAATTATTATATTAAAATAAATTTAAAAGGTCAAATAAAATTAGATAACTATTAAATTATTGAAATTTTAAAAGAAAAATAATTTTGCTCATCTACTTAGTGTTGGGCTTGACCGACCATTTTTTTCTTATTTGTTTTAATATATGTCATTGAACAATTTGACAGAAAAGGTTAAACTGTACTTTTTATAGGGACTTAGAGCTTTTTCTTGTGATAAATTGGACTAAGCGCTTTTTCTCATCACTACAAACCAACAACAAAAAGCGAGATAACTCAAATTTTTTTCTTTGTAATCAATGTATTTTTACTTATTGTACATTACTGCATTAAGATCTCAATTTCTAAAAAAGTGGACTTAGAGCCTTTGCATGTTAAGCCAGCGATATGTATGTTCAAATATTGATTTGAACAAGCATTATATAATTTAGAGAATATCAAAGTGGAATTTCATTTGATATTATTCAGATCAAATAAACATTTTCAGAAAATTTGTCCAGAATACGAAGATTTTCGTCAATTTACACGTACACAACCCGAATGTAAACGATAGAGAGTAATAATACAAATATTTCAATCTGTTGCTTGATCCATGCACACAAATTTAATGCCTCTATTTGCGGGACTATGACTTACAGTATGTTTGTTCATCATTAAATAAATGTTATTCGAATCTATTTAAAGATTTCATGCATTAATTAAAAAGGTTTACAAGGTATTTATTCAAGACACTACAACTATAGTCTCCTTAATAATACTATTCAAATTCAGCATAGTGCGGTCGACCGGAAGAAAAGTGGTAATAAATCTGTCCATTCTAAACTACTGATCCGATTAAAAAATTATGTACAAAACAATCGTACAAGAGGATATAAGCTTTCTGAAAATTAAATTTGTGACCATCCTATTAGAATGGAAGTTGAGATACAGGTGTTAAAATTGAACTATAGTTTGCAAAGCTTTGTAAAATTCGTAACTTAAGCTAATGAATTAATAAAGAAAATCCATTTTCTTTTACTCGTATTTAAGTTTCAATTTTAAATTTTCGATTTGTAACTAGATTTTATTTTGTTTTTTTGCAAATATCTTTCGTATTAGTTGTCCAAAAATGTTTTTAAAAATATAAATAATAGCAGCAACAAAATTAATAAAACCAACATTTAATATTTTTTTAAACCGTTAACACTGAAGGTCGGTCAATTACTTGGTTTTAAATTTGTTCATACTTCAAAGATTCTTTACCTCTAGAAAGAAAAGGCGAAAAGAAAACAAGACTAAGTTGTTGTAGTTGTACAAAAGTGACAGGTAAGAGATATGACAAACACACACACACACACTACCATTAAAAAGAAGAAGAAACGTTATTTTTTTAATTGAATTGAATTAAATTTAGTTTTTATATGTTTCTTAGTGGGGTGATTAT
The DNA here is from genome assembly GCF_958450345.1 of Calliphora vicina. Classification (NCBI taxonomy): domain Eukaryota; kingdom Metazoa; phylum Arthropoda; class Insecta; order Diptera; family Calliphoridae; genus Calliphora; species Calliphora vicina. Next base: position 122,245,409 of record NC_088780.1, read on the forward strand.
TTATTTAGCTTTTTTATGGGTAATTTTCTGAAAACAATTTCTTAAATTAGACTTGACTGTGGTGGCTGCTCGCCTGCCTGCCTCACAGCCATTAAATGAACACAGTGTGAGTGGAAAGAGCCAATGAACCCTTCTTCTGTGTTAAAAAGACAACAGAAACAAAACAGAGCTCAAACCAAATAAACAGATAGTTATCATCTGAAAAGGAAACGACAAAACCATCCAAACTGTTAACCAGCCAGCCAGCCAGTCAGTCAGCAACATCCAAATTTAATGCCAAACAATCAAACAGGCAGCAACATTCTACTACTGCCCCAAAAACAACACCAACAACAAGCAGTATTTTGTTGCTGGTTTTATTGTTGTTTAATTGTTGTCATTTAAATTGTGTTCTTTTTTGTTCTATTGTTGCTGCTTCTGCTGCTGGTGTTTATTGTTGTTGGTCAAATAAATTAATTATTTTCTCATCTTTCTTTTAAATTTCATCGTTTTTTGAAAGAGTTTATTTAATTTGGATGTTTTAGTGGTCACTATGGGTAATAAATTGCTTTAAAAGGTAATTTTGGACTTCAATACTGACTGATTGGTAGAGATTAAATTTAGAATAATTCACTTCTTCCAAAAAAAGTGAGATTTGTGAAACTTTCCAAAACTATCCTCCGTTTCCGATACGCCTTAGCAATGCCAGCTTTGATAAGAGCCTTGTATCCTCCATATAACACCTCAAGGCTTTCCTATCCGAGTCCATGCTGGCCCCAAAGTGACTAAACGCAGTGTTTCGTTTAATTGCCCCTAAGGTAGTCTTCTTAAAGCAGATTAATATTTAGCATACATAGCATGCTGGCTCTCTGCTCGATAGTTTTTCTCTGCAAGTGTTCAGAATTTTCATCAAATGACAATTACTTGAGATCATTCTTAAATTTCATACTCGTTTTTCCACTTTTTTTTGGAATTTCTATCAAATGCCCATTCAAGCTTTTGACAGCGTCCATAAAAAAACCACCGTGGGCTTGGTTATGTTCTGCTTGATTGTTTGTAAAAATACTAATTAGGCCACTGCTTTCAGTATTCTGTCACCTCTTCAATCCTCTCTGAGATTAACCTCAGTTTAATCACGTTCTTGTGATCTAGAAAGGGATGGTAATGGCCTATATGTTGGGCTATTCATTATATAAGTTACTTCATTTTATGCTTCCTTTTCAGTTGATATTCACATTTGAAGGGAAATGAGAGAGTAATATAAATGAAAAAAATTACTTTCTTTTCACATATACGGCTTATACAATAACAAAATACATTTGGGTTTTTAACCCGGGAATTGCCGGAACTAATTTCCTGGGAATTTTGCCAATTTTTCACTACCCGATTCCCGGGATTTTTAGTCGGTATTCCCGGGAATTAAAAACTGACGAAACTACAAAGAAAACAAGTTAGAACTTTATTTTTTCTTTTTAAAAGTGAAAAGTTGTTTTTTTTACAGTTTTTTGTTCATATCTCGGCAATAATAGACCGCTTATTATTATTTATTTGGGGTTTTTCGAATGAACATTTAAAACAGCATATTATGGAAAACTGCACGATCTAGAAATAAAGGTGAATAATCTTTAATGCCAAGATTGACCGGTGCGAATTATTCCAGAAAACACTAGTAGAACATATGCCCCTACTTTTGATGGCGGCACACCATTTGGTATTTTCAATTTTATTGAAAGGAAATACAGCAATAGTCCTTGGTAAAAATTACATCTTTATAATGAGTGTGGTTTGCAGATATTGTATTATAAAAATTCACCTTTGAATCCAATAATTTGGAAATTTTCGAGATCAACATAAATTTTATATCTTAACTATTCAGTTAAATGTATTGAATTCATTTCTTTTACTAAAAGGCTTAAGGTATTTTTTTTCAATTCATTTTGAAAATTATTAAAAGCTAAATATAACTGAATGAAGAAAAAACTCAATTTGTACACAAAAAAAAGTTTCAACATAAATATTATGATTTGATTTCATAGATTTCAATTCATAACATTTATTAATACTTTCAAGGTGTCTTCCTAAGTGACAAAATAGGTCTTAAAGGAAAAGACCTAAGCTTTCTTTTGAGCAAAAAAAAATTTTTAAAAAAAAGTCCCATATTGGAAAAAAATTTCGATTTTGAAAAAAAAATTAAAAAATTGTTACAAAATATTTATTTTGATAGATATCCCACTCGCATCCCACTAAGGGACTAAAAATATCTTAAAGGAATGGACCTAGGCTTTCTTTTGAGCAAAAAAAAAAAAATTAAAAAAGGGCCCATATTGGAAAAAATTTTGATTTTGCAAAAAAAAATTAAAAAATTGTATGTCTTGCGTTACAAAATATTTATTTTGATAGATATCCTACTCGCATCCCACTAAGGGACTAAAAATATCTTAAAGGAATGGACCTAAGCTTTCTTTTGACTACAAAAAAATTTTAAAAAAAGGGCCCATTTGGAAAAAAATCGTATTTGCAAAAAAAAAAGTCAAAAATTGTAAGTCTTGAGTTAAAAATATTTATTTTGATAGATATCCCACTCGCATCCCACTAAGCGACCAAAAGTGTCTTCAAGGATAATATCTAAGCTTTTGTTTGACCTAAAAAAAAAGATTAAAAAAGGGTCCATTTTGAAAAAAAAAGTCAACAAAGTTTTTGATTTTGCAAAAAAAGTCAAAAATTTTATGTTTTGAGTTACAAAATATTTATTTTGATAGATATCCCACTCGCATCCCACTAAGCGACCAAGTAGGTGTTCAAGGAAAATATCTAAACTTTATTTTAAGAAAAAAAAAAAAAAAAGGGCGTATTTTAAAAAAAAGTCAAAAAAGTTTTTGATTTCGGAAAAAAAATATTAAAAATTTTTTATTTTTTTTTTAAATATTTTTTTTCGAAAGATCGAAGAAATAGCTATCTATACTATTTGGGACACATTTTGCTAAGAACAATAGGTAATAAGTTACATGGATAAGAAAAAACCCCTGTTTGACCAAATTGTCAAAATTTTACCCCCTATAACTCAGAGAGTTCTCGACCGATGTTGTTGAAAAATTGTGTCTGAGTTACTATCCAATAGAGCTAACCTTGGTGCAAATTTCATCCCGATCGGAAGACATCGATTTCAAAAGTTGGTTCACTTGACATGAAATGCCCCATTTGTCAAAAACTCAAGTATCAGATTTATTAGATTTTCAAAAAATACAAATGATTTTTTTGATTTACGGTCGGTATTGAAAATTTGTTTAAAACAATTCAAAAACTTGTTATTTTCATATGTATCGGGTATGTATTTATAAAAACAAATAAGGCAAATAACAATGTCAAGAAAATATAAAATAAAAATAAAATTTTCAGAAAAATATCAATCAACAAAGATATAAAATATTTGTAATACTATCGTGTAAACAATAAATGTTTTTTCAAAACGATTTTTTGAAATACCGACTGATTTCAATAATATTTTAAATTTGAAAAGTGTTAATACTCAGTATTGCCGTCTATAAATACCTTTAATAGCAGAATTTTTACAAAAACTGAAAAAATTGCATTTTTTTCCACAAAACTTTGAGGACGGCTGCACGGGTTGCCCTTCTAAGCTAAACAATTTTTGATAGTATTCTGCGGGTACCGTTTCAACATTTCAAACATTTAATTCTAAAGGTATTTATAGACGGCAATACTCAGTATTAATATTTGTCAAGGCAAATAAAAATGTCAAGAAAATATAAAATAAAAATAAAGTTTTCAGAAAAATATATATCCATAGAGAACATAGAGCGGAAACTCGAAAAAAACTCAAACAAAAAAATTATTCAAAAAAGTTACACATACGAGTGTTGTTTTTGTTTTCAAATAGTTTTTTTTACTAATACATTCTCACCACTTAGGTTTTTGACAACTGAGTTAGGTCTTTGACAGGAGAGTTTCCGCTCTATGTGTTTTCTCTATGTATATATCAACAAAGAAATAAAATATTTGTAATAGTATCATGTAAACAGTAAATGTTTTTTCGAAACGATTTTTTGAAATACCGACTGATTTCAATAATATTTTAAATTTGAAAAGTAATACTCAGTATTGCCGTCTATAAATACCTTAAGCAACACTCTAACATACATACATACATATGTATTAGAGTTCATTTCATTTGTTTTTGGAGTATCATCATTTTACTGAAGGTTTTTGCGTAATTAAAAATAATGGCGTCCTTTTTTTTGGAAAATTTTCACTCCTTGTGGCGGTTCAACGCATCTAAAGACGTAGATTTTGAGCACATTTTTCTGTAGAACAAAAACGGTTGAATATATTGCAAATCTAATGTCACCAATGGATTCTGCATCAACAATTAATACAATTGATGTTTTTTGAATCCTTATAAATAGTACCACAAACCCACAACAGGTGCGCAAATCTCATAAAAAAATATTTTTTTTCCTAACCATATTTTCAGATCACTGTCCCATTGTGCTCTGCTTTATTTTATTATTATAAATTATTTTGTAATTTTTTTAAATTTTTGTATAACATTTTTCTTTTCCTTTATTTGTTCTTTATTTTTTGCATTTACTGACTTTTATTTAAGTAAATAATATTGTTTAAAGTTCATAGGGTTTATTGACATTGCTCTGGGTTTCTTGTGTACGAGAACACAATGAATTTATATTATTTTATAGTTAAACTAAAAGAATATTTCTGTTCTGAGTACGAGGTAAATTGTTCTGGTGTTATGTCTGTAGGTAAATCAAGGGCTTCCCTAGTTGCATATAGTTTTTCTAAACAACAACAACAGAATTAAACCATTTCCAATAGATGAGGAACATGGTATTTATGAATGTAATTCAATATTTTGTCAAATATATCGTCATCATAAATGCAAACGGACGTAACTACACTTAAATTTTTTTTACAGATGAACCAAAACACGTTATAAAATCAATAATAATAAAGTATTCTTGACAAAAAACTTATAGTGTGGATACATGTTTTTAATCGCAGGGGTCTAAAAATTTGCTTGAGCATGTATGTAGTTTGATAAAAAGAACCATAATCAATCAAAAACTCAATTTTGAATTTGTGTGTAGTTACGTCCGTTTGCATTTAAAGTGACGATACTAGTGTTCCAAATCGGAAAAATTTTCCCGGGAATCTTTTTGTAGGTAATTCCAGGAACATTTTTGTGGTTAATTTCCTTATAAGTTTTCTACTTGAAGTCGCAGTAGTATTTATGCGCAGATAAAATAGATTTGTTTGATGCCAATCGAATATTTAATGACATAATAACACAAATGTTTTTTTATTTGCTTAGTTTAGTATTAAAAATTCGGGATATAAAAGGGTCCGGTTAATTATGAAAATTTAAAATTAAATTCCAATTTTTTTGTTTTTGGAAATCGTGTATTTATGCTTCCCTGGAATAGCAGTCATTTGTCGTTGTACTACGTTTTAAATTACTTACAAGTTAAATAAAAAGAAAAATGCATGAAAACTAAAACTTGTTGCAATTTGTATTGACCACAAACTCAAACTGAAAAATTATTTCATGCAGTACGAATATAAATCGTAAATACAATAAACCCAATGGATAGAAACCGACCTTTAGAGAATCTTCTCTGAGACAAATATTTATTTACGATTAATAGAAGTCAATGTCAGTTGCAATAATTTTTATAATTATGTACGTTACAATAACAACAATTGTATTCAATTCGATTTGAATTTAATATAATAAATATAACTCAGGCAAATTTTGTCGCTATGTCAAGAGTATTTATAGAATGTAGAGTAAAAATAATGAAATCATAGGGGACGGTGTCCCATAATTAACAACTAGGGTTGTTGGAGAAAAAAATACATATTTTATTCGAACGAATAACATTTTTCAATTTAGAATAAAAAATAAGTAAGAATGTTTATCGGGCACATTTTTCTATTAAATTTCAATAATTTATTTTCGTGAGTGATTTTCGAAAGTGGGCGCTATAACAAATTATGGACCTATAGCCATGAAATTAGGTCGTGTGATTTATTTCAATATAAAACTTATTTTTATTAAATTATATTCGGATTTCAACATCTGAAAGAAATTTATGTTCGTTAAAGTGATATTAGGAAGTGGGCCTTATATGGGAGCTATGACCAATTATGGACCGGTCGTCACACAATGGTATAGAAAAAAGAAGAAAATAAATCTATAACTTCTAGTCCAATATATGTCCAATACTTAGTCCAATATATGTAGCAGCTGTTATCAAAAAACTGGAGTAGGGTGCTGAAAATGTTGAAAATATAATTTTCAATTGCGAATATCTCCTAAGCTATTCGACATATTCTAAAAACCGGTTTTCGAATAATTCGAAAAAGCGTAATTTTTAAAAACCGGTTTTCGTTTTTTTCTTTCAAAAACCGGTTTTTAGCCATTTTTTTGTCAATTTAAGGATTGAGTGGCAAGGGTATATACCCTTGTAATTTCTACATATTTCATTTGCGACCCCACAAAGTATCTATATTCTGGATCTTTATAGATAGCGAAGTCGATATAGCCATGTCAGTCTGTATGTTGAAATAAACTTTCCGTGGCCCCCAAACAACTTACATACATGATTCATACATCAATATATCGGGAATTCTTCCGGCTCGGTTGCTATTTAAAATCGACAAAATCGGTCCACAAATGGCAGAGATATAAGGAAAAAACGGGACAACCTCGATATTTGTCATATTTTTGATCTACATATATATCTGGATTACTAATATAGACAATATGGATATCTAATGATAGATATTTCAAATTCCATTGCAACGACGTATATAAAGCTATAGTAAGATGGACCTACAATGGGTCAAAATCGGGAAAAATATTTTTTGAATTTTTTTTCATCCAAAAATTTTTTTTTGTCATAAATTATTTTTCCCCAAAAATATATATATATCACTATAATTTGGTGAAGGGTATATAATATTCGGCACAGCCGAATATAGCTCTCATACTTGTTGTATTAAAATTATTAAAAGTAATAGCTTAAAATCTTAAAATAAATTTTAAAAAATATTCGATTTTGTCGAATAATTCGAGACAAAAAACCCGATTTGTCGAATAACTCGAAAACCGTCCTTTTGTAAAAACCGGTTTAAAAAAATTGGAAAAAACGGTTTTTCGAATAATTCGAAAACCGGTTTGACAACTCTACATGTGAAATTTCAATCAAACCGGACTTACAATTTAGAAGTTACAGATTTTTCCACTCTTATTTTTTTCCACTCCACTGTGAGTTCTATTTTTTACTCCTTATTCGTTCGAATAATCGAGGATATTTTAAAAATTAATCGATCAATCGTAAAATAAGAAAATTATGAATTTTTGTTCTATAAAAATAAAACTCGAATATTTGGCAACAGCAAATGCTGTTTGACAGCTTTCCATCCCATACAATAAAGTTTGCATTATAAATAATAAGGTAAGAGAGCTGGAAAACATGTATGTATATGCTACTGAATAAAAGGCAAAAGCTAATAGAATAAATAGAAAATGTAACACTTCAGTTTTGTTGCTGCAACATAAATGGCTTCAGTTTATAATTTATATTCCAAGTGCAATGTTGTTTGTGAAATTTCTTTAAAACTGAGAAAAGAATAACAATTTAAAACCAAAAATAAAACAATGTTTTTTAATAAACGTGTAGGATGGCCACGTCCCATCAAATCCCAGCAACAACAACAACAACAAAAGCAGCGGCAACGTTATCATCACACTCAGCAACCAAACGATCAATTGCCATTTTTATCACGGTCACGATTTAGTGCTTTGCCACATTTTCATGCCACAGCCGCACATGAACACGATGCAAATTTAACACTATTTATAGCGATTTTATATGTAATCGATATGTTTGGTGTATTTCCGTTTGTAACACTTCCGGCTTTACTCGTTGAATTGGGTTTCTTTGGCATACCACTGGTCATATCGGTGGTGGTGCTGCAAATCTATACATCGTTTTTATTAAGCGAATGTTGGACCATGGCTCAGTCTTTGGATTCCTCTATAAGCAATAAAAGCAGGTGGACTAAAAGAAGAGCAATCATAAAAAGGATTCATTTAGATTATTAATCTTGTTGTTCTTTGCTAGATATCCATATGCCGCTATAGCTGATTTGGCCTATGGACCATATGCTAGTTTTTTGGTTACCATACTCTTGGACGTTAGCATATTTGCCAATGGCATACCAAATATTGTTATGGCTTCTCAAAACTTGGAGTTGGTTGGAGATCGCATGACCAATGGCCAGTTTATATTTTCATTTTGTTATTGGGCCATCATAGTGGGTATCTTTTTGTGTCCCATGGCCTGGTTGGGTAGTCCTAAAAATATGAGGTTGGTATTTATTGTTTTATAAATAAAATAATACTGTTTCATTAACAAAAAATAAATAAATAAATCCATTTATAGAGGTTTGGCTATTTGCTCAGCCGTTGTGATGATTGTAATTGTGATTTTACTGTGGTTCTGTTTATTTACGGCTTCTCCCATTGGCAAACCCTTCGAAGGTGTTAGCTTTGGTTGGTTCTTTTTTATAGTTGTTAAATGTTGTCTTTTTATTATTTTAAAATAATGTACACATGTAAATATATTTATTTTAGAATTGCCATCATTTTTAACCATCTTAAGCGGTTACAGCATTTTGGCTTTTCAATTTGATATTCATCCCATGTTGTTGACTTTGCAAATTGATATGCGGCAAAAGAATAAAGTCGGCTGGGCTTCTTTCAGCGGCATTGCTAGTAAGTATAGAAAAAGTGCATTCCTATTAAACAATTTCCATTAAATCCCCAAATGTGTCCTAGTTTTTCTCAAAGGAAATTTGTGAAGCCTAATGAAAAATTACATATTTCGCTAGAGGACGTTTATACATTTTTAGTTTTTTAACAGTTTTATAAGAAGGCCTTTGGGAATTTCGCCACTTACCTTCATATATCGAGGGACTATATTCAATACTCTCTATCTTAGATTTGCATGAAAATGAGTTTTTTTATGGCAAAATATTTAGCACACAGGCCCACAGCTGTGGTATAATTTTTTTAATGCAATTTTTGTAACTTCTCAATTAAAAAAAAAAAAAAATGGTTTTAAAAATTACTTTTTTCAACTTGCAAAATGTTTTGTTACTAATTTGGATATATCGATCACTGATCAAATATTTTAAATTGACTGGAGCTTTTTATGTTTATATATACATATATTGCCCATTTTATGTTTATATATAAATATTTTACCCAGAATATATACTGTAAGATGGACCTTATTTTTACCTTATGTTTAGTTATGTTAGGATAAAAAAAATTGCAAAATTTTACCTTTGACCTTCACGATTTAAGGGTTAAAGTAGTCCGGTTTTAGTGAAACGTTCAGAGTATATTTATTATGTATAGGTTTTACTTAAAATTCATAACAGTAAGGAAATTGGTATCATTCGCCAAAATATGGCCAAAAAAATAGTTTTTCTCGAAAATTTGCAAAATTTAAATCGCAGGTACAGAAAAACTGTAGGAGGTATTGACATATTTTTTTTTTTGATGATCAAAAAATTCTAAAATATGTTAAACAAAATTAAAAATTTGAAACTGCCGCACAGTGGTATGAGAATAAAAAAAGAGGGAAATAAATCTGTAACTTCTAAACCCTTACGCCGATTTGAATGAAATTTCACATGCGCAAAGAGGAAGTGTAGTCGAGTTTAAGTTTTGAATTTGGACCTCATGACCCCAACAGGAGCGGCACCAGGGGTTCCCAAAATAGGACACCTCGGATATGTTCAATTTTTAAAATGATCCTATTTCATCGTTTGTGTTCCGATTAAAAAAAAATTAAATATACAGAATCTCCTCGTCGAGCACTATCAATTATCTCTTATAGCTTAGGATATATTCCCATTTGAAAATTTAATTTTCAAAATTTTTACCCACCCTACTCCAGTTTTTTGGTGACCGCGGTTCCTAATATTCCCCGATTTTATCCATTTTTCTTTTATAGGATTAACAATAGATGTATATATCAAATAAAGAAAGAAGTGTTTAAAAATCATGGCTGAGCCCAAAGTTACATGCAATTGAATTTAAAAAAATTAAAAAAGGCGATTTTTCGCAATTTTTTGGGGAAAAAAGTACTTTTATTCTTTTTAAATTATCTAAAAATTTTCTAAGAGGATGTATAATGAATTTGTACTTTTTGAAAAGCTAAAGTTAGCCAAATATTTTAAATGAAAAAAACATTTATAATTATTGATACCGACGGGATCAGGTCCATTCAAAAAATGCCTATTTTTTATGTAAAGTTCAACTTTAGGGCAAAAATTCTCAAATCGCATACTCGATATCAAAATATAGTAACCTATTTTAGATGGCACAATATGTTCTTAATCATTTTGTAAAGGGTTCCGATAACCCCGCCCGTGGTATGGATATTATAGCCAAAAACCGGAAAAATACCATTTTTGGAATTTTTCAATACTTTTTTGGGAATTGCGGGATTCCTGATTATAAATTTCAAAATTTGTTTTTATTTTTCCATTTTCAATAAAAAATCTATATAATTGTAAAATTTCATTAAAAATATTCATAAATCAAAATTTTATTTCAATTTGAAAAATTTTTATCTATGCAAAAACTCAATAAAAACTATTTTTTGTCATATTTTTCAAAAAAGTATTCCATGAATTTTTTAATTGTCAAAATTGATATATCCATTGATATATAACATGTCTACCTTGTGTTTTTAAACGTGTCAAATAAATTAGGGAAAACT